>NC_092874.1:167168680-169668680 GCF_028372415.1 Notamacropus eugenii | reverse complement strand
GACAGGGTGAAAGGAGAGAGAAAACAGAATAAATGGGGGATAGGAATAGGGAAATCTATTTAGCAATCATAACTGTGAAAAAAATTTCAAGTAAGTTTTTCTGATAAAGGCCTCGTTTCTCAAATGTATAGAGAATGAGTCAAATTTTTGAAAATAAGAGCCATTTCCTAGTTGATCAATGATCAAAAGATATGAACAGTTTTCAGATGAAGTTATCAAAGCTATCTATAACCACATGAAAGAATGTTCTAAATCACTGTTGATCAGAGAAATGCAAATTAAGACAATTCTCAGGTACTACCTCATACCTATTAGATTGGCTGATAGGACAGAAAATGAAAATGATACATCTTGTAGGGGATGTGAGAAAAAGGAGATATTAATGCATTGTTGCTGAAGTTGTGAACTGACTCAACCATTCTGTAGAACAATTTGGAACTATGCCCAAAGGGCTATAAAAATATGCATACCTTTTGACCCAGCAATACCACTACTTAGGTCTATGCTCAAAAAGAGACAACAAAAACAAAAAGGAAATGCACCTATATGTACAAAAAATATTTATACTAGCTCTTTTCTGGTGACAAAGAATCAGAAATTGAGGGGATGCCCACCAATTAGAGGATAACTGTGATTGTGATGAAATGCTATTGTGCTATAAGAAATGATGAGCAGTATGCTCTCAGAAAAACCTGGCAAGACTTAATATGAGCTGATGCAAAGTGAAATGTGTAATGTACAAAGTAACAGCAACATACTAAGATGATTAACTGTGAATGACTTACCTATTCTCACCAATACAATGATCCAAGACGACTCTGAAGGACTTATGATGAAAAATACTATCCATCCCCAGAGAAAGAACTGATGGTGTCTGAATACAGAATAAAGCATACTTTAAAAAAAAACCCTTTTCTTAATTTTTCTCAAGGTTTTATTTTTGGTCTATGTTTTCTTTCACAACATGGCTAATATAGAAATAAGTTTTTCATGATTACACATGTATAGCCTTTATCAAATTGCTTGCCTTCTCAATAAGGGGGCTTGAAATGGAGGAAGGGAAAGAATTTGGAACTCAAAGTTTTTAAAATAGATGGTGAAAATTGTGTTTACATGCAATTGGGGAAAAACAAAATGCAAAATAAGTTTTTTTAAAAAGACAAAAACGAAAAAGAAAACCAAGGCTGGAAGAAACTCAATTTCCCCTTTTATAGGTAAGGAATTTTAGGCATGGAGAGATATAGTTAACAGCAATGCACACAAAAAGCAGAACCCAGGTCTTCTGACTCTCATGCATGCTTCTTAGTTCATGACTTTCATGGGATAGTTCAAAAAAGGATTATTTAGCAATTTGCACCCTTAATCCGCATTCTGTATTTTTTTTTCACAACAGCTTAGTTTATTGTCCCAACCTATGTCTAAAGTAAGAAAAGCTATCTTAAAATGGATGGGAATAGAAGACAGGTTGTGATGAGTAGAGATTTTTAACTTTAAATCACTGGCCCTTTGATCACTCTTCTTTGCACCTTCCTTAAAAAAGTATAGAAGTATAAAAAAAAGTAGGACAAGTAGACTAAGTCAACAAGTATTTAATAAGCACATACTATGTGAGATGGGGCAGCTAGATGAAGCACTGGATAGAAGACTGAGCCTGGGATCAGGAAGATTTATCTTCATGAGTTTATCTGACTTTACTGCTTTGGGACCTTGGGCAAATCACTTACCTGTTTGCCTCAGTTATGTCATTTGTAAAATGAGTTGGAGAAGGAAATGGCAAACCTCTGCAGTGTCTTTGCCAAGAAAATCCCAGAATCGGGTCATGAAGAGTCGGATATACCTGAAATGACAATATGACATGACATGATGTGGGACATGCTCTGGGCTGAGTACCGGGGACACAAAGAAAGGCAAAAACAGTCCTTGGCTTCAAGGAGTTTAATTGTCTCTTCCTCCTCCCACCAGGCAATAGCCTTCTTGCCTGGAAAACAGACCATCTGTCTGTTGCTTCATTATATCCTAGTTACCATACTTCATAATCTCTTTATGTCCTGTGTCCTCACCTATCTTTTAATTTTTTTTTGCTTCATTCTTAAAGGATAAAGTGTCTATCCTTGCCAAAGCTCCACTTGTACCTTTGAGAACTCATTCCAATTTCCCTAGAGACCTAATTCTATGTCCTCTGTCTTTTTTTCTGGCTTCTTCCTCACTTTCTGAAAACACATTCAGGTTTCCTTTATGCTATGCTAAACAAAACAAAACTTCATTACCTTCATCCTTGTATTTCTTCAAACTATTATCCTAGATCTCTCCTCCCTTTTGCCACAAAACTTCTAGAAACAATAATCTAAACTGGTTGCTTTCATTTTCTCACCACACCCCTCTTCCTCAAGCCTTGAAAAATGCTTGCTGACTGACTGATTACCACCCTACTGAAATTGCTTTCTCCAAAATCACCTCTTAATTGTAAGATGCAATGACTTTTCCCTCAATCTTTGACTTCCTTGGTCTTTCTGCTACATTTGACATTGCTGAACACTCCCTGCTTCTAAATATTTTCCATTCTTGGCCTTGGTGACACTACTCTTTCCTGGGTCTTCTTTGTGCTTGTCTGACTTTCCCTTTTTGTCTTCTTCAATGCTTTTCCATGCTGCTCCAACTACCTAAGTGTGAGTGTTACTAAAACCGTCCTTTTTGCTCTTCTCTTGTTATATTTCTCCCTTGGTGATATTATCCACTCTGATTTTTAAAAATTTCACAAAGTCCTGGTATCAAAAAGAGAAAGGCAAACTAACTCTTGTATGAGAAGTACCCTTATGACATGAAGGACTTGGATATTAATGTGTAGTTTAGGAACTTCTCATTTATCTGGTTCATTTGCCCACATCCAGTGTAACCTGAGGACTTAGTATCCGACATTCTTCAAATGGTTTCATCCAGCTCCTCTTATAAGCACTCAGGCTCACAAGGCATTTGACACAGAAAAATTTTTATTTACATGGATAAGGACACAGAAAGAATTTATACTGGAACCTAATGAAAGACTTCTAGTTGGCTTCTTCCTTTTATCTGACTCTCCCTTCTCTTGCCCCAGACACTTATATAGTCTTTGTGACTCATCTACTAGCCTGGGTGGCTCTGCTGTGAGGGGGAAGCTCAGGGTGTCTCCTTTCTATTGTTCATCCCTGCAGAGCCCCCTCTAATGACTCACTTACTGAAGTAGCTTCACTCAGGCAGGTGTCCACTCCTTTGAGGCTGCTTTCCTGCATTCCTGGAAGGTGTTATAGGCCCTTATTGTCATGATAGTTTCCCTTTTTTGGTGCTTATTAAATCCAGGTTCTAACTCCCTCAAGCAGCCTACCAGTGAGTAAAAAGATCACATTGATAGCTAAGGCAATAATTATCACAGCTCTTTTACTTTCTGGCATGGGGGAAGGGGACAAAAACATCCCTTGAGTGTTTGAGACTTTCTGTTCTTTTACACCAGGGTTTCAAAGCCTCAGTTTTCTATACAAAATATTTCCTCTTGTAGTTAATGCACATTTCTTATTTCTGCGGTTTGACCAAATCTATCTCTCATTCCCAGGCAATGTAGACTGAATCTGTCCAACTTATCTTCTTACTCTACCAGTCATGATAGGTCATGCACGTCATATTCAGTGAGCACACACTTCCAAGGTCATGGGGTATAGAAAGGTTTTGTTTTGTCTTAATTTTTTTTATTATGAACTGAATCATCAGTAAACTTTTCATTATAAAAAGAGGATTATATGTGAGACCACAAATTTGTTCCAGTGTTTTAAAAAAGCATATTTAAAATCTCACAAAATCATCCTATTTGTGTCTCCTTTCAATCTTGTATTTCCTTCTTTATTTTAGGTAATGGTTTATGGACACTCTTTCCTTTCCCTCCTTTCTTTTGCCTTTGTCACTCTTTCATTTTACTTCCCAAAGAGAAGCCCTCTTTTGTAAAAAGTAAATACGATCAGGTGGAACAAAACAACATATTGTCCATGTGGAAACATGTTTCTTTCTGTATCTCCCAGTCAGGAGGTTGGTGACTTGCTCCATCACCAGCCTTGGAGGATCATAGATTTAGAGCCAGAATGAATTTTAGAGGCCACTGGGTCCAATACTCCCATTTTACAAATGAGTTAATTGAAGCCTAGAGAAATTAAACATCTGTTTAAGGATTAAAACCCGGGTTTTCTGCTTCTAAATCCAGTAACTGTTTCATGGTTCCACTCTGTGCCTGGTGAGTGACACTGCTCTGTAGTGATTGATCAGAGTTCTGGGGTCTTTCAAGGTTGTTTTCCTAGGTATTATTGTAGTTTTAAGGTAACTGTAAGTAAGGGTCATTTAATTCTTTGCACTCATATCCTCAGAACCCAACATAGTAGTTAGAACTTAGGAGGCATTTAATAAATACTTACTGGTTGATTGATTGGTTTTGCTTATTTCACTACATTAGATCCCAAATTTCTCTGAAATCCTTATGCAGCTAGGTGGCACCATGGATATTGGACTTGGATCTCAGTACTGGACTTTGAATTGGGAAGACCAGTGCTCAAATATTTACTAGCTGTTTGACCCTGGGCAAGTAATTTGGGCTCAGTTTCTTTATCAGCAAAATGGGAATGACAATAGACCCAACCTCCTAAGGTTGTTGTGAGGATTAAATGCTTTGATATTCAACAAAAGTAATTTTTCTTATGCAAAAATAATATTGTATGACATTAATAAAGCACAATATGTTTAGCCAGGCTCTAAACTTTTTCCCTTTCGTTCTTTGCAACTATGAAAACTATTGTTATAGCAAGTAGTCTTTCTGTTTGCTTTTGTACCTCACTTTCTTTCAGGGCAGGTGGTATTATGCAAGCTCCTTCTTGAAGGGAGAGATAGAGGAAAGGTGAGGAGTTAGCATTTGATTCTAGGGGCACCAGCATCTATGATTCAGAGAGGGACAACCCTGCCCTAATGTTGAAATTTCATTTCCCTCCTACAAATAATATTAATTGTGTACCTATTATCTCTAAACTTGGAATGAGTGGCAGGTATTTTCTTGAAGAAGCAATAGTTAGAACTAAACATGGAACAACTGTTGGTTGTTTATCTAACTTATATGCAGAGTACATCATGTGAAATGCCAGACTGGATGAATCAAAAGCTGAAATTAAGGTTGCCAGGAGAAATACCAACAATCTCAGATATGTAGACTGGATTACTTTAATGGTAGAAAGTGAAGACAAAATTAAGAAGCCTCTTGGTGAGGGTGAAAGGGGAGAGTGTAAAAGCTGGCTTGAAGCTTGACATTAAAAAACCTAAGATCTTGGCAACTGTTCCCATCATTTCCTAGCAAACAGAGGGAGAAGAAGTGGAAGCAGTGTCAGATTTTATATTCCTGGGCTCAAAGATCACTTCAGGTAGTGAGTACAGCCATGAGATTAAAAGACACTTATTCTTTGGAAGGAAATATATGGTAAATCAGGACAACATACTAAAAAGTAGAGCCATCCCCCTGCTGACAAAGGTTCATATAATCAAAGCTATGGTTTTCTGGCAGCAGTACATGACTGTGAGCATTGGACAATAAGGAAAGTTGAGTGCTGCAGAGTCAGCGCTTTTGAATTGTAATGCTGGAGGAGACTTTTGAGAGTCCCTTGGTCCACAAGGGGGTAAAATCAACTAATACTTAAAGAAATTAATTCAGGTTATTCACCGGAAGGTCTGAAACTTAAATACTTTAAAATACTTTGAGCTGAAGCCTAAATACTTTGGTCACATAATGAAAAGATAAGACTCATTAGAAAAGACCCTGATTTTGGGAAAGATTGAAAGCAAAAAGAGGATGAAATAAATAGACAGTGTCATGGCAGCAATGAACATGAACTTGGACAGACTTTGAGAGACAGTGCAGGACAGAAGGACCTTGTGTGTTATGGTCCACAGGGTCATGAAGAGTTGGACATGACTGATCAATTCAACAATAACAACAAACAAAATTCTCTGGAAGTTAGAGAGCCACTGTGTTCCCTCAGCAAGCTTTAGTGAGGACAGAAGTAGACAGGAGTAGCAAACCTGAAAAGAAGTTCCTAATTTTGAACTGCATTACTAGAACTGAAAAGAAGAATTTTATCTCCTGTCAGACAGGGAAAACTCTGGCGTCTTCCCCCCTTATCAGAGACTGAGTTCAATCACAGAGAGAGATTTGCCCCAGAAAATGGCTTTAGCCTTGCCTAAGAAAAACACCAGATATAGTTCTCTGGGGCTCACTAGAGAATTTAGGAGGACGCACAACAGCAGCCCCTGACAGTATTTGTTGGAGCAGAAGATTAAGGAACCTGCTTATTTGGTCTTATAAATGACTGACTATCATTATAGATCTTTGGGAGGCAGTATTCATGGGAAGGTGTTTGTTTTTCTTTCCCCCAAGAGTTTTATTTAGGATTCCATTTTGTAAGGAATACAAATGTATCTTCTGTATAAATGGTGAGTTTGCAAGGGAAATTGACATTAGCACATGAAGTTTTGTCATGTTAAGATTTTCTGGGATGAGGCCATGAGCCAATCCCCTAAAACATATCTCTTTTCTTTGTACTGTGATAGCCTTGTACACAAAGGTTATTACTATAATCTACTATCATCTCTCTCTCTGTGTCTCTCTCTGTCTCTGTGTCTTTCTCTTTCCATTTCATTAGTCTAGAGAACAAGAAGTAATAAAATTCCTTCTACCAATGCAATACAACTCTTTTTCAATTTAAAGTCTCATATAGTTGGGGGAAGAAGGGGAAAATAAGAGGTGACATGACTTGTCTAGGGTCATATAGGCACATAGTCATCATGGTACCTTCCTTTCATTATCATGTAACAGGATAAAATATGCATTCAGCATGGTATTTAAGGTCCTTCACAATCTGGTTCCAACTGACATTTTATACTTTAAATTTCCCTTCATATTCTCTACATTCTTTCCAAGCTGGGCTGCCTCCTTATCTCCTACATTCTCTTGCCTTCCTTTACTTGAGAGGGTCTTTATCCATGCCTGGAATGCATTCCTGAACTATGTTGAAATATTTCTCTAACTTCAAGTCTGACTCTGGTACCACCTCTTACATCTAATCCTTCCTTATTACTTTCCCTGGATGAAAATGATCTTTCTCTTCTCCTATTTTCCTAGAACACTTTTTCTGCATATCTCTTTTGCCTTCACAGTCTCCCTTGTATTATACTTATCTGAGTATATGCCATATCTCGTTTCGTAGATTTCAAGTTCCGTGAGGGCAAAAACTATGCCATTTTTTCATCTTTGGATTCTTAATGTCTAGCACATTGCCTCATATATAGGATCATAGGCTCAGAAGGTGCTTAGAGATATAGTCCAATACCTCTCTCACCCATCTGACAGATGTAAATCTGATGCCTAGGTATGTTGAGTGATTTGCCCAGTGTAAAACAAGCGATTAGCAACATAGCCTGGAGTTGGCTCACAGTTCCTCTGACTTCAATAGGTACTTAATACATATTTGTTGAATGGAATTTCAGTGGTTGTAGTAAAGTGGGCAAAGAACTTCTGAGAGATAGCAAGCATCCCAAATTGGTGGCAAGTATGTGTATGTTTGGTTGGGGGGATATAAGGGCTGTGGTCAAGGTAGAGTTTTGGCAGCTAGCCTTTCTCTATCCGGAATAAACTGGGCTAGCCTAGTATGGGCCTATGGGGTGAATGAGCAAATGCTCTGAGTAGCAGTCCAGTCTTGACTGGACAAAAATAAGTGACTAAGAGTTTTGATTTGCCAAATTCTAAACAGTCTCCGAGACTCAGGTCTCTTCTGTATCTAACGGTCACATTCCAAGGTTCAGATCTTCCCTTTTGAAAAGTTGATGAGAAATAGCTGTTGGCCAGTGAATAAAAAATAAACAGTAGTAAGGCCACAGCTTAATTTATCTTTTCACACTTCTCAAAATCCTCTCTTGTTTTCTTTCTCCTTCCCTTCCTTCTCCCCTTACTCTCTTCCTCCTTCCCAAACCTTGTGTCTGATTTCCTAAAGCCTTAAAATCCACTTAAGGTGTTAGCTGATGAGATTTCCAGAGTGATTTGTATTTTTGTATTTGAACTGGAGTGGGGGCAATCTTTTTTTTTAAGTAAAGTTTTCAGGACTCCATGTATCTAATTACAGAATTTCAGGCCCAGATTGGGGGGGACCTTTTTTTTGAAGGAAGAAGGGAGATTTCAGGGTTGACCTCAAATAGAAGTGATCGCTTACTTTACCTGCACAGGTGAAGATAACTCTGAAGGAAATTGAGAAGGGACAATGTCAGCACAAATCAGTAATATGTCATCTGATGTTTTTCTTATAAGAGGCCCATAAGCCTTGCCTTTGTCCTCACAGAAATTCATCCTCAGGGATTTAAACAGAAACACACACATATGTATAAAACAAAAAAGAAAATGAACCTCCCTCACATTTTTTGTTGGACAATCCACTAAGTTATTAGGCATGAGATAAATTGATTACTTGGGCAAGATGGGTGAAATTATCCAAATAGTTGACTTTATTCTCAGAATTATGTTATTCTATTTTTTATTTCACTTTACTTTTCGTGTGGAAATGAAGTAAAAAAAAATATGAGGCATCCTCTGCCCCTGTCCTCCTTCCCATTGTATCTTGTTGCTCTCACTGTTTCTGGCAAACTGTCTGTTATAAGTTCAGGTTAGTATAGGGATCAATGGTTTTTTTTTAATATATGGGGATCAGTATTGGAGATGAGCAATATCTGAGTGCCATGTGACAGTGGGAAGTGATTGCCTATAAAGGCAAGAGAGAAAAGATAGGAAAAAGAAAGAGATAAGCAGGGAGGGAAAAGGAGAAAGAGTGGAAATAGGGAAGTGAGAGGGAGAGAAAAAGAGAAAGAAGTAGAGAGAAAAGGAAAGAAGGAAGACAAGAAAGAGGTAGAAAGTGACAGAGGCCAGAGATGGCGTCCCCCCGGGGATTTAATTAATGCAAAGTATTTGCTGTAAGTAAAGGATGCAGTGGTTTTTCAAAGCCTTTCTGCTACGAGGAGATATCCTGGCTGATATCCTGGGAAATTGGTGATGCTGGCAGTACGAAGGGAACAGGCCCTACCCCAATTCAGAAAGTCGGGTCTTTGAAGACATTACTGAACAGCTCTAGCCAGGTTGTTCAATTTGACTCATTTCTAGGGCCAGATATGTTTATCCTGTCCCTTCCTAGGATAGAATGAGCTGATGCTCAGTGCAGGATGGAAATCACATATACATTTGTTTCTCCTTTAAAGACCAATTCAAATATTATCTTCTCCATGAAACCTGTCTAAATCTCTCCAAGTTAATGATAACCTTTTCATCCTTGACTGTTATATAGTACTTTGTACTCTTCTGATGCAAATATAATGAAATTTGTGTGTATGTATGTATATGTGTGCATATCTTATTCCTCTGCTGTTATTGAGGCATTTAGTCATGCCAGACTCTTGCTAACCTCATGGACCATAGCACACTCAAAGTCTGTCCAAGTTCATATTCATTGCTCCCATGACACTATCTGTTCATCTCATTCTCTGCTGTCCTCTTCTCTTTTTGCCTTCAATCTTTCCCAACATCAAGTGCTATTTTTCTTTTCAATGAATTCCATTTTCTCATTATGTGGCCAAAGTATTTAAGCTTCAGCTTCAGTATTTGACCTCCCAGTGAATAGTCTGAATTAATTTCTTTAAGTATTGATTGATTTTACCTCCTTGCTGTCCAAGGGACTCTCAAAGGTCTTCTCTAACACCACAATTCAATGATTCTGTAGAGTCCAACTCTCACAGTCATTCTCTGCTACTGGGAAAACCAGTTTTGGACTAGTATATGACTATATGGACCTTTGTCAGCAGGGTGATGTCTCTGTTTTTTAGTTTGCTGTCCAGATTTTCCATATATTTCCTTCCAAGGAGCAAGTGTCTTTTAATTTCGTGATTATACTCACTGTCTGCAGTGATATTTGAGCCTAAGAATATAAAATCTGACACGGCTTTCATTTCTTCTCCCTCTGTTTGCCAGGAAATGATGGGAACAGTTGCTAAGATCTTAGTTGTTTTATTGTCTTGTTTTTTAATATTAAGCTTCAAGCTAGCTACTATACTGTCAACTTCATCAAGGCAGGGAGTGACTCATCCCTCTTAGCGTCTTGCACTATTCTCTGCTCAGTAGATGCTGAGTAAATCAAATTGAGGCAAAATGTCTAGAACATATGGACTCTCAACAATACTGAGAAAGACTGAGGAAGGTCAAAGAGAATGGATCCATGAAACATCTGGTCTTAGCTGGGGCTGCATCCAAAGAGTTCCAGAATCTTTGAGTTGGGAGGGACCTTAAAAGTCATCTAATTCAATCCATATTTGAATGGGAATTCCTCTATGAAACTGACAACAAATGATCATCCAACCTCACCTCAAAGACCTTGAGTGGGGAGGTTATATGGGGGACCTGCTGTCTTCTGAGAAGGCTCCTTCCTTTTTTTGGACAGATCTAATTGTCAAGATGTTTTCTTTATGTCAAGTCTAAGTTTGCCTCTTTATCACTTCCACCAACTGCTCCAAGTTCTGTCTCTTCTGTCCAAGAAGAACAAGGCAATACAATCAGGATGATTGAATATGTTCACCTTGTGAATGAGAACTTTACTGAGGCATGAGACCAGAGAAAGCAAGGCTGTTGTTTACCCCTATCATTCACAATGACAACAGCAGCAGCAACAACAAGGGCAACAAGAACTTCATCAAGTTTTGCTATGTACAAGTCTACATGTGGGAAGTTGGTGATATGAAGAAAAATATATCCCTGTCCTCAAGCAGCTTAAAATCTGGTAGGGGATATGAGACATGTGCACAAGTAATTTCATTTTAGAATATTATTCAGTGAAAAATGGAGATCAAAAAGAATGTTATGAGAGTTTCAAGGAGGAAGGTACTACATGTAGCCCTGGGAATCAGGGAAGACTTCATGGAGCAGAAGATGAGGTGACAGCTAACCTGGACCTTGAAGGAAGATTTTCGTCAGATGTTTCAGAAGGGTGGAGGATGGGAGATTAGTTCCAGGACATGGCCTGTGCAAATGCAGGGAGGTGAAGAACAGAAGATGCAATGGAATTGAATGGCTAGTAATCTAGGTTAGCTGGACGAGTATGTGATAATAGTACTCCAGCCAGTCACTTTCCTCCAGAACTGAAGGTCCCCCCTCTGTCAAGCTGGGCTCTGATTGAGTCTTATTCTGTTCAGTCCTAGGCCAACCATATCACTTCCCAGCCATCTCCCTGCCTTGTGCCCTAGACCATCCTACCCCTTTGAACTTTAGCACTGGGAAGAGTAATCATATCAACTCTACCACTCTTGGTGAGGACTTATCTGTCAACTGCTCTACTTCATTCAAACAGCACTCACCCTGACTTCTCTCAAAATGTTTCCTTCCAGCAATGTGTTGTCTTTTTTTTATTAAAACATCAGCTCCTTGTGGAAAGAGCCTGTTTTGCTTAACTGTACTTTTATCCTCAGTGCTTAGCACAGTACTTGGCAAATAGAAAGTACTGGTCAAACACTTTTTTTATCCATTCTTTTGGGTGGAAAAGCAGGCTGTAGACAAATTAAGGTAGGTCTTCAGTGACAATCTTAGGAGTTTGTGTTTCATTCTGCATGCAATATTGAAAGTTTTTTAAGGAGATGATAGATGTGGGCAAATCTGGGCAATTGAAAGATTACTTTGGTGGATGTATGAAAGGGAGATTAGATAGGAGAGAGACTGGTGGTGGAAAGACTAGTTAGGAAGCTTTGCAGTAGGCTATATAAGAATCTGAAATGATGAGGGTAAGTGTGAGTTGGAGAAGAGAGAGAAGAGTAAGATAATGGGAAAGACATTGCAGAAGTCAAATGAGGAAAACTTTGCAATTGGTTGACTGGGAGTGTATGTATTGTGTGTATGTGGGGGAGGGGTGGTGGTAGTGGGAGGGGAGGAGGCACTGCTTGACCAGGGAGACTGAAGGGTCAAAGACAGTTTCAAGAACATTTAAAGCCCGTTTGATTTGGAGAATGAAGAGCTTTGAATAGGAATAGGGAAGCTCACAGGAGGACCAGGTTTTGGAATGAGGAGGATAAGTTCCATTTTGGAAATGCTGAGTTTGAGGTGGTGTGGAAGGCAATATTACAAGAGAAAATATATAACAGACACTTGAAAATATGGAACTAGAGCTCGGGGTCTGGGGTTATTTGATAGGATAGATTTTTTTCCCAAAGGGTGGGGGAAATGAGTCTTAATATATTCACTGCAGATTATCAGGCGATGAGAAAGTCAGGTAGCTTTTTGATAAGAGGGAGAGGAATAGGTCAGGTCCAGCGAGTGTACTGCCGAGAAACGACGGGAAGTTGAAGACATCTTTTCTAACTTTTGAGGCAGGGGTGTCTCACCCTAACCCCATCTTCGCGCATTACTTCTGCTTTCTATATCTCCCTCCCCTATGTATAAAAAAAAAAGTATTCGAGGAGGACTGCCTGGCAAAAGCTCCGACAGAAAAAGAATGCAAGTAGCATAGTGCCACACTCAACTTGGACCGTCCGTTGCGTAGCCAGGGAAATCCCTGCAACTGGAACAGAAGATGGATGTTTGGGGACACGTGCAAGGGGAGAGAGGGGCCAGGGTGTCGGTCCTCACGACCCTAAGCTTTTTGTTATGTTCCTGGCTGTTGCCAAAGGGAGCAGCAGCTGGTGTTGAGGAGGAGGTGGGGGTGGGCAGAAGGTTGAAGGGAAGCCGGAGTGGGCAGAGAGGAGGGAAGACTCGCACGTGACGACTACTTCATACAGGGTTCTGGGCTGCGGTAGAACATTACCATATGCCCATTACGGGGCCGTCCCCTTTCTCTCTTCCTCATTCACCTCCTTGCACCTGGGCAGCCTTATGCCTGGAAGTCTTTCTCTTTACAAAGGTAAAGGAGTTAGGGCCTGGCAGGTTCAGGCTCTCCTCTTTGCCCTCGAACCCCTACTCCAATACTCTTAATGTCTATTTCTTCCAGCTTCCAGCTTCCCCCCCCCACCCCCTCCTCATTATTTGACGTGCGCGCGGTTTTGGTGCAATGCGAATTATCTCCAGTCACTCATTCTGGAGGGGTTTTGACAGCCGAGGAGAACCTGGAGCCGGCTCAGTCTGGGCTGTGGAGTCGAACGCCCACCTACACCTTGCCACCTTTACTTCCTCCTTCTCCTCACATTGCTATAACAACGAACTACATACAGCCTGCAAGCCACATACAGCAATATGAAGTGGTATTGATACAAGCCAAATAACCCGAAGCAGCTGCTGCAGCAGCATCCCCAACCTAGGACCCGGGAGGAAGCGAAGGGGAGAGGAGGGGAAGGGAACCGTGTGGGTGTGTGCGCGTGTGTGCCTATCTGTCACTCAGTCCCTGCCCGGCCCTTCGCCTCCCTCGCATACCACACGCACCGTGCGTGCCCACCCTCTCCGCCTCCTGGGTGCCAACTTACAGGGCACTTAAGCGGGCGGACACTCGCTGCTCCTCCTTCTCTTTTCCCTGTGACTGAGAATAGAAACTCCCATCTCTTTTCAGCCGGTGTTTCCCCCACAAAATAAAATCTTCCTACAGACCATCCCTTTTTGAAGGGTCCCCCCCCCCCCCCACCCCGGTCCAGGCTTTGCAGAAGAAATGAAATAGAACAGTGTTTCCCCCTCGTGTCCCTGTGCCCTTTATTGCCCATCTTCACTCAAAGGAGTATTGTAGCAGCCGGGACGGGAAGCTCGGAGCCCCTACTGGCCCCGGGAGATCTCAGTGGGGGGAATTCCCCCCCCCCCCCCCTTTAGGACTATTGTAATTGGTTTTTTTTTTTTTTTTTGCAGGGGAGTGGGGGAGGAGGGCAGGGCAGGGCGTCTGAACCTAAGCGCTGCGGAGTAAAGTCATCCCCGAAGGCAGCAAACCAGGGAGAGCGAGGGAGGGGAGAGTGGGAAGAAGGAGGGAGGGAACCAGCGAGGGAGCGAGGGAGGGAGAGAGGGAGGAGAAAAACGAGGCAAGAAAAGTAGCTGAAAGTGGGGTCTGCAGCAGGCGGTAAGGGAGCCGTTGGAGCAGCGGCGGCGGAGACAGCGGCGGCGGCAGGAAGTCTGTGCCCGAGCAGAGCAGAAATAAGAGACCCAGAGAGACCAAGGCAGAGAGAGTGAAAGAGGAAACTGCAGAAGAGGAAGCGCCGCTGCAGCTGAAAGTCTCTTTCTGGTTCCCTCTCTGAGCATCTCCCTGGCACGCACGCACGCCGGCAGCAGCAGCAGGGACAGCAGCAGAAGCGGCGGCCAGTGGTGGTGGTGGTAGTGGTGCTGGTGGAGGGCTAGTGTGCTCTCCATCCATTCAGCACCTCCACGCTCCCTCCCCGAGAGCCCCTCGCCTTCGCTCCCTCTTCCCTTCCATATAGCCCTACGCACTCCCTCCTTCAGCCCCGCCGCACCACCCCCACTCTCTCCCCTCAGTCGTCCCTCCACCTCCCGCAGACACTCGGCTGCCATGGCCCGGGAGAACGGGGAGAGCAGCTCCTCTTGGAAAAAACAAGCCGAGGACATCAAGAAGATTTTCGAGTTCAAGGAGACCCTGGGAACGTAAGTAGGGACTGGAAGGAGGGGAAAGGGTGGAGGCGGCGGCCGTGGCCGTGGCTGTGGGTGCTGTGGCGGCTCCCGCTGCTACGGCTGCTGCACCGAGCCCGGGATCGCAGTGTCCTCATTGTCCCACTCGAGGCTCTGCAGATTCTCCCTCCAACACCCAGACGTGTGTGGCCGTGCTCCGGGAGCCGGGCATACGTTCCCACCCTGGGCGGTGGTGGGAGCTCGTGGCTTTCAGAGAATAGCTCACCCCAGAGGTTGATTTCCCCTCGCCCCTTCCCCCTCCTAATTTCCATCCATCTCTGCTCCCGGGTCTGAATATGGTGAATATTTACATTATGCGCATGTTGAGTATTTACGCTGTGTGTTTGTGCCAGTATCAATGGATAGGTTGCCCAAAGCACATCGAGTTCAAAAATGATAGGATTTTGTAATATCACTCATTTAGATATCCATGTGAATAGTATATATTTACATGCACATGATATAATTGACAAACACAACAGCTAGCTATTTATACAGCAAGTGCTGGGCGTGTTTGGATAGACCCATGTTTATACCGTCAGATAATTCTACTGTGTTCAGGGTCACATGTGGGTAGGTCTTTGCTCCTGTGTGTATGTATGTATATTATAGTATGCAGAGACACTTGTTTATTTCAGCAGTTCCTAGCAGTGTCTGTACGTTCATTTTGCCTTGCATGCTCTACCCTAAAGCTGATAGGCACAGTTAAAGAAGTGCAGAAATAGTTAGAAGACACCGGAGGGGCTTTTCATCATTTTATTTAGTTTAATGGTTGTTAGTGCATCTTTTACCTCCTAGCTAATTTTTTTAGGGAGTGTATTTTAGGAGGGAGTCAGATTAGTGGAGAGAGCTAATAGCAAAGGGGAACTACACAAAGTGCAGAAGGGCTCATATGAACAAAAGTTATCTTCTCCTCCCTTAAATTTCTACATGTGTGTGTCTACATGTGAGTGTACCTATGTACCGCAGGAATCTTGGTTGTCGTAGAAGTATGCATAGCTGTTAAGCGGGAAAGAGAAGGAGGAGTGTGGAGCTGTCATATTTGATCAATCAGCTTGTTCTTTGCTGCTCTGTTCTCTTGGCAGTGCCAGGCTTTTGAATATGACTTGCCTTTAGGTGTAGCCAGTATCTACTGCAGTTACATAGGTTTCTTCTTATTAACAGGGGACCCACTACAGTGAAGTTGTGAGATATGTACATTTCAAGTACTTTGGATTCTAATTCCAGCAAATGCTTTGAGAACTAGGGTTGAATCTTCCTCATGCTTCTTCAGGGAAGGCTCTCATGATGGGCATGTGCCAGTGAAGTGTGTGGTGTGGTAGAAGGAGCAGGCTTTGACCTAGGTTTGAGCCCCACCTCTCTCTACCACTTACTGGTGGTGTGATTTTCTTAAATGAGTTATTTTAACCATAGCAAATCTTAGTTGCTTTTCCTTTAAAGTGGGGATAATAATAATTGTCCTATCTGTTTTAAAGTGCTGGAAAAAAAATCATATTAGATAAAAAAGTCAATGTAGTTTTAAGCTCCTAAAGATTGAAACTGCACTAAGATTTCTGGAACAACTTTTTTTTCCTCTGTAAAACATTTCTTAAACTGTATTGGCTATATAAATGCAAGACATGGTAATAATAATGATAGCAATTATTATTATCATCATGGTTATTAAGCAAGGACATATTTCTGCTTTTAGGTCTATGTAAAAATAAGGTAAAAAGAACTTGGGCTTTAATTGAAAGAGGAGCCTTTTGCTCTGAGGACATGAGTATGGCCAGTTTGGTTAAAGAACTTTTGAAAATACTTTTGAAGTTTATTCAGGTGCTTCTGTTCTCTCAGCTACTCAAGTTACTGGTTAATAAAATGCTTGCCATTGCTTGTCAACCTCGGTATGTGATTCTTGGGTTTCAAGAGGATGAATTTGGAAAGAGAGAAATCAGAGTAGGAGGGTCCATTCATTAAAGTGGCATATTTGCTCTTCCCAGTGTGATTTGTTTCCCAGTTCACTCCTCAAAACTGTCATTTCTGTAGCTGGCTTTAATTTTCCCAGATAGGCTAATACGGTTTCCCTTAGCTGATTTTAGTTTTGTAGGTGAACATAGTATCTCCAGCTCTGCAGTGGCTTTAGCCAGGTGTTTCATTGCTTCATTGAAGGGCTTCCTGTGCTGCTGCTGCTGTAGATAAGTTGCCTGTGGTTCAGTCTTTATGATGGACTGAAGTTCATTTTTAGGAGCTAAAGAAAGCCAAAGAGCTCTGTAAGAGCACCTCTAGGACCCATCATGTTTTGAGAAAGCTCTGTGCACAGATCCCCATCGTGGATGCTAAAGAATTGAGTTATTTAGAAAGAAAAGAAATAGACTTTGAGAGGCATTGTGGTGTAGGGAATAGAGAGTCTGATTAGGAGTCAAGAAGACTTGTATTCAAATTCTACCTCAGGCACTTTCTATTTGGGGAAGCCTAGAGAGAAACTTGATCTCTTTGTCTGTTTCATCTGTAAGGAGCTGAACTCTATGGCCCCTTAAAGGTTCCTCTCAGCTCTCTTATGAACCTGTAATCCTTTGGAAGAACATTTCTATCAAGTTCCCCTAGAGGGCTGGTATGCTGGAGGCATGGTTCAGTTCTACTTCTATGTTATACCCTAAAGATGATAGGCACAATTAATAGAAGTCAATTGATGCTAATAATCCAGAAAACCCTGGACTTTCTACAAGTGATTGGTCCCCAGTTCTGAATACATTATTTTCCTCTGCAACAAACTCAAGTGACCTTAACCAGTAACTAAATATGGAAGCTGTATCCAGTCCATTCATGACTGATTTTGAGCCTTGGCCCTCTTCTATTTGTAATGAAATCTAGCTAAGGGAAGTCTAGAAACTGGCATTAGGATTGGAATGCATTTTTCTTATGCCCAGAAGTTTCTTTTTTTCCTTCCTTTCTTCCTTCCTTCCTTCCTTTGTTCCTTTCTTGCTTCTTTCCTTCCTCCCTTCCTCCTTCCTTCCTTCCTTCCTTCCTTCCTTCCTTCCTTCCTTCCTTCCTTCTTTCTTTCTTTCTTTTTTTCTTTCTTGCTATACTTTCACAGTATTTCTGAGAGGGTTAAATGGTCATTATCTCTTGTCCCCTTTTATCCTTCCTACATTTTTTATAGAAAAACACAGATTAATGTGAAGGCAACTGCCTGACCTGACTAAGTAATTCCAAGAAAAGATGAGAACTTGTCATTCTAAACTTTTGTAATTGGCTGTGTAGCTGGCTGAGCCAGCTAATTTCCTTTGTGAAGCTGAGCATTGAGTGACAGAGGCAAAAGGGGAGAGCTGTTAAGTCTAATTAGTTAAAGTGAGGTGCATTTTTAAGGGAGATAACATTTTTAAGGGGATAGGATTTGGTGGTGTGAGATATATGTCGCATAGAGTTGGAACTGAAGGAAGAAAAGAGAAAATGAATAAGATAAAGGCAGTCTAGAAGAAAGGGCTTAGTGACTGAGTGGATTCTGGAATTTGTTGATGATATATCAATGAGTTAGGACTTATGTCAAATGTTTGAAATCCTTTCATTTTTCAATTTAGCCTCTTTTAAAATGAGGATCATAACACTTAGCCACCCCAGGGAATAAGGTGGTGATATTTGATAGACATTTTTTTATTAGCAGAATGTTTCTAGAGTTCTGGCACAATATGAAGGCATATCAACATAATTTAGCAATAAGCTAGAAGCAGCATTCATTTTTGGGTATGTATTTGCCAGATCTGTTGTCCATCAGTCAGTTACAAAGGTCTTTTAACAGTATCTGAACAAAGTACATTAGAATCTATTATTTGGAGGCATATATGTATGAAAAGAAAACACTGGTAGTTTGCCTAGTAAGAACTCCTTACTCATTCAAGTCAGAACCATCATTGCACTCTATAAAATTAATTCCAATCTATAACATGCACAGGACTAGAGAAGAAGGCACCAATAATGAACATATCCCAGACAATATTTTTCTGGAATTTAATATGTATTTTCAATGAGAAAGTGATGGTTCCTAGAAATAGCATTACTTTTTTAATATGGACTCAAAAACAAATTAAAGAGACAGTAATGAATATTTGGCTGGTTGGGGAATCACTGTGGTGTAATATGAGGTATAGCCCCCAAGTCTAGAAATGAGAGAAACCAGGGTTCTTGTCTTGGCTCAACAGTGACTATGTGTGACCACAGTTGAATCACATACCTATTTTCTCTGGGCCTTAGATTTCTCACCAATAAAAAGAGGTTGGATTTGCTGATCTCCAAGGACTTTTTCATATATATATATACATATATATGTATATATATATATGTATATATATACATATACACATACACACACACATATACACACTATATGTATATGTGTATACACATACACACATACATATGTACACATACACATGTGAATTACTTTTGCAGTGAATGCAACATGCCTTGACAATTTGTTTAATAACCAGTTGCAGCATGTAATTGGCTCAGGCTGGTCAGTTTTCTATTGTAGATGTGTTTACGTGTCCTACTAGTGGCAGAGTGAAGTTGATTATAAGACAACATCCTTCTTAATGTCCTTAGCACTAGTCACTCTTTTTCAGTCAATGTATAGTTGCTGAGTGATGCTATGCATAAAAAAGTAGAAATAGAAATTTTAGCATGGCAAGGGTTGTCTTATGCTGCTGCTATCACATTGATGTAACTCATTATTAAAAAATTCTGAATACATTCACTCTTTGAGGCCATATGTGACCAATTCATCTGTAAAACAAGTTGGAAATTGCCTGAACCTGATTGGCGTGTGGAGGGAGGAATTGGGGAGGGGTGGGGAAGGAAATACAAAGGAAATTAAAGTTTTTGGCAGATCTGGCAGTCTGCCTCAATAGTTATTTATTCTGGAACCATTCAGCATTTTAAGGTCATCGAGAGTCATTCAAAATGTTATTTCAAGAAGAAAAAGGGTATTGGGAGGGGTAGGGAAAGCCCTAGATTGTCATCAAAGGGAATTGCTTTCACAATCTTTCTTTTAACACTTTCAATTTTTCATTTTCTGTTTTTTGAGACATGATATGAACTCAACCTTTTGATAGGATTAAACAAGTGTTTACTGGATGCCTGTTATTCCCAGTCATTTTCTGATGGGTTTGCAAACACCTTAGTTATTTATGAGCCTTTTAATTTTGAAGATGTATCGTTGCAAAATTATTGAAAGGAAGTTCCCTTTGAAGTACCCATTATTGATAGTGCCTTCTTTCCTCAGCTGGAATCTCCTGGTCTTTCCTAGTGTTTCAAATGAGATTATGTATATAAAATGCTTTACCAACCTTAAAACACTATATAAAGCTAGCTATTATTACCAATTATTATTTATTACTCTGTGCGGAATAGCTTTTTGAACTCTCTGGTGCCAAGAAATCCTACACAGTTTATTTAGACAAAGGTTTTTTAAGTGTACTCTTTCCTGTGACTGAGGGTAAATCATTGTATTTTGGGTGTATCCCACAAAGGACTGAAATAAATAAAAAAAGCAGTGGGAAGGATTGTTTTGCTCCCAGTGAAAATGCCTTCTCTTGCCTGCAGGGGTAAATGTTGGGGGGAGCTGTGTCACTTGTCGCACTAGCAGACAACTCTTCCAACTGATTTGAGAATTGAATCCCCAAAGGTTAAGTGGAAACAACACAAATGTAAAATATGGCTCCTTTTTTTCCCTTTTTTTTTTTGGCTAGTATGTTTGAAATGAATATGTAAAAAAAAAATAAATAAACCAAAAAACTTCCTACTGAAGAAAAGGAACAGTCTCTATTGGGCATATTTGTGGAACTCTGGAAAAAAACCAAACCCTGGCAATACGTATGTAGCCTTCCCTGCCAGTGACTAAAGGGAGCTGTTATCTTGAAGAAGAATTTGTGCATTTAGATCTGGGACCTCAATCACCACACTGAACATATTTGCATTTCCGTGGTGGGCTGCTACTTCTCTAAGGTCAGGGGAGGATCTTAAGGGTTAATTTGGTGAGTTTTTTCTTTGACGAGGTCCACAAAGCCCCTTAATCTCTCCTTTCCCCAAACAAATCTTTTTAAATCCCCATCAATCTTTCTCCTCCCCCTTCTCTGTGGAAGATTAGTCTCATTTTAGAGGTAGTGGATGTAGCCTTATTGGTCAATTTTTGCTGCCCACGGCGGTCAAAACTGCTCACAAAGCACAGCAAAGACTTGTGAAAGCTGGAAGCTTTTGTCTTCCCCTTATTTAGATGTACAGAATCTATCTCCCACTCTTTAAATGAAGAGAGACTGTCTTGTGGAAGGCAAGAGCACTAGAGTCATATGTAGAATCTGTAGGTCTACTTTTCACTCCTGATTCCAGACACACACTTTGATAGGCTAAAACGCAAAGGACATCTGGACCCAGGAATCAATACTAACATGCCACCCTGACTCCAGATAATGTACTAGTATTTTCCTTTTATATTCTGATGATCTAGGGCAGGAGTGGGGAACTTGTGGGTTAGAGGTCACATGTGGGCCCTTTGGGTCCTCAAGTGAGGCCCTTTGACTCAGTTCAAGTTTTAAAGAACAAATCCTTTTATTAAGGATATTTGTTATGTGAAGTTTGGATTCAGTGCCAGGAGCATACTTGAAGACCTAGAGGGTCATATGTGACCTCGAGGCTGCAACTTCCCCACCTCTGATCTAGGGCAATGTTGTCCAACTCAAATGGAAACAGGAAACTGAAAGATTCCCTTTATTCATGTTGTTTTAGAAAGCCACATAGCAATATTATCTATCTTCCGTTGTATTTTCATTTATTTTGTTAAATATTTCTCAATTTCATTTTCAGCTGGTTCCGGCCATACTCAAAGTATTGTGGCTTGGCATCTTTGACAGCTCTGATCAAGGGCATAAGACTATTTCCATCCCATCCCCCCACCCTTTTATTGTTGTGACTTTGTTAATGTGTTAATCATGACAGTTTGATGTTACAACAATTTTTAATATTTGCACACTGATTATCTAGTTTGTGTATTAATTGGGCTCTACTAAGGTTAGCCAAAACCCAGGCTGAGTATTGTGGTTTAGTAGGAAGAAATATGGTATGGAAGTCAGAGCATCTGGGTTCAAATCTTTCTCTAATCACCGCCTGTGTCACCTTGGGAAACTGTCTTACTCTCTCTGGGCTTTGCCTTTCTTTTATGTAAAATGAGGATGTTATATTACACAACCCCTTTATCTATGACTTAAAAATGAAAACCACAGGCCACGTACATTTATGTTCTAGCAGACCAAATAGTCTTTAGTAGTTGGTTACAGTTTTAACAATTGGAGAAGATGTAGAATCATTCCCATCCATTTCAAACGACAAAGCACCACTCCTAATAGTACATGTGCAAAGTGCTCCATAAATGCCAATTATTGATATTACTTATTTTTATTCTATAGGGCAGCTACAGTGGTGCAGTGGATAGAGGTCTGGAGTTAGGAAGACCTGAGCTCAAATCTGGTCTCAGACATTTACTAGCTGTATGACCCTGGATAAGTCACGTAACCCTGCTTGTCTCAGTTTCCTCATCTGTAAAATGAAAGAAAAGGCAAACTCTTTTAGTATCTTTGCCAAGAAAACCCCAAATGGGATGTTGAAGAGTCAAACATGACTAAACAACCTTTTTATTTTGTCTACGAATGATTAGTAGCAGGTAGGAAGTGGGGGAACAGATTAGCATGTGTTGGAGGTGGATTTGGAAGGGCTTGGGCTGGGGCACTGAAGTTGGCTTCTAAAACCTGAAACATTCTTCAGTCAGTTAAGAACACGTTGATGTTCAATGAATATGAGCCTTTCGGTAGAACTCTCGTTCTGGAATCTTTTACCATGCTGTGTGGAACCATGTGCTCCATTTAAGTTGTCTAGCGTTAACAAAAGAAACCACAGTCCCAAACTTTCCAAAGACCCGATTCTGTTTCCATGTGGCTTGTTTTGTCTGCTGTTACAGACTTGTGCCCTCACCTTCCTTATCTCACTGATTTTATATAAATATATATTATTTTGTATATTATATATATTTTACATATTGTCTCTCTATACCTACACACTGGCTTCCAAGGCTGTTTTCTCTTTGCCTCTGTCTGTAAGAACTTATACAAGAGTGTTTTCTTTTTAAATAATAACTTTATTCCAAACTGAATAGACATCATCAAAAACAAACATTCAAATAAACAATGGCATTTACAAAACTATAAACTCCAAACTACTTATATGTATGTAAACTTTAACAAAACAATGAGGAACATCTCTTTTGTTTCCTCTGGATTCCATTTTCTTCTGCACCTTGAGTAGATCTTATTGCTATTTTAAAAATACAGTTCAAGTGAATATTCATTTTCTGTCTCCACTCTGTATCACTTTCTATGCTTTTCAATAGCTCTTTATTGTCTTCATATTTGTAATTTCTTATGACACAATAATATTCCATTACATCGATCTATTCATTTATTCAGCCATTCTTCAGTTATTGGACCTGTATGTTTTTCCATTTTGATATTATTAATAAATCTGTTATGAATATTTTCTTTTTAATAATATATGAGGGGATAGTGCTAGTTTGGGATAATATTGGATCAAAGTTTTATAAATGCATCTTTCCCAACTATAATTAAACACAATACTGAATCATTGATTTTAGAGTTGGAAGATGCCTTGAAGGCCATAATCCAATCCCTAGTTTTTACAGATGAGAAAACTGAGGTACAGATATTATATATATATTCTAAGTGACTTGACCAAGGTCATACCAGTAGGCAGGATTTGAAACCAGGACTTCCAAATTCAAATATAGCACCCATATCCCTCAACCATTCTTCCTCCCTTGGTGCCTCTGTGGCTCCATTTTGCACATTAAACACTTTTCCTGCCTCTTTTCAATATTCTTTTAATGTTTTCTCCTCTTCCTTCAGGGCCCATCATGTTCTGAACAGTTACTTAAATCATTTTGTAATGGTTCATATCATGATGTTTTGTGATTTATGCTAAAATATGCCATATCCATTTGTATGTTAGGATACATTAAAATAACAACATGTCATATGAACAGGTGGAATTATTTGTGCTTGGTATTTTTATAGCTTTTCAAATATCCCAAATGATTTATTAGTTTTTCATAGTATTGTGAGGTACTAACTAATTGTTAGGTTATGAATTTATACAGTTTGTGAATTAGCCATCCTTGGCCTATATTTCTTCTCTACATCCTTTTGAAATAACAAACTGCTGTTATTTTGTTTTAGTGTTCATTAGCATCTTTGTCAGAAGCTAAATTCAGTCAAATTTTCTTCTGGGTTGGAAACTCCTTACTTTGAGTTTGGTGTATAGGAGGTACGTATTCTGTGAAGAGGTTGCCAAGTATAAGCTAACAAATAAAATTGCAGCAAGCTGCTATTTATTAAGCACCTACTTTGTGCTAGACCTTGTGCTTGATACTTGGGAGATACATTCAAAAGGGAGACTATCCTTGAGCTCATGGACCTTATGGTTTACTAGAATGGGATGTATATGGCATTGTTTTTATAAACACAAAATCCTACCTAGCCCTTAGCTTTTTTCTTTTACATATTTGTAAAGTTCCCACCTCAGAAATTCAGAGAAATTACCGATTTAGAAAAGGAGGAAAGACAGAAATAGCAAAAAACAGATGAGATATGACCCAGGAAGCTATCTGTAATGGCTCTACTTCTCTCCCCTAAATTTTTAAAGTTCAGCTTTATGGTTATTTAAAATGTCACCAATTAGTGGATTCATTTTTGTTAAGAAGTATCATCTTTTGAAAAGTCAAATAGCTCGAGGTGGTTTATGTAACTCTCAGTCTGTCACCTATTAGTGTGAATTAGTTTAATTTAATTGCTTTCCAATTTGATTACTTTGCTCTTAACTGTTACCTGAGGTCAGCCATACTGAAGGGGAGTTTTGATTGGAGTGAGGAGAGATGGATAATTTTAGAACATGGATTATTCTGTTGAATACAAATAGGGAATGGCGCACCAGAGTGACTGACATAGAGTGGCAAAAAGGCACTGAGTGCCCAATTACATGGTACCGAGGCAAAAATAATTATAATCGACATTTATATTGCACGTTAAGGCTTACAAAGTCTTTACATACATTATCTAATTTGATCCACACAATAAGCCTGTGAGGGTTATTGCCCTCAATTTACATATGAAGAACTGGAGACTCTGGGAGGTTGTGATTTTCCTAAGTTACATAGCTAGTAAGCACCAGGATGCCAAAGTAAAATTTCAACTATTTCAAAATTTTGCCTTTGACTGGCTCTGTATTCAAGAAAGGAAAGGCAGTTTTTTTCCTTTTCCTGAGCCTTCTTTGGATGTCCCTTGTTCTCCATCATTCATCACTGAAAGGCTCTTAGCTTCCAGGATGCAGAGCTAAGGCTAGTACAATTAATGATACCACTTAGTCTTAGGAAAGGCTGAGTGGTCACATTATGAGCCTACCTGAGAACAAAACCATTATTATAACTTTGTTTTTATGAGAAAATGTCTCCCAGGTTCTAAACAACTAACAAAAATAAATGAATTTTTTGCAGTGCAACCCCATTCCTAAAATGGGTTCTGTCTGTACATTGCAATAATGTGCAACTTAGATTACTTTTGCTTAGAGCAGCATAATTATCTGATGAGACGATTTGCCATCATGGTTAGGACAAATGATTTGCTTCTTTAGCCACCTCAGTTCCATCAGCTTCAGGAGGATGAGGAGGTTCTGTATGTAACAGCTTTAATGAAGCAGATGGTAGGGAAAGAATATTGATTAGCTTTTGTAAAAATAGATTACTATTTTTAAGGAGGTATCAGGGATTATAGTCTTTAAAAATCCTGTGTTTTCATAAATTTAAATGACTCTTGGGGGTAACTAGGTGGAATTAGGAGGACATGAGTTCAAATATGGCCTTAGACACTTAATACTTACTAGCTGTGTGACCCTGGACAAGTCACTTAGGCTCCCTTCCCATTGGCTTCTGTCCCCTTCCTCCCCATGGTTAGGTGGGTACATGATCTATCAGTAATGAGATCTCAAAACTAGACCTACCTTATACAATTACATTCTCACACATTTCCATATGTCAAGTTTTGTGAGGAATTTTATCTGGCTTTATTCAGGTGCTTCATGTCGCTGTTAAAAATTAGGAACACTGACATGTGGATTTCCTCCAGAACAATTGAGTAGATTCCATTGAAGTAATATGTCTTTTGGCAAAGGGAATTTCTTGATAAAGTTAAGCTGATTTGTTTGATCAATTACAGGCAGTCCAGCCAAGAGTGACTTCGACTGTGGAGATCTTTTTTTTTCAGAGTTATTAGCAGAGGTCTCCAATTGACTCAGGAGGATTATATTATGAGTAGCCTGAATTTGGGCTTGCCAAGAGGGCAATGACTTGAGAATTTAGGGAAAGGAACATAATGTCCAGACAGTTTGCTTGGGATTCTTAAGTCCTAGGGTCTTCTGGTGGCCTAGAACCAGAATGTGCTTATGAGAAGAAGGCAGAAGAGGGACCAAGAGCCATTGTGAGTGGCTGCTGAGAGAAGTCATCACAACCGCTGAAAGTTGGGACAGCGTAGCAGAAAGATGATTTGGGTCAGGGAAGAAACTTGCTTGGTGTAAAGATGGGCTGGATTAAATCTGCACTGGTGACCAAGCTGATGGGGAAGGAGGAAAAAGTGATACTTTCTCCTTCTCCCTCTTCAGGGAGGAGCTGAATGTATGCACATTTATTCCCTCCTTCCATTCCTCCCGAGCTACTTGAGAGGTAGGCAAGGTTTGGAAGCTCTATTCTTTTTCCAAATGTTTTCTTTTTGTCTCAAATTCTTACTCTGTGATAAAGTTTGTTGGCCAAAACTCAGGTTGTTGGATGTATTGGTTAATTCACAGATAGTGATAAGGGGAACAGGAGGAATTCCCCTTTCAGAGATGAAAGATATCTGATCCAATAAGTCTGGTTTAGGAGCTGGAGATTCAGAGTCCAAGAAAGGAAGCTGATTTTATCTTCCAAGATGATATAGACTGCACTAGTCCCAACTATATGAGTCTAGAACCCTTAGACTTTCTTGTTCTTCCTTTTGTAAAAAGACAGTGATCCAGAAAGAGTGGCTGTAGGGAAAAGAAGAGTCACTGTCTCCAAGATCTGAAAGGTATGAAGTGTCTGGATTTCCTAAGTATATTTCAAAAGCATAACCTCTAGAGAGGAGGTGGAAGCAATGACACTCATAGTTCAGCTAGAGGGTATCTACAGTGCCCTACAATGTCCTTTTCTGCCAGGATCTGAATGAGTTAGACATGTATCACGCTGGATGAGCTCTTTTACAGTCATGATCACTGTTGCTATCTAGGTTATCATCACCGTTATTGTCATCGTTGTGGTCATCATCATCATCTTCATCATCATCATCACCATCACCGTCAGTAGCAGCAGCAGTAGTGGTGATGATGGGGCAGTTATATTCACCACACCTATTGTGGGAGGGCTTGCCAAGTCCTTCTTAGGACTGTTCATTCATTTGGTGTCTACCTGTCACTCACCTCTCACCTGTGGGTCCAAGAAGCTGTAGCATGTGCAGCAGCCACATCCTAGTAAAACCATCTTGGCAGATGGGCTATGAGGGTAACTGACAGGCCTAAAACCAGTCAGTGAGTTGGAGGGGTCTTTACCCCAAGAATGTGAAGACTTTCCCTGGAACGGGCAGATGAGAAAAATTTGTTCCAACGGCCAGGAACTGCAGCTGGAGCAGGTGCTGTGGAGTGCTTAGAGTTTAATCAAACGTTGAAGACACCAAGGTTATCCACTGCATCCCAGGCCATTGCCAGACATCTTGACTTTTATCCTGCCACTGGATTTCAATGAGTTTGGAAGAGAGAGTGAAGCTTTGTACAAATCCGCCTCACTTAAATCCAATTCATGCTTGAGTAAAGACTACTCTGTGATGTCATTGGTCCTCTTTGCAAATGAAGGATGATAAACAGCAGCATTCATCCTTATGAAATATCAGGATTGAACTAGGTGCTAAAAAGAATTTTACATGAGGTGTGTGTGTGTGTGTGTGTGTATGTGTGTGTGTGTGTGTGTGTAAATGTATGTTTTAAATGAACCTGTGGTTTTTATCAGTGGAGAGAACTCTTGGTGGAGAACTTCTACCAATACAGATTAGCACCTTCTCTGTAACTTAGTGTATTCATTTCATTCTGGGAGATTTCTTTTTAAAATATATTTTATTACTGTCTTTTGCACTTACATGGTCCGATCCCATTATCTTTTGTATTTTCTGCTGCAACAAGGAAAACCAGCCAAATAAAATCAATCAACCCAAAACAGAGACTGTGTCTAATGACTCAGTAAATATTATGCACCTGTAGTCCCCTGTCTCTCTAATGAGACGAGGGAAGTTCCAACATTTCAGCATCTGTTCTCTGGGACCAAGATTAGTCATTATAGTTAATCAAAGTTCCATTGCCTTTTAGATTGGTTTTCATTACTGAAATCTCTACCTATACCTCTTGGTTCTGATTCCCCGCTCTGCATCAGTTCACATAAGCCTTACTAGGTATCTCTGAATGTCTCAGATTTATAATTTACTGTGCCATAGGATTCATTCTGTTTCTATATCACAGTTTGTCCTGTCACTTCCTCATCAGTGGGCAGTAGTTTTTTCTAGTCATTTGATATTGCAGGAAGTACTGTTCTGAATATTTTAGTATATATGGGGCCTTTCTGTCTGCCATGACCTTGGAGGTACATGCCCAGTAGGAAGATTATGTGGTCAGATGGAATAAACATATAATGACTTTTCTGGCATGATACCAAAATGTTTTCCAGAAGACTTGGACCAATTCATAGCTCCACTATTTCTTGGTAGATTTGTCTGGACGTAAGTGACAAGGGAAGAATTTGAAAATGACTGGGAGAAATGTGTCCCAAAATACAAGATGATAAGGGATCCTGAAATATTCAGCAGTACCAAATGTATTTTAGTAATTTTTGCCTCAAGTATTATATAAAAAAACTCTTCTATTGAAAAAAAACAATTCCTTTTCATTTTAAGTCATTCATTTATTTCCAAAACATAAAGCCATTAGCTTCCCCTTTTTTATGACAGCTTTGTCCTGAGTCATCTCATTCTAGTCATCTAACATTCTGGTAGCTTTATGAGTGCATTACGGTTTGTAATATTGTTATTAAGATGAGCAGTGATGGGACTCTGACAAGCGACTGCACAACAATAACCGTTATGAAGGAACCAAAGCTTATTAACAATAGTAATCATCATCATAATAACAAGAAAAATAAATGATACTTCAGTGGTTTTCCTGTTTCAGACACTATTTCTTCTACATTTCTTTTTTCCCCCTCTGCAATTTTCCTGATAAGTCTCCTAAAATGAACAGTGAATCCTAGAGGGGAGAGGAAGATAAAAATCAGGAGTCCTGTGAAGTCATTCCTCTTTTCTCTTGTTTCCTCTTTTTTTTGTCATTCATACTTCATATACCATTGTCATCCTAAACAGGTGAGAGGGGGACCTCAGTGAGACCAAGACGTTCTTGTAAATTTATATTGTATTTTTTCTGTGTATGTGACTAATTACCCATTTGGTTGTCATTGAAGGCAGGGACCATACCTAAATTATATTATGTTAATTTATATTTATAGCTCTTAGGGGTCAGTATACTGCATTTCATTTAGAGCAAGCTCCTGCTAATGCTTTGATTCCCTCCCCCCCCCCCCCCTTTCCTATGGCACTATCAAAATGTTATACTAAAGCCTACCCAGTGTCTTCCGGCAGGGGAATCGGTTTTATGCGATGGTAGAGTAGGCAGGTGATTTCAAAAATACTGAGAAAATACAACCCACCTTGATTTCTCCAAATAGGTCCTGTATCACAAAATCATAAGCGTTGGAAGGAACCTCAAAGGTCATCTGGTTTGACTGTTACTTGAAACATGAATCCCATCTATGATATCCTTGACAAGAAAGTGTCCAACCTTTTTTTTTTTTTTTTTTAAGACTTGCAATAGCAGGACACTCATTACCTTCTGAGATAGCTCTTTCCATTTTTGGACAGATTCTAATTGGTTAGGCTATTTCTGCCTAACAATTCTTAGTTGGAAATCAATTGCTTTGTGAATAATCACCAGTCTTGTACTCCAAGAAATGACAAAAGGGTTGGTTTCAGAGAAGCCTGGGAAGACTTGTATGTACTTATACAGTGAAATAGAGTAGAACCAGAATAACTTATTCTATAAGACAAATAAATTTTAGAGACTTTAGAGCTCTCATTGATGCAATGAATAATTGTGATTCCAGAAGACTGATGATAAAGAATGATACCTACCACTGTACATAGATGATAGACTCAAGATGCAGACTAAGACATACAGTTTTTAACATGACCAATGTGGAAATTTGTTTTGCTTACATATGCAGACATTACTAGCATTTCTTCCTTCAATAAGGAGGGTGGGAATGAGAGAACTATGCTTATTAATTGAAAAAATAAAATGAAGATAAACAAAAAGAAATAGATCATCTTCATCCATTTGCCATGGATCTTAAGACCTTAAATTGTTTTGACAGGAGGGAAGGGAGAAATATCATGAGGTCACTGGGTGCCTTAGAGAAGAACTAGCACTATTGCGATATGGGGGAGGAAAAAAAGGATGCTGAAAGGGAAAGTTCTTGATTTAGAAGACAAATCACTTACCTTGCAGTTTCATTTATGGTCACTACTTGTCATAGTTGTAAACATGTTCAACTTTTAGAAATAATAACAACAATAGCTAGCATTTATACAGCTCTTCAAGGTTTGCAAAGTGCTTTACAAATATTGTCTTATTTTATGCCAATAGAAACTGTTGGAGGTAGGTACTATTATCATTCCCATTTAACAGATGAGAAAACTGAGGTAGATAGTAGTTAAGTGACTTGCCCAGGAATGCACAGCTAGCAAGTGTCTGAGGTGGGATTTGAGCTCAGATCTTCTTGACTCTGAGACCTGCTCGCTAGCCCCCCTGCTGCCAAAATGAAAGTTAGTGGTGTACTTCTGGATTATTTGGGTCCCTTTATCAACCCATTAGTGGAGATAATCAAAAGGTACCTGTACTTAGTTATGTTCACAAGCACCACTGTTTAGTTTCATTCCTCTTTGGGACTGTCACTGATCCTGCCTTAGCTAGTACTGCTAGGTGGGACATATATTTACCTCCTTTCATCTTTCCCTGTTAAATCAATACTCTCTCACAGTTTCATTATCCTTTGTGGAACCCCCTCTAGTTTTTCTGAATACAGAAAATAAAACTCCGGGTGTGGCCACAGTTTCAAACCAGGTTCCTTTTCTTTGGAAGATGTGATAGTACAAATTCTTTCATCATGCCCCCTCCAGGAAACACTGATCACCTGACAGCTCATTAGATTGACTCAACTTTTGATGCTCAACATCTTTTCATCTCCCTTAGTTGCTTCTCCCCTTTGATTGGAGGACACCTGGGCAGAGGAATAAACTCCTCTCAAAGTCTTCCTTTATAGAGAGCTCAGAACTTTCCGAGTAACTCTTCATTTTCCATCATTGGTTCTTCTTAGTTGCCTGGCACATGGTTGGGTACTTAATAGCTATTAGATATATTGCATTGATTCTTATGACAGTATCAGATAGAAGTAGAGGAATTTCCCTAACCTGTCCAAGTTCCCAGAACTGTCCCTTTCTTCACTCAGATTTACCAAACCCTACCCTATTTTCCTGTCTAAATTCATAGATCTACACCATGGAAACTAGTTTTCTCTTTTCCCCCCTTTTCCAAAGACTAGAGAAAATGATAAGGACTAAAACTGTGATTTTATTGGCATAGGAAACTCCCAGGTGAGGAAACTCCTTCTACCAATGCAGGTCAGCACCTTCTCTGCAACTTGGAGTTTTAAAAATTGCCTAGATATTGAAAAGTTAAGGAATTTATGCAAGGTCATGCAGCCAGTATATGTCAGAGGCAGGACTTGAACCCAGGTCTTCCCAGTTCTAACCCCATGACTAAATATAAATTGTACAACTTCCCACTACCAGCATCCTTTTTGAACATCTCTTGGGTATAAAACCCAGACCAAAGTTCTATCTTTGGAGAAATTCAAAAGAGATGGACAAGTCCCCCTGAGGAACTTGGTAAGGAGAAGTCTTGAGGAAGGTCACACAGAAGAGCTATGCTGGTCTTCATGGCTTCAATGCTGCAGGCACTCTCAGTAGTTGCGTCTCATCTTGCCTCATCAAATCAGGGAGTAGATCTTTTCTTTATTTGCTTAGTATCCTTTTAAAAATAGTATTTTATTTTTTCTAATTACATTAGAAATTAGTAAAGATAATTTTCAACATTCATTTTAAAAAATTGAGTTCCAAATTTTTCTCCCTTCCTCTTTTCCATCCCACCTACCTAAAATGTCAAGTAATTTGATGTAGGTTATATATGTGCAATCATGTAAAGCATATTTCCACATTAGTCATGTTGTAAAAGAAGAAATAGACCAAAAGGAAAAAAACACAAGAAAAAAAGTGAAAATAGTATGCTTTTATATACATCCAGACTCCATCAGTTCTTTCCCTGGATGTGGTAGCATTTTCCATCATGGGTCCTTTGGAATTGTCTTGGATGATTGTATTGCTGTGAAGAGCTAAGTCATTCAGAATTGATTATCGCACAGTATGGCTGTTACTATATACAATGTTCTCCTAGTTCGGCTCATTTCACTCAGCATCAGTTTATGTAAGTTTTTCCAGGATTTTCTGAAACCTGCCTGCTCATCATTTCTTACAGCTTAGTAGTATTCCATTACATACATATATACCAGTTCAGTGTCTTTCTTTTGTATACTTTCAAGAGTGTCACATACCACACAACTCTTTAAAAAAACCCAAACATGCTTATTTTTACTGCAACCATTTGAGACTGGAATCTGGCAAGTTTCATTATGTCTATTTTGCAGGTGGGGATATTAGAATATGCAGAGTTAAGCAACTTACTCATTGTTTGTAATAAAAGTTTGTGATACAGAAACATACAGGCTCCAAATCACCTACTTACAATACTTGTTTTCAGGTCAGAAATCTCCTTTGCCATTCTATTGTCATTACTAGACTGTCAAAGAAAAGTACAATTGCCTTAAAAATACTCCTGGGGGGATCATCCATGCAAACTACAATGCTTAGCGTTGGCTGTGGCAAATAAAGAGAAGCATTCTCTGGAACTTCTGTAAGGAATTTATTTCACTTGTAGAAATAGTTGTTACATATCTACTAGCAAAGCAAAGAAAAAAAATCAGAGAAACTGGGAAAATCTAAAAGTCTCATATTTTCTGAACAAATAAAAGAGAGAATGAGACTTTGATTCCATCTCCCTCCTGAATTACCCTGGAATCTTGTCACAATACTATCCCACACAGAATAATTTGGTAAAAATCCAGGTCTATGTTGGATCTCATCTAGTGGATTGCTATTGAAATATTAGACATGTTGTGATAGAAAAACCACTGGAGCAGGTGTCAGCAGACCAGAATTTCAGCCTTAGCCCTGCTGTTTTCTAGCACTATAAACTTGGGTAAATAATTTCATCTCTATCATATAATTTCTTTCATCTGTAACCTGAAGTCAGCTCTCTCCTCTAGTCCCCAACTTTTGATTGGACTGGGTTCAAAATGGGGAAAGAGGTTCATAAAATAAAGATAACTCTTTGGCATGTTTTGACCTTACCCAGAGATTACTCTGGAAAAAATCTCCAAATACAGCTTTCGTCTCCACATGTACAGGCAAAAGGGATGCCTAACTTATGTAGGTAACATCCCAAGGGAACAGCTGCATTTCTATGACATCACAAAACTTATAATTTTTTTCATAGTAATCCATAGACAATTAGTATAATTCTCCCTTTCCTACTTTTTTAAGTCCTTTAGATTAATAATCTCAACCTGTGGTTTGGATCCTCGGGAACTATACTTGGGGTTGCCAGAGGGTAGCCCTGCAACATTCTGGCGAGTCTCAGGAATACATTAAGTCTTCTAGACTTACAGCACTACCTTGTGGTTTTGACTTCTCACAAAAGGAAGATGAACTTGGGATGTCCCACTTCTCGATAGGATCCTATGGAGTCTGCTCAGACTGAGAGTATAATCTTATGGGTTAGACTCCTCAGGAAGGGAGATGCATGTGGGGTTTCTAGGTAGCCAACTCTCTTCCCATTGAACTTGCACTCTTTGGATTAACTGTAAAATCTGCACTGACTTTATAGACTTGTTATGAGGATGAAAAAAGATAATGATTGTACAAGTGTAGGTTATTATTATTTTTGTCTTTATATTCTCGGCATCTAGCATAATGTCTTCACACAGTGCACAGTTATTGAATTGAAATAATCTAGTTGTGCAAGATATTTTCTATGTCTGGATAATTGTCTGATTTTTTTTTTTTTTGCTAATGAAATCTTTGTTGTTGTTGAGTCATTTAGTCATGTCTGACTCTCTGTGACCCTGTGAACAATAGTACTCCAGCCCCTTCTATCCCTCATTGTCTCTCAAAGTCTGTACAAGTTCATGTTCATTGTTTTCATGATATTATCCATTCATTTTATGCTTTGCCATTCCCTTTTCCTTTTGCCTTCAGTCTTTCTCAACATAAAGGTTTTTCCAGTAAGTCCCATATTCTCATTATGTGGCCAAAATATTTAAACTTCAGTTTCAGTGTTTGACCTTCCAATGAACAGCCTGAATTAATTTCTTTAAGTATGAGCTGATTTTACCTCCTTACTGTACAAGGGATTCTCAAAGTCTTCTCCAGTACCACAATTCAAAAGCATTGATTCTTTTGGCACTGAGCTTTCCTTATAGTCCAACTCTCACAGCCATAAATTGCTACTGGAAAAACCATAGCTTTGACTCCATGGCCCTCTATTGGCAAGGTAATGTTTCTGCTTTTTGGTATGTCCAGATTTGGAGTAACTTTCCTTCAGCAAGAATATTTCAATTTCATGACTGCAATCACTGTCTACAGTGATCTTTGAGCCCAAGAATATAAAATCTGACACTGCTTCGATTTCCATTTCCTCTATTTGTCAGGAAATCATGGGACCAGTTGCTAAGATCTTAGTTTTTTGATGTCAAGCTTCAAGCCAGCTTTTGCTTCTTAATTCTTCTTCACTTTCTGCCATCATAGTGGTATCATCTACATAGTTGAGATTGTTGGTATTTCTCCTGGCAACCTTAATTCCAGCTTTTGATTCATCCAGCCTGGCATTTCATATGATGTGCTCTACATATAAGTTAAATAAATAAGGTGACAATATACAGCCTCGTCATACTCCTTTCCCAATCTTAAATCAATCATTTGTTCCATGTTTGGTTCTAACTATTGCTTCTTGGCCTTCATATTGGTTCCTCAGGTGACAAGTAAGATGATCTGGCACTCCCATGTCTTTGAGAACTTGTCACATTTTACTGTGATCCACACAGTGAAAGGCTTTAGTGTAGTCAATGAAAGAGAAGTAGATGTTTTTCTAGAACTCCCCTGCTTTCTCCATAATCTAATGAATGTTGGCAATTTGGTCTCTATTTCTCTGCCTTTTTGAAAACCAGCCTGCTCTTCTGGTAATTCTTGTTTCACATATTGTTGAAGCCTAGCTTGCAAAATCCTAAGCATAACCTTGCTAGTATGTGAAATGAGCACAGTTGTTCAATAATTTGAATATCCATTGGCATTGCCCTTCTTTAGGATTGGGACATAAAATGATCTTTTCAATCTAGTGGCAACTGCTGTGTTTTCCAAATTTGTTGGCATATTAAGTGCAATACTTTAACATCATCTTTTAGGGTTTTAAATATCTCAGCTGGGATTCCATCACCTCCACTAGCTTTATGGTAGCAATGCTTCTTAAGGCCCGCTTGACTTCATTCTCGAGGAGGTCTGGCTCTATATCAGTAGCCATACCATTGTGGTTATCAGTGATGTTAGGATCTTTCTTTTATAGTTGTTTTGTATATTCTTGTCACTTAATCTCTTAGCTTCCAAATCTCTCCCACTTTTTTTTTTTTATCATGCCCTTTTGCATGACACTTTCCCTTGATATCTCTAATTTTCTTGAAGAGATCTCTTGTCTTTCCCATTCTCTTGTTTTCTTTTATTTCTTTGCATTACTCATTTAAGAAAGCCTTATCTCTCCTTACTGTTCTCCGGAATGCTTCATTTAGTTGGGTGCATCTTTCCCCTTCTCTTTTACCTTTTACTTCCCTTCTTTCCTTGGGTGTTTATAAAAGCTCACCAGACAGCTGTTTTGCTTTTTTGCTCTTCTTTTTCTTTGGAATGTTTTTGTTGCTACTTCCTGTACAATATCACTCTGTCCATTGTTTTTCAGGCACTACATCTACAAGGTCTAATCCCTTAAACCTATTCATCATCTCCAATTCAAAGAAATATTACTTAGGTCATACCTATATGGTCTGATGGTTTTCCCTACTTTCTTCAATTTAAGTCTGATTTTTTCAGTAAAAAGCTCATGATCTGATCCACATTCAGCTCTAGTTCTTGTTTTAATTGACTATATAGAGCTTCTCCACCTTTGGCTACAAAGTATATAATCAGTCTGATTTCAATATTGACCATCTGGTGATATCCGTGTGTAGAGTCCCTTTTTGGGTTGTTGAAAAACAGTCTTTGCTAAGACTACTGAATTATTTTGACAAAACTCTATTAGTCTCTGCTTTATTTTATACTCTGAGGCTAAATTTGCCTGTTATTCCAATTATCTTTTGATTTTCTGCTTTAGCATTCCAATCCCCTATGTTGAGTGTAACATCTTTTTTTTTTTTTTTTTTGGGTGGGGGGAAGATCTACAACATCTTCTAGAACTGAACAACTTTGGCCTCTTTGGCATCAGTGATTGGAGCACAACCTTATGTTATTGTGATGTTGAATGGTTTGCCCTGGATTTGGACAGATATCATTTTTTGAGATTATACCCCATTACTGCTTTTCTCACTTTTTATTGATTATGAGGGCTACTCTATTTCTTCTAAGGAATTCTTGCCTGTAGTAATATATGTAGTGATCATTGGAATTAAATTCACCCATTCCCATCCATTGAGGTTCACTGATACCCAAGATGTCAATGTTTAATCTTTTCATCTCCTGTTTGACTATATCCAGCTCACCTTGGTTCATAAATTCCAGGTTCATATACAATATTGATCTTTACAGCATTGGACTTTCACTTTGTTGCCATATGCATCCACAGCTGAGCTTCCTTTCAGCTTTGGCCAAGTTGCTTTATCAGTACTGGAGCTACTTGTACGAATCCTTTGCTCTTCTCCAGTAGCATATTGGACACCTTCTGACCTGAGGGGCTCATCTTCCAATATCATCTCTTTTATAATTTTTACTATCTATGGAGTTTTCTTGATAAAGATAATGGAGTGGCTTGCCATTTGAACTCTCCACTATGACCCGTTCATCTTGGCTAACCCTGCAGTGAAATGTAGTTTCATTGAGTTATGCAAGCCCCTCTACCACAACAAGTCATTAATCCAGAGGAGGAATGAAATCTTAGCTTATCAATACTATTCTCCCATCTCAGTATATTTGACAGTGTAATTTCAAATTACTTTATTTGAACCACAAGTCTTAATGGTATACCAGAAAAGGAAGTAATTACAGAATTTTAAAGTAGGAAAGTACCTTAAAATAATTTAATCCAATATCCTTATTTTACAGAAATGGAAACTGAGGTCTAGAGTGATTTGCCCCTAGTAAAACAGTTAGTGATAGAACTGGGTCTGGAATTCACGTCTCTTGACCTTCAGTCATAGATTGTTTCCCTAATAACAAGCTTGAGGTATCATCTTTTTGGGGGAGTTTATTTATTTATTGTCCATTTCCCTGAACCCATTGTTGTTGTTTTCCTTTTCCTACTATAATATTTGAGAAAAGTTTACCATATAAGTATAATGTCATCAACAATGTGTCAATCTACTTGTGTAGATCAAATTTATTATCTCAAAAGGGTTAGTAAAAAGTCATCATTATTTTATAACAAATATATAGCAAAAAGGGTTCTTTCTATTTCTAGTAAATGGAAGATAGCAGGAAATAATCCAATAAAAATTTATAATTATGAGCATTCTATAGTGAAATATATATTAGCATGGAAAGTGAATTACTCTACTCAATAATCTTGCTTGATGTATCTTAAATATCTTTTCAATCTAACTCTTCAAGATGAACTTTTTGTTTGTTACAGTTAACTTTTAACACTGAAAAACATTTAAGGAACCATGTCTTGTATTGATTTACCATCCAGAAATATCTGTGAACCAAGATATCTAAAATTCCATCCTGAGATTCCAATTCCACATGGAGTTGATCCTGGTGGCAGCATTTGACACATACTTTTGAGCTGTTGGGCCATTTTAAAATGTCCCTGTGAGTATCTGTAGTAGGAAAAAATATTAGTATCTTAATAAGATAGTAGGAATAAGTTTAACTTAGCATAGCTGATTCCATTTTGTTTAAGCCTCCATTTTGTAACTCTACTGTTTTTAGTAAGTTGTTTTCATTTAGTAAGTTGTTTTTCTATGAGCTGCTTTTCAATAAGGTAAACACCTATGTGGTATAATGTACTCAATACATCTATATATTTTTAAACAACTGATAAGCATATGTGGACCCTCTGATAATGAAAAAAATGGCATGAACCACTTTATGAATAATTTTGAAATAAGCTACCAATTTTAATCATATGGGAAGTAATTTAGGAATACTCAGAGCTAAGGGCATTCAAACCCCTTCTGAGACCCCAGCCATTAGCCTGCTCCTTGGGCACAGCTAGTGTTGACTCTTGCCTTCCCTACCCTTGAGATGTATTTCCCCCTCCATTCCTTTCCCCAGTCCATTTTGGCTTGAGGGAAGAACTGATTCACTGAGATTTGCCGGATTACCACCTCTGGCTGGGCAGAGGGAACCTTGTTGAGTCTAGTAAAGAAAAAATCCTACCAAATGTCTAAAACTTCTTGGTGGTAGTTTGTATGCTAATTACCTCTTCTTTCTTTTATTTGTTATCTTTCTGAAGTTCTCTGGGTTTTTTATCTTTAAACTACAAAATTGAAATACTGAACACTTTTATGATATTGAACAATAAATAATCTTACCATAATGGAGGCTGACCAATGAGAACTCAATCTTTAGGATTAAACAGAGTGCTTTGTTTTAAACTCTCCCTCATGGGCATATTTGGTGAGCTCCCTTCCAGGCAAACATAGGGGAGCTTTTCCCTTTTGGAACTGAATGTGCCTATAAAAGAGCTTGGCATCTTCATTTTTCCTCCTTGTTGCTCAAGTGCTTCATTGGGGACTCTGGATAAGAGAAATCCTCTTCCTAGAAGCCCATCACCATTCTTCAACCTTGGTGCGGTCATGGAGGTCAAATTATTGGGGTCTGCTGTATGCACATGTAGTATGACTCAATGGCCAATCAAGAGGTCTTTGTCCATTACAGACTAAGTGGATGGGAAGCAGTCATGGAAAACCTGCTCATGCTTCCAGGAGTGCAGGGTGCTCCATTATACCCTTGCCCAGAATGGCTCACCAAACATCTACATGGGAGGTTGAGTTAGACAGAGGGGATCTACATGCTCTGACGGACTGGGCTGTCACTGCCCAGTCCTCGATTTAATTATTGAATTTCCAAGCTGGTAGAGAGATTTTAGCAATCATGATGTCCAACCCTTTCATTTTGTGGATGAAGAAATTAAAAGTTCAGAGAACTGAAATGCCTTACCTACTGTCACAGAGCTAGTTTGGGGATAGGCAGGAAGTAAATAGCATTTAGCGCTTATCAGAAACTGTGCTAAGCTCTTTAGAAATATTCTCTCATTTGATCCTTACCTTACAACTACCCTGGGAAGTAGGTGCTATTATTATCCTTATTTTGTTGTTGAGGAAATCAAGGCAGACAGCGGTTAAATGACTTGCCCAAGGTCACCCAACTGGTAAGTGACTGAAGCTGAATTTGAACTCAAGTCTTCTAGACTCCAGTCCAGCACTCTATCTACTGTGCTGAAAACTTGTCGCAATCTCATCATGCCCGATCCAGTGTTTTATAATATATATTCAAGCCTTTCACATTATAGTACATGGAATTCCTCCTTGCTTTTTTCTCTTCTTCCCCAAACCCCAATTCTTTCTGCCAGAATTTAAATGACATCTCTTTTTGCTTTGATTGTCATTAACCTCTACTTTTTGAATTTGCCTATTTAATCAAAAGCCTACAAGAGGAGTGTAGGGAAACGACAAGGAGGGGGCCTCTGGGTGTTAAAGGTTCAACATGTTTTGATACTCCTGCTCAATGTACAGGGACATCCCATGCTGACCCACTTTTCTGAACAATTTTGATGTGCTAATAGTATTCTGTGGTCAGTTCATTTTCTTGGTTAGTGTCATGCAAATGAGGTAAATTTGGATGTGGATTTAATTGATTTTCCAACTGTGACCACAGAGTGGTCAGCTGGGTGCTCTTGAGGACAAGGAGAGCTGGATAAGAGAATGGGGATGAATCAGAGCAAATTCCTCACCACACATGTACAAACAACCCCAAACATGCTCTAGTTTGGAAATCTCTTGTCTCTATAGAAAAGGCAAGAGAATTTTCCTGTTTTTGATGATTAATCTAAAGGGTAGGGAGAGAATACTAGGACTGACCTTTGGTATCTGAGTGCACAGACTTGGAAATAATAAGAAAAATAAAGAAGGTTCTTCATTACAATGTTGTAAAATAGTTTACAGAATTGCCTTGGCCCAGAAGAAAAAGAAGCATTTTTCTTTTGGTCATCCTCTGTACTTTTTATAGTCGGCAGGCCTGTTCCATGAGGTCTCCTGGGGCTCTTTCTGCAAGTAGTGGGTGGGGAGAATTCTCTCTGGCCTAATTTGGGTCAAAATTCTCTTCCTCAAGTCTGACCCTGACAGAGTGATTAATATAAAACTGGGTCTGCTTCAGATTATGGGGTGTAATGATTTTAGATATATAAAGTTTGTAACATTTGAGGAAATCAGTTACATGTGTAGTCATTTTTACTTAGTAATGGTTCATTTGAAGTAGTTTGATAAAACTACTTAAACAGAAAGGAGCCCCCCACCCCAAATCTTAAGTTTATGGAGTAGAAAATATAATGATACTTCTCTGTTTTTCATTTGATTGTTGGTCTTATAAAACAACGATTTTTATTGTGGTGCACTGCCTAGGCTAATAGAGTTTTAAGAGAGTTTCTGAGCTAAGGCTCCACAGAGGCCGTAGTGGTGTAATTGTCCAGTTTATGTTGGTCCTTTCTCTCTGTTAATCCGGAAATTCCTGGTGTAGGATTTAAATAAAAGGAAATAATGTGTCTTGTTTGCCTTGCAAGTATGAAGTCACTGAAGTAAATTTCTTTACTTGATCCATTCTTAATCCCTTGTTTTCCCTTTGGTTTTACAAATGGAAAAAAAAAGTGTTCAGTCATGGCTGACTCTTTACGATCCTATTAAGGGTTTTCTTGGCAAAAATTCTGGAGTGGTTTGCCATTTACTGCTCCAGCTCATTTTACAGATGAGGAAACTGAGGTAAACATGATTAAATGACTTGCCTAGTGTCACACAGCTAGTTAGAGTCTGAGGGCAGATTTGAAATCAAGAAGGTGAGTGACTCCAGGCCCAACACTCTAACCACTGAGTCACCTAGCTGCTCCAAATGGAAAGAAAAAAAGAATTGGATGTACATTCAAAATAATAAGAATACTATTGGTTATTATTGAACTTATGCTGATCCTTGAGACACAGTCTGACAGAGTGAATGAAGAAGTCAGGAAGACTTGGGTGGAGCCCCTGCTGTGATATGTACTGCTTTTGTGAACTTGGTAAGTCACTTAACCTTTAAGACTATGCATAGCTAAGGTGACAAATTGTATTGGTAGAGAGCATTCCTTCACCAGAAGCTGCCCATGTCAATGAAATCACAGTTCCGGTCTCTATTTCTCATTGTGTACTGACCACTAACAATGTGCCAGACACTTTAAATTCTTAAAACAAATTCCTATTATCTTTTGTTTTCATATCACCTTTATTTTTTCAATATATCCCTCTCCCCTTCCCCACCCAGAGTCTTCTATCTTAATTAAGTTAATAAATAATGATAAATTAGATATAATTACATGCAGAATTGTACATAATATATAGTTATAATAAATAATAAATTAATAAAAATTGTATACTTTTCTAAATTACTTGAAAGTAACAGAGTCAATCTGCACTTCTATCATCTTCGTGTACTTACTATTTAAACTGAAGGATACACTTACTCCTGTTAAAAACACTAGAGAGCATTGAAATAAATGAAACTTTCCTTAAAAAAAAATGCTAAGTAGAATCTATCTAAAACCAAGAGCAAATATTTGTGATGGGGAGAAGCTAGAAGCCTTTCGAATAAGATGAGAGGGGAAGCAAGGTTGTCCATAATATTGTGATACTACTGTGATAGCTATTATATAGCTGGTATAGCAATGCTAGCTATAGCGATAAGAAAAAGAAATGGAAGGAATAATCATAGGCAAAGAGGAAACCAAATGATCGTTTTTTGAAGGTGATATGATGAGTTTCCTAGAGAACACTGGAGTCAACTAGAAAAAAAAACAACTGATCAAAACAATTAACAACATTGGTAAAATTGCAGGATATAAATTAAACCCATACAAATCATCTGTAGTTCTGTATATCTCCAACAAAACCCAGTGGGAAGATAGAGAAAGAGAAGTTCCATTTGAAATAACTGTGGGTAGCATAAAATACATAGGAGTCAACCTGCCAAGACACATAGGGACGGAGGATCATAATTTCAAAGCTCTTTTTACACAAATAAACCAAAGGACACAATACCCAAATGTGTTGAAAATAAATTCTCAGAATATGGTAGTCGATAAAATCTTTTATAAATGTAAAAATGTATGAGAGCTGGGGGAAATGTGGTACTTTACCATAAGGGCTGTAATTTTGTCAAATTACTGTGGGCTACTGAATGGAATGGGTGAACCTAGAGCAGGTGGCTTAGAGTTTGACTTAAGGGAGATGAATTAACTTTCTGGTTTAGGAGTTTTCACACTTTCATTCTTGGCAACAGCACATTCATTTGGAAATGGAATACATTTGCACTTATATTAGCCAGATGCACGTATCTAGCCAAAGTAATTGGCTAAGAACAACTGCTCTTCCTACTCGGTCTTATTTGCTAGTAATGACCAAGTGTTATTAAATCCTAACATAAGCCAGTTGTACACTGAGCACAAAGCTTGTTAATCATATGTACAATTCCTGGCTTTTTGAGTATTTAGGATTTAACACAAATGTGATGTCCAAGTGAAGACTTTAAAATACACACCCACCCACACAACTTATATATTCCTTGCACATTTATCTTGTTTGTCTAAATTGAGTATTTTATGCTCCTTATGACCCAGGCATTAATTTAGTCTGTGATATATAGTAAAGCCTTTATCTAGAACTGTAGTTTCCATTTGATCAGGCTAACAATTCATGCCTGAGAGAACAATATTTATAATGGAAGAGTTTGTGACAATCACAAATTTCCTTAGCTATGGGTGCACTTGCTTCTGTCAGCATGATTTTCTCTTCTCATTTCTTGATCATCTTTTAATACCTTCTTCAGAACTGATATGGATACTTTTTTGGGGGTAATTACACTGCTTATATATTGCATAAATTTTGAAGTAATTTTTATTTTTAGTGCATTTTATTTATTATTAAAATTATTTTTCATGATTATATTATTCTTTTGGTGGGTTTTATTGGTTGACTGTGTTTTGGTTTTGGTCTGGATCTATGACCTCATTAGTAGAGATAACTCTCAGAGAAGAGGCTTCCTCTTCCCAATGCAGGTTGCCACCTCTTTTGTATCTCAATAGTGCCAAAGACACTAAGAGGTTAAGTGATTTGTTCAAGAGTATAAAGCTGATATATGTCAAAGACAGGACTTGAACTCAGGTATTCTTGACCTCAAGAATAATAAATAATTATAAAATATAGAGAAAATAGAATAATATAAAAATAGAATAATAATAAAAGAATAATTCTGAGTTCACAATACCCATGATGATTGCCCAACAGAGAACCTCTCTATGTTGTCTTTTGTTAAATGCCATAGGTGAGGGTAAGTAAGGCTGACTTTAAGTTATTTTTCTAGCCAATACTATGGACAGTGTGAATATATCTCTCCATTTTTTTCTCCTTTAACCACATTTTGTTGACAGTTTTGACTGAAAATTTGCCGGAGCGCATATGAATATTTTTCACGGCTAAGGAAGTAAAGTACTTTTAGAGTTATACTATAGATTTCTAAAAAAAAAATTGAAAAATTTTTAGTTAATATATTTTTTCCTCTTTCCTCCTTCCCTGTTGGAAAAAAAGAAAACCAAATTCCTTATAATAGATACGCATAATGAAACAAAACAAATTCCTGCATTAGTAAAAGCCAAAAAAAAAATGTGTCATTCTGCATCCCTGAATCCATTACTTTTCTCTGTTGGGAGCTGGGAAGCATGCTTCATCACAGGACCTCTAAAACTCTGGTAACTGCATTGTTCTCAAAGTTGTTTGTTTTTACAGTGTTTTCTTTTTTATTATATCAGTTGGTCTCCCATAGGCACAATGAGTGTTGAATTTTTAAAACTCATTTAGACACTTTAGAGGTGACTTTGTTCTTACGACCACAGTAGTGTTTGGATGTGAGCAAAATAACTTGAATTCACTGAGCAAGGGCAACACAGGTCATTTTCTTTGCTTTTCTACTGATTATATTCAATGTGTCACACTTATATTTATCTACATATAGCAAATGACTCATTAAGGTTCTACTGTGCTGGAGGCTGATTATTTTGCAGGGATATGAAATCCATGCAAATTAAAAGTGGAGATTTAGAAATCATATGGCTAAACTTAAATATCAATTAGCTGACCCCTCTCCTCTCCATTCACTTCTCATTACACCTGGAAAACAACAGCAAATTGCACTCCATAAAACTAACCTCAAGGATACAAAAAGAGATTTGAAGGCAACTCTTGCAGGTGTATCATAGAATCACAAAATGTTAGGTTTGGGAAGATACCTTAGGGACCATCTAGTCCCATTCTTTTATTTTACAGATGAAAGGAAGGAAACCTGAGGTGATATTTGTCAAAGATCACTCAGCTACCTAGTAAGTGAAAGATGCTGGAAACAATTCCCCTGCCCCTGATCTGACTTTCTGATTCTGTGACCTTATTGGAGGTTTTCTTGACAAAGATACTGGAGTGGTTTGCCATTTTTTTCTCCAACTCATTTTGAAGATGAGGAAACTGAGGAAAATAGGGTTAAGTGACTTGCTCAGGGTCACATAGCCAGGAGGTATCTGAGGCCAGATTTGAACACACAAAAATGAGTCCTCTTGACTCGAGGCTAGGCTCTCCACATTGCACCACCCAGCTGTCCTGTAATACCACTGTATGTGAATGCCTTCTACTTCAATCTAGAGTGCTGTATAATGAAGTGATGTATAATGCTGTATAATGATGCTCAGAATGAAGGTACTAATGGGAGACAAGGCTTTTAATCATCAGAGAAAGATTAAATTATTTTAAGTACAATGTGCTAACATGATTGAACCAGTGCAACCAGATTAAATGATCTTTTAGTGTACTGTACTTACTATAGGGAAAATGTAATAATATATTTCTGAAAAATTTTCAGCAGCAAAGATTGAAACACAAAGGGCTTTCTGGTTAACCTCAAGTTAACCAGAAATGTAAATTAAGGGAAACATCACTAAGGTGGCAGAAATGGCATGTTCTCCTGTGCTACGATCTAGTTACTTGACTTTATAGACGCCGACATGGACCATGACTCCCAAGAAGCCTTGAAAAATTTCAGCTATCTTAATTTCAGAAATCTTTTTTTATACAATTTAAAATGATTAAAAACACATTTTGACTATTATAAAAACCTAAATTAAATATGAAGGATATATGAAGAAAAATCCTATCTGCATCCAGAGTAAGAACTGATAAATAGAAGTATGTATGGAATAATTTCACATGTATGTGCCTATTTGTGTCTAATGGTAGCCATCTGTAGGGTGGAGGAAGAGAAAAAAAAGAAATTTACATGATAATTTTGTTGTATATTTGAAACAGTAGATTTGCAGTTTCATATACAATCATCTTTTTATTATACTATGTTATGGAAATATTTTTATTCCATAAATTAAAATTTTTTAAAAAAGAAAAAAAACCACATTGCTGTAAGAGTACTGAGGCATTCATAACCATCCTTGGGCATTCTTGTTAATGAGAATCTCATTATATGGTGGTCACTACAGGTGACCAAACCAGATGATCTCAGTCCCTCGGCTGTTGTTTTGGGGTAGGAATTACTTGCTTCTACAGTTTGTGTTAATTGCATTGGAGAGTTGCCGAGTCCTCTCTCTTTGTGAATTATGTCTTACAGGTGAAGCGCAATTATGGTGGTATTTCCAAAATGTTTTTCACTTGTTTTATAAAAAATTTCTTGTCACAGAAATAATCTTGACAAAAAATGGGATTAAAATCAGAGAGCATTATGGTAAGGGAATTGGTACAGAATCGTAAATCAGGTCCAGAATAAAATCATTCCTTTGATAGTGGCCCGAGAGGCTGACAGGCCAGGGCATTGTCAAGTTGAATTTAGAGAGATGTCCTCAGCTCTGTCTTTATTTTTCTAGTTTATGTTACCCTGACAGCATTAACACTGGATTTCATTACAACTGTCAACATTATGTCTTCTTGGACTTCAAAAATACTTGAAATTTCATTTTTGTCACTGTCATTTTCCTGTCTATTACAAGTAGTATTTGCTAGGAGATGGGGGAAAAATGGAAAAATTCTCTCCACAATAAGGAAATGGAAACATTTGGGCATCTGTTGAAGGCAGTACTGATTTAGTATTCTTCAGCCTGACCCCTTAAAGTTCAGGGTTCAAGAAAACCATATAAAGAGTTCACCAAAGAACTTCATCCTCCCAAAAGTAATTTATGATGGTTGCTGTTGTCAAGGAATGGTGTATTTCCCTAGATCACTGAGATAATAATTGATCATTTACCTTTTCATGAAAGCACATCATGTATTTTCCTGAATTAGGCCTCACAAGTTAGTCTCTCTTATTGATGACCTCTGGAACTAAGGCCCATAGCAGTAAAGCAAGTGGCCTTGCTGGCCCAGGAAACATTTGTGACCAAGTGTGCGTCTGTGCTTTCTCTGCTTTGCTCCTGTTCTGGTTGCTTTGGGGGCTCCTGTCCCAGACTTCTGTTCTCAGTCGTCGGTTCTACATTGCAGGGTCTTCTTCCTGGGCAAAGAATCTTAAGGGATTTCCAGTCCAATACCAATCTCTCCTGAGGAGAATGGTTCAGTCTTTTGAAGGGAAAAAATGATAGCTAACAGTTATATAGCACTTCAAGGTTTGCCAGGAGATGTATATATATATATATGTACATATACATATGTATCTATGAATATACATAGTATATACATGTGTATATGTATATATGCACATATATCACATATTCATACATATGTACACACATCATATACACACATATTTATAAATCATATACATGCTTATATGTATATGTGTACGTATCTATGAATATATACACATATATACATATTTACACGTATGTATAATACTTATTGGATCCTCAACAATCTATTGAGGTAGAATTTATTGTTGTTCCCATTTTACAGAGGAGAAAACTGAGACTGGGTGAGGTGAAGTGTCTCTCTCAGGGTCACACATCTCGTAAGTACCTGAAGCAAAATTTGAACAAAGGTCTTCCTGACTACAACTCCAGTGTACTCTCCTGACTGACTTTTTTATTTTTGAAAGTGGGTTCGGGGATCTGATTTATCTTACCCTTGACTTGGGCAGTGGATAATTCTAAATCTTTTATTAGTATAGAAACAACTTAGGTCAGAGTGCAGTGGACAGAGTACTTGATTTAGAGTGAAGGGATGTGGATTTGAATTTGGCCTCTGTGATGTGTGCGCCATGTGATGTGATGTTGGTCATGTGGATTTCAACTCTGAATCTGTTTCCTCATATGTAAAAGATAGGGACTGGACTAGGTGATCTCATGTCCCCACTAATTCTAAATCTGTATTTCTGTGAAACTCAAGAGCAGTTTCCCTTTTAACCTTTCCCATCTCTATCTTCTGGTCCTTAGGATATTTACAAATAAACAGTAACAAATGGTTGATATGATATCAGGCACAGAGACTGAAACTCTGAATGAAAGTGTTCTTGGAACACATTGTTATGTCTTCCTTTCCCCAGAAAAAGTCCTGGGCATGAATGTTTAACTCTTTCGTCAAATGCTGTTATGAGAGAGGGGGGCAAAAAAGGTATTAACTATTTTAATTTCAGAGCTTTTAAAAAAGCCTTATTTGATGTGCCTCATAAATTAATAAATTCTTAAGAATACACTGTCAGAAAGATTCAGAGGAACTCAACCAATGCTGTGATTTGCCTAGGACTAAAGGTTCTAGTGATTTTTCAAATAAGCAGTGTAGCAACATAAGGGATAGATCTGTTATGGAAAAAAAAAATCACACTGCTAGGAAGTCATGAGACATGGCATGAATGATTTTGTTACCATATCCCTGGAGTCACATCAGTGCTGTTCTAAAAAGTCTGATGCAGAAAAAAGATTTTTTTTTTTTTAAATTTTGGGTGCTGGGGGAAAGGTGTGGTTTCCAGTTTAAATCGTGAAGTGTTTTCATTAAATCTGTATGATTTATATACCAAGTTGCTGCTCAAGATCATGCAGCATCGAATTGTAACCCGAGTGCTCAGAACCAAAACTCTGGGTTTACTAGACTGGTTTTGATCTTTGGAGTTTTCCCTCTAATACTATATACAAGAGCAGCTAGGTGGCACAATGGATGGAAACCTAGAGACAGGAGGAATCCCCCTCAGACACTTACTGGCTGTGTGACCCTGGGCATGTCACTTAACCCTGTTTATGTCAATTTTTTCATCTGTAAAATGAGCTGGAGAAAGAAATGACAAATCACTCTCATATCTTTGCCTGGAAGATCCCAAATAGAGTCGTGCAAAGTTCGACATAACTGAAACGACTCAACAATAAATAAATATGGCTCATGTTTTACCCTCAGTCTAATCTATTAGCGTTTGTGTTCCATAGGCACTGGATACTCACACATTAATTAACTTCCCATTAGGTTGATTGGAAGCTGCTTGAAGGCTGGGACTGGTTTTTACTTCTGAGCCTGATGCTTAATAATGTTTACTGACAGGTTATTACTTCAATTCAATTTGTTAAGTGCTTACTAAGTGTTAGCCGGCATATTAGATATTGGGAATACAAATACAAAAATGAAAACAGCCTTTGTTCTCAGAAGCTTACATTGTACTGGGGGTGGGGTGAACAGTAACAGGTACACAGATAAATAAAATATACCCACAAAATAAATGTGAAGTAATTTGGGGGGCCATGGGGAGAAAGTACAACAAACTGGAGGGTGTTAGGGAAGATGTCCTATAAGAGGTGGCATTTGAGCTGAACCTTAAGGAGAAAGATGGGTTCCAAGAGACACAGTTGAAGCAACTTTCTATGCATGGAGGGGTGTGGGAAAGGAATATATATTTACAGAGTGTCCACACAGTGCCAGGCTTGTGCAAAGACACAGAGGGCGATGGAGTTGTGTAGTGGGAATATCAGGGAGGCTGGTTTGATACTGGAAATATATATGTTTTCTATACATAGTCATATACATGTACTAGAAATATTTTGTTCTAATCTTATCTGTATTACTTTATATGTTTTATTATATTTTTAGAAAAACCAAATAATTATTACTTATTATCTCTGGAAGGCCCTTATTATAATGCACAGATATAGTGTAGGAATTAGCAACATTGTAAGGAGTGCCATGAGGCAGCTATCAGTGGATAGAGTGCTGGACCTAGAGTCAGGAAGACGTGAGTTCAAATCTGTCCTCAGATATTCACATGCTGTGTGACCCTGTTTGCCTTAGTGCAGTGGAGAAGGAAATGATAAACCACTCCAGTATCTTTGCCAACAAAACCCCATGAAGAGTATGGACATGCTATGGTCCATGGAGTCATGATGAGTCAGACACAACCTAGTAACAAGATGTTGGACAGTCTTCTCCCATTAGCACATTAGTTCAGTGAGTTTATTAGATTAGCTAATTTTCACCTTGGAGAGCAGGAAGGGCTTGATTCTGGAGGGTAAGGTATGGAATTTTAGGGGGTGGAAGAAGGAAGCATGGCAGTAGAAAGCAAGGGGACAGAAGAGAGGCAGGTCCAATGGTTTGCCTTTGGTTAGTGGTTCCTAGACCAATTGATAGCCACCTTCCAGATTAATGATCCATTATACTCTATAGAGTATTATTGAGATGAGCAAACCTACACTTGTCTACATATGTACTTGAACTAAGATTGGGTTCTGAGCTACTCACTTCTAATCTAGTCCAACCCATCATTTAACTAATGAAAAACCTAGAACTGAGGAAGGTTAAGAGACTTCTAAGCTCACTCAGCTAGTTAATGGCAGACTAGAATCCAGGTCTCTGACTGAAACACACTACTTGTCACACATGGAAAGCTCTCATGGAAGAGAATGCAGTGGCAGCGTTCCTATGAAGAAGAGAATTTCCCCATCTCCTTTGGAGCAGATGGGAGAGATATTGTGGAGCAGTAATGAACAATGCCATGTGACTGGATGCTGGTGTTAAGAGAGAGGGAGAGCTCTTCATAGCTGAGTTTGCAATAACACATGGTAGTTGATGGAGGGAAATCTCATTATTGTGGATAAATAGGTGGAGGGAATCTCTTCTTAGATCAGCTCCTCCTATCTTGGGGCTATACATGTGCATGTGTGTATGTGCACACCAACACACACACAGACACAGACACACAGACACAGACACAAACACAGACACAGACACAGACACAGACACACACACACACACACACACACACACACACACACACACACACACACACACACACACACACACACACACCAAGGGTCCACAGTGTCCTTCACTGGAGGAGTATATGTAGGACATAGATTACTTTGGAGTTGCTTACTAGAATAGTTTTGTGTAGTAGGTAGGTGGCAAATATGGCTTTGATGTTTCAGATGGAGAAACTGAGACTTGAAGGAGCAAGTTGCTTTCCTGTATAATATAGCTCGGACAAATTAAAATAACTTTATCCGGGTCAGAGTGGACATGTGACCTACTTATCATGACCCTCATAGCATTGGCATAAGAATTAGACCTTGCTTCCCCTCTATATACAGCACATATAATTCGCTGATTCTCTTGGAATCTCAAGGGCCAGTTTTAGTAATGTGCCCTTTCCTGGTTGGATAACATCCAGTTATCTCAGGCGAGTGTGAATGTCTATGGGTTTGAAAGTTTTATTTGTAAGGAAATCATCCCTCTCGACACTGATATCCTTGTCACCTGCAGTTTGTCCAAAACCTTTTCCTTTTTGGGGAAGATGACTGAGAAGGTGTTGAAAGAAACACTATCTCTAGAATGTCATCCATAGTCTTTTGATTTTTCTGAAAGCACTTGCCACCTGATTTTAGGTCAAATTGGGAAGGTGGATGTGGAGGTTGTTACAGCAGTTGAAGATCTGCCTCCAGATCTGAATGGAGGACCATTTCCCACGTCAATCATTTTATCTGTATCAATAGATAGTCACCACCCCCAAATAGGAGATTTACATGTAGTCCATTGTTGCTATATTCTTATTACATATATCTAGGTTCCTATTAGTGCAAATAATGAATCCCATAAAGTGGTTACATCATTTGAATTCTTACTAATTGAAGTTATAACTATATGTAAAGTTTTAATTAGTTTTAGTTATAATCACATGTAAACTCTAGTCATTGGTTCTAGCCCAATGCATACAGGCAGTATAAATTCAAATAATTCAACCACTTCATAGGATTCATTATTTGCACTAGTCAGGACCTAGGTGAATTTAGCTGCTTATAGGTGCTGTTAGCCTTTGGTTGGTAATGTAGGTCATACTTACGTGTGACCAGCAAAGCATGATTCTGGCAGAATCTTGCTGTCTTTGTGTTGGATACAAGTCTTGATAGCCAACTTGGTTCTCTAGTGCTTTTCATTAGTTGTAATGAACCATATCATAGTATCTTAGGTTTAGAGATGAAAGAGAGATTAGAAATCCATCATGCAGTGGTATGGTATATAGCCTGTTCCAGAGTGACTCCATTTCTTACATTTGGGGTGTTATCAAGAGAAAAAATGATGCAACAGGATACGACATTCCTTCAAATTAAACAAATTCAATAAGCATAATACTAATTGTCTCCCATGTGCCATGTACTGCATTAGGTGGTGAAGATAAAAATATGGAAACAACAGAGTTCTTGCTCTCAGAAAACTTTCAGTTTAACAGGAATATTAGGACATGCCCACAAATAAACAGAACAAAGCAGAATATAAAAAGGAGTTAAAAAATGAGGGAGCTAGAAAAAGTCAATCTATAAGCATGTAAGTGCCTACCAGGTACCAGACACTATGCCAAGTGTTAGAGATACAAAGACAAAAATGAAAAAGCCCTCACCCACAATGGACTTGCATTCTAATGGCAGAGACCATCTATACATAAGTATATGAAAGACATATACAAAATGAATACAGGATAATTTGGGGACAGAGAGACCAAGAGACTGTACTGTAAGAAATAAAAGAAAGAAAGACGATTACTATTGTTGGAGGGAACTCAAGAAATGTTTCGTCGGAAAGGCGGCTCCTGAACTGGGTCTTACAGTAAGAGGGGCACTCTAACATGGAAATTTTAAGGGGATGTGTTTAGGACATAGCCTCTGAATATAAATGTAAAGGGAAAGGACAAGATCAGGGGAACAGTTAGACCAATGTGGCTGAAACAGAGTTTGTAAAAGAAAGTAACATTAAATATGCCAGATTGTGGAGGAACTTACAAACGAGGCTGAAAAATTCATATTTTGTCTTAGAGATGATGGACATCCACTGAAAACATATGAGCAGGGGAATAAAATGGTCAGATTTGTGCATTAGTAAGTTTATTTTGGCAGCTGTGTAAAAGATGGAGTAGAAGGGAGAGTCTGGAGGCTGGAAGATTAATGATCAGGTTATTACAATAATCCAGATGAGAGGTGACAAGAGCCTGAACTAAGGTGGATGTAGTATGAAAGAAGGGAAAGCAGGCAGGCAAGAAGCATTTATTAAGCACTTATTGTGAGCGCTGTACAAAAAAAAAGCAAAAAGACAGTGGTGGCCATCAGGGACATTACATTTAAATGTGAAATATAAATAAACAGGAGCTGGAAACGGGAGAGGGAGATACTGATCTGGGGACCATGCTTGCAAAATGTGGCGGGTCAGAAGCAGTTTCAAAAGGAAAATGAAAACTGCTTTATTTATGAATATGGCCTCCTCCAAATGGAGGCCTGAGTAGCAGAGTGGAGATTGAAGAGGAGGAGGGCTGTTCTAAGGTGGAAGACCAGCTGAGGAATAGTGATGAAATCTAGAAAGTCAGTACATGGGCTGTGAGAAGAATGAAAGGTGGTTGGCCTTGAACCCTTCAAAAAATAAAGGTCTTGTGAGGAATATTAGAGTCAGTCATATTAACAACTGATTAGATATGGGAGGTGAGTGAGAGGGTAGAATCTGAAGACCAACCTGAAATTTTGAGCTTGGAGGGATGATGGATCTCCATCAGCAGACCCAAGTCTAAATCTCAGTCATCTTCTCATTTCAATAAAAATGGGGAAATCTCCTCTGCTTCCACCTGGAAACTGAGGTTATGATTCATAAAACTAGTTAGTAGCAGAGCCAGGATTAGAATCTAGGCTGTACTTACTTCATTTCAATGCTATTTCTACTCCATTAAATTTAATATGGAACCCTTCAGTATTAAAGTCAACCGAAACACTGGGTTATAGGCAATTGACTCAGAAAATCAGTCATACCTGAATGAAAGGGAACATTTGTGGGATTTGACTGATTTGTAAATAGGAGATAAAATGATAATGTAGATGCTTAATATAGGTAACCAATTGAGAGGCCTTTTTCTCAATCTGTTAGTTAGCAGCACTAATTGAATGTCCACTGGAGTGCTGAGTACTTTACTGCGCAAGTTTAGGTGTAAGGCCAGTGAATAGATTGACCAAATTTCTGCCCATTGATCCACTGACTGCTTCCAGAGTGACTTTGATGGGGTCTTCATCCTGCATACCCCCACCCCACAATTCTCTACCAACTACTTTGTCTACAGATTAAGTGGTAATTTCTGAAGGTCGATAGCTCCCAGACTCCTTTGCCCCCGTAAAATTATCATGGATTTTGTGTGCTTTGTGATGGATATGCTCCAACACTGACCACATTGCACTCCCACTTAAAAGAGCTTTGTTGGCTGAGAATTGGAGTAAAGAATCTATACTCTCTGGCCTAGTTAGTGTTGACTTTTTTGCCTAGTGATGATGACTTGTCTCCAAGTGGAGTGTGACAAGTGATGAAATGTAGTTTGGTATCGTTTACTTATATGTAGAATTTACAGTCCTCATCTCTACGCACTGGGTTCCTCTGAGTTCCAACTAACACGTCTTGTTCTACAGGAAGCCTCTCCCAATCTCTTTTCATTCTACTGCCTTCCATTTGTAAATTATTTCCCATTTCTTCTGTCTGTAGCTTGTTTTTGTATATATTTCTTTGTTTGTTGTCTATTCCATTAGATTGTGAACTCCTTGATGACAGAGATTATTTTTTGTCTCTTTTTGTATTGCTTAGCATAATGCCTGATACATAGTAGGTACTTAATAAATGTTTTAATTATTGATTTTTTGATAATAGCATGAGTTTATATAGCACTTAAAAGTTTGCAAAGAACTTTAAATAAGTTGTCTCATTTGATTCTCACAATAACCCTATGAGGTATATGCTATTATCCCCATTTTATAGGTAAGGAAACTGAGGCTGAGGAAGAATTAATCAGAAGTGTCAAATGTGCAGCCAGGTTCCCATGACACTCCCAAGTGCCACCCAAACCAGATTAAAATGCAATCAGGAAATATTTATCAAAATAAATAAAAATATAATGTTAATATGTGGTTTTCTAAGGGTGGGCTTGTCCAGCTAGGTGGAATAGTAGATAGAATGCTGGGCCTGAAGTCAGAAAGACTCATCTTCCTCATGAGTTCAAATCCATCCTCAAATACTTACTAGCTGTGTGACCCTGGGCAAGTTGCTTAACCCTCTTTGCCTCAGTTTCCTCATCTGTAAAATGAGCTGGACAAGGAAATGGCAAACCACTCCAGTATCTTTGCCAGCAAAACCCCATATGGGATCACAAAGAGTCAGACATGAGTGAAACAACTGCACAACAGTACAAAAGGGTGGGCTGATAGAGACCTTTATGCACAGTTTAGTGGCTCCTGTGTTTTTATGTTTGTTTGAGTTTGATACCTTAAGTAAGTGACTTGCTCAGAGAGTAAATATAAGAGCTGGGATTGAACCCAGATCTTCTGACTCCAGAGTCAGTGCTATTTTCCAAATGATGTTTGACTCCTATGCAAGTCATTAATTGGTAAGGAATCAGAAACTCTAGATTCGCATTTTAGCTCTTCATCCTGGGCCATAGTCTCAGAATTCAATATGACCTGGACCTCTTGAAGTTCAGTGCTTTTCCCAGTTTTAGCTTTCATATCTCCAGTAGGGCCCTTTGATGGACTCTTCTTGTGGCTAGCCCATCAAAGACCAGGATGAATAGACACAGGATAGGCCCTGCAAAAATGCAGGACCACCATTCTACCTGCACATCACTCTCAGATGTGGACCTTGGTCCACGTCCTGAAAGCACGTTATCACTTGTACAGCCACTCCTTCTCTTGCTTCCACCTGGATTCCAGTGTCCTGAAAGTTACTCAGTGGCATATGGGATGTGGGGGAGAAGACATACAGAATGAGAAGAGACTTACGAGTAAATGAATATTCTGGATATTGGTCCCAGGGAAATCTTGGAGCCGTTCTTGGTCTGTTATCAAATATAAAGAAAATGTATCAAACAAGTAATCTTGAAAAACATACATTCAATACAGTGCCTTGACATGAACATGTTTTTACCTCAGGTACAATCCAGTTCACTTTTTTCCTTTCTTAATTCTTTTGCCAGTTTTCCAAATGCATTTGGAAATTTGTGTTGACCTTTTTTCATTCCATTTAAAGTAGTGAATATTTTCCTGTCACTTCTTGAACTGACATGAATAAAATATTCCTTTTTCAGGATGGTAATTTTCCAGTGTGCCTCTTAAAAAACAAGTTGGTTGGCTTTAGGAGCCTGCTAAAATTTTCCTGTTGTGAACAGACTTGAAATTCTTTCCCTCCAAAGGCCTCACTAATTTAGTCTAAATGGGACTGCTTCGAATGTTTGATACCCATTCTTTGCATGCTTAGGTCAGATCTACACAGCACAAAACAAAGTGGAGAGATGGTGACTTGACATTGAGTTAAGACCATGGAGGCTGCCAGTTCCCATGACTGAAAGACTCAAAAATGGATTTCTCCCAATAAATAATCTGATTTGACTCTAAGATCTACACCCCAGAAATTCACCCATTTAAATAGAAACTTAAGGTGTTTAATAGTTCTATATCAATAATAGCTCTTATTTAATACCAACATATGTTAAAATATTAATGGATGATTAATATGAATAATATAAGAAATATGAAGCAGTAACACTGAATATTGTAACAATAAAAAATTTAAAGCATGAACCTGATTTTACAGTATTTAAGGAAACTTATAATAGCAAAAAAAATAACAATACAAGATTTTCCTTTGCCTAAAACTTGCAGTGATTATAGCAAAGTTCTTATAATCTGAAAGATCAGTTAAAGCCAAAGAATCTTATGACCTACAGGTGCCCCAGGAATCATAGAATCTTGAAAGTTGGAAGGGACCTCAGAAGTTGCCCAATCCATACCTTAAAAGAAATCCCCAAGCGGTCCTCTAGCTTCTGGGTGAACACGTAGGGTATTGACTGCTTTGTGAGGCGGTCTATTTCCTACTGCTCTAACAATTACCAAGCTTTTCCTTATATAGTCCCAAATTCTACCTCTCCGTAACTCCCACCTGTTAGATCACAGGATTTCGCACAGGAAAGGACCTCTGAGATCTTCTAGTCCAAACCTGATGTTACATACGAAGATATTGAGACCTGGATGGACGAAGTGACTGCAGGCTCACAATCTAGTGCTTTTTCTGCATCATCTTGTTTTTCTCTTCTAGTTCAACCCCCCACCCCACCCCAACCCCAGCCAAATAGGACAAAGCAAATTCTCTTTTATGAGGGACATTTGAATACTTGAAGATAGCTATGATGTCTCCTTCCATCCCCTCTTCACCTTGATTCCCCACCCTCACCCTAAGGCTTCTCCACGCAAAATGTTGCTACTTCCTTCAACCCAAACATCACGTGGTAATGGTCTCTAGTCCTCTTACTGTTGTGATCACACTTCTCTGCATCCATTCCGACTTCTCAGTGTCTAAAACTGAGTGCTCAGAACTGAACAAAATAGACCAGATGTGATCTGACTACGTCTAATCTGCTGATATTAGTAACCAAATTCCCTATGGATGGACACACTTCCTCTATTGATGCAACCTTCACTTGACCTTGCAATTCTCTTTAAGCTGCAATCCCTACTGTCTCCTTTTCATTGCCAAACTCCCAGAAATAGCTATATACTACTCATTTCCTCTGCTCCTTCACCTCTCATTCACTTTCAGCTCCTTGCAATATGGCTTCTGAGCCTACTCAATGAAACTATGCTCTCCAGTGTTATGAACTATCTCCTAATTGGTAGCTCCATTGTCCATTCTTGACTTTCATATCTCTCTGCAGCTTTTATAGTGTTGACCTCTCTCCTATCTGGCCATTCTACCGTCACTTTTGTTGGATCGTAATCTACATTATTATTCATATTCACAAGGCAGCTGAAGGTGGAGTGCTAGGTCTGGAGTCCAGAAGACCTGATGTCAAATTTGTTGTGAGACATGGGCACATCACTTATCCTCTGTTTGCTTCAGTTTCCCAATCTGTAGAATGGTAACAATAATAGCACCTACTTCCTAGGGTTCTTATGAGGATCATATGAGATATATTTGTAAAAGTGCTTAATCTCATGCCTAACATATAGTAGACTTTATATAAATGCCTTCCCTCTCATATTGCGTATTCTACCCTCTTTATCGCTATATATCTTTCTTTTATTATGAACTAAACAATCATTTGCAAAAGGAGTTTCAGTGGCTTCCTCAAGGATCAAATATAAACTCCTCTGCTTGACATTTCAAGTCCTTTATAACCTGACTCTTTCCTGCCTTCCTCTTTTTAAGACATTATTTTCCCCTATAATCTCTACAATCTAGCCACACCAGCAATTTCTCAAACATGACATTTCACCTCCAGTCCATGACCTTTGCACTGGCTGTTCCTGGAAGGCTCTGCCCCATCACTTTCACATTTTAGAATTTTTGGCTTCTTTCAAGATCAACTCAGATTCCACTTTCTGCCGATGGCCTTTTTGGGTTTCACCAACTGTTAATGCTTTCTTTGAGATACTTACCTATTGCTGCTTAAGAGTGGGTACTATAGCTATGTGCCTTTCTTTCCCTTTAGCGCAATGTTTGGCACATAGTAAGTATTTAATAAATGCTTCTTGATTGAGTAACTGACTTTAGTGGTCATAATTTCCTGTAAGAGAACAGTAATTCTGTCCATGCTCTTGTACTGCTTCTTTTGGTTATCTCAGTCCCAGCTGAATATCTTCTTAAGACACTAAAAAATGATGATAAACTTTGATTTAATCTTGATCAATATTTGCACCACCCAAACTTTCTGACTCATCCCTAGCTTTGTCATTGTAGATTGCCCAGATGGGAGGACTAGTCTCCCAAGTCTTCCCCTTCACTGGGTATAGTTTCCTCCAGAGTGCAAGGTTATTCACGTTCCTTACTATCATCAGCCCTTGTAGTTGTCTCTGTTTTCAAACATTTAGAGTTTTAACTGGACTGTCATCTCTAGGAACTGAATTATAGTCTTAGGGAGATATGGATGTAATGCAGCATCCGTATGCCTGGCAGGCAGCTGTGTTTGTGTCATTTTAAGGCAATTTAGCTCTCATCTCCTCCATAGTCCACGGTCTGATTTAGCTCACCTGCAACTATTCATAATCTCAGTTTTCATTAATCTCTACAAAGGAATGGATCAAGATAATTATTTTACAAGGTGAGTTTCAGTGTGAGTACTTTCTGAAGGTCTAAGGATCTTAAAAATACCATTTTTCACGTGACCTTTCTGGGTCAGGAGTTTGGTAATGTCACCCCTCTGGATGATAGACTATGTACATTGTCACCTGAATCAGCTACATACTATCACCCTTAAGATGGTGTTCCCAGGTGAAGGTTTGAGTAAAGTGGATGGTATCATTATCTAAGTTATTCTTTCATTATTAGACTACAGGATATAGACTAAAGCAGGACTATAAAAGAGCACTTAAAGGGATTTTTACTTCAAAAGTAAAGAGTCTACAAATATTTTTCCCAGTACCTACAGGGCATATTCTCCCACTTCAGGTCCTCCCCTATTCCCAGTACTACTAGGAAATAGGCTCAAAACATAACTCAGTTCCTACATAGCACTGGTCCCAATGAGTTTGTGTCTGAAGGTGATATCACTGCTAGAGGAGTCCTCATTTCAGCTTTCATTGACTTGGGTCCAGAATTTTGGTCCTGTTGGTTGCTCCTTTCTCCCTGTGGCTCTAATGCTGGACTAGTGGCAACATTCAGTCCGGATTCTGACTCCCAGATTCACCCAACCAAGCCAGAGAATTCTCTTCCTGCACCTAAAATAGAAAAGAAGCAATAAGAGCAAGGACAGAGGACTGTTTCTCAGTTTCATACGGTTTGAAAGGGGAAGAAGACCCTAAGACCATTTCCCTTAATTCACAGTCTCTCACCAGACTCTTTGAGTGAAAGGGCTCACCACAGTCCTCTGGATGTGGCAGAGAGGCACCCAAAATGGACAGACTTTTTAAAAAAAGACTTATGATTCTGGCTATGTAACCATTCCAAAAAGTCTCCTTTGAACTGCATGGTTAGCCAACCAAAAGGAATCAGCATGTTCATATATGTTTCATGGCCCCTCCAACATATTTCTCTTCCACTTCATCATGATTCTCCCAGAAGCCATCTGCCCAGTGTTCTCCTCATGGAGAGGTTGCATCTAGCCAGCTGACAGTGTCTGCACATGTGCCAGACTTCCCCATTACATATATATTTAAAAATTTTGTCATAGGATTATAGATTTAGAGTTGGAAAGGGCCTTGAAAGTCATTAAGTCCAACCCTACAATTCTACTGATGAAGTAGGATTCGAACCCAGGTCTTCTGATTCTAGCACTTTTCAGCTTATTACTGCCTGTCTGGAGGAAACACATAATGAATAATGGTAGTTGCAATGTATACATATCACATTTTTAAAAACCTCATTAGACTTTCCTCCTCTCCTTTGGAATGCATGATAATTATGGAGGACAGGTTGAAATATAATAAAACACTATCTTTTTTTCTTTTAACAAAATATGCTAAGAAATTAGCAATATAAACAAGATGGAAAAAATACAACAGCCTATTTAAGAGAACATTTAGCTATACAATTCTTATCTCGTTAATGTGCTAATTAGAAATGATTCTCATTAGGTCCATCACTTAGCAATATTTTGTTAGCTTTGTAATTTTATGAATCCAGAATGACCAAGCTGCATTTCTTTCCATTTTGTCATTATATCTTTTCACTTATTTTTGCATACCTGATTCTTTATTCCTTCAGCCCCCTAACCTCAACAAGGGCCATTTAAAATTATTTTCCATAGGAAGAGGAAATATGACATCAATAGTTCCCAATTGTTATTGTTACTGGAATTCCTTTAACTTTAGTGTACAGGTTCTTGTTTTGTTTACCTTTGACAGGATTCCCACCTGAAATTCCAGGTCTTTACTCTCAGCCTTTCCATGCCTGGATCATTATTTCCTGTAAAAGAAGAGTGTCAGGCGAAATGATCTCCAGCATCTGTGATTCTAAATTACTGATGTAAAAATTGTCCAAGGATTCGTTGATAGGTGCTACTGCCAATTACACTTGTTGATACTCGGAGACATTTTAATAAACAGTTTATTTTATGCACAGAGCACAGAGCCATGGTACATAAAAACCAATAGACCTGTATATCATCTTTAGCACCTTTGCATAGTCTTTAGTTATATGAGCAGAATGGAAACCATGGAATTTTACAGAGGGCACAAGGGGGAAGGAAAGATTTACATATCAAAGAACCAGTAGTATAAGAGGAAGATTTACATCAGGTAAAATAATAAACTGATCAGCAAATACTAGGGCATTTAACTGGAATTTGCAGAAAGAGCAGGAACTAATCAGATAGCAGCAGGGCTATAACTGATGTCAAAGCTTACGTAAATAGGGGTAATAAAGCTGAGCCAGAAGTTCTTCTATCAATAACCAGTTAATTTCCTGAACTGCAAACTCTAGCTAATGATGTGGTTTGCTGTCTCAGGCAAATGATGGCAATACTAAAATTGTCTTATGACATGAATGTCATGACAGTCTTCCATTTGTTTCACTTAGAATCTGCAGGTAGTACAACTGTATACTAAAGTACACAGAAGTGATGATGAAGCCCAGACCTGGAACAGCTTTCATTAAGTCCTTTAATCTCACCGTGCCAGAGTTTTTTTTCTTCTATAAAAACTCTCTTTAGAATGGTAATTTTAAAAAACCCAACACTTTTTTGGAATAATGATACTGACTACATAGATTGAGACTGATTTCTATTTCCCACTTCCCTCTCTATTTTATGAGAAAGATTGAGGAAGAGAGGTGCTGTGGTATAATACAAAACCACAGATTTGAAATCAGAACCTGTCTTCAAACTTTGGCTCTGCTATAGAATACCTATAATTCACTCCCATATCACTGTCTATTTATTTTGTTCTACTGATTTATCATGTTGCTTTCTTTTGGCAGCTAGGTGGGTCAGTGGACAGCAAGGGACCTAGAGTCAGGAAGACCTGAATTAAAATCTTACCTTAGAAATTTACTAGCTGTGTGAGCAAGTCCTTTAACTTCCTTCAGTCTCAATTTCTTCCTCTGTAAAATGGGGGTAAAATAGAACTTGTCTAATAGAGCTGTTATGAGGATCAAGTGAGCTAATATATTTAAAGTGCTTTACAAGTCTTTAGTGCTATATAAATGCTAGTGGTGGTGGTGATGAGGATGATGATACTTCTTGTGGACAAGGACTCTTTTCCCCTATTTTTATTCCTTAGTACTAGCTAGTTCAGTACATAGTAAATGCTTAATGAATGCTTGTTGGTAGACTTGTGACTTTGAGAACATAATTTTATCTCTCTGATATTCAGTTTCCTTTTCTTTAGAATGAGAGGATTATAGTAGATGGCACTGGAGGGCCTTCCCAACTCGAAATCTATGCTCCTGTGATGCTACATCTGAGAATTACAGTAATGTTAAGTCTCTTTAGAATCTTTAGAGAATTCTTTACTCGCTCAGCAACGAAGGGTTAACCTTTTAAGTTCCAGAATTTTAATTTTAACCCCACCCCATTTTAAAATGGTAGCTTTTCTAAAATGTGCTACTTTGACAGAGCATGTCAAATGAGATACAAACTTTTTTTAGCCACTAAAGAAACATCATTAAGAATATATGTTATCTTGGCCTGTTTGCCAGTAGCTTGAGAGAGACAAATGAAGGTATCTTTGAAGATTGGGCTGACCCCAGTAGAACTTGTTTTCTTGAAAAAGTCCCTGACATCAGCTTGTTCCTTATTTATGTGTCATTTCTTTAAAAAATGGGATGAAACGGGCACAGCCATCCATATGACCTCATGGACAGCATAATTTGGCTGCTTTACTGAAAAATTAATTAGTGAGTCAAAGACTTGAATAACTCTGTTCCCAGTGGTTTTCTCTGCCTCCAAAAAATACATCATCATCATCGTTCTCACTACAGCTATTGGTGTCTCCTACCTGTCAGCACCATTCAAAACATTGTCTGATTTCTGTATCACTAACATAACTGGCTCCTCTTTATCAAGTTGTACCAACTGTTCTATCTTGTGTTATTTGTTAGTAGGGTGTGAAAGAGAAGTGCCCTTCACTGCTGTAGGAATTTGTGCTAGAATACTTTACAGGGTGAATTCATCCTCAGAAAAAGACGAGGCTTTTCAGATATGATAGCAATGTACAATTTACTCTTGTCTCTCCTCAATGGCAAGTGTAGAAGGGAATTTCCACCATATGAATAACTTTAAAAGTCACATCTTTTAATATTGAAAGTCCTGTAGAGTGCTTATGTCACTTATCAACTGTCTCATGAAATGTCTTCTGTAGGAATATTTCATATTCTAGAAAATAAAAACCAAATATAACAATATCCTAGTACATAATTTGAATCAGTTATAACTGATTATATTTGAATAGATATATACTGTATAATCATATTATATATAAAGCTATATTTGTACCTATATTATGTCATCTATAACTATATTATATGTAGAGGAATATATACCATATATAGAGGGTTATATTTATATATTACATATAATAATATAATATATTCCATAATATATAATATATTATATACATAATACACACATATAATATATATAATATAATGATATATATTATATTATGTTATATTTGAATCAGTAAATAACACTCAGGATTGTAAAAAGTGACTGACATCTCTAGTCCCTAGTCCTGTTTCCTCAGAATGAGTAAATTATACAGTTGTATAATAATACAATTATTTTATATACTTCTATCTATCATCTATCTGTCTATCTATTCATCTAATCTATCTGTCTATCTAATCTATCTGTCTGTCTATCTAATCTATCTGTCTGTCTATCTAGTCTATCTTCCATCCATCCATCCATCCATCCATCCATCCATCCATCCATCCGTCTATCCGTCTATCTTTCTATCTATCTATCATCTATCTATCTATCTATCTATCTATCTATCTATCTATCTATCTATCTATCTAATAGAATGATTCTAATCATGCCTCAGTCTGTGTGACTTTGGACAAATCACTTGATTTCTCTTAGCCTCAGTTTCCTCATCCATAAATTTGGGAAGATAATAGTACCTACCTTACAGGGTTATTGTGAGGATCAAATAAGATAATTTTTGTGCAGTGCTTTGCAAATCTTAAAAATGCTATATGCTAGCTATTAAAGTAATTACTATTATTTGATATTCTTAGGTAAGCCTATGGTTTTTAAGCAGAGGCAATGTGGCAAAGTGGAAAGAGTAATTAACTCCCACTAATTCTGCCACTAATTCTGTGACCTTGGGAAAGTCACTTTCTTAACTAGTCCCCTGTTTCTTTATGAACCAACTAATCTTTGAGTCAACAAACATTCTTAAAGTGCTTACTATGTGCCAAGATAGGCAAAACAAAAATAAAAATCAACCCAACTTCCCCCCTCCCCCAATCAAACGCAGTCCTTAGGGATTGTTGATAAATTGTTTGCCTTTGAGCAGATTCAGTTCCTTAAATTTCATTCTTTAAAATGAAAGGATTATAGTGGCAAAAGGGCCTTCCCAACTCTAAATCTATGCTCTTATAATCCTATGCCCAAGAATTACACTAAAGTTGTGTCTCTTTGGAACCTCTAGGAAATTCTTTGTTCTGATTAGTAGTTTTTCCTCAGCAACCTTGAGGAATTTGCATCCTAACAGAGAACACAAAATGTCTATAAATGACTGCACACAATTTACAACAGAGTAGATGGAAGGTAACCTTAGGGAAAGGCACTGAAAGCTGTGAGGAGACCTAGAAAGTTTCCTGTAGAAGGTGGTACTTGAAGCAAGTCTTGTCTAAGAGGATGAGGTGAGGAGGGAAAACATTTATTTCCTTTATACCTAAGGAAGTAGGAAAAAGGTATGGAGGATAGGCATTGCAAAGTCATGGAGATGGAAAATGAAGCATCAGGGGTGTGGAAGAGCAAATTGGCCACTATGGATCAGAGAGTGCATGGAGGGGAATTATGTGCAAGAAGACTGGAAAAGTTGGAAGGGGCCAGTTTGCAAAGAGCTTTAAATACCAACTAGAGGAGTTTTTATTTGATCCTGGATTTGATAGGGAGTACCTGGAATTTGGTGAATGGGGACAGGGGGCAGCTGCATGATTTTACATGGACACTCCTATACTTCTGGAAAATCACTTTGGCAACTGGGTGGAGGACCGTTGGAGGAGGGGAGGGAGTCGGGAAGGGGGACAAATTAGAAAGCTTTTGCAATAGTTCAGATGAGAGGCCCCGAACTAGGGAGGTGGATGTGGGAGGCCAAGGAACTTATGACTTTTTCAGTTCTGACATTCAAGAATTCTGTCTTTCTTTGGAGATACAAAAATACACAGAAGTCTCTTTATTCATCTCCGATTTACCTTGTACTTCCTAAGCAACCTGTAACACCTGCCCTTGGGGCTCCGAAGAACATGTAGGGGGAAGGGTAAGGCTCATTGAACCTTAATGTTGTTCTCATTACCTCTCAGAAACTGTTCAGAACAGGCTGGCATCCGCCTCCTTGGAATAAATACATTTCTCCTGAGGGTGAAGTATCACATTGGAAAAAAAAAAAGACTTTGCAGGCATGTGGATCCTTGGAGAAAAAGAAAAGGGATACATTGTTTCATAAATCAAATAAGACGAAGTATAATTAGATGATGAGGGAAATCTATAATGTATCTTTCAGCACAGGGATTCATACACAGTTGATATTTTGTCTGCAGCAAGACAGCCTTTTTAGACCTCCAGGAATGGCTAACCTCTGATCTTCAGGCCTTGGAAAGTGTACATAGAATTTAGAATTCCCTCCCATTCCTTTACTCAAATTCCTAGCTCTATTTTTAGCTAGCTCTCTGCCCTGTTTCTAGACTTATATTAATGGGCAGAGACAGTTTCTGGGGGGCACTAAACCTGTGGAGACTGGGCACTTGTGGACTGGTTATGTGTCTGTGGTGTATCCAGAATGTGCCTGTTGATGGTTAACACCTTTCTTTTAGAGATCCTAACTCTTACTGAAGTATGCTATCAAAAAATCTAAAGTATTTTACATATTTTATCAGATTGATCTCAACTAACATATGTCTTTCTTACATCAACATATCCCTTTGTTAATTCATTGAGTATTTGGGCCACTTTGTTTGCTGACAAATCACTCCTGGGATGGGGTGACCTCATCTCTTGGTACTTGGTACGTGGTTTGTTGTTTTCTTGTTCTATGGGTAATTTTTTATTTCAGGCTTTAGCAGTCTGATTGGTACAGTGCCAGAATCCTCCACCCAGAAGTTTCTGGCCTTAGTAAGAATTTAAGCTTTATCAACATGATTAAGACAGTTGGCTATCTGTAAGTTCATGGTAAGAGCATCATCTTGTGCAGTCTTGCCGGAATGTCTCTTACCTGATGATTGCCAGATTCCTGGGGACTCTGAATAGCCGGCTCTAGCGCTTCCTCGCTGTGCAATTGGAACAAGTCACTAACCTTTCTGAGTCTGTTTCCTCCTCTATAAATCAGGGATAATCACACACGTACTCATGACCTCATAGGGGCGTTCTGAAGAAAGCACTTTTAAATTCTGAAGGCACTGTATAATGAGAGTTATTGTTCTTTTTCATCTTTCTGATGTAGTTCAAATAGAAATGGTCTAAATTGCTATCCCGTTTTTCTTTTGTATGAAATGTTCTGTAGGGTTTTGTGTAGGTGGAAGAATAACTTTTTATTTTCTTGTAAATAAATAAAATAATTGTGATGTAAGCTCATCTTTGGAGTCAATGAAAGCATCTTTGGGATAATTCCAGTGGCAGAGAGGATTGTGGGTATGACACGTACCTAATTTTATTCCCATATGACGTGATTTTTTCTTTTTCTCTATTTTCAAAGCTTTTCATTCCGTGTAGTTTGGAATTTGAATATCTAAAGCGCTTCATCATCATCATTCTTGTTGGGTAAAACAGACGTTTGGTCCAATTTGTTCTTTGGTGCTTCCTAAGAGAAAGAGGAAGGTGATTTGTAGGGGTCCAGTGTGAATACTGATGTTTTGTTGACATGCTCATTTATTTGCCTTTACTTGGTGTGCTTGTACCTTGTCAGGAAGATGGAAAATTTCTTCTTATTATCGATAATTCTGTTTTGATAAGAAATATCTTTATATATGATACACTCTTTTTCTCCTAGCCAATTACGTGTCCTTAATACTGCTTGTTATAGCTGCTGTTGAAAGAAAGATGTCTGTTCTTACAGCGAAACAAAGGAATTCTAGCTAATACTTTATGGGATTCTAGCAAAAATAGCACTTTTAGAGATATATGGTACTACTTTTATGTATATATTTACATATATTTATAAATGGTGTTGCTTTTTTGTTGAATCTTATAAGTCACTTAACTTTTCTATGCCTCAGTCTCTGTGTTCAAAAATGAGGGGTTGGACCTACTGATCTCCAAGGCAGCTTTCAGCTCCATGATCCTACTAGCCTACAGACAGTGGTGTATGAATTAGCTGGGACAAAAAAACCCCAAATTTATTGGCCTATAATAAACTACTTCTTACATCTTTAAAAAAACAATATATATGTCATTTTGCTGAAATTTTTTATTTTACATTATTTGGCATGAGTTAGAGTTTTGCAATATGTAGTTCTTTGATATGAATACATACTTTCATCAAATTGGATATTAAACACACGTTGAATGAACAAGTTATTTGTGTAAGCCTAGCTTTGATAATAACCTATAGGTTTCAATGGAATTCAAGTCATACAACTTCCCAGGCCAATGTAGTATGTTTATTTCTGCCTCTTAGATAAACTTCTCAACCTTTTATACAGTGTGGTATGGTGCAAAGTCATGATGAAAATTTCTGTATGTAGCATAGGAGCTTTTGGGTTTAGCCTCTAGCAGTTTCCCTCTTGATCTGGGCAGACAGAAGGGCAACAGAAGAGACAGGAAAAGGGGTTAATTACTATATTCTTCCCAATAGCTGATGGTTCGGGGAGGAGTTGAGGAAAATCACCTGCTTAGTCAGTGTTCTCCAAGGGGCTGGTAAGGAGTAGGAGCACCAATTCTACAGCATCCCCCAAATCTTCATGGAGGCCAGCTGAGAAAAGCACACACATTCCACAAATCTCCACTTGACCACTTGAGTTATAGAGTGCACAAAGAAGGCAATTTGCCAGCAATAGCTTCACAAGTTTACATTAACTTTAGCAATATCATGATGATTCAGCATAGTGCCGGCACAGTGTATTGTTTACAAGTTAAACTCGAATGTTTATACTATCTATGATACACAAGCATAGTGTACAGTTTACAGGCTATGATCCCAGGAACTTGTACATGGTTTATGGCCATGGATCCTGGGAACTAGTTATCTTAAAAAGAAAACAAATCCATCTTACATACACTATAATTCTGTAACTATTCTACACCTTTGTTTATCAACATATTTAGACCCATTGGAAGTAAAAAAAAAAATCCCCCAAACTTGGAAGGATATTTTATAATCTGATAAAGATACTCAAATTTTATAGGTTTATTTAGACTTTCTTTGATAACAGTTTTAACAAAAGAGCCTTAAGTAAAAAAGTGAGTTTTATCAGTAAAAATCTCTTTTCATAATCTTCAGTCTTCAAGTCTTTGTGTGGCTTTTCCCATGACAGTGGTTTTTTACTTCATAGCCATTATGGGCAGTTTTTTGAAAAACTAGTCTTACTCTTTTTCCTACTTCAAGAAATCCATTCAGCAATTTCAAGAAGTTTCCTGTAGAGAAATCAGTTAACAACCTGTTTACAGCTTCCAGGTCCTTTTGAATACCATTGCTTCTTTCCTGAGAACGAATCAGGCTATTTCACGGTTAAGAGTTTGTCAGTTTTTGGTGCTGTGTACTTCATTTGTGTTTCTGATCCTATTTCACCATGGGCTTGAATGATCCTTGACTTTATACCAACATGCATTGCAATATTTCCAAGAATCATTGAAGTGTGCTCTTTTAGGAGTTACTATTTTTGTTCATTTTCTTGGAATAATAGCTATCCTTAAAACCATGGATTTGAAAACACAACAAAAGAGAGCAGTAAAAATATATGTATGGTGTGAAATCTAACACTTCACTGACTTAGCACAAACTAATGGTGAGGAAATCCATGTAGTCTACATTCATGTATTCCAAGATGGATGTACTGAGTCAATCTAGTACCAGAAGTAGAATATGCATGACCATTGTTATAACAAAATGAAACCATATCAAAATTACTGCTTGTCCCAAATTATTCACACACTACTTTAGTAACCCAAGTGAGCTAATTTGAAATGCCTGGAAGAGGTTAATGTATTACACCTGATTTGATCATATACCAAGTTATTATAGTATAAACTTCCTGAAGACTGTATTTTACACAAACTGTGTGTCTCTCTCAGCCCCTAGAATCATGCTCTATCCATGGTAGACAATAAAAATTTATTAAATTGAACTGGTTGACCAGTTTATTTACCCTGGATCACACAGCATCAGTGAATGACAGCCTTTTCTACCTCTCTAGATTATGTTCTAGGAAATGACAAACCACTCAAGTATCCTTGCCAAGTAAACACCAAATGGGGTCCCTAAGAGTCAGATGTGACTGAAATAAGTTATGCTTGAAAGGGGTTACTTTTACACACAAAGGGTCTTTCATATTCTTTTTTGAATTCAGGTCCCAGCAGCATTGGGCAAAACTGAGAAGCCCTTGAAATCTGCCTAGCCCCCACCAGGGCATCCAGTCTCTCTCTGTTGTCCCTTATCCTCATGATGCCAGATATTCAGAAATCATCTTCTGAAACTCATTCAGATTAAGGTATCAAATGACAATAAAGTTACCTTGATCCCACCATAGACTTCAATTTTTTTATTAATTTTTTTCTCATTTCATGTAAACAAAATTTTTTAGCTTTCATTGTTTAGAAATTTTGAGTTCCATATTCTCTCCCTTCCTTTTTCTCCTCCCCCTTCCCTGAGAAGGGAAGCAATTTTACATAGATTATACATGTACAATCGTGCAAAACATTTCCATATTAGCCATGTGGCAAAAGAAAGGGCAGGCCAAAAAAACCCACCCCTCTCCAAAATAATAAAGAAAAATTTTAAAAAAAGTATGCTTCAGTCTGTATTCAGACTATCAGTTCTTTCTCTGGATGTATCCCACCATAGGCTTTTAAAGTCATTTTGCCTGTCCAAGTCTCAGTTTTCTCAGCTGTAAAATGAAGATAATAGGAACACTTGGTTTATCAACTCGTGATTATGAGTGATATATATATGTATACTATATACACATGTGTGTATATATGCAGATGCACATGTGGATGTATATATGTATGTATACATATGTATGTCTGTATTTGCAAACATTAAAGCACTGTATCATAAATATGAACTATTGTTATTACCTCTTCTAGGGGTATTGAATTTTCCATTTGGAGTCAAACTTTACGATAAAAGTATGATCCTCCTGCAGTGGAATCAAGGCATTTTCTAGTCAGTGCGGATGCACTGTGGAGGTCCCAGGCTTTCCCTGCTTGACATACTGAGGGGTCAGGTAAATCTCTGAGAGAGAAATTTTTCTCAGTCAGCAGAGAGTTCTAGCGAATGGCCCTGGGAGATGACATGTCATTTGGGCTGAGTTCCTGAGCCAAACCCCTCCTCCTCCACCGAGGGTTGAGAGATAATCAAAAGCAGTCTGTCCCCTGAGAGTCCCTTTAGGGGAGACAGCCAGAAACATCAACAGTAATCTATATGTGCAGTACATCATTAAAAGCAAATGTCAGACCAGCTCAGGCAAAATGTAAGGCTGAGGGCTGCCTTGTGGAGGAGAAAAACTAGAGGGCTGGATCTCCAGGGAATGGCTAGAAGCTATCTAACTTTGGTTTGACTGGTGGGTTTTTGTTGTTTAGTCGTGTCTGACTCTTTGTGACCCTATTTGGGTTTTCTTGGCAAGGATACTGGAGTGGTTTGCCATTTCCTTCTCCAGCTCATTTTACAGATGAGGAAACTGAGACAAACAGGGTTAAGTGACTTGTTCAAGGTCACATAGCTAGTAAGTGTCTGAGGCTGGATTTGAACTCAGGAAGATGAGTCTTCCTGACACACCACACCAGGTCTGGTGCTCTGTCCACTCACTGGGCCACCTAGCTGCCTTTGACTGGTGGGATTCTCCCAAAATTAAAAACTCTGAGGGAAGACTAATCCCTGTGCCCTGGGTGTGGCAGGTTACTAAGGTTCTACAGAGGATGGTTTGGGGAAGTTTGTTCTTTTGTATTAATGCAGTATAAATTCTTTGAGATTAGGGATTATTTAATTCTTTGTATTTGTGTCTTCAACACATAATTCAATGCCTGGCACATAGCATGCACTTAAGAACTTATTGCTGATTGAATAAATGCTGAGGAAAATTTATATATGTCAGGGAGAAATACTTCCCCTCCACATCAACTTCATTTTTTTTGAGGCTGGTCAGTCTATCTCTACTGGTCTTGAAGTGCAGTGGCTACTGATGGTTACATCTCAATACTGAGCAGTATTTCTGATCTATTTTTCTGATCTGGGCTGGTTCACCCCTCCTTAGGCAGCTTGGTGAGTTTCCATTCCCAAGGACTCACTCTATTCATGCCACACTTGACTCTGGCACCCAATCAGCTTTAGCCCCACTGCAGCTCATAACTCTCAGACTCAAAGAGCCACCACCCTAACTAAGCCTCCACACTGGCTGAGAAGAAGAGACATCACATAGAAAGTATAACTTTGGTATGAGTATTAACATAGAAACATTGCATGTATTAACTTTTCATGATTTAATTTTTCCTTACGTGTAAATTTTTATCTGTGATAAGCCTAAAGTTAATACTACAGGGAGCAGTGGATTCAGTTCAGAGCAAGAGGGTTCGATCCTGACTCTGCCCTCTACTACCAGTGTGAACTTGGGTCTTTAATATCTCTGGATCTCAATTCTCCTTGTGTGTAAAATAAAGGAGTTAGCACAGAAGACCTAAGTACCCTTCTAGTTTTAAATGCTAGTATATATTTTTTACTTTGGTTAAATATTTTGAAGTTCTCTTTGGGTGATGGAACCAGAGAAAGGCAGAGAATATTTTTGTTTGCATGAAGTCAGCAGTACCAAACTTTTCAGTTGGTTCTGTGGTACATGATGGGTCCTAATGTAGTCTTACCTGTAGTTTTCTCTGATGAGATTGGAAATGAACTCTTTCTGCTCTACACAGTTTTGTATAGAATTGTCTGCAGAAAGCATCAGCTGTTAAGCAGGCATTTGGCCTGTGATTTTTTTTTCTGAACAGAAAGTAGTAGAAAGGCCCTTAAGAAGGCATCTAATTGTTTTATTTTCTTTTAAAAATATGTTTATTGATGCTTTTTTGTTTTTCATCGCAGTCATTTATGGAAAAAGCTGTGTCTATCCCCCACCTATCCCATCCCATCCCTTTCAGATTAAGCCCTGCCTTGTAACAAAGAAAAACAATTAAGCAAAACTCTCCAACTCACTGATTATATCTGACAGTGCAAAAATTATTCTGCTCTATTAGTCCCCTGCCTCTCCACTTATGAGGAAGGAGGCATGTTTTATTATCTGTTCTCTAGGGCTGTCATTGGTTTTTCAATTAAGAAACCATTTATTTCCCCTCGAATTTCAGAAATAATTAGAAACCACAATGTATAAGATAGACTTGTTCTGCACTTTGTAGTGTTTTCTATTCTGTGGAATGGGTTTTCAGCCATTTTCAGTCATGCCTGACTCTTCCTGACCCCATTTGGGCTTTTCTTGACAAAGATGCTGGAGTGGTTTGCCATTTCCTTCTCCAGCTAATTACAGATGAGGAAACTGAGGCAAACAGGATTAAGTGACTTGCCCAGGGTCACACAACTAGTAAGTGTCAGAGGCTGCATTTGAACTCAGAAGATGAGTCTTTCTGACTCCAGGTCCAGCACTCTGTCTACCATGCCCCCGACCTGCTACATAGAAAGGTATTCCTTTGTTACTTTTCTTAAACTATAGTTGTGATATTAACATTTGGGTAAAGTAACCAACTCAATAAGCATTGTGTTCCTGGCACTGTTGCTAAGCACTGGATGCTGGACTGGTCATTTTGATAATTATAAACAGTTGAAATATATACTTTTATGTATACCTCTTCTTTTATAAGACATGATTTTGCCTGGGTTAGCTAGGCAGTTGTCTTCTTTCTGTATTGAATTTGTGTAGATGCAACTCGGTCTCTCTCCTCCTTTCTTCTACTCCTTAATTCTTATCTACATTTAACTCACGTGTAAAATTTGAGGAATTCTTCTTTCATGCGTTTCTGACAGGCTCTCATTTCCATTCATTTTGAATTTCTTTTGAAAAAAAGCTTGTTTGTCCACCATGATTTTCCCTATAAATCTCTTTCTAGCCTCCCAGCTTGATGTCATTACCCTTTAGATGTTTGCAGATTTTTCACTATGTATTCCATTGTTGCAGTCAGACCCAGATCTCAGCTCATTAATTTCTAATTTCTTCATTCATTTTTTTGAAGATTAGTGCTACATTATGTCACAACTTTTCTAGTTTATTGGTATCACTTGAATATACTGTGATTTTTTTCTGAAATAATCAAAATGATTTTATAAATCTATTAGCCAATTCTTCTCCTCTCTTCAAATACATGATAGCCAGACATGTTAATATCTAGAGTTCATTCAATTTTCCAAGTGTTCTCCAGAATTCAAGGACCTGGAGTCAGGAAACTTGAGTTCAAATTCAGCCTCAGACAGGTATTAACTGTGCGACCCCTAACCTCTGTTTGTCTTGGTTTCCTCATCTATAAAATGGGAATAACACCTACCTCCCAGTGGTATGAGTATCAAATGAGATAATATTTGTAAAGTGCTTAGCACAGTGTCTGGCGCCTAGTAGGGGCTTTATAAATGTTAGGTGTTGTTTGTAAAGGACTTCACATAGTGCCTGGCACAGAGTAGACACCGATGTGTTTATTCCCAGCCCTTGCTCTAGTTACTAGCGTTCATCCTCATCCAGTCTTTATTATTTCTAATTTCTACAAAGTTTTGTTTCCCATTCGTAATGACAGAATTAAGACATTACTTTGGTGTTACTAAAATCTACCTAGCTTTTCTCTTTGCAAATATATGATTGTGCTGGAATCATCATTTATAGATGTTTACAGAAACATATAAAGCTATCTCCTTAGAACAATGCTGTGACATTGGTAGAATAGGTATTATTTGTCTATCTCAGAGGTGAAATTTGAACTCAGGTGTTCTGACTGCAGTCACTGCTTTTCTCCCCCCATTCCCCTCCACCCTCATGTCACACTGCCTCCTCTAGTAAGGCATTCATCGAATATTTGTTGAGGTTATTTTGTTAAAGGGAATGTGTTAAGTGCTACAAGGGATACCAAGTAGAAGTCTGGTAAAATATTAGCATGACACACACTAATATTGATATTAAGTAGTAAATCTGCAATCTCTGTCAGTCTTATTTTTAATGGAAACAAGTGTAGATTTAACTTTTTATGGAATGATTAGTGTAACACTGTTTGAATTTGTTGATTCAATTCTACAAAGATTTTTTACAAAAAAATAGTATTTGTAAGTCTGTGCCCACGAGGAGCTCTCTATACAGAAGCATTTTTAATAGAATAGTAAAACCATTATTTTGTCACTGAATGTGAAACTCGACTTGATTTCTGGATTGGTTAAAATTGTTAAGTAGATAAGTAGATAAAGTGTATACTGTGAGACAGGTGATAAACGCTTGGGATACAAATACTAGCAAACAAAGTAGTCCTGGCTTTGAGGAGCACACCATTTCAGTGAGGGAAGTTGACAAGAAAAGGGAGGTGGCAGGGGATTGAGGTGGGGGGCAGAGAGGAAGCCTCTCAGCTGCTGGTGAATCCTGGTGAAAGCTATCAGAGCCAGGTGTCCAGGGTTGGAGTTCAAAGTTTAGTGAGGGGAAGGGGGCTGATGAGAATTGTGACTGGTGTGGTCATCCCGCTTGGAAAAAAAGCAAATGCAATATAGAAAGTAATGGTGGCACAGAAGACTTCCTCTGAGCTCGCAGGGACCATTCACAGTTACATTACTACTTTCCAACCTAATATTCTTTCTGTGTTTGGTAGCAGTGCCTTAATTTAAAGTAATTCTTGAGGAATGTCACCTAATGGAATCAGTTCAGCATCCTTAGACATGGTGAGTTTAAGCTATAACTCTGCTATCAGCGCACAGAGTTATCTCACATTTTGAAGATGCTTCTTTGGGAAAGTAATATACTACTGAGAGTAATTTCAGAGCAGAAATAGACTTCTAAGTACCAAGGGGAGTTTCTTCAATAGTGCTTTTTTCTTTTTCTTTTTGGCAGTGGTGGGTAGAAGTAAAACTGTTTGCATCAATCAGCATCAATCAGTAACCATGGTCGTTTTCAGCGATGTGAAATACCAACTACCATTTAAAAAATTCTTCTTTTTTTTGTTTTTCACACTGTACTTTCCCAGAAAGTTCCTCCTTTCCCTGCTGTAGATGACTATGCTGTTAGCCACCCAAGCAGCAACCCACTCTGAATTCCGTGCCAGAAATAAGCCTCATTTGGGTGTGTCTGAGTGGTTTGTTGATGTACACCCCAGCCTCCTTCTGCTGCCAGGGGTGCACAACTTTAGAATGTTGAAGCACACCTGTTTATTCCTTTAAGATGAAGAAGAAGATGGTTCAGAATGACTTTTTATTTAAAACAATGTTATTTTAACTAACAGTGGAGAAATGGATAGTATGGTCTTTAAAATTTCTTTCCATGCCTGATTTTGGGGGAATGAGATAGAGGAAGGGAGGGGAGAGGAGAGAGAAAGAGAGTGGGGAGAGTTAACAGAGAGAGGAGGAGAAGGGGTAAAGAGAAGTTGAAGGAGCAGAGAAGAAGGCAAGAAGGAAGGAGAGAGAGAGAGAGAGAGAGAGAGAGAGAGAGAGAGAGAGAGAGAGAGAGAGACAGTGAGACAGTGGGGAATGTTTGAACAGAGTTTCACTGTCATTTACTTGGGAAGGGCCAAGAATTTTTCCATGGATGCCACTGTGCCAGAGAAAACAGGTTCCTAAGAAAGAAAACATAGGCGGTGCTCGAGGTGGCAGTGAGTTGTTTAAAGTGGCCTGGGTCCATTTTGCTTGTTGGCCTATATACAGTGGTGCTATAGCAGGTGGCCCTGAGGGTTCTAAGAACTGAAGGATGGAAGGAACTTTGGTGAGATTTTAAAGGTGGGATCATCTGGTCCAATGCCTCATTTTGCAGATGGCTTGGACACTTGCCTGAAAATTTAGGTTGAGTTTGTTGCAAATGCTAAATTAGTTCTGCACCTTGGTCTTTTCATGAATGGACTTCTGACTGGGTCTCATAGCTTATATTGCTTGAGAAGTAGGTCTAGGTTGAGTAGACCAATAAAATCCAATATAGTGACTAGAAGAGCAAGGGAATCTGTTATTCCTATTTTTTAAAATCCCCAAACCTCCCTAGATTGTGATAAGTTCTGGGGGTGCAGTAGGAAACTGGTTGTTAGGTATTCACTGGGAAGTTAGTCATAGCCTTTGACCTTCAGGAGCTCTCTCTGTAAGAGAGCAGTTGAAATTTTCATGTGATCAGCAGAAATATATCCTTGCAAAATTACAAAGCTGAATTGAGGGGGAAAGGCAAATCAGGAGTTGTTTTGATAAATTTGGAAAGTGCTTTGGGTTAATAAAGGAAGGCTTCCTAGAGGAAGGTACGGCAATTTTTATAATTGACCTATCCTCAAATATTAGTGGTTCTGGTGGCTGAGTTGACCTTGGACTATTGTAACTACCATGATCTGATAACTCATTATAGCATGGGAGGCAGAGGGTTGATCTTTGAAAAAGGAAGTTCTGCCTGTGACATAAAGTTCTGGGACTCTGAGAAAAATCACTTAACTCTACAGATCTCCTTGAACAAATTTCTAAGACCTGACCTCTGTGGACTTGTTTCTTTGTTTTTAATATTTAACTGTATTTCAGTGTAATTGGTTTCCTTTGTATTTTATGCATTTAAAAACATTATTTATTCTGAGGAGTTCCTAGGCTTCACCAGACTGCCAAGGGGTCTAAAAAAAGCTAAGAATCCCTGTCCAAGACTATAACTGCACAGCCGTTGCTGCTTTGCATCAAATAGAGGGAGTTCCCCCGCTGGAAGGTCCCTAGTCTGATACAATCATATTAATGACAATGACTGCTCAACTGTGTTGAGTAGAGTCCCAAGTGATTTGAGTGTTGTGCTCAGTGGATAGCCACTAGTTACCCAACTACCACTTGTGCTGCAGATGGAGAGTCCCAAATTGGGATGGGGTGAGACAGGCTACTTTGGGTGTGGTGGTGTGACAGTTCATTGCTTGTAAGGAGCTTCAGAACAGATTTTCCCTTCCTTTAGCCTTTTCTCCTCTTTCTAAGCCGGAATTATAGCACTGCAAAGGACCCTGAGATTCCTTCTGTTCCATACCACTGCCTTCAGACATGATTTAAGCTAAACCATCCCAGGCAGATGAAAATCCAGCCTGCTTTTTAAAACCCATAGAGGATATTTCATAGGCTATTGGAAAAGGAGCCTTTTCCCCAAGAGTTTAATAGACTTGATCTGATTATTTGTCTCCTTTGGTTTATAAATTAAGTAGGAGGCAAACCTGGTTCCCTTATCTTAAAGATGAGGCAACTGAGTTTAGTGAGATGAAGTAACTTACTCCAGGTCACTCACTAGGGTGTTTGTTGATGCCTTGTTCATATTACCTATTTGTAAAATGAGAGTTGAACTTTCTGTTAGTAGCCCCTATATGGCCAGTGGATATTGTGCTGGGCCTGATCCAGGAAGACCTGGGTTCAAATCCAGCCTCAGATACTTACTAGTTATGTGACCCTGGGCAAGTCATTTAACCCTATTTGCCTCTGTTTCCTCATCTGTAAAATGAATTTTAGAAAGAAATGGCAGAGCACTCGAATATTTCTGTCAGGAAAAACCTAAATGGGGTCACAGTGGGACACGAGTGAACAACAAACAACAAATTCCCATCTAACTATAAATCCTGTGATCCTACTCTGGTCCTTCTTCATTCACTACAATACATGGTCTCTCCTTGTGCATTTTAATATTTTCCAAATTTGCTGTGAAAATTGGGAAAAGCAGCCAGACATTCAAAGTTATTACATTTTTCCACTGCTTTTCTCCCCTATAACATGCATGGAACACGTTAAGAAATGAGTCAAATCCATGGTTTTTCTTATATGCGCAATCAAGCTAACTCCCTATTGTGCCTTACTTAATGCAGAAGGAGCCAAAAAATGAGTCAGTGTCAGATTTTAAAAAACCAAAACCAAAACCGATACTACAGTTTCCAGGGTGTCTGATCTAAAGTAAACAGGTTGGAAAACCTGGCTTTTTGCCTCTGTGAAACTTCATTTTGTTGTTGTTGGTATCTGAATCCTATTTCCTACAACAAATATAGGTAATTTTTACCATAGCTCTTTTACCTGGAAGAATTAACCTTAACATACTTTATTTTCTTAGTAAATTCAAAGGAAAAAAACAAAGACTGAACACATCCCACAGTTTATGGTTTTTTTCTTCCAGTAAATGCATAATATTGGAAAGCATCGTTTTTCTTTTCCATCCCCAGTGAAAAATTATATCTATCCAACTTTGCTTGTAAAATTTTACGATGGTAGAAGCAGTGAAAGTCTGAACGTGGTTAGCATTGTGACCTTTGAAGTTGACTGTTCTGATGAAATAGCAGCGTTTTGCCATTATTGAAATTAATTGTGATTATCATGACTGTCGTAAGACTTCATTAGAGGTGTTTAGGGTGTTGTGGTTGAATGAATTTTCCTGATAACAGAAGTATATCTGTTTAATTATTTTATGTTTCTACCCAAATTAACTGTTTTTGATGTAAAAGTTCCAAAAAATGCATCTATATGCTTGCTTGTATTAGTAAATAGTCTATAAAGAGATACGTTAATGTGAATGGGGCATTTTTTCTTGGGGGGGATGTGGCTTAGCATTATTACCATAAACATCAGTTATTGTAATGTGATAAAAGAGTGATTCCCCCAGGGGTTGCTAAGGTGTTTAGGGGAATCAAAGGGCTCCAGACTGATGTTCATTTTTAGCTTATGCTTCTTTTGTCCCTCTCCTTCTGCCATTACACATGCTGCTAGCAGCCTTTCTCTAACCTCCTGTGACTGTAACTGAAGAACTAAAAGTTGCCAGAAAAAAAGCAGACAACCAATTTTAATTTTATGCCTTGATTTTGTACCGAAACTGACATGAGTAAAATGCATGTGCTCTGTGATTCCCCCAGAGGCTTGTGGACTTCATGTTGGGTTTCGGGTTGTATTCTCAATAGTTTCGTCCTTGGAAGAAGGAAGGAAATAGGGAAGGAAGGAGATAAAGGAAGGAGAGATGGATGAATGGACGGAGGAAGGGAGTAATGAAGGAAGGAGAGAAGAAAAGAAGGAAGGGATGGACAGAGAGATGGATGAAGAGAGGAAGGGCTGGAAGGAAAGAAGGAAATAAGCAATTTATAAACCACTTACCATGTGCCAGGAACTGGGTTAAGTGCTGGGGTGTAACATTAATGGCACATGAAGATCTTCCCTGTCCATGAATAGGCCCATGTGACCATGTGTTCAATCATGATGTCTTCTCACTTTAAACTCCAACCCAGCTGTGATACATCCTGAGTCACATAGAGCTCATTGGGGGAGGAGCTTGCTTAGGGGGAGGCTTGCTCATAGGAAAACTTTCACACCTTTCAGTAAGAAGGTAATTAGGCAGAGTCACTGAGAGTTGTGGTGCCTTATGGCTCTGAAAATGCATATATATTCTGAGGTTGGTATTTTGCTTTGGGGGTTTTGTTTATGAGAAGGACCTTTTGATTCCCTAGATAGGACTCTGAGTAGCTGTTTGTTAAGAGAAGCCCCACCCCCAATCCCACTACTCAGATGTTGTTCATGCTTCCCCATCCAGTGGTGTATGTAAGTGGTTGTATTACTTTGTCAGACAGTTGGAGCCCTGTCTGTTTATCTCCATGCTAATTTCTCTGCTTGTATTTTCTCCACATTCAGGGTGTTAACTTTTCCCCTGAGCTAGTGAATGACTTATATATGTTTAAATAAAGAGGATTGTTAACCCCACTGAAGTTGTCTTTCCTTTATAAAACAAATCAAAGAACCTGTGCTAGCAGGCCATCCTTGATGTGCTAGGGTGCTTGCTAATACATGGGGATAAATACAAGCAAAAAGAAAGATAGTCCCTCCCTTCAAGGAACTTATATTCTAAGGAGAGGGGGAGATCACACACAAAAGGGAACTGAAAAGGGGCCTGGGTTTTGCTGAGTACCTGATTTTCAAGTCCAGAAAACCAGGAGCAGGTCCAGGAATAGAATGAAGGTAGGTTACCCTTGGGGCTCTTTACAATATGGCATCCCAAGAAAGAACTCACTAAGTGGGAAAAGGTTGAATTGAGTTCTCTTTTATTGAATATTCTCTCATCTTACTATTTAATCTTTATGTAGTTATGTTTTCTCTCCCAACTAGATTATAAACTGGCTCCTTGAGGACATGGATCATACTTTGTCCTACTTTTGTATCCCTTCAGTACTAATACACTGCCGCATAAATAGTAGTCATTCAGTAAATTTATTAATTGTTGATAATTGTATCAGTCAATTTTTACTGTAATGACACATTTTGATAATGAAGTAACCCTAAATTCTGAAAAAAAAACCCAATCTAAATTATGTCAGTGATACACATCTCAGGTAGATTCTACTAAGATAGAAGGGCCATCATATATGGATGTGGCAATGTACCAGCTTTACTCATCAACTACAGCAAGTTATGATACTATCTTGTTGTAAAAGCAAGTACCCCAACATACAGAGGATGGCCTGCTATCACAGGTTCTTAGGTCTGCTTTTCTAAAAGAAAAGGCAACTTTTGAAGGGTCAGCAATCACTTTAATCAAACACATATATATCATTCACTTAGTTCAGGGGAAAAAATCAACACCCTGAATTTCAGAGAAAATACAACAGACAGGGCTTCCAGATGCCTGACCATACATCACAGATCAATAGACAGATAACTGTCTGACCGTACATACATAGTTACCAGGGGTAGCTGGTGGTTGAGTGGATGGAGTACCAGTGCAAGAGTCAGGAGGACCTGAGTTCAAATCTCATCTCAGACACTTGACACTCACTAGCTGTGTCACCTTGGGCAAGTCACTTAACCCCATTGCCTTATCTTGGGTCATCTCTAGTCATCTTGATGAATATCTGGTCACTGGATTCAAATGGCTCTGGAGGAAAAGTGAGGCTGGTGACCTGCACAGCTCTCCCTCACTCAGAACAAAGTCAAATGCGACTCATGTCATCATTTCTCTGATGGCATGGTCTTCTTTGGCAACGAAGGATGAACATACACATAGTTATCAGAGGGAGAAGCACCAACATCTGGGTTTTCAAAGCCAAGGGTTCCTTGGTGGCGGCCCAGAGTCTCATCTGGCCAAACAAACACTTCCAATCAGTAAACCCCAAAGTAAAACCTCACCTCAGACTATTTGTACATTTTTCAAGGCTGAGGGCATTAAAACCCTTGAGAACCAGTGGAAAGTGGGCCTTTCTACAAAACAAATCTCCCCTAATGACACTTCCCTTAATAGGTGGGGAAGGTCTTTAATTTCTCTGATTAGCATTACAGTTGTATGTCATAAGGGTAGAAGAATCCCTGTGCTGGTGAAAACATGGGTCTTTTGAAGTAAATTTTGTCATAATATATTATGGAAGTTATATTATTTTCCCTTAGTGGAAGTGTTCAGTAATTCATGTAGCAAGAGAGAAATAAGCCTCACTCATGAAACTTTAGCAGGATTTCCAGCTACGTAAGTCTAAAGAATGAAGTATGACAACTTCCTTTTATTTATTCTCTATTTTTTGGAATGTGCTGGTAATGAAATAATTACACAATGATCCTAAGGTAATTCAGTAGTTCTAAGTGAAGTCTGTGCATCCCTATAATTTCTAGGGCATTACCACATAGCAGGTACCATCATGTGGAAACATATCCTTACTTATGAAAAGCTACTGCATTCCAACACCCGTTTACCATTTGAATCAAAGTGCTTAACCTACATGAAAGAGAAGCTTAGGGTTTGCCTATTACCTAACCAAAATACCTACCATAAAGTCCTAAAGTATTTCAGACCACAGAAATGATTTATCAAGTGGGTCAAACACTTTAAAAAAAATTTCCAGCTGTGAATGATTTCCTCTGTGTGTCTATTAGACTCATAGATGAGGGGATTCTGCTAGACAAAACATCCCAAACATCCCTCAATTTCAGCAAAGCATTTGAATGTTGTCTCTCATGCCATTCTTATAGACAAGATGGAGAGATGTAGGGTAGAGGATGGTGCAGCTAGGGGAGTTCAGTCAGATACTTGGATTCATTGATGGTTGGATGTCACCTGCAAAGAAGAGCTCTAGGACGGTGCTTCAGGCCCTGGGTTATTTGACATTTTTATCAGCGATTTGGGTGAAAGCACAGGTGACAGGAGACCCTTACCAGATTTTCAGATGTTGCAAAGATGGGAGGGATAGCTAACACACTGAAAGACAAATTTGGGATTCAAAAAAAAGACTTCTACAATCTTGAATGTTAAGGTAAATGTAATAAGATGAAATAAAATGAGGATAAATGTAAAATCTTACACATGGGTTAAAAAAACAATCAACCTTACAAGTGTCACATGGATAGATAGGAGTTTACATGAAGATTTTGGTGTATGGGGTGTAAGAGATGTTGCAGGAGCACTAGCACTTCTGGTATGAGAGTTTACTAAGCCCTTTCTAGAGCTGCTCATTCCCCTTTGGTACCTACCTTTTTTATGCAGCTCTCACCTGTGTTTTGGAGAAGCTAGAGCATGGGTTAGGCCAGACCCCATAAATCACTGCATTGTGGCAGATGGGCTCAGCCAAATTGAGGATAACTGACAGACTTCAAACCTGTTGATGAGTTACGAGGGGTGTCTACCTTGCCAAGCATGTGAAGACCCCAAGCAAACGAGGACAGTTTGTTCCTATGGCCATGATGGTGGGTGAAGTCGGTGCTGTGGAATGTTTAGAGCTTGGTCAGACATAGAAGACATCAAGGTCATCTACTACATTCCAGACCACGACCAGTCATTTTGACTTTTGTCCTACTGGACTTTGATAACTCTGGAAGAGAGAGTGAGGTCAGGACTCTTTCTCCTTCTATATGTACATCTTCACACACACACACACACACACACACAGAATTGACTGATTTTGCAAGAACTGACTGATTTCACAGGGAAGTTAAAAGTGCAAAACCAGCAGGATATGAACAATAATTGATATGGAAAACGTCACCTTGAATTGGGATGGTCAGAGAAATGTTCAGGAAGGAGGTGGACCTTGGGTTTAGCCTTAAAAACTAGGTAGAATTTCAATTGGTAGAGAGTACTGGGAGGGGTGCCGGGGATGACTATTCTAGGGAGAAAGTACACAGAGAGTAATGAATGACCCAGAATGGAGGTGGGGCAAGGTACATCTGAGAAGTAGCAAGTACACCAGTTTTCCTAGAGTTAAGAGTTCATGTAAGGGGATCATTGGAAAAAAATGGTTGAAAAACTAGTTTGAGGCTAGAAACTTTGGATCTTGTCTTGAATGTCCAGTTGGAACACACACAATTTGGCTTCTGTCCCCTGATCTCCAAAGAAGTCAGGGTATCACCATGCCCCCCAGCAGCAATAGCTCATGTGGTTGGTTACCTATTGTTTATAGAAAAGAAAGTTGAAGGAATCCTTAGAGTGTGAGGCAGTGTCTCTGATTGGGAAGTTTTCATCCTTCTCTTGATAATGCACATTTATAATTTCACAACCCACTTTTGCCAGAATTTTTTAGTTATTTGAGAGGTGTGGCTTCAGTTTGCTAATTTTCATAATGTCTTGCACATGTGTGTTGGAATGGATTACTGATTTCTTCCACCTGCATTCATTACCATGGGCAAAGTCTCTTTTGTGAGGGCCTCTGCTTCCTCATCGGTAAAGTGAGGGGGTTGGAAGATCCTTCCAGCTCCATGCCTGTGATCGTCCTACTTCTGTACTCACTGAGCTTGCCCTTCTGGCAGATCACATGCTGTAGGTATGAGTTACTTAAAACTGTATATTGTTGACTTGTCCCATTGTCTTTATCTCCCTTATTATGTTTGTCAACTAAATTCCGATATGGGAATGATGATGGTGGCCAAGATTAAGGATGTAGAAAGCCAGTTTTGACTGATGCCATGTGTCTAAAGAAATACGTAATACATATATATGTATATATGTGTTCATATATGTGTGTATGTGTATGTATTTATATGTATATATGTACACACATAAACACAGATTTCTCTATTTGCATGTACATATTCCAGGTGTGACAATGTAATACTTGGATAGGGCAACTATTCCCTCTTTAATTTCTTGTCTCTCATTCTCTCCCAATTTTATTTCTCCTCTCTTCTTTTTCTTAAAAAACTTCCTTTTTTATGTTGTCATGCATGCTTACTAAAGCTTGTATATATCTCCCCTTCCTCATCTCTCTCTCTTGAAAGACTGGCATGGATCTATAGCTGTATGAGCCCTCAGAGGCCAGCTGGTTTAACTTCCTCATTTCAAAGGTAGAATTTGAACCCTGGTGCCTGACTCTAGGCCTTTTCCAGTGTTCCATGGTGTCTCCAAAACACACACACACACACACACACACACACACACACACACACATTCATACCATTTAGGACATTTTAACAATTTTAAATAATTTCTTCCACCTTTGATCTCCTACCTTACACCTACCCCACATTAAAAAAAAAAATTTGTACCTTTGATTATATTGTATAGGGAACATCTATTGAGGTAATAATAGTAATGATGAGGATAGCTAACATTTATATAGTGCTTACTACATGCCAGACACTGTGCTAAGTGCGATCTCGTTTGATCCTCACAACAACTCTGGGATGTAGGGAATATTATTACCCCTGTTTTACAGATGGGGAAACTGAGACAAACAGGGGTTAAGTATCTTGTCCAGGATCATACAGCTAATAAGTGTCTGAGGCTGGATTTGAACTCGGGTCTTTCTGACTCTAGACCTGGCACTCTATCCATTGGGCCACCTGGTTGCCTCATCTGAGTGTATGGTATGCTTGATCTCCAAGAGGGCTTTGGAAATAAGACTTACTGTCACTCCATCTTTAGACAAGTGGACACTAAGCCCAATAGACTGCTGGGTTACCCAGTTTCTCTCTTTGAATTCCATTTCATGTATGTGGGAATGTTCGGTATCAATTCATATTTTGAGTAAGAAGGTAGCCATGTTTTCTCATCTGAGGCCATTTTTCTTTGTTTTTTGCCTCCTTAGTATAAGAAGAGAGGAAAGTAAAAGGTTAAAACCCTAAAAGCCAAGCCAAAGCATATTTAGAGAGAGAGAGAGACTTAATCCAACATATATACCCATAAATCTCACCTCTGGGCTGAGAGTACATACATATGCTCTATTTGAGCCTAGAGCCCCTTTTCACAGCTGCACTGTAATCCTTGGTTATTGCAGGCGTAGATGGAAACTGAGATCAGCTCTCAGCACGTTTATTAATGACTTATTTAAAAAATGCCGTTTGGTTCTAACATGGAACCAAGACTTTTCCCACATGCACTGAGTGAATTTTTAACATACTATCGGTTCTATTTCATTTGTGTATTGAGGATGGTTTTCTGAATGCATGTATTGCTCTCCGGGAATAAGTTTTAAGCATTTAGGGAGGATGAGCAGAGGGAAAATGGGAAAATGACTGCCAAGAAGTATTAAGTTCATGAAATAATAATTGCTAATAACAATATTTATCATCAATAATAATAGTCACAATAGCTTGGGATTCTAAGGGGTCTTGGAGGCCCTCTAATCTAATCCCCTTATTCTACAGATAAGGAAACTGAGGCCTAGGGAGGTTAAGTGACTTGTTCCAGGTAGTAAACGCCAGAAGTGGGATTTAAACCCGACTTCCCTGACTCCAAAGCTAGTGTTTTCCCCCCATTAGCATTTTGCAAAAAAATGTTCCCCCAAGTACCAGACTCACTCCTGAGATATACTTTAAACCCCAGGAGAAACTGAATGGTAGGCATTACAGTATATCTTTGCAAGAGGGATAAGTCACCTATTTGGCATATGTTACCATTGGTTATATGGGAAATATTTATCATTATTTTAATATGGTCTTTGATCCTGCTCCATGTTACATGCTGTGCTACACAGCTGTGTGAAAAAAAATCAGAAAGAAAAAATGACCTCAGACAAGAAAAATGAGAAAATACCACTACCTTCCTAAACAAAAAATGACTGGTACTGAACATCTGTATGCATGCATGTGTGAGCATTCCACACCAGCAAAGCTGAGCAGACATAGTCTAGATCAGGGGTGGGCAACCTGCAGTCTTGAGGCCACATGTGGCCCTCTCAGATTTGTTCTGTGGAGTTTGGATTCAGTCAAAAGGCTGCACTTGAGGACCTAGAGGGCCACATGTGGCCTAGAGGTCTCAGGTTCCCCATCCCTGGTTTAAATCTTTGGTGGCAAAGCTCTTAACTAAAGATGATCTTTTCTTTCCTTAATCCAAATGCCCTTTGCTTGGTCTTTATCCTTCTTGACTTCTCTACAGTTTTGGGAAGTACTGACAACCTCTTCCTCCTAGATCCTCTGGTCTCCCTGAGCTTTCATGATATGTCTCTTCCTCCTTTTATTTCTTGTACCATTTGAACTGCTTCTCAGTCTCTCTTACAGAATCATTAGCTATATTCTGCTCCTTTTGCATGGGTGTATCCCAAGATTCTGTACTGGGCTTACTTTTCATTTTGCTCTATGCTTTCTCATCAGCCTCCATGGATTTGACTATTGTGTCTAAGCAAATGACTCCCAGCTATTCGTAGGTAGCTAGCCCTCATCTGTGTCTTGAAAGTCTATGAATGCCTGTTGGCTATCTCCATGGAGAAATCTCTTCTTGGGCATCTCAAAACCAAAGTGGGTTCCCTCTTCTTGGAGGTCTTTAAGACAGGTTAGGGGATCATCGGCTGGGTATATTATAGTGGGCATTATTTTTATGTATAGCTGGTATCTCTTTCAGATCTCAGACTCCTTGATTACACATCTAAAACAAAATTTATTATCTGTCCCACCAAACCCACCACCTTAGTCCTAACTTTGCTGTTTCTGTCAAGGGCACTACCATTCTTCTAGTCACCCAGGCTCACACCCTTTCAGTTATCACTTTCGCTGAGCCATCTAATTAGTTGCCAAACCTTATTGATTGTACTTCCAAATCATTTCTTGCAACTATCACTTTCTCTCTAATCATACAACCCAATCACCTTTCACCTGGACCTTTATAATAGTCCCCCAATTGAGCTGCCTGCTTCCAGTCTTCCCCTTCGCTAACTGAGCTTCCAAATGCTGCCAAATTGACACTTCAAGGTCTAGATCTGATCTGGTCACTCCTCTTCTCAGAAAACTTCAGGGACTTTATGTTGCTTCTAGGATAAAATGCAGACCCCTTTGTTGGTCATTTCAAACCTTCACAATCTGGCCCCCATCTTTCCAGATGAGTTTCACATTATTCCCCTCTTGATGTCTCCTCTGCCTTCCAGCCACACCGGACTCCTTGCTGTCCTGTACCCATCACCTTCCATCTTGTATCTTTGTGGCTTTGCATGGGCTATTCTCCAGTGCCAGGAATGCCATCCCTTTTCATCTTGGAATCCCTAACTACTTTCACAGCTCAGCTCAAGTGCTACCTCCTACAAGATTTCCTTATCCTGAAATGACTTTGTGTCTCCTTTCTATCTATTTCATATTTATATAACTGGCATTTAGTAATAGCTACCGTTTATATAGCACTTTAAGGTTTGCAAAGAACTTTGCAAAATACGATCTCTTTCGATCTGCACAGCCCTGGAATGTAAGTGCTACTATTATTCCCCCATTTTACAGATGAGGAAACAGAAGCTTAAGGGTCTTGGTCAGGGTCACACAACAAGTAAGGGTCTGAGGTAAGTTTTCAAGTAGGGTCTTCCTGGCTCCAAGTCCAGCACTTGATCCACCTCACCTGGTTGACACAAATGCAGCTATGATAGGAAGCAGTATGTCATAATGAATAGAGAGCTAGCCTTGGATTCAGAAAGAACTGGGTTCAAGTAGTGCCTCTGAAATGCACTGCCTGTGTGACCCTGGGCATGTCATTTGATATCTTATTGCCCCAGTGAACTAATTCTTAAAGACTGAAGTTTGAAGATCAGATTCTAATTATCACTGGTGAAGAAGTTACTGCCTGGCAACTCTCTGTTGAATCATAATTTCAGTTTAAGAAAATGCATTATTTTTCTCCACATTTTCTTCTAGGAGAACATAAGTTTCTTGAGGGCAGGAATTATTTCAATTCTTACTTTGTTTTCCTGGTACAGTGTTTAGCAAATGGTAGGTACTTGGTAAATCTTTGCTGAATTGAACCATGGCTTTAGAACTATCACCTGCTTCATGTAAAGGGGAGAATGGGGATTAAACAGGAAAATCTAGAGGAAGGTCAGCTAATGCCTTAGTAAAGACAGCAAATAGCTGTCTGGTATCCTTTCCCTTTGGGATTGAATTTCAGGAAGAAGGATAAAGGTTAGCCATAAGGAAGGATTTCCTGACTCCAAGTCTTCTGACATGCTCAAAAACATTTCTTCCAGGAGTCTATGAAATAGCCTTTCCTGATGCGGCTGAAGGACAGGATAGTTATATTTCCATTAAATATGAGTTTGCTACAGATGCCCCTGGTGGCAGGGAGATTGAACTGAGACACCTTTGCCAGCTTTGAAATCCTATTATTTCTAAATTACATTCTTTTCCTTGTCAACCTTTCTTTGAAGGTGTTTCTTAAAAAAAAAAAAAACGACTATATTTTATTTTCATATTACTTTCACTTGTAAATGTATCCCTTTCCCTGCTCCTAGTGGTAAGCTATCCCTTTAACAAAGAATAAAAAAAGGAAAGGAAAGGGCAGCTGTGTATCTATCAGGTCTCACAGTGTATGCAGTATTCCACACCCATGATGCCCTCCCCCTGAAAAGAAGGCAGGAGAGTCTATTTTCTCAACTCTTCTTCAGGGCTAAGCCTCCTGGTTATTATGATCCCAGGTTTTTCCTTTTCTTTTTTGTTTGAAGGTGTTTCTTTAAAGAATGTCAGAATTCATCTCTCTTCTACTTTCCCCATGATCTCATGGGGATAATCCTAAAGTAGAATTGGAGCAGTTTTTACATTTGATGGTGTCCTGAGTCTGAAAGCTTTTTTGGCCATTACAAAGTCTGAATGAATGTGTTTATGAAAGCACTAACATTTGACTTTGCTGTAAGAAGTGCCAGAATTGCAGGCTCCCTAAAGAGTTCCCATTATCCAGAAGTCAACCTACATATGAGGCTTGTCAGACTTGTGTTTTGTTCTTTTTGGAGCTTACCCAAATTTGGGACTCCCTTTTGAAATCCAGATTCTACCCAGCTACTCAAAAGAGGGTCAGTCTCCAAAATGGAAGGATGATGATGCCACTGAGTGGGGGAGAGCAACCTTGAGGTGCAGGGGATTAGAAATTCCTATTTGAGGACCAAAAACTTAAATCTATCTAATTGCAACCTCTCCCTGCAGAGAACCAGATGTTTCTCAATAGATCCATGGTGCTGTGGCAGATGTGACCAGACTTACTTGATCTTGGTTTTCTGTGGAATAGGCACCAGGTGCAAGATCAGATTTCATTTCTACCAGGCTCTTTAAGACACACATCGTTGAGACATCAGCAAAGCGCAGAGAAACCCCCGACTCTCCTAGTAGGAAGTGTTCTCTTCTAACTTCAGAAATCTTTATGCTTAACACTTTCCTGCAGGCTTGGCTGATTATTCCTCTCAGTACCAGGTACCCTTTAGCAGACTGCAGGACCTAATTACCAGCTATTGACATTTCTCTTGCCCTGATTCTGTGATCCAGGTGTTTCATATTTCTTTTTATCATGGAGAGTTTTTTTCCCCCCTAAGTTGTTTGTTCAAGAAGAAAATCTTAGGTTTCTTTGCAGTTTCTTCCATTTTTTTTCTTGACTATTAGCTCCCAATTCGATATTTTTCTAGTATATCAGTGAGGCCAGCAAGTGCAGAGCCTGACGGGGAAAATTCAAGGGACGGAGGCAAAATTGTTCAGATTGAACTTGATTTTAAGATCTTAAGGGCAGGGCACTTGTTCTTTTGTATTTCCTTGACTGACTCTATGTTTACTGGTATTCAGATAGCTAGCATTCCACTAGTGCTTACTGAATGAATGATTGTAATAGGAAGGACGATGGTCATGGGGAAAAAAAGAGTCCCTTTCAAAAATAAAATAAAAAAAAAAAGTTATACCTTTTTCTTTTCTTTACAATTTTCACCAGAGGATTATAGATTTAGAACTGAAAGGAACCTTAGAGATCATATTCTATTTTACAAATGGGGAAACTGAGAAGTGAAGTAACTTCCCCAAAGTCATCCAAGTAGTAAGAAACAGTGCCCCGATCTGAACCCAGGTCCTCTGACTCCACATCTAGGACTCTCTTTTTCTGTCATGATGCACTCCTCCTCTTTGATCCCTTCCATGGTGTCAATCAACTGTCCTTACTGAATATTCCTTCTTCCTTCAAAACTACCTTTTTTTCTTTTTGCCCCATCACTTGCTACTTATCTTCTCTTCCTGACCTCCTTAATGTGTGTTTTCCAAGAAAATGTCCTGGGGATGTGGTCTTTATCTCAGGGTTTGACTGTCTGGAGGAGAATAAGCCTCTTTCTTGCAGGGGCCATTGTCCTCGTACCTCTGCTTGTGGTCCTAGGTAATAGTGGGTCAACTCACTTCAGCCTCTACCCCCAGAGTGCAGTCAGGGCTTGAATGACTCAGAGCAACTGCATACTCCATAGGACTGTCCTTGTGCCACCACATCTTCCTGTCATCTCTCTCCCTCAGCTGAGTTTGCCCTGAATGAATTATTTAGTCAATCTAGTTATTAGTAATTTAGTGTCATTCATAAAATGAGGACAGCCACATTTGTACTAACTACCTTACTGACTCTTTCCAGGAAAGTGCTTTGTAAACTGTGAAGTGCCACATAAATGTGAGTTATTAGAGTTCTTATGATTACGTATTGAGTCATGTGCTTCATGCTGTCAGGAACGCAGGAATTTTGGAACATGGTTTCTGGTGTAAGAGGAATTCACAGGGGTTTCCTTTGGTTTCCCATTCTCTGCCACGCCATCCAACTTGCATCCTTTCCTCTTGTCCTGAATACCCAAATCTTTCTTCTGACATGTGCTTTTTAATCCTCCATCTGGCCTTCCTTTGGTGTCTAAAGCCTTGTTGGGCAAACTGCCTTCCTGCCAGCCTTCAGCTGCTTTGACTGGGTCTAGGATCTTCTCCACAGCAAGGACTGTCCCCTAAGTCTTGGTCCTCTAATCTGGGGAACTTTCTCTCTGGTGGGAATGTCTGTTTTGGGATAATTACCAGTCCTACAAAGGTCCTATATGTATTGAAGGAAAGATACAGAAGTGAGAGTCTGTGATTTTATTAACTAGATATAAAGCCTTTGTTGTATTCTCTTCTTAACATCATGCTTTTGCTCATTACCAAAAAGGTTAAAAATTTCCTGTTATTTTTCTAGGTATATTAAAAAGTACTACAACATATGCTTAACAATTCTTTCCTCCACTCCCCCAAAAAAGAAGGAACAGAAAACTTCCCAATCATTCACTTAAAAATGTGTTTCAAAGGATAAATTTTTTAAATTCATGTCTTCTGTTTTTTACATTGTCATAGTTACAAATAGCATTTTAAAGATTAAAAACAGGGAGGAAAAAAACAGCATAGCTGATGAATACATTTGAAAAGGCTGAAAACAGGCCAGACACTTTCTTTTTTTAAAAGGTGATCAATTATTTTATTGCAAATCAGTCATTATTATTAATAGTTTACAAACTGTGCCTCAATGCCCACTTACTTTCTGTATAGATATATTAAGTGCATTCCCGCTTTACAATGGCTTTTAGGGAAGGTAGTGAACCAATTAATGAAGGAACATTTAGCACTTATGATAATAATAATGATAATACATATGTATGTATTTACCTAGCTGTTCAAACTGGTAATGAGTTTGATTGTGGTTTTTAAGTTTATTGGCTAAAGGTCATGGGTTTTTTAGAGAGGTCTGTCAATGCTAACTCACTTGGCAGATGAGGAGATTGAGGTACAGCTTCCTATATCATGAATTCTGGTCCAGAGTCACCTAATTAATTAACTGGAGAGTTGAAAATGTCCTTTGGTTTTCAGAGCTGAGTCCTGGATCCATGGATGGGCCACATGTGACAGCAGAATTTATTGCATGTTCTATGGGTGAAGAGTCCTGCTCTAGGTACTATGGGAGGGTACAGGAGAAATAGAGGATGTTAGGCCTGTTCTTTTGGATCTTGAAGAGGAGGCATCACCTGTAATGGCGTTAGTGAATGAGTGTGATTGTGGATGAGTTGAGAATATGCCTCCTCCAATTGCTGCTTGAGCATTCAGGTTTATAACTGTGGGTGTTTCCCAGGCCTCTGTCCTCTAGGCCCCCCATTCTGTCTATACATTCTCTTGGTACCCTGATTCATTCTTATGGGTTTCCTTATCTCCATGTTGATGACTTCCATACCTCTATATCTAGCCCCAATCTCTTTCTTGAGCTATAATCCTGCATTACTAGCTGCTGGCCAAACACTTCAAATTGGTCATCCTGGAAACATCTTGGACTGAACAAGTCTAAAATAACTCTTTATCTTTCTTCCCTATCCCCTTCTTCCTTTTCCAAACTTCCTTAACCCTCTCCCTTGACTTGGACAGTTACCACCTTATTTCAGGCTTTTATCATCTCCCGTTAGATTATCGCAGTGGACTCCTGAATGATCTCCATGACTTAAGTTTCTCCCTACTCCAGTCCATCTTGTATACTGCTGTCCAAGTGACTTTCCTTATTGGATGTCTAACCTGATTTAATAAGCAGTGGTAGTTCTATTACCTGTAGGATAAAATATAAATCTTCCACTTAACATTTTAAGGTCTTCGTCACCAAACTTCCAGCCTCGATGGACATTAATTCTCCTACCACATTCTGTGATCCAGACAAACTGGCCTTCTCTTTGTTTCTCACACACTCCATCTCCCTTCTCAGTTCCTTTGCACTGACCCTCCCATGCTGGGATGAACTCCCTTCTCACCTCCCACTCATCCAGTGCCTTTTTTCCTTGATTATGATGCATCTCAAGGACCCCTTTCTACACTGAGCCTCAATGGATAGTGGTCTTCCTCTGACTACTTTGTATCATAATAGTGATAGTAATAACTAACATACAATACCTTAAGCTTTGCATGTATTTGTTCTTTGCACTTATCAATCTACTTTACATACAAGGGTAGATGGGGTGTTCAGGAAGGACTAGCACCTCTGGTGTGAGGGATGACTGAGCCCTTTTCAGGGCTGCTCAGCTACCATTGCTGTACACCCAACGTTCACCTGTGACTCCAAGAAGCTGTAGCAGACACACCTTGGTAAACTGTTGGGGAAGAAGGTTAAGGCATATTCAGGTTAACTGACAGACCTCAAACCTGTCAGTGAGTTAGGGGGATGTCTACCCTATGTATACAAAGACTTTCCCCAGCAAAACAAGTGGATGAGAACAAAAAGGTGGCTGATTCAGGCTCTGTGAAATGCTTAGAGCTTGGTCAGGCATTGAGGACACCAAGGTCATCCATTGTATCCCAGGCCATCACCAGTCATCCTGACTTTTGTCCTGCCACTGGACCTCCATGATTCTGGAAGACAGAGTGAGGCTGACAACTTTAAGCAACTCTGTCTCACTTAAATCCAATCCACTCACAAATCAAGACATTACTCCGTGAGGTCATTGACCCTCTTGGGACAGCTTTAACAACAAACACTTTACATATAAATGAAGGTTAATGTACTGATTCCTCCTTGGCTGACTGAAGTAGTTGAGCACTATGCCAGTGGTGGTGGTGGAGGAGGAAGATGAGGAGGAGGAATTAAGAGAGAGAGAGTTACAGATGCAAACACACACATATACAGTCTCTAAGCCAGGGAATCAATAATGAGTGGGGGTCAAGAGTGCACGCCAAAGTATTCCAGAAGAGTAGAAAGAACAAGGACTTTGGAGTTAGAAGATTTTGGTTCAAATCCTAGCTCTGCTTATGAGCTTGACCTTCCTGGGCCTCAGTTTCCATTTGTGTAAAATGAAGTCGCAAAAAATTTAAAAATCAAGTGGGTGGTGATCTACCTGGTCTGCTTATAAGGCCAGCCTCCACTAACACATGCAGTGGTGAGAAATCATGGTGATGGTGATGGGGCAAAATGGAATGTTTACAGGGTCGTTTAATTTTGGCTTGCTCAGGACTCGAGGCTATTTTTTCCCAGAATGCTCATTTTTCATTTTATATATCTAGTGTTTGGATACTTTACCTTTTCTCAAGAATGTTTTATGTGGAAAATGAAGCAGTAATCAAACAATTATATGAAGAAGGTCAGAGTCAGAGAAGCTGACCAGAATAAAAATATTAAAGGTTAAAATTGCTATGACTTCTGAGACAGGCTTATATTCCACCCAGACTGTGATACAGTTGGAATGACCCTTTTGCTACAGGTAAAGTCTACCTGTTGTAGAATTCCCTGTTATGGTGATGGGACACCCCCAATTCCCAGGTACAGCCTCTCTCTGTTTCCTAGGACAGGGTTGATAAGACACTGACAAAGTACCTACCTTTCTAAGGTCTATTTTCACTCTTCTGAGCTGAGCTCCCAGCTCTCTGCTTACATCATCCTTTTCTCACGCTGATTCCCAGCACCTGTACAATTACAAAACCCTTCTTTCTATAGCTCTCATTTCCAAGAGCTGTCCCAGATTACTTCTCAGAGGACTCCAGCTGGCTCTAGTCTTTCCAGAACTAGCTGGAATACCTGTTTTCACAGTCAAAAGAGATGCCTCTTCTTTGATAGAGGGAATGTTGTTTCACCTTTTCCCCAGGTTCACTTTCTTTTTAAAATTTCAATTTTATTTTTTCAGTTAACAAGCCTTTTGTCTCCCTCTTCTCCCTTTCCACACAGAAAGGGAAAAAGAAGAAAAAGGAACTGTCTGCAATAAATATGCATAACCAAGCAAAACAAATCACTATATTAGAAGTGGCCAAAAACGAACGTCCCATGCTGGATATTTTGGCCATCACCTCTCTATCAGGGCAGCAGTCTGTATCATTGTTTTATTCTCTGGAATCATGTTGTTCTTAAGTCTTTCAGAGCTCTTATTTCTACAGTGATGTTGTTAAAGTATAAATTGTCCTTGTTCTGCTTGCTTCATTCAGTATCAGTTCCTACTTCTCTGTCCTTTCTTGGGTCACACGAGTATTCCATTACATTCATATACCATAATTTTATTCAGCCATTCCCCAGGTCTGCCCCCTTCCAGTTGTCCACTGCCTTCCACTGTTAAGGATTATGGGCATCATAGTTGCAGTATCCCGAGCGATTTTTTTGGTGATGTCAGAAGCAAATTCGATGATCCTGAGAAGGTATTGAGTGTTTCTTTTCTACTTCCTGGCCCCTCTCTTTACTCTGAGTCCCTCCCACCTTTTGGAATCTGCTGACATAGGAAAAGGGAGGAAGAATTGGTTTTCCTTTTTAATTTCTTGTTCCTTTCTGGGCCCTCTATAATCCAGATCCATGTTGTCTTTCCAATCTTATCTAATGACTACTCCCCTTCACATATTCCACGTTCCCATCATCTTAGATAGCTCAACATTCCTCGGTTTTGTCCTTCCATTTCCCACCTCCAGCCCTTCCCTAGGCTTGTAAAAATTTCCTCCTGTATTTCTTCAAATAGTAAAATCTTGTCTTCTTTCAAGGCCTAGCCCAAGTATTCTTCAATGATCCTCCCAGCTAGATGTTTCCTACTGCCTTCCCTCCCTGTCAAGCCTGTCATCCTGCTGTGTTATTTTGTTCAGTTGTTTTCAATCATATTTAACTCTTCTTGACCCCATTTGGAGTTTTCTTGTCAAAGATACTAGAGTGGTTTTTTGTTTTCTTTTCCAACTCATTTTACAGATGAGAAAACTGAGGCAGTGACTAATGTGACTTAAGCAGCTAGGTGATACAGTGGATAGAGTGCTACACCTGGAGTCAGGAAGACTCATCGTCTGGAGTTCAAATCTGGCCTCGGATACTTACTAGCTGTGTAACCCTGAGCAAATCACTTAATCTTGTTTGCCTCAGTTTCCTTATCTGTAAAATGAGCTGGAAAAGGAAATGGCAAAACATTCCAGTATCTTTGCCAAGAAAATGCTAAATGGGGTCACAAAGAGTCAGATAGGACTGAAAATAATTGAACAACAACAACTTGTTCTGGTTGTTAGTTAAAAAAAGTGAAAGTAATGGTTGATTATAAGATTGAAATTTGTTACTGTTTACTAATTCTTCAGTTTTGTGCAAGAAGTATGCTGGAGCTTTTGTTTCTAGTTCCTTTTGGAGACATATTTACTTTACTTTAGGATATTTGTTTGAATTCCTCCCCACATAAAGGAGAAAGCTATGCCCTGTTCTTACCGATCTATCCTTAGTCACCATGGATAATTTCATTTCCAAGGAGAAAATAGTAAGAGTTTCCAGAAACCTCTGGAAGAATTTCTGTAGAACTGGTTAAAGAAGTATTTGAATACTGTAGCCAGATGACTCTGCCCCACCCCCCAACCTTTTCCTGAGGAGATTTTCTCTTGTTTTCTTTTTCTTTTTAAATAACTGGCTGTGGAGAATACTGACACTGAAGTTTCAAGGAGCATTCCCTTCCCTGATGGGAATAGGGAAAGGGTCTGTAGTTTAGCTTGGCAGGTTATCCTGACTTATTTATTGAGGATGCCTGTCTTTCTTGTAGCAGGAAAAGGTGTGTGTAAACTGTCTGTGTATGGTGCAGGTGGACATGCTATAGCATCCTTGTAAATGTGGACTTTCATCTCTCTCAAGTATTTGATAGGAATTAAAGCAATGACCCAGGAAGCTGAGGTCCTTACTTTCTTGCCTTAGCCCAAACAATTCTGATTTGAGAGTTGCCAAAACCAATCCTTATTTAAGAAGCGCCATGCTCCTTTACCATCTGTCACGTTGGGCAGATTGGCTTATAATTTCTGACACTAGTGGTTGAAGTACAGGCATAGCCATTGTCAAGGGCACAATTTTTTAAGATGCCAGTCTATTATCTTTTCAAGTAGTCAATTTCATCCCCCAAAACTCCCTGACTCTCCTGATATATAGGCTGCATCATCATCCACGGAAGTTTCCAAAGAAGCATTTTTTTTTGCGGCAACAACCATATGTCTATGTGTTGTGACTTTGACCCTGTATGGTTCATCAATTGGGAAACGGAAACTTTTTTTTTGAGATTTTTGTCAACTAATATCAGACTGATCTTATATTCCCAGTTAGATTTTCCCAGTTATTTGAATGGTGCTTGGTAATATTGCCCTGGAGTTGTAAAATTCACTTGGCAGCTTCTGAAAGGAGAGAAATGGTAGTTGTAGACTTAATAAGGTTAGACGTTGGACCTGTGCTTTTATTGGTTATAAGAAATTCTCAAGTGAGGAAACTCCTATTAACAAAGTTCAGCCCAGTCTTATAAAACTGCTGAGGGTAAACGCTTGGGCAAGGTCACGCAGTGATTTGTGACAGAGGCTGGATTTGAAATGCAGGCCTTCTTCGCTTTAAGGTCAGCTTTCTATCCATTATCCTACCCTAGACCTGCAGAGTTATGTACCACCATATTTTCAAAAATTAGTTCCTCCTGCAGGCAGTATTTTGCTCTCCCCACTCTCCTTCACTCATTTTCTTCTTTCTTCATATTTTCCTATCTCCCCATACAGTTTAGTATCCAAATGAGAATTTCTCTTACAATTAAGCTTGAAAAATTTCCCCTTGAGTCCTCTTATTGGCTGGCCTTCATTCCCCTGACTTTCTCCTCAGTTTCTCTTGTCAGTCAACATTTTTACCCTAGTTAAGAAAACAGGACATTAATAGAAACACCAAAAAAAAAAAAAAGAAAGAAAAAAAAGAAACTCTTTCATTGCTTTATTTTTTTTCCTTTGGAATACTACCAAGAATTTAGACTTTTTGGGTGAATAAATTTTTCTTAATTTTTTTTTTCAGTTCTAGCACCAAGCCATTCATCACGTACTAGAGCACTGCACCAGAGTAGCAAAACGTGTCATGAACCTTTATTCATTCTTCCTAGGACAAAGCTCCACTACCCTCTCATTTTACAAATGAGAAAACAAATTTCTCACAGGGACGGGAAATAACTTTCTTAAGGTCACATAAGTAATAATTAGAAGGCTGAGTCTGAGACCTTTAGGATTGTCCTTTTATAAACTCCATGTTAACTAAAATAACTTTTTTTTTCTCATGCCTTTTTAAGGTTTGCTTCTGGTGGTTGAGAATGTCCCCAAAATGAGGAAGAGACAGTCTATTGTTTATTATGTGCCACATTCATAGTTAGGACATGCCCACAAAGTGGGTAGCCATGATGTGGCTAATTGGAAACCGGAGGTAGTTTCATTATTTTTCTGGAGCTCTTGGTCAATCTATCCTTGTGAACTTTTTTGATGATAATCCTATACATTAAGCAGGAATTTAGGTTGAACTGATAAAACTGAAATAAAGCTCATGGGATCCTTCTGTTTATTGTTGGCTTGCTTTTAATGTAATTTTTTTATATACCCAGAGACCTTTGGTGTAATAATCACAGAATTTCTGTGTTATAAAAGACTTCAGAATGCAGTTGATCCAATTCATACACCACCGAATATCCTCTCTACAATATATGAGATGTTTGCTTGCAGGTCATTAGTGAGGGGGGGATCCCTCTACTTTCTGAGCTGATCCATGCTACTTTTAGGTAGTCCTTATTTTTACACTAAGGGCTGTTCAGCCACCTTTGGTATCCACTCAACTCTCATCTCTGACTCCAAGAAGTTGTAGCATGCACAGTGGTCACACCCCTATAAACTATTGTGGCAGAAAGGCTAAAATCATGCTGATGTCTCTAACCTGTTGGTGAGTCAGATGGATATCTGCTCCAAGTATGTGAAGACTTCTCTAGTTGAATGGTCACATGAGAATAATTTGTTTTAATGGCCATGAAGGTGGTTGAAGATGGTGTTGTGAACAGTTTAGAGCTTGGTTAGGCATGGAAGATGCCAAAAGTCGTCCACTACGTCCTGAGCCATCCTCAATCATCTTGACTTTTGTCTTGTCACTGGACTTCGATGACTCTGGAAGAGAGAGTGAGGCTCATGACTATACAACTTTGCTTCACTTAAATCCAATTCATGCGCAAGTTAAGACACCACCTGTGATGCCACTAGTCCTCTTCAAAAATGAAGAACAAATAACAGCTGTTACAACTTTTCTGCCTCAAACCCAAGCTAAATCTACCTCCCTGCATTTTGTATTCATTGTTCCTAGTTCTAATAACTATGAATATATTTTTAAGACATTCCTCATATAAAAGTATGCTAAACGAAGCAGGGATGTGCATTTTTTCTTTGGAATATTTTTTTGTTTTCAGCTTAACTGGAGGGATCTGTTAAGTGATTTAAAAACAAACATGGAAAACATTATTTTCTTTTAGCTAAGGTAGTCTGAGGAGGTTAGTTTTGTTAAAACTTTGGTATGAGTGATTTGAGGTCTTCTGCTAGCTCTCTCCTTTAGCATGAATCTGATCTAAATCAGGGGAAAGGTTGCGCTGTATCATATGATGATAGGATTTAGAGTTGAAAGGGACCTTGGCAATTATCCAGTCTAACACCTTAACTGAGGCAACTGAGGTCCAGAGGAGTAGGGATATGTGTTCAAGGTCAGAAAGGTAATAAGTAGTAGATCTAAACTAGGCATGCTAACTCCATATCTAGTGTTATCCGATTGCCTCCATGATCTCCCTCAGTTTGGGGCTTCTGCGATTCTGTGACCCTTTGTTTGACTAGGGACCATAACTCCCTGTTTAGGTGTATTTGAATTACACTGGATGTCTGTGAAAACTTTGGCTTTCTCCGTCAAATTTCCCTGTGTTTGTCTTTTGATTTGATCTTTAAAAAGTCTCCCTTTTCATTTTCAACTTAATTTTTCTTTATACTTTATACTTGGTTTCTTATACACAGAGATGGGCAACGGGAGACTCCCTGAAATAAACCTAACAGCACATGATTGCAGGCAATTACAATGAAGTCCCTCCCTTTATGAGATAGAGTAAGAGTATCTAAAAATGAACTTTCTGGAAAAAGCATAAATCTTCAGTTTGCCAAAAGAATTATTAAAAGAAAACTTGATTCCTTTTGAATAGTGATAGCACAAAACAGCAGTTTTATTCCTTCTTCCTTTTTGTTAATAAATTATGATGCACACAAAGCTAAATCAAGCACAAAATAGGCTATAAGCATTATTCATACCCTCAGCAGTCACTTACTTGCATTTTGCGAATTTCCATAAAGAAATAGCTGAATGAAATTGGGATTTAATAGCCTTTCCTTTGAAATATGTACAAAAGCATGTCCGTTGAAACTGTGTTTTTCAGTCATCTGTCTAAAAAAAGCCTACCCTTGTTCAGGGATGTTACCATTTAAAATGCTTTTAATGTTTTTGTTCTTTTTGATTGTTGAGGTTACTTTGGGTGGTGGTCCTGGGTTTCCTTTTCTTGATTTTGTTTAGTTGTTGTTATTATTGGCTGTTTAGGAGAAATTTTCAGCCCAGCTTTGAATTTTTGAAAAGGGAAATTGTGTTTCATCTAGTTGATTGAAAGGAAATTATAAAAATATGTGAATTCACTCAAAAAGGAAAAAATTTTAATTATCATGAGTGGTGGTGGAAGTCATTGTTTGGTTTTAGCTTCTAGAAGTAGATTCAATCCTATGTCTTTTTTTTCCTGAAGGTGTTTTCTGATAATGGTTAAAAAGCTGTTACTTTTCCCAAGGGTATTGGTATTTCACTAAGACTCTGAAGTCTGAAAAGGACTTAAAACCTAAAAGAAATGAATTTGCAGTGATGAAATTTCAGACCAGTGTAGGAAATATTTTTGGCTATTTTCCAGTGCCCTACAAATTATCCTATGTAGGTGTGATGTGGCTGATAGCACTTCCTGCTGGAAGAACATTTGGTGTTTAGAATTGGGCCAGAAACCTGACCAAGTTGCAAGTTTTTCAGGTATTCCATGAATAGATTTAAATAATTACATTCAATTCAGGAAGCATTAAATATGATATGCTAAGATACTAAAACTCAATGGTTAGAATTAGTTACAGAAACTGAAAAATGACAAATTACTCAAGAAACTTATAATCTCCTCTGAGGTGGTGGGAAATGAGAATAAAACATGAAAGCAGATAAGTATAACACACAGTAGGAGGTGATGGAAACAAAAAAAGAGATCTCGACAAAATCCCCAAGGAGAATTTGAGGAGAAAGGGAACACTTTCAACTGGTAGAATCTAGGTGGGTTTCATGGAGGAGGTGTCCACTTGAACTGAGTCTTATGAGTAGCAAAGGATTCTGAAAGATGGAGTTGGGCAGGGAAGTGTATTCTAGGCCTAGGGGTTCCAGATTGCATGGAAATGAGAGAAGACAGGTCAAAATTGGGAATCGGCTACCAATTTGGCTGTAACGGTCTATGAGGAGGAGTAATGTGAAATAAACCTGGAAAAGTAGGTTGGTAAGGAGTCAGATTATGGGGTGCCTTAAAACAAATCAGGCATCACTCAAGCATTTATTGAGCATTCTCATTCAACGAAGCAACTAGATGGTGAAGTAGATAGAACATCATGGTTTAATTCAGAAAGACCTGGTTTCAAATCCTGCCTCAGACATTTAATAGCATTATGATCCTGGGCAGTTCACTTAGCTTCTGTTTGCCTGTGTTTCCTCATCTGTAAAATGGGGAAAATACTAGCCTCTAGTTAATAGATAATACTAATAGCTAGATAATACTAGCGTTCTAGAATTGTTGTAATGTGTATAAAGTACTTTGTAAACCTTGGAGCGTGATAGAGGTGCTAGTTGTTATTATTGCTAAGCCAGATATCATGCCAGATTTAGAGCTGGAAGCGACTCTAAATAAAATTAAATGGAAGGGCCATTTAATCTAACCCTGCCCTTTTACAAATGAAAAAACAACTGAGGCCCAAGGAAGTGAAGTAACTTGCCCAAAGTCACACACACAGTAAGCAAATACCACATACAGGGGTTTGTGTTTGTTTCTTACGGACCTTAGTCGTGGTTTCTCTACCAGTTGTTTTCAGAAGGTTCCATAAGTTTCAGGAAAGGCCTTAGTACTGTAGTTCTTTCTTTATTGGCTTAATAAATTTGATTTTTCCACTGACCTTTCCCTATTTTCTTTTTTATATAAATTTTTTAAGGAAAAGGGTAGAAACTTCAGTTTTTCCACATAAATTTTTTAAATGCAGAGCACATACAAGACAGGAAACTGAAAAAAAAATTTTTGGAGGGGAAAGGTACCTGACAACAGCTCTTGAAAATGGAGAATATATATCAGGTATCCAAAGTATCCCAAGCTTATTTTTTTGGGGGAGCAGGAAACTTTCCCAAGGAGTTGTTGGGTTCTTTTAGACTTGCGTCTAGTGATTATATTCATTAAATTTGTTCTGTCTTCAGTAACAAAAGGAATAAATTCCCTTTCTTTTTATGTAATAGTTATAAACCATGTCTTGACAGATGGAGAAATTGTGACATTACTTATTTTTATTTTCAGAGGAACTCTCAACTACCTGTTTTTTTATCATCTGGCCTTATTGTGGTTTTCAGGTTTTATATGTTTGTGAGAATCTTTTCAAAGGTGAATGAATGGTATAGCCATAATCTCTTCCATACTCATCTTGTTGGCATCCTGTCAAGGGTGAATGGTGACATTTTAAATGGTAGCATTTCTAAAAGAATGAGGGGCTCTAGGGCGCTGAAAGGAAGCAATTCTGTTTTAGAGGTTATAGTTATTTGTAGAAACCATTGTTGACTTCTGAGGCTGTTTACTATGTCTTAGTAGATGATGTTTAGATCCCAAGCCTGCCCTTCACTTATGTATTATTAGGATCCTTGTATGTTGTGCTGACATCCTTGGAGCCTGAGATTGATTTCCCAAGAACATATGATAGCCATGGACATAAATCTTTGCCCTTTGTGCATCCTGGCCCTTTGCCTTGATTTTCTGTGCCAGTGTTTCCCAGCCTTTCTGGAGTCTGGTTACCTTATAAATGTTGGTTTGATTTCATTTTGGCTCATTTTAGCTCTCCTTGTAAAAGTGCTGTATGCCATGTATTTTTTTCAGTTAACTCATATTTTGAAATGTCTGTTTTTGACATCCTTTGAGAGATTTATGACTTATGAGATGATTGGAGCCATTAAAATTGGGAATCAGTGGCCTAGACTTAAGTCTGAGTAGCCATTGAAAACATATTGGTTGTCTCAGTACCACTAGGGGCTTGTGGACAATTTTTACATGTTAGCCAGGAAAATATGTCTGTTCCAGAATCAGCTATTTGTTTTGTCCCTATTCACTGTGTATCTTTTGCCCTTCTTTTGGTCTTTGAAGATTTCACCTTATGGAAGACGTTTTGTTGTCCGTGTTAATTCCATGCCATATTCCGCTTGGAAAGTCAGCAAATGATCAAAAGGTTGGCTGAGATTTTTCCTTTCTAAAAATGTGACCCCTGCCTCTCTGTGAACTTGAGGAGCACAGGCAAGCATTACACATCAAATCTGGAGTCAGAACTTCAGGGATCATGGTCCCACCACCAAGGATCCTCTTTCTTCAGTGGTGTCCTCCTTTTTCTTTTTAGAAACTTTGCAGAATTGTCCTCAATTTCTAGTGCACATTTGTTTGGAGAGAGAAATGAGGTCAGCAGCTCAGGAATGATTTTAAATTTCTGTTAAAATATCCCAAAATCCAGTGAAACATTTTCAAATAATCTGGAGTATTGTGTTCTGTTCTAGGAGTCACAATTTGGAAAGGGCATTGATAACCTAGGGCAAATCCAGAGGATCATTAAAAAAATGGTCATTAAAAAAAGAGACAAAACTAGAGACCATTCTATACAAGAACTGACTGAGGGACCTGAGGAAAAGGAGGCTTAGGTGGGGCATTATACTTGCTAGGCAGACTCGATTCAGGTCATTTTCTGTAATTTAGGTTAGGTGCTAGAACAAAATAAGACACTGATTCAATAGTTAACAAAAGAATGTTTACTTAATCATAGCATAGAAGAGTATTCAATAAGGATAGAGCAGTGTTTACCTTGGGTTGACTCACCCCTCCCCACTCTAATCTCTTCCTTTCCCCCCACCCCCATATAGGGCAGGATATGGTGATTTGAGCAACATTGGAACTATGTGCCATCTGAAGACTCCACTCCCCAGTGTGGGCTTTATTATTACTCTAGGTGACTTAGGAAGCCTTACCACTGGCCAGAGGCCACCAATCAACTTCAGAGCTGTATTAAGAGCCTTAGCTCCTTGGGCCAGTCAAATCCAGGAGACAGTTTGGTCAGGGTGAAAACTAGCCTAATTCATATGGCATGGGGGAGGCAGAATCCTAGTAGATAATGATCCTTTCACACATGTCTGTATATATTTCAAGGAATGTTACATCGATGAGGGATTATGTTTGCTTTGCTTAGATCCAGAGGGATTAATGAAGAACAGTGGGAGATAGTCAAAATAAAGTTACAGATTTCAGCTTGAGATAAGGAAAAATTCCCTAGGAAACGGATATATCCACAAGTGTAATTCCCTTGCCTCCAGAGAGGATGAATTTTAATGGAGGTCCTTAAATAGATGTTAGATCACTATTTATTAGGGGTATTGTACAATGGTGTCAAATTCAACTAGAAAGGGAAAAACTAATAGAAACATAAAGATCTTCATGGGCTTCATATTGATTTAGTTTTAAAATGCAATATTATCTATGTTTTATTGTATTTTTATTTTGTTGAGGACCTGTAGTAGAGGATGCCCACTTCCTCATGAGACACTATTGCACTTTGGGGTGAAGTTTTTGTTAGGAAGTTTTTCCTTTGATGGATTTGTGGTGTCATTGATGGGGACATTGCTGCCAACTTCAATTCAACATGTATTGAGCCCCTGCTTACGTGCAAGGCACCATGATTCTGGGGATGCAAAGATGCAAATAAAACAGTCCCTGTCCCCAAGGAACTTCTTTGTGAAGGACGATGCAGATTTGTTGCTGATGATGCAAATCATAACCCACTTTCTATTCTATTCTGTGTGATGGCCATGTCCTCCATTAATCCTCTACAAGGGTCCAGCCAACATGTTGAGGACCATCTTGTTGATACTGGGGCATTGCATGGATCTCAAAGGGATCATTCGGGCTATCTTTTGGGTTTTCCTTACTCTTACTCACATGACAGGATAAGTTTTTAACTCTGACATGTCTCTAGTGACATGCTTAATGCTATTTTTCTCGCAAAATTTTTTCTGGATATTGTGTGATTTTGTCCTACTCCTCACTGCTGTAAGGGTGTCCTTCAACTTTTAGTCTTTGCGTATTGGGGTTCAATGAGGTGCACCTATCAAGCATGCATATTCCAAATGTATCCCTTTGCAACTTCGATTAGAAGAGCTAATAATCAGTGAAATCTCTAGGCAACAGCAGCAGAAAAGAGGTGGGAATATTCCTCAACCTAGATTCCTAATCATTAATAGTAATTTCAAATGACTATAACCAGTCCTGTTTGCAGACTCATCAATAACACTGGATGTTTATTCTTTGGCCATACTTATGCCACTTGTAAAATGCGTCTGCCCTATAATAGCAGCAGATTTTTTTACAGGTTTATCAGCAACATTGGACATTTGTTCTTTGGTCCCAGTTTCTTTACCCTCACAGGGCTATTGTGAGGAGAAAAAAAAGAACGTGAAGGGGGCTTTGAAACCTACAAACATAAGGGATGATTGTTGCTGTCTAATCTCCAGGTGTTCTGCTTTTATGCCACTCACCTCTGTTTTCTCTGAAAGGTTTTGTGGATGGGAGTCTGGAAGGAGACTGCGTTTTGGCCTTCTTGGCCAGAGATAGGTTTCCATGGTAGCTGCAGTGGGCTGTTTACACTAGCAGAGTGCTACATCTGGCCCATACAAACAATAGCTGCCAAGCAAAGAAATTCATTTAGCACGGACTGTGATGGCTCAGAGTAAATTTGCTTCTTCAGTTGCATTTTCAAGTCTCTTGCTAAAAGACCTTCTTGGTTTTGAGAACTTTGCGGGGCAAACTCAGTGGCCAACTGCTGGCCTGTATTTTGTATTTCAAACTTCTTTTTCTCTGATCTGCGGAGTAGGAGATGTGCACAGGGAGAAGGAAGAGAAAAAACAACTACATTTTAGAGATGCTGTATTTAGGAATGCAGTAAATAACAGGGAGCCAGAATTGGGGAACCACCCTCACTCATTTTCTCCTTCCACCTGAAACTAAGTAAAGTGATAAAGATTAAGTGATGAATTGCTATCTGGAGGTAGTATTAAGTAGGAAAATCCTCAGCTTCAATGGTATCTGAGTTAGTAAGCAACTCCACCTCTTTGGGCCTGGGGATGGGGTGGTAATCATCAGTTACCACAATTGTACTTAAAGGATCTAGCAATCACTCTTGTCTTTTTTATGAGGCAGTCACCTTAAGCCAAGCACCCGCAATTGGTTAGCAGTTATATGTTCTAATAGAGATCACTTACATCATGGGTCTTCACCTTGTGATGAGTATCATATCTTGTTTTGTTTTTATTCCCAATGAACTGTGCTACGATGACTTTTACACAAAATAATTTAAGACACATGAGCAGTGATTTGAAGAACCACATTGTTTATGTGATGGGGGATTCATGACAACAGTAACCAGTAGCTTAAAGGATACTCTGTTTATAAAATGAAAGTCAAATTCTGAGTGGGAGCACATGGATATCAACCATATAGGAGTCTTCCAAGGAAATGTTGATTGTAAAAAATTATTTTCTTGGACTTCAGATTCTGTATGTAAGTGTAGTGAGCTCATAAAATGCCTTTTCTTTCTGCATGCTGCATAGCTTAGTATGTAGTATTAGCTTTTCAAAAAAAATACTAGTTAATTATTTAAAATGATTGGTCATGTTTTTAATTTCTGATACTTATATGATATGCTTCCAAAATAAGAGGAAAAATGACAAATCTGTCAAATTGTTCTGTCAGAAGTTTTTCTTAACAAATGATTTCTCTTTTCTCAACTTTCCTTTCCCACCCTTTGGGCTATTTGGGAACCTCTTGCCTTTCACTTTTAGGAAGGGAATGACTGGTTTGTGTAGTTGGGTGGGATCAGTTGCTGCAGTTATTTTCACAAGGCAGAAGATGGCTCTTTGGGAAAAAGGAAGTTTTTGGCTCTGGTTTTGGTACCAGAGAAGATGAATACACCACATTGGGAGTGATATCCAAAATAAGCATGCTAAGAATCATAAGATTATAGATTTAGAGCTGAAAGGGACCTTAGAGGTTATCAAATCTGATTTCTTATTTTACAGGCAAGGGAACTGAAGCTCAGAGAAGTCACATCATTTGCTCAGGGTCACATAGCTTTAATAGTAAATTTTGGACCCAAGTCTTTCCTGACTCCAATCTCAGAACTCTATTCACTAAACCAGTGATTCCCAATATTTCTTATTCTGTGAGCCCTTTCAACAACAAAATCATGTTGTGAACCCCCAGGATAATTTAATATACAACTTGTAATGTTTTGCAATTATTTACCGCTTAGGGTGCCATTAAATAATTTTTTGTGCCAACCCTTTGGATTATTGTCACCAATTCCCCAGGGATTTGAGAACCATTAAGTGGGAACTACTACATTTTGCCATGCTATTTATCATAGCTATTCAAACAGATGCAGGAGAAAGGTCATGTTAGCAAGTAAAAATGAACTAGACTGTTCTCTTGTCCTTGCCTCTCCTTATCATTCTACTCAGATCCATCACCTGCTGGAACAAGATGTAACTAAAGGCTTCTAGTTTGACAAGTCCTTGTTGAGTAAGGAGTAGTCAGATGTTTTGAGGGGAATTATTCCTCATCTTCTTCATTTCTCCCTTTCCCATTCTCTTCTTTCTTTTGGATTCAGGGTTACTTTTTAGAAAGTTGGGGGAAGGGTTGTCATTTTTTTGTTATCAGATGGTAACATTCTTTGATAATAGAGACCATAACTCATCTACATTTTCATCTCCCTATAACACCAATGTATAGTGAAAGTAGGCAGTGAATGTGCACAAAAATAAAGTGAATACCCATAGAGTTAGCTGCTTTCAACAATACAATGGTCTAAGTCAGTTCCAAAAACATCAAGATGGAAGATGCTATCTGCATCCAGAGAAAAGAACTATGGAGTCTGAATGCAGATCAAGGCACACTATTTTCTCTTTTTTTTTGGTTTCCCATGGTTTTTTCCTTTAGAACTGATTCTTTGTTCACAACATGACAAATGTGGAAATATATTTAATATGATTGTATATGTATAGCCTACATCAGATTGCATGCCATCTTGCTCAGGGGGGAGGGAGGGAGGAAAAAATGGAACTTAAAATCATGTAAAAATAAATGTTGGACACTGTCTTTATGTGAAATTGGAAAAAATAATATTAAGGAAAATAAAACAAAACAAAAAAAGAAAAATAAAGAATTAAAAAAATAAAGTGAATAGAAACACAGAAGCATGAAAAGGAAGTTAAACCAGACTGCTTGTTCAAGCATTCCAGTGTGTGGCAAATAGAAGAAGAAAGAGACAATTGGACAGGAAAGGGAGAATAACAGAGCTATAGTTTGTAAGGTATTTTGAACCATTTGGAGAAGAAGAACTACAGACAGGGAAAGCAGTAATCTCCCACATCTTGTCTTTGCAGTCCTGCTCTGTCATATGAGATGGTTTCAAAGTTAAGAATGTTACATATCTGTGTAATATTTTGTCTCTGGGGAAAAAGCAAAGCAACCTCAAATGCCTATTGGGCTGAGTAACACTTGGCATTCTAGGAAACAAGAGGATAAAGTATCCAGATTCCTTTTTTTAAGATGGACTTAGGAAAGATGTATGAATTTCAGCATTCCTAAGTAAAGCTCACTCAACAGCTACTCCTTTTCCATATGTTCTCATTGTCCTGGTTATTTTCTGCTCTGTGCCAGAGACACTTTGCTCCTCTTAGACAAGGGTAACAAAAGTGGCTTCTTCTGTATTCCATTCTCTTATTTGCTTTACCATACTTTAGCATCCATTTGGGAAAGAAAACACACATCTTTCATAAACAAATTGTTTATCATAATAGCTCACTGCGTGTATACACTGAGTAATTTTCCCAGAAAAGGGTAATATAATAAAAAATTTGTGGAACAAAAGTGATGATGGTATAATATTATTCAGTTTTTGGAATACATCTTCAAAACAGGTACCTTTTGGTGAATATAAAGTTTTGTTTTATTTTATTTGGAGAACATATTAGTAGAAATAATAGTTTTATAGGATTTGGAAAACACATTTTACATTATTCTTTCATGTTATGATGGATAATATTTCTTCCAGGGCTTTGAAATTCCAGGTTGAATTTTTTTTCCTGTTTTTTGTTGGTTAATTATTATTCTTTAGTATCAAACACTTCCTTTTCTTTTTAAAGTTTAATAGTATTTTATTTTTTCCCCTAGTTACATGTCAAGAAAATTTTTAGCTTTGGATTTTACTAGATTTTGAATTCCAAATTTTCTCCCTCTCTCCCTCCCCTCCCCTCTTCTGAAAATGGTAGGTAGTTTTATACAGTTTATACATGTGCTGTCATGTAAAAATTTTTCCATAATAGTCACAGTTATGAAAGAAGAAACTGATTTAAAAAAACCCACAAGAAACAATGAAGTAAGTGGAAAAAATATGCTTTGATCTACATTCAGAATCCATCAGTTCTTTATCTGGATATGGATAGTTGAACACTTTCTTTAATGCACACCTAGAGATTTAAATTGAAGTTCTTTTCAAACCCTGGGAACAAGAGTAAGTTATTATTTGATAGCTTAGCATTTTTTTCAGTTGAACTCTAAGATGTGGCTACATGAAATCAAATATCCAGATATTTAAACATATTAAAATAACTGATGGAATGCTTTGATTTCATCAAAATATTTAGTATTGCATGGACATGGTCACTATCTTGATATCTACACTTACTTCCTGGGTGTAGACATAATTTTTAGTTCTGATGTGCCTTTGAAGTCTCTTGTTTTAGTGGTAATTTTTATATACTTGCATTTTTGTAACGACAAATATATTTTTTCTTTTTATAAAGAATACAAAATTCCAGCACCCACCCACTGGACCAAAAACAATGCCAATCTAAAATAAGAGACATGAAAATATATGTCCAAGCTCTATGAAATATATTGTGTGTCACAAAAGTGTTAGTTCAGGTTAAAAGTTTCATAGTTTAAAATAACTATTTTAATAACTAATAGCAATTAAAGCTTAAAACTACTTTAAGACTTTTGGGACACCCATTCTAAGTTGTCCTTTGTATCCAACATAACATCTGGATGAGTCACTGAATTATACTGAGGTAGGATCATAGCACATGGGACATCGATGCTCTTTAAGGTATCTTTTCAAGAGAAGGATAATATGGAGCGAGTGGTTCGTTTTTAGCGCCATTTTAATGAAGCAATCCAGTGGGCACCCTGGAACAGAAATCGCTGAAGTTATGTTCGTATGGTTATGACACTGTCAGGACAATCAGAAAACTGAAACTTAGCTGGGAACTTTGGAGTTTCTTCCTTCCTTCCTTCCTTCCTTCTTTCCTTCCTTCCTTCCTTCCTTCCTTCCTTCCTTCCTTCCTTCCTTCCTTCCTTCCTTCCTTCCTTCCTTCCTTCCTTCCTTCTCTCCTTTCTTTCCTCTTTCCTTTGCTCCTTCCTCATTTCTTCCCTTCCTTCCTTTCTCTGTCTCTCTCCTTCCCTGCCTCCCTCTCTCTCTGTTTCTCTGTTTCTCTCCCTCTCTCTATGTCTTTCTCTGTCTCCATCTCTCTCTGTGTTTCTCTGTATTTCCCTACCTTGTTTTCCAATTTGTTTATCTTTAGGTCTAGTGTTTTTGTCTACAGAAATAGATCAGAAGTTCTACAAACCATAAATTGAATATATATTCATTGATTTTTAAAATTATTTGCTTTATTCTCAATTTTTGCCACATCTGTCACCATATAGGGTAGAAGATATGAGAGAGATTAACAAAAAAGAGGATCACTGATTTTTTTATGTGCTTATATTTAACAAAAAAACCAACAACGAAATCCCTGTTTTCAGATAGATATATGCAAATGCATGAATTATGGGTAATACAATGAATGAGAGATCCTAAAACAAGGAGGTAAATTTGTTCTCATGGATAACACAAAGACTTGGAGAGACAGGACTAAATACTTGGCTGTGACTCTAGAAGAATAAAACTTATTGAAGTTATTGAAGAGAATAGATAAAAAGAGATGATGGAATGGCATTGTACCATTCTATAGATACACCCATATGAGGACATTCCAGAACAATAAAAGGGAAAACATGGCAGAGAATTTAGGTGAAGATCAGTAGAGAAATAGAAATGATACATTTTGGGGGTCTGCAAAAGACCTCCTGGATGAAAAGAGGAATTAGAGAGGAAGTTCCAGAAATGTATCATAATGTTGGCACAATATTGTAATGTGGGGGTTGCAATTATCCAGCAATTGACTGAGCTTACTTCCTGGTAAAAGAAAAGTGGCCAATAAATTAGTGAATGTCTTTAATGATTAATTCATCCCTTAAAAGGCAGAGAAAATGATGAGGGGAACCCTGTTTTGGATCTAATTCTAATCAGTGATGCACTGTTTGCTGCAGTTGAAATAATGGGAACTTTGAGAACAAGTGATCACTGCACCACAGAACTTGTAATGGAGAAGATGAAAACATACATTATGCATGTGCTATAAAATGTGTATGCTAGATTTTGGGATAGGTTTCAAAGTGTTCAAAGAAAGGACGGGGAGTATTAAATAGCCTAATAATTTTACAGGGGAAATTGATCCAAAGGGAATGGGTGGCATTAAAGAATGAAATAATGAGGTCATAAGCACAAATGCTTTGAATGAAGAGGAAAAGGTAAGCTACCTGGAGAGACTGATGTAGCTTAACTGAATAGAGAGAGCTTGTAGACAAACCTCCTCTTTCAAAACAGATGTAGAAGATGGAAGCACAGGCAAGTAACTGAGAATGAATAAAAAAATTAACATAGTCCTGTATAAATAGTGTCAGAATTTCCAATCAGAATAAACTAAGCATGGTGAAAGACAACAAAAAGGGTTTTGATATTCTTTTTAGTTAGGGGGCAAGAGGAGAAACAAAGAAGGGATAAAACCTATATTTGGGGTGGATGAAATAATGATAACAGAAAAAAGTGAAAGTTTAAACAGTTCAATTTTTATTTTTTCCCCCACTTTTTCCTTCAAGGAGAATGATCTTTGGAGTGGGAATGTTAAAACAAAAAATAATAGAGGTGGAAACCCAGGATAAGTGAGTAAATAGTAAGATAACGTCTTACTACTTCAATGGATTCAAATCCCCAGGCCCAGACCAATGGTATCACAAGGTTCTGAAATACATGGCAAAAAGAACTGAGCAACTGTCAGTGGCCTTTGCAAGCTCTTAGAGAGCAGGAAAAATTCTACAAGACTGGATAAAGCCAAATGGCTTTTTCCTTTAAAGGCAGGTTTCCAATGGATAGGCTGGGGCCTCAACTATTTCTGGTAAAATTCTAAGACATTAAAGGGATGGTTTGTGAGAACCTAGAAAGAGAAGCTTTGCTCATCGAGCTAAAATAGATTAATTAAGAATGGGTCGTGTGCTCTAAATCCTTATTGATTAGAGAAATGCAAAGTAAAACAACTTTGAGATACGCCTTGGAGATCATGCCTATAAGATTGGCTAAAATGATAAGGGGAAAATGACAAATGTTGGAGGAAATGTGGAAAAATTGGGACATTAATATAGTGCTGGTAGAATTGTGAACTAATCCAACCACTTAGGAGAGCAATCTGGAATTGTGCCCAGAGAGTTAGAAAACTGTATAAACCCTTTGACCCAGTGGCATTAAGTCTGTTTCCCAAGGTGATCAGGGAAAAAGGAAAAGAACTGAAATGCTCTAAAATATTTATAGCAGTTATCTTTGTGATGGCAAAAAACTGGAAATTGAAGGGATGCCCGTTAATTGGGGAATTGCTGAGTATGTTGTGGTATATGATTGTGATGGGATGCTGTTGTACTGTAAGAAATGATGAGCAGATTGATTTTAAAAAAACACAGAAAGACTTGTATGAAATAATGAAGAGTGAAATGAGTGGAACCAAAAGAGCGTTGTATACTTTAAGTGCAATTTTGTTCAGAGAGTAACTGAGAATGACTAAGTGATTCTGCATCTGATGAATATTCAAATAAACTACAGAGGACCTATGAAGGAAGATGCTGTTCACCTCCAGAGAAAGAACTGATGATATACGGAAGTATGTATTATATGGTTGCACACACATCTGTGTCAAATGTTGGCATGGGTTTGGAGGGAGGAAGGGAAACAGCTTGAAACTCAAAATGTAACAAAAAAAATCTTTAAAAATGGGTCATACTAGACTGGACTGACTGTAATTCATTCATTCTTTCTTTTTTTCTTTCTTTCCCTTCCTTCCTACCTTCCTTCCTTCCCTCTTTCCTTCTTTCCTTCCTTCCTTCCCCAAGTTTTTGCTATAGACATAATATACTTTGATTTTAGGAAAGTATTTGACAAAGTCTCTCATGATATTCTTGAGGACAAGATGAAGAAATCTATTAGCTAGAAATTAGTTTAGGGGAATTCAGAGTTATTTAAATAGTTGGACCCAAAGACTGGTAATAAATGGGTTCATGTCAACTTGAGGAAAGGTCTCCAGTGAAGGATTTAAGGATGTATGCTTGGCTTTGTATTGTTTAACATCTTTATCAGTGACTTGGATGAAGGCATAAATAATATGTTTATCAAATTTATAGATGACACAAAACTGATAGGAATAGCTAATATGCTGGATGATAAAATCAGGATACAAAATTATCTCAACTCACTTGGGCCATATTAAATAAGATGATATTTAATAGGGATAACCATAAAGTCTTGAGTTGAAGAATCAACTTCACAGGTTTAAGATGGAACATGTGTGAATAAATATTAGTTTGTTTTAAAAATATCTAGGATTTTAGTGGACAGTAAGTTCACTAGAAGTGGCAGTCAAAAACTTGATGTGATAATAGGTTCTCTGAAGAGAGACATAGTGTGGTCTAAGGAGGTAGTAATACTATGCCCTGGTCATATCACCTCTAGAGTATTATCTTCATCCTGGGTACCACATTTCAGGAAGAATACTGATATGTTGGCATGTATCCATGATAGAGCAACCAGGATGGGAAATGGCTTTTAAATCAGGTCTTATAAGAATCAGTGGAAGGAAATGGGAATATTTGGCTAAGAGATGAGAAGATTTAGAGGGGATGTGACAGATATCTTCTGGCATTGGAAAGGCTATGATGTGGAAGAGGGTTTTAAATATGTTCTACTTGGGCCAAGAATACAGAGCTAGGAGCTACTGGTGGAAGTTTGAGAGAAGCAGATTTTGACTTATTGTAAGGAAACACTTCCAAGACTTAGAACACAAGGAGGAAATGGATAATTCTTCTCTATTGGTCTTCATGTAAGTACGTTGTAGCAATGATTTTCATCAGGGCATTATTTGCTCTGAAGTATCTGAAGATTGGCTAATATGACAAAAGAGGAAAATATTGGTTGTTGGAGGGGATGTGGGAAAATTGGGATACTAATGCACTGTTGGTGGAGTTGTGAACTGATCCAACCATTCTGGAGAGCAATTTGGAACTATGTCCAAAGAGTTGTAAAAAGGACTCAAAAGAGTCCTTTGATCTAGCAATATTACTACTAGATCTATATCTCAAAATGTCCCAAAAAAGGGAAAAGGACCTATTTGTACAAAAATATTTACAGCTGCTCTTTTTGTGGTAGCTAGGAATTGGAAATCAAAGGGATACCCATCAGTTGGGGAATGGCTAAAAAAGCTGTGGTATATGATTGTAATGGAATATTATTGGGGTAAGCAGGATTATTTCAGAAAAACCTGGAAAGAATTACATGAACAAATACATGGTGAAGTGATCAAAACCAGGAGAATGTTGTACACAGTAACAGCAATATTGTATGATGAAGAACTGTGAATGACTTAGCTGTTCTCAGCAACACAATGATCCAAGACAGTGTCAGAGGAGTAATGATGAAGCATACTAGCCACCTCCAGAGAAAGAACTGAAATTGTTTGAATACAGACCAAAACATGCTATTTGTCACTTTCATCTTTTTCTTTTAATCGAGTCTTCTTGTACAAAATGACTAGTATGGAAATATTTTACATAATTGCACATGTATAACCTATATCTGATTGTTTACTGTTTCAGGGAAGAGGAAGGGAGGGACAGAATTTTTTAAATAAAAATGTTTTAAAAGTATTACGTAATAGCAAAAAATCAATAAACACAATTTTTGAAATTAAAAATCAGGACATTGTTTGGACTTATTGGTCCCTTCCAAATCTGAAATTGTGTAATTCCCAGGGAGACTGTGTAATAGAACAGGGCACAATATCTGAATGGTTTGTTTTGACTATCTGCTGAAACCAGTGACCCTTCTGCTGCCTACGCTAGAATCTGGGAATATAGTGGTGGTGGTAGAAAACAAAAAAGGAGAAACAAAAGGTGAGAATAATTTATCATGAAACTATGTACCTCAGGTAGCACAGTGGATAGAATGCTGGGCCTGGAGTCAGGAAGACGAGTTCAAATCTGGACTTGGACACTTATTAGCTGTGTGACCCTGTTCAAATCTCTTAACCCTGTTTGCCTCAATTTCCTCATCTGCAAAATGAGCTGGAGAAGGAAACCAAGAAAACCCCAAAAGAAGTCACAAAAAGCCAGATACGACTGCAACAATTCAACAAACCCTTTTATGATCTGGTGAAGACTATGGGCTCTTTCTCAGAACAATGTTTTCAAATGCATAAAATACAATAGTAGAGTTACAAAGTAAATCAAGTATATTGAGATGTAGTTAACAAAGTTATTAACAAAATAAATTCACAGATCTCTGGGTTAAGAATCCCTTTGTAGAGACAGGAGAAAGCTATTTAAGGTTGTCAACTGAGATTATAATCTCAGTACTGTTCAACTGCTTGGACATTAGTCTCATTTGTTAGAGGAGAGCTGAATAGGGAGGAAGCAATACAGTGGATCTCATCAGTGACAGTGATAAGAAAGCTCCCCACAACCTTGCCAAGAACATAGGGGCAGAGGAGAATTAATGACAGAAGAACTGATTACCAAGGAGTATTCATGTGGACGAACAACCTTCTCCCTCACTGGGGCTCCATCCAGGGCAGTGCTGTAAATCATAGGGATTGTATAGAACCTTGGGACAGAAGGCAACCTTCCATAGGAGAGAAGTCTTTTCAGTCTCTCTATTCTTAAAAGTGAATAATTTCTGTGTTTTTTATCTTATGATTAAAACTGATACCTAGTAAATTATTTCATGACTTACAGCCCCATCAGCCTGGGTGCTAATAAATGAAATTGGTGACTCACTTGAGGATAATTCTAGATACCGAATTCCCTGGTTTCACCTGGGTTGGGGTAAAAAGTCAAAGAAGTGAGAAGTACCCAAAGCATGCCTGTATCCATCATGTTGGGAGGGAACCTCTGACAGGTTCCATTTAATGAGTAAATTAAGGTTGAAAGAGGATTAATGACTTGCCACACATATACAGACAGATGAAGTCCTGACATATACTTAATGATACTCTGAACATGAATCTAGGTGTCTTGACTCCAGTTCTAAAATACTCTGTATTACATTTTGTGGGATAGAGTAATTTTGAGTAGGGGTCACCTTTGAGTCACCTCCAAGTCTCAACCATCAGACTTGGAAGGCCACAGCTAAGAAGATGGAGGTTTTATGTGCTACCTACCACACTTGATTAGTCCTGAATACTTTCAAACTTCTCAGGATGTGATAAAAACTTTACTTTCTGGATTTGCTATACACTGCAGTCTAATACATTATACATGCAGTGATGAAAAGACTACATTCTTTTTTCCTAGAGTAGATAGTTACTGGTATTTATAGAGCAGCTTATTGCTGAAGAGCTCAAGATGCTAGGAATAAACATTTACTTCTTAATTCTCACAGCATCCCTTGGGGGTGGGGTGGAGTGACATACTATCCAATGCTTTCTCTACCAATTCTTCCTCTCCAACTCCCCCTTTCCTACTTTTTAAAAGAGGATGTGTATGATGGAAAATGCCATCCATATCCAGAGAAAGAACTATGGAGTCAGAATACAGAGAGAAGCAGACCATTTTCTTTTTTGTTTTATTTTGTTTTTTTTCTTTCTCATGGTTTCCCTCATTCATTATAATTCTTCTATGTAACATGACTAATGTGAAAATATGTTTAATAGGAATGTATGTGTAGAGCCCATATCAGATTGCATGCCATCTGGGGGAAGGAGAGGGAGAAAATTTAAAAGTTCTGGAAGTGAATGTTGAAAAATAAAAATAAATTGGAAAAAATCAAACACTGGAAAAAAATAAAAGAGGATGCATAACAGGGAAGGAGAACGGGGAGAAAAAAGGAAGGAATAACAAGTCATTGTTTCAAGGTCACATAGCACCTAGGCTTGGAATCCCAGTGGGATCTGAGAAGGTCATGGTGACTGGATATTTCTACTCTGCATTTCTACTCAAGTGGCAGGTGCTTACTGACTTTCTTCCAACTAAGGAAATCTCCCTATCTCACTTTCCACTTCCACTCCTCCTCCCCTCCCCCTCTTACTCTTCGTTCCCATTCTCAGGGAAAAAAATGTTTGGATAATAGAATCCTTTTCTCCTTCTTAGCAAAAGAAAGGGGCTTTTCTTTTTGTCAGGAATAGTCTTCCAGACTCTATGTGATCAAAAGAGAATTGTGGAGAAGAATGCTAGCATTTTTTTCTCATACAGATTATACATGAATGTGTATATTCGTTCAGCTAAGATGTTTTATCATAAAAAAGGTGCAAAGTGGTATCAACAGTACTTGATTCCAAGAATGACACAAAGTGTTTTCTGCTACGAGAACATAAATTCCATTCAACTATGAAATACAGTAAGGGAGGCAAGGAGTACTTTCAGACTTTGAATGGAAGTAGAAGAATATTTGATGCGAGAGGGTTCAGTTTGTTCATCAAAAATATCTTTTCTTAGTGGTAGGGGAAATCAGTCATAGAATCATAGAAGCAGAGAATTTAGAAGTTGGAAAAGGACGTTAGAAATCATCTAGGCTGGAGGACTTCACCTTTTTTAGTTTGTGTCATGACCCAGCAATACCACTTCTAGGGCTGTAACCCAAAGAGATCATAAAAATGGGGAAAGGACTCACATGTAAAAAAATATTTATAGCAGCTCTTTTTGTGGTGACCAAGAACTGGAAATTGAGAGGATGCCCATCAATTGGAAAATGATTGAACAAGTTGTGGTATATGAATGTAATGGAATACTATTGTGCTATAAGAAGTGATGAACAGACAGACTTACGAAAAACCTGGAAATGCTTTTATGAACTGATACTGAGTGAAATGAGCAGAGATGGGGGAACATTGTATACAGTAACATCCATAGTATTCGAGAACTGTTTTTGATAGACTTAGCTCTTCAAAGCAATGTAAGAACTGAAAGCATTTCCAAAGGAATCATGATGAAAAATGCCATCCACATGCAGAGAAAGAACTATGGAATCAGAACACAGAATGAAGCAGATTATTTTCTCATGGTTTCTCCCATTCTTTTTAATTCTTCTATGCAGCTTGGCTAATGTGAAAATGTGTTTAATAGGAATGCATGTGTAGAACCCATATAAGAGTACATGTTGTCTTGGGGAGGGATGGAAGAGGGAGAAGGAGAAAATTTGGAACTTATGGAAGTGATGGTTGAAAACTGAAAACAAAAAAATTAATAAAGTTGGAAAAAAATGTGTGCATCATGGAGTCATTTGGAAGTCTGGTAAAGTCTATACACCTCTTCTCAGAATGCTGTTTTTCAGTAATAGAAGGAAATAGTAAATTTCAATTAGAGGTTAATGAAAAACATGATGTAATTTTCCCTAATCCAAGTTCAGAGATCCAATACTTAGTGCAGTGCCTGGCATATAGTAACCATTTAATGGGCACTTGTTGACTTGACTCCTTGAAATCTATCTGTGGACCCTAGGTTAAGAACCCCTGCTCTAGTCCAACACTCATTTTTAAAATGGAGGAAACTGAGGCCCAGACAATCTAACTCTGTAAACTTTTCCAAGGTCACCCTGAGTAGGATAGGGGTTTAGGAGATTTCAGGTTAGAGGCTCTCTAGCTTCAGAGTTTTAAGTTATAATTCCACTAGCTGAGAGGGAGAGAAAAGCAAGTGGGATAAAAAGATAACTTGCTGCTTCCTGTTTCTGTTTTTTGTTGGGGTGTTGGGTTTTGTAAAATGGTGCTCCATTGTATCAGATTCCTCTTGAGTCTTTCCTCTCCTAGTTTGGCCTTTATTCCTGTGACTACTGTGGCAGCCAGAGACAGCCTTTAAGACCTAAAATTCGAGGGAGGCTCACCTTCTGTTAAGGACCTGGGCACAGAGCAACTCCGATTTAGTACCAGCTTAAGATTCAGAACTTTGGAATCTGCACTCATCCACTTCTCTTGTCTGAAATGATCTAAAATGGGACTGGCAGAGATGCTGCACTGGCTCATGTTTTAGACATGGAGCTTTGATGACTATTCCAAGATATTAGCTCCTCCATGGCTTAGCTTTCTTCACCCTCCCTCATCCTTCCATTTCCTGCCCTCATTGTCCCTCCTTTACTCCCTTTTTCTTCAGTCAGTCATATTCATTCATCTTAATTCTCAACACCATCTTCAAATTCAATCACCCAAGAATCATGAGATAAAAGCTCTAGATATTGAAGACACCTCAGAGATCTTCTGGTGCAAGGGTGTGTGTTACCCTGGAGTCCTTGAAGTTGTTTTTTTTTCCAATGGTTAATCATAATGATTAGCATTGATAGACTTCAAGGTTTGCAAAGGACTTCCCAAATATTATCAAATGAGATAATTGTAAAGTGTCTAGCCCGCTGTATTGTTGATGTCCAGTCACTTCAGTCTTGTCTGACTCTTGAGTTTTCTTGGCAGATACTAGAGTGGTTTGCCATTTCTTTCTCCACCTCATTTTACAGATGAGGAAACTGAGGCAAACAAGGTCAAATAACTTGCCCAGGGTCACACAGCTAGTAAGAGTCTGAAGTTAGATTTGAACTCAGGTTCTCTGTACTCCAGGGCTAGCACTGATTCACCGAGCTATCCCTGACACACGGTAAGTGCTATATAAATATTAGTTGTTGTTGTTTCTATTGTTATATTCACAACAATGCTGAGAAGGAAGTGCTATTATTACCCTTCACATTACAGATGAAGAAACTGAGGCAGGCAGAAGGTCAGTGACTTGTCCAGGGTCACACAGCGAGTGTCTGAGGGCACATCTGAATTCGAGTCTTCTTGACTTCAGGTCCAATGCTCTATCCACTATATCACCTACCTTCCTCTGATGTTATTTTTGAAAAATATATTTTTTTGAATCATGTGTTTGAATATAATTGGTTTCCTTTGTCCTCCTATGTATTTTATTTCATGCATAAAACATTATTCTGAGAAAGGGTCCATAGACTCTACCAGACTGCCAAAGACATCTGTGCTATAGAAAACGCTGAGAACTCTTGATCTGGAACAACCTTCTCATATTTTGTAAGAAAGCTGGGCCAGAGACTTCAGGGAATTTCCTTGGTTCAGTTGAGTCATCTTGCTCCCAATGGGAGTTAAACACCCAGAGTCATAAAGGTAGTATGTGAAGGACTGAGCTTTGCACTGGTGTTCTCTGACACCAGATGTGTTGTTAATAGAAGAAAAAGGAAAATGGAAGGATGTTTTGATCGGAATAAAACCCAAAGAACAAAGCATGAAATAATGACCTTTGGGGAAAAATTGTTTCTATAATAGTCACCCCACCTTCTTGCCCAAGGGATACCAAAGATGAGGGATGGAGAGCTGTCATTATCCTCCTCTCTAATTATAGAGAGCCAAAGTTCTTGGAAACATCAGAAAAGTCAGAGAGTTTCTGGCAGTCAAACTCAGTTTTTCTTCCAAGATATCCCTGTGAAAGTTCAGTGCCAGTTTCAGTTCTGCTGAGGGATGCCACTCAGAGAAACCAATCTGAGGGAGTAGGAACTCTGTTACAAGGGGACCACTGTCAACCATGATAATAAAGCTCAGCTCTCTTAATGACTCTCCTACAGCCTTCTCCGTGGTCTCCAACACAAAAAACGTCTTCTAGGGAATGGACATGGAGTCAAACCCTAGCATGTGGCTTTCTTGAGCTCTTTTCCAGGTTTTGAACATGTGTCAAGAGGTTTTCAGTAGAAAGTGCATTTTGTAGCTGCTGGAGCAGTAATGTAATGATTTCCAGCATCTTTCCTATGCCCATTTGAGGGCAGGATGGGGGTGGAGTGTGAGGAAGCGGATATTAACTTATTTTTGGTGACTAGAGAAATCATTTTTCTTAGTAATGTCTTCCTTCATCTCATTTTTTTCTTTTCAATCATTTATTATCATCCAATGTAGAGATGCTTTTCAGATTTATGTGCCATGAGAAGAGAAGGTGGACTCTTGTGAAAGTAATATTGTAATATTTTGCACATTCTTCATGTTCCCCATCTAGGCATTTCTAAGACAGAATGAAAACAAGCCTGAAATAGTATCAGCAAGCGTAACAGAAATGTGAAGTGTATTTTTAGCAAATATGGTGAAAGCAGATTATTGCTGTGAGATTGAAATGGGAGGAAAGGCACAGTACTAGGGGTGCAGAAACATAGCAACCTCTCAGCTGTCCAGTGAGAGCTGAAAGATTGATGTGATCTACAGAAACTCTTGCCAGGGACTGACTCTTGGAGTACTCATAACTTACTGAGGGGCCACTTTTCCCAGGTTCTCTCTCACTACCAGCTTTCCCAGCCTTTGCAAAGCTGCACTAGAGATCAGTTGCTGGGGAAGTGGGTAAGTCATGGCAGCTTGTGAATCCAATGGATGGAACAAAGATATGGAAGAGACAACAGGCAGATCCAGGCTCTGGAGAAAGGCTCACACCATGAGCATGGCTACCTGTTTATAACTTTAAAAAAACAGCATAACAAGTACCGGGATTGATTAAGTGACTGTGCGGTATAGTGAAGAAAAAATGCTGAATTTAATCATAGGACCTGGGTTTAGATCCTGCTGCATGCTACTTGTGTGACTTCAGTTTTTTAACCTCATCAGGCCTCAGTTTCTTCATCTGTAAAATGAGAGGATTGGATTAAATTGCCTCTAATGTCCATTCTGGCTCTATCACTATGACTAAATCATGAAACATCAATTGGAGGAGTCTGAATTAAGCACAATGGAAACTTTAATTATATAGGAAAAAGTATTTTGGGAGTTTAGAACCAACTTTATTCCTGAAAAGCTGTGTTAGCACAGACAGATCATTTAAGGCCTGGGTTTTTACTTCCCCACCTACAAAATGGGCATGGTAAATGCCTCCTTAATGTCTGTCTCACAGGGATTTATAGGTTGCTTTATAGGATTTGGAACTAGAAAAAAACAAAACCTGAGGTCATCTAGACCAACGGTCTGACTTTGCAAATAGGGAAATGAAAGCCCTGTTATAACACAAATAAAATTATAGTTAAAGGTATATTTAAGCTCTTTAGGAGAAAATAGATTCTAAAAGCATAGATTATTTACTTATTTTGTTTTCTTATTAATTTGGGTTTGAGGAAGTCATAGCATACTGTATAAAGACTTAGGTTTGAATCTCACCTCAGACACATATTGACTGTGTGATCCTGGGTGAATCACTTAACCTCTCCATTCCTTAGGCTACTCTCTAAAATTACAAATTGGAGATTGGGGACAGATTTGCATTGGTAGAAGGTGTTTCCTCCTTAGGGGTTCCTTAGTCCAGTAATATTACAGTTCTGGTTTAAAAACAAATTTAGATTTAACATATGACAACTAAATAAATAGTGGTACCTTGACATGACAATATTGGCAGAATTCAGGAGAAGGTGAGTCTATCCTGAGGTCCCCTCAAAGTCTGCCTCTGTTTCCTGACACTGTTCCTTGTTGGTGAGATTGGAAAGTCTTCTGAAGGACAAAATCAAAATCAGGCATGTGCTAAGTAACTGGAGCCTGGGGCCAGATAACATCCAATGTTGATTCCAATAGCACAAGTGGTGATTGAATCTTACTCTTGTTACCCAAAGACAAATATGGAGAAGTAGGCATCCTGCCAGCTATTCTTGCCCTTCAGGGACAAGAGTAGAAGGCATAAACTGTGGCTTCCCATTCCCTGAGTTGACCATTTGGGGTGATATGAAGTCATCAAGGGAAGAAATCCAAACTATTAACAAACATAAAAAAATGCTTCAAATAATTAATGATTAGAAATATGCAAATTTAAACATCTCTGAGGTACCACTTTATACCCATTAGATTGACAAAGATGCCAAAAAAAGAAAAATGAAAACTACAGGCACACTAATGAATTGTTGTGATGGAAACTAGTTCAGGCATTCTGAAATAGCAATTTGGACTATTCTCCCAAAGTCACTCAACTGTTTATACCCTTTGACCCAGTAATACTATCACTAAACTTCTGGCCCCAAAGAAAAGAGGAAAAGGACTCATATGGACAAAAATATTTATAGTAGCTCCCTTATAGCAAAGAACTGGAAGATAAGAGAGTATTCATTAATTTGGGAATAGCTAAACAAATTTTGCTTAACCAGGAGCTCAAGCCTTTTAACGTAAGATTCTCCTCATTGGTGGAGATTGATGCTCTGTGTTTGCTTGAACGGACAGAGTTGGTGAGGACTTGGGAGAAAAGAGATCCTTATTTTTCAGGCTTCTAGGTTCTAGAGAGGAAATGCATGGATCCAGATTCTTTAAAGGGACTATTTCCTGAAGGGAAAGAGATTGTGGGAAGAAGCCAATATGTAGAGGGTTAAGCACCATGATCATGTACCTATTCTTGTTATAGCACCCTAAAGACTTCAGGAAACTTCCTTGGTTGAACTGAGATTATCTTGCTCCCAGTGGAAGAATTCAAGCACTGTGTATTGTGTGATACATTCTCATCTTTATAAATTTTATGTTTTTTGTTTGCTATCAACTTGGAAAGAAAAATAGGCTTATTTGTTATTCACTCTTTGTGTAGCTTGCATTTGGTGGAAAGGGAGTTGAGTCTTGGAGATCTCTTTATCTCTTTAACTTGAGGCTGCTCCTTTCTCACTAAGCAATAGTGATCAGGAGCATAGCTTGATCCTAAAAATTATTTTCCCTAGAATTAAAATATTTAGGGAGGGATAGATACAATTCTAGCCTCATATCCACTCTATCTGAAGAGAGCACAGTGACCAGCTTCATGGCTAGTCTCCTACTTCCTTCCTATTAGAAATCAAAATCTCCCTAGTAGAAGATCTGGCATAGGAGAGTAGAGATTCAGGCTTCTTCATGAGGCTTATTTGGACAGATTGATATGGACACAATCTGCATGGACAACAAACACACATACACACGTATGATATATAACTATTATAGAATATTATTGTCCTATAATAAATGATAGAAAAGATGGCTTCAGAGAAACTTAAGAAGACTTGTATAAACTGATATGTAGGAAGAAAAATATAACTTGGGAACAGTTTACTTAATAACAATGTTGAAATGACTTAAGAATTCTGATTGGTGAAATGGATAGACATTTCCTCATGCAGAGTTCTTTATATTGAGAACTCTGACCAAGTACAATTCCAGAGAACCTGTGATGAAGCATAGTACCCACCTCCTGACAGACAGAAGATGGACTCAATGCAGAATGAGACATATATATTTCTAGCCGTGGTTAACATGGGAATTTATTTTCCTTGGCTATCCATGTTGAAATTGCTTTTTTTTCCTCAGTGGATGGTAAGGTTAATGGGGAGGAAAAAAGGAGGAAGGGATAGGGTTGAAAGACAGAAAAAGAAAGGAAAGAAAAAGAGAGTCATTGAAACATGTTTTTGAAATGCACAGAAGAGAACAGAAGGGAGGCCAGAAGGAATAACAGATAAGCTGGACAGCTTTTGAGTAACATGTTGAATTTATTGTATACTTAAAAAGGAAAGCAACCTCTACATGACAGAGATTTGAAGTTTTATGTCCATCCCTCTCTTTCTGTTCTACTGTGTGGTTGTTAAAGTTCAGGTCAAATAAAAGAAAAATGGAAAACAATAAACTATGGGCTATAGATCCTTTGGAAGGAAACCTGAGCTTGCTAGACTAACTTGCATGTGAGAGAGTGCCGTGATGGGTGTGGTCCTCCAAGGGAAATGCTGAGTGCAGGAACCTTCCTGATTTTAGGACCTTATCTTAGTTTGCTCTATGTGTCATATACCTCAGAAGTCATGCATATTTGCTCTATCTCTGCAGTTGAGGTTATTACAGAATCAGATGGCTGACCTAATCAACATGGCCACTTAGGATGAACATACCACAATCCTATATAAGGATTTTAGGCTTGACTGACAGCTGTGGGGTACAATGGAAAGAGTTCCAGGTGTGGAGTCAGAAAGATCTGAGTTCCATTGTGACCCCAGACATTTACTAGCTATGTGATCCTGGACAAGTCACTTCTGTTTGCCTCAATTTCCTCATTTGCAAAATCAAGACAATAACAGCACCCATCTCCCAGTATTGTTAAATGAGGTAATATTTGTTAAGTGCTTAGCATGATGAATGATATATAGTAGGTATTTGCCTGTTTCCTTTTGCTTGCCAGAATGCATATCCCAGGTTGCTGCCAAATCTATTGCCCCACTTATATCCAGTATTATATAATCAGCCAATACTTGCATGATCTATAATAATGTGATAGTAACTCATAGTGATAAAGTGCATTTGAGTTTATAAAGCACTTTCCTGGGATTGTATGTGACACCGGTATTATCTCCAATCTCCTGAAACTTGGAGAGGTAGTGCAGCACAGTGGATAAAGAGCCGGTCTTCATCTGGGCCAGGAAGCCCTGGGTTCAAGTCTGCCTCTGACACTTATTGGCTGTGTGTCCCTGAGTAAGGCATTTAAACCTCCCTGTCCTTTAGATCAATAGTGTCAAACTCAAATTAAAAGGGTGGGGGGCAGGGCAGAAGCTACTCTTTACTTAAGGATCTTATTGACTTAGTTTTAAAATGTAATAGCATCTGTTTTCTTCTATTTTTGTTTATTCTGTTACATGTTCATCAGGTTGGGGCCAGGGTGGGCTGCTTGTCCTACATGTTTTCTCCAACCATTTCTCCAAGACAACGAGTTGTGGAGAAATTGTTGACTAGCATTCATTGGGAAAATGTCCTCATTCAGGAATTTCTTAGATCAGTGAAATCACTGAGTGGTCTCCTATCCCCATCCTGGAGTGGATAAGTGATTTGCACATGATTATACAAGTGGTAAGTCTCTGGGATCTGTATGATTTGAACTCAGGTCTGGTATCTCCAAGTCCTGAGTTATTTCTCATCTCTCCAGGGGTATGGACACCCCTATTTCCTGTGGCTCTGCTGCCTAAGTTACTGACAGTCATGCCTAAAGACATTAAGCATGTAGCAATGAGACTGACATCACTGTGGACAGCACAGGAAGCCATTGTTTTTAGTCCCATTGCATTCCTGTAAACCATTGTGTATCATCACAAGGTCAAATCCTAAAGAAACCTTTGTGACTGCTTTTATCTGTTTGGACATGTTCTGTGTCATTGGTGGAAGTGATGAATGAGCGGGTAAAGAGAGCGGAATTAAAGGCTAAGACCTCTATTAGGCATCAATGAGTAAATGGAAATATGAAATGCACATTGGCAAAAAGGGGAATTGTCTGTCAACCTCTGGACTCCTCGCTGCGTATGTACACAATTGTGTCTTGGCCAGTGGGTCAGAATTTTCAGATTGTTTAAAACAGTTGTGCCCTAATTTAAGAAGTCCTACTTTATGGAATCTACACTTAAAAAATGGAAACATTGGGACTGATTATTCATAATTCAATTCTTCCTTTTGCAAAGAGATTCAAGGGTTCCTTTAAATATCAAGCCTCTTTTGTTGTGTAATTCAATTTATATAATTTGGATTTGTACAAACCTTTTCAGGCACACATGAATTACATAAAGTGAGAAATACTCGTATCGCCAATCTTTAATGTTGTGTAAGTGATCAGTTTTTATCAGTCAGTTTATATAGATTAAAATCTGACTTGTTTCATTGATTTTTATTTTTTTATTGAAAAGAAGAAAAAGCTACAAAAATCTACCAGACTAAATTATTGTCTCACAGGTACTACATAGCTAGCAGTATGTCTTATGTTTTAGTGTATGTGTGTGTGTGTGTGTGTGTGTGTGTGTGTGTGAGAGAGAGAGAGAGAGAGAGAGGGAGAGAGAGAGAGAAAGAGAGAGAGAGAGAGAGAGAGTATGTGTGTGTTGGTTTGGCTTTGATATTATAAACAATTATTCAATATCTTTAACTATGCAGTAGATACAATCAGGTAATCTGAGGTCATCATGATATATACATCAGAAGCAGAAATCTTGATTCTAAAGATAACCACAGTTGTTTCTGCTAGCTTTTTTGGGTAGGACTAAGAAACTGAACTAATATGTAGATGGCAATGGATTGTCACTTTGCTCAAAAGACAGGAATTTATGTTCCATTGGACCATTGACAGTACCCAGCAAATGTTAATGATATCATCGTTTGAAAGTCTAACTTTCCTGCAAAGAAATAGGCTGCACTGTAAGCACCACCTCCTTCATGTATTACTCATCAATTTGATGAGTTGATGGATTCATGGCCTCTCATTTCTTAGATTTAAAAATTCACTGTCCTTGAGTCTCGAATCTTTTACTTCTTTTGGTGAGTGTGAGACTAGGAAATTATTTAATTTACCACAAAAGCCTTATAAAAATCTGGTTGAATACCTCCCTTCCTTCCTTGCAGAGATGGATGAGGAATGTTGTATATATTGAGAAATGGAATTGCTTTGTGAGTTGATTTTGCTTTTGCTTAACTTTTTCTCATTGATATAATGAGAGACAATATAATATAGTAAATAAATAGCTGACTTCACATCCAAGAAGACCTGGGTTCAAGTCTTCCCTCCTGGCTGGGTGACTCTAGGCAACTCACTTAACCAAGACTAAGCTTGAGAGAAGGTGCTGATCTAAATTGGTAGAGGAAGTTCTTCCCTGGGAGCTCTCTACCCCTATAAGGGAGGTACATGGGGTGGATAGGTAATGTATCCAGAAATGCTTATGATACAAGAATAAAAAATGTTAAGAAAATTTTTAAAAATTCAATGGCTAAATAAGTAATAATGGGTCCATGCCCACACAACTAGTAAATTGGCAAATCCCTGTTGAATGACCTGAAATTTCTATAAATCCTCAGCTGCCAGTGTGAGCCTTAGGCAAAATAGCTAGACATAAACATTTTCTTTTTTTTAAATAAGCCCTGGTCTCCAAGTTTTTTGTACCCTTCTTATCCTTCTATTGCCCTTCCTTCCCACTTCTGGAAATACCCTCTTTCTTATTTTGTTGAAATTTGTTTTAAAATCATTTCCTCTGAGGAGCTAGTAACTGAGAATAGATTAAATGTTACCCTTCCCAGAGGTATTCTAATTAAACAAGGCTCACTGTCTTCAGCTGAAGGGAAGGAGCTTCAGAGTAGAATTTTGACATTATTAATGAGTAAAAGAAGGTTATTTTCATTTTTTTCCAGTGTCATATAAGCATTTTTTCCTAGCCTAGGGAAATCACCTTTTCCTACTCTACAGCTCAGATTAGTCTTTTCAGTCATTTCTGAACACTCTGTCCAGTGCTTTGTTATTCTGGGATATCCACTCAGCTTATGTTCAAAAAGTCATCAAATACTGGCCAATACTGTGCATATTTATGAATTGGACAAGAGTTCGGATATTTCTCATTAAAATAAAAAAAATGGTTTTCCTTTGGTTGTCTTGGATTATTGAGACAAGAACAGGTTTGGCATCTTAATGAATGTGCATTAGGTTCTCTTACAGTGGCCAAACAGGCTTTTTCTTTTTTCCCCTCCTCTCTTAAGACACTAGACATGAGAAGGATAATTATTAGTTGAGTCTTAGCATGCAATTTTGCATGTTGTTTCCACACCTTGGTTTTTATCATACTTTCAATCATTTCTACTCCTTCATATTTTTTCATTTATTTACATGTTGTCTCTCTCAATAAATGGAATATAAGCTTCCTGGAGACAGGACATGTTTCATTTTTATCTTTGTATCCTCAGCTGATAACACAATGACAGGAACACAGAAAACATTTAACACATGCTTGCTGAAAGCTTATTTATCTCAGGAATGTCATGTGAGGTTGCCTCAGACTGATCATTCCTGGAGAAGCTGTTTAACAGAAAAGCTTGGTCCTATGAAAATAGATGTACCCATAACCCTGTTGGTGCCAGAAACTTGGATACCTATGCAGCAGCCTTCTGGTATACAGAGGAACAGGAATGTGTTGCTGGATAGGACATTTCCCAACTAGATAACATGGGACAGGCATAGAAGGTGGAGTGGGAAGCACTCCAGGTTCTGGAAATTCTGCCCTGAGGGGCAGGGGAAAACATTGCTTGGGTGACAGACTTTTTGAGCTTGGAAGGACATCATATAGATGAACTCCATTCCCTTCATTTTTCAAAAGAAAAAGCCTGAAATCTAAGGAGGGAAGGGACCTTGCTTGAGGTCATACAGTGAATTAATTCAGTCTCCCTCAGCTCTCAAGCTCTTTCTTCTACCAGCTTGCTTCTCGTAGTTTCTGGTGATAATTGAGAAAGTTTTTCCAAGCTGAAACATTTGTATTCCTCTAACACAGACCCTCCTTCTCAGATGGAAATAGCATCCTCCGAATACTAGGTCTCTCAACTCTGCTCAAACCTCAAGGAATAATTAGTTGGGACAGGGAGCTGTTACTAGTGCTACATTGGATATTTTGCTATTATCTCTGTTGAGGCAAGGAATGAGAGATAGCCATTTCAAAATTAATTGGTGGTGGTGGTGGCAGTGGGGAGGGAGAGGTGATAACTGTTGTGAAACAGAGTTGTTCTACTTAAAGCTGTCATCAAGCTTTCAGTGACTATGTTACTGCAATATATTTAATTGAGTCCTAGCCTGCTAGGTTCCTCTGTTAAGAAGTTTTTTTCAATTAAATTTATTTTTTTTGTTATGTTTTAAGTTCTGAGCTTTTCCCCTCTTTCCCTACTCAGAAGGTCACCATTTGATAGAGATATATTACATACACATGTATATACACATGTGTTTATATACCTATATATGTATATCTACCTACATGCACACACATATATATATATATGTATATATATGTATCTGTAACATTATACACCTATTTATCATTTCTTTCTCTGGAGGTGGATAACACTTTCCTTCATAGGTCCTTTGTAGTAGATTTGAGTTTTTATAATACTCAGGACAACTGAGTCTTTCACAGTTATTCTTAGAACAACATTGCTGTTCCTGTATACAATATTCTCTTGGTTCTGTTTATTTCACTCTTCATTATTTCATGCAAGTCTTTGCATATTTTTCTGAAATCACCCTGCTCATCATTTCTTATAGCATAATAGCATTCCATCACAATCATATACCACAACTTTTCTGGCATTCCCCAATTGATTTCTATTTTTTTGCCACCACAAAGAGAGCTGCTATAAATATTTTAGAACATGGAGGTTCTTTTCCTTTTTTCCTGATCACTTTGGGAAACTAACCTAATAATGGTATTGCTGGGTCAAAGGGTATATACAGTTTTATGTAATTCTTTGGGCATAATTCCAGATTGCTCTCCAAAGTGGTTGGATCAATCCACAGTTCCACCAACAGTGTATTAGTGTCCCAATTTTTCCACAAGAGCAAGTTTTGAGGGTAATGAAGGCACATATAGAATGTGGGTCTCTTTGAGGCACGGAAAGTCCTTATTTTATTCTTTTTTTGTGATGGAGAGATATGACCAGTCTTATTTCAAATACAGAATGAAAAGCTATAGGTAGCAGAATGGTCCTAAGGAGCTGTAGACACTTCATAAATGTTTATTCATTGTAGTAGGCAGGAGACAAACCATATTTCATGAACCTCATGATACTTACTCAGATTCTTTGAACAGAAACGTCCTTATCTGAAAGGCAGAATTTTATGACCCTGAAAGAAAATACCTTCAGTTCTTGGTGCTGTGAAGTAGCAGATACAGACTTATGGAGTTTATCATGGAGGGCAGAGCAATCACGAAACTAAGAACAAAGGTTGTTTGATGGCGTCTTGAGGCTCTCCAGTGGAAGCAGTGAAAAACATTGCCTTTTGTAATTATTCAGAGATGATGAAATGCATTCTTTTGTGGCATGAGAGGACAATTGGTATCTTTAAAGCAACAGGGAAAAGCCATTTTGAAATTAACTCCTCTCTAAGGTACATGTGAAGGAGTCCATCCCATTGTATACATTTCTAATAGCACTGTGCCTGGCACATAGCAATAAATGCCCTCTCCCTCTCCCTCCCTCTTTCTCTTTCTCTCCCTCTCCATCCCTCCATCTCTCCCTGCATCACCTACCTGCCCCAAACTTAGATTATGACCATGACCATGGTTGTCTGTATTAATGGACCCAAGAATTAATCAGAGTGAATAAGATTATTCTACCAATGAGAGACCTATTGAGATTAAATTTGTGGTGGATCCAGTTGACAGTTTCATGACTTCCGCCAGCATCTCAGGAATAGCAGCAGAGAAGATAGATAGCAACAAATGTCTCCGGGATTGCAATCAGCAGCACACAAATGGGAATATACTTCCTGAAGGCTAGCAACATTCACTGGGTTGTCAGGATTTTCATCTTTAGCATTTTGCCTTCAGACTTTGGAAGAAAATCAATACTTTCCCCTATTAGATCCAGTCCCTGTCTGCTTTCTGGCTTACCCATGGGGATGATCTATGTATCTGAAATACATTTTCATAAGCCATGTTGATTGTATTTCTTTGGTAATGGAAAAATCACACACCCGGGTATTGCATAAGCACACTGGGAAAAAAAACCCATAACAGATGGAAAACTTATAGGCTCATTTGATTTCTCATTGAGGAAGGATTAATTAGACCTTTTAATACAAAGAGGGATGAATATGACATCAGCCTACTTATACCTCTGTTTTAGAGTTACACATTTTTATGAGTAGACAGAGGTTAGCAGCTAGCATGAGATCATCTTTGCTTTTTTGTTGGAAGCATCTACTGTGAGATTTATAAGAACAAACAGAGTATGGATTTTCTTTTCAATATGTGTACCCCACAGTGTGGTAAAATGGTGGCATAGTGAGAATGGCTGACCTGGTATTAAGAAATTTGAATTTAGGCATGAGGTTTTAAGTAACATGATGAAATCCACTCCCTATCTCAATGTAACATCAATGTCTGTCTTTGAAGTGTAGATTGAACACAGTAGGCACCTATCCGTTGCAGTATGGTGTAATTGAAAATGTCTGGGACTAGGCATCAGGAGACCTGAAATTTCAGGCTCAGTTCCCTCCCTAATTAACCATGAAGTCAAGGTGCATTGTGAAATACTTTGAATGGATAACTGCTCTTTAAGTTGGTTGGTCATAATATATTATATCACTACCTGTGTGACCTTAGACAGGTCACTTAATGTCCCTGGGTCTCAATTTCCTTATCAATGAGGGGACTGAACTAGATAGTCTCTAAGGTCCATGACAGCTCTAAATCTATGATCTTATAACCCTTTGCATAACATATTCACATGGTGTTTATCTGTTCAATCTCGGTTCGTAATAGTACCCTTTAAACAAGAAGGGTGACTATTATAGAAACATTTAACTCATTTACTAAAATTTCTCAATTCATATGGATAAATGCAGTTTTCTCATGACCAACTTCTGTAGGTCAGTATGCATTTGAATTATTGATCTCCCTTAGTTGATGGGTGCCCAGGGTATGTCCACATTTGAATATTAGTCTAGGAAAAGCAGAATTAGGAGGGTGAACTTATTTGCCTCCCTTCCCCTGAAAAAAAAAAAAACCCCAAAACAACTCTAGTGGATTACAAAACTAAACATAAATGACTTTTGGATTATCTAATGTTTTGGATTATATACTCCATCTCTGTTTTCCATTAGTTTGTTTGATGCCAAACTTTGCTGCCAAGTGAATGTCTTGGACCTAAAATTCCTCTTTGAATTGAAGACAATTCCTACCCGGGAGTCCAAAGCCCTGTTCTTCAAAATCCCTAATTAGTTTTAAATAAACATGTGACCATTAACTTAATAGACTAAAAGCTTAGGTCTCATCTTCTCGCAAGTTCAACCGAAAGCAAATTCTGGAGCAAACATATCACTTTAGAATCTCATGGATTTGTCAGAGCAGGAAACTGCTGCCTCAGTTAAATTCTGGCTTTTATTAAAAAAGAAAAATGTTGTCAATTTATTTATAGTTTCTAATTGTCAGTAATTATTTTCTAAAACATTTCTCAATGCAGTCAAGAAGTTTTTTTTTGTTACCTTTTTTCAGAGTATCATGTGAACTAATAACTTTATGCCTAATAATTTAGGATGGAAAGATTACATTTATTCTAGGTCATCTTTTGAGACTGCACTAAGTATTATCATGGAGTATTTCCATTTCATCCTCACACTGGCAAAGTTTTGCCAATTATCTAAGTACCTCTTGAATTATCTTACATATCTTCATTTTGTTAAAATCAAAGGCAGATTTCCTGACTTAGTAAACAAAACATCGAGCCATCCAGGAAACTCACATCACTGTTTAATTGTACAAATTTATCAAAGGAGTTAGAGTGTCTGCTCCCACAAATGCTCATTTTGATGAAAAAGAAGAACGTGCAAATATTAGATCCTACACAATGCTTAATCCAGCAAGTTACTCGTTTGTGTATTTATGTAGTCATTCATTTATTTGTTCATTTTTGCCAGCTTGGTGATCTCATGGATGTAGGGGGTTCTAGATCAGGTTTTTGTTTTTTAACCGTCCCTACCACTTACATAGGATGTCCCAAAAGCCTTAGAGTAGTTTACCTAAAACTACTCTAAGACTTTTGGGATACCATCTCTAGTCTTGGTTTTGGAGTGGTGGGGAGAGCACTTGAGAAGCTAAATGACTGATCTAAAGTCACAAATCCAGTTGATATCAGAAACAGGGTTTTAACTCTTCTTGACTGAGGTCATCTCTTCAGCTGATGCTGTGGTGCCTCTCTCTCAAAAATACTTTATTTATACTAATGAAATCCAATTGTAGTTGAGTTTGTGTTCTGGTTTCACCATCCCACAGTCAGTCTCCTTTATCTCCACCTCTGGATTCTAAGAGTATCTCAGAGGGGTCGGGATGCCTCTTTTATGACGCCGTTGGCTAATGCCTGCATTCTGGGAGTGTTTCTCCTTCTATTAGCCAGGAGGACTAGCATTTCAGTTCCACTGGGAGGTCATTGCAGTGGGTGAGGGAGAGACTTGGTGAGACCTGAATTAACAGACTGGAGGCTGCAGAGGAGAAAAGGAAATGAGTATGAAAGACATGGAGGTGGAATAGAAACAACTTAGCATAACAGAATGAAAAGAAATTCTAAATAGCATAGAAAAGCAAAGAAAAGCTTTTTTCATAACTGATGTGAATATAAATTTTATCAAACCCAGGACAGCTAGGTAGCATAGTGAACAGAGTGCTGAACTTGCAATCAGGATGCAGTAAGGATGCAGTCAGGACCTGGGTTCATATTTGGCCCCAGACACTTACTAGCCAGGGGCAAGTAAACTAACTTCTACCTCAGCTTGCTCAGTTGTAAAAGGGAGATAGTAATAGGTCTTACCTCCCAGGGGGGGTTGTGAAAATTAAGTGAGATAATACTAGCATAGTGCCTAGCACGTAGTAGGTGCTTCATTAAAAGTATGTTTCTTTTTTCTTTTCTGTCTAGCACAATCTTTTTATGTTTGTCACAGTATCTAAAATAAGACTACATTGCAGACAATCATGTGATGTAGTTGTCCTAAATGTTAATAGATTAATCGCCATTTACAGATTGTTTTTATCACACCTACAACTTGTTATTGGAGTTTTAACGTACAAGGAATTTATAAAGACCTTGAATATATGCACTGATTAAATGTTAACTGTAAAGTGTGAATAGGTGAGGAGAAGCTCAAAAACTGAGAATAACGAGAACGAAAGATGTCTAGATTCACCTAAATTATGAATCAAAGAAATTTTGAGGGAGGAGTAAAAGATGAGAGAAATTATGAGCTGTGAGTTGTCATAGTGGATAGAGTACCAGACCTGGGAGTCAGGAAGACTCACGTTCCTGAGTTCAAATCTGGCATCAGACGTTTATTAGCAGTGTGACCCTGGGTAAGTCACTTAACCCTATTTGCCTCAGTTTTCCCCATCTCTAAAATGAGCTGGAGAAGGAAATGGCAAAAAACATATATGCAATTAATAAATCGTACAGAAGTTTGACCCAATACATGATTTTATCTATCTAACTCAGTATCTGCCAAGAACACTCCAAATGAGAACATGAAAAACTAGACATGATTGAATTAGCACAACAATGAAAAGTTATGAGAGTAATGAGTTATAAGAGAAACCAACATGAATGAGAGAAGAAAAAAAGGAATTTCATTCAGAATGGTAGAGATTTCTGTGAAAGCTAGGAACCAGCAGACCCAAAATTCAGAAACTCAAACTGTGGCCCTGACCCAGGCAGAATCCTAAAAAGAAAGATCCTAAAAGACTTGGCTCTTCATTGGCCAGGAGATCTTAATTCTGTGGGTGATGTTGGGGTATCATAAAAAACCAAACCAAACCACAAACAAACAAATAAAAACCAACTGAGCAAAGACAGAGTTCTCAAATATATTCGGAAAAAGGGACCAGGGACAGCAGTGAGATAGATTCTCAGCACGGATATTTGCACCTAAAAGAAGAAGAATACTGAATCTGGAGCCAACACCTCTGACGCTACCTGTCTGATGTTGGAAATCCCTTCACCTCTCTGGCTCTTCCTTTCCTCATATGTAAGATGAGGGGGCTGGACTGGCTTACCTCAGAGGACTCTTCCCCCCTAATCCCCTAATCTGTGATCTAACTGTAAATACTACTTAGTTCCTAAATAAAGGGCAGCAGGATCCGATCAGCTTTCTGTATTTATCGTTGCCTACCTATGTGTAATTTGCATTCGTGGAGTAGAGCACTTTTTGCAAACTCCAAGCAGCTGATTTCAGAATATATTATTAGCATTGTCTTCATAATAATAGCATTAAGGTTTGCAAAGAGCTTTACAAATAGAATCTCATTGAACATATGCACTGAGGAGGGTGTAGTATGTCCCCAAACCTAGGTGCTTCAGGAATCTCCCAAATCCTTGTGTACTTCTGCACCATAGTGTAGAAGGTGGGTCTCTTTTTAACCACACGTACCCACGTAGGGACTAGCATAGTGCCTTGTAGGTAGTGCAGTAGTTTTTCAATAGATATTTATTGAATGAATGGGGCTATTCCAATGATTTCTTCCTTAGTTTTCTGTATTCAGGGGTACCATAAATCAGCCAGCAAGCATTCATTAAATGCTTAATATGCTCCAGACATTCTACTCAGCCTTGGAGATACAAAGAAAGGCAAGTTTATGGTCCCAGCTCTCAAAGAGATCACATGCTAATGGGAAATATAGCTTGCAAATAATTGTGAATGTATGAGATACAGGGTAAATGGACAGTCCCTTCAGGAAGAGGCACTAGCAGTGGTGGGGGTGGGTGGAGGAAAAACTGCTCTCTAGACATCATACTTTCATCGAGCTTAGGTGTAGCCAACATTCTAATTAAAGACTCACATTTAAAGAACATTGGCAGAGAAACTTTGAACAGAGAGTAGGATGCCTGGGGAATGTATTGTCTGAGATGATATTCCCCAAGAATTGTGTTTATTTCTTTATTTCTGTTTGGATTAGTGTTTAAGGATAAGCAGGTGAAAAAAAAGAGACAGTCTTAGAGACTTCTGTACCTCTGGTACAGCACTGGGTCATTTAGAAATGTGAGCAGAGGAGCATTTCTTTTGAAGGACCGTATTTCTTTTCCTTAACATTTTCAAACTGTGGTTCAGTGCTTTTTTTTCTTGGTGGTGGTGGTGATTTGATTATTGTAAAATAGTAAAAGGGGGTGAAATCATGCTTCTTTGTTTTGTAGCATTGTTTTTTTTCCCCAAGAAATGTCACCTAAGGAAAGGGCTTTTTTTTAAAACCTCAGTTTCGTGATAGGATATTGGTGGCAAGCAGCATTTTGTTGATGTATAGAGAAAGGAATGACATGCCACCAGCCATAGAACAGTCCCCCCTGCTCCATTTTTTGGACTCCTACTCTAATGCTTTTCTAATAGATAGAAAGAAGCACGAGACACAAAAGAAGGGAGCCGGTAAGGAAATGATCCCAAGACAGATTCTTTTATATATTGTGCCCTCTTTAGCAATTTTGACACTTGCAGGCAACCCAGATACGGTTATTTAGTGTGCAACCAATAATCAAACCATGTTGAAATATTTTTATGGGCCTTATTTCTCTGCCAGTAGATTATATTCTTTTTATATTGATGATAATCTTTTTGGCATTATCTTCCCTGCCTACAATCTATTTCTACATACATATTTCATGATTTTCTTACCTTCCAGTTATTACTAAGAAAAAAAGAAAAGCCCAGTGATGTGCCAGTGCTGATAGTAAAAGAAAACTGGCATGCAGGTGGCTCTGAGGCATTGTTTATTATTCACCACCCTTCTTCCTCCCAGGGGTCCTCCCCCTTTTCAAGTCCCTCGAAGGAGGAGCTGCTATGACTGGGGAAGGGCTACCTTATATAGGTTTGTAGGCAGACTGAGGCCAGAACACAGATGAGGGGCTATTTTCTCACCTGACTCAGTAAAAGTATACTTTAAAAGGGAGCTTTTCCCCTTGGAGCTAGCAGACTCAGCAGACAGAACAATAACTCCTTGGCCTGACAAGCTGTTTCTTGCTTTTCTGTTTCTGAAAGGATAAACCTCTTTTAAAGGAAGACAAAGGTGAATTAGCAGCAATGTTATGGAACATGTCACGTCTGCTAAGGGATTAGTGCCCGTTGCTGTAATCCCTTTTCTTTCTTGAGAAAAGTTGATTTGCTCTGGTGTCTGGTTTAGGAAACTGAGTCACAAAAGGAGAGGGCAAAAAGACTTGCCCAGGGGCATTCAATAAGTTTAATAGCAAAGCCAGGATGAAAAGGTACTTTTTTTCCCCAGCACGTGGAAGATGAAATTTTTTTGGTGGAGTAAAAAGATAGTGATTCGTACCCTTTCTTTCATTACCCTTACATCAATGATCAGCATAGTTCACTGTCTAGCTCTCACAATTAGCCTTCACTGAAGATTGATGACCTTATCCAGAATTACCTGAAGAGTGTGTTGGCCTTCAGATATGTATTGTTTAGATATCTATCTTCACATCATACTTTCTTCTGGTAATAGCCAAAATGTAGATGTAGGTTACCAACTCAGGGATGGAGAACTTTTTGTATGAGATGGAGTATTTTCTATAATCTTCAGGCTTCCTGTCTTCTTTCCATTGCAGCTGATGGGCAGTGTGATATAATGAAAAGTAGTCTAGCCTGGGAGTCAGGAGACCTAGGTGTGAATTCTGCCGCTGATTGTTGTGTGACCTTTGACAATAGCTCACTCTTTTCATCTTAAAAATGAAAGTAGTAATGTCTATATATACTACCTATTCCATGGGATTGTCAATGAAAGTCCTTGGTAAACCAGAACGTGTTCAACAAATGGGGGCTCTTACTCTGTCCTCCAAACAGAACTCTTGCTTTAGGGACACACGGCATGTGGGTTGGTTAAGTAGTCAATTCATCTTCTTTCTAGGAGACATTAGGATATATTATTTATAGGGTCAATGAAACTCAGAGATACTGTACTTTATTGGCTTTTCAGAAACTTCACACATCATACTCTTTGGGTGGCATGAAAGCCCAACTGTAAATTCTTGTATCCCAAAAAAGCTCTTGGGAACTCAGGACCAAATATTGGAGAAGGGGAAGGTATTATTTGTTTAGCTGTTGGCAAGACAGTGTGGTATAGTAGGAGAAGCCTTGAGTCCTGGATCCTAGGCCCAGCCCTGACACTTATTATGTCATTTTGTACAAATCATAAATTTCTTCATATTGATTATCGGTAAAATGAGATAGACTATGTCACAACTGACAAAAAGGTATACTTGAATTCTAAAATTCAACCATTCTGTATTTCTGTTATTTTATTCAATGTATCAGCACATACTTTCTGTATGTACGTGTAATATGCATGTATGTAAGTACGCAGTAGAAGCACAGTTTTTCAGTTTTATCTTTGGAAGATAAATCATGATAATTATGTTACAGATAATATTCTGCGAGGCAATATTGTGGATATAGCATGGTTCCAAGGAGTTTATTAATTAGTAAACTAATGACTATACTTTTCCTTAGGCCATGAGGGGACAATGGTCCCCTAAGTTAAACATTTACTATGTAAAGGTTTTTTTTTTTTTTGGTCTTTTCCACAATTGATATAAATGTATTATTCAGTTTTCCAACAATTTTTATATATTTCAGTCAACAAGCTTTTATCAAGCATCTGTATTTGCCAGGCACTGTGCTAAGATGCTGGAGATACAAAGAAGGGCAAAAGACAGTCCCTGCCCTCAGGTATCTTCCAATCAAATAGCGAAAGAAAGATAGGAAATGAAGCAGAAAAGGGAGGGGAGGGGAAAAAGGTACTTGTCATGGAGGCATGATGAATTCCTGAGGAGTGCACTGAGTGGGAAATGAAGAGAGGGCTGGAGGTTCTTGGAAGAGAAATCTTTGCCCTGCTGTCAAGGGGCATGAGGTGCCCTGGGGGCAGAGGATCCTGACTAAGTGTGAGTTCTAGGGCTGATGTAATCCTGAAGGACGAAGAGGTTAAAAAAAAAGAAGCTGAGAATAATTAGACAATTGGGCCAATTGGAATCTATGGAAAAAAATAAATTTAAGTCCCAGGTGTGGGAATAAACACAGTTTTTATCATATCGCTATAAAATTGTTCCTCCCCCACCTTTTTTAAGACTTTGTCTCCCCATCTTAACCAGGCTAGAAGTACAAGGGCAGTCATCACCTGATCCCAGTTGTTACTGATAAGTCATGTCTCCCTCTTTGTGTCAATGTTTGGTGTTTTCTTGGCAAAGATACTGAGGTAGTATTTCCTTCTCCAGCTCATTTTACGGAGGAGGAAACTGAGGCAATCAGGGTTGTGACTCACCCAGGATCACATAGCTAATAAGTATCTGAAGTCAAATTTGAACTCAGATCTTCCTGACTCCAGAGTCAGCACTCTATCAACTGTGCCACCCTATTTTTTTTAAGTATATGTCTAATGACAATGTGTGCCTCTTTGAAGGGCCAGCTTGACTAAGCAAGTAAAGGCTCAACATCAGAAGCTTGGGCACCCATTAGGTGATAAATATTCTCAACTATAACAACTCTCTTTTTGGGGGGAGACTATGTCTCCTGACCTGACTCAGACTGAAAGTGCAGTGGCTGATCAGTCTTATTGCTGACTGGTGAAGGAGCTCTGACCTGTTCTTCCAGATGTTGGACAGTTTGACCTTCCTTAAATAATGTAGTACTCCTCTCCTCCCCTCCCCCCGTGCCAGGGGCTTACATATCGATGCTGAATTTTATGCCTATACCTGATCAGGTATTTCCACTCTGGGTCCAAATTCCAAAATTTAAGATGTTTGCAGACCTTAGTTTCCCCTACAGCTTTTCATCACCATCCTCAGATTCCCAGCTCTTTCTTGAATGGTTCCTTTTCGATGCTATCTTGAATTTATCATACAGGAATCTTTTAGAGACAAAATAGATACATTGAACTAGTACTTTTCGTTTTTATTTTTGTCCATACCTGAGATTTCATCAGTACGAAGAATTCCCTCATAATTCATTCAGATTGGCAACTGTTCTACAACTGATAGTCTTAGAGTTGCCTGGGCTGCTGAAGGTAACAGCCAGAGTCAGCATTTGAACTCAGCTGCTTTCTTCCTGTTGCATCATTCCTTACAAATATTCCTGGCCTAGTCTCTGTCTTCCAAGTTGTAGCATCTAGACACGCCACAGAAGCGTGAAATTTCAGCGTTGGGCAGCCTCTTAGTGGCCACCTAGTTCCAAAGCCTCTCCACTGGAGCAATTGACAAGAGGTCATCCAGACTGAAGACCTCCATTTGCACTTGAATATCCTGGCACTTCTAACTCACTTTGTCCAAAACTGATGCCATTATTTCCTCCAAATTGGCTTCTATAGTCTTGAAACATTAAAATAATCTTTGATTCTTCTCCCTCCCTGAATTCACATGACCTGTCACCAAATCCTACTGATTCTTCCTCTGTACTGTCTCTAACATTAGCCTCTTCCTATCCAGTTCCACTATAATCGCCCTACTTCAGGACCTTATCTCTGCACTTTTGGGTTACTGCTGTGGCCTCCAAACTGCTTTCCCATTCTCTTGTTTCTATACTCTGATCTGACCTTTCTCTTTGTCTCTTACATTACTTCTTTTCTTTTAAAACCTAGTTTAAATGCCATCTTTTCCAGGAATCTTTAGCTAACCCCACTTCACTCTTCCCTCAGCCCCACTGCATTAGTAAAGACTTGGACCTGATATATTGCTTTATTTATATCTCTGTTAGGTACTTATGTATTATTTTGTACTGTAGTGTACATGAGATATACCTCTCTTACCAACTCCCTGAGAGGAGGAATCTTGTCTAATCCATATTTCATACCCGTCAGTGGGATTATTAGCACAGTATTCTGCACCCAAAGTTGCTTAATAAATATTGAATTGAAATGAAGGAAAAATGGTCAGAGCCTGGCTGGCTGACTGGATATTCAGCTTCATTCAGGGTCCCCAGCTTTTCAGAGCTCTCCTTTGACCAATTCTTTTTATCAATCTTTTCTCTTCCTCATCAGTTCTGGGTGGCAGGATGTTCAAGGGGCTTGCTTTCCTTGGAATTTTCTTCTTTTTGTCTGTGAACTCCTGGGATTTCACCCCGTGCTTTTGCCTCACTCAATTCATGATGCAGCCAGGTGGCTGCATTTAATGTATTTAAATGCATTCAATGATATGTGTGAGCCAAAAAAGAACTCTTGGGAGATGGGTTTCCAGCAGCGTAGCCATCCCTCTGTCAGAGAGTGTGCAGCTCCAGCAGTCTGGCAACCTTAGCTGCTTTTAACTAGAGAAGGAAGGAGGGAGGGAGGCGAGCAGACAGGGAGGGGAGAGAGGAGGGTAGAGGGAGAGAAAACAGCTGAGTGCAGATGCATATGAGGAACACAGGCAAGAATGGGAAAATAAGAAGAAAAATGGGGGAACACAGGTCTTAGCCAGTCAAGGTGATTTCAAGTAGAAATTTAGTCCTATCCTCCCTTTATACTTTATGAAAAAAATATGTTAGACACTGAAATTAATTATAAAAAGAGACCAAATCTTCATATGCTAATATTATTGTTATGTTTGTTGCTCTCTGCTTTTAAAAAAGTCATATTTTTTTCTTCCATCATTTTTGTATTAACTTTCTGTACCTTCCAAACTAGTTTCCCATTCTCTGGTTTCCATATTCTGATCTGACTTACTGACCTTCACAAGATCCTCTGGAAAGTAATGTGTGTGAAGATAATGGGGGTTGGCCTATATCAGCGTTGCTCTAGAAACTTAGTCTTTTGGTAAGCAAAACAATTGTATTAAGCCTAGTGGGTGTTGCTTAAAATTTACTAAAGGATTAGTAGTCCCTGTTTGGGGCATAGGCCTGGATTTAATCATTCACACAACCATAAGAGAACAAAGTAATCCTCTTCCCACATCAGCTGTGGGGATGTCTGCAGTGGAAATCCTGAGAATGGTCAAAATAAAACAGTAGCTTTACACATGGCATCTGGACCCCTAGAGAGCCTGCCCACTTTGAAGCTCTCATGTTTAAAATGAGAAAGAAACCCACTGTAGACAATGAAATCTACTTTTGTCCATGTTATCTAAACTTCTTTATTGTAGGTCAGTCCGTGAGTCACCAGTTATTGATTTCTCACTGATTTTAAGATGCTGCAGTGTATTATAAAGGTTATAATTAATTGGAAAATGTAATGCATTGGAAAGTTGAGTGGTAAGACCTTTGGAGACATAGAAGTGAATTCTAGGTCTGATGATAACTGTAGGACTATTGTCTCTACATCTCAAATTCCTCACCTATAAAATGGAGAAAGAAATACTTTTGGGACACCATGCATTAGCTAGCTCAAAGGGTTAAGAGGACAGTGCTTTAGTAAACCTGAAAGTATTACCTATGTGACCTAGTTTACCTCCATCACCACCACTACTGATTATCCTTGACTTAGAATCAAGAAGACCTAAAATCAGAATCCTAATTCAGAAATTTACAAGTAATGTGATCCTGAACAATTCATTTTATGTTGCTATCTGTTTCCTCTTCTGAAAAATGAAGGAGTTGGACTCGGAGGTCTCTAAGGTCTCATCCAGCTCTAAGGTTATGATCATAATAGATGAGAGCGAGATGAATGATGATAATATTAAGAGAGATGGAAAGCTCTCTCCTTCTTAAGATGCTTATAATCCAGTGGAAAGATTCAGTATTAAATTCTTAGTCTAGTCTTCTCCTTTTCTCCCAATTTTGCATAGGAGGATTTAATAAATATTGATTCTGAACACATCATAGAAGCACTTTCACGAAGCAAGAAAAAGTTTACTTTCCTCACAAATTAGCCTTTGTATGAGAGGAGATGAGAAAATATTCTGGTAATTTTCTCCATATATATGCAGAACCAATAGAATCTTCCCTCCTTGAAGGCAGACATTTTAATTTGTTTACTTTCATACCAAAGACAGTGGTTGGCATATACGGGCATATAATAAATACTTGCTTAACGTTGAATGAGCCAACAACATTTTAAAGTAAATTGACTGGAAAGCTAGTACAGTCAGATGTGGATGAAAGCATTTCATGCAAACAGCATTTCTCTGGGAAGGAGTTTAAGGCAGAACCTTAAATAGACTAATGGCATAAAACTCAAATAGAAATGGGGACCAGTAAACCTTATGTAAGGGTCCTTGTGGGCTGCACATTGACTAGGTTTGAAGATGTGATGTTATTCATGTTTTATTGGGTTTTTATTTATTTAAAATTATTTCCAAACTGCATTCTAATTTGGTGTGGGATATATCTATATCTATCTATATCTATATATCTATATCTATATGGCCATGGGTTGCATGTTTGACACCTCTCCTTTAAAACACTTAAATTTATCTCCATGAATGTTGAGATTAGACCATTATCTTGACTTTCTTTTACATCTCCCCTTTTTTTTTTAAATTGGCAGGGTTTGGATCCCTTCAGTTGAGGACAGTTGAGGCACCAAAGAGAACCTAAAAGTCCTTGAAGCTATCTACTGAGCAAAATAAGTTTCTACTACAGAAGCTCAAATGTTTTTTGCTTTCCTCAGACTTTGAAGGAGTCAGCTACATCTCTTTCATCCTGCCTGGCAAACAGTGCTTTTCCTTTTAGAAATCTAGACTGTTCTTTCTTCCTTCTTTCCCGCGGCCCTTGTTTCTTTTCTCTTTCCTTTTTTCTTCCCACTTCACCAAGTTATAAGTTATTCAGTTGCATAGATTCAAGATACTGGAAATCCATTGCAGTTAGGAAGACCTTAGGGTTCTGGAACATCTGTGGCTGCGGAGAGAGACTAGAATTCTTGATTTCTGAATCCTATGGGTATACTAGGTATAGTACATACTATAAATATGTATATATACTCTATACCTATATACTATATAGCATATGTCTTCTGTCTGAAATCTTTCTGCCATGCACATCCTTTTAGGAAATGCCAGTCGGGAATAAAAGACTGACTTTATTTCTAAAATTCTTTTACCAAGTGCATTACCTATCTTCCCTAGCTACTAGTCTGCAGAAACGTTCAGAGGGCATCAGAGGAATGGCCTAAATTGAATCTATAGCACATACACTAACAAGCTGCAGGCTGAAAGCGAGTGTTATTTATAGCATACTGAACCTGATAGAGACATGTTGGTTTCCATGAGGGCAGAGACCTCCTCTTAATATTTGTGGCTTCTCTAGGTTTAATTTTCCCTCTGCCCATTGCTTAGCACAATGTTTAGGACATAGTAGGTGGTCCAAAAAATGGGATTTTTTATAGTGTGGAAGGACCATCGATTCCGAGCTGGAAGAGACCTTGGGATTATGTAGTCTAACCTTATTTTGCAGATGAGGAAAGTGAGCCCTGAGAAGTGAGAAGATTTACCCATGGTCACATTGTTCTAAGCAATCGAACAAGTATTTGAAAGTAAGTCCCCCAAGTAATCTAGCCTTTCTACTGAACTTGGAATATAATTTTAGATAGATGTATTAATACATTTTTCAGTGTATTTATAGTTTTATCATGAGGTCTTCAGAGATGAAGGAGAGAGTTTCAGTGGGAACATCTGGGATCTATGGTTATCTCTCAAGAAAAAAATAAAAAAGCATGTCACAAGCTTCCTATGGAACTCAGGGAATCCCCTTTTGGGAATCAGCTCCATTATTCCATTGGATTTAGGTTTTGAAGCAAAGTTCATTGGAAGAAGTCTATAGAATAAGAAACAGAATTTATAGCTGGAAGAATTATTTAGTTCAACTAGCCATTTTATAAATGAGAATAGTGAGGCCCAGAGAAGTTAGTGATTTGCATGAGTTGGAACTCTCTAGATCCAATGCATTTTCCTCATGACTGCTTCTCATGCCAAAGGGCCACCAGGAGACCATCAGTGAAGAAGGAAAATAAATGCTAGAAGGAAAACATGGTATCATGGATAAAGGATATCTGAGGAGGAGGTTGTCCATTTGACCAGTTCGTTGGTTTGTTTGGAAAAAATCCCAGAAAATTAGATAATTGTGCTAAGGTTTGGGGGCATATGGACTCTATTAGTCCATGGGATACTGCATAGGGCAGAACTATTTCAAGAACTCTAGTCCTGTTAAGCAGTCCAACTGGTGGTCCTGCTGTCCCTTTACTCAAGGGTTTAGTGACCTTTGTAGGAATACATGGCAAACAGCCATTCTCTTTTCATACTTAACAGCTGGAAAGGGTTTTTTCCTTTCCAGTGAAGGATAAAGGGTTCAGGGGCATTACACAGCAGGAGAAAGTAATATGGAACCAGGGTAGGGCACAAGGAAACTGTTTATAGACATTAAACATAAATGGAGAGGAGGGATCCGTAAGTCAAGAATGTTTATTGTGGAGGAGCCCCTGTTTGCTGAATTCTGTATTTGGCTGTCTCTGTGCATTCATGGAATCATTTCCTTGAGTGGTAAGCAAGCCCTGTGCTGGAAGCAATGATTACAGACAAGCTTTTGTCTCATCTTTCTGGGCCCTGGTCCATAAAGATTCAGCTTCTCCTGGAATGCAGATATCTCTTAGATACGCCAATTTCTCTACTGTAGAACAAAAGGTGACAAAAATGCCTTTTCTTTCAGAGTGTTTTACATATGGAATACATGAGCTAGCTCGGCTTCTGGGTGAACTTGTTAAGATGTAGTACCCATAACCCAACACAATCTTTTTTTTTGTGGTCTGACCAGGAGGGGTTGTAGCAGAACGATCATCTCTCTTTCTTTCTAGATGTTGGCTGTCGCCCACACCTTTGCACTGGGTGTGTGCCTACCATGCTCTATCCACTCTCCTTCTTTTTAATTTCCTTGGTTTTCTTCAAGATCCAGCTCAAATCTCACTTACTATGGGGGGCCCTTCCTGATGTCCCCAGCCATTATTACCTTCCCCTCTCAGACTGTGTGCTGTCCACATATCTTATACATAAATAGTTATTTACGTGTTGTCTTCTCCTTAGAATGTTAGTTCCTTGAGGGAAGAAACTATTGTCTTTCTTTGTGTTCTCTGTGTTTAGCTCTGTGCCCAGCATGGAGCAAGAGCTTGATAAATGCTTACTGACTGAATGAGCTTGAGCAAAATTTTGGTAAAGAGATATACTTTGTATAACTTTGCTCCAAAATTATTTCTCAAAAATCATTTCTGTTAATGTGATTTTATTATAATTAAATCCAGATGAAACATCCAAGAACCCTGAATAATGCTTGGCAGATTACCAATTTATAATATTGTTATGTGGCTTGTTTTTCAACCAACTCTGGACCTTCATGGACTTACATTCAAATCAATGGGGGATTTTTAGGGGGTAACATCTCTGGCTCAAGACCTATCCAGCAACAACAACCAGGAACTTCTGAAGTAACTTAGGTCTAGATATCTGTTTGTTTATCCAGCTAATAGACCCAGGCAAAGCATAGCATTGAAAATATGAAATAATAATCATAATAATGAAAACTATAGAAATGAATAGTAAAGAGGCAAAGTGGTACAATGAATTGGTGGAGTCAGGAAAACCTGAGTTCAAAACTAGCCTTAGATGCTTGCTAAAGGCATAACCCTGGGCAAGTCACTTTATCTTTATTTACCTAAGTTTCCTCAAATGTAAAATAGGGTAACAATTACACCTATGTTGCAGGATTATGGTGAGGATAGAATGAGATAATGTTGATAAGGCTATTAACAAACCTTAAGGTGTGATATAATTGCTAGTTATTTACTACTACTACTACTACCACTACTACTACTACTACTACTACTACTACTACTACTATCACCACTATCAACACCATCACCACTAGCTGGAAGTAGTTACCCGTGCATGTTCCAAAACAGACAGACTTTTATCCTCCTTCTCCATGGGGTAGTTTGGGAAACCGGTGCCTCTGCACATACTACCTCTGATAGGAAGTGGGCCCTGCTGAGAACTGCTTCTGTTGGTATAGGCTGTCTTTAATCTCTTTTCAACTTCCAGTTTTTTTGTCCAATGCGGCTTCAATCCAGCAAAGACCTTCATTAATTCTCCATCTCATGCAAATGCAATCAAGCTTGCCAAATGCGATCAAACTATGTCATAGATATATATGCTTCATGAGAAATGGTGTCCTTATTCTCACATACCTGAGCCCAGACATCATGGGAAATGTAGTTCTTGACCCTGCCTATTGTAATTATATAGAACCAACTATTACCTGAATTGGTCAAGGTCCCCCACTGCATCCTGGGTCATCTCCAGTCATCCTGAGGAATATCTGGTCACTGGATTCAGATGGTTCTGGAGGAGAACTGAGGCTGGTGACCTGTACAGCCCTCCCTCACTCAAAACACAGTTAAGTGCAAGTCATGTCATCATTTCTCTGATGTCATGGTCTTCTTCAGCAACGAAGGATGAACACAGTGTTTATAATGTTGTTTTTCTCAATATCATGTTTTTCTAGATTGAATTAATGATACTAGATAGGAAGCTGTCCTTACGTTTTTGATATTCAGTCACTTTTTTGTTATGCCTGACTCTTCATGACTCCATTTGAGGTTTTCTTGGTAAATTCTAGAGTGGTTTGCCATTTCCTTCTTCAGCTCATTTTGCAGATGAAGAAACCAAGGCAAACAGAGTTAAGTGACTTGCCCAGGGTCACACAGCTAGTATCTGTGGCTGGATTTGAACTCAGGAAGATGTTTTCCTGTCTTTATGCCCACCCTCTTTTCCTATATACCCTTACACTTTATTTTTTTTTCCTAGCTCTGTGATTTAATCATAGTTTTAGAGGCAGTTCTCCGTTTCACTGAGTCACTTCTAGTCTTAGTTGCCTGACACACTCAGAGGCAAAGTGACTTGCCAGTAGTCTCATAACCAATATGAATCACAGGGAAGACTTGAACCTGAAGATTTCTAGACCAGTCTTTTATTTACTATGCATACTGCCTCTGATGGAAGTAAAATCAACTCATTGACTACATACTTTGAATACCTACAGTTCAAAAACAGCTGTAGTATATCCTGTCTACTTCATTATTATGCCAGCAATTTACTTAATTTTACAAATGCAGAATGAAAAATGATTTTTTAAAAAATATTTCTCTGATAGTGATTTTCTCCTATGTAGCTCTTCTGTGAGTAGGAGGTTCTGAAGGTGATTGACACTACTATATAATGCAGTTGTGTTGTGGTTTTTCTTGGTTTTTTTTGTTCAAATTCCAACTCTGATAACTACTTGCATGGTGTTGGACAAGTCACAACCCAAGTTTCTGCCTCTTGAAAAAGAGGGAGTTGGATCTTCAAGTATCTTTTAATTCTAAATCCTATGATGATAATAATAGCTACTATTTATATAACTCTTTAAGGTTTCCAAAGCATTTCACATGTATTCTTTCATTTGGTTTAATCCTCACAAAAAGCCTGTGAAGTAGGTAGTACTATCATCCCCATTTTACAGATAGGAAACCTGATGCTGAAAGAGGTTAAGGAACTAGCCCAAGGTCACACAGCTAGTAAGTGTGTGAGACAGGTTTAGAACTCAAGTCTTTTTCATTTTGTCTGGCAATCTATTATATTACTTAGCAGCCTATCCTATGATCCTAAGTCATGGGAACCCAGAACCATAGGTCATGAATAGAACCTTTGGACATCCAAGTCTAATTATTTTGGAGTACCTGTCATTAATTCCCTATTATGTATTTGAGGGTTACTTACATTTTGAATCACCATGTGCAATTGGAATTGCATTGCCCTTTAACCGATTGACCAGAATCTTTAATTTTCTGTTATGCATGGTAGCATTTTCCTTCATTGGCATAGATACTACAGTAGGTGCACAAATACATTCAGAGTATCCTAATCCTTTATACTTAGTGAAGAGCTCCTCCATGTCCTTTGCCCAAACGAACAATGCTATTTACATGTGCAGATGAAGTGGTCTGCGTGAGATCTCCCCAACCATCCTGCAATTCAAGGTAATGAACTCAGTGAAAATTCAGGTTAATGATCTGAAATTAATTGAAGGAAAATCTGCAGGATGTGGTGGGAAGGGAAACTCAGAGGTTTGACATTTTCTAGATTACGAGGCATTCCTTGTGTGTAGCAGACATTGGGAAATGAATGCAAATTCATGCAGATCTCCTGTCATGACAAATGGTGAAAAGCCTTAATTCAGCAGTGTGTACACATTTAAAAAAATTATTCCTTACAAGAGCACTTCTATTCTGAAAGAGAGGGAAGGACTGTGTACAGTTGGAATTTGCAAAGAAAGAGATTAGAAGAGGGGGTTGTTGTTGAAACAGTTATGGTTGAAACTTTAAGACCTTTCCCCTCAGCACAATCAACTCTTGCTCATCTGTTTCATTATAACTGTTCCTTTATTATACTCATGGATAAACCTGCCAGATTTCTTGAGCAAGGCAATATATGAGCTCCTTGAGCTTAGGGCTGTTTTCTACTTTAAAAATATAGACTATATACGTACATAAATGTAAATAGAGTCACATGCATATCTATTATACACACACACGCATATATATAGATATAAATACAGAGAGAGATACACACACACACACACACGCACACACAGAAAGAGAGAGAGAAAGTTCTTATTCAGTCATGTCCAACTCTTTAAGACTCCATTTTTGGTTTTCTTGGCAAATATACTGCAATGGTTTGCCATTTCTTTCTCCAGCTCATTTTACAGATGAAGAACTGATGCCAACAGGGTTAAGTGACTTTCCCAAGGTCATACATAATAACTAGTAAGTGTCTAAGACCAGATGTGAACTCAGGAAGATGAGTCTTCCTGATTCCAAGCACAGTGCTCCATCCACTGCACTGCCTAGGTGCTACAAGACTTGTGGATAGACCAGTAACTAAACCTTGTTGGATAGCAGCGTTCCACATTGCACACCTTTTACCTCTGTAAAGGACAGGAAGAAAGTGTCTTCTCATATGTCTGATTTGGGGCCAAGCATGTTCTTCTAATTATGTAAAATTTGGTTTTGTTTTGTGGTTCTTTCCATTTACATTGTAGACAGTGTAAATTTTGTATATATTGTTTTCCTGTCTTTGCTTATTTCATTTTATAAGAATTCAGGTATTTCCATGTTTTGCTATTCATCATACTGTCATTTCTTATAGCATGGTAAGATTCACCACAGTTTGTTTAGCCATTTTCCAATCAATGAGCATTTTTTTTTACATTTTTGAATAATATTTTTTCCAATTTCACGTAAAACCATTTCTAATATTTTTTAAAAAAATTTTGAGTTCCAAATATTGTCCTTCCCTCCCTCCTTCCTGAGAAGCAGCAATTTGGTATAGGTTATACGTATGCAATCATGCAAAACATATCCATATTAGTTGTGAAAGAAAACGCAGACGAAGAAACGCAAAAAAGTGAAAAATAATATGCTTTGATCTGCATTCAGACTCCATCAGTTCTTTCTTTGGAGGTAGATAGCATTTTCCACCATGAATCCTTTGTACTGTGGATTGTCATTCACAATTGATTATTGCACAGTATTGCTATTACTGTCTACAGTGCTTTCCTTCTCACTTCACTCTGCATCAGTTCATATAAGTCTTTCCAGGTTTTTCTGAAAGCATCTTTAATGAGCATCATCTTGTTTCTAGTTCTTTTCTAATAGAAAAAATGCTGCTATAAATAGCCCATTATATTGTGCTTACAGAGATACTACATGAGTTGGAAGGAGGAGAGACAGATTGAAAGGAGTTATGCAGAGAGGAATTAGCAGAACCAGGAAATAATATATACATAATGGCTATAGACATGACAGAGTCGTGTGATCTTATATTTTTATGTTATCTTATCTTTTATGTTATCTTATCTTTTATGTTCCTGGAAGAGTTTTGTTCATTAAGCTGTACTTCAAAGTGCCTGAGATCTTGGATGTGGAGAACACCTAATGGAGAACACTTGGTAATGGTGCTTCTATCACTAAGTTACCTATATGAGTGTCCTTGCCAATATCATTTTATTCTGTACCTGAGGTCATGGGTCTCCCTGAAGTGAAGAAAGATAAAAGTTTATTTTTTGGTGATATTTTAAAGATAATGTATCCTGCACTTATTTTCATACATAATGAAAAAAATAAGCATTTTTTTGGGAAGCAGTTGGGGTTAAGTGACTTTGCCTAAGGTCACACAGCTACTGTCTGATGCTGGATCTGAACTCAGGTCCTCCTGATTCCAAGTCCAGCGCACCATCTACTCTGTCACCTACTTGCCCCCCCAAATAAGCATTTATTAAGTGCCTACTATATACCAACACTGCTTAACAAATATTATCTCATTTAATCTTCAAAACCACCTTGGAAGCTAAGTGCTATTATTGCTCATATTTTATAATTCGGGAAACCGAGGTAAATAGAAGTTAACTTGCCCTCATTGAAACAACTCTTACTTGTCTGAGGACAAATTTGAACTCAAATCATCCTGACTCCAGGTCCAGTGCTCTATCTGTTGTTCCAGTTAGATGCCTCTAAAACTTTATTTTGGTTGTTTAAATATTCCTGAGTATCCAATGTCACATCTCATTTTTCTGTTTTCCATTTAGAACTTTCTTCCAGGCATAGGCTCATTACAATGACTAATCCAGACGTATGAGGTTTATTAAACACCCCAGGACAGTTGTCCTAGTGATGGTAAATTTGGCAATTTGTTTATTTCAGAGGAAAAAAAAAAACACTCAACACTTTGCTGGCCCAGCTGATTTCAAACTGTACAGAGAACATGAGGGAAAAGACCAAATAAATTGAATTGGGCTGATATTGACCCTTTCCATAATAACTGGACTAAAGAAAGCAGACTTTGTTTAACTTAGCTTCTCTTTTATTTTTTTCCCCTGACTGTATTTTAACTACTTCAGTGGAAGAGACCAACTGATGTTGAGCTCATATGGACATTGTAGAGACCAGGCTGACTTTACTTCCCAGAATATGAATGAAAAAGACCAGAGCAAATTTTTACTTCCTGCAACCATTCCTTCTGAAATTAGATGCTTTCTAGTTGCAACTTCCCAACCCAAACTTTTGGGTTGACTGATATAGATCAGTCATCTTTTGGTCTTCTTTTATGAGTTGGTCCTCATCCCCACCCCTACTCCCCTTCCAAGCTTAGAATGTACTCTAAGCATATAGCCTGTTGTGTTAACTAGACCACTGTTTACTGTGCAGCTGTCCTGGCTGCAGACTAAGTCTGTATTTGCACCGAAGTTCTATTGCCTTTAGATTGGTGTGCTGCTGACTCCCTGAAAACCCCTGACAGTAGTCAGTCATTTCTTTAGCACTTACTCTGTGTCTAGCACTGTGCTAGACAATGTCCTGGCCTGGAAAGCACATGTCGCACTGTTAAGGTTCTGGGCTGAGAGGGCCTGTATATAAATACCAAATTTGTTGCAGAGGGAAGGAAAACACTGCATCATCACGTCTGAGGACTTTCTGCTTCTGTCCTCAATGTTTAAATCACCAGTTAGGTAAGCCATATGATAAACTTGCATGGTAGCATAGGATCATTAGAGAAGATTGACAGAATGAAATCAAAGTCCAAATGATAAAGTTGAGTGGGTTGTACATTTGTTTATCTGTTTTCAAATAAAGCATTTTATTTCATTTACAGGCTTCCTAAGTGGGAGAGATATATTGTGTTTGTTGATGGATTATAAATTGTAATTCTGTACTGGTGTTTACAAATTAAAAAAAAAAAGTCTTTTGTCCTAGACAACACAATTCTAATACAATTAGCCACTACTTCAATTATGAGGCAAATGAACAAGGAAATACATTACAGATGTTGAAGACCAGAGGAAAAGCCAAGTATCTATTTACCTATTATGTATATCACTCATGGACATAGAAGTTAAGCTTTAGGTTTACATGGTTCAAATTCCAATGTTCATTGGATTGTGTCCCCACCAAATATCTGAATGTGGTTCAGTTTAGGGCTTACCTTGGGAATATCAGGTCATATTGGGTAGTTGTGTTTTTTTATGTGCTAGATTTAGAGTCAAAGGACAGAGGTTCCATAGGTCTATTCTTTGTGATTTGTGACTTTGGGTAAGTCACTTAACTTTCCTGGGCCTCAGTTTCCTCATATTAAACTGAAACATTTGGACAAGATAAACTTTAGGTGCCCAAATTTATGAACCTATGATGATTTAGCTTGTGTCCATCTCTATAATCCATCAGTCAACAATCATTTGTTAAGGGTCTACTACAGGCCTCAAGGCTAAGCAGTGAGCATACACATATAAAAACAAGACAATCCTGCTCTCAAGGAGATTATAGACAAATAAGTCCTTTTCACAGATAAGTAAATCCAGGAGAATACAAACAAAATTGTTTGTATTTGCTTTTTTGTAACTGTAATTTGTAATTTGTAATTGTTGTGGGAGTAGAGAAGTAAAGACTGGATGAATCAGCAAAGGGCTTTTGAAGGCACAAGTCCTGGAGCAGTGCTTTGAAGGGCACTAAACATTTTCAGTCGGGTCAAAGTTATGGAGTCAGGATATTGAATGGCATATGCAGGAAACAACAGTTAGACCTGTTTGGCTAGAGTGTAGTATGCCTGAGGGGGAGTGATGTCTAAAGAGCTTGGAAGATGGGCCGAACCAAATTATGAGGGAGTTTGGATGCCAAACAGGGACATTTGTGTAAGTCATCTAAGGGATAATTGGGAGCCCTTGAAGATTCTTGATTCATAGCCAGATCTGTGCTTTAGGATTATCAAATTGTCAGCAATATGGAGGATAGATTGGAGGTTACTGTGATATCCTAGTGGAAGATGACGAGGGCTCAAAGTGAGGCAAAAAATAAAAGATTTGGGTGTTAAGTTTATCTCATCTATTTACTTCCTGTGTGACGTTGGGCAAGTCAGTTTTCCTTCTGGATGACCTCTGAGGCCCCATCAGACTCTATATTTGTGAACTCAGGATTCCAAAGACCCATGATTTTACCTGCATCTACTAATGCTGCCGGTCAGCAAACATTAAGCATGTATTATGTGCCAGGGACTGTGTTTAATACTGAGGATGGACAGAAAGACCAGAGACAGTTCCTGGTCTGAGGGGCTTCCACAGAGAAAGTCAGTGAGTTAATGAGTTTCTGTGGCTCCAAACCTTAATCACCTGGTCTCCAGTTCTTTGGTGATGAGTCTTTTCTAATTGAGCTAGTCTGGTCTTCAGACAACAGATTGGTTGGTTGGTTGGTTACTAGGTTCATTCAGGAAGCATTTCCAGATTTGTAGGACCTGTTGGAACTTGTACTGTGCTTGATAAAACTTTCAAGAGTCTGTAATCACCTCCATGCCACAATGAGGTAACAGATTAAGACTTTAATGGAGGTAGGGTACATGTGTGGGTGTGGGTGTGTGGTGTTTCACTAAATGGAGCTATAGACTTGAAGTTAAAAAAAACAAACCTGAGTTCAAATCCTGGCTCAGATATTTGTTAGCAGTGTGAACCTGGCTAACTTCTCAGTCTCAGTTTCCTCATCTGTAAAATGAGGATCATAATGGCACTTACCTCAAAGGGCTGCTCTAAGGCTCAAGTGAGATAAAAATGTGAAGTGTTTGGCAAACCCTAAATCACTCTATACATGTGAGTTATTTTTATTTTTATGTATTATACACCGTATATGACACACAGTATGCAAAACAGAAATGCCTAAATATTCACATGGATGGTGTGTAAATTTGTTATAACAAAAACTCAGATTTATGCAGTCCTCTAAGGTTTATTAATAGCATTTTCTTTATAATTCTGTGAAATAGTTGGTAAAAGTAATATTGTCTTAATTTAACAAATAAGAAGCAAGACTAAGGGAGGTGAATGATGTATCTGCAGTGGTACAAGTAGTAAGTGTTGGAGTCGAGGCTCAAGCTCAGGTTTTCTACTTCAAATCTAGTGTGCTCTTGGCTACATGACTCCATTCAATTCAGAAAGCATTTATTAAGCACTTATTATGTGCCAGATATTGTGATAAGTGCTATGCTGTCTAAAGATAGGACATAAGAGATGTCACAAGATGTTACTGCCATTCATTCAGTCTTAACTGACTCTCTGTGACCCCATTTGAGGTTTTCTGGGCAGAGATACTAAAGTGATTTGCCATTTCCTTCTCCCCCTCATTTTACAGATGAGAAAACTGAGGCAAACAGGGTTAAGTGACTTGCCCAGGGGTACACAACTAGTAAATGTCTGAGGCCAGATTTGGTAGCATGTGGAGGATGGATTGGATACATACAGGTGGAGAGGCAGAAGCTGTTTTCAAGATGGTCTTGTCACTTTGCCACCATTAGGTTTTTACACTCCATACACTGCTGGGAGGGAAGAGATTGGGGAGAAGAGAATGAAGAAATATAGCAGCTCTCTGGGGACCAGCTTTCCTAGTGCACCTAGGATTCCAGAATGGCTCTTGTGCAAGACTGATTTCACCAGAGAATCTGATGAGAACAGCTGCATATTCTTTATTTTCTCATAATTTACCTTGAGTTTCATTGGCCAATGCATTCATCAGTTGTGTTCCATCTTTCTCTTTCTGATGATCATTCCCTTTGAGAGAAAAAAAAATATTCTTTTAGTCCATGCCTCTAAGGTAGAAATTTCTATGCCCATGTTATATACAAGTAGCCTGAGATACAGATAGCAGAGAAGAAAATAGAATTTAAGACTTTGTACAAGTAGTTTTTCTGATAAATTGTAATTGTCCCTTTCACATCAAGACTTTCCCCGCTGCAGTTTGAATACATTTTGGGTTGGCATAAGAAATTAAATGGAAATTTTGGGGGAGTTTTGTGGTAGTTACAGACAGCATTCAAAGGCCAGCAGATAACACAGAAAAATTTTAGAAACTCAGAAATACATGAACTATATGTATAGTGTTGTATAATATCAACACAACATATTCTATCTTTCAATACGATAATAATTCAGACTTCTTCTTTGGCATGGAGGACCAAAAATATTACTTGGATTTTCCAGATTGCAGGGGCACTGCACCCTTTATCTCCATGATGTGGAATGTATAAGTGTTCACTGGCTTTTCTTTAGTAGGTGATAGGACCGTAGATCTAGAATTGGAAGAGATCCAACAGTTGATGCAGGTAGCAAAGGTCAGAAGTGAAATTTGGACATTGATGCTCTGACTCCTGAGTCCATGTTCCTTCCACTGTACCATGCTGCTTTCCTGAGAGCACAATTAATACTGGGTGTCCCAGAATTCTTAGTGCAGTTGTATACTATTATAAGCAAATTCAACTATTTTTTTTTTTTAACTTACATGCATTAAGGTAAAAGGCAGGAAGGATGTTAGTTTTAAGCCATAACTGCTTACAACTACACTGAGACTTTTGAAACACCTTTTACATGTTTTATCTGAATTCAAAAAATTTTTAAAAAGCTTTATAATATAATCTGAACACCCAGGGTATAGGATATTTATCTCAAAATCCTCTTGTACTGATTTCTCAAATAATAAAAAATGAGATATAGTGAGCCTCTTCTGAGTTTCTCATTAAATAACCATGCGATGTTTTGTGGGGAAGAATGTGAAAGCATGGCTCATGGCGATGGCTGATTGTTGACAAACAAAAAGACAACCTCATGTAAGCAAATGTCACAAATGAACATTGTGAATGATATGAAAAGTGGGAAAAAACCCCACTCAGCTAATATACACATAGATACACACACCATATAGGCTTCCTCTGGGGGGAATTATTAAGGAGCAGAATGAAAGTGTTCTGCTTTTTATTTTTTTCTGGCTGAAGACTATTAAATATGGATGAGTAGAAGTGAAATGCCATTTCCTCCATATTACATGAAGATAAACAAACTCTTATTTGTCACATGCTACATGGAGTCAAGGCTTTAAAAACTGAAACAACTTAAATACCAACACCTGCCAATATGATTGTAAAAAGAGAGAGGAAGAGACAGAGAGAGAGAGGGAGAGATGGGGAGAGGGGGAGGGAGGGAGGGGGAAAGAGAGAGAGAGAGAGAGAGAGAGAGAGAGAGAGAGAGAGAGAGAGAGAGAGAGAGAGAGAGAGAGAGAGAGAAAGAGAGAGATTATTTGCTAAACATTTGGTTTCCAAGAAGGAAGCTTTACTTTCCTGAGAAGGCTTTTGATATTGATACAAGAACAACTGTCAGTACATAATGAAGATGCTCCCTCCCATTTGTGAAAAATTAACACAGGAGAACAAATGAGTTGGGGACTAACATAGATTGAGTTGCAAAATAGTGTTCACTGGTTTGCCAAATCTTGCTTTTTAAAATTTAAATTATTTTTATTTTTAAAACTGCCACAGCATCTCTTGAATTTGGTTCTCTTTTCTCAAAAAGCTGCCACCTTCTCCGAGCAAATCCCCTTAATAAAGAATTGGCTCTGTAAAACTTGGGCTCAGTCAAAAGGCTGCACTCAAGGACCTAGAAGGCCATGTATGGCCTCCAGGCTCCCCACCCCTGGTTTAGACTCTCTACATTTCCTTCTAGATTACTACAGTGACTTCCTAATTGCCCTCCTTGCCTCAGGTCTCTCCCCACTTGTCTGTCCTCCATACTGCTGTCAAAGTGATTTTCCTTAAGTGCAGTTCTGACCATGTCAACCCTTTACTCAGTCAACTCTAGTGGCTGCCTATTGTGTCTAGAATGAAATAGAAACTCTTCTGTTTAGCTTTTAAAGCCTTTTACCAGCTTGCTGCAGCTGACCTTTCCAGACTTCTACGCTGTACATTACTTCTCCTCTCACTCTCTGAGAGCCAGCCAAAATAACATTCTCCATGTTCTTCACACACAATACTCCATCTTCCATCTTTGTGTCTTTGCATCATTAGATGCCCTTTATACCTTGAATACCTTCCCTCTTCACCTCCACCTCCCAGAATCCCTTTCTTCCGTCAAGATACAGTTCACATTGTACCTTCTACCTGAAGCCTTTCTTTGACCCTTCAATGACCTGTGCTTTTCCTCTCAAATACTTAGTAATAACTACTTTGTGTTTATTTGTATAGTCTCTTTATATGTGTTCTGTAAGTGCTTATAGAAGGTACTTTCTTTTTAAGGTACTGTCCTTTCATAGAGGCTAGTTTGCTTAGAGTTCTAAGAGAAACAATTATTCTAATACGGATTTTTGAGAAAATTGTAGTTTTTTAAATGGGACAAGCTATAGTATAGCGGTGAGATATGGACTCCAGCATGGTCATACGACAAAGGGACACATATTATTTATGTGAATGTTAACAGAAGTTGAAATTTTCATTATTATCCATAAGCAAAAGTGGGATTGTGGAGAGACGGGCATGGGAGGGGGGAGCAGTGGGAGAGAGGGAGGGAGAAAACGACACATTTCAAATTTAATCAACTAAGTTTGAATCTGGAAGCAATGGATACCATAGTTGTTGCTGAAGAATAAGTCTAGCTGAGCAGAGTTAGATAGCAGTTAATCAGAGGAGTCTCCTGTAGTAGCTGAGACATCATACTCAGGGATATTGGTGAAGTACAGCATGGATTGACTTGGTTTAGCAGTGGAAGCATCTGTTCAATACAGAAGCTAATTTAGTCAAGGAACTTTCATGGACGGTTCCTGGGACAAAAAGAGTGTGCTAAAATTTATAGTTCCAGAGTTGTGAATTACTCTGAACATGTGGGGTTTCCTCACACATGTGCCTCACTGGCAGAGTTTTGTAAATTCATCTCCATTCTCTTTTACAGATGCAATACAATGGTAGGAAGGAGTGATCTCAGTTTATGTGTGGATTGTAATATTTCTATTATTTCTGCATTTGCTTTAAAAATGAGTACCTGTAAAATTAGTTTGCTTTGCTGCTAAGTAAAAGGTTATATTTAAGATCTAAAAATATCATTGTTGTAAGTAGATGGATTGGTTAAATGAATATTCACCAGTGGAGACTCAAAAGCTGAAGTAGTCAGTAGAGTATAAGCTTGCTCTGAGTACCCTGGAAGAGTCTGAGTGTACTATGTGATAGTGGCCCCCCTCTGATAACCTAGGACTTGCAGTGTGAATGCAGGTTGGAGTGGTAAGCCAGTCTAGGGAATGAATAGGTGTGCTCACATGCCATCTGTGAGAGAAGTGAGGCACTACACCCTATACTTGTTTCACTTATATGGGCCCATGCTGTCTGTTCTTTTAGAACATAAACTTGTAAGTAGGGCTTGTCATTCATTCTATTTATATCCGTAGGACAAAGCGCAGTGCCTGCCACTTAGGAGCTTTGTAAATGTTTGCTGATTGATTGTTTAAATCAAATGCTGCAAGTCTGATGTTTGGATAGGATGCTGCTCTAACAAATCACTTTTGAAAGCTTGAAATGAGACTTTACAGCACATTAGAGAAAAATGGAAAGAGAGTGGGGTGATGTTGGCAGGTTGCATCTCAGAGAGCTGTCTTCAGGGACAGAGCACTCCACAGAACAGAACAGAACTCAAAGAATCAGATTTAAAATTAGAAGGGACTGCAAAAGTCATTTATTTCAACTCCTTCATTTTGTGGTTGATAAAACTGAAGCCCCAGGAGGTTTTGTGATTTGCACCCAGTCACCAAACTAGTAAATGTGAGAGGCAGGGTTTAAATCCTACCCTCTGACTCCAGAGCCACTTCTCTTTCCACTGTACTGTGCTACCTCTCATAATTCACTACCTTGGGTTCTATCCCAGAGGGTTTAGTTTCCCAAGTTACTCTTCTTCAAGGTATTTTCAGCTGTAACATGACCAGTCACAAATCATGGACCTTGAAGTTAGCAGTAAAGTGTCACTGGTCTAGTAGAGAAAATGGGAAGTGGAGAATATACAATTGTTTAGAAAGATTCTGGGGATTAATGAGATAATATCTTGGAGCGGAAGGAGTTAAGACATCTTGTTCAAGTACAGTTTGGAAGAGAGTAGAACTGTGAAGGAGCAGAGTTGATCTCACATCGCCACCATCTTTGATTTCAAACTGCCTAACAACCCTTCTACCCACCTCCCTTAGATATCCCTTGTGGGAGGAGCTTTTAGTACATTCCATGGACATTAACATGGTTTCTCCTATTTTGGACATTGGTAGACAAATTTTTTTAGGGAATACTGTTAACATTTCAGTGGAAAGGATGCAATATTGGGAACTGGGAGATGAGTTTTAATTCTGGTGGTACCATTATCTAGCTTATGGTCCAGTTTGTAACCTACCTTGAGTAGATCAATTGTCTTCTCTAGGTCTATTTCCTCATCTCTCAAATGAGGACCTTTGAATGGATGATCCCCAGAGTCTTCCAGCTCAAAATTCTATGGAAGCCATTTTGTCAATTGGGGATTTAGATATTCAGTAAGTCAAACTCTTTCTAACCCACCTGCATCCTCTTCTTTTCCTATGATAAGTTGATAGTTGCAGAAGCAGCATGGAGAGTAGCACCAGCATTGGTAGATACCTAATTATGACTTGCCTTCCTCCAGGGTGGCATCTCATCTGTATGCAGAACACTTGCTTGTACTTATTGTCTGGGAGCAAAGTCCTGTGAAAGATGATGAGCATAATGACTTACAGTATCTACCATTGTGAGTAACAGTAGAGCTGAGGAGGCGAAAATGAATTCTAAGAATTAGAACAAAACACAAAATGAAACCTTGCAGAACATAAAGACAAGTTGCACTGAATGCTTCTGGGATTCATTCCCAACGTTTAGATGTTAAGATATATAAAGGGGAGTAATTACTGTCACCTGAAATTTCTTTTTGTTTCTCCTTTCATTTCCCCTATTAATACTATTTCATTGAATAAGTCATAAACTGAACCATTTCTCCCCAGACTGGGAGATTAACATCATAACTTTGAAAATAGTCACAAAATCATAGATTTTGTGGGATTTTCAGAGGTCAACTTGTTTTTCAAGTCTTTCAGCTGAGATTGTAATATGGCCAAGGTCACAAAGTTAGTAAATTTCAAGGTTTTAAGGTTCTGAAATTTGAACCTAGAGCTCTGATTCCAGAGTTGGTGACCTTTCCACATAGTACAAGAATGATCATAGAATAAGAAGATTTTGTTCTTTTTAATTTCAAAGAAAGAGGCAGGGTGGATAGAAAGCTAGCCAGGAAGACCTGGATTTAAGTCTGGCCTCTGTGTGGCTTTCTGACTTTGGTCAAGTCATTTGTTTAACTTCTCTAGGTGGCTCTCCAAGACCCAAAGTGGCAGCAAAGATAGACTTGCATTAGTAGACGATGTTTACTTACCATGGAGTTTCCTGTACCAGTGAAGTTATAGATTTGGCCGTTGGACTTAATCACAAGAAATTACCATTTTAGAATTGGAGATACTCGCAAATGCAATTTATAAGGCTGTCTCTTCCTAGTGCCACAACTGACAAAATTTCTCAGTTAATTCTTGATTCTCACCTGACAAAAAACTAAAATTTCTGTTTAGCAAACTGCCTCACAATTAAATTCTTCCAATAAAAAAAATACCTGATTTCCCCATTCTTCATTTACTTTTTCTCTGTATTTTAATAACTAGAACTTTTTGCCCCTGTCTCTTTTGGGGTATTTTTTGATGTTTTAGGCATCTTGGTTATAGAACCTTCAATTTGGATCTGAACTTTAAAAGTCATCTAGTCATTTTACAGATGGTAAAACTGAGTTTCAGAGAGAGAGGAAATGATTTGCCCAATATCACATAGGCAGTAAAAAGCAGAGGCAGATGTCAAACTCAGATACTGTGATTCTATGCTTCCACCTCCCTGGGCTGCCTCTCATGCTAACTTGGACCAGATACACATACAGCTCTTCTGACTTTGTTTCCAAAACTGGCCCTCTCTCTCTTCATCATCATTTGTTGTTATTATTATTGTTTACTTATTTCAGTCTTGCCTGACTCTTCATGACCCCATTTGAGGTTTTCTTGGCAAAGATAGTGGAGTGATTTGCATTTCCTTCACCAGCTCATTTTACAGATGAGGAAACTGAGGGAAGTAGGGTTAAATGACTTGCCCAGGATCACACAGCTAGTAAGTGTCTGAGACCAGATTTGAATTCAGGAAGATGAGTCTTCCTGACTGTACTCTGGGTACTCTTCATCATCATTATAGCATTGAGCTATTTGGTTTCATCTGTTCTTAATTCTAGGTCCATAGAATTTAGACCTGGGGATCATATAGGAACTCAGGTCCAGAAAAAAATGTGGTTAGTCTGAGGTCACAAAGGTCATAAGTGGCTGAGCTGGGATTCAAACACACATCTGTCTGACCTACATTCCCAGTGCTTGCCACTATCCTGGCAGAAGCTGTCACCTTCTGTTTTGGCTATTTTCCTGGCCATGGGGTTATTTTACCAGAAGTATCCCATATTCAAGTGAAAATTGCCTGATATTCCCTCATTGGGGGTTTGGTAAAAAGGAACCCTCCCTTGGGAAAGTGTTTGGACTAAATGATCTCTGAGTGCTCATCTCAAGATTGGCAGTTCTTAATCATTGTGATTAAAAGAGTGGTAATCTAAGGTTCAGTGAGGTAGCAGAGCAGATACAGTGTTTAGTCTGATGTCAGAAAGACTCGAATTCAAATCTAGCCTCAAGTACTTACTAGCTGTGTGATCGTTGGCAAGTCACTTAAATTCCACTTGTCTCTGTTTGCTCAACTGTAACATGAATATAATAATAGCACTGACCTCCCTGGTCAGTGGATCAAATGAGCTAATTTTTGTAAAGGACTTACTTAGCACAGTGCTATGTAGGTGCTTTATAAATGGGTAGTTCCTTCTCTGCCCTATGATTTTATTATTTTTCTTTATACTATATAAAAGAGTGGTCACTGATCACCCAATGCTAAGTCCCTAGCTTCTTCTCATACTGACCACTAATGAATTCATTCTTGTTATAATTGGGTTTAATATTGTATCATCTCGATTTCATTGTCTTCACTTCCCTTTTACACTGTTAATACTTCAGGACTCACCCTCAGCTTCCCCAAAGTACTATAATGAAGCATTGATGCTCAGGGTGAAAATAAAGGCTGCATTTAGGTTCATCATTTTCCTTATTCTAATCTGGAGGGGAGAATGATGTAAGCTTTTGTAGCCATCGCCTCAATATATAAAATTGAGTATGCGGTAGGGCCTGGGAGTGCAAAGTCAAAGCCAAAAATATCCCTGCTCATGGAGTTTACATTTGATTGGGAGGCTATATTATTTACTCAGATAAATAAATACAATAGAATTTGAGGAGGGAGAGAATTGTAGCAGCCAGAGAGATCTGAAAAAGCATCTTACAAAAGAGGTGACACCTGAGATGAAACTTGAAAGAAGTCAAGAATTGTAACAGGCAGAAGGGAAGAGGAAGTACATTCTAGGTATGGTGGACAATTTGGACTGAGGTTTGAAGGGAAAAGGTAGAGTATCAGGTTTACAGAAAATCAAGAAGACCATTTTGGTGAGAACATTTCTGTACAGGAAGGAAAATGATCTAAAATAAGTCTAGAAGGATAGACTGGAGTCAATTTTGTGAAGGTATTTAAATGCCAGATTGAGTCATTTGTATTTTGTCAAAGGCAAGAGGGAATACAGAAACTCTTGAGGGGAGGAGTAACACCATTAGAACTGTTACTTGGGAAGGCAGTTTTGGCAGCTGTGTAGGGAATGGACTGGAGAGGAGAGACACACCAATTAAGTGAATCTTTCAGTAGTGCAGATGAAATGTGACAAAGGTCTGAATTACAGTAGCAAAAGTATGAGTGGAGAGAATGGGACATGGATATGAAAGATATGGTGAAAGTAGATTTTCTAAAACTTGGCGACTGATTGGATATGGGAGGGAGAGGGAGTGAAAAGTTGGGGATGACTATGAATTATGGACTTGGGCGATAGAGAATGGTGGTGTCCTCAACAGAACAGGGCAATTGTCATAACAAATTATGTTTTCAACATGCTGAGCTTGAAATTTCTCCTGAACATTTGGGTGGAGATGTCCACCAGGCAGTCAGTTGATGAGCTGGCACTGGAGCTCATGAAATCACAATTATGGAACCCTAGAATTTTTAAAGTTGGAAGATGCTAGAGATTTTTCTGGAACAATGTCTTCATTTGACAAATGATTGAAGTGACTCTCTGAAAGGCTGAATTATTTCTCTTCCATCACATGGCTAGCTAGTGGCAAAACCATGATAACTTCCTTTCAGTTCACCATTCTTCCTGCTAAATTTGCATGAGTATTGTAGGAGATACTTCATCAGTGAGATGACATTCACTGGGTCTTTTCTTTCCTCTTTTATTTACAGTTTCATCTTTCTTAAAGAAGCATGTCAATTTATTTGCTTGTTTTAACTATCTTGAGGTGCAAAGAGAATAAAAAGTACTATTTTTCAGTGACTAACACAGACCATAAAAACCAGATGTACACTTGCCTTGAATTCTGGCGGGCTGATGTGTTTAGTTTAAAAAAAAAGTAAAGAAAAATCCATTATAAATTGCCCCTGCTATTTAGACCCAGGAAAGATGCCAGGAACTCTTTAGCTCTAAAATTTCTATGATGAAGCTAGATGAGAGTTGAGACATATTGATTTGTTCCTGTAAGTAAAGCAGTGAGGGGGATGGGAACAGGAGCCTGTTTTGCAGCTAGGGCTAGTCGTGAGGTGCCCGATTTATTCATTCAGGTCCTTTGCCTGACATGTTCCATATCAATAAGCATATCTGTGAGCAACACCTATCTACACATGCATGATAAATGGGAAAAATGAGTGAATGTGTATCGGTCATTTCATTTCCTGTTTGTGGCTTTGGTGAATCTTGATGATTTTAGTATATATTAAATACTCTTCCCTGGTAAAGGCAGAAGATTCAGGCAACCGCTGGGCATGAGGGGAACCCCTTCTGAGTAAAGTGGGACAGTATCTAAAGCACAATGTAAACATGAAACCTGAGCCAAGTCTCCCATTAGAATTTGTTTGCAATTGAGGGGCTGAGAAGGGAGTGAGACCTCTGAACCAGGGAAGTCTGAATGGCAACCCAGAGGTCTGCTGAGAGACTATTGGTGAAAGGACTATTCTCTGCCTTTGCTCTGAGGGACTGGCATACTCAGTTCCTTTTGGGGCTCATCCACTTTACACTGGCTCCCCCACCTCCAGTCATGTTGATGAGGTGACACCCACAGGCCAGTTTGGGGAGATATAAATGTCTTAATGATTAGATCCCAGGATCATAGATTTAGAGATAGAAGGAACCTCTGAGACTTCAATCGTCTGTACCCTCTTCCTCTTACAAATGACAAAATTGAATCCCAGAGAGGCTGCAGTTTTCTCAAGGTCGCATAGATAGGAAAGGTCAGTGTTAATATTCGAAATCAGGTCCTTTGACTCCAAATCCAACACTCACTGGATCTGACCATGAAATAGAGGATGACAGCCGCATTCTCATTCCCTGCTAGCATTTTCAGATAAAGGATCCAGTGGAAAGAATCCTGATTTTAGGGGCAAAGGACTTGGAATCAAATTCTACTTATGATGCTTACTACATGTATGACCTTGGGCAAGTCACCCTCTCTGGATCAGTTTACTCAATTGTAAAATGAAGGGTTGGATTGCATAGCTTCTGACAGCTCTAGATCTATAAGTCTATGGAGATTGGTGGTTCTTTCATGATAAAAAATGCTATCCACATCCAGAGAAAGAACTGATAGGTCTGAATGCAGATTGAAGTTTACCATTTTTACTTCCTTTATTTTTTTCATGATTTTTCTTTCCTTTTGGTCTGTTTCTTTTTTCACAACACATGTGGAAATGTTTTATAAGACTATACATATAAAATCTATATTGAAGTGCCTTTGATATAGGGGAGGGTAGAGCTGAGGGAGAGAAGGAGGGAGAAAATTTGGAACTCAAATTTTTAAAAAAATGAATGTTAAAATTTGTCTTCATATGTAATTTAAAAATAATATTTTTAAAAGATACATAAAAAAGATTGGTGGTTCTTAATCCTTGGGTTTAAGGAGTAATAGGTAGGAATTGGCTAACCATTGGGTATGGAGTATATCATGTAAAGAGGTTATAGGCTAAATTGTCCTCAAGGTTCTAATTAGCTTACTGGTGTGAAGGTGCCTCTGTTCATATTTCCTCCCAGGTGGCACTCCTTAGGGGAGGTAAGGAATACAGTTTATTATGGCCTGGATAGTCCCCTGAGGTGAAGGATGCCTCTTCCAGTGGTGTCTCCCAAGTGAAGCCCTTTTGATTGACCACAGGGGTATCATATGCAGCTTCAAAAAGTTTTTCTTCAAGGAAAGTTGTTAAGCTATCTGCGTTCTCCGTTGAGGATTCAGTTTTTTAATTTTGTTTTAAAAATTAAGGCTTTGTGGGTTAGCAAAAATTTGGGGTGTAGACTGGGTGTGGGGAGACACTGGTACTCTATTGTGCTCTTGAAGCCAGAATAGTGTGCTTGGTGATTGAATGTGACATTTAGATCAGCAGAGAGAAACCAGCATCAACAACAAACCTGTTTCCATAGTCACACACTGAGGAGTGTCTCACAAAGGAGTGTAATTGCTCATAGACACTACTAGAGAATGTGAATGTTTGAGAGCTACCCATCATGACTAGTGGTGGAAAAGGAGCTCAAAGTGTATTTCCTACTGATCTTATTTACAAAGGACAACTCACTGTATTTTGTCATTACTTTTGGGAATCAGAGCTAAGCAAGTTTTCTTTTTCTTTTTTTTTTTTAAACAATCTGTACTGTGCCATTCCCTTAAGGCTTTGCTGTGTGGTTTCAGTCATGTCCCACACTTCATGATGCTCTTTGGGGCTTCCTTGGCAAAGATACTGCAGTGTTTGCCATTTTTTGCCGTTTCCTTCTCCAGCTCATTTTACAGATGAGGAAACTGAGGCAAACAGGATTAAGTGACTTGCCCAAGGTCACACAGCTACTAAGTGTCTGAGACCAGGAAGATGACTCCAGGCCTTGTACTCTATCTGCTGCACCACCTACCTGCTCTGTTAGGTGAAGGTTAAATGGTGCTAATGGCTTAACTATTAATATATTACTTTCCAAGGTAATATAGTTGCATTTTATTGAGAGCTTTTGAGAGTTTCATAGATTTAAGGCTGGAAGACAGCTTAGAGATCATCTGGATTTGACACCTTCCTTTTATTGATGAAAGAACCAAAGCCCCAAAAGGCTGTGACTTGCCCAGAGTCACCCAGGGAAGTTGCTCTGTGATATCTTAAGGCTGAATGCTGCTAACATTTTAATGGCATTAGTGACTACAGATGCTGAGAATTTCAGGCACTGTAATTAGCCAATCAAATGGGTATTGGGGAGCAGAAGCCCTTCAAATCAACCCACCCCAGTGCTATGTAAGGACAGCCCTGCCGTACAGTTGGGTCTAATTTTGCCCATTACATCCCAGCTTCTAGGAGCATTCCTTCTATGAATAACCATAGCACAGAATCAAAGGGGAGAATCACTGTATTCCTTATCATGATCATCTGTTTTGCCAGAAGAGAGACAGAGATGTTCTGCATGTGTTTCTGTGCTTTAATGAAAACCTTCTGTATTCAGTGATACAGTTTGTTCCAGAGATGTTGAGCAGCTCCTCAGCTAAGCTGCGAAGGTCCTAGGTTCATCAGATAGGCAGATCAGTTTATTCCCATGAGCTGACATGGAAGCCGTGTCTGTATGGTGATGGGAATCTACAGTGGCTAGTGCATTCACTCACCTTAGCTGCCATTATGATGAGCAAACACCATTTGCCATGGCCAAATTGTCGATCACATCCCTTTAACTTGTTAACTCCTTATAGACAGTGACTGTCATTTTTTGACTCTCTATTCCAGATACTGACACACAATAAAAGTTTGCAAAATGAATGCGTGGTTCCTTTGAAGAGCGTGAACAGATCAGTATGTTTTGGTCTGCTCATTTTGTAGTTGTTTTAGATGATGAGCTCCTGTTTTCATAGATGACCACATGAAAGACTCGTTGAATCATTTTTCAGTTGTGTCTGACTCTTTGTGACACTGTTTTGAATTTTCTTGGCAAAGATACTGGAGTGTTTTGTCATTTCCTTCACCAGCCCATTTTACAGATGAGGAAACTAAAGCAAACAAGGTTATGTGACTTGCCCAGGGATATACAGATAGAAATTGTCTGAGGCTGGATTTGAATTCAGGATAATGAGTCTTCCTGACTCCATGTCCTGCACGCTGTCCACTGTACCACCAAGAAAGATTTACCCTTTTTTTCTGATAGAAATAGTGCTGTAATCATCACCTAACAATAAATTTCTTAGCCCTTGGTATGTGGAAGATAGAAAGAAGAATAAAGTTTTGTGCGAAGACTCACAAGCTCACAAATGGCTAAACTGTTCATTTCTTTCAGCTCAGGTACTGTTAGTATAACTCTCTTCTGAAATAAAAGAGCTTGTGAATTGAACTTGAAGATTAAGCTGGCTCTGTTAAACAGAAAATGAATCATGGTGAGATATGTGAACAGTTTGATAAAGGAAGGAACAGGTGAGGAGTAATATGAAGGGTAAAATTTAAGCCCACTCCATTTATAGATATTATAGGATCACAGATTTAGAACTAGGAGGGACCTTAGAGGTCATTGAGTCTGTCTACTTCATTTTATAGATGAGGAAACTGAGGCATGGAAGATCAAATGACTTGCCCAGAATCACACAGCTAATGAGTGTCTGAGGGCTGTGAGCTGGAAGAAGACGCTCCTCCTATAAGTTACTAATATATCTTTGTGTGCACTTGTGGGGAAATAAGGACTAGAAGGAAAATAGCCTCATTTTAACATAACTAAGAAATATGGATTTGAAAAAGACTGCCTACAATGCAGTTTAGCTTTGAAAATTATACTGTTGTGATATGTAAGGATCATGGAATATCAGAACTAGGTAGAATATAAGGCATGATCTCATTCAATCCACCTTCCTTTGCAGATGAGGGAACTGGGACTCAGAGATTGTTCATCTCCTTTCCTATCTGGCAGCTCTCTGGTGTTAGGTCCTCCACCCAGGTTCTTGTTCTGGGCTTTTGCAAAACTGCACAGAAACTGTAAGGATCAGAAATGATGACCAGTAAATATTCATTAAGTACCTACTATGTGCTAGGCATTGTGCTAAGCTATGGTGGTTCTAGGATTGTTTCCATTACTGAAAAACAGCATGGAGTTTAAAATTACTATGAAAATTTAGAGAAAATAGCTTCCTCTCACCTCAAAGACCTCAAATAGCAATGCAGTATCCCCCCTGTTACCAACCTACTCCTTTATTTTAAGTCTGAATGGTTTGAAATCGGAAACTGTCTTTCAAAATAGTTTAGTCAAGTGTGGCCCTTTGAATCCAAACTTCACAGAACAAATTCCCTTAATAAAAGAATTTGTTCTGTAAAACTTGAACTCAGTCAAAGGCGACAAACAAGGACCTAGAAGGCCTGTGGCCTCAAGGCTGCAGGCTTCCCCCCTCCATCATATGGAGTGGTTATCAAACTGTTTGGTCTCAGGACCCGTTTACACTCTTAAAAATGATTAATAACCCCCTACTTCCCCAAGAGCTTTTGTTAATATGAGTTATCTCTATTGATATTTACTATTTTAGAATTTCCAATGATTTATGCTGATAGTTTTAGACTTCCATGAAAATTCCCCCAAAGTAGCTCAAGGACTCCCAGAGATTGCTGGAGACCACACTTTGAGAATCACTGAAACTTTGTCCTCCTGGGATAATAACATTGATTCCTCAGATTGCACCTTTTTTTTTTTTTAAAGGAAGGCAGAGAACTGAATGTCTTAATTATTTTTCAAATGTGTGATGCATTAAATAAGAGAGAATTTAAAATTCAGTTAGTAAAATCTGTATGAAGGTAGTTCTGGTTGCCGTGAATTTTAGCCAGGTAAGGAAAATTGGCAAGCCAAATTTAAGAGACATTAGAATTATTATCAAGGTGGGATGAAATAAAATACTTTCCATTTTCATCACTTGTGACAGAGCAGTACGAACACAGAAAAAATCTCATGGGTTGTTTTTTTGTTTGTTTGTTTGATGGAAATTGACTATTTTAAAAAGGAAGATGCATTTTCATTTTAGTGCAAAATTTATATGTAAGGACTTGACTTAGAGAAGCTTGTATGCATGCACGCACACACACACACAAACAAACGTACACGTATCCATCCCTGCACTGCTATTTGATTGAACTGAAAATGACAGGTTTTAGCAAAGTTATAGAAAAATAATTTTTAAAATTTGTTTCATCATATTGAAACAATTTCACTAGTGAAATGTGGTCATTTTTATTTCAAATAAAAGTTCCTCAGAGGCGAAATTTGAAGGTTTGATTTATTACCTGTGCATGTAAACCTGTTTCCCTGTACCAAAACCTTAAGCCTTTTTGAACTTTCTCATTGGATAACACAAAGGAAAGTAGCACCTAGGTGGCACAGTGACAACTTCCTAGCTGTGTGATCCTCGCCATCACTTATTCTCTTTCTGCTTCCGTTTTCTCAACTGTAAAATGAGGATAATAATAAATCACACCTGTCTCCCAGGGTTGTTGTAAGAATCCAATAAGATAATAATTGTAAAGTGCTTGGTACAGTACCTAACATATAGTAGGCATTATATAAATGCCTATTATTTATTATAATTTACTTATTATAATTTATTTTATTATAAACTATTATTTATTAATATTTTGATGTAATCTGCTTTTCTGGAAAAAGGAGGCATCTTTATTTACAGTTTTCTCAGTTCTAACTATTGGGTCAGCTAGGTGGCACAGTGTATACAGTGCTGGGCCTAGAGTTAGGAAGGCTCCTCTTCCTCTGTTCAAATCTAGCCTCAGATAATTAATAGCTGTGTGACCCTGGGCAAGTTATTTTAACCCTATTTGCCTCAGTTTCCTCATCTGTAAAAGGAGCCAGAGAAGGAAATGGCAAACCACTCTACTATCTCTGCCAAGTAAACTCCAAATGGGGTCACAGAGATTCAGGAACAACTACAAAATGACTTTTACAACAACAAAAAGTCACTGAGACATCTCAGTAATTCATTCATAAGCTTCTACTCTTCCCTGTTTAAGTGATTCTTATGTTTGGAATTTTCCCTGCGGGGCCACATAACAGAACTTGATGCAGATTTGCTTGGATTACTAGCTCTGATGAAATCTAGCTTGTATAGACTTTTTCTTGAGAATTGTAAATGTTCTTTGTTTGTATACTGGATTACTGGACAAAGACTACAGGGATTCCAGAAAACTTCCTTTTTCCCCTTAAGGCTGCTGGTTTTCTTGTTTGACATGGGTGTTTGTGCTAATTATGAATTAGGTTTGCATCTCTGAAAGGCTTTAGGACTGGCAGGATCAGAAAATTTGGAACTGAATGGGATCTCTCAGTTCATTTAGTCTGATGTCCAGGTTTTATAGATATAGTAGCTTAGGATCATAGATTTGGATCTGGAAAGGACCTTAAAGGACCTTGAGGCCCACCAAGGTCACGTAGGTGCTGCCCTGTTTGCCAGTTAATAAGTGCTAACCTTGCTGAAGTGATGTCTAGCCAGCTCAAAGTGAAGATACAATTTGGTTATTATGAAGTTAGCTGGATTAGTGTAGAGACCTTCTTCATTCATGCTAAAAATATAGCCTCTGTAAGATTTTATGCAGATTAACTGTCTTTGATTGTCCTGTGATCAGATAGCTAGGAAACTTTTTAACAATTTGTGTTGTGGCTCCATTGTACATTATAAATGTCCTGAGAATGAGAACTGAATTGATTTTTACCTTTTGGTCTCTAGTGTCTAACACTGTACCTTGCAAATAGTAGTCACTTATTGTTTGGTTGTTCGTGTTAGACATGCCAAATGTCTCTTTAAACATAACTGTTCCATCCTTCTGAGCCAAGTTTATATATAGGAGGACTCTGCTGATGGTCTTATTGGGGAACTGAGGTAACTGAAAACTAGGCAGGCCAATACAGCTGGTTTATAAGTGACTACATTTGGAGTAGGAGCTGAATGAACTTACTATCATGCTAACCATTTTACTACCTGTCCAAATGGAACTGTAACTAGTCATTTCTTTTTCTGTGAGTATGAAAATAAACCCTTAAAACAACTCTATGGAGGGCTAGTCCTTAGGTTATGAAGAGGCTCTCACTGAGGAAGGGTGGGTGGGGGAGGTTGTTGGTATATAGTTTTTGAGGAGAACCATTGTCATGACAGGGGAAGTCTTGACTTGCACATGAACTGACTATAAGTGAGGCAGAGTTGCACATAGTTGTAAGCCTCACTGTCTGAACCATAGAAGTTCAGTGGCAAGATGAAAGTCAGGACGACTGACTATGATCCAGGATGCAGTGAATGACCATGGTGTCTTTGATGCCTGATCAAGGTCTTAGTGTTTTACAGAGCCTTTCAGCTTGCCTTCATGGCCAATAGAAAGGTTCTCATATGCCCATTCTGCCTGGGGAAGTCTTCACATGCCTGAGGTAGATATCCCCCTAACTCACTGACAGGTTTGAGGTCTGTCAGTTACCCAGTATACCCAGTCTACTGAGACAGTTTACCTGGATGTGACCACTGTGTATGTTACAGATCCTAGATGTCATCAGTGAGAGTGGGGTACATCCAGTGTACACCAAAGGTAGATGAGCTGTCCTGCAAAGGGCTTGCTTGGCAGGCCTCCTGAACATCCCATATGCCACAGCGGGAGAGATAACAAGGAAGGGGAGAACCAGACAGCAGCTCCTTTGAGATGCTGTGGCCTCTGGGAGGAAGTACAGGTCATCCAGTAGTTTCCTATTTCCATGAATTATTGGGATTGATTGAATTCAGTTGTCTCTGTGATGCTGAAGGATTGCAAATCCTGCCAAGGCCTCTAAATTTTGGTGCCCTTAGACAAAGCCTTGCCCACCTTGTCTTAGTTACTACTCTATGTCCAGGACAAATTCATTTTAAAATAAGGATGCTCCTAGGATCTCTGTGTGCAGCTAGCTACCTAGTGGGGTTTAGCTATGATACAGCAATTTCTTTTCTGTCAATTCCCAAAGTCAGGATTCTGCTTTTGTCTGTCAGTCTCACGAGTGTTTATTGAGGATCTGCCTAATGCCAGGCACTATGTTAAACTTTGGGAGTACAAAAAAGGGCCCCAAGCCCCACAAATGAACCAAGAAGCGCCCCCAAGCACAGTCTTTGTTCTGAAGGAGTTCGTAGTCTAAAGAGGGAGACTGAAAATAGCCATTTGTATATATGTATATTTAGTAAGAAGATGGCAGGAGGACATATGTAAAGTGCATTGTGAGCCATAAAATACTATATAAGCATTACTTAATATAAGTCACATATGCAAGTCATCATACAGACCTACAGATATATCTACATCCATCTATCTATCTATCTATCTATCTATCTATCTATCTATCTATCTATCTATCATCTATCATCTATCTATCTATCATCTATCTATCTATCATCTATCATCTATCATCTATCTATCTATCTATCATCTATCTATCTATCTATCTATCTATCTATCTATCTATCTATCTATCTATCTATCATCTATCTATCTATCATCTATCTATCTATCTATCTATCTATCTATCTATCTATCTATCTATCTATCTATCTATCTATCTATCTATCTATCTACCTAATCTAATGTCTTCAGAATCTAAGACCAGTGAATTCAATCCCCCATCCCATGTTCCCTTGCACCTATGATACATACTAGCAGTGTGACCTTGGGCAAGTAATTTAACCTTTCAGTGTCTCTGGTTACTCTCTAAAGACAAAGGTACTGAACTACGTTGGTGTCTGCACTATCCCAGAGGTGTCAGATGTGTGGCCTGAGGGTTGCTTTGGGCCAGCAACACTTCTTGTTATAGACAGAACCAGATTAAAATGGAATTGAGAAATATTTAACAAAATAAATAAAAATAAAACAGAATATTGCATTTTAAAACTAATATGCTCCCTTTGAATTTAACAACATTGGTCTATACTCATGAAATCATAGGTCTGTTAAAAACATACAAATTAATAAATGCACACATACGTAGTACTTATTTAAAGTTTAATGTGAAAACTTCAGGTTCTTGCAGTCAGATTCCTTTTTTAGTTGCATCTATATTAGAATGAGGCTAAATTCAGTTTCAGAAGAATTAAATCTCCAACTTTCAACATCCAGTCAGATTTCCTTTAATATATTATGTGGCTTATGTTTGTATCTCAAGCAGAGTGCTTAATAAATGTTTTATCTATCTGTATTTTCCTATGTTTGCTAAAGAACCATATGTAATGGCCAATGACTGGCTCCCTTTGGCTCCATGACCATCAGTGTCTCACAAATAATTTGAGCATAGTAGAAATGAATTACTGTCTTTTGTCATAAAAAACAGTTATAGTATGAAATAGATACTGCCCTATCAGTCCTGACAATGACTTTATTTTATTTTTTTAAATTTTATTTTTCATTTTTAACACTTTATAACAGATAAAACAATTCAAACACTTGGTCAGGTGATACTTCTTTTTAAAGCATTTACAATATGGACCACAAAAGAGTTTTTATTAAACATTAGCTGAGACACAAATAATATCTATGCTGTTAACTTCACAAGCTCTTGACCTAATTGTCTCCACAGTATTACTAAGAATTAAAGGACCCTAACTTATTGTTGTTGGTTTTAAGTCCTATACCTAATAGCTTAATTTTAGACTTAACCTCAGATGTTCCCCTACTAATAATCTACAGTTTAATAGATCTGGTATTAAGCTTATAAACCTTTTGATTATAGGAAATTGCCACCAAGGGTAGGGACATTGCAGGGATACAATATCTCCCCAACTTCATGCCAGTTCCAGGCAGGAGTGGATTGTCAACTTGCATTCAGTCAGGCTTAAAGTCTGCCAGTGTCAGTGGGGAAATTGAGCCAGGAGAATCCCACCTCAGCCCAGGCTGAACAGCTGCTTTCCCACCCTTCTCATGAGATCACCTTTTGCAGTTCATACCACCATCTCACAAGCTTACTGGCATCATGGATTGGAGGCTCAGACCGCCTTTCTTGCTATCCATACCTGGAGTTAGACTCAGAAGAACAGTCACTTAATAGTCCCATAGCATCTAAAAATGACAAGTTGCAATAACCAGGTTTCACATATGATTATGATTTCACTTTGGCTAAGGAATATCTTTTGAGGCAAGTCTTAAGTGGCTTACATGCCTTTCTATACATGTTCTAGTTCCTGATTAAATAGCACATAAAATCAAATTTACCATTAAAACCTTAACTTTTCCATCAATGTCAAATTTTACCTGTGGTTACCTTCCCCTAGGAAATTTAGACTAAAATTCTTTTCCCCAAACAAAAGATGTCATTGATTTATTCTCAGTAATTAATTCAGTCAATTGTTTTAATACTAATTGCTTTTATATCACTTTGTAACATGCTAAATTTTTCTCCCCATCTCTCCCCTACCCCCACCCCCTAATACCTTGCATTCTGATTACTGCTTCCCTCAGTGTACCCTCCCTTCTATCACACCCCACCCTTCCCTTATCCCCATCTTCTCTCTTTTCTTGTAGGGCAAGATAAATTTCTATACCCCATTCCTTGTATTTCTTATTTGCTGATTATATGCAATAAAAATTCTCAACATTCGTTGCTAATATTTTGAATTCCAATTTCTCTCCCTCCCCCCTCTCTACCCATCCCCACCAAGAAGGCAAGCAATTTAATACAGATTAAATATGCATCTTTTGCAAAAAACTTCATGTTGTGTAATACTAATCATATTGCTCTCTGTCCTACTCTGTTCCCCCTTACTTTTCCCCCCACAATTGACGTTGTCCCTTCTCAAAAGTGTTTATTTCTAGTAATTCCCTTCTCCCATTTGCCCTCCCTTCTAACATTCTCCTCACCCCACTTGTCACCTCCTCCTCTACTTTCCTGTGGTGTGATATAAATTTTCATATCCAGTTTAGTGAGCATGTTATTCCCTCCTTCAGCCACACGTGGAGAGAGTAGCTTCATTTTTCCCATTTCCCCTTCTCCCTTTTCTCCTCCATTGAACAAGATTTTTCATATCTCTTTTATGAGTTATAGCCTTCCCTGTTCCATTTCTTCTTTTCTCTTACTGGTATTTTCCTCTGTCACCCCTTAATTTTTATTTTAGTTTATTTTTTTTGTGTGTGGATATTATCTCTTCTGATTCAACACACCCTATACTCTCTCTCTCTCTCTCTCTCTATGTGTGTGTGGGTGTATGTGTGTATGTACAATCTCTCCATCTACCCAAATACTGAGAAAAGATTCAAAAGTTATAAATATTTTCTTTCCATGTAGTAATGTAAACAGTTCAGCTTTAGAGAGTCTTTTATGATTTTTCTTTCCTGTTTACCTTTTCATGCTTTTCTTGATTCTTGTATTGTAAAGTCAAATTTTTCTATACAGATCTGGTCTTTTCCTCAGTATGAATGACTGAAAGTCCTCTTTATCACTGAATGATCATTTATTCACTTGAAGTATTATACTCAGCTTTGCTGAGTGATTCTTGGTTTCAGTCCCAGTTCCTTTGACTTCTGGAATATCCCATTCCAAGCCCTTTGATCCCTTAATGCTGAAGCTGCCAGATCCTGTGTTATCCTGATTGTATTTCCACAGTACACAAATTGTTTCTTTCTAGCTGCTTTCAGTATTTTCTCCTTGATCTGGGAACTCGGAAATTTGGCCACATATTTCTAGGAGTTTCTCTTTTTGGTTCTCTTTCAGAAGGTGATTGGTGGATTCTTTTAATATTTATTTTGCCCTCTGGTTCTAGAATATCAGGGCAGTTTTCCTTGAAAATTTCATGAAAGATGATGTCTAGGCTCTTTTTTTGATCATGGCTTTCAGGTAGTCCCATAATTTTTAAATTGTTTCTCCTGGATCTATTTTCCAGGTCAGTTGTTTTGCCAATGTGATGTTTCACATTATCTTCTATTTTTTCAAACTTTTGGTTTTGTTTACTAACTGCTTGGTTTAACTCATCATTCATTTCCCTGAACTCAACTGTCTCTTTCAGTGAATTGTTTTGTTCAGTGAGCTTTTGAACTTCCTTTTCTATTTGGCTAATTCTGCTTTCTAAAGCCTCCTTCTCCTCATTGGCTTTTTGGACCTCTTTTTCCAATTGAGTTAGCCTCTTTTTAAAGGTGTTATTTTCCTCACCATTTTTTTGATTCTCCTTTAGTAAGCTGCTAACTTGCTTTTTAAGGTCTTCTATTGCCTGAGCCCAATTTAAGTTCCCTTTGGAGGCCCTAGAGGCAGGGGTCTTAACTTCCTGTGACAGTAAGCCTTGTTCTTCTTCATCTGAAAGGATGGGTGGAGACACCTGTTCACCAAGAAAGTAACCTTCTATGGTCTTATTTTTTTCCCGTTTTTGGGCATTTTCCCAGGCAGTTACTTGACTTCTGAGTCTCCTCTCCACAACTCCCTTGCCTCTAGTTCCATCAAGCCAGCACTGGAGGCTGAGATTCAGATTCCAAACCCTCAGGGGCTTTAGGTGGGGACAAGGCTGTTATTCAGTATGAGATTGAGATCAGCTGCTCAGGTGGGGGCATGGCCACTACACAGGGCTCAGTTTCCTCAGGAGGTTTTACAATAAGACCTTCAACAATGGATGCTGGCTACTGCCTGCTTTGGGAGCCCCGTCAGCTGCTGCCTCCTGAGGAGGCCTGAGTTACGGGAACACCCTGCTCCCTTCTCAGCCAGCCAAAAAGACCCTCTCACTGACCTTTGGTGCCTGTGGGTTGAGGGATCTGTGCTGCCACTGGAGATTCTGTCCCTGAAGCCTGCTCAGATCTGCTCCTCTCAGTGCCACATGGCCAAGGCAGGGCTGTGCTCTGCTTCAGTCTGGTGGGACAGGCCTTTCCCGTTGGTCTTTCAGGTCACTCTGGGTTAGAAATCTCCTCCATTCTGTTGTTCTGTGGCTTCTGCTGCTCTAGAATTTGTTGAGAGTTCTTCTTTACAGGTATTTTTTGGGCTGTGGGGGTAAGAGCTAGTGTATGTGTGTCTTTCTACTCTGCCATCTTGGCTCTGACCTGACAATGATTTTAAAATCAATCAGTAGATATTTATTAAGCACCTACTGATTGCTAGGCACTGAACTAGGCCTTGAAGGTACAAATACAAGAAAATACTTTCATTTGAAACTTGTTTGTTACCTAACTTTGGGCCAATAGAGACTGTCTAAAATGAAAAATGAGAAACACAGAAAATCTTGAGAATCCAAAAGAGTGAAAATGTCACAAGAAATTACTAAATATCATATCTGGGAAAAATACCCCAAAATTCATGCTTTTTTCTTTGACAAATCTGCCCCAGGAGATTTAGATGTAAAATTGTACCTTGGCTGGGAAATGATCTCAATGAAAATCAAACTAGTTGTTAGTGTATTTGATAGTATCTTATCATGATCTTCAGGCTTTTGGAGGAGGGTTATCATCATGGAATTACCAAGTTAAGGAAGAAGTTAAGAATATTGCATTGAAAAAGAAATAATTATGTACCAAATAGGATTCTTCTTATTCCTAAGCAGTAACTTAGTAAATAGAGGTGTCCTTCTTAATTTAAGACTATTTGGAAGATAGTGATCTGAATTAATGAAAATGTGGTTTATAGAAAATTTTTTAAAGATGAATTTCATTATTGTCTTACTTCTGACACAAGCAGGTCCTGATTAGTGTGAATAATGAATCCCCTGTTGTAGTTACATATATTTGAATTCTATTTGAAGTTATCATCATGTAAAATAGGGTCAGTCTTTTTTTTTTCTAGTCATGTCTAACTTTTTGTGACCCCATTTGGAGTTTTCTTGGCAATGATTCTGGAGTAGTTTGTCATTTCCTTCTCCAGCTCATTTTACTGATGAGGAAACCAAGGCTAATAGGGGTAAGTGACTTGCCCAGGAACACACTGGCTAGATTTGAACTCTGGAAAATGAGTCTTCCTGGCTCCAGTCCTGGTGCTTTATCCATTGTGCCCAACTCACTGCCCCAGAAAAATGTGGTGATTCCATCCCAATGAAAATATGAAGTCCAAATTCATATGGTTACTGGCTTATGCCCCCAGGCAAGTTATTTCTCCTCTCAGTGCTCTAGTCAGCTTTTTAAGACTCTAAATTGAAAAAAAAAAAAAAAGGTACTAATCTGTATTGATGGAGAGAGTTTCCTTTTTTGGGAATTAATTCCCTTTATCAGAGAAATCACAGGTCCAGCCCTATCTCTACCCAAGCATATGCAGAAACACAAATAAATAGCTAAGTGTTGCCAAATCAAGGCCATGTCTGACTTGTTTTAATGAATAGAGATAATATATAATTGGACCTTTAATTATATGTGAATGGGTACTGAACTGATTAAGCACTTCTCTTAAATAGGTTAAACCTGGCTTCTTTCATCCACTCATCATCTTTGAGGATTCAGCTGCATTATAGCTAGAGCATTCTTCTTGGATCCAGAAAGATCCAAGTTCAAATCTTGCCTGAGATACTTACTTTGTGACCCTGGATGTCACTTAAACTGTGCCTGGCTCAGTTTTCTCAATTGTAAAATAGGGCTAATAATACCACATAAATCTCAGGATTGTTGTGAGGATCAGATGAGATATTTGTAAAGTGCTTTTGCAAATCTCAAAGCGATATGTAAGTGCCAAATAGTATCTATCCTGCATGAATATTTCAGTTTACAATCATTCTCATTTATCCTTAACACTTTTTATGGTTTGACATGTGGAATCACTGCCTCATTAGTGAAAAAAAGTCCATTTTAATTGATAGTAAAAGACCTAATCTGCTGGCAGCCCTTTTATACTATGCAATGTTTTATTAAGTTGTACTCAGAAAATGAAGTTAATAAAACTATAAAACTAATTTGTATGTTGAATTCTCCTTTTCAAAAGCATGAGAAAAGCAGCCATCCATTAATAGTCTGCTCTGAAGTGAGAAACCAAATGACTTCAGTTCTTTGTCTTGTCTTGTTTAAGATCATAGTTTATCCAAGTGCCCTAGTCAGCCCTTGCATCTTTCCCTCCATGATGGCCAAAGAAAAAGAGGCTTGGAACTACATAGGCTGTTAGATTTTCTACCAACCCCACCCCCCACCCCCATTACTTCTCTCTAGGCAAATACAATTTCTTTCCAACTGGCTACCTCTTTATACCTGTGTGTGTTTGTTTTTGAGGGAACTCCTAGTTTTGGCATGTTTTCTGATCTCTACTTTATTGTGCAAACAATAATTTTCCCTAGGCAACAGTTAACTAGTAAGTATGATTTAAATACAAATCAAACCATCTTCCTCTGGGATAATGACTGTAAAAAATTCATTGTTATTTTATTTTCATTTCCAGATATTTAGTTCCTTTCCCTCCCTCTCTCTGTCACCTACCTACTGAGAAGGCAAGAAAAACAAAACCCATTTCAAATATGTATAGTCACACAAAACAAGTTTATGAGTTAGCATTGCCAACAGAAAAAAAGAAGGAAGAAGTTACACTTCAGTCTGTATTCTCAGTCCATTGGTTCTTTATCTGGAGGTGGATAGCAAGTCCTTTGAAATTTTGTGGGTCATTGTGTTGATCAGATCTAATAAATCTTTCAAAATTGATCATCCTCACAATATTGTGATTACTGTGTTAATTATTTTCCTGGTTTTGCTCATTTCACTTTGTATCAATTAATACAAGTCTTACAAGGTTTTTTGGAAACCATTCCCTTTATCATTTCTTACAACACGTAATATTCCATTAAATTCATATACTATGACTTGTTCAGCCAATTGATTGGAATCTCTTCAGTTTCCAGATCTTTGCCACCATGCACAAAAAAAAAATCTCTTTAGAGTATTGACCTACTGTATATAGTATTTCTGGGTCAAAGGGTTTGGACAATTGAATAGCTTTTGGGACATAGCTGGCTAATTCACAGATCCACCATCAGTGCATTAGTGTATCTGTTTTCCCACAGCCTCTCCAGCAGTTATCATTTTCTTTTTTTTTGTAATCTTAGTAAATTTGAATGTAAGGTGCATTTCTTTTGATGTTCATTTGTCTAATTATTAGTGAATCAGAATATTTTTCATATGGCTATTGATAGTATGAATTTCTTCCTCTGAAAACTGCCTATTCATATCCCTTGGTCATTTATTAATCGGAGAATGACTTGATTTAGTTGACTATACATTTTAGAAGTGAGAGACAATGACATTTTGAACAGCATTCTCAAGCAACTTTCATTAAATTTGGAAAGCCATTAATAATGGGAAGTCACTTATTCTGAAATACTTCCAGGCTTCTCAGGAAAATGAATCTGTAGTCATCTTCTGCCCAAATACAAACTATAACATGAAGTAGGAAGTAGATACAGAGTAATTTTTGTACTAGTAAATGTAGCCATCAGGATAGGCTTCTGGTAGGAAGTAGCACTTGAACTGAGTTTTGAAGGAAGCTAGGGTGGCTAGGTGGTGCCATAGAGCACTGAACTGGGAGTCAGGAAGACTCATCTTCTTGAGTTCAAATCTGGCCTCAGACATTTACTAGATATGTGACCTTGGGCAAGTCACTTTACCCTATTTGCCTCAGTTTCCTCCTCTGTAACATGATCTAGAGAAGGAAATGGCAAACCAAACCAATATCTTTGCCAAGAAAACCTCAAATGGGGTCACGAAGATTTATACAAGACTGAAACGACTCAACAGTGATAACAGTAAAGGGAATCTGACAGGTGAAGAGAAAGCATATTCCTGGTAGGGGGAACAGTTTGTATAAGGCCTGGAGACAAGAAGAGAATGTCATGTACTGGATGCAGCATGGTGTCCAGGTTGTCTGGGATGTAGATAGTGTGAAGGAGAATGTTGTTCAATAAGTCTGGAGAAGTAGGCTGAAGTTGGATTGTAAATGAGGATGAGAGCAAGTGTTTATAAACACTTTTGAAGTTTACAAAGCACCTTGCATACGGTGTCTCATTTGATCCTCGCAACAACCCCACGAAAGGAAATGCTATTGTTACCCTCACTTCACAGATAAGGAAACTCAGACAGACAGGTCAGGGGATGTGGCCACAACCACAGTGCTAAGAGTGTTTAAGACAATATTTGAACTGTGTCTTCCTAATTCCTGTTGTCTTTCCATCCATTGGGTCACCTTGCTACCAGGACTTTTTAAGTCAAAGAGAGGAATTTGAATTTTATCTTGGAAGCAAAAGGGAAGCACTGGAGCTTTGGTAGCAGAGGAGTGACAGGAGAACCGAATTCTCTATAGGATAAGCCTATGTATTATTGTTGTTTAGTTGTTTTCGGTTGCGTCTGACTCTTTCAGACCTATTTTGAGGTTAATGATACTGGAGTGATTTGCCCTTTCCTTCTCCATTGGGAAAGAAATAGAATTCTTCTTTTCTCGAAGGAAAGAACAGGCCTCTTTTCTTTAGTTCTTTTACCAACTTGTCCCTTCTTATTTTGGTATTAACTGAATTAAAGATCTATATAGGATACAGAGTTGAAAAGAATTCTGGGGATTAGCCAGACCAGACATTCTTAACCTTTTTTAGTGACACTGACCTCTCTGGTGGTGTGATGAAGAAGCCTATACCATTTCTCAGAATAATGTTGTTAATATATAAAATAAAGAACTATATAGAACTATAAAGGAAACCACCTGAAATTAAATACGGTCAACTAGCATTTATTAAACACTAGGGACTGAGCTATGTTTTGGTTATGGTTATCAAAGTATTTAAAAAACAAGTTCATGGACCCCAGGTTAATTACTCTTGAGGTAAACCAACTCTTTAATTCCATAGAAGATAAAACTGAGACTCAGAGAAGCCAAGTCACTAACTCACCCTACATTACATAGGTCAAAATAGCAAAACAGGTTTTGAACCCAATGCCTGACTTGAAATTTGGAATGGAATAACAAATAGTTTTAATTCTTTATGATTCTTGATTTAAAGAGACAAATGGTTTTCTCCAGGAGTGGGGAACCTGGGACCTCAAGGTCACATGTGGCCTTCTAGGTCCTTGAGTATGGCCTTTTGACTGAGTTCAGGTTTTACAGAACAAATTCTTTTCTTCAGGGGATTTGTTCTGTGAAGTTTGGATTCAGTCAAAGGGCCACACTTGAGGACCTACAGGTCACATGTGGCCTTGAGGCCATAGGTTTTTCACTCCTGGTTTATTCTAAAATCCATAGCCCAACAGGGTTGATGATTGCCAGCCAAGGTTATTGGCTTTCGTATTTGGAGGCTGACCTACGTTTTCAGTAGAGGGAAAGAAAAATAAATCTAGCCTTTATAATTTTTGCAGTTTATCTTTAGGTGCAGAAAATATTTATCATATTTAAAGTCATTTTATTTGACCTTTCTCACATTTTGTCATGAAGATTTCATTTAGATGTAAATTAAGTATTGCTCTTCTAATAGTTTCCTTCAGAATTCAAACAAATCTCTTGTCACAACTTGAAAATTACAGTTTTCAGAACATTGGGATGTTAGATGTGTTATTTCCTTCATCTTTTTTCCTCTAAGATTACACTTTTCCCAAATGTAATGAAATTAAAAATTGACTCTGCTTCCCTATCTCCTACCAACATGCTTATTTTGTAGACTGAATGGTGGTGGGAGGAAATTTTTGACAGATTTGTTATTTGCAATTAAGCCACTTAAGATGTGAGGGTTATTTAAATTATTCTAAGAATCCAGGCAACTTGGTATGTGACTTAATATATCTCTTGTTAGACCTAAGGAACTTGCTCACTTCAAGGGGAGACCCTTATGGTTCTTGATGCATAGGATTGAACAGAAATGAAGAATACAGTAATTAAGAAAAATGAAGTAATTCTTGATTTTTCATAGCATAGACCACAACTTTGCTAAATTATTGTGTGTATTTTTCAGTCTAGAGTAAGAGAGAGGCATGGAAAGCATTGGTAAGGGTTCAGAGGGAAATCCCAAAGAGAATATGTACAGTTATGTCTGGAAAGTGAGGAGATTGGACTCAGTGGACATTTAAATATTTTCCAATCCTGTAATTCTTCTGTCCTGAAATTGAGCTAGTGTGACCTACTTTGACCTGCATGTATTTTCTTTATTTTTTTTCTCATTGGTTTCCAAAGTATTATCTTTTTATGCCTTTGCTCTCATTTCTGGGAATCATTTCAGTTTTCTTTGCTTGGTCACAAGATATCTTATTCTTTGGGACTGTTTTCATGCTGTTTCATTTCGCTATCCCTCCATTTCATCCCAGTCCTTTGCTACAAATCCTCCAACCCTCCCCTCAGGCTGTTTGGTATAATTCTTTTGGTGTGGTCTATTTTTGAGTTTCGTTCACCAGCATGGAGAATGTGAGTGTTCTCTTCTGGAACTGTAGGGTTTTCTTCAAACCATTCCTAGGAACCTGTATGAGAAATGACAATTTATGCCAATAAACAATTTTTTTTTAAATATTAGGTCTCCCTATCTTTTCCAGTCTGTGAGTACAGGGAGATACTCACAGTCCCCAATTCTACTTTTATTGTTAAGCGAGTTTTGACCTACTCACTTTCCAATCTGCTTCAATTCATTGGTCCTTTGGCAATCTGATGCCCTGCTACCCACTCCCAGTCTCCTAGAGGCACACCATATTAATGTTTAACTTAGTGTTGACACCCAATCAGCTTAGACAAGCTGCAATCTCCTGAAAGTCTTAGCTTTCCTTAATGATAATTTCATTTTTCTAAAGGTGGTAAATGAAAAGGGGAAATGAGATTTGGGACCTGATTCTGACCAACAAGAAAGACCAGGTTGCTTTGGGGAAAAGTGATCAATCCATTTTAGAATTTGTAAAAGAGGAGAGGTAATTCAGGCACAATTAGACATGTACCCTAGTTTGGGGAGAGTAAATGTCCAAAGGTCCATAGAAAAGGAATAGGTAGCCTCTGATGACCTGAATTCCTACTGAGAAGTCAATTCAGGTGAGATGGAATACTCAGAATGAAAATTCCAAATTTACAAGGAAACAATTTCATGAAAGACAAAAAAAGGTAGCAAGCCAAAGAGACAAATATAGATGTACAGAGAACTATCTGATGAATTTAAATTTTAAAAAGAGAGAGATATATATACAGAAGACAAAAACAAAAGAAGCTAACAGATGATGAGTTTGATCATTTAGTAACATTATTTAGCTAGATTTTCCCCCTCTGCTCCCTAAATCACTTTCTCTATGACTACTACAAAAGACAGATTTTAAAAGGAAATATGGAATGGGTGAATCAGGAGGCTCTTCTTACTTGCTTAAGCTGTTGCTGAATGACAGAGAGAGTGGTGACCATTGTTGTTGTTACTTGCCTTCACATAAGGGATGGATGGTGAGGTGAGTTGGAGAGAGGAGATAGATCACTAGGCTTGGAGTCACAAAAATCTGCCTCTGACATTTCTTAGCTATGTGACTCTAATCAAATTTTTCATCCACTCTGGTTCTCTAATTCCCTATCAATAAAAAGAGAGGTTTGGAATTGATTTGCCTGTAAAGCCGCTCCCTATTTCAGAAGAATGACCTCTTCTGGTTGGGAGGGCAATGCCAGGTTCTCTTGGTAATGTTAATCATGACATTTGGCCTTCTGAGCTTTGGCCAGATTTCAGTCTGAGGGCATTATTGCACAGGGACAAAAGTGACTATTTGAAAGTACGGGTCTGAGTGTGTCCTGTATTGTACTCAATAAACTGCAGTGATTTCCTATTTTTCCCCTAATCAAATGTCAAGTAACCTGGCATTGAAAAATCTTTGCAATCTGGTCCATTTCCATCTTTCTAGTCTTCTAATACTTTATTCCTCATCATGTACTCTGCAGCCTATATACATATATTTTATATACACACAGATACACACACACACACATATAGATGGATGGATATACTCATTGAAAGTTTAATGTGAACATTTAATATAGGCTGACCCATTTCCCAACTTTATGCCTTTATGATGCTGGCACATATTCCTGTCCTGTCTCATGTCTTTACTCCCTCCTTTACGACTACTCCTTTTACTCCTTGGCTTTTTTAAGACTTAAAATCCCACCTTCTACAGGGCCCTACAGAGAGTCCTTTCCCAGAGCAGTCCGTTGCTGGTACCTTTCGCTCTGAAAATACATTCTATCAAATCTGTGTATTTCTTGCATAAACCTAGATTTGTTTTGTTTTTTTTTTTCCACGTTGTCTTCATCACTAGGATGTAAGCTCCTGGGCATCTAGGTGGTGGAGTGGATAGAGCACCAGTGCAGGAGTCAGGAGGACCTGAGTTCAAATCTCACCTCAGACACTTGACACTCAATAGCTGTGTGACTTTGGGCAAGTCACTTAACTCTAATTGCCTTATTCTGGGTCATCTCTAGTCATCATGATGAATATCTGGTCACTGGATTCAGATGGCTCTGGAGGAAAAGTAAGGCTGGTGACCTGCACAGCCCTCCCTCACTCAAAACAAAGTCAAGTGCAAGTCATGTCATCATTTCTCTGATGGCATGATCTTCTTCGGCAACGAGAGATGAACACACACAAGCTCCTTGAGGACAGGGACTACTTTTGCCTTTCTCTATATCTCCAGCATTTTGTATAATACCTGGTCTATTGCAAGTGCTTAAATGAATACTTGACTAAATTTAAAAGAAATGTTCTACACATGCTAACCAATTAATTAACCTCTATCAGTATTAGAAGTTACACATACTTACAATGTCATTATGTTCTCATATTTCTCTGAGAATTGACACTTTAATGGTTTCTGTGGTTGGATTCCTGCCATAGAGAAAAGTTTTATTATTATTTTCCAGTTAACTAAAGGAGGGAGAGCCCTTAGAAGTTTTGAGAGGATGCGGTGTTTTTGTTTATTTTCTGCTATAAATTTTTCTGAAAGTTTTTTTAATGCTTTTCAAAAGTGATTCAATATTAAATTAAATTCAATAATTAAATTAAGATGTCCAGCAAGGGTGGACAGGAAGTAGTACTAGTGTAGTAATATATACATATATACAAACACATTCAAACACTCATGTTTTACTTTATGGCTATATTTCATATGGATACATTTCTTTCCATAAAGAACTGGGGAAAAGTAACAGTGAAGCATTGTTAGACTTTTTACCACTACTACTTAAAATCAGATGATAGGATTTAAAGAACTGTTGTAAAACCAGTATGTTTTCTGTTTCTCATGTTTCTAAGCCCCTTTTCTCACTTGTTCTTCTTGACAGTGGTGCATTTTCGGAAGTGGTTCTTGCAGAAGAGAAAGCAACTGGAAAACTCTTTGCAGTGAAATGTATCCCTAAGAAAGCACTAAAGGGCAAGGAAAGCAGCATAGAGAATGAAATTGCTGTTCTGAGAAAGTAAGTACTGTAGAATTCCATCTCTTTGATCCCTTTGGATTGCTATTCTCATATAATTGATATCTGGGAGTTAGAATACCTTTGCAAGGGTTAAGACAAGTTGTGGAGTCACTTAAGCTGAATGGAAGCAGGAATGGAGACTGGGTATATTTTACAATTGGGTCATGGTCCTTAGAGATAGGGACCACTTATTTTCTGTTACCTGCCTGACCACTGACTTCTTAGCCTTTGGCAAGATACTAAGGATTTTTTCTCCTTATTACGCTGATAATTTCTGATCTTCAATATAAGACAGGACTCTAACATTCTGTGACTTATTTCATGGATTCAAGTATACTTTTAGTCAGGTCATGTCTCCAAATAGCAGAACTTTTTAACATGGGGTCCACCAACCTTGGGGTTATGTGGATTGACTTGACAGTGGGTGGGTGTCCATGAAAAAACTTAAACATTAAACATTTATTTCTACTCATCTTTGATTTCCTTTATAATCCTATATGTTCCATTTTATGCATTTAAAAATATTATTTTCTCAAGGGTTCTATAGGCTTTGACTGATTGCCAAAAGGATCCTTGAAACAGAAAAGAAGCTGTCTCAAAACTTCCCTATAGCAAGTGAAATTCTAATGCAACGCAATTAGCTGAATCCTTTGCCTGACACTGTTTACCCCTTTCTACCCTCCTTCTCATTCCCATGCCCCTAGCAGAAGGTTTTGAGTGAGTCAGAGAAACAAATCAGTGTTGAGGTAATCTTTCTGAAGAAAGGTGCTGGGGAAATTTAAAAGTGGTTCCATTTGTGGAAGACCTCAGGAATACCAATGAAAATTACTGGGTTTTCAGGAAAACAATAAGCCCGATAATTGGAGTAAATGGAAGAAGATCCTTCCACCCTTTCCCAAACTGAATACTATTTATTGTAATGCCATTATAATGACCAAGCATGACTCTGAAGAAAAGATGAGAAAACGTATTTCTTTTCCTCACTGAGGCGACTGTGGTGCAGAACATTATATACATAGGATCAGACTTGGTTGACGTGTTGATTAGCTTTGCTGAATTCCTTTTTTCTCTATTATGAGGGGGTGGCTGTCTGCACAAGGAGAGGCTGGATGCATATACTCAGAAAGAAGGTGATAGGAAAACAAAAAGATTACTAAAAGTTAAACAACAATAAATGAGGCTGCTAGGTTTGGAGATCTAATGGAGAAAAGCAGTCAGCTACTAAGAGAGGCAAATTTAGAATAAATGTTCTAGCTTCCCAGAACACATCAGGATCTCCCCACATTCATTATGGATAAGCACTTTTTTCCCCCTCGTTTTTTGTTTTTTGAAGACTAAAAAGCAGCCTTTGAATCACACTCAGCTGCCATAAGTACCAGACTGCACAGTATGTTAATCACGACAGTGTAACATGTTCTGACCTTTATTGACTCAAAGAATAAACATATGGTATGTCAGTTCCACATTAGAGAACAAATTGCTCATAGGGAATTTTCTTTTTGTTTATTTGTTTGGTTTCTAGGCTGTCTTAGTTCTCTACCAAAGACCCATGGAAGACTAAATTAAATAACTGTTTAGAAGCAAATTTGGTCAAAACAAACTGTTCTAAGTATGTTATAATCAAATTGGAAGATGATACTTTAATGAAACATTTAAGGATATTAACATACATTTAAGTGACTCATTTTCCAGTACCAGGAGCTAGAAAAGCACAGCCTTAAGGCACATATTTGGACTTGACCAGTGCTGTAAGTGATGCTGGAGAAGGGGGCTGCTTCAGAGTATTTTGCACCATCCAAGATATCACCAAAAGCACCTGCCTGGCTTCCGAGCCTGCTTGGCTCTCTGCTAAATCAAGCATGTCACCTAAATCTTTGCTTGAGTCAGTAATTGATTTGGGGACTAAATGAAATAAATACATTTTCATTCTTTTTGTACCCCTGTTTGCAGACATTTGGTATCCACTCGGATGTGGACTTCAGAAGTCAGTGTTGGTTTTATGTTACTGAAATTCTGCTTTGATTAGTTTCCCCACCCTTGGTTTCATTAATAATGAAAAAATGCCAGGGGAGAGGATATTCAGGGATAGCGAGTGACAGACTTTGACAGTGCCATGTTGTTGAGCAGCGAGAAGCCTGAAACCTGAGTCTTTTGTTAACCAATACATTTTCTTTCATCATAGCGAACACAAACACACACACAGAACAACCCTAAAATGAAGTGAACTTCCCCAAAAGATTTAAGTGAAACAACATAGAAGAGTTAGGACTGATTCACGCCCCTGTTTTCTTTTGTTGCTTGTTATATTGTTATTTTGGATCCATTTTCTTCACTGTATATCCTTTAAAAAGACTTACCACATATTCTGGAATTTTTCATTATTTATCATTGCTTAAGGTATGATAATATTCTGTTACATTCATATACTAAAATTTATTTTTCCATTCCTAATTTTTGTTCACATAGTTTGTTTCCACATTTTTTTCTATCACAAACAACACTACTGTGAATATTCTTGTATAGATAAGTGGTGCCTAGTTTCCTACAGACTTGACAATGTTTATTTTTCTCATCTTTAACCATATTTGTCAAATGAATGGATATAGAGTTCCTTTAATTTATATTTACCTAATTTTGTTAGCTATTTTGAATATTTTTTTGTAGTTGAAGATAATTAATTTCCTTTTCTAGAAACTGCCTATTCCTATCCTTTGGTCACTTGCTATTAGGGAATACTTTTTAATTTTTTAGAGATGTGTTCATTCCCTTTAGATTTCAGCTATCATACTTTTATCAGAAATGTTTAAAAAAAGATTTTTCAAAGTTCATTTTTATTCTTCTTATCCTAGCAGCATTGCTTTTATTTCTGCAAGACCTTTTTATTTTATATAATTAAGAGAATTGGTTTTGTTATTTATAATAGCCTCTGTCACAAGTAGTTAAGCATTCTTCCTCCTCTTCTACATTTGTGAAAGATATAGCCTTCCTTTTACCTTTAAATTGTTATGATGTGTTTTTTTAATATTTATACTGTTATCTCTTTGGAACTTATTAAGTTACTATGCAGTGTTCCCAGCAGATCCTGATGAATAATAAGTTCTTTCCCCAATAATTTGTATACTTGGATTTACTGAAAAATAGACTATTATTATGTATTTACTTCTAAATCTTACTTGTCTAATCTGTTTGACATTTCACTTGTTTCACAATCTGCCTTCATCTTTTAAAAATGCCATTAAGATAATTTTAATAATTACCACTTTAGAATATAATTTGAAATTTAGTAATGCCATGCTTTCTTTGCAACTTTTTCCCCTGTTGTTTATTTTTATAATCTTGGTATTTTTATTGCCCCATAAGAATTTTATTATTTTTATTTTTTCTAATTCTAGAAATTATTTCATTGATATTTTGATTGGCAGAGAAAAAAATTTGAAGATTATTTTGGGAATCATTATAAATTTTACTATATTAGCACAGCCCAGTCATGTATACTGAATAGTGGTTCAATTATTTAACCCATAGGATCATAGAATTAGAACTTGAAGGGATATCAGAAGTCATCTAGTCTAATTCTTCATTTTACAAATGAGGAAACAGAGGCACAAAGAGGTTAATTGACTTGTCCTACGGTACACAAGTAGTGAATAACAGAGCCAGGATTCTAATCCAGGTCAAGTCAACAAGCATTTAAGAACCTACTCTTTGCTACACTAAGCAAAAAAAAAAAAAAAAAAAAAAAAAGGGGGCAAAAAACCAATTCCTGCCCTCAAGTTGCTGATTTTAGGTCCCATGCCCTTATTCTTGTTCCATGTGGTGTTTCTAACAAGTTAGGGCCTGAATTTTTCTAAAAACTCTCTTTTTCATTCCCCTTAAGCCTGCCTTTCTTCGAACTTTTCTATATCTGTGGAGGATACTACTATACTCTCAGTGATTGTTGACTTCCCAGTTCCTCAGTCCATACATTCAGTCAGGAGTCAAGTCTTATCACTTCTAAGATTCTTATTTATTTCTGTGAAAATTGATCTGTTTTTGATTTACAAAAGGGCTGTTTGTTTCTTCTGTATTTAATACATGAACTTCCTCCTCTTCTACAATTCACTGTTTGATAGAATTGGGGGGAGGGGTACTGGAGGAGCCAGAGGGAGATAATCACATAATTTTTATGCCACCTATAAATAGCAGTATAAATACTGATATGCCACTGGTTGAATTGAACCATATCGATTGAAATTCTTGCTATAAATAATGATAAAGATGTTGCTATTAAGTAGAAGGATGGCTCAAGGGTTCTCCTTAGAGACATAAATGGAGTTGGTTTCATTGTGGTCCTCCCCCATCCTAAACCAAGAAACTTCATACCTTTAGACCCTTGCTTATTTCACCTTGATTGTTAATAAGCCTAAGCAAAAAAAAAAAAAAGTCATGAAAATGGTTGTTGAATGAAAGAATGAAAACCTATTTCTTAATTGCTTACTATGTGTCAAGGGCTGTTGTATCAAGCTGTGACACTGAAGCATAAATATAAACGTAAGACTGTCTCTCTACCATTAAGGGTGGACATATTTACATCTTAATAAGAGGAGAGTGCAGACGTGGGGTAATGGTGGACCCAGAAGGGTGTTTTGGTCTGGGAAATCATGGGGATGATGAATGGAAAAATTGGACAGTGCATTGACATTCCATTTCCAGAAGCCCTGGTAATGTTGATTTAATTATAATGTTTAGAGCAAGAGGTGGAAAGCAGGGAGGAAGGAGTGGGGCCCCCAGGGAATTCAGAGCCAAGTCATTTAGCTCTTCCCTATGATGGTCCTTGGAGGTCTAGTTAGATGGATTAATTGCTGGGCCATTGCCAGACTTCTTGACCCGTGTGCTGCCACTGGACTCTGATGACTCTGGAGAAGAAAGTGGGGCCAGTGACTTTGCACAGTTCTACCTCACTTGAATCCAATTCACTGACAAGTCAAGACATCACCCTCCTGATGTCATTGGTCCTCTTTGAGGATGATGGGCTAACTGAAGCAGGATTTGTGCAGAGAGTGACTGGAAAACTTGAACTCAAAGTGCTGCACTTGAGAATATGGAAAGTCACATGTGGCCTCGAAGAAACAGGTTCCCCACCCCTGGTTTAGCCCATCCTGGGGTTGGTCACTGGGATTGGTCTAATTTGGAAGGTGGAGTGGTAGCGTTAGCAGGGCAGAAAACTATTTAAATGAAGCCTGTATATTTTCATGTCCATGAGCTCCCTTGTTGAAATGGATTCTGGAATTCTTATTTCATTGATACTGGGAACTATTACTTGAAATGTTCTATCAAAGTAGGTCAGCCTATGCTCTGCAATTTATAGTATTAGGGAGTTGCCTAAAACACCAGCTTATTAAGTGACTTGTTCAAGACCCATAGTCAATACGTGTCTAAGGCAGAACTTTAACATGTCTTCATGACTATGAGACTAGCTTTCTATCCACTAGGTAGCACTACCTCTCAATGCATTTGGGGGGATTATTTTAAATACTATTTCTTTTTTTTTCCTTAGTAAAAAAATGTTGATTGTTTTGTGAATTTATTTTGTATCCTACTACTTTGCTAAAGGTATAATTTTAGTGATTTCCCTCCTCTAAACCTCTAGTGTATTCTAAGTAAATCACTGGATTGTCTTTGTATCTGGTAATATTTGCCTCTTCTTTGCCAGTACTTATTCCTTTAATTTCTATTTCTTATCTTATTGCGATAGGCAGTACCCCTAGAATTATGTCAAACAATAAATAATAGGAAGCATGCTTATTTCACTCTCTAACATGGTGCCGTGGAGAGAAAGCTATGGATTTGTGTCAGAGGGTCGAAGTTCAAATCTCACCTCTGTCAATATCTTTGTGATCTTCAGCAACCAGGTCCTCTAACTCTAAAGCAAGTGTTCTATGCTATTCTTAGCTGACTTCATTTTTGGTGAGTTAAATTTCAGGTCCATCTCTAGTAGTGTTCTGAGGTTTTCAGTCCTTCTGGAAACTGTCTTGTATGAGTTCTTGAAAGATGTTATCCAGATCCTTTGTTGCTAATTTCTTTTCAGTAATTCTTACCTTCTCTTGTTGAACTTGGTTCTCTCAAGTTTTTCCTTTCAACTTTAGGGGTCTCAATTCCTCCAATTATGTTGTTTTTCAGTTTAGTTTTATTATTTATTCTGCCAATTCTACAATTTTGTCTTCCATGTGGCCTATGCTATTCCTCAGGTAATTCACAAATTTATTAAGCTTTTCAACAGACTATTTAGCACCATGTTCACCTTTTGATTTCTGTTCTGTTTCTTGCTGTTTTCCTGCACTGTTCTTTTCCTTTATAGAAGTTTTTCTACTTAATTTTACCCAATAATATTTATCATTGTAGTGGGTACTTTTTCTTATTTTTCATTTTTTTTTCCTGCAAGGCAATTTTCCCTGTGAGGGTTTCTTCCCCTTTCTCTCCTTTGCTGTTCCTTTTATTTGTTCTGTTTGTTTCTGTTTTTAGGCCATGAAGCAGAGCTGACTTTACTTCTAACCATTCATTTAGACATCTTACCTAGAGCTCCTCTGGGTGTTCTTAAAGGAATGAGTAGCAAATAAATGATTTCTGAGGGAGAAGTAAAAGGAGACATTTTCTGTATCAATTTTTTTTTTTGTCCACTCCAAATTATTTCTATGTGAGTCAAGAGGCATTTAACACATAAAAGGGAAGGTGTTAGAGGAGTAACAGCTACTCCAGTTTGGTAATGCTAGTTTTTCCTTAAAAGGTATTGAAACTATCCTCAAGACTTAATAGGTCCAGGAGCTAAAGGTTTGACTTTAACTTCCTAAAACCTTGGCATAAGTTTTTGGCATAACTTCCTAAAAACCTGAGTACAGAAACTACCCTGTGACAATCAGGAGGTCCTCTTTCCAGCTTGATTCCACCATGACAAATATGGAGGCAGAGAAGCTAGGACCAGTTGAATTGATATGGTATCCTTGCTGCATATTCTTTCCTTACTATTGCTAAGCAGATCTCTTTTTGTTAATGGCTAGAATGTTTCCAAGTGTCTCATTTTGTTCTGATACCAAACCTGAATCATCAGATTGATGTGAATCAGGCCTGGCTGAGACTTAAAAGAACATAAACTTGTGTGTTTTTTGAGTACTGATGTGAAACCAGGTTATAATGATTCCTTTCTGGTACCTTTTGTAAATAAACATCCTTAGGATTTAGTTTATTTTGATCTGGAATAGATTTGTCATACTCTGAACACTGGGGGTTTGTCTTTATCATTTTTTTTTAAAGAAAATAGTGTTATAGTGAAGTTCCAGTCAATTTCTCATCCAATTATAGCTATTTGAATGGTTGCCCATCCTCCTGCATTGTTGAAATGTGAGAGATTTACTTGTTTCACTGTGAATAATGTACTCTACTTAGATGCTGCTAATGCAACCCAAGGATGTCTTTGTACTTGCTCTGAAAATAGTGCCCAAATGAATTTTTTATTGGTTAAGTAGATATTAGAGCACAGAAAGAAAAAAATGGTGAGAAGTATTGTGGCAGTCTGTTGCTATGCAGCAGATATCCAGAAGTCTGACTTTTGCATTCTATGAGCTCAGTCTATATGATTAGGTATTCAGCATGCTGGTTGGTTCTCCCAGTCCCGTGACCCAGACGCTGCCTGTACTGTGAACTTCAGTGTGAGGCCCCTTGGGCTAGGTTTTGAAGCTTATAACTCTGGTTACATTATTTACTTAGAATTAGATTTGTCCAGTACTTTACTTCCAAGGTACTACATAAAGCAATTTTTAGCAAGTTAAAAGAGAGATATGAAGCAAAGGGGCATGGGAGGAGACGTATGGGATCACAGAGCTGGAAGGATTCTTGGAGATCACTTCAAAACTCATTTTACTGAGGGGGGCACTGAGGTCTTGAGTAGCTAAAAGGGGAAGCTCTAGACCAGAGGTGGGGAACCTGTGGCCAAGTGGCCTTCTAGGTCCTTGAGTGTGGACTTTTGATTGAGTCCAAGCTTTACAGAACAAATGCTCTAGACTTAGCAAACCATCTCCTTTCATTGTATAGCCTCAATTCTATACCCTCTTGGATTTGCCCTTTAAAAAAAATTAGTTGCAGTTTGCCTTCTGGTTCTGGTAGAGCTGCCAGTCACAGTGAAATGATCTGGGTCTGCGTGGCATGCACCTCGTACTGACTCTGAGTGTGAAGATTTTCCTGGCAGTGTTTCAGGACCTTTCACTGGTGTGTGCGCATGCCTACCAAAGAAGACCCTCACTATTTATTCTAAATCAACAAAATTATCTATCTTTCTCAACTTTAAAAAAATTTTCTTTTTAATAACTTTTCTCCTGGTTTTTCTCAGAGAATCATTCTGAGTAACAAGGAGGAAGGGGAAGACAATAAGCATTTTTAAAGTTCCAGGCTTTATGTTAAACACTTTTACCGACATTATCTCTTTTGATACTCAGCTTGATTTTGTTTTCTTTTTTTCCTAATTTAAGGGACCGTTCCTTGACTAGCTTCTTAAAAAGACTTATTCTCTGAATGGACATTACCTCACTCAAAGTGAGAACCTGAAAAGGCCTTAGTCTAAAAGGGCCAGGATCTCCCCATTGCATGCTGGACCATCTCCAGTTGTCCTGATGAATATCTGGCCACTGGACCCAGATGGCTCTGGAGGAGAAAATGAGGCTGGCAACCTTGCACAGACCTCCCTCCCTCAAATCAAAGTCAACTGAAAGTCACGTTATTATTTCCCTTATGTCGTGGTCCTTTTTGAGAACCAAGGACAAACACAACAATCTCATTTGATCCTCACAACAACCCTGAAAGGTAGTGCTACTATGAACCTCATTTTACAATTGAGGAAACTGAGGCAAACATGTTGAATGACTTGCCAAGGGTCACACAGCTAGTAAGTGCCTGAGGTCATATTTGAACTAATATTTTCCTGATACCAGGTCCATTGCTCTATCCACTACACTACCAGCTGTCTAACAAAGAATCAAAAGAGTTCAGCAAAACCATTCCACACATCAGCTGAATTTGACAATATATTTAATACTCCATAACCATAGTTCCTCACCTCTGCAAAGAGGAAGACAGTAGGCTCTCTTCCAACCTCAGTCAGTTTACAGGAAAATAAAGGGGAGGCCAGGCCCCTAAACTATCACTTAAATGATGGTTGTAAAGATGAAGGGTGCTGGCAAGAGGAAGAGAGCCAGATGTGATGTGCCATGAAACTTGGAGGAGTCTGGTTACCTGGGTGACTCTGTGTGTTTATTTGTCCATTCCCTGAAATTGCATGTCATCTTGGAAAAATCTTTTGTCTTGTGTTGTGTGGCAAGCTGCCTGAGGTACACAGTGCACATCAGAGGCTTGTGCAACTGTGACTTTGTCATGAGGTCAGTATCAGGTCTGTTCTTGACCACATTACCTTCTGAGTCTTTCACTCTTATCCCAGGGAGGCCTGTCTCATTGGATCTATTGCAGGACCCTAATACAGAAAATCATAAAAGTATCATAGCTTATGTATTCCAACTGACATCTGAACAGGAATCCTTTATCATATACCTGACAAATAATTACTTAGACACCACTTAGAGATTTCCAGTAAGAGGGATCTTGCTATCTCCTGAAGCAGTCCATTCTGGTTTTGGATAAAATTAAGAAATTTTGCCTTATGGGAGGCTGAAATCTGTGTCTCTGTAAGTCTTCTGCCCTGGTTCTACCCTCTGGGTTGAATCAAAGCAAGTTCAATAACTCTATCCTTATGGCGATCATTTATGTATCAGAGACTTGATCATAACCTCCCCAGGGTTTTTTTCCTCTAGGCTGACAAATTCATTTACTTCAAAGACCTTTCACATGCCATAGTTTTCAATCCCTCTTTCACTGTTATTCAGTTGTGTCCCCATTTGGGGGTTTTCTCAGCAAAAATACTAAAATGGTTTGCCCTTTCCTTCTCCAGCTCATTTTACAGAGGAGGAAACTGAGGCAAGTAGAGTTAAGTGATTTGCCCAGGGTCACATGGCCAGGAAGTGTCTGAAACTAGGTTTGAACTCAGGAAGATGAGTCTTCCTGATTTAAGACCCAGCACTCTATCCGCTGCACCTAGTTGTCCTTTAGTCCTTCTACTACTGTCTTAATGTAGTTTGAGTGAGGCGTAGGGTCACAAAGTCCAGTATAAGGAAGGATGGCAATCTTTCTTGTGTGCCACATATGCTCCAGTAAAGAGACCAGGAAGGATGTGGTTCAGGACAGACCCTTAATCATGGCCCTAGTACACATGAGGAGTTCCTACCACTGGGGGATTTGTTTCAGATCCAGCCCTGAGCTATGACTTGGGAAGTAGGTGAGGTTGCCAAGACCATTTGTCCCAGTACTGGTTAATGGCTTATGCTTCTAAGGAGAAACCTGTTGTAACTAAGAGGGGAGGGGAGCACTACAAGACAGAACACAGCACAATATAGGAGTTAGCAGGAAATTAAACAAGCTTTGCTGATGGGAAATACAGTAAGAAAGGGGAGTCAGAGAGGATGAAAAAAAAATCAGAACTGCTGGGGAGGATTAGGACACACCAAGCCAGTCCAGCCCAATGGGTCTTTATAGGTTTCTTATCTAAGCCAAGCAAGACCAGGTATTAAGGAGAGGGAGCATGGAGCCTGGTCCTGATGTGTAGAGGAAGTTTCAGTGACTGCTGCTGAATCATTCTGGGGGGAACACCTGGAGAATTAGTGGTTGTTTGAAATTCAAACACCCTGCTGGCAGAAACAGGGCAAAAGGGCAAAAGCCCTTACTACTGGTCTTCTTTGATGGGGATGACACAGAGCATTTGAGTCTCCCTAAAGATTTCTTTGCTTAGCTCAGTAAGGAAGCTACTATAAATCCTAACAATCATATTACCTTTCTGTGAAAGTCATCCAGTTTGTCAATGTTACTCTTGACATAGGACTTAGCATATAGTAGTCACTTAATAAATTTTTATTGATCAACTGATTGATATCCAAATGGGGTTCGGTTAGTAAAATTTATTTTTTTAATCTTTTTTTATTCTGACTTTAATAATCATCCCAAATATTAACAATTTGATGTACAAAGAACAAGAAAGTGAATTGTATAAGAAACTGAATTTTAGGACTGCATATTTTTAAAAAACATAGAAATATGAAACTTAACATTAAAAAATTACATAATTGGAGAAATAATAATTGATTAAATGCTTTTTTTTGGGCCGTGCCAAAATGACAAAAATGACATTACTATCTAAACTAATTTATAGATTTAATGTATATATATATATGTATATATATACATATATATACATATATATATATAATTTGTAGATAAAATGCCATGTCAGACAGTGAAAACATATGAAAGCTATAACTTCTCTCATCCTGGAATGAATTGAATCCTTCAATGAATCCTATTAGTTTTTTGTTTTTAATTACTATGTCACACTATTGATTCTTAATGAGCTTCCTATCCAAAAGCAAAGTAAATGTTGAATAATCCTTCCTTTTCTCTGTCATCTCCAGCACTGACCAATCTGCTCTAAGCAACACTCATAAACTTCCTTTGATTTTGCTCTTTTGCTAAATATAGCTTAAAGAGTATTTTTTTGTTCTCAGATCTCACTGTAAGCTGTGTTTCATACAGAGTCTGAGCATTCCAGCATTATTGTTATAAGATTATGCTGCTCTTTTATATTCATCCTCTTCCCTGTCCCTCCTTACCTCTTACTTCCATATTTTAAATTTAAATTAGTTGATGACTTCCCTATGCAGCCACATCCATCTCTTTGATGAGTTCACTGGCTCAGAATCACCTACATTTGAGTCACTAGAATTTATTTCTTGACAACATCCTGTATCTCCTAAGCCAACTTAACATGTAAAATATTAGGTCGTGGGATTTTGATTGTTCTTTTTCTGGATTCTGAAATTTGCTTTCACAAAGTCTAATATATTAAACTATGTCTGGCATTCTTCTCCTTTTTTGATCAGCTCTAGTGTTTTTAAATTACTCTGCTTTGTCCTTTACCACATCAGCACTATGAAGAAAAACCCAAGTTTAGTGTATTTGTGTGTGGTGCTTTCGCTGACCAATGGGATCCTTGTCCTTATGAAACATAAAACCCATGACAGCCCAGATGTTTGTTGTAGTTATTTAACCATAATGTTGTAATTGTCTTTTCCTCTAAATTCTCCCAATGAGGACAATTTAGATCTCAAGAATTATTTTGAGACCATCATCCAAAAAAAGATTTTGATTAGGACTGTTTATTTTTTACTCCTGTTGTGACACTGAGTTGTTTTTGATGCCTCTGTAATCTGGAATATCTGTACAATTGCCCCAAAAGCTTTGCAAGGGGAGAATCCTACTAAGTAATTTTGGTCCATTGCTTTCCTATGTTTAGATCATCGCTACTTTATAGGAGAAGTAACAACAGTCTGCGTAATGGAGAGTGCTAGACTTGGAGTCAGAAAGATTGGTTCAAAGCCTACCTTTTAGCACCTCTACTATCTTCACCTGTAAAATATGGATGATATTACCTCAGGTATCTACATCACAGAGTTGTTTTGAGGTTCAAATGGGATAGGATCATAGGAAATGACCAGCAAGATGGAAGAGTAGATATTTTCTCCCATCCTCATGACCTCTCAAAACTCTGCAAAATGAGAGTTATTTGTAAGAGGTAAAGCAACTGTAACTATTTCCACAGGATCAGATCCTAAGAACCCTAAAAAAGCTAAGGATCTGATGAACGCAGGCTAATCCCTAATCTCTAAGATGCATAACAATGTTCCCTCTGCCCTTTCCCCTCATGTTTTGGTAGAGTAGCACAGTGGTACCCACACATCAATTATGGTTGTTGCTATTGCAATCTCTTCCAGCACCTCCCACTGCCCCTGCTCTCGGACCATCATCTCAGTCTGCAAGCAAAAGAATTCAACTCTGCTCCCAATGCTAACCCATCCCTCAGAGGAGGCACTGGAGGTTTAGGAAACTTTTCCTGGGGCAACAGGCTGTTCTAAAGCATTGCTTAGTGAGAGAAGTAAGGAAGAGAGGGAAGTGGGGCAGGGTGTGTGTGTGTGTGTGTGTGTGTGTGTGTGTGTGTGTGTGTGTATGTGTGTGTGTGTATAGAGAAGCAGGTAGCTCCAGACCTACTGGATGAAACCAGCTCCCTTCCTCCAGAAGTTACTTGGATACTGAGGCTGGTGAAAGGTGAATTCTCCAGTGTGGGAAGGATTCAGAAAGTCAGCAATATCAGGGACAATAGAAAAAAAAAAGACTGAAATTATCCAAGATCACCTGAAGAAACCTCAGTGAAAAGCTTTGAACACATCCAGATAAGCCAACAGGGAAGACATTCATAATAGATGGGGAGATAGCCTCCAGAACATCTCAATGACTCTAAACATCTCTGAATCTCACAGGACAAACAAAAACCAATTGTATAATTAATGAGATATGATATATTTTAAGCACTTTATTTATTCAAAACTAAACCATGAGCCAGGAAACTAAAGCATAACATAACAGCTTATTACTAGAGTGGCCACATGACCTTAAACAGACACAAAAGTAACTTGCCCTTTCCTCCCAACAAGTATGGCCACAAAACATATCATAACATGCATTCTTTGGAGGTCAAAATCTTTGGGGAGTGAACATCCAGTCCTCCCCATTCAGGTACTATCCCCAAATACTGTTTTTGTAATCAGGGGGTCCCAGGTCAGGGTCTGCCCTTAACATAATACATCCCCAGGGGTAGCAGAGAACACAACACACTCTACCCCAAGGTCACAGTAGGTTACAATTCCCTTAATCCAGAGTGTCTAACTAAATTCCTCTTGTGGGTGTGTCCTTCTCCCCACACTGCTGTTGCAGACTCCCACCTGGCACTCCCAGTGAGTGCTCCAATGAGCCAAAGAGTTCTAGTCCTAACCCTGCTCCAACCCCCGCTTCCAAGTCCTCAGGGGCAGCTGGATGACAGAGCCAACAGGGTGGATCCCCGGGGACCATAGCACTTCCCCCCATCCTACCACAGACAACTCCATCCCCTGGGACCCAACCCATCCCAGTGGGGACATAGCAAGAAAGCACTCTCACTGCTCCTACCTTGCTGCAAAGCTTTCACCTTGACCAGGGGCTGAGTGTGGAACTCTGAGGTTCCTTTTCCTGCAGAGCTGGGGCTAACTGCTCTCTAGGCAGCTCTCTGCTCCTGCTCCATATCTCACCTCATGGGGGAAGGGACTGCTCCATTCCAAGCTCTCCCTGCTCTTGCCTGGGTCCAGGAAGAGCAGGCTCCAGGGGCCCCTACTCCCAGCTTCTATCTCTGGCTTGCATCACTCCAACTTCTAGGGCAGCTCATCCTCCCCCAGCCTCACATGGGGAGGGACCACTCTGGTCTGGGCTCTAGGCACAGCACATTTCCAAGGACTCCACTCCTCTAGCACAGTCTGGGATGGGGCTACTCCATTTCAGCCCTGGTCCTGGCTCTGGCTCTGAGAAGTTCAAAAGAAACTTCTCCTCTGGTGCCTTTGTTATCTCTACAGGAGCTTTCATAAACTGGGCTTCCACTAGCAACAGTTTTTCAGTATTTTTTCTTGCAACAGTTAACATTAACCAGACTGCAACACAGGCTACCATAGCAATCCCCCCAAACCTTGATGGGGGCCAGTTAAGGCATACAGCATTACGGCTAATATTTTCAAAGAGTTCCCCTTTTACTAACATCATCCACTGGTCCAGGGGAATGGTTAGCACCCTGAAAGTGGAGAAATGCATCACCACCCATGAATGAGCCCCAAGGCAACAGCAATCTCCTAGAATATTATACAGTTTTCAAACAAAAACTTAGCACCTGATTGGCTCGTGCAAAAAAGGTGTGAAAGTCTACATGACCTAGTACCTAACTGACAGTGACAAAAGATGCAAAAGCCTATGTGGCACAGTACCTGATGTGTTACAGCTGTGAAAGATATGCTAAACCTTGAGACCTGGGAAACTAAGATTGTTATGGCCATGGATCCTGGAAAACTAAACTCCAAAAAATAATAACAAAAAAATCCTACCTTGCTTATGCTTACAACCAAGGAGAGATAGAGAACTTGGTGGATTCTCAGGAGAACATGGAACCACACAGCAAGATGTTCCCAGGCAGTTTAAGAGAGAATTAAGAATCATATTTGAAGAATTTGTGGCTTGCACGTGAGAAATAAGACAAAAGAGAAAAACTTGAATTCTTGATGTCAGCTATTAATAAAGAAGCAAAAGAGAGAATGACTGATTGGGAATGCTAATGCATGGATGTGAAGGACAATCTGGAATGAGAGAAGCAGAAAACAATAATGCTAAAAGAAAATGTGATTTCTATACAAGACCTTCCTGAGTTCAAATCTGGCCTCAGATATTTATTAGTTGTGTGACTGTATCTCCAAGGCAATATTCACAGCCCTGACAGTGACTATGAATATGCTGGCATAGTTCTGAATCACAAAGTATAACAGACTCTCTATATAAAAGGCAGAAGAAAAACATTTATTCAGACACAAGAAAGACAAATCCTAACACCAGAAAGCCAAATCCATCACAGTGACCAAGAAATCAATACACATTAGCATTGTAGGAGGCAAAGCCATTCTCAAGCCTCTGCCCGCCCCCAACTCCTGGGGCCCCCCCACAACAAGCACTCACAATATTAGCTGTGCCTTCCTGTGTCCTCTCTCCCTCACTCCTAACTGCTCTCATCAAATTCCTCCCAGTTCTGTTTCGCCCATTCAGCAAGCTCCTCCCACCACATGTGACTTAGACTTCCATGTGATTTAAACAGGTCACATGGGCCTATTAATGAATGGGAAAGATCTTCCCATTTAAATTACCATTACATTTGTTCCCAAGATCTTTTGTATTCATTATATAGGTCAGTAGGGCAACTGGTATCAACAGAACTGTAACAGGGATAACAGAAAATAAGCATATAAAACAATATCTTAGGCAACTGGTGTCAACAGAACTTTACAACAATATAAAAAGGATCACACAAAATAAGCACATAAAACAATGTCTTAGGGTGGGGCTTGAGCACAAGCACCCTATCATTCCCCCCTCAAATAAATGGGTCCTTAAATCTTGGGATAAGGGGCAAAGGTCTCTTCTTCTATAACTACTTCCTGCTGAAATTAGACATAGAGCTGTCCCTGTCCCAAGAAATGCCATTCAAGAGGTCAGTTCTTTAGCTGCCATCCAGAGCTTGGTCAGTGCCAGGTCCAAGGGTGACACATCATAACTGTGGACAGGGGGTGACATCCAGCTTAAATGATTAGGCATCTACAGGTGGAGGGTACTAAGCCTGCAGGAAACAAATATAGTAAACAAGTTTAACAGACAAAAAGCCAAAAAGAAGCAAGGAGACAATAACCAGAAGCAAAGTAGATATAGTGTGAGCCATGCTTCTGGAGTCCATGAACCCATAACCTCATTTATGGCAGAATATATGAATTAAGGGTACAATTTGGTAATCATCTTCTCCTGAATAAACAATAGTTACGTTATTATCTTTCCCATATGCTGTAATTTCCACAGCCTTTGGAACAATGTTTGGCTTCCATTTTACCCATACTTTAGCTCCCAATTTTATTCTATCAGTATAACCCAACCCTTCAGTTCCTCTGCTAGTTATTACAGAAAGAGGGTCAGTTTTCACAAGGGGTATTATTTCACAAGGAATCCTAGTCACTTGAACTATTCTATTATTTTTACAAAACTGTATGGGTTCTTCACTTAAATTCTGGAATGTCACAATAATTTCTCCCTGATAATTAGAATCTGTCACTCCAGCCAATACATGTATTCCTTGAATTGCTACTCCTGATTTAGGTAATATCCATCCAAAATGATTTTTAGGGATTCTCATATAGTGATCCTAAGCAAGTCACTCAACCCTGTTTGTCTCCATTCTTCATCTGTAAAATAAACTAGAGAAAGAAATGGCAAACCATTCCAGTATCTTTGCCAAGGTACCCTAAATGCAGTTACAATGAGTCAGATGCAACTGGAACAGCTGAACAACAAAAATATATTGCTCTGCAAGATGGAGTGAGGAGCCTTAAAGGAATAAGCATTAATTAAGTAGATACCAGATAGATACTAGTAGATACTAGATACCAGACACTGTGCTAAGCATAGAACAATTTAAGGATTACAGACCTCCCAGAAGAAAACAATACATGAATGAACGAATGAATGAATCACCTGGACACTATATGTAGGAAAAAATACAAGTGATAGAATCAAGCTGGAAGGGACCCTAAAGGATATCTATCCAGACCTTCTATTTTATAGATGATAAAACTGAGACAAATCTACCTTGATTAGACTTTTCCTTCCCTAGGGAACTCTTAGATGCTTCTGACTGGGATTCCATAGAACAGTTTGAAAATAATTAATCCAGTTCTTGTCCCATTTGTATTTTCTCTTTCTGTAAGCCAAGATGATTTACAGATGAGGAAGTACATATACTGAGTTTCAACTTGTCTCAGAATTTTCTCTAATCTCTAGCTAGCTCCATGGTTGAAGACTAGAGGGTTCCAGGGCAGAAAAGTTTTAATCTCCCTTTATCTACCCTCCAAAACCTGGCCCCTTCCTACCTTTCTAGTCTTCTTTCTTGGCATGGTTTACTATTTCATTCTCCAGCTCATTTTTCAGATGAGGAAACTGAGGTAACCAGGTTTAAGTGACTTGTCCAGGTCACTAGCTAATAAGTGTCTGAATTCAGTTCTTCTTGGCTCCAGTCCTGGTACTCTATCCACTGTGCCACCTAGCTGCCCCTCCGTCCCATGTCTCCCCATTTAATATTGCTCTTCTGGAAGATAGTCATGATTATTAGTTGATTACTAGCTTTATATTCACAGTCTTGGCAGCACCTTTGAACTGGTCATGGGCAGAATCACATTAGAAGACATAAACCACATGGTTGAGGTCAGTGAAGGAATCGTTGGTGGCCATAGGATGGACTGTGTTTGAGGGTGAATGTGGCCTTCATCCAACCCCAGGCCCCAAATGGCCAAATTCATTGGCTGATCTTCTCCATCTTTTCTCGGGGATATGAGGGCAGCAATACATGCAGTCCCAGGGTTGGGTGAAGAGCTGAGAGCCCCCTGTTCCATTTAGTGCTGGTACCTTCCTTCTGATAGTATTGCTGATTTATCTTGTATATGTCTTGTATGCCCATAGTTGTTTGCACGTTGTATCGCCTTGTGGACTGTAAGCTCCTTAAGGTCACAGACTATTTTTGCTTTTCTTTGTATCCTCAGCATTTATCACAGTTTCTGGAACCTAGTATGCATTTAATAAATAAATCTTGTTGACTTGAGGAAGAGTATCTTAAAAGAGAGAGTGAGCTATTTAACAATGCTTTGGATTGCCTTATAAAACAGTGAGGCAATGAGGTGGCAGGCCTGGAGTCAGGAAGGCTCATCTTCTTGAGTTGTAATCCAGCCTCAGACACTTACTAGCTGTGTGACCCTGGGCAAGCCATGCAACCGTGTTTGCCTCAGTTGCTCATTCTTAGTAAAATGAGCTGGAGAAGGAAATGGCAAACCACGCCAAGAAAACCCCAAATGGGGTCACAAAGAGTCAGACACTACTGAAACAAATGAACAACAACATGAAGTAAAGAGCTTCCTATCACTGGAAGTGTTCAGACAGACACTGGATCTGCCAGGGATGCTAGAAAAGGGGTTTCGGCAAAGCACTGGCTCAGAGGTTAGATTAGATGAATTCTGAGAACTATTCCAACTCTAAGATTTTATAATCTAAAAATCTAAGGCAGTTTCAAATCCTGTCGGGTACAACAGGCATTCCCTAACTAACTGCCAATTGCCCGACTAATAACACCTTTAAACGCCAGTTATTCTACAGTCCAAACAAGCTTTCCACAAATGAATTGTAGTTTGAGGCTAGACCCCTTGCTTCAGTTGTGAATGAGGAGACAGCTGTTTGCATTAAGTAATAGCCTGGAGGGAGAAGCTTTTATGTAGATTAATTTGTTTAAATCTGGTTTGCTTCTGCTTTTACCATTTTGTTCTGATGACAGAAGCCCAACCCCCTTTACTTGTTAGATCACCGCCAAGAACTAATTTATAGTTTTCTTCATAAAAACATGTGTGTCTCTAGAAATTCATTGATTCATGGTGAACAAAACCCCCTCTCTCAGTGACTAAAGTTGGGCTAAGCTGGTCAGGGTTCCCTTAGGTACCCAGGCACCACTTTCAGGATTTCTTCTGCCTAAAGAGAAAGACTAAATTTTAAATGATATGTCACATCTCTAGAATGAGAGCAGTCAGAATTAAGAAACCGACAGGAAATAGTAGGAAAAGATCAAGGACCAACAGTAATGAGGATGATGACACTATATATTTGCATGGTGTTTTGCCATATACGAGTATCTTCACGCACACACATGCTAGGTAACATAGTGGATAGAGTGCTGGGCCAGGAGTCAGAAAGAACTGAGTTCAAGTGTGGCCAAATGATAGTTGTGTGACCCTGAGCAAGTCACTTCATTTTTGACTGCCTCATTTTCTTCAGCTGTAAAATGGGGTTCATAATGGTACTTACCTCCTGGATTGTGGTGAGGGTTAAACGGGCACATAGTAGGCTCTTGATAAATTCTTGTTCCCTTCCTCTTTCCTTCCTCCCAAACATTTAATCTTTGCATTAACTTTGTGTGTAGGTATGGTTACTCCCATTTCACAAGTGATAAAAATTAGAAGTAGAAAAGTGAAGTGTCATAGACACAGCTATTAAGCAAACAAGTCATTTTCTGAGTAAAACCTTATCAGATAAGTGTTGTGTCCATGTAGTCAGAGGAGGATTTCTGGGTTAGAGAGGAATTTCAGAAATTATTTAGGCTAATCCCTACCTAAGGAGAGATATCCACTTTATGTCTCAGACAAGTGGTTCTCCATCTTTCAAGTGAAGACTTCATTTAATGGGAAACACATTTTGTGGAAACATTAAATCTTGTCTTTGCTTGGAGATAGTATCAAAAGGTTTTTCATATTTGAAACAACTAGGCAACCCAGGAGTGCCAGAGTAAATTAAATGTCCTAAGTTGTTGGGTATTTTTTTTCCTCTGAGTTTTTAATATGTTTTCACATATTTAAATTTAAATATTGAATATTTAAATCAATATTTATATTTAAATATTTAAATCAAGGGTTTGATTTATTACCATGGAAACTTTACAGTTGAAACAGGATAACTTTGTTGTTTTTTGGACAGATCATAAAATACTGTGATCATAATAGGTTTACAAGAATAATTTGTTGATTTAATTGTTAGATTTAAGGTCTCTGTATTATTTATTTTCCTTTTTCTGGACTGAATACACAGTAATCCAGAAAATAGAGCAGTCCTAATTTTCTTCCACAAGGAAGGAATGTTCAAATGATTGACAGAAACTTGAACTGATTCTTTTGGTTATCCACTTAACTGTTTAATTAGTATTCCTTTATCTGTGCCCATTCTCACCCTTCCATAATTATGCCAAGTATTAGGGAAACGGTAGTACGTAACACAATAGAAGACTCATTTTTGTGAGTTCTAATCTGGTCTCAGACACTTCCTAGCTTTGTGACCCTGGGCAAGTCACTGAACCCTGTCTGTCTCAGTTTCTTCATCTGAAAATGATCTAGAGAAGAAAATGGCAAACCACTCCAGTATCTCTGCCAAGAAAACTCCAAATAGGGTCATGAAGAGTCAGACACAACTGAAAATGATTAGACAACAACGACAGTGGGAGCGGGGCAGTCCAGCTGCAAGGCCAGCTGTATTTCTAAGTATCTCTTTAGCTGCTCATCCTTCTATAGTATCAGAAAGAACTGAAACTCATTGTTGGCGTTCCTATCACTCAGTACATGATATGAGACTACCTTGTAGATTTTTACAAGATTTGGTAACATTTGCAGAAACACCATCATATTTATTCTTTTATTTTCCTGATAAGGTTTTCTCACCTAATCTAGACCCAGGCTTGAGGACTTTGGTGCTTGCAGGGGCATCGCTGATGTTTTCAGTTCCTCTAACAATACTTCTTAATGAGTATTTTTCTTTTTCTTCCCCAAACAAATGTAATTTGCCAATGATCCACTAAGAAAATTCCAATGATGCCTCCCCGCCTCCAGCCAACAGAAATGTGCACAAATCTTGGAGCTGAGTCTTAAATAATTAGGATATCAAAAAATACTGACCCATGGGAGATTTTAATGCTAGGACTTTGGAGGAAAGTGACTGAGATTTCTTAGTAAAAATAAGATAAAGATGCATTTCATCTTGGAAAATACTCTTAGGGAAAAAAAGTATTCCAGCAGCACAGATCTTTCCTATTCCTTAGTCAATTGAGATCTAGCTGATTTGTTCTGTGTGACGTTGATATTATTTTATCATGGGTAGATACATCATTTGATTGAAGGATCATTCATAACTAAGTACATTATCTTAATCTTTGATAAGATATACATAAATATGTATTTATACAAATCATTTGATAAATTAGTTTCATTTTAAATTGTTAAAACATGACTTCACTAGGGGTTTAAAAATATTAGTCATAGTTTAGTCAAAAGTCAGCTTTTTAAGTCACCTGAAAGATTTGGAGAAGAGTTTTAGGTGAGCCAAACATATCATGATATAGAACAGGCCTGCACAACTTGCAGCCCGCTGAAGGATTTCCTCTACGTACCCTTTCCCTTTTTTTGCTGGCCCAAAATCCTTTGGCAGGCCACAGGTTGTACAGGCCTGGTATAGAGTCAAGATTTGGAAAGGTCTCTTTCCGTTTCCTATAGCTTAGAAAAGCTTATGGACTTTCAAGGTTTAATCCTTTTGGAAGTTGACAGACGAGATTTTTCAAATAATATAACATCTCCTTAGGTTTTTGTCGTTGATTTTTCCTCTAAAGAATTTGAAATGCTTTTAATGTTTATTTTTAAATTTAAAGTTATTTATTTAAATTTAAAATTATTTATGCTTTAAATTTAAAGTTATCTCATTTATTCTCCCTGAATTTTAAAATTTAAAAAATTTTAAAAATCACCCAACCAGTTTTTGTTAACCATGAATCAAATTCAGAGTATAATAAATGTAGAAATGGAAGGGACCTCTGGTCATCTGCTGCAGGCCAGTGGGGCTGGCTGTACTCCCAACGGGGCCAGAACCAGATTAAAATGTAATTGAAAAATATTTAACAAAGTAGGTCAAAATACAATAAAAACATTTTGTAGTTGTTGATCAGTTGTTCGTATCTGACTTTTTGTGACCCTATTTGGAATTTTCTTAGCAAAGATACTGGAGTGGTTTGCCATTTCCTTTCCAACTCATTTTATAGAGGGGGAAATTGAGGTAAACAGAGTTGAGTGACTTGCCCAGGGTCACACAGCTAGTTAATATCTGAGGGCAGATTTGAATTCAGGAAGATGAGTCTCCCTGACTCCAGACCCAGCATTCTATTCACTGCACTGTAGTGCTCTTATCTACTAACATTCTTGGACACTGCAAATGACTTCAAATGAAACTGGAGTCTCATTACATTGTCAGGCAGCTGCAGAGTAGTGGAAGGAGCTTTGGACTTGACACCAGAAGACCTCATTTTAAGTCCCAACGCTGCCATTTGCTGAGTCAGTATTTATAGCTTTTAAATCTCAGTTTTCCTAGATCTAAATTGGGGGTGACAACACTGGCACTATTTGTCTTGCAGAATGATGATGGAACTTTAGCAAAACTAAAGCACTGTGTAAATGTCAGCTATTATTTTTATAATTGCAACAGCACGGCATAGTGGAATGAGAGCTGAATTTAGGAAGACCTGGATTATAGAACAGCTGTGTGACTTTGGGTAAATCACCTAACCCCTCTTAGTATATTAAGAAACTCCCTAAAATGCTAGGTTACAAAGAATGCACCAGTCCGTATTGGTAGAGGGAATTCGTCACTAGAAGCTCTCTACTCTGATGAAATTGTAGGTATGAATGAAAATTGTAGAATCACGGTAGATTAGAGCTCAGCAGCACCTTGGAGATAATCTGGGCTGTTCCTCCCTTTATTTTCTAGATGAGAGAAATGATGCTAATAGAAGTGGTCAAGTTACGGAGTAGTTTTTAGTAAAGCAGAGATCAGAACCCTTACTTCTTGATTCCCAGTTCACCTCAACTCACTGAACATTAATACCTACTATGTGCAAGGCTCCAGGAGGAGGGGCAGAGGGAGTTAAAAACAAGACTACAGAGTCCCCAAAGATCTTATAAATTTTGTGAAGGAGAGAGTTGTATACTGATTGGACACCAATATGTATGATACAAAATAGGATGTATTAAAAGCAAAGAAAGGGCCCAGACAAAGCACAGAAGGAAAATTGAAGAGTGACAGATCACTTTGGGGTAATAGGATTGGGGAAAGCTTCATGGAGGAGATGGCTTTTGAGTTGGATGTTAATAGAAGAAGGAATTTCAGCAAGTGGAAATATGGAAGGAGTGTGTTCTAGGTATGGAAGGTGGCAGATATACAAAGAATGGGAGAAGGCAGGGTACTCTAGGGAAAATCTAATGGGAAGTAGAATGCTTGGAGGGGAACAGAATGAAATGTCTGAAAGCCTAAGGAATGAGTGAGCTGAGGTTTTGTTTATTTGTTGTTGTTTTTTGTGGTGAGATGCTACTAAAAGTCTATAAGCAAGGGAATAATGATCACACTTCTGTATAAGGAAGATGACTTTGGAAACCAATGAATGATGGGTCAGAGTGGGAGCAGAGTGGTGGCAAGGAGATTAGCTGGAGGCGATTGCATCAAACCAGGTGAAAGGTAATAAGATCCTTAACCAGGGTAGTGGCTGTTTGAATAGTAAGGAGGCAGATGATGCAAGAGCATTTGGTGGGGGTAGAAGCCACAAGATTTGGCAGCTGTTGGCATGTAGGAGACTAAAGGAAGAACAGTCGAGGTTAGAGGATATTTCAAACTTGGGTAGGTGGAAAGATGTTGACTACATTATTAGAAATTGGGAAAGTCAAAGGAAAGTCAGATTTTGGAGGGGAAAAAACAAATTCAGTTTTGGACATGCTGAGTTTCAGGTGTACAACAGGAAAGAAATATGGGACAGGCTGTACAACCGGAAAGAAATACCAGGATTGGGAGTGGAGAGGGGGAGGAAAGGTACAACTGTTTATTAAAACCTACTATTAAGCATCTAGCCAGACAATGTGCTAAGCAATTTACAAATAACATTTCATGTGATCCTAACAGCAACTCTGGGGAGATAGGTATTGTTATCCCCATTTTACATTTGAGGAAACTGAGGCAGGCAGAGGCTAAGTGACTTACCCAAGATGACATACTTAGGATTTGAACTCAGATATTTCTGTCTTCAAGGCCAACATCCTGTCTACTACACTACCAAGGTGACTCTAGGGCTGGATATAGTAATGATGATAGCTAGCATTTACATAACCTGTATTTCCAAAGCTCCTTTTATGCATATTATCTCATTTGTTCCTCACATCTTTATGAGGAAGTTTCTATTATTATTTTTATTTTATAATAGACAAAATTGAGGCTGAAAGGGGTTAAGTGACTTGTTATGTGTCTAAGATGGGATTTGGACTTGGGTCTTCCCCACTCCAAGACTCTCTATCTACTGTGCCATCTGGCATCCTCTAATATCATGGCTTTATAGATTTGGGAATTATCAGCGTGGAGGTAATAATGGGAATCATAGGAGAGTGTGCCATTGCTCTCTTTGCTGCATCATTATTCCTCCTTGTTGGAGTGTCATTTGGTAGAATGCAAATAGTATAGCTTTTTCCTGGTCTTTAAAAGTCCCATGGCGTATTTTGGCGAGAGCAAGGGATTTTACCAGTAGCTTGGCCAAATTCCAGTATGGGAAATTGTATCTGGTTTTAGAAATTCCCTTGGCAATTTCAATTAGATGTGCTGTGCCTTCTAACCTCCTCTCTCTAGCCATGACGTAATGTTGCTGTGGTCTCCTCTGATGACCATCATGTGTTTTGCCTGGGGTGATGGCATGGTTTTAGTATTAGGGTGTATAAAAGCAGGAAGATCAGTTGTCATAGGTTGTGTTCAAAATTAAATGTTAGAAATACTTGATTTTAATCTAATATGAGATGGATAACAATTCATTAATGTCAGTTTCTTGTCAGCAAAATGAAGATAATTCTTACAGTCTTATGTAAAGTCATAATCTAGTTTGATCTTACTTATGAGACTTGGTCTCATGCCTGAGTATGGCATCTTGTACTCTCTGCTGTGTGCAAAGTATTATGCTAGGTGCTGGTGTTAGACACTTTGCTAATAGATAACTCTAACCAGGACAATCAATCAAAATGCATTTGTCAAGCCCTTATTATGTGCCAGACGTTCTCAGTTGACACCTTTACATGGTTTCACAAGAGAGAAAGTTACCACATTGGCGATGAAGCTAATGTAAAAAAAGATGATCAGGTTTTAAAAAGAACAATTACCATTATCCACCAATAATAGTTTTCTATACTATGCTATGTGAGTCTTTTCAAGTTAAACTGTCAAATTTGTTGTGAGAAGCAAATGAGACAATAAGTATAAAGTGTTTTAACATAGTACCTGGCATATAGTAAGTATATAAGTATAAATGTTAGCTATTACTATTATACAGATATTTCCATTCAAATAATTTAATTTTCCTCCCCACCAAGACAAAATACAATTTAGTAGCATAATTATAAATAAGTGAAAAGATTCCTCCCCTATATACTGGGATCACAATTATCACCATTATTACATCTAGTTATTATATCACATATTACATCACATCACCATCTGGGGAGAAGACATATGTAGGGAATGTGTGTTATCAAGGAACACACATAGGATGGGAGTATGCAGCAGAAACACCAATGGCCAAGGGAGTTCCCGTCTCCACTGCTTCTGCTAACTCCACGCAGAATCTTTGCCTTTTCTGTTCACTAAGCATCGACGTTGAGCTGTCCTTTCCTGGGATTCTCAGTTGACCTGCTACTCTCTGCTGCTTATTTGCTGTGATGTGTGGCTGCCTCCCCCAAGGAACAGGGATGGGAGTCCAACTTTCTAGCCTATAGCCGTAGACACTAGAATATTTCAACTCTTTTGTGAAATATAAGCTAGCTGGTTGCACCAGTCCTGCCAGCTAGAAAAAACCATAAACATTGACTTTGCACTGACCCTGCTTCTGATTTGACTGCTCTTCTCTGATCCCAGTCTACGGTCTCCCTTGTGGTGAGAAAACTCCTTACAACATCTTTCCACTGCTGTCATGCCCCTTGAGGCACCAGTCATTTCAAATCATGTGAAATGCAATCCTCTCCCCTGCAACCCCATACAGAATCAACTCATATTTTGTTCAGGGGAAGCTGGACTGATTGCATTGTGGTGTTTCTCTATCCCAACCCTAAGCAAAGTAATTCAATACAGACAGTAGATGGTGGACCGAAAGCATGCTAAAATATAGAATTAATGGGATACACCAAAATTTGAAGTTGCTTATGGATGGGGGTAAAAGTGGCAGCCTTATAACAGACAAGAATACTGGATGCAAGTCTGTTTATTCATTTATGTTTCCTTTTATGTGAACATAGGTCCCATTTCCTTTCTGACTCAGAACTTGGCACAGCATTTGTACGTTTGCCAGTGGCGCTTGTAGCCCCCATTTTATTGTGGTTTTTCTTTGTGGTTGTTATAATGGAGCTTCTGTTGACTTATTCATGCACCTGGTGTGGGTTTCATGCTACTTGTGTGCAAGGGTGTACAACAGAGCAGAGCCAATGGGACAGTTCCTCCAGGGTGTGCCGGCACACCTGGCCCACACTCTAGGCACGCCTATGCTAGAGTCTATTCGTATTTGTATCTGTTGTTGGCTTGGCTTCTCTTTTTACAACCTCTGTGGAGGGTTACTGAAATGAACTGGTAATTTGGTTTTCTCTAGATAAGTAGTTAATGAAATACCTTCTTGAAGAAAATGTGGCAAATGCCTTTTACTTTTCTGTGCATGTATATATTTATGTATGTATACACACGTGTATGTATGTATATATCTACATATATATGTATACATACTTATGTGTGTATGTATATGCTGTTATAGAGGGCAGACATCATGGCTTTCAGACCTTTAGGCCATTTATTTTAGGAAAAGCAAAATGTTCAAGGTAGTATAGCTTCTTTAATTTAGGATGATGACCCTCCCTCCCTTGGGGGAAAAATTCCCAAACTACAACAATCCTAAAGCAAAGAGTTTTCTTTTTATCCTAAAGACCACATAGCATCAAATAACAGATGAAAAGCGTCACAGAGGAAACTGAGCTCCCAGGAAGCTATTTACACCAAGAAATATCCTGGATGTTTCCTCGATATCTGTGCTGTTGAGAGGGCTAAACAGATGGGTCTTGCGAGACAGCAGCAAGGCTTTCAGAGAGGATTTACACCAATTCCCTCATGCTATGCAGAGAAGAATCCAATCCAAGGTTCGCATTTTAGTTGATTTTACCAAATCAAAGAAAGTCTCACTTACAAAAAGACCCAACGGTAGGAGAGCCTTGTTATGTAAAAGAAAACCATCGATAATCAAGAATAACAAGGAAATTTTATGTAGGGAGCCCTTTCATTCTGCACAATGTCAAATGCTGTGGTTTACAATGAAATCTCATTGGTTTGAACCCCCGTAATTCAAGTAAAGAACGGACTGAAGTTTATCTTTGCTCCTGCTGAGCAAATGAGTCCCTGTTAACAGGATTACAGAGACTATATGAAGGCACACTTTTAGGCAATCTTAAAGCTGCTTTTAAAAGAACTATTTGCATACAAATAATAGGCAAAACAAAATGCTGATCTATTTATTAAATCTATCTGGCAGGACCATTTTCTTGGCCACGTTTACATTTCATAGGTTCCTGGTTTTGTATATATTTGAGCTAATAAAATTGTTTACTTCAAGACTTCAAGGATCTGGAATTTTACTCATTATAGGCATTTCACTCCTGAAGAGGGCCCCAACTCTTTTATGACTTAGTGGATGGGCAGCTAGATGGCTCAGTGGATAGAGTGCCAGGAATGGAGTCAGGAAGACTCATCTCCCTGAGTTCAAATCTGACCTCAGACACTTCAGTAGTTGTGTGACCCTAGACAAGTCATATTACATCATTTGCTTCAGTTTCCTCAGCTGTAAAAATGAGCTGCAGAAGGAAATAGCAAACCACTCCAATATTTTTGCCAAGAAAATTCCAAATGGGATCATAAAGAGTTGAAAATGACGGAACATGGATGGTTCTTTGTGAGTTGCTAGGACTAAGGAATCCAGTGCCTGTCAGAAAATGTGTTGATCAAAGCTCAGAGGGACTTTAGAAGTCATTTAGTTTTAGGATCAGAGGTAGCAAGCAGAAAGGGACCTTCAAGGCCATTGAACTCAACTCCCTCATCTCATGAATGAGAAAGCTGAGGCCCAGAAAAACTGACTTTCCAAAGGTCATACAGGTAGTAAAGGGCAGCACTGGGACTCAAACCTAGAGCTTCTGACTTTAAATCTAGTTCTTTCCATCATATACCACTCTGCCTCACTGTATGGTGGTCCTGTTTGATCTTAGGTAGGCTGGTCCTTGTACATCAGTCATGGAACCCAATATCAGCTCCATAACCCAAAGCTTTCCAGCTTGATACAACCTGCTGCAGACTGTGCACTGCTGTGTGGCCTTCATGAACCTGGTGTCGCCTCCATGGATGAGAAGGCTTCTGAACAGGACTTTGGTCAAAGAACAAAATTGCATTCTCTTAAAAATATGCGATAATTAGACTTTTCAATTAGCTCTTCCATAATTGCTTTGGATTAATGAGTTTTAAAACTGTTTAAGTTCCCACTATCACAAACCAAATAAGCAGTAAAAATATGAACTAGTTGATAGATATCAAGGCCTTGGACCTTGGAGAGGTCCAAGGAGACCTTGGAGAGAGACTAGACAACCCTGGACCCCAAAGAACCTTCCAACTTTTTCAAAGATCTCATCCCATATGCTGACTGTGTTTGGAAGTCTGGTGGTGGAGAACGGAGGAGGAGAGGATGGATAGCTTAAATTACTCTGATTAGCAAATCCTAAAATAGCTTGGGAAGCCTTGAAAGTGGATGGCTGGGCAGACTTGGACTGCCTAAAAGATGTCTTCATTAGCCTTGCCTGTCCTCACTTGGAGAACTCAACTCTTAAACCTGACCTCAGTAGTGGGCTTGTCTGATCACACCTCTAGCCTATCTGATGCTGTTCTGGCTTTGACTACACCTGTGTCTGTTCCTCATCAATCATTGAGTTCACCTGTTTCAACAAGGATCCTTGTCCTGCTTTGTCTTTCTCCAAATCTGACCTGACCTGGCCTTTTCTCACTGTGGGTTCCTGCCTACTTTTCAACCTATGGATCAATGCTCATACAATAGCCCCAGTCCTTCAGCTAGGCAACTCAGTGAGTCAATAACCATTTCTTAGACATCTCACATGTGTCAGGGATTGTGTTAAGAACTAAGCAACTGCCTTCTCTACCTTTATGGTCCTGGCTAAATTTCATTCACCAGCACCTGCTGAGCAAATCTTTGAATAGTGATGATCTAATTGAAAATTTTCAAAGTCTGCTTTTCCATTTGCCCATATAAGATTCCTGGAAATACCTGGTTTTCTGGTGGGGGAACTGAGACGCATTAACCTGCACTCTAATGGTCCCCCAGATTCTTAATGTCCTTCTTGTTACGCTAAACCATATTTCCTCCCCTCTGTAAAACTGAAGTGATCCCTTTTCTTTGAAGAATCCTTAGAGCACTTAGTAAATATGACCTTATGGGTCATAACGAAAGTCCTTGTGAAATGACAAGTTCATTCCCACTTGAAAAAATGTGGAAGCTGGCATATATATACAGAAACTAGCATATGTCACAAATTGGGTTGTTTACAGAATTAATTCAGGAACCAAGAACTGGATACTAATTCTTCTTGGAAGGAATGAACAGCATTCTAAGAACACACGGAAGAAATGTGTGCAGTATGGCAGAAAGACATCCATATTTCTAAAACGATTCTAATAGATTATTTATGTTTTTGATAATCTTAGCCTTTCAAGAATTCTAAATATGACGCTATGTGCTCAGGGTATCTTAAAGTTTGGGTGAGTGAGCTGTCTCTGCAGGGAAGCTGGACACTCACATGAGGAAAATTAATAGATTTGCTTTCTTATCACTGCATGCATATAAACACTTTGTAAACTTGAAAGTACTATGTAAGTGCTACTTATTATTAGTATTTTCATAACAAGGTCTCTGTCATCTATACAAATAAATGTAACCTGTGTGTTGATAAAAAAAATGGGCTACATTCATTTATATAAGTATTAATAATGTAATAAACTATAGTTTAAGCCCCCACCCAGATTCTTTCTCTGGGCAGATATTAATGGCTTCTTTTAGTACTCCTTTAAGGATTCTGTCTCAGCCCCCTTTTTTGTTGGGAAAGAATGGGTAGTACCTCATCTGTAAAATGAGGAATTGGAGTTGATGACTTCCAAGATCCCTCAAGCTCTAGATTGGTTAACCTTCTTTCTTACCACCTACTTGCTCCTCAACCTCTTACAATATGGCTTTCGTTTGCAGCATTTACTGAAAATGTTCTCTCAAAAGTCGCCAATGTTACCCCAGTCACGAAATTCAGTAGCCTTTTCACAGTCCTCATCCTTCTTTCTTTGGATCAACTTATTCCTTAAAGCCTTGTCTCTTTAATACTACTCTTGTTAACAGTGGTTTTCTTATTACCTTACTGGCTGCTCCTTTCCCCCTTAGACTCATCTTCCCTTTTGGAACCCCATAAATGTGAGTATTTGGCCAGGCATGTGCTAGTAAATGTTTAACAGTAGCAATTCAGGGGAAAAAAGTATCCATGGCACATTTTATTTATTCATTTTTAATGTATTTTGTTAATATTTTATTTTCCCCCAATTATTTGTAAAAATAATTTTTAACATTTGCTTTCTAAAATTTTGAGTTGTGAATTCTCTGCCTTCCTCCCTACCCTCCCTCCTCATTAAGAAGGCAGACAATTTGATATAGGTTACACATATGTAGTCATGCAAAACATATTTCCACATTAGACATGTTGTAAAAGAAAACACAAATCAAGGGGGAAAAAAACAAGAAAAAAAGTGCACTTCTAGAAAGTATTCTACATTCAGACTCCATCAGTTCTTTTTCTGCAGATGGATAGTATTTTTCATTATAAGTCCTTCGGAATTGTCTTGAATCACTGTAATCCTGAAAATGGCTAAGTCATTCAAAAGTGATTGTCGTACAATGTTGCTGTTACTGTGTACCATGTTCTCCTGGTTCTGCTTTTTTCACTTTACATCAGTTCATGTAAGTCTTTCCAGGTTTTTCTGAGAGCATCCTGTTCACATGACACACTTGTAAGTTTAATCTGCATTATTAACATTTTCTCCGTCACTTTAGTAAGTCTAGACAAGCAACAAAACAGAAAATCAAACCATGATTTTTAGTGGTTTCTGATTTCCAAGATGCAAGTGCCTGCCCTGAATATTTAATAATCAGCTCTCACTCACTAGACAATAAGAATTGGCACCAACATGCTGCTGGACTATATTCCCCAAAGAACTGTCCTTGGTCTTTTTCTTTTCCCAAATCTGTTTCCAGTTTCAGTTATCCCTGTAAATCATATAATTTCTATATCTGAGTCTTCTATGTCTAAGCCTTTTCCTGGAGCTCCCATCCTTTTCTACTCGTCTACTAGATGTTATAAAGTTAGAACTCCAGATGCCCGCAGGATGTAATCCCCTGGATGTTGCACCAGCACTTCAGTCTCACAGTGTCTAAAACTAAACTCTTCATCTTTCATCTTAAGCCAGTTCTTGTTCCTGACTCCCTGTTTCTTTTAATGGTCCATTGATTCACCTAGTCCCCTAGGCTGAAGACTTCGATTATTCTTGTAACCTTCTCCTTTGCCCCCACATTTTTGTCACTCATCAAATCCTGTCAATTCTTACTTTAAAGTATTTTATATTCAATCATTCCTTTCCACTGGCACTGCTGGCACCTTATTTCAGTATCCAATTATCTCATGCCTGGATTATTGATCTCCCTGCCTCTGGGATCTCACTATTCCACTTCATCCTACTTCTAGATGTAATTTCTTTGGCAGTATAATTCTGATGTCCAAAATCTTCAATAACTACACATTCTCTAATGAATAAAGTCCAGTCTCCTTTACCATACACACACACATATATGTATGTATGTATATATATATATATATACACAAATATCTATGTAATTTTTAAAAAATAAGTTTTAAGAAATAAATTATTGATATCTTCAATTTTTATGTTGCCCCAAATTTCCCCTCTATCTATCCCTAGATTCCTACCAGAGAACCATCCCTTATAACAGAGAATTTTTCCTCATAAATGTTTCTCTCAACCTTTGTTCATACCATTATCTATTCCCCAAGTACTCCCTCCTTCCCTCTGCCTTCTTTTGAAATTCCACTTATACTCCAAAACCTAGTTTGAATTCTATCTCTATCATGGAAGCCTTCCCTGAGAGTCTCAGCCCACAACAATATCTCTTTCCTCTAAATTCTCATTGCTTTCCATGACAGTCATGCCACCTCATCATAGTTTGCCAACTTGTTTCATGTAAGCTTCTGGAAGTTAGTGACTCATCTTTGTCTTTGTATTACCAGTATCTAACAAAGGTCTGACACATAATAGGTGCTAAATAAAAACTTATTCATTTCTATACTTGTGAATTCCTCAGAAGGAAAGAAATAAGTATTGCATGCTTTAATATGTGTAAGGCATGGTGTTAGATGCTCAGTATATGTCAGTGTTGCCTAAGAGTACACATACAGTATATATTTAGTGTGTGTGTGATTGGGGTAGCTGGGTGGTGAAGTGAATAGAGTTTTGGGCCTAGATTGAGGAGAATCTGATTTCAAATCTGGCCTCAGATACTTAGTAGTTGTGCGACCCTGGACAAGTCACTTAACCCTGTTTGTCTCAGTTTTCTCAAGTGTAAAATGAGCTGGAGAAGGAAATGCAGACTACTTCAGTATCTTTGCCAAGAAAACTCCCAATGGGGTCACAAGGAGTTGGACATAACTGGAAATGACTAAATAACAACAAATATGTGTGATGAATGAATGAATGATCAGATGAATAAATAACTTTGGTCCGGGCTGCAGGGGACAGAAACATTGCCTTGGACATTTGTTGATGACACTTCCATTTTTAGGAAAGGCTTCCAATTTTCTCTAGTACTGAAGCAGATCTGAATATAAAGAGCACAGTGACTAGGAAGAAATCTCTTGGTTTTCTTATCCTAATCTAGAATTCCACAATGACAGGTTAACTGGGGACATCATCATCATCCAACCCCGTTCCACTCAAGTAAGTTTGGAAACACCCTTCTTCTGTGGGCTAGGCCTCTGGGGTGTGTTATTTAAGACAGTTTGGGTCATAATCTGCTTGTTAAAATGATCTAGACAATTTCATAACACAATGTTTTTGAGGAGGAAATATAGAACCTAGGGACAATGAGCATAAAGTATGCTGAGGGTGGCTTTCCAGTGTTGACCTGTTATCACCTTGGCTACCCAAATGTGAGCTCAGTGTTAGTGAGCATGGATTGAGGTAGGCAATTAACTCCTGTTTAGCTTCTCAGAGAATTCTGAGTACAGTAGGAATTTTAATTTGTGTGCAGAAGCCTCGTTGTTCAAAGAGGACTGGTTAGCTTGATCAAGTTTCACTTTGTGCTTGGAAAACTTAAAGTGAATCATACTTGACAGATTATGTCATCGACCTCTCCCCCATAATAAGGATGAAAAGCAAATCCTGAAGTGCTGGATTGGGGACTGGTCCCACAGTGAAAGAAGGATGTAGAGTTAGACTCGGGCCTGCTAAACATTTAAAGATCTTGTGGGCTGTGAATGATGCTAGGCATTGGTGGAGAGATGAGTTAATTTATATCAGATATCTTTATTCCTGTTTTCCATAGGAGATGATTCACAGGTGATTCTCAAAAATTGTGAATGGGATAAAATTAGAGGAGAGAGAAAAGAAACTCATATTTATTTAGCTTGGAGAAAATCGAGGGAAAATTCAGCCATAGTCTTTATGTTAGTAGAAGCAAGATAGTTTAATGGAAAGAGTGTTGGAAGTGGAGGCAGGAGAGTCCTGAGTTCAGATTTTGGTTCTGGCAGTTACTATGTAATCCTGGGCAAGTATTTAATGTCTTTGAGGCTCAGTTATGTCATCTGTAAAAAGAAAATATTAATGTCCTGTTCGTACCCCTCTGAGGGCTCCCAGGGTTGTTGGGAAGAAATAGTTTGTAAGCTTTAAGGTACTGCATAAAATGTGGACTTTTATCATTTTCAATCAATGAAAGATCATTAAATATCTTTTATGTGCCTGCCATTATGCAGGGCACCCTCTTTTTAAAGATATAAATAGTTAATAAAATATTATCAGTGAGTTTTATAAAACTCATGAGGTAGCTAGGTGGTGTAGTGTTGGGCCTGGAATCAGGAAGACTCATCTCCCTGAGTTCAAATCTAACCTCAGAGACTTTGCTATGTGACCCTGGCTAACTCACTTAACCCTATTTACCTCAGTTTCCTCATCTGTAAAATGAGCTAGAGAAGGAAATGGCAAACCACTCCAGGATCTTTGCCAAGAAAACTCCAGATGGGGTCATGAAGGATCAGACAGGACTGAAAACTGAACAGCAAAAGATATAACTCATGTCTTTTTTGAAAACAAATTGAAACAGCCATCAACTCCAGTATGAATAATTTTGGTTAGAGGAAGAATTTCCTGAGGAAGTTAGTTAAGTAATAGAATGAGAGACTATGTTGGGGGTTGTGTCTCTCCTGGAGGTCTCCCAAAAAGATCATATTGGAATGGTTTGGAGGTGCTCTGCAGAGGGAGAGGGTTGGATTCAATGACTTCTCAAGACTTTTTTAACCTGATTTTATGATTATATAATTGGGTTTTTCCTTGATAGTTAATGTTTACGTTTGAGAACAATGAGAGAGTTTTCTGTTCAGGTACCTTATGGATGGTTTCTTACTGTCCCTTCTCACTTTGGAATTCTCTGACAATGATTCTGTGGAGCTGGACTTTGGATTCTGTGGAGCTGGAGTAGGTAGCATGAGAAGATGATCTTTTAATCCACTCTGTCAAGGAGGAGACCCTTGGGCTCAGATGACTCTGGAGGAGAAAGTGAGGCTGGTGACTTTGCCCATCCCTCCCTCACTTAAATCCAATTCATTGCATGTCATGGCATCACCTCCCTGATGTCAGGGTCCTCCTCAAGAGTGAAGGACAAACAACAAGGAGGACAACTGAAGTTAGTAACAAAATATCCTTCCTGAGAATTTTCCTCAGAACTGAGTCATCTTTCTCAGAAATAATTGGCAATTTGAACCTCCATAACCTCAGAGTCTCCCCTGGGCTCACCAGTTACTTTATGAACTAAACTGCTAAACCAAAAGACTCTCGAGTAAGGTTTATACTTTCATCATCAGCTGCTTGGCCATGTGGTGGACATCTCAGACTTTCTGGACATTTCAAGTGGAAGGTTGTGAGTGCAGGACCAGGAAGTACAAGACCAGGAAGGTGTTTTGGCTCAAAGCGTCTCCTCTCTTTCCCTGAACACCCCAAACATAACAGATGGATGTGGAGACTCTGCAGAACGTCAGGGCTGGGGATGTGAATAGGCTCAACAGAGCCACAGATGTCTACTTATTCTTTTCATCCAGAGACAAGCTGGTTCAAGCAGCTGTTTAACTCAGTAAGTCCCCAAAGACAAATGCCTCGATCTTCAACCTTCATGGAACCAGCTAAGTGGCAAACTGTATAGAGCCCCAGAGCTGGAGTCAGGAAGGAACTGAGTTCAAATTTTGTTTCCTACCCTTACAGCCTGTGTGACTTTGGGCAAGTTGTTTAACCTCTATTTGCCTTGGTTTCCTCTTCTGTACAATGGGGATAGTGTCCCCTAACTCACAGGGTTGTTGTGAGGATCACACAGGTTACTCTGAGTGAAGGACTTTTGTAGACCTTGAAATGCTATATAACTATTAACTATTCTTCTTAAAATACTAAACATTTGCTAATTATTAGACTTCTTAAGTTCAAGTCAAGTTGACAAGCATTTATTCAAAGTATTATACATTATTCAAATCTATTGCATTATAAATTCTCTATATTTGACGTAATATATTACATGTAATATATCATACATAATATATATTGTGTATTATATATAATATGTAACATGTAATACATAATATTTGTTATCTATTGTATATAGTATATAGAACTATATATACTACATATAACACATAACATGTGCTATATATTATATGTATATTATACATGATATATTACATTATATATTATACATAATATATAACATAATACATAATATATATTATATTATATATACATATAATACATAATATATGTTATATATTACATAGGATATATTACATGTAATATTATGTAGCACATAATATATTTCATATTACATATATTATTTTGTTTTATAACAATATATTATCATATAATCAGATATTATATGTCATTGTATATATCCTATATAATCCTATATAATATTATATATTATTTAAATTCATATGGCTGTCACATGGATCTAGAACTTCTGAGCTCTTCTTCTCTGATACATATAATTAGCACAGGCCTTCATTCTCAAGGATAACATTGGTTGCTGTCCTTTGTCTTTCAAGAGGACCAACATGACATCACCATTGTAAAGTGAAGTTTCAGTGTGTCCAGCTGTGGCTGATCAGACCAATACAAGCTTGGAATACTCTACCACAGGTTGGGCACAGATAGTCTGTGTGAAGATTTGGGGTGGATATCCCAAATTTGTGTATCCTGCGTTTACTTTATGCTGTCTCACTCCTGCTTTGCTCAAAGAGCACAGCACCTTTTCTTCTTTCTATGCCTTGCTTAGGGGTCCTGTGCCAGTGTCTCCCATGTTGCACAGTCAAATCCAAAGTTCTTGAGAGAGACCTTGAGAGCATCCTTGTATCGTTTCTTCTGGCCACCATGTAACCGCCTGCCCCATGCAAGTTCTCCATAAAATAGTCTTTTGGGAAAGCATACATTTTGCATTCGAACAACATGCCTAGCCCATCAAAGTTGTGCTCTCTGAACCATAATTTGAACACTTGGCAGTTAAGCTCAAGCAAGGACTTCAGTGTCTGGTACCTTATCCTGCCAGGTAATCCTCAGAATCTTCCTAAGACAGTTCAAATGGAAGTGATTCAGTTTCCTGGCATGGCGCTGGTAGACTGTCTATGTTTCCTAAGCATATAACAATGAGGTCAGCACAACAGCTCTGTAGACCTTCAATTTGGTAGTCAGTTTAATATCTCTTCTCTCCCAAACTTTTCTTCGGAGCCTCCCAAACACTGAGCTACCTTTGGCAATGCATGCATCCACCTCATTGTCAATGTGGACGTCCTTGGAAAACATTACTAACAGTATGACTACCCATGTTTAGGTATTTTTAGTCATTCATTCATCAAACATTTATTGAGTGCCTGGCATGTTCCAATGACCCATGGGTCTTCTCATACTCCATATATTTAATGTGTCTCTGCATTTGTGACTGTAGCCACTCTTGGTAGGGTTTAATATCATTTCCCTCTTTGCTTCTTCAGTTTTGGAGAACGGTGACCAGCAAATGTTACCTTGAGCGGACAGCCTACTCTTCTCGTTTTTCTGGAGATAATTAAATGCACATGACAGTAATACAAAGTAGAGCATCGTATCTGACAGAGGGCCAGAAAAATAATAACTTATGGGTTGAACTGAATTGAACTGAGCCTTAACACTGAAAAAAGGAGACATCTTGTCTCTCACATCATATTGATCTGTCTGTTGATTCCTTCTCAGTAATTAATGTAGTGTTATTACCTACTGAATAAAACTCTAGCTCTTTAGCCTGGTCCTCAAAGTCCTTCACAATCTGGTATCATCTTACCTTTCCTTTTTTGTGTTGCTTCCCTTTCTTTATACATTGTCCACTCAATGGGATTACACTCTGATTTTGCTAATGTCTTTCCATGGTCTAATAAGACTCTCCTCTCCCATTTACTCGAAGGACCTTAATGAAAGAATTCCTCAAAAGACCAAGCCATATCAATACAGTGTATGCTTGAAAGATATCAACAAAGCAAATAGATGAACATCAAAAAGATGAACATTTTTATTTCAAAGTAAAATTATAATAATTTTTTGTATGTCAGTTGACATGCTTGGTCCTGCTAGTGTTAATTTCTGACTCATCCTTCAAATCCTAACTCAAATATCACCTTCCACAAGAAGCATTCCCTTATGGTTTCCGTTAGGAACAACTTTTTTCTTATGACTCACATAGCACTTTATTTTTTCCCCCTTTCATGGGTTTTTAAAATATTGTATGTTATAATGATTTACATTATTATTACTATGAGTACTTTTTATGCTTTCTCCATTTATGTGCTCCTGTGAATCCTACAGTCATAAATCCATAGATTTAGAGATGAAATGTATCTCATAGTTTATCTAGTCCTATTCACTCATTTTACAGATGAGCAAACTGAGGCCTATAGAGCTGAAAATTAACACAAGTGGTAAGTGGTAGAACCAGAATTTTAGCCTAAGATCTCTGATTTCAAATCTAGAGTCCTTTATATCTTTTGAATTGTCTGTGGGATGAAATAAGATTGTTTTCTATCCAAACACATTCTTAACGAGCACCTTGAGTGATTGTATGAGAGCCAAGGGTTCCTATTTTCCCACAATTGTGGCACCTTTGACAAGAACTGTATTTGGATTTTTTCCCACAGAAAACTCCAGGTAGTACCAAAGAGAGAAAATGATCTTTTTTAGGGTAGTATCAGATCAGGCCTAGTCTCTTTACCTTTATAGTAGGGGAAGGGTTCTGGACCATCCATTATAATAGGTACTCAAAATATTTTGGGGTAGGTAGGTGGCATAGTGGATAGAGTGCTTGGGCCTGGAGTCAGAAAAGCTCACCTTCCTGAGTTCAAATCCAGCCTCAGACACTTACTAGCTATGTCACCTAGGCAAGTCACTTAACCCTGTTTGCCTCAGTTTCCTCATCTGTAAAATCAGTTGGAGAAGGAAATGGCAAACCACTCCAGTATCTTTGCCAAGAAAACCTAAATGGAGTCACAGAGTTGGTCATGACTGAAATGACTTAACAACAACTATCCATAACATCACTAATGAATCAGCCAGTCAGTCAACAAGCATTTATTGAGCTCTTAATTATGGGCCAAGCAATGGGTTAAGTTCCAGAGATATAAAGAAAGGGAAAAAAAAAATAACTCACCCTCATCCTTACCCTCAAGCAGCTCATACAGTGGAGGAGACAGCATTCAAATAGTTTTGCACATTATATGTGTGTGTAGGTATGTGTAGGTATATAATAGGTAGCATTTATATATTATTTTTGAGTTTGCAAAACTCTTTACATATGTTAATTTATTTGATCATTTTTGTACCTTGTTTGGGGTATATGTACAATGTTTATAAATGTATTTATATATAAATGTGTTTCTATACATATATAAGCATGTTTGCATGCATAAACACACGTGGATATATAGAAGAACAGCATAAATGAAGGTAATTTTTAGAAGGAAGGCACTAGCAGGGGGAAGGACAAGGAACTGCATTCCTGCAGAAAAGGTGGGACTTGAGCCGAGGCTTGAAGGAGGCGGGAGAAGCCAACCCTCTGCTTCAAGACCTCCGTTAACATGGAGCTTGCCAGACAGAACATTTGAGTTTTTGCATCTCCTTGTCCCTCTGCCTTGTGTTCCCCCTCGTGACTCTCCCAGGCTCTCTCATGAGCTTCCCTTTCTCTTTCTTCTTTGAACTGTTTCCCCAGGCTCTACAAACCCACTGTACTTTGGGGGTTAGGTAAAAGGTTTGCTTCCCCCTCCCACTGCTAAGTGAATCAGTGTTTTCAGATGAATTAATTGGTGTGAAAAGAGAGTTTCCTTTTTAGGAAAAATAACAAATCCATGAAACAATCACATACAAGACTTTCATGAGCATGTTCTCATCTTCCCCTTAGGGTGGATGACTTGGCTGTAAATAATTAGTCTAGAACAGAGTTGGCTGAGTTTGAGTGGCATTGTCAAGGCTGAGCCTGGGAAAAATTCTGAGTTAGGTAAAGCTTGTCCATGGCTTCCTCCCATCTCTTTTTTAACACCATTTCCCAAAATAAATTATAGGTCATATTGTATATCAGAGATCACAGGAGTTAAAATGAGATGAGATCTTGAAAATCAAGAATAACAGAATCTCCAGGTCTGAAGAAATCCCAACATTCATGTAGTATGGCCTATTCCCGAAGGGTACGGAAAGCGCAGCAGGAAGGAAGGGAACAAGAATTTATTAAGGGCCCACTGTGATCCAGGCACTTTACAAATATTATCCCATTTGATAACATCAAACAAAACAGAAATTCCTCATACAACATGACGCACAAGTGATTACTCAGCCTCTGTTTGAAAATTGGTAGGGGGTGGGGAATTTACTACAGCCAGGTTTCTGATTAGTGTGCATAAGATCACATTATTTGAATCCATGCTGCCTATTTCCATTGGACTGGAACCAATGACTACATTATACATGATTGTATCTTTGAAGAATGTGAATTTTTAAATAAAATATTGAATTATTTAAAAAACCTACCAAAAAAATGAAGAATGTAAATTCAGATACATGTGGCCACTTCCGGAGATTCATTATATACACTAATATAGCATCACCTCCTGAGATAATTAATTCCACTTTTAGGCATTTCTAAGTCTTTCAGCTTTTGCTCCTGTACTGCCATCTGAGACAAATCTCACCCCTTTCCCACAAGATACCCTTCAAATATTAAAGGCAGCTCATGCACCTACTCTACAGGTAGATTAAACTCTTTGAGTCTCAGTTTCCTTATATGTAAAATAAGGATCATTATATTTGAACTGTTTCAGTGTTGGGAAGAAAGCACTTAGCAACCCTTAAAATGCTTATGTAAATGTGAGTGCTATATAAATGCGAGTTATTATTAATTATGTTAAGTTCTCTTCAAGCATTATAATTTTATCATTTTGTGCCTTACAAATGTCTGTCCCATCTGTAGTGCAGCTGCTCTCATTTTTCTCCTTAGAGGGAATCTTGTAAGGAAGCACAGAGTGTGCAAATATCAGTATTCTACCTCACTTATTAATGTTCAACAAGTTTTAAGAAATTGGAAGGGTGAATTCATTTTAATATTATTTGAAATAAATCTTTGAAAATTAAGATAATATGGATAAGAATATGATCAGTGCATAGGCTGGGTCAAACAGAGTGGTATGTGGGAAGCATTACTTCTAGCTGAGGGTGAGCTAGAGCCAACTTGTACCAGCTTTCAAGAGCTGGTTGTTAAATTTGTAGTGTGAGGATTTACACCTTGGAAGTTGAAAAATGCTGCAAACCAAGGCTTGTTTTATAGTTTTGTTGATTGTCTAGACTTAAGAAAGTGTTGGAGAAAATGTTAATAATTCATATTAAACTTGAAAGTATATCATGCACACCTTCTCCCCCCCCCCCCCACGGGGCTGGTTGCTAAACATTTACATCATACCCTTGTGTATACCCCACATAAAGTAGCAGCAAGCAATATTTTTGGACGTTTCTAATAATACTTTGCATGAAAGATTTGGGGAAGTCTGACCATCCATGATTCCAGAGAAATTATGAGGAAGCACCCTAACTATCTCCTGACAGAAAGGTACTGGACTTTGGGGGCAAAAAGAAATAGACATTTTTTGGATGTGGCCAGTGAAGAATTTTGTTTCACTTGATTAACCACATGGGTTTTGTTTTTCTTTTTTTCCCTTTTTCAATGACAAGAGGAAGAGAAATAATAATTTTTTGCTAATTGAAAAACAAAGTTTAATTTTTTAAAAAGATTCAGGGAGGTTCTCATCTAGATGTTTCTAGAAACTTCCTGCAGTTTATTCAGGATTAAGGTTTATAGTGATTTATCAACTTTGAACAGAATGTCAAACAGAGATAAAGGAACAAGTATATATCAAAAATAGATGGAGGATCATTTTACATCTATCAGACTGGTTAAAGTGATAGAAGGGGAAAAGTGACAAATGTTGATAGGGATATGAAGAAATTGGACCTTAATTCATTTTTGGTGGATCCATGAGCTGATCCAACTATTTTGGAGAAAGGTTTGGAATTATGCCCAAAGAGTTATTAAACTGCCTATATCCTTTAACCTAGCAATACCACTGTTCTGTTTCCCAAGAGGATTAGGGAAAATAGAAAAGAGCCTACGTGTTCTAAACTATTTATAGCAGCTCTCTTTGTGGTGGCAAAGAACTGGAAATTGCAGGGATGCCCATCAATTGGGGAATGGCTTAACAAATTGTGGTATATGTTCATGATGGAATATTACTCTGCTGTAAAAAATGATGAGCTCAATGATTTTAGAAAAGCATGAGAAAAGAATGAAATAATGAACAATGAAATGAGTGGGACCAAGAGAACATTATATACAGTAATAGCAATATTGTTTTAAGAACAACTTTGAGTGACTAAGTCATTCTGACTGTTATAAAATTAGCCTCAAAGATCCTATGAAGGTAAATGCTGCTTGAATCTAGAAAGGAATGTTGCTGTGATATAGGAAAAGGTGATCTGGTTGATTTAGAAAAAATGGAGAGACTTGGACTTATGAAGGAAGAGGCTATATACCTTCAGAGAAATAGATGATAGGAAGAAATAATCATAATATGGTAACTGAGATGTGTGTGAGTGTATATGTGTATACATGCATATGTTTATAGATATCTATGTATATGTGTGTGTACCTATGTGTGTGTGTGTGTATGTGTATACACATACACACACACACATATCCATGCTTAATTATAGCCTTCTCTGGTGGGGGAAAAATAAAGTAAAAAGTACACAACAGAGAACAAAAGAAAACCAACCAGGAAGCAAAGAAAAACTGGGAAGTTTTGAAAAAATGTGTATAATGTTTATTATGTAGGTTTTTTAATGGCAATTTATTGTTTTTTATTGAATCTTATGGTCTGCTATATACAAGGCAATTTTTTTCTTTTCTTATTTTGTATTAAAAAATTACAATTTTTTATTTAAAAAGAATAAATGGTGGAAATGGATTATGGTGGGTAGATGTGGAAATGATTTGTATTTTGGATATGTCAGTCTTTTTCTGCTACAGTCAGGAATGAAATTTCTCTTTTGCTCTATTTGGCATCACATGCACATTTGAGGTTTTTGTTTCAAGCAAAGACAGCACAGGATAGTAAAACGATCAGTGGAGTTAATCAGAGGACCTGGGTTTGAATCTTGCCTCTATAGTATGACCCTCAGTTTCTCCATCTGTAAAAAGGAGTTGGACTGATTGCTAAGTTGAATGATCCCTTCCATCTCTAAATCCTTGAACTTAAAGCTGTAAGTTAGAGTGTGATCATTTATTATAAGAAAATGAAATAAAATAAAATTCAGTAGCACTTTCCCTCAGCACATTTCAAATATATCCTCATTAATTTTTTTAAAAAATACATTTACATGCAACTACTTAGGAATGATGTATGTTCTCTAAAGTGGGGTCGGACCTCTGATAGCCATGTGGACATGGGATAGTCACATGTCAGGAAATCCAAATAAAATCTATAAACATTTATGCATAAGGAACTGTTCTGTGATAATTATAAAGTAAATGAAATATAGTTCTGGTGTGGGTGGACCTGATAATACCAAATGAACAAATTAATGGAATGATCCGTCAGTCAACATACATTTATTAATGTATGCCATGGACCATGATAAGTGCTGGGGCTACAAAGAGTCAAGTGACAGTCTTTGCCCTCAAGGACCTTACATTCTAGTGGGAGAGACAACAGACAGCTTCGTGTAATTTATATACAGGCTAAATGTGAAGTAATTAACAGAGGAATTTGCTAGAATTAAGAGGGGTTGGGAAAGGTTTCCTAAAAAAGATGGGATTTTATTTGGAACTTGAAGTAGCTTATTAGGGTGAGAAAAAGAGGAAGAGCAGTGCAGGTATGGGGCATAAAGAAAATCCAGAACTAGGATGGAGACTGGACATGTGTTTTCAGTAACGTAGGTGGGGGTGTCAAGCACACTACCCACACTACCCAGCATGCTGTTCGGCACACTCCTGAGTGTGGAATTAGGTTAAAATGTAAAAATTGAAATATTTTGCAACAAAAAACCCCCAAATTAGATAATATTAATATGTAGTTTTCTAAGTCAATATGCTGCCCAGAGGGATTCTTATCTATGGTTTGTTGTTGTTCAGTCATTTCAATCATGTCCAGTTCTCCTTGACCCCATTTTGGGTTTTCTTGGCAGAGATACTACAATGGTTTGTCATTTTCTTCTCCAGCTCATTTCAAGAATGAGGAAACTGAGGTAAACAGGGCTAAGTGACTTGCTTAGGGTCACACAGTTAGTTAAGTGTCTGAGGCCAGATCTGAACTCAGGAAGAGTCCTCCTGACTCCAAGCCCATCCAAGACTCTATCCACTGTACGTTTCCTAGATGTAGAGTTTAGTGGCCCCCATTTCTATATGATTCTGACACCACTAGTATAAGGAGCAGCTAGCACAGTACTTCCTTTATCTAAGCAGGTGCACACCTTCCAGCCAGCATGTGCCAGAGACAGGGCTAGAACCCCAGTATGGCTCTGGGGCCAGCTCTCTATCCACTATTCATGCTGTCATTCAGAAGCATGGTGACCTTGTTAAAAAAGAATAATTAGGAATTGTTGGCTGTTCCCTGCCAGCACCGTTGGCTTGCTTTTTTAAAAAGTTAATCTATTCCAAGGAACTATTAGCTATCACATTTAAATGTGAGGCACATTCAATGAAAATCTGGTAAAAAGTAAGAACTAAACCAGAATGAAAGTACAAGTAGTTTTCTTATAATGAATCAAAATTTCAAAGAGAGAAACAATTGATATGAAAATTTATCCATACCCAGCAGCCATCAGTGGCTTGGCCTTTACCGAATTATTTGATTATAGCATGTGAGAGCTGGGAGGAACTTTAGAAAGAATCAAGCCAAACTCTCTTAGTTTAGAGATTCAGATCTGCAGACAGATCTATAAAGCAAAGCCAAAGCAAGGAAGTGATTTGTCTGAGATCTGTTAGATAGTAAATAGGAGAGGTGAGATTAGATACAAGATCTTCTCAGTAAATACAGTATTGTAGAAATGTGAGCTCTTACTCGTGTGTGTGTGTGTGCGTGTGTGTGTATGTGTGTGTTTCCTTCCTTCTGAGGACTTCATAAGAATATAAGTCTTGCTATTTGATGTTGCCTTGGCTTCCCCAAGAGATGGGTCTTGTCTTCTGTGTTACTACTGTAAGAGTATGGATACTTGCTGAAGAGATGGGGTGTCTCAATCAATCTATCAATCAGTAAGCATTTATTAAATGCCTACTATGCACCAGGCACTATGGATACAAAAAGATGTAAGATAGTCCCTGCCCTCAAGGACCTTATAATCTATTAGTTTGTTTATCTGTGAGTGCTGGGAGGAAGTTGGAGAAGAGATTTGAGATGGTTATATTTTGTGGGGTGATGGCTGTTGGGTTCATTGGGTGAGACTTGTCTGAGTGTGTAATTCTGAGGCCCTGCCTGTAGCAAACAAGCAGCACCAACAGGGAGGAGACAACACACAGCAAGGGAGCCTATTAGCATCAGAGGAAATTGGGAGTGTTTGGGAGATTGGTATTTTACCCTTACTGGTGATTTAAATTAGAACTAATTCTGTAAGAATTTGCTTCCTAAAGAAGGGGTTTGGACATGAGATAAAAAAAAAAAAAGCTTCATCTAAGTGAGCATTTCTTTTACCTTAAGGCTTGAAGGAACTGAGAAATCTGTCATTCTGTGTTGTGGTCTGGCAGAGAAGTAGCAGCAGAACCCTTTCTACCAATGGGATGCACAACATGAAGATAGCTAATTTACTGTCCTACGATATGTCAGGAAGAAGCAAAGGCTCTGAGCCAGACTTTCAGAACTAGGGGGTGGGAGTAGGGGTATGGGGGGCACAGGAGGGAGGGAGAGAGAGACAGAGAGATATACAGAGAGGAGGAAAAGGGGTAGACAGAAGAGGAGAGAGAACACGTCAATTTTTTGAGTAACTCTTGTGTAAATTTCCTCATCAAGAGCAGATTGCAAAAAGTAATCCAGAGTTGTTTAGTTTTTAATTGAGCCTGACCTTTGCCTTGTGGATGGTAATATGCTGCTTGAAAAGACAGTCCTGAGTGACCAGCACTTTGATTTCTATGATTTGCATATGATCCATTTTACTTGGAGAAAACTGAAGCATTTCCCTGGAGGTGGCAGTGGTGCTAGAGAACTTACACAGCAGTATTGCCAGTTGGGGAGGTTTGGGTTAAACTCATTTCCGATGCCTTCCCCTGTTCTCAAGGTTTTGTTGCCATATCTCATAGAGGACCAGGGGAAGCCTGTATGTCTTTGAGGCAGGCCTTTTCCAAACAGTAGGTAGCTTCAGATGGCAGTACATCCTCCTCTGATCCTCCAGTGGGAACTCAGCAGGAAATTGCATTTGTTAGCCATTACCATTCCTTAGAAGCAGAGACTGTAAAGACAAAAAAGCTCCTTAGTAATATTTGTTCCCAACCACTCAACCAATTTTGTATTCTTTCAGGCTAGGGCTTCCTATTAAAATAGGATAGCTGTCAATTTTTTGGCTTAAAGCTCTCCTTTCTAAATGTACATTTTAAATTTGCTTTTAGTATACCTTTCAGTTAGCTTCTTGACTAATCAGATCTTTGTGAGAGTTGGGAGGTATCTGAGAGCACTGAATGAAACCCATTCATTTACAGATGAGTGTCCCCAATGGTATAGTAACTTGAAATGCCAAATACTAGGATTAGTAGAGAATGAGCATCCCATCAATTTCAGTCCTTTGTGAATTTTGGCCATCAAAAGTAAAGATCGAAAGGCTGGTCATTCAGCCTTCTGAAAACCTTTAGGGTGATAAGGGTGACTGATGAGTGCATCATGGTGTCTCTTGTAGTGTTATATAGTTTACCCTCAAAAAAATATTATACTAAAATTTCATTGTATCACTCTTTACCATAATGGTTGGAGGGTCTTGCTTATCTTAGACTCTATTTGAGGAGATTTAATTAGAGAAGTACAAAAGGTGTTTGATATAAAGGGTCTCACTTATAAAGATAATGCCATGGTATGGACAATGAATGAGGATAGGGTAATAGCAAGAATTTATTCATTTAAAAATTTTCCCCTGCCAGAGGATGATGCTTTAAAAAAAAATCAATTTATCAAATATTTATTTTATTTTTTAAATTTATGCTTACTTTTTTTCCTTTTTAAGTTTATTTTTAATTCATGGTATAAAACAGTCATTTCCCTAACATAGTACACTAAAAAAAGTTTGTGCATGAAACTGCAAATCTCCTATGTACTACTTGCTATTTCTTTCAAATATACAACAAAATTATCATGTTAATGTCTTTTTCTTCCTCCTCCTCTCCTAGAGATGGCTACTATTAGACATAAGTAGGTGTATACGTATATGTGTATAATGTGTATACATATATATATATAACGTTATATATATAAAATACACATACACACATACATACATATATATATAAATTATTCTGTGCATACTTCTATTTATCAGTTCTTCCTTGGGATGCAAATTTAGGAGGAGATGCATTTAGAAGAGTCATCCTGTTAGAAAAACAGAATTGTAGAGCTAGGAGAAAAAGAATTGTAGAGTTGAGAGATTATTTAGGGATCTGTGTTTTTCCGTTATTTTCAGTTGTGTCTAACTCTTCATGACCCCTTTTGGGGTTTTATTGACAAAGGTATTGGAGTAGTTTGCTGTTTCCTTCTCCAGCTCATTTCAGAAATGAGGAAACTGAGGCAAACAGGGTTAAGTGAATTCCAGGGTCACACAGCTAATAAGTATCTGAGACCAGGTTTGAACTCAGTTCTTCCTGACTCCAGACACAGTATTATATTCACTGTGTCACCAAACTGCTCTCTAAGTGGTGGGAAGGATAAAAGGAAACTCTTATTAGCAGGAGGGAGAAATGGAAGGGGGCATGGTTTCTATGGATGCCAAGATCAAATGATCTTCATATGGAAGGGATATACATAGAAAGGTTTATATAAGTCAGGGACATTTCACATCCGTTTCCAAGACCGAAGTGCTACTTTCATTACTACAGCCCAAGATACGGCCATATCATCCCACCTACTTGTATTAAACATGTAGTCAAATAAAACTTCAGCTCTTTCTTCAGTTTAACTGCTGCCAAATTTGGTGTTCCTATCTTGTAAAAGTGATTTAAAATCTAGATATATGTGTATGCATTTGTGTATCTATCATTATATCTGTGAATCTATGTATCTATCATCTGCCTATATAAAGGCTGCATATTTTTTTTGTTAAATTTCTATCCTTAATTTTGGTTTTGTTTTCTGAATTGTAAAGATTTGGGCTGGTTTTTTTTTTCGGAACCTTGAGTGTCTTTAGTTGTATGATCACTCAATGCTACCCTCATTGTTAATATCATAGAGATGGAAGGGATCTCAAAGAATATCTAGTTAAACTACTTTATTTTATAGATGACAAACAAGACTCAGAGAATTTAAGTGACTTAACTATAGTTACACAGGTTGTAATTTGCAGAGATGGGATTCAAACTCAGGTCCTGGGGTTTCCAGGTTTGGCATGATCAGCCCTCTTTGGGTATGGGTTTTTTTCTTTTAAATAAAGTTCTAAACTAAACCCTACAACCAAATGCCAAATAAGATGAGCATTTCCATATATGAAATAGAACAAAACAAAAGGGGGACTGAACTGGAAACTGTGCCTCTCTTTTATATAGCTTGCTTCCCCTTTTATGTATGTAATATGTAATCTAATCTAATAATCTAATATTTAACTTTCTAAGCCGTACTGATTATGTTTCCTTTTGACCTACGTTTAGTTCTTATATCTGTATAAAAGAAATGTTTTAATGATCTACTTTTCTTTCTTTTTCTTTTTTTTTACAGCTCAATCACTAACTCTCCTTTCCCTTATACCTTCCCATCCCCAAACTGAAAAAAGGAAAAGAAAGAACCCTTCATAACAAATACGCCCAGTCAAATAAAGCAAATCCTCACATTGGTCATGGTAAAAAAAAACCCACATCTTATTTTTCCTTTTGAGTCCATCTCCTCTTTGTCAAGAGGTATGTAGCACACTTCAGTGCTGGTCCTCTGGAATCGTGCCTGGTCATTTGACTAGATTTCTGAAGTCTTTCCAAGTTGGTCCACTTCACAGTATTGCTCCATCACTTGTTGCTTTGGTTCTGCTTACTTCATTCTGCATCATTTCATACAAGTTTTCCCAAGTATCGCTGAAACCATCCTTTTGTCATTTTTCATGGTCCAATAATATTCTGTGACATTCATATACCACCATTTGTGGAGCCATTTCCCAATTAAAAGGAAATGGAGTGAGTTTGGCATAACTTGTTCTTAATGAATCCCTGTGGGCCCCTAATGATGTCTAAATCCTCTTATGTCTTCTTACAAACCATGTACTTAATAATCTTTCCTTGATTTTTGCAGAAGATTGACATCAGGCTTATAATTATGTAGTTTCTGGAATCTAACCCTTTCTTTCTTTTTGAAAATCAGATTATTTCCATTTCCATTTCCCTTTCTTTCTGATTTATCAGATATTATTCACTGTGTGTCTGTGATCACTCTACATGTTTCTTTCATTTATTTAGTCGGTCACTTACATGTTCATTTGGTAATTTATTCACAGATGCCTTCTTAAGCCCCCACAATATGTAATGAGCTATGATGGGCACAGAGAGATAGATCCGTAACCAGGAAATCTTTTCTTCTCAGATAAAATTCAGTTGTGGGGCATGAGGAGCAGACCTCAGGACACAAGACTCTGTGGTGATGTAGGACAGAAAGCCAAGCTTCCTCTCAGTGAACAGAAAGAATGTCATGGGTGTCGTTTGTGAAAGACAAAGGAAGGCACAGCTTGCTAAAAACAGTCTGTCTTGGATAAAGCCCATTTATACTTAAGTCCCCAACCCCTGGAGTGGTAGTAGGTGAGGGTGCAGTTATGGTATAGGGAGAGGAGAGCCCTGGAGGCAGTGAAACCAGGGCTGATGAAGGAGTGAAATACTGCTGCACAGTCTGGATCAGCAGAGGACTTTTGGGTGTGAGGATGTTGGACTGGGGGTTGAGGGGACCTCGGAGGGGAAGAAACATACAGTCCTTGTTTTAACTACTGAAAGGCCCTTATTAACCCATCCTATTACAGCTTTCCAGAGAGAGTTAGAGAGATGAGTAAGATTAGTTCCCTGCTTTTGAGAATCTTTCAGTCTGGTAAGAGTGATACAACCAATGCAAATATCTATAATAAAAAAAAAAGGATATGGTAGAGTACTGAAAATCATCTAGGCCAGGAGAACTTACTTTAAAGGGACTAACACTAAGATGTTTTCTTACTATTTCCTAATCCATTTTATACTTCACTTCTCTCTCTGTGATGTTTGGGCTATCCTGATCACCTTTGCTGAAGAAAATGGAAATGAAATTGGAATTAAGCAACTCTGCCTTCTCTTTATCATCTGCTAACATCATATTATCTTCCCTAAGAAGTGGGTCTGAACCTTTTTTACTCTTTTTGGCTGAACTTAGCACCCTCCCCCTTCCAAAGAAAAAAAAAAAACAATCCCTTTCCCTTTTCAGTAGTTGTCTCCAGCCTCTTTCACTTTGGGCTCGGGCACAAGTCTTACTGGATGTGTGACTTCTCTTAATCTTTAGTAACATTTATCTCCTTCCACCTTTTGTACTAGGTGGAGTTTTGCACTGTCTCCTTTCTTTCAAAGATGGTTATGAAGTTATGTGTGTGTGAGTGTGTGTGTGTGTATGTGTGTGTTTGTGTATGTATTTCAAAGGCAACCTATCCCTCTAATTGTTATTATAAAAGATGATCTCACCTGAAAGAGTGCGTTAGCATTTATATTGTAGGGAGTAATTCTTTACCCTGTCAAGCCACCTTTTATGTGATTTAAGGGTAGGAAAAGAAAACCCTCAAATGCCAAACAAGCCACCCAAGAAAACCAAGCACCTAAAGTTGTAGTAACCTGTCACGTCAAACAAGCTTGTTTCCCAATCACACTTAAAATTGATGGGTGTGAGCTTTGTTTGTAGGAGCCTCTCATTTCTTAAGTCATGTTTGGGAAATAGTGATCTTAATCACCTTTTTTCTTCATGCTTTGCCAATAACCATGGTCTTATCTTTCCTGAGCTTCTGCAAACAACAGAAAAAGCATAATAATAGCTAACATTCATATAACTTTCAAGATTTGCAAAGCACTTCATAAAACCTCATTTTATCCTCACAATAACCCTGTGAGGTGGGTGGCTTGACCATTTTACACATAAGGAAAGTGAGGCTGAAAGAGGTTTAGTGATTTGTCCAGGTGACACCCCCACCCCAATACACACCACCTCAGACTGCATTGGAATTCAGGTTTACCTGAGTCCAGATTGAGTGTGCTATCCATTGCGCCACCTAGCTGCGTATGGAGCCAGGAGCTCTGGGAGAGTCATTTTCTTCCTTTTCTATTTCTGATTTTAATTTTCAGGAGTTCATTGAACACTGGCAATGCATTTGCTGTGCTGGAACTGTTTCCCATGATGAAAAAAATTAAAGGTTAATTTAGATCATAGGCATTTTTTCCCTTGGGGAATCAAAAAAGGATTTTCAGAGAGATATTTCAGCTGCTGCAGGGTGTGGCAACTCAAAGTAGGGTTTTTTTCAAGGACTGTGTTTGTCCTTTGCAGTGACCATTTTCCCAGCCTGTGAATGACTAAAGGTTATGGGTATAGAATGGAGTTAGCTTAATATAAAGGAAACGATCCAGGAAGACAAGGCATACAAGTTTGGGCAGGTTTTTGGTGACAGGCTATTCTTTTACCACCAAAGTTCCTAGTTTCTAAAACCCTCTTGGATTTTTACAAAGCATCTCTAGTTACAAATTCCTCCTGTAGACTCTCTTTAGTAATGATAATTGCAATTCCCACACTGCTTTTAAGTTTCATGAAGTTGTGAGGTCTTTCCTCAGCCTCCCATAGATTTGTTATTACTGTTTTCTAAATGAGAAGGGAAAGGACTTTGTGTAAGCATGAGTCTGAATGCTCCCAACAGCAGGGCTGATGCTCTCCCATTTGGGTGTATTTCTCTTTCTTTGGCCTCTTCCTGCTCTTTTCCTGTGGTCCTTCTGCTCATTTTTGACCCCTCCCCCCACCTGCACCCCACTAGTATTCAGATTCAAAAGGTGAAAACTATATATGTAACTCTAGCAAAAGGTTTGGTGGAATGATGACTGAAACTAATGCCCAAAATGAGGTTGGGGGATTATCTGTGGATTTCAGTGATCCATTCCTTCCCACTTTGCTTGTCACCGATAATTGGAATATATTCATCCCCTGAAAGCTTTAATTGGAGGAATAATGTCTGTCTTGATAAGAAAAGAGGACATTTAAACTACACTTGTACTCCAGGATATGCGCTGGCAGTTTGTTCACTTCTGAGATTCAAAGGAAGGTTTACCTAAGCCAAAAAAATCTACTGTGGTCCTAGTGGTCTTTTTTGTGTAAGTTCTCCATGGTTCTCTGAGTCATCTGCTGGATTTGAGGATAATAATCCCAATAATAATAATCCCCTAAACATTAGCCATATACTCTACATAATCTGCCCTCACTCAAAGCTCACAACAATCCTCTGAACTATTAGATACCACAGGTAACCTTATTCCCATTTTACAGTTAAGGAAACTGAGGCTTTGAAAGGTTAATAATTCATAGTCACACAGCAAGTACATTTCAGAGGCAAGATCTGATCCAGATCTTTACGACTCTAAGGCTGATAATAATAATAATAGCAGCTCACATTTACATAGCACCTACTATGTGCCAGGCATTGCTTCATGCTTTACAAATATCTCATTTGATTTGCACAACCACCCTGGGAAGTAGGTGCTATTATTATCATCTGCATTTTACAGAGAAGCAAATTGAGACAGAGGTTAAGTCTCTTGCCTGGTGTCACATAGCTAGGAAATGTCTGAGGTCAAATTTGAACTCAAGTCTCCTTGACTTCAGGCCCAGCCCTCTAGCCACTGTGTCACCTATCTCCTCTTAAACACGACTTCATGCTTTCTCTGAAGAGGATGCCCCAAAGGCCATGTTGTTGTGTTCTGGGAAGGAAAGTGTTTGCGATCTCTTCATCTTCCTTGTTTGAAGGTGTGAGAGCAAGCCTTGTGAAGACCAGAGCAGAGGCAGATAAAGCGTATTGTCTCTCTGGGCCTCGGTTTCTCCATCTGTAAAATAAGGATGTTGGATACAGTCAGCAATGTTCCTTCCAAGTGATGCCCACTAACATTTATTAAGCACCTGTTATATGCCAGGCAGCTCTCACTTTATGATCCTAAAGTTCCTTTATTTGACCTTTGTTACTTGGTGAGAGTTGAACTCCCCCAACGCATTTCCATTAGTGCCTTTGAATTGTACCCTGAAGTGTCTGTCCCCCAGCCCAGTTCGGTACCATGGGTGTGCTTTTTTGTTACCATTCTGACAATGTTGCAAACTGCTTTCTTGGCTGGTTCACCACGGATGCGGCTGTGAACAGGAAGTGGAGGGGTTTTCCTTTCTGTCACTGAGGAAGGACTACAATGTTGCCTTTCTCTCCCATCAACCCAAATGATTTTCTTGGGAACTCAAACTCTCCTACCTCTGCTGTCTTCCTTCAATACCAGCCACCCTCAATCATCTGCACTCACTGAAATCCTACTCAACTCATCTGCTGCCTCCCTCATGAAGGCTTCCATAATTCTACTGGACCAGATAGGATGCCTCTGAACTCTCACAACCAAAGTGCTTTGTACCTTTTCTTATAGAATGTTTATTCCCTTTTATGTGATTTGTGTAGTATTCAGTTTATTCCCTCCACTACCCCATAAGCTCCTTTCAAGGTAGTCACCATGTCTTATTTATCATTATATTTCCCTTTTAGCTCCTAGTTCTGTACCTGGGCAGCTAGGTGGCACAGTGGATAGAGTATTAGCCCTGGAATCAACAATACTCATCTTCCTGAGTTCAAATCTGGCTTACTAGCTGTGTGACCCTGGGCAAGTCACTCGACCCTATTTACTTCAGATTCCTCATCTGTAAAATGACTGGAGAAGGAAATGGCAAACCCTTCCAATATCTCTGCCAAGAAAACCCCAAATAGGGTCCCAAAGAGCTGGACACAACTGAAAACTAACAACAATACCTTTCCGCAATGTAGGTGAGTAATAATTCCTTGTTTTGGGAATGAATGACTCTGTAATGTAGATTCAAGGGTGCTGAATTTAGAGTCACGGGACTTAGGTTTTGAATTCTGACTCTGCTACCTGTGTGACCCTTGACAAATTAGTTTTCCTCTTAAGGGCTCAATTTCCTCATTAGCAAAAAGAAAAAGTTGGATTCGATTTTTAGGGTGACTTCCAGCCCTAAATCTATTTTCCTGTAATTGTTAGGTAACCTCTAACTCTAAACCCAGGGTGCTAAGACCCTTCCCAGTGTGACTTGCAGATCTTCAAAATTTGTGATAAAACATGTGTAGCAGTTGCAGAGGCATGGGAGAAATTGCTGTCTGCATCTAGGGAGTACCCAAACTGATAAAACCCCAGGACACCCAGAATATCAGAGAAAGAATGAAGAAAGAAGCAAGAGAGACATTAGAGGCTGCATTCATTCTCCTAAAGGAAGGTGAGGAGGGACCCGGAGTTCCTTTACAGAGTGTGCCTGCTCTTTGATGTACCATTAGTTTCTGACTTCCTATCTTTAGTCATTACATGCACTGGCAGGGGCCTGTTCACTGCCTGCTCTGCAAGTGTCAAAGCTGAAAGGAAACTGATCAGTCAATATGAGCTGATGCTGACTGAGCATCAGTTTTTAGTTGTTTTCTTAGGAACTTAACTCTCCTCACACCTGGAAGAGTTTTCTTAACTGTCAAAGCTTTGTAGAAAATGTGTAGAGCTGGATAGAAATATTAAAATAAAGCTTAAATAGCTTGTAGGACAGATTATATATCTTATCTCCATATGTTATGTTAGTATATCCATGAAGCAAAAATCATCTGATAGTAATAATAGCTAGCATGTATGTGACCCTTGAAGGTTTGCAAAGTACTTTATATATACTATCTCACACAAAAACCCCTGGGAAATTGGTTATTGTGCCCATATTACAGATGAGGGAACTGAGACTGAGAAGAGAAATGACTTGCCTACAGCTAGTGCTTAAGGCAGAATTTGAGCTAGGATCTCCCTAACTCCAAATCCAGTGCTCTATCCACTGAGCCATCTAGTTGCCCCATAAGATAAAATGGATAAATAAAAGAGAAGATTGTAGGTGTTAGCACATGAAAGCTATGGGCTGAACCCAAGTCCTTGTTGGCAGATGTGAATATATTTATGGTAGTTCGATTGAGTTTTCTTTTCTTTTTGGACCTCAGTGTCATGAGTTAGAATAGAACGTCTTTTTATGAAAAGAAACAAATGGTTGCATTTTGGATTTCACAGATTCTGAGAATTGAAAAACTATCCAGAGACCATCTAGTCCAGTTTATACCCGATTAAGAATGTCTTATACCAGGTTAATCTCTCTTTTTCATGAAGACTTTACTGGAACCATGGGGAAACCCATTGCTTAGCAAGACATTCCGCTTCTGAATATCTCAAATTATTAGAACGTGGGTTTTTTCCCCTACTTTTTAAGCCCAATTTTGTCTCTTCAAAAATTCTAACCAATTCTCCTAGTCCTGTTGTCTGGTAAGGACATTAGTTTAATTACAATTAAGAGTTAGTGTTAAATTAGATAATAACCATTTTCTTTCCATTCTAGACAAAATCACTATTCTTTTATTGGCTATGATTTGATTTTCTGTAGGTAAATCAGTTGTATCTTCTCACCATAAAGGGATATGACAATAGGCATTTTATCCTAAGCTTGGCATAAAGGGGATGAGCAGGACAGAGAGATCTGGAACAGAAGAAGGGGCAGTGTGGTAAAGGTAGATTGTGGGACTATGATTTGGAGGGTTTGGGTTTGAATTCTGATGTTGTCACCTGTGTAACCATGGACAGAAGACAACCTCTTTGGGACTTTCCTATCTTATCTGTAAAATGACGGTGCTGAACTGCATGACCCTCCTATGAACCACAGTCAAGGAGCAAACATATTTTCAGTAGAAAGTAAAAAATATCCTGGTACAGAGGAAGGAGCCCTGGATTTGAGGCTAGTGGACCTGGGTTCAAATTTTGGCTCTTTTACTTGTTTTCTGTGTGATTTTGGGGGCAAATCACTTGACTTCGGGGGTGGGACCTAGTTTTCTCAACTGTTTAAAAAAAGATGGCTTCCAAACTTTCTTTTAGTGCTAAATCTATAATTTCTACTAGTCCCAGAAGTATGTCATGAGGGCATAGGATACCCTACTAGAAAATGGGACCTTTTTCAAGGTTCTCAGATTTCCTGTCTGCTCTGAGAAAATGGGAATGATAATCCTACTCTCAAGTTGGAATTTTAATTGCATTTCCCATTGGATTCTGGTCTGGAAAGTGGGACAGGAGGACAAAAAAGGACTTTGGGAGAGAGGAGAAACAATCAGCACTACATGGGTATGTAGAAGCTCTCTTTATCTTGAGGTTGTCTGCTTCTCCCTAGTGATTGAGCTGCAGACTTCTCCAGCTGTGTGTTGAAGCAGCTACTTCAGCAAATTAACTGTTTAATGAACATCATGTAAACGACACCCTATCTGGGTAATGCCCAAGGATAGCAAATCTATTTTTATTACATTTACAAAGACTAAAATATCTTAATATGTGTGATATGATCTCTGCATTTCACAAGTTTATAGAAGTCTAAAAGAAGTCAGTAGGGGACAGGGAAGAAAAGGCTATTTAGGAACCTTCCAAAATATAACATACAATTGCTGTCTAGTCAATACAACAGAATAAGAAGATATCCTGGAAAATAGATAGAACAGGGAAATATCACTCCAAAAATTAAGGCTTGGGAACTTTTGACTTCTGAAAGTCCTTGATTTTAGTCCCTGTGGCTCTGTGATCAATAACCAACATTTACTGCCATCAATTGGATTGAATCCAACAAGCACTTATTAAGCACTTACTACTCACAAGGGGCTAAGTTTGGTACTAGGCATACAAAAAGCAAAAATAAATACTCCCTGGTCTTAAGAGTTTACTTTCTATTTGGGAGGTGGTAGTGGTGGTAAGAATGAAGCCATGACATGGATACAGAGGAATAAAAACAAAATGCGCGCTCACACACACACACACACACACACAAATTAAATGCACAGTAATTTGATGGTGTAGGGGTAAGAGATCTGCCAGTGAGGGAGATCACTTACTCAGCACCACTGTTGTCCTTATATTTTTGGAGTTGTTTGATCCTATCACATAATTTTCTTGGGTTCTAAAATTATATTCTTGGAAATAATGGGTCCTTAAATTTTGACCCAACCACATTGCCTAAAAGAACTATGTAATTGGTTGATACAGCACAAACCATGAAATAAGAAACCCAAAGAATAATCATTATATCCTTTCACATACTCTCAAATTAAGAAAATCCATATTTCTCCTTTCTGGTGGCTAATGTGAAGATGCCACGGTATATGTATCCTACTACCAAGCAAATCATTCCAATCCTCTTTATTTATCTAGTGATGATTTTGAAATTTTATAGTTTCTTTAACAACAAATTCATAAAATGATACATTACTCTCATTTACTTAACCATCCACCACTTCAGTAAAGAATTATAACTCTATTATCAATAATACTTCCTGTTGAGTGACCTCAACCAACAATCAGGCACTCATAACATCTTGTAAATACTGTCAGGGAAAATAAAGGCCAGCAATATTGCTTCTAGGTCTGTACCCCAAAAAGGTCATAAAAATGGGAAAAGGACCCACATGGACAAAAATATTTATAGCAGCTCTTTCTGTTGTAACCAAGAATTGGAATTCAAAGGGATGCTCATCAATTGGGGTATGTCTGAACAAGTTGTGGTATGTGAATATAACGGAATACCATTATGCTATAAGAAATGATGAACAGGTAGACTTCAGAAAAACCTGGAAAGACTTATATGAACTGATGCTGAGTGAAGTATGCAGAATCAGGAGAAGATCATACACAGTAACAGCCACAGTGTATGAGCCTGATTTTGATAGACTTTAGCCCTTCTCATCAATGTAAGGAACTAAAACCTTTCCAAAGATTTCCATGATGCAAAATGCCATCTGCATCCAGAGAAAGAACTATGGAGTCTGAATGCAGTATAAAGCAGACTATTTTCTTCTTTGTTTTGTTTTGTTTTTCTCATGGGTTCTCCCTTTCATTATAATTCTTCTACGCAACATAATTAATGTGAAAATGTGTTTAATAGGAATGTATGTATAGAGCCTATATAAGATTGCATGCTATCTTTGGGAGGGAAGGGGAAAAATTTAAGATTTATGGAAGTGAATGTTAAAAACTGAAAACAAATAAATTAATAAACTGGGGGTGAGGGGAAGAAAGTGAAATGCCATTAGAAAAAAATCTCAGACCATGTTTGAGTCACTTCTTATAGGAGACTGTGTGAACTTACCAGTATTACAAAGGCAAAGTAAACTTTTTTTAAAGCAGTTCTTACATCCTTGCCCCTGGGCCCTTCTATTTATGCATTTATGGGGAGGAAGTGGCAAGTTTTAAATTTTATTTTGAGATATTTAAAGTTGTTTGATCTATCTTGAAGAATAAACTCATTTTTTTCAGCAAGGAAAGGAAGTTTGAAAGGATCCTGTCACACAGACAAAAATAATTTCTCAATCTTTCAAGAAGTCTTTTTTTTTTTAATTTTTATTTTTTTAATGTTTAACAATCACTGCCATACAATTGCGATTTTATCCCTCCCCACCCACCCCCCACTACCTCCCTCCCTCCCCACGACTGCATACAATTCTGTATAGATTCTACATATACTTTCCTATTGAGTATATTTTCACTATAGTCATGCTATGTAGTCAGACTAAGATAAATGAAAGAATCCGTATAACAAATCAGAACATGATACACAAACAGATACACATACACAAACATGATCTGCTACATTATGTGAGTGACTTCCATATTTCTCTCTCTGAGTGTGGAAGGCATTTTGCCTTGAGGTCCACCATTGGGATTTTTTTTTTTTTTCCGAAGTTCTTGTGTTATTACAAAAATCTAAGTCTACCAGAAAAAACTCTCACACACTGTGGTTGTTGCTGTGCATAAAGTTCTCCTGGTTCTGCTCCTTTCACTCAGCATCAGGTCATATAAGTCCTTCCAGGCCTCTCTGAAGTCTTCTTGTTCATCATTTCTTATGGCACAATAGTACTCCATTACATTCATATACCATAATTTATTCAGCCATTCCCCAATTGATGGACATCCCCTTGACTTCCAGTTTTTGGCAACTACATAGAGTGCTGCTATAAATATTTTTGTACATGTGGGACCCTTTCCCATTTTTATGATCTCTTGGGGATATAGCCCTAGTAGCGATATTGCTGGGTAAAAGGGTATGCACATTTTTGTAGCCCTTTGGGCATAGTTCCAAATTGCTCTCCAGAATGGTTGGATGCGCTCACAGCTCCACCAACAATGAATTAGTGTTCCAACTCTCCCACATCCTCTCCAGCATTTATCATTTTCTGGTTCTGTCATGTTTGCCAATCTTATAGGTGTGATGTGGTACCTCAGAGTTGTTTTGATTTGCATCTCTCTAACCAATAGTGATTTAGAGCATTTTTTCATATGATTATAGATAGCTTTAATTTCTTCCTCTGAAAATTGCCTGTTCATATCCTTTGACCATTTATCAATTGGGGAATGACTTGTATGATTATACATTTGGATCAGTTCTCTATATATTCTAGAAATGAGGCCTTTATCCCCGAGCTTAGCTGTAAAAATTTTTTCCCAATTTACTACATCCCTCCGGATTGTGGTTGCATTGGGTTTGGTTGTGCAAAAACTTCTCAGTTTAATGTACTCAAAGTTATCCATTTTGCATTTCATAAGGCATTCTATCTCTCCTTTAGTAAAGAATTCTTCCCTTCTCCATAGATCTGATAAATACACTATTCCTTGCTTCTCCAGTTTATTCATGGTATCAATCTTTATACCTAAATCATGTACCCATTTGGACTTTATTCTTGTGTACGGTGTCAGGTATGGGTCTATGCCTAATTTCCGCCACACTGTTATCCAGTTTTCCCAGCAATTTTTGTCAAACAATGAGTTCTTATCCCAGAAGCTGGGGTCCTTGGGTTTATCAAACAGAAGGTTGCTATATTCCTTGCCTACTGCATCTTGAGTGCCAAGTCTATTCCACTTGTCTACCTCTCTGTTTCTTAGCCAATACCAAGTGGTTTTGATAATTGCTGCTTTATAGTACAGTTTGAGGTCTGGTAGCGCTAGGCCACCTTCCCAAGCATTTCTTTTCATTAGTCCCTTTGATATTCTGGACCTTTTGTTTTTCCAAATGAATTTTGATATTATTTTATCCAGCTCTAGAAAGTAATTGTCTGATAGTTTAATTGGTATGGCACTAAATAAGTATATTAATTTGGGTAGAATTGTCATTTTTATTATATTAGCACGGCCTACCCATGAGCAACTAATGTTTTTCCACTTACTTAAATCTGACTTTATTTGTGCAAAAAGTGTCTTGTAATTGTGTTCATATAGTCCCTGGGTTTGTTTTGGCAGGTAGACTCCTAAGTATTTTATACTGTCTACCCTAACTTTAAATGGGATTTCTCTTTCTATCTCTTGCTGTTGGACTTTGTTGCTAATATATAGGAATGCAGAAGATTTGTGTGGGTTTATTTTGTACCCTGCAACTTTGCCAAAGTTGTTTATTAATTCAAGTAATTTTTTACTTGAATCTCTGGGATTCTCTAGGTAAATCATCATATCATCTGCAAAGAGTGATAACTTAGTTTCTTCTTTGGCTATTCTAATTCCTTGAATATCTTTATCTTGTCTAATTGCTACAGCTAACATTTCTAGTACCATATTGAATAATAGTGGTGATAATGGACAACCTTGTTTCACCCCTGATCTTATTGGGAATGCATCTAGCTTATCCCCATTGCATATAATGCTTGCTGAAGGTTTTAGATAGATACTGCTTATTATTTTATGGAAAGTTCCCTTTATTCCTACGTTCTCCAATGTTTTTAGTAGGAATGGATGTTGTATTTTGTCAAAAGCTTTTTCTGCATCTATTGAGATAATCATGTGGTTTTTGTTAGCTTTGTTGTTGATGTGATCGATAATGCTAATAGTTTTCCTAATATTGAACCAGCCCTGTAGTCCTGGTATGAATCCTACCTGATCATAATGTATTAATCTCGTGATACGATGCTGTATTCGTTTTGCTAAAATCTTATTTAAAATTTTTGCATCTATATTCATTAGGGAAATTGGTCTATAATTTTCTTTCTCTGTTTTGTCTCTTCCTGGTTTGGGTATCAAAACCATATTTGTATCATAGAAAGAATTTGGGAGAACTCCTTCTTCCCCAATTTTCAAAAATAGTCTATATAGTATCGGAATTAACTGTTCTTTAAATGTTTGATAGAATTCACTTGTGAATCCATCTGGCCCTGGAGATTTTTTCCTAGGGAGTTCATTGATGGCTTGTTCAATTTCTTTTTCTGAGATGGGGTTGTTTAAGTATTCAACTTCCTCTTCTGTTAATCTGGGCAATTTGTATTTTTTAAAATATTCATCCATCTCGTTTAGATTGTCAAATTTGTGGGCATAAAGTTGGGCAAAGTAGTTTCTAATTATTGTTTTAATTTCCTCCTCATTGGAGGTGAGTTCAACCCTTTCATTTTTAATGTTAGTAATTTGGTTTTCTTCTTTCTTTTTTTTGATCAGATTAACCAAAGGTTTATCAATTTTATTAGTTTTTTCATAAAACCAACTATTGGTTTTATTTATTAATTCAATAGTTTTCTTAATTTCAATTTTATTAATCTCTCCTTTGGTTTTCAGTATTTCTAATTTGGTATTTACTTGGGGATTTTCAATTTGTTCTTTTTCTAGCTTTTTCAACTGCAAGCCTAAGTCATTGATCTCCTCTTTCTCTATTTTATTTATGTAAGCATTCAGAGATATAAAACTTCCCCTAATAACTGCTTTTGCAGTGTCCCATAAGTTTTGGTACGTTGTCTCACTATTGTCATTCTCTTGAATGAAGTTGTTGATTGTTTCTATGATTTCTTCTTTAACCCAATCCTTCTTTAGAATTAGATTATTTAGTTTCCAATTGATTTTTGGTTTCTCTTTCCATGGCCTTTTATTACATGTAATTTTTAATGCATTATGATCTGAAAAGGATGCATTGATTATCTCTACCTTTCTGCACTGGATTGTGAGATTTTTATGTCCTAGTACATGGTCAAGTTTTGTAAATGTTCCATGTCCCGCTGAGAAAAAGGTATATTCCTTTCTATTCCCATTTAATTTTCTCCAAAGATCTATCATATTTACCTTATCCAGAGTTTTATTTACCTCCTTAACCTCTTTCTTGTTTATTTTGAGGTTGGATTTATCTAGTTCAGAGAGGGGGAGGTTGAGGTCCCCCACTAGTATAGTTTTGCTATCAATTTCTTCCTTCAACTCCCCCAACCTCTCCTCTAAGAATCTGGATGCTATACCACTTGGAGCATACATGTTTAGTAATGATATTGCTTCATTGTCTATGGTGCCTTTTAGTAGGATATAGTTTCCATCCTTATCCCTTTTGATTAGATCTATTTCTGCTTTTGCTTTGTCTGAGATTAGGATTGCTACTCCTGCCTTTCTTACATGAGCTGAGGCACAATATATTCTGCTCCATCCTTTGACCTTTATCCTATGTGTATCCCCCCGTTTCAAATGTGTTTCTTGTAAGCAGCATATTGTTGGATTATGGCTTTTAATCCATTCTGCTATCCGTCTCCGTTTTATGGGAGAGTTCATCCCATTCACATTCACTGTTATGATTACAATCTGTGTATTTCCCTCCACCCTCTTTCCCACCATTTGTGCTTTTAACTCTCCCGTCTCCCTTCCCCTCCTCAATAGCATTCACTTTTCTCCCCCTCCTCCTCCAGCCTTCCCCTCCTTCTTTTAGCCCCCCTCCCTTTTACTCCCCTTTACTCTTATTGCTTCTTTCCTCCCTTTTAGCCACCCTCCCCTTTCTTCCCCCTTCCCCTCCTACTACCTATAGAGCTAGTTAGGATTATCTACTTAAGATTATTGTTCCCTCCTTTGAACAAATCAGATGAGAGTACCTCTCAAACAATGCTCATCTCCCTCCCCTCCTTCCCTCTACTACAGTTTTGTACTTCTTCCTGTGATATAATTTGCCATTTTCTGCTTCCCCCTTTCCACACCTCCTATTACATTCCCTTCTCATACTTAAATCATATTTTTGACATGACATTATTTACTTTATGCCCGTTCCCTCTACATATATCCCTTTTATCATAATAGCTGCACAGTTCTCAAGATTAACAGGTATCATCTTCCCTTATAGGGAGGTAAACAGATTGCCCTAATTGAGTTGCAAGTTTTTGTTTTTGTTTTTTCCCCTCTGTTTACCTTTTTATGATTCTCTGGAGACCTGCATTTGAAGATCAAATTGTCTATTGAGTTCTGGTGTTTTGGTCAGGAAGCTCTGGAAATCCCTTATTTCGTTGAATGACTTTCTCCTTGCCTGAAATGTTATGCTGAACTTTGCTGGGTAGTTGATCCTTGGTTGAAGTCCCAACTCCTTTGCCTTACGGAATATTGGGTTCCAATTCTTTCGATCTTTTAATGTAGAAGCTGCAAGGTCCTGTGTGATCCTGACTGTGTGACCTTGATATTTGAATTGTTTCTTTCTGGCTGCTTGTAGTATTTTCTCCTTCACTTGATAGCTCTGGAATTTGGCAACTATATTTCTTGGGGTTTTGAGTTTGGGATCCCTTTCGGGTGGGGAACGGTGGATTCTTTCGATGACTATTTTGCCCTCTGAATCTAGTACTTCTGGGCAGTTTTCCTTGATGATTTCCTGGAAGATATTGTCCAGACTCTTTTCTTCATCATGGGTTTCTGGCAGGCCAATAATTCTTAGATTTTCTCTCCTGGATCTATTTTCCAGGTCAGTTGTTTTTCCAATTAAATATTTTACATTTTCTTCTATCTTTTCATTCTTTAGATTTTGTTTGACTGATTCTTGTTGCCTCATTGAGTCATTAGTTTCTACTTGCCCAATTCTAATCTTGATCGTATTGTTTTCTTCAGTTAGCTTTCGCATCTCCTTTTCCATCTGACCAATTTTTCCCTTTAAGGAGCTATTTTCTCCATTTAATTTTTGTACTTCTTTTTCCATTTGACCAATTTTCCCAGTTAGGTTTTGGGTTTCCTTTTCCATCTGATCAATTTTCCCTATTAGGTTTTGAGTTTCCTTTTCCGTTTGATTAACTCTTCCATTTAGGGAATTATTCTCTCTAGTTAATTTTTGAACTTCCTTTTCCATTTCTTCAATTTTCTTTTTCAGAGTGATGTTCTCATCAGTGAATTCTTTTTTTATAGTTTTAAAATCATTGGCCAGTTTTTCTTTTATATCCTTCTTCAGACCTTCCAGGTAATCTAGTTGTGCTTGCGAGAAATTCATAGTCCCATCTGAGGTTTCAGATGGAAGTACAGTCTCAGCTCTGACCTCTTTGGTGTTTGTGTTTTGGTCCTTATCCCCATAGAAAGATTCTATGGTTTTTTCACTTTTCGTCTGCTTTTTCCGATTCATGATGTTGGCTGAGTGTTGTAGCTTTTGGTTCTTTCAGTCAGAAGATACAGATCTTTTAAGTTGAGTTGATGTTTGTCTAGGCTAAAAGCAGGCTTTTTTTTTTGTTGTTGTTGTTGTTGTTGTTGTTGTTTCCCAGATCAACCCTGGGGTTAGCTTGATAGGTGTGTGGGAGGGGTGGTCTGGTCTCAGGATATCTCCTCAGCTGACCTGAGGCAAAGGCAAGGTCAGGGGATGGTGATCCCAGCTTCCCTATTGTCTTCCCTTTTCCCCTGGAGGGCTGGGGCACGCCTAGAGGCTAATGCGTGTTCCCGCCCCTCCTGGGGCTCGTCTCCCGGGCTGAGGCTTGCCTGGGTCTCAGTGCGAATTTTCTCTGCCCTGGGTCGTCTGTCCCTCCAAATAGCCTCTGCCACAGTAGGAAGAATCCCCCTTTGCCACTTTTCCAGCCTCTGGTGTTATGAGACCACCTGCCCCCTTCTGCTGTTCCCACTGATCCAGGATTAATCTGGGGAAGAATTTTATGGTTCCCTCACAGTCATGGGGGGGGGGGGGGGAGGGGAGAGCACTTACTGATCACTCCGGCATCCCAGCTCCAGGATGTTCAAGTAGTGACCCACTGAAGTCCCGTCTTTAGGCTGAAGATTTCAAGGGCTGTTGCGCTGATATTGTTGGCTCGGCCTGGCTTATCTCCTGCTCCGCTGGTCTCGCCCGCCACTCTCGGGCTCCTCGGGTCCCCTCCGCCCTGCCGCGCCGACCGCGCTGCGCTGTGCGCCGGGGTCTTACCCCCGCGGAACAGATCCCTCCCGTGGACCCTCCAGTCCAGCCTGGGCTCCGAATCTGTCATAGTCCGTCTCCCACTGGATTCTACACCTCCAAAGTCTGGTCAGACTCTCCCCCCAGAGATATCCAGAGGAGTTTTTCCAGGAGCTTAGGTGAGTCGTTGCTTTCACTCCGCCATCTTGGCTCCGCCCCCCCAAGAAGTCTTTTTTAATCTATTATTTATTATTAACATTAATTTTTTTAAACTTTGAGCTCTGAGTTCTCTCCCTATCTCATAACCCTTCCCCATTATTAAGGTAAGAAATGTGATATCAATTATGCATGTGAAATCATGCAAAACGATTTCATATTAGCCAAAAATAAAAGAAACATTTCCATATTAGCCATAAAAACCAAAAAAAAAAAAGTAAGAAAAAGAAAGTGAAAAAAAGTATGCTTCAATCTGTATTCAGACTCCATCAGTTCTTTCTTTGGAATAAATAGCTTTTTTTCATCATAATTCTTTTGAAATTGTCTTGGTCAGAATAGCTAAGTCATTTACAGTTGATCATTCTACAGTATTGCTGTTACTGTGTACAATGTTCTCCTGGTTCTGCTCGCTTCACTTTGCATCAGTTCATCTAAGCCTAAGTTCTTCTGAAACCATTCCCAGAAAAAGTCCTTTTGTAACTTGGTCTTTTGCATAGAAGGCAACTGTGAGGGCAGAGAAATTTCTCTCCATCTAGGTGACATTTGAGTTCAAGTTTTTAACAGCATAATTGAGAAGAATAAGAAGCATCATGGAGCAGAGTCATGAAGAGATGAATTCAGGCTCTAGTTTCTTCTTTTTTTCTTTCTTTTTAAAAATTTACTTATTTATTTTTAGTTTACAACATTCAGTTCCACAAGCTTTTGAGTTAGAAATTTTTTTCTCTCCCTCTTCTCCTTCCTCTCCCACTCCCCAAGGTGGCATGCAATCTGATATAGGCTCTTTAGATACACATTCACATTAAACGTATTTTCATATTAATCATGTTGCAAAGAAGAATTAGAACCAATGGAATGGATTCTGAGAAAGAAGAAACAAAAAACAAAAGGAAGAGAGCAAATAGTATGCTTCAATCTAGATTCAGTCTCTGTAATTCTTTCTCTGGACATGGATAACATTTTCTGTCGTGAGTCTTTCGGAGTTGTCTTAGAACCTTGCATTACTGAGAAGAGCCAAGTCTATTAAAGTTAGCTATCACACAATGTGGCTGTGACTGTGCAATGTTCTCCTGCTCCCCGCACTCAACCTCAGTTCATATAAGTCTTTCCAGGTTTTTCTTAAGTCTGCCTGCTCATCATTTCTTATAACACAATGGTATTCCATTATATTCATATACCACAGCTTGTTCAGCCATTCCCCAGTTAATGGGCATCCTCTTTGGGAATGGGAATCATCCAGTTCTTTGCCACCACAAAAAGAGCTGCTATAAATATTTTTGTCCATGTGGGTCCTTTTCCCATTTGTATGATCTCTTTGGGATATAGCCCTAGGAGTGGTATTGCTGGGTAAAAGGAGATGCACATTTTTATAGCCCTTTGGACATAGTTCCCAAATTACTCTCCAAAATGGCTGGATCAACTCACAACTTCACCAACAATGCATTAGTGTTCTAATTTTCCCACATCTTCTCTGACATTTATAATTTTCCTATTTTGTCATATTAGCCAATCTGACAGGTGTCATGTGGTATCTAAGAGTTGTTTTGATTTGCACTTCTCTAGTCAATGATGATTTAGAGCATTTTTTTATATGAATATAGATATGTTTAATTTCTTCCCCTGAAAACTGCCTGTTCATATCCTTTGACCATTTATCAATTGGGGAATGACTTGTATTCTTATAAATTTGTCTCTAGGTTCTATTTCTGACACATAGTGGCACCTCTCATTGCCTCAGGTAACTCTTCAAAACTATACATTACACAAGAGCTGCTGATCTGCGTGAGTAGAGAGAATGCCCATGCCAATCAATCAGTCAATATTTATTAAGTACCCACTATATGTTAGGCACTGCACTAACCTGAGGATACAGATACAACAAAGACAGTCCTTGCCATCAAGGGATTTTTCAATCTAATGGGGTGGAGGTGGTAGAAAATAATATATAAAAGGAAACTGGAAATCAGGAAGGTGAGGGAAAGGAAGCGGATATGGGGAGTCCCAAATTGGGGCATCCAAAGAAATGAGATGTTCTGAGCTGGGTTCCAGTCTTAACTGGAATATTTGGAGTTCATGGCTCCACCCTTTAATCAGAGGGACTGAGAGTGATGATGAGTTTCAGTACCAACACTGATAGATCCTACAGGATGATGAGATTTCCCTAATAATGAGCTCTCAGGGGCATGGTGGATATGTCAGAGAAGTCCCCAGATCATGAAGCCAGGTGAGAAATGAGAATGAAATCATAGACACAGCCCCTTCTCTCCTCAACCCCCAAAACTGAGGACAATAAGTAATAAAGCTATTACTTGAAATTAACAGTGTTCACTACTCCCTCCCTTTCTCTACCTTTACCCCACCCCCCATATTTGTAGTCTAGAAGGAGGACTTTTAAAAAGACAATGTCTTTTACTTTCCTTCTCTAACCTAAGGAAGGTGCAAAAAATAGAGCAAAAGAAAGACACATCAGAAATTGATTTTAGACTGATATTTTACATTCATATGAGAGGCATCCATTTCCAGTTGGGAAAAGTCCTTAATAGGATAATTGAAAGAGAAAGTTAAACAGCATCTCAGTCAAGTCCAAGTTCAGTCTTTCATAGTGTAGCTTTATTATTCTGTTTGAGGAGCTATGACAAACTTCTGGCACACAGGTGGCCACCCCAATGTCCCCTGTGTACCTTAAAAAAGAAAAAAATCTGCCATTTTAGTTTAACTGTATCTCTCTTCCCATCCATTCACACAGATATTTGAGAACTGAGCGTATACAAGGTATCCCCAAAATCTTAGTACCATTTTAAGCATTTAAAACTCAATATGTGCCCTGTTTACTAGCAGATATGATTTTCTGTAAATCATGTGCCTTCTCTATAAAGCGGGCATAATACTTAACCTTCACTGTTTCCTTCTCACAGCATTATTTTGAGAATGAAATGTGATCTCATATGTAAAGCATCTGGTACACTGCAAAGTGCCATAAAATGCCATTTAAAATAATTATAATTCTTCCATACCAGCCATCTTGGCATTCAGCATAGGCACAGGCATGAGAAGAATACCAGCTGTGGCCACTACATTGAGAAGAATGGTCGTCATATGAGAGGAGGAGAGAGAAAAGAACAGCTTAGGCAAGGGGCAAATGAGGACTGACTCCCCAGTCTCCCCAGCAAAGAATCCTTACACATGTTACTGTGATGAATCAACCTCCAATTAATTGTATGTGCTTTACATTTCATAAGTCACTCCCCTCGCAACAATTCTGGAGATAGCTCAAGTATTATTATCTCCATTTTATACATGAAGAAAATGAAACTCAAATCCAGCCTCAGATGCTTATCAGCTGTGTGACCTCAGGCACATCACAGAATCTATTTGCCTCAGTTTCCCCATCTGTAAAATGGGTGTCATAGTAACACCTATCTCCTACGGTGGTTGTGAAGATCAAATGAGATAATAATTGTACAGTGCTGAGCACAGTGCCTGGCACCTGGTAAGTGGTATGCAAATGTTAGCTATTATTATCATCATTAAACTGGCAAAGTGCCTTGATCCAGTTACATAGCCAGTGAAAGTCAGAGCCTGGATTCAAACTCTGGTCTTCTGGCTCTTCTCACTTCACAAAGCACAGGAAGAGGTTGCATAGTTTGCTTTCCTTCTCAGCCAGTGGAGAAAGCAGAGGGAGATTTAGTAGTTTTCTTTCTTTCACAGCTTGGGGAGGAAGACAGAGGAAGGCTTAGTAGTTACCTTTCTTAGCCTGCACCATCCCTCACTCCCTCAAGTTAAGGTGAGTGTGATCTCAATTGTCACGAAATCATTGCAGCCTTGAGTAAAAGAGGGGCCATCTAAAACGTGATATGAGAGGAAGCACTCAGGAAGGGTGAGGGGAGTAAAAAAAGTCTTTCTTCAGATTTCTCACTGACCTTTGGATTATCCTCCTTAGTCTATTCTAATTTATATTAGTTATTTGTGTCTTTCTCATGTTTCTTAAGGGGGAAGGGACTGCCTTCCTTTTATATCCAGGAACTGGATTGGTGAGTTTGTCTTTTTAGAAGGTACTTAATCACTGCTTGTTTGAGTTGAACTAAATCTGCTAGGTAAATAAATAATTGGAGAATAAATCCTAAGGATAGTGGATGCAGTCCACAGGAAACTGGCATCTCTTAGCCGCAGCAAAGATCCTTGACTCTGATAAACTATCGGAAGAAGAACACAAACGAGGCAGGTTTGTTGGCTCCCAGGCAGTACTTGCCAGTGGGAGGCTGGAGACTTGGTTTCTGCTTGACTGAGTTTCTGCCCCACCCAAGATTGTAGGGTTGGGGAGGGCCTCTGCTAGTGTTTGCCTTCTCTGGGGAAAGCCCTCCTTTATGACTTTCAGAAGTGGTTATTTTGGGTAGTTAAGGAGAAACTTAAAGGATCCTCCCTAATTATCCACATCTGACTTGTTCTTTGGAAACAGGGACCAGCTACAGTTTTCCACCTACACATCTTGTAGGAGGGGCTGTGGGAATTAATGAGAGGATACTTTCAAAGAGCTCCAGATCCAGTCACTCAGCAAGCACACAGTGAGCATCTCCTATATGCTCCTAATTGGGCTGGGTCCATGGAGGTTATGAAGAATACAAGGGGGAGGGGGCAATGACAACTCCCATATTTATGTGGTACTTTAAGGGTTAAGTGCTTGAGGCAGTGAGTGAAAGAAGTCTTTTTCCTGTTTTACAGATGAGAGGCACAGTGAGGATTTGAGTAGAGCACCAGCCTCTCAAGTCATTAAAACTTGAGTTCAAATACAGCCTCTGATACATATGGCCAGGACCCTGGACAAGTCACTCTGGATGCCCTAAGCAACTTACCAAAAATCAGTTACATAGAAGGGAGTTTCTTTCTTGGGAGTTTTCCTGAACCATTGAAATCATATTTAAGGAAATAAGCTTTGAGAAGTGACCTGACTAAACCTGTGGGCTTCTGACCCCTAAACCAATGTGTTTTCTATTACCTCACACTTGTTCTGAGCTAGAAAGTTGTGTAAGACATCACCTCTGCTCTTAAGAAGCTTATAGTTTTAGTGGGGTTCTTTGTAGGAAAGGTTCCATAATCTTGCTACATGGTGATAAGGGGCTGATGTTGATTTTATTCATTTGTAACTTGACAAAATGTGCATTTTTTGGTTATTGTTTTTGTTAGATGCAGCTAGGTGGTGCTGTGGGTAAGAGTTCAGGGGCCAGAGTCCAAGATTCTTCTTGAGTTCAAATGTGATCTTAGACATTTACTAGCTGTGTGGCCTTGGGTAAGTCACTCATTTGGCTTAGTTCCTCATTTGTAAAATGAGCTGAAGAAAGAAATGGCAAACCACTCTAGTATCTTTGCCAAGAAAACCTCAAATGGGGTCATGAAGTGTTGGACGTGACTGAAAAAAGACTGAACAAATATTCTGTCTCCAACTTTGTAGTATTTTACTTTATTTATCCCCTCATGCATTTTAATTTAATTTAATTCCATTAAAGAGGCAGCCTAATATAAGAGAAAGCTCATTTTCCTAATTACTATCTGTGACACTGGTCAAGTCACTTAATGTTTGTGTCCCAGTATCTCATCTGTAAAATGAGGTGGTTGTGCTAGAGATGGCCTCTGAAGGGCCTTTGAGGTCTAAACAGGATGATTCTACTCTGATTTAACTAGCATTAAATGTCTCTCATGTTTAGAGCACTGTGCGATTTACTGCTGTTGACACAGATAATACTAAAACACAATATTATGGCATAAGTGCATTAGAGGGGTACATTACAAAGTGCTATGTGCTCTCTAAGGTGGAACACTGGAAGGGGTAATTGGGAGGGCTTCTTGGGGGAGATGACATTGGAAATGGGTTTTGACAGACAAATAGGAATTAAATAGTTGAAAAGAGAGAGGCTACTCCAAGAATGTGAACAAAATTCTAGAGTACAACAAAAGGAGAGTTTGGTGGAAACATCAACTTTGGGATGGGGAGAATTATGAAATAAGGAAAGGGGGCACTTGGTTATGGGATGGCAGGCATGGTATTGCTTACTGAATGGGCAAGAGCCACCAGAGATTTTTCAGCAGAGCAAGGTGGCCATTTCTATCTGTAAATTCTATCTGAAAATGGAAGGGAAGATGCATTGGAGGGATGAGAATAAGAGGAATATCTAGTAGGCTGCTACATTAGTTGATTTTAGTTAGATTGATGTTAGACATTAGTTCATCGTGGCTTCTTAAACCTTTTCCACCAGCGACCCCTTCAGCACTTCTTAGACAGTTTAAGAAGCGCTTTCAGATTACTTATGTTAAGATGGTGGTGGAGCGAATAGGGAAGACAGAACAGGGAGAGATAGTATGGAGGTGGAGTCTGTAGGACTTGGTAAACAAATGGGTTGAGAGGTCAGGGAAGAGTCAAAGATAACCCTAAAGTCTCAGCAATATTTCATTTAGTGCCTCCTTTACACTAAGACAATGAGAGTTATGAAAATAAGTTCTATGCAGTCCCTCCCTGGAGGCAACACACAATTTTATGGGGGAGGATAACACAGTAAAAATGAGAGAAGGCACAGGTGGAGGTGTGAGCTTTCCTTGGCCAATGCCCTATTATACAACATGGGTGCTCTATGTGCAGGGAGAGAAAGATAAACAAAGTGGTGGGAATTAAGAGGAGGCTTATATCTGACTTCCTTGTGGCTGGCAGCAACACCACTATCCACTTAATGGCTGGCTTCGAGTGATTACCAGTGTTAAGTTTTTCTTTCCCTCCCAGCTTGGTTTGGATTTTTTTTCTTTTGCTCATTGAAGGGGCCATTCCCTGACTACTTCTTGAGATGGACTATTCACTGAATGGGAATTGCCTCCCTCTAAGTGAGTACCTGAAAGGGCCTTGGCCTAAAAAGGCCAAGGTTTCCCATTGCATCCTCTGCCGTCTCCAGTCATCCCGATGAATATCTGGTCACCGGACCCAGATGGCAAAAGTAACTCTGGTGACCTTGCACAGCCCTCCCTCACTCAAAACAAAGTCAAGTGCAAGTTGTCATCATTTCTGATCTCATGGAATACCACCATCCTTCTAGCTAACTGGTTTTGAAATCTTAGAGCCATTTCTTCCCTCTTCCTCTCCATATTGAATTAATTACCAATTTTTTTCTTTTTTTTCTCTCTTATTCATCCCCTTCTCCTCACCCAAACAATCACCATATTAGATTAAATCCTTCAAACCTTACCTACTTATGTTGTTGTTCGGTCAGACTCTTCATGACCCTATTTGGAGTTTTCTTGGCAAAGGTATTGGAAGGATTTGCCATTTCCTTCCCCAGCTCATTTTACTGCTGAGGAAACTTGAAGCAGAGTTAAGTGACTTACCCAAGGTCACACAGCTAGTAAGTGTCTGAGGCGAGATTTGAATTTAGGAAGATGAATCTTCCTGACTCCAGGCTTGATGCTCTATCCACCAAGACACCTAGCTGCCCTGCTATGACCTAATTGGTGTGCCTCTAGTTTCTCTCCTCTTATGTGTTCCCTACACAGCAGCTAGAATAATCTTCCTGAATCGTAGGTCTGGCCATCTCTCTCTCTTCTGATATATTTGAATGACTTCCTATTATCTCTGGGATAAAATATGAAATCTCCAAGTTACCATGCAAAATTCTTGAATAATGTGACTCCAAGTGACCTTTCCAGATTTACTTCACGGGACTCTTCTTCATTCTTATGTTTCAACTAGACAGTCCTATACTCACTGTTTCTTGAATTTGGTATTCCATCTCCAGATTCCATGCCTTTGTACAGACAGTGTCCCCATGGCTAGAATGTGCTTCGTTCAGGACTCCCCTCAAATACTTCCTTTTAAGTGATGCTTTTCCTGCTTTTTCTAATGAATGTTCTCATACTCTTTAATTTTTTGGGGGGGGGGAGTGAGGAGAGGTAATAAGGGAAGGGCTCAGAGGGGATGGGAATGATTTCCCTAGTGAGAAAACTCCCTTTATGCACATCAGTACTTGCCCTGTGACTTTTAGTCTTAGAAAGTTGTTGGGTAACTGGGAGGTAACATGACTTGCTGAAGCTCACAAAGCCAGGGTTTGTGGGAGGAAGGACTTGAGCCCAGGTCATTCTGATCCTGAGGACTACTCTATATGTCATGCTACTTCTTCCTGAAGATCATCTTGTGGTTATTGTTTTCCTCAGTAGAATGCAATTTCCTTTAGAACAAAGAATATTTGTGATTGTGTCTAGGTGGTCCCAATGCCTAATAAGATGCCTAGTATACAATAGGTGCTAGGAAGCTAAGTGGTTTCCTGTATTGATTTGAATTGCCTGAATGCTTTTAGAATGTAGAGGGCTTTAGGCTCAGGAGTTTCAATTTCAGTAGGCATTTGAAGGATTCTGATATTTTTGCTGCCCATCTTTGGTAAAGACGGAAGTTTTAAACGGCTTATTTACTATCTCTTGGGGGTAACTTGACAACTGTAGTTCTTTTTCAGGAAGTATTTTGTTAGTAGAGCAAGTTACAAGCAATGGTACCTTCCCTACCCCTCACCTCCCAGCATTACAGTAATGTGTTGGTTCTAGTGGGTATGAGATTATGCATAGATGATGCAAATGTCTAATTAGACTAATTTATGGAATTGGGGTAATCTGCATGCATATGTGTCCTAAATGAAAGTTGCCCAGGTATAATTGAAGTTTGTTCTGTATTTTGTATGATCTAGGCCAAAGATGAAATGCAGCCTGCTCTAGTGAGAAGTCAGAAAAACACAGGTTTGTTTTGTGGCCTTAACTGGAATGTTGGCTTGCTTTGTGGTTTACAACAAACATCTGAATGGCTCTGTGGCTTGCTTCCACCATCTGCATAATAACTGCCTTTTATCTATCTCATTGAAACTCACTATGCATTTTCTTGCTAACATCCTGAGGAGGCGAGTAGGTATACTATTATTCTCTACATTTCCCTGATGAGATAACTGAGGCTTAGAGAAGTGAACTGTTGTACCCACCTAGCAAGAATCCCACAACCCAGGGCTTCTGACTTACACCTTGCTGTCACCCTAATAAGGAGAATGGTTGTTGTTCTTCTCGAAGAGGACTGAAATGACATCACCATGATGAAGTGAAGTTTCAGTGTGTCCAGCTATGGCTGATCAGACCAATACAAGCTTGGAATGCTCTACCATAGATTGAGCTTAGAAAGTCCTTGTGGATATTTGGGGTGGATATTCCAAATTTACTTTGTGCTGTCTCAATTCTGCTTTGCTCTAAGAGTATAGCACCCTTTCTGATGTGGGCACACCATGCTGAGTGGTCCTGTGCCAGTGTTTTCCATGTCGCACAATCAAATCCAAAGTTCTTGAGAGAGACCTTGAGAGTGTCCTTGTATCGCTTCTTCTGACCACCATGTCATTGCCTGCTCCATGCGAGTTCTCCAGCCCATCCGAGTTGCACCCTTTGAAGCATAGTTTGAATGCTTGGCAGTTCAGCTCAAGCAAGAACTTCATTGTCTTTTACCTTATCCTGCCAGGTAATGCTCAAAATCTTCCTAAGACAGTTCAAATGGAAGTAATTCAGTTTTCTGGCATGGTGCTGATAGACTGTACATGTTTCACAGGCATACAACAATGAGGTCAGCACAATGGCTCTGTAGACCTTCAGTTTGGTAGTCACTCTAATACCTCTTCTCTCCCAAATTTTTCTTCAGTCTCCCAAGCACTGAGCTAGCTCTTTCAATGCATGTGTCAACCTCATTGTCAATGTGTACATCCTTGGAAAGTACACTACCAAGGTAAATGAACTTATCCACAGCATTCAAAACTTCTCCATTTGTTGGAACCAATGGTTCTACGTATGGATGGTGTAGCAGTGGCTGATGGAGCACCTGTGTTTTCTTGGTGTTAATTATTAGGCCAAAATTAGCACAGGCAGCTGAGAATTGAGCCATACTTTGTTGCATCTCAGCTTCAGAGGCTGCATTGAGTGCACAATCATCTGCAAACAGAAAGTCATGCACCAACACTTCCTCCACTTTGGTCTTGGCTTACAGCCTTTTCAAATTGAAGAACTTACCATCAGTATAGTAGTTGACCTTGATGTCATGTTCATCCTCATTGAAAGCATTTGTCAACATGGCTGAAAACATCATGCTAAAAAGCATGGGAGCAAGCACACAGCCCTGTTTCACTCCACTGGTGACTGGGAAGGCACACAAGTGCATTGTCCACTATCCAGAATCCAGGCAAACATGCCATTATGAAATTGGCATACCATGCTGATGAACTTCTAGATGACAGAAATGTAGAGGCAACCCCAAAAACAAATGTGAAGACCTGCTATCTTTTTTGAAAGAGAAAAATAGCTCTCTGGACTCAGTTTCCTCATAAAAGGAGGGGTTTGCCAATCATTTGGGGAATGGCTGACCCACATGTGGTATCAGAATGTAATAGGATACTATTGTTCTGTAAGAAGTGATGAAAGGTACAGTTTAAGAGAAACCTGGAAGTTAAATGAGCAGGATAATAATTTATACAATAACAATGACATTATAAAAATAATAGTTTTAACTTAAAAAATGGATCAGTGCCATGACCAACCATGGTTCCAGGGAATTGATAATAAATGATATTTGTGGCTCACTTCCTGATAGAGAGATGATGAACGTTAGATCCAGAATGAGACATTTTTAAAGACATTGCTAATGTTGCGATTTGTTTTGCTTAGCTAAGCATAGGACTATGAATTGTTTTTATTTTTCATTTTTTTTTTCCAGTAGTGGTGGTGGGGAGTTGGGAAACAGGGAAAATAAATGTTTATTAAAAATAAAAAAATTAAAAATTAAAAGTCATTAGAATGAAGATTACATTTTCAGACATGGCCAATAGGATGATTTCTTTATATTTTCTGAATTTACTTGCTACAAGTTTGGTTGAGGAAGGAATCATTGCGAAATCACGGGTGAGAGGGAGGGAGGGAGAAAGAGAGAAGCATTGATAAAACATTTTTAAAAAGCATTTTACAAGCAAAAATAAATGGAGTGACTTGAATTAGATAATTCTGAGCTCCCTTCCAGCTCTCAATCTATGAAAATGAAACTATACTTAGTCATGTACTCAACTCTCAATGATCTACAAATGTCTAATTTGCTTTGGATGTTTTTCAAATCTGTGCCCTCTCCAATTCATTCTTTGTACAGCCGTAAAGTCATATTTCTTAAAACACCAATCTGATTCTGTCATTCATCTGTTCAAGAGATCCAGTGGGCTCCAGATTGCCTCCAGGATCAATTAATGAACTTTGTTGAATATTTAAAGCCTTTTAACAACCTGACTTCAGCGTGATCCCCTTCCTGTACTCTTTGGTTGAGCCAAACAGACATCCTCATTGTTTCTCATGGATGACATTGTCTTCTTTGTACGTCTGGAATATACTCTCTCCTGCCTCCTAGCATCTCTCATTTCTTTCTAATGCCGCCATTTCCACACAGCCTTTCCAAATCTCCCTAGGTACTAGTACCTTATTACATAACACCCTCTACTCCACACATGTTCTGTACCACTTAAGGTTTTAGACAGTTGAGTAAACTACATGCTAATTGAAGGCCCGTGGTAAGCCCAGAGATACTGTGGCCTAGCAGAACTCTCACATGGGAAAACCAAGGTGGGCACCTGCCTGGGGGAAAGACCAATCAGAGAGGAAATACCAGAAAAATGAGCCCAGGACAACCAGTCTCCAGGCAGCTTCCAACAGTCCGTGGTATTTCCTCCCGACTCCATCTCCCCATTGCCAACATTGGCCAGAGCACTGCTCCGTGAGCCTTCCCAGTCACCAACGGAGTGAAACAGGACTGTGTGCTTGCTCCCATGCTTTTTAGCATGATGTTTTCAGCCATGTTGACAAATGCTTTCAATGAGGATGAACATGACATCAAGGTCAACTACTATACTGATGGTAAGTTCTTCAATTTGAAAAGGCTGTAAGCCAAGACCAAAGTGGAGGAAGTGTTGGTGCATGATTTTCTGTTTGCAGATGATTGTGCACTCAATGCAGCCTCTGAAGCTGAGATGCAACAAAGTATGGCTCAATTCTCAGCTGCCTGTGCTAATTTTGGCCTAATAATTAACACCAAGAAAACACAGGTGCTCCATCAGCCACTGCTACACCATCCATACGTAGAACCATTGGTTCCAACAAATGGAGAAGTTTTGAATGCTGTGGATAAGTTCATTTACCTTGGTAGTGTATGTTCCAGGGACGTACGTATTGACAATGAGGTTGACACACATATTGCCAGAGCTAGCTCAGTGTCTGGGAGACTCTGAAGAAAGGTTTGGGAGAGAAGAGGTATTAGAGTGACTACCAAACTGAAGGTCTACAGAGCCATTGTGCTGATCTCATTGTTATATGCTTGTGAAACATGGACAGTCTACTAGGGCCATGCCAGAAAACTGAATCACTTCCATTTGAACTGTCTTAGGAAGATTCTGAGGATCACCTGGCAGGATAAGGTACCAGACAATGAAGTCCTTGCTCGAGCTGAACTACCAAGTATTCAAACTATGCTTCAGAGAGCACAAGTCTGATAGGCTGGCCATGTTGTTCAAATACAAAATGTGCACTTACTAAAAAGACTATTTTATGGAGAACGCATGGGGCAGGTGATCACATAGTAGTCAGAAGAAGTGATATAAGAACACTCTCAAGGTCTCTCTCAAGAACCTTGGATTTGACTGTGCAACATGGGAGACACTGGCACAGGAACTGCTCAGCATGGTGTGCCCACATTAGAAAGGGTGCTATACTCTTAGGGCAAAGCAGAATTGAAACAGCACAAAGTAAATGCAGGATGTGCAAATGTGGGATATCCGCCTCAAATATTCACATGAATTATCTGTGCCCAACCTGTGGCAGAGCATTCCAAGCTCATATTGGTGTGATCAGCCACAGCTGGACACAGTGAAATTTCACTTTATTTTGGTGATGTCATTTTGGTCCTCTTGAAAGACAAAGTACAACAACCAAGTTACTTGAGGGCAGGGATTGGATAGGTTGTTTTTTTTTTTTTTTTTTACTTCTGTCTTTTGTGTTCCTGACATCTAGCACAGTGCATGGCACATAATAGTCTCCCTCTTGAAATCACCTTGTATTTACTTTTTGTGGGTATATATTCTCCCTCTTCCCCTCCCCCGTAATGTATTGGTCTTTCCAGTATGCTTCATTTTTGTTTTTGCATCCCAGGTGCCTAGCACCATTCCTGGACCCAGAGAAGGTACTTAAAAATGCTACTTAATTACTTGATTCAAATCCAATTAAATCTAACCCAATCCCTGCCCTCTAGGAGTTTATAATCTCTTTAAATGTCTAAAACCTTAAGTGGTATAGAGGAATATGTGTGTGAGGGTGTTATTTAATAGGGCCTATGTTCAAGGAGTAGGAACTAGCTGAAATGGAAATAGGTACACCACCAAGTTTTAAAGCCAAATTTAAATAAAGCATCCATTCCTTAGTCCCCTACTTTATTACTGAAGATCAATTTCTAGAGTTGTTTATATGTAGATTGTCTTGATTGACCCCTAGTAGCTAAGTAGCTCTTGAGAGATTTTTATGGACTTTTTAGTTCCTTATATGGTAATTTCCTTAGGAGTGCTGCCCAATTCATCTTTCACCCTTGAGTAAATGCTGTTTCACATGGCCAACATAAATCTGACATCCTATAATGATCCAGTAGGTCTGAGACAAACAAACAAACAAAACCAAGTTTGAGAATCACCCAGATTCACTGCTAAACTTTCCTTCCCAAACAAAATGATCCTTTGACTCTTAGAAACACCAGCCTTTGTAACAGAAGCTCACTGTTCCAGAGGATTTGCTTGAATAAAGAACGAAAGTATCTTTTAAAGACCTTGAGAAAGTGTACCATTCATATCTAAACTAAAGCTTAACTTACTAGCTGTTTATGTGGAGAGGTGGCAGCCTGACCATTTTAAAAAAAAGTATTATCTGTTTATTCCCAAAGCAAAATTAAATGCAGGATTGGTTGTACAAATATAAAAATTAGGGTATATAGGGAGCTTGCCAGTTGCCCTTGGAAGTGCCTCTGGCATTAATCGAAGTGGAATGAGAGCTAAGAATGCTTTTAATTACCTTATGGATTACTGTATTGATTCTTTACATTTCCAAATACTTTTATACAGAATATATTCATTCATGTGAATGCAAAACTAGAGACTTTAAACCAAAAAAAATGAGTTTGAGGGTTTGCACAATCCTTCAATCTTTCCCCTCCCAACTGTGCTTCTAACTTTCTGGGCATCCACATTATGCCTCAGCTGCAGTTTGATTCTGGAACCTCTCAGCACCTTTCCCCTGGAGCATCCATCAGTCCATATGACCTTACTCTGGATTTTTCTTCTACTGTAAGGGCCCTCTTCTTCTTTTTCCCACTATTGAGTTCCTCCGGGGGCCTACATTTTGGGGAAGGGCTTAGACCAACCAACTTTCCTTCCCCTTCTGGCTGTGATTTTTTTAATTTCCAGACCTCAATAAAATGTCCTAGTGCTGGGTACTTTCCCCTTCCCACACCTCCCCGCACTTATCCATTCCCTTTTCTATGGTCTTCCTCCATTAGAAGGTAAAGTCAATGAGGGAATGGATGGTCTTCCTTTTTGCTTGTATTTGTATCCCCAGCACTTAGCTGACTTCTCCTAGGGCTATTTGCATTGTTTCCTGGTCAGCTATTTTAATGACCACAGACAGCAGTCAGCACCTCTTTTAAAGCTGTGGTCACATTCCCCTTCTCTCCCCTTCTAAATGTTATATGAAGAGCTATGATCAATAGTAAGAGGCCCAGCTGGCTGTTTGGATTCAGTCTTGTCTACTTTGGCCAGATCTGGTCCTCAGTGTCACAGTTTCATGAACTTGCTTTTACTGGCCAAGCAATTGATTAATTGGTTGACAAGCATGTATTCAGCATCTGTCATATGCCAGACACTGTGTTGGATGTGTTGGAGAGGCAAAGACAAAAAAAATGGCTTTATTGCTGAGGTCAGAGTTGGGAGAGCTGGTTCAGGTTTGAAAGAATTCACTTAGACCTTCTCCTTAGTCAATGGGAGTTTTATTGACGGAAAAGCACATGTACCCAAGGTTTAGCAAGAAGCTAAACAAAGGCACTAATACAGGAAAAGAACCAGACTTACATAGGCACAGTCATGTGGGATGATATAATTTTTAGGGTTTCTAGTGGGGGTTGGACATCTAGGGACAGGATAAGTACAAACAAGGTGAGGAAAGTGGTTGCTTACAAGATAAGGAAAAGTTGTCATGACACAGGATGAGGTAGATGAATGACAGGATAGGGAACACGGGATGAAGGGGACAAAAGCAACTCTTTTGGTTCAAGTTGCATGGTATTTCAGGATAAGGGGGAAAGGGCATTAGGATACCCTCAAGTTACAGGATGAGCTATAGAAGGAGCCTCAAACTCCCTCAGAGAACCTGAGAAAATGACACTGACCCTTACGGCACCTTTGTATCCACATCATTACCATCAACAAGTTTATATTTATTTTTGGGAGAAAACATGCACATATATAAAAAAATATTTTACAAAATATAGGAATATTAGGACTGGACCTAAGATTTAATCAATAAAGGGTGTTCCCAAGTGAGGAAACTCCTTCTACCAATCCAGGTCAATTTGTCTACAACTTTTGTGGTAGTTTTTCTGGTGCCAGAGGAGACTTGAAACCAGGTCTTCTTGTCTTCTAGCCTGGATCTCTGTCAGTTATAATATTCTGCATATGTGCATGTGCATGCACATGCATATATTGTGTATATACACATATTATATATACTTAAATATATACACATATGTATTATATAAACACATAAATATAAATTAATTTTGGGGTGGGGGAGGAGAAGGTACTAGCAGCTAGGTCTATGAGGAAAGGTCTTGTGTAGACAAAGATAAAGCTTGAGCTGATCCCTAAAGAAGCTAGAGAGTCAAAGAGGCAGAGGTAAAGAGGGAGTTGCTCAAGCATGGGGAACAGCCTGTGTAAAGGGTTGAAAGTGGGAAATGAAGTTTCATATGTAGAGGAGAGCAAAAAGGCCAATTTGGCTGAATCACAGAGAGTGCAGAGGGGAGTAATATTAACAAGTGGAAAACAGAGTGGGGGCCAGGTTGCAAAGGACTTCAAATACCAACCAGAAGGGTTAGTATTTTATTTTAGAGGCAATAACTTATCCCCAAAGTAATCAGATGCTGGGGAACCGATTCATGCTAACCCAACTCAAAAGAGGCTAATTCATAAACTAGATCTAATTTGTTAATTTACAACAGGAAACATATCAGGTAAGATAATATAAATCAGGTAATCCTCCAGGGCACTCTTTTCTGGTAAGGGAATCCACTCAGGAGCCAAATTATAGCCTTGTTTGGTGAGCCTAGTAGACTGGAGCAAAGGGCGTTGGATGTTCTTAAGATGTATTTCTGTCAAGCTCTATTTGTCTGCTGAATTCTTCTTCATCCTAGGGATATTTCTGTCTAGTTAACTGATACCAATCATTAGAATTAGTTGCCCAGGGCAACTTCTCCTGGACAGGACTTGAGATATATTTGAGGTTCTCCCTTCCTTTCCCTTCCCTTCCCTCCCCTCCCCTCTCCTCCCCTCTCCTCCCCTCCCCTCTCCTCCCCTCCCCTCTCCTCCCCTCCCCTCCCATCCCCTTCCCTTCCCCTTCCTGTCCCTTTTTCCCTTCCCTTCCCTGTCCCTTCTTCTTTTCCCTTTTTCCTTTCCCTTCCCTGTCCCTTTTTCCTTTCCCTTCCCTTCCCTGTCCCTTTTTCCTTTCCCCTTTTCTTTTCTTTTCCTTTCCTTTTTTCCATTTACACATCTGCCCCAGCTACCTATGCTTATGAACAAACTCTATAGGTTGTGCACCTAATCATATAACAGGGTCTAGACAAGAGGCGTTCTTGATCCACTTGATTTTTCCTGTGTGAGCGTTTAGTTGGTTCTGTGTGGTCATAGATCTCATTTAAGGTACTCCGAAGCATTCTAGGGCTTGATATAATCAGCACAATTTCATCTATAAATGGGAACATCTGGAGGACCTCACCAAATTTCTCCTTGACCTGCACTATGAGCTTCATCTGAATTTGTTTTCTTTCCATTCTTTATACATGACTCTCCAGTGGCCATCCTTCAGGTCTAAAATTGACTCCTTTCTCCTGATAGAATTCCTTTCTTCCTTCAAAATATGACTTAAGTGCCATCTTGTACATCATAAATACAGCTGGCAGACACAAATGTAGCCTGAAACAGATGTATTTGGGGAATATTTTGTAAAATTAATGAAAATATAATGAGCAAAGATAGTATCAATACATGTTTTTTAATTAAAAACATAATGAGCAAAGATAATATTATGTGGTCTTTTAATTAATAAAAATACAATAAAAAGTAATATTAATATGTGATCTTTTAAGTCATATGTACAATTTAGTGGCCTCTGTTTCTATTTGAGTCCAATACCATTGTTCTACATGAAGCCTTTCCTGGTTCCCCCCAACTATTAATGCGTCTCCTTCCATATTTCCTTGTGTTTAATTGCTTTGTATTTGTTACTTTATGTTTATTCCGAAGAGATTTGCATGTACACTAGTCACCTTCCCCAATAAAACATAAGCTCCTTGAGAGAGGAGTTTATTTAATTCTTCGTATTTTTCTCTCCAGCACCTATTCCAGTTAGCGGCAGATGCTTAATAAGTGCTTATTGATTGACTGAGCTCCTCCATGACAGTTGCCAGAACCTCTGAGGAGCAAACATCTGCCTGTCTTATGCCTTGGTTGATATTAATAACTTTCTAGTTTTGGAGCAAGGCTATCTGTATCATTTTATCTTGCAAACAATTTCACATAATTTTGACCTTGTTGGAGGAGGGGATTTAAAGAGTTTTTGTTCTACCAAATTAGGTGTGTTTTTTTTTGTTTTTTGTTTTTTTGGTATAGTCAACAAGCAATAAGCACTGTAGGAGGATATGTTCTATATCTTTATATCAAGTTTCTGGTAAAGATGTGGTCATTTGTGGCGCAACAATGCCAAAGCCTGTCTATTTCTATCTCATGGTGTCATCAAGGACGTTTTCCGTATATATGTATAGATTTTTCTCATAGATGGGACGCTAGACATCTAGGTCAGAAGTTGTGGATGTTTTCTCTGTCACCCTCTTTGAATGAGGGACGGGGGAAGGCAATAAAAAGGCACCAGACTTTTTCTTCCCCTTCATGAAATAACTTAAGAATCAACCCTTAACACCCTCCCAGTGGTGTTACCACTGGCCCAGCTCTTCTCCATCCTTTTTCCAATTAAGCTACTTTTCTCTTCTTCTTTTTGTTGTTTATTTCTTTTGTTTGTTTTTAAGGACCATTTCGATTTGATCTGTGGTGAGTTGATATGTTATAATCTCCATTTGACAGATGGTAAAACAGAGAAGCTTGTAAGCAGCAGTATCCTGGTCTTCTGACCTTCCAGTGCTTTCTCTACTTATTCCAAGCTCACCCTTAAGGGGTATTTTTCTTTGCTGTAAAGTGTTCAGTCATTTTTCAGTCACATCGAACACTTTGTGACCCTATTCGGTGTTTTCTTGGCAGAGATACTGCAATGGTTTGTCATTTCCTTCTCCAACTCATTTTGCGGATGAAGAAACTGAGGCAAACAGGGTTAAGTAACTTGCTCAGGGTCACACAGGTAGTAAGTATCTGAGGCTGGATTTGAATTCATGAAGATGAGTCTACTCATCTACTGTGCCACCTAACTGCTCTATAAAGTAATAATTTACACATTTATGTGGCATGTTAAAGGACCTATATCCATCTATTATAGCATGGTTTTACATGGATATATATGTATGTTCTCTACATATATACATGTACCTGCATACATATGTAACTATATATCTGTGTTAAATGATGGTCTTCCTCTAGTGAGGAATAGGGAGAGAGGGGAGGAGACAGTTCAGAACTTAAAACATAACAAAAATAATTAAATTTATGAAAGAATTTTATGGATGCTTATTTTTATCACAACCCTATTATTTTAGGGATGAGGACATTGACCCTCAGAAAAGTAAAGTGGCTTTCCCAAGGCCCCAGCATTTGGCCTCCATGTCCATTGCTCTTCTCACTACTTCTTCTCCTATAGAAGGTTTAAATTGAAATTTGCAAAACTATTATATTCATCTCCATCTAGGAGATCCCCACTGTGGTTTCCAGGAGGAATACAATCAAATTCATTTCTAACTACTTGCTCTGCTTTTGTGAAATAAGCAAATGGAGGTCAGGGACCTTGCCCTTTAAAATAATTTTTAAAAATTGATCTTGGCATATTATACTTACCTCTAGGGCATTCACACTTGGCTGCTAAGTCAGTGTAGTTTATGACAAAGCCAATATAACCTTTGGATGACTTTTTGTCCTCAGCAGTTATCCCTGTTTTGTCACCAGACCACAAGACTTATCGAAACCCATCACCTCTCAAGTAAAGATGTCCTCTGTTAGGGTCAACTGGAGCATATCCATTTTCACAGACACAAATGAGCAGAAGAGGATTAGGACTGGATTACTAATTGAAAAAATTATTCTGATGTGCAGCATAATCATTAAGGGTAATTCTCTTGAGTGCTATTTCTGCCCATTTGGGCCAGCAAAGTACAAAATTTTGCAGGTCCCATCAAGCTTGAAAGGATCTTAAGTATGGGACTGGCAGTGGATTTTCTTTGAAGGGCCAGTTCAACTAAGTTCAAAGAAGGTCTTCATAAGAAGTTGGGTCACTGGGGAGACAGTATGGTGGCAGGAATTAGATGACCTCAGTTCAAATCCCACCTCAAATGCTTATGTGACATTGGGCAAATTCAAGTTATCTGTACCTCACATTCCTTATTGATAAATGAAGGTTGGAATAGATGACTTCTAGCTCCACGTATATGATCACCAACCATCTGCCTAGAGATACCTAGAGGGCATATAGGAGTGAGCACTGGACCTGGAATCAGGAAGACCTGAGTTCAGATCTGGCCTCAGACACTTGAAGCTGTGTGAACATGACAAGCCTTGGTCTGCCTTGAGGTCAGTTACCTCAAGAGTTAAATGAAGATAGAAATAGCACCTACCAGATGCAACAACCAGAGTTGTGAGAGTATTTGCAAAGAGATTAGCATGGTGCTAGGCACATTTGGAGGCACTTAATAAATGTTTGTTTCCTTCCTATGAAGGAATAGAAGGATTTTGAAATGATTTCCAATAAGAAGAGGACCCATATTCATAAAGTAATGTATCTTTTATACTTGCATTCAAGTCACCATTCCCCCACTTAATAGCAATGGTCTCTTAGTAATAAAGGTTGATCTTTATACATTGCTTTAAGTTAAAAAAACACTCTTGGATTCTCCCAATATTCCTATAAAATAAACAAGTACTCTGGGTAATGCTAATACCCACTTCACAGAGTCTCGGAGAAAGTGCACATTCAAGGCAATTAGTGACTTGCCCAAGAGTCAGTCACACGGCTAGTTAGGAGGAGAGGCAGGAGTAGAATCGGCATGTTTCCTGACTTCCATCCATCCTTCTTTCTACCTCATATCCCTTCCTTTTGGTCATTAACTTCTCAGAGCCTTTGTTTTCCCCATCTATAAATGGGGATCATAGTGCTTGCACGACCTTCTTGCAAGGTATATTGTAAATGGTAAAGCACTTTATAAAGATGAGCTACTAATATCGTTCCCAGAACTTTCTAGAATATTTACCTCTTTGTCTTTAAACTCAGCTTATTAGTGACAGAAAAAAGAGTATCTACTGCATAAGGTGCTTTTGTACAATCTGTAAAGAGTTCCATAACTGTGGGTTCTTACAAATTAATCTCAGTTTTGGAGAAAAACATGAGCCACTATTCATACTAATCAGATAAGAGTGTGGTGGATTTGATTGATGAAGAAACCTGTGCCATAGCAATTTGTGTTTTTTTACCTCTAAGAGAGCATTTTTTTTTCAGTGCTGGGAAATGAGTAATTTATTTTGAAGCCTAAAGGACATTTTTGCTCCCACTTTTTTCTAGTTATTGAAATCGGGGCTGTTATTTCAATCACCTGAGCTTTCATGTCGCTGACTCATTGCCCACAAAAACATTAAGCAGGCAACAGCAAAAGGTAATAATATAAAAAAAATGCTACCGTCAAGCAATGCTATTTTGTAATGGTACAGGTCCTGTCCTTTTAAAAACAATTAACCTGACATGAAGGATGTGTCATTCCAAACCATTCATTTTGTTTTATAACATCAGTAATCTGATTAAAGTACCTTATCAGGTATTTTGTTCTGCTAAAATATAACCCATTTCACTTTTTTTTTTTTGGCATGTTATTTGGGGCTCACCATTTCTAGAATTTTCTGATTCTCTCTTAAGGAAATTTTTCATTATATATCGCAGGCCTGGCTGCTTACAGCCCTCAGGCCACTTGCGGTATGCCAAGAAATTTCCTCCATGTACAAGAAATGTTTTCCTCTACATTTTTTCGCAGGTGGCCTGGCCTGAAATCATTTGGGGAGCCGCAAGCAGCCGGGCGTAAGTGGCCCTCGGAGCACAAGTTGTGCAGGCCTGGTATATAGGCATGAGATTTTTGTGAAGAGCACATGTCTTTGGTCTCTCTGATTTTTAGCTCCTGAATCATATTTTGAAAGACAACCTTTTGTCAACCTTTTTCTAAGCCTACTGTTGTATGGACGTCAGTGAGTATCAAAATCTAGGCTGATTTGGTTGGGAGTCTCTTAGCAAATTCTTCAGATAATTCAATCCAATCCAAAATATTTATGAATGCCAGGTACTGCCCTAAGAGCTAGGGATACAATTAATAAAAAGATAGTCCCTGCCCTCAAGGAACTTAGAGTATAAAGGAAGGGACAACACAAAAGGAAAGGTGGGAGAGTGGAGGGGAAGACTCAGTGTTCCCACTACAGGGGTCTTTTGTTCCCTGAATCCACTTTTTGTTCCCTATAAAGGAAGGCATTCAGCAGAGTTTGGTACTTCCACCCTCCAAACAGAGGGGAAAGGAGGCTGAGGGACAAAGTGTCATTCAAGGCTTGAGTTAATAGTATGGTGGTGAGTCTAGAAGTGATGAGGAGCTCTTCCTCATTCCATATTCCATATTTCAGGAGGAGCTCTTGTTCTATGGAGTTGAAACTAGACAGAACAGCAGATGTAAAATGAAGTTAATTTCATTGCCTCTTCAATCTCTACTCCATATGGTAGGTGGTCCAGAGGACAGAGGGCAAGACCTGGAGTCAGGAGAACTTGAGTTCAAATCTTTTCTCAGAAACTAATTGGGATTCCCTAGGCAAGTCACTTAACTTTTTTGTGACTCAGTATCCTCAACTATAAACAGGGAACAATAGTAGCACCTACCTAACAGGATTGTTGTTCATAAAAAGGGTTTAGCACACTGCCTAGCACATAGTTGGCTCTGTAAATGATTATTCCCCTTCCCAGTTCCCTTCCTTTCTGACCTAGGGCCTCCCTGTCCTGATTGGTGACTGACTCTTCTGGCCCACTATTTCAGAATAGGACCAGCTATGTTTAACTTCACTGCCTACTTTCCAGTTATGTTCCCCACAGCTTTAATAAACATTTTCCCACCATTTGGCAGCCTCCTGCACCCTCCCCCCAATCCTAATCTGTTTTTTTCTTCTTCTCCTCCTTCTTCTCCTTTTTCTTCTTCTCCTTCTTCTCTTTCTCCTCTTCTTCTTCTCCTTCTCCTCTTTTGTCTTCTTCTTCTTCTTCCTCTTCTTCTCTTCCTCCTCCTCCTCCTTCTCTTTCTCCCTTCCTCTTAGCCTGCAAACAATGATCAAATCATCATTACCATTGCTAAGCAAAGAGCGTGGCAATCTCCTGTCCTGTATTCATTTACAATCCCAGTGTACGTATAGACCAGAATTCTCTTCTTTGGCCTCCATTTTTCTTTAAATGTTATATCGCCCTGTAGGGTACAGTCTCCTTAAGAACTATTTATATTTGTATATCTAGTACCTAATAGTGGCTGCCACATAGTAGGAGTTTAATAAATGCTTGTTGACTGATTAGTTGATAGAGCTTTGGTATTTGTATTTCTAATGCCTGTCACATAGTAGGAACTTGATAAAGGCTTGTTGATTGATTAATTAATAGAGCTATGCTTCCCTGTCCTTTCAATAAACAGATAATTTATGAGAAATATAAATATGGTGCTGAACTATTTGCTGTATCTGAAGAACTTAAGGGCAGCAAAGGGAAATTATGGTCCTGATTTTCAGTGCTCCGGCTACTATGGCAGTCATCACTTGGAATGTGTAAATTTGATAGTTCAGCATCTTTATAGGTTTGGCACTTACAAATGCATTAGATGTCTTCAACAAAAGACTGTAGGTATCAATGTATACTTAGTAAAAAACAAAACAAAACACTGTATTCTCTATTGAGTATTAGCCTTTCGCAGTTGACACACCTGACTGGTAACCTGAAAAATTTCCCTCTCTTCCCTTCCCTTTGTTTTTACCTTTCAAACACAAAATGTTCTGCATCTGTCACCCTTGGAGACCCCAATTGTCTTCCTCCTTAGAGCTTTGAAATCAGAACTGAATCTGGCCTCATTAAATCATAAAACTCATCTCCAGGTTTGATTTTTTTCTCTCACTGTTCTGATGTCAATTACTTTACCATTAAGTCAAGCTCTCAATATAGTTAGTAGAAACCATCACTTTTGAGTGAAACAGTTGCCATGGTTTCTGGCCTTCAGTAGAGATAGCTGGGTATGAATGATCACAGGGAAAATACCTGCTATTATCTACTTTCTATCTACTGCTTCTCTTGACTTCTTTGCTGCTTCTGCCCTCATTCTGGTCCCTTATTGGTGAGTGTTCCTACTTCTCTTCTGTTTTTACAGAATTGTTATCCCAGTTACCTTCAATTATTGCCCAGATGGCTCCCAGATATGTATACATACATATATATGTATATATATATCTGACTAGCTCTGATCTCTTTTCTAAGTTCTGGACCCTCATCTTTAACTGCTCACAGGATGTTCTATCTGGGTGTTCCAGCAATACCTCGAAAGCCACTATGTCTGAAAACTTAATCAATTTATCTTCCAGTGTTTCTGACTTGACTGTTTTTGTCAGTCAGTAATATCTAAAACTCTGGAGTTGTGCTTGACCCTTGTCTCTTCCTCACCTCATGCCCAGTTACTTACCAAGTTCTCTCAGTTTTCCTCCAAAATATCACTTGCATTCATCCCTTGTACTCAGTCCCCATTGCCATCACCAGTCCTAGGGCCCACAACTATGCACCTGGACTCATAAGTTATGTCTTTAACTCTATTATTTTCCCCCTAAAATTAGTTGCATATCAGTGAGAATATTGATGATTTTGCATGGATCTGGTCCTATCAGTCCTCATAATGCTCTGGTGAGTCTCTGCTGCTTTTCAAGCATGTTTAAACTTCTGTGCCTGGTATTTAAAGTCTGGCTTCCCTCACCTCCTTGACCTTATCTCATAATGTTCTGTTTATAGACATTGGGATAAGAATTGATAGTAGAGAGGGAGAGATGTGAGAGGGGGAATGATACATAGAGCAAAATCCCAGTGGAAACAAAGGCACAAGTAGATAGAAGATTTCAAATTTGATGAAGAAGAGGGCCACCTTGTCCTTTGAGAAGTGAGGGAAGAGAGAACGGATGGGTGAAAAATATAGGAAGACCTTGAGATTTGGAGGATATGGATGAGAAACCTCACAGAGATGGACTCAGTCTTTTTTAGTAAAGGATGAAGTGGTTTACTAAAACAAGGGTAACAGGGGCATTTGGTATTTTAAGAAGAGACATTTGAAATAACTGCAATGGGGAGTGTGAGAGGTATCCAATCATAATTTAATAGAAAGATTTCTATGCAGCAGGGATGGAGTTGCATGCATTTATATTGGCCTAGTCAGGACTATGAATAGCTGTTCTTAGTGATGAGGAATGGAAGGGGGTGGTGGTGAGATCTACACAAAGACCAGGGTACCAGTGGCAGGCAGCCTGGAAGGAATTCATGGACTCAAGCATTGTTGAGGTCAAGGTAAAGATTTATTACACTTTTCACGGGGCAAGGGTTCTTAGGGAATCCGAAACCTTAAAGGGGTACAGGTAAAGTTTATATAGGATATTCTATAGGAAATGTGCCAAATATGCTAACTAGATGTTTTGGGGTGGGATTAGGGAGGGGTTAAGGAGTGGTTAGTTCTTAAAGGAACATGTACTTTTGGTATCTACTGTGTAGGTATTTTACCCACATTTCATTGGGAAATAGCCCAAGGTGGGGGGCTACCTGGGGAGGTGTGGTTTTAGACCTGAAATGTCCCTAAGTCAGCTAATGGTCAGGGTTGGTTCAGAAATACTAGGTTGCTCTCATCAATGTCTTGTTAGAAGATAAATGTAAGGGAGTATATGCATGTCTAACTCTAGGATACATATGATTGGGGGCAGCTAGGTGGTGCAGTGGATAGAACACAGAGGACCTGAGTTCAAATCTCACCTCAGACACTTGACACTCACTAGCTGTGTGACCTTGGGCAAGTCACTTAACCCCAATTGCCTCATCCTGGGTCATCTCCAGTCATCCTGAGGAAAATCTGGTCACTGGACTTAGAGGGCTCTAGAGGGGGTGAGGCTGGTGACCTGCACAGCCCTCACTCACTCAAAACAAAGTCAAGTGCAAGTCATGTCATCATTTCTCTGATGGCATGGTCTTCTTTGGCAACAAAGGACAAGCACACACAAACATATGATTGATCAGTGAGTAGTAAATGTCATTATGACCCAGTGACAGCCCATTCAGCCAGTACACAGCTGGATCAGACTAATAAGTTTTGTAGGTGTAGCTGACTGCTGTATCAGGAAAAGAGATAGTGGATGTTGCTAGGCAGACTGGGTCCTTGGGCTGGGGAGAAACTGCCTGGGATAGTGTTTTGAGGTTAGGGAGAAATATGATTTTTAAAGAGAAATGTGATTTTAGAATTGGGGCCCAAGTACGTATACCCAAGCACCCCATCATTAGCAGCTCAAGGCAGGAGGGTGGAAGACAAGATACTAGCTATCACCCAGGGTTCATGACTAGCAAGGTAGGAATAGCAAGAAGACTGAGGGGTAAGAAAATCAAGAGTGGAGGGCAATTCTTTGCTGTAACATAGTCACAAAAGAAGTGAGGGACTGGGGAAATAAAGAGGGATGAAAATACTGAAAGTAACAGTGATGATGAAGATGAGAATGAATTTTGAATGCAGTCAGAAGAGCTCCCTGAAAGTTCTGTTTCAATACTTCCTTGTTATAATACAAGCTCCTGGTGATTAGGGATTGATTGTGACATTCATTTGATGTCTCACCAGTGCTTAGCACTTAACAGGTGCTTAAGAAATGCTTTCTGACTGATGTCTTGCTGTATAACCTCAAGCAAGCTAAATAACCTCTCTGAGCATCAGTTCCCGGATCTACAAAAGGGAGATTATGATATGCACGCTGCCTACCTCACAGGATGGTTATGAGCAAAGTGCTTTGTCAATCTCAAAAGGTTGTAGAAATGTTATTATTTTTCTAAATCATCCCAGGTTCCAATTGGCACCTGTGTAGCTTCCCTCTCACAGGTGGTGACTTCCTTCTTGATTTCAATTGGGGTGGGCCAGAAAGTTAGGGTAGGAAATGTGCTGGAGGCTGATGGGAGCTGTCATTCATTCATCCTCCCAAATGGTTCCCATTCAGATCATTAGAGCCAACAAAGGCTTAGTGGCTGATTAGATTTGGAAAGTGATAGCTGATCCTTCCATCTATCAACCCACAAATCAAGATTCATTAAGTACCCATCTGCGCTGTGTGTTGTATAAAAGCAAATTTAGTAGATACCGTTGCTGCTTGCTAGTGCCTCACAATCTGAGGGATCTCATGAAGTTATCCAAACACTAGTGCAATTTAGTAAGCACTGATTAAATATAGATTCTAGAACTGCTGCCAGGTGCTGAGATAGAAAGAGCAATAGGACATGATCCTTACCCTCAAGGAGTTTGTAATCTAGTAGATGAGATAAAATAGTCACAAGTTAAAAATTCTACAAAAATAGAATCATCGAGTCAGAGCAGGAAAGGACCTACCAGGCCTGCTAGTCCAAGCTTCTCAGTTTACATGTGAGGAAGGGGATTCCCTCCCTAAGTAACTTGCCAAAGGCCACAGAGTGGTAAAATTGGGATTCAAACTCAGATCTTCCAATTCAGGGATTCTTAACATGTGTGTGTGTGTATGTGTGTGTGTGATGGATCCCTTTATTGCCCTGGTGATGCTTGTGAACTCCTTCACAAAATACTTTGAAATGCATAAAATAAAATACATGGGATTACCAAGAAAAACAATTATACTGAAATATATTTATCAAAATATAAAAATAATAAGTTCATGGGCCTCAGGTTAAGAATCCCTGCCTGAAATTCAGTCCAGAACTCTTTCCCCTGAATCCCAGTTGAATAAAAGAAATATAAAATGTTATGAGCTTTCAAAACAGGAGAAAAATTTTGACTGTGGATAGTAGAAGAAAACATATTTTATAACTGAGCTGTAAAAAGGAAAAATGAGTTGGGGGGAATTTATCATCTGAAGGCTTAGCCCCCAGATTCTGACAGTCTTGGCTCATTTTGTTATTGGTCAATCACGTCTACTCTAATTCGTGACCCCATTGAGAGTTTTCTTGGTAAAGATACTGCAGAGCTTTGCCATTTCCTTCTCAAAATCATTTTACAGATAAGGAAAGTGAGGCAAATAGGTTCTAGTGACTTTCCCAGGGTTACATAACTAATGAGTGTCCGAAAAGGGATTTGAACTCAGGAAGATCAGTCTTGCTTGTTCCAAGTCCAGTGCTCTATCCACTGTGACACCTAGCTGCCAGCTTTTTGGAAAACACCAAAGACCAGGGAACCTGCTTTTGTCTTCTATCTGATATAGGGGTTTTACAGTTTTATTTTTCAAAATACAGCATGGGTTACTTATCAGAAGAGTACCATAGTATAAGATATCATGTCAGATTCTGATGGCCAGGATGCCCTAGAACGATGAAATGAAGAAAACATTTGCATGTTGGTTTTCATTGGCCTATCTCATTTACTTACTTGCCAACTAAGTAAGTAAAATTCCACAAGGGCTTTTTTCTTTTCATTACCATTGGCTTGAATAGATGTGACTGCAGCTCCTAAAGACAGTATTATGTACAGATCCAAGGCTGTTACAACGTGACTTGATTTCATGAATGAATGATAAAACATTAATTTAGCACTATTTATGCTAAGTATTGGGGACATAAATGCAAGTAAGGCAGTCCCTGACCTCAAGGAGTTTGCATTGTAAGAAGGAAAATATTGTGCAAAAGTGAGCAGAGGAAGAGATATTTAAATACTGGCCTGGTTTGGAAACAACTGGAAAGGTGACATAGGCCTGATTGAACTGAAGACAACATATTATAGCAAAGGCTAGCAAGTCTATCTTTCTTTCTTCCTAATCTCCCCTTCCCAATTTTATGAAGTTTAAAATATTCCATAATTTAAATTTAATCCTTTGACTTAAAGTCTATTAAAATGCACATATCCTTAGGAGAGGTAATATATTCAGCAATTTAATTCAGTAAATTAGTCATTTACTTGTTAGCATGAGTGAATTGATGATATACTTTATTGAGAGCAGATTTGGAGGTTTAGTAGAGAGTGTCACTTAGGGAAGTAAAAATGGCAAGATTGGGAATGCTAAGGAGCCCAGGATTTGTGTATATACACACATACATATTTATATACACATACATACATATATGAATACACACATACACACACGGAGGTGGGGGAGGCAGGACTGGGACTTCCTATGAAAAATTTTGAAATCTCTAAATCTGTCATCCTTTCCTGGACCAGTAGGGCCTTCGAAGTCTTGTCTTGGCAATCAGAATTCTAGAACCTCATGCATAAACCAGATAGAAGGAGCTCTTCAGCTATCGATGTCATGCAGGTATTTTTTATTTGTTGAATCTAGCAAACTAGTTACCTTGGCTGCATTATATCAGGATAGACTCCTTTCCTAACAAATCCTTTAAGGTGAGAACTGTTAATAATTAATGTGGGTTGTTGTTTTTTGAAACAGCATTTTCTAATGAATTGTGTCACTTGGCTAACAAATGCATCCTAAGCTCTTCATCTTAGGTAGATGTCTGGCAAGGAACACTTGCCTTTAGAGGCTGCAACAGGATCTCCCAAAGTGACTATTGACGGGGTAAAGAATCATCCTCAAGACAAGAATGTCAGACTTTGCTTCCTTGACAGAACTCAAGCCAACTTGAGTGCTTGTGAATGAGAAAAGATGACCACTGTGGAGCAAAGGTTGGACAATGACAACAACAAAAAAACTCATTGAATTTTAAAGCTGAAAGTGACCTTTCGAGGGCATGTAACAGTAACTAGTAGCTAACTAGCATTTTTATATGACTTCAAGGTTTGCAAAGATCTTTACATTATGTTTTCTCATGATATATCCAACAACCCTATGAAGTAGGTACTATTTTTACCCTCGCTTTACAGATGAGAATACTGAGACTGAGAAGTATAATGACTTGCCTACCAACACACAGTAAGTATGTGAGGCAGGATTCAAACTCAGACCTTCTTGATCCTGTGTTCAACCCTCTATCCACTGTGCCCCCAAGTGGCTAGCCAATTCTTTTGCGTTCCAGAAATGGAAACCCTCCTAGACCAGCGAAGTAATTTGCCCAAGGTCGTGAAGGTGGTTAGTATCAGAATTAGAATGAAAATTCTAGTTTCAAAGAAATGAATTACATTCAAAAGATAAGGCATATTTGTATTGGATCTTTGAAAAAAACGAGAAACAACTACAGGCAGAATTTTGACTTTAGAACATACCTATGGCTTAATTTACTAGGCAGGTAACTTAAAAAAATCTTTTTCAGTTGTTAACTATCTTTTACTATATAGATGATGGTGATGTTATCATCCGAATTAAGAGGATATGCCAAGCCCAAGATGAAAGTTAACACTTGCATATATAACACATAATATATAGAACATGGGGTCTAGAGTTAGGAAGACCTGAGTTCAAATCCAAACTCGGATAACTACTAACTGTGTGACCCTGGGCAAGTCGCTTAACTCTCTTTGCCAGAGTTTTCTCATCTGCAAAATGAGCTGGAAAAGGAGATTGCAAATCACCCCAGTATCTTTGACAAGAAAACTGTAAATGGGATCATGAAGAGTTGGACGTGACTGAAATGATTAAACAATAACAAATATAACACATACATAAAATCAGCATAGGAAACGTACTTCAAATGTTCACCTTTCTTCCAAAACTCATGTCTATTATTCCCACACTGAGAAGGTTAGAACACCATGTTAAGTAAACACCCAGACGTTATTCACCGAAGAAGCTTTTCTATTCTTGCTTTAAGAACATGAGTTCGTTGTTCAGGAAGGCCCCAATTATAGTGATTATAGACTGGCGCCATGCTTTCATTCCTTGTGATTTCCTTTCACCCTCCAAGTTCTGAAAGAAAAGTCAACAATCCATAGACCTTGTAGTAGTACTGGCTGACTCTGTGTGCTGGAACACCTGACTTGTTTTAATGCTCTGTTTCTCTTGGCCCAGCAAAGGCAGCGTGACATTGTTTAAGGGGCTACCTTTGAAGTCAGAAAACAAAAACAAACCTTGAACTAAAGTCCATCCTCTGCCACATATGGACTGTTTGATCCTGGCCAGGTAATTTAGCCTCAGGCCAGGCATTTCAAAAAGAAATGGGGACCATTAAATAAGGATCCCTGTGGGTAACCTCTTGACTTAGAAAACCACACATTAACATTATCGGCACTCTATTTACTTTGTAAAATATTTCCTACTTACATTTTAATCTGGCTTATGCCCCAGAGTGTTGTTGGCCACATGCTAGCTGTTTGGTACCTCTCAGGTAGGACGTAAAGAGATGAGCTCCATGTCCAAGAGACCTGAGTTCGTGCCCTGTCCCTGTCACAGACTAGGCTATGTGACTTTGGGCGATTACTTATTTCAATATCCCATACAGTTCTCTAAGACTATAGATGGTAAAACTCTTTCCTCACCACTGAAAGTTCCCTTCACCAATAAAGTCACAGGTCCAGACCTACAAGCTTCCCCTGCCTCTCCTCAAAGTACCTATCCATTTTTCACTTATTCTGTCTTAGAAGTCCATAGACTTCTGATATTTAGAGCACTCATTGCTTCCTCAGCTGAATGGCTGATTGGCCATTTCTACACTGTCTTCTCTGTCCTCTCCTTTTGGAGTGGGAACATGATGAAAGTGAATATCTTGGTTCTTAAAGAACATATAGGAGAAGGCTTGAGAGGGGAGCTTCTGCTAATGGAGAGAGAGAACTAGATTCATGTTCTGGTGACACTTCTTATCCTTAGGGTGCTAGGCCCTAGAGTAGAAGAGATCTGAAGTGTCAAAAATAATCTTTTTAAATCATGTTATTCCTTTACTTATTCGTTGCTCTGAGTTTGGACTAAATGACTTCTTTTAAAAAATATGCATGTATATACACATGTATGTATATGCCTATATGTGTGAATATATGCATATGTGAATGCACACACATGTATATATACACCTATGTGGAGGGGAGAGAGAGGGAGAGAAAAAGAGAGAGGGAAAGATTGTTTTCATATCATCTAAATTTCCTCCTTTGTAGTTACTTGACTTCTGATACCTTTCGCAGTCCCAGATTCCATGATACACAAAATCCTACTATGTACCCTTTAATACATAGCTAGTTAAGTGACAGAGCTACCTCTGATTGAATACTGTACAATCGTAAATCAGTAATAAAACCAAATTGTGTAGTTCTGGGGGGATTCTAAAGTCTAATTCAGGAGGTGACTTTTGAGGGTTGCTGTGATGGTGATGGACTTCTAGGGAGATTTGTCTTCTGATAGACTAGTTCATCCTCTAGTGGGAAACCATTCTTCAGGCTTAAAACAATATTTTAGGTAGAAGGATGAGCCTTCATCCTGACTCTGAAAGCTTCTCCATCTTGTTTTGAGTATCATCTTTCCTTAACGTCCCGTGAGGTGTTTTTGGTTTTTGTTCTTACTTCTGTTCTCCATAGTCTCTTTGCTTCTGGTTCCAGCTGTGGTTGCTTTTCACCCACATCAGGATACAGGGTCCATAATCTCCCTGCTCTTCAGTTTCCTTTGTCAATAAATAAGAGGAGCCATCAGGCATCAGAGGAACATTCTGCCAAGCAAGCAGCTGAAGATTAACATGATCATTTCTCTCCTCCTCTTCTTAGAAGAGAACAAGGAAATTAGAGTTGCTAAGAGAGGTCTGTAATAAACACTCCATATATTGTGCATCTTCTGAATCCTATGTTATCTTTCAGATCTGCCAAGGCAGAGTAAACACTTTGCCTGTTTATCTGTCTTCTGCCCAGTGAACCTGGCATCTGTGACTTCTTTCCTTTCCTGCTATGTAGTTAGAAATCTCTCCAAACCTTTGTCTAAATCCCTTTTATGGACCAACCAAGGAGTTGGCAGAGAGTAGGAGATTTGAGTAAGACCGTAGATCTCCTTGGAGGTTCAGACTGGAGCTGCAAAGGCTCCAGATTCTCAGGGGCTCCCTCTGTTTGTGGGGAGGAGTTAATTATAACAGCTAATGGGACTTCTTTCCATTGTCCTACATCATTCCCCTTGTCACAGAAGAAACTCAGTCAGCTGACATGCTTTGATTCTACATAGGCAAAGACAGTCCCTGGTACAGAGTAGGCAATTAATAAGTGTTTATTGATTGGTTCACTGATTGAAAAACAAACCGATACCTATACTCGAGAAACTTGGGGTTTCAGGGGAGACAATTATATAAATAAGCATACAAAAATCTATGCAAAATAAATGCAAAATGGGTGTTTTTTTGTGTGAGATGCACTAGCAACTGAGTCAGTCAAGGAAAACCTCATGTAGAAGGGGGTGTTAAAGCTGACCTCTGAAGGAAACTAGAGATTCTGAAAGGAAGAGAAGAGGGAGGGCATTCTAGGTATGCTGTGCAAGAGCAATCAAGCTGAATTGTAGAGTGCATTAAAGAGACAGATGTGTAAAAGACTGGAAAGCGTAGGTGAGTTGGAGCTAGGTTGGGGGGGGGGAATTTAAATGCTAAAGAGAAATTTGTATTTTATCTTACGAATAATAGGGAATTCTTAGAATAAGGGTGGGGAGCCTGTAGCCTTCAGGCCACATGTGGCCTTCTAGGTCCTTAAGTGCAGCCTTTTGACTGAATCCAAATTTTACAGAGCAAGGTTGTAAATTTTGGATTCAGTCAAAAGGCTGCACTTAAGGATCTTGAAGGTTGCATGTGGTTTGGAGGCCACAGGTTCCTCACCCCTGCACTGGAATTTACTGAGCACTGGATTAACATGGTTAGATATGGTCTTTGGAAATATATGCTTTTGAATCATATGTTACTCATAATAACACTATGAAGTAGATAGTACAAGGACTATTATCTCTGTCTCTGTCCCTTTCACAGATGAGGAAATGAAGGATCTGGCGGGTTAAATAAATCAATTGCCTAAAGGCATGAAGAACATTCTAGTAAAGACACGATTTGAGCTCTTCTAATTTCCTACATTGATAATGAAAAAGAAAGAGAGAAGGCAAAAAATCCCCAACAACCCATCCTCCTGACCCTAGCAGAGTCTCTTGTTTTTCCCCATTCTATTTTGGGGTTATCATCAGAGGCAAGGGAGAGAGAAGAAAAAGTAAACCCTTCATACCTCAGATTCCTTTTGAGACACTCCCTCTCCCTACCTCTTCAAATCACTTTACCCTGGAGCTTGTGCCCCAGGTACTCAGCCAACAATTCATTAGAATCCAGGCCCTGCTCTACTGTGTGTGATCCTTGGTCAGGCTTGTTTTCATAGAATTGGGTGAGTCCCCACTGGTGGCAACTGGGGAGCTGTTAAATAGGCTTTTATGTGTCTATGTTCAGAAGACTATATAAATAAGTATGTTTGTTTATTTATATTTACTTAGAGTAGAAGAACCTCCTATTTCCTCCGTGTGACATGATAAAATTTGTCTAAATTGTAATTATCACACATACAAAGCATTTTTGGAATCCATCCTGTTTGCAAGTTGGAAACTACATTCTGTTCAAACTGTTTTTAGAGGTTACAGTTATGTATGTGACATGTTACTGTAAACAGAGTCATTAATTCAGAGTCCTTTGTGATACATCTTTATTTTTCAGTATTCCCTGTTTCCATTGTTTGCTAAATTGGGTGAACTTGTTTACTGCTGCCTGAGTTAGTACTTTGAGTTCTTAAAACACTTCTTATTGTTTCTTTAGTCAGACAATGACCTAACTCAAAGAACAGGAAAATGTCACTTCTTTCTCTGGCCTGCCTCCTTGGTCAGCCTCCCTTGAGTTCATATTTCCTGAAGCTTTTGCTGAACCATGGCTTTAAATATTGCTAAAAGCATCGATAAGGTTGTGGGACTTGGGGAATAGGGACCTGAAATCTCATAAGATATGTGAGTGGTGAAACTTTTCCAACATAGATACTATATTCTGCTTACTCTGGCCTTAAAGACTTAAGATGAAAATTCTAGGACATTCTTTCATTTATTTTTCCGGGCATTTTACCCACATTTTTCTCCACTGACCTAGACCAGAGATTGAAAATAGGTATGAGGAGGAAATTGTGTTTGAAGTGTTCTTATTTCACTTCTGTTCTTTGAATATCTACAAAAATACCCTCTACCACTACATGTTACAACCCAAGTATAACTTAGTAAGTGGTCACTGAGAGATGTGACCGAAAATTCATCACAGTGTGACCAACCTGGTATAACATATATTGCTAATCACCAGGCTCATACTCAGAGCCTTTCTGTTTTAATAAGCTTGAACTCTGCTGTAACACCCATCAAGAACTCAATCAAAAAATAGACACTATGCTAAGCTTTCAGGATAAAAGGAAAAATATTAAGTCCATGACCTCAAGGTGAATACACATTTATTTAGGGAGCCAAAATGTACCTTTAAGAATATAGAAAATACAAACAAAATTAATACAAGGTAATTTTTTTGGGGGGGTGGTTCTAGCAATTGGGGAGAGTTAGGAAAGGCTTCATGTAGATTGTGGGGCTTGAGCTAAATTCTCAATGAAAAAAGGGATCCTGACAGGTAAAGATGAGGTAGGAGCATATTCCAAATATAGGAGATGGTCATTGCAAGACATAGGAACAGAAGGAGTATTGTTTTTGACAAATAGCAAGAAATACAGTCTGGCTGAGCCATAAATTATGGAAAAGGGGCATATTGTATGACAAGGTTAGAAAGGGAGATTAAGGGCAGGTTGTAAAGCCCTTGAAAATCAGAGGGGTTGATATTTTATTCTAGAGATAATAGGGAGCCACTGCAGTTTATTGAGTAGTAATATGTGCTGCTCATTAGGGAAAATCATTTTAGCTGCTATGTGAAAGATGGATTGCAGTGGGGAGAGACTTGAAACATGGAGTCCAAACAGGAGGCAATTGGAAGAGTCTAGGCTAGAGGTGGTCATGTAATGTTAATTAAAGTTAAAGATAGTCCCTGCCCATTGATAGGTCTCAACTGAAGTCTATTAAGGGAAGCTTTGGTTAATTTCTAATGAGACACTAGGTCAGGATACCCTCTTGCTCTGAAAAGTGTAAATATACTCCTATATGCAAGTTGTGCGGTTTCATGTGCAATTGTTTTTTTATTATAATATGTTATAAAAATGCTTGTTTCATTTTATAAATTAAAAGAAATTTAAAAACCATCCAGGATATGCTATATATGTGGGTATACATATAAAAATGTATTTCTTCTTCAGTTATATGTGAAATATATATATATATATATATATATATGTGTGTGTGTGTGTGTGTGTGTGTATCTTCACATTCCTTTTCCTCTGCAGTTTTATGTGTGTGAATGTGTGTATACATACACACACAGACACAGACACACACACACACATATATATATATGTACATATCTGAAAAGGACTGTGGGTATGTGCATTTATATGTTTACAAGCAGCATTTGTGTGTGCATATGTGGATATATATATGCATATCTGAAGAGGAAAAGGATTATGTGTAAACGTATATGTTTCTGCATACATAAATATGTACAGTGTGTATATGTGATTATTCCTCTTTGGGGAGGACTTATCCATATGCCCCTGTACGTAGATGCTGAAATGGAAGGGGAAAGACGAGCTTCTTCTCAAGTCTCTGGGAGAAGCATGGGGGTGTAGATCTCTGTCTCAGGAGTCACATGACTTGTTTCCTTCTAACCCTGCAAATGGACAAGTCACATATTTCTGAACCTCGTTTTCCTCTGGCATAAAATGGGGATAAAAATAATTTCAGTGCCTTTCTTCCAAAAGGTCCTTTCCTGTCACATGAATTAAGTTACTCTCTGACTAAAGATGTGATGGGAAGTGTTGTAAGAACTCAAAATAGTAACTCAGGCAACAATAAACAAATTTACCCAATTTAGCAACAATTGCAAGAAAGCTCCTTTTGTAAACTGTGAAGTGCTATATAAATGTGAGCTATTGTCACTGTTACTGCCTGCTGCGTGGAGCTTTCCAGACTCTCTACCTCTTGTCTTAAAAGGTGGTCTATTGGAAAGAGAAAAAAGAATATTGGTGGTGTAAAAGGAGACTCCTTCACTAAAGGATCTCTCCTTGTGGCATAAAAGAGGACTCACACCTTTTCAATTTTTATCTCCATATCTCTCATGTCTCTCCTTTCCCAATATTCATATGGTTACCTGTAGCATCAAGTACCCCAGCACACACAGGAGGGCCTGCTGTACAGGTTCTTAGATCTGCTTTTCTAAAATGAAAGCAACTTTTGAGGGGTCAGCAGTCTTCTTTAATTATATACTAACAGAGAAAATACAAGCAGAAAAATAAAGACCAACAGACAGGGCTTCCAGTTGTCTGAACATAGCAGCAATTCATACATCACAGATCAACAGACAGATCCAGCTGTTTGACCATTACATACATACATAGTTACCAGAGAGAGAAACAGCATCTGGGTTTTCAAAGGGACCCAGAGTCTCATCTGGCACATGAACCTTGTTCCAAAGAGTGAGCACTTAAAGTAAAATCTCACCTATTATAATATAAACACAATTGCACATGAAACTGCGAATCTACTATGCACAGCTTGCTATTCTCTTTAAATATATAAGAAAATTATCATGTCAAATTTTGTCTTTTTTTCTCTCTCTCACATCCTAAAGATGGCTATCATTAGACACAAGTAGGCATATATATATATATATAATGTATATACGTATGTGTATGTAAAATCCTGTTATATACACTTCTACTTTCTCTGGATGTAAATAGTGTCTTTCTTCACATATCCTTTATAGTTAATTTAGGTATTTATAAAAGACAAAATAACTTACTTGCTCAAAATCATTTTAGAAATAATATTATTGTTATCGTATACCGTAACAGTTTTCCTGGCTCTTCTCATTTCGCTTTCCATTATTTTGTGCAACTCTTTCCATGTTTGTCCAAGATCATCGAGCTCGTCATTTCTCATAGCACAGCAGTATTTCATCACAATCATAAACCATAACGTTCCAGATATTTTAGTGCAATTATAAATTCAGAAATACATAGGTGCTACATATAAAAATTTGGAAGGCTAATTGCTAAAAAGTTTAAATAGTGATATGTCTGTTTTTTCAAATTCAATATTGCCACCATCTTGTACTATATATAACCTTGTAATTGATTTTTTCAACTTTATAAAAACTTTCATCAGCTGCTGCTCGGTCCCTTAAAGCATCACATTTGTAATTCCAGTTTTAAAATTACCCCGAGAACAAGGTTTTGATATATGCACAACAGTTCTTTCATGACCTTACAAGAAAAAAATGTAACGGAGATAGATCAGGTGATTGACTTCTGCTACCACTGACCAGTCTGAAAAAAGTGTCTTTCAGAAACGTGCAATGACTAGTGACAGGGGTGCTCTGTCTTGTTAAAATTTACATTTAAAATTCACCCAACTAAGTAAGTGTAAAATAAATTTAAATGATTTACTCTCAAATGATTTTTGTGTATGTTTGGAACACCCTCCTAAGATTATTTAAACTTTAAACTTCACTAAGACTTTTGGGACCTGCTGTACACATACACATACATACTCATGTATGCATGAATGCATACATGCACACACATTGCCTTCTATGGTCCTTTAAAGATTCGAAATTTTCTTCTGATTATTGCATGTAGCAAATTTCCACCCGATCCCTGGATGTCTAACTTTAACTAGCAGTTAATTTTATCATGGGAGACTTCACTTGAAGTTACTCTCTCCTTTTCGGCATCATTTTCACCCTTCCCTCATTGTTGACTTTTAAGATGAAAGTTTTTTTCTTTTATTAGGGAATTTTTGCCTGAAGACTTTTCTTATCTTGCCTTCAAGATCAAGGGTTGAATTTATATATAGCAAATTTTGCATACATGTAGGCGATAGCTTTCCACCTCTGATCATCATTCCCCCCCACCCCCGACTTAAATACCAGAGACTACATTCTTGACCTTTTGCATGAATTTTTTCTTCCCCACTTCCCATATTCCTTATCTTACTGCGTCATAGACTTAGGCTTATGTTCTCTTACTGAGGAATTTTTTCATCAAGCTTTTTTCTTCTCCAGTGTCTCAGTCTTAAAGATCAACAGTTAACTTTCTAGACACAAGAGTTTACGTGAACACGCTTTCTCTCTTTCTTTCTAATGCTACACATGGCTTCCTTCTACCTTTAATAAAATATGAGATTTGTTAGATCAAGGAAATTTTTCTGTGACATTTTAGTGACTTTATTAGAAGAGTTTCAGAGGTCCAAAAAATATTTACTGAAGTAATTACCCCCCATTTTCTCGATTGCTAAGCAGTCTGATATTCACATTGTCTTTGATTTTGTTATTATTCATATTTCAAATTATCTTGTCACAATGATCTGATGTTATTGCTAATTCTTGGCATATGATGAACAAGGGTTTAATTTTAAATCATCATTACCTTTTTTAGGCATAAAAACAAGGATAAAGAATCAGACCAACAACAATGAAAGCAGATTTTTTTCTAATGAAAACTTGATTGGCATTGATTAGGGTTTATTTAATACTTGCCAGGTACCGTTTGTATGTATTCAGTATGTAATTATTCAGCAGTTTTCAATGATTTAATTCCATATGTTCTGAGTAAAATGAGAATAATGCAAAATGACTCTAAGGAAGACACAATTGTACATTTTCCTTATCTCCCCTCTACACTCTATCCAAACTGGATCACTTGCCAACAGGGCCATCTGCCCTGCAGCTGAACCCTTCTATACACACAATCTCTCCCTGTTAGAATGTAAACACACCGAGAGCAGGGAGTCTTCCATTTTTCTATTTGTATCTTCAGCACGCAGTGTTTGATGTATTAGAGCTTAGTAAATGCTATTTTTGTCCATTCATTTGTTCAAAATGAATTTTTCTGGTTTTGGAAAGTATTTTTAAATTTATTTGGAAAACATAATTCTCTGATTGTATGGGTACCATATTGCAAAATGTCTAACATCAAAAATTATGAGTTTCGTTATCTTTTTTTCTCTCCTGTCCCTTTTCATTTCTTCTTCCCTTACCTTGGCTGAATATTTAGTTCTCTGCCTATGCCCAAGTATTTATCTGAAGAGTTCTCCTTTGTGACCCAATCCTGAGGGGCTTCATTGATCAGATGAGAGGGCTATGTAGAGGAGTCCTATAATCCATCAGCTACCACAAGGACCTCCAGGTCTGCATATCTCTTAGCTCTCAGAAAGTGTCAGTGTGATAAATTGCATCAACCAAAGTACTGACTTTATTCCCACTACAATATATGTATATATACACATATATATGCGTGTATATACATACATATACGTATGTAATATAAATATGTAGAAAATCACCCTCTCCATGAGTTATCAGCAATACTGAATGTGTGCCCCTTCCCTTATTGATGATGTGCTATGACAATGCTTTAGTTGTTGGGAGCCACCAGAAGTGAGTTGTTGTGGATAGGTGAGGAAACTTAAGCCCCATATATAGGAAGTATCTTAAATGTGTAATAGATCTTAACAATGATAGAGATGGATGTAGATCCCATGCTTTTTACAGATGCGTATGTTTAGATTGGGAAGGGAAATTAGAGCTACTAGGTGCCTCTTTGTGACTTTAGGCACGTCATTTGACTCTTGGCATCTTCTCAGCTAGGGGAGCTAGGTGGCACAGTGGATAGAGCACTGGACCTGGAATAGGTAGGATCTGAGTTCAAGTCCAGCCTCAGACACTTACTAAGTATGTGACCCTGGGCAAGTCACTTTACCTCTGCTTGCCTTAATCTACTGGAGAAGAAAATGGCAAACCATTCTAGTATCTTTTCCAGGAAAACTCCACGGACAGTCATTAAGACTCAGATGTGACAACAGCAACAAAATATAAATGGTTATTACTATTATTACACAGTAACTGGTTCTTATGGGATAATAATTCTTAAATGGATTAAGGCAGCTAGGTAGCACAATGGGTAAGAGCACTGAACTTGGAATTATTTTAAATATCCTGCCTCATGTGTTTACTAGCAGTGTGACCTAGGGGGATTCTCTTAACCTTTTCCAACCTTAGCTTTCTGATCGGAAAAGTTGAGATGAAAATAGCACCAACCTCTTAGGATAGTTGTGAGGACCAAATGAGATTAAAATATGCATAGTACTTTGCAAACCTAGATGCCAGCTATGACCAATTAGAAAGTCAATGGGATGAAGCAGATTTTTCAACAGGAGAAGAAAAGGCATGTTGCCACCTGGTTTTGGGGGATACCCCTAGCAATACTGGCATATCATTGAAGGTAGGAGGGAAGACCATTGAGAGTAGAAAAGGTAAAATGGATAAGGATTTGGATTCATTATGACAAAGGTTGCCATTTTGTATAAGCAAATAAGATTTTAAAACAAGAAGGTGATAGTAATCTCTAGAAGTGAAGCAGGTGTTAAATCAAGAATTGAAGGTATAGCTTCTGCGTTATTAAAGGTGAATGTCATATGTTATAAAATGAACATTAAGCACTGTGGGGAAAATTTCGAGGTAGAATGTGCTCATGCATAAAGAACTGCTATGGCAGGGAGGAGGATTTATAACATGTTAATCATTTTGGAAGGTGCTCTTTCTAAAATGTGTTGCACATTTCCTTCACCTCTTAAAGTGTGCTGAATGTAGTTTAACTTTTTTCTTGATGACTCAAGATTCTCATTATGGGCCTCAGTTATTAGACTTGTCATAACTTGGGATCAGTTGCCTGTGGAATAGACCAGGCTGAGGCTATTGGGAATTCAGCCAGAAGACAGAGCCACAGAAGCAGGATAGGGGAGGGGTGGAAGAGTCATTCAAGTACCACACATAATAGGAAGGCCTAGGGCAGCTTCATGGAGATCCAGCAGCAGAAAGCAGACTGATGTTCCAGCAGACAGATGGAGCACGGTGTCACAACTGACAGATTCCTTAAGACTGGGGAACTGGTAACAGACCATGGCTGAGATCCAGACAGGCAAGAAGAAAGGTCAGAAGCAGGTGATGGGGACAGGTGTCATACTCCTGCAGCCTCTACTGTAGTCATGCATCAGAGAATAAGGAAAGGTTCTGAAGTGGTGGGTGCAGGAAGATCAAGCTGTTGTTGACCCTTGTGACACATCCTCACTGCATAGTCCTTTGGTGTGTGCTCTGCTTTAAGACTTCCAAGAGCTGGCATATAACCCTCTGCCCAACACTTTCCCTTGGGATACTGACAATATAAGAGAGCAGAAATACAGAAAGAAAAGTTTCACAGATTCCCTAAAGACCCTCTGCTCAGACACAAAACAGGTCTTGCCCTGGAGGCCTTTGGAGCATGCCCAGGCAAAAGCACTGGGATCTCTTTGGTCTTAGAAGTTGAATATAGATGTCCTTGTTTGGGATATCTGCTGTTATTACAGACTTCTTGCTTTGTAGATCAATCCTTGATCTCCTAATTGTGGCCCCATATGGCATCTGGGCTCTGAATATAGGAGTCTAGGGGAAGGACTCCAGTGCCTGGAGAACTAGGGAAGTGGAGAAGAAACACAGGGAAGGGATCCGTGTGGGACAGAGGGGAGAAAAATGGACTTAATCATTGGAATTCAAGTACAAAGTAGAAGCTTGGTCACCAGATAAGGGCTCAGTGATTAAAACAAGATACAAGTTACAGCAGTAGCAGTATGGCATCATGGCAGAATCTTTGAAGTGACTGTTCTATTAGGGGAAATAGTATAGTAGATCGAGTGTAGACTTGGAGTCAAGAAGACCGGAGTTCAACTTCTGCTTTTGACACTTATTAGCTATGTGACCTTTGGCCAGTGGTATCTTCTCAGGGCCTTAGTTTCCTTATCTGAAAAAATGAGGATGTTCTATTAGACAGCCTCTGAGGTATCTTCTACCCTCCCTTCCCCAATTTCCAATCCTTTATCCAGTGGTCAAAGCCAAATCATCAGGCTCTGCTGATGCTGCATGACTGTAGCAATGGGGTAGCTCTGCAGTGAACTTGCTGCTTGAATGTTCCAGGGTGGGGGTGGGGTGGGAGGAGAAGAAACCATGGCACAAGCCTGATCATGTGGGATCTTGGATTCTAGGCCTCCTCACCAGTGTCTCTCATCTGGCCCTCAACTTATCTACTAGAGAGAAAATGCCCTAATGGGAGTCCTCTCTAGGTAACCCTAGTTGCTACAGTTTCACAAGCCCAAGCTTGATGAGCATCATTAACTAAACCCCAGAAATCTCCAAATGTATACCAACCCCCCTCCAACCAAAAGGCTTCATTTGCAGCTCTCCCATTCTGAGAGGCGAGAACCAGTCCTTGGGTATATCAGACAACTTGACTATTTGTGTGTGGCTTGACCTTGGCCCAGTTGACATTCTGAAGGCAGTAGATGCCTTTGTGGCCCATATTTCAGAAGGTCATTATCTCCCCTTCTGTTGGTGTCTAAAAGAATGGCAAAAGCAGCCTCATCCTAGGAGATTCCCTTCATATTCCTTCCCTCATGAGACTTGTGAGCTTTGGCTATGCCAGTGGAAGCCAGTACTGGCAAGTCTGCCATTTTGAAAATTCCTATATCCAATTGTGATAAAAGCACGAGAGGAAGAGACAAGTTAAAGTCACATTCAGATTCTCTAAAAATCCCTGACTTCCATTTAGAAGAGAATTGTTCCTTGGGGACAGCAGATAGCTAGACTATTGATGGCCTACGCTGGCCCAAATTGCAACTCTTCTGTTTGGATGTATGTTTGTTGTAGGCTAAAGACTATCTCACTTTCATCTTTGTATCTTCAGCAAACAGACTGGTTTCGGACACAGTACTTAATAAACAATTGTTGAAGGTAAGAATAGAGCCAGCAATAAAGTTGCCTTGTTATTGGGTTACTATACTATAACTGTCCTAAAAGGGTGACTGGATGATGTGTTGGAGAGAGTGCTAGACCTGGAATTAGGAAGATTCTTCCTGAATTCAAATCTGACCACAGATACTTATTAGCAGTATGACCTTGAACAAGCCACTTAGCCCTGTTTGCCTCAGTTTCCTCATCTGTAAAAAAATGGAGAAGAAAATGGCAAGCCATTCCAGTATCTTTGCCAAGGAAAATCCCAAGTGGGGTCACGAAGAGTTGGACCCTACTGAAATGACTCAACAATAACAACACTGCCCTAGTACGCCTTCTTGAACTCGCCTTGACTTGTGACAGGATCAGTTCTAGAGTGAGGCACAAGGATAAACCAATAGGAGAGGGGTAAATGGCCCTGCCTGAAGAAGTCAGAGGAGATTGGGGCAGGGAGCACCGTGTTAGGATGCAGTTCAGAAATATAGGGAGGATCTTATGAAAGTTCTCTTCTGGCTGTTTCTGCAACTGATAGGATGCATCTCTCTTCCTTGTAAGCAGCAAGAAACAAAAGAAAAAAATTACGTGGCAACTTTATTACATACTTAAAAGAATAGTAAGTTGTATATAATAGATTTGCAGTTTCATGTGCAATCTTTTAAAAAAAATTTTATACTGTGATATGGAAATACTTGTTTTTTTCCACAAATTAAAAAATAAACTAAATAAAAATAAAAAAAAATAATTTGTGCAGCTCTTTTAGGATAGATAGTGGGATCATATAAGATAGAACTGAAAGTGATTTTATTGATTCTGGAAACCCCTGGATGAGAAAGCTACCTCTGCATAAGTGGGTAGATACCTCCTCTGAAGCTAGAGAACTGCTTCAAATGCTCAGAGGTTAAGTGACTTGCCTGGTGGTGCAATGGATAGAGCACCAGTGCAGGAGTCAGGAGGACCTGAGTCAAAATCTCACCTCAGACACTTGACACTCACTAGCTGTGTGACCTTGGGCAAGTCACTAAACCTCAATTGCCTCATCCTGGGTCATCTCCAGTCATCCTGATGAATATGTGGTCACTGGATTCAGATGACTCTGGAGGAGAAGTGAGGCTGGTGACCTGCACAGCCCTCCCTCACTCAAAACAAAGTCAAGTGCAAGTCATGTCATCATTTCTCTGATGGCATGGTCTTCTTCGGCAATGAAGGACAAACATACACGTCCAGGATGTGTCAGTGGCAAGACTCGACCCCATATCTTACTGGCTCCAAGGCTGTTTCTCTATCTACAGCAGCCACCTTCATTTTTTTTTTCTTGGCAAGCTCTCTGTTCCTTATATTCTATCTGGTAAGTGTTGGTCTCTTTAGGTTTGGTGCTTCTGTTTCTCTTTCTCCCTCAGCTTTCTCTTCTTTCTTTGACCATCACTACCTGAGTAGGATTATATGCTATATCAAAATGCAGTATCAGGGCAGAGCTAACACTCTGGGTTCCTACTTTCCCTCTCTTCACTCTCATCCCACCTCTTGCCTTTTTCCTGATAGGAATAAATATCCATTTCCCATTAGAATGAATCAAAATATATAAATAAAATGCTCAGTCTAAGGATTGTGCCAAGTGGATGAACCTTTGGTGGTAAAAACTCTCTCTCCTTGATTTTTAAAAAAAATAAGAAATAGGACAACTCTGTATTTTTCCAGAGAATAGAATTTCCTTTACCCATATTTTCTGATCCAAATATTGGAAACCCCCATTACCTTTCTTCTCAGAAGTACAATTTTGTTTAGTTTTCCTTCCTGGTTTCTGCCATCATCATCATTATCCCTGACTTTCCTGACTTTTTCCTCCTGGGAATTTCATGCCGAGAAGAAGCAGTTGTTAAAAGTCTTACTGCTTCCTAGTCTTCCCGTCTTAAGCTTCCCTTGTAAACCATAGCCTTGGACATGGAAGTTGTTTAAGAGTTCCTGAAAGGAACCAGTGCCTTTCATGTAGGTATGTAATTACGTCCCTCATCAGTAGCACCACATTTGATGCATAGCTCCTATGGATGGGGAAACTGTGCTTCTGGATCTTTTTAACACAATAATTAAGAATCCATATTCATACAGAATCTACAGGAAAAAAAGTTAAATTTTCATTTATGTCTGAAAAATGAACTCTCACTGCCAAAAGCAGAGTGACTAATAATGACTTGTCATAATGACAATGCCCTCCTTCAAAAGGTGGAGAAACCAAGAAGAAGGAATTCTGTTCTGCATTTTCTCAGATTTGTTGTTTGGTGAGGGTTAGATGATTAGAAATTTGGGGGGCAGTGGCCACTTCCTCTTAGAAATTAGGTCAGAGGAAGGAGAGGAGGATCTTATAAAATTGGTTATGAGAAGTTTGTATAATCTTTGAAGTTTTATTTATTCTTCCTCCTGGTATTACCATCCTCTCTGTTGATTTATCTGCTTTTGTGCTATGCTTTTAGTGAGGGTTTTTTCCTCTAGATTTCTTTAGCATTTATCCCCTCTTTTTCCCTGTATTATTTGTCATTCACCTCCTGTTTCCTCTCCCTTTCCTGATGAAAGAAGACCTTAAATGTCTCAGGATTGTCCAAGTCTGGGTCTTTGTCCTTAGTAATGCAAAGGTGGAAGGAGACCAGGATTGGTCCAGCTATTTTCAGTCCTTTCTTCTTCAGACCTTACAAAGCCACTGGTCCCAGTACCCTTCCTTACTTCCCTCTGCTCTCCTCCTTTCTTTTATGTGGTTGGGGAAAATCTGCACCTGCCTCTTCTTGCAGAATATGGAGAGCATGGAAGAGGTTTGGCAACACCATTGTGGTATTGGAGGGTCAGGAGGCAGCACGTGTTCAGCTTGCCAGATTTCTTCTCCATTCTCTTCCTTTCCTTCACATAGCTGGATTGCTCAGGGGGGTGGGGGGTGGGGTGACCGAGGAGAAATGGTGTTTATGAAGAGTTATGGCAGCAGTGGGGAATTCCTAACACTCAGGCTTTATTGCACAAGCCTGCAAATTTGTTTGTCCTCAGAAGACCTCAAAGGGAGAGATGCACAGAGCAAGTGCTCCAAATATTAGATATCTCTGGTGTTTATTCATTAAACGTTTTACCTTGTCAGAGATTCTTCTTGTTCCATGGATTTAGCTTATATTAGTATACATTTGGCACATAATTCCTTTCGGGGGTGGGGAGTGGGTTGGAAGATGGAAAAGGTTTAGAGAAAGTGACTTATTTCCCATCTTGCTAATCACATGACTGAAAACCTCAATAGCATCCCACTCAAATTTTATAGGGGAAAGAACCAACCCAAGAGGGATAGAAAGCTTTCAAGACTAGGGAGCTGTGTAAAGAGATGAATATGGATGGCAGAAAATGCATTAACCAATGTGGATTTAGGGAGAAAAATAACGTTTAGAAGACAGAACTAAATACAAGTTATAGAACATGAATACAAGAAGATTGACTTAGTTGGTCCCCAAAGACCAACTTGATTCAGAACCTAAAGTTGCAAAGAGACAAATTTAGACTTTACTCAAGAAAGGTCACAGTGGGTTACCCTCAGTGGAGATCTTCAAGCAAAAGCTAGCTGATCGCTCCTCAGCTACGTTAAAGAGGAAAGTCTTTTTCAAGTATGGGTTGTTACAAATAGCTACAGAGATTTCATCTCTGAAATCTAATTCCAAAAGTGTAGCAATATATTAAATTCCTCAAAAAGAAAATGATTCTATAACATGAAAAGCCCACGTAGATTTTAGAGTTGCCCTGAAATATTCCACGAAAAATTTCACATAGGAGAGTAAGAATTCATGACATTTCTTTTTCCTGAAAGACGATCATTTTTCAGTGATTTTGTCATTTACATCAGTCCTGTAAGAGGTCCCACGTTAAACCTCCACTTTCCTCAGCCTCCCTTTCTGTGTTCACTCTGTCTTCACTTGGTGTTCTCATGGAGTGTCTGAGGACGGTAGAGTGGAACTAATGTTCCTCCACCCTTTCTGTCAGGAAGACATAGTCATCCCTATTTATTTATAGTTGAAAAATAATAAATAGAATAAAATAACATATTATATATGAATTATAATGTTCTTTTTAATCAATCAAGTATTTATTAAGTACTTATTATGTGCCTTATCTTAAGAATTAGGAATACAAATTCAATAACTGAAAATGCCTAACCAGTATTGTTATAGGATTTCAGAAACTTTCTTCTGTTTTTCTGGAAATCCTGTGGGAAGTTATAGCAATAGGACTTCTTCCTCCATTTTATTCTATTTGGTAAACCTTCTTAGATAATTTAATTTTAATACTAAGAAACAGCTTTTTTAAAGATGTCAGAAACAAATCTTAAGGAAATTTTGTCATTAAAGCTGTCTAAAGATATTTTGTCAGTTTTAATTATATTATTTCTTTATCAGATTTCATTTGATCTTATTTTAACATGATTTAAAGGTTTCCTGTATATTTTATATATGTCTAATTTTTGAGTAATCAGAAGATGGTTAACAGTCTGTCACTAAATATAAAGGAAATTTTGATGAGGCAATTTATTATTCTATTTTCTTTTTTTTTTTTATTAATTTTTTTATTTTTTTTAATGTTTAACAATCACTGCCATACAATTGCGATTTTATCCCTCCCCACCCACCCCCCACTACCTCCCTCCCTCCCCACGACTGCATACAATTCTGTATAGATTCTACATAAACTTTCCTATTGAGTATATTTTCACTATCGTCATGCTGTGTAGTCAGACTATTCTATTTTCTAAAGGAATCAATATTTCCTTTAGTAAATAAAAAGGGGAAAAAAGGAGTCCTGCCATAAGATGTAGTTGTTGAAGTAAAACTTTCATATAATTGACTAAAAGTGGATATTTTCTGAAGATTGTGCATTAAAATAATTTCCTGAAACCTAGTTATGATTTTTAATACTTTTTCTTTAGTTTTATCAGTCCTGTAGCTCCTATCTGTATGACATATGTGCCCCTGTACTTAATATGTACCCTGAGTCTATTACCTTTCTGACAGGAGGTGGGCAATATGAAGTGCAATAAGTCCTCTGAAATCATGGTTGGTCATTGCATAATTCTTAAGCCTTTCAAAATTGCCAAGTGTGTGATACACACCTGTAGTTCCTCATCCTGGGAAACTGAGGCTGGTGGCTCTCTTGAGCTCAGGAGTTCTGAGCTGACATAGGGACAGTGTCTAACAGATGTCCATACTAAGTCCAGTACCAATGGGCTGAGCCCCTAAGAGTGGGAGGCCATCTGACTACCCCAAGGAAGCACAAAACTAGTCTAGTTTTGAAATGAAGCAAATCAAAATTTCATTGGGGTATAGCAATGAGATCAGCCCATGAGTGGCTGCTGCACTTCCAATCAGGATGAGAAAGGGAGACCTAGTATAAAAAAAAATGTCTTTTAGAGTAATTTGGTTTTGTAATATCATCGTTATTGGGTAAATTCTTCTCTTGGTTCTATTTCTTTCATTCTGCATCAGTTCATATAAGTCTCATATTTCTCTTTCTTTTTTCTTTTCTTTTTTTTTCTTCTGGCACAATAGTATTTCATTACATTTATATGCAATATTTTGTTCAGCTATTCCCCAAATTGGTGGGTAGCCTGTTAGTTTCCATTATTTACCCACACTATAAACATCTTTGCACACACTTGTTTTTTCTTTGTTCTCTGTGCAGTGTCCCCCTTGATATTTATTGTTAGAAGACTGTCAAGCAAAGGTATCTTTGCTGTGTCTGTCAAGGAATATTTTATGATCTTAATATATGCATGGCCATGTTTATACTTGGTTTGATTCAAATTTCCTTCCTGAGTTTGTTTATATATTGCCATTTTCACTTCTTTATATTCATCAAAAAAATGTGATGTTAATGTCCAGATGGGTGTCTCCATTGTCGGTGAGGAAGAAAGGTAGTTTGTTTGTGTGATATTGATAGGTCATTTTCAATTTTAATCTTTCTCTTATTTTTATTTTTTAATATTATTTAATTGAGTCTTACAGCAAGATTTCTACAAGTATGTTTTTTTTTCTCCGTTGCTTTTTGTTTTTCTCTGAGCCCAATGTTGCTCAGAATCTTTCACCGTTCTCTTTTTTAATATGAAATTGTGAACTATTGTTACAGTTTGTAGCAATACAGTTTGTAACCTTCTTAAAAATAAGGTTCCTATTAAGTTGAACAGAACAATACCAGCATTGTCCTGTTTGTCTTGATCCCTTTCTGAACTTCCTTTTCTCCTATGTATTTTTAAAATGCTTCATGACTGCTGTTTTATTTAAGCACAGCTATATTCCATTTCATAGAATTTTTCTGACCCTTTTCTTCTATCTCCTTCCATAAGATTTTGTAAATGAATTGATAGTCCAAAGCAGCACTGCTGTGGTTTCCTTGTCATTTTGTCCTGTAAGATGATCAAAACTTCATGAGCTGAGGTTACTTTTAGGGCTCTTTTGGGTGATTTCTGTGGTCCATACCAATGTCTTTTCCCACATCCATTTCCCATTTTTCTATGTTGATATTTTGTTATTGTGATATCCCTGTGATCTCATCAATATGAATGTTTTAATAAACATAAATATTTGTTTATGTTTAATAAACATAAAAAGTAAACCATGATGTTTATGTTTGTTTATGTTTAATAAACATAAAAAGTAAACCATGATGTTTACTGCTTCTTAAACTGTGGGTCATAACCCCATACAGGGTCATGAAAAATTTTACAATAGTAAAAGGTTTCTGAATGCGCAATGACCAAAATTAATTCAAAGTCAAACGCATAGTAAATCCAAGGTGTTTCTGGCAGTGCCTGTCAGTCTTGTATCAGACAGTGCATCCTTGGTTCTGAACACCATGTAGAAGGTTGCCAGAAAAGTAGTGATGGAAAAGGGGTCTTGAGGGGAAAAAGCTTTAGAAGCCCTGATGTGGATCACAACTGATGGATTCCTGTGCATTCTGTGTGATTCTTGTTCATGTTCACCTAAAAAATGTTTATTGATGTGTTTTGATTTACATTACAAACTGCTACATGTTACCCCTGCTCCTTGATAGGACATGTCTAACAAAACAAAACCGGCAGACTAACAATTGTGACCTCATAGGAAAGTGCATGCAACATTACACATCCATATCCCCAAACTATTTCTAAGAATTGCTTTTGCAATGAATAAAAATCTATTTTCTCTCCCTCTCCTTTCCACCCCACTGAAAAGAGATGAAAGAAAAACAAACTCTTTGCATCAAGTATGTATAGCCAAGCAGAATAAATCTTCTCATTACCTGTATACAAATATACGTGTCTCATTTAGCACCCTAAACCCATCACTTCTCTGTCAAGAGGTGTATAGTATATTAGTTGATTAAATTCCATAAACGTTTATTAAATGCTGACTCTGTATGTACCAGACACTATGATACGCACCGGGGGTACAAATAAGAAAAAAATAGTCCCTCTGCTCAAGAACCTTACAATCTATTAAGGAAAAAGAATGCCCAAAAAGAAATCGAAAAGGGGGTACTACTAGGGGATAACTAGAATGAGATGGTGTTCTTTGGGTGAATGGTGTTCAAAGGAGTCAAATCTAACCATAGTTGCTGATGGAAAATGGAGTGTTTTCTAAAAGGTTGTGGAAGTTCTGGGTTCTCTATATAAAGAAAGACTTTGGGAGACATATATTGCTCTATCTTCCAACCCTCTAATTAGAAGAAAGAAGCAAGTGAAGGTTCAGAGAAAGGTACCGAATTGATTTAAATTAAAAATTGTTCATCTTTTAAGTTATGTTATAGTATAAATCATTCTTCTGGTTCTGCTTACTTCACTCTTGAGTCATTTCATTTAAGTTTTTCCATATTTCTGTGAAATCATCTATTTCCTCATTTTTTAACAGCACAATAGTATTCTGTCTAATCCATGTAACACAATTTATTCAAGCAATTCTTCAATTGATGGGCATCCTCTGAGATTCTAGGGGATTTTTTGCCACCACAAAAAGAACTGCTATAAATATTTTTGTATTATAGGACTTTTTCTTATTTTTTAAAAAATAATTTTTGGATATTTCCCTAATAATGACATACCTTTTTTCCTTTATAATTCCAAATTACTTTCCAGAATGGTTGTACCCATTTACAGGTCCACTAATAATACATCAATGTGCCTGTTTCCTCACAGTCCCTCCACTTTTTAAAATTTCTTTGAAAAATTATTTTATTTTAAATGTATAGAATAAAGCAGGCATTTCCATAACATAGTATAATAAAAAAGGGAATTACATATAAAACTACAAATTTGCTATGTATAACTTGCTATTCCTTTTAAATATATGTGCGTATACACACATGTATCTCCTCACTTTAATCTTTTCCTTTTTTGTTATCTTTGTCACTGATACACAGGAGGTAGAATCTCAGTATTGCTTTGATACTAATTTCTCTAATCAGATTGAAAACAACTGAACAATGACAGTAGTTGTTTGTAGTGATTTGGAGCATTTTTTTATATGGCTGTAGATCGTCTGTGTTTCTTCCCTTAAGAATTTCCTATCAATTATCCGCAGAGGATCTTTTACACATTTTTGGATTCTTCCTCTAAATATCTTAATGTAGCATGAACACCAATGCAAAAAAAATGTTTCCTGTTTCAGGAAAAGACATGATGCTTAAAAATACTTCACAATTCCCCGGAGGCAAACTGTTCTTATTTCTTTTTTTTATTCAACTCATTTTTTCAACTTTTATTCAATTTCATTATCCAAGGGCAATATCTGTCCAAGATTTATGTACTATTAGGCCATCTTTGTAGACTATGTAACTGTATGTGGATGTGTGTGGACAATTAGCATTTTTGATCCTCTTGGTTTTTCCTATGTGGATGGTTAGGCTAATTCTTTGGAGTGGTTACTGATCTCATTTAAGAGGCTTAGCACTGTTTCAGAACATACAATTAACATGATGTCATCTGCAAAGAGGAGCATCTGGAGGATTAATTAATTCTTGTTGCCTTTGGACATGTGAAAAAATCAAATCCACTGACTCATTTGTCTCTTCTAGGAAAACCTGGGACCTCTCTTTTCATTTGGATGAAACATAACTTCTCTTTTAATTTATTGCAAGAATGTCAATATTGATATGACTGTATACTAGCAGTGTACTGACTCATTTGTCTTTTGACAAAGATCCCATATTAAAAGGACCAACAATTAAATTAATATTCACAATCTAGAATTGGTATGATTCTTAAGATCCCCTGCCCCACTTTTCATTCTTTTTTACTGTTACCAAAGGAGCAAAACGGTCTCATGCGAAAGGAACTAAAGGCCATTTCATACTTTTCTGTGCTTCATGGGATCATAAAATATTGTTTGAAGAAAATTATTAAATTTAAGAATCAGTGTTCAACTTAATGTTTTCATAAAAGAAATAATGGGAAAAGGCACTAAAATAGTTTCAGAAGGAAAAGATTCGTGATAAGGAGTAGAAATTCTAGATAGAGTTAAGATAGATGGAGTAAGGTCCTAAAATATAATTGGATTCTCATAGCATTTTTTCTTCTTGGTCCTGTTCAATCCTTTAGTTCTTCTTGTATAGAATGTATGAGCTTTGAAGGACCAAGTATCCCCTGAAGTCTTCTCTCATAATGAGTTTCTCTGGAATGTTTTCATGACTTGTTTGAAAGATACAACAGAGCACAACCAACTCCCAGCACTAATAATCCCTTTGCATTATTTTCTGTCCAAAACATAAATGATGTAGGAGAAAAATTTTGAAGGATGACTCTGAGTAAATTTAAGTGAAAAATACTTAAAGAAACATGAGAGGGAAAGGGTGTCAACTTTTTATTGCTGCAGTGAGGAGTACAGCATATTCAGAATTAATAATAAGCCTATGTAGTAATGCATATACTTTAGGTAAATAATATGGATGAAAAATATAAAATCATAAAGGTAGCTTGGCTTGGCACATAGAGTACTGGCCTGAGAGTGAGGAAGGCCTGGGTTTCCAACTCTGACGTATTGACTTCATAACCCTTTTGTCATTGGAAAGTCTTTCAGTCATGTTTGCCTCTTTGTGACCCCATGGATCATACTGTCCATGGGGTTTTCTTAGCAAAGGTGCTGGAGTGGTTTGCCATTTCCTTCTTGACTGAATGCAGTGAATCCTTTTGTCAGGCAGTCAGAGGTTAAGTGACTTGCCCAGGGTCACACAGCTAGGAAATGTCTGAGTCTGGATTTGAATTCAGGTTTTCCTGACTTCAGGTCCAGTGTTCCATGCTCTGAGCCATCAGGTGCCCCTTTTGTGACCCGAAGCAAGTCATTTAACCTCTTGGCAGCCCAGGAAACTCTCTGAGGTTCTAAGTTGTAGAGCAGGTCCCAATGAAATCACATATCAGATCCCCCCTCCCCCAGTTTTTAAATTGACCTTAACTATTTACTTTTCCCAAAATTATCATTATAAAGCCATTATGAGATTATCATAGAAATAGCACATTTCCTTTTTTATTTGTAGATCTTTGGAAAAATAGGTAGGAGGTACCTACCTCTTACCATGCCTCTGGGTAGTTTGTTGGTGTGATGAAGAGAGTGCTAGACATGCAGTAGGGAAAACCTGAGTTCAAATCTAGCTTCCGATGTTTAATAGCCACATGACTGAACAAATGATCTAATCTTTATCTGCCTCCGTTTTCTCATCTGTAAAGTAGGGATAATAATAGCACCTACCTCCCAGAACTATTTAGAGGATAAAATGAGTTAACATTTATAAAGCACTCTGTAAACCTTAAGGTAATATTTAAATGCAAGACATTAATTCAATGAATTTTTATTGAATGCCTATTATTTGCATAGCACTGTGGTAAACACTCTGGTAAATGTGAAGTTGAACATGCCATAGCTCCTGCCCTCAAGTTGCTCCACAGATGAGTCCTTATTTCTAAATGAAGATGAACTAAGAAGACAATTGTTCAGTCATTTTTCAGTCATGTCTGACTCTTAATGACCCTATTTGGGATTTTCTTGGCAAAGACACTGGAGTGGTTTGCCATTTCCTTCTCCAGCTCATTTTACGGATGAGGAAACTGAGGCAAACGGTGAAATGACTTCTAATTATGTTTCTGTCTCTTGCTCTTTGCCTTTTGATTTTAGCAGTACCTGGTGAAGTATTTTGTCTATCTGTAAGTTATAAGCTGAGCTTAGCCTTGGTGTGAACTTGGAAAATGTTAAGTACTGCAAATAGTGTAGGTAGTGTTTGGGTCTTTTTGTTGTTGCTGTCACTAGATCAAGGCCTAGAGTGGATTGGTAAGATGACAAAGGAAGAGAGCAGGAGAGCTCTCTGAAGTAGAAAAGGGTACAAGTTCATGGGCCTGTAGATCATAGAATCATAGATGTAACATCTTGGAATCCAACTTGCTTATTTTACAGATGAAGAAACTGGAATCCTAAGAGAGAGGTCAAGTGATTTGCCCAAGGTCACATAAGCTGTAAAATGTCGGGGTTTGTATTTGAACCCAAGCCCTCTGACTTCTAATCTAGTTCTACGTGATGTACAATGATGCTTTTAAAAGAAGTGGTATAGAAGCCACAATGTGAAATTGAAGAGAGGTCCCATTTACTCTAATTTAGGATGTTTCTCAATCCAAAATGTCAGCTATAGATAATAAAAAAATTTTTTTAAATGGATGTTTTGTAGAGTCAGCAGTAAATGCATATAACATATAGCAGTTTCAATGTCAGAAATCAGGTGATCATAGATATTGAAGGCTTTATTTTGCTCTCCCTTTCCCTCCATCCCAAACACAAGGAAAATATTAACTGTATACAATAACTTTTCAGTTTACCTCATTAAAAGCATCATGAGTTTGAAATTTTTCAGGGTTTCAGATTTCCTGCAACTACTCACTTGGAAAATGAGAGAGAGCTTCTGTTTTTTTAGTATCCAAAGAATTTCAATTTTATTCTTGATTTTATTTGTATAGTTGGGAGAAAGAGATACTGGGGGAAATGTAATGAAAGCTAGATTTAGAAGTGAAAGATTCATTAAAAAAGTAGAACTTAGAGAGAGTTAAGATAGATGGAGTAAATTCCTAAAGTGTGGTCTTTTTCATTTGGGGAATGAAAGTGAAGTATGGTATCCAATCAATGTGTGAAGACTGTCTTCTTCAGTTGGAGAGAGACTCAGCATTCACTGTATAGGATCGTAGATTTAAAGTTGGAAGGGTCCTAGAAGCCATATAATAAAGCCTTTATTGTATATGAGGAAACTGAGGCCAGGATGGCTAAAAGTAAAAAAGGTAGTAAAGAGTCAATCTGAGAATTAAATTCAGGTCTCCTGAGCTGAGCCTGTATTCATTATTTTATACCACTTTTCCTCTTTTTCGGACTCTAAGTCCACTTTATCTTGCATATGTTACCTCTCATGCACTATTCAACAATCCTATGTAGTTTGCCACCATTCAGTTTGTTCTGTCATGATGCAGAAACAATATAGGCACTGGAACCCCTTTGAGGACCATGCAGTAGCCTATGAAGTAGTGAGTGGTACTTCTTCTCTCAAATGTCTTTCTTGGTGGCAGACTTTAAGGAAGGATGATGTTGACAGTTGTTAACCAAGTCTTTGATCTTTACCTTCTACTTCCATCACCCCTCCCTTCCTCCTGAACTGTATCAGGTCTGTAGTCCATTTCATTTTTGTCTGTAATACTTCCTCACCACATCTGAGGGAGGATAGCACAAAGCAAAGCCTCTTGAATGTTCATTCATTGTCAGATAGCTTGAGACTCTCAGGGCTGGTTGGCTCAAATACAAAGTCCACCACCAGAAAAAAATGCACAGATGGCAAAGCCCAGCTCTGCAATCTTTATGCAGGAGCCCACAAACTGCCAGCATCCATCACATCCCATTCACCTCCCCCAGAATATGGCTAACTCCCACTAAAAGCTTCTCAAATCAAACATCACATTTCCAAACAGTAGCTCCTTCCTGCTGCAGTCTCTTTGTAGAATGAGGTTAGCAAAAACACCTGACTGTCTTCCACACACTTTGCAGAAGGCTTGCCTCCCCATACACTGTGGGCCTCTCCACCCTCCTCCTCCCCACCCTTCCCCCTTCTACTTTCTTACCCCTCCAGTGTTCTTGGGCATCTTTTCCTAGAGATTTATCATGCTGCCAGGCACTCTGTCATCGGATTGCAAAGCCTACACACTAACAGCATTGTCATTTGCAGAATCCAGTCTTCTAGCCAGTCTATCTAGCTGGTATGCTTATCCTTAAGGATAGGGGGGAGGGGGAAGAAAATATCTCTCAGCTTCTGTTCATTGTGGCCTCGTTTCTCATTTTAACACTTGTGTTTTTAGGGGCTTCTAGGATGAAGGAAGATGAGGACATGCTTAGCATTCCTGAGAACCTAGAAAGACCTGTTCAGTTCAATTCTCTCTCTCTCTCTCTCTCTCTCTTTCCCTCCCTAGTTCTCTTCTCTCTCTTCCTCCTTTATCTCCCTCCTTTCCATATTTCTCTCTCTGTCCCTCTTCTCCTTATTTCTCTCTCTCTCCTCCTCTCTTTGTCTCTCTCTCCCTTTCCTTCTCTTCATTTTTCTCTTTCAGAGGATACCAAGAATAGGCCTTCCTGAGAAGGATGGCAACCTTCTTTATAAATTTTCAGTAGAGACCTACCCAAAGCTTGGTCATCTTGGCAAGAGATATATGATATCCAGTCAGAAGAACTGGATTTGAAGCATTCCCTCACTAACTCTAGTCATAGATCACTGGGCTTCTTAGGGTCATAGTTTCTCCTTTTGCAAAATGAGGATAATTTATATGTGCTCTACCTACCCCACAGGGCTTTTGTAAGATTTAGATAAGACAGTTTCAGGGCTCAAGGTAACCTCAAAGCACTCTGTAAATATAATCTAAGATCACATTCTCTAGAGGAATGTTACTTGGCCACCATACTAATTCTCTTCCATTCTGTGGGCTCTGCACTGCCTGTGGAAAAGTGCACTGAGACCAGAAGTCCTGAAAAATCAGTGCCCTAAGAGGCAGAAAGGTGCCCTTGCTGTCAGTACATCTATCTTTGTTCCTCTTTGCCTTATTATCAGTAACAAATAGAAGAAAGGCTAAATTGTACGTGCAAGTACTAGTCATGCTGAAAACATTGTTGTGCTGTGTATAGAGCATTACTTCTACAAGCATACTACCAGGCCTCTGATGCTACTCCCTTTGTGACCCCTGGGCAAATCATTTAATCTCCCTGTGCCTCAGTTTCCTTATTTTTAAAATGAGAGAATTGGACTAAATGCCCTCCGATTCTAACTTTGGATCTATGGTCCTAATCATCCTGTGTTCATGAAAGAGTGCCAAACCCTAAGAGATTCAAAGGAAATTTTATTGCCACATTGTGGTATAGAGCCCCTGAGCAGAACACCCTCCCAGCTTTACCAGTCTGTGTTGTTGCAGTTGGTTTAGAAACAAGAGATGACTACAGTTTATCAATTGTGGTGGCCAAAGAATCATTACTCTCAGTGAGGGGTTGAGGGATGGAATGCTGATGAGATGTTCATTTCCACTTGGCTATTGCTTTGTCCTCAAAATACTTTTCACCATAATTAATAGCTACACCATCTTTCCCCCAAACTCGAGTGCAAATCCAAGCAGGATGCCTGTGGGCTCACAACTGGTATTTCCAGTATTTCCTTAACCCGTCTCATTCAACAGCTTAAGTCCTATTGATTTTACCTTTAAACTAATTTTTGCCTCCTCCCTTTTCTTTCATTCCCAACACCTTTCACCTAGTTTTATTTTTGTTTTGGAGGGTAATGAATCATAGATTTAGAACTGGAATGGACATCAGGGGTCATCTAGTCTAATCTCTTCATTTTACAAATGAGAAAACTGAGCCCCAGAGAGGTCAGGTGACTTGCTTGAGGTCACGCAGATGACTAATATTTGCATCCAGGTTATCTGAGCTGAGGTGTATTCCCTTCTCTGGATCTCAAATACATATTTTCAGATTCCAAATCTAGTTTGGATCCTCCAGACCTTTCTAGACCTTTCCATAGAATCTTTGCCTCCAGGGTCTCCCCTTTCCAACCCACAACTACACCAGCAACTATGATAATAATAGCTCACTTGTACTTTAGGTTTGCCAAGAGCTTTATGTTATATTATCTCATTTTATACTCACAAAAGGCCTGAGAGATAAGCAGTACTCTTATCCACATTTACCAGATGGAGAAATTGAGGCTCAGTAGGGAGGAAGAAGGAAACAAACATTTATTAAACACTTACTATGTGCCTGGCACTATATTAAGTGATTTTTTAAAAAAATATGGTCATATTTAAATTTTAGTAATTTAGGTAGGTTCAGCTAGATTCTGAGCAGAATTTGAACCCAGGCCTTTCTGACCCTAAGTCCAACATTTCTACCTATCATGATAAACTGCCTTTTCTCCCTTCTATCTTATACATTGCTGTCAGATTCCTCTCCCTGACAATGGGCTTTGTGAGAAAATATCATGGAAGGATTCTTTATTGAGTGTAAGTGTGTGATGTGATATTTTGCATTTTAAGCAAAGCAATTGACTCCCAAGCATGACAGAATGTGAGCTTCTTGATTTTTGTCTTTTATCTTCAGCTCTTAACCAAGTGCTTGGCACATAGTAGATACTTAATAAATGCTGATTTGTCTGATTTGATAAAGCACCTTCATTTTGAACAGTGAAATTATTTTAAATATTTTTAAAAATTTTTATTTAAATATTTTAAATTATTTTAAATATGAACCAAGAAAATTTGAGTAGTCACCAAGGAGCTCCAGGACCATGAAGTCTCCATCAAACAACAGTCACCAAAGCGATGGAGCCATCTCTGGTTTTGCTAATACTCCAATTTATCAGCAATATTTCTAAGAATTTATAAATGTCATCGCAGCTCAACTCAGAAAATTGCACATGATATGGCCGCTCTAGCATGAAAAATGTTCATAGCCTTTGGTTATTGTTCAGTTGTGTCCAACTATTCATGATCCCTTTTGGGGTTTTCCTTGGCAAAGATACTGGAGTGGTTTGCCATTTTCTCCTCCAGTTCATTTTACAGATGAGGAAATTGAGGTAGACAGGATTAAGTGACTTGCCCAAGGTCACACAGCTTGTAAGTGTCTGAGACCAGATTTGAACTCTGGAGGAAGAGTCTTCCTGACTTCAGGTCCAACACTCTGTCTGCATTTGGTAGAAGCTTCCAAAATGATAAGATTCACATTGGGCCATTGTAAACTCATGACCCATAAAACCATAGCCTGATTTGGCCAGGTAGTATGCACCATGACATCCATCTTCATTTAACTTTTTTTTTTTCATTCTGCAAGGCAAAACATGCTGTTCTTTGTAATCATGTCTGTAATCTCCATGCATGGAGATGCTTGTTTCTATTTTCACAATGAGGAATAAGGAGTGGGTTCTTATTAGACAGACTGATAGAAGTTATCTCTATTTTTAAAGGTCATCAACAACTCACAAACACCCTAATGTATTTGTAGTGTGCCAATATCTGGAAAAAAAACTTATCTCATTTGAAATATTTGATTTTTTGAAGTCTGTTTCTGGTCGGACTAAGCTTAGTGATAGGCAAAACCTTCAAATGTACATCTTACTAATGGAGAGGATAAGCCACACTTTGCAAAAATGGGGAGAAGTTCATTGTTTCTACTTTCCCAAGTTTGGAAATGCAGTGGCAATAAAACAATCTTCAAAATGAATCTTCCTCCGTCCCTTATTTTTTCTCTTTTTCCATTTTCTCTCTCTATTTTTTCTTTTGCCTATTTCTTTCTCTCTTTTCGTTTTTGACTCCCTGCCCAGAGGCACATAATTTGCCTACTTCTAGCACACATGGACAGTGGTGGTTATTTTCTGTTCTGTTCTTTTCTCGCTAATGTGAGCCACTAATGTGCCTCTGAATCGTTGCTCCTGTATGAAGGCTGAGTACGCTCTGCCCCAGCCCTTCCAACTGAGCCTGCCAGTTCAAGGTACCTATTAGGATGATGGTAATTTGGGTTTAGGATTGTTGGGGATTTGGTTGCTCAAATACAGAACCTTCTGTGCTGACCTCCGTGTAGGAAATGGGCATCTGCCCAGGACTTAAGTAGTGTGGGGTGAGAGTGGGAAGAAGCAGTAAGTCTTTTCTTAGAATTCAGTTGCATTGATTTTTTTTGTTTGTTTAGCCTAGAACCACGTTTCCCAGTCTTTCCCCTCTATTCTCCCCCTAATAAAATAGGACCAGGGCTAAGGAGCATAGGAGAGGATGCCTACACTCTGGTCTTGTTTCATCAGAGAATGAGAGCGTATTTATGATGAAAGCCTTGTAATGAAGTATGAAACAAGTGATTATGAGCAAGGGGCAGCTACTTAGGAGATCATAAAGCAGTACACCCTGGGTTCCTTCAGGGTGCACCCATGGTGAAACCAGAGAAAACCTTTCAAAGGTTTTTTACTTCAAAGGCATGCTCTGTTCTGGAGCCAGAGAAGATAATAAACTATGCAACATGAGAATTAATTTCTCTCCCAGGGCAGTAAAACACTTCCAAACATTTTGAGACTAAAAAGTACCTCAAAAGGTAGTTCATTCCCCTGGTGTTGAGGCAATTTTGCACCTGTTTGCATTCCTGCTTTCAACTCCATAGAATAAGAAGCCCCTTCCAAGTTAAGCTCATAGCCTCTAATCTCATCACCATGCAGCCTTAAACCAAGTTTTGATTGACACTGCTTCTCTCAGTGTCCTCTGCCTTCTGATTGGAGGGCTGGAAAGGGCAGTACCAAACTCCTCCCAATGCCTTCCTTTATAGAGGTCAGAAACTGAACTTTTAGATCCCTCTACTTTCCATCTGTGCAGGTGGCACAGTGGATAGTCAGGAAGACTCATCTTCCCTGAGTTCAAAATCTGGCCTCAGGTACTTACTAGCAGTGTCACTCTGGGCAAGTCACTTAACACTGTCTGCCTCGGTTTCCTCATCTGTCAAATGAGGAGAGGTCATGGAGAGGACAGGACTGAAGAATAAAGACAACATTTTGCATCTGTTGTTCTGGCTATTTTTAACACCAGAGAATTAGACACCCCCCATGCTGTGTACTCTCTGCTCCCCTTCCCCCGCCATTCTGTCTTGCCTTCTTTTGTGTGATGCATCTCCCATTAGCTTATAAGCTCCTTGAAGAAAAGGATTGGTTTTTTAAATTAATTGTATCCCAAGTGTTAGCACAGTGCCTAGCACATAGTAGGTACTTTACAAATGTTCATTGGATTGGATTGACTGGACTATTCCACATACTGAGCTCCCTAGTCTATTAAAAAGAAGGGAAAAATATCCCAGAGAAGAAAACTACTATTTCCCTCTGTCAAAGTATTCTAGTGTTTCATAATACTAATGAGAAATTCTTGAGATGACATGATGGAGTAGGGAGGCAATGAAAAAGCCCTGCAGCCTATTGATTTTTATTAATTGTAAGTCGTATGATTCATAATGATAATGATGATAGCTCACATCTAACATAGCACTTTCTGCACAATAGTCCTGTGAGATAAGTATGCAAGTAGAAAGGGTACTAGGCTTGAAGTCAGGTACACCTGAGTTCAAATTCAGCCTCATTGCATCTAACCTTCAAATTACTAGCTGTGTGACTCTGGGTAAGCCATTTAATCTCTGATTGCCTCAAGTTCCTGAAGTGCAAAATGTACTTGCCTACGAGGGTTGTTGTGAGATCACATGAGACAGCATTTGTAAAGTGCATAGCACAGTATCTGTCACATAGTAGGTTCTATGTGCTTTTTCCCGTCACTTCCCTTATTATCTCCATTTTATAAATGAGGAAACTGACAAGTGGCTTACTGGGACACAGCCCTAGTTCATGTGATCTCTAAAATAATGCTCATCCCACAATACCACACTCTTACCCTAACTGCTACCTCTACCCCACTCCCCAATTGTACCAGGTTGCCTATTAGCCAGAATGCTCAAGCACTTTCTACCTATACGATTCATGTTTCTTACTTCATGACAATCCCTAGTTTATCTAGGTTTCTTCTCCCACATCTAAACATGAATTTTTTAAGTACCCACTGTAGGTATGAAATATACTTCTTTACCCGCTCTTCTTCCCCCTTAAAAACAATTAACTCAGCATAGTTAGGCAGTAATTACTTGGGCTAGATGACACTAAAGCCTGTTACAAATCTCTCATTCTATGAATAAGTTGGTTGAATGATTTTTTGGCCATCTTTCTGCATTGTAAGTATAACAAATATATTAATAGAAAAGAATTATTTTTTTATCTGGAAGGACCTTTGTAATAATTGTTGTATAATAGAAAGTAGAATTATACATTCAGTACTCAATGACATATATATCATTGTCTACCTGAATTCTGGGAGAGCACCAAATCACATAATAAAGGAAACTGACTATGTTCTAATTCATTGTTAGTGATGGCATTCTTTCTGAATCAGTGATTTGTATATAGCCATATAATTGACTTATTTGAGAAAACGTCATAACACCAAATTTGAGGAATGAAAGTGCGAATAAGTAGTTTGTAATTAACTCCAGCCTCATCTATTTAAACAAACTATCAACACAGAAAATTGGAAAATAGACAAAAGAAGATATACTGGCTCAGACTATCACCATATCCTAAGGAAGTTCATAGCATCATAGATTCAGAGGCCATAAAATTCACAAATGAGGTTAAGTGGCTTACCCATGATCGTACAGTCAAGTATCAAAGATAGTATTTGAACTCAGGTTTCCAGCATCCTGTCCAGTATGCCATGTTGTTTTTCCAGTGTAAATCATTCACCACGAAGAAGAGACCAGAAGAGCCTAACCAATTGTAAGGGCTTCAAAGGCTGATTTTTTTTTTTAATTTATGGATTAAAACAAGCATTTCCATAACATAGTACAGTAAAAACAGATGATTGTACATGAAACTGAAAATCTACTACATACAACTTGCTTTTTCTTTCAAATGTACACCAAAATTATCTTGTAAATTTCCTTTTTTCCCCTCTTTCCTAGAGATGCCTACCATTAGACACAGATAGATATATGTGCATATGTATATGTGTGTATATTTATACACATATGTAAAATTATTCTATACATACTTCTATTTATCAGTTCTTTCTCTGGATGCAGATAGCATATTTCTTCATATGTCTTTTAAAGTTAAAGTTTGGGTATTTATAATAGACAGAATAACTATTCACTCAAATCAAAGACTGATTCTTAAAATATCCGAAAGACAGAAAGACAGCAAATACTTTGGAGGAGGAAGGGGAAGCATAGATGTGATTTCTACTGAAAAAAAGAAAACACAATTGAGAAAACATCAATAAATAACGATATGCCTTCTTTCCAATTTTTTCAACATTCTTTTGGAAAATAACTTATCTTGATCTCAAGGGCATCTTGGATAATAGTATGAAAAAAGAGTATACTTTTGCAAATGACTTTCTAGAGCCAACTACATGTATATAGTCACCCAATTGTCTATATCTTTATTGTTGTTGACTATAAAAATGCATTTGATTCAGCAGAGAAAAAAGATACTTACAAGGCTTTCTGGGAATAGTATGTCTCCCAAGTGTATGTTAAAATCATACAAGCCTCCTTGAAAGATATAACAGTGAATTTTATTTGACCCCCTGATTATAAATATCAAGTGAAGGCAAAAGAGATCTATGCTCATCAAAGAGGTTTGCTCATCTCATAGAAGATGTCCTGATAAGAGCCCAGGTTAAAAAGGCATGATCAAAGATAATAGTGAAGTCTTCCAGATGTCCCTATTTGTAAATGACATTAATTTTTTCTCATCAAGCCCCATAAACTGCAAAATCCACCAAAGGAGATAGAGGCAGCTAGGTAGCTCAGTGAATAGGGCACTGGGCTTGGAGTCAGGAGGACCTGAGTTAAAAATCCAGCTTCAGATACTTACTAGTTGTGTGACCCTGGACAAGTCACTTAATATCTGTTTGCCTTAATCCATTGGAAAAAGAAATTGCAAACCACTCTGGTATCTTTGCCAAGAAAACCCTATACAGTGTCAGGAAGAGTGGGACACAACTGAACCACTGAACAAGAACTAAATGAGATATCAAATGGAATTTGGCAAAGTTTCCTATAAAAAAATCAAATCCTTATTGTTCAGATGCTGATATTCAAAATCACAGAGCCCTTAGTGCTGGACCATCATTATTTCCATCTTTGATTAAACACTGTTGGTTGATAGTGATCTGGGCCCAAAACTGAGTTGAAAGAGAAGAGCACAACTGGATTGTACTCGAGAAATCTTGTGTATTCTTAGAACACAAGTTTTTTCCTGGAACAAAGGTCTGTCTTGTTAACATAACATTTTTCTGGTGCTAATATGTTGCTTTGAAGCCTAGAATTCTAAATTCACCAAAGAACTGAGGTTATAGGTCACCCAAAAACCATAGAGAGAGACATGGCATAAGAGATGTGGCTTTAGCATTTTGCCACTGACAAAGTGCAAAGGATAAGTGGCATAAAGATGACTGTCAAAGAGATATATAACCAGAAAAGTATGACCAATTGTGTGTTGATAGAAAGTGGTAATTGATGGGTTTCCTATACAGTACTAAAAGATACAGAAGAAGGCCCTTGGCTTCTTGGGGGGCTCTACTGTGTGCCACTTATGGAAGGGCATAGAGAAAAGTCACACAGGATAAGAAGGCATGGATGGCCTGCAATCTGTGCTATTGAAGGGAGCATCCACTTAGGTGAAATCATAATTCCATCCGTGTATCAAAGAGTAAGCATATGGCATAGACCAGAATTCAGCAAGACCAGCAATCACATCTATTATGTACACCAATTCCTCTTCTGTGCCATGCTCAGATCAAAATGTCCCAAGAGACTGACCAGTTTTTTTCTGGTTCTTTTTTTTAAAAAAAAATTCCTCATGTTTCTCTGAAGAAGTAGTCTAGAAAATCTCTGAAATTCTGCTATAAGAAATGACTCCTAATCAATATCTTATTTCAGATGAGGAAAAGTCAACCATTTCTGGCAGGGCTTCTATAACTCCATTTGCAGAATTATAAAACCTTCCCAACCACAAAGCAAATGTCTATATTTTTTTTCTCACATTCTGATCATGTTCTTAGAAATATTTTACAGTGTCATTATATTGTCTTGGAAGATAGGTTGTGGAAGAAAATATGAAGGCTCTCTCCTTCTGGTCTTCAATTCAGTGTAGATTAAACTTATCTGACAAAAATATCTGGCTGGGTTGGTCTCTGAGTATCCCCCCTCTCTCTTAATGGACTTCTAGGAAAATAAATCTACAGTATCCCCAGTATTCCTAGACTGAATTAAATATCCATCCTAACCTCAAGTAGATTCAGTTACATTTAAATCTGGTCTAGTACTTCCTCTGAACTAAAAATGATTCGGATCTGGTCTACACTTCTTGTACCACTGTAACCAAAGTAGATCTTATAACCTTATCCAGAGCTATACTGGTCATTATGTGGAACTTGTCTTATGAAAGAGAGGAATGTGTTGGGTTGTTGACAGGTGGGGGAAAATTTTTCAGTAAAAATAGCTGTCTACCATGTTGAAATCTACTTGATGTTTGACTAACAAATATACTCTGTGTCACCAAAGAACATTATTTCTATAAGCAAAGTTCCTAAAAAACAGACCAATATTGCACAGGGCATTGAACATTGGTAGCAATAAAAACCCTTGCTTGAGTGTTCTTATCACTTCTAGCATGCTTCATTCTTGGTCTCACTTTTCCCTCTGCCTTTCTTTCTTTTCAGTCATCTCATTTTTCAAATGGCAATGATACAATGTGCTGTCTAACCCCTTGTCATATGTTATGAGAACTTTTTAAAGAAATAGTTTTCCTTGGGGGACAAGGTATAATTTTAAAAATCACACTAGCATTTATTATCATAGTAAACTGAACATTTCTCACAAGAAAGAAATACAAACATGTTGTGCCTAATCTTTAAGAAAGAAAAAAAGATTTTTACTTTTCATTATTGTAATTTGGTTGATCTAGAGAACACAGCATTTTCCACCTTTGAGGCTTCCCATTGATTGCAGTGCCATCTGCTGGTAGGAAGAAAGGCGATTAGAGACTGATGGGTTCCAGTCACGACAGCTCTTACTAAACCCAAGATCTGGGAAGAATTGTATTGGTCATCCAGTCAGATTCCCTCATTTGTGAGATAAGGAAACTGAGGAACAGGTGGATAAGTAGCTGTGGATGCTGCAAAAGACTGTCCTTGGCCGTCAACTCTTTGCTATTCCCCTTGGCAGTCTCATTTACTCCTTTTATTTCAAAGTGTTTCTGTGCAGATGGCTTTCAAATCTGTACCTTTAACTCAGTCTCTCCCTGGGGCTCTATACCCACATATTCAAATATCTGCTGAACATCTGCCTTTGGATGTCCCATTGGGACACCAAACTTACCACATTCAAAACTAAACTTGTCAACTTTTCTCAACTTGCAAATTTCTTGTTTCTGAAGATGTTACCGTTCTCCTCTCAGTCCCCTAAGCTTCAGACTGCAAAGCATTTTTGACTTCTTCACTTTCTTTGTCTAATCAACTATAAATTCTGTTTGTTCTACCTCCATGATATATCTTGCTCCTTGTCTCTCTTCCATTCACAATACCACCATCCTAGGTCAGACACTTATCATTTCTTACCTGGATTATTGTTGCAACCTCCATTTGTCTCCTTACTTCTAGCCCCACTTCCTCCAACTCATCTTTAATTTAATTGATAGGGTAGTCTTCCTAAGGCCAATACTGAGCCACCAAGTCAGAGCCTCACACTCATTTGCTGTAAGTGCTGGACTTATTTATCATATTAAGGAACAGTATTTAAGGGACAAAGAACATATGGGCCCTGCCTACCTCATTATCTTGTTTTGGTCATGCCTTCTGAACCCAGACACCGACAACTCTCTGACAATAGAAAGTTGAGCATTAACTAAAGGGTATATGAAGGGTATGAGTATGTTGCCATATGTTACCAACAAGAATTGTTCATGAGAAACAGCATAAAATTGTCATCAAGAGATGTATGGGCAGAATAGGAGTTAGAAAGGGCAGGTAGAGAAAAATGAGGCATTTCATAGGCATTCATATGCTCCCTTGGTATTCAAGCAATGCTGACAGAATTGGAGAACAACCCCCAAGGTTCTGGTGGCAAATTTATGAGAATCAAGGACAAAAGGTACACAGGATCCATGGGTATGGATATGTTGTGATCTGTGTTATTTAGAGGGAGTATCCATGTGGAGTTTTATGCCCTCTTCTCTCCTTCAACACTGCCACCACTCTGATATGGGTCCCCATCACCTCACACCTGGACTATTGTAGTAGCTTGCTAGCTATTCTCCAAGCCCAAAGTCTCTCCTCATTCTGGTGCATCCTCCCCTCAGCTGTCAGTGATCTTCCTAAAACACACATCTGACCATACCACCCCCATCTGCAGTAAACCCCAGTGGTTCCCTGTTACTCCCCTCCACATTTTGTGATTCAGAAATTCCTGCCCTTCTTCACACATGACATTCAATCTCCCAGTGGAACATTACAATTTCTGCTCCATGTCTAGAATTCTCTCCTTATTCTTTTCTACCTCCTGGCTATCCTGGCTTCTTTCAAGTCACAGCTAATGTCCTACCCTCTGAAAGAAATTTTTCCCAAGCCCGCTTCATTCTGGTGCCTTCCCTCTGTTGATTATTTCCAATTTATTGTGTCTATGGCTTACCTGTGTGCAGTTGTTTTCATTTTGTCTCACCCATTAGCTTTGAGATCCTTGAGGGGGAGGGACCGCTTTTTGCTTTCCTTTTATCCTCAGCTCTTAGAATAGTGCCCAGTACAAAGTAGGTATTAATAAATGTTTGTTGACTTGATTATTATAATGTTTATCTAGGACTGATTTGTTTTTACTATGGAGCATTATGATTTTAAAGTACGGATTAAAAAGAAGAAACAAAAGAAGTAATAATGCAGCTTAGACAGAAATTTTTCTCGTCCAATTACTCCACAGTGTAGCCCCAAGTGGTTTGGCTACTGCTGGTCTATCATTCATAATAGATGAATGATCATGTGCTTCTCTCTAAATCTTCTCCCATATGGAAAACTTTTATTCTTCATGACTCTGAAAATCTAATTTTGGCATCTTTTGTGTTTTTTAAATAAGACTGTGTGGAAGTGCACAAGCTAATGTAATTTTGCTATGAAGCAGGAAAACTCCATATGGTTCTACATTAGGTGTGAAATAGTGTTGTCAGGTGCCTTGTAGGTAGGGATTGTATTGAACTGATGAGAAAAAGGATCAGAGCAGAGACAGAAAAAGTGGGTAGAAGTTATGGAGAGGAGTATTTCTGTTCAAGAGATGGAGATTGCTATAGAATTGTTAGATGATTGTTATTAATTCCTGTTTATTACAGTATAATCATTCATGACTATTAATAAATTATTATCTAATTATCAGAACCTTCTAAAAATAGAATGGATTGCCTCAGAGAGTAGTGAGTTCTTTATCTCTTTAGGTCTTCAAGTGGATATTACAGATAGAATTCGTAAATTTTTTTTTGCTAGCATTTGCACTAAATGAGCTGTTATGAGGTTATTTCCAACCCCACAATCCTATTATTTTACACCAACTTGTCTTGTTGGAAAGTCACTCATTTATTCAGTATTGATTAAGTAATTATATGCAGACAACTGTGTCTGATTAAAAAAAAAGCTGAGCTAGGATTTAGACCCCATCTTCACTGAGCCTAGAGTTTAATAAGGGGATAAAGCACAAACATAGAACTATAATATGCACTATAACCTGCTAAGTGCATTACAGTAGGGCAGGACAAAGTGCTGAATGAAGTTTGGGGATAAGGAATATGGTAGTTTTTATCCAGAATGGAATCAGAAAAGGTTTCCTAGAAGAGGTAGGTAGAGTAGGCTGTTTAAGGGTAGGTGTGAATTCAACAGGGAAAGAGGATGAGGATGTTCCAGGCTCAGGGAACAACTGAGAAGAATTGAGGAGGTGGTATGTTCAAGGGGCTAGAGAGTAGTCTAGCTTAGCAGTAATGTAGGCTGATTGTAACTTTAGACAAATTGTAAAGAGCCTTGAATGACAGGAAATGCTCCTTGTAGAAGGTGGAGAAGACTTTTGAGCTGAGGGGTAGTCTGAGCAGACCCATGCAGAAGGATGGATTGAAGGGAGAAGAGTGACCCTTTGGAACCTATGGTAGTCATCCAACTACGTGGTAATGAAGGTCCGTGTCAGAGGGCCGAGTATAACTGTGGGAGTCTCCCTAGTAGATGATGTTATGGGGCACCTAAATGATCCTTTTGTCATTGTTGAGCTAGGAATAAGTCTGTGCATATCACATATTCAATTCCATAAATATTTATTATTCACCTAGTATATGCCAGCTACTGTGCTAAGAGCTGGATGTACAAATACAGAAATGAAACGGTCTCTGTGCTCAGTGTTTACCATGGGATAGTTGGCACAATGGACAGAGTACTGGACTTGGAGTCAGGAAAACATGAATTCAAATCTTACCTCGGACACTGACTTGTGACTCTTGGCAAATATTGTAGGCTCTCTGAGCCTTACTTTCTTCATCTGTGAAATGGAGATGATAATAACAGCACTTCCCTCACAGGGTTGTTTTGAGGATCAAATGAGAGAACATGATAATTGTTATGACGCTCTACTTGGAGGGAGATGAAGAGGATAACACAGAGCAGTAAATGAAAAAATAGATATCAAATAATTTTCTAGGAAAGAGAGTCCCTTCTGTCTAGAGGAAGAAAGAAAGGTCTCTTGAGGTGACTGGAATAAGCCAAAGGGAAGAAAAATATCAAGAAAAGTAGACGAGGAGAGAGAACATTCCAGGAATGGAAGGAGGGACAGTTTGTGCAAAGACAGAGAAGTTGGAGTTACAGTAGAATGACATGGGTGAGAATAGGACAGGTTCTAGTTTGGTTAAAAGAAAGGGAGTAAGTGGGAATGATTCTGGAGAGACAGGTCAGAGTCAGATTGTCAGAAGGTTTAAGTTCCAGACAGAGGGGTTTGCATTTTATCCTAGAGGTGCTAAAGCTTCTTAATTAGGGATGTGACACAGGGAGGAAACAAGTGAGGAAAGGAAGAAGGGAGGAAGAAAAGAAGAGAGAAAGGTAGGGAAGACAGAAGGAAGGAAGGAGAGGAAAAGAGGAAGGAAGGAAATAAGCATGTTCCAGGTACTGTATTAAGCACTTTATAAACATTATCTCATTTGATCCTCACAATGACCCTGGGAAGTAGGTGCTATGATTATCCCCATTTTACAGATGAAGAACTTGAAGTAGATAGTGGTTAAGAGAGTTGTACAGTCACATGACTAGTAAGTATAAATTCCTCTGTCTTAAGAATATCAGTGTGACAACTGTGTGGAGGAGGCATTGGAGTGACTAGAGGTAGGGAGATGTATCAGGAAGACATTATAGTAATTCAGGAGAGTGGTGAGGAGGGGCCAAACTACCATGATGGCTAATTGAGTGAAAAGAAGGGGAGAGAAGTGAGAAAAGTCTGGAGATGGAATAGGCCAGCCTTGACAACTAGTATGAGGTGAGGTGAGGGAGAGAAAGGAGTCATGCATGTCTCTGAGCTTGCCAACCTTGGAAGGATAGGGTGTGGGTTTGGGGGGAAAGGTGGCAAGTTCTATCTTGGACATGTCAAGTCTGAGATGCTCATGGGAAGGACAGATGAAGATGTCCAGTAAATGGGACCAGAGTATAGGAAAGAACTGAGGGATGGCTATGTAACTTTGGAAGTCATGGGCATTGAGATAACAGCTGAATCCATGGAAGTTAATGGGATCCTAGAGAGTGCAGAGGATAGAGTTGGGGGCATACCCACTCTTAGTGGGCAGAAACTGGAGGATTCCAGGTTTTTCCAAAATCATTCTGATTGTCCTTTCTTTTAGCATGACAGTATTCCATCACAACTATATACCACAGCTTGTCTAGCCATTCCCCAGTTGAATGGCATCCCTTCAATTTTGAGGAGGAGATTTGAGGATTGTTATGAGAATAAAGAAGTTTGCTATAGTGGGTCTCATACAAGTAGGAGGTGAGGTACTCCGCAGATGGGCAAGTAAGAAAAGATGGTTTGAGGAGAGAGGAGGTTTGGAATAATCACTGTGCAGAAAGTGATAAAGTCAGGTCAGAACACAAGGTTTGCTATGCAGCAGTAAGTGCAATTAAAGAACATAAAAGAGTAAAAAACTCGGTTGTCCTGGTTGCTTGGTTTTTTGCAGCAACATTTAGCAGTGCATGAATAAGTAAGAAGAAGGTGGATGGTGGGAGTAGTTTGGAGTTGGGGTTTAGAAAGTCAGGACTGATTATAGGACAATGGGGCAAAGGATTGAGGGGATAGCTAAGAATACATGGTTGAACTGGAACATAGAGTCAAGACAAGTGAAAGAAAGGAAAAGTAGGGAAACATAGTGTTGACAAAGACTAGATTTTGGAGGGTGATATGTGTCATATGAATATAGTGTCCTATACATGTGGTCAAGGTCAAGGACTCAATTCTCCCAAGTATGGTCCTAAAACTTTAAAACCACTTAGATTTCTCCTAGAAGAATTACCTCATTGGAGCCATGGCGCCTCTAAAGGTTTGACCTCTGGTCCTGAAGGCTACATGCCATTTTTGCCCCAAGTGAAGAATGAGCTTGAAGGGACTAGAGGAGAGGCCTACCTACAAGCAGGTGTGGGAGGATTTTGACTGTACTCTTTTCTGATTAGGAAAAAGTGAGGAAAGCAAAGACCCCTGTCATCAACCACTATGAGCAAGTCAGCCAAATAAATCAGCCTGCTTGAGTGCTATGTTTTGACACTGTATTCTTCTTAGTACCTTTTCCCTTGCATGATACCCCAGTCTGATTGGAATCGCATATTTTAAATATGATCTATTTTTTAAGAGAAGGAATTCATTTGATTGTGTGTAAAATCCCCGGAGAATATAACACTTTTCCTAGGCATAAGGAACCATTTGTCAGAATTTTGGAGCATTTTCTTAAATAGTTCACTGTGTTACCGGGTAGGAAGCTTATTTTGACACATAGGATGTTTTCCCATACCAACATAGAAAAAGGATTTCATAGTAATGACATTGAGAGGGACTCCAGTCCTGATCTCTTTCCTCTTCTATAGGCCTAGCCTTTCTCCTCAGGGCTGTGTTTTTCAAACTGGGGAACATGCCCCGGAGAAGGGCCTGGGGGAGTTCTCCCCAAACATCTGGGCACCAGATGGAGGGTAGCAAAACCTCTTCTCTCCGTGACCCTGTCAACAGGATCAGGATTGCCCTTGTCTCTTCTTAGCCACCATCTGCTTCCCCAGCTACCCCTCCCTGCTAAGCACCTTATCCTAATCTGCCCCTTCCTGATTAAACTCAATTCTGCTCCTTGACCTCATGCATTCTACTCTCTGCCTGAAGACACAGCACCAGCAAGATGTGCACCTCTGTGAAATCAAGAAAAGAGATAGCTTTTGCTATCCTCTTCTGATCAACGTATCGATTCCACCGTATTCTGTCTTTCTGATGAGCTGCAAAGGGTCAGAGATGAGAGAATCTGGAGACTCCTGAGACTTAGACCCAACCATGCAGCCTAGATCCTGGCACTGTGGGAAAGATTGGCTTAGAGGGAGAGGATGCATCAGGGTCCTGGGCTGTGCATTTGGTGATGACTTTTTAAAAATGATGTCATTTTCATGGATTCCTGGCCTTGGCACAGGGTCTCTCCTTTTGGCTGTCAGTGACCATGCAGGGCATTCTCTGCATCCAAACAATCTGCTTTTTGGCTTTAGGCTTTTAGCTTTTCTTTCCTTCCCTCCCCTGTGCTTTTCCAGGGTAAGAATTGAAGGTGATTTTAATTTTACAGGTTTAACAAACATTTAGTAAACACCAATTTACATTCAAGCCTCTGTGCTTGTCTTTATAAACATATGCTGTACACACAGGCAGAAGCTAATGCTTTTTTTTGCCTGCTGAGCCTGGGCACTTTACCAAGTGAAATTAAGATTAAATGCCATTTTCAGTGTCCTAAAGGTGCCCTTAGTGACATGGTGATGATGCTTCCTTTTGTGTCCATTTTGCAGAAGTCAGATTTTTGCCTCACTCGAAAAAATTCTCTTAGTAGGAAAGGCTGTGGCTTGAAACATCCATTGAGAAGTTACTATGTGCTTTGAGAAAAGGGAGATGGTCCCTGCTCTCAAAGTACTGACACCCTAATTAGGGAGACAACATAAAAAAAGAAAGATGAGCTGCAGGGCAGATGCAAAGAGTTGGAAGTCCTAAGGGTAGAGAGAGCAGCAAGGCAGGTGGTAGGGCCAAGAAGTACTTCAGTCATATCGGTAGGACTTAGAGGACATTAGGATGCAGTGATAGGGCAAAAGACAATGTGTCCTCTGCCTCAGCAGACTGTTTCTGAGCAGCCAGGGCCAGGTGAAGGAGCGGGGAAAGGGAAGGGTCCCTTCCTCCTTTTGCTGCTTCCAAGCAGTCCATGATTGGTTCGATCCTCAGGGTTGTAGCAGTATGAGTGTCCAGACTTTTCCTCTCTGCACACATCTGACGTCCCTTTTCTCTTTGCTTCACAAATTGTCCACTGAAAGTCCTATGCCCATGAAATCTTTCTGTTAGCTCCTGTGCCAATTTCAAATATTCTTTCTTCAGCTGAGCATGAGATAGTAATCTGTGTGTTAGAGCAACCCCTTGTCCAATGACCCCCATTTCTAACTCACTGTACTTCCCCCCATCTTGTTTTTTAAGACAAAGTAAAATATCAACGTGGGGTAGCTCAGTGGTTCAGTGGATAGAGCACCAAACCTGGAGTCAGGAAGATTTGAGTCCAAATCCAGCCTCAGACACTTACTAGCTGTATGACCCTGAGCAATTTGTCTCAGTTTCTCATCTGTAAAATGGGGACCCACTAGAGAAAGAAATGGCAAATCAGTCCATTATCTTTGCCAAGAAAACCCCATGGACTTTGTCCATGGGATCACATATCGGCTAAACAACAAACCAAGCCACCAGTGTGCTGGATTATAATTGATTCATTTAAATATTCACTAACAACTAGTCACATTTTTCGAGCACTTTTCAGTTGAAAAAGTGCTTTCTTTATGACGCCCAGAGGCTTATAGCAGTTGAATAGTTTGCTCATGACTTCATAAAGAACACACACCTTGTAAATAGGGATGTGCTTGTAAACATTTAATAATTGACTTTCTCCCCACAAAATTGTATGCACAATATACTTTTAAGTTTAATATTCAATATTAATATTCTCCTCATCACTTGAATTCTGGAAATAAAAAAGACCATAATGCAAGCCCTAATTTATAGTGCTTGCTTATTTCTGAAGTATAAATATTCACAATGAAAAATTAACAACCAGCTCTTATAAGTCAAGAAGAGTGGGCTCTAGCATACCCTGCAATAATTGCTAACAGGAGATTCAAAAACAAGGACACGATTCTTGCCTTAAGGAAGAGGAAAGGTATGTACACACAAAAAATAATGCAAATTAGACTATGGTAAGAGTGTAAGGGGAGTGCAAATTGCAAATGAGATCAGATGAGAGGGAAGAAGGTCACTTCTGGCTGGTGTCATATGTAATATCCAAGGAGCATTTGATCTGAGCCTTAAAGTGGGGGCAAGATTCCAACATTCAGAAATGGGGAAGGGATTCCAGACACAGGAAAAGCTAGGAAGTTGGGATAGCACAGGACTTGAGGAATAACTAATCTAGTTCTTCTGGAATATGAGTAATAAGGTATGGAAAGGTGTCAGATGAAGGTGGAAAGGTAAGTTGGAACCAGATTGTGGAACACATTCAAAGTCGTCCTAAGTAGTTTGACCTTTATTTGGTGTGGAATGGGGACTCTGGACTCTCCCTTTTTTTCCCCACTGACTCCTAGGGCAAAGTAACGCCTGTCAACCTGGTGAATTTGCAGCTGGTTCATTCAATCATTTGAATAATTGTTGGGTGTGAACTCGCAAGGAGATCTCTAGTGGAATACCATTTGCTTTGCCTATACCTCTGCCCTGTTACTCTTTGTTTTCAACCACTTGAATAAAATCTAGGGCACAGTTAGGTGACATGAGAATGGAATAACCAGTAAAACTGAGGATATAATCAAGATCTAAAATGCTTCTGATAGGTTTGAAACCTCAGCCCATTGGACCAGTCTGAACAAGATGAACCATAACAGGAATAAATATAAAGTGTGTGTGATATGTAGATTAAAAATCTCATTTGTTCAAGTATGATACACAATAAAAATTCTGATCTAGCACCAGGTAAAAAAAGACCTGGGGTTTTATTTTACCACAGGGTCAGAATGAGCTAACAGTATGATGCAGGTTGTTAAAAACAAGACGAACAAACAAAAAAGGCACACTTAATGGTCTCAGATGTATTATTAGAAATGTGGTGGCCCAGGCTCAAGAAGTCAGGTAGGCATTCCCTTGCACCTCCCAAGACTGTCTGGAATCTGGGCGTAAAATTAACTAATATTTCCTGGTTTACTCACTGACTCATTTTGTTGGATCAATATGATGTTTTTTCTGATATTACTGATATAATTCTTCCTCTGGTGTCTCACAGTAAGCCTTCTGAAATCAATCTGATGATGAATGAGATCCGCATTTCCTAGTAGATGCTGGTGAAAGGTGAATTGAATATAATTCCCACTGTATCAGCCTATCAGCAAATTGCATTAACTAGGAAAACTGGCGCCAACAATCCCCCAAAATGCCACACATTGATTTCATCTTAATTCTTTTGGGCTGTGCATGGATGCACAGTAATTTATTGGACCATGTGATTCTAGAGGAGAAAAAAGAGGCAGGGAGAGGCTGCTCTCACATTTAGGAAAATTGCCTCCATTTCCCCTAATTAAATAATATAGTGTTCTTGCTGTTAAACAGCAGCAGCCTTTAGTGAGGACGCACATCAGCTGAATGCAGCTGAAACTGCAGAGCGGTAAAATCCCAAGGGAGAGGATTTTCCGTGAACAATTAATTAGCACATTGGCTAATGAAATGATTCTTTTCTGGAAAGCTCAGGCTTTAAATAATCACTGGGCTTTAAGGTTCGGAGCTCAAATGGCTTTTAGGAGGGGTTTCTCTTCGTCTGTAAGCCCCCTCAAATTTTGTTTGTGTATCCTGCAGCCTGGCACAGTAAGTGGTGGATGGGGGCCCAAGGAGATACTTGATAGATATGATGAGTCACCATAGGGACCCACCAAGGGCAGCCAGGGAGGTCTCTTTTTCCTAGTCTGGTGCCTGGTAGGATAGATTGTTTTCTGCGTCATGGTGCTAATGGTATGTGGACTTAGGTTTATGAATCCCCTTCCTCCCCTATGTCTCTCCTCTGTGCTGCCCCATTTCCCCAGTCCCGATGCCTGAATATGTCTAGGGTCATTGAAATAGATTAGTACAATTCTGGGAGAAAGAATAAACTTAAGATGGTGTACAATTTGATTTATTTCACAGAATTAATAGGGTTGTAAAAACCATGTAGGTTACTCCCTCCCCTTCATTTTACAGATAAGGAAACTGAGACCCAGAAAGCTTTAAAGATCTAACCACGATCACACAAGTTTTAAGCGGCAAAGCCAGGATTCAAGCGAATGAACTTATTAAGTGCCAACTATTCTTAGTTGCTAGTAATAGAATTGTGTTTTTCCCTTTTAATATGGAATTTTGTTCGTTTAAAATTTAATGACAAGTTGCTCTAATCTTTGTCTTTCTCTCTGTTTTTTAATTTTTAGAATTAAACATGAAAATATTGTTGCTCTGGAAGATATTTATGAAAGTCCAAACCACTTATACTTGGTTATGCAGCTGTAAGTACAATATTCAATATTGCATTCATAGTAAAAGACTTTAGGAATGCTCTGACATTTTGATCAATCAACTGTTGCGGAGTGACTTCGTTGAGAGCATGTTTATATATAATTCATAGCATTTAAAGCTTCTGTGGAGATACTGCTTTGTCTTATTTTAGAAAGAAATCTTTCTGTTATGTTTGTTTTTAAGGTTGTTGGGAGGAAGGGAACACACGAGACTATCATGGCATTTTATTGATCCTTTTCCATCTACTCTTCCCTGAGATTAAGTCCCCCTTGGATAAATGGAGAATGCACATCTGTACTGAGAAAGTAGTAAGTGGAGTGAATCCATAGCCCTCCCATTACATACTTCTGCTTTACAGATAGAATAGAAATTATCAGGCAGTAGGTAGAAGTAGAAGAGGGAAAGAAAGACCTGAGAAGGCAAGAATGAAATGAAATATCTAGAACAAAGAGCAGGTTTTGAAATTCTTGTGTGAAATTAAGATCTACATCCTACAAAAGCTTTCCTAAAAATGATGCATCTTGGTCAACTGGAGCATCCTGGTATCATTATGGGAGATAAGTAATAATAGAAAATATGTACTATAGAAAAAAGCTTTCTCATTATGTACTCAGGGAATTCTTGAGGATGGTATTCTGCAAATGGCTGTAAGAAAAGGCCTTGTTAATTTCAGATGATCAATTTAGGCACCATCATCTGGTATGGATCGTTCAGTTCCTGAATTTCTATGACTTTTTAGAATAATTAATATTAAGGGCATGTACTTTTATCAATGTATTTTTTCCATACAGTTGTTTGCAATTTAACTTGGGAGGATATAGGTAGAAACAGATGCTTAGTAAAGCTTTTTTCCCCATTTCTCATTATCATTTTAAGGACATGTTTTAGGTCTTTGTATTAAAATACTTGACAGGGAAAAACACCTGAATGGAAATGAATAAATTGGGATTTTTTGACATTTAAAGGTGGAATGAAAGTTCTGTGATTTGGTGCTATATTAAATTCTTGTAAATATGGAGATTTTATTTAGGAATGAGGATGGCTCACTCTGACTTTAAGGTTCTCATAGAAGAAACAAATAAACGAGATGCTAGAATTAAGGCAATAAGAAAGATCATTTCATGGGAGACTTGGTAGACTGCTGTACTTGAAGTTTGAAACACAGGTTCAAATTCTGACACACATACTCCCTAGCTATGTGACCCTGGGAAATTTGATTCGTTTTCCACAGTGGTAAAATGTGGAGGTTGGACTCAATGAATTTGTGACCCTATGATTCCCTCAGTAGTCAATGAGTACAAGAAAAAGTTGGCCATGTAGATCAGGGGTTCATAACTTGGGGACCCCATAATCCAAAGGAGTTCAGTGATAGATTTGATGGTGGTGGGAACTATTAACTGAAAATTGCACCTTTATTTTCACTAACATCTCCCTGAAATTTAGCATTTTATTCAATTACAATTTTAAAAAAACATTATTTTGAGAAGAGGTCTATAAACTCTTATCTGACTGCTAAAGGGTCAATGTTACAAAAAAGTTAAAATCTCTAGTACAGATAATTGAATCTTGTGTAGGCAGCATCTTTTGGAAAAGACAATAAAAAGCCCCTCCAAAAACAACATGCTTGGAAATATGGCTCTGGAATAGAAAATGAAATAGGCAAAAAGCTTAGGCAGTTTGAGTGTCTTTGACATGGCTACAGAGTTAGTTTATGTCATAATGCAATTTGAATCCAGAACTCAACTCCAAGAATATCCATTCCCTTTTCCAGCACACCATCCTGTTTCTTGTTTCTCCATTTTTTCCTATGGGATACAATCCAAACAGCTACCATATCTTTCTCCTTTGAGTCCTCCATTATCAGACATTTTTTTCTTATTTACCTACCAAGTAAAACCTCAATTATTTACACTCCATGTTTATTCAAATACAGTTTGGGTTGGCATTTACCTCCGATCAATGTATGAAAATTGTTTGCCAGGCAAATTAATAGTATAAATCAGATGGGAGGAAGGTAGTGTTTAAGTTTCTCAAGATAGACTATTTTCAGCTAAGAGGCATAGATGGAATGCTAGGAAGTCCTGAGTTCAGATTTGTCCTCAAACATTTAGGAGCTGTGGGAACCTGGGCAAGTCACTTAAGCCTATTTGCCTCATCTATAAAATAGCTCACTATAACAGTATCTACCTTACAAGGTTGCGGTGAGGATCAAATGAGATATATGCAAAGCATGTTGCAAACTTTAAATGTTAGCTATTATTTTTATTACATTTCAACCAGCATTTTATAAGTATCTACTTACATATAATTCATAATTATGCTAGATAATAGCCTTTTCATATATATGTATATATACATATGTATATACATATGTATGTGTATATACACATATACATATATATATATATATATATATATATGCACACAGAAGTAGCCAGTGGAGAGAGTGCTGAACCCTGGAGTAAGGAAAACCTGAGTACAAATCCAACCTCAGACTAGTTGTGTGACCCTGGGCAAACCACTTAACCACAGTTTGCCTCAGTTTACTCAACTATAAAATGGGGACATTAATAACACTGACTTCCCAGGGTTATTGTGATGATCAAATGAGATAATATTTGCAAAGCACTTTGCAAGCCCTAAAACACTATAATATGCTAGCTATTATTGTTGTCATTAATTATTATTATTAATTAAAAGAGGTTCCTCAAAATGCTTCTTCTTGGCCTCAGTTTATCAGCCCAGATCTGGTTATTCAATGTATTAGAATGCAATAAAAATAGAATTTATAGCATCTTTTAATGTAGACTTTTTGTTCACTCAGAGAGGTCAATCAATCCTCTTCTTCCCCTCCTTCCCTCCCTCCCTCCTCACCTCCCCCCACCCCACTTTTTTTATGTTATGCTCCTGCAGTTTCTGTGAATTACTGATATGAGAATCACTAAAGTAAGTAAGGCTCCCTAATGCCCATATTCACCATGCCTCTTAGAAGACATGGAGGCAGCAAATTGGGTAGATATTCTCTTTTCTTATTGATCAGCTTTCATGGTATTTACTACTTTCTTCCAAGCCTGATCTCAGTTTCCTACTAAATCTCCCTGGCTCCAGGGCAGGTGTCTGTCTCCTTTTGTGGAAGGCATTAGGAAGACCCAGGTTTCCAAATCATAACAGTAAATTTAAATTACATTCTGGGGACTTGCCTTTCACAATATTTGTGTCTGGGATGTTTGGGTTTCCTAGGAAACATCTCTTGGATACTGACGCTCAGAACTATTGTGTGGAACTTAGCCCTCCTCCCCTATTACATTTTAAAATTTCTATTAAGTAGTTTGTGTTACAGAGGCTGTTTTGTGTTGCTGAAAACCCAGAGGCTGTTATTTCTATTTTTAAGTGTTTTTCATTTTGATCTGTGATTTTGCCATATCAGTTTTCTAATTTTTGTTAACAGTACCCCTTTATTATCAACATAATCAGCTCATGATTTTGGAGTCAGAAGGGTCCTCAGAGATCATGTCGTTCAGCACTCCCCTAATTTTGCAAGTAAGATAACTGCTTCCTAGAAGAGGCAAGTTACTGGCCTCATTTCTTGTAGAGAGGATTTGAAATCCTCTCTTTGGTACTACTGTATCACCAGGCATTACAAATGACAAGATCTGTTGTTGTTAATGATAGCTAGCATTTTATAGGGTTTTTTATAGTGCATTACAAATATTATTTCATTTTTATCCTCAAAACAACTCCAGGAGCTAGGTGTACTATTATTATCTCTGTTTTATAGATGAGGAAACTGAGGCAAACAGCATTTAAGTGGCCTGCCCAGTGCTACATAGGTAGCATCTCAGGCTAGATTTGAACTCAGAATTTCCAGGATCCAGATTTAGTGCTCTATCCACTAAGCCATCTAGTTGTTTTTCTTGGTTGTGATTAGATGTAGTGGTAGAGTGTGTGTGTATGTATGTGAATTTGTGTGCACACGCAGGTATGTTTTATGAATTATATACTGTTATAACTGAAAGTGACCTTAGGGATCATATAATATTTATAAAATGTTTTGATAATTATATTTTGGTATAATTGGTTTCCTTTCTAATCTTATGCATTTTATTTTATGCATTTAAAAACATTATTCTGAGAAAGAAACCAGAGGTTTTTTCAGATTGCCAACAGATCCATGACACAAAAAGAGGCTAAGACCCCCTGATGGTGTAAACCCCTCCCCACCATGTTACAGGTCAGGCAAGCGAGGCATTTGGCTCATGATCAAACAGATAATAAGCAATAGATTTAAACCTAGGTATGCCCAGTCCTTCTTGGCCTGACTCCAGAGCATTCTGTTTCTGATGTGTTTAGAGAAAATGCGATGGGTTTATTTCATATCTTAATTTCTGGGCATACTAGATGCTAAATTTGAAGATGCTGAGTATCAAATAATATAATTTTGATTACATTATATCCTAAATTTTGAGATGCTGCTAATAAAATAATATGCTTTTGTTCACAATATTACATTTTTAAAAAACTGATTATATTTTAGGGAGAAAGATGTTAGTCTTTTGATATGAATAATAGGTTTTACCCAGAAAATGACAAGAAAGATTGAAAATCAGGGTGAGAACTGAGTACAACTAGGTAAAAAATGGAATAGAAAAGCATGATCATTACTATATTGTAGTGATTCTTAGAGATTAGTTAAGTGGTTTGCCCTTAACCATAAAGGTAATAACTTAAGAGTCTTTTAACTCCTGATTCCGCTTTCCACATGACCTACATTGTTGAGGGAATTCCTTTTGAAGTACTGAGGTGATTAAAGGAACTTCAAGACTCTTGCAGCTTTTTCACAAGGCCCGCAGCTTGCTAAATATAATATCAATGTTTTAATCTGACTTTCAAGGTCTCCCACATTCTTGCTACCCTTCCAACCCAATTTACATATTGCAAGTTTATGAAAAACCTTGCTAAATAATATCTGATGTGCCATCTCAGTGTGTCAAAGGGGAGCTGAGTTGAATGACTTAGAATTCGTTCATGGCGTCCTAGCCCAGAGCCTCATACTGCAGATATAAGTTGAATAAAATAAATAAATGTATTCATTTTTGCGAGTATTACAATTTGGTACTTTGTGCATGCCTCCTGGTGAAATCAACATAAATATATTAAGGTATATTTTTAATATTTCTGTCATTTCTAGAGGCCACTAACATTTGAACAACCAGTTCAACATAGAAAAATCCTTTTTTTTAAAATTGTGTCAGGAATGGAAGAGAAGTGAATGTTTAAGCAGCTTCCAAAAGCAAATGTGGCTCATCTACTCCGCAGGCTTGTTATGCCAGAGGTTGTTTTCGAATAGTTCTCTGTATGTGGGGGGTTGCTGGTGCAGCTTTCCTGTTGCTATTATATTTATAAATCATACAATGTGTTCCCAGAGCCAGTTTTAATTAGAGCACACATTTCTACTCCCAGTGGAAAGCATTTTGCAAGTAACTAAGCTTGGTAATAGAGGGGAAAGGGATGTTTCTAAATAAGATACTATAAATGCATTTACATATAAATTAGTCATTTTGTATTGTATAATAAAAGAAGGGAGGAAGAGAATATGCATTTGCATTGCATCTACTCTGTGCCATGCACTGGGCTAAGGTATTGTGGTATAGCGTAAAGACAACTGGACTTGGAACCAGAAAACCAGGGTTTTAGTTGACATTTCACAGCTCAAAATCTTTATTTCTTCCTCTGTAAAATGAAAATTATAGAACTTTGAAAGTCTAAGTTCTGTGGACCTCTGAGACCTAGCTGCTCTGCTCTGTATGGATCCATATGTGACCATGGGCAAATCACTTAACCTCTCTGATCATCAGTTTTCTCATCTGTAAAATGGGAATAATCTTCTATGCTTTATCTTCTTCACAAGCTTGTTAGGTGAGGAAAATGTAAACTGTCAAGTTTTATGTCACGGTGACTCATAATCTAAGTCCTGCACATCCATGACAATGCTGGTACAATTGTGTCATGTTCAAAGGTTGAGTGCTTGGTACATACTGTTAATTCTTCTGCTGTGGGAAAGACTCCTCTGCTAACCCCAACCTCAGTGAATTAAGAAGGCAAGAAAGATAAAGAAGAGTGAATCTATTGGCAAACTAATCCTATATTTCTAAGAAATAGACACAGTGGCAGAAGATATCAAGTTTCTTTTATGAATTTAGTAGTTCCAGGAAATTCTACAGCCACCACATCCATGTTCTGTTTTATGTACAGATTGATTTATTTGAGATTTTTTCAGTGAACAAAAAAGGCTTTTTTTTTTTGTTGAGGTGGAATCGAGGGTATGGAATATGAATATTTAGGTAAAACCTATGTGCATCATTTAAAAGACTTGAAAACATATTACAAAACAAACTAAAAACACGTAGAAAATATCAAAAAGAAATCAGATACACAAAATGAAATACCAAGAATGGTTCTTCATGTCTCCAAGTCTGTATAGGAAGACTTCTGGATCTCTTAGGAAGCCCACCATAGTGATGGTGAATGGGATATTTCAGAAAATCAGGGAAAATGACTTGTCTCCCTGACTTTAGTCTCTCCCCTTTTCCATTTCTCCTCCACACTACTGCCAGAGCAATTTTCCTAACATATAAATCCAATTACATTGTCTCTCAGCTCAAAAACCTTCAGCTTTTTCACAAGTCCTGCTGCTTGTTAAATACAATATCAATGTTTTAATCTGGCTTTCAAAGTCTTCCACATTCTAGCTCCAAGCTACCTTTCCAACCCAATTTACATATTACTCTCCTTAACTCGTTCCATTCCAGTTGGGACTACGTGGCACATCCTGGTCTTGCCTGGCCCTTTCTAGCCACTGTAACTTTGTGCACTGACAGGCCCCATACCTAGAATAGTCTTCCCATTGAAATCCTTTCCTACCTTTCAGTTGGACAAATTCAGCTGAATCAGCATTTATTAAGTCACTACAATATACAGAACAATAATTGTGAATTCTGGCACCTGAAGGGAATTCACTTGAATAGGAGTGGGGAGGGGGTAGAAGGTGTGGAGATTAGAACCATGCCTATATATGTCTGAGATAAACTACAGACAGAGTCCATGGAAGTTGAGGAACCTCTAGCCTTGGAATTAGAGTATTTGAAGGGAGTGGGAGTCATTGTGATAAAGAAATCTGTGGACCAGGCACTAAGTATGCTGGCAAGGTGAAGAGAGACCTGAAAATGCAGTAGCCGCAAGGATTTGAGGCTACTAGATGCTGCAGTGGAGAGTGTTGGGCTTGGAGTCAGGAAGACCTGAGCTCAAATCCAGCCCCAGATATTTACTATTTGTGTGAATTTGGGTTATTTACTTAACATCTATTTGCCTCAGTGTCCTTCTCTGTAAAATGGGGATGAGTATAGCACCTACCTCCCAGGTTTCTTGTGAGGATCCAGTGAGATAATATTTGTAAAGCACTTACCATAGTGCCTGGAACCTAATAGGCACTATATAAGTGCTAGCTATAACTATAACTGTTATTATTGTTGTTATTAAAGGAAGAAAGGTGGTTTCTAAATAATAGTGGCAGAAAGAAGGTTTTAAAGTAGTACTGAATGAGAGTAGGGAGCATGTCAACTCTTCTTCCTGGCCCTGTATTCCAAGGAGTGGGTGTGAAAAAACAGCCAGCCTTCCAGAGGGTGACAAAAGATGTGATGTCTTCAAGTAAAAGGTTTTGGTGAGCTCCAGAAGATAGAAGGAATGTAAGCAGAGAGATATAAAACCAGGGGGGAGTTTCTTAACACTAACTTGGAGTACATAACACTAACAAAAAGGAGCATAGGAAATGACTAAAAGGTCTAGGAGTGAATTTAATGTTGTAGGAGTGGCCAGCACATAGCTCCTTCACCCCTGATCCTTCTATGATTCCCCCATGCTGATCCTATCTACATTGTGGTTCAGAAATCTGCTGGTGATCCAATTGGCCTGGAATGTTGTCTTTGTGAAAAGAAATCCTGTGAAATGGGGCTGGTAATACAAACTGAAGACAGATTAGAATGACCGTAAGTGCCAAGTCAAGGAGTGAATATCTAAAATCAATGAATTTAGAGAAGGTTTTGGGGAAGCTGTGATGTGGACAGACCTGAGGCTTAGTTTGATAGATGTGTAGAGGAAGAGACTGGATATGGGAGGAACAGTTAGGAGTCTAGGTGAGGGGTGATGAGGACATGAATGAGGGTGGTGGTGATGGGACCATAGAGGAGAAATATTACACTGAACGATATGGAGGAAGAACTAGCGGGACTTGGCAGGTGACTAGATAAAGGAGATTGAAAAATCAAAGGCAGCCCAGGCTTCAAACCTGTATAATTGGGAAGATGAGGTACCAACAGAGAAATTATAGTTTCAAGAAGAGTTAAAGTTAGGGGAAAAGATTTTCTTTGGCCATGTTGAATTTGAGGTTCTGGTTGGGTGTGAGGCTCGTGTTCAGAGAAGATATTAAAGATTTTGATATTGAGATTTGAAAATCATATTTTTAGAGATCATAACAAAGCCTTTGGAAGCAGAAACAACCACCAATGGAGAAAGTCCAGAGACAGAAAAGAAGGCAGCCTGAGAAAAGCGTGGGAGATGCTATATTTCAGTTACTGAAGTGCTGAATTATGTTGTATTAATCTGTAGACATGTCTTATTCCCTTTATTAGAGTTGGTGTTGTTGTTTAGTCATATTTGACTCTTGGCAAAGATACTTGCTGTGGTTTGCCATTTCCTCCTCCAGCTCATTTTACAGATGAGGAAACTGAGGCAAACAGAATTAAGTGATATACTCAGGGTCACACAACTATTAAGTGTGAGACTGGATTTGAACTCATGTCTTCCTGACTCTGGGTCAGATCCACTATCCACTGCATCACCTACCTGCCTCTCTACTGAAGTATAAGTTCTTCAAAGACAAGGATCATGTCTTAATTATTTTATCCTTGTGTCTCTAGTACCTAGTATAGTGCATTGAAAACAATAACAGTAAAAATAGTAAGCAAGTCAGTTCATTTATTGCTCTGATTTTTTTTCCTTTTGGAAAGCATTCAGATATACCTGTACAAACCCTGTCCTCCGGCCAAATGAATTTCATTGTCTTTTATATGCCCTTTAAATTCTTGCCCCTGAGCCTTTGTCTTTGCTCTTCCCCCAGGAAGGCTCTCTTTCTCCTTTTTATTTCTCCTTTCATTTTTCTTTTGCTTTGAGGTTCACCTAAAATCCCTCTTTCTTCTGGGACATCTTCTCCAAACTCTCTAGCCTGCAACAACCTCTCTCCTCTCTAGTCATTCTCTGGACTGCTCATAAAGGCATGGAGAATTTTTTTAAGTTGGAAGGGACCTTAAAGGTCATCTTGTTCATCCTTCATTTTAAAAATGGTGAAATTGAGGCCCAGGGAAATAAACAGAATAGTCCAAAGTTACACAGTCGGTCATTCCTAGAACCTGACTCTCATGACTGTCAATTCCATGTGACGTCTACTCATTTAGCACTTAAATGGCATCGAATATTCTTATATCGATTTTTACATATACAATAATCTTTCCAACAATAATATAGCTTCAAAAGCTGTATCTTGAGGATAATGACCATGCCAAAAATCTTCTCTTCTTCCTAGCACCCAGGAAAAACACTGCCTTCGATATTTTTTCAAAATTACAACTCTGATTTCCTTGATGTAATATTCTTCCAATAAGGAAACTCCCTTTATCAAGGCTGAGCAGCACCTGCTTTCTTATTCATGGTCTTTGAGATTTGCCTGAGTCCTTGCCCAGCCTCAGCCAGTAAATGTAGTCTTCCTGACTGGGAGGCAAGTTGCGTCTCATCATATACACAGAAGTTATTAAATAACTGCTTGTTGAAAATGGCAGAGCTAATGTTGGATATCAGAGGCATGTAACTGCATGGAAGACTGGAGATATCACATCTGAGGAATGGAAATAGCTGTGACTAGACAAGAGTTTAGGGGAGCTCAATGAAGCTGCCATTTATCAATCTGATTAAAATGGCTCATTCCCCAATCCAAGGTCCTAAAGCAGACCATCCTAGTGAAAATAACCATCTGCCATTCCCCCCAACCCCCCACTGTTCTAAAGTTTGTGCTTTCTTCTTCATCATTTCTCCAATGACCATTTTTTCAAAGACTAAGTAAATAAGAAGAATTAGATGTGGAAAACATTATACCACAACTTATCTTTTTCTCATAACGTATGCCTGGCTACATTCTGAAAAGGAGAAGAGTTTGCTGAATTGGAAAGTGACATTGAGAACAAACGTACTGTGTATGCCAAGAAGAAAATGAAATCAAGTACTACAGAGGAACGAGAACCTCCTTTAGAAAGTGGTGGCATGGGCCTTAGTACACATTCCCAAGAAATACCAACCAGACGGCTGAGAAAACAAATGTACAAAAATGAGACTCTGATTATAAAATTTTTCTCAGAATGCCATAGGTAGATTCCCTATGACTGAAGGGCATTTTGTGATGCCAGTAGTTAGATGGAAAAGTCTAGAGAGTTTTGAAGTTGGAGTCAGGAAGAGCTGAGTTCCCTATATGCCTCAGACACTAACTGTGTAACCCTGGGCAAGTCACTTGACCTCTGTCCTCCTCTCTGTAAAACAGGAATGGTAATAGCACCTGCCTACCACAGTTGTTATGAGACTAGAGAAAGATGGCATCTATAAAGCACTTTGTAAACCTTCAAGTGCTATGTAAATGTTAGTTGTTTTCTCATCATTATTACAAGTAGCATCTCTGGAACTTTCTAGCTATTTTGCCATATACCCAGAAGGAATACTTTTAAGGACTAGAGAGTCTTAGAGGGTCTAGAGGGCAATACTGACCTTCAGGGCAATACTAAGGTTGAATCCACTGGGCTCATGGGATTAACCAAGAAAGTGTCAGGTGGTAGTGCTGTAATCACAACAAGGACATTTCTTGGTGATTTAGGCATTCAGTCATCTGGATTGTTATTTCTTGGACTGTGTCATAGGATTATGAGATTTATTCCTACCAGTATACCAAGAAAGGGATTTCTCCCTTTTCCATATGCCACTCCCTAAGATTAAAAGTCTGATTCACCTAGGAAATCTTATGCGTAGAATAATAATAATTAAATAATGCACAATATCAACACACACGACACCAGGAAAAAAGAGAGAAAATGTGAAATTTTATCCAGATCCATGATATAAATAATAAAGGATCTGTGATTTCAGGAGCATAAGGAACTCCCAGTGTGGAAATTTCTCAAGTAATTCAAACAATATCCTCTCTAAGTAAATAAGTCCTAGGGAAATTGCCTGAGACACACAGAAGTGACTTGAATAGGATCAAAGAGTTATTAATAAGTCTCTGAGGTATGATTTGAAGTCAGGTCTTCTTGACCCCAAGCACAATCCTTCATTATACTCTATGACATGTTGCTTCTACAGTCCAAAGACTTCATCATGGTATTCAAAATTACACATTTACTTTAGACTTGTCCCAAAACAACATCTACAAATAGGCTTTGGTAACTTGGGATTTGCTTTAAATATTTAAAATTTATAATCTTTCATATTTATATCACTTTAATTTCCAAATATATCCTTCTTTCTGCATTATACCAAGAGCCAGCTTCTCTAATAAAGCATTAACAAAAAAAGAAGGAAAAAAGAAAAAAAAGTAGTTGAGTAAAACTAACTTACTCATCAGCCAAGACTGACAGCATGTTCCACGTTCTACACTTGTAGCCTTCAATCTGTTCAAATAGAGGAGTGAAGGACATTTTCTTCTATCTTTCTCAGAGCCGAGCTTGGTCATTAAAATAATACCACATTCAGGGTACCTAAGGATATTTAGAGCTTTGATCTTTAAAATTAATTTTTAAGAGCAAAACTGTGGGGCTCTTCCTTCTTAAAAAGAAAAATGATAGTCACAGATTCTTAGCCCTGAAAGGGATCTTAGTAATCATGCTTGCTGAGTAGATCCTCAAGGATCTATTGACTGAATGGAAATCTCAAGATTTGTTCTTTGAGATAACCACCATAGTTAAATGAGACACTTGCACCATTATTAACTTTAATAAAGTATCTGTCTCCTCAAGAGTAGTAAATTGAATGAGATTGTTCATAAAAAGTCTGAACTGCACAAGTTCTGTTTTTAGAAATGTTGCTTCAGCCACTGAATTATCCATTTTTGAGTCAAACAGGTCATAGAGACCCTCTATGCTATAAGCCAAAGAATGTCCGTCTGCAATCATTGTTTTTCCAGTGATCAGTGGAGAAAGGGAAATAAATATATGGAGGGGTAAAAATGAAACAGTAAGAGAGGAAAGCCTGAGGAGTGGCTGAAATGGACGGGCTGTTATTTTCAAGGATATCAAATAGGAATTTTAGATTTGTCCACAGGTTGTGAGAATCAGGTAGGTCTCTTTGTATGGTACCTATTCATACTGTTCAATTGTCTCTTATTTTATACATGTCACTCCTCTGGTCAAGAAGCTTAAGTGACTCCCTAGTAGGATCAAAAACAAACTCCTTGATTTAACATGTGGCCACATGTGTCTCCAATGTATGTGCCTCATTATCACCGTAGTCTAAGTTTGCTCCTCCTCTCCCCACCAAGCATTGCATCTATTTGTGGGAGAATGTTTCTCAGATTTATATGAGAGGAATATTTTGCAGCTTTTGGTTTTACCATGGTATCTTAGTAAATGGCTTTGCTAGGAACTAATTGTGCCTGTTGGCTTATTGTTAATGGGAGGCACACCAGCAGGTACTAATGAGCTATAGTTTTAGCAGTGGGTACACAGGGTACTCCTCTTCAACCTTGAGGCAACAGCCACCCTCTGGGGCTCCAACCCCCAAGTACAAGTGCAGATTGGAGGAGCTTCTCAGAGGGAGCATTATATCAATTTCTCACAGTTGTTTTTTTAAATCAGCCTTTTGAGATAAGAGCCGTAATGGTTTGGATTTTTAATTATCTGCCCAAACAGTTTATGATGATTCTAGAGTTCCTACCCTCTTTGATTAATTGATTCCCTTCCAGGAGAAAATGTTGCATAGTTCATTTGACAAAGTGCCTTCTATTTGCCATGGTGCCTCTTGGGTTGTCGAGTTTTGTTTTTTGTTTTGCTAAGGATATTGACAGCTGTTTTTTTCTTCAGCTGCACTTTCATAACTTCACTTCTTGACTTTATATCTGTAGGAGTGTAAAGATCCTCATTTTTATGATAAATTCCCACTGACTCCTCACTGAGATGTCAGCATCTTTAGGATTTTCTAGTTCTTGTAGGATGTGAGAGACGGTAGAAGTACTGAGGATGGTGCTTTAATCTTGACTAAATTTTAGGCTCTCACAATTAGATCAGTAAAGCAAATCAAAGGGGATGTATGCATATGTATATAGATAGATATTTATATATAAATATATGCGTGCGTTTAGTAATGCTCTTAAAAATCTCTGTTGTTCAAATGAAAAAGACAGGCTTCATATGATGACCTTAAAGTGATACTGCTCACAGTGCAGTGAGCAAGAAGGACCATCTTTGTCCAGTTTTAGAGGTAAATAAAAAAGAGGTTAATAGTTTAGCTTAATCCCTGAATATATATATATATGTGTGTGTGTGTGTGTGTGTGTATACACACACATATACATACATATTTACCTGTGTGTATACACGTGTACACATATGTATATATACACACAAGCACACATATGTATACACATAAACACATACATATGTACGATACACACATACTCTCTTTTGGCCAGGATCACACAGCTAGTATATGTCAGAGGATGAACTTAAACCCAGGTCTTCCTGATTTAGAGCCTAGCCCTCAATCCACAATATTGGGTTTCCTTTTGCTTGAAACACAATTATAATCCACCTTTTTCCTAAGTTGTACTTTGTAAAAATGAGAGCAGTATAATTCCATGCCCCCATCCCTGGAATTGCTCTCCCCTCTCAGCTCTACCTCCTTTCAGTCTAGGCTAAAACCCCATCTTCTACAAAAGGTCTTTACCTATTTCCTCTTAACAACTAGTGCCTTCCCTCTGTGATTATCTCCAACGTAGCCTGTATATATCTTATCTGTATACAGTTTGTATGTTGTCTTCTCCATTAGGCTGTGAGTTGTTTTATGGAAGCCTTTGCTTTTGTCTTTCTTTGTATCTTCTGTCTTAGCCCAGTGCCTGGCATGTAGCTGGTGCTTAATGAAAACTCACTGATTTCACTTGACTTGAAGATCCACCATGTCAAATCCAGTAGCAGACTATTTTCTTGTGGTTGTTGTATGGTTGTGTCTGGTTCTTTGTGATCCCATATGGACTTTTCTTGGCAAAAATACTGGAGTATATCCTTCTCCATATCCTTCTCCAATGGATTAAGGCAAACAGGAGTTAAGTAACTTGTCCAGGTTCACACAGCTAGTAAATGTCTGAGGCCAGATTTGAACCCAGGTCTTCTTGACTCCAAGCCAGCACTATTCCTTTAGCCTTACTGTCATTTCCACTTTATCTCAAGATTAAATATGGCTCACTAATAACCCAAAGTTACATGACTTTGAGGTATGTGCCATGAATAATTTGTTACAGAAAAATGAACTTGCCTTCCTGAAGTTTACATGTCAATTTAGGCCAGCCTCATACTGTCCATTTGATTTAGGTTTAGTCCAGAGGCTGTGTTGATGTATTAGGTTTGTTACAAGACAATTGTCTGATAAGATACTTGAGATGTTTACTTTTCCTCTGTATGAGTATGTGCAATTTTGTCTTAGGGACAACAACTTCAGCCTGGCAATTTGGAAAGGTGTCTGGAAATGGGTATGTGGGTCCATTGGTTAAGAAATGTCAGATATTGTTGCTGTGAAATGAGCAGAACACAGTAAAAGCCATAGTGTTCGAGGACTGTATCTGATAAACTTAGCCCCTCACAGCAATGCAAGGACCTAAAAAGTTTCCAAAGGACTCATGATGCAAAATCTCACATCCAGAGAAAGAACTATAAAGTCAGAACGCAGAATGAAGCAGACTGTTTTCTCTTTTGTTATGTTTTGTTTTGGTTTTTCTCCCATTCATTTTAATTTTTCTATGCAATATGACTAATGTGAAAATGTGTTTAATAAGAATGTATGTGTAGAACCCATATAAAATTGCATACCATCTTGAGGTGGGAGGGGATAAAAAGAGGGAGAAAATTTAAAACTTATGGATGTGATTGCTGAAAACCAAAACCAAATAAATTTATTATGAAAGGAAATGTCAGAGATAATGGAGTCAAAAAGCATATAGCATATCATTTAATTATTCTTTTTATAGACTATTTTATCTAAATAAGTATAAATATTAAGTAATCACTTACTTTATCTTTTTTAAAGAAAAGATAAAATTCATGGCAACATTTAAAGAAATATTAATTACTAGGTCAAATTTAGTACTTTCCCACTAAATTTCAAATGCCTGCAATGCTTTGCCTCCTGAGATCCACTTTTTGACTTTCCTACCTATCTTAAAGTCTCAGCTAAAATCTCTCCTTCTGCATGAAGCTTTTCCTGTTTTCCTAAATGCTAGTGCCTTGCCTCTGAGATGACCTCTAATTTACCCAGGGTAGCACATGGGCTAACCCAGGTGGAGGGTACCCAACAGGCCTCAAACCCATTGGTGAGTTAAGGGGATGTTTCCCTCTATGGCGACCTTATCCACTCCCATGAATTCAGTTACTAAGTCCATGTACATGACTCACAAATTTATACATCTACCTCCATCTTAGTCCTAAATTCCATTCCCTCATCTTTAATACATGATGCTTATCCCCACCTGATTGCCGCCCCACTCCCCCCCATCAGAATCTCAAACTTAAAATGTCTAAAATGAAACTTGTCATCTACCCCTAAATCTGCCCTCCCATGAAACTTCTCTAACCCATGGATGGAATGATTGCCTTCTAAGGCACACAGACTCAAGGCCTATGCTTCAGTTTTGATTCTTCCATATCCCTATATCCAACACATTCCATAGTATAAAAAGGTTCTATCTCTGAATCTACTTTTCTTTTCTGCTCACACAGCTCCTACCCTGTAGGTAGGAGATCATCCTACTGATTCCATATTACTCCCCTTCCTCCTCCATCCTATTGCCCATTGTTTCAGCCAAACTAAATTACATTACCTGTTCTTAGCACACCACATCCTGCCTCCATAAATTCATATTAGGCTTCTCCATACGCAAAATTCATTCCCTCCTCATCTTTCTCTTCCCTCAAGACTCAGCTCCATGAAAATGTCCCTGATAACCCTAACCTCAGCTGAAAAGTATTCTGCTTTAAAAATTTTCCTGAAACAATTTGAATAGGTCTCACCTTGTCAGTGTAAATCCAAGATGATGTTTGATGTCGTAGTATCTTAGAAGTGACCTCAGAGGACAACTGGTCCAGTCTTACCTGAAGCATGAATCCCTGACCAAGTGATCATCCAAACTCTTCTGCTTAAATGCTTAAATTCACTCAGGGAACTTCATTGAACTTGGGGGAGATCAATCCATTTTTTTGAAGGGGTAGGTGAAATGTGCTCTAATTGTTAGGAAGTTCTTTATATCAAGCCCAAATAATTTTCCCTTCAGGTTCTATGTACTACTGTTAGAATCTGGGGCTGAGACTGTAACAGCTGGTTCAGTTCATGCTAATTTAAAATAAAATAAATTTGTTCTATGAACACAGGCTATGATGAGGAATCAGAATTAATAAATATTTATTTAGTACCTGCTTTATGCCTGGCACTGTCCTCAGCAGTAGAGAAACAAAGAAAAGTCTAAGATGATCCCTGCCTTTCAGGAGTTTGTAATCTAATGGAGGAAGAATATGTATAAAGGGAAACTGAAAAGGAAGGGGATGAAGCCTAGCGGAGTGATAGAGCCAAGCAACTGCATAAGAAGTGATCTGGAGAGATTTGCATTACAGAGTTGATTTTATGTCACAGAATGATGAGCTTCTGGAGATCGTGAAATCCAGGAGAGCAACCAGTGGGAAATGGAAACCAGTAGGACCTATTTGTCACAGAGAGACCGAGACTAGGAAAGGGAATGGTTCAGAGGAGTCCACCACCGCTATTAGAAAAACAATTCTAAACATATCTGCTGTTAAATGTGGGCCATTCTTTCATTCAACAAGCATTTATTGTGGCTCAGAAGACAAAGTACTGGACCTGAAGTCAGGAAGACTTGAGTTCAAATCTGGTCTCAGACACTTACTAGCTGTGTGACCCTGAGCAAGTCACTTCACCTTGTCTGCCTCAGTTTCCTCATCTATAAAATAAGCTAGAGAAGGAAATGGCAAACCACCCCAATATCTTTGCTAAAATGGGGTCACAATGAGTCAAAGGAATGATTGAACAACAGTCTGAACAACAAATATGTGTCAGGCAGGTTCCTAGGCACAAGAGACATAAAGACAAAATTAGAAGTCTTTACCTCCCAGAAACTTACATTCTATTGTCAATAATTATCCAAGATTGCAAGGAATTTCACAAGCCATCTAGCCCTACCCTTTCATTGTACAGAAGGGAAATTGAGGCCCAAGGAGGTTAATGACTTGCCCAAGGTCATACAGGGACAGCATCTGAACCCAGTCCTCTGACACCACTGTATCATGTACCTCTTTCCTTGCAGACAAGTAAATACAAAATAATTTTGGGGTAGGAGAGGAATTGGCAACTGGAGAGATCAGGAGAGACTTCATTTAAGAGTCAGTTCTTGAATTAAAGTCTTAAAGGAAATTAGAGAAAGCTAGAGATTCCAAGAGGTCTAGTGGAGAGAAAGCAATGTGTTCTACGCATGGCAGGTAGCATATTGCAAAGGTGTGGAGATGGGGCATGGAATTTCATGTAAGAAGAACTTCAAACAGCCCATTCATTTGACTGGATCATAGCACATGGGAAGGGGAGTAATATACAAAAAGCCTAGCAAAGTTGAGCTGGAGTCAAACTGTGAAAGACAAATAGAAGATTCTGAATTTATTTTATCCTAAAGGCATGAGATAGTTGTTTGGCTTTCCGGGAGCCATGCATTCGACCTGTATTTTAGAAAAAGCAGTTTTGCAGTTGTGTGTTCAGTAACATTATCTTTGTGTACAAAGGACATCACGTGTACCAATGACTGATCTTGGGTCAAAAGAAGTCACCTTTCTTTTTCCACTTAGTTAGGGGAAGAATTTATTGACTTTGAGTTACAGAAAACTCAGAGGAGTGTCCTGAGAACATTCTAAAAAAAACAGGTTTTCATTTGTTTCCCCATATTCCCACTGCCTAGCGCAGTGCCTGGCATTAAGCAGGTGTGTAATCATAACTTATTGAATTTACACACAATGAGAGTACATGTGAGATTCTCTGCTGTTTTTATTTCTTTGGTTTTGGATCTGTCATTTCATTTGTTTATGTTGATTATGCATGTTTTATGAGTTAAGCCTCTTACCAGCATTCTCAAGGAACTGGGAAAATAATGCTTACATTATCAAGTAAATTTAGTCCCGGATTCCTTGCTTTTATCCATACAGCAGAAAGCTTGGAGGAAACTCTTCCCTTTACCAACACTGATCAGCAATTACTCTGGAACTTACAGAGTTGCTTGGGGCACTGAGCGGTCCATGTGCCTTGGTCATACATTCCTGTATGTGTTAGAGATAGGACTCGAACCCAGATCACCCTGGCTCCAAGGCCAGCTCTTCATCAGTCATGCTAAAGTGTTTCTTTCTTGTGGGTTAGAGATAAGGGAAGAAAAGCTGAGCAGGCTTCTAGTGTTCAGAAAACAAAACAAAATATGTAGTTCTTGTACTTAGGGAGTAAAAAATATACAGACCCCACAAGGCCAAACTGCTCCAGAGGTCTGAGATGTAAAGCTGTCAGCAGCATTTGAGAAAAGTGATTATTGTGGCTGTTTCTCTATTGGAATCACCTCTGGCCTTGCTGTCTTGTAGTTTTTGACTTCAGGAGTTCACAGAATTGATGGTGTCACCTTTGATTCTAGAGAAGAAAAAACAAAATTGACAAGTCCAATTGATCTTTGGGTGAGTGTGTATACGTGCGGGTATGCCTGCCTGCAGGTGTCTGTGTTTAATAAAAATGAAGCATCCCTAAAATTACATAGTTGATTTCCTGTCTTTATCATAAGAGACTGTATTAAAAAATGCATCTGTATCATTTCATGCATCAGTCATTTCATTTCCTATTTGCAGCTAAAGCTTTCCCCAGCCATTCTGCATTGCAATGCATCTGTTGAATATAGTAGGCAACTATCTCTTTTGGTAATCTGGCAATATAATATGGTGAATAGTAAAGTTATATTTCTTCTGATGGGTAAAATGGACATTAGTACTTCCAGATTTAGGTCATGTATTTCACAGACTGAAAAAAATGCTTTATTGATCCCATGTTTAGAAGATCTAATACATATACCCCCCCCATCCTAAAAAAAGGCTTTGCAGCAGGACTCATATGAAACATATGCTTTTGCTTCTGAGAGGCAACAACCAAAAATGCTGTACGTTAAAGACTTTTACCTCAGTCATATAAAATCTTAAGGGATAATGCAGATAAAAAGAAGGGAATGGAAATTAAATTATGGCTAGATAAAAAAAAAATAGATGAATCAAAACCCTCTCTCTAGGTCTGGAAAAGATCTTTGAAAATATTAAGTCTAAACTCCAAGGGACACATGATGAATTTTATCCATCCTACATCCAGAAAAAGAGATAGAGTCTGAAAACAGATTGAAGCATGTTATTTGCTCTTTTTTGTTTGTTTATTTGTTTTTTCTCGTGGTTCCTCCCATTAGTTCTAATTCTCCTTTACAACATGACTAATGTGAAAATGTTTAAATGAATGTATACGTACAGCTTATATCAGATTGCATGCCATCTTGGGGAGGAGGGAGGGGAGAGAGGGAGAGACAATTTACAACTCCAGATCTTATGGAAGTGAATGTTCAAAACTAAAAATAAATTTAAAAAAATAAACTAAAAAAAGAGAAAGAAAAGTATTGAATCTAGCCAACCCTTCTCTTCATACCTGTGAAGAGTAAATGAGATGCATGATCTGAGAGGTCCTGTCGCTGGCCTGAGGTTACAGAGGATAGTAAGGAGAAGGACTGAAACTAGGGCAAAGGTCTCCAGATTGTCGATTTTTTAATTTAATTAACTACAGAAAGCATTTATGAAGTGCCTACTGCGTGCAGGTTGTTGTATTAGATCCTGGGGATATCAGCATGCTTTTTACTAAGTCATACTGGTCATAAAGAAAAAGTCAGAAAAAAAAATAGTGAAAATCTTTCTTGAACAGGTTAATATACATAAATGCTTTTAGTTTTGAAGTACAAAGAAAAGATAGCCAGGACTAAATTTAATACTTTTAGCATTATTTTTTTCAGTACCTTGCGAATGCTGGGGAGAGGTTTAACTAACAAGATAGGCATAATTATCGTAAACAAATCATGAAGCATTCTGAAATGTTTTTAGAGAGATAACAAAGGAAATGAAATGTAGCTTTCCCAGAGACCTTTAATTGCAACACTGAAGAATAAAGATAAAATTCAAGGCAGTGTTAGAAATGATTGACTCCTGGAATGCTAAGTCTGTCACTGTTACATGCTTTGCTTTGATTTCCCTGTTTTTCCTCCATCCAACGTAAGACTCATAAGCACATAACAACCTCTCTGTGCCCCAGTTTCCTTAGCTGTAAAATGAGGATACTGGACTGATTACAGTTATCTCTTCCACATTGTGGAGGTTACAGGTGCTGCACCCTGCAATCTAGAAAATTTATGTAAAATTTTTTGGCCCTCCCTTTGTACCGGAGGAGAACTTTGAATTTTTTCATTTTTTTATGGGATATTTATAGTACTTTATTGTAAAATTTGGGTTAAGTATTTAGTCATAGGTTATATGTAGGTCAACATTAAGTAAAAATACTGTATGAAAAATTACTTTTTCTGTGTCATCCATTGGCCTTTCTGTGCTGTTTGCAGTTTCCACAAAGTTCCCCCACAATTCGCATTTAATTTCTAATGCTGAGCTGTGACATATCAGAACCATGATGGGGAAGGATGAGTATACCTCTAAGATCTCTTCTAGCTCTAAATTCTATTATAATATTACCACGTTGACCTGAGGTGAATGGAGTTTGTCTTACCTCTCTAAAAAAAGACATCTCTAGAGTTAAAAGAAAAAATGTATAAAAGTACAGAACTGTGTAAACTTGTAGGACTATATAGAAATTCAGGAGGTCAGTTAGTTATTTTTTCTGGTTATTATGCAATGCACCTTGACTTTGAACCGAGTGGCTACAGTTTGATTTGCTTTTAAAGTATTTTTCATGTGGGGAAATCAATAATTCTTTATTTAATTAATTTTATTTACTGATGCTTTTTTTGGTGCACAACAAAAAGTAATGTCCATACACCAAGCCCGACTGAACCTTTCTTTATAACAAAGAAAAATAGTGAAGGCAAATAGACTCCTATTCACCTCATCTGACAGCATGTACAGTGTTCTGTACTTGAAGTCTTCCTGTTGAAAGAAAGGAAGTATGTCTCATTATCTATTCTTTGGAGCCATGATGGATCATTACAGTTATTAGAGAATGAAAGTCTTTATACATCTGTTTCCCCAGGCTGTGCTTACCTTGTTCTGCATCTACCTTGGTTCATTGTCTTCCCATTTTCCTCTGAGTTCTCTTAATTCTTTTTATTTTTGTTTGTCATTTCTTTTGACATGATGAGATTCCATTCCATTCATATGCCACAGCTTGTTCAGTATTCTCTAATTGATGGCCACTGCTTGATTCCAGTTTGTTATCTATCACCTTGGATTTCTTAGGTCTAAGGAGACTGGAGGGACCTTTGTCCTCTATTCCTCACAATTTGGGCTGGCTTCCCCTCTCATTTCTCCCCTTTGTTCCTTGTTATGTTTGCATTCTACTTCTTGTTATGACCTCTGCTTCCTAAACCTCAGGATGGATGGATGGATGGAAAGATAGGTAGCTATAGCTATATCTGTATGTGTGTATGTGTGTGTGTATACATATATTCCTGTATATGTATATATATGTATGTTTATGTATGTCAGGATATGGGTGTGTATTATACACACACACACACACATATATATACACATACACACATAAACCTCATATTTATGCTCATTTTACTCATTCTTATTTACAACTGCAAATAGTTCTCAGTAGAATTGAGAAAAATGGCTGTGTTTTTTAATAGAATGATTGTGATACCTAATTAAAATTTTTGTGGAAATCTTTTGCTGTACACCATCTATATTTCCAAATATGTAATTCCCCAGAGATCTATCCCACATGTCAAAGCATAAAATAAAAGGGGGGGCATAGCAAAAATAACCCACACATTATCCAGTTTATTGGATGATTACCTATAGTATTCCGTTACGTATTTCCAGTATCTTTGCAAATGAGATTATGAAGACTCAGACATAACTGAAAAACAACTCAACAACAAAATCCATTATCTACAGAATTTCTAACCAATAAATAGTTCTCCACTTTTGAAAAGATGAGAGGGAAATATATTCTTGTATCTCTTCTTTGAGGTCAATCTTGGTCACTTCAGTTTCATAGCATTGGATTTTGATTGCTTTATTGTTGTTGCTTCATTTGCATTATAATAGTCATTGGGTATATTGTTTTCCTCTTGCTTGCTTCACTATGCATCAGTTCATAAAATTCTTCCCATACTTCTCTGTATTCATCATATTTGTCATTTCTTAGTTGTAAAGTGCAGTGATATGGACTCCAGTTACATACATGGACTATAGTTTGTGTAGCCATTCCCTAACTGGACATCTAGTTATTTTCAGTTCTTTTCTGGCAATGCTGGTATAAGTGTTTTTGTATGTATATAGACTTTCCTTTTTGTCATTGATCTCTGGGGCAAATGGTATGGACATTCTAGTCACTTTCTTAGCACTCTTCCAAACACCTTTCCAGAACTGCTGGAGCTATTCATAGCTCCACCAATGGTGTATTAATGTGTCTGGCTTTCCATAATTCTTCTGGCATCAACTGTTCCCATCCTTTGTTGTCTTTACTAATTTTCTAGGAATGAGTTGAAACCTCAGAGGTGTTTTCTCCTATTTTAGTGATTCAGAGCAATAGTTCATAATTCTTCTTTTGAGAACTGTTTAGGGGGGCGGAGCCAAGATGGCGGAGTGAAAGCAACGACTCACCTAAGCTCCTGGAAAAACTCCTCTGGATATATCTGGGGGGAGAGTCTGACCAGACTTTGGAGGTGTAGAATCCAGTGGGAGACGGACTTTGACAGATTCGGAGCCCAGGCTGGACTGGAAGGTCCACGGGAGGGATCTGTTCCGCGGGGGTAAGACCCCGGCGCACAGCGCAGCGCAGTCGGCGCGGCAGGGCGGAGGCGACCCGAGGGGCCCGAGAGTGGCGGGCGAGACCAGCGGAGCAGGAGATAAGCCAGGCCGAGCCAACGATATCAGCGCAACAGCCTTTGAAATCTTCAGCCTAAAGACGGGACTTCAGTGGGTCACTACTTGAACATCCAGAAGCTGGGATGCCGGAGTGATCAGTAAGTGCTCTCCCCTCCCCCCCGATGACCGTGAGGGAACCATAAAATTCTTCCCCAGATTGATCCTGGATCAGTGGGAGCAGCAGAAGGGGGCGGGTGGTCTCATAACACCAGAGGCTGGAGAGGTGGCAAAGGGGGATTCTTCCCACCGTGGTGGAGGCTATCTGGAGGGACAGACGACCCAGGGCAGAGAAAAATTCGCACTGAGACCCAAGCAAGCCTCAGCCCGGGAGACGAGCCCCAGGAGGGGCGGGAACACGCATTAGCCTCTAGGCGTGCCCCAGCCCTCCAGGGGAAAAGGGAAGACAATAGGGAAGCTGGGATCACCATCCCCCGGACCTTGCCTTTGCCTCAGGCCAGCTGAGGAGATATCCTGAGACCAGACCACACCTCCCACACACCTATCAAGCTAAACCCAGGGTTGATCTGGGAAACAACAACAACAACAACAAAAAAAAAAGCCTGCTTTTAGCCTAGACAAACATCAACTCAACTTAAAAGATCTGTATCTTCTGACTGAAAGAACCAAAAGCTACAACACCCAGCCAACATCATGAATTGGAAAAAGCAGATGAAAAGTGAAAAAACCATAGAATCTTTCTATGGGGATAAGGACCAAAACACAAACACCAAAGAGGTCAGAGCTGAGACTGTACTTCCATCTGAAACCTCAGATGGGACTATGAATTTCTCGCAAGCACAACTAGATTACCTGGAACGTCTGAAGAAGGATATAAAAGAAAAACTGGCCAATGATTTTAAAACCATAAAAAAAGAATTCACTGATGAGAACATCAATCTGAAAAAGAAAATTGAAGAAATGGAAAAGGAAGTTCAAAAATTAACTGGAGAGAATAATTCCCTAAAAGGAAGAGTTAATCAAACGGAAAAGGAAACTCAAAACCTAATAGGGAAAATTGATCAGATGGAAAAGGAAACCCAAAACCTAACTGGGAAAATTGGTCGAATGGAAAAAGAAGTACAAAAATTAAATGGAGAAAATAGCTCCTTAAAGGGAAAAATTGGCCAGATGGAAAAGGAGATGCGAAAGCTAACTGAAGAAAACAATACGATCGAGAACTGTTTATGAATATCTCTGACCACATATCAATTTGGAAATGACCTTTGTTTTTATATATTTATATTGGTTTCCTCTATATGTGTATATTTATCTTGGATCTGATATCTAATTGTTAAATTTTTAAAGAATAACATTTCTTTTCAGAGGATAATGCACAGATGTAGCTCTTTAGTAGAGTATATTAAATTAGCATTGTAATATAGTCTTTTCTAAGCCAAACTATGCTTCAGTTTAGCTGGACTCTAGGAGTCAGCAGTTAAGAAGCTGCAGGTTTAAGGAATCAGGAAGATAGAAGAAAAGCAGGAAGAAAAAATTTTTAAGTGTATAGGTTTCTAAGAAGTTTCACCGCCTTTGGTGGCAAAAGTTTTGAGGACCAGTCAAAATTTGTTTTGGACTAATGCCAGTTTACAGCTCAATAAACAGAGAAGGCTGGTGGGCAAAGAGGTGTTTAGGTAAAACATTTTTGTCAGCAACCATGCTACAGGTCACTTGGAAAATCTTCATGTCTTTAAGAATTATACTTTAAGGATCACTTAATTAAAATAAAGGGGTTGTAATGGGCAGTTTTTGAGATTCCTTCTATTTAAATCCTATGGTTCCTATGAATGAAATGAAAAAGTATTTATTAATGAATGAAAAAAACATTTATTGTGCGCAAAAAAAAGCATTGTGATTATTGCTGGGAATACAAACCAAAGTGAAAGGCAATTTCTGCCCACAACACAAATAGGAGTTTTTTAGCTGCCAAGCTAGATTGAAAGGATTCACAGACCTTAGGGTTCATTCCTTAAAATGTCTGATAAAATCACTGATAGGATCATAACATTTCCTGGTATTGAACCATTTGATAGTGTCAAGGAGTTTGATTGTTGGGGACATCTTTTCAGGTCTTTAGGAGCTGTGGCTACTGCAGAGGCAGGGGCAGCAGCACCCACCAAAGCTTCTGCCAGGTCATATCTCCATAGAGGTTCCTTCCTCAATGATGGCTGTCAGGGCTGAGCTTAAAGCAGAGCCACTGATCTGAGGGGTTCAAGATGGGATGGGGGTGGGGCTGTCACTCTCCAAGCTTCTTGGGTTTACCTGCTCAACGGTAGTGATACCAGACAGCAGATGGTCTTTGTGATGTCAAGGAAATGATAAAGTCTGCCGAAGAACAAAAGTAATTTTTGAAATCTATGAATAAGTGATACTTTTATTTTTTTCTCTTTCAAAACACAGAAATCTTACCACACTTTTTTTTTCACAAGGAGAAATGTTCAATGAAAGGGGACCATGGAATCTTTAGCAGTGTCCAAGGATAAACAGTTTGAAGGTCACTAGTTTAAAATTGCCACAGGAATTCAAATGTCATAAGACATAAGTCTACACAATGTTATAAATCATCTAGGAAATAGTTTCTCATGCTTCAACAAAAATGGTCGTAATAGAACAAAGTATGTTTTTTCTAGAGGAATATAAATTCTAATTAATACCTACTGGTTAAATTCAAGTTATTTTTATTAGTTGGATTGGAAACAAAAACTGGCTACTCAATAGAACAAATTGATAATAATGACCAATAATTCTGAGAATAATCACCAAATTTCTGGGTTTTTTTTAGGGAAAGGAAGGCTAACAGTTTATAAGGACAGGCCAATTTTCTTTAAATACTTTGAGAGACAGAGAGAGAGAGAGAAGGAGAGAGAGAGAAAGAGAGAGAGAGAAGAAAACAAGAAAAAGAGAGAAAGAAAATAATGGTCAATAATTCTGAGAATAATTGCCAAATTTCTATTTTTTTGTAGGGAAAGGAAGGCTAACAGGTCAATTGTCTTTAAATACTTTGAGGAAGGAAGGAAGGAAGGGAGGAAGGAAGGAAGGAAGGAAGAAAGAAAGAAAGAAGGAAGGAAGGAAGGAAGGAAAGAAGGAAAGAAAGAAAGAAAGAAAGAAAGAAAGAAAGAAAGAAAGAAAGAAAGAGAAAGAAAGAAAGAAGGAAACTAGCCAGTAACCCAAGCTAGCTGGGTCCCCACTCTGGCAGCTCGGTCTACTCACAGGTTTTGTTCCTCCTTCTTTTTTTTTTTTTTTATTGCTTTATCAACATTTTCTTTTTTAAGTTTAGACAAACAACAAAACAATAAATTGAACCTTAATTTATAGCATTTGTTGAATTTGAAAGTATATGTACATGCCCCTTGAATATTTAACAGTAGTCTCTTGCAAACCAATATGGGCTGTCCCCAGCTCAGCCCTGGAAAAGGGAACCCACCAACTAAGTAGCCCATGACCAAGCAACATTTCTTTTCTTCTTTTTTTTTTTAAATTTATTTATTTAACTTTTAACATTCATTTTCACAAAATTTTGGGTTACAAATTTTCTCCCCTTTTATCCCCTCCCCCCCCCAAACACCAAGCTTTCTAATTGCCCCTATGACCAATCTGCTCTCTCTTCTATCATCCCTCTCTGTCCTTGTCTCCGTCTTCTCTTTTGTCTTGTAGGGCCAGATAGCTTTCTATACCCCTTTACCTGTATTTCTTATTTCCTAGTGGCAAGAACATTACTCGACAGTTGATCCTAACACTTTGAGTTCCAACTTCTTTACCTCCCTCCCTCTCCACCCCTTCCCTTTGGAAGGCAAGCAATTCAATATAGGCCAAATCTGTGTAGTTTTGCAAATGACTTCCATAATAGTTGTGTTGTATAGGACTAACTATATTTCCCTCCATCCTATCCTGTCCTCCATTACTTCTATTCTCTTTTGATCCTATCCCTCCCCATGAGTGTCAACCTCGAATTGCACTCTCCTCCCCATGCCCTCCGTTCTATCATCCCTCCCACCCTGCTTGTCCCCCTATCCCCCACTTTCCTGTATTGTGAGATAGGTTTTCCTACCCAAATGAGTGTGCATTTTATTCTTTCCTTTAGTGGAATGTGATGAGAGTAGACTTCATGTTTTTCTCTCACCTCCCCTCTTTATCCCTCCACTAATGAGTCTTTTGCTTGCCTCTTTTATGAGAGATAATTTGCCCCGTTCAATTTCTTCCTTTCTCCTCCCAATATATTTTTCTCTCACTGCTTGATTTCATTTTTTTTTTAAGATATGATCCCATCCTCTTCAATTCACTCTGTGCACTCTGTCTCTATGTATGTGTGTGTGTGTGCATGTGTGTGTGTGTAATCCCACCCAGTACCCAGATACTGAAATGTTTCAAGAGTTACAAATATTGTCTTTCCATGTAGGAAAGTAGACAGTTCAACTTTAGTAAGTCCCTTATGACTTCTCTTTGCTGTTCACCTTTTCATGGTTCTCTTCATTCTTGTGTTTGAAAGTCAAATTTTCTTTTCAGCTCTGGTCTTTTCATCAAGAATGCTTGAAAATCCTCTATTTCATTGAAAGACCAATTTTTCCACTGAAGTATTATACTCAGTTTTGCTGGGTAGGTGATTCTTGGTTTTAGTCCTAGTTCCTTTGACTTCTGGAATATCCTATTCCATGCCTTTCGATCCCTTAATGTAGAGGCTGCTAGATCTTGTGTTATCCTGATTGTATTTCCACAATACTTGAATTGTTTCTTTCTAGCTGCTTGCAATATTTTCTCCTTGACCTGGGAACTCTGGAATTTGGCCACAATGTTCCTAGGAGTTTCTCTTTTTGAATCTCTTTCAGGTGGTGTTCTGTGGATTCCTTGAATACTTATTTTGCCCTCTGGTTCTAGAATGTCAGGGCAGTTTTCCTTGATAATTTCATGAAAGATGATGTCTAGGCTCTTCTTTTGATCATGGCTTTCAGGTAGTCCCATAATTTTTAAATTGTCTCTCCTGGATCTATTTTCCAGGTCAGTTGTTTTTCCAATGAGATATTTCACATTATCTTCCATTTTTCCATTCTTCTCACTTTGTTCTGTGATTTCTTGCTTTCTCATAAAGTCATTAGCCTCCATCTGTTCCATTCTAATTTTGAAAGAACTATTTTCTTCAGTGAGCTTTTGAATCTCCTTTTCCATTTGGCTAATTCTGCTTTTGAAAGCATTCTTCTCCTCACTGGCTTTTTGAACCTCTTTTGCCAATTGAGTTAGGCTAGTTTTCAAGGTGTTATTTTCTTCAACATTTTTTTGGGTCGCCTTTAGCAGGGAGCTGATCTGCTGTTCATGCTTTGACTTCATGTCTCTCATTTCTCTTCCCAGTTTTTCCTCTACCTCTCTAACTTGATTTTCAAAATTCTTTTTGAGCTCTTCTATGGCCTGAGCCCATTGGGTGGGCTGGGACACAGAAGCCTTGATTTCTGTGTCTTTGCCTGATGGTAAGCATTGTTCTTCCTTATCAGAAAGGATGGGGGGAGATATCTGTTCACCAAGAAAGTAACCTTCTATAGTCTTATTTCTTTTCCCTTTTCTGGGCATTTTCCCAGCCAGTGACTTGACTTCTGAATATTCTCCTCACACCTACCTCGCCTCCTGATCCTCCCAGCCAGCGTTTGGGGTCTGAGATTCAAATGCTGCTTCCAGCCTTATGGCTTTTGGCGGGGGCAGGGCTGCTATTCAGTATGAGATTGTGTTCAGGTGCTGAGGTCAGGGCAGGGCCGCCTCTCGGGCTCAGTTCCCTCAGGGGGTTTATGCACAGACCTTCCACAATGGATCCAGGCTCCTGCCCCCTTGGGGAGCCCCAGTCTACAGCCGCCTCTCAGCTTCTACCTCCCGGGGGGGCCTGAGTTATGGGGGCACCCCACTCCCCTCTTGACCCGCCAAAGAGACTCTCTCACTGACCCCCGTCACCTGTGGGTGGAGGGACTTGTGCGGCCGCTGGAGATCCCATCCCTGAAGCCCGCTCAGATCTGTACCTCTGGGTGCCGCGGCCGCGGCAGGGCTGCACTCAGCTCCCAGTCCCGGCGCCCAGTCCGCAGCACGAAGGACCCCCCCGCGAGAGGTTTGCAGGTCTCTCCGGAACAGAAATCTCCCTCGCTCCAATGTTCCGTGGCCTCTGGGTGCAGAATTCGCCGTGAGTTACTTCCCTGTAGCCGTTCTATGGGTTGTGGGTTTGGAGCTATGTGTATGTGCGTCTTTCTACTCTGCCATCTTGGCTCCGCCCCCCTCGTCCTTCTTTTTTGAAGAAGACCATGCCGTCAGAGAAATGATGACATGACTTGCATTTGACAGGATGACTGGAGATGGCCCAAGATGCAGGGGGAGACCTTAGCCTTTTGGTCTAAGGCCTTTACGTCTATAAACTAACTTAAAGAGAAAAAAAGATACTGAATTCTGAATAGCTTCTTGACATCTTGATGCTATTCACCCTGTCAGGTAACTTTCTGGAACACCAGACATTCAGAGGTCATGCCTTCAATGACTCAGTCTGCTCAGCTTTGAAATCCCCACTTTGGGTATCTGATACCCAGAATTTGCTATCCAAGGACCACCCTGGCTTTGTGTGGAAAGACATGTCACAAATAGATTAGCCGCTAGGGGATGAAAGCCTTGGTCAATGGTGGCATGAAGCAATTAGAGAATTCTAAGGCATTGTATAAAAGTGATTGTAAAATGGACTATATTCTTAAGTTAGAAGAGACTTGGGGTCTGAGAATTGGAGTTCAAGCTCCAGTTTTGATCTGGCTTTGTAACTTTCTAAGGGGAAGTCACTTAATTCACCTTGAGCTTCATTTTCCCCATCTTTAAAACATAAACAGTGCTTGCACTCAGTCCCATGGGATTGTGGTGGGGAAAGTGCTTTGTAACCCTGAAAATGTTTTAAGGTTTATTAATGTAAGTTATTAATAGATGTTTATGAATAATTGTAGAAAGAAAAAGGACAGAGAAAGAGAGAGATTAAAGGAGGAAGTCAGGAAGAAAAAAAATAAACCTTGAAGCTCAGTTATTCTGATTGGTGAGTCAGTGAACTCAAACTGACGTAGCTGGCCTCAGACCACCATGTTTTCAGCCATCACTCCAGCCATCTTCTGGCTATCTGCCCTAGCACTGCAGCTGGTAACACTTCCCACTGACCCACCCCACCCTCCACCTTGTTCTGGGCACTATAATCAAAAGAATACTTTTACATTACATCCAGAAAAGATAGGTTAATTTGCTTCTTGATCTATCCACTCCCAACCCTGTGACTTCCTTACCGAAACACCTTTCCCTCCCTACCCACCACTCCCATTCTCCTTGTGTGTAGATATTATCCCATTCTTTTATGTGTAGCCCCAGTACTTAGTAAACAATAAACATAATCTATTCATTCAAGCCAATAAAAGGAATCTGAGGGATGTGAACTATAAAATAAGGAGTTGCTGTATTTGATGTGAATTTCCAAAACTAAGAAAAAATTCTAAATAAAGAATTTTCATAGAATTCAAGTGATACAAAGGTCCAGAATTGGGGGTCAAATTGAGACTTTACAGAATCCTTTCTCAAAACTTGACCATCTGTGTTGTATGTAAGGCACTGTAAAATGAGAGCTATAATTTGTGTGAGAAATGGATGGGGCTGAAAGGTCTTCTTTCTCCTTACATGACTTCACTGATCAACATAAATTGTGATTTATGAAGAAGCAGAGTTAGCTTCTGTCCTAAATGGTAGGTGTGAAGAATACTACTACACTGGAAATAAAAAGACCTGGGGTCTAGTACCAGTTTTGCTACTAATTACCTGTGTGACCTTAGACAAATCATTGAACTCTTTGAGCTTCTATTTCCTCATTGGCAACATGAGGGCATTGGTCTGTATTATCTCTGAGGAACCTTAGCAACTCTAAAATTTAGTGATTCTTTAGTTCCTTTAAAATTCAGGGAGGGAAAGCTAGTCATTTTCTCTAGACTGATAACTGACCAAGAAACTGACAAGAAGAGATCCATCCTATTCCCAATATGAATAAATAATTGACTGCTTAATACTGAGTTGCAGATCCCTGTGCTAGAAGAGGCCAGAGGGCTCTGCATGCAGTCTGAAGCTCTTTTATTTTGTAGGAAATAACTCTTGTTGAGCTCCCTAAATAGCTATAAGATCTTTGACCAGAACTATTTGTTTGTCAGGAAGGGTTTGTGTACCTTTGGATTTATAGCTGTTTACTGAAAGTCATGCTAGTTGAGCCAAGTTTTTCTGAAGTAATTCACTGAAAATTTCCCTAGTGAAAGCTTCAGAGCTCTAGAGGTAGCTCTAGGTAGATTATAGAGGCAATCCTGGCCAACATCCTCATTTTACAATTGAGGAAACTGAGCTAATGCAGCTACACCTAACTTCTAAGCAAGTCATTTTGGCACTACCTGATGATTGATTCTTGTACCAATTCCTCTTGGTTCATTATATATCCTTTATAAGAGGAACTCACATTTTTATAGCATTTTATGGTATACAAAGAACTTTTCTCACAAGTCAAGTATTTTTATCCCCATTTTACAACTGAGAAGATTCCCTTTCAGAAGTTAAGTAACACACACATGGCTAGTACATAAGTCCAGTTGGTTTTTTACTACACCATAAAATCTAAATTGTTTTGTCTTTGCATTTTGGTCTAATGGTACATTTGCTGCAATAACTATCCTTACTACCAGGGTCTTTAGTTGCTGACTTTTTCTCTATATACTTTAGACCTGTAAGAATTCTTAACCAGGGGTCTTTAAATATCTATTGATATAGATAACTATATTTCAATATATTTATAATCTTATGCCTTCTATTTTATGCATTTAAAAACATTGTTCTGAGAAGAAGACTTCGCCAGACTGTCAGCTGGGTCCATGACAAAAATATGGTTGAGAGCCCCTGTTTTTTAGAGTCTGGTGAGCCAACCTGCCAGTGGAGAGTTATTAGGCATTCATTATTTGTAAAGATTTTTTGCAGCTATCTGCTAGTGTTCCCATTCCATTACATACATCATTAAAGAATAGTCATTCTTCTAAATATTAGGAAGGACAGAATGAGCTTTCTCCAGTCAATCATATATCTTCCTGATTAGTGCTCAGAACTGAAATTTGGTTTTCATTTCTCAAGGGGATCAAAGAATCTCCATTAGTTATTAAATGAACAAGTGATGGTCAATACCAACGTATTTAAAACCTATGGAAGTTAATGTTGCAACAATTAATATCATCCTTGCATTTATGTAAACAGCAACAGACTTAATTGAGCTGAAACCTTTGGTAGGTCTGATTCACTGTCTCACACTTATATTTCACAGCAAGCAGCAGCAAAACTCCAAAGTCCTCACATGGCATAACAAATTATAGAATGTTAGCAGTGCTCAGTAGGAGCATGGAGGTTATATCTACCCAACTCACCACTTACTTAGGGCAGATAAGGGAAGTGAGTCCCAGAGAAGTGAAATTACTAAGGTCATTTTTGTTGTTGAATTGTTTCAGTCATATTTGACTCTTTGTGACTCCATTTAGAGGTTTTCTTGGAGTAGTTCTTTGGAGTAATTTCTTGGAGAAGTTTCATCTTCCTATTTCCAAGCCCAGTGCTCTGTCCACTACCATCATACGATGAGTAAATTAGAACTAGTGCCCTATCTTTGAAAAATCTGTGATTTTTCTCAATGTTGGATGCCTCTTCCACCTTCAGCTTCTTCATGGCTTCTAAACATGTGAAATTATTTTCTGTTGTCAGCTCCTCAAAGAGCAATCTTTTGTCTTTTTTGTATCTCCAGCACTTAGCACATTGCATGGTACATAGTAGCTGGTTAATAAATATTGGCAGATTGATATATCAAAGTATATTTTCTATCAAATTTACTTTGAAATCTGAAAGGACTTTCTTATTATAGGTTTTGCCAAAGGAGATTACTGTATTTCATCACATGATTATTGTACTCTTTTTTCCCATCCAAAAATTGGTTTATAATCTTTCATTGCATAATTGTCATACTATAATTCTGTTCCTCAAGTTGCTTCAGAGGTAAACAGAGCAACAGTATATTCACCAGTGGTTTATAGACACACATTTTTCTCTCATGCATCACGAACCATAAGCCTAGAATTCTCAGTGCTGGTACATTGTCAGTATATTTCAGAAAGCCTACGTTTTTGAGCACTGCAGTGCTAACAGTATTGCCACTCAACCCAAGGAAGAGCTGTAGGTGCAAGGAGAGTGGGAGGGCAGGTGAAGCTGCCATTAGTAAGTCATGTGATATGGTAAGACTTACTTCTTCCCAATTTTAACATATATTCATGAGTATTTCATGCATGCTAATCTTGCACCAAAGACAGTTTAGTAATAAGAGATTTTTAAGTAATACCAGCTCAAATTTTTTAAAGCTTTATATAATGATCACACCCCACTTTTTTGCAAAACAAAAATTGGCATAAAATATGCGACAATCATGCTGAAATATGGTACAACTCTATAATTTGGTGAGTGATATTGGGGAGTATCATGGCAAAAAATTCATTGGCCTGCAGTCAACTATGAGAATTAGCTTCTGTAAATTTAACTATACTGTGTAGTCAATCAAACAATGCTTAAAATATCTCCTATGTGACAGGAACTGTTCTAGGTACTGGAAATACAGATACAAAGATGAAACTGTTCCTGCTTTCCAAGAGCATGACAGCAGAGAAGATCATTAAGGTTATACTTCAAAGTCTAGAAGAGCTTGATAAGAACTGTTACAGTTTGTGCTCCAATGGCATAATCTTCTAGAACCTCGAATTGTTTCCATGCCATTTTGAGGCATTTGTATAGGTTGTATCAAATAAAATGTAAATGATCTGAACTCTTTTATAAAGGGGGGAAAAGATCATTGATTGTTAGATTTTGTTCTCAATCCAATCAGTTTCCAACAAGAGATGCCTAAAACCTAAATCAAGATAAAAACATAAATAGATTAGAAGTTAGCAGATGGTCTAATTTCTGTCATTCCTGTGAGAATACAAGAGAAAAAGGGATACCTGGCTTTCCTGCTATTATTACGCTTATACTCCATGGGTGTCAATAGAAAGGAAGTTTCCATATATACTAGAATATTTGTAGCAACACTTTTTGTAGTAGTAAAAAACTGGAAACAAAAAGTGGGCATTCATTGATTAGGGAACAGGTGACCAAACTGTGCTACATGAATTTAATGGTTCTATAAGAAAAAGTGAATATGAGTAATTCAGAGAAAATATGACAAGATTTACATGAACTGATTTAGAGTAAAGAAAGCGAAGCCAAAACAAAGATATAATAATGACCACAATAATGTTTTCAAATAACACTAAAAGAAATCAGAATTTACATTAGATGGAAGGACTAATGATTGCACATGCTTCCCTTCTCTTGGTAGAGAGGTGGTGGACTATAGGTACAGATCATTGTATACTCTGTCAGTTTTGCCTAGCTGTTTTTCCTTTGTTACAAGGAACTGTTTTATGAGGGGTGTACTGAGAACTGACAATGGTAGAAAATGAATAGGATCAGTAAAAGATTAAATAAATGAGGAGCAAGGCTGACTACTGAAATCATAAGAATATTTTAAAACAAAAATCTTTAAAAAGAGTATACAAGTATACGACATAATGACTAAAGGTTGTGAAAAACTAATATTAAATTTACATTTCCCAGGCTTCACAAATTACATGAATTCTACCTATAACACTTTGTAGTTAAACTGAATGATTTGAGTTAAGTTTAGTTACAGCAGACTATGCGTGGACTTTTGAATCAAATGATGGTAATAATGTGTTAAATCTCTTTCCCGGAATAAAATTAAAGTGGTTTGTATTAGACTCCCTCTGTCCAACATGTGTGGTCCAGATGCTTTTGGAGTTTAGTTGAATTATATAAAATTATATTATGGGGAAAAGTCACTGGGATAACGTCATTGAATCCAAATTTACAAATCCCATAGTTGGTTCACTCTTCCTAGGGAGCCAAAAATAAACCAATGTTGTACTCAGGATCTTCTCAACACCTTTGAAACATGTTTATACATGCATACACACATACATACATATATGTACATACATATATGTGTGTGTGTACATACACACATATATGTATATATGCATGTATATAAATGTAACTTGTGTAACCTTGGACAAATTACTTCTCTGGCCCTCAATCAATTCACTCATCTATAAAATGTTGGGGGAGAGGTCAAGGAGTTAGAATCATAATAGAATCATAAATTTAGGGCTAGAAAGGACATTAGAGGTTATCTACTCCAAACTACGTATTTTGCAAGTTAGGAAACTGAGACCTAGAGAGGTCAGTAGACTTGGGTCACTTTCTCAAAATCATAGGTTGTAAGTGACCAGGTCTACTGACTACAAACCCAGAGTTCTCTCCACTGCACAACAAACTGGCCCCTCTAAAGAGGCTGTAAACATTGGAACTCTACTTACACTATTTTTTATTTTCCATTTACACAATTTTAATAGTCACCTTAAAGCAAAACTTTTTAAATCCAACATAATCCATATAAACTCAGCATGCTCTCCATAAAAATGTGATTGGTTAGGTTTAAAAGACTCCAGCTATTATTCACAGAAACATCTGTTAAAATCAAGTCAGAATGGCTAGGGGCAAATGGAAGCATTGGGCCAGAAGGAACCTTTAGGCTCCAGGACTGTGAAGATGAAAGATAAAATATGCACACTACAAAATGTCTAGGATGAGAACACAATGTACCATAACAGAAAGTTATATATCGCCCAGATTTTATATCTGTAGAACCATGGACACATGACATCGTAAAATCTTGTAGTTGGATGGATTCTTACAGTCATCCAGGTTTTCCCCTACCTGAAGCATGAGTACCTTTCATAGCATGTCCAAGTGCTCATCCAGACAAGGAACTCAACCACTTCATGATATGACCCATTCTGTTCCTGGAAAATCCAAATTGTTAGGAATTTTTTTCCTTTTCCTTATATTGAACCAAAACTTTCCCTTTGTAACTTTCATCCACTGCTCCTAATTCTGCCAGAAGACTATTTCCTCTTCTATAAGTCAGTCCTTTGAAATATTTGAAGCCTGGGGGCACATTCTTTTTAAATCTCTTGTGTCCTTCATTAAAATGACAGATTTCTTTACCATGAAGTCTCTGTATCAAAATGGAGACTCTACATATTCTATATATTCTACTTCGCATGACAATGATTGGCAACAGAATTATCAAGCTATGGAGATTCTAGTACTCTGAGATCATTAGGTGAGACATCTTTGTACATGTGCTCCCTTTTCATTTTTTGGAATAGAATTTGCTTTATAATTGATCCTGTGCATAACTTATCCCTTTATTGTACACCTATGAGTTAAATGTCATTTATTGTTCCTTCTTGTTCCATAACATTACGCCCATGCAATGATCCCAGAGGCACAGAATAACACCTTGTAACTGCTAGACTGAATCAAATTATAGTGCTAGAGGGTATTATGTTTCTGGTAGTCTAAGTCCCTGATAAATAGCCCAGAGTTGATTCACCTAAGTTACAGCCTGCTTTATCACTTGAGCTCCAGCTACCTTCTAGGAGTATATTAGTCAGACAACATATTTCAGTTTATCAGCTGAGTACTTGGCCTTTTATCACAAATATAATTGTGCTTCAGATAATGCCATTCCTATTGAGGCAGATGCTCATAATTCAAAGGAAATGAAATTGCTTAGGAAGTCTGTTCTGTAGAAGAAGCCAGGAAAGAACATATTTCATTCAACAAGGCTTGAGGCTTTAATTCACTTGCAAGGCTAGCTAGTCATGAAGTTCAGCTATACTCTCTACACATTTCAAACAAATGTTTCAGCCAAATGACAAAAATGTAATAGTCTTTGCACTCCAGTGTTTATGCTGTATTAAGGATGACAGCATGTACATAGAGGAGCATATACAGAATTAATATCATTATAGCATATATTATATTGTGTTACAGTATATTTATATTATACTATATGACATACAGAAATTTTCTTCTTCCTCAGGCCACTTGAAATCCCTAAAAGAGCCATCTCAATGACCAAATAAATACAAAGTAGTTTATGAAAGTTTGGCACTAGCAACTGCGGGGATACAGCAGGGGAGAGAGAGGAGATCAGCAAAAGTTTTGTGTAGAGGGTGGAGTTTGAGCAGACTGTTTTTTGAATGACTTAAAAAAAACAAGGCCTGAAATTTCACTGATATAGGAAACTCACCATGAGCAAACTAATGCAGAAGAAGATATTTGCCAACACCTTCTCTACAATTTATGATCTTAGAGGCTTTTCCATAGCAATTAGAGGCTTAGAGTCTTGCTGTGAGATCACAGTTGTTATGTACCAGGGTTAGAACTTGTACCCAAGGCTTCCTGATTTCAAGTCTAGCTCTCTATCATCATAAAACACGGCCTCTATTGAACTGATTCTTTAAAGAAGTAAGGCATTCTTTGAGATAGAGCTGAGGAGGGAGTTCACTTCAGAAATGGGACTGGACAAAGTACAAAGTATTCCTAGTACAAAGGAATCAAGAAAGGAAATGAAATATTATATGTGAGGAAGGAGCACAACCCATGTGGCTGGACCATAGAAGGCAGGGAAGGCTGATTGAAGGCAATGAATGATTCTCTGACTGTGGATATAGAAGTGCTTAGAGACTGTTTGAACCCAGGATATAATTTTAAAAAATTATGCTATTAATGTAATCTTTGAAATCTATTTTTTGGGTTGCCATTTGCTGTTTCTTTTTTTTAAAAAAGAAGAATGGGGGAAATTTGAAATTATTCAGGGTTCTGCATAATTAAAGGAATACTTATAATTGTGTGGGCAGCTAGGTGGTGCAATGGATAGAATGCCAAGCCTGGAGTCAGGAAAACTCATCTTCCTGAGTTCAAATCTAGTTTCAGACACTTCGTAGATGTGTGACCCTGGGCAAGTCATTTAACCCTGTTTACTTCAATTTCCTCATCCATAAAATAAGCTGTAAAAGGAAATGGTGAACCACTCTGGTATCTTTGCCAAGAAGACCCTAAATGGGGTCATGAAGACTTGGACATGACTAAAAAGTGACTGAACATCAAGAGTTTAACTGTTCATGTTAGGAAGCAAAAATGGGAATACTAAATCTCTTCTGTAACAACATGCCATACTGTTTAAACTGGAGTAGGATTTAGGCTAGGTCATTTTGATTTTGAGTGTTTTAAGTTGATAATCCAATTTGGCATCTTGTTCTCTCCTATTCTCTTCCCAAGGTTTCAGGTGTTTGAGGGAAATAAAAGAGGTTGAAGGGTTAAGGATAAAGAAAAAGTAGCAGCATCTGGAACAGGTTGCCCAAAGACTGCAAAGTACAGGAAGTGAACTGCTAGGGTCTGGCCAAAAAGTGGGGGAAAAAACTGAAGTTGAATGGGAGGGCGAAACAGACAGCCAAGAAATAAAAAGGTGAATAGATAATTTTACTAGCATTGGCAGCATTCCAAGAACTAAAAGTCAAATGCAATATAATCTATCCATCTCTGAAATTCATCTGTCCTCTGCCCTGGACTGTCTAAATCAGTATGTACAAAAATATCTTGATCTTGGAGGGGTTCTAGGCATAGTAGATAGCATGCTGGACGTACAGTCTGGAAGCCCTGGGTTTGAATCCTCCTTTGACGTTTAGCTGACTCTGTGATCATGGGTAAGCCGCTTAACCTCTATAAGCATGGATTATTTCAAAGACGGGATAATAATACTTAATGCACCTACCTCAGAGGGCTGTTCTGCATCTCAGCTGGGGTACCACCTATAAAAGATTTTGCAGACCTTAAAGCACTACAAATGGGACAGTTATCATCATCATCGATGGGCTCTCAGCTGCTCATATGCCAAGTTCTCTGTTTGTCAGTCACATTCCTTGAGTGTCCGTGTTGTTGTTCAGAGCATCGTATGAGGCACCATTGAAATCACTATCATTGTATCACTGGAATGACTAGAGCCAATCCTGCTGTCTTTCATTTGGGTCACTCTATTTTGTCTCTTCAAGAAATGATTCTCATCTTGGTGACAATAATCATTTGCACCACAGTGTGAGGAAGGGGGTTACTCTAACTAATTTACTTGCTAATTCAGTAGCTCTTTGGAGATATAGGTTTAATTCTACCAGCTGGGAGAGGAAAATGAGACCATCAGTAGGGCACCCTTGCCCTGAGATAAGATACAAGATCTGGCATTTAATGTCCTCCACACTGTAAGAATGTATAGAGTGTGGCTCAGGTGTCTCAGCACAACCAGGGTGACCATAGCCATGGGTTCTTCCTCTTGAAGGTAATGTTAATGGGCACAGTCACTGAAGGGTGTGCGGGCATATCTGGCTCCAACTTTCAGCACACCTGTGTTCCACAATATGACTCCAACCTCTATCTCTCACTTTGCTTCATTGTATTGCCCATGCTTGGAATGGACTCCTTCCTCCTCTTTTGTTGAAGGCTCTTATTCCCATTGTTAGCTCAGGGGACATCTCTCCATTGGAGTCTTTCCTGGTTCTTCCAGCTGAAAAGTGATAGCTCCCTCCTCAAATTTTCCAAGAGCACTTTGGATAGAAACTGAGCCTGACCAAGGTGAAATAGTTTATCCAAGTTTATACAGCTAGTAAGTGTCTGAAACTGTGTTCAGACCTGGGTCTTCCTTACCCCAAGTTCAACCCTTGAGCAACCACTGCTATTCTACCCAACCCCAGTTGTAATACAGTTAGAGTTATTCAACTTATTGGAATGGACTGAAACTATTCTTTCCAAGACTCTCAGCATTGTTGTTGTTCAGTCGTTTTCTGTGACCTCTTTTGGGAGTTTTCTTGGCAAAGATACTGAGGTGGTTTCTCATTTCTTTCTCCAGCTCATTTTACATATGAGGAAACTGAGATAAACAGAGTTAAGTGACTTACCTAGGTTCACACAGGTAGTAAGTATCTGAGACTGGAGTTGAAATCAGGTCTTCCTGACTCTGGGCCTGTCATTCTATCCACTGCATCATCTACCTGTGATCTCTTAATTGCTAAAATCAATTTGAGGAGGGAGCTATCACTTTTCAGCTGGAAGAACCAGGAAAGACTCCAATGGAGAGATGTCCCCTGAGCTAACAATGGGAATAAGAGACTTCAACAAAAGAAGAGGAAGGAGTCCATTCCAAGCATGGGCAATACAATGAATCGAAGTGAGAGATAGAGGTTGGAGAGGTTGTCCTTTTCTCAGTCTTCAACCTTCTTGATTTCTTTGCAGCATTTGAGATTGTTGATCTGTTGATCATTCTCTCTCTTGTATACTTTCACCTTCCATTGGAAAAAATGAAACACAGGATCCTTCTGTCCTCTGCTGCCCTCCCTGAGATTACTTGATATATTTTTGTGTCTGTCTTGAGTGGGTTACTGGGTATTCAGGGAGGACTAGCACCTTTGGTGCGAGGACTTGCCAAGCCCTGTTTGAGGCTCCTTATTAACTTTTAGTGTTTGCCTGGCATCCAATTCTCACATGTGGCTTGAAGAAGCTATAAAATGTTCAGCAACCACCCCCTGGTAAAATCACCAGGACAGATGGGCAGATGAGCTAAGCCAGATTGAGGGTAAATGACAAACCTCAAACCTGTCAGTGAGTTAGGGGGGATGTCTACCCCAAGCATGTGAAGCTGTTCGGGGCAGATGAGAACAGTCTGTTCCAAAAGCCATGGAGCTGGCTGAAGCCAGTGCTGTGGAGTGCTTAGAGTTTCGTCAGACATTGAAGATGCTAAGATCATCCACTACATCCTGGCCTTCACCTGTCTTCTTGACTTTCATCCTGCCACTAAACTTTGATGACTCTGGAAGAGAGAGTGAAACTCACAACTTTGTGTAGCTCTGCCTCACTCCAATCCAATTCAAAAGCAAGACATCATCTTGTGATAGCATTTGTCCTCTTTTTAAAAGGATGAACAGCTTGTCAGTGTTAATAAATTGAAACCCAGGGTCTCCAAACAAAAATCTTCAGGGAATTCCCTTATTATTTGTTATTTATGAAAAGAACATTCATCTTTTGTTAGCAGTTTACTTCCTTACTTCTTTCAGGATATTCTTATGTAATAGTTACTCCTAACTTACTTTGAAGAGGGAGATTTAGTATTTACATATATATATGTACATATACAAATATGCATTATACATACATATACACACATACATATATATATACATTTAAACATCCTCTCAAAACTGTTTGAAGAGGGAGATTTAGTATTTACATATATATGTATGTATACATTCAAACATTTTCTCAAAACTGTTTAAAAACAACTAAAATGTTAAGGTTTCTGATATCAGCTTTGAGGCTCACATGAAAACACTGATTTTGATAAAAGTCTGTGCACTGATTTGGGAGACAATTAGTTGGTTAGCACCTGGACAGCTAGCTCTGTGGATGGGGAAGAAGTTCCTCCTCTCAATTGTCTACTAAAAAAGTTTAATTTCACATTGTTCTATACTCTGAAATCGCTTTCCACCCAGTCCCATTGTCATTTATCCTTTATGTACCAGGAGTCAGCTGGACAGGACCCCAAACTCACTGGTCACACTAGTGTAACTGACCTGGCTCAAGCAAGGGGATGTGAAGGTTTTCTTAACTTGTGTGGATTTAGTTATTAAACACAAGGCAAGGATACTCCTGGTGTTTATTCTGCTGAGTGCAGACCTCCACTTGACTCCCTTCCCTCTTCACTTCCATTAGAGATACACTCAAATTGACAGCTAGTGAAGTCTGTGGAATGAGGGAACCACCAAGTTCTAAACTGTAGATTGGATCAGTTCACTCTCTTGTTCCATTATCTCTAGAGGTACTTGCTACTTCGAGGATCAAGTATATACTCCTCTGCTTGGCATAGAAAGCTCTTTATGATATGGCCCCTTCCTACCTTTCCAGTCTACTTACTACTACCACTACTACTACTACTACTACTAGTCCACTACTATTACCTTCTGTGTACACTTTGATCCAGCCACACTGGTCTATTTGTAGTTCCTTTAACATGATATATTATTGCCTGTCTTCTAGCTCATTTTACTTATGAGGAAACTGAAGCAAACAGGGTTAAATGACTTGCCCATGGTCACACAGCTAGTAAGTGGTCTGAGGCCAGATTTGAACTCAGGAAGTTAAGTCTTTTGGACTCAAGTCCTGGAACTCTATCCACTATGCCATCTAGCTGTCCATCCTTACCTCAGTTATAAAATCCTTTACTTCATTTCAAGCACCATTTTCTACATGAAGCCTTTCCTGTTTATCCTCCCAACACTTAGCTAAATAAATATTGAAGTTTTTCTGCGTATAGTTATAAATGTCCCCTGACAGTTTAACTTCCTGAAAGCCTGCTTTATCATTTTTATCTTTTTTCCCCAGTGCCTGGCACATAGTAAGTTCTTAATAAATGTTTGTGGATGGATTGATTCGTTGGTGGGAGGCAGCTTGGTGTAGTGGCAAAATCAGTAACTCCACAGGACCTGGTTTTGAATACTAGCCCTGCTACTTACTATCTAGGTGACTTTGGGCAAATCACTTTCCATAAATCTTTGAGTCTTAACTTCCTCATCTGTAAAATGAGAGAGTTGCACAAGTTAGATATTCTTTATAGCCTCTTCTAGCACTAATGATGAGTATAACTTCTTGGAGTGAGGCTTGGAATCTCACCACTTGCAGATGGTAACAATTTATACCATGTAATTTATTCAGAATCCTAGGATCATAAAACATTAATGTTTGGAGATAGAATCTTGGATTCAGAGCTAGAAAGGATGGACCTTAGAGAGCATGTAGGCCAGCCCCCTAATTTTATAGCTGAGGAGGCGAAAAGAGATGTTCAACAACTCACCAAAGGTAATGCAGTGAATTTATTCAGCCTTTGTGGAAAGGGTGGGCTCTTGGGGGGAAAAAAGTATGGATTTTCATTTAGAGAGTGCTTTAAAATTTGAAAAACATTTTTTGTACATTATATCATTTGATCCCAATAACTCTTTAAGCTAACGTTTATTATGCCCATCTTACAGATGAGGAAACTGAGGATGAGAGATTAAATGATTGACCCAAGATCATACAGCTAGTAATAGTCTGAGGCAGGATTTGAATTTAGGTCTCCTTTACTCCAAAACCACTATTCTAATTACCATGTTGTTGTTTAGTCACTTACATCCTATCTGACTCTTTTGATCCCATTTGGGATTTTCATGGCAAAGATACTGGCATGTTTGGCATTTCCTTCTCCAGCTCATTTTACAGATGAGGAACTAAGGCCAACAGGGCTAAGAGATGCACCCTGGGTCATACAGCTAGCAAGAATCTGAGGCCAGTTTTGAACTCAGGAAGATGAATCTCCCTAACTCTAGACCGGGCACTGTGCTACCTCATTGCCTCCTAATCACTCCACCATTTTGCTTAAAAGACTCAGGGAGAGGCATAATACATAGTATGAAAAGATGAGGTAGAGATATAGGTGTCTAAATATTTTATGAATAATCTTAGTGAGTTGGGCTGTTTTCTTTAAAAAATTTTTTTTTTAAAAAAGTTGTAGAGCCAGAGAAAATAGGCCAGATAAGTGAAGACTCTCCCAATGATACTAGAAGGTTATATGACATTGACTGCAAAGCTGTCAAACTTTCAGAGAAGAGATAGTGAGAATGTGGAATCCACTAATCCAGATTGCCTATTCACAGTCCCCCTCACTTGAAGTTGTTGTAAAAAAAAAAAAAAAAAGAAGTGTCTTTTCTCTGAGACCATAAAGAACTGATACATGAGGAGGAGGGAAGAGATATATTAGGAAAGTGTCAACCCAGGTAAAAAGCCTCGCACCTCTTTTTTTCTTTCTTAGACCTTCCTCCTCACTGAGTCACCCTGTCTAGTGGGGAAGGGGAAAGTGGATGAGAACCTGGGTGGGAGGGGGCGGTGTGGAGGCTCCAGGGGAAAGCCCACACTGGTGCCTGGAACCTTTACAATTATGTAAATGGAAAGTTTTTTTTTTCTCTTTCAAGTAGATTTGTGAAGATGGAATGTATTATTGCTGGGGAAAAAATCTTAGCTGTGAAAACATGGCAAGAATGCTAAGGAAATTGTTACAGGATTTTGTTTTGTTTTTGGAAACGGAGACATTAACTAGGGAAGAGACCAACATCTTTTCCACTCTTTTCAGTGTCAGGAGCAAGATTATGAAGGACATTCAGTTCTAGGTGGAAGAGATTGTTTTTGCTTTCAGAGCTAACAGGAAGCATTGGAGTTCAGGCCTGTGTCAGGAAAATCACTTTGGCAGCTGTGTAGAGGCTAGGTCAGGGGTGGGGAAACTGCAGCCTCAAGGCCACATGTGACCCTCTAGGTCATCAAGTCCTTTGATTGAAAGGGCCACACTTAAGGACCTAGAGGACCACATGTGTCCTCAGAGTCACAGTTTCCCCACCCCTGGACTAGGTTTAAGAGGGGAGAGATTTGAGGAAAGAAGACCAATTAGGAGGCTATTTTAATAATCCAGGTGAGAGGTGATAAGGGACTGAGCAAAGCTGATTGGTCCACGTGAGTAGAGAAAAAAAGGGGGAGGGAGAGATAAGAGTTATTGAATCAAGTCAAATCAAATCAATAAGTATCTATTAAACCCGTACTATGTGCTAGGCAATAAGCCAGTCTAAGACCAAATTATGAAAGAGCTAGAATTCTTATGCGATGTCAATCAATCATATGTATTGGGTGACTGAGAACCAAGAGTTGAGGTTGGCTCGGGGGTCAGAAGAGAATCCATTGACAGAAATAGCTGAGGTCGAAAGTTAGGTGAGTTTGGAGAGTCAGTCAGTAGGCATTTATCAAGCTCTTACTGTGTTCCAACCATTGTGCTCATTGCTAGAGATATAAAGAAAAGCAAAATGTGTTAAGTAGTTTCTGCCTCAAGGATTTTATAGCTTAATGGTGAGATAAGATGCTGAGTTCCATTCTGGACATGTTTCATTTTATGTATCAGTGGGACATCTGGATAGCCCACATCTTGCTAAGGAGGTAACGAAGTCAAAAGGTGAGATGAAAATTTGGCAATGACGGCATGAGAATTTGTTTTGCTTGACTGTGCACATCTATTACATGGGTTCTTCTTTTTCAACTATATTACTGGGGGTTGGAGGAAGAGAAAAGAGATGCTTATTTATTGAGGCAAAAAGGAAATGACCAATTGGTAGATAGTAGTGTAGGAGTGGAGCACAAGAGACCAGGGTTGGGAATATAGATCTGGGAGTAATCTAGATTGGGTTGATAACTGAACCCATGTAAACTGATGGGAGTGAGGAGGGAGAAGGGTGATAGGAAGTGAAGAGGAGAGGATCCAGGAAAGAGTCTTGTAGTTGTACCCAAAGTTAAAGGATAGAGCATGCATCTTGAATCAGCAAATAAAAAAAAAATGAACTGTTTTAGAGCGCTGAAAATGGAATGGGTTATTCCATGAGAGTAAGAGTTTACTATCACTTGTTAGTGATGGTGTATGAGGGACTTTTGGAGTGGAAAGACTAGAAGAGCTCAAATCCTAACTAACTCTAAGATTCAGTTATTATTCTACATTTACCATAAAGAAATTTATGAGACTAGAGAATGAGTGAAGGAAAAGGCCTATGAGTTAAGAGGAGGAATGCTTGTTTCTGTAGTCATGATCTTGGTTGCCTTTCCTATAGAGACATTTCAACTAGCCCATTTTATAATTTATAGTTGTATGGGCCCCGTCGTCCCTGCACGATCATTGACAAAGGTCAAGATGGCAGAGCATGGTATAATCATATGCTGACTGGGTCCTACTTAAGTAGGGGACAAACTCTACATTTTGGATGCCATTATTGGACTTTGCTAGTCACCACCCAATGTGCAAAATAGTCTTATGGGGAAAAGTGCATAGTGCATCTAAGACTGATTAAAAGGTATTTGAATTCTGAGGAATGCCATCTGCCTCATCTGTGAAACTCTTACTTTTCAGGAGGATGGTTGAGGTATCTCATCCTCCTAGCCCAATCCCTTAATGGAAAAGTAGTTATCATTTGGTTTAAGAACATTGGAAGAATCAGAAATCAGAATTTAAATATAAAAAGTTAAAAGTCTTCTAGATTTTACATTAATAAACTGTCTTGTATTTGTATAATTCCTTTTATTTTACTCAACATTTCTAAAATTGAACTCATTATCTCCCTCCCCCCCAAAAACCTTCTTCTCTTTCTAGCTTTGTGAAATGAGGATAACGCTATCCTCCCAGTCACACAGGCTCACGACTTAACCATCATCCTGGATTTCTCACTCTCTCATCCCACTCTCATCTCACTTGCAAAGTCCTGTCATGCCTACCTTCATTACATTTCTTCTCTATGACCACTTCTCTCCTTTGACACTGCTACCACCCTGGTCCAAACTCTCATCACCTCATGCCCAGACTAGTGCAAAATAGTTTTCTAGTGGCTCTCTCTGCCTCAAGTCTCTCCCTTACTCAGGTCCATCCTCCACTTAACTCTCAGATTGATCTTCCTAAAATTCAGATCTGACCATCCCTCCCTCCCAACCCCCATTCAATAAATACCAGTGACTTCTTGTTACCTTCAGAATCAAATATAAAATCCTCTATTTGGCTTTGAAAGCCCTTGATAGCCTGTCTTCTTCCCATCTTGCCAGTCTTCTTACACCTTATTCCCTGCCACATACTCTGATCCAGTAACTTTGGGGCCTTCTTACTCTTCCATGAACACAACACTCTATCTCCTTACTCTGTGCATTTAATTTTCTCCTTCCTCATCCTCATCTCTATCCACTGGCTTCCTTCAAGTCTCAGCTAAAATCTCACCTTTTGCAATTAATTTTTCTCTGTCCTGCCTAACCTATCCCTATCCAGGTGGATATTCAGTGCTGGGCCTGGAGTCCAGAAGACTCATCTTCCTGGGTTCAAATCAGATTCTTGCAAGCTGTGTGACCTGGTTTAACCCTGTCCGCCTCAGTTTCCTCATTTGTAAAATGAGATGGAGAAGGAAATGGCAAACCACCCCAGTATCTTTGTCAGGAAAACCCTTACTGGGGTCACAAGAGTCAGACATGACTGAAAAATAACTGAACAAAATTCTGCTTTTAATGCTAGCACCTTTCCTCTGAGATTGTCTCCAATTTATCCTTTCTATATCTTCTACGTACATAGTTATTTCACCATTAAACTTTGAGTTCCTTGAGCGCAAGGACCATTGTTATTCTGCTTTTTATTGTATCCCTGGAGTTTTCTTCAGGCAGGAAGTATTTTTTTAATTTTGTTTCTCTATCTCCCATGCCTAGATTAATGTCTTGTACATGTTGTTCAGTCTTTTAGTCATGTTCAACTCTTTGTGACCCCACTTGAAGTTTTCTTGGCAAAGGTGCTTGAATGGTTTGTCATTTCCTTCTTCAGTTCATTTTATAGATGAGGAAACTGAGGCAAACAGTGTGAAGTGACTTGCCTCGAGTCATACAAGTAGCGTGGCTGAAGTCAGGTTTGAACTCAGGAAGATGAGTCTTCCTGATTCCAGGTCTGGCACTCTAACCACTGCACGATCTAAGAATATGCTTGTTAGATTGGATTGAAGAAAGGGAAGAATTTCGATAGGTGGACATTGGCATTAGTCCATTTCAGTCTTATATTTGATACAAATATTCAGAGGTTGCTGAGTGTAAGAGGAGATTGAAGAGTGATGAGTAATTCAGTTTTGCCAGGACATAAAGTACTTGTAGGGGAATAGTTTGAAAAAGCAGGAAAAGTAGACTCCATCAGACCAGGAGAAGACCTTTCCAATTTTATAGCTTATTCCAAGATATTGGAAGCAAGCTCCTCTGAAGGCATTGGAGCAAGGCAATATATCTTGCGCACCAGTGTGAAGGATGATTGGAGAGAAGAAAAATGGGGTTAGGGAGACAATTAAAATAGTCTAGCGGAGCATTAATGAGAATCTGAATTGGGGTAACAACAGCGGGAATAAAAAGAATTGAACAGAAGTGGCATGTACAGTCGAGTAAAATCAACAAAACTTAGCAACCAATTGGATGGAGGTGTCCAAGAAAAAGCAAAGGGTCAAAATGACTGAGTTGACTTGGGTGGAGGTGATACCACCAACAGAACTAGGGAGGTTAAAAGGGGGAGCAGTTTAGGAGGGGGCAGGGAGAAAGATGTCCAAAAACGAACTCTTCTTGATTATTTTTATATGTAGCATATCCCCCAGTGCCTTGTACACAGTAGACAGTTAATAAATGTTTGTTTTACTGAACTGAATTACAAGCATTTGTTTCCCTCAATTTAGTGTTTTAATACCCCAATGTAAATGCAAGGTTCACCCCCCCGCCCAATTTTGTTGCCCAATTTTACATTCTGTCATCATCCTTTACTGAATTAATTGCAAAATAAATTTCTCTGCTTTTCATGCAGTTCAAAAGTTATAGATCAATAAAATTTTAAAAAATGTGCCAAGCAGCAAAAAATGAAACTTTTTGCCCTTCATGCAGTAGTAATATGTTTTCACATTCATTGAAAATTCAGAGAATTTTTTTTGAGAACACAGAAAAAGTGAGTATAGAAAATTGCAAAACCTCTGTTATAGTATTATGTGTGGAAAAGAATTAACTGTGGTTAGAAACTGGTCTGTGAAATAAGTATTTATTCCAAGTAAAAGGAATCTCCTATTGTATGTGTTACTCTTTTCTGTAATCAGAATTACAAATCTGGTGCCTATATAAACTCACAGGATTCCTGATTATTGAAAACTTGCCTTGCTTTCTTCTCTGTTCTTGTTAGCGGTGTCCTAATAAAAAATCTCCTGGGGGAGGAACTCCTTAAATGGCTGGCTGGTGTCTGATGGCAAACCATGTTAGTCATTTTAGGTGACGTGGCAAATGCTTGCTTCTGGGAAAATTAAAGTTCTACCCATTCCTGGCCAGACATGATAGTATCATGGTACAGAGGCTCCTCCTGTAGGGATTACTGGGAAACACAAGTATTTACCACACACACACACACACACACACACACACACACACACACACACACACACACACACACACACACACACACACACACACACCCCACCACCACCACCACCACCACCACAGTCTGAAGAAAAGAAAGTGGCACCATCCTTGCATGGAAGACAATGCAATTCAATAGAATTCGTTTTTTTTTTTTTTTTACTTGAATGTGGATAACAACCTATCAGTTTTCTGAGCTGTGGTTCACAAAGTGGCATCCTTACAGCCCTCACAGCTCCCCTCACTCTTCTGGTTAGAGAATATATGCCACCACCTTACCCTCAGGACCATATTTTTTATACTTTCCCTTAGAGATTGACACAACTATGGTGCCCCCACCCCCATCTTCCACCTGGGCCCGTTCTCTTGATATTTTGCTTGGTTAATGGTTGACCTCAAATAAATGACAAAGAAAAACAGAATGTTTCTGTTAGACTAGAGGGAGCATAGGGTTCCCAGGTGGAATAAGGCAGATGGGAGAAAGTCAACATAAAGCAGTAAGTTTCAAAGAGGCTTTTTTTTTTTGTGCAAAGACTATCAGAAGAGCAAAAGATTTATTTTTATATGACTTTGTTTACCACTGCAAAACCAACCATACATACATATGCATTCATACCAAGGTTAATAGGTAATGTAAATGCAAACTACTGAAATTAATCTGTTACCATATACTATAGAGGCTACACTGACTTTATTTACAGGTTTTCCCATATATGCTGATTTTCATCTCATTGGCTACCAAGGAGCATAGTATATCTCATTAACAGGTGCTTTATTAGTAGACTGGTGGAAGTCTTGTTGGGAAGCAACCAGCTGCTGTTATGTATAGTCTATAGGATCAAAATCTAATTTCCACATTTCATGGATGAGGACACTGAAGAGCAGAGGTTGTCATTTTCCATGATCACACAGCTTATTGCAGGCAGACCGGAGATTAGAACCCAAATTTCTTAACTCCAGGTCCTCCTTTCCCCCTCCTTTGAAAAAGTTTACAGCTTATATTTGTTTTATTTATAAGTATACATTAATGAAGGAAACATTAAAAATGGTAAAAACAGAAGAGTTAAAGAGGTTCATGAGAAGTAAAATAGATAATTTTGATCACATAAAATTTGTTTGTACACAAGGAAAATCAATTCAGCTAAAACTAGAAGAGAAGGCAGAAACTGGGAAAAACCCTTTAAAGCAGGTTTCTCAGATAAAGATCTCATAAGATACATAGAGAACTGATTCAAGTTTGTCAGGATAAAAGTCATTCCCCAATTGATAAATGATCTGAAGTTATGAACAGTTGGTTTCTTAAGAGAAGAAATTCAGTCTATGTATAACCATATGAAAAAAGATTTAAATCAATAGTTAGTGAAATGCAAATCAAAACAATTCTGAAGTACACCTCACACCCAACAGATTGGCAAAAATGACAAAAAGTGAAAATGACAAATTCTGGAAGGGCTGTGGACGTTAATGCATGGTTTGTGGAACTGTGAACTAGTTCAGCCATTACTGAAAACAATTTGGAATGATGCCTCCCAAATTATGAAGTTTTGCAAACCCTTTGAACCCAACAATACCAATATTAGAGAGGCAGTTAGGTGGTGCAGTGCAGGAGTCAGGAGGATCTGAGTTCAAATCTCACCTCAGACACTTGACACTAGCTGTGTGACCTTGGGCAAGTCACTTAACCTCAATTGCCTCATCCTGGGTCATCTCCAGTCATTCTGATGAATATCTACTCACTGGATTCAAATGGCTCTGGAGGAGAAGTGAGGCTGGTGACCTGCACAGCCCTCCCTCACTCAAAACAAAGTCAAGTGCAAGTCATGTCATTATTTCTCTGAAGGCATGGTCTTCTTCGGCAATGGACAAACACACACTACCATTATTAGATCTACACCACAATGTAATCAAGGAAAGGGAAAGGGACTCATATTTCAAACACATTTATTGAAGTTCTATTTGTGGTGGCAAAGAATTGGAAATTGAGGAGTTACCTGTCCAATGGAAAATGTCTGAATAAGCTATGGCATATAAATGTGATGGAATACTATTATACTATAAGAAACAATGAAGGGGATGGTTTAAGAGAAATATGGAAAGACTTGTGTGAACTGATACAAAGTGAAGTGAGGAAAACAATTTATACAATAACAACAATGTCGTAAAGGCAAACAACTCTGAAAAACTTAGGAACTCTGATCAACACATTGATGACTCAGTTCCAGAGAACACGATCATTATGAAACTTATTACCCACCTCCAGAAAGAGAGATGGTAGATTCAGAATGCAGTATGAAGCTTATCTTTTCATTTTTGTTTCTTGACATGGCCAATTCAAGCATTTATTTTGCTTGACAGTACATGTTTGTAACAGGTTTTGTCTCTATGTTGGTGTAGGGAGGATGCTGAAGAGAGAAAGTTTGGACCTGAAAATAAAATAAAATTGAACTTTGAAAAAACAGTGTAACAATATGTATCATTTTGATGATTACTTTTTTTTTTTTACTATTATACCACTCTGAAAAATTAATTTTGGAAAAATGCTTGGTCATAATGTTAAGAAATATAATATATAAATAGAAAATTATTCCTCAAAAATTGAAAATGGAAATAAATCTATTTTTATAGAAGTCGCAGTTATGTTTACTCTAAGGAGATAAACACCTTGGTCCCAAATGGCATCTTTCAAGTTAACAGGAGAAAAAATTCCATATTTCATCCTAAAGGATAACAAGCAGTTTGCTTCTTCTAGAAGCAGTAGAGGATATCCCCTCTGTCCTCAGGTTCTGCACCAAATATTACATTCTGAGCATGAAAGACTTTTCTTGTGAAATTGCTCCATCAGCATTTTCTGTCTACCCAGTTATCCTTCTAATAAGGTCACTAGAAGTCTGATTTTTCCTTAGCCAAAGATTCCCCCAAAAGGGGAATTCCAGGATTCTGCTGAACTTTTCCTGCTACACAAATGATCAACCATTTAAATATGTAGGTCTTTTCTCATCCAACCTAATGAGATTGGACTTTTCTTGCCCTATCCAACAAATTGCCGTGAATTACTTTAATCACTTAACGTTTTGTTGATATGACTGAGTACACAAGAAAATAACTGTTGATGTCTGTATAGTACTTCTAAGAAAAGACAGAGTACTCATCTTGCACAGGTTTCTAAGGTGCCAATTTGACCCCAATTTAGAGAAGAATATTTTTATACCTTCAGAGATTACCTTTTATCTTAAATTATGATAATTCATTCCAGAAACAAAATGTTGTTCCTTCCCCTCCCCAACCTCTCTGCCCCTAGTAAAATGTTAGTTTCTTTATGCCAAGGACTGTTTCATTCTTGATTTTTTATTTCCAGCATGGTGTCTTGCTGTATTGGTTTAGATGACCAAATCTGGGGATTATTTGGGGGGAAAGATGGATTGAAGAGGTACAGGAAATATAATTATTCCACATACTTACAAGAGTTAAATCATTTAATAGAATTAATAGGAAAAGATACACAGCTATTTGAGTCCCATCAGTCAGGTAGCTGTATCTGAACCCTAAGTATTCCTATCTCTGAGGTAGACAGGAGGCTTATCCAATTGGGCAACTAGATAGAATGCCAGACTTGGAGTCAAGAAGACTCATCTTCCTGAGTTCAAGTCTGGCCTCAGACACTTACTAGCTATGTGACTCTGGGCAAGTCACTTAATCCTGCTTGCCTCAGTTTTTTCAACTATAAAATGAGCTAGAGAAGGAAATGGCAAACCACTCCAATATCTTTGCCAAGAAAACTCCAAGTAGGATTACAAAGAGTTGGACAGGACTAAAAATGACTGGACAACAATCACTGTCACCACCAACTGGGAGAACATTGCAAAGTTTGGGTTAAAGGTCAGAGTTGGCCAGGCCAAGGCCCCTTTGTTGCCTATCTCTATCCTCATCTCACTTAACAAGGAAAAATCTTTGAAGGTAACAGTCCCTTGTCCAGATTCCTTCCTGTAGTGGTAATTGTTCAGCCTAAAAATGGCGGTGGGACCTCCATCTTAAGTTGCATCCTTCCAGGATTTATTCCACTTGAAGTCTATGTCTTTTGTATGTAGCTGTCTCTAGGTCTTGGAGGAGAGGTGGCCTCATTCTCTTCTTTGATCTGGACAGTTCAGTGGGCACATCCATAAAACAAGCCATTCTATTAGCATACAAAATAGGATGCAAATTCCAAGACAGAGGAGGAATGTATATTATACCATCCATCACCTCAACAGAAATTCATTAACTACTTCTTGGCATGGAATGTGTACAAATAATTCTACTCCCAAGACTTGGTCCATGACACTGTCTAGAAATGACCTTCAAACTTTAAGTTATGCTATATATAATCCATTATATTTATGTCTCATAGGTGCTTGATAAATGCATATTGAATAGATATTGTCATATTTGAATATTAATATAATAATACAACCACCAATCTAATCCCAGCTTTCTTTCTCTCTCCCTTAGTCTCTTTTCTCTGACCCATCCTCTAAATGATGGCTAAGATCATCCTTCTAAGGCTCAGGTCTGATTATGTCATTCCTTTGCTCCAAAATCTTCAGTGACCTCCTAATACCTTTAGGGTAGAGGTTCATAACCTTTTTTGTGCTATGAGTCCCTTTGGGCAGTCTGGTGAAGCCTATGGACTCCTTATCAGAGGAATGTTTTAAAATAAAATAAAATACAGAGGATTACAAAGGAAATCAAAAGTTAGCAAAAATAAACATGCAAGTTTTCTATATAGGTTCACAGACCAGACAAGAAATGGATCCACGGACACTTTTGTGGACCCCAGGTTAAAAACATTCAGTCTAGGATAAAGTCCAACTTCTCAGATCTAGCATTTGATACTTTCTACAAACTTCATACCTTCTAAAAGCTCCAAACTATCTTTACATTTTTATTTCACAATATTTTTCTTAATAAACTAGCATGGCTAGATTTTTGACTATTCCCCAGACTTGACATTGTCTTCCACCTTCATTTCTTCATGGAGGCTATATAATAGACAATCTCTCTTTAATCCCCTCTCCCAAGTACTCCCTTAGAATATTTTAGCCTGGAGTAAAAGGTATTAGTGAGTAGAAGAGAGAGTGATGGGAGTCACACTACAGAATATGCTGTATGATCCTAAGTTCCTTCTGGGCTTATGATTCGATGAAAGGTGTTGAAGTTTATAAAAATTCACAGTACCTAGGACTATGAAATGACAGTTTATTTTTATTTTTATTTTTGTTGGTTGAATAATAAGCTCACATTTATAGAAAATCAAGTTCAAGGCACAATACCTTTAAATTGAAAGACATTCAGTATATCATTCATGTTCTATAAGAGTTCTGGTTCTGAATAGTGCACTTGACTTGAATTATATGTTAAAGAACCAAATATCTTTTAAAAGCAGTAGGATCTATTTTTAGTATTTTTACAGCTTAAATAGAGGGTGGTTTTGGAAGTCACATGAAAAATTACCTGCTGAATTTCCATGTTTGTGCCAAGTTTCTGGTTCATTTTTGCAGCAAAGTTAAACCCTAGCAAAAGTTCGTAACAGGAATGCTGACTCTTAACCCCTTATACTGAAGATTTGCCAGTGGTGCCTAATAATTAAGCTTTCACCCTGAGTACTGGGATTTCTTCATGCAAAGACCACTACCCCTACAAGCCAGTGGGAGGCAGGTTGGGCTGGTGGGAAGAGTTGATAAGAAGGCAGTATTAGAGGATCACTTGAAGAAAAATCTCTTCGTCAAAGTTTTCAGCACATTACATGTACAATTTTGAAAAACCTTACAGTGAGTGCCCCCAGTTTTTCTCAGCAAGAGGATAGCATCTATTTCCTCCTTCAGAGTAGTTTAGAGCAAGAAAAGGCATTTCAGCAATAAAAGAAATTGTCATCCTTTGCTAAGGTCACCAATGACCTTTGCATGAGGTCCCAAAGAAGCATTGTGTGTGTTAATCGCTAAGGTATTTTTATTAGCCATACTCAAAAGATAGAGTATGAAACTGACTTGCCTGAATGGGACTGTCTTTTTTTACTGTGTCACCCTGAAACCCATTGAGAGGGATTACAATAGTCTGGAAAGGCTGGAAAGGAAGTCTCCAACTTGATTATATCATGGAACTATAAACTGTGTATTGGTTGGTGATTTGTTTTCTTTCTACTTTTATATACATCTCTTTCATTTAGTTCCTTCTTTTATGATGGCAAAATATAATTAGGAGAAAGATCTTAGAAGAGTTTGACAAGTTAGACTTGAGACAAATCTAATAAGAAGAAATAAAGGGATAAATGTCAATTCTCTCTCTTGGATTAAAAAAAACTTCACATCTCCAAGATGGATGAGACGTATTTAGACAGCAGTTCATATGAAAAAGATGTGACAGTTCTAGTGGATTTTAAGAATAATATGAATCAACAATATAATATGGCAGCCCAAAGCACTAATGCAGAAAAAGGCTAAATGAAAAGATGCATAGTATGCAGGACTAGGAAGGAGACAGTCCTACTGTTCCCCATATGGCCTATTATGTCCATTTTGGGGTGCCACATTTTAACAGGTCTGTTCCTGAGTAGGTCAACCAGGATGATGCAGCGTCTCTAGATCATTTCAGTTAAAAGAACTGAGAAAGAATTTCTGGAGGATATGGGACCTGAGTTAGCCTTCAAAGGATGGAGAGAGTTTGAACCAGCAAAAGGAAGGAGGAAATGTAACAGTTGGGTAGAGAGCATGGAAATCTCTGGAAAAGAGAAATCTTGGATGTGTGAGAGCTGCCTTCAAATATTTGAAGGGTCCTTTAATGGGAAAAGGGTTAAACCTGTCTCACTTAGCCTAAGAGGCCAGAATAAGGGGAAGAAGAGATAGAAATCATTGAGAAGATTGTGTTTAACTGTTTTGTATAAATTTAGTTATTTATTAACTTTATATTTCTATAGTATGTATTTTTATATGTACTTATTATCTCCCCTTTAGAATCTAAGTTCATTGCAAGTAGAGATTATTGCATTCTTTGTACTGATATCCTCTGGGTCTAGCACACTGCCTGTCGCAGTCAAGACTGATTGAATATATGATGTAGTTTTGACATAATGAAAAACTTGCCCACAATTAGAGCTATCTAAAAATGAGATAGACTCCCTTTAGATGGAGAATTCCCCTTTACTTGGATTCTTCAAGCAAGCAGGCATGATGGCAGGGGAATTTTTGTTCAGGTATGTTTTAGACTAGAGAACATCTAAGGTCCCTTTCATTTTTGAGATTCTGCGAATCTGTGATTCTAGCTGTTTTTTTGCTTGGTAAAACGTATTTGCTTTCTGTGAAATAGGGGGTAAAGAGTTCCAAACATGATTTCATGCTAAATATGTTTTCCATACACAGCCATCACTCACTGGCATTATTCAACCCATTTTTTTTTAATGCTGGTAGAGGAAATAAAAACAACATGTACACATGTATTAGAAAACCTTCCCAGAATGTCAGAGTGCGGACAACCTCAACTTTTGTTGGATTGATTCTAAGTGTCATTCTTTTATTTTTCCAACACCATAAGAATATTCTGTTCTTTCCTAGTTACACACTGTACTGAACCATTAGTTTCAACAGCAGAATACACAGAAAGGAAATCTTGTCCTCGGGAGAGGGATCTTAATTAGAAGGCAATCAGGCCACCAGATGGCTCCCTGATGTTTTTAAATCTCCACTTGGTTGAAATAAATTGATTTTCCCTGAAAATATTGTCTGAGTAAATTTTCAATAATTCCCTGAAGCCTGAATGTGAAGCAGGTTCTCTGTATTTGTGAGCTTAATTTGTCGGCTCAGGAGGTACAAGTTGAGGGGTTTTGTTTTATTTCTTTAATAATAATTTTTAAAAGCCCAAAAGAAAACTCCATGAATATGTTAATAGACAGGGTTGCCAAGGTCTATTTCACCACATGCAATAGCATTTGTCATCTCTGTTGTTTTTGTTTAAAATATGTATTTTCATTCTAGGCTTGAAGTGCCTGCTCTCTTGTTCCTGACTTTTCCCTCCCCTCTAGCTGCTCCATGCTGACTGAATTCATGCCCTTGGAGGCTCATAATTGAGCCCAGCTCTGAAAAAAGACAGGAGTGGGTGTTCTGTTCAAGGTAGAACACTGAGATCAGAAAGCAGCCTATATCATTCCATCTTACCTACTTTAAACCCCAACACTGCCCATCATACAAGCCCATCTTCCCTCATCCTCCTATACCTTTTCACATCCTTCAGTGCCCAACTTAGTTCCCACATACTCTATGAAGCCTTCTTTGACTACTCGAGCCAACAGTATTCTCTCACAATTATTGGACTTCTAGTCAGTTTCACACAGTTTAGTCAATACCTTCCCTTCAGTTGTTTCATATATGTTACATAACAGATTGGATTAGAAATTCCTTCAAGGTACTTACCTTCTTTTATTAATTTTCTTCAGACTCCTAATTCGTGCTGCACACACAGTAAAAGACAAAACAGAATCCTCTTCTTGAGGCTAGACACTATTATTTATGGGATGGGGCAAGGAGGGGGGGAGGTCATGATGGAAGCTTAAATCTAGATAGTAGGACCTCAGAGAATATCTGGTCCATATCGTCCTCATCTTACTGATAATGAAACTAAGACAAAGGAAGAGGGATGGCTTGACAGGGATGGTCATTCAGCTAATCGGTGGCAGAGTTTGGACTAGAGACCAAGTCTTCTGCCTCTTGAAACAAGACTGTTTTCTTTAAATCATTCTATCTTGTAGTTCCACAAATATCTCAGTACAGTGCCTTATGCCAATAAATCCTCTTATTAAAATTTTTATTTATTATTGATTGATAGTAGATGATCTAAATATTTATTAATAGTCACTTTCATCATAAGATCATTGATTTTGAGTTGGAAGAAGCCATCTAAGTCCACCCCTTCATTTTATAGATGGAGGAAAAAGCCAAGCAGTTAAGTGAAGTATTATTGGTCATGTAACGAGAAAGTGTCAGGGACAGGATTTGAACCTCGGTCTTCTGACATGAAGTCCAGAACTCTTCTCTACTATGTACAGTTCACGCTCCACTGTCATTAAAGGCTCTCTCTCTAAAGGACTAGTATGAACAGAATTTGTATCAGAAAAGCTACAGTATGAGGTAGTAATAATAATAGCTAGCATTTATATAGGGAAGCTAGGTGGTACAATGGATAGAGTACCAGCCCTGGAGTTGAGAAGACTCATCTTCATGAATTTAAATCTGGCCTCAAACACTTAGTAGCTGTGTGACTCTAGGTAAGTCACTCAATCGTATTTGCCTCTATTTCTTCATATGTAAAATGAGCTGGAGAAGGAAATGGCAGAGCACTCCACTATCTTTGCCAAGAAAATCCCCATTGGGGTCATGCAGAGTCAAGCACAACTGAAGACAACTGAACAACAACATACATTGACAATTGTATTTTGGTTTTTCAGTAAGGATTGTGGATAAATTCTTAGTAGCTTAATAATCACACAGAGAATTATGTTCTGTGCTAACAAAATGGAAGCATATTTGCAAGTATCTGTAATGAGCACACTCTTAAGGTAATCATAAATGATACTGGAAAGGCAGTGTAGCATAGTAGATAGAATGCTGACTTTGGAATTAGGAAGTCCTAACTCCATGTGACCTTGGGTTACTTTTCAACACTCCAGACAGCTCTCTACAGCTATACATTTCAGAAGGCACTGGCCTGCATTGGTAGAGGTTCTGGAAGGCTCCCTCTGTCACTTGTCACCTGTCACTCCCTAAAGGAGTCATCTCTAACCCTATGAATGACACTATCATTAATTAAAACTAGAAATTTGAAGAGATGAAAAAATATGGATTATTCTTTTTTCTTTTTACAATGGGTCCTATGTGTTTTAGAGACAGATAATAATGTATATTATTTAGTACTTATAGTTGGGAGAAACCCTTTACATATATTATTTTATTAGAATCTCACAATAAACCTGGGAGGTTGTTAACACAACTATGTTTTACGTTCATTCTACATATAGAAAAACCAAGTACCAGAAGACTTATTTATTTAACCAATGTCTCACAGGTAGGTAGAGCCACTACCAGAATTTAGGTCCTCTGAGTATATACCTAGTGCTTCTTTCTTTGTATCAGGCTTGTATCTATAGGTGATCTAATGCACACATACACTAGAAGGCCTAGTTTTTTGTGCCAGCTCCCATACTTACCAACTGGAAAACCATAGGCAAATCATTTAACCTTTCTGAGCCTTGGTTTTTTCTCTTCTGTAAAATAGGAGTAATATACCTGCCCATCTCTCACAGGTCTTTTTGCAAAGATGAAATGAAACAACATATTTGAAAGTGTTCTGAAAATTCAGAAATGTATGGTGCCATTATCATCATCACTATACATTTTGAGGATATTGGCATATCTCTTTCACTTATCTCTGAAACAGTCAAATGAAGTTTCCTTGGACTTTCACTTTGACCCACAGGGAGGGCTTCTTTTGACATGAGGAAAAAAATAGGTAAGGACAGTAATTGTGAAGAGATATTAAAGTATAATCCAAATTTGTGTGTGTGTGTGTGTGTGTGTGTGTGTGTGTGTGTGTGTGTGTGTGTGTGTGTACACCTGTATCCTTACTTCAAGGAAAAATTTTTAAAAATCTAGCTAAGATTAGCATTATAGGACATGTCTATACCTGCCCTTGAATAGAAAAAAATGTTCAAGTCAACTATTACACATCCTTGACAACAGAACAGATACTACTGTTCTATAGAATATAGAATATGCACTACACATTGAGATGGTTTTGTATATACATACTGTTTACCCTCAAGTATATTCAAGATTAAAACATTTTGTTGTATTTCTTAATATTTTTATCACTGGATGTATACTCACGATAACATGCACCATTATAAAATTTGTTGTTTTAGTTGTTAGTTTTTTAACAAAAATGGTATTCTGTGTGTCGTAAATATCAAATAACCATTATTATGCTATCCTATTTCCCCCAATACACATGCACACACACACATTTTATCTTTTAGGATTTCTATTTAAATCACTTAGTTTATAATAATGAATTTAGAGAGATACTTTTAGGTTGGCTCTATAAAATCAACACTCACTTTTATCCCCCCTCATCTTTGGTCCACTTATTCTAAATACACCCAGAAGGATTTCTCTTAGCTGAACCTTTAAACTTTGGATTTGTCATAAGCGTTGCTTTGGCATTAAATGATTGACTAGAATTTTTACTTGGTCTATAAAGAGGGACTGATGACATTTTAATAGTCTAAGAAAAGTACTGCAGTCAAATAGAAAACAGACATACATACTGTAGGCTTTAATTTGATCCATCACTGCTGAGAAAACTCCCTCAGACAGTGTAATCACAATTATTTAATCCATACTATGAAGATTGAATCCTGCATTTAGATATACATTTAAAAAAATTTTTTTAAAGGAGGCATATTTCTAAACACTCTAGCCTCCTTCCCATTTACCCATCTGGCTATTGGTAGAGGTGGGCAGTTCAAACTGTTGTATAGAATTTCTACCAAAATATCATGGATGGATCCAAGTGTGTGGATGGCTTGATTATCATGGATACAGTAAGAGTATCACCAGCATAGATATTGGGGGACCTTGAGCTTTGCTTTTATTCTAGCTCCATTCCTGGCAACTCATAGATGGTTCACTGGGGTCACCCAGATGAACCTGATACTGTTTAGTTCTTTTTACCTGGAGGTGTTGACTCATGAAAGTCACACCAGATCTGTGTGGTCAGGACAGGGATTTCTGAAGAGAAAACCAGTTTCCTCTCCAGTGTTTTCTTGTTGGAGGCAAGACTTCACCATCCTCAAGCAGAATTTTCTGCCTCCCATCTCTTACCTGGCTCTACTTAGTCAAACTTGATTGTCCTCCAAGTTTGCTTCACTCTTTGCTGTTCCTGTGCCTTATATTGACTAAGAACTACAATACTATTGAGTTACTGAATGATCCCACTCCCTAGACTACATACCCAAAAAGTCTGCTTCACAGGCCATATTCAACAGAAATCTTTCTCAAAATAATGAAGGATGATACTAAATGTCTTTGCTTCCTATGTTTCCTTATGTGCTTTCGAGCATTTATTTATAGTTTTACCTGTATTCAACTGGAAGCCTCCTGTTTATATTCTATGAATAAAGCTCTTAGTCTCATCATAAAAGGACTAGGGCAGAAATAGGTCAGGGATGACCAATAGGAATCAGTAATGGAAGCTCAAATAGCAGATACCATAGGTATCTATGCCAAACAGATCGACAGGGCCCAAAGTCCAGGAGGTCAACCAAGGCAGATAGTATGAGCTTATTCATGTAGGCAGGCATGCTCGTAGGCTCAAAAGATCAAAGTCAACAGGGGTAGCACTAAGAAACCTTTGGCTGATGTCTCTGCTTTGTTTTGTATTCTTTGTTGAATGAATTGGCTTTAGGTCTATAGGTATTGACAGAAGTAGGTCAGAGGCCAGCAAATATATCATTTTTCTCATTGGAGGTAGGGCCAAAGGTGGCAGGACTATCTCACTATTTCATATGTCCTTATAACTAGTAGGTGTTAGTTTCCTTTCTTGGTCACCAATGGGAATATTATCATTATCAAAAGCTGCCCTATGAGGAAATGGAAGAATATTCAGAAAGAGCTACAAGGCACATGAATAAAAGGTCTAGATTAATCCCAAGAAGTAATTTGATTTGGATTTTGGATTATTTAGCTACTAACTTTTTATGCAACTGAAAAGCTGCAATGTTTGGAAAGCATAGTATCTTTAGACCCTCATGCAAGATAACTAAACTATTTTTTACATATGAAATATATTTTAAAGGTAAAAAAGACTATGCCCTCTTGAAGAAATCAGATTTGAAAACATTTTTAAACTTCTTGGGGGTTACAGAGCCAAGTTAAAAATGCAAGATGTTTTGGACAACCAGATTGTAAAATTTTGTTTGGTTAAACATTCATTAGGAAGAAAGAGCTGATTGGGCATAAGTTTCTCTTAAATTGTTAAGACTAAATAAAGTTAATCAAAATTGTAGAAAGTTGTGGGTGGTAGTATATGGATTTGGTCCATCATAGTTTCTTTCCAAGTTTTCTTCTAGTTAACCATAAAGAGAAAGAGCCAAACAACAAGAACTCTGCTGTTCTGTCTGCTGACCAAAGTAAAAAATACACTGCTGGGGAAAACTATGTTCTAGACTTCCTTAAGAGAGGGAATGAAGTAAAAGGGAGCCTTCAAGCAAAGTGGTTTTGGGGGAAGTTTTTTGTCTTTATTTTTAAATCTTGAAGGTAAATTCAAGAAGACTCCTTCCAAGGGTAGTTAAACTATTGGTAGTTAAATGATCTACTGACCTCAGAAGCTATCTAAATGCCTTCCAGAGAAGGAATCTCCTCTGTCTCATGTGGCCATTCTAACTTCTACTTTAAGAACTTCACTCATGGGGAGATCAGTATCTACTGAGAAAGAAGGGTTACTTTTTACAGGGAAAAATGTCATTGACTGAATTATGCACTAAATTCATAAGGATATGGGTTTTAAAAAATTATACTGATATAAGATGTTTCCTATACCCCCAACCACAATTACTGCAATTAACAAGAAGCTCTCTGTCCTGATATCTGCATGGATCAATGGAATAAAATAAAGTATGGACAACTGAATTCAACAATCAATCAAAAGACTAGTTTGGGCTTGGAACAACCTACTTAGTCAGTGAATTCCTTTGAGCCACTGGATGGATAAAAGAACATCAATCCCTCCAAGAGCTCTAAGTTCCCCTTTTGTTACATGTGATTTCTTAGCTTGAACTCATTTTCCCCCTGGTCTCTGTATACTTACTGGGGGAGCGAAGAGGGAGGGGAAGGGAAAGGCGATGTTTTTGTTCCAACTGTACCTATTGTACTACTTAAGTAAATACCAGTTTCTAAAAAGTAATTAAATATGGCTGACCAGTTGATAATCATTGACAAGCTCACAGGTGGGGGCTCATGCACAACAGTTCTAGAAAAAAAACCTAAATCCTCAAGGTTACCCCTATGACCTTAAAGGTTAGAGCCTCCCTAGGGACTTGGCCTGCCAAACTAAGTAGGAGGTAGGAAGTAGCACTGGAAAGGGTATTACTTTGCTGATATGGAGAACCCCCATGAGGAAACTTCCCTTACAAATGCAGATTAACAACAATTTTACAACTGCATAGTCTTAGAGAATTGTTTCAAGCACTGCTAGGCTAAGTGACATAGCCAGTACATTGTCCAGAATGACATAGACAATAGATCTCAGATTCTCAGAATTTTTCTATGGCATATAAAAGCTTTAGAAAATACTTTTAAATATGTTACTTCTTTCTGCCCTGAAAAAAAAAATAATTCATAGAAGTTTTAACAAATTCTTTCAAATTAAAAACAATTAGGTAAAAAAAATAGAGACTTTGTAGAACTGATGCAATAATAACTATATTCCCCTTTGAGGTCAATACTTTGAGATATGTCTGCCCCTCATCCTAGCCCAAATCTGGTAGATTTTCCTTCCTTAAGATAGGAGATCGTAGGGTACTAAGTTTACTAGAAGAGACTGGAGAGATTGAAGCTACTGCCTCCTATTACAGATGAGGTCCCAAAAGCCCAGTGACATTAAATAACTTGTCTAAGCATCAGAGGTAAGATTTAAATTAAAATCTTCTCATGGCACCATATTAACTCTCATGATCCTCAATACAGGCAGTTCTGCCACGGAGAGATATATGTATTCCCTAAAAGCACCTTGCTATGCAGACTTGTGCAATACAAAAACCACAGGGCTTATAGGGCAAATGAAGTTAGCAGGGTAATACTCAAAACTTTGTCCTCAATATGAGAAAAAGCTAGGAACCTAATAAAAAACCAGTAGCACCATTTTATATGTGTTGAATGGTTGTTGTTTGTCTTTCATCTTCCTGAGCTATCAAAGGCCAGTGGTAGGACAAAAGTCAAGATAACCAGGCTGCAGTGGTGACCTTGGCATCTTTGATGCCTGATCAAGCTCTAAGTGCTCCACAACACCTGCTTTTGTCATCTTCATGGCCATTGGAACAAATTGTTCTCATCCACCCATTCCACTGGGCAAAGTCTTCTCGTGCTTGGGATAGACATCCCCCTAACTTACCGACAGGTTTGAGGACTATCAGTTACCCTCAGCTGGTTTTAGCCTGTCTGCTGAGATGGTTTTCTGGGGTATGACCACTGTGCATACTACAGTTTCTCGGAGCCATCAGGTGGACACCAGAGGTGGATGAGCCACCCTCATAGCAAAGGTCCTCCTGAACTCTTCATACACCCTGTGGTGTCATGGTTAGAAAATGCATGAATGCTATAATAAATCACTTCAGATTGCTGCTCAGCCTGGGTTCTCTTGGGTCCTGGCTGACAATATTTCTCAAAAGTTGGACAGAAAAAAATTCCAGACCTCTGGGGCAGTGGCCGTGGTGGAAGGTAGAGGGGATGGGCATTATGAAGACCAATCCTTTTTTTTTAAATTATAAGCTTTACCTTTTGTTTTTTTACATTTTTCTTTTTCCTTTTTCCCCAATTTTTATTTAAAGTTTTGAGTTCCAAATCCTATTCCCCCTCTCCTTTCCCCTCCCTGGGACAGTAAGCAATCAGATACTGGTTCTGATGTGTAATTATATAAAACATGTCTATATTAGTCATTTTGGACAAGAAGATTCAGATAAAAGAAAAAATGAAAGAAAGTGAAAAATAGTATGCTTTAGTCTCTATTCAATCAGTATCAGTTATTTCTCTGGAGTTAGATAGTATGGTTTATCATGAGTCCTTTGGGATAGTCTTGGATCATTGTATTACTGAGAATAGCTAAGTCATTCACAGTTCTTCATTGAATAATTTTGCTGTAACTGTATCCAACCCAACCCTTCTTTATACCACAGCTCTTGTTGAACCAGAAGATACACAATAAACATGGCACTCTACTTGTGGTTTGCTTGTGGAAATGGGCATCTGGAGGGGTACAGCTTGTTGGTAACTGTGAAGAGATATAGTTTTCTGCATTCCTGATGTTTCTCTTAGGAGGAAATTGGATATAAGCAAATTCAAAATTCATTTTATGCTTAAATTGGTTCCCAATATGTTAGTCACAAAACAAATGTGTGTTTTCAAAACAAGCATCATCATATAACTGACTATATTTTTATAAATACTTATGATGCTGGCATATTTCAGTGATAGTGACTCAAGCAGCTAGATGACACAATGGATAGAGCGTTGGCCCTAAAGTGAGGAAAATCTGCGTTCACATCCAGCCTTAGGTGCTAACTAGCTGTGTGACCTTGGGCAAGTCATTTTCATAAGTACCTATTGTATGCTGGTACATTTGTAGTAATAGTCACATCTGACATATTATTCCAGGTACTTGGTACCTGCAGGTTTTTTGGGGATACCAGTGAAATACCTGCAAGCATTAGAATGCTTCTGTGATATCAACCAATCAGCATAGACCCTCCTATCAGCTCCTCTGCAGGGAGTAGGATTGTGATTCTCTGCCATTTGGACATCAGCCTTACAATGAAGTGCTTTAAACTGCTAAAAAATTAAAACCATCGTTAATCCCCCCCTTAAGTAGTATGGATTATAACTGATAGAATACTGGGAGAATAAATATAATGCCTCTTTCTCTGTTAAGTATGCCAGCGTCATCACAGGAATAAAGTACAACCTGGGAATTTGCCTCTAGAAACCATTAGAAGGACATGCTGTCCTTGGGCTGTTGACTGCAGCATTGGTTGATAGAAGTTGGTTCTTCTCATTGCCCTCAGTGCTTTTTTTTATTTGCGGCTGGTTTTTTTTTTTTCCTTTCCTGCAGAACTATTTGCCTTGACTGATTAAGTCAATGACTACATCCATTTATTTGTTTTTCTATTTTCTCCTGTTCAAATCTTTGTAAACTTGTGCCTGAAAAAAAATGGGAGAAAAGATTATGGGACTCAAGGGAAAGCAGCCCGAGTGGTGGTGGGGCTGAAACTAATATAACATATGAAGCAAAGGGAAAAAAACCAGTCATCCTTAAATATATTCCCAGAAGTGAAGCATTTTTGAACATGCATGGAACTTTTCTCACTTTCTTACTGGAGTTTTAGTGCTTTTTAAAATGACACTATATGTAGTCACACCAGGATGCATCCAGCATTCTTGAACTAGTGGCAAGATAATGTCCTTCTCCTTTTTCACTATCTGCATTTCAGAGCCAGAGGGGACCTTGGATGTCATTTAGCAAATCCGTTCCCTCTCTGCTTATGTCAGGAAATGTAGGTCCATTTACATAATTCAAGGCCATACAGTTACCTAGAAGAAGGTGAGTGCTCCCCATTCCCATACCACTACACACTCTCTGACATCAAACATATGACCTTGGACTTGACCTCTCAGCTTCAATTTTCTCATCTTTTTAAAATGAGATGATAAGAACCACACTCTCTACCTTGCAGGATATAATAGAACACATAATGCTTTAAGGTTTGTAAAGCACTTCACAAATATTATCTCATTTGATCCTCACAATAACCTTGAATGGTCAGTGCTCTTATTATTCCCACTTTACAAATAAAGACACTGAGGCAGACGGAGGCTGACTTGCCTAGAGTCACACAAATTGTAAATATCTAAGGCTAGATGTGAGCTGGGGATCTTCCTGACTCTAGGTCCAGAGCTCCCTCTCTGCTCTTCCATGTAGCTACCTCCTATTAGATTGTTTTCATGGCTCACTGCCAGGCAGAGAGAAGAATACCCCACCTCTCTTTGGACATCTCAGAAAATCATCCCCATGCTTCCAAGTCAGAAGGAAGAGCGCCAGCTGGAGGGCTGATCTACCCCTCAGAAATCCGGCTCTGTAGCCAATAAGGGTTCCCAACTTAGCCTAGTCCCTACTCCCTCCTCATCCAAGTATCCAAGTAGTCACCAAGAACAGCAACTGAGTATGCTTCAAAGGAGGTGGGGAAGGGCACCCAGAGTGCACCTGCTACATACAAACAACCCAGGAATCTGGCTTCATTCAAGCTATTTGGTCACAGACTGGTAAACTGTCAGACAAGCTTACTGTGCACAACAGATAGAGATGGTTTTTAGCCATGGTGGCATTGCTTTGGTCTATTATGGTCCCTCGATACTTGCAGTCCTATGACTTCTGTTTTCCACTTCTTTTGCTGTGCTCCCATTCTGCCCCAAATATAAGAAATCATGGTATATTATTGCAGCTAATCACAGTAATCACTAATACTGATGTCAACTTCTGTTCTTGGCAGACTAGAGGGGTTTTCATGCTGCCAGATGCACTTAAAACATGGCTTACTTCCTCATTTGGGAAGCTTACTTAAGGCCATACAGCTGCTGTCTCCTTCCTGCTCTCAGCCCATAATGATGTGAGTCTTTCACTGAGCTCCTCCAAACCAACAAGGGTCCAGAATGCTGGGCTCTGGCAAGCTTGAAATTGTTTGGATGATTCTTAGGCTTAGTCTCCTTTTCACTCTGTCTTGAGACCACTCATGGGAGACATTTCTCTATTGTCAATGAAATGTCAGTAGCATTTTTAGGGATTGGCAATGATTACATCCTCTTCCCCCCAGCCCCACATTGCATAAATCACGTCTTCTCTGATCCAAAAGTTCTGCCCTCTTTATGCTCGTCCTCTCTGTTGCCTCCCACAAGCATTATCTTCAGTTGTAAGCTACTTGCGATGAGGCATAGTGTCTGTTTATTGACTCAGTGCTCAGTTCCAATGAAGAGCAAGAAAGGTTTATGGCTAAATTCTTTGCTGGCTTAATGGTTCCCCCAGAGAATCATGTTCTGTGTTTAAAAAATTGGGGAATGTATATTTGCAGGTATATATAAATGAAGGCACAATTATAGTGATCATGGATGGAAGGACAATGTGCCATAATGGACAGAGAACAAGTCTCAGATTCAGGAATACTCAAGGTTCAGGTCTTGCCTCTGATACATAACTGGCTCCATGACTTTGAGCCAGGCACTTAATCTGTTAGTCCTCTAGGCAACCCTCAAGGATGATAAGTGGTAGAGAAAGTGTCTACCTACATTAGGAGAGGGATTTCCTTATGTGGGAGTTCCCTATATCAGTGAGATCACAAATCCAGTCCCTATCCCTACTCGCTGTAAAAATGGAAACTTAGTCAATACTATTTGGTTATGATGTTTATCGGCATTTATAAAGTGTATGGCAGGGTCAGAGGACCAGACCTTAGCATCACTTGTTATCAAGGATATTTCTATTTAGGCTACTAGCTGAGGAAGTTGGCTTCTGAGTTGGTTCTTCTACTTCTAAGAGTCTGTGATTTCACCTTTCTGGAGTCTAAGCTTTTTAAGAGTTTCTGGTGTAGAGAAATTCAAACCCTAGGCTGTAGAGTAAGCAGGTTTCATTTCTGTTTCCCAATTCTCTTAATGAGAACCTGGGACATTTGGGTAAGTCATACTCCATACCTCGACTTTTCCTTCTGAAGAGATGCCACTTGCCTGATATTGTCAAAGTGAGGAACAACATCACAAGCCATAAAAGAACTTGGGGACCTTCTAGGAAATAATCTGTGGGGTGGACAGCATGAGGAAGCACATCTCATGGCCCTTGTCATACTGGTTTTGTTAGTCATTTATCACAGCACCCTTGGTGACTAGGTCTGGTCACCTTGACCTGCCCTTGGACAAACAGGAGAGAAAGGCAATCAAGTGTGGATTGAGAAAACTCCTCCCTGATTATTCTGTGTTATTATGTTTTGCCCTGTGAGGGCACCACTTGGCTTCTCATCTAGCTCTGTATTTGTAAATAAATGCAAAGACTGGTCCTCTCCCTTCGGTGGGCTTGGCCCCTCAGCTGCCAGAGTGCTGGCAGCAGGCACTAGTTGCTGGAGGGAGTGGATAAAGAAGGATAATCTGGTTTTGATTGAAATTCTCCTGTAGGCATGCTCAAGAATTGTTCAGCAGAGCCAGATAAAAGAGTAATAATGCAGTGATATCAGTAAGAGGGAGCAGAAAGTACAGTTTAAGTCTGCAGTGAGCTTGGGAAGCTGCCCTTTTGATCTGCAGAGCTTTTGGGGCAAGATGCCAGACACCGAGGCTTCTGCAGAGCTTTCTGCTGGCTACTTCATGCAAGGGACCTTATCGTTTCATTTAAAAAGCTGAGATTTTCACACTTTGTGGTCTATATTCTCCCTGGCCCTTCTCCCTTTTCCGCTTTCATTATAACTTCAACTTAAGTTGAATGCTCACCTACATGCCTACCTCCACCATTCTTCCTCTGTCATGCCCATATTTTAGAGAGAAAATTACACTAGACTGAGTGTCCAAAAGCTGCAGATCTAGTCTAGACACAGCCATTGACTAATCATGTGATTTTGGCCATGTCATGTTTCTTTCAAAGTCATGTTTCTCAGCTATATGGCACAGTGGATAGAGTAGTGGATCTGGAATCAGAAAGTCCTGAGTACAAATCTACCCTCAGACGTATACTAGCTGTTGATCCTGAGCACATCACTTAATCCTTGTCTGCCTCAGTTTCCTCAGTGGTAAAATGAGAATAATAGCACCTACCTCCCAGGATTGTTGTGAGGAGAAAATGAAATAATATTTATAAAGCACTTGGCACAGTACCTGGCACATAGTAGGTCCTAAATAAATGCTAGTCGCTATTATTTTTACGATTAGATATTTATAATGTATTTATATTTTTATATTCAAATATGATATAATTATAAAATATTATTATCATAAAATGGAGCCAATTAAAAATGCACTGACAATCTTATAGGATATTTGTAAAGATAAAAAAAGCAATATCATGCATGTGAAAGAACTGTGAAAAAGAAAAAAAGCATGACAATATAGAAATAAAAGTGTCTTGGGTTTTTTCCCCCTATGTCCACTGGATTTTTCTAACTAGCAACAGTACAATGGAAAGAGTACTGGTTGAAAGACTTGGGTTCATACCCTGGCTATGGCACTGTGGTGTGACCTTGGGCAAGTCATATATTCTCTGAGCCTCAGTTTCCTCATTGGTCAAATGATTGATTTGAATTAGATAACCTCTGATTTGCCTTCCAGCCTTAAATCTATCATCTGTAGGAGAGTAAGAAGAAACCTCCTTCTTTCTACTCCTGTATCAAGTTAGACAGGGTTTTACTTCCCAAATTACTTTGATCATTTTTATGGCCCTGTTCTGTGGCTGGCTATTTCCTGCGGATGCTTTTACCCTGTTGTATTCTCATGCAGGGGCCATTCCAGTTGAGATGCTTTCAGGGGGCACTGAATAACCAATGACTTGCAAGCCAGTGTAAATGAGCATGTTGGTCAGTCTTTGACAGAGACGTCAGCCTGAAGCTGCAACATACACTGCCTGAACCACAGCTTCTGCCTCCTGGCATGGGGTTTGGTTTGTCTTTTTTTTTTTTCTCAGAAAAAGCACTGGCATTCATCAGAAGGGAGTCAAAGACTTTGAGAAAACATACTCATGAAATTACTCAAGAATTAGAGCAAAGGAGGTAGAACCATTTTGAAGAAGTTTAAGATAATTAGTAGTAGCCAAAGCCCCCAAGGGAGGAGGCCTTCACAGCTCATCTTTGTGGTCCAAGAGTCTTTCAGCACGGGGAGTGCTCTCCAAAATACTGCAGTACAGTTGCTTTAGATAATTTAATCAGTAAGACTTATGCTTGTGCCCACAGGCTTTTCAGTAGAGGATGCAATTACACTAGATTTAAGAAATAAATGGACTCTGATCATAGTTCACCTGACATTTTATTTCCTTTTTGAAATCTCCATTTCTTACAGATCTTTTTGCCTTCCACTTAATACTAATGAAAATAGCTAATTATAATCATACCTAGCATTTATATAGGATATTAAGGTTTACAAAACCTTTATATGTATTATCTTACAAAATATACATATATTATCTTACAAAATATACATATTACCTTACAAAACACTTTATACATATGATCTCATCTTATCCTCTCAAGTGGCATGTAGATACTGTTATTATCTCCATCTTACAGATGGGAGAACTGAGGCAAACAGAGGTTAAACATCTTGCTCCGTGCAACACAGTTGGTTAAGTGTCTGAAGCAGGATTTAAATTCATGTCTTCCTGACTCCAAGGGCAGGTAGGTGGTGCAGTGGAAAGAGCACTGGACGTGGAATCAGGAAGACTCATCTTCCTGAGTTCAAATTTGATCTCAGATACTAGCTGTGTGACCCTGGACAAGTCACTTAACCCTGCTTGCCTTAGCTTCTTCATCTGTAAAATGAACTGGAGAAGGAAATAGTAAGCCACCAGTCTCTTTGCCAAGAAAACCCCAAACAGTCACAAAGAGTCAGATGTGGCTGAAATAACTCAATAAGATGGCACCACCTAGCTGCCCATCAATCTAGTCCATTCTCCTCCCTTCAGGCCAACCTCACTCTCCAGCATTCCTGCCAGATAAATCTCTGTCTTATCTCTCCACAGATATTCTGCAGCCTCCTTCTACTCCCAGTCATTAGGGAAGAACTTCATTTGCAACTGTTCATTTAATTGCTGTCCTGGGTCTCAACTCCTTCTTCCCCTCTATATCATATAAACTAATTAGTCAGCAAATGAGTCAAACCCAGAATACTTTATCTAGATGATAAAGAAACTATTTTCTCTGGAAGTTTTTAGATATGGTTAGTTTGGTTAGCCAAAAGGGTTGATCTGGGCAGCCGCACAGTTTGACATTTAGGGAGTCTGTCTACCCAGCACTGACAGTTCCATGTAACGCCATTCATAGAATCATACAGTCAGAGTCTGGGCTGTGCTGGAGCCAGCTTGTACTGACTCACAAGAATTGATTGTCAGATTTTCAGCGTGAACATTTACATGTTGGCAACTGACAAACACTACAGATCAATGCTTGATTTATTGTTTTGTTGATTGCTCGGACTTAAGAAAGTGCTAGAGAAAACGTTAATGATGCAAATTAAACTCAGAAGTGTTTGCATGTGTACTTTTTTTCTGCAGAGGGCTTAAGGCCCCTCATATACTCACCCACACTTCTGAGGAGCTGCAGGTTGGTCCCTTAAACTTTGAATAATGATGCTGAAAGGGACACTAGAGGTCACCTGGTCCTACTTTGTACCCAGCGTGTGAATCCCCTACTTTAACATCAATAAATCACGAAACATTTATCAAGTGCCTTCTCAATACCAGGCACCATTTATACTATCCCCCAATGGACGGTACTCTGGTATGTTTGAACTCTTCCAGTGATAAAGAACTCACCACTACATGATATAAGTCCATTACTGGACAAATCTAATTATTTGGACAGTCTTCCTTCCACTGAACTGAAATCTGCCTCCTTTAGATTTCCATTTATTGGTCATAGTTCTACCTTCTAGTGTTACATAGCCCTATTTTCCATAACAATCCTTTGCATTGTCACTCATGTTTTTGTTGTCCTACTAAACTATGTCCTCCCAGAAGTGGTCATAGTACTCTAGATATAGTCTGTCCACATGTGATCTAAGCCCCATGATCATGTGTAATCTAAAATCGCATTAGCATGAGTTGGCATCCAGGCTTGCCTGTTCCACTCCCAACCATTTTTGTCTTTTGGCAAGTTTCCTTGTACTCCACATTGTCATATTTGGGTGTCATTTCCCTTTATACTGATCACTCATTATATACATGCTAGTATGCAGAAAGTATTCCTGAGGCCTATGCCCAAGAATTATATTTTCAGTTTGAGTCCCATAGCACACAAGGAACTTACAAACATGTAAGTAGCCCTCAGCAGAGGTTCATCAGCTACACCCAGTGTACCAGAGACAGTGGTTCACACTGACTGTAAGAAATTCAAGATAAACGTAAGAAAGCACGTATGAGAAATTACAAGGTCTGGACTGGCACTCACACAGTTCCATTATTTTGTTTATGAAGCAAATCTCTTAAGTTGCTATAAATCTTCTTCTCCAAGTTTAGGGACTGCAGCCATCAAAATCCTCGTCCAACCTGCCAGGAAGGTTACCTTCACATACTTCCAGCTAGCAAACATGCTGATTAAAATCAGTAAGTTGTTTTCCCAAGAATGAGTGATAGTGGTCTAACCTCATCTCCCTCCCTTAGCCTGGTGGGACAGGCTACATGCCGCGCGTGCGTGCGTGTATGTGTGTGTGTGTGTGTGTGTGTTTTAACCTGGATTTTAGCAAGAGTTTGAACAAAATCTTCAAAGCTATTCTGCATTAAAATAGGCACCTGATAAATGCTTACTGAATTGAATGCACTTAAATGGATGAAGCAAAGGACTTTTTCCCAATTGGAGCTATCCCCAGGTGCAGTGGACTGCCTCAGAAGCAGTGAGCTTCTCTTCCGTGTGGGTTTAAAGTGAAGGCTGGATGACCATGTCTTGGGGATACCTGAGAAGGGGATTTTCTTAGACAAGAGTGGGTAGGGAAAGATGATCCAGTTCCCTTCTAACTCTCAAATTCTGTGGTTCTGTGAATTAGGAAAGGAGCCAAATAGAAGAAAGTTTTCAAGTAAGTATTGCTTTAGTCCTTGAACTAAACTAACAAGTTGTGACAAGGTAGATATCCATCAGGGACCTGCTTTAATGAACAGATAAAAATAAGTTGTAATTAGAATATAAATCATCATTATGTAAATAGACTCTTTTAGAATGCTTAAGAACAGTCTGTTCTCTTAAATCAATTAAGTCTACTTAATCTTGATTATGCTAAGCATTTTCTTGACACATTCAGTCCGCATTTCTTAACAATAATTATTTGCATAATTATTTACTTTTATAAATAATTACTTGCTCATCAAATTTGCAGATGATACCAAGTTAGAAGGGACATCTAATATAGTAGATGACAAAGTCAGAATCCACAAGGATCTTGACAGGCTATAGAGCATTGCACTGAATCAAATAAGGTGAAATTCAGTATAGATAAATGTAAAATCTTTCAGTTGGGTACAAAAAATCAACTTCCCAAGTGTAAGATGATAAAGGTATCAGACAGCAGTCACTCCCCCCAAAATGGAGGTTTTTAGTGGATTTCAAGCTCAAGATGAATCGGCAGTGTGTGGATAACTTCCAAAAATAGGGAGTTAATGATTCCATTGTACATTATCATTATCAGACTTTATCTGGAATGTTAGATTCAGTTCTGACCTTAAAAAACGCATTAATAAGCTAGAGAGTGTCTATAGTGAGGCAACTAAATGGGTGAAGTGTTAGAAGACATAATATGGAGATCAGATGAAGGAATTGGGCATATTAAGTCTGGAGAAGAGAAAATGGGAAGTATGGGGACACAATACCTGCCTCCAAGCATTTAAAAGGTTGTCACCACCATGGAAGACAGATTAAAGGCGAATCTAGGCTTCATGTCAGGAAAAGCTTTCTAATAATTAGAGCTTCCCAAAAGTAAAGTAAATGTGTAAACATTTATATTTATATCTGTATTACACATATGCACATATATAGGTATAAAGGCATGAGTATGCAGTCCTATAAGCACATTACATGCACATACATATGTATGTGTATGTGTTTACATACACTTTAATATATAGCGTGTATGTGTGTGTGTTGTCAACCTGAACGTTTGATTAAAGAGGCAAACATGTTAGGTGACATATAAATCCATATTGTTTATTCCCTTAAAGCTAGCAGATATATGATCATGGAGCCAGAAGGAAACTCCTGACTGATATAAGAATGACCAGGCTTAAATATGTTTTAGAACAATCCCAACTTAGGGTCTCTATATCACTGAAATTTATGATCTCTAGATCTTTACCCATATTATGAGAAAGGCATGTTCTTAATTGAATAGGTGGTAAATACAATGAGATAAGAGAGTGGACAAAGTATCAATTGAAATTATGACACGGGATATCTGTTTTCTTTACCATTAACATGTCATAACATAGTATATGTCCATAAAATTATTATGATAAGAAAAAGTCCCATTATTCAAGATAGTGTCTCAGGTGAAGGTTCTCATTCTTAAACAGAGGAAAAATACTCTAAAGTCAGCCCCATCTGGCCTTGTTGGTCAGAAGTATTCTCTGAGTTTGCTCAGAGGATAAAGAAGCTGTTAGGTCTTCTTCTGGTTGATTAGTTCAGGCTCTGGCCCTTATTGTGGTTATTAAATTGATATTAAATGATTATCAGTGTATATACATATATATGTATACCTACACACACATACACACAACATACAGTGTCTCCTCTAGGAATATGCTCCTCAGTCTTGGGCAGGACCCAACTCAACTAGGAGACCTTATGTTTGTTTAGAGTATAAACGGAATCTAACCTAGGTGAATTCCGGCCTTAACACATTAAACTTGTGTCCTTGTCCATTAGAATTTAGGGTAATCCAGCTCAGAAAGACGGAAGCCAACCAGACTGGTCTGGATAGAGATGGATTCCTTTGTCCAGATTGCTGCAGGTGACTGAGTTTCATGATCAAGCCAGGAGGAGCTGAAGGCTTTCAACCTACCTCCTCATTTGAAAGTCTACCACCTCATTAATTGTTCACCAATCAGAATTATTTTCACCTGTCAGGGGTACCCCCTTTTCCAAAGGCATTTAAGTATCCAGGGACCTCCATGGTTTTGTCTTTGGTTATGAAGAGAAACCAATGATCATCAATATATTGATTATCAGCTAGCTTGATCAATTACCCAGATTATTATTTATCCAGATTATTAATTACCCAGAATCTCTGTCTCTTGGGTTTTCATTCATCTCACCCTATACCATATTTTATAGTTGAGAAAACTCAGGCACACGGAAGTGATTTACCCAGTTACAAGTATCTCAGACACCAGCTGTCACCCTAGACAAATCACTTAACCCTGTCTGCCTCAGTTTCCTCATCTGTAAAATAAGCTGGAGAAGGAAATGCCAAAGCACTCCAGCATCTTTGCCAAGAACAAAAGGGGTCAAGAGTAGGACATAACTAAAATGACTGAACAACCAAACAGTTTGAGGTTGGATTTGAACTCAGGTTGACCTGACAGCATTTGACTGCCTCTACTTCTAACCTCTGTGGCCTAGTAAAACAAATTTAATTACTATTCCATATAAAAACCCATTTCATATATAATACTTAAACTAGCTATTATGCCCTCTCCTAAGCCTTCTTTTTTCCATGTCAAAGTCCCTATTTCCTCAAGTGATGGATTGGTTTTGATATGGTTTTGAGTCTCTCTGTCTTTCTACCCTTTTCAGGCATCAGTTGATCTGTCAATAATTTTTCTAAAATGTGACCATATGTGATCTGGTCAAAGCAGAGAGAACAGGGATGCTGGTATCCTCTTTTTTGGTGATGCTATACCTCATTACAGTGTTGAATGAAAAAGTATATGTTTGTATTCCTTAATAAAATTTCAGTGTAAATTTTAATTACAAGCTGACTGAAACTTGGAAGATATCATGAAACTATATTTTTTAATCTCTTAACATTATTAAAATGGAATTTGAAGAACAGAAAAATCACTAAGTACATGGGTTACATGAAACCAAGTCTTAAGCTCTCTGGCACTGCGAAAGGGAACTCTAAGAGAAATATGAGTGCCCTAAGTCAAAGACTAATAGAATAAACCTGCTCATGAATAAGAGTTTAAGTAACTGGGTGAGATTTTGCATTAAAAAAAACAGCTTTGTTTAGAAAAGCCATTCTGTTCAACTTGGTTCGGGTGGGAGGAAGATGTTTTCAGTTCTGGGAATTTGGAGGGGTGGGTTCAGGAAGGGGTTAGGGGAAAACTGAAGAAGAGAGAAGCTTTCCCTTAGCCATATTCTAAGTTTAGGGGCAAATAGGTGGTACAGTGGATAGAGCACCAGTGCAGGAGTCAAATCTCACCTCAGACACTTGACACTCACTAGCTGTGTGACCTTGGGCAAGTCGCTTAACCCCAATTGCCTCATCCTGGGTCATCTCCAGTCATCCTAAAGAATATCTGGTCACTGGATTCAGATGGCTCTGGAGGAGGAGTGAGGCTGGTGACCTGCACAGCCCTCCCTCACTCAAAGCAAAGTCAAGTACAATCATGTCAGTATTTCTCAGATGACTTGGTCTTCTTTGGCAATGAAGGATGAACACACACACATTCTAAGTATATATCCTGGGTTTTTGAAGGGGTGCATGTTTGGACCTATAATCTCATCATTGTAGGAAATACATGATATAAAAGTGTTCCCCTTCTCATGCAGGTCAGCAGTTCATCTCTACAGTTCATCTCTACTTACAAAGAGAAACACTTGAGTCTGAGAGAAGTTAAGTGACTTGCCCATGGTCAAATTAGTATATCAGATAGGTCTCTTGAACAGATGTCTTCCTAACTCCAAGGCTGACTTTTATGCACTGTGTATATATACCTGTATTACCTATATACACCCCTACACATATTGCACAGTGTGTGTGTGTGTGTGTGTGTGTGTGTGTGTGTGTGTGTGTGTGACAGAGACAGAGAGATTTAGGGTCTTGGATTTCATTACTGAAAACCTGCTTGATACATTTTGATCCAGCAATGCCACTGTATTATATTGTATCCACTGTATTGGTCTGTATCCCAAAGAGATCATTAAAAAGTGGGAAAGTACCCACATGGACAAAAATATTTATAGCAGCTCTTTTTGGGGGTGACAAAGAATTGGAAACTGAAAGGATGCTCATCAGTTGGGAAATGGCTAAACAAGTCGTCATATATGATTGTAATGAAATACTATTGTGCTGCAAGAAATAATGAGCATGGGGATTTCAGAAAAACCTGGAAAGACTTACATGAAGTGATGCTGAGTGAAATGAGCAGAACCAGGAGAACACTGTTCATGGCAGCAGCAGCACTGTTGTCTGATTAACTATGACAGGCTTCGCTCTTCTCGGCAATACAAAAAGACTTGGGATGAAAAATATCAACATCCGGAGTACAAATGCAGATACTTTCTCTCTTTTTTCCTTTCTCATGGTTTTTCCCTTTTGTTCTGACTCTTCTTTCACAGCATGACTAATGTGGAAATATGTTTACCATAATTGTACATGCATAACCTATATTAGATTGCTTACTATCTTGGGGAAGGGGGAAGAAAGGGAGAAGGGAGGGTAGGAGGGAGAAAAGTTTGGAACTCAAAATTTTATAAAACTATCTTTACATGTAATTGGAAAAAATACTATTAAGGGAAAAAATTCCTTGGTTCAGATCATTTTACACATTAACATCAATATTGTAATATGATAGTCACTTGTGAAAGACTTAGCTATTGGCTACTCTGATCAATACTATGAGCCAAGACAATTCTGAAGAGCTCGTGATGAAAAAAATGCTGTCCACCTCCAGAGAGAGAACTGATTAACTCTGAGTGCAGATTGAAACATGATTTTTCACTTTCTTTTTCTTTCTTTTTTTCTTTTTGCTGTGGGTAGGGAAGATATGGCGAATATGGAAATGTTTGCATGATTTTACATGTATAATTAATATCGTATTGCTTTCCTTTTCAAAGGGTGAGGGAGGGAAAGGAAGAAGAATTTAGAACTCAAAATTTTAAAAAAGAATGTTAAAAATAATATTTTTAAAAAGAAAAAAGACTATGGTTAATTGAAAGACATCCATCCCAGGTTTTCCATATTCATAGAGACTGTTATTAAGTTATACTAAAAGAAAAAAACTTAAGTGCATTCCAGCTGAGAGTACCAAGACACCATTCAGAATGAAAACATTATATGGTTACTGTATTATATTGTATCTAATAGGGTATGTATTATATTTTATCCTTCTTAACATTAGGATTCTAGCTAAGTATAATTAAAAAATAACTTTGTTCCTTTGAACTTAACAGTCAACCCCAATTCCAGAGTGATTTCAAGAGTAGGAGAATCCCCTCCCCTCCACATGACTCCTTCTCTCTGTCACCTTTTTCCCCATTCTTTTTGTTGTTGCTCAGCCTACATTCTCGAAGAGGACCACTGCCATCACGAGAGTGATGGCTTTCTTGACTTGCTCTTGAATTAGATTTAAGTGAGGTAGAGCTGCGCTAAGCCATCAGCCTCACTCTCCTCCTTAGCTTCTGTATACCCTCTTCTCAGAGCATCTGTGGTATCAAAGAATAGTGGAAAGAGAGCCAAGTTTGGAGTTGGACTTGAATCTTGGCTTTGCTTCTTATTCTTTATCTGACCTTAGGCAAGTTGCACAACCAAACGTGGGGATAGAGTGCTGAGAAAGTGTGAAGCATGGCAGAAGGCCAGTGGGAGGAAAGACATGGAGGTAGCATAGTGGGCAGGACAAGGACCTGAGCACAGACCTCATTCCTTAGACCTCCTCCATCTTAAATCCTTCCTTCTGAGACTACTCCCAATTTTCTGGCACATACTTGTCTGTATGTAGTAGTTTGCATGTTGTCTCCGTGTGAGCTCCTTGAGAGCAGGGGCTGGTTTTGTATTTGTTTGCTTGTTTTCCTTCCCCAGGGCTTAGCACAGAACCTGACAGAAGAAGACATTTCAGACTAGTTTACTGACAGAGCAGTCAAGCAAACAGCGCAATGACTCTGGGAACCTGGGAGACAGAGAGCAGTGCCCCTCCCCAAATGGAGGTGGGGAGGAGTGAGGCAAAGCAAGCTAAAAGCTAACTCAGCCAGCTTCCCAGCTTTACCTAAAGCAGCTCTCCAACTGCCTCATAGGCTATCTGTTGTACCTTAATCCAATTTCAGCGCAGTCTGGAACTTTGGAAACATCCGGATATTAGACTGCTTTTGTCAGGTCTCTGGATGAAGGAGAAGTGGAAGGGACAAAACTCTGTGCCCACTGTTACCAGATGCCCTAATCCTACTTTGGAGGAGAGATTCTTAACCTTTTTTATGTCATACATCCCCTACTCGACACTCTGGTGAAACCTATAACGCCTTCTCAGAATAATTTTTTAAAATGATAATTAAAGAAAATGATAAATTTCAGTTAGAATATGGTGAAAATAAAAATGCATTCTCTTCAAATTCAAGTCCACAAAACTCGCTGAAATCTATCCATAGACTTCACAGCCCCCAGGTTAAGAATCCCTGTTTTAGAAGGTGGACATTTAGAATAAACCAAGTTTATACAGTAGCAAAGATGGTGTTTTGTATCTTTTTTCAATTTCTTTTTACTTTTTAAATCATTTATCATTTCTATCACAACAGGAACATACTTCCTACCCATTTTCCCTGCTTCTATGAAAAGTGATTTCATCTCATTACCCCCTCAGAATATTGCTTAGAATGACTATATGCTGAACTACCTAATGATCAGATGTTGGAAAAGTCTCCAGTCCCTGGGTATTTTTATGGTAGCAATCATTTACTTCCCCCTTTATTAGTTTTTTTTCAAAACAAGGTTTAAATATATTATTTATTACCCAATAACTTGCCATGACTTGCAGAAAATGCATCCATTATTTCTTTTTGTCTGTATTACTCCTAAGGAAAATCTTTTATTTTACCTATTAGGACAGTTTAAGCTATTATTTACAAGCAATTTTGTGGCTTCTGTAACTCAATGAAATCTCTTTCATTTTGTTTTATAGGAAGTTTGAATTTTAAAAACTACTATAATGTGAATATGTTCCTATCTTTTTATCTTTGTCCAAAATGACTAAGTGGTTTGAAAGAGGAGTAGTTTGTGTTTTGTTTTTACCAAGATATTCTCAAGACAGATATTATTTGTTTCCTACCTTAGATTTTACAGTTCCCTCAATTTCTAGTATGTAAAAGTCATGTTTAGATACTTTCTTACCAGGATAATCCAATGATCCTCTGTCCCTCTCCTCACTTTATTTCTTTTTCCCCGAATTACATGTTAAAACAATTTTAATGTTTTTTAAAGTTTTGAGTTCAAAATTCCAGTCTTCCCTCCTTGCCCTCCCATCTTCCTGAGATGGTAAGCAATCAGATATGGGTTATACCTGTGCAATCATCTAAAACATTTCCATGTTTTAGACTCAAACAACAACAAAGAACTAAAGATAGAAAGTGAAAAAATATTATGCTGTAGCCTGCATTCAGACAATACACAATATCAGTTCTTTCTCTGGAGGTAGGTAGCATGTCTTTGGGATTATCTTCAATCATTGTATTGCTGAGAATAGCTAAGTCGTTCATTGTATAATATTGTTGTTACTGTGTATAATGTTTTCCTGCTTCTGGTCACTTCACTCTGCATCAGTTCATGTAAGTCTTTCCAAGTTTTTCTGAAACCATCCTACTTGTTATTTCTTATAGCACAATAATATTCCATTATATTCATATACTACAACTTACTCCACCATTCCCCAATTGATGGGCAACCCTTTGATTTCCAATTCTTAGCCAACACAAAAAGAGCTGCTATAAATGTTTTTGTACAAATAGGTCCTCTCCCTCCTTTTTTTTAAATCTCTTTGGGATAGAAACCTGGTAGTGGTATTGCTGGATCAAAAGACATGGACAGTTTTATAGCTCTTTGGGCATAACTCTAAATCGCTCTCCGGAATGGTTGGATCAGTTCACAGCTCCACCAGCAGTTCTCACTTTATTTCCAAAACCATTTATTAATCTCTTAAGTCCCTGACCTCATGGGGCTTATTCTCCAGCAGTAGGTACATAACTCAAACATAAGATCCTATAATTGGTACAAAGAATTATGGAAGCTCAAAAAAGTAAAGCTAGTCTAACTGAAGGGATAAGTATATGTAAGAAGTAGCATTTGAGTTGGACATTAAAGATGGGCAATATTCCAAACTTCCAGATCCATAAAGAGTTCAGTATTGTCACATTTCTATATGTTCATGTTCTCTTTGAGAGCAAGACTTCTTTTTTTATTCCCAGCACCCCGCCTCGCACGTAGTAAATGCTTAATAAATACTGTTAATTGACTGTTTCCCCCATCAAAATGACTGTGTATTTACTTATCTGTGTACATAGTGTATATCTTTGAGACAGGGATGGTTGATTTTTGCTTTGTATCTACAGCACCTACCATTGTGTCTTGAATATAGCCAGCACCAATCAATGCTTTTTAAACTTAATTTAGGTAAACTGAACTAGAAACAAAGAAAAATGGGCACCATTTCAAAAGAGAGAGAAAGGTTGGGGTTTAGAGGTGAGAAAAATACTTTGGCATAGGAAATGGCATAAACAAAGATATGGAAGGCAATGAGCATGCCTACAAGATGCAGCTGATGGTGCAGGGCCCTGGAGTAAGGAAGATCCGAGTTCCCAATTCAGCCTCACCACAAGCTGTGGAACTATGAGCAAGTCACTTAACTTCTGCCTCATTTTCCTCAACTGTAAAATGGGGATAATAATAGCACCAGCCTTTCAGGTGATTGTTAAGATCAAATGAAATAATAATTGTAAAAAGCATTCAGCACAGCACCTGGTATATAGTAGGCATTATTTTTTAAAATGTTTATTCTGCATCCCCTTTTTCCAAGAGATGACAAGTCATCCAGTTTGGCTACAGCATGGCAGATGTGATAGGAAGTAGGGAAGACTCTGAGCGCCATTTGCTAATGTATGGGGTTTTTTAAATTTTATTTTTATATTACATACATTTCGAGATTACTCCCAATTTGTGAGAGGTCTCTTGTAAAAAAATTTTTTTTAATTTTAAAAGGAACACAGTTAAGTAAAGCAAATAATATAATGACCTCATCTGAAAGAGGTGCAACATTTCTCATCTGTAGGACTCCCCCTACCTCTGTCTTTTAAAAAAAATTAACAAAAATCTATTTTCTCCTTCTTATACCTCCTCCTCATGGTAGGAGGGGTAGAAAAACAAATTTCTTATAACAAATATGCATTCAAGCAAAACGTATTCCCTCAATGGCTCTGTGTGTGTCTATATGTATATGTATGTATGTATACATGTAAACATATTTACATACATACACATATATATGTGTATATATACCAAAATATGTCTCATCCTGAACCTTCAATCCATCCTCTCTCTGCAATGGATAGTATGTTTTCTCATTAGTCCAGAATTGTGAGGGGTGATTGTATCACTCATAATTTTCCAGCTATATGATTTGCCCTCCAAATAAGTAGTGAAAAAGGCAAAATGACAACTCATATTCTAGGCTGAATCACAGAACTTATTTTAGTTTTCACTCCTTTTATTTGGAAATCCATGCCCCGTTTCCCAGAAACACTGACCTATAAAAGCTTAGACACAATAGGAGAATGAGCTGAAAAAACGGATGCACTTTGGAAATGATGCTTCGATCTCATGTCTACGGTTTCCCCCACTCCCAGCCAAAATCAGCAGGAACGCTCATGCAACCTTTATGCTTTGTGGTATTTTACAGCGTTTCTGGTGGGGAGCTTTTTGATCGAATAGTGGAGAAGGGATTTTACACGGAAAAAGATGCCAGTACTCTAATTCGCCAGGTCTTGGATGCAGTCTACTATCTCCACAGGATGGGAATCGTACATAGGGACCTCAAGGTAAGACCATCATTTCCTGGTAGTAATGAACTGAATGAAAGCTTATAAGCTGTAACCCCTTGCTGTTTCATGAGATCTAATTCCCATTTCTCTTAATTGACTAAATGGTAAAATGTCACACTGTTTATCTCATAATTAACATATTTATATTGTATGTGAACACTATACTCTACATAGTTGTAGATTTTTAAAGTCAGTGGAAAGCCAGCTAATGCACATTAATTAAGCATCGATTACATGCCAGGAAGAGGCAGCTAGGTGGCTCAGTAGAGAGAGTGCTAGACCTGGAGTCAGGAAGACCTGAGTTCAAATCTGGCCTCAGATACTTACTAGCTGTTTGACCCTGGGCAAGTCACTTAACCACTATTTGCCTTAATCCACTGGAGAAGGAAATGGCAAACACTCCAGTATCTTTGCCAAGAAAACAGCATGGAGAACATTGAAGTGCTATGGTCCATGGAGTCACAAAGACATGACTTAACAACGATGTGTCAGGCATCATGCTAAGTACTGAGAATACAAAGAAAGGCAAAAGACAGTCCCTGCCCTCACAGACCTTACAGACTGAATAATAAATTGTTTTTATTTATTTATAATTTATTTATTAGGCTTGTGATTTCATTGATGTATGGAGCTTCTGGTGAGGAAACTTTCTCTTCTATCAGTGCAGGTCAACACTGGTTCTGCAATTGATAGACATAGAATTGCCTGGGGACCTTGAGGGGTAACATATTTGGCCCAGAGTAAAAGAGCCAGGACATGTCAAGAGGCAGGGTGTGAATCCAGGGATGGCTGTCTATCCAGTATGCCACACCATCTCTCATAAACATAAGATCATAGCATCCCAGGTGTAGAGCTGCAAGGGGCTATATTAGGTGAATCCAACTGTCCCATTTTACAGATATGAACAAAGTGAATCCAACTGTTCCATTTTACAGATGCGAACAAGGCCCACAGACATTAATTTACCCAGGGCTGGATTTTATATAGCCAACAAAATCAAATTTTAAGAGGTACTCTGGGGTTGTGTCAAAGGCAGGAAATTGTAGTCTTTAGTTTTTCACCATAAAGTAATATACATTCTCTATGTGTATGTCTCTGTCTCTGTCTCTGCTCTCTCTCTCTCTCTCTCTCTCTCTCTCTCTCTCTCTCTCTCTCTCTCTCTCTCTCTAACTATCCTTCGATGACCCTTCCTTTACTGGATGTAGCAATATGCACTTTTTGCTACCTGATAGGTTTCTTAGGATTTCAGAAAGATTATCACACCTTCAAGGGTTTCTTAAATCCTTCACTGAGCTAAATAAGCCCATCCATTGCCTGTACACCTAGGAAGCATTTTCCCACTATCAGATTGTTTTCCAAATACAGCAGGCAGTTTTTAAGAGCCAAGTTAGTAGCCATGTAGGAGTAGAATGAGTGGGCTGATTATTGGTACTTATTTAAAATAATTTCTAAGGAGAATAATAGGACATATCATGGTGGGTAACATTTATTTCCTCTTAGAAAGACAGAAACATTGGCTTTATGGGATATATATTGTATTCACTCCCACATTGTCCTTAAGGGGAAGTGTTTCCAATTTGGATTGGATTGAACTGAAGCTTTTAGACCATCAAAGTCACAGCATGTAATTGCTGAAAGTAGAACACTGCCACTTTAGAGTCCCTTTGTAATCTCCCAAAAAGGTTTTGGACTCTGTGAAGTAGGATAAGATTAGATTATGAATTTTTATAAACTTCTAAGAGAAATAAGCTAATCTACTTAACTTCATGATCCCAAATTACAAAGATTATAATCATACAGAAGAGTTCATGATGTATCTCCCCTCTAGTCTTTAAAAAAACCCCATTTTACATTTTTGTATCCTGATAAGTTGTTAGGGGATAGAAATCATCCCATTTTAAAATACACAGGCACAAGGAAAGCGAGTATGCACCCATTTCCCCCAGTGGATTTCTTTGTGAACCCTAGTTAGGAAAATATTCAGAAAATTGAACTGACTAGAGGTGTTTATTCACTCAAAAGCAAACTAAGCCATTGTCATAGATACATTTGGGTAATGGACATTCCATCTTGATGGGAGAATAAGGAGTAGGGTAGTGTTTTATTTTTGTTTTTTTAGTCCCTGATATTTTTTCTAGTGTAATATTTTCTCTCTGCCTCAATTATCTGCACTTTGCACAGCATTATTTTGTTCTTTCCTAGAATATATTACCTAAAAAGCAGGTTAATTTTTATCGACAAAAGTAGCGAATGGGAAGAACATTACTACCAATGTGAAAGTTGGTAGGAAATCACTAAAGGAAAGAAAATCTAATTTAGCCCAGCAGAATGTTAGAACATTCACCCCAAAGTACAGATTTTACAAACTGTTCCTTTCGAGGTTAGTGTAAATGAGTAGCATAATTCATTATTAAATGGATTTTTAATACTAATACCATCAACTAAGAAACTAATTTATTGAACATCTCCCATGTGCCAGTCATTGTGCTAGATATTGTTGATGAGAATACAAAGGATGAGAAGAACCCTACTCATGAGAAGCTTACATTCCAATGGGGAAAGAAATAAACCATATTAGGCAAAAATGGATGTATTGACCATGCAGCTCCACCTTCCTGTGTGTGTTGTCTTCCCTATTAAAACTCTTTGGGAGTAGTGACTGTCCTTTTTTAAAGCCACTTCCCCAGTACTTAACACAATGCTTGGCATATAGCAAGCACTTAATAAATGCATTTTCTTTCATTCTTTCTAAGTCTTTGATATCCACTTAGACTTCTTAACAAATGTCACTTTCCCATCTCTCTCAGTGGAAATTCCAGAAGTAGAAAAGACACGTGAGGATGGAAAGAGAAATAGAATCATATGACAGATAATTAATTATGCTTCCTCCTCCTGATCATCATCATGGTCTCACCACTTTAAAAGCAAACATAACTGAGAGGTGGTTTTGTTGCTTGGTGATTCTCCTTCAGCTAGCATAGGAATTGAATGAACAGTTTCTCACCTATCTCACTGTACTATTTAAAAATTAGTAATGCTAGGAAGTCTACAGGTCAACCCAAAGAAAGATCTAGCTTGCAATCATGCTATACATTTCATAATTTAATGGCCTTGTTTGAACTTCAATTGTTATGAGAGGCTGCCATGTTTGATCTCACGTATTAGACATTGTCTTCTCTCAGACTTAACCCAGATGTATAAAATATTTATATTTGTTTTTCTGCCTCTTCCCCCTGTGTTAGCCTGAAAACCTTTTGTACTACAGCCAGGATGAGGAGTCCAAAATCATGATCAGTGACTTTGGGTTGTCCAAAATGGAAGGTAAAGGAGATGTCATGTCTACAGCGTGTGGCACTCCAGGATATGTGGGTAAGTACACTCATGAGTAGTTGTTCTAGGAGTGTGTATGTGCATTTGGGGACTTCATGAGTCTCTTTAAGTATATAAAGCCAACCAGTGCCCAACATAGACTCAGTTCCCTTGGGGACAGAATAAAAAGGCCATAGGTTTTGGGGATGTGGCTGGTAACTCCCTATTACCAGGATCAAATGTTTGACTTTTAATGCCCTTCTTAACCTTTCTCCTTCCTACCTTTCCAGTCTTCCGACATGTTACTCTCCTCCATATTCTCTATGATGCCATGATACCGACTTCCTTTCTGTTCTTCATACAAAACATTCCATTTCCTAACTCTGAGCATTTCCACTGGCTGCTCCTACCCTGGAAGGCTCTCTCCTTCCTTATTCTGATTTCTAGATTCCTGGTTTCCTTCAGATCCCAACTACATCCCACTTTCTGCAAGAAGCCTTTCTTGATCCCCCTTAATGCTACTGTCTTCCCTATGACATCTCCAATTCATCCTGCTATACATCTCGTTTGTAAAGTTGTTTGCATGTTGTCTCTTCCACTAGAAGGCAGGGACTGCTTTTTGCCTTTCAGCAATAGCTTGTCTCATTGCCAGTAATTAAACACAACCCTTAAATTATACACACACAACAGACACTGACTTGACATGAGCGCATCTGCTGTTCAGGTGCTGCAAGGGGGACTTGGTACGGCAGAGAACACTCCAGGCAAAGAGACAGGAGTCTTGCTTTCTCAGCTCATCTCTGCTCTTAGCTGGCTGTGTGACCTTGAATACCTCATTTCCCTTCTCCATGCCTTGGCTTCTCCATCTGAAAAATGAGAGGGTTGAATCAAATGATCTCTAAGATGTGTCCCTGTGTTAATATTCCATGATCAAGTCAGATAGTATATGTAGTTATTGCTATTCAGTCATTTCAGATTCTTTGTGACCCCATTTGGGGTTTTCTTGGAAAAGATACTGGGGTGGTTTGCCATTTCCTTCTCCAGCTCATTTTAAAGATGAGGAAACTGAAGGAAACAGGCTTAAGTGTTAAGTGACTTGCCCAGGGTCACACAGCTACTGATTGTCTGAGGTGAGATTTGAACTCAGGTCCTCCTGACTCCAGGCCCTGCACCCTACCCATTGTACCACCTAGTTGCCCCATTAACATAAGGACATTGGACTTAGTGTACAAGGTCCCTATTATCTCTAAATCTATGATCCTAAGAAGATTTCCAAAGTGCTCTGTCTACATATGTATACATATATATGTGTATGTATGTATTATTTGGAGGCTATTAATCCAAGGTGCTCATGTTTCAGATGAGACCTAGCAAGGTAAAGTGACTTTGCCCATGATTACAAGTGGCAAAGCTGGGATATGAACCTAAGACCTCTGAACTTAAAGCACTATGTATATTTTATAGATGATGATGGTGGTGGTGATGATAGTGGGTCCATTTGAATAGATTTTAGAACTGAGAGAGACCTTAAAGATCAGCCAGTTCAACCTCTTTGTTTTGTAATCAAGGAAATTGAGACCTGGAGAAATTCAGTGACTTATAAGTAGCAGACCTAAGATTCACTTACAGGTTTTCAGAATCCAAATCCAATGCTTTCCCCACTTTACAGCAATTCTTCAAGTCCTTATATAATGAAGTCTGGGACTGTGTCAGATGCACCATCACTTTGTTTTCAATGTTTCCTTTGGGGCGTTTCATATGTCATATCCAATCATTCTTTTTTTTAATGTTGCTGCAGTTTAATGGATGGAAGACAAGAAGGAAAGAAAACAGAGTTACAGAAAGGATAAGATTGAACAGAGGGAAAAGATTAAAGGTCAGGGGGGAAGAGAAGAGGGGATAGGCATGGCAAAACTAAGATGACACCATTTGCCTGCATCTAAAGCCCCAGGCCATTGTATGGCCAGTCATGCTTCTCTTTTCCTCTAAATTGTATGTGTTGGATAGCAGGTATGGAGTAATCCTAGTGAAATAGCCTATCTCATTCTGCTTCTTGGCATATTTGTGTCTAAAGCAATAAGATAGTGGAAGTAGGAAAGAACCAAACCATACATGTCATAAGGGCTTTGGTGTGTGTGTGTGTGTGTGTGTGTGTGTGTGTGTGTGTGTACATACATGCATGGGGGAGGGGGAGGGAGAGAGACAGATCTGTACAAACCAGTGAACAAGCAGAAAATAAAAATCAATGCTATTTAATCCCATGGTCTCCTAAAAGGAATGAGGAGAAGTATCTATTCCACCCACACTGAATCACGGCAATTATAAAATGAAAACCCTATTAAGTCATGTTGTTCAGTCACTCTGCCAGTATGGGGTTTCTTTTTTTAATTTAACCTCCTTTTATTGATTATTACAAAGTCTTTGGCACAAATCTATACTCATGTTTTAGTCATTTGCTACAAATATATAAAACATATCCAAGTAGACAGAGAATACTAGAGGGTGTCATGTCCACATGGAAAAGAAAAACTGTTCTCTATGTAATAATGCAACCAATGTAAAAATTTCAAGGACAATTGGCAGAAAATGTTTTCAGGATTTATTTTTTCAATGAAGCTATGATACTATGATATGTGGTCAAATCCAGACTATGAATCTGCTACACAGTACTGTGCATCCATCCAGTTTTCACTTTTAAGTATATCTTTTAAAATATGATCAAATAATCCTGACCAAGAATATCGATGATTGTATGTTGTACCATTTTAATTTTTGATGTTTGAGGATATTTCTTTCAAAATAAATCTTTGGGTTTTTCTATTTTGGCTAAAAAACTAGAGAGGCTATGAGTCTGAACATGAACTCTTCTGGATTTCTAAATAATTGTCAGCCAAACTGTATGGTTTTCTTACTGTTTTGCTTACTTTCTGGTGCTGCTGAAGTACATGGAGCCATGACTGTTCCCATTCTCAGTGCCTGGGAAACAGTACAGGGAACTAGCATGTTGGGTTTTCTTTTCTTGAGGAAGCACAGGGGGGACAGAGAGAAATATGGATATTCTGTTTAACAAATTCTAATTTACATTTAATAAGTACTCACAAGGTACATGGATTTCTGCTGAACACTGTGTAGTGAGATCGAGAGGTGGCAATGTGAGATCATAGACAAGTGGTAAGGTATTCCAGATGCTTCTGTTAGAGGATGACATCATGCTAGTTGCATCAACCCCTGAAACACTACCAAGCTTCCTGGAAGAAATTGTTTAGCCTAATCACAGAGAGAGGAAAAACCAAGTGGATGAAGAATACCTATTGATGAGATTATGACATGAAGTTAAACAATTTATAGATTGTCCATCTGTATGTGTATGTACCAGCACATATATCAACATACACACACATGCTTGTATATATACATATGTTCTATATTATGTATATTATTGTATTATGTATATATCATATGTGGTATGTACATATCTGAGACAGGCTGTACAAATGGATGGTAAGTAGGTCTCAGAATTAAAAAGAAGAAAGACAGCAGACTGGATTGCCTTCAGGAAATTACAAAGGTCTTCTAATGTCCCCAAGCTTCTTTAAGAGACAAAGGCCCATATTGTTAATATCAGTAGTCTTCCAGTATTTTATATTTTATAGCTGTGTGAAATTGAATACAATATACTCTGCAAAATAGAAAACAAATATGAGAGATGAGTTCATGATGGAGGTTCATGATGGGCATAATAACAGGCTATAACATCTACCAAACAGGGAATTTAAAGGAGAAGAGATGCAGAGATATCATGAGGGAAATGGATAATGGGGCAAGAAGACAAGCTGTACAAGCAGTAAAAACAAAGTATTCAACCTGAGTGCCCCATTGCTAGCCTTGCAATGTTAGGAAAAAATCAAAGAAGATTGGAAGGACCTCCTATGGCTATTTTATGAGAGGAAAACAGTCAAGAGTCACAAAGGATGTGCAGGTGTGGCTGAATTGCAATATATATCAGTAGTGAACATCCACATGGATCACAGATCCATTTCAGTCTCCCGAGTTTCTGAGTGTGCTTTCATCGGGAAGATTTCTTTTAGGGTCAAGACTAAATTTGAACATAACATGAGAATGATTTTCTTTGCCAACCCAAAGCACTGCATAATTTCATGACCTTTGTAATAATTATTTAGTATTATGATAATTTTTTAATTGAAAAACACTTTTTATTTAGATGACTCTTTGGGTGAATAACCAGTTTATGGAATAGCAAAACAATCACTTTAATTTGAACAAGACACAATATTAAAGAAATAACAAGGGGGGGGGAGCATACTATATAGCTGCCTGTGCAATAGCTTTCTGTGTTTTGTTTTTGTTTAGAAGACATTAGAACACTTTATAGAAGATATTAGACATTTTATAGGCTTGAATCTTACTCTTTAAAATTTATTTGTACAAAGTACCCAGAATTCAGACAACATTTAGAAAGAAATGTCACCTGTGCAGTCTTGTATCATTATAGTCAACTTTATTTGAAATATGATTTTGGCCATAATCAGACAGTAAGTATTTTTTAAGCACCTACTATGTGCCAAACACCGTTCTAAGCAATAGGGATACAAAAAGAAGGAAAAGACTGTCCCTGTCCTCAAGGAGCTCACAATCCAATGGGAGACAATATTCAAACATATTTAGAAACAAGTTGTATACATAATAAATAGGAGATAATTAATAGAGGGAAGGCACTAGAATTAAAAGGGGTTGGGAAAGACTTCTTGTGGAAAGTAGAAATTTAGCTGAGACTTGAAGCCAGAAAAACCAGGAGACAGAGATGAGCAACAGCCAGAGAAAATACCCTGAGTTGAGAGATGAGGTATCTTGTTTGTGGAATAGTAAGGATGCTCATGTCACTGGATCTAAGAGTACATGATTGAGAGTAAGGTGTAAGAAGACTGGAAGGCCAGGGTAGGAGGAGCATTTATGGGCTTTGAATACCACGTATATTTTGTATTTGATCCTGAAGGTGATAGGAAATCACTGGAGTTTACACAGTAGGGCAGTGGTTGGGGGTGGGATGGGGTTGGGGAAGTGACATGGTTATACCTGTGCTTTAGGAAAATCACTTTGGCAGTTGAAAAAAGGATAGATGAGTGGAGAAGCCTTGGGACAAGCTGACCCATAAGAATAACAGGTATTTGTTGAGCACCCATGAGATGGGTGACATTGTTCCAGTAACAGGTTAGATTTCAAATGCATTGAGATAGCATTCCTAACTCTGAAGGGCTTACAGTCTAGTTGGGAGCATAGACAGGGAAAACTGTTTAGCAATTCAATTGATCTGCCTACTTCCAGTCTCTTTCCTCTGCATCAGAGTACCACATCTTTTTTTTTTTTTTTTTGTCTCCTGTTATGCTTTGACAGTCTTATTCTTTTGTCTTCTGTCTTATTCTTTTGTCTTATTCTTTCTATTTTCTGCTTTGGAGAGGCAAGCATGAGGCTATCAGATTGGCTCTGAGAGGAATTCCTACTTGTCCCTTCTTTCTGGGCTGTGATCCTAGAGTAATAAGAACATCTTTTCTCCCCTCTTGTAAAATTCCTTTCATCTTATTCCTCCAACATAGAACAAGAATAAGTGCAAGTCTCACTTGCATACTTTGTATAACGGCAAAATATCCCTACTTTAGAGAACCAAAGGTTCTCTGAATGTCATCATGCAGGTAAATGACCCCTTGGCGATGTTAAAAAGGTAATTCATGCTTCATGAATTACAATTGGATTAGATGATATCTATGGTCCTGTCCAGCTCTAAAATTCCAATTCTATGAGATCATTGTGACTGGAACAGAAAATCCAGGTAGGAAATTAATAGAAGAGAAGGTGTAGCTGAGGGGGTAAGGGAAACCAATCTCTCCATACACTAACTATTTTCCTTTCTTTCTTTAATCATATATAGAAGAAACTAGACTTGCACATATTTGGTGCCCTATTTAATAAAATTGGAGACAGTATGCCCTCAAGACAAACACTCTCCAGAGAGATTGTGTAAAAGCAAAGAAACAGCTCTGGTAACTTCTTGTGTTCTCTGTTCAGCTGTCTTGACGTTCTCCAAAGGCCACTTAGCATAAACAAAAAGGCACTGAGAAGCTTCAGTTTGAAGTTCATGTCACTGAGAAAGAAGGTGAGAAATGCAACCCCTGTTGGGTGGCAGATTGATAATCTGTCCCAACTGCTTCTCAGTGATGCCTCTAATAGATGAAGAAAATTTCCAATATTGCATCTGGTTCTTCTAGGTTGGGGAAAAGAAATCAATCTGGTATGCAACTCATAACCTTTAAGGAGCTGTCAGATAACCAAAAAATGCCTTCTTGAAGGGACATAAGGATGTGCTGTCTTAGCAGGATATTTCCAGCTCCCAAAACTTTTCTGTTAGGGAGAAAAGACAAGAGTAATGGTGTTTGCTGTGTCTATTTAGACACGGTTTGGAGCCTAATCCAACTTCTCACCATAGGTTGAATAACTAAAACAGCTGGGATTTTGTCCTGCTGAATAATCATTCATGATTAGAATCATATGTTTAGCAAAAAAAAAAAAAATCCTTAGAAAATGGCTGCACTTTTGTCTTTGGATATTTTGTAATGAAAGTGAATATACATGTGTATAGAGCTAATCTCTCTCTGTCCCTCTTTCTCTACCTCAGTTGCCACAACTTCCCTCAGAAATTTATTTACAATATCTCACAAGTGATTTTAGGCTGCCTTTGTTATAAATGTGACCATCAACAGTAACAGAACAAAAATAAACCCATGCAGAATGAGAAATAAAAATATTCTAACTCCCTGAAAAGATTATACCAAACATGTTTACAATGTAAACCTGAATAAATTAACAAAAGACAAACAGGAAAGATATTTTCCTTTAGTCCCTTTCTGAAGTTGTTATTTTTATTTTCTTCTGTATTTAGTTCATCAGATCATGATCAAAGTCTAGTACAAATTCCTTCATTTCACAGGGGGAAAAAGGAGCCCAAGAGATGTTAAGTGACTCTTCCAAGGTCACACAAGTAGTATATGACACAGAGAGGACCTGAACTCAGATCCCTGATTCCAAAGCCACTATACCATACTGTACTTAATGCACACAATCTTCTGCTTTGTATCAATTTATTTCAACCTTTCCATGTTTCTCTGTGTTTTTCGCTTTTGTTGGTTTTCATAGCACATTCCTCCTCCTTTTACAAGAACGTATAATTTATTCAGTCATTCTCCAATCATTGAACGTATAATTTTGGACATTCTTGTCCATCACCACCTATGAGTGTGGGTCCACCCACTGTCCTAGGCACCCTTCTCTCAGTGTGTAAGCACTATGAGAGTATTAGTGTAGTACACAGATATTTCAGAGGTTCTTCAGAATTCCTTTTTTTAACTAGAGTAATTTCCTCCAAAGTCATTTAAACCAAATTTTTTTTTTCTGAACTGAGATGAACTATTGGTCTATCTTTTAGCATAGTGGCAGCATTCAAGGCATTTTATCATCTGTTCTGTTCCTTTTTGACTCTCCCCACCGGGAAACCTAACCCGTAAGCCTGGACCAACAGAATTCCACCCAGGGAAAGTTAATCTACTGTTTTCAGACTTGCCTTGAGGCACGGCCACCATGAGTTGGAAGGTTCTAGAGTCAATCCTCACCTCACTTCTCTGTATCTGGTTGGCTCCAAGACTATGCTTCACTCCATCCAGTTATTCAACAGGACATCTATGTGTATTGTTACATGTACCCCACTCTCCTTTATACTTCTTACACAGGGAAAAATAATTAACTCAATGTTATTATTGTCCCTAAAAAAGATCTGAAAATCTACTCCTCTGTGGCTCTACTCACAATCCCTGTGACTACACAGACCAAGCTCCCTTCTCTGGCATTCCCATACATATCATGGTTCTGCCCCTGAGTAGAATTTAAGCTCCATGAGGACATGAAATGTTTTCTATTTGTGTCCTAGGTGTCTAGCACAGTGCCAAGAACACTTAATAAATGCTTGCTGATTGAGAGTTGCTCTTGCCCCAGACTTGGATGGAATCCACCCAAACATACCCCAGACTGAACACTGGGCCTTTATTGGGCACACCTACAGCAGTAAGGGAAGTCATTATCTCCTGACACACTTCCCCTTGGAGTATATAATTTTTAGAAGTTTTTTCTTTACATCAAGCCCAAGTATACTTCCTTGCTACAACTTCTCCCCACTTTTTCTGGTTCTGACCTGTAAGACCAAGCAGAATCCCTCTTCCACAAATACTTGGACCCAACCATTACCCCCTTTTCTCTTTCCAAGCTTCTCTTTTCCAAGTTTAACATTCTTGGTTCCTTCAAGTATTTTCGCATGACCTACTTTTAAGGTTTTCTCCTGCTTTAAAAAAAATAACACTCCAGCATCCCCTCTTTGGATGCTTTCCAGCTTGGCAATGTCCTTCTTTAAATGGGGGACCTAGAACTAAACATAAAACTCCAGGGTCGGTCTGAGCAAGGTGGGATACTGAAGGGTCCTTCTTTGTCTCGCATATTACAAATCTCCTAATGCAGCCAAAGTTTGCATTACCTCAGTATCCTGTTGACTTCTACTGGGAGGGCACCAAATTTTTCAGAAAAAATACTGTCTACTCATCCACCCCCTCATCCCCATCTTGGATTTATGAAGCTGACTTTCTTAGACTATGTGTAAGTCTTTATAGTTATTCCTAATTTGCTGCTGTTCTGTCTTTTTCAGTTGCGTCTTACTCTTCAGGACCCCATTTGCAGTTTTCCTGGCAGAGATACTGGAGTGGTTTGCCATTTCCTTCTCTAGCTCATTTTAAGGATGGGGAAACTGAGACAAATAGGGTTAAGTGACTTGCCCAAGGTCACACAGCTAAACAGCATCTGAGGGTGGATTTCTCAGGTCTTCCTGACTCTAGTCCTGGCATTCCATCCACCGAGCTACCTAAATGCATTAATTCTAACACACTTTGCCTTATTAGATTCAGTCCAACATGCTAGCCTGTTGGGATAATTTTGGTTTCTCATTCTGTCTCCTGGTTTAGCTGCTATGTCTTCTGCAAACCTGATAAGCATCCATTCCTTCTCATTCTGAGCAATTCTTGTCAATAATTTTCCATAAGTTCTCTACAAGGGGTCCCACCAGTGTGCTGGGAACCTTCCTCTAGTACTTCTGACAGGATGTGGATAGTAATGGATCATGTAGCTTGTCCTCTAGTTATCCTTTGCTCTTGTTACATGAGTGAATTTGCCTTTGGTGGAGGAGTCATACAGTAAACCTCTCTGATATCCTTTATGCCAGTGCTGTCAAACTCCAAAAGGAACAGGGATCAGTAACTTGTACATAAAGATCCGTACAGGTACACACTGCCTTTGAAAACGACATATTAACACTATCTGTGTTTTATTTTATTTCCATTTATGTTGTCATATATTTCCCAATTACATTTTTATCTATTCAGGCCACACTCAGGAATGTTGTGGACTGCATGTGCCTCCTCACCACCCCCAACAGCATGTTGGACACCTCTACTTCATACTACTTCTCTAGTCATAGCTAGGCAGATAGAGCACTGGAGTCAGGAAGATCTGAATTCAAATTCAGCTTTAGACATTTACTAACTGTGTGAACTTGGTCAAGTCATTTGACCTGTTTGCCTCCATGTACTCAACTATAAAATGGAGATTGTAAAAGCACCACCATGCAGGGTTGCTGTGAGGGTCAAATGAGACACTATTTGTAAAGCGCTTAGCACAGTACCTGGCATGTAGTCGATGCTATATAAATGCTTATTCCCTTCTCTTCCTTATCATTTCTTGCTGACCTCTGTTCATTGTTAGCTATAAGGGTCTTGATATTCTTACAGGACCATGCCTTACTTTTGTAGTCATCTTTCACCTGTCTTTTTCTTTTGTTTTTTCCTCCCTCCCTCCCTCCCTCCCTCCCTCCCTTCCTCCTTCCCTCCCTCCCTTCCTCCTTTCTCTCCCTCCCTTCCTCCCTCTCTCCCTCCCTCCCTCCTTCCCTCCCTCCCTCCCTCCCTTCCTTCCTTCCTTCCTTCCTTCCTTCCTTCCTTCCTTCCTTCCTTCCTTCCTTCCTTCCTTCCTTCCTTCCTTCCCTCCTTCCTTCTTTCCTTCCTTCCTTCTTTCCTTCCTTCCATCCCTTCCTCCCTCCCTTCTCCTTCTCTGTCTGTCTCCTTATTTCACTTAGGTTGTAAGTGCAGTGGCCACTCAGAGGCCTGATGCCCCTTCAATCAGCACTGAAACTTTGCTGCTCTGTTTCCAGTGTGGACTGATTTGCTCCTCATTTGGCAATTTAAGCACCCCTTACTCCTGGGGGCTCACCATATTAATGTCAGCCTTAGCGTGGACATCTGTCTATGAACATCTATCACCTTACCTCACTGCAAGTCAGAACTCCTGCTCTCAAAAGGTCCACCAGCCTTAGCCTCCTCAGTAACAGTAACGACAAGCATGTGCCACAATTTTTCTTTAAACAGAAAAAAAAAAAAGTTCTTGGGGCAGTTCGATGGTGCAGTGGAAAGAGTACTGGCCCTGGAGTCAGAATTTCGGTTCAAATTTAGCCTCAGACACTTACAAGCTGTGTGATCCTGGGCAAGTCACTTAACCCCAGTTGCTTCCCTCTCCCAAATAACTCTTTATTTATATCTTTAGAAAGGAAAAACAATACCCAAATCTCCCAATGGTGTTTGGTTTTCTTATCTGTGAAATAAGGAGGTCAGGCTACATGATGTCTCAGGCCCCTTCCATCACTAAGATTCTGATTCTCCAGTACTGTCACTTACACAAGGTATGTAAAGTGGTTGAAGACTAGTTATGCCGAGCCTGTTGGCCAAATGTTCTCCATCTCTACTCAGAACAGAACAAGAAGATATTGCTTGAAATTGATTTGTCTTCCCTTTACTGACCTTTTTGCTTTTCTTTGCTGGGTTAAATCATTTCATAACCCTTGCTTATGAGTCTGTTTTATCCAAAATTTTCCACTGAATTCAGCAATTACAGTGTGAAAGACACTATTAGATGCAAAGATGAAAATGACAATTCTTGTCCTCTAAGAATCTACTTATGACTTATTAATTTACAACTCCATTGGTCATTAATAAACTACTGTGGTTTCCTAGTGTCTCTGCAAGAAAATATAAGCTCCTCAGTTTTGCATTGGAAGTCTTTTACAGCCTGTTCCCAACCTCCCTTTCTGGTCATATTATCTGTAATTCCCTTCCCCAAAAGCTGGACTTCTTGCAGGAAGACCCGAGTTCAAACACCACCTGAGACACTAACTAGCCATGTGACTCTGGCAAGTCACTTAAACTCTGTGCCTCAGTCTGTTGTTGTTCGGTCATTTTTCGGCTGTGTCTGACTCTTCGTGACCCCATTTGGGGTTTTCTTAGCAAAGATATCAGAATGGTTTGCCATTTCCTTCTCCAGTTCATTTTACAGATGAGGAAACTGAGGCAAACAAGAGTCAGTGACTTATCCAGAGTCACACAGCTAGTAAGTACTTAAGGGTAGATTTGAACTGGTGAAGATGAGTTTCCTGACTTCAGGCCTTGTGCTGTATCTACTGAACCATCTAACTGCCTTTGTCTCAGTTTGTGCATCTGTAAAAATCTAGCTTGAAATATGATCCTATGATCCTGTTTCCATATTTTTGCACTGGCTGTCCCCCATTGAATGCTTTATTTCACATCTGATTCTTAGAATCCCTTGACTTAGCTCAAATACCCACCTTTAACACGAGACTAATTCCACTAACTCCTGGTCCCCTGTCTCCCAAAATTACCTATTAGGAGGTATTCCTCCTTAAAATGAATGAAAATGTATTTACTTTGTATATATCTGTATATGCTTGTCTTTCTCCCCTCCAAAAGAATGTAAGCTTGGGAGGTCACTGGTTTTTAGATTTTTGTCTCTGTATCCCCCATGTCAAATAAAATGCCTGGTACACAGTATGATATTTGTAAAAACTCAACCTTTTCAACTTCCAAAGTGAATTTTGGTATTCTCTTTGGACCACCTCCACCAGCTCACCAAATTCTTCCATTTGCACTAAATCAAGTGTGATCTCAGGAACTCTTGGTGGATCGCAGAAAAGGTGAGCTTGTGCATGTCATAGGAGATAGAGGAAAGGGAGGTAAGGATGGAAGTCCATCTCTTGTATCTTTTTCTCTCTAGAATTTTCAAAGAGCCTCAGAGTTACTGTAACCAGGGTACTTAGATTTAGAGCGTAGGTGGCCAGTCTTGTCCTTAGTCCTCAGAAGAAAGAAAGTCTTACAGTTCGGTAATAGGCATTTTGCTGTCATAGTTTGAATTACAGTGGAATAATATATTTAACTTTGAAACTTAACCTGTGAGAAGCCCTGTAGCAAAATCACTTGATGCACACTGTTTGAAAAGCTGTCATGAGAAACATTGTGTTTCTTTTCTTCCCATTACAGTCTCCATCTCTAGCACATTTTGTAACATCAGCTGCCCTCCCATGTTCTACCCATTACTGTCCCCTACCTTCTTCCCCTCCCCACTTACTTCCTTCTCACCCTCCAGCCACTTTTTAGTTTCCAGAGTATCTGAACAGCTACTCTTCCTTTGGGTTGGAAAGGAAAGCCAAGGATGGTATGCCAATGGCAAAAAAGCAGCCATTAGACTGCTAGGCAATAAGAGCAAGCTGATCTTTGGTTGTTCTTTTTAGCCAAATGTCACCTTAAACGAGTTCCTGCAGCAATCAGAACCATTGCAAAAATAGGGGGAAGAGAGCTGTACCAGCAGGAGAAGAAGCTAAGTGATCCAAGATGTTGTCTATACCTCTTAATTTCTGTGACACTTAAGTTATCAGCCAAACCAAAAGCAAAGTCATTCATTTCAGTATTATCTTCCTTGCCAGTAACCTTGATAACATCACTAAGAAACTATGCAAAATGGCAATATTTTAACACACTATTTATGGTTAAAAAAAATCCAACATCATTTACATTTTTATGCATGAAATGAGAGATGTTTTTTGCCTACATGAAAAATTCCTCTGTTGCTGGGAACAAAACCTGACCAGAATTATTGTCTCTTTATTCATATGAAAACCTCCTCAATATGGCCCCTTTGCTTTTAGCTCAAATGAGAAAAGGTACATAAAATACTTTTCAAACCTTAGAGTGTCTTCTGGAAGTGTCAGCTCTTAGAATACTGTCTCCTACTTGCCCTGGTTCTGTCTAAAGTCTTACATTCAACACAAGAGAATTTTGCTTCCTTTGATACCTAGAATTGATTTTTCAGTTCTGAAAAGGGAATTAATTATGCATTGCTATGAGAAGGTCAAGGAAATGTCATCTTCATCTCCTAGTTTCTTCCTCCAGAGCTCCTTTTTCCTCCTTGTTTATGACACAGTTCAGTAACTCTATCCAGCAGTACTGCTCTCTGACTCAGATGACATGCATTCATGTACATCCATTAGCAAGAGTGCAACGGTTCTCATCACTTAGCTGAAGGACCTCAGAGGAAAAAAAGATTGTGCCTGCACTCAGGGAAGTAGCCCTGAGAACCAGAATCTTGTAATAATCCTAAAAGAGTATTCAGAATGTTGGATACTCAGAGGTTCCATGCAATAAATAGCTCAACACTTTGAAAGAGTTATAATAAACACATTCTTCCATCCATCCATGGCATAGGAGTGACTCTGGGTTTTCTCCTAAACAAAGCTAGGGGAGCACAAGTTCTAGTAATTCCAATATCAAGCTGAAAAAGCTTTTAGTATCATCTTAGTAATGTTCAACATTCATGTCATCCTCACATCATTCTAGATGGGTTTTCAGTAGAAAGTTGACCATAGAGTGACGAACAATTCTTAAAGACTGTCTACCTAGGCACGGAGGGGTTGTAATCTGTATTAATAAAAGGTGTGCCCACACCAATGAATTGTGAATCCTTGAATGATAGAAATGGCAATGCCTTATTTCTAGCTAGGAGGAATGTTTTATTTTCTGTCCTTTAAACTCCAAGAAATTGACAGGTGGGGTTGATAAGAACCTGATATATGGGAGGATAATGGAATTTTGTAGTGTAACTAAACCAGTGGTTTCATGGGTGACCAAGTCTAATCCAAGTAACTGTCTTCTTATCTATTGCTTCTTTTTTCAAAGCACTTTTGCACCTATTAAATTTTACATTAACAGCTTCCCTTATTAGGCCGTATGCTTTGCTCTCAAGATGTTTTTCTCTAAACATTCCAAGATCCAGGACAAATTATTAAGATTCCATGATTTAAAATTAAACAAATGTGTCCTCTGTGTCCAAAAAAACAAACAAAATCTGTGATAGAAACCTATCTTAAAGATTCATTTGTAGAATTTCAGAAGATTATGACTAAGTGGTCCACCTCTATTCAGGAAGTTGGTAATTGCCTTGAAGAAACAGTGTTAGAATGAAATTCTGGAAAGCTATTCCCATTTATGTAGTATGAGAAAGCTTGAATACAAAGAACTTTCACCACAGTAACCCTGGGAATTCTGTCATTTACTGGTTATATGACCTTGGACAGCCTTCCTTGCCTGTAACATGGGCTGTCCAGGATCACATAGCTAGAAAACGACAGAATTAGTTTTCAGATTTACCCCTCTCAAGTCCAGGAGTTCAGAGATCTTTTTGATATACAACAGTATCTCCAACATAAAAAGAAGCACCAAGTCCAACTTACATCTGAAAGAAATCCTCACTATGACATACCTGATATGTGGCTATCAAGCCTGTTCTTAAAGACTTCAGAGGAAAGGGAACCCATCCTCTCTGGAGTTAACCATTTCACTTCTGGACATAATCTAATTGTTAGGAAGTTTTTCCTGACATCAAGCCTCAATTTGCGTTTTCCAACTTCTCTTCATTGCTTTGGATTCTGTCCTTTGGGACCAGAGACAGTCTAATTCTTCCTCCAAAGGAGAGATCTTCCAGTACTTTAAGATGGCTATGATGTCCTCCTAGTCTTCTCTTTATCAGACTAAAAACATCCCCAAATCCCTAATCCCTTCAATCAAGCTTCATATGATACGGATTCAAGTCTCTTTCCTACCCTGGTTGCCCTTCTACATATTCTTCAGTTTATCAGTGTTCTTCTTAAACTAAGAACTAGTTTCCTGGAGAAGAAAATGGTAAACCATTCTAGTCTCTTTGCCAAGGAAACCCCAGATGGGGTCATGAAGAGTCAGACATGACCAACTGACTAAACAACAACAAAAAGGGAATATACAAAATAAAGGGAGCATATTTTTAGTATGCGAGGTCTCTACAAAGAATCTCCATTTTCCCATAATACTCTGGAGACTGGAGAGCCTCTCTTACTAAGAAAGAGAGCCTCTGAAATCCATATATAGAAAAGTCAGGTGCTTCTTGCATGCATAGTCCTGGCAGAACAGGAGGTTACAAAAGGGTTCATATACAGGAACTGATAGGATAGAGAAGCACTCAGACAGTGGAGAAAGAAGAGAAAATGCAAGAGAAAAATAAGAGAGGAAGAAAAAGAAACCCTAGTGGCATAAAAAAAAAAGTAATGTGGGAAATAGGGTGATGAAAGTGCTTTCTGCCCAAATTAGTCCTTTGTGGTTCAACATGCATTTTCTTTGAAGTAAACATTCTTTTGACTTTTATTATTACATAATTGAATTGTTCTTTCTTTTTTTTCATAATTCAGTTCTCCAGGAATGGGAAACCTATGGCCTCGAGGCCACATATGGCCCTCTAGGTCCTCAAGTGAGCCTCTTTGATTGAATCTGAACTTCATAGACAAATCCTTTTATAAAAGAGATAAATAAAAGAATATAATTAATGCTCTCATTTAATTAATAATTAATTAATAAAAGAATTTGTTGAGGACCTAGAGGGTCATGTGTGGGAGGCTGCAAATTCCCCACCCCCTGTTAAATCTGAACAGTATTTAGAAGTTTCACAGGGAAACAGGGACCCATTACCAGTGGAGTTGAATAGATGATGAATCCAAACACGTTCTAAGAACCTTGCCACTTTAGGGTGGCATGGCGTACTCCATATATATGGAGGACAACTACTGAACAAATGAGGAAGAAGATGCAGTGCTGAGCTCAAAGAATACCACACAGTTCAGATTCGCTAGAATGTAGAATACGCAGAAACAATAGCATGAGATAAGTCTGGGAGGGTGGAGTCAGATTATGGAGAGCCTTAAATGTGCACCTTAGGAGTTTGTATTTTATCCTGGCAGCAACAGGGGGTCCCTAAAGATTTTCTGAGCAGTGGAGTAACATGATCAGAGCTGTGCCTGAGGACACTTATGTAGGTCAATATTTGAAGAATGGATCAAAGAGGAATCAGATCTGAAGCAGGGAGACCCATTAGGAGGCTACAGGAATAGAACTGGCTGAGGTGCTAGCAACGTGAGGGGAGAGAAGGGGATGGACGGAAGAGATGTTGTCTAGAAGCAGAATGGACAAATCCTGGTACTTGATTAGGCATAGGGGATGGGGCAGGGAGAAAGGGGTGTGAAAAAAGAAGAGCTAAGAGTACTCCAATTTAACTTGAAGTCAATCCAGCCTTGAAAAAAGAAGATGGACCAAATACCATACTGAATTCCTTTCTGGCTTGAATTCTAGGAAAGATATGTGCCCAAGAACTATCTCCATCCCGCACAGGACAGCCTCCCTTTCCTCCCTCTTAAAACCAGATCTGTAAGGAGCGTGAGTTCCTATTTCACTTAATCATTTCACACCCACCTCCACACATTCAGTTCTGAACTGATTCTCCTTGCCCATCTGTCTCCCTCTTCTTTAAACGCATAGTCCCTATTTACTTATTTTTTTCATTCTCAGATTTTGGCAATAGCTCGGGTCTCTGTGCCTCCAAGTAGGTGTTTATTTCATCGTACTCATGTTGACTTGTGCTCTGCTTGTTTTATCCCTTAGCTTCATAGACACTGCCTAGACTTCCTTGGATACCTACAGTTCTTTCAAGGCTTTCAGAATGGGTTTGTTTTTAAAAATCTAAAGGACCTCTTCTGCCATTCCCTTTCATGTTTTTGCTTGTTCCAGCCCTTTCTTATTATGTTTATATTTTAATTCTGCAGAAAGCTGTTAATGACACTGAAGGAGCCCAAATCTGTTTAGAGTCAGTTGTCTAGGTGTCTCAAAGGTCTTATGGGTGATTACCAATAGGATGTTTGGGCATCTGATGCCCATGAAGGAGGTGATTTTTCTCAGGAGAGATTAATGGTAACTGGTAAGCATAGGATAGAGTAAATGGTTCTAGCTCAAAGCAAATATATAAATGCATCAAAATGACTTTTATAAATTTATGACATATTCCCTAATAGGAACCCTAAAGATAAAGTAGATAGATCTTCCTTAAAGTCATGATGCAAATGGATTACATGTGATACCAGTCCCACATCAGTGAAGAGTAAAGGATCCAAGGATTCCTTAGAAGAATTCTTGATCTAGTGTCTATGCACTTTTAAAAAATATTTTTATATCTGCATTTCAATATAATTGTTACAGTTTATATATACATATGTTTATATATACAATATATATTGTATTCATGTATTAAAATATTCATCTAAGAGAAGTCTGTAAGTTTCAGCACACTGCCAAAGGGATCTATGACACAAGAAAAGGTTAAGATCCAAAGGAAGGAAGGAAGGAAAGAAGGAAGGAGGGAAGGAATATCTGGAGAATATTTTGTTTGAAAAAGATCTGAGTAGGCGTTTGAATGGACTTCAACAGTGTGTTATAGAAACCACTTTGATTGAAAAATCTATATCTGGAACCAGAGAAGTGCTAACCTCTGTTTTGTTCTAACCATATCTAAAGTATTATAATGAGTTCTAGGTGCTATATTTTAAGAGGGATGTTGATAACCTGGAAAGCACCCAGGAGAAGGGCAATCAGGATGGTGCAGGGCTTCAAGATGATTTAACAATTGATGGAGGTGGGATGTTTAACCTGGAAACACGAAGAATTAGAGGGGATGCCATATAGTCATATTGATATAGTTAAAGGGCTTTCAGTGAATGAAAATTCCAAAGGGACGGATTCTGGTTTGATATAAGGACAACTTCCTCATTCAGAGCTATCCTCAAGTATCATAGGTTGGCAGAGAAGGTGCTGGATTTCTCCTTCCTAGAGATCTTTAAACAAAAGTTGCCACGAAAAATGGATATGTTGGAGAGTGTAAGCTAGTTCATGCATATTAGATGGAACTTGAAGCCCCTTGCAATCCAGAAATTCTTTAGTCCTGGGAATAGTCAACATATATGAACAAATAGCTTTGAATTACATAATAAAACCAGATTCCTTCAGTTTTCCCTATACCTCTTAGGGAAGGGTCTGGCCAACATGAGAGAGACAGAAAGAGAGACAGACAGACAGACAGACAGAGAGATAGAGACAGAGACAAGATGAGACAGGTACATAGTGAGTTTTCCTAAAGCTAGTATACCAAAGTGAATGTGTGAAGATGAATATTTTCCCCCCTGCAACAAGACAGCTGACTTCCAGGCTTTTAGCTATGGTTCACTAAGCCATTTTCTTACCCTTTTCTCAGTAAAAGAAAATGGCTTGCCTAATTGTTTCAAAAATAAAATGGAATGATTTTGAATTTTTTGAAAAATCCCTGAAGTTTTTCCTTAGCTAGTCGTATTTATATGAAATTAGTACAAAACTAACTTGGTTGGTGGAAGAATTTTCCCATGAAGTGGAATTTTCCACTGGACAGATCGGAGGTAAATAAGTGTGACAATATTAAATGTAATTAGCATATTCAGTGGTCTAGAATGCCAGTGTTTCAGATAGAACTGAAATAAAATCTGTTAAAAAAAAAAAAAAAGTGGAAGTCTTTCCCTTTCATTACTGATGCTAGCCTGATTTACCTAGTTTGGAGACTTTTATTCTAATAATTAAAACTAATCTTTGTGACAATCAAACACCATTCAGGGATTATGACAGAGCATCATGGGGTAGTGGGAAAGAATAGTCCTCTTGGAGTGAGAAGAACTGTATTCCAAGGCCTGACTTATTCAGCTAGGTAGCCTTGGGCAAGTCTCATTTCCCTTTTGGCATTATGTGGACTAGCTACCTCTATATTTTCCGGTCATTTCAGTCGTGTCCAACTCTCCATGACCCCATTTGGTTAACTGCATTAAACAGGATCATAGACTGAAAGATGGAAGGGTCTCCTAAGGCCATATAGGTAATGAGTGGCTGAACCAGGATTTGAACCCAAACCTTCACCTCCAAATCCAGCCTAGTTGCCTTCTGATTCCACATCCTAAGAACAGAGAAGACTTTGTCCATCTGTTTCAGAAGCACTTATCTGACATTACCTGTATATTCAATTTTGGATTAGGTACTAGAGGTAAACAGAATAAGAAGAGGACACAGTATTGTCCTCAGTGAGTTTGTAGTCTAGCTGGGGAGACAAGAGAGTTAGATATTTGTGAATTAATTTGTAATATGACTCTAGTCTGTGCCAAGAACTTCTCATGGTATGAGAGATGTTGCTAGCTAAACATTTCAGTTTGGACTGGCCAGGGCAACCATTGGTAGTGACATCTCTATCAGTGGGCCCTTTTCTAATGAGCAAGTGAAGACTTTGTCCAAAAATGGAACAAGTAAACCTTGGTAGCTAGGGAGAAACTAAGCAGATCAAAGGTTACCTCCAAAAAGGAGCACCCTTTCTTTCTCTGATAGTATAGTAAAGAAGTAGAGGATAGATGGAGAAAAAGGGTTGTTAAAGTTGATTAAAAGTACCAGCAAGAATTTTAGATCTTATTGATGAAAGTACAAGATCTAAAAGGGTAAAGAATAAAGGAAGGAAGCATTTATTCTGCATTTACTATGTGCCAGGCTTATGCTAACTACTTTGTCCCTCACAGTAACCCTGGGAGGTAGGTGCTTTTATTATTCTCACTTTACAGTTTAGGAAAATGAGGCGAATTTGCCCAGAGTTGCATGGTTAGTAAGTGTCTGAGGCTGGAGGCAAGTCGAGGTCTTCATGATTCCAGACCCAGTGCTCTATCTCCTGCACCACCAACTAGCAAGAAAATTGGATGTGAGAGAGAGGACACATGAAAAAAACTCATTTAAAACAGTCAGCATGAGAAGCCAAGGATATCAGAAGAGAAAAGAGGGCCATTTGATCTAGATCTTAAGCTCAAAAAAAGGACCTCCAATTTAGTAGGTTTATTAATATTCAACCATGAAATGAAGATTTGAATAAACCTGCTATATACAACTTTGCCCCCAAATTCGATTTGTCATCAATACCTTAACGTATTAAAACAAAAAATCTGTAAAACATGCTTAAAGACTCAAATTATGTCTCTTTTTCCATCTTATTTCATTTTCATGTATCTGTTTTTATCCTGGCTAGGATCCTCAAAAATCATAAGTGGCCTAGGTTTTGCTCTGATGTCTGTGAGCTGTTAGCAAAGAGTGTACAAGTTATAAGATTAACATAGTTAACTTGTCTAGCAGTGGTCAGGACCAAGAATGACCGGTCATATTTGTGCAAAAAAGCACAGAAGCAAATGGGCACACGAGATAATTGATGGGTGGAGAGCAGCCAGAGGTGGATATGAAGTAAGGAAAATCACGTTATACTGTGGTAGAATGCCAGAACTTTTGTCAATAGGCAATAGGGAGCCCTTGATATTTATGCATCTATTTTAGTAGAGGAGTGACAGTATCAGCTCTTAAAGTTAGCCTGGTACAGCAGTGGGGAATTGGAGGCCTTGAGGCCACATGGGGCCTCTAGGTCCTCAAGCGCAGCCCTTTGACTGAATCCAAACTTCACAAAACAAATCCCTTTAATAAAAGAATTTGTTCTGTAAAACTTGGACTCAGTGAAAAGATCTCACTCGAGGACCTAGAAGGCCATGTGTGGCCTTGAGGCCACAGGTTCCTCAACCCTGCTTGTAGGTAGCTCATGGAGGGTTGAATGGGAATGAGAAGGTTAGTTATGAGGTTTTTTTTGTCCAGAACGATGGCAATGCAGGAGGATAGCAATGAATTACTAGGGTAATCACAGTGGGACTGGAGAAAAGGGGGGATAGTTTTGAGAAATGTTTCCCAAATAACATCAATAGGTCTTGGAAACCAATTGGATATGAGAGATGAGGGGGTTTCAACGTGGGAAAATGGATGAGTAACAGAAATAGTGAGATCAGAAAGAAGAACAGGTTTGGGAGAAAATAATAATCTTGGTTTTGAAAATGGTTTATGAGACATCTAGATGGTGATGGCCTGTAGGTAGTTGGAATTATAGATGTGGAGCTCAGAAGAGATGTCAGAACAGCAGATAGAGATCTGAGATGCCATCTTTCCAGAAATTATCATTGAAGCCATAGGAAGAAATGAGATTATCAAGGGAAGGAGTGTATAGAGAGGGGGAAAGAATGGGAGCCACGGTCTTGTGGGACACCCCATCTTGAGAGGTAAGGAAGAAGATGAAGAGATGTAGAAGGAGCAATTGAGTCAGCAAGAGGAAAGCTGTATCATGGAAACCAAGTCTCCAAAAGGAAGGGATGGTCAGTAGTGTCAGATGCTACAGAAAAGGACAGGAGGATGAAGACTTAAGGCTGTTAGGTTTAGTAATAAGAAGGTCATTGGTGACCTGCAAGAGGGACAATTGAGTGGAATGGAGGCAGAAGAAAGACCGCAAGGAAGTCAGCAGAGTGAATGATGAGGAAGTGAAGGCATCTGTCATAGACAACTTTTTCAAAATGTTTGGTGATGGAGGGGTGATTGCTTACTGGCTATTCCTGGGAAAAACAAAGGAAGCTTTGTGTTGAGGAGAAACCTAGCCTTTCCCCACCATGGCACTGACAAGAGCCCAGGCCTCCTCTGAATCACAAGTTAGTAGGCAAGCTTTGTTTGACAGCTGCTTTCCTTTCTTCTCACATGCCTTCCTTCAGGCTCAGGGATGATGGGAGTTCCTTCTCAAAATCTTCAGCTGAAGCTCCTGGGGTCTGTGCTGAAGTGCTCACTACATCTTTGAGCCATCCTCTGCTTTGTTCTGTCAAGCAACCCACAAGTTCTTTTTTTTTTTTTTAACATGGAACTGGGATTTTCTCACTTATTGGTTTATTAGCTCCTCTCAGCGATTGTTTTCCTGGCTTCCTGAAGTCGTCTCCTCAGGGAGGTAAAGCCTGATCCAACTTCAGTTGGATGAGCTTGCTCCTCCACAGACATTTGAATTTGCTAATCTGCCCCAAAGATGGGATCTGGGACATGTGGCCCACTAGAGAATCAAGCCAATTCTCATGTAAATGTAGTCCCTGCTTCCAGCACCATCTGTCTGCATGTTTACATGGCCTATTGGATTGGAGCACAAACCCAAAGTCAGAGAGAAACTTAGAGTATCTCAGATCTAATGTCTCTTCATCCAGTTTGGGGTGGGAGTGGGGATAGACTTGTGATTTCACTGGTTTAGGGAACTCCCAGTGAGGAAATCCCCTCTCCCAGTAAAGACTGGCATCTGCTCTGCAACATCTAATCTTTAGAGCACTAACTCTTAACCTGGAGTCCATGAATCTGTGGTTTTTTTATATGTATATTTTTTTGTTAACCATTTCAATACTAATGTTTCCTTTGCAATTCCATGGATTTTATTTTCTGTATTTAAAAACAACATTCTGGGAAGGGATCCATAGGAGTCACCAGACTCTCAAAGGGGTCAATGACACAAAACATGTTAAGAAGAGCTATCTTTGAGAACTGCTTGGAGCACTGCCAACTCAGATTTGCACCCAGGCTTTCCTTACTCCAAGACTATCACCCTATTCACTGTTAGGCTACCTTTCTTTTCCCAATTATTATATGGAGAAAAGTCTAGATTCTAGACAATGGGTGGGGAACCTATGGCCTCAAGGCCACATATGGCCTTCTGGGTCCTTGGGTGCGGCCTTTTGATAAGTCCAGGTTTTACTGAGCAAATCCTTTTATTAAGGGGATTTGTTCTGTAAAGTTTGGATTCAGCCAAAGGGCCACACTTGAGGACCTAGAGGGCCACATGTGACCTCAAGGCCTCAGGTCACCCACCCCAGGCTAGAATCTATGTTTGTTGTCATGAGATATAATAAAAGGAAGTTCTAGTACAGGGGAAACAAGGGAATAAGCATGTCTACACTGCCTGTCATGTACCAGGCATTGTGCTAAATGTGTTATAAGTAACTGTCTTACTTGATCCAACATCCTTGGGAGGTAGGTGGTGTTGTTATCCCCATTTTACAGAAGAGAAAACTGAAGCAGATGGAAGTCAAGTCACTTGCCTAGGGTCACACACCTGGTAAATACGTGCTAGGCTGTATTTGAATTCAGGTCTCCCCTGACTCCAGGATCCCCAGCTCTATTCACTGCGTCACCTCATGGCTGCCTCTGATCCAGTACAGCCAGTTCTCAGTGACTCAGGAGGTGATTTTTCCTTTGCAGGCAATTTAAGCTTAATGGTTCTGATTCTGTTTCCATTGACTTTCTGCATTAAGGAGACACAGAGCAGAGAACGAGGGTAGAACATAAATGATGGCAAATTCTGCTTCTTGTTTAAAAAGTTGACCCTTTCCACTTCAGCTTCCTCATCCATAAAATGTCAGGGGGAAAGGAAAGGGAAGAAGGGAGAATTGGATTAGGAGGTAAACTCCAAGGTGCCTGTCAGTTCTAAATCTCTGCTCCTTTAAACTGATTTCCTGAAGTGAGGCTTGTATTATTATTTATATGTTGTGTTTCTTTCTTTTTTCATTACCAGAAAAAAAAACAAACTTTTTTCTTTAGCTCCACATTGAGATACCCTCTGGAGCATTTATGCACAAGAGAAAGAAGCAAACTGTTAATGTAGCTACTGCAAAGGAAAAAGACTTTTCTCCTGTCCTTCAGAGGTTCGAGAAATGATCATGCCTGCAGAAATATAGGAAAGCTTTTTGCATTTTATTGGTGTTTTCATATTAAAAATGAACTAGAGCTCTGTGCAGCAATGATGCTCTGTCCTCTCTCCCATAACCCTCTGCTTTTGTCTACACTGTACCCTTTGCCTGGAGTGCCTACCTGGCCTCCTTTCGGCAAATGAATTAAATATTCTTTGAAGCCCAATTCAAGTGCCACATCCTTCAGGAAAACTTCCCTTGATTCCCCTGATCAGGAAGGACTTTATTTCAATATAATTCAATAATCGTTTATTTCATGCCTGTTCTCTGCAAGGCTATAATGGGAGGTTCTGTGGATACAAAATAAAACAGGTCCTGATCTTTCCCTCCAGGACTCTCAAAGTACTTTATTTTGTAACTCTTTAATGCATTTACTATGTAGTATTGTGTTTTAGTTATCAATATTGATGGCATTCCCCGACTACACTATGTATTACTTGAGGGTAGGGCCCTGTCTTTTATCTCAGCTTTGTATCCCACTCAGCATCTAAGACATTGACTTAACCACAATGGCTGAGAACTTGTTGGTAGTCATTGATCAGAAATTCCATAGCAAGGGAGATTGGAGCCTGGGTGAGGGGAGGGGAACCTAACCTGTGATCTAGACTTGCTTTAATTCCCTTTTAGACTGCATTATGGCAGTCAACGGAAGGGCAGAGCATGTGATAATGAGAACAAATGACAAACCCTCAAATTCCCTCACTGAATGACCCTTCTTCAAGAGTTAGAGACAGAGGCCTAAGAGTGGATTGATTGCATTTTCCCTACTTGAGTGAGAAAAAAATGAAAACCCAGTGGGTCAGATGAACTGCCTGAGACCTCACAAAATGACTGAAGTAGGAGGGATGTTCACTCCCCATGGATCAAACTGACATTCTATGCGTGAAATAGCAAGCATTCTCAGTCTCATCATGAGTACTGCTCTGGGCACACAGCAGGTGCCCAGCTCAGGAAATCCTTGTTGATTGATTGACTGATTTGATTAATTGGACTCTGCCACCAAAGGACCTCACTCTTTTATTCTCCCTTCCAGTAAGGATAAGTAACAAATGACTCGAACTATGCCTGCCAGCCCATTTTCTAACCAACAGAGCTTTGTGATCCGGCAACAACAAACTGAAAAGCCTTGCCTTGCACCTCTGATTTTGACTACTCAGTGGGTTTTTTATTCTTTTTCTTCTATCATTCAACAGCTCCGGAAGTCCTTGCACAGAAACCTTATAGCAAAGCAGTTGACTGCTGGTCCATCGGTGTGATTGCCTACATATTGTAAGTATTTACATACCATCCCAGTGACTAGGAAAAGATATTATGGAAAATTTAGGAATAATTTGACTAAAAATAGAAAACTGAGTCTACTGATTGCTTCTCTCATGTATTGTTCTGCATAGAGGCCTTATTTGTCCCTAAAATCTAGTTTTAAAACCTGAGCATGACCTATAATCCGTGTTATTTTTCATTATAGGCAGTGTGTTAAGAAATAAGCAGTATGGAATAGTGCCAGGGCCACATGTGGCCTTGAGGCCACAGGTTCCCCATCTGTGGAATGCATAGAGCTAGATTTGACATTGGGAAAAATCTGATTTGAATCCCATCTCAGACACTTACCAGCTGTGTAACTCCACACCTCACTTTCCTCAGTGACCTCTAAGGGCCTTTTTAACCCTGCATCAATGATACTGATTTTTTTTCCAAAAAGTTGACTTTTGGAGGGGGAGGAGGCATGTTCTTGAACCAATATTATTCTTACTTTACCCCATGAAACAAAGTGCATGTCATAATAACAGTAATAACACATTTGTTCTGGTTCAGTCGCTTTTTCAGTCAAGTTCAATGCTTCATGATCCCATTGGAGGTTTTCATGGCAGAGATACTAGAGTGGTTTGCCATGTCCTTCTCAACTCTTTTATAGATGAGGAAACTGAGGCAGACAGGGTTAAGTGCTTTGCCAAGGATTACACAGCTAGTTAAGTGTCTGAATGTGGATTTGAACTCAGGTCTTCCTGACTGCAGACCCAGTACTCTATCTACTGTGCCACCTAGCTGCCTCCATAACATAGTTATATAGTCCTTTACGATACATGAAGCATTTTCCTCCCAAAATAACTGTACCGTATAGCATAATTATCACATTTCCCATTTCACAGAGGTAAAATACCTAGGAACCTCAAGGTATCAGATAAATGTTTGCTATCTGGATATGGTTATTATAGGAAGGGTTGGTAAATTGCTTCAGGAGGATCCTTTTTATAAAAAATCCATCTAAAAAGTTAATGTTACAATTCTCATCTTTTCCAGTTTTATTTTCGAAATCTTGTTTTGGAACACCATTCCAAGATGGGACTAAAATAAAAGTGCATCTTGGGTCAAATATTTTACACAATTGGTTAAAAATGAATTTTCCTCCTAAATTAGGGACTTGTCCCTGGCAGAAATAGTAGGCTGCAAAAACATTTCCCTGGAATATGTGGGTCCTCAGTCAGAGGAAGGTCTGACTGCTCATTAGCTATTTCCCCCAGACTGTTCAGAGATTCACTCTTTTGACATTTACTTTTTTCCCTCATTTTCTGAAAGATTCATTGTTTTTCCCTGGCAGTTAGTAGTTTATCTTACATAACTGGGAATCTTATTAATTTTTGTGTCAGTTCAGAAGGGTATTGCACGGAGTGCCATCCAAACATGTCTATTCCAATGTGACATGTTTGGGTCAATATGACCTACTGAGATAATATGTTAAGACCCATTCTGTTCAATTAACTGGTGATAAAATGGATGAAAATGATGTGGTTTATTAAGAGCAGGGAGAATGAGACATAGACACAAGTATGATGCTCAGAAGGATGAAACGGGGCAAAGGAGAAATCCACACAGAGTGTGAATTTACACACATATACATGCACATCTATATGCTTATATGTGTGTGTGTATGTGTATGTGTGTGTGTGTGTATGTGTGTGTTGCGTATAATATGTTAAGAACCAAATGAGTCATACATAATAAGAATTACAGTAATTTGGAGGGGGAATTGATCATTAGGGGCTGAAGTTGTCCAGGTTAGAAATTGACATTTGCACTGCTCCTTAAAGGGTAGATAGATTAAATCCCTTGAGTGAATTAGAAAGGGTACAGTGGCACTGGACAAACAATGAATAACCATGCCCCTGAGTGACCCTTAAAAGACAGCGTGATAGTTTGAGAGTCAGTTTGAATGAATCCAGGCCGAGCTAGACTTAAAGAGGAACTTGATTCCCAATGACAAATGAGATGTGTAGCAGGTGCATAGAACTGGAGAAAGTGACAGAGAGGGGAAGAGAGGGAGAGGGAAAGAGAGACAGACACACAGAGAGACAGAGAGAGAGACAGAGACAGAGAGAGAGATAAAGAGAGAGAGACAGAGACAGACAGAGAGGAAGGAAGGAAGGAAGGAAGGAATGAAGGAAGGAAGGAAGGAAGGAAGGAAGGAAGGAAGGAAGGAAGGAAGGAAGGAAGGAAGGGGAAGGAAGGAAGGGGAAGGAAGGAAGGAAGGAAGGAAGGAAGGAAGGAAGGAAGGAAGGAAGGAAGGAAAAGTAGAGCTGGGAGAGGAGAAACATGATTGAGGTGACTGGTCTAAGTCTCTGTGGGCTGGTCCAGTACAAGGATTGTAAATGCAGACATTACCTCTGTTGCTAAAAAGTTCCCCACACTTGGATAACTGTCAACAATGGAGGTAAGCATTCCAGGTCTAGCACATGTCATAAGGCACAGATGAGGATGAGCATGGCATAGCAGAATACAGATATGCAAGTCCTAAAATTGGACTGATCATACTTACTAGCCTTAGGTCAAATCACTAACTTAGTCAAACAGTAAGATTAAAAATGAATTAGGGTTCGACGTCAAAGATGTCAAGTTCCTAATCTTTTACTCCCATCCACCCATCTTTTCTGCCTCTTTTTAATAGAGAACCATCAACTACAGATATATACTCTAGTTCTTGATGTAGGCTGTGACCAAGAGCAGGTTTAGTTACCCAGGGGAGCCTGCCTTCCCATAAGAGTTAGCAAAGATTCCCACATTATTAATATCAACTGGAATAGAAAAGAATTCAGACAACTTTCTTCAGCAAGCAGTAGCATTATTTTCATTTGATAAGCCTGTCTGTCATATAACTTATAAGACTGTAGCAAAAAGTGACTGCAATACACTCCAGTTTCCTATTGGCTCCTCTTGGTGGCTTTTCCCCCTATGCAAACACTGCTCATTTTGTCTGCATGAATAACTTGTATAACAGTGTGACAGCTCTATTTTTGGTCCCTACACTAATTGCTATATTAGCCATTATTTAGAAAGACAGTTTCTTCCCACCCACTACCATCCATGCCTTCTTGGGAACATTAGTCTTTCAGCATATTCAATGGATCCTTCCTCTCTCATACCCATATCATATTTTCAGTCTTGTGGAGCAGCTTTGGAGTCTTACCTTGAAAACAGATCTAATAGATCTACAGTGAATACTTCACTTGTAGAATGAAATGACTGAGAAAGGGTTTGATATGCTGATGCCTATAGGGGGCTAGAGGGCCAGACAAATCTCCCAAATCAAAATGTGAGTAAGCATCTATTACTTGATCAAAACCTCATGCCCCTGCCCTCCCCCTTTGTAGTCTGCCTGTCTTCTCAGGACCTCAAAGATATTATTTGATGATGATGATATACCAGAGTTGTGCTCGTAGGGCACAAGGAAATTCAAACTGCCTTCTTTGACCTTGATTAAGGAGACCTTAGAAAGAGTCCTGTTCCCAAAGTATCTTCTAAAGCAGATAGTTTAGAGGCGTTTCCTAACAGAAACTAGGAAATCAGTCTAGAGAGACTAGACTTTCAACTTTGAAGATTAGTTTCAGGCATTGTTCACATAGATTCACTGAATGTTATTATTGGTGAGAATCTTACATTAGTACGATCCAGTCCCCAGTTTTATAGGTGACGAGACTGAGGCCCACAGAGGCTAATTAATATGCCTAAGGACACATAGGTGGTCAATGGGTGAGGTGCAACTTGAACCCATTTGTTTTGGGAGTTTGGGGGCTTCTGTTTTCATTACGTTATTCCACCTCTGTCTCTCATTTCCTTTTCTAGAAGAAACTACAAGTATTTGAATTTTTCTTTGTAGTGACCTTACCCGTGACTGGTTGCCCACACTCCATGAATCTTCTGTACTGAGAATTTTTGTAATAAATCACACAAGGGGGTGGGAATTAGATTGAATGACCTGGAAGATAGATCCCTTTCAGCTCTAAATTCATTTTTCTTTATGACCTTATTATCCTATGATTTCCATGTTGGCCTAGTATTCAGCTTAAATTACTCTTTAAATGAAAATCTTAATGTTTGCTTTGCATGTTCTGTCCATTTTTCCTAGGACAGAATAAAGCATGTTAGGCTTTATCCCTTTACGCTAAACAGCTGACAAGTGCTGTTCATGGATTATATGTTTTCTAAGAAGAATAAATACAACTCAGTGCCACTGGAGAAGAAAAAGAAGAGAAGCTACAAAATTTCAGTAGAATGATGGTATCTAACATAGTGTTATTAGTATTAATTCTGTTATACTAATAAGAATACTTAATATGCAGCCAGAATCAATCCATAAGAATTTATTAAGTGCTTACTATGAGTATGCCAGGCACTGTGCTAAGCAATAGAGATACAAAGAAAAAATGAAAAAAGTCTCTGTCTTCATGGAGCATCCATTCTATCAAAAGAGATGATGTGCTGAGCACAGACCTTTTTTCTATCCCTAGATTATGGCTGATTCAGGTCTCAGGGTATTCTACCTGTCATCAAGAATATAGAGTCTGAACCTCAGCTTCCAAGGTTCAGAACCTGATTTGATCATTTTCCAGGAGAAGACCAATCCCTAATGAGTTAATTCATACTAGAAATGGATTTATAAACCCAAGCATCTATTTACTAATCTCCAACGACAGTCAATTTTTTTTTGCCAGCTTGTTGTGTATACTTACTTCCCACTTGAGAAATAGAATTATTGTATTAAAGTTTCTTAGTAAATATTCAATCAGGGCAAAGGTAATAAGATGGTTGTAAGTATTTTCCCCAAGCCTAATGAATGACCCTTTCTCCACCAAAGAGATACTCAGACCAGATATCCATGGCAGCTCATGGAAATACCCTCTCCCCATACAATGCTGGGGTAACGTTACCCTTGCCAACACCATGCAGACCACCACCCTTCCACTTCCCCTTGTCATTTATAATTCAACACTTCTGAGATTCTAGGTTGAGTGGTTCCATAATTCTCCTTCCCAGCCAGATGCCCTGGAGACCTTTTGCATGTAACCAGTAGAGGGACATCAGATGGACCAACCCTCCAAATAAACCAGATTAATTTTCTTATATAATAAAAGCTCTTTATAAATTACATTAGAACCAGCATACATGTGAAACTTCAGGGAAATGTCCAACTCAAATACAAAGCATTAATCCATCTAAAATACCACCTGTAAATTGTAGAGCAGCAGGCAGACAGGTGGACTCAGAGCTAGCAAGATCTGAGTTCAAATCCTGCTTCTAACATATACTGGCTTAAACCATACATCCCATATAACATTGACACCGCCTATATCTTATATGTCCATAGTTATCTGCATGTTGTCCCCTCCATTAAAACGTGAGTTCTTTGAGATCAGATTCTATAGTTTTGCCTTTTTCTGTATCCCCAGTGCCTAGCACAATGTCTGGTACATAATTAGCACTTAATAAGTGGCAGCTAGGTAGCAAGTGGATAGAATGCCAACCCTGGAGTCAGGTAGGCTCATCTTCCTGAGTTCACATCTAGACTTGGACATTTACTAGATGTGTGACCCTGGACAAGTCACTTTTTACCTCAAATTTGCCTCAGTTTCTTTATCTGTAAAAAGAAGATGGAGAAGGAAATGGCAAACCACTCCAGTAAATCTGCCAAGAAAACCCCAAATGGGGTCACAGAGTTAGACAGGACCAAAAAATGACTGAACAACAGAAACAAATTTTTTTTGACTGACTGAATGACTGGCTGTGTGTCCCTGAACAGACCCCATTACCCTTCGGTGCTCTAGCCAAGTCTCTCAGACTCTAAGCTGCAGAGATCTATACTGGTAGAGTCAGTTTCCCTCATCCAAGAGATCCCTATATTAATGAGGCCCCAGGTCCAGTTCCTTTCCCCATCTTTTGCAACTCACTTCCTAAATATCCAGACACAAAAGCAAGGTATCTCCTAAGCTGAACTGCCATTAAACTGTATGATCTAAAAGCTCTGAGTCCTAAAACTGTCACAGAAAGGAAGAGAGAGACAAAGACAGGCAGGCAGACAGACAGACAGACAGACAGACACACACACACACACACACACACACCTTGCAAGCCCAAGAAAGAAAATAAAGAGGCAAATTGCTTTGTAGCAGGGCTCTTATAAAAATTCATGATGGAAGAAGATGCTGAATTCCAGTTAGAATAAAAATAAAGATGCAATTTTTCCCATCCAAGTTCATATTGTTGAGTTGTTTCAGTCATGTCTGATTCTTAATAAGTCCATTTGGGGTATTCTTGGCAAAGGTATTGGAATAATTTGCTTTTTCCAAGTCATTTTACAAATGGGGAAACTGAGGCAAAGAGAGTTAAGTGGCTTGCCCATGGTCTAGGAAGTGTCTGAGGCTGGATTTAAAGTCTCAGAGGAACCAGCAATTTCAGTAAGAGAAGACTAGCAGTTTTATGGGTAATGATGCTGATTGCACAACAGAAATTGTGAATATTAAAGATTCCAAGCCCAGTGCTCTATCCACTGCGCAATCTAGCTGCCCAGTCCAAATTCATAGATCCTCTGATCCTCATGCATAGACCTCATGAGCCCCAGGTTAAGAATCCCCACCTTCCAGAGAAAAAGGGACAACACAGAGTATCTTGAACCTCCAGTGACTACTGAGAACTTGAGGACTTTACCACCACTGAGGAAACCAGTGGGGAAAAGATGATTGCATATTGCTATTTGGAGAAAGGAAGAAAATGGGGATAGGGATGAAGGAAATGGGAATGCAGTCGTCTGACCCTCAAATAAAATGAAGAGAGAGATACAAGTTCTCTGATGGCCAAGAGAAACATGTCTCCAGCTTCTTGACCAAAGCCACCTCCAGAAGCTGGCCATTCCAGCTGGCAAGCCTATTGTTCTCTATAGCCTGGTCCTGCCCGCCACCTACAGGCCAAACAAAAAAGTGCGCTTTCCACATTCTAAATCTAATCTATTCTTGAGCTCCTAGGGCTTGGGGCTGCAAGGAACCTCAGAGGCCAACTCTTCTTAGGTGTTCATTTTACAGATGAAGAAACCGAGGCCCTGAGAGGTTTGCTCAAGGTTACACAGGTAGTAAGTAGCTGAGCTGGGACCTCCGAATCTAAAGCAGGCATCATTCACGCCTTGCAGACTTAAGAGGCAGGTTAGTTCAGGACAGTCACAGGAAACTTCCCTCCGACTAAATGATCTCTAGGGTCCTTACAGCTCTATGTTTTTAAGTTATTATAGACTGCTACAGTAGTTTTGGACTATTATACGTCGTACAGAAAGGTAGCCTCAGAGCTAGGAAAACCCAAATTCAGATCCCACCTGACATGTCTATGTGACTGTGGACTAGTACATTAATCTCTCAGTGCTACAAGGCAGCTCTCTTAAGTTACAGATTTCAGGGCAGCATCAGCCTACATGGGTACACAAAGTATCCACACAATGAAATCTAAGGTGGAGGGCTGGGGAGGGAGGGGGAGAGAAAGAAAGAGAATGAGTATGTATATTCACTGTTGTTCAATGAGGTCTATGACTGAGTCTGGGGTCAGTGGTGTGGTTAAAGCCAAATCGTGTGGTTAAATCAGGACATGACTGCTGTTCAGTGAGGCCCATAAGGAAACTGGAATACTGGGGCAAGGAACAGCTTTCTTAGCATTCCATCAGAGCCACAAAACCAATATGTATCAGATATAAGACTTGATCTAGTTTTCAGAGCTTCAAGGACAGCTCTGTACCAACTGCTCTAAGCTCACCTAGGTTATATGGATTCTTGTTAGTTTCTGTGTCAGAACACAGCTTTTCCTAGCTATGTGCATAGTTTAGAGTTTCTTATTTTTAAAGCCTATAATGGCTATCTACTCTCCATAATATTCCTGGCTAGAGGTTTGCATGGTGCAGCCTGTGTCATATCATCTGTCCTATCTGAAGTTTCTTAGAGATGACAGAGATGCTGTGAGGATAGGGAAGGGGTGGCATTGTTTGAGTTAGAAATGCATACGGCCTCAAAGGGCAATGCAATTTATATTTTCCCTCTAATTCCAACTGTCATGGGATTGATCTATATGTATGCTGAGCCACTTGCAAAATCACCTGCCTGATGAGTAGGGGATGACTTTGTATGCCACTGGGTATTGTGATTAGAGGAGTTTTTGGACTGAGACTTCCTCTCACTCCTTCCCTCTTTCTCCTGGCCATGGACTATACCAAAATTCATCAAAGATGATCTGGTGGTCTCAGACACTTACTAGCTGTGTGATTCTGAACATTAGCTGAGTGACCTTATCCTGACTCAGATTCCTCACCTATAAAATAAGCTGGAGAAGGACATGGCAAACCATTCTAGTATCTTTGCCAAGAAAACCCCAAATGGGGTCACAAAGAGTCAGATATGACTGAAACAAGTGACCAACAAAAAGCCTCCTACGGTGACTTCCCTTTTAGAATGTTAGCTCCTTCACAACATATACTGTCTTTCTTATATCTACATCTCAAGCACTTACCTACCTCATTAATAAATATTTTATTCCTTTATTCATTCATTCAAAGTTCCTTTTCTTCTAGTTCTAGTATTTTCAAAAAATACAAGTGGATTTCAAACATCCTTTGTTATCTTTGATCACTGGGTGATGGAGGAGGATTCCACCATATGTATTGCTATTTAATAATCTCTTGATCATTTACTAATTTAAATGAGGGATAGAGTTAAGAGACAGGATAAAATCTTCTAGTTTATCTTTCTTGACAAATTCTCCCTTTTACAGACCTCCATGAATATGAATTGCTCTTCCCGTTTTCCCCTGAAATCTTAGAAAGGTCATTCTCACGATAAATACGGAAATTTATTTCATTACATTTAGAATCTAATTTTAAAATGAGGCTTTAGAGTTTTGACCCAATTCTGAACTTTTGATAAAGAACTTCTTGGGGGAAAATGTGATCAGGGAGTCATGAATATTTATCATGTGCATGCATGCTATGTGGTATTGTACAAAGCAAGCAGCAAGACTGAGTGGACTGTCTTTACATTTTTGTCATGTAAAACACACTGACTGCACTAGAGAGGAAAGGTGGAGTAGTGGAAATAGAACTGGATTTGGAATCAGGATTTATGTTTGAAAACTGCACCCCCTCCCCCCCCCCACTTGTGACCTGTTTAACTCTCTGGGCCTCTGTTTCTTTGTTTGTAAAATGAGGGGGTTGGACTCTTGATTCTTTTGTGATCATCTGTACTGAAGGTATACAGAGCATTGGGCTTTATATCAGAGGTGACATAGAAGCAAGAATCGAGATCATATTCAGGACACATAAATAAATGACTACCTTCCTGTGAGGATAGTGTTTTTTGTGATTAAGTACGGGGTGATTAGTGGCACAGTGAATTAGAGTATTGGGCTAGAATCAGGAAGACTCATCCTCCTGAGTTCAAATCCAGCCTCAAACCCTTAACTAACTGTGTGACCCTGCCTGGGCAAGCCACTTAACCCTGTTTGCCTCAGTTCCTTAACCATAAAATGAGAAGAAACGGCAAAGCATTCCAGTATTTTGCCCAAAAGATGGTCACGAAGCGTCAGACACAACTGAATAACAAAATGAAGTGAAATGTGAGCAGGAATCAGGTTAAGAAAACAAAATAGGCTATCTCACATTCAGTCAGGAGAGGCTTCCTGAAGAAGACCAGAAAATAAAGAAAGGAAAACTAGCTAGATTCCATTACATTCTGCAGCATACCACACTCCCTCAGTACCATGGACCACACCCGGGCAAGGCACAAACCCCATTTGCTGGCGTCTACCTCGCTGACATTTATTAAAGAGAAGTTTTTTTTTCTTTTTCCAAGAAAGTACGGCATTGTGAAACTTTTCCATTTTCGATGATCAAAAAAAAAAAAAGAACCAAACCCAGAACCCAAAGCAAAACCAGCCCCGAGAGACTAAAGCCTGCAGGGAGAAGACTAGAAGTTATTTCTGAATTGCCCTTATTCCTTGGACAAAGTCTTAGCTGCTTAAGAAGGGCAGAACTTCACCAAAGAAAGACCATCCCCCCAGAAAGTAAAGTTATGGTTCAAAGATGGCACATTCTGTAGAATCAAAATATACCTCCAGCTCTGTACTCATTGAATGGTCAAGGAATCCAGTATTGTGGACGATTGACTTGATATATGTAATGGTAATATTAATCAATGACATAATACAGTAACATACACAGAATACTAAACTTAGTTGGATATAGTTATTCATCTGTTTTTCATGACCCCATTTGACTTTCCCAAAGATATCAAGAAACACTTCATTGTTTTTAAAGTCATCTTCTAATCCTTGGTCTTAATCACCTCCAGATTATTAAATCTGTACCTTGTGGTGCTTTAGTATAAAAATTCATTACTCATAAAAGCTCATTTTAGCTAGTTGAATTTTAGCTAGTTTTTTTTTCTTCTAACACAATTTCTGGTTATTGTGAAAGCTTACTCCTGTCACTGAATCCCACTTGCTCCTCGTTAAACTTTCAGCTCCCTTGTTAGAAAGCCCTGCGTTTAAAATATGGGTAAAGATGGCTTCTACCAAATTTCTCTCCAGTGAGCTCTGACTCTCCATACATAGGCAGCACTTACAGTGGGATCCCCTTCATTCCTTGACGTGAAATTGATTGGGCAATTGGAAGCAAAAATGAATTTTTTTTTTTTTAAGAAAGGAAATCGTACTATAAACTTGGAAAGGAGTCCTTGGATGACAAAAGCACAGCGTTTTACTTCAACTTGGAATTGTATTTCATCTAGGCCAGGCTTTTTTTCGTGGTAGAATTTCTAAGTGATTTTACTTAAAATAGCTTACCCTGCTAGTTTCTTACATTTTAAAAAGGTATTTAAATCTTCTCTGCTCTCTCTCCCCCCAACCAGCTCCCCTTCTGGTTTAGCATAAATTATGGCTGGAATGTTTCTCCATACCTTCTTCCCCATCCCCATTTCTTTCCACTTCAGAGGCTTTGTTCCAAGCCTAGAAAATGATATAGAGTATTTCTGGGTCGGACTCAGTCAGCCTATTTTTTCTGAGATGTCTATTAATTCCTCTCTCGCCCACATATCATTTTCTAAGCTTGCAAAAAAAAAAGTTATTAAAAACTTAATCAAATATATGATTACAAATGTAATTAGGCACGTTTTTAATTAACAGAGGATTCACTGATCATCTTAAAATTTTACAAAGCTATGTAATATGTCTAGTGCTTTCATGTGCAGGAAAAAGAACAGAACCCTGTTCTAGCTGCTAAATTGGGTTTGCAGATCAGTATAAAAAGTTCATCACTCTACAGAGTGGAACCTTATGGAGTGTGACCTGCAACTCATAGGAAATTCAACTGAAGTAAGTATTTATCCAGGCTATAGACAAAACAGAATACATTGGGGGTGGAGGGAGGAGATATTTTGAGGAAACACGATGGAGTGAATAGAAGACCTGAGTTTCATTCCTGTCTCAGATACCTAGTAAACTGCCCATGGATGAATTGTGGAGAGAGGTTGCTCTCAAAATCTCAGTTCCTCATCTGTATAATGGGAACAATAATCTTTGTATATTGTGAATAAAGTGTTTTGCAAACCTTAAAGAACCACATAATCATAAGTTGTAAATATTATAAAGGTGAATAAAAAATAGTTCCTGCAACCAAGCAATTTAATAAACTTATAACAAGCTCCTCCATGTGGCTTTGTCTGGACATGAGCATAAAGTTGGTAGATTCACAGGTGATTCCAAGAATCCCAGGATTTGAGAATTGGAAGGATCCGCCCGGATCACCTAGTGCTCCTTGTACCTATAAGGAATATCCACTTTAGCACACTAGAAACAGTCATCTAGTCTGTTTGAAGATCTCCAAGGAGGGAGAACCCACTTTTCATGACATCCTCTTCCACTTTTGCCCTGACATCCATCCATCCATCTATTCATCTATCCATCCATCCATCTGAAATTCACCTTTATAACTTTGACTCATTGTTCCTGGCTCTGTCTTCAGGGGCCAGACCAGACAAGTGTCATTCCTCCTCCTCCTCCTCCTCAAATATTGGAAGTCAGCTCCCAGTGTCCCTTCCCCCTTCTTGCCTTCTTTTCCCCAGGCTGAACTCAAAAGTTCCTTCAACCAATGCTCATTGTGGCATGAGGACCTTCAATGTCCTACTTACCCTCTTCTGGATGTTCTCCAGATTCAGAAACAAACTCTATGCTTGAGATGAGGTTTGAGGAGAACAGAGTACAGAGAAATTGTCATCTAATTTCTAGAAGCTAGGCATACATCAAGATAGCCCCAAATTGCATTAACTTTTTTGGCTTCTATGTCATACTGCTGACTCATGTTGAGCTTGTACACTCAGACCCACAGATTTTTTTCCCCAGGCAAACTGCTGCCTAACCATGCCTATACTTTTTAAGTTTGATTTTTGTTTTTTAACCCAAATAGAAGTCTTGAGGCAGCTAGATGGCAAGGTGGATAGAGTGCTGGCCTGGAGTCAGGAAGACCAACGTTCAAATCCAGCCTCAGACACTTAGCTGTGTGACAATGAGCAAGTCACTTCACCATTTGCCTCAGTTTCCTCATTTGTAAAATGAGCTGGAGAATGAAATGGCAAACCGTTTTAGTATCTTTGTCAAGAAAACCCTAAAATGGGGTCACAAAGAGTCAGACATGACTGAAAAAAACAACTAAACAAACAAAATCCTCCTTAATGCTTGTACCTTTCCTCTGAGATTGTCTCCAATTTATCCTTTCTAGATCTTCTACATACATAGTTACATCACCATTAGACTTTTTCAAATTACTATGACAACTTCATTTTGATGTAATCAGTTTCCTTTGTAATCCTACGTATTTTATTTGATGCATTTAAAAACACTGTTCTGAGATGGCTCCATAGGTTTCATTACACTGCCAAAGAAGTCCATGACACATAAAAAGAGTTAGGGATCTCTGCTCTGGTCAGTCAAGATCTTTTTGGATCCTGAGACTGTTATCTAAGATGTTAACTACCATCTGCAACTTTTTCCAAGTCATTGATTAAAAATATTAAACAGCACAAATCCCTGGAGCATTCCACTGGGTACAGACCTCTGATCACAATAATATTGAATTATTACCATTCTTTGAGCCTGGCCATCTAACCAGTTCTGAATTCATCCAAATGGAAATTGTAAGGGCATTATAGAGGTGATTCCTGATGGTTTATGGTTTGGTTTACAGAGTATAGTGTGATATTATGATAAAGTCTTGGATTTGGAGTCAACAGGTATATTTTCAAATCCTAAACTGTTATTTTATTCCTTATATAGTCTTCAACAAGTTACTGAATTTTTCCTGGCCCTGGTTGCTTATCTGCAAAAGGGAAGGCGTTAGAATAGAGTCTAAGGTTCCTTCCAGCCCCGCATCCCATGACGTCTAATGCCTAATTCGGAGGCCAAACAAAGCACCTTTTGGGCCCCTGATTGCCTAATTTCACCTTTATGGTTTATCTAATGGAACCAGGGCTGTTGTTTTAGTCATTTACGTATCACTAAATGTAACTCCTAAAGAGGTTTTCCTCAATAAAAGTAGAGAGAATGCTGTTATTTGTTCCCTGTTTTGAAGAATGCCTGTGCTATTCCCTGAATAATACTTTATTTTGGCTTCATGTGTGGAAGCATTAGCTCTGAAAGATCATTTATTGAACACCTCTCTCCTCATGTTGGAGACTGGGGAGACAGTACTTAATCAACAAGAAATAAAGGCTCGAGGCAGAGTCTGTCAGGGCCTTCCATCTGGGTCTCAGCTATTCCAAAGTTTAGCTAGGGTGTGTTTTTTAGTGCTTTCTATGCTATGGGAGTTAGTAGAGGATGTGACATATAAAAATGCCAAAGAACAGAAATGTTGCTTCATTTTCACCAAACAAGAACTGTGGCCTATAAACTTAGCCTACCTTCTGTCTCTCCCTCTTATTCCTTTGACCTTTCCCTTCATTGGCTCCAAGTGCCTGCTTCATATCTGCTATTATATTTCTGGTACAAGGGACCTAGGCAAGTCATACTAAGAGGAAAAGGCACAATAGATAGAAGAAAAAAATTAGCTTTTAGAAAGAAATAATATAATTTGTTTTTGAGTCATTTCAGTCATGTCCAATTCTTGGATTGGGTTTCTGTGGCAGAGATGATAAAATGGTTGGCCATTTCCTTCTCCAGCTCATTTTTACAGATGAGGAAACTGAGGCAAACAGGCTTAAGTGACTCACCAAGGGCCACACAGCTAGTAAATCTGAGGCCAGATTTTAACTCAGGTCCTCTTGACTCCAGGGTGGGCACTCTACCCACTGTGCCACCTAGATGCCCCACCCAGTCTCTCCTCTCCCTCACATGTCTCCCTCACACACTTTATAGGCAGCTAGATGATGCAGTGGATATAACACTGAGCCAGAGTTTCAGAAAGACCTGAGTTCAAATTTTACCTCAGACATTAGCTATGTGACCCTGGTCAAGTCATAACCTTTTTCTGCCTCAGTTTGCTCAAACTACCTCCCAGAGTTACTGGAAGGATCAAATGAGGTAATATTTTTAAAGCTCTTTGTAAACTTTAATTACTATATGGATGCTACCTATGATTATTATTTATATTGTCTTCCAACTAGACTATAGAAGGGAATATTTTGTGCCATCTTCAGCCTCACCTACACACTTGTTAGGACAAGGCTAATGAAGGAAGGTCAGGATAGTGTGTGAAGCCATACACACTTTTGTGACAAAAGAACCAGATAGAATCCAATTCCTTCTTTTTTCATCCCTTTAAAAGTTCTAATATTGGTGGGACTGTGACTGGTCCAGTCATTTTAGAGGGCAATTTGGAATTATTCTTATAAAGCAACTAACATGTCTATACCATTTAGAGATCTCACTGCTATGCATGGGATAAAGGTTAAGGTGAGATTTGGAGCTACTCTGAGATTCATAGCTTCCAGTACACCAGAAATGTTTATAGCAGCACCTTTTGGAGTTATCAAAGAACTGTATATGAACTGGGGAGAAGAAAAACAAATTGTGGTACATGAATGAATTTAAAGAACGATAATTCTGATGATTATAGAAAGACATATGAAGACATATGAAATTACACAAAGTGAAGGGAGGAGAACCAGATCATACACAATGACTAAACCAATGTAAATGTGTAGCAGCAACCAAAATATTGACAACCAAAATCTATGGACTAAATACTATGTAATTATAATGATCAAGCTGGACTCCAAAGAAGAGATACGTAAGTGTACTCCCTCACTCTACCAAAGAGGTGGGGAGCCATGGTTGTCAAATATACATAATACACAGGTGAAGAAAAACTTCCTACCCATCAGAACTAGCTAAGGGTGAAATAGACAAACTTAGGAGGACATTTTGTGAGGCAGAGACTACCACTTTCTAAAACAGTCTGTAGTTATCAATTAGACTAGCTGATCTCTGAGATCTCTTTTAAATCCATGATTCTGTGATTCTAAATACATTACATTTATTTTTATTCATTTTTTTATGAGCAAAAATCTATTCTTCTCTCTTCCACTTCCTCTTGGAAAAGAAAAATATAACCTTAATCATAATTCAGAATATAGCCAAACAAAACAAATTCCTGCATTGGCCATATCCAAAAACGTATGCTTCATTCATCTTGAGCCCATCACCTCTCTGTCAGGAGGTGAGTAGCATGTTTCATCATGAATCCTCTGGAATATAGTTGGTCGTCAGATTGATAGAATTCTTAAATCTTTCAAATTTACTTGTCTTTACAATGTTGTTACTGAATAAATTCTTGTATTGTTGACATATTTTTTTGCTTAATTTGAAGATCTTTCCCACCCATTAATAGGTCCATGTGACCTGCTGAAATCATATGGAAACCTAAGTCATATGTGGTGGAAGGAGTTTGCTGAATGGGTGGAACAGGCTGGTGAGAGCAGTGAGGGTGGAAGAGAGAGGACATAGGCAGGCACAGCTAGTCTTGTGAGTGTTTGTTTGTGGAAAGGCCTGGGGAGGGGGTGGGGGGAGGCAAAATCTTGTCCTCTGCATTGCTAATGTGTATTGACTTCTTGGGTTACTATGATGGATTTGGCTTTCTGGTGTTGGAATTTGGTTTTCTGGTGTCTGAGTAAATGTTTTTCTTCTGCTTTCTATATGAAGAGTCTGTTATACTTTGTGATTCAGAACCACAGCAGCATATTCACAGTCACCCTCAGAACTGTGCATATTGCCTGGGTGATACAACTGTTCTCCTGGTTCTCATCTCTTCTGTTGGCATTAGTTCCTTCTAGTCTTTGAAAAGACTTTCTGAACGTATGGGTTGGAGACACTCTTGCTTTTCTTTCATTGTTCTGCTAACAGGTCATAAAGGGAAAGTCCTTCAAATGCATAAATTATCAACTGTAGCTATTTGGAACAGAATCTAACTAGGAAGTGAAGGGGAAAATTCCTCTGAATGGCAGGCAGCTATCACAGAGCTTATGCACTTTATTTTGAAAAATGGTAGAGCTATCCTCATGGCCATACATAGGGCTGTCATCTTTCAAATATGATGAAAGGAAATAGGAGATATTGACAGTCAACAAAAATTAAAAACAGAGAGGAAAGAGTAACACAACAAACTGTAGACATTTGGAATATAGAATTAAATAGCATTATCTAAACAGTTCTGAGGGCATCATGGTATTCACACAGCAATAGAATCATAAGATTGTAGCTTTAAAGATTAAAGGGATTTTAGAGGTCATCTAGCCCAACCTCTCACCTTAAAGATAACTATAAGTAAGTCCAAGAGGGATTAAATCACTTGTCAGTGGTCACATAGGCAGTGAGTAGCAGAGACAGGATTTGAACCCACGTCCTCTGACTCCATTTTCAGTGCTCTTTCCACTATATTATGCCAAAATGATAACTGCCACGAAGAGTTAAAAGTTTTTTTAATATACTGTTTATTAATACTGTTTATTATTATTTTTTAATATACTGTTTATTAAGACATAGATAAGTGTGATGCATTTTTAGAAATACTCAAAAATGTTTATATTTTTAAAAATTTTTGATTCTTAAAAAAATAAATTTTGGTTGTCTACAAAAATAATTCATGCATAAAATCTGAATTCCCTATCATCTAGATAAACGAATTGTTAATGTAGTTTCTTTGAGTTTCCAACAGTGCTTGGCAGTAGTAGACACTTAATAAAAAGCTAATTTAATTGATCTGACAAAAGGATACTTTAGGCACACTTAGTCATGCCTCATCCCCAGTGGGAGTAAAAACTAAATAAATACTGTTTGACATACTGAAGATAGAAACTGTTTTCATATAGACAGAATTTTTTTTTTCATTTTCTCTCTCTTCCAGATAGAGACAAAGTAGTCTTAACTGTTTTCTATCAGGAACTAATTAGACAGCGCTAGGTATTAATTTTTATTATCTTTCAATTATGAAACAGTGATTTTTTTGGTCAGCATTTATTAAACATATATTATGTGCCAAGCATTTTGCCAAACACTTTAAAAGTATCATCTCATTTGTGTTTTTCGTTGTGGTTGTACTTATCACCTAACTTTTAATCTTCCTCTGTTTTCTATTTCATAAAATAACCGTGACATGTTTAGAGAAATAGCTAGTTCTGAATTCTCCATCTTTTTCAGAGACATACCTGTGAATTCAGCTTTGATGGGAAAACAGTCCAACACTTCCATATTTGATGTAATTGAATCTTAGAGCACATTAGTAGTATATACTAGAGTCTAGGGCAAAGAGGGTGATAGACCCACTGTGCTCCTGTCAAACTGTACCTGAAATGTCGTTTTAAATTCTAGGTGAAAATCAACCAACAAGTACTTAATAATATGCCCTATATGCTGCACACTGGAGATACAAAAAACAATCAGTAAACATTTATTAAATGCCTCCTATGTGCTAAGTGTTGGGGATACAAAAAGAGGCAAAAGACAATGCCTGCCTTCAAGAAGCTTATACTTTAATTGGGGAGACAACATTCCAACAAACCTATACAAAGTAAGGTAGGTACGGTATAAATAGGAAATAATTAGCAGAAGGAAGGCAGTAGAATTAAGACTCACTAGAATGTAAATCACATAACACATACCTAAGCTGCTGCCTATGAGATACATACAGAGTAAATGGATGGTAGCCTCAGAGGGGAAGGCACCAGCAGCTGGAGTGGCATTTTTTAAGAGGAGCCTTGACAAACCATAGCATGTTCAGGGAACAATGATCTGGAAAGTAAAAGGACTCAAAATTTTGTAAGGAACTGTTAGTTAGTTGAAAGAACTGAGGAGAGTAACAAAAAATAATCTTTGAGGGATACCATGTATTTTTTAAGGGAGTGAGAGGGTAAAGATTAGACTAGTGATTCAGTAGTATAGGTAATAATAATAATAGCTTTCATTTATATTAGCACCAGTTATGTACCAGGCATTGTGCTATGTGCTTTACAAGTATTAAATCATTTGATTCTCTCTCACAACAATCTTGTGAGGTAGGTGCTATTATTACCCCCATTTAACAGATGAGAAAACAGAGGCAAACAGAGGTTAAGTCACTTGTCTACGGTCCACAGCTAAGTCAATGTCTGAGGACAGATTTGAACTCTGGTCCTCCTAACTCCAAGCACAGTGCACTATTCACTGAACCACCTAACTATCACATAGGTATAGGTGATTCTCAATGAGGAAATTTCCTCTACCAACACAGTCAGTACTTGCTCTGCAATTGACATCCTTTGGGAAATACCAGGGGACACAGTGACTTATAAAGGATCACACAGCCAGTATGTGTCAGAGGAGGGATTTGAACCAATGGCTAACTGACTCCAAAGCCTACTCTCTAACCCCTATTCCATAACACCTCTCTAGCTCAAGATTACTGTCTTCAAATATTTTAAGGGTTCACTCGTAGAAAGGTAATCTATATGGCTCCAGAGGGTATATTTAAGAAAAATGAAGGCAAGTTATAGGAGAGCAGAATTGGGTGCAGTAGGAAGAATTTTCTAACATTTAGAGTGTTCCATAATTGGGATGAGCTCCCCATCACTAGAAGGACTCAATCAAAACACAGATAACCCGTTTTAGCGGGAGCCAGTGGGCCTGGGGTCAAGAAGACCTGAGTTCAAATCCTTGTTCAGACACTAAGTAACTCTCTGACCCTAGGTAGGCAAGTCATGTAACACCTCTCTGGTTCAGTTTCCTCAACTGTCAAACAGGAATAATAGCATTTTTCATAGGGTTGTTGTGAAAATCAAATGAAATAATACCTGTAAGACAGCACAGTGCTTGGCACATAACATAGTGTTAAGCGCCTATTATATAGCACACATTACATACTTAGTAACAGCTTCATAAATGATTCCTTCCTTCCTATCATAGAAGGAATTCCACATTGAATAAAAAGTTGAATGGGATGACCCATCTAACTGGAAGATGCTATGATTTTTGTACTTTCTAAATTGCATGACTATATATGCAGTCGGAGGGCAGAGAAATGAGAAATCAGCCTGAGCTCGTACAGATCGTGTGGGTTTGATGAAGACTCGATCCTCGGTCTAGGTCCTGAAGGACAGGTTGGGAGGACTGGACTGATGGGAGGGTTCTCCTTTAAGCCACAGCTTGCTTTACTTTCTTCTTTACAAGATGTTAAGGTGGATACTTAATTAAATGTTTACAATTGAAGAGGAAATGCTATGTGTCCTATGCTGGCCAATTGCCTCCTTCTCTCCTCCCTCCCTCCCCCCATGAAGTTTAAATGAATGTTTCCCTTTTGCAAACCCATATGGTTTTTTCCTTCTGTACTCTCTGAAAGAATCGAATCTCCTTAAAAGAAAAGCAGAAGTAGGTGCAGATCTGGCCCAGGCAACAGATGCTCAAGCTACTCTTATAATGGCAATTCTCCTTAGCAGACATGTGTTAATTCCTGGGAAGGAAATGGAGGAAACTGATGCCAACTAATATTTGAGCAGAACTCTCCTGGGAAAAATCAAGCATGTTTTCCCACAAAGAAAAATAATTTCTTGTTTACTTTTTTGGCTTATTTGCATATATGTTAAAAAGGCAAACCCAGCACTTTGTTACCCAAGTTACTATTTTTGCATGCAGCCAAACTTCAAACTTTACTTCAAACTCTAAGGGAATGCAGCTCAAGCACTGGAGCAGCTTTTTATTCCTTTATTTAAGATGGCACCTCATCCTGATTTTCATTTTTGCTAAGCAGGATTTGTTCAGCTTAATACCAAGAAGATGAAGAGAAATGTTCATGATAGGCAGCATTTGTGGAAATAATAACTTTGGCTACTTCCTCTTGGCAGATGATAATTTATGTCAAGTGAATAAAAAAAGGTATAATCATTGCTACCAGGTAATTGTGCAATAATATGTTTATCAGAAAGCAATAACTGGTTTAAAAAAGTTCGTCTCAACTTCTGTACTGAAGACCTTCTGTGCTCCATGAAGGAGCATATCTTGTTAGTTTACACAGTCTCATCACAATGGACAGAAAGTACTGGACTATCTTAAGCTAGCGTTGACTTAAGAAGTAGTTTTCATTTATACAATTTTTAGATTGAGTCAGGGAGAGTTTATCCATAGCCCTGGTGCCTGAGGTTCTTTCAAGGGCCTTCAGTCACTTTGGATGACTTGCTATTTTGCTAGGCTTATTTTCCCCGCCTCTACCTCACTTAAGTGGAACCAGTATCTTTGACACTTCAGTACTAGGAGTGGCTTTTGAGTTCCCCTTAAGCACATTCAGGCTCACAAGGCTTTGAACAAAGAATTGGTTTATGTAAAGGACACAAAAAGGACTCAGACTGTCTGAGTGTAGCAATCAAGAGGAATAGAGATTTAGGATCGTATCTTCAGGGTAGAGCTGGGTCAATGCTAGATTTTCTTGGGGAAGGGAGAAGTGAATAAGCATTTATTAAGCACCTCCTCAGTATTAAGCATTGTGCTAAGCAGTTTTACAGATGGTATTTCATTTGATCATCACAATAACCCTGGAAGGTAGTTACTATTATCACACAGGGTATGATAAGGGTGTGAGGAAAAATCTGAACTCAGGTCTTCTTCACTCCAGACCCAATGAACACTCTATCCACTATACCACTTAGCTACCTCTATGTATCTTAAAACAGAGGAGATAGGAGCTTGTTTGTAGACAATGGGAAAGAAGCCAGCAAAAAGAACAGAATGAAGATTCCCATGGTCCAAGGAGGATTAGGTGGAACTAGGAGCTAGCTGGCACTTGGTTTTAATTTATTTGTTTTAGAAAATTTAAGATTTCTCTGACTTCATCTATAGGACTGGGGGCTAGATCCACTAAGGAAGGTTAGGTGGGCAAGGGTATATGTGAAGTGAGTAGCTTTGGAAGAGACTAAAACAAACAGACAAAAAAAGGCAGAGTGATAGGGGGTGGGGAGTTTGAATGTGGAAGGAAGGGCACAAGAGAATCCATGATGGAGGTTTTAGTAAAACTATTTTCTAGTCTGCTTACAGATTATTTCCCATTAAACACTCTACTACAGTTCTTCACACATTTCTCATTTCTATAATTTTTCACTGACTGTCCCCCATGTCTGAAATGCACCCCCTCCTCACTTCTACCTCTTAGAATGACTTGACTCATAAGCTACTTCTACATAAAACTTTTCCTGATCCCCTTACCATCTAGTGTCTCAACCCCCATCACCTAGTATCTGCTTTCTATATATCCATATAATAGGGCAAGCCTACCTTGTTTGCTTCTAGCACATTACATGTGCTAGCTAAGCACTTCAGTGATTTGCAGATGATTACGCCCTGGGTTGCTTATGGGTGATCACTGATCAGTGATGGAAGACCAACATTTAGGGTATTGCAAAGTAGTGCCTTTTTTACCACATAGCAGGAAGGGTCAGTGACACAGATGACCTTTAAAAGAAGAGTAACTCTAGCCCATTCCCTCTCTTCTTTAAACCTTCAAGTGTAGCAGGTAGCTGGCTATTACACCTTTATACACTTAGAACATAATAGGTACTTAATAAAATTATGCTGACTTGACTATATACGTCTCCCCTGATAGAACATACATCCCCTAAAATCAGTGACTTTTGTTTTTGTCCCTGATACCTACCATGCAGTACATGCTTAATACATGCTTATTGATTGAATGAATGAATGATGGCCCATTTGAGTTTTAGTAGCATGAATATTTGATGGACCTAGTCAGTCCAATTTTATGATTTCTTCTAGCAGTGATCTTGGACTTGGACTTGGATCAGAAGGGAATGAAGTAGATGTGTTGAGGTTTCGGGGTGGACAGGACCCCAAAATACCAACACACCAGGTCCTGCCTGAATGAATTCAACTCAGGCCTTCTTTCAGCCAAAGATAAAAAAGTTTATTAAAGGTCCACCACATTGACCAGGCTCTTAAGGAATCTGTGCACCTTCATGGAAATGGTCATATATACAGAAAGATTGTGGGAGGGATCTAGGGGTGGTCTAGTAGTCTGAGAGGAGAGGTCTAGGGAGGTTCTTGAGGAGGAATCTAAGGAGGGTCTTGATGGGACTGGAGTGACGAGGTCAGACTTCTGGAACCAAGAGAATGGGATTAAGGGTGCGAAGTAGGCTGGCCTGGGAGGTAACAGATAATGGAGGTCTAGGTTAGGTTAAAAATAACAGAGATTGGAGCATAATAATGGAAGATTTATGGCCTCAGGCAAACACTAGATCAAGTGGAGAAATCCAAGGAGATTTCGAGGGGGCTTCCAGAGCCTATACCCCTTCAGATGGTGGAGGTAACTGAGCTCTAAGGATTTTCAGGGCAAGAATAATAGAAGGACAAAGGAACAAGTGATTCCGGAGTGAAGGGCACTACCTTCTTATAAAGGCTAATTAATTAAGGTGTCAAGACCAGGGCAGTAAATTAAGAAGAGCAGTAGTAGACTGCAAAGGATTGAGTGACTGGAGGGTGAGATAAAGGTGAAGAAGATGGAGGCAGTGAGAGAGATGGAAAAACAGGAGTTTATTCAGAGAAGTGAAGTTCAGTTTGTAATCTTAGGTGGAGCAGTTTCAAGTGAAGATGGAACTCAGCCTATACATATATCTTATCATTCTTATTCAATTATGCAATTTTCAATGCTAGGGTCCTGGTTTCATAGTTTTTTAAAACCCTTTTAATCCCGATGAAGTATTCTAAATAAGTGCTGGAATAGTTAATTGAAGTATTTTTTCAGGAAAAAGGTATGAAAATGAATGATGAGTGAGGGGCTCTTCAGTCGCTCTGTTACCACCTGTTGGACAAGAAACTAAAAGTAGTTACCTTTTACATAAATTGAGCTATAATTAACATGGAGCCAGCTGGAACTTGGTTTTTATTTATTTCAGAAAATTTAAAATTTCTGACTTTGTCTTTGGACTGGAGGCTAGATCCACTAAAGAAGTGATTTCTTTGTTTAAATATCTTTTGAACCAAATTTATAGTGACTTTTGAGGCCTGTTACTGATTCTATCCCAGGCAGGATGGTGAGCATCATATTATTTTACAGTCCTTGGTTGCTCCATAGCTATTTCATAGGCATATTAAGGCTCATTCTGAAGCAGCTGATAGAAAAGACAGCTTAGAATTTTTTTTTTTTTGTCTCTGAGGAACAGAGTACAGATACACAGGATGAAAGACAAACGAACTGGAAAAATATTATGGCTGTTACATAATAACTTAATATAGTGTAATTGCTACAGTAAACTAATAGGGCCTCTTAAGAGTTCTTAAGTTATTATAGTGTTACAGTTTCCAGGAAAAATTGTGCATTGCTGAATCACTCATGATTGGCCATTGTGGAATTTCATATTAACATGCATTAAAGATCTTCTGCTCTGTGGAATATGACAGATACTTTGTGTAAGCTACTGTGGGTAGAATTCTTCCCCAGAGAAGGAAACCACTTAGTTAATGTTACCAGGCAATGGCATACCCAGTCCAAATGCCGATTGTATACTTTGCTTCTTTTCTGAATGTATATATTTAATAGCTGTATTGTCAAAGGAAAGGCAGATTTATTATTAACAAGCATTTATTCAGTCCCTACTAAGTGGAGGTGCTAAAGACTAGCTCAAGGAACTATTGAGGAAAGAAGACTTGTATACATAAAGCCCATATGTACATAGTATCCCAACTTGGCTAATTTTTATTTGTGAGACCTTGGATTAGTCACTTAACCTCTGTGGACTCACTTTCTTTGGCTGTATAATAAGGGAACCTAACTAGGCAGTTGCGTGCTGGAGTCAGCTTGTGTGTACCATCTCCCAAGAACCAGTTGTCAAAGTTTCAGTATGAAAGTTTCAGTATTCACACCTTGGAAATTGACAAATGTTACAAAGCAGGGTTTGATTTATTTTTTTGACTATTTAGACTTAGGAAGGTGATGGAGAAAATGTGAATAATTCAGGTTAAACTTTAAAGTGTTATCATGTGTACTTTTTTATTTTTTGGAGTGCTGATTATTAAAAATTTCCTAGCACTAGGACTAGAAATCTCTAAGGTGTGTTTGATCTCACTTCAGGTAGTGAGGCCATTTGCGGGGATTTGAGATCAGATACCAAATAAACCATAGTCTTGATAAACAATTAAGGTTTCCTAAGTCTAAATTCTTTACTACAGTAAAGTTTTTCTGATAAGAGGCAGCAAGTAGAAAGAATGATAGATTTGGGGTCAGAGAATCTGGGTTCATGCAACTTTTGTTATAACCTTGTGACCTTGAACAGTAACTCCTCTATGCCTCATTTTCCTCATCTGTAAAATGAGAAGATTGGTTTCCATGGTTTCTAAGGTCCTTTCCAGCTCCAAAACTGTGGTTTTATGCTCCATGATGCTATATAAGGACAAAATGAACCTGAAGCTATCATCCTCCATCCACTTGCCTTGAAGCAAGATTGCATAGCTACTTCTCTTGTATCATTTTTCCCTTTTATTTTATTTTGTTTATTTTTTAATAATTTATTTGTTTTCAGTTTTCAACAATCACTTCCATAAGTTTTAAATTTCCTCCCGCTCTCTCCTCCCTCCCTCCTCATGATGGAATTCAATCTTATATGGGTTCTACACATATATTCTTATTAAACATAATTTCACATTAGTCATGTTGCATAGAAGAATTAAAACAAATGGGAGAAACCATGAGAAAAACTCAAACAAAACATAACAAAAGCAAAATAGTCTGCATTCCGACTCTGTAGTTCTTTCTCTAGATGTGGATTCTCGTATCATTTTTAAAAGGAGGAAGGAGACCCCAGTTTGGTGGGTTACTCACTCGGCTGTTTTAGCACTCTTCCTTAATTTCTCACATGATATGCTTGTTTCCAAGTTCTGTGTCCATTTCTACTGCATCTGTCCTCTAAGATAGAAGCATTACTATGTAACAAAGAGCCAAAGTCAGAATACAGAGGCACCCACTAGGATATTTAATACAAGAAGAATCTTTCTTAGAATTTTCCTAAAGACTTCTCTTTGGAAAAGAACACAAATGATGAAATGAACCATAATAGCACACTGAGGAACTAAACCTCCCTTATCCAAAATCTGGACATATTTTTAAAAAGATGGATTCACATTTCCTTATGTCTGCCTTTCTCATTAGATATACTTACATTAGACCAAATGCTCATTATGGGAAATATTTAAGTATCAAGTCTCTATGGTCCTGGATTCCTTTGGCTGACTAAAGCTTACATCAGTATGTGCTTAGTGGTTCCAAAAGCATGCTTTTCTTCCACCTCAACCCCCCCTCTTTCTCTTGGTCTCTTTGTGAGTCTCTCTCTGTCTGTCCATTACCGTCTGTCTGTCTCTGCTTCCACCTCCTCAGCAAGAAACAACAAAGACCCCAAGTTAAAATTTTCCAGGCACTTACTCCCTAAATAAACCTCACTAGAATAAATGGGGTTTTTTTTTTTTACCCTTTCCAGTTTACAGGATAGCTTGTGGTCAATAAAAATGTCTCTAACCTTTCTCCTTCCTAGGAGTACCAGCATGCTGTTGTCCCTCTCAGCTATGGGAACCTGGAGAATTAGAGTAACAAAGTTGTATTTCAGATCTTTAATACATTTCTTATTTGCTCACAACCTAATTCCTTGGAGGCCAGGGGCCTGTTGGTGCCTGCTTATTTGTTTCATTAAACTAGACTGGCCTGGTATCTTTGATAAAGCCGGGTTTTAGAGAAAGATTTATGACTTGGTTTCTGGCCATGCTCTCCCACTGGCTGCAGAAGTCCAGATTTTCAAGCCCCGAAACTGTTTACTTCCAAGCTTCCAGAATTAAGCCTGTCTGCCTTTTCCCATCCTGGTCATCACTGATTGCTTTCAACTGAGGGTGGCTTTTTTGCCCCAGCGCTACTCTACATTCAAAGCCTAGCAACCAGTATACTTGTCCTCCCTGTACTGTGGTCACTCCAGCACACCCAAAGTTATCTTTAAAAGTTTAACTGCTAGCTTTATAAACAATAACAGGGAAAAGAAGAACTATAGATTACTAAAACTAGAAGATACTTTAGTGATCACATAGTCAAGACTCCTCATTTTACAGATGAAGAAACTGAAGTCCAGAGAGGTTGTAGGAGGGCGATATCTTGACTTGCAAGTGAACTGGATTTAAGTGAGCCAGGGATGTAGCACGTCATCAGCCTTACTAGTCATCCTAGTCCAGTGGCAAAACTTAGATCAGTTCGATTGGCAGTGGTCCCTGATACAGTGGGAAAGCCTGTCCTTTTTAAGGTAAGGTCTTTCTAGGGTTAGAGTTTGTCTGAGGCAACACCCAGTGATTAAAGGCTAGGTAAAAACTGAGGCAAAAGATAGCCTCATTTGACTTCCCAAAAGAATCATTCTGGGTGGGGAAGACCCTCAGAATTTTGGGCCAGAACAGAAACAATTGCTATTTACACTCACTCTGAGGCATCAAAACTCAAGCTATAAGCAAGTGAGGCTTGGGCTGGGACCTATTATTGGCCAGTCAGTGAGAGCCAGAGTGATTTAGGTTCACAGGCATAGTCAAGTACCTACATCTGAATCCCAATGGGCTTTATCAAAGCCTGGTTTACCTGAGCTGCATTTCAAGAAATCATGAATGAAAACTACCTGAGACAAAAGAATTAATTAATTGTCCCAGTACTCAGTCTTTCCAACTTGATAGTTCCCATCAGCCCTTGTGTTCTGCTAGCATAGGCTTCTACAGTCCAGTGTAACTCCTAATCCAGAGTAAGATTTCCATGGATAACAGATCAAAACATTGTCATTTAATACTGGATCTGAGTATTACATACCATTGATATTTATTAAATATTTACAATTTACAAGACATGGTGTTAGTTCTTGTGGACCCAAAAACAAAATGATGGAAAAGCAATTTTCTATTTCTCAAGGAACTTGTACTCTTCTGGGACATACAACCTGTCAACAGATAGGTAAATACAAATTAATTTAAGGAGGGAAGCAATATGAACAACTAAAAGAATGAGGAAAGGCTGCATGTAGGTAAGCAGTTGAGCTGAGCCTTGAAGGAAATTAGGGATTCAGAGTAGGGGGTGGGGGGGAGTGAGGACAGAGTGCATTCAAAGCATGAAGAGAAGCTTGTGCAAAGTCAAAGAGTTGGAATATGGAAGACTGAGTTCTAGGAATGACAGATAGGTCAAAAGCAGAGCTTCAGCAGGGAATGATATGAAAGAAATCTGAAAAGGTAGACTGGAAACAGATTGTGAAGCATATCAAATAGCAGTGAGGTCTGTTTTTCATCCTAGAAGCATTAGTGAGACAGAGAGGATTCTTGAGGGTAGGGAGTGGAATGTGACATGATGAGCTGGTGCTTTAGGGAGATTATTTTGGCAGCTCTGTGAAGGATAGATTGGAAAAGAGAAACTGAAAGAAGAGGAGATCATGCCCTGGGGAGTTAAGGAACTTAGCTTTTGGAAGGCCCACCCTAGAACTAGGTTATCTTGGTTGTTGAGTGCTGCACGCTAACCATAGCCCACTCACTATATCCAGCCAGCTCCAGACCAACCAGACCATTCATCTACTGTTTTACATACACTCCCCATCTTAATATCAGCTCTTTTCTCACATGCCATCCCTCTCCAACCTCTAGCCTTCACCCTTGGCCTCTGCTTTCCACCTCTTGCTACAGAAACCAATATTAAGCCATTACTGACGCTTCTGGTATGCCAGTTCCCACTGGTTACATTTCCCATTTCTATGACTTCCCAGACCAAAATACTCTTCTCAGGCTATCATCCTCCTAACTATATCATTTCTTCCTTTTGAAAGTAAGTTTCCTGAGCACATGGAATATCTCACTGTTGTATCTATTTCCCAGCTTGCTTGGCACAAGCAAGTACTTAAATGCTTTTTACTCATTCATTCATTCAATATTTTAATTGCAATAGTCTGGACAACAGATATGGAAACTGGCTATGTGAGTGGAGAAGAGTTGACAAATCCAAGAGATGTTATATCATCAAGACCTGAAAACTGATGAAATATGGGAGTAAGAAGGAGAAAGAAGAGTTTAGGATGACTGATTCACACAAGATAAAGAAAATTTGCTTCAAAATAGTTCAGATTTAATCACTGGGGCTGTTCTTTCCAACAGGTGACAATATTAGAGATACCAATAACATTATTATTAAGAAACAAACCTTAAACCTTCAGGCATGGGTGTGAGTAATACAAGTGAACCTGTACCTACTCTGGAACCTCAGTTTTGCAGTTTCCTTTCTTGTGTTTCCAATCACTAGAGTGAAATGAGTCCCAGAGCCCTACAAACAAGTAGGAAATTGTACCAGTCCACAATACTTATTTTTCAAGGAGTCCATCTTTCACTGTGATATGCACAATTTTTAAAACTAAGTTTAATTATCACTCTTTTCTACTAACTTGGCAGGAAATGTTACTCATTTAGACCAGTTGCCATTGGGAAAAAAATTTTGGTGGTTTTGTTTTGTTTTTTTAATCTGGAGCTGTTAGAGTTGGAATGGTTAATTCCGAGGTAATCCAGACCTGTAGTTCTCAAATTTGGGGTCTCAGGAGCCCTTTACATCTTACAAATTATAGAGGACCTTCAAAAGAGCTTTATTTCTGTGGGGTATATCCATTGAAAATTGCCATATTATAATTTGAAACATTATGAAAATAGTTCTGACCTTGGGGATTGCTGGAGTCCCTAGACCAGATTTTGAGAACTGCTGATCTTAGTCTATTCTCTGTGGAATGTAGGAATCCTCTGTGCAACATCCATGACAAATGGACATCCAGTCACTCCTAGAACACCTCTGACTGTGATTATTCAGTCATTCTGTCACGTCCAACTGTTCCCAATCTTGCATGGGGTTTTCTTGGCAATGATATGGCACTGCTTTGCCATTTCCTTCTCCTGTGGATTAAGGCAAGCAGAGGTTAGGTGACTTGTACAGGGTCACACAGCTGGTAAGTGTCTGAGGCTGGAATTGAACTCTGGTCTTCCTGACTCCACGCTCAGCCCTCAATTCACTGAGCCACCTCTAGCAATGACCAAAATGCTAGCTCCCACAGCAGGCCATTCCAGTTGTAGATGAAATCTCATGGTTAAGAAGTTCTTTCTTATACAGTGTTCAACACTGAACACTGGGTTCAATTCCAGTGGCCATACTAAGAGAGATTTTGAAAACATTGCAGCTCTGTGCTCCCCACAGACAGCCAGGTGGCAAAGTAGATAGAACACTGGGCCTGCAGTCAGGAAGACCTAAGTTCAAATCCAGCCTCAGACACTTACTGGCTGGGCAAGTCACTCTGTTCCAATTTCTTCAACTGTCAACATGGGGATAATCATAGCATCTACTTCCCAGGATTGCTGTAAGGACCAAATAAGGTAATGTCTGTAAACCACTTAATACAATGCCTGGCGCACAGTAAGTGCTTTTTAAGTGCTTCTTTCCTTCCCTTCCATAGTATACAAAATTATGGTGATGCTAAATGTGCATCTTTTTCCCTTGCGTATCAAACACTGGGACCAATATCTTCTTGTTCTTTAACTAAAATGTAATTTGCATCAATACTTTTGCCCACAGAATGTATGTAATACTTTCTGAGGTTATCTTTGTGGCCTTGAGCATTTTTCAATCAAATAAAAAAATCTCCTTTGTTCTGGTTAAACAGTAAAACCAAACTTGTTTGTGGTCCAGTCATTTCAGGCCCCTGTACAATGTGTTTTTCAGGCTCTGTGGATACCCTCCCTTCTATGACGAAAACGACTCCAAACTCTTTGAGCAGATTCTCAAGGCGGAATATGAATTTGACTCCCCCTATTGGGATGACATCTCAGATTCTGGTAGGTAGCCCACCTTCCTGAGGGTGCAGCACCCATGATCTCTCAGAAGAGTCACCTGCTGCCTTTAGGACCCTGTCATTTCTGAGGTTCTCATGAAAGCTCCTGGGTGCTGTGCATGCCTGGAACCTCCAAGAGAGTCCTGGGCAAAGCTGAGGGTAGGCTTGGCTGGGGCTGCTTATGCTGAAGTCAAGGGAAAAGCCAATAATAAGGATGTACTGATCTAGAGTTTCCAAGAGGGAAATACTCCCCCTCATGAAATGCTTTAGATAAAATAACCAGACCTACCAAAGATCTAAGTTATCCCTTTTTCAAGAATTCTAGCAATTATGGGAAGCACCCCTGCTTCAGTAACAAATAGCGTAATTACGCAGAATGTACTTGATTCATATATTGGGATCTAATCAACATGCATTCATTGAGTGCCAACTGTATATAAGGCCCTAGGCTAAGTTTGATCCAGAGTCCATGGGCAGTATTTCCAATGAAGATGAAGTAGAAGACTTGAAAACTAGGCACAGTCTCTGGCACACATTAAATGCTTAATAAATGTTTTACCTAAAAAGAAAGGGTTGTTCTTAGAGGCTTCTGAGGTTTCTTCAAATTTTAAATCTATGATTCTGTATTATTTCTAGAAAATTCATGACTCATTTGCTAGGATAAAAAAAGGATTACATTTGGGGAACAAAAAAATAATTAGACCAATTGAAATGTTACATCAATTTAGAAATTAATTTTATCCTTTTTAAAAAAAAGTAATAGTTTTAGCATTTATTAGGGATTCACATCTTTGCTCAAGACCAGTGGACAGCCAGGATAGTACCAGGTTTTCTGACTTTCCTTTTTTTCTTGTTGTTCAGTCATTTTTCAGTCATGTCTAACTCTTAATGGCCCCTTTTAGGGTTTTGTTTGCAAAGATCTTGGAGTGGTTTGTCATTTCCTTTTCCAGCTCATTTTACAGATGAGGATGAGGTAAATAGGGTTAAGTGACATGCCCAGGGTCACTAGTAAGTGTCTGAGGCTAGATTTGAACTCAGGAAGAGTTTTGTTGTGTAATGTTATAACTCAAATACTTGATGCTACATTACTTACTCTCTGTATCAAAAAGGGGCAGGGGTAGGTCAGCAAACTGTGACCTGGGGGCCAAATCTGGCCTGCCTTTATAACCCACAAACTACTAATGTCACCCCAGATTTAAAATAAAAGGGGTGGCACCTCACCAAAGAGCTTTCTGTAATGTTTATTATAAAGCATGAAGCCCATGGTACGTAGGACACATGTAATAACTTTATCCATCTTACTGAAGTTTAGCAAGCTGATTTCATGACAAAGGACTCTTTCTGCAATACTTTAGCTTGAATAGACAAGACAATGCAGTCTTGTGTAGAGAAAATTAGGAACTAGAAGCAAAGGAATATGTCTCCTAGTTCTTGTTTTGCCATTGACTCCAGAAGACCACTCTGATGTCCTATTTCTAAGGTGCTGATACTGTACTATTTGCACTTAGTGCCACATGTGTTAAGAGTTTGGAAAGGTTTGATCAAATATACTTGACGCCATAAACAATGTGATTGCTGTACATGGTGGCATCATATAGCTATGTTTTAAGGTACAAATTTGATTCACTGTTTTGTTTTTTTCTTTTAACAGCTAAAGATTTCATTCGGAACTTGATGGAGAAAGATCCCAATAAAAGATACACATGTGAGCAGGCAGCTCGGCACCCCTGGTAAGAAAAATGATGCAGCATGAGATAATGACTGTCAAATTCCTTTTCACTACAGTGGTAATTGGGAGATCTCAATTATGAAACCCGTAGGTTATCATCACACTTCATTATAACCAAGGTTTTCAGTCTTCTCCCCAAGCCAAATCTTAGCTTCCTTTTTTCCCTTCTCTGCCCCCTTCTGTAGTTGTTAATGAGGAGATAATTGACCAAAAAGCAGCAAGAGATGCAACATCTACTCCTTGGACAGTCAGTTCCTTAGCATTAGCTCATATTCATAAAGTACTTTCCTTACAACAACCCTATGAGTTAATAGTGTATGACTGTTTCTATTCTGCAGATGAGAAAACTGAAAATGAGAAAAGTGAGTGACTTGCTCATAGTATTACAGATAGTGTCAGAGTTGACAGTAAACCTACCTTCCAAAAGAGAACTGTATGTTCCCTGACTTAGCTTATCCTGATATATGGAAATTTGAGTGAAATCAGAATAAATTTTTAAAGAGATTGTTATTCATGAGAAATAAAGGATTTTTTCACTCTATGATAAGTTACCTTAGGATTCCTTAAATAGCAATACATTCTAGTATATTTAATATGGGATTAGTCTAAATGACATAGTTTTAGAGCACATCTCTCTCATAAAGAAGAATTCCCTTTTAATAACCTATTCATTGACTATATTAATAGGCTGTGGCATATTCTACCAAGACTGAAAGGTTTCAAATGTGGACCAGGTGACAGACTGTTCCTGCTTTTTGAGGGCCAATCTATCTAAGTACAGAGACTTATCACCAGTAAGCTGGCCACTAGGTCATCACTTCTTTGACTTGAGAGACTGAGGGGAAAAAAGAAAACCAAAATATGTCCTCTAGTCTTATTGGTCCATTTTCTTTCCATAGTGATGGTGCTAGAATGGCAGAAGAGGAGGTGGAGGGCTCAAATTAATTTTAAATCATCCTTAACCAACTGTTGAAACTAGATTCCTTTTTACAAGAACCAGTGAATCCTTCAGTACTATGGGAAGAACTTAAAAATATCTTTTTTTTGCTATAAATGATACTGAAAAACATAAAGAAGTCATAGCTAAATGTAAGGAAGTCCCATAGGTTCTTTTCAGAGAGTTATGAAGGAGTTGGTAGAGTTGTTTCTGTCATGTACTCAAAAGCAATGAAAAATATCAGTTTATGGATCACTTTATAGAGTTAATGAAAGGTAAAAGCAAAAATATCATCATGGAAATAATTGCAACTTATGTGCTAGGATCTTTTATAGAGAAAAACTGGAAAACATCTACAAAGAACTTAACTCCAAACCAAGTCAATGTATACTTTAATACCTCATGATTTAGTGTACAAAAGTAGATACTGAGCAGGATGGCAAAAAGAGAGAGGATGGGAGAGGGAGAAGGAGAGGGAAAGGGAGAGAGAGAGAGAGAGAGGAGGAGGGAGGGAGGGAGGGAGAGAGAGAGAGAGAGAGAGAGAGAGAGAGAGAGAGAGAGAGAGAGAGAGAGAGAGAGAGAGAGAGAGAAGAATTAAGAAATGAACCAGGCTTGGTGTTGCCAATTTTAAGTTCCTGGTACTAGGAAGACTGATACTGGTTGACCTCTTGAGCTTAGGAGACTTGAGCTTCAGAGGGCTAAGTCAATCAAGTGTCCTGATGTACTTTTAATTGCAAGATCATGGTCATGGTGAAGAATCAGTTTTTAAAAATGGAATTGATTATATTTTACTAAATGGAAAATAACCAATAGCTGACATGACTCATGTCAAAATAATAGGTTTGTGATCAGTCCTATCATTTATTGATTAGACCAGAAGTCAAAAAATGCTGAAAAATTAGAAGAGAGGAAAAAGAGAAGATCATGGACGAAATTATAATAGCTATGAAACTGAACTATGAAAAAAACCACTAACTGAAAAAAATGGAAAAACAATAAAGACAATCATTTCTTTGACAAATTGAAATTATCTAAAACATTTGTCATAAGAAAGCCAAATTAGTCCCCCAAACTTCTCGAATCAGCAAATGCTTGATCTTTTTGCCATGGGGAAAGACATGGTAGTCAAACACAGCACTGCCTTATACTATGTGATCATTTCCAAACTGATTAAAGAGATGAAAGAGAGAATATAATTAACAGTATTGACTTATAAGATTGGATAAAAAGAGTGAAGGGGAAAATAACCATATGGATAACTTAACAAGACACCCCATTAAACTAAAGCATCTCAAAAGCATTTAGAGATGAAACAAAAAGAACAAATAGAAACAAAATGAAACAGATGTTCCATCATGTCTGTGTAACCTATTCTCATCATCAATGATGTTGGAACCACTGCTTTCAGACTCTGCACCCAGTTGCCATAGGAGGAAGTGAAATTGACACTTTAAGAAGATTGGTAGTCAAGAAGAGTGGCTGGGCCTGAACAAATATATGCAGAAGAAATCCAATCTAGAAACAACACAATTTTGAAAGGTATTGACCAAGAAATTTTCAAGGTCTCAAAATAGAGGAGACACCAAAAGGTGAAGAAAGTACATATGGTAACATATACCAAAATGGCATCAGCAACTACTGATCCTCATTATTGATCCTGATTTGTCATCTCTATAAAGTCTTTCTTTTTAAGTTTAAAAATTAGCCTTTTAAAATTTAGAATTATACCTTGTTTATTTTAGCATTAATTTTTCAAAATTTTGAGTTCTCAATTCTGTCCATTCCTTTACCCCCTCCCTCACCCATCGAGAAGGCAAGCAATATGTTTCCATAAAGTCTATATGAGAATTGTCTGCACATTCTTGATGAAAACATGCTTTTACAAATGATTCTCTGCAACACATCAGATCTTCATTTACATAGTCCAAAGAATCTCAGAATTGAAAGAGATCTCTCAGGGTCCATCTGGTCCAAACTATACTTTAGGAAGAATCCTGTCTACAAACCTTCTTTGGAAGACTTCTGAGGAGAAACCTCAATCTTTCCAGCTTTCTATCCAGTTTTGGTCAGCCATTCTGTTCCTCTAGGAACCCTTTTCAATTTCCTGCAACTCCATAGAAGTTTCTTTGCTTGTAGATACACCATTTCCCATCTCTCAGCCTTTCAGCTACACAGTACCTCCTATCATCCTGCAACAACACCCCAAGCCTGAATCCCTATTAATACGATGATAACCTACCCAAAGTCATTAGCCAATGATTACTATACTCCCACCTCATCAAACCTTCCCCATCCCAGTAGCTCCAAACCCCTAGCTCTCATTATTCAAACCCTGTTTCCATCCCCCATTGACTTCCTCCCTCATTCCTATTCCCCGTCAACCCACCCCCTCATAAGTCCCTCTAGTAATATTTCTACCCCTTCCATTGTGTTCTCTAGAATGCCTGTTCCTTGGGCAATAAACTAACTTTCATCTTAAACCTTTTTCTTTCTCACTCCTTCTATTTTCTTGAACTCAATGAGACCTGATTTCCTTCTAATAACTCAATTTCCCCAGATAGTCTTTCCAACACCTGCTCCATTTTCCTTCATACTCCCCACATATTGGGAAAATGAGGGAGCATGATGCATGGCCTTATCCTTCTTAATAAATTAAGAAATGATTGTTAAACATTACAAAATAAAAAAATAAAAAAAAATTAAGAAATGAAAATCATAATCTGAGGTTGAAGGAATTAAGGGCAGAATTAGGACCTTAAGGAGATTTGGTACAACTATAATGGGAACAAGACAGGGACTTAAGTAAAACACAATCATGAGGTCCCATTTGACATTTGTATAAGACCCAGTAAGCATACTCTAAAAAACCAACCAAACAAAACCCATTCCTAGTAACTAAGAATGGAGAAAATAGATAGAAAACATCACTCAGTGTTGGGATTCATGGGGAAGGAACAGCCAAAGGACCACAGAGACAAGAGATCTAAGAGCTTCTGGTCTCTCATTCTCCTCTGGCTTGCTTATAGGACTTTGCTATTTTGTAGGTTCTGGCACAAAATAAGAAGAAATCAAGGCAGTTGTTCTATAAGGCTTTTCAAAGGTTCCTCCCAATAGAACTCTCTCTCATTACTCAGAATAGAAAAGAGCATTAGATGGCATTAAGTGAAATGCTAGTCAATATTTTTTAATGTTAAACTGTTGGGAATTCCCAGCTCTGCCACAACTAGCTATATGACCTTGGCAAGCAGCTTATTATCTCTGACCCTCAACTTCCCCAAATGTAAAATGGGGGTAGTTATACTTTCACTATTTACCTCATAAGGCTGTAAGAAAAATGTTTTGTAAGCCACAAAATTTTACATGAATAAGAAAAGGGAAGTGAGGAAGATGTTGGAGACTAATGGGGAATGTGGATTGGAGAAAGACTTGAGAAGTAGGAAGCACAGAGTCCACCAGTTATATTAAAACATCAAAATTTCATACAGAAATAATATCTACAAAATGTAAGAGGTTAAAGCTAAAACATCGGTGAGGGAGAAGGTACAACTCGAGTGAAATGCAAGGACATCCACTCACATGCTACTGAAATGCTACTGAAGCCAAAGCCATCTAGAAACACTTGTAAAGGTGGCAAATAACAATAAATCTGAAATGTATCCACAAAGCTATCCTGAGAGGTTGGCTCTGAACTGCCTCTGGCTCAATCTGATCCTTAATTCTTAAGTAAGCACTAGCTCAGTTTGAGGGCAACTGGATGGCTCAGAAATAGAGTTCTGGGTCTGGAGTCAAAAAGACTCAGATTCCCAAGTTAAAATATGGCTTCAGACACTTACTAGCTGTGTGACCCTGTGCAAGTCACTTAACTCTGTTGGCCTCAGTTTCCTCATCTGTAAAATGAGCTGGAAAAGAAAATGGCAAACCACTTTAGTATCTTTACCAAGAAAACCCTAAAGTCAGACATGAGTGAAAAATGACTGAACAACAATAAATTCTGATTGAAATGAACATGAAGTATTTCTATATTATTGATCAATTTCAGCTTCTGTGACATCTCACATGTTAGTAATTCTCCAAAACTATATGAGGCAGAGAAAATGCAAACCAGCGATGATAGAGGGATTTTCCTCATCTGGAAGACCTTCCTATCAATGAAATCACAGACCCAATCCCTAACTCTTTGTATGTTAGCCACATAAAGAACTCATATAAAACAGGACATGTGGAGTGAGAACCACTTCCAAAGAGTTTCAAATCATATTTCTGATAGACAGGTACTGATGTTTAAAACATAAAGACAAAATTCCTTTCCAATTTCTCTTCGCCCCATCTATTTATTTTGGAGCACAAGGATCTAGCCAGTATTAGTAAGTACCCATCCTAGTCAATCCCACAATTCTTCTCCTTTGCTGAACAATCATTTCCAAGAAAGAGTTGGCCATGAAAAAGTTTGATTTGGCATCCCACTCTGAGGATGTGACTTTTGAAAACAGTATAGGGGGGAAGACTCGAATGAGTCTGGAGAACAAAGGCTTACTAGAGATTCTTGGAGCATCTTGCAAATCCCTCTGTTGTGCTTGCCTTTGGTGGGCTTGGTCATCCAAACATTCTGTTTCTATTTTACTAAGTTGTTATCTGGGAAATGGAGCCAAACGAAAAGTAGAGGAAGGGAAATTTGGTTAGCTGTAGTCTATTTCAGCATGCTCTTCTGCCAAAGTACTTTCATCTTGACCTAGAAAGAGTGTTGCTGAGAGAAATGGGGAATTTTATTGAAGCATGTTGCCTTTGGCAAAGTCTGAGAACTGGACTACAGCCTGATACTCCTACAAGACTCTTGGTAGCTCAGAAAAGCTGGTACACTAACTTTTTCATTTTCTAGGGCTGCTTTTTGTGTGTGAGTAATGCCTATTTCCCTTTTGCCTTACCCAGTTAGTCAACTGGATTTCCAGTGTTTTTTTTTTCCAACCAGAGCAGCCTAGGTCTGGGGAGCGAAGGAGGTGTTCACATACACATTTATCTTCCTACAAAGACATATGTTAAGTGTCTTTGTTGCCTCCTCCAGGATATGTTGCTCAGGAATTATTCAGGAAGTAGCCTGTGCCATCACTCCTTGTACTCCATAGCAATACTCATACTAGTTAGTGCCATGGTGTCTGTCTTCCATTATATAATCATTTCTGAGAAAGAGTTGGCCATTGGCAAGTTTGAATTGGCATTCCTCTCTAAGGATGTAACATTTTAAACCACCTTTCTTTCTCCAGGCTGTACCCATAGTAATGGACCCAACTCTCTACCTTTCCTTCATTATCTAACTGCAAGATCCACTTATATAATATTCATGATATTGTAAATAACCTTTTCTTCAACAACTAACTGAAATAATGGAAGGTCAAGTTGTATTTAATCAAAACAAAGAAAGGTTTGTAATACTGGTGACTAAGAGTATATATCTTATTTATTACAAAGTTGGGTTGTAGGTTTCAGTGTGGCAGAAATATCTTCCAAAAAAAACCCTAGGAATTATAAAGTTTTGTAAACTATTGCACATTGGGACAAAAATTGCTTTCAGAATATTAGCATAATGTTTTAGAAGTCTTCCAAAGTATGCATATGAAATTTTGGTTGAAAAAGGTAATTAGACTGACAAAGATAGCATGAGATAATATGACGGTGTCAATAGGAAAGATTTGGGTTCACATTAGGCTTGAGTTACTGGCTGGGCCACCCTGGACAAATTACAACCTCTTGACCTCTGTTTCTAATCTATAAATTGAGAGGGTTGGACTAGGTAGATGACCTCTAAGGTCCCTTCCAACTCTAAATTGCTGAAGCTATGAATCTATGAAATATTATGATAAAGCAATAATATTACTGATTATCCTAATAAACAAATACAAACTTTACATCCAAATCAAATATACCCTTCAATGTAGTCACCTTAGAAAGAAATATACTTATTCCAGTAATGTTGCTATTGTCCAAAACATTTTTAGAACACCTCTTGCAGATTTATCGTCAAACCCCAAAACTCATTCTTCTGACTAGGCTCATCTTTCATCTTTTCACTAATCAAATCTTTCCACTTGGAGGTAGAATTGATTTTTGGATAAAGGCATTCAAGGCTAAGTCTAATAAAGAAAGTAGTTGATCGGTACTGTTTGATGTCAAAAATACAGATTAGATTGAAGGATATGAAAATAGATGGGCCAGTCATGTCATAAGAACAAAATAACTGATGGACAGTTTGTGTGCTTCATTTTTGTCTATTTAATGTCAAGAGATATAAAGGAAGGCGTTGGATGAAGGATGTGGATGAAAGTTGCCCAGGAAGGCCAGGCATGGATAGATTGGGATCTGAATCATGAGATGTACATCACTGAGCTCACATACCCATTAAAGTATTGAAACAGCTCTATAGTAATGGAATTTATATTTCTTGTATGGTTTTTAGAGCTAATTCTGAAGGTAAATTCCAAAAACATTTTGAGGAATAGAAGTATCATTGGAAAAAAAAGTATATATTACCCAAGATATCTAATTTGAATGATAGCACTTATTTCAAAGTCTTAGCTAAATGGAATCTCAGAATCACAGAACTGGAAATAAATTTAGAGATCATCTAGTCAAAATCTTTCATGTTATAAATAAGGAAGTTATGTCCTGCAAAAGTAAAATGATTTGCCCAAGGTCACAGAGCTAGCTAATAGCTAATACATACATACATACATATATATACATATACACATATTTGTATATGTTCCCAGCTGTGTGACCTTAGTTAATTCAATATGTGTTACTTTAAGGCATGCAAAGGGCTTTACACATATTATTTCATTTTATCTTCACAACAATCCTAGGAGGCAAGTGTTATTATTATGCCCATTAGGCATAATAGAGAAACTAAGGTAGACAGGTTAAGTGATTTAACCACAACTAGCAAATGTCTAAGGCTGGATTTGAACTCAGATCTTCCTTATTCCAGGTCAAACCTGTCACCTGGATGCCTCAATAGACTAGAAATAGAAAATAGATCTCCTGCCTCCAAATTCGGTGTATTCCCCACTCCACCACACCATATTAGATAGCGAGTATTGTAACAGAGGCCTGAATTTGGAGTCTGAGGACCTGGGGGTTAGGGTGCATTCTAAAGAAGCAGAAAGATGCTTTGAAGGTTCCTAGAATTCTGTAAGTGGTTGATTTTTCACAAGCCTAGTCCACCTACATATGACAGAAATGGTCCCTCCCCTCAAGGAATTTTGGATTTTATTGGATGTAAATATGTAAGAATACTTGGCATTTTTCAGGCTATTTTTATAATTAATCTTTTAAGCTTTAAAAAAAAGTTCATGATCCCTTTGGAGGAGATAGGTGGGTACAGTGGATAGAGTGTTATGCCTAGAGTCAGGAAGATAGGAATTCAAATCCAGCTTCAGATACTTACTAGCTCTGTGACCCTAGGCAAGTCACTTAACCTCTGTCTGCCTTAAGATCATCTATAAAATGGGGTAATAATAATAATACCTACCTACCAAGGTTGTTGTGAGGATCAAATGAGATAATAATTGTAAAGCCCAGTACCTGACACATAGTAGGTGCTTAGTAAATGCTCCTTTTCTTCTTTCTATCCTTGCTTCCTTCCTTCATAGCACTCTTTGAGGTAGGTGCCCCAAGAATAATTATTCACATTTTATAACAAGGAAACAGGCTAAAAAGGGTTAGTAACATGTCCAGGGCCACAAAGTTAGGTTTACAGGTAGAATTCAACCCAGGTCTTCCTGATCCTTAATCTAGTAACCTATGACACAATGCCTACTTATTGCCTTGCCTTTGGTGGATCATTACCCATCATCTACCTATAGGTGTTCCCTAAGATCTGTTCTGCCAAGCCTAGAGGCCTGTATTGGGCTACCCGAGTCTTTCCTACCTGTCCCAGGTCTTCAGCTGGCCACGCCGGATGCACGTATGAGAGAAAGGACGTTCCAGAGTCGAACAGGGGTTGAGCTTTATTTCAGGGTCTGGGTTACAAATGCAGGGAGGTCTTCCTTAGGAGGAAGAGGGGGAGATTTCCTAAGGAGGCTAAGCTTAAGGGATTGGAAGTAGAAGTACAAGCGGGGAGAGAGGGGGAGGGGAGAGAGGAAAGAAAAGAAGCGGAGCCCTACTATCCTCTTTGGCTCCACACGTGCTAAGAGAGAGCTTTCAGGCTTCCTCAATCCTACTTAACCATCAGCCGCACAGTTTGCATCTCAATACCGTGCTGTTAGGTAACTAGGTGTGCTCCAATCCGGGACAATCTCGAGGGCAGGGAGACTCCACCCATCACGTATCTCCCGGGGAGAGGCGGAAATACCCGAGCTAGCCGAGCTAGCTCAGTCTGACCTTCTCGAACCCTCGCTGTTCATGGAGGGCCTCGTAAGACTCTAAGATTTAGAAGTCCCACTTTTACCCGCCCGAGACCATCCACACGGATTTGAGCTTCCAATCCCAACATATCCCCTTCTTTGTTTTGCGCGGAGCGCACCTGGCTCTAGAGCAAACAGTGGCTGGAGGCTGAGTGGATTAGGAAGGCCTTTAGCATATGAGTACCCTACAACAAGACTTCATTCACACAGAAATCTGCAGCTAGCACAACTGACAAAGGGAGGCATCAAATAAAACAAAGATGAAACTAAATGGCTGAGTTACAACAGGGGAAGTGCAATCAACTAATCCCAAAGCATATTTTAAGAGGAGCAGCTGGTGTAGGCGCCTTACATCACCACTCCCTCAGTCATGCAAATGGATCTCAACGGCCAAGCCTGAATGGCCAAGCCTGTGGTATTCAGGTGAAAAGTTGGTCACCCCTTCCCCCCCCCAATGTCCTGGGTTTGTGATATCAAAGTCCTCCTTCAGCCGCTGAAAAAGATGCCTAGATGGGAAGCTGTCAGCAGCAGTGTCTGCGGTTGTGATGAGTGCTGCCTCCTCTCTGGGCAGCAAGGTTAAAGCTGTCAGCAGCAGGCTCAGGTGGCATATGATCCTTCTCTGGGGTCTCTGGGCTCTCCGCCTCCTGCGTCTCCGTCGCCTCCGACATCGGTTCCCACTTACAGATCCTTCTAATGGGAATCCACGCATTCCCTTTTCCTGTGGAGACACAAACATACCCTCAACCCCATATTAGTATCTTAAAATGTCTCGTAGCTGGAGTAGTATGTGCGCCTTTTGAGACAGCTGTATCAAGCTCTGATTGTATTAGGCCTCTTAATCTTGGCTCTGATTGTATTAGGCGACCTTTTCCCCTTCTTTGTTTAGTGAGGATCGCCTTTAAGGTACAATTGATAAGAATGCAAACTGGCTCTTTACTTAGGTATAGTTGCTGCCAGGTGCTTACAAATGCTTGATTAACATCTGTAAGAAACCTGAATTTCCCGGATTTTTTCTTTATAACAAACACAGGAGCATTCCAGGGTGCTAATTGCTCCTTAACCAATAGTTGTAATGCCTGGAGTTTTTCTGGAGTCAGGGGCCATTGCTCCACCCAAATCGGGGTGTCTGACTTCCAATTCAAGGGTGGGGACTCCAGAGCAACAGCAATGGCCCTTACTAAAAATTTGATAACCTCATCCCGAGGTGGCTTATAATGTCCCTGCCCCAGATGTTAAAACTAAGTCCTGGAATCACCAACAGCCATACGGTCCCTTGGCGATCCTCTGCCTCCCACTTTACTGGGTGCATTGTCTCTAAGGTATTTTGGCACCCTCCTATTCCCCACACTGGTCTCTGGCTTTCTTTGAGCTTCCAGTGCCTTAAGGGAAGGGCAATAGCTATGGGAAGCTGATCCTGGCCCCTCCCTGTACTTATTTCTTTCTGCCCAGGGGTAAGGCAGGCTCTAGCTAAGCTCTTCCAGTCATTAGGAGTCAGAACGAACTGACCACTGAGAGTTTCAAGCATGGCTATAACAAAGGGTGAATTAGGGCCGTGCTTGGTACAAGCCTCTTTAAGAGTCGCCACTCTCTTCCACTCTAAAGGCACGTGGCTCCTTCGAACCCCACCGGGGACACTGGGGTCCGCTATTTCTAACACAGGAAATGTCCCTACATCTTCTCCATTCTCTATAGCCTTTCTTATTCCTTTTTCCAACCTGGACTGTGGCCCTGAACTGTCTGACCAATGGAGCAGGTTGTAAGGAGGCGCGGAGGGAAGGCACGGCGTATTCTCCCCTGCCTCGCCTTTTCCATCCGCTAGATGGAGCTCCGAGTCTATTTTTTCTTTACGCTCCTTAACTTTCCGCTTAACTTTCTGCTTGCCTGGGTCCTCCCCTCCCCTCTCTCCGCTTCCACTCTCTTTCCAATCCCGCCCTGGCCTCTCCGGCCCTTCCTTACAAAATTCTCGGAGGTCATTTAACTCTATTGTGACCCCCGCCTCCCTGCCTTCCCTGTGAAGTGTCTCAGCCCAGACCTCCTGTTCCTCTGGCTTTATTACTGGCAATTGATTCCTCATCCCTGCCCTTTTCCCAGGGGTTTGGGAAGCTTCTCTCCACTTTCTCTCCTTCCGAATCTAGGATTCGGGACTCGCTTCTTTCACAGCCCCTTCCGGGTGTACCCCAAAAGCACCCAGGATTATCTACGCTCCCAATCCCTGTTGGGGTGCCAACTGCCAGGCCTAGAGGCCTGTATTGGGCTACCCGAGTCTTTCCTACCTGTCCCAGGTCTTTGGCTGGCCAAACCGGATAAACGTATGAGAGAAAGGTCGTTCCAGAGTCGAACAGGGGTTGAGCTTTATTACAGGGTTTCGGTTACAAGTGCAGGGGGGTCTTCCTTAGGAGGAAGAGGGGGAGATTTCCTAAGGAGGCTAGGATCTTAAGGGCTTGGAAATAGAAGTACAAGCGGGGAGAGAGGGGGAGGGGAGAGAGGAAAGAAGAGGAGTGGAGCCTACTATCCTCTTTGGCTCCACACGTGCTAAGAGAGAGCTTTCAGGTTTCCTCAATCCTACTTAACCTTCAGCCGCACAGTTTGCATCTCAATACCGTGCTGTTAGGTAACTAGGTGTGCTCCAATCCGGGACAATCTCGAGGGCAGGGAGACTCCACCCATCACGTATCTCCTGGGGAGAGGCGGAAATACCCGAGCTAGCCGAGCTAGCTCAGTCTGACCTTCTCGAACCCCCGCTGTTCATGGAGGGCCTCGTAAGACTCTAAGATTTAGAAGTCCCACTTTTACCCGCCCGAGACCATCCACACGGATTTGAGCTTCCAATCCCAACACTGTTCTATGTCCCTTTCTTTTTTCTCCATTTTTCCTCTCTTCGTAACCCCATCAGCTCCCATGGGTTCAATTATCACTGTTACACAGATGACTCCTTTGTCTATGCCCAACTAGAATTCTGTTTTTTTAATCCTTTTTAAATTCATACCCTTTTCTCTTTTTTGTCCCTTTCCAGTGATTCCCTGGCCTAATAGAAGCTTTCCTCATACCAAATAAGTGTACTCAAGCAAAACAAATTAATACATTGGGCATGTCTGAAAATGCCCATTTATCATCTTCTACTTCTATCAAGAGGCAGGAGTCATACGTTACTACTAGTGTTCTAGAATAATAGTTGCTCACTGCATTTTTGATCCATTCCCTATCTCTATATCCTGAATGTCAGATCTTTATGTTAAATATTTGCCAGGATGATTTATTTCGCAGGCAACTGTTTTTCCTCTAATTCTAGCTGTTTTACTTGGAAAGATTTTGTAATCTTATATAATAGAAATTGTACCTTTTCATTTCTAAGATTACCCCTCTATTCCTGTTAAGAATTCTCCTTCTCATCCCAGTCATAATTGCACAGTTCATAATACATAACTGGACTTCTTTCAGTTCTCTTCTCCTTCTTTTATGATGGGACTTTTTATACTTATGCCTCATGTACCCTATTGTCCTTGATTTCCAGTCCCCATCCCACTATCTAGTGTTCTGTTGGCACCTCAAACTCAACATCTCCAAAATGAAAATTGTCTTCCCCCTCTCCCAATCAATTCCTTTTCCAAACTTTAGAGCACTACTATTTCCCTAGTAAACCAGTTTTGTAATCTCAGAATGATCCTTGATATTTCCCCTTCCCACACTCCTCATTTCCAGTTAGTTGCTAAGTCTTTATTCACAATATCTGTCATAATTTTCCTCCTCTCCAATCACATACCAGTTACCAGGCTAGTTTAGGCCCTCTCACTAAACTTCAGTAATGACCTCCTAAGTTTTCTCTGTTTCTAATTCCTCACCACTTCAATTCAGCTTTAATTCAATTAACACTCATTATTCCCACAACTACCAAGATAATCTTCCTAAGACATAGATCTGACAGTGTTGCTCCCCTGCTGAAAACCTTCCAGTGGCTCCCCATTACCTCTAGGATTAAATACAAATATTAAATAAAATATTTTTTAAAATTTAAAATAAAAGTATTAAATACAAATATTAAATATGAATATTTCCACCTCTTCACTCTGACTCCACTAACTGGAGCCTTAAGTGCCTGAGGTCTTGAAATGAGGTTAAAGGAAAAAGGGAGAAATCTGAATCATTTCTCTTACTTTGAAGCATCCAAAACTTCCAAATCCCAAGAACTACCTCTGACAGTGCTTTCTCACCCTGGGAACACAGTCCAACTTTAACATAAAGTTCAGAGTTAAGAAACTGATTGGAAAAAGAAGCAAAAACAACAACAAAATAACCTGACCATAAAAACTACTACAGTGATAAGATGAAGACACAAACTCAGAAGAAGACAATGATGTCAAAATGGATACAAGAATGGCCTCAAAGGGGGAAAAAAGTGAACTGGACACAAGTCCAAGAAGAATTCCTAGGAGAGTTAAAAATTATATTAAGAGTCAAATAAGAGTAGTAGAGGAAAAATTGGGGAAAGAAAGGAGAGCAATGGAAGAAAATTATGAAAAGACAATTAACAGCTTGATTTTTTTAAAAGGCACTAAAAATACTGAAGAAAATAACACCTTAAAAAATAAAAATACCCAAATGGTAAAATAGATATAAAATTTTCCTGATGAAAATAACTCCTTAAAAATCAGAATTGGCCAAATGGAAAGAGAGATACAAAAGCTCACTGAAGAAAATCATTCCTTAAAAATTAGAATTGGGCAAGTAGAAGCTAGTGACTCCATGAAACATCAAGAAACAAGAAAAACAAAGTCAAGAAGAAAAAGATAGAAGAAAACATGAAATATCTCATTGGAAAGAATGGTTGACCTGTAAGATAGATTGGCGAAGGTAATTTAAGAATTATTGGACTGCTTGAAAGTCATTATGAAAGAAAGAGCCCAGATGTCACCTTTCAATAAATTATAAAGGAAAATTGCTCCAAATTCCTAGAACTACAGGGTGAAATATTTGATAAAGGCCCTGGAAACATAGATTAAAAATTAATTGGAAACTAAATAATCTAATTCTAAAGAATGAGTGGACCAAACACAAATCATACAAACAATCAATAATTTCATTAGAGAAAATGACAACAATTAAGACAGCATACCAAAATTTGTGGGATTCAGTTAAAGAAGTAGTTAGGGGAAATTTTATATCTCTAAATGCATATGACAATAAAAGAGAAAAAGAACTGATCCATGAGTTGAGCATACAACTAAAAAAAAAAAAACTAGAAAAAGAACAATTTTTGAATTCTCAATTAAACACCAAAATATAAAGCTAAAAAATTAAAGGAGACATTAATAAAACTCAAAGTAAAAAAAAAAACAAGGTTAAATTAATACGTAAAACTAGGGGTTTGTTTTATATAAAAAAAAACCATTGATTAATTTCATTTTTTTAAGAAAGAAGTAAACCAAATTGCTGGTACCAAAGTGAAGGTTAAATGTACCATCAAGGAAGCAAAATTAAAGAGATTATTGGGAGTTACTTTGCCCCATTATTAACCAGTAAAACTGACAATCACAGTGATTCTTTATAAAACAAATATTATAAAAATATAAATTGGCCAGATTAACAGAAGATGAAATACTTAAATAACCCTGTCTTAGGGGGAAAAAATTTGAACAAGCCAACTCTCATAAATGAGTTCCCTAAGAAAAAAAACTCTAGGACCAGATGATGAATTTTACCAAGCATTTAAGGAATCCTAATACCATATAAGCTATTTGGGCAAAAAATACATAAAGAAAGAGACTACCAAATTCATTTTATGATACAAATATGGTTGTGATACCTTAGTGAGGAAGAGCAAAAACAGAGAAAGAAAACTATAGAATAATCTCCCTAATGAATATTGATGCCAAAAATTTAAATAATATACTAGCAAGGAGAGTACAGCAACAGATCATGAAGATCATATACTATGAGCAGGTGGGATTTATACCAGGAATGCAGGACTGGTTTAATACTAGGAAAAATATCAGCATAATTGACTACATTTGTAGCAAAAGCAACAAAAATCATAAAATTATATCAGTAGTTGCAGAAAAGGCAATAATAAATTATAGCTATCTAAAACCAAGAGCAAGCATTATTTGGAATGGGAATAAGATAGAAGCTTCCCCAATAAGATCAGCAAGGATGCAAGGATTCCATTATAACTACTATTATTCAATATTTTATTAGAAATGCTAGTTATACCAATAAAACAAGAAAAAAAATTAAAGGAATAAAAACAGGCACTGAGGAAACAAAAGTTTCACTACTTACAGATGATATCATTGATACTTAGAGAACCCTAGGGAATCAACTAAAAAACGAGTTGAAACAATTAACAACTTTAGCAAAGATGCAGGATATAAAATAAACCCACATCATTACCAACATTTCTATATATTACCAACAAAGAGATTACAAGAAAACCTTCATTTAAAATGACCACAGACATTTAAAAAATACTTGGGAGTATACCTGCCAAGACAAACCCCAGGACCATAATGAAAACAATTACAAAGCACTTAAATACACACACAGACAAAAGACAGATCTAAACAAGTGAAGGAATATTTGTTGCTCACAGATAGGCTGAGCCAATATAATAAAAATGACAATTCTATCTAAATTACTTTACCTATTTAGTGCCACACTAATCAAACTACCAAAATACAGCTAGAAAAAATAATAAAATTTATCTGGAAGAAATAAAGGTCAAGAATATCAAGGCAATCAATGGAAAAAATGTGAAGAAAGGAAACCTAGTAGTATCAGATTTCAAACTATATTACAAAGCAATAACCATCAAAACAGTTTGATACTGGCTAAGAAATAGAGTAGTGGATCAGAGGCATATAGTAGGTATACTACACACAGTAGTAAGTGACCATAGTAATCTAATGTTTGATTAAACCCCAAGATCCAAGCTTGTGGTGCAAGAACTCTGCATCTGGCAAAAATTTCTGAGAAAACTGGAAAGCAGTTTGGTAAAAATTAGGCATAAACCAATATTTCACACTATACCAAAATAAGGTAAAAATGGATAAATGATTTAGATATTTAGGCTGATATCACAGGGGAGCATGGAAAAAAATCTACCTGTCAGATCTATGAATAAGGGAAGAGTTTATGACCAAACAAGAGATAGAAAGGGTCACAGGAAGTAAAATGGATAATTTTGATTACATGAAATTAAAAAGGTTTCACAGACACAAAACCAATGCAACCAAAATTAGAAGGAAAGCAAAGAACTAGGGGAAATGTTTTTATAGCAAGTTTCTCTGATAAAAACCTCATTTCTCAAATATTTTGAGAAATGAGCCAAATTTAAAACAAAACAAAACAATAAGAGTTGTTCCTCAACATATAAATGGTCAAAGTATATAAAACAGGCAGTTTTCAGAAGAAAAAAAATCAAAGCTAGTCATGTGAAAAATTCTCTAAACCATTATTGATTAGAACAATGCAAATTAAAGCAACTCTAAGGTACTGTTTCACCTTTCAGATTGGCTAACATGACAGAAAAAGAAAGTGATAAATGCTGAAGGGGATATGGAAAAATGGGTACACTAATGCACTGTTGGTGAAGTTGTAAACTGCTCCAATCATTCAGGAGAACAATTTGGAACTATGCCCAAAGGGTTACAAAACTGTACACTACAAAACTGTGCATACATACCTTTTGACCGAGCCATACCAATACAGGGTCTGTATCCCAAAGAGATCAAAGCAAAGGGAATATGCCTATATATATACCTGTTTATCCCTATATGTAGAAAAATATTTATAGCAACTCTTTTTATGGTAGCAAAGAATAGAAAAATGAGGGGATATTTATCAGTTGGGAAATGACTGAACAGGTTTGCTATATGGTTGTGAAAGAATACTACTGTACCTATAAGAAATGATAAGCAGGATGGTTTCAGAAAAATCTGGGAAGACATATGAACTAATACAAAATTAAATGAGCAGAACCAGGAGAACATTGTACACAGTAATGCTAATATGCTAACAATGATCAACTATGAAACACTGAGCTACTCTGATCAAGACAACGACCCAAAATAATTCCAACAGACCCATGATGAAAAATGCTGTCCACCTCCAGAGAGAGAACTGATAAACTCTGAGTGCAGATTTTTAAATTTTCCTTATATCTCATGCTTTGTATTTTTTTTTTTACCATGTGGCTAGTATGGAAATGAAAAAAATAAAACTAAAAACATGCTGCTAAGAAAAAAAAAGGATAGCATGAGAGAGATGGTTCATTAATCAAGAAGCAAGTTGTCCTCTCCAAATCCCCATTCAAATTTAAGAAAGAGAGGGAATGTGAGGTATGCATGGGAGTTAGGGCAAAGTTGGAATACGGTATTAGTTCTGTCAGAGCAAACATTCCTAAAGAATCACTTTTCTATTTCAGGATTGCTGGTGATACAGCCCTCTGCAAAAATATCCATCAGTCAGTCAGTGCCCAGATTCAGAAGAACTTTGCAAAAAGCAAATGGAGAGTAAGTCATAGATTTTTTTTCCTCATTGGTATAAATTAGGAATTAAAGAATCATTCATGAAGTGTATCTTGAAAGAAGGAATGAATGAATAAACAAATGAATGAATAAACAAATGAACTTCGGAATGAAATTCCATTATTTTTTAATTAATTAATTCTGAATTAATAAGATTCATAGAATATTATTCTGGGTAAGACTTTAGAGATCATCAGCTGTCTCACTGATGAAGATATTGAATGTCTTCACCCAGTAAATTGACTTGCTCATTGTCACAATTAGTTGTTGACTAAGCCTGGATAGGAAACCTGCTGTCCATTTTATGATGTCTCAATGCTTCTTTCTTAGTCTTTAATGTATTAAACCACCTTACATAAAATCTATTATGTATATAATAATTCATTATGTATATGTATATAACATAATTCAGAACTTTACTGAAGTGATCCCTAATTTCAAGAGATAATAATAAAATCCCATATGTACATACCACACTTTTTTGCAATGATCCTATAAGTGGTGAAAGTATTATTATCCCCATTTTACAGATAAGGCACATTGAGATTTTGAGAAGTGAGTGCCTTTCCCACGATTCCACAATTAGTCTCTCTGAAGTGGAATTCTATCTCAAGTCTCTAAGTCTACTGTTTTCTCCATTAAGCTTTAGGGCTTCTTTATAAGGAATAAATTAGATGAAAGCCTTGAGGAAAGAAATAGCAACATCCAAAAGGGGTGAATAGTTTATTTCAGGCATTTCCCATTGGGAAGAAAAATCTAGCCACTTCTGAAATTTTCAGAGGTAGCCTATCTGACTTGAGAATAATCCCAGCCCCTGATGTGCTCTCTTGTTTTTGTGATTTATTATTTAAGGATATTACAATACACATTAGTCTTTCCATCACAGGAGAAAAAGGGATTGGGAAAAGAGAGTAGGGAAAGCCTAAATCAGTCACTGGGAATTACAGTTACTCATGAGCATTTCTAGTGAAAGGATTCATGGAGAACTGAAAAACTTGAGGTTTTATGATTATGAAGTAGTCACCTAAGCTTATCCTGTCATGTGTTCATATGAGTGAGGATATGAAATATAAGAAATGGCCATGTAATGAATAGGTCAGAGAAGGTTGGGGGGGAGAGCGCTTTTTCTCTTTTAATTATTTTCTATTCATCCCATATATGGTTCTCTTTGCATATAGCAGTTTGCATGTTTTCTACCCCATTAAGTTGTAAGTTCCCTGAGTGAACTTTATACATTTTACCTCTTTTTGTATCCCCAGCTCTTAGCATAGTGCCTGGTACATAATTAGCACTTAATAAATGTTTATTGAATGATTTAAAAAATAGGTACACTGAAAATAGGTACATTGTTACACTGAAAACTCCTTGAGACCAGCAATAGTTCACTTTTGCCTTTGTAACCCAGCCCAATGCCTGACACAGAGTAAAGTGCTTAATAAATGTTTTGTTCATCAATTGGTTTGTTGATTGATAGAAAGAAAGCAGTTTTCAAATGTTCCAATGGTTGTCATGTACAAGTGATTAGGCTTACTCCGTGTATTTCCAGAGGATAGAACTAAAGGGTAGAACTTACCATATCAATTTCAACACAATGTGAGAAAGAACTTTAAAAAATTAGAGCTGTTACCTTTGACGGAGTAAGACTCCCATCACTAAAGGTATTCAAGCAAAGGCTGGATAACCACTTGTCAGAGTGTGTTATGTTATGTAGGGGTCCCTGCAACAATCAGAGAATACGTTAGATGAGCCCTCAGTCCCAACAACATACTTGTGCAAGTTTATATACTAGAGCAGTTGGCGAGATTATGTAGCTATAAGCCACTATCTCAATCTGCTTTAGTGGTGGACCTAGTTTCATGAAAGGGAATGCTATTTTAAAAAATAATAGTATTGATGGCCTCAAGGGTCTACCACTTGGTGCAGATATTCCTTCTACCAACAGATCTTTGTTTCTCCATGACTTAGTAATGGTTTTAGGAAATTCTACTCTGCAACCAACTTGTTGATGTACACCTCTGGATTTACAGACTGGTCCTAGGGCAACAGATGGGCCACCTGTCACTAGGCTTATACTTGGAGCTTTTCTAACTTGGTAGGACCTTCTAGAGGCAGCTAAATAGATAGAATGATGGGTCTCAAATCATGAAGACCTAAGTTCATATCTGGCCTCAGACACTTACTAGCCATGTGAACCTGGACAAGTCACTTAACCCTGTTTGCCTCAATTCCTTATCTGTTAAATAAACTGGAGAAGGAAATGGCAAAACACTCCAGTATCTTTGCCAAGAATATCCTAAATGGGGTCATGAAGAGTCAGATGTGACTGAAACAACTGAAAAAACAAGGATGCTTTTGAGCCCATACCTCAGATGTCCAGCCTTTGACAGCCCAGAGTCATCTCTAGCCACTCTGAGGCAGCAGAGCAATGCATTAGTGCAAGCTGCTGTTTCCAATGGAAAATAAAAACAGTTCGTTATCTTAAATGTTCATACTTTTAAGATATAATCATATACCCCTTGTTCTGAATATGTCATTTACTTAGATTCTTAACTCATTTTTACGAAGAAATGAGGTCTCCATCACTAAAGGGACCAGGTTAGATCAGCATTTGTTAGACCTATCATAGAAGGAATTTATGTATCAAGAAGGAGTTGGGCAAGAGGGCCTCAAAGGCTCCTTCCAACATTTAAGATTCTCTGACTATCATTATTTCATGGATGCTGTTGTATGTATGGAATGTCCCTGAAGCAAAATACCCTCTAAAACCCAGATTTACCTTTAAGCGCAGTGCCTGACCCAGAGGTGCTCAATCACTTCTCCCTGACTTCACTTAAAAGCAGATGAAATGGTCCCTTCTCATCCTGACAGACTCTCTCATCAATGGAAATGGTTTTAGATGAAGAGGCAATGTTTCACCCCTGTAAGCTTCCTTCCTAAAATACCATGAGAACATTTTGACTTCTGAGAACTCTGGAATTCTTGTGATAGCTAGTGAAATAAAAGGACCAAAACGGTGCCTTTTCCAATTAACTTGGCTATTCCTTGTGTTTTTTAAAAATTCTTCTTTTCCTCTCTTCTTCTAAATCCCAGCAAGCATTCAATGCCACAGCCGTCGTGAGGCATATGAGGAAGCTGCATCTTGGCAGCAGCCTGGATAGTTCAAACGCAAGTGTGTCAAGCAACCTCAGTCTGGCCAGCCAGCTCCCCGACGGGACAACCCGAAAAGATTGTGAGTACCTGGCAGGAGACGACTCAGCTGCCGGGACTTAGGGACATTCTGGTGGCGGAGGGGTTCCTAGTAAGCAATCCCTTTCAGAAACTCTGAATCCAAGCTTACCTCAGCTTCCTTGTCGCTCGTCAGCTTTTAAATTAATCAGAACAAATGTGATTCATGTATTATCTCTTTATTTTATTAGCTAAAGTACAAGTGTCTTCCCCCCCCCCCTCTCTCTCTCTTTCTCTCTCTCTCTCTCTCTCTCTTTCTATACACACACACACACACACACACACACACACACACACACACACACACACACACACACACACGTTGCTCCCAACTTGTGGATGTTTTCCACTTTAAATCTGTTGACTGGAACTCAAAATGCTGCCTTTTCCCATAGAAGGAACATAAATAATGGTTAGATTTGCAGTGTAGGCCACAAAAGCCTAGTTAAACTTCAGATATAGCAGAACTGATATTAATAATAACCCTGGTCTTCAAGGGTTTTCATAGCTCTGAACCCTTATGCATGGCAGTTTCTAAATTTTAGAGGCGTGTCTTATTAAATACATGTGTATGTGTGTTCATCCTTCATTGCTGAAGAAGACCAGGCCATCAGAGAAATAATGACATGACCTGCACTTGACTTTGCTTTGAGTGAAGGAGGGCTGTGCAGGTCACCAGCCTCACTTCTCCTCCAGAGCCATCTGAATCCAGTGACCAGATATTCATCAGGATGACTGGAGATGACCCAGGATGAGGCAGTTGGGGTTAAGTGACTTGCCTAAGATCACACAGCTAGTGAGTGTCAAGTGTCTGAGGTGAGATTTGAACTCAGGTCCTCCTGACTCCTGCACTGGTGCTCTATCCACTGTACCACCTAGCTGCCCCTCTTATTAAATAGCTACAATAGTGAAAGCACTCCACTATTGAACTCTTCATGTCTGCCATTCAATGGTGCAAGGACCAGGCCTTTCCTTCATGCTCCTTGGCGTCTCAAGTCAAATCCACTTACTCAGTCTGTCCACTGAAGTCTAGCAAGTGATGACTCAGTTACTCAAATAAACTACTCCGCTCTGAGGAGACTTCAAACACCCCAACTCTATGTAGTTGAAGTGGTACATGAGAGGTAGTGTGACTTAGAGGAGAAAATCAATATCAGACAGGAAGACCTGAGTTCAAGTCTTGCCCCTCATGTTCCCTGACTGTGTGACCCACCTCTCCATGTCCCAAACAACTGTCTAAGGCTCTCAGGAACAGAAAATGTGCTGCTTTGGATTAGTAAAGGGACTTTCCTCATGGGAAGTGCCTTACATTGGTGAAATCACAAGTCTAGGGGAAAAAGCATCACGTGTAGTACTTGCCATCATTCATTTAGCTTAGCTCAGGTTTAAAGTCCTAAAAAAGATCTGTTCCATATGTTCCCTGCTGGGGCTGGGGCTGTCCTCCACTCCTAGGCCAAAGTGCTGCCTTAGCTCCTCCTTTGATCTCTAGAGAAATGAAGTCCTTTCCAGGGCAGGTCCTTTTGGTTTCTAGTAGAAAGCAGAGCTACTTTCCTTATCAATTTGACTCGAGTTTCCCCATTTTCTTCATCCTTCCCAGCAGCACCTAAAGTTTTGGCACCAATGTCTAATTAATCAGGCCCCAGTTTGTCCATCTGTAAAATGGTTGAACGCTGTTTCCCCTTCCAGTTCTAATCTATGCACCATGAACTCTTCTTATTAACCATCCCAGGACTCCATCAATTTAGAAGGGGCAAGGGTGAGAGTTTTACAGAAATTCCAACTGAAGACTTGAGGTTCTAGGAGCCATCTTGTTATTGGTTTCCACATGAACGTTCATTTCTCTTGGAATAAATCTAGTTCCAACACAATATCTCATAAACTTGTCATACTGTTTTTGATTCACATTATTCATTGTCTTTTCTGGATTCTCTTCCAGGCCTGGCATCCTCCACACTCTGTAGTTTTATTTCCTCCTCTTCGGGGGTCTCTGCAGTAGGAGCTGAGCGAAGACCGAGGCCGACCACTGTGACCACAGTCCACACTGGTGGCAAGTGACTGTCCCCGGAGGTGGAGGCCGGGCTGGTGGGAGAGAGGGAAGAGCTAGGAAAAAAGACCTCACCAGTGGCCAGCAGGACGTGATCTCACCTGAGTGATTTCACCTTGCATGGTGCCCCTTCCTACACAGGACTGGAAGACAGAAGCTTTTTTTATGGCCATATTTTATACTGCAATTCTGAAGTGTTCATTTCTCACGAACTTTACAGACTCAAGGGGAGCCAATTTAACTGGTTGGATCTGGTGCTGTATATATGATTCTAGAGATGCTCTAACTGAATGGACCTTTGCATTCCTCACCCCCATTCCCCAGTCATTTACTCTCTTCTCAGTGTAGGTAACAGTACATGTTGTATTTTTTTCATTAATGAAAAAAAAAGTTTCAACTGGATTATTTAAATATTGGTAACTTTTGTGCATTAGGTATTTCTTTTCTTTTTAAGAAGTACTTCCTTTTAAATCTATACTTCTTCAGTCACATGAAGCTCTTTAGTAAGTAGAGATTTCCATCATCCCCACCTACAGATTATTTTTATTCCCGGGGGGATTGAAAATGATTTTCTAAAGATCTACCAAAATAGGATAGAGGATCGGTCTCCCACTATAATTGTTCACTTGACTTCGATTACTCCTTTTTATTATCTCCCTTCTAGGAGGGATTGCACTGCACAAGACAACCCAGCTATTGAGCATTTGGGATTATTCTCTTCTAAGAAGGCTTTCCTAGAACTGTGCTACCTGATGTGACCCTTTCCACATCAGCCATCTCAGAACACTCAACAAACAAATCGAGAAATAGTAGCCATGGCATGATTTAAGTCATACAGAACACAAAACCTATTCCCCAGAGGTCTGAAACTTAAACTCCCATGCCATCAAGGAAAGGGCTGCCCTTTCATACCAGACTCAAGCTCTGGAGTTCAGGAATGAAGCCTGGTTTTCTGGGGGAAAAGCCTTTCCTCTGGGGATGACCTATAGAGCTAGCGTTTCCATGACAACCAGCTATGGTTGACATACTCACACATTGATGTTATGAAAAGCCTTCCTTACATAAGAAACCTACCACAATCTTATTGTTAAAGTCTACTGCCCACACAGCTATCCTTTTTCAGAAGAGGGGTGACATTTAAAAGCTCTGCCCTCTTTCTTAAAGCTATGCAGATTTAAAATCTCTCTTTCAACTTTTTGGAAAAGATTTTTCATTATCAATTGAAAATCCCTCCTCCCCCCAACTTCTAAAAGTTGTTACTCCAGCTCTCCAACCTTTTCCCATCTGGATCGGTGGGGAGAATCAAGGGAGAGTTCATTTCATTGGCCACATTCAGTACACATTTAGTGGGGAAAAAAGTGACAACACCTATATTGGCTTAGTGAGTTGCAGCTGGCACTTTTAGGCCAGTCTCAGAATTTGTAGAATTAGAAGAACCAAAGACCCATCTATAGGTACACACCACTAGCAAGTGCAGAGTAAAAAGGGTGAATTTGTTCTTCAAGTAGACTTCATAGATGCTGTTTAGAGGAAGCATGAGATAGACAGGTGGTTCAGAATGCTGACTTTGCAAAGGATGGCATCCTGAGCCCAGAATTCCAGAATCAGCATCTGGCCATTTGGAGTATCCAATAAAATGTACCAGATGTCAACAATATGCACCAGATTTCAACAATCCACCTACTTCCCTGGGAATAAATCATCCTGGCCTTTGTCCTTCTGCCCTTCTCATGTAGAATGATAATCTTTCAGAAGTCAATTGAATTCAAAAAAACCTCAAATGTATAATTGGGTTTCATTCGGTTATGTCCCCCTCATGTCCCTACCTTTGCTGGTCTCCAAATAAATATAATTTAGTTACTTTCGCCACAGTGTTAGCATACACATACTCCTTGCTCTGGGTCTTTAAAGATGGCGCTACTAACAGGGAAATACTCATGCAAGGAAGCATAACCAGAAAGACAGACTAGGGCAAATCCTTTAGTAACAATGGCTGTTCCTGCTGCTTTGGTACCCCATCATGCTCTGAACTACATGGTAAAAAGAAAGTAACTTGTCTTTTGAAGATTGATTATGTTTGGAAAGTCAGGAAATATATTAACTTGAATTTTTTCAGAAAAGAGTGTAACATAGGTTGGAAAGACACTAATAATTGTGTGCAGCAGCTGTGTCCACACAGTTTTCAACTTCAGAAGGAGAATGATCTTTGTCTCAAATATAGTATTCAAGAAAAGTCCAATGTTTCATCATGAAATTAATAGTCCTCACCTGCATGACTAATGGGGAACATCAAAGCTTATGCAATTCATGATTAAAAAATGACAAATGATCCTTTGCAAGGAATCCTTAGTCCAGCACTACACAAAAAAGACAACATAGCCTTGTGTGCTGTGTATAGGCATCTGCATTTATAAAGCAAAATTTGAAGCTATATTCTGCAAGTTACCCATGATGACAAAGATTTTTCTTTTTCTGGAGGAGATATATGAGATGCATGTTATACAATGAGCATATGCAATTAATCTGAAATAATGACAGGGTTGGAAGATTCCAAACAGCTAGCAAGCTTTAAAAAAATTCTCATTTGTGACTATGCTCTTTAGGTTGGGTTGTTTGTCTGACATTGTGCGGTGCTACAGTAATGCCTCTCCATCTCACCTCACCCTTGCTATAGTAGGAGTCCAGGGGGACCAGTTTAAGCATCTTTCTATGTAAAATATGACAGTGCAGATTGGGGTTGGTATCTTCATACACTGCACCTAGAACAAGAGGAATCTTTCCATTGCAATTTTATGCTTTAAAGAATTTGTTAAGCACTTATGATGTGCTTATAAGTTAACACTTATGATGCTAGGTACCACGTTAGGTGCTGAGGATACAAATGGCAGGATAGTCCTTGTAATTACAAAATGGAAAAAGGAAGGATTTTACTAGGGATAGTCAACCTGGAGAAGATTTGGGCATGCTGGTGGACTTTAAGTGTGCAAAAAGGTTGTCTTAGAGGAGAGGGATGAGAGATCCAAACTAGGAGGAATGGGTAAAATTTGTAGAGATGCAAATTTAACATCAATGCTAGGAAAACTGCCCAGCAAAATCAGTGTTCCCAAAGTGGAACAGGCTGCCTCCAGAAGCAATCTGTCAATTAATAAGGCCTTATTAACTGCTTACTGTATCTACTGGGGATAGGAAGGCAGAAACAAGTCTTTGTCTCCAAGGAGTTTATATTCCAGTGTGAAGCAACATGTAAATCCCTAGGGACATACAAGACATACAGAGTAGATGCAAGGCAATCTGAAAGAGAAAGGTGTTTCCCAAGGTTGGAAATCTTCAAGCAGAGGCTTGGTGGCCACTTGTCAGACATGGGCAATGGTGATTCCTGTTGAGAACTGGGTTGAACTAGGTCCCTCACAATTTCATGAGTCTGTGATTCTAGTTTTACTTTGGCTTTGACAGGAAAGGATTCTATTTTGGTGGCATGGTTTTCAGGATCCTGTATGTAAAACAATGAGTTTATAATTACAACTGAAGACAGTACAATTTGAGCAAAGCAAAAAATGAGGGATAGATGGAGCATGATCACTGGCTTCAAAGAAACCCATCTAACATCTTATTTCATAAGGCCCAAGGTCCACATTTGGCTCTTTTAACTCTGTACAGCAAGCATCTCCTTCTACCTCTTCTCCTCCACCCTTCCCTCTCTCTCTCCCTACTCCAAAACTAGAGGAGATATTTTGAATTGATGTCTAAATATTTTACCTTGGTTGTTTCTACAGCTCATTTACCCACCTACCTCCAACCTTCCCCAGGAGACTTGACTAAGGTTCTGTCCAGACTCTACCCTTCAGAACTAACACTGAAGGAGAGAGAAAGGCAAGTTTCTGGGGCACCATTCTGGTTTCCCCTCCCAGAGCAGCCTTTTCTTACTACTGCACTGTCTAGGCTATCTCCTGCCCACTTCTCCACTAGAGTACTACCTTCTCTCCCTCCCACATATCAAGTGGATTGGAATCTAGCCATCAGCTGTGGTAGGGGCAGATGGAAAGAGAAAGACATAGCACCAATGGAAAGCATGTATCTTTGAAAGGCCCTTTAGAGCTAACTTTGGAGCTCTGCTAAGTAGCAAGTGGCTTCTTTGCCATCCTGATTCTGTAAGAGACAAGAGACAGATTGAGGACAGACTTTTATATTTCCTGCTGTGACCATGGGCAAGTCACTTAACTTCTGTCTGCCTCAGTTTCCTCATCTGTAAAATGGGGACAATAATAGCACCTACCTCCCAGGGTTGTTGTGAGGATAAAATGAGATAATATTTGTAAAGTGCTTTGTAAACCATAAGGCGCTATATGCATCTAGTTAGTACTATCACCGTTGTCATTATTAGATGACATTGAATTTCTCACCCTCCAAATTTCCCCATTTTAACCTAAAAGAGGAAACAAGAGCTTTCCTTAGACTTTTTTTTTCATTAAAGTGGCCATGCATATAGAGGAAAAATAAGTCACCCAAACATTTGCAAGTGGTTCAGGTCACCTAGTATATTCCCCACTGCAAGGATACTCACAGTACCTCTCTCAATACACACACTTCTAAAGACCCAGAGGACTTCTGTAAGTATATGTTAGTGTCAGAGATAAGGAAAGGCCCTTGCTTCTCTACATCTGGACATTCAGTAGGGTGAAATAAGAATTCTCTTGCATAAATAGATGAGTGTTTAAGTGTTCTAGTCAGCAGCTGGTTAAGAAGGGAGTTGATGTAGGGATCTAAGGCCTAGCCCTCAGCTTTCTGATCTAACCAGTAATTTTTGACCCTGCCCACTTTCCGCATTGGAAAGCCATCCCTGAATACCCTGTGTGATACTAGGTTAAGTGTTATCAGCAAAGGATCTCCTTCCAGGAAAACTCTATGAACCCCAAGGGTGTAAAGACCCTGAAAGAGGGGGCAGGGAACGAGCCCCAGAGATCATCTCCCCTAAAAGACCTTGGATTCTATTATCTTTGACCAGATTGAACATTTCAAGAGTTAAGTAGCCCAGTCTTATTTAGGATTTACTTAAGATTTCACAAAGGATTTGACCTTTGATGAGGAGCAAGTTGACTGAAATGATTGATTGAATTGTCTGAAAACAATACTAAAGACCTTCAATGAGGAATGAATTGATTGAAACAATAAGAAAGATGTATCACTATAGGACAAATGAGATTAGTCATATTGTACTTGTTATGGCAGGCACTGTGGTTCATCTGGCCTTGCAGATGGTTCTATAAAATATCTCATTAAATGAATTTATACTGAAATTCTTTTCTTAATATTTTGATGCAATAGAATTAGGATTATTCCCCATACCTCAACTTCTGAATGGAGTTTTCCACTCTAAACACTCAACCTTCATGTCATTTGTCCTATACTCCCCCTACAGAAAGAGGGATACAGGAGTGTTTTGTTTGGCTCTGTATGTCTTATCCCAAAAGTCCTTGTGTGTTTTAGTTTTTATAGCTTTAAACTGGACTAGGACTTTTGGGACACCCAGTACCAGGAAGAAGGTCAAGGGTAAATCAGCTGTTCTTTCCTAGTGTTTTCAAAATCACAGAGGAAGAACATAAGAGATCTCCAGAGTCAAATAAATTGCTGCTGAAGAACAACACCAGTGTCCTCCCGTTTGACCCATGTGTGGAACTGTACCGCATGTCATTTAAACTATATAGCCTCTTCTTTCTTTTTCCACCTCCATCCCTACAGAGGTGGCTTTTCCTTTACATGCATTCCAGACCAAGCACTGTTCCATTTGTCTTTGGGGGAGCAGTAGAGAGCATATAGATGCCTGTATATCATCAGTCATTGTTTGTGGATGCCTTGCTCTGAATGGAGAGCTAAAGGCGTAGCTGATATTAGAAGGAAATGTTCCAACGTTTTGACTGTTGTGATCAAAAACACTGAACTGCAAAGAGCTGATGTATGGGGAAACAATTCCGGAGTAGAGAGGAGGGAAAGAAATAGAAAACAGAATTTTCCCCTTCCAGAAAATTCCATGCCACCTAGCACAGAAGGGCAGTTGGCTCAAAGGACTTCATCACAGGCTGCAGCCACTTCAGTATGTCTGTCGAGGAGGATAAGGAAAAGGGAGAACAGGGAGCCCACATGTGAACCATACTTTCCTTGTGGTTCTAGCACATCTCAGTTCACAGTCCAGTCACCGACAAACAGCATCTCTCAAAATGCACCAATCTGTTTGGCCACACTGTGAAGTCCATCGTGCATGCCAGCAAAGGCTTGATCTTTCTTATGCTCTATATACTAGGTAGCGCCAAGGCTAAGTCAGGAAGTCATTCTTCTCATATTCTATTTCTTCCCTCCTCTCTGCATTGGGAGCAGTTCTTCTGGCCAAGTTTTTTGGGGGGACTCTGCTTCCGGCAAACCCAAGGAGCTCTATCTTTGGAAGCCAAACCCTCAGCATGTGGCTGCTAAATTTGGTCTTGTAGACTAAGCAAAATGTGGAATGGCTTCAGTTCCTGTATCTTTCTACACCAAAGGGATGAACTCTGGTACAATGACCCTTTGTAATCCCTATTGCCGCTTCTGTATTTGCCATAAAACAAGTTTTTAATCTTTTTGTCTCCAGGGAACTTTGCACATTATTATATCTTCTGATTGCTTATTGTATTATTTTACTTATGGGTGATTTTATTTTCTTCTGGGACAGGAAATAAAGATTGTGTGGGGAGAAGTTTGGGACCCTGGTCACAGACAACACAGGACTGCTGTTGTCTAAAAGTTCCAAATGTAAATCATGTATCAATAGTAAGAATGGTTGTCATTTCCTCCTCTCTCCCTATCCCTTCCTGTCTGCCCCACACCCCTGACAGGGCAGCAGTGACCAAGGCATGGTGCTAGCCCAGATGATGATGGCCATCTTGGTTTGGGAAGGAGTCAAAGAAAAAGAAAATTGCTGTTAGTGTGTGCTGCCTGTAGGCCTTGGGCTTGATGGTGGAAGTCATCAGTGCTTTCAAATAAAGGATGCTTGATTTTGTCTAGTAATTGGTCCAGAAATGACAAACTGTCTCTTCTTGAGAGGCACAGACATGGTGACATTGTGACAGCATCTTCACTGTGGGTTGCAGAGGCCAGGGTTTCAAAAAGCATTGTTTCCTCTTTCAGTGTTCTAGTCGAGAGACATATGATGCACATTCTGTCCAGAGTCAAATTTGCAATAATTTCCAAATTGGCATCTCTTGCTACACGTAATGTAACTGGCCCTCTCTCTCTTCCCCTAAATGCAAGCATGTTTTCTAAAAGCTTACAACTTTGAATTCAGGAATGTCCATGTGCCTATTATTATCAGGCTTGTGATTGGTTCAATTTTTGCTTGTCCAAAAGAAGGGAAACTGTGTATTTACTCCATGCATGTAATAAACACTGCAAAAAGTTTAACCTACATAGGTTTGCGAAACTGCAAAATTGTTCATGGGGTTATGTAGCAAATGATTCTCTGCCTTGACAATCATGTATACATATCAAAATTTCTATCATAATGATAAAGGGATTGACAACTACTTGTTTTCCTCCAATAAAGATAATTAAATCACCAAGAGCTGATGTGATGTGTAACAAAGAACTGAATAAGGATGTTTCTATCTCATGGTAAACTTTTGACAGTCTGTCTTGCTTTTCCCCAGTTCTTGGTCGAATGTGCTTGGAACACAATGAGATTCAAAGGATCTTTACTATCACCTACATAAGGTTTAAAATCTTATAGGTAAAACTTGTTTTTATAGAAAAATTCAGAGAATTACCTACTAAAATGACATCTACCCCTACTCCCAACATTTACTGGTTGTGTAATTACAGGTTTTTACCCTCTCTGGGCCTCAGTTTCCTCATCTGTAAAATTAAGATTGTAGATTTAGAGCTGGAAAGAACCTTAGAAATAATGTTCAAACCCTTCATCTTACAGATGAGTAAACTAAGGCCAGAGAAGTTAAGGGATAACTTCTATCAAACGGGGTCTTGGAGCTTATCTGAGGCAGGATTCCAACACAGGTCTTCCGAACACCAACTCTACCTAATTCATGGGGTGGTTGTGAGGAAATACTTGGTAAACCTTACTGAACAAAAAAACATGAGTTCCTCAGATCATGGATTATGAGCTAGCAGGGTCTGAGAGGCCATGTAGTCTAACACCCTCATTTTACAAATGAGGAAATGGGAGTTCAGAAAGGATAAGTGATTTCCCCAAGCTTACACAAGAAGTAAATGCCAAAGTAGGAACGGATTCCAAATGGAGTGCTCTCTCCACTCTACCACACAGCCTGTGATTCACTAGATATTTTCAACTGAGAACATTTTCTTACATTTACAAACTGCAACAACCTAAATTAGTGTGTGATACTTAGTCAAATAGATGAAGCTCTCAACTTTAAGTCACGATATGTGGCCTTGGGTGTGGTCTTTTGTCTGAGTACAAGTTTTACAGAACAAATTCTTTTACCGTGGGATGTGAAGGATGTGAAGTTTGGATTCAGTCAAAGGGCAGCACTTAAGGACTTAGAAGGCCATGTGTCTTCAAGTCTGCAGTTTCCCCACCCCTAGGTTAGACTCATTCCTCAGATACTTAAAGAAACATCAGCTATCATCATCATCATTGCCTGCCACATTGTAGGCAAATGCAAGTTGACCAACTGCATTGGAGCGATATAATAAGCTATCATATAAGTGTGTATTTGTTTATAGCAGAATGGTATAGTAAACAAAATAATGATAAATATATTTTCTTTTTTTGGTGAATAACTTTTATTTTTTTATTTTATTTGTTTTCAGTATTCTGCAATCATTTCCATATAACTTAAATTTTTCCCCCTCTCCCTCCCCCTCCCTCCATGAGACAGCATACAATTTTACATAGGTTCTACACATGCATTCCTGTTAAATACATTTTCACTTTAGTCATGTTGCATAGAAGAATTAAAGTGAATGGGAGGAATCATATAACAAACCAAAACACAATACAAAAGAAAATGATCTGCTACATTCTGCGATCGAATTCCATAGTTCTTTCTCTGGATGTGGAAGGCATTTTGCCCTAAAAGACCATTGAGAATTTTTTAAGACTTTGCATTGCAATGAAGTTCTAAGTCTACTAGAAAAAATCCTCATACACTGTGATTGGTTGCTGTGTACAAAGTTCTCCTCGTTCTGCTCATTTAGCTCAGCATCAGTTCAAATAAGTCGTTCCAGACCTCTCTGAAGTTTTTCTGTTCATCATTTCTTACAGCACAATAGTATTCCATTACATTCATATACCATAACTTATTCAGCCATTCCCCAATTGATGGGTATCCCCTTGATTTCCAGTTTTTGCCCACCACAAGGAATGCTGCTATAAATATTTTTGTACATGTGGGACCCTTTCCCATTTTTATGTTCTCTTGGGGATACAGTCCTAGAAGCAATATTGCTGGGGCAAAGGGTATGCACATTTTTGTAGCCCTTTGGGCATAGTTCCAAATTGCTCTCCAGAATGGTTGGATCAGCTCACAGCTCCACTAACAATGAATTAGTGTTCCAACTCTCCCACATCTTCTCCCACAGATAAATATATTTTCATTTGTATTTAATTTTACATTGCATTTAAATTATATTAAATTTAATTCTATTAAATTTATATTATAGTTAAAAATAAATAACAAAATAATAACAGAAACAAAAATGTTCAAGATCTTTCCCCTGATTTTTAATACCAAGTGACAAAGGCGCAGCACAGATGAAAGAGCAGATTGTGGAGAAATAATTCCATTTAACAATTAAACATTAGCCGCTATTCTTTCCTATGGCAGAAAATCACACAATCCCAGTCAGAAAGGCCTTCTAGTCCATACCCTACTCCACAAAAATGTGCTCTACAACATTCTTCCCCCAAAAGGGATCATCCAGCCTCTGTCTGACGTCCAGTTATCATCAATAAGCTCTTAGTAAGCAGCTCCCATGTGCCAGGCACTGTGCTAAGTGCTGAGAACACACAAATAGCCAAAAGATAGTTTCTGCCCTGGAGAAGCTCTCATGGGGAGACAACATGTAATCTGCTATGTATACATAAGATACAGAGAAGGTCAAGTGGGGATGATCTCCAGGGGAAGGCTCTAGCAATAAAGGGGACCAGGAAGGCCTTTGACTTCAAATGAAGGAGAGCTCCCAAGGCAGCCCATTCCATTTTTGAACAGCTTTAGCTGCCTCAACTGGCAGTGGATAGAGCACTGGGCCTAGAGTCAGGAAGACTCATCTTTATGAGTTCAAAGATGACCTTAGACCGTTACTAGCTGTGTGACTCTGGGCTAGTCATTTGCCCCTGTTTGCCTCAATTTCCTCATCTGTAAAATAAGCTGGAGAAGGAAATGGCAAACCACTCTGGTATCTTAGCCAAGAAAATCCAAATGGGGTGATGGAGAGTGGACGCAACTGAAAATAACTAAAGAACAATAATAAAGCCAATTCATCAAGTACTTATTAAATGCCTACCAGGCTGTCAGACATTTTGCTAGGCATTAGACATACAAAGACAAAACAAGGAATTGTCCCTATCTTCAAAGAGCTTACACTTCTACTGAGTGTGACACAAAAGAGATAATGGAAACATTATTAAATACAAGGTAATTTAAGCAGGGGAAGAGGATTAATACCTTGGAGAAGCAGGGAACTCTTCAAGGAATAGGGAATACGTGAGGCACCTTGAATGGAGATAAGGATTCTGAGAGAGGAAAATGAGGAAGGAAGAGTACATTCCAGGCATTGGGATAGGGAGGAAAATAATAATGATGATATAGCATTTATATATCATTTTAAGGTTTGCAAAGTGCTTTCAAATATTATCTCGTTTTATCCTCACAACAACTCTGGGAGGTAGGTGTTAGTAATGTCCCCATTTTACAGAATAGGAAATGGAGGTAGACAGTGGTTAAGTGACTTTCCCAGGGTGACAAACAGTGTCTGAGGCTGCATTTCAATTTAGATCTTCGCTATTTCAAGTCTAGTGCTCTCTCTACCACCACCTAGCTGCCTCAGATCCATTTGTGTGCATTAAGTTTTTCTCTACATTGACCTAAAACTTGCGTCTCCAACTTCCACAACACTGCTTTGAGCTCAGCCTTTTGAGACCAAGCAGAACAAGTCTTCTACATGTGAGCTCTCATAATCCTCCTAAAATCTTCTCTTCTTCAAGATAAAAATCTCCAATTCCCTCAACTGCCATTTGGATAGTGTGGTGTCCAGTCCCCTTAGCATCCTGATTGGTCTCTGGCCTTGATGCTTACCAGGTGTTCTTTCTAAAATGTGATTTATAGACCTCAACACAGTGTTCCAGATGACCAGGGCAGAGGACAGTGGGTATGTCACCTACTTGCTTGTGGACTCTATGTCTCTCATTAATATGGCCTAAAAGTATTGCATTCAGCTTCTTGCCTTTAATAACACCCTGTTGAGTTTGTAGTATACTAAATCCACCCTTCCTCCACAAGCCTTCAATCTTTTTTCAGGCAAACATCCGTCTTGCCATGCTTTCTCCAGTTTAAGACATTTTAATTCTTATTAATTTTCATCTTCTTAGATTTAGACTAACATTCTAGCCTGTCAAGGTCTTCGAGGGATGCTGGCTGTCATCCAACACATTAGTTATTCCTCCTAAATCAAGGTTCTTTTCTATGAAGGATTCCAAAACCCATGTAGATAATTTTTTAACCTATAACTCCTCAGTACATGGTACACAGTGGTACCTTGCCATATTTTTGTTTTTGTTCTCCAGTTGTTTCCACATATTTATATCTCATCTGTATATTTGCATGGTACACACCTTAATGGTGAATAAGCACAAGGAAAAAAATCAGACAAGAGCCGAAAGTCTTTTACTATTTAGTATGTAAAGAAGGAGCTTTATGAAAGATGAATCAGAGAAGGGAAAGATGTTAGATCATTTAGGAGGTTATTGTATTGGTTCGGGTGAGAAATGATGAAGAGCTGTCTTAGGGTATTGGCAATTTGAGAGAAGGGAGGAACAGATGTGACCAATTTCATCCATTTAAGATTAACAAGATGGAAGGAGTGAAGAGAGAAGAATCAAAGATCATTTTGGTGTTTGAAGCCTAGGTAACCTGGAAGATGGCTGTGCCATTAACAGAAATGGGGAAAATCAGGAGAGGATAAAGGTTTAGAAGGAGAATAAAATGACTTCACTCTTGGACATGTGGAGCTTGAGGTCCTAACAGCTCATCCTTGTGAACATACCCAAGTGAATAGTGGCACTGGAATTCAGGGATGATACTGGGACTGAATATAGAGATTGGGGGTCATTTATATAAAGATGATCATTGAAGCTGTGGGAGCAGTTGAGATCACCAAGGGAGAACGTAGAGATTGAACAGGGCAGAGGACAGATCTGTGGGGAGCATCCACACTTAGGAGGCAGAGACATGTACCAGTGAAATGGACTGAGAAGTTGCCAGATAAATAGGAGGAGAACCAAGAGAGAATAGTGTCATGGAAGAAAAGAATGAGTAAGAGAAGAATGCAGATGTTCATCAGCGTTAAATGCTAGGAAAATTCAAAGAAGATGAAGCCTGAGAAAAGACCATTAGACCTGGCTAAGAAACCATTATTGGCATCACTGAGAGTACATTCCATTATTGTGCTGTAGAAAAATGAGGAACATGAATATAGAGACATGCAGTAAGACATAGAAGCTGATGCCAAGTGAAATAAGCAGAACTAGGATGAGGACAACAATGCAAATGGAAAGAACTTTATTTGGAAAAACAGAAAGTCAAAAATATCAAAGGAACTAATGGGAAAAAAATGTAAAGAAAGGAGGTTCAGTAGTACTAGATCTTAAACTCTAAGGCAGTAATTATCAAAACTATCTGGTACTGGCTAAGAAACAGAAAGAGCAATGGAATGGAGTAGAAATACAATTTACAGCAGCAAATAAATATAATAACATTGTTTTTGACAAGTGTAAAGATTTAAGATTTTGAGATAAGAATTCTTTATTTGGTAAACATTGTTGGGAAAACTGGAAAGCAACATGGCAGGAACTGGGCATAGACTAATAGCTTACACCATTTACCAAGATAAGGTCAAAATGGGTATATGATTTAGATATAATGACATTACAAGAAAATTAAGAGAACATGGAATATTATTTATCACACTTACAAATAGGTGAACAATTTATGAATAAACAAGAAATAGAAAGCAAAGTTAGGTGTAAAAGGGATAATTTCAATTATAGCAAATCCAAAAGCTTTTGTACAAATAAAACAAATGCAGCCAAGATCAGAAGAAAAGCAGAAAACTGGAGGAAAATTTTTATAGACAGTTTATGAGATAAAAGTCTCATATCTCAAATATATAAAGAAATATATAAAAATACAAGCCATTACCCAACTGGTAAATGGAAAAAGATATGAACAGGCAGTTTTCCAATGAAGAAATCAAAACAATTAATAGTCATATAAAAAAATGCTCTAAATTATCGTTGATTAAAGAAATGCAAATTAAAACAACTTCAAGATATCATTTTACACCTACTAGGTTGGCTAAAATGATTGAAGGGGAAAGCTAAAAATGTTAGAAGGAATGTGGGAAAATTGGGGCACTAATTCATTGTGGGTGGAATTGTAAACTGATCCAACCATTTTGGAGAGCAATCTGGAATTATGCCCAAACAGTTATTAACTGCCCATACCCAGCAATACAACTACTAGGTCTATTTCCAAAGAGGATTAGGGAAAAAGAAAAAACAGCCTATGTGTTCTAAAGTGTTCATAGTAGTTCTCTTTGTGAAGGCAAAGAACTGGAAATTGTAGGGATGCCTGTCCTTTGTGGAATGGCTGAACAAGTTGTGGTATACGATTGTGATAGAATACTACTGTGCTATAAGAATGATGAGCTCAATGATCTTAGAAAACAGGAAAGACTTGCACAAATAATAAAGAGTGAAATGAGCAGAAGTGAGAGAACATTGTATACAAAAAGTAATTTTGTATTAAGAACAGCTTCAAGCAAATACATTTTGTCTATTAAAAATACCCAAATTAACTATAAAAGACATAAAAAGAAAGACACTATCTGCATCCAGAGAAAGATCTGATAAATAGAAGTATGTATAGAATAATTTTACATATATATACATATATATATATATGGCAGCCATCTGGAAGGGAGGGAAGAAAAAATGAAAAAAAAGAAATTTACATAACTTTATTGTATATTTTAAAAGAAAAACAAGTTAAACATAATAGATTTGCAGTTTCATTTTGTAATCATGTTTTTATTATACCATGTTACGGAAATGCTTGTTTTTATTTCACAAATTAAAAATAATTTTCTTTTGAAAATTGAAAAAAGGAAGGAAAGAAGAAGGACCATCGCTAAATGGAATGCTAAAGAATTATAATAACCAAATTTGGGCCCAAAGAGAGGAGAACGTACACCTCCATCCTTGCTTTATAGAGATAGGTGGGAAACACTGCAAATATTCTTGATCTACTGCTTAGTTTCTTGTCCTTTATGAGACAACTCTTTGTAGAGTGGGAGGAGAGCTATATTTGGAAGTGAAGACTGGTTAGATAGATGACAGATAGGGAATAGAAGACAGATGTACAAAAGACATCAATAAAAAATTAAAACAAAATTTGAGAGCATATTCCACTCAAAGTAGACTACTGGATATTGCCTGATCTCACCCTACATTCTTCCACTTTGGTGTGTTTGCACGAGTCCTTCTCCATTTCTGGAAAATACTTCTTCCTCACTTCTCCTTATTGAAATTCTCCTCTTTCAACTCCCAGCTTGAGTCACTTTCTCCATGACGAATTCCCTCATTTGGCACATAGTAAGCACTTAGTAAACGTTTATTGATTGATTGATCCCCTAGCTCAAGAGGTGTTCCTCCTCTTGAAATCTTCCTATAGTACCTTTGACTTTTTTACATATCTACACAAATATACACATATATTCAATATACACATACATTCATACATGTATGTGCATATATAATTTGAATCCACCACTCCTGACTACACAGTTGCAATTCTTTCCGTTACATGATGTTCCATAATTTATATGAATATATACTCTTTACAGAAATAAAGATTTTAAGTGGAGAGACAAGTATGATCACACCTGTTTGTCATAAAGTCCTTTCCAGTCCAGCACTCACCTACTTTCTCAACCTCACATTACCCTCTTCTACACATACTATAATGCAGCCAAACTGGTCTTTTCTCAGCTCCTTGTGTGGGACATTTCATCTTCCATCCCCATGCCTTTGCACAGACTGTTAACAATACATGGAATGTACCTCCTCCTCACCACTGTCTTTCAGATTCCCTTGTTTCCTTAAGGCTCAGTTCAAGAGCTAAATTCTACATGGAGATCAGCCTAGCTGCAAGTGCCTTCCCTGAGAAAAAAATCATTTTATATCAATTTTGTATCTAAAATGAATATAGTTCTATAAGTATGTGTTGATTTCCCAGCTAGACTATAAGCTACTTAAAAATGGAAAATTTCACTTTTGCTTTTGTGTCCCTGGTGCCTAATAAAATTCCTGAAACATAGTAAGTGTATAATAAATAATTTTTTATTTATTGATGGAGAGACCATACCTATATATTAAAATGATGATACTACCTGAATTATTTTACATATTTAATGTCATATTAAAATACCAGGGGGCTGTTTTTACAAAATATTTAACCTAAAAAGAAAACTCATCTGGAGAAATAAAAGATTAAAAAGTAGTGGAAACAATGAATTAAGTAGGAAAGAAGGGCACTGAACAGTTTAGGGCCATTCACTATAGCAATCTGCATGAGGGCTTTCTGTGTGAGTTTGAAGAATTTTAAGATAAGAATACTTTATAAATTTCTCTTACTCATTTCAATGCTTATGTTCTACAAATGAATGATTATATCATAATTCAGTGTCTACATGTATGAATAGGAGGAGAGAAAACCCATGATGAGATTGAGTTTAAATGGGATTTATTAAACAGAATCCTTGGAAAGGTGGAATATGGGAGGGTGGGTGTTGAAACCCTCCAAACTTGCATCCAGTTTGGGGTGGAGATGTGGTGGGTCCCAAGATTGCTTCCCACTTCTCCTTTTTCAAGAAAAAATAATCCTGTCTTGAATGTGTGTTAGGGCTGCTCCTTCCTTTCCAGGGGTTCCAAGATAGCAATGAACGGGGAAAAATAAGATACCTATTATCACTTCTTTCAAATCCATGTTTCAGGATCTTTGAATAGTATAGATGATTGATGTGGAATTGAATCAAGAGAATGCTCCCCATTTTACTCAAGATCAGTTAACAAACAAATATATTTTTATATGCATCAAAAAAGAGGTCATAGAAACCATAAATCAGATACTATGAAATTAACCATAGAAATCAATTTAATGGGCCTGAGAGCAACCTAACACTGCTAGTCCTCAAAATACGTGCAGTAAGCATCAGAACTATTTGGTACTGGTACACACACACACACACACACACACACGTAACAACAGATTAGGCAAGCAAGTCCTAGAAGTAATTAAACATAATATCAACTACTAAGGTAAGGTCTCCCTACACTCCCCTCCCCAACAAAAACAAACAAAATATTGGGAAGCAAGTTGGCAGAATTATCAGTTAGGTAGTTAGGTTCAGACCAGCATGTAACAATATATGCCACAAAAAGTTCCAAATATAAACAAGACCTAAATATAAAAGGTCATGCCATAAAATAAATTAGAGGAAAATGGAAGGAAATATCTGGTATAACTATCCAATGGGGAGAATTCTTTTTTTTTTTTTTTTTTTGGAGGAGGAAGGCAAGGCAATTGGGGTTAAGTGATTTGCCCAAGGTCACACAACTAGTAAGTGTCAAGTATCTGAGGTCAGATTTGAACTCAAGTCTTCCTGACTCCAGGGCCCAAGCTGTATTTACTGCACCATGTAGCTGTCCCTACTGAGGAGAATTCTCAACCACCCAATAGATGGAAGTAATCTTATGAGTTAAAGTAGATCATTTTGATTACATAATAATAAAAGCTTTTGCCTGAGCACAATCTTCACCAAAAATTATCTCTGACAAAGGTTTCCTAAGATACATAAGCTATTGATACAAATATATAAGAATAAGAGCTCTTCCCTACTAGTTAAATGGTCAAAGAATATAATGTTCAAAAGAAAAAATGAAAGGTATCAACAATGATATAAAACAATGCTCTAAATCACAAGCTTTATGAGAAATAAACATTAAAATCACTGAGAATTCATTTCATACCCATCAAACCGGCAAAGACGATAAATGATGAAAATGGCCAATGGTAGAAGGGATGTGGAAAAACAGTCTAATGCCTTGTTCGCAGAGCCACGAATTGGTCCACACATTCTAGAAAGTAATGGAATTATATTAAAACAGTCACTTAACTATAGATCCCTTTTGACCTAATGATATCATTACCAGTGGTATACCCCAAGGAGGTGAAACAAAATAAAACCCAGAGAGAAAGGCCCCATGAATACAAAATGTTTATAGATGGAAAGAGAGAGATCAATGGAGGAAATAAGATGGAGGGAAATACATGGCCATCATAACTGGGAAAAAATGTTATAGCAAATTTCTCTGATAAAGACCTCATTTCTCAAATATGTACAGAACTGTGTCAAATTTATAAAAATAAGATACATTTTTCATTTGATAAATTGTCAAAGAACATGAGCAAGCAGTTTTCAGATGAAGTGATCAAAGTTATCCATAGTCATATAAAAATGCTTTAAATCACTATTGATTAGAGAAATGTACGTTAAAACAACTCCGACCTACCACCCCATACCTATTAGAATGGCTAACATGACGGAAAAGGAAAATGACAAATGTTGGAGGGGGTGTGGGAACTCTGAGACACTAAATGTACTACCAGTAAAGTGTTGTCCCTATATAATCATTCTGTAGAACAACTTGGAACTATGCCAGAAAGACCACGTATATTCCATTGACCAAGCAGTACTGCTACTGTCTATATCCTAAAGAAATTTTTTCTAAAAAGGAAAGAGACCTATAATTACAAAAATATTTATAGCAACTCTTTTAGTAGTGGCAAAGAATTGGAAATTGAGGGGATATCTATAAATTGGGGAATGGCTGAATAAGTTGTGGTATGTGATTATGATGGATGGACTGCTATTGTGCTATAACAAATGATGAGCAAGATGCTCTCAGAAAAACCTGGAGACTTACATGAACTGATGCAAAGTGAGATGAGCAGAACCAGGAGAACATTGTATACAGTAACAGCAATATTGTACAAGAGTCAATCATAAATGATTTTGACTTAATTATTCTCAACAATATGATAATCCAAGATAATTCTGAAGGATTTGCAATGAAAAATGTTATCCATCTCCAGAGAAAGAATTGATGATGTTTGGATGCAGAGTGAAGCATATTTTTTTCTTTATTTTTTGTGTGTTTTCCTTTATAACATGACTAACATGGAAATATGATTTGCATGACTGCACATGAATAACCATTCTTAAATTACTTACCTTCTCAATGAGGGGGGAAAAGGAAGTAGGGAGAGAATTTGAAACTCAAAAATTGTTTTAAATGAATGTAAAAATGTTTTTACATGTAAGCAGGAGAAAATAAAATGCTAAAATATTTTAAATTTTTAAATTGAAACTTTAAAAGGAGTATCAGTGAAAACATTTTTGTTAAATTTTAAATGGTGATCAACTGGGTGTGATGACACATACTTGCATTCCCTATTACTAAGGGAAGAGCTAAGGCTAGTAAACTGCTGAAGTTCTAGAGCTCTGACCTGCAATACATCTAAAGCTGATATTATAAAAATATTAATAAAAGTAATATAATAATTAATAATAATAAAATAATATTAATAAAAATATTATAAAAATAATATCAGCTTTAGATCTACTGCAGCTCAGAGCTAATTAACAGTCAAGCAGGGCCTTGAAAAGGGTACTACCCTTCCAGACTGAACAAAATTGGGAGACTCTGTCTAAATAAAAAATAATGGTGTTTCTTTCTTCAGTTGTTACTGACTGGGAGCAACCACCAAAACTTCCTACCCCATTAACTGAGACATTCAAATCATCTCTGTTTAATTTTATAGGGCAAAAATTGATTCCCAAGGTAGTTTATTCAGTGAGCACACAGCCCATCAATAAACATTTATTGATGTGCCAAAAATCCTTCTTAGTGTTGAGGATATAAAGACAAAAGTAAAACAACTTTTGTCCTCAAGGAGCTTGGATTCGAGGATAAGTATAAATGTAGACGCACCACCTCCATTAAAAAGTCAAGATACTAGCCCTAATAATCAGAGCTATAGATCATTTACTAAATCAGTCAGAGGGATGAATTGGATATGACTAAGACTTAGAAGTATTCCTTTGAATCAAACAACCATAGGCTTTAGACTTTAAAGCAATGAGGCCTTGATTTAGATGTTCTTAAAAGCCCTTGTATGAACATGAGTGACGCTGCACCAAAGGGGTGTTGAGATCTATTAAGGACCCTGTGAGTTATCTATATAATAGGAAGCCAGTTAAATACCCAGAGTAGCAGCTAAGTGGAGAAGGGGATAGAGTGCTAGGCCTGGAGTTAGGAAGACCTGAGTCCAGAGTTGGTCTCATTTATACCTGCTAGCTGTATGATCCTGGGCAAGTCACTTAACCTGGTTTGCCTCAGTTTTCTCAACTGTAAAATGAGCTGGAGAAGAAAATGGCAAACCACTCCAAAGTCTTTGCCAAGAAAATCCCAAAAGGGTCACAATGAGTTGGATACAATAGAAAAAATTACCAATCCACAAGGAGCTAGAGTCAAGTATTTAGTGGGGGAATCCTCTAGCTAAAACCCCCAAAACAAATCACTTGACGGGAAGAAAAACATCTTGGCCTCAGTCTCCTCTCCCTCTTCCCTTGGCCAGAGGAAGCTCTTTTGAACCTCAGAGGACCAGAGGATGTATCAGATTGTCAGAAGCACACTAGACACACTTAGGAAGGCAGACTACAACGAAGCCAGCAAAAAAAGTTAAAGGGAGTATCTTAAGACATTGAATGAATGGTGTAATTTGATTACCAATTTAACTGACATTTCCATAGGTGTATAAACAAGACACATATAAAGCAGTATAAAGTAAGCCAAGTAGGACAAGCACAAACAGTTGGGCAGTAGTGGGATGCCCTAGGAAAGGCCTCCAGCAGACATTAGTGTTTAAATGAACCCAAGGATTCCAAGATGAGGAGGTGACACATGAGTTTTTATTTTCAAGCCAGCACTACCAGAACTGAATGTCTGCCCAGTGGTAGCTCCCACTACTGTAGGGAAATCCCATCCTGGGCTATATTCTTTTGGAAACCATTGGCCATTTCTTTCATCATGTTTGCACTTCCCACACTGGGGAGACTGAGGTCTGACAGCCAAGCATTTCCTTCAATCCGAGTTGGCAAGCGAACATTTTGGACAAAACTTGGAATGAACATTTTTGATAGGAGAATTACTTTATTTGGGTATGAATCAAAGAAACGATGGAATCAAAACTGTCTCACTTAGCCAGGACCAAATGAAATCATTTTGGTCCCTAATGAATTTCAGGCAATGAGCCTACAAGAGATTTACTATACTCTGTCTCCTTTTTCATCTCTCTTAAGCTGGTTTTCATGGGAATCTAGGGAGGGGCAAAATAAAACAAAGGATGAGTCTCTTCCTACAGGAAGATACTTCAGTTCTTGATTTCTCAGTCTGTTCATGTTGTTAGGAGCTATGAAGGGATGGCCAAAAGCATGAAGGTGCAGCGTGGAATAAATGTGAGTGTGAACAATGTAAATTTACAGAGCAAGCAAATTTTATAGGTCTATCAATCAAAGTTTATAGATCAAAGCTGGTGGTCCAATAACTTTTCAAAGCTATATTAGAAAGGAGGCTGCCTAGCCAATTCTGACTGCAAATTCAACAGAACCAGTGACACAGAATTGTCAGAGCTGGCCCAAGGCAGTATGGTATTATGGGTAGAAGGCTGACCTCTGAGTCAGGACTACAGGGTTCAAGTTCTGCTTCTAATACATACTGGCCCTGTGACCTTGAGCAAGTCATTTGACCTCTGACTGTCCCAGGCATTTCTCCAACCTGCAGAACAGTTCCCAATCTGCATGAGCAAAAGGAGATTCCTCATCAGGGATTTTCTATGGCAATGAAACCATAGGTCCAAAGGAAAAACAATTAAAAATTAGAGAGTGATCTGTCTAGCCAAGCCTGAATTTTTAAAATGTCAGTCAAATCAAGTCACAAAACTACAGAAATCTGACCTAAAACATAGTTTGATAATTAAAAAACTGCTAGATTTACATGACCCTACCTACATTTACCGTCCACAAAGACATATCCAATGTCCTTAAGAATGTCAACCAATATCCTTAAGAAAAAATAACTTTGCTTCTTTAAAGAACAAAACACTTCTGACTGAGTATTCCTTTTTAGGAATGTCTTTCACTCACCATAACTCAGGTTTATTCTTAAGCAAAGACCATAATTACAAAGGTAATTTGTGGTGTCATGGAAAATGGAGTGTCCCTGACGTGTTAACAGCTTTTTACATAGCAAAATATTTTACAGAGCTCACTCATTATCCCAACTGTGAAAAGTAGCTTGATATTACTGGATTTATTTTACGGATGAAGAACTGGAATCTCAGAGATAACATCTAACATCAGTGGCAGAAGAGAGATTTTTAATCCTTTGGTGTGCCCACAGGCCATGCAGGCCTACCCTGGGGTAGCCTTTCTGCTAACTCCCAAATTGTTTCCTTTTTCAAGAATGGTTGTAGCAGAAAGGCTACCCCTTACCTTACAGCATCTCTGCATAGCCTGTGGGCACACCAAAGGATTTGGGGCTGCTTGTGAAAAATGTAGTTTCCTAGGTTTTCCTCTATATTCTCTCCCCCTCTTTGGTATGCTTCAAGTGACCCAGAATCCAAAAGCTGCTCACAGGCCAGCACAGACCTGCCTTAGGAGAACATCTCAATACTTGCACGAAGTATACAACATTCCCCTCCAAACAACTTTAAAATAATGCCTCAAATAAAATTTTGGAGTTGCAGAAGCAATAAAAGTCAGGGTGGGACATTTTTACAGCCTGAGGCAATTTAGGAGGTTGGCAGGAGAGGTCTGTGACACAGGGATGGGGGCCAATCTAGAGGTGACAGAACTAGGTGTGGATCTTAGAGACTATCACTACAGTGGTGGCAGCAATAGCTTTGGGGGCTCTCAGCCCAGAGACATTAAGGGCATCAGACAACTGGTCAGAAAGTGGTTACAGGGGACCTTTTGCCAAACTAGGTGCAGCTGGTACCAGTTGGCAACTCTATTGCCCATATACAGCTCTGGGTCATACTTCCAAAGCAGAGAGGACCACAAAATGCTGCAGGGGAGCAGGGGCCCTACCTGGGTAAGGACCAGAGCACACACCCTTCTCCCTGGATCACACCACCTTGGAAGCACTGTGAATGGGAATGGGATGAGCAGATGGAAGAATGGATTAGAAGCCAGAATTCAATAACATGTTGTTTATAAGAGACATACCTAAAACAGAAAGATACACACAGAGGTAAAGGACCAGAGCAGAATCTAATATGCTTTAGCTGAAGTTTAAAAAAGGGGGAATGGTGCAGGGGTAGCAATCATGATCTCAGATAAGGAAAAAGTAAAAAAAAAATGGATGTCATTAAAAGAGATAATCAGAGAAACTATATTTTCATAAAAGGTACCATAGATAATTAAGCAATATTGAAACATTATACAGCAAGTTTCTCTGATAAAAGTCTTTTTTCTCAAATGTAAAGAGAACTGAATCAAATTTATAAAAATAAGAGGCATTCCCCAATTGATAAGTGGTCAAAAGATATGGACAGGTATTTTTCAGATTAAATCAAAGCTATCTATAATCATATGGAAAAGTGGTCTAAATCACTATTGATTAGTGAAATGCTATTTAAAACAGCTCTGAGTTATCAGCTCTGAGGTACCTATCAGAAGTGACAAATGCTAGAGGGAAAGAGGGAAAATAGGCATATTAATGAACTGCTAGTGGAGTTGTGACCTGCTCTAACCACTTAGAAGAACAATTCAGAACTATGCCCAAAGGATTACAAAACTATGCATACCCTTTGACTCAGAAATACTACTGCTAGGTCTGTACCCTAAAAAGATCAAGGAAAAAGGACCTATATCAACAAAAATATGTGTTACAGTTCTTTTGGTGGCAAGAATAGAGGGGATCTCCATCAACTGAGAAATGGCTGAACAAGTTGTGGCATATGATTGTGATTACTATAAGAAATGATGAGGGGGTGTGGTTTCAGAGAAACATGGCAAGACCTGCATGAACAGATGAAAAATGAAATAAGAAGAATCAAGAGATCATTGGCAACAGTAAGGAGCAACAATGTAGCAATGATAATCAACTGTGAAATGCTTAGTTACTCTGATTAAGTCACTGATCCAAGACAGTTCCAAAGAACTCACATTTCTATCCGCCTCCAGAGAGAGAAAACTGACAAACTCTGAGTGCAAATTCAAATATAATTTTCTTGCTTTATTTTGTTTGCTTTTTTCATATGGCTAGTATGGAAATGTTTTCATATTTCATGATTTCACATGTACAACTGACATATTGTTTGCCTTCTCAGTGAGTGAGGGAAGGTGGGAGGAAAGAAGAGAATTTGGAGCTAAATCTTAACAAGAATTTTAAAATAAATAAAAGAAAATTTTTTTTAAAGTAGATACAAGACAACCTTCAAGGAAGATACTAAGGTAGGTTTCCAATCCTGACTTGATCATTTATAACATCATTGTGACCTTGGGCCAATCACTTAACTTTTCTTGGTCTCAATTTTCTCCTTATAAAATGAATATGTTGGACAAGATGATCTCTAAAGGTAAGCATTTCAAAAATGTTTGTAACTGAATTGAATGAATTAGTGTGTTGCAACCTCACTTTAATGAAAATTCATCTTTTGGTCAGAGATTGAATGCAAATTTACGCAAAACTGACCTCAGATCACACTTTAAATCCACCCACCCTGGACATCATGGGCAGCACCTTGCCATCCTCTCTACTCCTGGCACATAATACTTTCTCTCCCTCTCTCCCTGGGGTCTCCCTGATTTCAAGCCATTCCTCTTTCCATTAAGCCACTGTTTCTCACTTAAATAAGGTGGATTACACAATTGCATAGACATAAACATACACATACACACCGTCTTTACCCATGGCACTTTCCTGTGTCAATGACATCTAAAACCCAGCAAGCAAGTTCATTTTCTCCCTCCAAAAATGATTTTAAGACCACTGATTTCTTTTCAAGAAAGCCTCTCTGATTCTCTTGTCTTCTGCTAGTTCCCCCAGAGAGGGACTGTATTTAGTATTAGCTCATCCTCTTAATATGTTTCCATCAGCAAATGTTGAATCTTTCCAGAAATGCTTAATAAAGCAAAATTGGATAAAGGAGTATCAGGGGAAGTGCCATTCACCACGTTGACACCCCCACGCTTTTAAAGTCATTCATTTTGGATACTTTCTTCTCTGTTTCCCTGTATCCTCAGCCTCCAAATACTGCCTATGCCTTGGAGGTATAGATTTTCTTCCTAATCACATAATGAAGTTTAAATAATTCCATGGGCCTCGCCAGATCATTGTCTAGGCTGTTCTACATAAACACATGCAAAGGAGCTGGCTAGAGATGTGAGGCCAGGGCAGTCAATCTGGTTCCAATCATTTACAAGAGAGCACCCAGCTGACCTCCCTCTAATGAGGGCCAGCTGTTCCCAGACCCTGACATGCGAGAACAGTATATTTTTGTGCCCACCTGGGCAAGAGGAGGCTGTTTCATGTCACAGCTGGGAGAGGAAACAAAGTCTACAGTAGGTAAGTTGGATGGCAGAGTCCAGCTCTGGCAAACTGGATGGTAAACCCCACTGTGAAGCAACTTCCCACCAACAGGGAAGAGCAAAGGGAAGTAACTCCCTCATGAGAAAGAAATACCTCATCTAGATAGCTCCCTTGGAGTCGTGTAGGTCTAGAGTGTCTGAGAAAACCATTTCAGGAAGGTATCTGTCTTTTGTTTTTAATTTTATGAGTAGAGGAACTCCCAGTAACCTGCTCAGTAACTTCTAACTGGCTGAGGCATTGAGAACTTAAGAATAATAGCTAACATTTATGTAACACTGTAAGGTTGGCAAATCACCTTGCCTTTGTTATCTCATTGGATTTCTTAGACTAGCCCTACAAAGTAGGTTCTATTGCTTTCACCTCTATTTTACAGACCAGGAAACTATGTTCAAGCGAAAGTGACTTTCCCAGAGTCATACAGCCAGTACGTATCAGACAACATAGTTAGACTATGGTTCCTCACTTCAAGGGCATAATATATGGGTAACATGACTGGTTTCATACATGTTTGTATGTATATAATGATACATATACATACATATATACATACATGTAAATATACCGGTGCATATTATATAACTATGTATGCACATATAAACATATAATAATGAAATATAAATAGATGTACATATATTCATATAAACATAGTATCATTATATAACAGAAATATATTTATATAAATATAATTATATGTAAAATATATATTTATATACAAATATATTATAATTAAATATAATTATATTTACATATAAATATATATAGATGTATGCAATAGGGTCTGAATTCATAGTGATTCTCCACTTTGAAGAGTAGTAATGGACTCACATTTATGCCCACCAAGTTACGGAACAAAATTGCTAATAATGGGCTGGGGGTATAATTCCCACCCCTGCTCAAGGAAAAGTCCCTCTCTCCTTGAAGGCTCCTGTTGTTCCCTCATATCACATACAAAGGAACATCTAGCAATATAAGGCCTGAATCAAACATAGCTGTTTAGTAAGACAACATAAATCTTTTAACAAAATAAATTTAAGAAAAACACAAATGGAAGTCAGACTAGGGCAAGGTGGAACCCTCTTACATCTTAGCTGGCTGGAGTGACAAAGCCCCCACAGTTACATACCCTTCCCAGTTTGTCCCTTTAGATGGAGGTCACCTCTACTGATCTAATGGAAGGGACCTGTGTAGATGTGGTTGGTACCTGTTACCGCTCTCTCACTGCTACCAGGGGCAGGCACCACCTTTCCTTTCCTCCAGCTTCATTCTCTGCTAGTACTCCAAACTCCATCCAATTGGGTAAGGGCAAAAAGAAACTTGAACCCTTTCCCCATTTGGGTGTTGAGTTCACGGTAATGGCCTTTCTTCCCAAACTGGAAAGAATTACAACTTCCAGCGTCATCTGTGGCCAATCCACCTCTTGCCAGGGGTTGTTACATTTGTAAAAACAAAACGAAACCCTTTAAAACTGTAGCATACTGTACCAAATAAAAGCAAAAACTGCATTCGGGAACTTGAGGATAAGACTTCCAAGTAGGGGTCATTTATAGTCCTCTGGGCTTCTGCCTCCCTTCAGGCCACTTTGTTCTGAGATTTCGGCCTTACTCTTTCAACTTGTTTGCTCTGATGCCAAGCCTGTGGGGAACTGGGATGTTGCTGGGAAAATTCTCTTTCTCTCATTTGAAGGAAGTTCATATATCACTAGCTTTGACTTTCAAGCTCCCTGATGTCTACTGTCTTGATGGCCTCATTCATTCTTCTCAAAGAGGAAAGAAAACAAATAGGGTAGTGTCCAACTCATAGAATTTCTAGTTTCTTCAAAGCTTAGCTCAAGTAACACCTATGAGGGAAGTTCTTTCCTGGCCCCACTCCCTGTGGGTGGGTTTCCTAACCACGACCCCTCCTTCCTCCTCCCCCCACAATTAGCTTGTGTTTATTTGAATATGTTTGTGTATGTTTATATGCATACATGTCTCCCCTGGTAGATTATAAACTTCTTGAGGTGAGAGACTGTTTCCTTTTTTTGTCTTTTGCGTCTCTATCATCAGTGCCTGGCATGTCACTTAATAAGTGTCTGTGGATTCATTGATTTTCTTTACTCCCAGCAGTCAACAAAAGGCATAAAAACTCAAATTGAATGTTCACTCTGGTGAGAAGTACAGCTGCACTTAGCTAGTGACTACTGCTAGCAGCTGGCACCAATCCTTCTCCCTTACCATAATAAGTGTAACAAGAAAGAGAGAGCCTGATCTCCCAGAAAAGAGACTTGAGACACAATACGAAATAAAAGTATAATCTACAAGTTGAGAAGAGACGCTCCTTGCCTTTCCTTCTCAAATAATGACAATGGAGCACTTTTGTGTTTGGCAAAGCAATCTATGTACATTTTCTCAACCCTGTGAGTGTTAGAAATATCATTACCCCCATTTTACAGACAAGGATACTGAGGTGACAAGATTGGAAATTAACTTGTCTGTGGTCACACAGCTAGTAAGTGTCTGAAGTGGCATTTATCCTACTTTCAAGGTCATCTTTCTATCAGCTTGCTCTAAAAGGGAGTACATATACATTGGGTAGGATTCTACAATTCTCTGTTTTTGAATCGATGTACAAAATGGCATGGGAGTTGTTTATTCCTTCAACATTTATACTCTCATAGAATAAAAATTTCAGAGCTGAAAGGAACCCTGGCCACCTCCTAAGTCTAACTCATGCCCAAAAGGGATCCCACTTCAACACACTCAAATGAGTAGTCATCCTGGCTATACTTGAAGATTTCCATTGAGGAGAAAGGCAGTGCTTCTTAAAGTTCTTACTCTCTCCTACTTTCTTAGGGAGACAGAATAGTCCAGTGTTTCGAAAGAAATGCTGGATTCTTTCACTGAAGCTCTACTGTTTGCTGCCTATCTGACTTAGGGCAAGTCATTTCATTAGTAAAGGTAGTAAGTAGGTGAATTCTAAGGTCCCTTCTAGCTGCAGACCTATGATTTCCTTTCTCCTAGTCTGTTAGACTTTTCAGCCATTTTTTTCCACTTTTCTGCCCATTCCACACACATACACACACACACACACACACACATACACGCACGCATGCACACATGCACGCACATGTACACATACGTGCATGGTCAGGCTTACTGGTGACTCTTATGGTTACTATTAAACCCTGTTGGTGTCCCTTAGCTAAAAAGACTGCTGGACCAGTAACTTCATGGATTATTGTGTGTTAATCTAGTGAGTATAAGTGAATCAGGGGTCATAGTTTTAAAGCTAGAAGGGAATTTAGAGCCATCAGGTTCAACTCCCTAGTTTTACAGATGAAGAAACTGAGGCCCAGAGTATAAAGGGTATTGGTTGAGGTCATAGTAGACCAGATCCTCTAACTCCAAATCCAGTGCTTTTCCCGCTATCCAAGGACAAAGAGACTAAGGATCATAGAAAGAGAATCTATGGATTCTCAAGACTACAACTGATGAACTATGCAACTAATGGACATAATTGATGACCATGTCTGCTATAGTAACTGCAGAAAAATGTCAGAGTATTTGTTCTCTATCCTGTGGGAATTCTAGGTTTGAAGAGACTCAGTAATTCCCATATACCCTGAGGAAGAGTTTTGATTTATAATTTTCCAGATTTATATTTTTCAAACATTTTTGTCTCAGGGTCCCTTTATGCTCTTAAAAATTATTAAGGACCCCAAAGATTTTTTGTTTCTATGGATTATATTTGTTGATATTTACCATCTTAAAAATTTAAATGGAAAAAGTTTTTAAATGTGTATTTATTTTTAAATAATAACAAATTCGTTATACTCACATAAATAACATATTTTGTGAAAAATAAGTATATTTTCCAAAACAAAAAACTTAGTGAAAAGAATGGCATTGATTTTCATGTTTTTGCAGATTTATTTAATGTATGGCTTAATAAAAGACAGCTAGATTGTCATATCTACTCTTACATTGAACACATTATAATATATTGTTTTGGTTTAAGTATATGAAGAAAATCTGGCCTCACACAGATATAAGGTTGAAAAAGGGAGAAGGAAGAGTATTTTAGTAAGCAAATAATGTCTTAGTATTATTACGAAAACAGTTTTGATCTCATAGACTCACTAAAAGAGTCTTGGGAATGGACCACATTTTGAGAACTGCTGCTTTGAGAACTGTGATAAAACACAACAAATTTCAGCTAAATACCACAAACACAAAGAAATGTATTAGGAGAGGATAAATACCTTTTGTGTATATATTAGAGTTTCAAAAGGAGCAGGATCTCAGACTTCAATGGGTATTGGTGTGGGAGTGGGGGCCTTCTAAATAAAACAGGTCAAATAAGGCCAACATTGCAGTGTCATCAGTGGATTAACCCTGACTTGAGAAATAATTGCATAGGTCAGCATGCATTCAAAACCATAGCTCGTGAGTCCCAACTGACAGGTTTCTTTTGTTAATCAACCAGAAAATTAGTTTGAAGCGATAGATAGATAGATGGATAGATGGATGGATGGATGGATGGATGGATGGATGGATGGATGGATGGATGGACAAATTAATGAACTGCATAGCTAGGTGACAAGCATGATTTCTCCCATACAAAGAGATGTACACTTTCCTACAGATTACCATACTACCAATGGGAGAGAGGACATATATGGAGAATGCATGTGACCACAGTACAAGTATGACCACTCAAACTTTCAATGCTATAGAGCACCAAGGTCCTCAGATGATATCCTCAGGAGGGCTGCTGCTGAGCTGGATTCCTCTGTTCTCCTAGCTTTCTGCTAGATATCTCTGCTGTTCTCTGCTACCTTTTGTTGAGTTTTAGTTAGGTCATTTCTGTTGATCTTTACCTAGACAATTCCTTGGAGTTAGGTGCTGCTCTCTGCTCTCTGTGCTGTAGTAAAGCCACTAGGAAGGTTAGCCTCTTTCACCCATAAACTCAAGGCTGATGCCTAAAGTTTCTGAAGTCAAATCCAGCCAGGCAATTGAGCAGTTCAAATACTTACCTTGTGCAGGCACTGTAAGTGATAGGGATACAGAGATAAAATGAAACAGTTTTTACCCTCAGAGAGTTTGCATTTCCTAGAGGGAGATGATATGTACATAGATAAGAAAATTAAAAGTAGACAATAATTTCAGGGTGGGGCATTGGAGAGACTATGATAGATTCCCTGAAGGAGGGTTAAAATAAGCTAACTTTGGAAGGACATTCAAATAGGGATTTTATGAGATTGAAATAAAGAGGAAATGTACTCCAGACGTGGGGATTAGCACGTGCAAAACCATAGAAATAGGAAATGCAATGTTGCGTGTGAGAGCTGGCCAGTTTGGCAGTAATGCAGAGTGAAGGAATCAGTCACAAAAGTCTGTAAAAGCACTCATGCTCAGATAAAGTCTTTCAATTGCTTTTCCTCTTACTGGGCTCTGATTCCCTCATACCAGTATATTTGACTTGGGGTCAGAAGATGCTATTCAATTCCTTTCTGACCCCTCCATGCTGGTTAGCTTATGTTTCTTCCAATTATCCAAGATTCCACCTGACAAAACTGCAAAGGTGCTATCAGGAAACAGGGTGATGGGGTTCTTTTGAGCAACCATAAAATGCCTCTAGCTGCCATTTGAATGAACATGGGGCAAGACCCGAAATGGCCAATAGAGCAATACTACCACTTCCTCTGTCTCTTTTTTCCGCAATCTGATCATCAAGAATCCTTGGCTACCTAAGTGAATATTTGCCTCCTCCCCTGCAACTATTTCCATTCTTTCACCCTCACTCAGACTTGCTGTTCTCATCCTAAGACCTGGTCCAGCTCTGCCCACTCCTTTGATTAAATATCTATTGTTGCTGTTGTCATCCAATTGGTTTAGTTACCAATTTGTGATGTCATTTGGGGTTTTCTTGGCAAAGACACTGGTGTAGTTCCTGATTGGACCCATATTGTATTGTTTCCCTTCCTCTTGGACCATTTTCTCTAATTTTCCTTTCATCTTTTGTAACTCTTAAAGACTTACCTCCCCCTAGAAGACACTATGTACTTAGCCATCCTTTCTAGTTCTGGATATACCTTGTCTAATATCTCATCCTCATCCCAACAGGGTACCAGGAAGACAAGGAGGAGACACATTTCTTTCTCCTTACTGCCACTTTCAGACCTGCTCTCTGCCACTGTCACTTAGCAGGTTCTTCTCCTCTGAGGTTGTCTCCATTCATATTTCTGATCCCACACAGAGTTCTAATGTCTGTTACTTACCACCCTCCAGTCCATTCTCCCTCCTTTCTTAAGGAAGTTTCTACTTGGCTTACAGCTTTCTTTCCCACTATAACTTCTACTTTATTCAAGGAAACTTCAATGTATATGTTGGTATGCCCTAAAACATATTAGCTTCCCGGTTCATTATCTTACTCACTTCCTATAACCTTTTCTCAGTCACCCTCAGCCATACATAGTGGCTCACCGTAAATGAATCCCAGCAAATAAGGAAGAAATGAAGGATATTATGAGATATTATTTTGCCCAACTATACATCTAGGGAGCTAATTGGTCAGTGACTAGAATAGTGGACTTGGAACCAGGAAGACCTGAGGTGAAAATAAACCTCAGATACTTAGTAACTGTGCAGCCCTGGGTAAGTCATTCAACCTCTCTCTGCCTCAGTTTCCTCAACTCTAAGATGGTGACAATTATAGAACCCACTTCTCATGGTTGTTGTGAGGATCAAATAATATAATATCTTTAAAGCACTTTTCATAGTGACTTAGACTTAGTAGGCACATATTTTCTTCTTTCCTAAATAATGACAAAAATATAAAACACCCAAATTAACAAAACAAGAAATAGAAGATTTTTAAATCACTTAGTTTCAGAGGAAAAAGCGAACAAATCATAAATGGACTTCTAAAGGAAAAACATCCCGGGGCAGGTGAATTCTAAAATGAATTCTATCAAACATTCAAAAAACTATTAATTCCAATTTTAAAATAAACTTCAAAAATAACAAGAGAAGGGATCCTAACAAATTCCTTCTGTGAAACAGATATGGTCTTGATACAAAAGCCAGGGAAGAGTCAAAATAGAAAAATAAGACAATAATGAACATTGATGTGTTTTATTTAAATTTTAATTAAAATACTCAAATTACATATCATAAAGATTATAAACTACGGCCAGCTTGACTGTATGGCCAAAATGCAGAGTTGGTTTGATATTAGGAAATCTATGAACTTAAATAACCATATTAATAACAAAATCAACAAAAATCACATGATTGTGTCAATAGATGCAAGAAAAACTTTAAACAAAATCCAATACCTGTTTCAGTTTTAAAAAATATACCATAAAACACATGAATAAATTAACATTTCTTTGAAATGAATTAGGAAAAAAATAACAGAATGATAGAAAGCAGAGCTCCTCTCAATAAACAAGTTTAGAAAGTGCAGTAGACTGAATGCTAATGGTCAGAGCCAGGAAAAGTCACTGTCGATCTGTTATCCAGCCCACCTTGGCATAAGGAGAAAGAGAGAGTGGTGTGTGGGCCCCAGGGACTGAGTACATGGCCTTGTGCTAGCTCTCTTGTGCCAAAGGAGAAGCTGTACGTAAGGACAAGAAGAGGTTTCACATCCATTCATTCCATGGCACTCCCAATTCCCCAAGAGGCATTTTTATGAGGGTAGGCACCAATTGGTAGCTTTGTCACCTACTACCCAGTTTCTGGTTGTGGATCCACAGCAGAGTTAGAAGGGGGCAGGCACACTAAAGTAGTGTTCCCTGGTCAGGAGGCCTGGGACAGTTAATGAAGAAAGGAGGAAGTTCAGAAGTTAGCAGCTGCAGTAGCAGCAATGTCATGGTTCTGGTTTCAGGATCAAAGCAAGGCCTCACTTCCAGCATCTTGCCCAGTCTGAAGAGGAATAACCACGGTAGAAATCCCAGGCCAAAAGGGACCTTACAAGTCTGCCCCTCTGAGACAACAGAGCTTTCCAGTGAGAGGGGCTGGGTCAAGCAAGTCAACAGTCTTGTCTTGCTCAGACTCAGACCCAGGTTTGGAAGTTGCAGAGCTCAGATCATGGGGGCAAACATCAGACTGATTAGACCATTTGGGGAGCATTGAAAGCTTACAAGTCCCCAAATTGTCCCTGAGATCCTGGAATAACATGGCATTCAATACAGTAAGAAAGCAGTCATAGGACTAGCCCAGACCTTCTCTCCAGAAGTGCTGGAGATCCCAGTCCTAACATCACATCCCTGGAAGAATGGGCAAACCATAAAGAATGTCATCCTAATGAGCTAATATGGTAGCAGGGATGCTCAAGACCCAAACACAGCAGAGAAGGATTCCAAAACATCTACAAGCATTGTTTCAGAGAAAAACACAGCTTGGCACAAAATTAACTAGAATTTCTGAAAAAAATGAAGCAAGAGTTTAAAAAAATGTTTTATGGAATAAATGTTTATATGGAATAACAATACATGAGGGAAAAATTGGGAAATAAATGAGAGCTATGGAAGAAAGAATTGAAAAGTGAATTAACAGCTTGGCACAAGACGTATAAAATCTTAAACAACAAATTTCCCAAAAATTCTAGTGAGCCAAATTAGAAGCCAAAGTCTCTGTGGGACAACAAGAAATATTAAAATAAAGTCCAAAAATAGAAGAAAATATAAGGTATCTGATGGCCAAAAAACAACTAACTTGGAAAACAGCTAACGGAGAAAAAAAAGTAACAATGATTGGGCTATCTGAATACCAACCAGAAAAAGAGTCTAGACATCATATTTCAAGAAATTTAAAAACTGCCCAGGTCACTTAGAACCAGAAAGGAAAGTGGAAATAAAAAGAATCTCCTGGTCACCTCCTAAAATAAACCCAAAATGAAAACTCCCTGGAACATCATAGCCAAAATCCAGGACTCCCAAATCAAAGAAAATATACTGCAAGAAGCCATAAAGAAAGCATTTAAGTACTGAGCAACTATGGTCAGGATCATACACAATTAAGTATTCAATGTTATAAAGCAGTGGAGAACTTAGAAAATGATATTCCAGAAAGTAAAGGATATGGGTTTACAGCCAAGAATCATTTATCTGGCAAAACTGAGTATCTAGCTATGGGGCAGGGGACTGGATTTTGATCAAATACAGGACTTCCAAATATTCTCAATGAAAAGACTAGAGCTGCTTGTAGCACAAACACAGAAATGAAGGAGGCATAAAAAGAGATAAACATGGATAAACGATGATAAGAGTAAATAAGGATAAACTGCTTACATTCAAATGTGGGGAGATGACACCAGGTCCCCTCTGAACACTATTGTCATGAGGGTTCATAGAGGGAGTCTAATTAAGACAAGTCTTGGGGATTGGTTCTGCTAGGTCTTGATCTTAAGAATGGAAAGAGAAGGGAACAGGGATACATTGGGGAAAGAGGAGAGGGAATGGAAGGTTAGAAAAAAATTATCTCTCATAATGAGGAGACAGAAGTAGAAATCTATACAAACAAGGAGGAGGTGGTAGAGGGGAGAGACTGACACTCTCGTATGAAGTGGTCAAAGGAAGAAATAATACACACATACGTACATACATAAATACGTATACAAGCAAAAATACATTTGACTCAATATAAAATAAGAAGAAAAGGGGAGAAGAAGGGAGGGGAAATTAGAGGGAGGGAATGTCAAAGAAGAAATTAGTCCTAAGTAAAACAAATTCTAAGGATATACAAAAATCTTTTGAGCTCTTTTTTTGAGGTGGCAAAGAATGGGAATCTAAGGGAGGTGGCCATAAATTAGAGAATGGAGGCATAAGTTATGGTATGTAAATGTGCTGGAATATTGTTGTGCTGAACTCTTAACAACATAATAGTCAACCATGATTCTAGAAGATCATTGGTGAAACATGCAACTGACCTCCTGAGGAAGAGACAAAGGATTCAACGCAGAATGAGACAAATATTTTTGCCCACATCAAATTCTGCTTTGATTGACTATACATATGTGTAGTGGGTTTTGGTTTTCTTGTGTTCTCAGTGGACATAACAAGAGAGTTCGGGGCGAAAAGGTGGATCTTGGGTAATTAGAACAAAAAAAAATTTAAGGATGAATAGTATTTATCTAAAACCAAGAGCTACCATTATACATAAAGGAGATAAACAAATCCTTTCCAATAAAATCAGGATTAAAAAAGGATCACTTCTATTTGACCTAGTACTAGATATGCTGGCTATAGCACTAAGACAAGAAATAGAAATTAAGGTATTAAGCATAAGTAAGAAGAAACAAGATTATCACTTTTTTAGTGTACTAAAAGGGCCATAATGATTCAACTAAAAGTTAGTTGAAACAATAACTTCAGCAAACTTATAGATAGAAAATAAATTGCATTAAATTTTTAGCCTTTCTACATAATAGCAATGAAATCCAGCAGGAAGAGATAAAAAAGAGAAATTCCATTTAAAATAACCACAGAACGTATAAAATATTTGGGAATCTATCTTCTAAGATATTCATAAGAACTATATAAATATAATTAAACCAATGTTTACAGAAAGAAAAGCAGACAAATAATTGGAAAAATGTTCATTGATCCTGGGTAAAATGAGTCAGTATAATAAAAATTATATAACCAAAATAATTTACTTATTCAATGCCATGACAATAAAACAATCAAAGGATTACTTTATAGAACTAGAAAAAAAACCAATAATGAAATTTATAGAGAAGCAAAAAAAAAAAAAAAGGCAATCTCCAGGGAAAAGATAAAAAAATAAGTAGGGAGAAAAAAAGCAGCCTAGCAGTGCAAATCTCAAGCTATGCTACAAAGCAGTAATCCTCAGAACAATATAGTTCTGCTTTAAAAACAGAGCAAAACCAATTAGGTGCACAATATAGAAAAGAAAATGCATCTGGTAGTCTAGTATTAAATAAACACAAAGACTTCAGCTACTGGGATAAGGGTTCATTCTTTGGGAAAAAAAATTATTAGGAAAATTAGACAGCAGCAGGGAAGAAATTAGATTTAGACCAATGTCTCACACCTTACACAAAGAAGAGCTCTAAATGGATACAAGATCTTGATAAAAAAGGTCACATCATAAACAAATTAGAGAAACATGAAAAAAAATGCCTACTGGATCTATGGATGGAAGAAAAATTCATGACCAAACATGGCCATGGGATCAGTAAAGATAAAACGAATAATTTTGACTACATTAAAGTTTTTTTGCAAACAAAAAAAGCTACAATTAAGAGGTAATTTAATTGGGGAAAAAAAAAATCTTTGCATCAAGTTTCTGTGATAAAGGTCTTATTTCCAAGATATCTAAGGAACTTGTTTAACTTTATAGGGAAAAGGGCCATTCCCCAATCGAAAAATAGTCTAAGGGAATGATCAGGCAGTTCTCAAGGGAAGAAACTTAGTCTATCTACAGACATATGGGGAAGAAAATGCTCCAGATCACTAATAATTTGAGAAATGCAAATTAAAACAATTCTGGGGTTCTAATTCACGCTCATTAAATTGGCAAAACAATGACAAAAAGAGAAAACGACAAATGGGGTAAGGGCTGCAGGAAAATAGGCACATGGGTGCATTGTTGTCAGACCTGTGAATAAATACAGCTATTCTGGGAAGCAAATTGAATTTACACTCCAGTTACCAAATAGTGCATGTCCTTTGACCTAGCTATACCATTGCCAGTCCTATACCCAAAAGAGGTCAAAAGAAAGGGAAAAGGAACTAGATTTATAAAAATATTTATAGAAGCTCATTCTACTGGGGGATATCTTCACATGCTTGAGGTAGACACTCCCCCTAACTCACCGACAGTTTGAGACCTTTCGGTTACCCTCAACCTGGTTTAGCCCATTTGCTGAAACGGTTTACCAGGGTGTGGCCATTGGGCATGCTACAGTTTCTTGGAGTCACAGGTGAGAGTTAGGTTGATCAGGTGGACACCAAAGGTGGAAAGCTACCCTGAATAGGGCATGGCAGCCCTCACATCAGAGGTAGTAGTCCTCCCATAAGAATGTTGAGAGGAGAGAGAGAGGGAGACAACATATAAACAAAATGATATACACAAGATTCATATAGAGTAGACGGAAGGCAGTCTTAGAGTAAAAGTCTCAAGTAACTGGGGATTGAGGAAGGCCTCCTGCAGAAGGTGACATTTGAACTTCTTCTTAAATGAAGAAAGGGATGTCACAAGGTGGAGGGACAGCTTGGTGGAGAAGGGAACATTCCAGGCAGTACAAAAGCTCAAAAAGAGTGATAGAGGTACCAGCTTCAGTGAGGTGGCCAACGTGCCTGTACGAGGAGTAAAATGAAGTGATGGGAGGGGAGTAAAGTATGAGAAAACTGGAAAGATAGGAAGGGAACAAGATATGAAGAACATTAAATGCCAAACAGAGGACTTTACATTTGATCCTGAAATGATCTTGATAACGAAAATACCCAATCAGCCCTTGGAAGGAGACCTCTTTCACAGGGTTGTTCTGATGGGGTAATTAGTAGGCCCAAAACTAACCTTTTACCAGGTGCAAGGGGGATAAAATTAAAACAGTCCCTGCTTTCAAGAAGCTTATTCATTCATACCCTCCCCACTCCCCAATCCCACAAAGAAACCTCAGTCTTCCTAGACTCAGAGCTGGTAGGAATTGGAATGGACACCATTCTATATCTGTAGGGGGAAGAAGTGGGTACACATTTTGTCTTGGGAGTAGACTGGCGGCATCTCAGCAGAAACAGCTTCTCCATGGTCTTCAAGTCATCCTTTGTCATTATCTTCCCAGAGCAAAAAGACCCTTGGGAGTACCGTGGACTAATCCATCTGATCAGACCAGGCTGTCTAGCCATGCTTCGCTTAACATAAACGTAGCTTACCTTTCTGCTTGATTGACTATATTTTACAAGCTAGAAGATTTATGATTTTCTGTTATCTTTTGTCAAAGAATGTAATCCACAGATTCTTTTTACTGTCATTATTTAAGGCCTGTGTCATGCTACTCCATTCTCCAGGCCTGAGTCATCCTAGTTAATGTTCACATTCGATCATGTTAAATTAACACCAGAGTTGGCAGGACTTAGCAGGAAAAACACATTTCATTTACCATTAGAGTGACTGTAAATCATTTTCTTCCCTATTTCTGGGCTGGAAATCAAGTCAGGCAAAGCTAAAAAATCACAGGATCAATGGAGACTCTTCTCTGTTTCTTAAGAAGCCCAGAGCATTAGGCCCCAGACATCAATAGCCTACTTCTAATCTCCACAACTGCTAGAATCCTTGTTCTAAATAATAACAGTTTACATTTCTGGAACGCATTATGAGAAGCAGCATGGTATAGTGGTGGACAGAAAACTGGTCACAAAGTCAGGTCAAATTCTTCCTCTCATACATTTGAATTGTGTGACTTAGCTTCTTAGTGCCCCAGGTAACCCTGTCAAACTGTAAGTGATAGAAGAGTTGACCATATACATTGGTAGTAGGAATTTCCTCCTTGGGGACATCCCTACATAGATAACCATAGGTCTGGACCTCTCCCCACTCCCACCCCAAAATAACATTTATATAAAACTTTGCAATTTAGCAAGCACTTTCCTGAAAACAACCCTGTAAAGTAGATATTATGAATATGTAATGGTGCATAGTATGGTCTTACATACATGTATATATGTATATATGTATATATGTTTCTAGATATATATGTATACATATTCATATCTATATCCATATCTATATACATATGTTTGTGTAGCCTCTAGGGTAGAGGAGGGAGAGGGAAAAATACAATAAAATAAAAAGTGCATAACAGAAAACAAAAGAAAACCTAGAAGAAAGCACAGAAAAGCTGGATAGCTTAGAACACAGCGTGTAGTATTTCTTAAATAGATTTTCTTGAAATGGAAATGTATTGTTTTATATTGAATTCTCTCATGTTCTGCTGTGTATATGGAAATATTCTTTTTTTTTCTTTTTGCATTTTGTATTTAAGCTTAAAATGAATAAAAATTTTAAAAAGAGAGGTAATATATAATGGGGGGGTAGCATCAGATTGTGCTTCTGGGAGGGCAGTGATGGTATATAATGGAAGTGTCTTAAAGAGACTACATTCTGGTCTGCTAATCATGAAGTTAGGAAAAGCATTTTCAATTGGTTGTGTAACTGGAACTTTGAGATGCCTTTAATGGGTACTAGGGAGCCCAAGCCTCTGCCACACTTGCTCTCTTTTAGTGGAGTAGTTTGACTCCTGACCATTTACTGTAAGAGGCAGAGGTTATGTGTAAGGAGAGAGACCTTGGGCTTTCCTCCCCTCTGAGGCTAATCTACGACCACCTGAAGATTGTCCTTGGTCGTTTGCCTCCCTCAGTGTTTGTTCTTATATTACGGGTGAAGAAGATTCATTTGGAGGTTCATACTTTGTGCATTTGGAAAGGTCAGGAGAGTGAGTCTTTGGGAATTCAGGAGTATGGAATTCCAGGAATTTGAGTTCATGCCTGGTTTTACAGCCAGCCAAACAGTGATGCTTCAGGGAGCAAAAAGTGATCTTTGAGTGTGGAAGCTAGACAAGGATTTATCCAGTGGTGATGCTACATTTGGACATGAATTTGATGACACCAAAACTATGGGGGGACTGAGTTAAGTCTGAGCTCATTGGCCCCAGAAACAGTATCCAATACCTTTTCAATTATACTTTCACATTGGTTCATTGTCTTATTTTTCCGATCATATTATGATGAAGAGACTACAATAGAACAGATCTGACAGAAAAGGCAGGAAGATTAGTCAAGAGATCCATATTTTTTAACACAGCTCAGGCACTATCTTGTAAGGCTTGTGGGTGACCAGACTAGAAACATGCTAGTATAGCTACCCAACCTTCGAAAACATTTATGTTACACTTTAAGGTTTCTTACACATTTTTCTCAACAAGTGAAAGAGAAAACAATCAAAGCCTTATGATTGATTACATCTCATATTATCAAGTCTAGGGGATCCCAACCCAGAGTACACATATACTCCTATAGGGTATGAGAAACTTGTCAAGGGGGTAGAGGAGTATTGGTAAAAAAAAAAAGCAAACTGCATTATTCTATCGAAATATTCCCAAAACAGTAGTATTAGAGGGGAAAACGTAGGTTGGAGAGAGAGTTGCCCAAAGGAAAAGAAGGGAAGGAGTATTGTAGTACATATGAAAAATTTTAAGGACAGAGTAAACGAATAATTCCTATTGAACAAAACCAAATGAATGAATTTTTTATATGAAATCTTTTTGCATTGAGCTAGAAAAAAATTAGCAATAGTGACTCAGTGAAAGATGAGCTTGTTCTCCACAATTATTGGAAACTCTGAATTGATTCCCAAGCAATGAATTTATAAAATTGTTGGAGTACTCTTGAAGAAGCATGTTCCATTCTTACTAGATGCAATATAAGGCTTAGATTTTGTTTATAACACCTTTGTGAATTAGAATTCTCAGTTCTGTTCTCAATGGGAACTAAAGTTAGAAACAAGCCAGAGGTTGACTGTGATATTTCTGAGTATTTCTTTCATGAACTATGTACACCTAGAATAAAACTGTTGGTTGACAAGAAACAGAATCAAGGTTTTCACTAATTTATTTGACTGATTCCGATAAACATTTAATCACTTTATGATAATAAAAATTCTGTTATGAGCTGAATAGTTTTCTTTTTGCAAATATAATTAATCTATTCCATTTATGTCCTTAGGCATGGAAAACTCTAGAATTTATTTCTTTTCATATTGAATAGGAGGTAGTAGAAGATTTTCTGAGGAATGGGGACAAAAAAAATCCAAGAATCTCTGATGTAGTTGAATTCATAACTCAAGAAACACCCAAATCTGTGTATTTCTTTGAACCTCCTTGCTATTCTATTTGTTCGACCTATCCAAAAGCCTTTGGTATCTATACTGAGCCTTCTCTAGGGACAGGTCATGGTATACTCACATGGTATTATTTTCTTTAGTCTCCTAATGGTTTGAAATGATATTTTGGCATTTTATTTAGTCAAGCTTCTGACAGTCCCTACTCTCAGATATGTCTTCTCTGGGACGTTAGGGAATGGGAGAAGGGCCATTAGATAAAACTTCTGAAAACCAAGCTCTCAGCACAGCTGAATTAATAGACACTGCAGGGTACCAGTGTTCTTGGATGAGAGGCTTTATCCCAGACTGAAGTGAGAATGTGTGTGCTTGTGTGTTCTTCCTCTTCTTAGCTTTCTGATGAGTAGCACTGATGCGGTTATGCTGTGTGTGTGTGTGTGTGTGTGTGTGTGTGTGTGTGTGAACTATCCCCCTGCCTAGAACGTATTAATCTCCTCACTTTCATCTCTTAAAAACCCTAGTTCCTTCAAAGTATCAGACCGTACTCTCTGCTAGCATACAGCAGTTCATTTCTAACCTGCATGTGGAATGTCAGAATCCATGGATACTTCCAGATATCTGTTTGGTAAGTTTCCAATACTTGTATACTTATCATGCGAATATTTGAAACAGTTTTTATTCACCACTCAATGTACCACCTCCCAAGGGTGTGGCTCAGGGAGATTTCAAAGGACAATTCAACTTTGTGGTCTCCTGGAAAAATGTTGTATGCTGTTCGACACCCTACACAAGCACACAGGGATATACTCCCCCTCCTCTTCCCAAGACCAGCCCCAGATTGGCCACTTCATAGCAGTCTCCAATTCGTTTCTTATTCTGAAACCTACTCACCTTCTTTCCACAGCCCCTTTTCAACTCCAGCCCTGAGTTCACCAACCAATAACCCCATATGTGGTTTGCTTGGCAAAGATACTAAATGGGTTTGCCATTTCCTTCTCCAGTGGATTAAGTCAAACAGCAGTTAAGTGACTTGCCCAGAGTCACACAGCTAATAAGTGTCCGAAGTCAGATTTGAACTCACAAAGACTAGTCTAGCTCCAAGCCATCTAGCTGTCTCAGTACTACAATAGATTCTCTCAAAAGGGACTCACTACTTCATGGGGCCACCCATTTCATTTCTAGAGAGCTTTAAAATTGCTAAGGTTTGGTTTTCCCCCTTCCAGGAAACCTATTTGCAACCTCTATTGCTATGAAATCTGCCTTTTAAGACCAAGCAAAAAAAAAAAGTGTAATCCTTGTCCTAGTCATTCAATTACCTGAAGATAACAGACATGTCCTTCTTAAGTAGTCTCTTCTCCTGGCTACATAGAATCATAGGAATTAGAGCAAGAAAGGACAGAAGGTAAAGTGACTTGTCCAAAGTCACACAGCAGAAAGTGGCAGAGCTAGGATTCCAGCAGATTCATTTCCTTCAACCAATACTGACATTACCTGGTTTCTAGTTCCCCACCCTCCTCCTCTCTGGTCACCCTTCTTAGAGCACATTCTAGGTGGTAACTCTTCTAAAGTGCTCTCCTCCCCTCACAGATCTGTGGTTCTGTTGGTACTAGAAACTTCTCTCCACCAATGTAGAGTAGTACCTGTTCTGTTATTTATAACCTAAGAGAGCTGTCTGGGGCAGGGAGAGGTCAATGACTTGCCCAGGGTCACCCAGTCTATATACGTCAAATATGGGACTTGGACTTGATTCCACATCTTTCTAACTCTAAGGCTGACTCACTTATTTGCTCCCCTAATGCTTCCTCTCTCTTCCCAAAATAGGACCATAGAATTTAGAGTTGGAAGGGACTTTGGAAGTCATTTAGTTCAACTCATCTGGACCTCAGTTTCTTCATCTGTAAAATGGTTTGGACTAGATGGCCTTCCAATTATTAATCTAAGATCCTATGAACCCCTTTATTTTCAGGGAAGTAAAATAGAGCCTAGAAAGGGAAAGTAGCTTATCTAAGATTCCATGAGTTGTAAGAAATGGAATTGGGACTCAAATACATGTTCTGACTCTAAATCTTTTCAGTATAGCACACCAAACTAAAATACTCCAGAGATGGTCTGACCACAGCAGACCTCTCTCATTTAGTATACTACACTTCTATTACCACACCCTAAAATCACGTTTGGTTGTTTGGGGGTTTTCTGGCTGCTACATCATGCTGTTGACTAGCATTGAGCTTTTAGTCCAGTCAAATTCCCTAACGTTTTAATAAGGGACCATCAGAGACTTCTCCATTAAGTCAACAAGGTACAACTGTTGTACTGCTGATGTGTTGCATTGAGTTTATCTCTTATTTCTCGGGAATGTAACAACTACATAGGGACTTTGGACACCATAAAGAGCAGAGGAGGTTCTTGCTTTCAGGATATCTGCCATCTAGCGAGAATAAGAGATGATAGATCGATATATTTATAGCTAGATTAAAAAAAGAGAGAGAGAGAAAGAAGAGAGGGAGGGAGAAAAAGAAAGAAAAAGACAGACAGACAGATTGATTGATTGATTAGACAGATAAAGCACTTATTAAGTGCTTACTATGTGCCAGGCACTGTGCTAAGCACCTGGGATACAAAACCAAGTTAAAATACAGCCCCTGTCCTCAGGAAGTTTACATTCTAATGAGTGAAAACTACACTTAAAGGGAGGTTGAGAAAGGGATGAATGGTTCAGAGATGACCAAGAAGTCATGTGATGGCCTGGTTCTGAGCAAGATCAGTTGAAGACTCATCTATTCGCGCTGAAGGACATAGGGGCAGAGTCCCTGGAGAGGGCCAGGGAAGTGTACTGGTAAGTTAAAGAATGGGCAGCTGAGGACAACTTTACAGAAGAGGTGGGTCTGCAGGATTGTGCAACGGTGGGCATGAGAACAGAGTTTGTTCTGCCTTGTCTAGAGGTCTTAAAAGAAACAGAGATGCAAAATAAAGCCTGGAGCTAGGAGAACATCTGTTTTGGCAATCTCTTGGGCTTGTGATATGTGTTCCCTGCGCTTGGAAATAAAGGATGTTTGTGTTTACCAAGAAACCCCTCTAGTAATCCTCTTCCTTGCCTTTATCCTCTTCTACCCCTCCTTTTTTCACTAAGCTCTTAATAAGAAGAATTTATCTTTGTTTTGGAAACAAGGATTGAGCTGAGCAGCCAAGATTGGAATCTCTCTCTCTCTCTCTCTCTCTCTCTCTCTCTCTCTCTCTCTCTCTCTCTCTCTCTCTCTCTCTCCCTCCCTCCCTGCCTCTCTCCCTCTCTCCTTTCCTTCTCTCCCTCCCTCTCCTGTCCTTTCCCTCTTTGTCCCACTCTCTTTTCCACTCTCTCATCCTCTCTCTATCTTACTCCCTGATTTTTCCCTCTCTTTCTCTTTCCCTCTCCCCCTCTTTTCTTTTCTCCCTTTCTCCCTCTTTCCAGATGTTTTTCTTCATTGTCCAGCAGCTTGATGAATGGGTACAGGTCTCTTGGTTGCCCTCACTGTACCTTAGAGCCAAGCAACCATGTGGTCACCTGAAACTGGCCAAGGAGCTAGGCCCAAAGCCCATACCGGAACCAAAGGGCCTCCAGCTATTCTGCCTTTGTCTCTGGATAATTTTCCTTGATTGAAGAAGGGGCTGGCCAAAACCACTAGATTAGGGATCAAGAGATCATAGGATCAAAGATTTGAAGTTGAAAGGAACTATTTTAACCCCTTGTTTTCTATAAATGAAGAAACTGAGACCCATAAGATTAAGTGACTTGCCCAAAGTTACACAGGTAATGAGTGGAAAAGCCTAAATTTAAATACAGTCCTTCTAATTCCTAATCTAGCATGATTCCATGGAATTCCAACCCCAGTTTTACCATTTATAACCATACATCAGAATCTGCACGTTCATCAAAATAACTGTGGAGTTACTTTCCCAGGATTCCACTGACCTCCTCAGGGTTGTCTCTAGTTCCAGAGAACTTTGTTACATACTAACTCACTATGTGACCTTAAACAAGTCACTTGATCTCTTAAATCTTCAGTTTCCACATCTATAGACTGAAAGGGTTGGACAAGATGATTTCTAAGGACTCTTCTCCTTCAAATATTCTACAAATCCATGACCTCTTGTAGATTGTTGGTCTTTATCCCCTGTCAGAGAGAACCCACAAGTTCAATGTCTCCTAATCTTCTATGTTGGAACAGCTATGTTAGGAAGACACAGAAACATCAGCCAAGAAGAAGAAAGGTGCTACTTTCTCCTCCCAAACACACTGCAGTTAAGGCAGCCAAGTGACAAAGATGAACAAATTCACACTGTGATTGCTCAACAAGGCATTTGGAAGAATGACATGGTTTCCCTGGCATCAAAGGACTTCTTGCTGGTCCTTTTGTTTTCATATACTCCCTTGTATTATTTAACAGCTCTGTGGGTGTGTAACTTGCTTGCCAAAGTAGACTTCAAACTCCTGGAAGGCAGATGATATCTTGTATATATATTGTCTTTTGTTTAATTAAATTTTTTTTGACTAGCAAAAACCTATTTTCTTTCCCTCTCACCTCCACCCTTAATATAAGGAAGAAAGAAAAAAAAAAGCATTGTAACAAATCTGCAGTCAAGCAAAACAAATTCCCATGTTCACCATGTCCAAAAATTGTACATCTCATTTGGCATCCTGAGTCCATTACCTTGATTCTCTAGAATCGTGATTGGACACCGTGTAGATCAGAGTTCTTTAAGTCTTTTAAAATTATTCATCTCTACAATGTAGTTGTTATTATATAAATTCTTCTGGTTCTGCTCACTTGACTCTCCATTAGGTCACAAAAGTCTTCCCAGATTTCATGGAGACCGTCTCTTTCATTATTTCTTATGACATAATAACATTCCACTATATTCATATACCACAATAGATGGGCACCCGCTCATTTTCCAGTTCTTTGTTAATAGAAAAATACTACTATCATTATTTTGCGCATCTGTTTCCTTTTTATTTAGGCATTTTGAAGTATAGGCCGACTAGTAGTGTAGCTGGTTCAAAGATTATGCATAATTTAATCACTTTGGGGGCACAGTCTCACATTGTTTTCCAGAATAACTAGACTAATTCACAGCTCCACCAACAATGCATTAAGGTACCTCTGTTCTCACGTCCCCTCCAACATACCTCATTTTCTTTTTTTGGAAACTTTTGTAATCTTATGGATGTGAGGTGAAACCTCAGAATTGCTTTATTTTGTATGTCTCTAATTATTGGTCATTTGGAGCATAATTTTGTTTGACTATTGATGACTTGAATTTCTTTCTTTGAAAACTGCCTGTCTATATCCTTTGAACTATTGTTTTAAACATTTTTCACCACCATCCTCTTATGCTGCATTTCCCCGAATACCGTTCATTTCTTCTTACTCATTACTCCTTCTCTCTTCTAGGATACTCTTGTGCCTAAGCTCCCTTTATGGGCTTTGCCTATAGATACTCTCTTTGTTCTCTCTGGGACCTTCATATAAGGAGAGACCTTTAAAAGACCCTTTACTGGTCAACCAACATGCATATTTTTAAGCTCCTACTACATGCCAGGCAGTGTACGGGAGGGAAACTGGGGCACCAAAGACAAAATGAAAATCTCTGCCCTGAAGGAACTTACTTTCTAACAGGGGATACAACATATACATAAAATAGCAGAATGCTTTGTTATGATAATAACTCAACTAGATGGCTCAGTGGTTAGAACGCTAGGCCTCGAGTCAGGAAGATCTGAGCTCCAATCCAGTTTCAGAACACTTAGCTAGATGTGTAACCCTGGGCAAGTCACTTTACCTCTGTTTGTTCTAGAGAAGGAAATGGCAAACCACTCCAATATCCTTGCCAAGAAAACTCGAGGCCCAGCACTCTATCATCTAGCAGCCCTATGTATATTTTCACATAATGTCACATTTTGTCATATATTGATTCATCCTACCTTAGCAGTTAATATTTCTCTAATTTTTTAGGACTATCTTTTTTTCTGTAAAGAATTTTTTTATAGTTGCATTACTATAGTTCCTATATGTGTCCTAGTAGGTAAACTCCCAAATATTTTATACCTTTTGTCTTCATTTTAGATGGAATTTCTTTCTCTATTTCTTCCTGATGAGTCTTGTTGGCGTGCTATGGTCCATAGGATCACAAAGAATCAGACACAGCTAACAGCAACAAAAGAGAATAATACCTCACGTTGTCCTTTATGGTTTACAAAATACTTGACTCATAACAATTCTATGAAACGGAAATCTTAACTAAAAAAATTAGCCTGATGAACGTATCTATATCTACATGTGTATAGACATATATACCTATAAACCTATACACATAAACTTATACTGAGAGACATTTAAACATATATGTGGATGTGTATATATATGCATATATATATACATATAACACAAATATATACATATACAAACATGACTTTTTAATGACTTTTTAATATATACAAACCACGTATCTATTTGGAGTTTACTTTGGCATATGGTATAAAATGTCAGTTTGAAACCCAGTTTCTACAAGACTGTCTTCCAGTTTTCTTAGCTGTTTTCCCTCAAATAGCCAGGCCTTCTTCCAGTAGCTGGGGTTTTTAGGATTATTGAACACTAAGCTATTAGAGTTGTTTGTTCCTGTTTGTTGTGTATCTAATCTGTTCCACTGACTGTCTTCTTCATCTCCTTGATTCTTTGCCTCTTTCTGTATACCCCACACTCACCACAGTGCCTGGTACACAGTCAGTACTTAATAAATGTTTATTGACTGAATGATTGAATCAGTACCAAATGGTTGTGATGAGTACTGTTTTGTAGCATATTATGAGATCTTGCTAGGCCCTTCCCACTTTTTTTTCATTATTTCCCTTCAGATCTATATCCTTTTATTCCTTCAGATAACTTTCATTATCATTTTTCAAACTATAAATGAATCCTTTGGTAATTTGAATGGTAAGGTACAGAATAAGTAAATTAATTTAGGCAGTATTATCATTTTGTCATATTGTCATGGTGTTCAGTCATGTCTGACTCTTTGTGATCCCATTTGGGGTTTTCTTGGCAAAGATATTGAGGTGGTTTGCCATTTCCTTCTCCAGTTCATTTTATAGATGAAGAACTGAAGCAACTAGGGTTAAGTGACTTGCCCAGAGTCACACAGGCAGTAACTGTCTGAGGTCAGATTTGAACTTACAAAGTTGAATCTTCCTGACTCTAGGTCCAGCACTCTATCTACTTCTCTACCTAGCTGCCCTACATATATTTGTGTGTGTGTGTGTGTGCATCTTATATTTTACATTTTGTCGTATACTGGCTCATCCTACCCATGAGCAATTAATATTTCTCTGATTATTTAGGTCTATTTTTATTTCTGCAAATAATTTTTCATAGTTGTATTACTATAGTTCCTGTATGTATCCCAGTAGGTAAACTCTCAAGTATTTTATACCTTTTGTAGTCGTTTTAGATGGAATTTTTTTTTTATATATCTTTCTGATGGATTTTGTTAGTAACACACAGAAATAATTAAGATTTGTATGGATTTATTTTGTATGTTGAAACTTTAATGATGTCAGTATTTTAATATAATTTTAGCTGATATAATTTTTGTTCCCTAAACAAACTAGTGACTGAAGTTGGTAGCAAAGTCTATTAGAACAGAAGCAGCCAACAGCACAGGAAATCCCAGAAATGGAAAGAACATCCCCAGAGAGCATTGTGATGGAGAGAAGTGCTGGCTATGGACTCCATAAAGGCATTGATCCATCAATCTCAGATGGATCATTGATACATCAGTTTCTATACTTAATGATTCCACAATGGGAGAAAGCAGACTTCTAAGGCCAGGAGTCAAAACATGTCCCTTGATCAGACTGGATCCCTCCTCACTTGGATCCCTCCTCAAGGAAACTGTGTGTGCAAAGGAAAGGAGTGCCCTTGGGTTAGAGTAATACTTTGTAAATACTATTCTTGCTGTATTTCTAGGAACTAATAGAGCTCTGCTCATTGATTAACATTGGGATCACATGAGATCAGAGTTCATGAGGGACAATACTAAAATTTCAACCCTTCAGAGTGACCCTGAGAATGTGAGATTAGAAATAATGTTGTCTGTTCTGGAAAACTAAAACAAATACTGTATGAGTTGGGGGGAGCAGGCACAAAGAGGGTTCTTATACACAGATTTGACATATACATGTATGTGCATATGTGTGTATATACACACACATGCACACACACACATATACACATGGAGAGACAGAGAGACACAGAGAGAGCACATATAAAATAGGTACAATGCAGCCTTGGAAAGGAAGGCACTCACAACTGGAGGAACCACACAATGCATTCTGCAGAAAGGGGTGTTTAAGTTGAAAGAAATTAGTTTTTCCAAAAGACAGATGTGAAAAAGGAGAACATTCCAGACAGTGTGTGGTATAGGGTGGGGGGAAGGACAGCTTTGAGGAGAACATTCTAGATCAGGGGGACAGCCAGTTCCAAAGTGCAAAGATGGGATGTGGAACGTTATGTGTGGGCAAATAAAGCAAATAGGAAGGCAAGTCTGTTTCATACAATCTTCATCATGCTATAACAAGTCTTGTTTACCATTGCTGGAGTACTACTATTAGGGTACCTTCTTCCCAGGGCCTGCATTTTCCCCTAATTCTCCCTTAGAGGCACAGTCTGGATTGTCTGGAAATCAAGCCATACCATGTCCTAGCAAAATTGCTCATGGGATTAGATTGTTTTCCACGCTGCTGTTATTGGAACTCTACAGGTTTTGTTGGATTCTGCCATTGTTTGGGACTAAAATAGCAACGTTGATAAGCAGTACCCTCTAGCTTGGCCCCATTACATCTTCATAACTGTGATCTATCCAAATTATGAGATATATCAGCAGAACCATCAGCCAACTTTAAAGTGTGGGAAGTTGCATGCAGCCAACTGATTTTGGCCTCGTCTCAAATAACAATACACTACAGGAAGGAAGAAACATGTAGGAGAGGAATTACATTTCAATGTAGGTAACATGTCCACCTTTTTAAGGTAGTTTAGGTGTGGTTCTTCTGGGAAGTATGGGAATGGACTACTGATCTACATATTAACATCAATCCATAGACAATTTTTATCAGTCATCAAAGGTATCAGTTTATGATAATTTTCGTGAATCATCCAAGCTATGCAGTGGTTAGAGATCTGAACACCTTCAATGTCAGGAAGACCTGGAGTCAAGTCCCTCTCCACCCACTTTTACCTCTCCCTTCCTGCACATGTTAGTTTTGTGTTTCTGGACAAGTCCCTTAACCTTGCCATGTTCTGAGTGATTTTTCTAGGATCATGTTATAGGTAAGTGGTAGCACCATGATTCCTAGTTCTACATCCTACACCAAGTTGTCTCATATACTAGGTTGTTTTTTTTTTATCTCTTACATTAAAATAAATCAATAGCAACTCTTCAGGAAGGAAGAGATTTTTACCCCCTCCATTCCCTAGTAATAGCAATGTTCTTCAGGAAAACGAATAAAAGTTTCCCTTGTGTATTTCCAAAGATAACTGTGTTCTAACCAAACTCATCATTTTCCAAATGAATAACTGCCTGATAAATAAAAAAAAAAAACCTGTTGCAATCTCATTTCAGATGTTTCTTCTTCCTTCCCTTCTCATCACCCCTGTTTACATGGTAGATGTCACAAGAGAGATAGGAGTACTATGGTTATATAAACTATACTTCTGAATTTGGCTTTAGAAGTTCCCATGGACATTTGTCAGATCTCTTGGAGTCAACATGTTGCTAATATAAGGAGATGCCTTCTTTTCTTTTCACATAGATGGATAGAATTTTAGATCTGGAAGAGATTTTATTGTCCTTTCTTCTCATTCTTCTCTTTTTCCTTATACACAATAAAGAGCCTTGTGCGCCTTCCTCTTGGTGGTAGGTGAGGCCCCTCCAGGCCTCCCACCCTGCAGAGTGAACATGGCTGCTCTTACTAGCTGAAGAAATAGAGAATCTCCAACTACAATTCTAAGTAAGATGGAGAACCTCAAGGCCTTAACATCTACCCTGCCCCTGCATCCTAAGGTCCTCCAGGTCTGCCAGACAACTACACCCTCCACATCCCTGGACTTTGCCATTTAACCTGCCAATATACCTAAAAGAGCCCTAGCCATCCCCTCTGCAGCTGAACTTCCTTATATGTATTGTTTCCCACAGTTAGATTGTATCCATGAGTGCAGGGATTGTCTCAGTTTCTATTTGTGTCCTCACAACTTAGCACAATGCTTGGCATGTGGTCAGTGCTTAAAAAATACTTTTTCATTTTTTTCACATGTTCTAATCTTGCAAATATGACTGTAAGAATGAAATTCATCTTCTTAATCTAATGTGGTCTGCTCAGTGCCTATCACAAACACTGACCCTAGATTGTTCCTTCATTCCACCAGTTTTATACCTATTCCTATTCCTGAGACAGAAAAATTCTGACCAGTGTCACCAAAACAGACCCCAATTCCAACATTCCTTCCAATGTAAAGAGACCCTGTTCTTTCAGTGTGGTTTGAGTCCCCATGAAAAAGAGATAGACTACCTTCAGTCTCCCTCTCTTACTTAGGAGGCGTCTCTTTCAGCCCAACTTATCTTTAACTTCTTTGCCCCTGGAACCTTGCAATGAGTCCTTCACCGAATCACTACTATCACCACTGACTCACCATTAGATAATACCTGTGAGATTATAAATAACATAGCAAATGGACAGATTGCAAGTGTTGTAGTTGAGAGGATCTGAGTTCAGGTCCTGTCTCTGACACATAATAGTTGTGCAACCAAAAGCAAGTCAGAGATCCTCCCAGTGGCAGAGGCTGCTATCTATGACTGTTACAAATGAGTTGTTCATCTGCATTGGTAGAAGGAATTTCCTACATGGTGGAAACAAGTCTAGATCTCCCCCTGACACCCCACCCCCAAATATTATACAACTGCTATTATGGGAAATCAGGTATTACTAGCCCCTAGATGTAAGGCTTAAAAGAAGACAGGGCAAGCCAAGGGAAAACACAGGGGACTGGGAAATATGTTAGAGCCTTTGTCTATCCTTGTTAGTCTATTCCCCAGAACATTTTATGTGACAGAAAGAGTGTTAAGTTCACAGGACCTAAATACTAGTTCTACTATTCACTTCCTATATATATTTGAGCAAGTCTGCTAAGCTCCCTGGGCCTCAATTTCCTCATCTGTATGATATGAACATTGGCTCAGATGATTTCTGGGGTCCTATTCAGGACCCTAAATCTATCATCCTGTGAGGACAGTGGACCATTGAGTCCAACCTGTACCTGAAGAGGGATTCCCATTGTACTATCGCTGATTAGTATTCATGCAGGCTCTGTCAGAAAGTCTCCTCTGACAGAAAATCTGCTACCTGCCCAGGCTGCCCCATTGCCCTTTGGAGAAGCTCTAGTTGTTTTTTTTTTTTATAATTAATTTATTCATTTTCAGTTTTCAACAATCACTTCCATAAGTTTTAAATTTTTCCCCCTCTCTCCCCAAAATGTCCTGCAATCTTTTATGGGTTCTACACATACATTCTTATCATACACACGGCAACTCTAATTGTTAAGAAGTCTTTCTCAACATCAAGTTGAAATCTAACTGCCTTAAATTTTCACCCACTGCCTCTGGTTCTACTCCCCAAGGCCAAAGGAACCCATGAGTTCCCTACTGTTATGCTTGATTATGCATATATTTACAAGGTTTTTTTCTCTCTTTTTTTTTTCCCAATGAGAGGGAGAGAAAACTAGTGTTTGTTAATTGTGGGAGGGGGGTAAAGTAAAATTAAATAAAATTTTTTGAAAAGTCATTCATGACAGCGTTTCAAATACTTAGACTCATAGGATCACAAGGGACCTCAGGAACTTTCTAGGACAATCTTTTCATTTTACAAATGAGGAACATAAGGTCCCTGGAGATTAAGGGATATGCTTAACATCCCACAGATGTTGTCATCCAAGGTGAGATTTTTAATCCAGGACCTCTGATATCAATCCAGCAATCTTTTCACAATTTCATCTGCCTCTCTTGAAAACAATTATTATACACTGCCTGAGTCTTCTTTTCTACAAACTGAACTTCCCCATTTTCTTCAAACAATCTTCAAACGGCACAGTTTCTCCTCTTTGTCTGGGTTGCCTCCCTGTGTACATCCTCTATCTTGTCAATGTCTTTCTAAAAGTCATGGTCTGGAAACAGTAGTCCAGATATGATCTGAACAGTGGTACTATTACATACCTTGTCCTCTAAATTATCCTTCTGTGAATGCAACCTAAGAGCATGAGGCAGTGTAGCTAAGTAAATGGAAAGCCAGTTTCAAGGTCAGGAAGACCTGAATTCAAGTCCCCTCTTTGACAAATACAGTCTGTGTCACTCTGGGCAAGTTGTTGACTTCTGCAGTGTACCTAGACAACTCTCTAAGACAATCTATTGCAAAAAAGGTTGCTGATCAGTACTGATGAAGGGAATTTCCTCCCTGAGAGTTCCTTATACAGTGAACTGGGGGGCAGGGGTGGGGGGAGGGAGGGAATGGGGTGGAACAGCAGTAGCAACCAAAAACCAAGTTGGTCTTTTTGGTGACCGTATTGCACTTGCTGGCTCTTAGGACTTTCCTAGGAACTTCAAGAAACATCTGGCCAAATCCCCTATTATTATTTTCTCACTAGTTAAATAAATGAGAATGCTAAGCAAGCTGATTTTGGCTGCCTTTGAGATAAAGTTGACTTAAAATTCCTTGGTAAGCATCCAAAGGAGCCAGGGCTTTAATCTCCGGTTTAAGGTAGGGGAAAGGAACTGTGGGAAGAGGTGTGTCTTGGTGGCAGACATGGTTTCCAATTCAGCCTCCTGCACTAACCAACCTGACTTCACTGAGCCCATTCACTTCTCTCTGACTCTTTTATGCATAAAATGAACCAGAATATTAGGGCTGTTAGAAGGGAGGTTGGACATTATCTTGAAATGGTGGGCCAGCAGATGTGATGCATCAGGACAGCAGAGCCGTAGGAAGGAAGTTCCAGAGGTGAAAGAATTGAAACCTCCAGGATGTGGTCTCTACCAGTTATAAACACTTCTCAAATAGCTATATAGTAATCATTCCCTATGAATTAAACATGCATAAATACCTCTAGACCATTTAGAGTTTCAAACAACCCTCAGAAGAGAAACAATAATTTTCTTCCTTTGATGAAAGTAAATAATATGTCTGATATGTAGGGGGAAGCCTAGAGTTGTATTACTGAGAGGAATGGAAGACAGCCTGTGAAGAATGAATATTGGAGCCCATTGAAAGATCAGTGGAGAGATGTATGGGGGTAGGGACAGAAGGGAGGACTGTGGATTGAAAAATATTTCCAACAAAGGACTGCACATGAAAAGCAGAATGATGAAGATCTTCAGGGAAATGGATAACTGGAAAAGGTAGTCCAGTTACTTAGGCTGAATAAGACAATTAATAATTAATGTTACTGACATGTAAGGACCATCAAACTGTCTGTCCTCAGGCCATTAACCCTACACACACAGGAATTCCTCCAGTGGCCTAAGCTGAAACCTTACATTCCAGCTGTCAGTTTAAGCCTCTATAAATAACAGTACAAACAGAATGAGTTAGCACCCTCTCAGCCCATATGGGCAGCCCACACTCTGCTCTGAAGTCTTGGGTGTCCTTCCTATAACCTCTGTTGACCTTATCATAAGGAAGGGGGAACTTAAGAGTTGGCCTTCACTTCTCAGTCCTGAGAGAGGAAAGGAAAAACTCTCATATTCTATCCTACGGCTGCAATTTTAGTTCTGAAAGCTTTTCCTCTCAGGGGAAGCCAGCAGATGTCATGGGAAAAGGCCTAGATTAGGAATCAAGAGATTTGGGTTCTAGTCTGAGCTTTGCTCTGAACTAACTGTTTGACCTTGGAAAAATCAATACATCTCTGGACTTTAACTTATTCTTCTTGTGTAGCTTATAAAATTATAGGATCACAGATTAGGAGATGAAAAGAACCTCAGAATCCATCTAGTCCAACCCCCTCTCCCATTTTGCAAATGAGAAAACTGAGACCCAAGAAAGGAAAATGACTTTCTCAAGGTCACATAATTAAGTGTCAGTGATTGGATGATAGAACTTGTTTTAAGACAGCAAATAGCTGTCCTTGAGGTCAAATCACCAGGAACAAGTGAATTACATCTTTAGGGACTGAGAAGACTGGCAGGGCAGCTGTTGAGTCTCTCACTGTCAATGATTTTTGAAAGACCATAAAGAAAGAGAGAGATGCTAAAGAACTAGAGGTGTCAAGACAAATGGGTGAATTTTTTTCTAAAGAAGAAAGTGAAGACTTTAAACTGAGACCAGAGAGCTTGACTTTGATTTCTGACCAAATTCTAGGCACTACAATGGCCCTAATTATTCTTTTAGTTCATGTGTCCGCCAGATGTTCTCATCTCCATTCTCTTTCTTTAATGTGCTTCTCATCTCCTCAGAGTCATTTGTAATACATTTGTCTCACTGTTCACATGAAAAGAGAAAGGGCATAGAGAGGACTGGGCATGTATTGACTGAGGAATCTGTGACCTGCTAAGTTCTCCCAGGTGCAGCATTGGGCCTCCTTAGACCCAGCAGATGTGTTTCTAAAAACCTGTGTTTAAGCAAGTTTTTATCAATTAAGTCACTTTAAATGCCCTTTAAAGGACTTTAAAGAATATTTGAAAATGAAAAAAAACCTCACCATTTATTAATTCAATTCAATTTAGCAAATGCTTTTTAAGCATCTATTATATGTAAAGTCCTATGTATTTTGTATAAAAATAGATTTTTGACAATTGAGTTTGCTTAAAAATAAAAAATTCCTATGGGACTTGCAGCAGCTATGGAACAATTAAATAGAATTAATTATTTGGAATTTCTATCTCCCAAAGAATCAGAGGATCTCAGATTTAGAAGGGATATCAGACCCCACTGCCACTATCACCACCATCATCATTATTTGCATAATGCTTTAAGGTTTGCAAAGCACTTTATATGTTATTTCATTCTATCGAATCCAACTCATCATTGAACAAGAATTCCCTCTTGAATGTACTTGACAAGTGGTCATCCAGTCTGCTTGAAGACCTCCAGTGAGGAAGAGCCCACCGCCTCCTAAAGCAGCTGTAACCCATCCCACCGAGGGGCAGCTCTTATTTTTAGGAAATGATACCAGTCAAGAATGAATTGGCCTCTCTCAACTTCCACCAATTACCTTCTGGGGCTTTGAGGAGCAAATCTTACCTTTCTTCTACCTGAGACACCTTCAAAGAGCTAAGGACAGCTACCATGTCTCACCATGTTCCCTTCTCCAAGAAATATTTAATATCTAAAGTTCCTTCAACTAATGACCTTTCAACATAATTTCAAGGCTCTTCACCTAGATCTGGGGTGGGGAAACTGTGGCCTTCTAGGTCCTTGGGTGCAGCATTTTGACTGAGTCCAAGTTTTACAGAACAAATCCTTTCATTAAGGGGATTTGTTCTATGAAGTTTAGATTCAGTCAAAGGCCATACTTGAGGGCCACCTATGGCCTGGAGGCTGCAGGTTCCCTACCCCTGATCTAGGGGTTCTCTGACTTTCCAACAGTTCTTCTTAAAATATAGCTACTAGAACTGAACACAAAGCTTCAAGTGTGGTCTGACCTGGGTGACATATGGAGAAATTACCACCTCCTTATTACTGGACTATCAATGCCTCTCTTAATGTAACTTAAGATCATATTAGCTTTTTTGAGTGCTACATCACTGTTCACACATAAGACAGATAAATACAGCACACTTGAGGGCTGCTAGTACAGGTTCATTCTTGATTTGGTCAGACAGGAAAGACACTAAGAAGGGGTTTATAATCTTATTTTATTCTAGTCTAGTTTTCTCAGAAGAGGATTGCTGATAATGAGAGCGCAAACTCCTACAACTTTCCCTAATCACCCTTCTCACAGGCACCTGCAACTTAGGGGGCAACTACCCTGTATCTTGATGGGGTCAATCGAGACAGGCACAGATTGTGCTTCACCTAAATCCCCTCAAGCCTCAATGGGGGCCAATTGAGGCACACACAACATTTATGCATTCAACCGTAAGGGTTCCCCATTCACTGTCTAGGAAGCATCTCTTTTATAAGCCAACAGACAAAGAAGGCTTATTGCCAGCAATAGCCTCACAAGGTTACATCACCTCATCCCTGTATCTCACTGAACAGCTGCAGAGGGTGTTTATGTTATTTACCACTACGTAACTCTGCACAAGCATGGTGGAGATGTTTTGAACCATAGCTGTGGGAATTCATATCTAGTACTTGGGATTAGGAGATTGTTATGGCTATGGATCCTGGGAAACTGAACTCGGAGAAATAATAACAAAAATTCACTTTACGCACACTAAAATCCACCTTCCTTACACCAAAATTCACCTTGCATACATCACATATGATGAATTTTTAGTTTGCTAAAAGAGAAATGAAAGTGATGTAAAAAATGATATCAATAAAAAGGAAATTTAAAACAAATATGAAAAAATAGAAATTTATCACACAAAAAAGTAAATATATTAGTCCATTAGACTATTAGTATAAATTAGTTTAACAGAATTAAGGTCTTGCAGAGGATCTTCAGGGCAGGTGAATTTTCCTGCAAGAAGGAAGAAAGGAACAGTGAAAAGCTACTAAGGGTAGCTAAGTGGCTCTTCAGAAAGAATTATAGACTTGGAAACAGGAAGATGTGAGTTTAAATCTTGCCTCAGTCACTCTCTTAGCCTCAGTTTTCTTGTTTATAAAATGGTGATAATAACGGCACCTACCTCACAGGGTTGTTGAGAGGATCACATGAGATCCCTTATGTATTTGCCCTTCGCAAACCTTAAAACACCTCACTGGTAGCATGGGGTCAATGGGCAGCTGGGCTTTGCAGTTTTGCCTGGGTTTGCCCTGGGGTCAAAACTTTTTCTTAAAGTTTGCCAATACCTAATCAAATAATTTGAAAAGACAAAGTTCTGTGTTTTCAAAGCATGAAAAGGGAAATCAGTGAGGCAAACAGTCAAGCGAAGGAACTCCCAGCTGAGCTCAATGAACCCCACAGTCTGTAATGAATACCTCCTGTGGTCTGCTAGCAGTGCAGCCAGGTGCAAGGGCCGCAGTGTGCTGAGAAATGAGTTGGTGACAAGCGAGATGACTTGGGGTCAATGTGTGCAGCTGTATGGCGGGAAAGATGGCAACTTAGTGCACTTATGGGAGGAGAGATTAATTTCCCAAGTGGAGAGCCACTCAGAGCTGAGAAAATGGAAAACGACCTAATGCCTTTAATCTGCTGAACTTGGCTATTGTCCAGTGGATGCTAGCAGCCTCATCAGAAAAGCTGTCTAAATGGGAAGATGGCACCTCAAGCAAGCTTTGTGGTAGCCAAGTCCTAGGATTCGCAGCCTAATTTGGTACAATTAGAGTGGTAAGCAGTGTTGATTCACCAGAAATCCCTGGAAAAGGACTGAGGAAAAAGGCAGGAAATTGGCTTTAGGGCAACTCCTCCTTTGGGATAAAAGGAAAGGAATCCCGTGGGATGGCACAGGTAGCCTGGCATGGGCCAGAGTGGATGAGGAGTCAGGGTAGGTCCAACAAGAATTGGGCAATTGGCCTACTGAGAATTTTGATTCTCTGTAGATGCTCTCCAGCTTTCCAACAATTTTTCCTAAAACATGGTTACTAGAACTGAACACAAAACTCTTGACTCTTGATTTGCTTTGCTTACTGTTGAATTATTCATGAAAATGAGGATTTGGAGCCTAGAGTGTTGTAGAAAGGCTAGAAGACCTGCCTTTGAGACCTGGTTCTGACACCTTCTGTGACCTGGAACACAGCTCTCTATTTTCTCATCCACACTTAATATGGAATGGAAAGAAAAATAATTCCGAGTAGAGATTGTTTCATTTGTTGTCTTTGTTTTCCTAGCATCCAGCACAGTGCCGGGTAGGAAGTTGCAACTTAATAAATGTTTGTCAATTGATTACTTTAGCTTATGGTGAGGGAAACACTTTCTAAACTTCATGAGCTCTTAACTGTGAGAAGAGGAATTATAAATAAGCAGATGTTTGTATTTTTCAAGCTAGAGATGAAGCACCTGGAGTTTAACTAGGAAAGTTTGGGGAAGGAGGAGGGAGATTTTGCTAAATGGGGGTAAAGGCTTTGTGAAATTTAGAGATCCAATTAAATTTTCCTGGCTTGGTAACTAGAGACGACTCTTTGCAAAACTGGTCCCAGTATGCAGAGCTAGCTCTGTAGCTTTGTACTTATGTGATGGGTTCTTCAGGACCTTCTTTGACAGATTTTCTATTAGGTACAAATGGCTTTTGAGGAAGATCTCCAAATCAATTCACCTTTCTATGACAAATGGAAACACACACACACACAAAATCATATAATTCAAATTCTTTCATTTGTACATGAGGCCCAGAGAAGTTGTGTGATTTACCCAAGTGTTAAGATATTACGGAATTATGGAAAAACCACCGGATCTAGAGTCAGAGAACTTGGGTTCAGATCCTACTTCTGTCCCTCCTTCTGTGATTTTGAATAAATCACTAAACCTCCAGTCAGAGAAAGGAGATCTCTTGGGTAGCACCAACCTTGGAGATTTCTTTGGAGGTGAACCCAGTTCAAGAATTTGGAGAGCTAGTCTTTTCTAGAGGAAGATATTCCAAACAATGAGTTTCTTGGAGAAAGGAGATCACTCGAATGGCCTCCAAGTCTGGAGGAGCAGTGAAGGTGAACTTGTGACTTGAGCAAAAGGCATGAACTTTGCCACCCTCCTCCAAACATTCGTCAGTGATTCAGATACAGAGTCAGTGATGGTAGATACAATGGGAAGGAATGTTGTTTTGTTCAGTAGGCCCAAAATGTGGTTGCTTCCTGATGAACTTTGTGGACTATCTGAATATTTTATGTGTTCTCTCATTCTGCTTATGAGCTTCTGTGAATCTGTTGAGTGTCTTATGTGTTTTCTGCATCTATGAATATTTAGAATGCCTTATGTGTTTTCTGTACCTGTTTATAGGATCTTAGGAGTTCTAGTCATCCTCTTCATTATTTTGTGGTTAAAATAACAGTTATCCTACTCGATATTTATTACCTTGGTTGCTTGGTTGCTTGAATAAAAACTGGTGACTCTCTACTGACATTTTTTTTAAAATTTATTTCTTTAACTTTTAACATTCATTTTCACAAAATTTTGAGTTCCAAATTTTCTCCCCCCTTGTCCCCTCCCCGCACCCCAAAACACCGAGCATTCTAATTGCCCCTATCACCAATCTGCTCTCTTCTGTATCATCCCTCTCTGCCCTTGTCTCCATCCTCTCCTCTGTCCTTTAGGGCCAAATAACTTTCTATACCCCTTTACCTGTATTTCTTATTTCCTAGTGGCAAGAACAGTACTCGACAGTTATTCCTAAAACTTTGAGTTCCAACTTCTTTTCCTTCCTCCCTCCCCACCCCCTCCTTTTGGAAGGCAAGCAATTCAATATAGGCCAAATCTGTGTAGTTTTGCAAATGACTTCCATAATAGTCGTGTTGTATAAGACTAACTATATTTCCCTCCATCCTATCCTGTCCCCAATTACTTCTGTTCTCTCTGTTGATCCTGTCCTTTCCCATGAGTGTCGACCTCAAATTGCTCCCTCCTCCCCATGCCCTCCCTTCCATCATCCCCCCCACCCTGCTTATCCCCTTATCCCCCACTTTCCTGTATTGTAAGATAGGTTTTCATACCAAAATGAGTATGCATTTTATTCCTTCCTTTAGTGGAATGTGATGAGAGTAAACTTCATGTTTTTCTCTCACCTCCCCTCTTTATCCCTCCTCTAATAAGTCTTTTGCTTGCCTCTTTTATGAGAGATAATTTGCCCCATTCCATTTCTCCCTTTCTCCTCCCATATATTTCTCTCTCACTGCTTGATTTCATTTTTTTAAGATATGATCCCATCCTCTTCAATTCACGCTGTGCACTCTGTCTCTATGTGTGTGCGCGTGTGCGTGTGCGTGTGCGTGTGTGTGTGTGTGTGTGTGTGTGTGTGTGTGTGTAATCCCTCCCACTGCCCAGATACTGAAAAGTTTCAAAAGTTACAAATATTGTCTTTCCATGTAGGAATGTAAACAGTTCAACTTTAGTAAGTCCCTTATGACTTCTCTTTGCTGTTTACCTTTTCATGCTTCTCTTCATTCTTGTGTTTGAAAGTCAAATTTTCTTTTCAGCTCTGGTCTTTTCATCAAGAATGCTTGAAAGTCCTCTATTTCATTGAAAGACCAATTTTTCCCCTGAAGTATTATACTCAGTTTTGCTGGGTAGGTGATTCTTGGTTTTAGTCCTAGTTCCTTTGACTTATGGGATATCATATTCCATGCCCTTCGATCCCTTAATGTGGAAGCTGCTAGATCTTGTGTTATCCTGATTGTATTTCCATAATACTTGAATTGTTTCTTTCTAGCTGCTTGCAATATTTTCTCCTTGACCTGGGAACTCTGGAATTTGGCCACAATGTTCCTAGGAGTTTCTCTTTTTGGATCTCTTTCAGGCGGTGTTCTGTGGATTCCTTGAATATTTATTTTGCCCTCTGGTTCTAGAATCTCAGGGCAGTTTTCCTTGATAATTTCATGAAAGATGATGTCTAGTCTCTTTTTTTGATCATGGCTTTCAGGTAGTCCCATAATTTTTAAATTGTCTCTCCTGGATCTATTTTCCAGGTCAGTTGTTTTTCCAATGAGATATTTCACATTATCTTCCATTTTTTCATTCTTTTGGTTTTGTTTTGTGATTTCTTGGTTTCTCATAAAGTCATTAGCCTCCATCTGTTCCATTCTAATTTTGAAAGAACTATTTTCTTCAGTGAGCTTTTGAATCTCCTTTTCCATTTGGCTAATTCTGCTTTTGAAAGCATTCTTCTCCTCATTGGCTTTTTGAACCTCTTTTGCCAATTGAGTTAGCCTATTTTTCAGGGTGTTATTTTCTTCAGCACTTTTTTGGGTCTCCTTTAGCAGGGTGTTTACTTGTTTTTCATGCTTCACTTGCATGTCTCTCATTGCTTTTCCAAGTTTTTCCTCCACCTCTCTAACTTGATTTTCAAAATCCTTTTTGAGCTCTTCCATGGCCTGAGCCCATTGAGTGGGCTGGGATACAGAAGCCTTGACTTCTGTGTCTTTCCCTGATGGTAAGCATTATTCTTCCTCATCAGAAAGGAAGGGAGGAAATGCCTGTTCACCAAGAAAGTAACCTTCTATAGTCTTATTTTTTTTCCCTTTTCTGAGCATTTTCCCAGCCAGTGACTTGACTTCTGAATATTCTCTTCACACCCACTTCGCCTCCAGATCCTCCCAGCCAGCACTTGGGGTCTGAGATTCAAATGCTGCTTCCCAGCCTCAGGGCTTTGGCAGGAGTGGGGCTGCTATTCAGTGTGAGATTAATTTCAAGTGCTCAGCTAGGGGCAGGGTTGCCTCCCAGGCTCAGTTCCCTCAGGGGTTTATGCAGAGACCTTCAACAATGGATCCAGGCTCCTGCCTGCTTGGGGAGCCCTGGTCTGCTCCCGTCTCCGCTGCTGCCTCCCAAGGGGGCCTGAGTTATGGGGGCACCCCACTCCCCTCTCAACCCGCCAAAGAGACTCTCTCACCGACCCTTGTCACCTGTGGGTGGGGGGACCCACGTGGCCGCTGGAGATTCTGTCCCTGAAGCCTGCTTGGATTTGCTCCTCTCAGCGCCACCTGGCCACGGCAGGGCTGGGCTCGCTCCTTGTCCACAGCACTTGCGAGACGTTTTCAGGCTCTCTGGAACAGAAATCTTGTCTGCTCTGTTGTTCTGTGGCTTCTGCTGCTTCAGAATTTGTTGGCAGTTCTTTTTTACAGATATTTTATGGGCTGTGGGTTCGGAGCTAGCGTATGTGTGTCTTTCTACTCTGCCATCTTGGCTCTGCCCCCCCTCTACTGACATTTGAGAAAACCTAAATATGAATTATAAACAAGCTATATTGGGAGAAAATCCCAGGTAGGAATTTTCATCCAAAAAAAAAATAGGACTTTTCTTGTACCAGCTTCTAAGATTATACCTATTCCTTATAATCCCATTATCCATGAATTGCACAGATATATAAGATCTTAGATTTAAAACTAGAATGAACTACCCCCCTCATTTACCAGAGCTAAAATATAAAGGGGTTAACTGACTTGTTTGGATAGTAAATGACAAAGACAGGATTTGAATTCAGGTCCCTTGACTGTAAACCTAGGGTTCTTTCCCCTGTACCATGTTGTCCCCCATGTGAGGTCTACCATCATGAATCTTGTTCAGGTCAGTGAGTCAGTCAATCAATAAATATTTACTAAATGCCTTCTATGTTTCAGGCACTGTGCCAAGTAGTAGGGATATAAAAAGAGGCAAAAGACAGTCCCTGCCCTGAAGAAGCTTGAAATCTAATGGGGAAAGACAACATACAAAGGGAAGCTTAAAAGGGGTGGAGGAAGGTACCTGCCACCAAGGCGTGATGGAGAATCCAAAGGAATGGAGCCAGGTAGAAAATGAGGAGATGGCTGACCTGGGTACCATCCTTAAATGGAGGTTACAGGAGAAACTCTTTTCCTGACCTTCCAATCAATGAGGCAGAAAGTAATGAGAGTACTGATGAGTCAGTGATCTTGAAGGATAATGACATTCCTGTCAACAAGATTCCCAGGGTTTATGATGGGAAAATCCACAGGATTGCAGTACGGTGGAAAATCAAGTCTCAGCTAATAGTGAAGTCAGCGGCCTCATTTCATGATCAAGGAATTGGAGGGAAAATGTCCTTCAATCTCAGTGCTAATACTCTCTCTATATCCTTTCCTTTCCCATCCTGTCCAAGTCTCCTGTGAATGCCTCTATCCCTTTTGCATCTATTTTTCATTATACTTATTTGTGGGAATCTCTCCTTTTTGTCTACTGGATTGTAAATTCCTTGAGAGCAGGGCTCCTCTCTTATTCAACTTTGAATCCCTTTCAGCACCTGGCATAGTTCTTTGCACGTGTAGCATCCAACTTCTACAATCCATAGACCAAGCCTTAGAGTCTGTTTGGGTTCATCCTCTATGCCAAACTGCTCCTTATAAGCCCTCATTTTCCTCTGAACTTCCCCAAAGTGATTGAGGCAATTAGGTGCAACAGTGGATTTAGCACTGAGTCTGGAATCAGGAAGACTGTAGTTCAAATCTAGCCTCAGACACTTTCTAGCTGTGTGACCTTGGGAAAGTCACTTAACCCCTGTCTGCCTCAGGTTTCTTAACTGTAAAATGGGGATTATAAAAAGCACTTAACTCCCTAGGATTGTTGTGAAGATCAAATGAGATAGCATTGGTAAAGCAATCTGACACATAGTAGGTGCCATATAAACGCTAGTTATCATCAGCAGCATCATCCTCGCTATTATTATACCATACGTCATTTACTTAAAATAGATTACCAAATAAATCAAAAGGGATTAATCTGTGTGGAAAGCACTTCTGTCACTCATTCTCAAAACTATCTCTTATTATAGTCCATTTATCTAGATCTTAGACTGGCATATCAGCACAGGGTAAAACAGATGAATCTAGGCCAGTATGTAGCAGAAACCTAATTTGAATTCAGGGCCTTCCATAGAGAGATTGGTTCTCTATGTTGTCTTTCACGGTAGGCATCATTAACCCCAATTTACAAATAGGGAAAATGAGGCTGTGTGAGATTATATAATTTGCACATGGTCAGAGAGCTGGTATATGAGGCATGATTGAAATACAAGTCTTCTGACTCTGCTTCTTACATATGTATCAGATCACAAAAGTGGTGAGCCTAGGATTCCTGCCAGAAAATGTGAAGCGTATGTACACAAATCGAACTTGCTCATTTAAAACACTATCGTTTACTTAATGGTCCTACGAATGGCTTCATGGAAGGCTACCTATCTTTGTTGTCATGTTGTCTGGAATTTATCTTCATATTAGTGTCAAATAAAACCAAAGTTAATGGATTTCTTAACTATTCTTTGCTGTTATATTAACCCTTCTTAGTCAACATGGGGAGAGGGAAGGAGGGAGGAACAAGCATTTATTAAGTGCCTCTTGCGTTGCAGGCACTGTGGTAAGCACTTTAAAAATATTATCCTCACAACAACCTTGAGAGATAGGTGCATTTATTATCCCCATTTTAAAATTGAAGAAGATGAGGTAGACACCTGTTGTTCAGCCATAACACACACACACACACACACACACACACACACACACACTCACGCACTTACTTATGAGTAAATTTGGTTAACACTGACTTTATTTTTATGCTGGAATCAAAGTTCTTCTAGGACGGGGACCAATCTTTTTTTAAATTTTTTCTAACACTGGCTATCTATACACTTGGCAGTAGACTTACTCTGACTGACCCTCAGTCTGATCATATCCTACAGTCAGCAGAGAGCTGGAAATGACCTCAGAACCCATTGGATCCAAAGTTCAATCAAAATGACTCAGCTAAGCAGAGGCAAAAACCAGCAAAGACTCCAAAAGGTCAGTTCTGATTACAGTCCCTGAGTGATCTTTTGGATAGGGTATCAACAGTTTTTGGAATGAACCATTTTACCACTAGATGCCAGGCTCAGAACTATGGATACCAAAAGCATATTTAATAGAAGTGGATCATCATAATCATGGGGCCAGTGACAAGTCACATCATCAGTCATACTGCAAATTGTTTTGCCTGACATTCTTGTCTCACACCTAAAGAGAAAAGGCATCATAGGCTATGAGAGTTTAATTTCTATTTTTATCCCAATTTGTACTTGCTTGAAGTTTGAAATCTTTTCCCTATCTATTCTATTTTCAATGTTCCTGTATTGGACTTGCTCTCCAAGACTATTTAGTTTTGAAGGGTGTGGCTAGATTCAATGAGAAATTAAATAAATAAAATGTTATTTTCACCTTCTGATTCTTATATAGGTCAGCTTCAGTCCATTGGAATCCACAAATTCAGTCTAATAAACATTTTAAATTGCTTGCTCAAATCAATAAGCATTTATTATTTTTAAATATTTTTACTGATATCTCATTTTGTATATCACCACTCCCAGTGTCTCTCCCTACCCCCAGCCATCCTTACTATACAAATAGCATGTTTTAAAGACAAAAAGTGGGGGGAAATCAACATAAGTGATTAATATATTTTAAAAGTCTAGCAATATTTATGGACCTTCAACCTCCTCAAAGTGGTGGGTTGGGAGTGTTTCCTCATATCTCTTCTTTTAAGCCATGCTTGCGTTTTGTAACTTTGCAGCATTCACTGTTGATGTATGTCTGGTTATTCTTTCCTTTTGTATTTTAGTCGCTGTATATATTGTTTTCTTGGTTCTGCTTACTTCACTCTTCTTTGATTCATGTAGATCTTTCTATGTTTCTCTATATACATAACATTCATAATTTCTTACAGCACAGGATATTTCATTACATTAATGTATTATAATAACAATGTGTTTAGCCATTTCTCATTCCATTCTTTGCTATAAGAAAAAGTGCTGCCACATGCTTTTGTGTAATTGGGGACTTTCTTCTTACCAATTGCCTCCTTGGGGTATGAGACTGGTAATGGAATCTCTTGATTGATCAAAAAGTTATTTATACATTTTAGTCACTTAATTTACCTAATTATGTATTGCTTTCCAAAATGGTTGCACCAATTCACAGCTCCATCAAAAATGTGCCAGTGTGTCTATCTTTCCATAACTCCTCCCAATATTAACAATTCCCATCTTTTGCCATTTTTGACAGTTTGCAGGGTGTGAGCTGAAACCTCAAGTTAACGAGCATTTATTAAATGTCTACTATGTGCCAAGCATCGTGCAAAGCACTGGGAATACAAGGCAAAAATTGTCCCTGACCTCAAGGAGCTTACAATCTAAGGGGGAGAGGTGACAACATGCAAACAATTATGTACAAACAAGATATATACCAAATTCATTGCAGATAATTTTGGAGGCACTAACATTAAGGACTCTTGCAGAAAATGAGATTTTCACTCAGATTTGAAGGAAACTGGGGAAGCCAGTATATATACATATGCAAGACATTATGATAGGTACTGGGTACAGGAATAGGGATGGTCCTTGTGATTTTATTGATATGGGGAACTTCCAGATGAGGAAATTCCCTCTATCAATGTAGGTTGGCACCTTCTCTGTAACTTAGAATTTCAAAGAGTTGCCTAAAGTACTGGGAGATTAAGGGGGCACACAGCCACATAAACCTAGGTCTTCCTGTTCCAAGGCCCAGTTTTGTTTTTTTTATCCACTACACCACACTAGTGATACAAAGACAAAAGAGAAATAGTCTCTGAGCTCTAGTAGCTTATGTTCATCATTCAAAATGCTTAAAGTGGGAAAATTTATATAATTAACATGACCAAGGCAGTGAACAAGAGAAGAGGAAATTCACTACTGCCTTTCATTGAAAAAGTAGGGAATATGAGTATGGAACATGGCACATTACGAAAGGTGGTCACTGTGATACTTGGTTCGGATGACCTGTTTTGTTTTCAAATCTTTTCAATAAAGGAAGCTAACTTAGCAACTGAGGTGAAACACAATCTTTTTGCTAAGACACAAACAAAAATAAAATGGAGGATAGGATAAAATGAACCTTTCAAAAATTTAAAACATTAGGATTATCTAAAATGTTGAAGGGGAGTTGAGGGATATGAGTAGGAGAGGGATGATGTCACAAATTCGGTTGGGATTGCCTGGAGCACCCTCATTGACCAAAGATGGTCTTTAGATCATACTTTGAGAAGTGCTAGATTGGGTAACCACAAGGTAAACTATGTTATTGTAAAATTCCTATTATAATCCCTCAGTGTACAGTGGCTGGGCACTGGACATGGAGTCAGGAAGACTCAAATTCAAATTTGGTCTCAGACAATTACTAGCTATGTGAGTCAAGGAAGGTCATAACCTGTGTTTGCCTCAGTTTCTTCAACTGTAAAATGGTGATAATAATAGCACCTACCTCACAAGAGTTGTTGGGAGGATCAAATGAGATGATATTTACAAAGTATTAGCAAAATGTCTAGGAGGTGCTTAACAAATACTTGATTCTTTCCTTCCTTCCTCCCTCTAGGGAAAGAACAAGAATCTTCCAACAGTGTTAGTTTGATCATGTCTCTTCCAGGAATTGGTCCATCCATTTACCCTCCCCTAACAGTCAGTCAGTTGCCAGATCTTACCAATTCTATGCCTACATCTCTGTAGACAGAGCTACCTCTCTCTACTTTCATAGATACTAAGGCTAGGCCTTTCAATTTCACCTTTGCAACATTTCTTCAAATACCCCCGCTTCTCTGTTCTGACAGTGCCACCACTGTAGTGCAGGTCCATCATCGCCTCATGCCTGAATTACTGTAATAGCCTGCTGGTGGATCTGCTGCTTGCCTCAAGTCTCTTCCTAATCCAATCCATTTAACCACTAAAGTGATTTTTCTAAAACACATGAGCATGTCATCCCTTTACTCAATAAACTCTAGTAGCTCTCTATTGCCTCCAGGAACAAATACAAAATGTTCTGTTTGGCATTCAAAGCCCTTCATAACCTAGCCCTCTCCTACCTTTCTGGTCTTCTCACATCTTGCTCTCTGACATACTTTTTCATCCAGTGACACAGTCCTCCTGGCTTTTCCACAAACAAGACACACCATCTCCAGCTCCTGGCATTCTCTTGGGCTGAGCCTCATGCCTAGAACACTCTCCCTCCTCTGTTCCAGTTACTGACCTTCTTGGCTTCCTTTAAGTCCTAACTAAAACCCCATTATTTACTGGAAGCCCTTCCCAACCACTCTTAATTCCATGTCTTCTTTTTGTTAATTATTTCCTATTCATCCTGGATATACCTTGCTTGGTACACAGTGTTTGCATGTTGTCTCTTGAGGGCAAGTACTATCTTTTGCTTTTTGCTTGTTGACTGATTCTGAGATACAACTCATTCTTGAGAAAAATCCATGGATGGTGAAGAGATAAACATGGTGCTGAAACATTCCTGCTAAACTCCAGATAATCCCAGAAGACCCATATATCCCTTCTGGACATACCCTATAGGATAAAATCATGAAACACTAGGCTTTTGAGTGATACTTATTCAAAGGCAAGAAATTCAAGGTGAAAGATATCTCTACTGTTTTTGAGAGGGCTCGAGATCTCAGTGGATTTATTTTTGTCTAATAAACCACCTGCCCAGCACAAGGAACAAAAGATACTCTAAATAACAGATTGTCCAGGAGTGCCAAGGAAAAGGAAGGCATGGGTTCTTCCAAGAAGAGCCAGGCTCTAGACATTATTTGTATTAATCACTGAACATGATTTCATAATGAACCCTTGTTAGCAGGAGCTTTGACCAAGGCAGATGGAGTCATTCCAACTTTCTGCTAAGCAACTTGAAATGAAAAGTTCTTTCAGGCATTTTGAGATGTCTCCCAAGAGCTCAGCACTAGAGTACTGATAATCTTTTTTTTTTTAATCAGCAGGCTGGTTCTAAATTTGGTCCGTTCCCAAGAAAAAATGAAATTAAGAAATTATTTCAAGAGCTCTAATCAGGAAGCATCCCCTGCAGTGTGAGGGTGATTGCAAACTGGAATGCTCAGGAAATGGTGCCACCTCTTACATAACGCTTTCCTGATCCAATAGTTGTTAGCAAACTCATTTTTTTTTACATTATTTTGACTACTTTGTATTTACATACTTGCATACCTGCTTTATCTCCTAACAGAATGTAAGAAACTTGAGGGCAGGAACTTTCATAGAATTTTAGAGATGGAATGGTTTAGAGATGGAAGGGACCTTTGAATCCAACTAGTTCATTTTATAATTGAGAAAAATAAGAACTGGAGAGAGGAAGTGATTTGCTCATGGTCCTATATGCAGTAAGTGGACGTAGCCGGTTGTTGTTTTGTCTTCATAATCCCTGTGTCTTATACAATGTAAGTGCCTAATAAATGTTCATTGAGTTGAGTTGAATTGACTTGTCTGAGACAAAAGAAGTTTCAGCTGGAGACATCCTAGCTATCTAGCACTGAGCTTATAGGATGATGCCTATAAGCCTTAAATGAAACCCTATGTTTTACTTAACTTTCTGATTTTTGACATGACATTTATCTACAAAAGATTTGCTGAAGGATGGAGAGAATGATGGAAGTGGTAGCCCAAGGGAACAAAGCAGGTTCAGATGAATATATGCAGGAAAGACCTTCCCTTTTCAGATGACGTTCATGTACCCTGCATACGTTTTATATCTATCTAGCTACTTGCATGTTTTTTCACCCATTAGAATATATGCTCCTTGAGAGAAGGAGCTGGTTTTTCTGTTTGTTTATGTGTTTTATTTTTCTCTTCTTTGTTCCCTCAGCATTCAGAACACTGGCTGATGTATTGTTGTTATTGTTTCAGATGTGCCCAACTCTTCATGTACCCTTCTGGGGTTTCCTTGGCAAAGATACTGGAGTGGTTTGCCATTTCCTTTTCCAGTTCCTTGTACAGATGAGGAAACTGAGGCAAACAGGGTAAAGTGACTTGCTCAGGAACACACAGCCAGTAAGTGTCTGAGAATAGATTTGAACTCAGGAAGGTGAGTCTTCCTGACTCCAGGCCTAGCACTCTATCCATTCTGCCACCTCATTGCCCTGGCTGGCATAGGAAATGCTTGTAAATTAAATGCATTTTGTTGAATTAACTTTAATAAATCATTGATTTTAATCCATCCCCCTTGATTTGACAGATGAGGAGCCTGAGACCCAGAAGGGTTTGTAGTGGAGGTAGGATTTGAATTATTGTCTTCTGGCTCCCAGGATAGTGCTTTTCCTACTGTGCCATACTGGAGCATTCTTACTCTTGCCAGGATCCCACCAACCCAGGCTTGAAAGATGGGAGATCTTTGCAGGATCACATGGTATCCAGACAGCAACAAACAGTGGGAGGAGGACTTGAGTCATACTTTACAATTAGGGCTTGAGAGATACCCAATTCTTCCACATCCAAAATAGTGAATGGCAAAAGCACAAAGACAGAGGGTCAGATTTAATGGGGAAGAATTTTGTTAAGTGGTCAGTTCTATTCTAAATAGCATTTGTTCACTGGAAAGACAGCCAACAGGAAAATGAGGCAAAGGGAAAGCCCAGCATCATTTAAATCACTGTGTAGGAAATCAAAGTCCATGTTGGTCAAAAAGAAACCATAATTAAAGTTAGGGTCTGTCTTTGGATTTAGGTATAATCTATTTCTCTTTTTATGAGATAAAAAAGCTATCTCTTCATTACCAAATAGTTGGTGTAACAAAGCACTGTTAGAAACATCTGTCTGGCCCAAGGGCTATCTAGCAATCACAATATTTTTGGGAAAGAGAAATGGGCAGGAAAAGGGAATAAACTTATGCATCCTGAGTTTCCAAAAGGAGAATTTTGAGGTTGGTGAAACCCTAAATTTCTCTGATATTTGAGTCCCTGTGAGTTGAATGAGAAACACTTGAATAACAGTGTATAAAATCCATTGGATTATTGGCACTTAATGTTGCTACCTCAAATGGCAAAAATAACTTTCTCTTAAATTTTTTTCCCAGTCTATAAAAATATTCCTTTTTTGAAAACTCTACTTTTCACATGGTGTATACTTTTATATATCAGTTGTGATCAGAATAATTACTAGGGCAGGGTGATCTCAGCTTCAGACTACAATGATGATATTGGGGGAAGCCTGCTTTGGGGACAGAACACTTTAAACACCATGGTCCTCCATCATCCCTTCCCCACCCCCCTCCACAGCTTTGTGGAGTAAGATTCCTCTCCAAGGGTGTGGTGGAGGTAGGAACTAGACTCCAGTAGATGGCATGTGAATTTTTTCCATGTGAAAGTGTCTTCTGCCTCCACAGACGATCCTCCCTCCCCACCCCCAAAATGCCCTTGTTTTTGCCCCAAGTACAAGAATTCTTGGTTTTAGTTCTGATTACAACAATCTTTTTAACAAATATGTGTGTGCTATGGTGTGCATGTGTGTGTGTGTGTGTGTGTGTGTGTGTGTGTGTGTGTGTGTGTGTGTGTGTGATGGGGGAAGGACAGAAGTTCTGAAATTCTCTTTAAAAGCAGCAAATAAAATGGAAAAAACAACACGTTGTAACTTCAGCTATTTTGGGTTGTGTAACATACCTTTGACATGAAGGTCTGTCTATGGGCTCTCCATCTCACAATGTACTCTATTAATACAGAGTGTATTTCTCCATCTTCCTTCAAGTTTCAGCTCCAGAGGCCTTTCCTGACTTCCCCAGCCCTACTCTCAGCACCTTCCACTCTGAGATTCCCTTGCATTTACTCTTCTGTTATACTAATAGAGTTACATATTTACATGTCATCTCCTAAATTACAATCTAAGCTTCTTGGGAGCAGGGCCCTGGTTTTTGCCTTTCTATATATCCCCAGTGCTTTGTACTGTTCCTGGCATATAGTTAACACTTGATTGTTGTGGTTCACCCTTCATTTTTGAAGACCAATAACATTACTTTTGGGTGACGTTTTGACTTGCTGCCTATGAAATTGGATTTAAGTAAGGCAGAGTTGGGCAAAGTTATCAACCGTATTCTCTTTTCCAGAGTCATCGAAGTCCAATGGCAAGACAAAAGTCCTTTGAAAATGACTAGAGATGGCTCAGGGATGCAGTGGATGACCTTGGCATCTTCGATGTATGACCAAAGTTTTAATTGCTACACAGCACCTACTTCAGCTGCTTTTGAGGCTGTTGGAAAATATTGGTCTCATCCGCTCATTTCATGGGGAGAAGTCTTCACATGCTTGGGATGTATGGGGTGTTCAGGGAAAACGAGCACCTTCAGTGAAAGGGCTTGCTGACATCCACCTTTGCTGGCCACTTGTCATCCAACTCTAACCTGTAGTTCCAAGAAGCCATAGCATGTGCAGCAGCCACACCCCAGGACCATTTAGGCAGATGGGCTAAACCATTTAGGTAACCAAGGGGCCTCAAACCTGTTGGAGAGTTAGGGAGATGCCTAGTCAACCATTTAGTACATGCTTGTCACTGACAGACTGGTGAAGCTTTCCATTCCTTTATGTCATTAAGACGTTTCTGAGGAGCACTCAGTGAAACTTCACCACTCACTCTATCCTAATTACTCTGCCGAGTGCTGCTAATGGCCCATCAATCATGTTTTGGCAGAGAGACAGATTGCTGGAGATGTTTTCAATCCACTGCCAGTAGATGATGGTTGAGGAAAAGTCAATTCTGAGGGCAAACAGTTATAATCAATTAATCAATCAGCAAGTATTTATTAAATGCCTGCTCTGAACAAGCATTTTGCTGTCACATTAAATACTTAAGCTCCTCTATTAAAGCTGGGCCAAAAATAAAGGGCAGGAAATTTTGACCAAAAAGGATGAAAGGGGCTTCCCTCCATCTTTTGGTTCATGAATTCCATAAGAATGTTGTCAATATCCCCACAACTTGAGCTAGCCACAAAAGTGCATTGATCATATCTGAATATTGCTAAAGGTAGGTAAGATGGTAGATAGGGTAAAGGATGCAGGAATCAGAAAGATTCACTGCCTTCAAACACTGCCTCAGACACTTACTAGCTATATGACCTTGAACAAGTCACTTAACCAGTCTATGCTTGTTTTTTTTTTTCATTAGCAAAATGAAGGAGTTAAACTTAATAGCCTCTAAGGTCCCTTCCAGGTCTATAATCCAGTGAGCCCATAAATAGAATTAACATTCTCCTTGGAGGCATAAACAGTGTAGGGAATTCTCTGTGTATAAGTGGAGGAGAGCAGCCCAGTTACTTCTGCAGATTTATGCTTAGAGAAATTTTCCATTCTGTCTTAGATTTGGGTAACCAAATGCTTTGTGTTAGCCACCCACTTCCAAACTAAACACGGGAGTCTGACATTAACTTCAGGCAAAGAAACTGCCTTAAGGAGCCTTAATGTCAAACCAAACCAAAAAAACTGCATTAAAAAATGTGTCTGCAAAAATCCCATGGTGTTTAGACTACAATTTCCTTAACGGGAACTCAGTGCATCTGAGTGACATTTAGAAATCAGTCCTCCATCAGTCTTCAGGTGTTACAGAAGAAAGATAAACATTGTCCTCTAGTTTACCAATCACGAACTTGCATCACAGAGACTACATGATTTGTCCTCTCACAGCATCACACAACAACCACGCATATGGACTGGGGAATAAAACTCCAGCCTCTCTTTTCATAGGATTTTCACCTCGAGATTTCTTTTTCCTCTCCTCTCATTTCTTCTCCTTCTCCTTCTCTCTCTTTCTCTCTCTCTCTCTCTCTCTCTCTCTCTCTCTCTCTCTCTCTCTCTCTCCCCCCCCTTCCACTCTTCATCTCTTCTGTCTCTCTGTCTCTATCTCTTTCTCTCTCCCCCCATCTCTCTGTCTCTGTCTCTCTCACTGTCTGTCTCCTTTCTGTCTCTCTCCCTCCATAGAAGGGCTCTAAATACTTTATTCTCCCCACTGCAATCCAACTTCCACATAACTGCCAAAGTAATATTACCAAAGCACAAGTCTGACAAGGTCATGCTCTTGCTTAAAAAGCTCCAGTGGCTCCCTACTGCCCCTAGGATCAAATGCAAATTTCTCTCTTTGGTGCTTGAAGTCTTTTATGTGCTGGCTCCAAACTACCTTCCTGGTCTTATTATATGTTGCTTTCCTTCATATACTCTTCAGTCCAGCCTTTCTGATCCTCACACGCAATTTTCCATGTCCTAACTCCATGCTTTTGTGATAGTGGTGCTCTATGCTTGGAATGAACTCCCTCTTCATCTCTCTCTGCCTCTGAGAATCCCTAGCTTCCTTTAAGGCTCAATTCAACAATCTTATTTCATTTAAATGCATTGAAAAGTATTATTCTAAGAAGGAGTCCATAGCCCTCACCATGGACCAAAGGGGTCCATGACACACAAAAAGTTAAGAACTGCTGTCTTAGCTGATGGTTTTTAAAGTTGCTGTGGCTGGAAAAAAAAGATCACTTTGGGGCCTACCTTCTAGAGATGGACCTGTCTGAACTTAGCTAGGCTGGTCCATGGATGATAGGCACATAGTCTTTGCTGGGCCTGCGCTCCAAGCTTTTCTGAGTTGGAAGGCCCCATCAGAACTTGGGCCTCATTGGAGCAGCCTTCAAGAAACCATGATTATCTTTTGCCCAGGATGAGGCTTTGAAGTTGGAGTAAGACTTTAATGGAGTAGACAGAAATGCTTATGTTATTGGCCAGTCTACTTCATGAACACTGCAGAATGTAACTAACTCACAATTACCTTACAGGGAAGATAAAAAATGAAAATAAGGGAAAATACCTGACAACCCAACCATTTTCATTTTAGCCACTTCTTTCAACCTCTTCCCTTAACCTCTCTCACAAGATGTAAGCAAGATACAGAAAGCACCGACGAGAGTTTCAACGTTTCTCCCTCCCTCCTTGGGTTCAATGTCTGATGGAAAAGCTAATGAACAAAGAAAACACCAAAAGTCTGGCTTCAGGGAGGGAGGGAGAGAAGCAAAGAACTCATTCAGAGCATTCCCCAAAAGAAGAATAAACCCTGCACATAGTAGGTGCTTAAGAAATGTTTGGCTAGTTGGCTGACAGGAACAAGCCAGCTGGAAGCTAAAAGGAAGGGGTGTAAGAGCCAATTGTTAAATTTTCAGTGTGAGTGAGCATTAACACTTGGTTCATTGTTTTACTGATTGTCTCGACTTAAGAAAGTGATGCCGAAAATGATACACACACCCATACACACAGGTATGGCAGTTCATTAAACACTGACCAGCACACTCCTGCTGACACAGAATCTCAAGATGATTTTTTAGGGAGTGGAATAGGAACCATTTTTGTTCATGTAATCCCACAGAGCCAACATTATAGACAACTATCAGCCTGAGCTTGTAGTAAGGGCCTGTTTCCTCTAGAGGACTCCTTTGGACACTTTACTAGCCCTGGAACCTTGGACAAATCACTTCACGTTCTCAGTTACCTCCTCTTTGAAAGTGAAGGTGTTGGATTTGCTGACCTCTAGATCTTTCCAACTGAATTCTTTGAGCCTGTTCATATGTTCGATGACAACCATTGGCTATTAAAGAAACTGTTTCTCATGGCCAACCAGGTTAACTGCTAACAGTAACCAGGAGTGTGCTGATAAATGTTGAACAACCAACCCTCGAATGTTTTTTTTTTTCAATTTAATCACCATTATTATTTATGTCATTACTTTCTTAAGTCTAAACAGATAACCAACCAATCAATCAAGCTCTAATTTGTAGCATTTTCTGATTTGCAAGGTACAAATGGAAGGCAGCATAGGAGATAGAGCTCTGGGACCTGAGTTCAAATTCCACCTCAGTTACTTAGTAGCTATGTGACCCTAGGAAAGTCACTTAACCTGTTTGCCTCAGTTTCCATAGCTGAAAAAAGGAGCTCATAATAGCACCTACCTCATGGATGTGAGGATCAATGAAATGATATTTGCAAAGCACTTAGCACAATGCCTGGTACACAGTAGGTACTTAATAAATGCTTTTTCCCTTCCCACAATGAAAATTAAACAACTCTTAGGATTAAGTAGGAGTCAGCTTCCACACACCATAGACAGAAATTCATACTCTTCTGTTATGGGCCAAGACAGAGGCAGGATCTCTCATGGGAAGAGACATAAAAAGAAGAGAGAGGAAAATACACAGATATTTTTCTTTTCATATCGTCTGATAATCTTGATTTTCTGATAGGCCCATTAAATGATGAATAAAAAGCCTTCATATTATGTTACCAAATACTAGCTGCATGATAACTGGAAAGAATGTGAATGAATGAATGAATGGCATTTATTAAGCATTTACCATGGGCAAAGCATTCTGCTAAGCACTGGGGATACAGATAGGAAAGCAGAACAATCTCTGCTCTACAGAAGCTCATGTGCTAATGGAGATTTATTACATCACATATAATATGAACTCCAACCCTCGCTCCCAAGCTTGCTTTCGTCTTCTGACTGTAAGCACTGATTTCATTTCTGGGTACACAAGAACACAAAGGAGCACAAACATTTCTGTTTCTAGATCTGTGGTGTTAGCTTTGGTTTCCTCTTTTAGTGTAGACTTGGCCTTGTTTGTAAAGGGGATAAAGACCACAGTTAGTCCTTGAACACTTTCAGAGATACAAAATCACAAACGAAGAAGCAGTTGTGGGACGTGAATTAATTAGCTTAGCACGTAGAAAATATGCCCTTCTGAGTCAGGGAGGGAGGCTACTAGGGGTCAATGACCTCAGCATTCAACTAGGGTCTAGAGTACTTACATTCTACTGCTGACTGAACTGCTGACCTACTGTGTAACTTGGCTTACTGTTTGACTCTGGCCAAACCACTTGAACTATCCATAGTCACACAATGGAACAACAGTCACTCTGTAGGATATTTCTAGGGAAAGTTGGCTAATGTGTGTAAAGTACTGGGTGATTCTAGGCAAATGCCAGAACATGACTACACATTAGTGTGGTAACAACTAGTTCTATTAGCAGATGACAAAACCTGGGGGTGGAGAGTTGACAGTACACAATACCTTATACTTACATACTTTTTCTCAGCACAAGAGCTCTATGTACTTTTCAAACAGTGAGCAATGAAATAGTTAGTCCCATGTGGGTGTAAGGTAAAGGTTGGCACTAACTTTTTTTTGCAGGTGCAGAAATGGGCATTGGTTTTGTTAGCTCAGACACTGAGTCATAGAGAAACATTGGTTAAAGTCAAGAATTCTGACCCTCACATCCCTCTGCTATCACTCTCAGGTCCCCAGTGATCTGATCCTCCCAATAAGGTCTGGGTTGATTTTTTTCTTATGTAAAGTTTGAAAGTCTAGAGACTTTGTGACCCAAAAGAAACACATCACCTTACAGCTGCAACTTGTAATTACTGTATATATTTATTGAAAAATAAAAGGCACAAAATAACAAGTATCCATTGGGTCCCTAGGTCTGTACCTCACCAAGCAACTGCTTAAAACCACCCATGAGATTCAGTCTATTTAATATAATGTCCCCAAGAAGGAAAAAAAAGGAACAGGACCCTAACCCCCCTCAACCAACAGTTTGTACTATGGAGAAAACTTGGAATCAGTAAATGGAAGACACTTAGAAATATGGCTTGTCTTAGCCAAATGCAGTGATTCCATTCCTATAGACCAAGGTGCTGGTCATTCCTCAGAGGCACTTGGCTATATCTGCATCTTGACAATACTCTAAAGAATGGAATTCCCATTGCAATTTACATTTGAACTGAAAAGACTGTATGTTGTCCAGGAGACAAAATTTTTCTCATGGTAGGAAGCCCATCTCATAACTTCCATCAATAGTGTAGCCAAAGGCTGAAGAATCTACATCTATTCACATGTATGGTGATGTGACCTCATAATTAGACAATGACCAAGAATCCATTATAAATCTTGCATCTTAACAGGACAATGGAAGCTTCATCAAATATACATAAAGTCAGCACCTCGTTATCTAGTAATGCAGGCATTTTTCAGGCAAAGAAATTAAATGAATAAAATCATAGAAATGTAAAAAATACTTGAGTTCACCAGAAGAACAGTGCTACTAATTAGCCCTCTGGGGAGACTTATATAAAGGGATCTCATGTAGATATTGAAGGAGACTTCAAATGGATGTGCAAATGTATCTGGTAGAACAGAGAGTCATGAAGGAGAGAAAATTCCCATACTAAAATCCTAAGAATGGGAGTAGGGTGGAAAGTCCTGAGAAGAAGACTGTTTTGAGCCTAAGCAGATGTTGTTGGGTGAAATCACTTCTTTTCACTGTAAGGAAGAATCCTCAAGGAAACAAATAAAAAAGAATGAGGCCCCAAAGATGTTGTTATACATCCTCTCTAAACTGGGGGTGCAAAGAATACTTCACAAACTAACTGGACCCCTGTGTATACAGAATCCATTGATGAAAGATTGTGATTTTAATGTTGTTGGACAGCTAGGTGGAGCCATGGATAGAGTAAATCAGGAAGACTCATCTTTCTGAGTTCAAATCTGGCCTGAGACACTTACTAGTTGGGTGTCACTTAACCCTGTGTGCCTCAGTTTCCTCATCTGTAAAATGAACTGGAAAAGGAAATGGCAAACCATTCTAGTATCTTTGTCAAGAAAACCCCAAATGGGGTCATGAAGGGTCAGATATGACTGAAAAGTGACTGAACAATAACAACAAATTGTTGTTTTTAATCAGACCTAAGATTTCATCAGTGTAGGCAACTCCTAGTAAAGGACTTTCACCATCAAAGTAGATCAGCACTTTTCTGCCACTCTGGGTCTCAGAGTACTGCTTAGGGGTACGCTGGCAAAGGAACACCCAGCATGGCAGGCCCACATTAAAGAAGGTACTGTGCTCTATGAACCAAGCAAAGTTGTCGTAGCTCAAAAGAAACATGAGATGCACAAATTTAGAGACATCTCCACTCATACTCATACTCATACTCATACTCATATAGACTATTCTTGCCCAATCTGACAGACCCTTCCAAGTGAGGATTAGTCTGATCAGTCACAGTTAGGCACACTGTACTTTGACCCCAACACAGTGATGCCATTCTGGTCCTCTTTGAGAACAAAGGACAACCAACCAGCCAGGGGTACAGAGAGGCTGTGACTTGATCAGCATCAGATAGTCACTATGTGTCAGAGATGAGACTTGAACCAGGTCTTCATAACTGAGGCCAGCTCTTAATATGCTCTGCCAGGTTGCTTCAAGCGCAGTAAGCTCTGGCTCAATAGGTTCAATAACTCTTATGACTTACTTATGTACCCCTACATTAAGGCTGTTAATCCAGGTATCATCTTCAGCTCATTGGCAGCTGGTGTTGGAACACCTCTGCAGTAATCCCAGTTAATTATCCACCTATCTCCCCTACTTTATTCTTTCTTACCAGTAGTGGAATCATTAAATTTTAATGACATCTCAGAAAGTAGTCCTACTGTTATGGAAAGATATGTGTGTGTCTGTATGTAATGGTAGGCATAGAACCTAGGGACATAAACATGCTTACTAACCCACTTAACAGATGAGAAAATTGAGGCACTAGGATGTATATGCTCTGCACATTTACAAAAGCTATTCCCCATACCTGGAATTCATTCCATCCTCCTATATGCCTCCCAGAATCCTTAACTTCCTTCATTGGTTCAACTCAATTCTGATACCAGCTCTTAGCTTAACCCTTCCCTAAATCCCCCTCCCAAGCTGTTATTGGTCTCTCCCTAAATATAAGTGACCTTTCATGGACCTATCAGAAAATATGTTGTGTGTGCCCTGACCCCTGCCACCTTGAGGACAGGACTATTTAATATTCCCCTTTCTATTCCTAGTGCCCAGAACAGGGCACCTAGCATACACTATTTATTGAATTCAGTGATTAGCTCATGGTCAAATGACAAGTTAGGATCAGAGTGAGGACTAAAGCTCAGACTGCAATCTTTTGATCATGGAAGCACACTGATTCTTTTTAGAGCAAAGAAATTTTTTTGTAAGTCTAGAGATCATGAAATACACTTCTCAGAATTTCAGCTAGAAGCAGTCTCAGATGCTAATTAGTCCAATTCATTACCTGAACACAAATCCATTCTAACCACTTCCCCAATAAATGATTATCCTCACTTTCAGGCTTAAGGAGAAAAGTAATGAATTCTATATGTGGGTTGCAGTAAAAGATGAGGCAAGATCTGAAAGAATGCATTTATGCTGGGGATCTTGTTAGCCTGTGTCTCAGAGGGCTGTAGAAATCCATTCTGCCCTCAACAGGGTCAGACAATGGCAGGAGAGCCATATATACAGGAGAGCATCTGATGAAAAGTATGTTTATATGCATATCCTTAGAATGGATGCCCATTCTCTCCATCTCTGCTAATTGAAATCCTTTTCTCCAGGAGTAGTGGTTGATGCCTTTAAGTCTGTGCTGCTGGAGAGTCTGAGCCTGGAGATCAGCTGAGTCTGAGAGTTATGAGCTGCAGTGGGAGGATTAAATTTGGTCTAGTTTCCATGATAAGTCAAGCATGCATATGGTGGACCCCTGGAGACAGAGGGTTACCAGGCTGCCTAAAGAGGGATGCACTGGTCCTGGTCAGAAAGATGCAGGTGGTGTAGAACTTCTGTGCTGATTAGTATTGAGATCAGGATGGTGAAAGACTGTTTGTACTATCAGCCTAGGCAAGACAGGGAAACCCAAGAGGGAAAAAATGGAAAAGAGTAAGACAAAGGGAAAGGAAAAAGAAAAGGGAGGGAGGGAGAGAGGAGGGAGGAAAGGATAGAAGGAAGGTAGGAAGGAGAGAAAGGGAAAGGGAAGGAGAGAGGAAGAAAGGGAGAGAAATAGAAAGAAAAGAAGGAAAAGAGAAAGAAAAACAGAAAGAGAACAGAAAAAAGAAAAGAATTCTTTTCCTTCAAGGCCAGACTCAGAAGCTTTTTCTTATATAATCTCCCCTGATTTCTCCCAGTTCAAAGTGATTTGTCCTTTTCGGAATCCCTCATGCTTCTCTTAGACATCTCCTATACACTTAATCATTTTCTAACTTGTATTGTAGTTGGCTGTATGTGTTGTTAACTTCGAGGGCACAGAAGGTCATTTTTCACTGCCATATTTCTGGCACTTATGTACCTGGTACATATCAGATGCATAATAAATGTCTGTTTAATTGAACTGAACCGAGGAGAGGAAAGCCAGCAACCCAAAAGTAGGGCTGATTCTGTGTTTGGAGGAAAATGAGGCTATACCAAAGGTGTAATAAAAATATCTTCTATGGGATTTAAAAATATACACATATATAAACTACTCTAATTTTCAATGCCCCTTTGATACAAGTGTGGGATACCCAAGCTCCACTAACTCGAGGCTGCCCAGCAACCGTTGCAGCTCCCAGTGGTGACAACTTACAAGACCAGAGCACAAGAGCACTGGCTTTTGGGTACAGCATCTCGAGTTACACCTTAAGGTAGCTAGCGTGGGCATGTTCCTGTTTGAGGGAGTTGATATGAGGAATCTGAGCCCCTGGGGAGGACAGCTTCTCACTAAGTTTGCGGTTCATAAGCTCCATGCGACGGCTGTTCTTCTTGGCCTGACGCAAAGATCTCTTGACCTTTTTCACCCTATCGCGGAGCTGCTTGTTGCGTTTCTCCAGGGAGGCCACCTTCTGCTGTAGCTTCTTAACGTGGTGTTCCTCCTCAAACAGGGCCTTCTGTACCGATGAACACATGAGCTGCAAAAAGGACGGCAAAGAATGAATTAAAGTGAAATTCCAGAAAATCTTTTCCCAGGAAAGTACGTTCTGAGCCCCATATTTTTAAATCACTTTTAAAATTTAAATTTTAAAATCTATCAGCAGAACAATTTCCTCCTAACAATCCTGTGAGGTAGATGGTGCAAGTATCATTATTCCCATTGCACAGATGTACAGAGAACAATAAGTTTTGAGGAGAGGTCAAAGACCTTGAGCTGAAAGGGACATCAGAGGTCATTTAGTCCAAATATCTCATTTTGGAGATAAAGAAACTAAGGTCCAGGGAAAGCAAGAGAATCACCCCAAGGTCACATTGGTAACATCAGAATCAGGATCTGAATCCAGGTTCCTGAGTCAGTGCTTTTTCCACTGCACCATTCTGACTAGCCCAGGGTCACAGGCAAGTGGCAGACAGTCAGGTTCACACCCAAACTCTTCTGACTCCAGTGCTTTTAATAATAATCCATTTCTGCTTACTATACTACCCCTGGCAAACCAGACTTGAGTGCCAGAGAGCTACTATAAAGAACTGACCCTGGGTCAGCCTTGATCTGATAATTATTTGGTTATGTGGCCACTTCTTACTTAGGTTCATTTCATCATAGGTGTTGACCATCTGTGAATGGCCAGGTGGTAAAGTACATAGAGTGCAGAGACTGGAGTCAGGGAGACTTGAGTTCAAATGTGACCTCCGAGACTTACTAGCTGTGTGACTCTAGGCAAGTCACATAACTGCTGCCTGCCTCAGTTTCCTCATTTATAAAATGGGGATAATAATAGCATCTATCTCTCAGCAATGTTGTGACGATCAGAGTTAATAATTGTAAATGGACTTAGCACAGTAGCTAGCACATAAGGGCTATAAAAATGTTAGCTACAATTAATGATTATCAAACCACTATTTTAAAAAATCAAAAATTACATATTAAGTATCTACTATATACCAGACACTATGCTTGGTGTTGGGGATCCAAACAAAATAAATGGAATGATGCTTAATTTCAAACTCTATGTTAGCTACCAATAAAACAGAGACTTTCAGAAAATAGGAGATAAGAATAAAGTAAACCAAAAAGCAGCCCTACCCCTGAGTAAACTTGATCATGTGGAGCTCTGATATGTTGGGGTTTGTAAAAATCATTTTACCCTTAATCTTTCAGGAAAATTAAAAAGAAATATTCTACTAGTTTAGAAGGAAAGCAGTGAAGATGAAGGAGTTATCACATCAGACGATCTAAGCTTTGGATCTATTGGAGGAACTTCAAAGAAAGTAATCTGGGGTTCACCTGAGAATACTGGCCCCCTTCTTGCCATTCCTTGAAACTTGATGGTAACAAATTTATATATGTAACAAATTTATATATATAACAATTTCATATATATATGTGTGTGTGTATATACACACATATAGTGTTATACACATATATAACATATATAAATATATATAACTATGTATATTTATATATAAATATAGTGTTACTAGAGCAATAAATACTCCCCAAATGTTAGGAGTCCAACTTAGGTATCCAATATCAATGGGAAACCACGTTGAGCCAATGGGACACTATGTCCAACACTGCCCTCTTCTGGCTAGATTGAGGCCTTTCCTCAGAAGCAAAGAGATCGGCACCCCACCACCAACACCACACCCAGTTTGGGTAAGTTGGATGAACACTGTTATGGATTCACAGAGTTTCTTCTATTGGCATTTTCCTGCTTGGGTTCAGCTAATTAGTAGGAGAAAGGCATTAGGAGAAACTATTAAATAAAAATAAGAAAAATTACGGGTTGGGGAATTTTAAGGGAATGCATGTCCGACTCTAAATGCGCTGAAGCCAACAGCATCACCGAATTTTATATCCAAGAGACACTCAAGGGATGTTTTAGAATATTCTTCGAAAGCTACATTTTTAGATACATAAATAAAAAATAAATATTTATCTAACATTCCTCTTCCAAGGACTTCAAAACATTTTACAGGAATTATGTTATCTGGGGCCAGATGTTCCCCATCTGCAATGAAGATCAAAGACGAAATAAGTTTTAGTTGCATGAGAATTAGCAAATTAGCCATAAGACAGACCTCTTGACTTTCTGTGTGATCAAATGAACTACTCTTTGTAAAGTGCTTTCTAACTTTAAAGCACTATGGAGGTACTAACTCTTATTATTCTTATGAATGATGTGGTTGCCATTGTGTGGACAACACAAAATTTGACCTATCTGGCTAAGATGACCTCCTGGAATTTCCAGACAAATGAGTGATTACCTCACCCTTTAAAACCAGCAAGGAGGCTGCCAAATGAAAACAGCCATAAATCTGTTCAGTGATTTAGCCAATGCTGTCGGTGACAGTTGGTGGCACAGTCGATAGAGAGCCAGATCTGGAGTCAGGGAGACTCATCTTCCTTGAGTTCAAATCTGGCCTCAGACACTTACTAGCTGTGTGACCCTGGGCAAGTCACTTAACCTGTTTTCCTCAGTTCCCCAACTATAAAATGAACTAGAGAAAAAAATAGCCATTTATTCCAATATCTTTGCCAAGAAAACCTCAAATGCGATCATGAAGAGTTGGAAATGACTGAATGAATATGAATATGAATATGAACAAACTAGAGACAGGAGAAGGACTAAGTTCTCATATTTCAGTCTTCTACCAAAAGACTGGGTTATTTCTCTAGTTAAGTTTATGGATTCAGGAAGTCTGCATTAAAGAGGACATGCTGGTGGTGATCATCCCAATGATTATACTCTAAGTAATAATGAGATCAATGGGAATAGTATGAACTGGGCGTCAGGGAATCATTACTTTTTTACTAAACAGATGTATGACTTTTCCTTTTTCTGAACTTCAGCCTCTGAGGTCCCTTCCAATTTTAAGTCTGTATAAATTCTATGATTCAGTAAGTGTCTAAATTAAGAATCTGGAATCCAACTCATCATCTCAGAAATATCTGCCTCTCCTATTAGAGGAGGGCAGGAATTATTTGAGGAGAGACAACCACTCCGTGCATCTCTTACCAATATCTTTCTCTGTCTCTCTCTCTCTGTCTCTGTCTCTGTCTCTCTCTCTTTCTCTCTCTCTCTCTCACTCTGTCTCTCTCACTCTCTGTGTGAAAATAAATCCTTTTACAAAATTTTCTCCTTTTTTTCTTCTGAAGGTTATATTACATGTCATTTTTCCATCTAGTTTTATAACATTTTTGTTGAGTAAACCAATTGGGGAAGGGGAAAAGCCAATGAGTGCTATAATGGATAACACTGAATTTTCTTTGGAAAGACACCAGAAAAGAAAAACCATAAAAGCACTCTACAGAATAGCCCAACAGCACTGGCAACGGCAGCAGATTGCTACTGTCCAAAACCCTTGGCTCTTTTACAGACCCATCCCAGCACTTTGATGACAATGGAACTTTTCGGACTGGAAAAGAAGTCATCACCTAGCCTGCACTAGCTGTTTAACAATGAACATCTCCCTTAGGAAGAAATGAATGGCCCCTTAGGGATAGGAGGGAGGGCTAGGATAGGAGGGCGGGCTAGGATAGGAGGGCATGGTCGCTTCTTCTTGACACTTGGGGGCCACACACTACTATTTGTGGATTTACCCATTCTTAATCCTTTGCCATCCTTCTTGCCATAGACAGGAGTTTGACAAAGATGCCAAGCCTAGTGCTTAAGGTGGCAACAAAAGTAAAAATCACTTTACCAACACTAAGTAAACTTCCAGTGACCTTTCTTTGGTCAACACTGTGTACTTTAATAAGTTTAATAACAGGACAAAGCCATGGAAACTTTTTCCCTCCATAATAATTTAATGGCTCTCTATTTACTCTCTGAATTTTCCAGGCAACCCAATCTCAGGTTATTGGCAAGTTAACAACTTTATCCATATGGACCTCAATGAATGAATACATGAATGAAACATTTGTTAAATGCTGACTACATGTAAAGCACCATGTAAGTGCTGGGGATACAACTTATTTAATTTTCCTTCTTTAAACCTTCCTCATTCAAGCATTTTTATCAACGATTCATCCATTTATCAACAAGCATTTATACTGGACCTTCACTATATATCTAGTATTGTCTAGTATTGTTTCCCTAAGAAAATGATAGGAGGCTGTAAACATAAACAAGTCTAAAGTCAACTCATGAGCAATCATTACATATTCCTGGGATGAACAGCAATGCATTCAGACATACAAAACACATCCTATGCAACACACATAGCCCACCGTTCTTGCGGAGCTTATAGTCAACATAAAATGCCCGTATACATGGAGCATTTTCTGAAATCTAAAAACTGAAGGACAGAGATTACAAGCCAGAAACCACACACACACACACACACACACACACACACACACACACACACACACACACACACAGAGTTTTTTGTTTCTGATCTTTTCATTTAATTCAGTTCAATGAGCATTTATTCCTCCTCCTTTGTGCAAGGCAATAGGCTGGGCACCAGTGACAGATAGAACAAAAAACAGTGCTTTTCCTCAGGGAGCTTATATGCTAAGCTAAGGTAGCAGAAGATTTAAAGAAAGAAAAACAAGAGGGGAGGAAAGAGAAGGTAATTGATGAACAATGGGATGAATTAGAAGGAAGAAAAGATGTTGGAAAAACAAAGATGTAGATAGAACAAAAGACTTCCTGGCTCAGTGGGACCAGCAAATCCAGACAAAATTATCATGATGATGTTCTCTACCCCCAGCTCCTGCTCATTCCTACTGCTTTCAGAGCTATAATATACCTGACTGCATTTGTCTCAAGTTGGTCTGTTAGGCCACAACCTAGAATGTGGAAATTTCTTGAAGGTTCTGTTGTTTCTATCTAAATTCAAAATCTGAGATGAGATGGGAAGAGATTCCAAGGTCAATAAACCAGGTATATCCAAATTGTTTTAAAAAGGAAAAAGAAATTACACAAGCCTAAATGGCCACTGGTAGGGCAAACCTAAAAAACCCTACCATATGAGGAGATGGAGTCATAAATCTAATGGTTATAGCTATAGGGGATACTAGTGTACCATTGTTTTCCTCAAGCCCCTCTTGGCTTCTCCTTCAAAAATTCACACTGGGTCAGAATTCATCAATCAAATCCAACTCACCTTGTTCTTTTGCATTTTGTTCCAACTAGGGAGTGTAGCTACACATCCATTACCCTACTGAGATAGTTTGATAACGTCAAAGGTAAACGTGCCATAGCATCACTTCAAGGTCATTCATTTACACAGTCACCATTCCATCAGCCAGATAACTAAGAAGTTCACAGATTGTGAGCTCCTGAACATTCAGGACCAGAGGCCAAGATTCATCACATTTAAAACAATTTCCAGTACTCATTATTGAAGGGATGGAAAGGACAGGAAGGGAGATAAGTTCCCAACTCCCCAATAAGAATGTCATACAAGAGCTAATGTTTATGTGATGTTTCAAGGCATTTTCTTGTAAGAATTCTGTAAAATGGGATCCTGTGAAAGTTCCATGTTTCCTACTCACTGAATGACTAGAAATACAGCTTTGAGTCATAGAATCTCCAAGTTCAATTCATCTTGATAGATTTCCCTCACATTTCTAGCATGCCAAAATCAGGGCTAATTTACTGTTTGATCATCATCTCTCTCTTGCTTCCTTAGTATGGGTATCCCCTGGTGCTTTATCCTCAGCCTTCTTCTCTATCCCTGTGTTCTATCCACTATGCCAGGAGTCAGGAATATCTGAGTTCAAATCCAGCCACAGACACTTATTAGCTGTATGACCTTGGAAAAGCCACTTAACTCTGTCTGCCTCAATTTCCTTAACTGTAAAATGGAGATCGTGATAGCACCTGCCTAACAGGGTTGTTGTGAGGATCAAATGAGATCATATCTGTTAAGCACTTGGAAGTACCTGGAATGTATTGGTGCTCATATGGCTAGTCACTTTGATCTTAGATAAGAATGATTTGTTTGTAGAAGAAAAACACTGAACATTTTTTAAAGGTCATTGCAAAATTCTCTTTGTCCAATATACTTAATCTAAGGGAAATCCTTAGTCCTCTGTTGCTTTTTTCTGGTAGACCTTGGTCTCACTTTAGGTTAAAGCATTCAACCTATCCTAAATCCAACTAACTTCACTACCATGCAGCACAAATCTTTCGTCCTTATCTACAAGGACATACTGAGGGCCTTCATCAAATGTCTTGCTTCAAGGACATTATACATAATTAACAGGCAGAGAGGTGGCACAATGGATAGAATGCCAGGCCTGGAGTCAGGAATACTCATCGTCCTGAGTTCAAAACTGGCCTCAGACACTTACTAGCTGTGAGACCCTGGGCAAGTCACTTGCCTCAGTTTCCTCATCTGTAAAATGAACTGGAGAAGGAAATGGCAAACCACTGCAGCATCTCTGCCAAGAAAATCCCAAATGAGGTCCCAAAATGACTGAAAAATGCCCAAATAATTTCCTTAACCTCCTCAGATTAATATTCAAATGGATCAGATTTATATCTTGCTAATGGGGGTGTTTCTTCCAGTGATGATTTTTCCAGATAGAAATCCACCCATGATTCAGCAATGCGTGTGAGTCTAGTCTCTGTGCTCCTATAAGTTTGCCACAGGTAGTCCATTCAATGAGCTAGAGACCTTTCTCATTTTTTCCTGATATGAGGATACTAAGGGAGGACGTAGTCAGTATTTCCTTGATATACCTTGTCCTTATCTTCTGCCAAACCCATCTTCTCTTTCAATCAAACATTTCCCTAATGATATATTTTACTTTTGTGCTGCTTGGGTCTTCATTCACTCTATGTTGTTGCCTGCTCACATCCACAATGAGCATCTCCATTGCCCTCTGTGTGATATTCATTTTTAATTATTCTAAGACTGTTGGGTTTCATTCTTCTCTGCAATACATCAACATCTGTACTATAGAATGTTGATATAGAAAACAATGGGCCTTGTTTTCAGAAGACAATTAGAAGTAATTAAAGGAGCTTTGAAATTTCTTGAATGCATTCCAGCCTACTCTCCTTTGGTTTGAATCTGGGCTTAATTTGTCCATTTTTACTGTATGACTCATATCATATATATGTGATGGTAATGATGGACAGGCTCTATAAATTATCCACTGAAATGCATGTCATAATCTTGGCAATAATCATTCTTCATCCACTTGGTATTTCCTGTGTGGATGGCAGTGCCAAATTCTTTTGAGCGATTACAGATCTCTGTCAGGAGGTGCTGCAGCCTCTTGGAATTCGAAGAAATCAGCCCATTGTCATCCATAAATAGGAACATCTGGAGAATCTCATCATCCATAGAGAATCACACATTAACTTGGAGGCTACTCTGGTTCTTCTCTATCACACTGGCAAAAGCATACTTCTGGCAAGCATAAATTTCACCTTTTTCTGGTGTGGTCTCATGTTTATTATCTGTGTCACTGAAAGGATTATGTCTGTTCTACCTTTTAAGGTATCTTGAATGATTTTTATATATGAGTGATACACACCTTGTTGGAAAACAGTCTTTAAGGGGGCATTTTGCTCTACTGAATTAAATGCCTTTTCATAATAAACAAGGAATAAGCACAGTCAGAACTTGTATTCTCTACATCATTCAGTCAATCATAAGATAGTAAAGATGTGTTCTATCAGAGAATATCATTACAAAAACCTGCCCATTCCCTCTTAACACTACCATTGATGATGCCCTCAGTGTGCATGTGAGGGACTCTGTTAAATATTTCAGTGCATGCATATATTATTCTACAAAAATTTACAATGATGGGAAAGTAGGCATATGAGGTGGGTAGTAATTAATGTTCTCTTGGTTATTTTTGGTTATTCATTGAGCCTGAGTTTTTCCACATTTTTGGTATCTTTTCCTCCTCATAACTTATAAATGGATTCCTTAAAGCCATTCTGGTTGTATTGTTTCCAGCATGGATCTCATTTCTCTATATTTGACCCAATCTGACTGCTTTTGCTATCTTTGTTTTCTTTAGTATAATTTCTGTCTCCCCTATAAGAGCATCCAGGACTTTGATAGCAGTGTTCAAGTAGGATCACTCTATTCTCCTTGGTGATGAAAATAGCTTATTATAAAAAATATATGCAGATATTTTCCATTTTTCTTCCTCTTGTATCCTTTGTACATTTATATTTAAATGTCTTTGAGAACACTTTTTTTTAGTTGGATCTTTGGTCAAACATTCTTTAAACTGGCTATCCTCCACTGATGGAGGTGACCGTATTCATCATTATCTATCATCCTTCTTATTTACTTGTTTGTAAAATTATGCAAATGATATAATCTTGCTGTAATCTTGCTGTTGGCCACTGCGGCTTTGCAAGTTAAGTCAAATGTTTGATGATTAAGGTATCTTTTAAGTTCTTTGGATCTGTTGTTAAGACAAATGCATTTTATTTCTTAAATTTCTGTATGAAATTATTATAATCAGTGTTGAGGTCATTTATACTCATTTTTAGTATTGATTACTTATTTGAATAATTCAGGATTAAATTTTTTCCAATAATCCTTTCATAGTTTTTCTTTCCATTTTAGATTTATATTAATTCTGACCTTTACTCTGACATGCCAGTGGTATGACTTTATATGGACAGTTGATTCAGGAATAAGTCTTATATCAATGACATTTTTTCTTGTGTATGAAAACTAGTATCATTTAAACAATATTATGCTTGCATGACAAGCATCACTTCATTAGAAGAATAATTTATTATTTATCTAATAATGTATAACAATATGTACCAGTTACATATGTTAGTGTTTATAATTGTGTATGTAGTATGTAACATAAGCTATGTGATAATTCATTACTATTTATCATTCATAATATGACAGCACGATGTTTCTGTCTGATCTATACATCTGACCGCTTCTATTTCTTCTTCCTCAAACATACCTTTTAATGTATTTTTCACCTTTTTTACCTATTCTTACATTTGCATTAAAGTCATTGAATATCAAAGCTTGTGATGATTATATCAGCAAGCTATCAGTCTTAAGGAAGGGAAGAAATAAACATTTAGTAAGCATCTACTATGTTATCAGGCTCTGTACTAAGCACTTTACACATATTATCTCATTTGATCCTGTGAGGTAGATACTATTATTATCCCAGTTTTACAGTTGAAGAAACTAAGGCAAATCGAGAGTAAATGACTTGCCCGTGTTTATAATGCTAGTTTCTGAGGTCACATTTGAACTCAGGTCTTCCAGATTGCAGACTCAGCAGTCTGTTATCCATTGTGCCATCTATCTACCAAACAGAATTTCTTAATATGATTTTTATACATTTTCATTCTCTTCAGCTGATGCTCATCAGCTGCAATCATTTTCACTGCAGTCTTAGTGAAAATATTCATCATGAGCACTGCAATATGAGATGACCAGATTCCTATGAAATACTGTTTCTTGTTGCCTTTGGGAATATGATAAAACCCACCATCTTTTTTGTTGCTTCTCCAAGTGAGCCTTCCTTCCATTAAGTTGCAATTTTTTCCTCTATTTTGGTTTCCTTTATAATCAGAATGTTAGAATAGATATGATTTAGCTCTTCCAGTGGTGCTGACTCATTGGTCATAATTCAAAGAGTTCACATTTAATGTACCAACTATAAAGTTGAGATTTACAGACTGTCTAAAAGTGTATGATTCTTCACCCTCTGACCCCCTTTCCCACTCTGCATTCATTGCTGAAGAAGCTGAAGGAAGCTACCCAGGACTGCCACTGCCTACCATCATATATTTTTCTTTGTTTCACAGATTACCAAGACCAAAGGATTCATTATCAGGTGGCCACTCTACTGGTGATAAGCCTCACCATATCCAGCATGGTATAAGCTGGCAGAACATAATCTCTGATGGCAGAGTCCTTCAGAACCCAGGGGTACTGCCATGCCACGATGAAGCATCAGTGAAGGATTTTGTGGAGACTAATAACCTTTTCCAAAGAAGAAAATTAGGCTAAGCCGGCATGACCTGCTCTCTTTAGAATCCACCTAAGTGCAGAGTTATCATTGTCTCGCTCATAAACCATCCTTCAATAATACTTTCTAGATTTTTGCCAGGAGCTGAAGTCAAATTCACTAGCCTATGGTTTAAAGAATCCTCCCCTTCTTGAGAACCAGGACAATATTTACCCATATCCGGTCCCAAATCACTTTTCTTGTTCTTCAATTCTGCAAATTACCAATAGCATCTTAGTAATCACACCTTTAAATTCATTTAAAACCCTAAGATGAGGTTTGTCGGGGTTTGGTGAGTTAAAAGACATGTAAGGTTAATTAAATGACAATTCCTTTACTACTTTCACATTTGCCATAGATTTGGTGTTGGAAAGAATTTCAGTTCCATCCTCCTCATTTTGCAGATATATTAATTAAGAGTGAGAAGTAAGGTCATTTGTCCAAGGTCATGAAGATTCTCTGATTCCAAATACAGCCCTCCAATTATATATGCTATATCTCCCTGCCTCTCCTCTTGGGTTTCAATTACCTATTAACCATTCTTGCTTCATACTTCCCACTTTAAAGATCATTGTTCAATGAAAACAAAGGTAAACTGAGGCACAAATTCTGAGCATGATCAATTTATTAGCAAAGCTAACAATTACCAATAAATTGGATCCAGGGCCCCTTAGTAACCAAGGACATTCATGGCAGAACACAGAGCATTCTTATAATCTAAAAAAGGGAACAAACCAAAATCCATATTCATGAGATTAATACACATTCATGACATTAGTGCATATTCATAGAATTTACGGGAATAATTTGTAGGCTAATTTGTAACATTAGTGCTGTAGGTGTTCCCAATTCCATGTGACTTTAATTAAATCAAACCTTGTCTTTCTCATTGGCTTGAGTGTCTACAATTAAGGAAGCAACTCATTGATATAGTATGAGAGCATCATAGAGTGTTTTGTAAGTTTCATGAATCTAAATGAGTCATTAACTTATGTACAAAAAGGGGGACTTTTAAGTTACACAGAAAAGGGGAAGTCTTATAAAACAAGTGACTTAGGCTCACAAGAGTAGGGAAATTAAACTTTAACAAGTTACTAATACAAACTAGTTTAATTAAGTTTAATAATTCAGAGCAGGCTTTAGCTAAAACATAATTCCCAATTTGCATTTCTCACCATCACTCTCCTTGATAAAGAAAACAGAATGAAAATGAGAACTGAGATCTTCCATCTTTCTGTCATTCATCATCATTATCACATCTATCCAAATAGCAGCTGATCATTTCTTTGATCTTTCTCTTGCCTCAAATATGATTTCTAAACCTCTCCTTATCATTCTTGGCATTTACTTACAGGTTTTGCTCATTCTGAGCACTGGCATTTCCAATGTTATTATAACAGGACTGAGCAACTCTTTTAATTTCATTCTCAGTAATTTGTCTTGCTTGAATCTTCTGTACATCTCTTTAGAAAACAAAATCACTTGACTTTTCCTTTGGGTTCCCTAGGTGGCATATCTATCTCTCTAAGCTTGTTTTCTTAATTTAGGGGGAATAATTTGTGTTTGTGATTTTATTCTTCAGAACATCCCATCTCTCTTGAGCCTTATTTTACCTATAAAATCTTATGGAGTGGAATCTTACCTAGTCTTTCTCTGATTTTCTAAAACTTTGCATCCCTGACATCTAAGATCAAACTCTTGTCAGTGTTCAGTCCCTTCACTTATCACAAAGGCTAGGGTTAGCGACTTCTCCCCACAGATCCCATTATTCTCACTTTGGCAACTAGTTCCTTTATAAATTGGTCAGAATCAGGCCAAGAGGAAATGAGTTTTTTAGATGCTGACCATAATGAAAAAAAAGAATACTAATGCCACAGTCTTTATGAATATCAGAAGTTCTGAAATTATTACAGGACCAGCTATAGTACTGCTTGAAAATAAGGTTTCACTGTTTTTAGTGGTATTATGATTTTACCTATGTGTATACTAATATAAAACAGGAAGATGTTAGATATGAAAGAATCTTAGTGATCATATAGCCTTCAGGCTCCTCATGAGCCTCATGATGAAACTCAGAAGCAATGAGTTCTTCTAGGAGAAATACCACAGCTAAATTTGAATAAGAATAATAAAATGACTACAATACTAACTGATCTAATAAAAAAATATGAAAACCATCCAAATTTTTTCTTTTGTGCCTTTACACAGATAGCACTCCCTCCTCAACTCTGCCTCTTAAGCTTCTTTCAAAGCAATCAGGTTACCTCCTCAGACCTTTCCTGATTCTACCCTACCCTCCTCTTCACTTATTAAGAATCTCCCTCTTTTGAAATGACTCTTACTTTGTATAGTATTTGTATTTATTTGTATATGTTATATTCTCCCATTAGATTGTAAGCTCCTTTAGGGAGAATCATTTCTTATTTGCCTATCCATTGCCAATGCCTAGCATTACATGTGTGGTGAAATGAATAGAAGTCACAAAATCAAGATTAGGTCATTCTCATTCAACTTTTCTAGTTAGTGAGACCAATTTGAGTATGCCTACTTGGCTTGGCACCAGGTTCCCTGCCCCACCTGGAATCCCCAATTTGCCCCTTTGGTGCCAGGAGTTCAAAGGAGGGGAACTCCACAAGCCCAGAACAGGCTGGGGCAGGAAAGAATTCCTGCTTTCAAGGGGATCTGGCAAAGGAAAGAGACAAGCAGAGGTTAAGATGAATGGAAAGGAAGAAACAGCAATGATAAAGTAGTCCAGACAGATAAGACATCAAATAGAAGTCGCTTTTCAAAAGTGAAGGAAGCTGAAATGCTGAAACCTTCTCGGCCATCAGATATATTGCCGAAGGCCACTCCTGCATTAAGACTGAAATGCTATAGAGGAACTTCAAGGTTGGGTTTCTCCCAACTGAGAGGACTTTATGAAATCTGAGAAAGATTGTTTCCATTTTAAATATGTTTACTATCCCACACACACATACCCCTGAATTGAGGGTTAAATTATGTATCTAGTCACGAGTAAATGTTTAACAACCAAATCTTTAGGAAATCAAAAAAATACAGAACATATTATTAAACTTAATATGAATTGTTAACATTTTATCCATCCTTTTTTAAAGTCTAGCAATCAACCAGACCCTGATTTGCAGACGCGCATTTGCCAACTTCTGGTATATAAATGCTCACGCTGAAATTTTAACCATTGGTTCTTTCAAGTAGGCTCTGACATGCCCCTATATCCAGATGGCTTGATCCCATACTCATTTCTTTACTCTCTCTAAGGGGAAGAGAAAGGACCAGTGGGAGAACAGGGGCCAAAACAAGTTAGACATCCAAGCGGGTAAGCTAGAAATGTGAAAAATATCTTGTGTCTCTAAAAGTCTTTTTTTTTTTGGAGACCTATTAGGGGATTGAATCCTAAAAGGAAAAAAAAAGAACAAGAGAGTCCTTAAGTGAAACTTATTATTTTGTGCTGACCATCTTCCAAATTCTAATGGAGTAAGAGATTTTCAAAAAGGAGTGAGAAGGAAAGGGAGTTGGATAGTTTTCTAAGCTTCCAGCAATTTGCCTTCAGATAAACATTACATAGTGGAAAGAACTCTAGACTGGGAGCCAGGAAACTGGGGTTCTAATCCCAGCTTTGCCATTAAATAGGTTTGTGACCTTGGCTAAGTTATTGAACTTCTCTGAGCTAGGGTTTCTCTGTCCGTATAATGAGACTAGATAATAGCCAGAGTCCCTTCCACTTCTAATGTTCTATGAATTATGCAAAGTCTCCGTGGAACATCCAGGCTCACTATAGGAACAGTCTATAATAATTTTGGGATGCTCTCCCAAGTTGATACTCCTGATAGAAACTAGGTCTACTATCCCCTTTCAATGACAGTGTTTATTTAAATGGGACAGCCAGCTGTCATGGTAACTGGTGAGACATCTTGGTTCCTATAGTCCATTGGTCTTCATTTCTCATATTTAGTCTCCTAAGACTGAAAGAAAAGATAAAAGGTCTCTTTGAGGACTTTCTTAGTCAATCCTTGAAGAATAGAAAGACCAGTAGATTTGGACCCAAAATTTCTTTTTTTATATATTTGTGGTTAGGGGAAAGCCCCTTTAGCTTTTGGAGGTTTCGTTTTGATTTGATTCAACTCAACAAACATTGATTTCACAATGCATTAAGGCTAAATTTCCTCATCTGGAAAACAAAAGGGTTGGATTAAACTATCTCTAAGGCCACTTCTAGCTCTATCACAATAGAATTTGAGTGGGTAAAGAACTCAGAGGCCTTCATTTCTAGAATATATAGAGAACTGAGTCAAATGTACAACAATACAAGTCATTCCCCAATTGATAAATGGTCAAAGGACATGAACAGGCAATTTTCAAAGGAAGAAATTAAAGATATCTATAATCATATGAAAAAATGCTCTAATCACTTTTGATTAGAGGTGTAAATCAAAACAACTCTGAGATACCACATCACATCTATAAGATCGGCAAACATGACAGAACAGGAAAATAATAAATGTTGGAGAGGATGTGGGAGAGTTGGAACACTAATTCATTGTTGGTGGAGCTGTGAGCTCATCTAATCATTCCAGAGAGTGGTTTGGAACTATGCCCAAAGGGCTACAAAAATGTGCATACTCTGACCAGAAATATTGTTTATAGGACTGTATCCCCAAGAGATCATAAAAATGGGAAAGGGTCCCACATGCACAAAAATACTTATAGCAGCTTTTTTTGTGGTGGCCAAGAACTGGAAATCAAGAGGATGCCCATCCATTGGGGAATAGCTGAATAAATTATGGTATATGAATGTAATGGAATACTATTGTGCTATAAGAAATGATGAACAAGAAGACTTCAGAGAGACCTGGAAAGACTTGTATGATCTGACGCTGAGCGAAAGGAGCAGAACCAGGAGAGCTTTGTGCACGGCAACAACCACAGTGTGTGAGAGTTTTTTCTGGGAAACTTGGATCTTCATAGCAATGCAAGGACTTAAAAAAAAAATTCCCAATGGTCTTCTAAGGCAAAATGCCTTCCATATTCAGAGAAAGAACTATGGAATTCAATTGCAGAATGTAGCGGATCATTTTGTGTGTGTGTGTCTGTGTGTGTGTGTGTGTGTGTGTGTGTCTGTGTGTATTATGTTTTGGTTTGTTATATGATTTCTCCCATTTATTTTAGTTCTTCTACACAGCATAGCTATAGTGAAAATGTATTCATTAGGAATGTATGTGTAGATCCTATATAGAACTGTATGTCGTCATGGGGAGGGAGAGGAGTGGTGGGGAGTAGATAGGGGGAAAAATATCTAAGTTTTACGGTCATGACTGTAGAACATCAAAAATAAATAAAATGATTATATTAAAAAAAAAATTCAGAGGCTTTCAAGTCTAACCTGGATAAGAATCCTCAGTGTTTAAAAAAATTTCCCAGAGAAATTTTAACTCTGGGATGAATAGGAAAAATTGAATTCAATGAACCTATATTCATGAAAGACTACAACATAATCTTATGATTTCAAGAGCTGTGAATATTCCTGCTTAGAGATGGAGGTTGGAGAATAGGGTGGGGGGAAGGCAGGGAAAGTTACTGCCCAGTCAGAACTATAAATATAATGGTCCCAGTTGGGTGAGGCTGACTGGACTCTCTGACCTCAATTTATACTTCCTGCCTCACATCCTGTCATTGGGTTACTTTTCTTTCCAGAGGGGCATCTGTTGCCCAAGCTGACACTCATATCTAGTCCAGTGGGGTACACTGAGGTTCATCTGGGAAAACTCAAAGGCTGAACTTTTTGGCCTCCAATCCGACCAATCACACAATAAGCCACTGGCAACCCATGTAGTAGTCAATGGAACCAATGCCGTCTATATAAGGCTGTGAAAAAACAGAATCCAAATAGAATCTAATCAACCCTAAAAATAAATACCTTGATCTGCCAGTGTCATGTCCCTGAATTAACCTGTCACTCCGATCCAATGGATTGACATTCATTTCGTTTTGTTCTCATGAATCATATCATAGGCTCAGTCCTTTGGTTCAAGTGACCTGGAAGTCAAGGTCCCTAGTTCTTTGCCCGCATGAAGGGACTTCAAAGCCAATCTGTGTTTTTCTTCTTTTGTGCCTGTCTGCTTTCCTGGCATTCTCACTACTGGCTAAGAACCCCAAAGGACTCCTGCCACGGGTCCTGCTGGAGAATGTGAGGGAGATTTATAAGCTGTGAGCTCATGTTTACTTCCCATTGACTAATGACTTGTCCACACTGCCACATCAGATGCCCTGATTTCAGCTGAAAGTGTTTACTTGAGAGAAAGAGAGCACTTCAGGGGACATGTTGGGTTATTTGCTGAAATGTGTAATGCGTCAAGAGCCAAGGTGTGGGTTTCAGGGGGTCCCTCTTCTTACCCCATTCCTACCTCTTACTCCTGACTATTCTGATTCTCAGCCTTTTGAGAATAGAGTTTGAATGAACTGAATTTGATTTCTCGTCTTCATTCCAGAATTAAATTTCAAAGGGAAAGTTTAAAACATTTGATTACAATGTGACCCTGAAGCAGAATCATATTTCTGCTGCTTCTTGTGAATTTCTTATGGATCATGGGCCATGCTTTCTGTTGTGGCATCTAGCAAAAGGTCTTTTTAGGATCATGGGATTTTTAGAACTGCACAAGCCCTTAGAAATCATCCAATCTAGTCTTAATTAACTATTTTTTGTGTCGTGGACTTTTTGGCAATCAGGTGAAGTCTATGGATCTCTTTTCAGAATAATGCTTTAAAATCATGAAACAAAATATGTAGAATTAGAAAGGAAACCAGTCATATTTAAATATAATTATTAACATATTAAAGAAACAATATCACAGATCCAGGTTAAGAACTCCTGATATAGTTCAAGTCTAACCTGACTAAGAACCCCTGATGCTTAAAAAAAATTTCCCAGAGAAATTTTAACTCTGGAATGAATAGGGGAAACTGAATTCAATGAACCTATATTCACAAAAGACTCATTTTGCAGATGAGGACCATAAGGTTGGTGAAAGTGGAATGAGTCGTCCAAGGTGAGACAGGTAATATGTGCCCAAATCTTCTGACTCCAAATTCCATTGTACATTTCATTATACCATCCTTGCTTCCTTTGCACTTTCCACTCTTGATCATTTAAGTTATAGGCAAGGGTATGCTAGTAAATGCTTAACAATCAGCTTTTCAGAAAAGAAAAATACATGCAAGTCACACTTTTTAGCTGAATCTACCTTTTTTTATATTTCCTCCATCACTTCCTAAGTCTAAACAACCAACAAAACATAATAAAAAAACAATAAATCAAACTCTGGATTTATAACACTTGCTAATTTCCAAGGTGTAAATGCTCACGCTGAAAATTTAACAAGTGGACAGGTACGAGCTGACTCTGGTACACTCCTAGCATGCAATGGAAACAATCTGCAGATCACATATAGAAGGATGATATTAAAAGTTAGGATAGCAATATTATATAATAGTATATGATATATTTTTATTTCATGCTGACAAATGAAAAATGGTTCCTGAAGAAGAGTAGGTAAACTGTGTCCTGAGGCTAACAGAACTAATGCCATTAACAACTGAGAAGAAAATCTAAGTTGCCTTTAAATACTGTTTATAGGATATACTATTTCTATCTCTTAGTTTTAGGAACCTCAGAAAATGATCAGACCTAATCTCTCCTTCCTTGCAGTAAATTATCACCTCCATTTTAAAGGGGATACAACTGAGTCCAAAAGGAATTAAGTGAGTTGCCTGAGGTCACTGTCAACAGCGTAAGTTAATAAAGTTTGTCATTTTTTAAATGCCCGAGGATTTTATTAAAGCCCAAGAAGGTACAGCTTTAATAAATACTTGTTGATTGATTGAGCTATGTGCCTTCTGGATAGATCCAGATAAAGTCACTGCTATATAATAATGACAATGCCAGGACTACCAAAGGGAAGGTCTTGATGAATACTCTTTTGATTCCTATCAATGTACACGCCCATCTGCTTTATATAGTCACACCCACAGTCCTTTCCACACATAAATGTGTATAAACTTGTCATTCCACAGATCTAGCTATTCTAGGCAGGGTATCTGGGGAGTTACTTTATGCCTCATTATGAGGTCTAAAATACACAACTTTTTAAGTTCCTAACTCAAAAAACACTGAATTTAGACTCTTAAGACCTGGATTCAAATCCTAGTTCCATTGTTTAGCACTTCAATGACATTGAACAAGTCAGTTCATCTCTCCAAGTCTATGCTTTCTCACCTGTAAAATAAGATTAGACTAGATGGTCTCTAAAATCCCTTGCACAGCTCAAAGTTCAATAGCTGTCATTTTAAAACTCCTAGAAAGCAGGAATGAAACTTAGCACAGAACTATCTACATAGTTGGAGAAGGCAATGGCAAACTACTCTACAGTATCTTTGCCAAGGTAACCCCAAATGGGGTAACAGAGTCAGATGCAGCTGAAAATGATTGAATGACAACAAAAATCTACCTAGTAAGTTCTCAATAAATACACGTTGAACAAACATGTTTCTCCAGAGGATAGAGAACCCAGTCATGATGGGATTCCATCAAAGTCTTAACTCCTACCATTGGAATAAAGACTTTTGTCAATCTGTTCTTGATTTCCTAAGGTTATTCTATTACTTTCTTGTGGTTACAAAATCATGGCAGATTTCTTTTCAAGTGAGAAAAGTAGGGCTGTGAGAGGGAAAGATGCTTGATAAAAGTCCCTCAGGAACCCAAGGAGAGAGCTGGATAAAGAATCTCAACTTCCAACCAAAGTCCAGATCTTCATCCAACCACAAGATGAGGGATTTTCCATAGGGACCTTTTCTTGCAACCATAAAGTCAAAACCAAGCAGCACCGGACAATGTGAAAGAGCAGCCAGCCATTCTTAACCACTTGGATCCAACTGTGTTGATAATTAGGCTAAAATATTTTGAGTGACTATGAATCTCATTTAGTAGTCCCTGCAGTGGTCCAGTACTTGATTCAATCAGCACAATGTCATCTACAAATAGTAACATCAAGAGGACCTCATCTTTCCCATCTGGATTCAGTAATAGACATCCTCCACAGTTGTGCAAATGTCATTGATAAGTAAATGCTTTTATTTTATGCTTCATTTTATATTTATAATCAAAGGAACATTAATTAAAGTTATCTCTCAGCTTTTAAGGAACTATATATGCTTTCAATATACCCAGGGGACACATTTTGTTGGAAAAGAGTTTTGCTCTACTAAAATATATGGTTGATACAAGTAGGTCGCAATATATCACCGAGGAGGAATTGTACAGGAAAAATGAAATAATGAATGATTCAAGAGTGATAAAATGCAAGCTCTTGAAGATCGTAGAGAATCTTTGAATACAGGTCTAATGAAAAGTAATAAGCATTCCCAAAAGCAGACTGGCTAAGATGACAGATATCACCAGAAGATTGACCACCAGGAGAAAAAATTTTCAGGCACAGCAATTCATTATATCAACAACTAAGGTATGGAGGGAGTTACGTCAATTAATTAAAGAAGTACCCACCAGGGTGCTCACATTTTTTGAAGGACACTAACAAATAGGACACATCTGCATGAAGGCAAAGAGAATACTTAGAAGACAGAAGTCCATATCATATGAGGTTTGAATGGGAAAAAAAACCAGAAGGTTTAGACTGGAAAAAGCAAATAGATGGGGAACAAGAGGTTACATGATAGAAGTCTTTAAGGATTTAAAGTACTGTCATGAAGAGAAAAGGATTAGAAACACTTTATTTGATCCCAGAGAGCAAAACTAGGAAGCTACATAGAAGCAGATAAGATTTGTTGAAAATCTTCAACTACCATGTGATCAGTTGTCAGAAACACTGAAGAGGGTTTTCCTGTGAAGGGTTGGGTTAAACTAGATGGCCTCTGAGGTACTTTCCAACTCAGAGATTTTGTAATTCTGTGAAGGTTTGAAGTCTCATTATCTCCTTCCCTTCCTTCCTCTTGAATTCATGCTTATCATCAAAATTCATGTCCAAAGTTCTTCATGAAAACTAGGGAAGTTGTAGCTACCTCAATTTACCTATACCATAATCATGGATCCAGCACTGAACACATCCTTCACTATAGTACAGCCCTACAAAGTAATGAGACAGGTCTCAAGATAGCATTAAATAGAATCATACCAGAGCTTGCTGTTGTTGTGTTCATCCTTCATTTTCGAAGACCATGCCATCAGAGAAATGATGACATGACTTACAGTTGATTTTGTTTTGAGTAAGAGAGAGTTGTCCTGGTCACCAGCCTCATTTCCCCTCCTGAGCCATCTGGATCCAGTAACCAGATATTCATCAGGAGATGAATGCCCAGGATGCAATGGGGGACCTTGGCCTTTTAGGCTAAGGCCTTTTCAGGTACTCACTTAGAGGGAGGTAATGCCCATTCAGTGAACAGGTGTCTTAAAGAAGGGGTCAGGGAATGGCCCCTTTAATGAGCAAAAAAAAAAAAAAAAAAAAAGACCTAAATCAAGCTGGAAGGAAAAGAGAAACAGTTACTATTGATAATCACTGTAAGCCAGGAGGGTCCAGGGAACAGTCATTAAGTGGAGCATGGGCAGGGACTATTGTTGTCTGATCTATAGGCTTCAGAGTGCCCTGGGTTTAAGGTTTCGAAGGAAGGGAGGGAGGGAGGGGGAGGGAGAGAGAGGGAGAGAGAGAGAGAGAGAGAGAAAGAGAGAGAGAGAGAGAGAGAGAGAGAGAGAGAGAGAGGAAGAAAGAAAGACACCTAGCAAGTAAGCCCCAAGTTGACAGGGCATCCTCTGATCATCCAAATTTACCTTCCTTTGGAGAGGGGAAGGAAGGGGAGAGGGAGACAAAAGTGAGACGATGAGCTGAGTTACCGGGCTAGCTGGGTCCCCATTCAGGCAGCTCAGTCTACTCACAGGTTGTGTTCATCCCTCATTTTCAAAGAAGACCATGCCATCAGAGAAATGATGACGTGACTTGTACTTGACTTTGTTTTGAGTGAGGGAGGGCTGTGCAGGTCATCAGCCTCACTTTCTCCTCCATACCAGAGCTATATGTGACTTCAGTAGATCTGTGACTTCAATGTGGGTACTTTCTACAGCAGTACAATTTGTCACCAATGCGGGCCATCTCATCCTGTGTCATTCTTGTTTGTGTCCTTCCATAAATTGTCCACATGAAGACCACCTTATGTACTGCCTGGGAATGGAGGGAGAGGAGCATAGCTTAACCCTAAATTTCTTGATATTGCATGGACATTAATGGTGTACATAGGCTAACCACTGGTATGACTCAATCTGGCTACACAAAATCCCTTCTCCTTTTCTGGTGATACATTTCCCTGAGGATGTCCTTTACATTCTCTCACATTCTTCACTGGTAATATGTTGCATTCCACCAACATCTACCATGTTATCTTTCCACTGCCCTTTGGTTGGCCTACACCCTCACTGGAGATTGTGAAATTTCAACTCGACTACCTGCGCGATGTTAGACAAGTCAATTAAACCTTTTGGGTGGGGATGACACGTTACATCTCTTAAAATGAACATTCTTAGCGATTCATTTCTGATAGCAATAAACTAGAGTCTTACTGTTGTGCCTTCCTCAAGTGTTCTTAGCCATGTTCAGCATCCAGGGAGTGGTACTGTCTTAGAGGTGAAACTCTGCAGTACTTGGAGAAGTTGGAAGAAGCCCCCTTATCTGGGGGCCCCTTTGGATGCCTCTAAAAGATGTCCTAGATGGAATTCATGCTTTGAATAGGAATGAGAAGAGATGATCTCTCAAGTCCCTTTTAGTTGTAAGGTTTTATAATGATGAAAATAAGTCTCCCGACGTGATCTTACTGAGACATTGGGTCAAAGTTCAAACAAGCCAAGATTCTCCTTTCAAGGCCACTCCTGGCCCTGGTTCTAGTTGAAAAAGATCTTCCCCTTCACAGGAGACTAGATTTATGGTAGTGTTTGGCACAGGCCCTGACACATAGTAAACACGTGAGAATTGCTTATTGGATGACCAGCTTATTACTTTCCCTCTTTAAAAATATTTTATTGCTGTCTTTTGTTTTTATAGCACCTCCATTTCCAAACGTATCTCTCCCCTTCTCCTACTTAGAGAGCTATACCTTGTAAAATAAAAAGAGAGGAAAAATAGAAAAAAAGCAACTTAGCAAAATTAAGCAACACCTCAACAGAGTCTGACAGTCCGAGTTCCCCATCTCTGCAAAGAAGGGAAGGTGGTGCATTTCTCATCTCTTCTTCAGGACTAGTCATTATAATTATGTGTCATCCAGTATTTTCTATTACTGTTGTTTATTATTATTTATTATTCTTTCTTTATTATGACCTTACCATGGTCATAATGTATATTTTCCTGGTTTTCCTTACTTCACTTTGAATAAGCTAGGTGATGCAATGGCTGGAATGCCAGTCCCAGAGCCAGGAAGACGAGTTCAAATGTGAACACAGACACTTACTAGTTGTGTGACTCTGGACAAGTCACTTAACTTCCATTTGCCTCAGTTTCCTCATTTGTAAAATGAGGCTAATAATAGCATCTACCTCCTAGGGTTGATGTGAAGATGTAATCAGATAGCTATAAAGCACTTAGCACAGTGCCTGCCATGTTGTGAACGCTAGCTAACATTTTCACTATTATTATCAATTTATGTATCTTTCCACATATCTCCAAATTTTCATGTACATCACTCCCTACACTGCAATATGGAATACCATTCACATACCACAATTTATCCCACTGTTCCCCAGTCAATGGATGTCCATTTTGGTTTTAGTTCTTTTCTGCTACAAAAAGCACAACTATGAATGTTCTGATGGACCTTTCTGTCTTTGACTCCCCTGGGAAGTCTAGCAGTCAGGCAGAGGGACCTCTGAGTGGAACAGAACTGACCTTTTATTCACTTTCTTAGTATGATTCCAAACTACTTTCCAGAATGATTAGACCAACACATATCACCTACTAACAGTATGTCAAGGTGCTTGCCTTTCCACAGTCCTCAATGCCCATCTTTTGTTATCTTTTTTATTATTTTGTTATCTATTTTATTATTATTAGCTAGGTGTAGAAGAAAAGCTCTTGACTGCTTTGATTTGCTGATTTGCTTATTTTCTTATTATTAGTGATTTGGAGCAATATTCCATATCTTATAGCTACTTTCATGAAAATCTAGTGAACCAAACTTCACAATTAGGATTTTTTTTTAAGATGGGAAGGGATGGAAATGAGACAGGGTGGGGCTAGTTATACAGGAATGACTTAAGAGCAAAAGCCTCCCCAGAAGACCTCACTGTAAGTACCCCTCCCTTCATTCCACCCAGTAAAAAGCTACCCCTTCTGTATACTCAATTAAGAATGAATTCACCAGAAAATTTGATTCTAGAAGGATATTTGTACCAAATTTTAAAAGTAGACAGTGAATCAATGTCAAGTTTCCTAAGAAAGCTACTACTTTCCCTACAACCTTCACAATCCTTGTCAGTCAGAGTCACCGTTTGAAGGTAACTCCTTTCTTTATAGTCTCAGTCAGGTTGCGTGGCTGCAAGTGTCTGGCCATTACATTCAGCATGAAGGACTTAAGCTTCTGTGTTGTCTTTGGGCCCATTAGCTCCAAAAAGAAAACGCAAGAGGCTGATTCAAACTGGCTATGTTCTCCTCAGGGAGCCAAGTGGCTATTTCTAAGTGGCTGTGCTGACAGATGGAAAAGCCAGGCCTTTTCTTGGACTACCTAAAAGCCTTGGAAACCCTGATTGACTCTATCCCATTTTGCTTCATTGCTTCCCAACTTCAAGAATTCATGACTCCATCCATGCGGGCACTACTTCCACCAGTGCCATCCCTTTATTAACCCTTAGTAGACTCTTTCATAAGGTGCTATGGCCAAGAGGATGAAAAAACCCCATTCTCTGCAGGGTAACTCTCTTGAGGATGAACCTCTCTGAACTTAGCTAGGTGCCTTCTTAGATGACAATCAATCTGTCACCATACACGAGATCTTTCCAATGTGGTAGAGACAGCCAGAGTTTGCATTCAGTGGTTATTGCTCTGGAGAATTCAGAATCACCTTCATGCCACAATGAGGCATTAGAGCACGTCTTAGTTGGAGCATCTCCTTTTCATTTCTTTTTTCAATGTGTCTGACTTCTACCCTTACATATTCTCTTCTTATCTTACTGCACTGACTTGTTTTCACTTAGATGTTTCTTTATTCATATCCTCAAATTAAATTTGGCCTAGTTGGTGTGTGTTGTATTTAGTATACAATATTAAACTGTTAACTCCTTAAGGGTAAAAACCGGGCTTTCCATTTCTTTAGTATCCCCTCCTTTCATAAAAACAGTCAGGGGGAGAAAGGGGAAGGAGAATGTAAGGATATACGTCAGGACCCAACCAAAAAGATTCCATTTTTCTCCAAGGCTACAGGTCTTGCTTCCATTTGCCTGGGAAGGAGGGGCAACACTATCCTGAAATGTGTCACCTCAATACAGGATTAATCCCTAAAAAACCCTAGAGAGTCCTAAAGTTAATGTCAGCTGTGCTCCATTCACACCTCCCACACAATGTTACCACATGGCCACTTGACCTTTCATTCAGCACTTCACTTGACTTCCTTAGCCCTTTCCACACATATACTGTCAGGTCCAAGAAACCTTTATATGAATTTATTTGTATGGAAAAAGTTAATCCATACAAAACAGGAAGAGTACAATGAAATTTAGAGAGCATGAAAATAATCTAATTACTTGACCCACTGGCCTGCTTTAGACTTTATTTAAAAATAATTATTATTGATATGGTAGCACTTTAAGACTTACAAAGCACTTTACATGTAATCTCTTTCGATCCTCACAACAATCCTATAAAATAGGTGCTACTATTATCCCTATTTTATAGATGAAGACACTGAGGTTAACAGGTTAAGTCTTGCCCAGCATCACATAGCTATTAAGTGTCTGAAGCAGGATTCCAGCTGAGGTCTTCCTGATTACAAATCCAGTGTGCTTGCAACCACTTCATCTAGCTGCCCTATTTTAATCCATTTAGTTTCTTCTTAATCCCCCAAGGGGTCAGCTCACATAGAAAAACCTGCAAGGTCATCTTGAGCCAGGAAAGATCTTTCCTCTCTAGTTCTTCTGCTAGAAGGGCCAATTTCTCTTTTTCCTATAATTCTGTGCTAACTCTGGCTCTATCCAATTTTTTATTCCCTTAGATTTATCCTCTGGTACATATTTATCACCTGTGTGTGTTCGTCCTTTGTTGCTGAAGAAGACCATGACATCAGAGAAATAATGACATGACTTGCACTTGACTTTGCTTTGAGTGAGGGAGGGCTGTGCAGGTCACCAGCCTCACTTCTCCAGAGCCATCTGAATCCAGTGATCAGATATTCATCAGGATGACTGGAGATGACCCAGGATGAGGCAAGTGGGGTTAAGTGACTTGCCCAAGGTCACACAGCTAGTGAGTGTCAAGTGTCTGAGGTGAGATTTGAACTCAGGTCCTCCTGACTCCTGCACTGGTGCTCTATTCACTGCACCACTTAGCTGCCCCTTATCACTTGTACCCTTCATTCAACCAGTAGGGAATAGCCATCACTATACAGTTAAGCCCTAGTACTCTGCCTGCACACGTGACCCCTATCCATTTATCTCTTGTCCTTGAATTTCACTGCCTATGCTCCTATGCATAGATTCCTAATTGTCTACTTTGCACTTGGTATGTCTCCTAGTAACTCTCAGGATGTGGAAGAAAACTGGATTCTGATTCAAAGCCATAGGCACTCTATTGAACATCCATGTCTAACCTCATTTTCTTGGCTGAAAGTTATAGAAAACACACATTTAGATATAGTGCCTGATAGTATGGAATGTACTGAAAGATGTTGTTGATGGAATTAGCAATTTGCAGCCTGGAAAGAAAACGAATGCTGAGCTTCCACAGCGTGCAGAAAAGAAACTTTTTTTCCCCCTGATACTTTCCAAATGTTGAAGAGACTCATGACATCCTTCTCTCCCCAGTTCATGATTATAATAAGAAAGATCAACTTTTTACAGATATGTAGAATAATCACTAAGAAAAAGTGAGCTGGAGGTACAGGGAGTGTGGAAGCCGTCTGGATACTTTAAAAACTGAAGAATATTAAAAAAAAAAAATAACCAAGCCAAGCAGATAAAAAGAAAAGGATATATCTTCCTTATTTCTCAGCAGGGGGAAGAGTCTACAAGTTTGCTCTACTAGAAAAGGAAAAAAAGCCATTTCTGAAGGCTATTTTTCACACTGGAAAAGGACTGAGGATTTATCATGCACCCATCAAACTAGCCCATGGACACAGGACAAATGAACACAGCTTCTGATCGTGGGAGGTTAGTGATATACCTCCTCCCCCACATGGCTGCCTCCATTATGCAGCAGCTCTGCAATAAGATTAAAATGTGCTTGTCATTCTCTCTCCCCCAGATAACTGAGCTTTGTTTAAGATCCATTTATATACTTAGGCTTATACCTTAGAGAAGACTATATAGTTCAACTGCTGGGTTTTAAATATCATTTGTTAATAATGTTCCCTTTGCTGACTTGCTAAGAAGTACCTACTGACTTCATGTAACGTGGGCAAGCTTTTAAAAAGACTCCAGCATTTTTTTTAGGTAACCACCTATGGAACAAACCTGTACATTTTTAAGCACCCACTATGTGTAAAATTCTGCTAAGCATCTCATGGGGATATGAAAATGAAAAATGACATGGTCCTTGCCCTTGAAGAGCTTAAAATCCAGTGAGGGAGGAGAACAGAATCGCAGCATGTATATAGATAAGAGAACTTATTTTATTTTCATTTTTAAAAATAGATTTTATTCATAATTTTTATTTTATTCCCCTCCCATAACTGTCCCTCTTCTTCCCTCGCAAAGATCCACATCTTAAAACCAAAAATTCTTTTAAAAGGTGAAAAAGAAAAAAATTTAGCAATACTGAACATTAATCCCCCCCCACACAAATACATTCCTTACAATGTTGAAGATATTTTTTTACTAGGCCTGTGATTCACAAATATTGAAAACTCCTGGTGGAGAACTAACTCTCTTCTGCAATAATGTTGAGCAATTCTACATTTTATAGTCCTGGATGAGGTTAAGTGACTTGCCCTGAGGCACATGGCCAGAACCTGTTAGAGACCAGACTTGAACCCAAGCCTTCTCGATAATAAGTTTAGATCTCTCTCCACTATGCCATGCCTTTAATGGTAGAAGAAGAAGGTGAAAAATGCAAAGAAAAAAAACCTAGACAATTTACTATAAGAAAATTTGAGGAAGAGATTGTTTTTAGCCGGGGCAGGAAGGTATAGGAAGAAAAGGTTCCTAACTCGGGCATACAAAGGAGATGTTAACAGGTGGTGATGTGGAGGTGGTACAGGTCAGGCTAAGGAAAATAAAATGGTCCAGTTTGACTAGAACTTGTATGTGAATCCCATGAAAGAAGACCAGAAAACAGAAGTGAGTGAGATGGTGGAGAGCCTGAAACACCTTGCTAAGGAAGTTTATGACTCAAATGTTGTAAGTTATTCCTTCTCTGACTATGGATTCTAAGTCCCTTGGGGAAAGGGTTGTGTCTTAATCATCTTTGTACCTTCTACTACCTAAGGAAACAGCAGAATCTTATACATTTGTTGTTCAGTTTTTCAATCATGTCTGATCTTTGTGACCCCATGGGATTTTCTTGACAAAGATACTGGAATGGTTTACCATTTCCTTTTCCAGTTTTATGCAGGCAGGGGTTAAGTGACTGGTCCAGGGTGGCATTTGGACTGTGGTTCTTCTGACTCTAGAGCTCAGGGCTTTAGCCACTGTGCTAGCCAGCTGCCCTATCTTGTACATTTTGGTCATTTTTCAGGTATATCTAATATAGATCTGCCTCTATTTGTAGTTTTCTTGGTAAAGATACTGGAGTGATTTGCCATTCTTTCTCCAACTCATTTTATGAATGAAGAAACTGAGGCAGACAGGGTTAAGTGACTTGCCCAGGGTCACACAGCTAGTAAGTATCTAAGGTTAGATTTGACCTCTGGTCTTTCTCACTGCACCACCTGGATGCCCATATTATACATAGTAAGTACTTAATAAATATTTTCGGAGTTGAACTGCATTGAATATTTCCAAGTCTGTCCTAAAGAACTCTCAGAAAAAACAGGTCAAGAGTTAGCCACTTGTGGGTTGAGCTGTAAAACTGTTCTGCACTTATGTATCTCAGTGCTTTTGGATTTCTCCTTATCTGGCCCACAGGACAATGAGAAGATTACCTTTCTTTCTCCCCACAGACAGTACACATTCCTATACATTTGTTGATTTGTCCATCACAAAAACACAGAATTATGTAAATGGATATGTGATCCCAGAACTCATTTTCTAGTCTTCTTAGAAGAAAAAAAAAAGAAAACAAAAAACTAGTCACTCCCCATAAGGAAAGGAGCACCCAGGAGCTAATAGCCCAAAGCACCAAACATTTATCTCCCCCAATAGTAATACAATAATGCAATACAAACTACACAAACTAGTGGACCAGTGGGCTCTAGCTACCCGCAAAATAGCAGAAACTAGCTGATCAAATTATTAAAATAGTTCATTTTGGGAAATTCTATGTCTGTGGTTTGAAGGAGGAATCCTAGAATGCATTCTGAAGAGAAAAGCCTCTGCCAAGCCATTATTTATAACTGTGTAACCATGACAGCCAATCTGTTCCATTTAGTTCAGCTTAACAACCTCCACCAGTCATGATTCAGGGAAAAGTAGGCTGAGTGGAACAGCCTACTTGTGTGCGGGGTGTTGAAAGAACAGTCACCTCTCTATGGGCTTATGACCCAGTCCTGCTTTTTGTGAGGATGAAAAGACTTCTCAGAAATGCTTTGCTGCTAAACTGGATAATCTAGCAGAGTTTAATGTTCTGACTCCTTCTCCCATGCTAGGATATGTGTGTGTGTGTGTGTGTGTGTGTGTGTGTATGCATGCAGTGCACCAGGAATGGCTTTCCTGTTTGTCACTTGTGTTACAACTTCACAAGAAGAGTGGTCCTAGGGGGAAGAGGCTCCTTTTACCCTCCATCCCTCCATCACCAAGTCACCATCACCACCAATGACCACCACAATTACCATGACTGCCAACAACAACCACCACCAACCCCAAAACCAAGAATAATCATCACCACCACCACCATGACCGCCACCAACCACAAACACCACCATCACAACAGTCTAGCAGTGGTCCCTCAATCCCTGCCTCTCCTCTCCAAGAAGGAAGGGAGAAGACACAAAATGGACAATCATCTCAGGTTTGTAACCTTGGTGTTATCCTTGACTCCTTGTCTTCCCTTACCCCACATACATCAGTTGCCAAATCTAGCTGTTTTTAATCTTTACAACATCCTCTCACAACTGACCCCTTTTTTCTCTTCCCATAGCCACTATCTTAGCTTAGTTCCTCATGCCTCTTGCCCAGTTTATTCCAAAGGCCCACAATTGGTCTCCCTGCTTCAAATCCCTCAACCCTTCAGTCCATTCTCCATTTTGCTGCCAGAGTGATTTTCCTCAGTCACAGATGTGAGCATGTCACTCCCCTACTAAGTCAAAGTTGGTGGCTCTATTTGGTTTTTAATCCCTTCACAACCTGACCCCAACCTATCTTTCCAGTCTCATTAAAAACTGCTCCCTATCTATGATCTGTGACCTAGATTCTTCACATATGACACTCAGTCTCTTATACTGATACTTTCTCAGTGGTCATCTCTCATGTCTGGGCTTCTCCTCACTTTCACCTCAAAGAATCCCTCTCTTCCTAGAAGATTCAGGCCATCCCCCACCTTCTCTAAGAAGCTTTTTCTGAGGGTCTTCCCTCCCAAACCACCAAATACTTGGTATTTATGCTGTAAATACTATTATACGTACACTTTTCTCTTCCATTTGAACATGAGCACCTTTAGAGCAGGAATTGTTTCATTCTTTGTATTTGTATTCCCAACCCTTAGCACAGCGTATAGCACATAGCTGAAGTTTAATAAACGCTTATTGGTCATATTGATCAATCTTTCTGAACCCTGGGGAAAAGTACAGAAAACATCTGTCTGTTTTTATATCTGATGCCCAAGTTAAACTGTCTGTGACCAAACCCTACAGGACAAAATGGTTCTCTTCTACATTTCCACTCATAGGAAGTGGGCATGGCAGTGACCTGTGACAACTATGCCATTTGTCGACACTGAAAATGGATGCTTGGGCCAAATTTAGGCATGTATTATTATTTGGCAACCTCTGTTCTAGGAAAATCAAGCTCACTGATTTCTTCCTCTCAAGTCATTTGCAGCAAATATTTAAGTCACAATCTTTCAAACCACTTCAGTCAAACAGCCATTTTAAAAATAGGTTATCACTATGAAGACAGAAACCATTTTAATTGAAGCTACCAATAAAGGAGGTAACACAATGATCAAGTGAATTTAATCTGGGTGAAGGGCATTTTAGACAATTACCACTATCCCTCTTAGAGTAAGTGAAAAGATGTGACTTGTTATTTAAACCAAGTCAGAGCATCTCAGTTGTTCACTTGGCATAACCAAGGCCTAGACTCTAACAAACTGGCTTTAGACTAAGTACAAAAATTCATTGATCAATTTAGAATTGACATCAAACTATTAATGCCTACTGATTGGGTCCAGATATTGACCCAATTAAGGAGTGGACTGCAATAAACCTAAAAGTGAGCTCATATAATGCAATTAAGGGAGTCTTTTTTAAAAACCATTGGATAAACTGGTAATGAGGAATTTTATTCAGATAGGTCAAGGGACTAGTCTCACCCTGATGGGCATGTATAAAACTAGGAAGCAGATTTGGAATCCCAGATTTTAGTATCTAATTACTTAGAGGTGGAAGCCTCTAGCCAAACTCATGAGAAAGAATTGCTAAGAGAAGGAAGGGGGTGGAGTGGGGACAGAGCCTCGGTGTCAGGGCCCTCTTCCCCACTCCTACCTCTACCTTGGCTGGAAGAGAATCTTTTTTTAATTAATTAACTAATCTTTAGTTTCCAACAATTACTTCCATAAGCTTTTGAGTTTTAAATTTTCTTCCCCTTCCTCCCCCCCACCCTTCCCAAGACCATGTTCAATCTGATATTGACTCTACATGTCATGTTAGTCATGTTGTAAAGAAGAATTAGAACAAATCAAAGCAACCATGAGAAAGAAAAAACAAAACAAAAAAGAGAGCAAAGAGGAAATAGTGTGCTTCGATCTGCATTCAGACTCCATAGTTCTTTCTCTGGATGTGGATGGCATCTTCCAACATGAGTCTTTTGGAGTTGTCTTATATTCTTGCATTGCTGAGAAGAGCTAAGTCTATTAAAGTTAGTCATCACACAATGTGGCTGTTACTGTATACAATGTTCTCTTGGTTGTACTTACTTCACTTAGCATCAGTTCATATAAATCTTTCCAGGTTTTTCTGAAGTCTGCCTGTTCATCATTTCTTACAGCACAATAGTATTCCATTATATTTATATGCCACAATTTGTTCAGCCATTCCCCACTTGATGGGCATCCCCTCAGTTTCCAATTCTTGGTCACCACAAAAAGAATCACTGTAAATATTTTTGTACATTTGGGTCCTTTTCCTGTTTTTATGATCTCTTTGGGATACAGACCTAGAAGTGGTATTGATGGATTAAAGGATATACACATTTTTATTGTCTTCTAGGCATAGTTCCAAATTGCTCTCCAGAATGCATTAATGTTTCAATTTTTCTACACCTTCTGCTGGAGGAGAATCTTATGAACTATGAATCAGAGGATTTAGACTGTCCTCAAAACATCCTGGGGCCATCTGTGGCTGGTGGCAGTGTCTCCATGGGGAAACATGATGAAGAGAGGTATGTTCAAGACTCTTCAAGAAGTTCAACAAAAAAGCTACGCCATACATAAGGAGAACATCTTCAGAACTCTCATAAAAGGACTACTGAGAATTAGCTGAGTTACCTACTTTCATACATACCTTCTCAGCTTGAGCACACATTCTTTTGGACTCTGTATTGGTTTGGAGAATATGTCACACACTTTGGGGTGGGGGAATGTTTTATACCAACTGTTCTTACTATTCCACTTCTGTAAATATTCCTTTCTGAAAGCTAATTGAATCAACCTGAATAACTGATAACAATTGATAACCAGAGGGGAAGGACATCACCAAGTGATTGTGAACTGTGATCTCCCAGTTCCTCAGAACTAGCTCTGGAGTTCTGGGGGATGCACTTACTTGAGCTCTCTCTGGGAATAAATTTGTTCTACAAAGTTTGGATTCAGTCAAAGGGCCACAGCAGAGGAGCTAGGGGGCACATATATCTTTTAGGAATTCGCTATACCAGGGAAATAACAATTCCAGTTCCTAACCCTCATATATTATCAATGATTCCAAAGTAAAGTTTCATTCAGCAGATTCCAATTAACCTACTTTTTCTTCCCTCAATGATTCCATGAGCCTGCTTTTTCTTTCTAATTCAAACCAATCCCAGAATCCCAGAGTCATTATTGTTCAGTCTTTTAAACTCCATTGAAATTTAATCAACACTTCAAGTGTACCTGGACGCCATCAATCTCGAACAAAATGCACAATCCAGAACAGGCAAATGAGATGAAGGAAGGATTTTTTTTCAGGAACTCCCAGGGAATGTGGACTGAAGAGCATTGCCAAGATTTAAGTAACTGCCTAATTTCTTCCATCCTCCAGATACCAGACACACTGAGACATAAAGGAGACATGAGGAATGCAGGTGTGTACACCCTGGGCCCCAGGCATGTTGCAACACTGCTGAGTAGGCCACAGAAACTCCATTCAAATAAACCTTAGGACTTCCAGAAGACACTAGTGGCAACTGCTGCCAAGGGCCCATGATGTAAAATAGATTGGTATCATACAACAGGATCTCTATAGAAGAGACAAATCAAAATAGTAGCCTTTACGGTACATATGCCAAGTCCAAAGCTACACCACCCTATTTTTATAGGTATTCTTTTAAAATTGTTTCCTGGGAGGTAAATAAGAAAGGGGGGGACTCTGTGATCTTAAGCAAGTCCCTTCCTCTCTCTGAGCCCTGTCTTTAAAATGAGGTGTACTAGAGTATATAACCACTAGGGTGCTTTTCACTTTCTTAATCTCATGATTTTATATCTCCAGGCTTCAGGAGAATGCAATAAAGAAATAGGGATGGCCCACAAAAGCTTGCTCCAACCAACATCATTTCAGGATAGCAACATTAATACAATAAAAACACACTTCACCATAAAGTTGTAAAACCAAGCTATAAAGATGTCAAGAAAACCAATCATTTATGACATTGTTCCTAGGGTGCTAATTCAACACTATTATATCTAACATTCTGTTTTTGCAGAACTAATTTATGATATTATGTGGGCTATGCCTACAGAAATAAATGAAGGAATCAGAGATGGTAACCAGCATTCTCACCACTCACTATACCATGCCACCATCACTGTCTCTTTCCAATCCTTTTAGTTTAAGGGGAAGGAATTATACACCACATAATCCTCAATTTAGCAATAAAAAAGTAAAAATATGGAGAAGCAAGAGAACACAAAAACCTTAAGGGGACCCCTTAAGGAGTAAGCCAGTTCCTACCTCTGACCCTGGTCAAGATGACTTTTCAATCCCCTTCAAGAAGATGCATATCCGGGGAAAAAACTACTATAACCTCTACTGGGAACCCATTCTAGGATGGAACCTCAGTTTTCTCATCTGTAAAGTTCAACTTGATCATTTCTAAGATCTCTTCTAAATCTAAATCCTTTCATATTAAGACTTTGTAACCTTCACCAACGGGCAGTTCCTGTTCTCTTTTAAAGTACTTATAAAATGGTGCTTAGAATAGTAAAGAGTCATAGGTTATCTGAAAGAGCACTTGAAAGAACTAGAGATATTTAGCAAGGAAAAAAGACTTGACAGTTGTCTTCACATTTATGAGGAGCTGTCATCTGGAATAGGGACTTAATAGGAGCTTGCCTGCTTATTTATCATTTGCAATATTGTAATTATCAAGACATCCAGATATCTTCTAGTCATTTATAATGGGGGAGGGGCAAAACAATTTGACCTTCTTCCTCCTAATTATAGCTAGGACAATAGCGGGGCCCCACAAATCATGCAGAATGAATCGAGGAAGCAGCTTTCTGTTGTTAACAGCGTAAGGACAAGAAAAGATTGATGGGTCCATTTCTATTGGACTGACACCACTGGTGTAGCTCTGTGATTTAAAATTATTAAGTTCTATTTTCACTGTATAGGTTCATATTTGATGATTTCATAGGCTTATATTTTCCCCCAATAATGTTTTCACTTGTGTTAACGAAGTAAAAACTCTTTTTTTATACCCTAAAATCATCCTATATAAGTCTGGTCCTTTTCCTATATCACTGCCTTTGTTTAGCTCCTTGCTAGATCTCAGGACCGCTGCTTTTGTGTCAATAAAGTTCCCAATGGCTACCAAAAAAAAAAAACCCTCTCTTTTTCTCCCCTGTCTTTCCTCTATTCCCTATCTTCCCCATCTCTATGTCTATTATCCATCTCTCTTTTTTTGTGTCTTTCTCTGTTTCTGTCTCTCTTACTCTGTTTCTATATCTCTCTCCCCCCATGTCTCCATCTCCTTGTGTGTCTGTGTCTCTATGTCTCTCAGTAGAATACACTCTGAGAAGGGGATAACCATGGACCATGTGACTTGAGCAAAGGACCATCTTTCTACGGCTGACAGGATCCATATGATATGAAACTAGCCTGAGTAGTCACACACACACACACACACACACACAAATGGTAACCAGATTCTTTTCCTGGTTTTGGGGGTTTTTTTTGCCTCCTGTAGCATAATAGTGGCAAGTGATTGAGAGACCCCATGGGCAATAGAGAAGGAAGATATAACTATGACACATGCATACAATCTTTGACAACTGAAGTGGACACATTCAGAGGAATTTAAGCAATGTACCCACTTATTCCTGCTCCTTTTCTTTCTAACTCTATAGGTTAGGTGGAAGAGACAAGTGGCAAATTTGCATCTCTCTGTCACCATGTGGCTCATAACTTCTAAGCATGACATCTGGCATTGGAATTTGTGTAAGACAATCTAATTCTACCTTCCTTTCCTTAAAATAATATTAATGGATATTTGTATCTTTAAAGTTAGTATTAAAGGAGGACAGGTTCTCAATGTATAGACAATTGTTTTTAAAAAGATTTGCTTGTTTGTATAGAGCTAGAAATCTCTCTGAAATTCTATGTACAGTCTAGTTCTGTGGGGTTTATAAATAGCTTTTATCTTTCAAGGAAGCATGTTGAAGTTTTTGAAAGCTGAGTACATTGGCTGTCTTGGCCAAATGCAAAAGATCCCAAGGAGTTGGGAGGTGGGGTGCCCTAGGAGGGGTTATAAAAGGACTGGTACAGAAGCTTGAACCCAAACAAGCGAATCCCAAACTTCAACAGTCTGCATTATTAATATATTCCCAACAAATAGGAATCCTGCCTACTTCAAAAGCTATCTGTGACAAGGTGACTGGGAAGCAACTCTTAGTAAATATTTTGTAATTTTCATTTTCCCTCCTATTTATTGATAGTCTGCAATCATAACCCATTTATGCTTTATTTCCTCCCAACAACCCTGTATAGTAGTTAGTGTAAGCACTTTATCCATGTTTCAGAGAGATTAAGTTGCCATGTTATGTGCCTTCAAAGGAATGTATACTTACTATAGGGGACAAAAATATTTTTAAAACTCACAAAATAAGGCATTTTAAACATACGAATTATGTGTTTGGGATGAATGAGCTTTGACTATTTATTTTGGTATCTAAGGAAAACAAAACAAAATGCCCCCTGGAAAACAATAATTTAGTCACCTTCGAATCAACTTTTATGACAAATTTGGGGGTGGTTAAGAGAGAGATCTAGGTCCTCAAAACACAAGCTTCATGGGAGGAGGGATCCTGCTAAGTGGTGGGTTAGGGAAAAGGGGGTGGAGAAGTGCTCTGGGGAATATTACTATTTTAATATTAAAGTATTTTTAATTTAATTTAAATGTATAATTAAATTCAAATAGTATTCCTATTTTAATAAGAAACTACTTATATAACATACTTCTATCAAGCTACTACAGAGGAAACTAATAATTCTTACCAAATTGGTGTTAAATTCAGTTGTTTCTGCCAACTAAAGGAGTACAAGTAAGCTATCCTGCCCTCTAACTATCAATATCCTGGTTTTAATTACACTAAGGGGAGGAGGAGGAGGAGGGAAGGAAGAGAAGCAGGGTAGCCAGTTCTATAGGGTATGAGCCGGCTAGCTTAGCAGTTTCCCTTCTACCTGCCTAGCTCCTTTTTACATGGACAGCATCACAACCAGAGGCAGCTGGATAGTACGACTAGGAGTCAGGAAAGCTTAAGTTCAAATCCCATCTGAGACATTAGCTGTATGACCCTGGGCAAGTCACTTAATCATAGTTTCACTTTCCTCATCTGTAAAATGGGCATGATTATAGCACCTACATCACAGGGTTGTTGTGAAGATCAAATGAAATAGTGTATGTAATGTAATAAATGAAATAATATATATATAAAGTGCTTTACAAACATTAAAGTACACTATAAAATTAGAAAGTGGTATGTTGGAAAGAGTACTAGATTTGGAGTAAGAAGACCTTGGTCCAAATCCCAGTTCTCCTCCTTCCTACTATCACGCGCAAGATCCCATCTCTCACTGGGGATCTTCATAATGAGGTTGAAGAGAGAGGGTCAGTCATGGAATTCTAAGGTCCTTTCTAGATCATGTAATCCTATATCCTCACCCATACCCCGCCTGCTTATCCAAGGCTATGAGTAGTAAAATAGCTTCACTTCATGAGACACAGAGTATGTTCAGGGAACCAGCCTGCCTATGGATGCTGCCATGGAAGACAGGATGAGATCTATTTATATGCTTAACATGCTGAGTTTCTTGAAATCTCTGTTCTCTGAACATTTATCTCCTGCCCTCATGTTCCTTTTCTCACAGCATAAACATAGGGCTATGTTGGTGACGTGGGCTTGGTAGAAAGTCAACTCTTGTACTCAGGGGAAAAAAAGATGATGAAAGCTAAATATTTTCATTAAAGTCAGAGAAGGAAGGAAAGATAAGGGTCAAAAGCCCACACTGGCTTCTTAAGGACTTAGAGAAAATTATAGCCCTGGACATTACCTATACTTTCTTGCCACTTCTTTCCCCTTTAGCCCCCAAGAACCTTCCCCTTCTCCAAAGAAGAAAACATCTCAGTTTGGGTGGAGATGGCTCTTAATTATGCATGTTAATAGAAAGGAGCCCTAACAGCCTTATCTATTTTAAACTAAGCCATGCCTCCTAGTCTTTCAAAACGACAATAAATTCCTCCCTTGAGATCCTTAAAAAAAATTCCTAAAAAAAACCTAAGTGGTGACATTTTAAAATTACTAAGTTAAATGGTGCAAGTTAGTACTAATAAGTTATTAAACTGTTGTTTTCCACAGTCCATGCCATACACGTAGGTTTCTTTAACCAATAGCATTGCTTTTGAGTCTAAAAGTTTTGCCTTCTTTTTTGACAATGGCTTAGGTGGTAGGCATATCAATTTGGTTCCCTTTTTCTAGGTTCTTTGAACTAACCAGGTAATGTCTTGTGAGGCCATCTTAGTCATCCCTAATTTCTTTCTTTCTTTTCTGATCATCTAAAACTTACTAAGCCCAAATTATTTTAAAGTATTTTGTAATCATAACTTAAGAAAAGTGGAAGCATAATGCTTCGGTCCCAAAACATCCACATGGTGCCTTGATTTGTCTTCTACCTAAACCTTATCTTCCTGGCACTGGGGAGAAGGATATGGCAAACCACTCCTGTATCTTTGCCAAGAAAACCCCTTAATCACAAGATCCACGAGATCACGGAGAGTAGAACACGATGGAGCAACAACCACAAAAACTTCACCTTTCAACATTGGAGAGAAAAGACACAGACAGTGTTGTGTGTGTGTGTGTGAACACAAAACTTTCCAGATTGTGGGTATAAAGTAAAAAAATTATCACATCCTTTTGGGTTATCTCCTGTGCCCTGGGAAATAGTTAAACAGGCTGACTTAAAGGAATATTCATTCTCTCAGATCACTCATCTTCTTGAAAATGACTGAGTGACAAAATCACAATCTACACAACGTTCCAAAGAGAAATCATAAACTCTTTCTCCACCTAATGGATCTATGAAATCTCAATCATTTGGCTAATTCTAAGATTTCATGAAAGGGAATAAACATAAACACTGGATAGGTCAGCCAAGGAAGTTGGAAGCCTAGAAGGCAAGAAAGATACTCACTTGGTAGAAATGCTTTAAGTGTGATCCAACCTAAAATGTGTAGGGGGAGGGAAGGATGAATTAGATAACCCCTCCACTTCATTCCAGCTCCCTAATTCTACTTCTGAATTAACAGATCAGATGTAAAACACTGAAAACAAATCTGAGATTTCTGACAAATGCACAGAACCCTGCTGTTTTATGTTTTACATGGAAAAGAAAATAGCTCAAAATACTTCAGACTATTTCAGTTACAGAAGAAATAACCCAAAAAGAAAAAAAAACAAGCATCTGGAAAATAGTAATTAAAATACTTTTTCTGGACCAAATTCTTGTTTTCTACTTCTTCTGGGAATGAGATTTTATAGCTAAGGGATAAAAAACAAGGTTTCTATTTGGGAAATGTGAACTGAGGTCTCAGTTACTAAAGGAAAAGGGTGATGGGGAACCACTGCCCAATAAGGAAATGTGCATGCATGTACATCAGTAGGTACTGGCTGTCCCTCTCTCTCTCTTCTATCTCCTTTCAAAAAATATTTATTCATCTGTGAATCATTGTGGAGGATGCAAAGATGTCAAAGAAACAGCTCCTACCCTCAAAGAATTTATAATCTAGTTGGGGGTGTGGGGTGGGCAGTGATGGCAAATACATAGGATTGAGACTATAGATTTAGAAGTTGAAGGGCAACTATAAATATGAATAATACATGATACATGTTACTAGAGGTGCAAACAAGATGTTACCCGAATTCAGAGGAGAGATCATATTTGAACTGAAGGAAGGAGAGGTTTTCATGAAGTCTCTAGAGACACTTTCCAATCTTTCCTTTCTACCTACACACTCAGATTTCCTCCTACAAGAGGTACTCCCTTACTCCCCTCACACCTCCATGACTTGTCCTTCCCCCCAAAAAAGTTATTTTTTATTAACTTTGAACATATTTTAATAATATATTTACATGTTGTTTTCCCCAGTGGAATCCTCACCCAATATCCTGTCAGTGCCTCAAAAATCAACATTTTCAAAATGTAACTTGTGATTTTTCCCTAAATCTCCATCCTCTTCCAAAGTTCCCCAGTTTTTGTTAAGGTTCTTTCTGTTGCCCAGATTTTCAACCTCAAAACTGTTCCAGACTCTTCCCTCCCTCCCTTACCCCATATCCAACCAGTTGCCAAGTCTTGTTGATTCCATCTCCACAAAATCTCTATAAAATTCCATCTCCCTCAGTCCTCTTCTCTCCTCTTATGTGGCTTCTAGCCTAGTTCATGCCCTTACCACCTCTTCCAAAGACTACTGAAATGGCCTCCTATTAGGACTCCTTTCTTCTGCTTTTCCCCTTCTCCAACCCCCTATACACAAGGGCCAAAACTATCTTTCTAAGGCACAGATATGATCACGTTATTCCTCCACTCAGAAACCGACAATAGTTTCCCCTTGACTTAAGGACAAAATATAAACTCCTTAGCCTGGAATTTAAGGCCTTCCATGATGTGTCTCTAAGATGCCTTTACAAGCCTTACTTCACATTCTCTCCTTGGCATACTCTATTTCAGCCAAAAAAATGAACTACAAGCTGTTTCTCAAACTCAACATTCCATCTCTTACCTTCATGCCTTTGCAGAAGCTGCTGGGGCCATCAACATAATCATCACCAATATAGCTACCATTTTTATATTTACCTGTCTGTCTAATCTCACTTGATCCTCACAGCAACTCTGTGAGGAAGGGGTTATTATTAATCCCACTTTACAGTCAAAGACACTGAGGCAGGCAGAGATTAAGTGATTTTTCCTGAGTGAGTAAATGTCTGAAGTGTGATTCAAACTCACGTCTCCAAAGTCAAACTCTATCCATCACTCCACCTAGATGCCTCAAAGAGACAAAGCACTCCCCTCAGTTTCACTTCTTAGAATCTTTATCTTTTTCTAAATCTTACTTCAGGCACCACATATTCCTTTGAGTCTTCTCTAATCTCCCAGTTGTTAGTGCTTTTTGCCTTCTCAGTTTTCCTTGTATTATATATTTCTTTGTGTATGACAAGGACAGTGCAACTTTAATGGGAAGTTTTGCTTTTGTCTAAGTATTTTAGGAACTTAGCTCAGTACCTACTATATGGAAAGAAATTAACAAAAGTTTCTTGAATATTATAGAACACTAAGGAAACAAAGTTTCAATTATGTCTGAGGCAGGTACTTGCAAAGGTGTATGGTCTTAATGGTTCAAAGCTCAAGATATGAACTCAATAAAGAAAAAGGGAATACTGATGGCGGAGGTGCAAGATGGTATAGCCACTCCGAAAATAAATTTGGAGATATGCACAAATGGTTGCTAAAACATTTATATCCTTTGTCCTATGGATCCCATTCCTGGGACTATATCCAACAAGGTGACTGATTTCAAGAAAAGACCTACCATTGATTAAAAAATATTCATAGTAGTATTATATATGATAATAAAAGGATAGAAACAACATATATGTTCCACAATTGGGAAATTGCAGAACAAATTACAGCAAATGAATATAATGAGAAAGGAATGACCTACATAAAGAATTCAAAGAAACTTGGGAAGATTTGTATGGAGTGATGCAGAGTGAAGAAAGCAATGCCAAAAGTAAAAGGATACATTGACTCCAAGGATGTAATAGATGTAAACAGATGTAAATAGAATTGCCATGGAGAAGAAACATAACAGTCAGCGCTAGTACCATACTGCCAAAGTTTAAGGATACATGTTTGATATTCATTGCTAAACCTCAGCTCAGTCTCTTAGGGTCATCCAAGATGTGATTCTAATGTTTCCTGGTCCTGTTCTCTGTCTATACCACACAATTAAGCATTTTGTTATATCCGTAAAGAATGCATATTTACATGTCTGTATGTATAAACAGGTCTCTTCTTATCTTTTGCAAGTCCTGCGGATTATATCTTTGTAACATCTCTCCCATATACCCCTTTCTCTCCTGGCTGGCCTCCCTGCCTCAAGTCTCTCCCCAATACAGTTCATCCTCCACTCAGCAGTTAAAGTGATCTTTGTAAAAGCACGGTTCCAACCATGTCACCCCTCCCCTCTCCAATTCAACAAACTCCAGTGGTTCCTGATCACCTCCAGGATCAAATATAAAATCCTCTCTTAGTATTCAAACCCTTAATAACCTGCCCTCTCTCGCCTTTCTCTATATACTTTATTCTTGTGTACTCCATGATCTAATGCCACTGGTTACACTCCATCTGAAGACTCTGGGCATTTTTATTTGCTGTCCCATGTCTGGAACGCTCTCCCTCCTGGATTCCCTCATATCTCAATTAAAATTCTACTTTTTATGAAAAACCTGACCTCATTTCCCCTTGGCCACTGGACTTCGATGACTCTGGAGGACAGAGTGAGCTCTGTTTTACTTAAATCCAGTTCGTGCAATCACTCTCATGATGTCACCAGTCCTCTTCAAGAGTGAAAGATGATCAATAACGCCTTCCTTCTATCGACTATCTTGAATTTATCTTGTACACACCGTATTTGTACATAGTGTACATAGAACAAGGACTGTCTTTTGCCTTTCTTGTATCTGCAACATTAATATATGCACAGCAAGGAGCACAAATCCTTGTAGGTAGGTAGGAGGTATGAGTTCTAGTCATTCATTTTGTACCATGTAGCATCTAGTGCAGTGCTAGGCAAATAAGTGAACAATACATGCTTTCTATCATGGACCAAACCAGAGGTCTCTCTGAGCAAAGACATGTAAAAAACTCAGATAACTATTAGAATAACTCAAACAAAAGTGGACCTGCCTAGTAAACTGTAGTGCAATGGGCCTGCTTTCTGAAAGGTGTGATAATTTAATTTTTCCATAATGAAAAGATCCCCTCAAACAAATTCTTTCTTTGTTTAGAATTCATATGAGTATCGAGAAACCACTAAAGAGATAAATAGTTTTTAAAAAATATATCACAAACAAGAAGATCTTTAGGCTTATTCAATTGTTACAGTAGACAGTTCATTAACAGATTAATAAATAGAGAAACTGGAGTTAGTGAAGATATGATGGATAGGGTGAGAATCAAAGGTTACCAAAAAATAAAATAACTCCTCTCTTGGTAGAAAATGCATTAGTTACTGACTTCTGTCACTTCAGAATCAGCCACCTATATACACCTGTAATATAGTCAGACCATAACAGACTGACTAGAAAACAACTTCCTAATTATAAAACTAAAGGATCTTCAGCATGGACAAGTTTAGGTTCTGCAAAATATAGTCTCTGATGTGTTAGGGGAAGTAAGTGGGAGAGGTGAGTGGTGCCCATAGACACACCGAATTCCTACTGACCAATGACCATAAAGAATTCAGATGTCATGATGTGTCATCAATTGCAATGTTTGCTAACTGACAAGAAGTCCAAATCAGTGAGGACAGGGAAACGACATGACTGAAGTGACAGCTGAGAGATAGAAGTGAACATCTCACTCCATCCTTTTATATCTCACTTCTCATCTAGTTTTGGGAATTCCATACCTTAAATAACTGCTTTCTATTGTCACCAATGTTTCTTGGGCAAAATTCACACCTGACAGACAGAGCATATAAAAAATGAAAATGCTTTTTGCATTGATGACAATCTGTTGGACAACATATTGCTTGCCCAATGACTACCTGAGGCACAAAAATCTCGGACGTTTATTCATAAGCACATTTTTTTCTTCTTATTACATAGCATGTAACCTGACAGGGACATGCAGCTAGTAGTTGGGCTTAAACTGGCCTGAGTAATCATATTTTAATTTGGGGGGACTCTGACGAGGGAAAGAGGAAACTATTGCTGAACTAGGTAACAAAAGCCACACACATCAATTTTCCCAAACAGACAAAATTGGCATTTCTACTAGTAACATATCCAAAGAGTGCCTAGGTCCCCTATTATAAGTCAGCAGAATTAATATTCTGAGAAACACAGATCCAGCTGAACCAGGCAGGCTCAAATGGGAGCTTAAAGTCTCACACAGGAATTAACAACTAACCCATGCCAGACAGCCATTCACCATAACTGTGTATTCCAATATTGTATATACTATATTTATAGTAATGCCACTGCCTCCATTAAGCACTCAAAACATGACACGTTAAATACAGAATGGAAAAGTAATAACAGACAAGAAGAACGATATTGCTGTGTGCAGACTGTCAAGAAAGTAAAGAAAGATAATATGTGATTAGAGGGATTTCACAGTCTCAAGAAAATACACATGCACACCATACACTGAGGTCATCAGGGCTCACTGTGCACTTGGTGGAGGGAGGGCAATGGAGGAGTTTTCCTGCCAGGATTTTGTTCTGATCTCTCCCTCAGTAAAACAGCAGAAAGAGAAGAAATTGTCTTGTTTTTTCTCCCCCAACAGCAACCAAGAAGGTGCTTTTTGGTTCCCCACTCTCCCCTGGCTCTCCTCCTACCTATCTGACTGCTCCTTCTCAGTCTCCTTTGCTGGATCCTCTCAGATCACACAGCCTCTAATCACAGGCATCCCTCAGGATTCTGTCCTGAGCTTTCCCCTTTCCCTCTATACTACTTCACTTGGCTATCTCAGCTCCCAAGGATTTAATGATCATATCTTTGCCAATGATTCTACTCGTCTCCAAGGTGAAATAACTAGGGAGGCTGTTTTTCCTGCTATTTTATGGAGAAGTAAAAAATACAAACAGCAGAAACACAAGCTGGGGAGCTATAGGGAGATGGTAGGACCAAGAACCGCACAGAAAGAAGCAGATTGCAGAACAGGTGGGCAAAGACAAACAAGGGAAACAGATGATCCTAAATATCGTCTTGTCCCTTTGGTGAAGTCTTTAGCATTTGGACCATACAGGATCATTTTCTCCTACAGAGAAAGACTGAGCCCATGTTTTCATTACTAGAGTTGTGAGTTGAGAGTTTGCTTCTAGGTTTTTTGGGACACCACTCTCTTGGTTCTCCTCCTACTTATCAGACCACTCCTTCTCAGTGTCCTTTGCTGGATCCTTATCTGCTTCATGCCCTCTGATCCTAGGCATCCCTCAGACTTTTCTCCTGAGCCCTCTTGCTTCTCCCTCTATACTACTTCACTTGGTGATCTCATCAGCTCCCATGGATTTAATGATCATATCTATGCTAAGGATTTTCAACTCTACCAATCCTGCCTCAACCTCTCTGTTGACCTCTAGGGCACTACCTTCGTCCCAGTTTCTAAAGTTCAAAACTTAGGGTCACCCTTGATTCCTTATAATTTCTCACCACTACCCCTACTACCCCATATTCTATTGATTTCAACTTTACAACATCTCTCCAAAACACCTCCTTCTCTCCTCTAACACTGCTGCCACTCTGGTGCAAACCCTCATTACCTCACTCCTGCTGGTGGATCATTCTGCCTCGAGTCACCCACTACTCAATCCATTCTCCATTTAGCCATTAAAATGATTTTTCTAAAACACATGTCTGATACAAGTCCTATCTTGGATACAGACTAGCTGTGTGACCCTAGGGTTTTGCAAGTTGCAAAACAATAACTAATCTGCATTGGTAGAGGGAATTTCCTTACTGAAAGCACCACATGCCAATGAAATTATAGTGGGGAAAGGGTTTGGGATCAAAGGCAATGAGCAACTGAATTATTTTTCTTACACAGTCTTTTGTAGAAACAATTTGGAATTAAATTGCAACTCCACCAGCAAAGAATTAGCATGTCTGAATTTTACCATGTTTGCCAATTGAACATGTGTAAGTTGACATAATTATGTTGTTTTCATTCAGATTTCCTCATTTATTGGGAATTTTGACAAACTCTCTCACAAGGTGGTTGATAGTTTACATTTGTTCTTTTTTAAAACTGTTCATGCTCTTTGATCACTTGTTTATTAGGGTCTTGGTTTGAATAGATTTTTATGAAGTGTCCATAAATTTTGGATGTTGGCCTATTATTGGAGATATATTTAATGTGAAAATTTTTCTCAAGCTATATCTTTTCTTGTAAGCCCAGCTGCTCTGATTTTGTCTCTTCAATAGTTTTTTTTAATTTAACATAATCAAGCTTATCTATTTCATATTTTATAAACTCCTCTACTCCATGTCTAGTTACAAATTCTTTCCCTAGCTACAGTTTTGAAAAGTGACTTTTCATCTTCTTTTTAGGAGGTAAAGTAAAATACAAAGCGGATAGCTAGGTGGTACAGTGGATAGAGCACTACTGCAGGAGTCAGGAGGACCTGAGTTCAAACCTCACCTCAGACATTTGATATTCACTAGCTGTGTGACCTTGGGCAAGTCACTTAACCCAAATTGCCTCATCCTGGATCATCTTCAGTCATCCTGATGAATATCTGGTCACTAGATTTCACATGACTCTGGAGTCTGGCTGTGCTGACCTGCACAGCCCTCCCTCACTCAAAACAACATCAAGTACAAGTCATGTCATCATTTCTCTGATGGCATGGTCTTCTTTGGCAATGAAGGATGAACACACAAAGTAAAATACAGGTCACTTATGTATGTAAAATTTACTAGTATAAATTTATTTTCTACCAAAATGCTTTTTAGCTTACTTAGCAGTCCTTATGGAATATAAAGAAGCCCTTCCTCTGTGGTTCTTTCTCTTGAATTTATGAACCACTTAACTGCTGTATGCTTTTGCTTCTAGAACTTGCTTAAATAATTAATTTCAAAGCTCTACTTTTTAATTGTTTATTCCATACTGGATAGGTTTAAGTCATTAATGTTCTGCAGTATATTTTGAGATCTGATAAAGCCACATCCTCTTCATTCCTACTTTATCCCTATGATTTTCCTTAGTATGTTTTACCTTTTATTCTTCCACCAAAGTAGAAATAGTGCCATATAAGGATTCAGAAAATCTGAATTTGAAACCCACCTCTGCCACTCATAGTCTATGTGACCTTTGGCAAGTCAATTATCTTCTCAAATCCCACCTTGGGCATTCAGATAGCTTACTTGTTAAATGACAGAGACAGCATAGATAACCTCTTCCTACTCAAATGTCATATCCTATGTCCTATAAATATTTTGTTTTTATTTTGTCTAATTATGTAACCTATCCTGTCAATAATTTGATTAGTTTACACCTAAATCTGTAAGGTAATTGGGCAGCATCATCTTTTTTTACATACTATTTTGACATGGTCCAGTTATGAATATTGAATTTCATTCTAATTTCTTGGCACTTAAGTTATTTATGGGAAAACTATTTTGTATATGAAAGTTTTATGTGTTTATTAAGGAAAGTGATATTTTTGGTAATAAATATTATTACATTAATAATCCACCTAATGCTGAACAATCTTTGTAACCATGGCGTCTGTGCTTTTAGATAGATATGTAGATAGACAAACTGCTATAGCCTCTTTGATTTGATCTAAATCAGTAGAGAGAGCTTTTAAATGGAGAGTTCCCCAAAACAAATAAGATAACAAGTCTGAAGGAAAATCATTAAAAATATTGGTCTACAATTCTCTTTTTCTGCTTTATCCCTCCTTGGTTTAGGTACCAGAATCACCTTTTCATCACTGAAAAAGCTTCGGTAATGTGCACTTATTTTCTACTTTGGGGAATAGTTTATGGAGCATAGGCATCATTAGTTCTTTAAATTTTTAAAAGAATTCATTTTTAAATTTATCTGGTGACAGTTGCTTAGTTGTTTAAGTCATGTACAACCCTTTGTGACCACATTTTCTTGGCAAATATACTGGAGTGCTGTGCCATTTCCTTCTCCAAAAAATATATCTGAACCAGAAGTTTTTTTTGGAAGTTTATTTATGGCTTAATTAATTTCTCTTTCTGATGATGAGTTGCTAATAGTCTCTATTTCCTCTTCTGTATATTTTCATATTTTATGTTTTTATATATTTATTCATTTTGTTTAATTTTTCAGTTTTGTAAGCATGGGATTGACTAGAGTATTTTCTGATAATTTTCTTGATTTTTCTCTCAATATATTGTAAGTCTACCCTTATCAGTACAGAGGCAGGCAGCATAGATAATTCAATATTTTCACTCAAGATATCTCACTATCCTCATGCTCCTGCTGATTTGTTCCTCCTCATCTAGTCTAGAACCCTCCACACCAGAGCTGTGAAGTGGACCTCCACAACAGGGTCTAAATTAATCCATTTATCTTTGAAGCTGCCACCTTAGGACCCTATCCAATTGGTTTATGACTCCATCTATATAAACAAACAAGCCCAATGAGCCCATTTTGTCTGCTAGACAATAGACCATGCTTTAACTTTACATCCCATCCACCCAGGTCAGCTCACCATCTGCTTCCCTTATTCTTTTCCATCTCTCCCAAGCAAAACCCCCTTCCCTGATCGTCTTTCCCCAATATTTACTCTCTTTTTCTAACAGAAAATAATCACCTTAAGGGCAATGATTGACTTTTTTCATCTTGATATCTTTACCTACCCACTAACAGTAACTGTCCTAAAACATCTTCCCTTCTTCCTCTACACTGGCTGCACTTGTTGGTTGTCCTTCATCCTCTAAGAGAATCACAAGGGTGATGAATTGGGTTTGAGTGGGGCAGAGCTATGCAAAGTCATCCAACTCCCTCTCTCCTCCAGAGTCATAGAGGTCCAGTGGCAAGACAAAGGTCAAGATGATTGATGATGGCCCAGGATGCCAATATTTCACTTAGTGATCTCATCAGTTTCCATGGATTCAATTATTTCTTTATGCTGATGATTCTCAGATCTTTTTAATCAGCCTAAACTCTCTCCTAACCTCCAGATTTACATCTCCAATTGCCTATTAGACATTTTTAATTGGACATTCCATAGACATCTTAAACTCAGCAAGTCCAAAACTGAACTCGTTATCTTTCTTTACGACCCCTCTTCCAAATTTCCCTATTATTGTTCAGGGTACCACCATCCTCCCAGTCACTCAGACTCATAACACAGATCCTTGACACCCCATCCTCTCTCACTTTCCTATCCCCCCACCTCATCTAATCTGCTGCAAAGCCCTGTTGATTTTTACCTTTGTAACGTCTCTAGTATATACCCCCTTTTCTCTTTTGACACTGTAAACTACAGCCCTCATTACCTCATCCTTGGACTATTAAAATATTCCTAATGGTTGGTCTTTCTGCCTCAAGTCCTCACCACCCCAGTCCATCCTCCACTCACTATATTTCAGTATTCGTTCAGTGTGTGTGGACCATATTGTTTACTCACTTTTTTAGTCTTCCTGCTTTTTCTTCAAAGTTTTCCTTATAAAGATTTCTTTTTTTTGTTGCACTTATACTTTGATAGATTTCCAGTTGTTTTGAGGTCATGATGAAGAGATAAGGAAAGGATAAGGAAACTCCCCCTACAAATGTAGACTGTCAAGTTGTCTGCAATTCATACTCTTAGTATGTTGCCTAGAGGACTAAAAAGTTAAGTGGCCTGCCGAGGATCATGGAGCCACTATATGTCAGAAGCCAGATTTGAACCACCTCCTCAATCACAGAAGTCTCCTCCCTTCAACAATATGCAAAATCCTTCAAGGCTCAATTCAAATGAAACTCTTCCATGAAGTTTTTTGTCATTGACTTCTTACTCGTTTTTGGAGCTCCTAAAGTCCACATAGTCTATAGTACCCAGTCTAGTGCTTTGCTATAATCTTGCATTGTTATTCATTTATAGTTGTTCACTCATTTCAGGCATATCTGACTCTTTGTGACCCCATTTGAGGTTTTCTAGAAAAGATACTGGAGTGGTTTGCCATCTTCTTCTCCAGCTCATTTGACAGATGAGGAAACTGAGGCAAACATGGTTAAGTGATTTGTCCAGGGTCACATAGTAAGGGTCTGCGGCCTGATTTAAACTCAGAAAGATGAATTTTCCTGACTCCAGTCCTGGCACTTTATCTGCTGTGCCACCTAGCTAACCTATTTATATGTAGAGATTGCAAAATCTTTGAGGTAAGGGACTGTCACAAACTAGTGCAGCATATGTATCAAGAGTTCTGTAAATAATTATTGAATGAATTAATAAATCAAGTTGGTAAACAGGGTTCTGGGTACAACAAATACAGTGTTTGAGCCAACCAAAATTTTTCTCCAAAGGATGCCATAAAAGTATATGAGTACTTCAAGTTTAATAAGAAAAGCTAAACTATCAAAACTTTCACGAGGTCAAATAGGCTACTCTCAACAAACAATTTTTCTAATTAAAAACTGACAGAATTATAGCAGTTAGGTGACGGAGTGGATAGAATGGTGGGCCTGGAGTCAGCAAGATTGATCTTCCTGAGTTCAAATCTGGCTTCAGACACCTACTAGTTGTGTGACCCTGGGCAAGTCATTTAACCCTGTTTGCCTCCGTTTCCTCATCTGTAAAATGAGATGGAGAAGAAAATGGCAAACCACTGCAGTATCTTTGCCAAGAAAGCCCCAAATGGGGTCACAATATTCATAGAGAACTGAAAACCAACCCAACAACAATAGCTCTGCTATGCAGCTAAATATGTATGGTTTCCTAAGAATCAAAAGAAATGGAATTCATGTACTGTATTGTCAGTCTCTAACCCGTTTAATTGAAATCTACTCAAATGTAAATAACAGAACCAAAGTATTCTCTGGCTAGAAAAAAAATTAAATTAATGTCCTAACAGATAGAGGGTGGCTCTCCAGTTACACATATGTCCTTGTTTCTCCTTTTTGCCCTTTTATGTTCCACATGACCCCACCGTACACATCTAAGAGAAGAGGTCAAGCGAAGTCTCTATTGTTTGGTGCTGTTATAGAAAGAGTGTATGTCACTCACAGATGTAATCCTGAGCAGTCTTCCCTCTTTCCTTGATTTTTATACTACCCTCCCTCTAAAGGAAAGAAGGAAAAGAGAGAGAGAATGGGGTGAATTCATATTTCTTGAAGCATAGAGACCACATGTCTTTCCCTTGAGAAGGGTAAAGTGAGGCTAGTAATTATCCAGTGCTAGATATCAAAAAAAGTAAGAGGTGGATTGAGCTTCTGCCTCATCCTGTCACTGTCTAATCCTCAAACAAGAATAATGAGGGGGAAGGTCAGCCTGAGTAACCTAACAGGGGGAAGGGTTAAGAAATGGCTTTCGGGAAGCTACAACGGCTAAACGGTTTATGTGTCAATTTAGGCAGAGCTCTCAGGGGATAGGAAGGGCCAGACAATGAGATGAACAATTCATAAAGTGTTAGTTGAGCCCTGTTTTAGGTTCAGTTAAGTAGGATTGGAGCTAACCTTGGGATTTCATTAACATAGAAATCTTCTGCAGAAGGAACTTCAACAGGGATCAGCTGATAAATGCTCTGCAACTCACAGTCTTAGACAATCACCTAGAGCACTAGTGTCAGATACAAACAGAAACGGGAGCTACCAAATCCTGTGAGCCATTTATTGATTTAATTGGAAAATGTAATTTATCTATGTTGTATTATATTGATATTATTTTGTTAATTACTTCCCAACTACATTTTAATCTGGTTTGGGTCATACTTAGGAGTGTTGAGGGCTGCCATAGAGAACTGAGTAGTTAAATGACTTCTTGTTCTTCAGTGTTTTCAGTTGTGGCTGACTCTTCTTGACCCTGTCTGAGGTTTCTTGGCAGAGATGCTACAGTGGTTTTTGCCATTACCCTCTCCAACTCATTTTACAGATGAGGAAAATGAGGCAAACAGGGTGAAATGACTTGCCCTGGGACACACAGCTAATTAGTGTCTGAGGATGGATTTGAACGAAGGAAGATGAGTCTTCTGACTCCAGGCCTGGCATTCCATCCACTGTACCACCAGAGTCATAGAGACAGTACATATCAGAGGTGAGACTTGCGCCCAGGTCTTCCTGGTTTTGAGAACAACTCCCTAACCACTATTCCTTACTGCTGCTCATAATGTTAGAAAATATAAAAGCAGAAATATAGATATACACACATACATATTTATATGTATAATTTATATATAAATATAAAAACAGAATATAGCTGTCAGAACTCACTGGCCAGAGTAACTTTGAAATCAGAGGATACCTGTTCTCTGTGACCTTGAGCAAGTATTCCACTTCTCTTAGGCAAAGTGTTCTCTAAGAGCCTATTCAGAACCAAATCCTGAGGTGAAGCAGTTTTCTAGTGAGAACCTTCAGTATGGATCTTTGAAATGTTTGAACCTAGAGACTAGGTCCTTGGGTGTGGCCTTTTGACTGAGTCCCAGTTTTACAGAACAAATCCTTTTATTAAGGGGATTTATTCTGTGAAGTTTGGATTTCTACCCAGAGGGCCACATGTTGCCTTGAGGCCGCAGGTTCCCCACCCCTGACTTAGAACGTTAGAGCTGGAAGGGATCTTAGGCTAGTCCAAAGCCCACATGTCACAGGTAACTGAGTCCCAGAGAAGCTAAGAGATTTGCCCAAGGCCCCACAGGCAGTGAATGGCAGACCTAGGATAAGAGCGCTCCTAATTACAAGGGCTTTTCCCACCAAATCATGATGCCTCCTCCTCTTTTGGCATGGATGAAGTACCTTTCTTCCATGGAACAGAAACTCTAGCTGCTACTATCTTAGATTTATCCTTTTGGCCCCTCAGAGGATGGCACTTCATTTTATTCTCCAGAAGGAGAAGCTGAGGTGCCCAAAAGGAAAGTGCTTCATAGAAGCTAAGCTTAGTCTATTGCCTATTAAGATAGAATTAGGAGTTACAAAGAGATTTGATTCCTATGATTCACCACAGTCCTATGGGCCTTGGCAATGGGAAATCATAAACACTAGGAGATAATGCGCCTCAGTGGAAACAGCAATGAATTTGGAGTCAGAGGACCTGGGTTTAAATTCTACCTTTATGACCCCAGATAAACTCCTTAAACTCTTTGGTCCTCAGTTTCCTCATGTGTAAAATGAGGGGGCTGGACTTGGTGACCCCTAAGTTCTATTATAGTTATAAGCCTATGATCTAATGATGGTCCCATCATACAGCCCCCCCCCCCCAAATTCATCATTAATTACTAATGAACAACTATTTTCTAAATGCCAGGACCTTGCTAATACATTAATTTTATTGAGGTGCAGTGAATCATACATGTCTCTCTAAAAAGTCATCTCAGGAGAAGCTCTTAGAAACTAGATTAAAACTCAAATTTGCTAAAATTCATCTAGATACCATGAACTGTTCTTGTTCTCTCTCTCATTCTCTCTTTTTCTCCCTCCCTTCCTTCCCCCCCCCCCTTCTTGTATGACTTCAGCTGCTCTACTTGTACAGAGACTCCAAAAGAACACTATCCTGTGGAACTTGTGACCTGTGAATCTTGCCTAAAACTGTTGCTTTCCGTGCTCTTTTTCTTGGCCAACAGAATAATCTGCTTTATAATATAGTGTTAATGACCTGCTAATTCCGAATTATCCTCTTCAAAATCCAGATGGTTTGTGGATTAAGCTTTTTGGCATTCTCCTAGAGACAATGAAATCTCTGCTTTCTTCCTTGGCCATTATTTTAACTCCTATGATTTTAATTATCACTTGTATGCAGATGACTCCAAATCTCTTTCTCTAGTGCCAATATCACATTTCTAGTAGTCTCTCATACAGAAATTTCACACTGGAAACTTCAGGTCAATATGTTCAAAGAGGAAGCCATTATCTTCCCCCAAAATACTGCTTCTGTCTCTGATTTCACTCCTGGACTATTGCAATAATCTGTTAGTTGGTCTTCCTGCCAAAAGTCTTTCCCCACTGCAATCCATCCTCCACTTAGCTGTCAAAGTAGACCAATTTAATAAATTCCAATAGCTCCTGATCACTTCTAGGATCAAATAGAAAATCCTCTGCTTGGCATTTACAGCCCTTGATAATCTCCCCCCTCCTTTCCTCTCACTTTCCCAGTTTTCTTATATCTTACTCCCATATATTGCATGATCCATTAACACTGGTCACCTTGCTATTCCTTGTACAAAGACCTCCATCTTCAGACTCTCAGTGTTTTCACTGGCTGAATCCCATTCCTAGAATTCTCTTCCTTCCTCCTCATCTCTGCCTCATGGGTTCTCTGGCTTCCTCCAAGTCCCAGCTAAAATCCTGCCTTTTATAAGAAACCTTTCCCAAACCTCCTTAATGCTGTGTCTTTCTTCTCTTGATTATCTCCAATTTATCTTTATACATCTTGTTCATGCATAATTTTTGCATGTTGTCTCTCCCGTTATCCTGTGGGCTTCTGGAGAGCAGAGACTTTTGAATTTCTTTGTATTCCCAGTATAACGTCTGGCACTGTTTATTAATTCACTATTAATTGAATGACTGACCACTATTTCTGTCAAGGATACCACCATCTTTTTAGTCACATGGGTTTGAAGACCTCCAGTGTTAAGGAGATCCACTACCAATTTAGGTGGCCCATTCTGCTTTTGAATACCTCTGATTATTAGATAGTTTCCCCCCACATTAAGTCTGAATCTGTACCTTATTCATCAGTTTAAAAGGATAATAGATTTAGAATTGGAAGGGACCACAGAGGCCTTCTAGTACAACACCTTCGTTTTACAGAGGTGGCAGAAAAAGGAAATTTTGCATAAAAAAGAAGTAAATTTGTGAAAGATGTAAGATATGTCCCTTTTCATATTTGAATAGTATGGTTGTAATAAGAAGCAGAGAAACAATTTTTTAAAAAACTGATCAAACCCAGTTATAAAGAAACAATTTTCAGTTAAATGATGATGAGAGAGAGATGCAAGAGGTCTGAATAGAGAACTGAAAAAATATTTTTGAGGACTTAGAAGTGACTATGGTTGCATATCACTATGGTCCTTCAACTCATTTCTATGTAACTGTTTTTAGAGCTTGAAAGCTGAAAAATCATAAAGTGGTAAACCAACTGTTTGGAGAGTGTATGAGGATTAAATAAAGACCACTGTTGCATTACTAATAGAAAAATAGACCTTATAAGTTTTACCTTGTAAAGGGAAAAATCAATCACTGAGCACCAAGACATTCTGATTTTAGCCACAGAAAAGACTGAAGAACCCAGAAGGGTGTTAAAGAATCCAAAAAGTTAAGAAGTCAGCAGTAGTAGAAACAGAAGATGCTAACAGGAGCAGTCAGCTGATAAAGTCTCAGGACCATACTTAGTAATTTACTGATTGGCTAGAGAAAGGATGAAGCCCATTGGAAGTTGAATTCTGTCTGTTACTGTTTAGTGCCTACTATGTTGGAAAGATTTGGAGAGAAATGAAAGCTCAGAGAAATGCCTAACTGCTCACTGTTGGCACCCTCTGGTTTGAGAGAGAAAAGCAGAGGAAAGAAATAAGTTTTGCAGTTTTTCTTTGCTATAAGAACAGATTGAAACTTATTGAAAAAATAAAGCATCCAGTTCCATGAGGATGGGCTTGTCTTCATTGCCCAGAGAGCTGATCTGAAGAGGCTGGAAGTTGTGTTCTTATTAGCCAGGACTCTGTCTCCTTTTTTTTTTTAACCCACTCTTCTTAGTCCTGCCCTCTGCTATCAAGCAGCACAAATCTCATCCATTTCCCATCTGACAGCCTTTCAAAGAGTTTAAAACAGTTTATTTTATCTGTCTTCTCTTTTTCAGGCTAAACATGCTAAGTTGCTTTAACCTATCTTTATATAACATGCTCTCAAGATCTCCCACCATCCTATTTCTCCTCCTCTAAATGTTCTTCCATTTATCAATGACCTTCATAAAACATGGTACCTAGAACTGAATAGAATACATTGCATATGATTTGCCAGGGAAGAAAACAGTCTGACACCTCCCTCATCCCAGACACTATGCCACTTTCATTGCAGCCAAGGGTTGTATTACCTTTTTAGGCTACCATGCCATTCAACTGACTCACAATGATCCTGAAATCTACTAAGACCTCCACATCACCTTTAGAAGAGCTTCTGCCTAGCCATGGCTCCCCTACTCTGTACTTGTGAAGTTGATTTTTGGTTCCCAAGAGTCAGATTTTATATTTATCCTAATTTTATTTTATGTGACACAATGATCTATCAATATATTTTGGATCTGCATACTTTCTTCCTATAGCTTAGCTAGCTAGCCTTTCCCCCCAAGCTTTGTGTCATCTGCAAATTTGATTGGCATTCCATCTTTCTCTTTATCAATCAATAAACATTTACTGAGAATCTATTAGCACTATGCTAAGATGCCCACATCACTGAGAAGAATGTTAAACACAAACAGAGATCCCTTGGGTGCTCCATGAGAAATCTCATTCCAAATTTTCACAAAGTCAAATTATCAGTTACACCAAAAAAGACTGTTTTTTAAATCTCTGATAAGCAGAGCAATTGAAATTAGGACAATTCTTCGATTTCACCTGACACCCATCAAATTAGGAAAAAAGATAATAAAATATTACAAAATTCTGGGCTGTTGTATCTGTGGTAAAAATAAAAGCAACAACAACAACAAAAAAAAACCACTCCACTAAACTGCAAGATGGGTGACATGGGTAATGTGGCCTTAAAGTCAAGATGCACAACTTTTGGTTCAACACTCAATAACCAGCAGAAGTTCTAAGCACAATAATTTAAAATCTATTTTACTTTAATCTTATTTGTTCATTTCCTTATTTTCTTACATTCTTTTTTGCATGCTTGAATATCTATACTCCTCTATGGAAGTTAAAATAAAAATTTACATTTTACAATGGGATATTTTGTGAGCATTTAGAAGGGGAAGTAGTGATTACCAAGAGCTAGTTTGGCTTCAAGTGCCAATCATGCTCAAGTAACCTTATTTCCTTTTTTTGACAGATTACTGTGCAAGTAGATCAGGAAAAAGCCACAGATTAATATTCTGTGGAAAGAGATCTTTAGTATAATGCCATGGGGCTTAATCCTTGGCCTGATTCTAGTTGACGTTTTAATCAGTGATTGAAATGAAACCATAGATAGTATGCTTATTAGATCTGCATCCAACACAATGGAAGGGATAGCTAGCCCTACGTTCCAAAGAATTAGCACTCGAAAAGTCTTGAGAATCTGGAATCACAGATTCAGAATGGACCTTTGTTCTCATCAACCACAACCTAGAACAGAAGAAGAATCCCTCTTATAACACACACACACAAAATCATCCTTCAATCTGGGCCTAAAGACAACTAATGAGATGGAACTTACTACTTCCCAAGTAAGAGCCTTCCAATTTTGGTTTGCTCTAATTCTTAGAAAGTATTCCCTTAATCAAGCATAAATCTCGTCTTCTTTGCAACTGTGACCTAATTTTTTCCTATTTCTGTCCTTTGGGAATAACTCTGACCTTGATACATTTTCAAATACTTGACAGTGGTCATCTCAGACCTCATTCTTCTCTTCTCCAGTCTAAACATTCCCATTTCTGTCAAATGATCCTCATATACAATTTAGTTGCCTCCCCTTTAAAACTCCCTAGTTTATCAATGTCCTTCCCTTATGTGAGGTGCAGGAAGGAACTATCAGATTTGTAAATGACACAAACATGAGAAGAAGAGAAGGGAAGGGGATCAAATATTGATTAAATCCCTCCTGTGTACCAGAGAGCACCTAAGCACTTTGGATGTTAGCTCTTTTGATCCTCACAACCGCCCTTCAAAGTAGGTATTTGTTACAATTTATTACAAATGAAATAACTAACTAAATAAATACAACAAACACTCCAGAAATCTGACTAAGTATAGAAAGCTGGGACTAACGCCTCCCTGGTTTTGAGAACTGTGCCTCAATTAAAGCTGCCTATGCAGCATACATTTATTTATTGCAAACTCCATGCAAGGCTTAGGTCCAGATTCATAAGGAAGCAGCCTTGAGGTTACTGTTGTCCATTAAAAACCATCCTACGTTTACTGAAGGAAAAAATATGAATTCAAAGTCAGCATTTTTAGTCAGTGGAGTGGTTGAGAGAATGCTAGGGTGAATCACCACAGAGTGACAGGGGTTTGGCATCAGCACAGAAAAAGAAAAATGAACTTCTAAGGAGCTTGGAAAGAGGGACTGAATGAGGGAGAGGATTTGTGAATGGCAGCAACAGCAACAATTAGTGGATAGAGGACCAGCCCCCCAAGCAAAATGGCCTGAGTTCAAATCTCACTTCTGATACGTACTGACTTTGTGATACCAGACATGTCACAGTCTCTCAGTGCTCGAGGTAACCCTCTAAGACTCTAAGCTACACATACACACACACACACACACACACACACACACACATACACACATATACACATACCCCACACATGGACACATATATGCACAGATATATAATGTGTATATATGTATGCATATATATATTAATCTATGTAGAGATTTATTTAGAGAGATAACTATCTACATATTTAGAGACATAAATCAGAAGAAAGGGAGGGAAGGAAAGATCTATATGAAAGCCAGCTTTTAAGCATGCCTAGTTTGTCTACTGTGGAGCCTGCTGTGTGCCTTCCCACATGGGTAAGGTAGCCTCCTTCGATTGACTGCCTTGGTCTTTAAGTCTTCCAACAAGCCAAACTGAGACTGTGGATCTTTTTTATTCTTTCCACCATCTTTTTGCATGTGCTCTTTTCTTCTAGTTTTAAAGATGCAGGCAGTCAATCAAAGGGGACACACTAGGCTATGTTAGACAAACTGGGCATACTGAAATGGACAGTCTATGTTACATAGGTAAAAAGATATGTATCTATTGAGAGATCTATCAATTTAGAGAAGGGTAGCCATTGGAGAGGAAGAAAGAAAAAGAAAGGAAGGAAGGAAGGAAGGAAGGAAGGAAGGAAGGAAGGAAGGAAGGAAGGAAGGAAGGAAGGAAGGAAGGAAGGGAGGGAGGGAGGGAGGGAGGGAGGAAGGAAGGAAGGAAGGAAGGAAGGAAGGAAGGAAGGAAGGAAGGAAGGAAGGAAGGAAGGAAGGAAGGAAGGAAGGAAGGAAAGCAAGAAAGAAAGAAAGAAAGAAAACAGAAAGAAAGAAGGAAGGAAGGAAAGAAAGAGGGAAAGAGGGAAAGAAAGAAAGGAGGAAACAAAGAAGGAAAGAAAGAGGGAAAGAAAGAAAGGAGGAAGGAAAGAAAGGAGAAAAGAAAGAAAGGAGGAAAGAAAAAGAAAGAAAGGAGGAAAAGAAGAAAAGTGGAAAGGAGGAAAGAAGGAAAGAAGAAAAGAAGGAAAGAAAGAAAGAGAACTGGCAGTTTTCCAATGAAGAAATCAAAACAATCATATGAAAAAATGCTATGAATCATTATTGGTTAGAGAAATGCAAATTAAAACAATATTCAGATATCATTTTATACCTATCAGATTGGCTAAAATGACTGAAGGAGAAAGTGACAAATTTTGGAGGGGATGTAGAAAAATTAGGACACCAATTCATTGTTGGTGGAATTGTGAACTGATCCAACCATTTTGGAGAGGAATCTGCACCTATACACTTTGACCCAGCAATATCACTCTAGGTCTATTTCCAGGGATAATTAGGGAAAAAGTAAAAGAACCTATACATTCTAAAATGTTTATAGCAGCTCTCTTTGTGGTGTCAAAAAAACTGGAAACTGCAGGGATGCCCATCAATTGGAGAATGGCTGACCAGGTTGTGGTATATGATTCTGTTGGAATATTACTACATTATAAGAAATGATGAGTTCAATAATCTTTGGAAAACATGGAAAGACTTGCATGAAATAATAAAGAGTGAAATGAGCAGAACCTAGAGAACACTGAATGCAGTGACAATAATATGTTTTAAGAATGACTGAGCAAATAAGACATTTTGACTATTATAAGTATCTAAATTAACTAAAAAGGACATATAAAGAAAGACACTATGCATTCAAAGTAATAACATAACTAGAAGTATGTATCATATATACATATATATAATATATACCTAGTTATGTCTAATAGTGGCAATCTCTGGGGGGAGAAAAAACATTTACATAATAACTTTATTATAGATTTAAAAGGAATAGCAAATTGTACATTAAAGATTTGCAGTTTCATGTACAATCTTTTTTTTATTATACTATGTTATAGAAATGCTTGTTTTAGTTCATAAATTAAAAATAAAATACATGTGAAAGAAAGAAGGAAGGAAAGAAGGACAGAAGGAAGAGAGGGAGGGAGGGAGGGAGGATGAGTGTTTGTATTCTGGGATCTAGGGGAGTCTCACTCTCCTTCTTGCACCCTGCCCCATGCAACGATATATATCAGTACAAGAAACAATAATGAGAGTCTGCTAACCAGATGTTGCCTCATGCCATTTTTTTTTTTTTCTGAATCAGGCATTTTAAGAGAGGTCTAGTTCTGTGAAACGTAGCAGCTGAAAAGTTTATACAGAAAGTGAGGCAATAGGGGACAATAAATAGAGAGGTGGTCTCAGAGTGAGGAATTCCACCTCTGACCCAAACTGACTATATTATTTCAGAAAGTTACTTAATTTCTCAGTGCTACAGGCAACTCTCTAAACCTAATAATAGTAGAGAAAGTGAAAATCTGAACTAATAGAGGAAGTTCCTCATCATGAGTGCCCATCACTAAGGAAATCACAGTCAGGTGAAAGTTTTCAGAAAAAGGCAAGAGATTATTCAGTGAACTTCTCTGGTCAAAGTCTATCTAGAGGATTTTACTCAGTTGTGGGTGCCTCATTTTTGGGAGAGCCTTCATAAACTTAAGCACAGCTATAGGAGGGAGATCAAGATAATAAAAGAGATTGGAAACAATTCCTATTAGAACAAGTTGAGGGAAATGGGAGTGTTTGGCCTGAGGAAGACAAGACTAGTGATGATAGGCGTCTTTAGGTATTTGAAGTGTTATTATGTGGAAAGGGCTAAGACTTGTTCTGCTTGGTCCCAGAGGGCAGACTATCATGTGTAAAAGTCACTACATTTCACCTTTTCTGCTGTACCATCTCTAGCAATTAGAATGTTAAAAGCAGAATGGGCTGCCTCTGGAGCTAGCAGCTTTCTTCTCTCTGCCTCAGAAAGCAACCTTTCTGACTCCAAGACAAATCATTTCCTAAGCTGGTTACTAGCTGCTGTAAAGGAGGGCTGGGTGCTTCAGAATATCCAAACCCTTTGAATAAGGAAATAAAAGCAAGTGTAATCAGGCCACAAGAATTGGCTGAACTGGATGACAAACACAAGATTAAGTTCCTTTACAAGTGTTCCAAGGGAATGTGGTAGTGCCCTGTCAGCATATAAATTCCAAATTTCAAAACTTTACCCCTCCCTTGTAAGCCCTTTCTCTTGGAAACACAGTGCCATAGTAAATCAGCTTTGGATCACTGAGATGCTCGTGTACACACACACACACACACACACACACACACACACACACACACACACACACACACACACACACACACACAGATGCTCGTGTACACACACACACACACACACACACACAGATGCTCGTGTACACACACACACACACACACACACACACGCACGCACGCACGCACGCGCGCCTAGCAGGTGACCAGGACATTGTATGGTAAAAAGGATGAATCTTGGCATCATAGGGCCCAGGTTCAAATCCTGGCTCAGTCACTTCATGCCTGTTTGACTTTAGATAAGTCAACTTAATCTTGTCTATAAAATGAGAGGATTGGACCAGATGGTCTCTGAAATCCTTTTAAGCTCCAGTCCCATGACCTTATGGAATCTAGTTAAAATAAACACCAAGGCCATCCCTCATCAACCATACAAAGAGAAGAAATAATAGGAAAAATCGGTGAGCATAAATATGGCAATATTCCTTTCTTTCAAGCACGTGAGAGGACTTACGTGCTAACACTAATGTTATTTTAGCTACTATACGCCCCCTTCTCTCCAAGTGCCAAAGTCTCATTCATCCCTCTCTTGGCACCCCTCAAAACCAAAGATCCAGGACATCCTCCATAAGGAGTTCCATTCTAGGAATGATGTGCTTCCAACACTCACTCTGCTCATAGTTTTCCCTTTTTTAGCTATATGCCACTGGCTGAACTTTGTCATCTCACCTACTACCCTTTTACTTCCTTTATACCACACTGCTATGCACACAGAAGACATTCAAATCCATTGAAACTTGTCAATGACTTAGAGATGGGGCTAAATGACATGGGAAGAAATTTCATGATGGTTGAATGAAAACCATATTACTAGAAAGATACAGGAGGAGTAAGATGGTCTTATGCATGGAGTCAGTAGATGGAATGTCTTGTTTGAGGAATGACAAGGTGTTTAATGTCAGCAGTCACAGAGTCTATGGGAGGGAGTAAGGTGTAAGAAGGAAAGGTAGGGAGAGTTAGCCAGGTTATGGAGGAATTTAAGAGTCAAGTAGAAGATTCTATATTTGATCTTGGAGGTAACAAGGAACCAATAGATTTTTTTTAACAAGGTAGGGAGATGACCTGGTCAGACCAATCCCTTAAGAAGATCATTTTGATAGCTAAATAGAAAATGAATGGGAGTGGGGGGAGACCTAAGACAAGGAGACCAACCACTAGGTTATTTCAATACTCTGTGTGAAGTGGTGAGGGCATGTACTAAGGTGGTAGCAATGTCAGAGGAAGGAAAAGGGCATACAGGAGAGATATTTGAGAACTATTTTAAAGGCAGAATTGACAGTACCTGGCAACAGAATGGATATGGGGAGGGGCAATAAGAGAGGGTGAGGAGTCCAGAATATATCTAGGCTGTAAGCCTGGGTTACTGGGAGGATGGTAAAACACTCTAAAGCAATAGGGAGGAGGAGAGGGTTTGTGGGGAAAGATAATCAGTTCAGTTTGAGGCATGCTGAATTTAAGACGTTACCGAATCAGCCAGGTTAAGATGTCAAATGAGCACTAACACATATGAGACTGGAGCTCTTTACCTTTAGAGGCCTTTCTACCTCTAAAATTCCATGATTCAACATAGCTACCTCTTATAATACACACATTTCTACAGTATTTTCCTCTAGGCTAAGATTTCTAAATTATTTACGTTGAGTAGTGTGGGATAGGGATCAAAGTGAGTACCAGTTTGATGCTGGGCCATACATTTGAAAGAAAAATCCTTGATATGTACATAAGAGTCAAGAGTTTAATCCATTTTCTCTGAGTTAGACCTGAGATGCACCCTAGAAACCTTTTCCAAATCATTGAAAATAGTGCAGGCAGTATTTTGTAGGATTAGGGTGGGATGGAAGAGAGACAGGTCTCTGATTTGAACTTTGGGCTTATATTTTCCATAGATGGTGATTACACTTTCTTGAACTTTTGGAAAGGTCATTCTTAAAAATTGAATCAAATTTTAATTAATTAAATTTAATTAAAAATTAAATTAAAAATTGAAAAGGTCATTCTTAAAAAAAGAATTAAAGGTGTGTCTAGTCAGCAAGGTGGTGCCGTGGATAGAGCATCAGGTCTGGAGTTAGGAAGACCTGAGTTCAAATGTGACCTCAGAAACCTTTCTATGTGTGACCTTGAGCAAGTCACTTAACTTCTGTTTGCCAGTAAAGAAGGAAATGGCAAAACGCTCAAGTATCTTTGCCAAGAAAACTCCAAAGGCAGAGGTCCACAGGCTCACAAAGGGTAAGTCAAAACAGAAAGGACTCAACGACAGCAATGTGACATATATACATATATTGCCTTAAATTTTGCAAAGTGCTTTTCAAATATTACCTCACTTGATGCTCACAATTCTGGGAGATAGGTGCTATTATTATCTCCATTTCATTGTTGTTATTCATCCTTCTTACTCAAAGAGGATCATTAATATCACAATGTTGGGTCAAAGTGTAGTACTGAGTTAGTAAGGCTCTGGGACTTTATTTGAACTCAGAACTTCCTGACTCCAGGTCCAGGGCTCTACCCACTACACCATCAAGCTGCCAGAAAGTTTCTAAGGATCAGCAAAGAAGTCAAGGTTTGGGGTTTCTGTTTTGTTTTAACAGAATAAGAAAACATTCATTCATTCCCACAAATGGCACTGTCAAGAACTCATATCTGCATACAGAACAGTGCCCAATTTAGGCACAAGCTATATTTTAGTGCCTCACATCATAAGGAGACTCTATGTAAGTTAGAAATTGTGTGGATTTCCATGTTTTCATATAGCCTTGCATAGGAGGGTTCGGTTCACTTAGAACCAAGGGATACAGAATTGCTTACTTAAATCATATCATGGCAGGTACCTAGAAGGTACCTTAGCAACATCCAAACCAGAGGCTTTTAACTGTGTGCACAACTATATCTTAATATAATTGATTTCCTTTGAAGTCCTATGATTTTATTTTGCTCATTTAAAAACATTGCTCTGAAAAGCGATTCACAGACTTTGCCAGATTGCCAAGGGGTCTATGACATAAAAAAAGGTGAACCCTCATTCAGACCAATCACCAACCTCTACTTTACAGATGAGAAAACTGAAGCCCAAACTTGTGTCATGAGCTAAGTCAATGACACAGCTGGGAAAAGAAACTAAGCTTCCTAGGCTTCTGAGTGGGACACAGCTCATTTCTCTTGAAAGACTTCTATTAATTTGGAATGCTGTTTGCTTAAGAGGCAAAACCCAAATACAAGTATTTTTTCCTCTTACTTTACATAAATGTAAGTAAGATAATTGTAATGTCCTTAAAGAACAAAGCAATTAAAAGTAGTATTTGTAAGATTCATTTGCATGTGTTAGTCAACCTTCCACAAAGGTTTTGGTTTAGGGATGATGGGATTTTTTTTGACAGGGGAGGATAACAAAAAACAAGCAACGAACAATTATTAAGAGCTTACTAACTACCAGGCACTGTGCTAAGCATTAGGGATACCAAAAAAAAAAAAAATTAAAAATAGTCCCTACTTTCAAGGAACTCACATTCCAATGTGAGCTAATCTAATGGAAGATACCCTATGTAAACAACTATAGACATAAGAAGCTATTTACAGAGCAGATGAAAGGTAACCTCAGAGGGAAGGCACTATCATTAAGGGTGTCTGAGAAACGGGTCTTGCCAAGGATGATTTTTTTTTTGAGATTTGAAGGAAGCCAGGGAGAAAAAGAGTCCTGAGTCATAAAGACAAGCCTACAGTTCAAGGTCATGAGGGAATGGAAATGCTCAATTCCTGGGTCCAGGGCTTAAGCTGTTTATTGGTCCAATGAACATGACTGTTGAGCTTGGAGTTTTTAACAGTGCGACATTCCAGTTCAGATCTACAGTTGAATAAACACTTCAAACTAAGCAGTATTCGATGGCTTCATTTCTTTTGTTGCAAGCTTTGGAGACATTCCTACCACAAGAATAAATTATGCATCAGAATGTAGTTTTTAAAAGGCATATAGGGGAGTCATGGTGAAATCTTGAGTGGAATGAGGTTTGAAATAGTAGAAAACAGTCAGCAGGCAAATGAGAGGCTGAATTATAAAGGTGATTGGAGCCCACTCTGTGAGCCATATGCAGTGAAAAGTCAATACAGCTACAGGCTAACTATGGTTCCAGAGCTGTTGATGAGTCATGGTGGAATTCTGGAGATATTGGTCTTACCAAATCAATTACATGAGTCAGATCCTTTAGACTCCCACGTCATGCCCTTCGGTAAAACAAAAACATGAAGTGTCACTGGTGGTAGATTTGGCAGAGGTCAAATGTCAAGGGAAAGTAATGAGCATGGATAGCCCCAGAAGTTGTCCTTTGAAACCAAGAGACCATCCTTAAAAGGAGATCAATTGCCTCCTTGACAAAGCTGTTTATACTTCCTGCCTCTACTTCCTCTCTTTTCACTCACTCCTGAAGCCATTGTAATTTGGCTTCCAACTTTGTCATCTGAAACTGTTCTCTTCAAAGTTATTAATATAATGAGCCTTTCCTGGAAGTGTAATATGGAGGTATCATTGTGTGACTCAAAGGGAAGCAGAATAGTTATTTCTAGCCTCTACCCTGATGGTTAGGGCCAGAGACTTGGCTACTCTGCTCTGCTCAGACAGGAGGAAACTGGGCTAAAATCATATCTACTTGTTCCTTTAAATATCATTATTCTAGGGGATTTGGTTTTCAGGTTTGAATTAAACTTCTGTTTACAGTTTTTTTACAGGGGAAAAAAAGACCCAAGCTTTATACCTAAGGTTTGACTCCCTTCCCAGCAAATACCAGTCCCACAATGAACACACATAGTAAATAGCAAAGTAACTTATTTGTCCAAGTGTAAAATAGAAATCAGAGAAAGTATACACTGAGAATATCTACCAGACAATATAGAAAGTAATGCAGCTCAATGAAGAGAGAGAATCCCAGATTTCTCTAAAGAGGAAATTCCTCTAATTCTCTAGTGTAGTAAGTTAGAGATAGAGACATTACAGAAACTGCTAGCTCCTCTTATGCCAGCTTCTTTCCAGATTCTTACTCTTCCTTCAACAACCTGAAGTGGGGTTGGCACAATTAATCTCCTCTGTTGAAGTGGGAAACCAGAAGCACCCAAACAGACTCTAAAGAGTCTGAAGAAAGACTCTTCTCTCTTCCATCCTCTCCAACTCCAACTTGTCCTGCTCCTCACAAAGGCAGAGGACACTGATCTCCACCAATGAGGAGAGAGTCCTCTCTAGTAACACTAACTCTAGCTACACTAACTAGTATCTAGTTACTCTAGTTACACTCATTAGTTACACTAACTACTCTATTTACACTAACTTGTAACTAGTTATTGTAGTTACACTAATAATCTTTTAAATATCAGATCTTATTGTCTTCTCTCACTCATGTCATCTTTCTCTCAAAATACCTGGTGGATTTGACACCGCTGATCATGCTCTCATCCTAGATATTCCATCCTCTCTGTGCTTTCATGACATTTTTCTCCTGGTCCACCTCCTACTTGTCAGACCGCTCCTCCTCCATCAAATTTGCAAGCTCCATAACTATATCATGTCATTTAACTGTGACTATACTGCAAGGTTCTGTTCTAGGCCCTTCTTTCTTCAGCCTCTACATACCCTCTCTCTTCCTGTGTGTGTTCATCCTTCATTGCCGAAGAAGACCATGCCATCAGAGAAATGATGACATGACTTGCACTTGACTTTGTTTTGAGTGAGGGAGGACTGTGCAGGTCACCAGCCTCACTTCTCCTCCACAGCCATCTGAATCCAGTGACCAGATATTCATCAGGATGACTGGAGATGACCCAGGATGAGGCAATTTGGGTTAAGTGACTTGCCCAAGGTCACACAGCTAGTGAGTGTCAAGTGTCTGAGGTGAGATTTGAACTCAGGTCCTCTTGACTCCTGCACTAGTGCTCTATCCACTGCACCACCTAGCTGCCCCTACTCTCTCTCTTAGTACCTTATCAGATCCCATGAATTTAACTATCATCTATCTCTGTGCAAACAGTTCCCAGATCAATATATCTGGGCTCAGTTTCTTCTGAGCCTTATTCTACTTCACTACTTGGCTACTGGATGTCCCAGGGACATTTCATACTCATTATGTCTGTTATGTTTCACTGCAAACCCTCCCCTCTTCCAAACTTCCCTAATTATGCAGGAAGCAGCTGCAGCCTTTCAATGTCTTAAATTCATAATCTTGGCATTGTCCTCAACTCTTTATTGTCCTTCACCCCATATATTCAATTGGCTGCCAAATTTCACCATTTCTCCCTTTACAAAATCTTTCACAGCCAACCAATACTCTCTGCTCCCAGGACTATCACCTGAGCTGTGTGAATAGAGAAAAGGGATTATCACCACATTAGTTCTTGCCTGGATTATTCCAATAGCCTCCTAATTAATCTCCCTACCTCTAGTCTCTCCCCCAGCTCCAGTTCATCATACACATTGCTGCCAAAATATTTTTCCTTAAACACTAATCTCACCATTTCACTCACCTACTCAATAAACTTCAAAGACTGTCTATTGTATGTAGGATTAAATGTAAACTCCTCAGTTTAGCTTTTAAAAATCTTTATAGCCTGGACCCAACCTATCTTTCCTTCACTGATCATGATTCCCACTTCCACACTCTGCAATCCATCCAAATTGGCCTTTCCTCTGTTCCTCATACAAAGTATTCCCTCTTTTGTCCCTGACCCTTTGCAACGGTCATCCCCTACACCTCCAGTGTATCCCTTCTTTACCTCTACCTCACAGAATCCCTTTCTTCCTTCAAAATGAAGCTCAAACAACATCCGCCACACAAAGCCCTTCTTGATCTCCTCTGCTGCTAGTCTCACCTCCCAAACTACCTTTTATCTACTTCACATATACTTGTATTTATTCTTTTTATATTTATTCTGAATACACTCACTTATGTACTTACTGTCTTCCCCTTTGAATGTAAAAGCCTTCAGACTGACAACTGTCTCACACTTTGTACTTGTATTCCCAGCACGCACATAGTGCCTAGAGTGTAGTGAGTGTTGAATAAATGCTTACAGATTGATGAGAGATTGCCTGGGCAACTTTAACCTAGGAAAACTCTTTAATGACTTTGTTAGTAAGAATGTAATGGGAAAGAAAATGCAAATGACTTATCTGCTAGAAGAATGACATCTCTGGTGTACTTCCTTGGAAACAAAACTCACAAGAAAGAAAAACCACAGCGGAAACAAGGGAAGAAAGAGAGCCCTCAAATTCAAACAAACAGTCATAGCTTGGGACTCCAAAGGAGATCTATTTATAGAAATGGTTGATGTGAGTCTTTGAGGAAGAACTTGGCATCAATAACTTAGGGCTTCTTAAAATTATTTTCTTCTGCAGTCCAAGAATGATGGTTTAAGTGTATTTTAGCACCCCATAAACATTCTGCCTTGAGCACAGAACAGCTATGGAAAGCTTAAGAATTCTACCAGGCAACATTTTCAGGGGACAGTTTTGTATCAGAAAGTTTGTGGATCTTAAATTCATCACCCAATGGAAACACCATAACTCTTGGAAAAGATCTGTTTTCAATCCACTAAAAATCTGATTTTGTCACACTCTTTCCATTTTAGCCATCTTCTTTGTAGTTTTTTAGAGTGGTCCATCACATTGCCTCCTCCAGATATGCCATTCCCAGTATCTTATTCTCTCTTTCAGTGTTTTTTCATTGTGGTCTTCTGGTTAAAAGGCAACATTCTGTAAATTTGGAGAAAAGCCCCCCCATACCAATTTTTTGTGTGTTTGCTATGAATGAAAGAAAATGTAAACATCTGACAAAAGAAGTTATTGTTTAGACTTGTATTCAAAACAAATGGATTAAAAGCCATCCCATTTTATAAAAGTGATTATTGACAAGCAGCAGTTGTTCAGGGGGAGAGTGAAAGCAACTAGATAAAAGTCTGTCATAGGAAAAAGAATACAACCTATTCCCATTTTGGCCTAAGATCTCTCAGATGCTTCTGCACCTTCATCAACTTACCTCAGGTTGAATGAGCTGACAGGATAGAGTCTAATGTCAATGACATCAGCTCTGAAACTCCCACCTCCTCCGTACCCCTCCTTCTCTCTGATTAGAGAGCGTGGAGGGTGGACATGGGGCATTTAAAAAGGTCCCCCACGCTAGTCATCTCTTCATTTCTCATTCAGTTTCAGGATATCATCAAGCTATGCTGCTGCAGTTGAGTACACTTTTTGTGTTGTCTTCTTCCATTAGATTATCAGCTCCTTCAGGGCAAGTACTGTCCTTATATTTTAATCCCCAGTACTTAGCGCAGTCCCTAGCAAATAGGAGGTATTCATCTGACCAACAGATGTTAAAACCTCCTTTTAAAGCCCTTTGCTTTATCAACCCTCTTTAAGTGCTACAAGTAAACATTGATGTAGATGTAACCAAATCAATTCAATTCAAGCCAAACCTATATGTTTTCCAAATGCCTACTACACAGAAGTCACTATGCTACGTGGGTGAAGATACAAAGACGGAAACCCTCTCTGAATATCATTTTCTGCTTGAGGAACAAGTGAGCTAGGCAACACAGTTTCTAAGTTTCTACTTTTCAGCCTTAAGTCTTATGATCCTAAAACCAATATGCCCCTTACTTCAAGGAACTTCTAATCTAGTAAAAATAACTAGTTTTCACACCATTATATTACACATAATATTTACTTCCCCCCCTCCCCACCCATGACCCTTTGAGATAATTAATGTTAGACCAAATTTTGGCTGACAGAATGCTAAATCCAATCAGGATGGCATGCCATGAATATAATCACAGAGCCTTTGTACTAGGGACACATTCTGAAAATCAGTGACAAAATCATGAGCTGTATGCTCTGGGTAAAGTTTTTCATTAACGTCGGTTCAAACACGGAACGGAGAGGCTATTTTTAGTTGTCGCTACAAGAAGCAAATTCAAGAAGCAAATGTTCATCTCACACACATATATACCCACTTTAGTTTCTAAAGAATTTAATTTTATTTTCTTTTGGAATTTTTTTTTATAAAAAGGTTATTTGGGTTACATAAATATACATAAACACCTCACTAATTTTCCCTTCTAGTCTTTCTACTTCAAAATGGTAAAAAGTCTAAACTTTTTATTCAGTTATAAGCAAATGACTTTTAAAACAATTTAACAGCAGAATAGCACTTTTTTTTAAAAAGTAAAAGCAAATTAGCTGTGAGAAGACTTGAAAAAAAGGAAACTATTTCAAACACCACTATAGAAAAGATTTCTTTTTAACATTGTTTAACAATGTCCTCATCTGTAATAGTAGTTTAAGATTTTAACTCAAACAATCAAGGCTCAAAGTCTAACTTGGAGGAAGGAAAAAGGGAGGGACTGGGCCTCAGATGCAGCTGCTCTCAGACCTAATCGTGTGGAGCCTTCAGCAAGGTCTCCATCCCTCTTCCAAGTTGATGTGTGGGCCCCCAGGTACCTTATCTCCTCCACACTGGGGCAGTTCCATTACCCCAGACAAAAAGCTATATTTGTTTGTTTGTTTGGGGGGTCTTTTTCAGAAGTATCTTACTCGTTTTTCATTTCTAATATTAAAGGAAGCTCCAAATGTACAAGCATAAGTCATACAAGTTTTCCGAAAAGGTCAAACTAGAGGTACCAGGCAGGACCAAGGTGGCAAGGTTCAGGGCATGGTCAACTTGTCACATGTAATGCCTATGTTTCTCAGAGAGGCCTAAAAACAAGAGGGGGAAGGTAGTAATTGACTATCAGAAATAGTATTTTGTGTTTATTTTGTTATTCAAGCATATTCCTGTAACCCAGGTCCTAAACTCCATTGAGACTTTCTCCTCACCAGTGGAGATCAATGCCCTATACCTTCATGAAGGCTCTAAGGATCTAGAACTCTCTCTCTTCCTAGAGACTTTCTCTCTTCCTAAATGTCACCCAAGGGGAAGTTCCCCAAAGTCTCTAGTGTAGCAGGCCAAGGATAGAGAAATGAAGGAGACTTCTTGCTCCTCTCGTGCCAGCTTCTTTCCAGAGTCTTTTCATTCAGCAACCTGATTTGGGACTTTTTTGGGGGGCATTTTTCATCTTCTTTCTGGAAGCCAGAAACCCATGAAATGACTGAAGAGCGTGAAGAGATTCAAAGAAACCTTGAAGAAGCCTGAAGAGACCTTCTCTCTTCCAATCTCATCAACTCTACCCCATCCCATATTTAAGCACAGGGCATTGATCTCCATTTATCAAGAGAAAGTCCTGTAGAATAGACTTCAGGGCTCTGGCTACATTCCAAAATAAATCATGGCCAGACACCCGCTAGATTCTTTATCTCATCTCCTTTGCCATTAGTGGCAGGACCTGAAACAACAACATGAATCAAGATGTTATTTATAAGTCTACCACAAAATGTAAACATTTATTAGCTTTAGGGTTGGGGTTTTTTTTGTCTGGGTTAGAGCTGCTAGTGTGCTGGGATACAGAAATGTAAGATGCAGAAATTCAATTACATCATTTACCCACGAATATTAATGGCTATGATTAAAAACACACACACACACACCTTAGTAGAAACAAGAAGTCAGTTTTTAAATTACAATTGTAAATGGGTGGCCTGCCAGAAACTAAGTTTAAACCAACATTAATACTTTCAAAATAGATAACTGACCTGAATTTTAAAAGTCACCCCCTCCCCACCAAAAAAAAAATGAGAAGAGAGCTAGATCAAGTGTTTTTCTAAGCAAACAAGGTTCAGAAGCTATGCAGTTCAACAATGTTTACCATCTTCTCCTGGATACTCTCTTTACTTGGGATACGTGACTTGCCTTTCTCTTGATTCTCCTGTCTGACCCCTCCTTCTTAGTCTCTTTCACTGAATCACCATCTATTCATGTGGGTACTCCCCAAGGTCCTAGCCTAGGTCCCTTTCTCTTTTTCCTTTCGAACTCTCTCACTTGGTGATCTCATCAGCTGGCATGGGTTCAATCATCATTTCTACACAAATGATTCCCAGATCTATTCATCCAGCCCTAGTCTTTCTCCTGACCTCCAGATGGGGATCACCAACCTATTATAGTTTTTGAACTGGATGTCCCATAGGCATCTCAAACTCAGGATGTTCAAATTAGGATTCATTATCTTTTCCCCACTCACACTTCCTCCAAACTCTCTTAATAACTGTTGGGGGGAGTGGAGCCAAGATGGTGGACTAGAAATACACTTACGTAGGGTCTCCCCACACAGCTCACAAAATACCTGTAGAAAGGGACTCTCAACAAATTCTGGAGCAGCAAAAGTAGAGAACAACAGAGTGGAAGAGATTTCCAGCCCACGGTGACCTGAAAGGCCCAGGGAAACACTGGTTGTGCAGGACACAGAGCAGAGCACAGAGCCCAGCCCAGACTTGGCCACAGAGCGCGGCACCATGAGACTCTAGGAGGAGGACACCTCGGGGGCAGAATCTCCAGTCGCAGCAGCGGGGCCTCAGATCCCTCAACCCACAGGTGCCAAAGGGCAGTGAAGGGATTTTATCAGCTGGCCAGGAAGGGAGAAGGGCATTCCCATAGCTCTGGAAGCAGGCAGAAGCCAGCAGCCACAGAGGGTGCACAGCTGCCCATACAGATGGCTCATTGTTGGAACATAAAAACCCCTGGGGGCTCTGAAGAGCTGAGTCTTACCTCAGGCCTGGGTGGAGGACCTGGCCAAGCTAGTCTTTGTCTCACACTGAATGGTGGCCCTGCCCATACAGCTTATCTGAAAATCAGCCCCCAGTGCTGACTTGAGAACTGGAAGCTAGGTGGCTGTGGAGAGGTAATTGCTAAAATTCTGGATATAAAAATCCCTCTCTGCATCCAGACAAGTACACACTTGATTGTGCCACCTTGGAGGAACTGAGATCTCACAGAATCCCAGAGTATACCCTACTCTTGACAAAGGACCCAAAAGTCAAGTAACTGGTTGGGAAAATGCCCAAAAAAGGGAAAAAAAATAAGACCATAGAAGTTACTTCCTTGGTGAACAGATATCTCCCCCCATCCTTTCAGATGAGGAAGAACAATGCTTACCATCAGGGAAAGACATAGAAGTCAAGACTTCTGTATCCCAAATATCCAAAATAAATATTCAATGGGCTCAGGCCATGGAAGAGCTCAAAAAGGATTTTGAAAATCATGTTAGAGAGGTGAAGGAAAAACTGGGAAGAGAAATGAGAGAGATGCAAGAAAAGCATGAAAAGCAGGTCAACACCTTGCTAAAGGAGACCCAAAAACATGCTGAAGAAAATAACACCTTGAAAAATAGGCTAACTCAATTGGCAAAAGAGGTTCAAAAAGCAAATGAGAAGAATGCTTTCAAAAGCAGAATTAACCAAATGGAAAAGAAGGTCCAAAAGTTCACTGAAGAAAATAGTTCTTTCAAAATTAGAATGGAACAGATGGAGGCTAATGACTTTATGAGAAACTTAGAAATCACAAAAAAAAAACCAAAAGAATGAAAAAATGGAAGATAATGTGAAATATCTCATTGGAAAAACAACTGACCTGGAAAATAGATCCAGGAGAGACAATTTAAAAATCATGGGGCTGCCTGAAAGCCATGATCACAAAAAGAGCCTAGACATCATCTTTCATGAAATTATCAAGGAAAACTGCCCTGACATTCTAGAACCAGAGGGCAAAATAAGTATTCAAGGAATTCACCAATCACCTCCTGAAAGAGATCCAAAAAGAGAAACTCCTAGGAACATTGTGGCCAAATTCCAGAGTTCCCAGGTCAAGGAGAAAATATTGCAAGCAGCTAGAAAAAAACAATTCAAATATTGTGGAAATGCAATCAGGATAACATAAGATCTAGCAGCTTCTACATTAAGGGATCGAAGGGCATGGAGTATGATATTCCAGAAGTCAAAGGAACTAGGACTAAAACCAAGAATCACCTACCCAGCAAAACTGAGTATAATACTTCAGGGGAAAAAATGGTTTTTCAATGAAATAGAGGACTTTCAAGCATTGTTGATGAAAAGAAAATTTGACTCTCAAACACAAGAATGAAGAGAAGCATGAAAAGGTGAACAGCAAAGAGAAGTCATAAGGTACTTACTAAAGTTGAACTGTTTACATTCCTACATGGAAAGAAAATATTTGTAACTCTTGAAACTTTTCAGTATTTGGGTAGTTGGTAGGATTACACACACACACGCACACACACACGCACACACACACGTAGAGACAGAGAGCATAGAGTGAATTGAATAGGATGGGATCATATCTTAAAAAAATGAAATTAAGCAGTGAGAGAGAAATATATTGGGAGGAGAAAGGGAGAAATGGAATGGGGCAAATTATCTCTCATAAAAGAGGCAAGCAAAAGACTTTTCAGTGGAGGGAAAAAGAGGGGAGGAGAGACAAAAACTTACTTAAGCTTACATAAGCTTACTCTCATCACATTCGACTAAAGGAAAGAACAAAATGCACACTCATTTTGGTATGAAAACCTATCTTACAGTACAGGAAAGTAGGGGAGAAGGGGATAAGCAGGGTAGGGGGGAGGATGGAAGGGAGGGCAGTGGGAGGAGGGAGCAATTTGAAGTCAACACTCTTGGGGAGGGACAGGATCAAAAGAGAGAATAGAAGCAGTGGGGGGCAGGATAGGATGGAGGGAAATATAGTTATTCTTACACAACACGACTATTATGGAAGTTATATGCAATACTACACAGATATGGCCTATATTGAATTGCTTGCCTTCCCAAAGGGAATGGGTGGGGAGGGAGGGATGAAGAGAAGTTGGAAGTCAAAGTTTTAGGAACAACTGTTGATATTGTTCTTGCTACTAGGAAGTAAGAAATACAGGTAATAGGGTATAGAAAGTTATCTGGCCCTACAGGACAAAAGAGAAGATGGGGACAAGGGAAGGAAGGGATGTTAGAAGAGACGGCAGATTGGTGATAGGGGCAATTAGAATGCTTGGTGTTTTGGGGGGGGGAGGGAAGAAATGGGGAGAAAATTTGGAACCCAAAATTTTGTGAAAATGAATGTTAAAAGTTGAATAAATAAATAAATAAATAAACAAGAGGAAAAAAAAATAACTGTTGAGGGGACCACCTTCCTTCCCGTCATCCGTGTTCACAACCTCAATGTTATCCTTGACTTCTCTCTACTCTTCCTAGTTCAAACCTTTATCACTTCTTGCTTGAATTACTGTAATAGCCTTCTAGTTAGAGTCCTTGCCTCAATATTTTCCCTATTCCAATCGATCCTCCATACTGCTGCCAAAGTGATTTTCCTAAAGTCGGGATCTGATCATGTCATTCCCCTACTCAATAAATGCCAATGGAGAAATGGAATAAGGGGAAGGGAATGTGCATTTATTAGGCAACTGCTCTGTGCCAGGAGCTATGCTGAATGCTTTACAAATATTATCTCATTTGACAATGGCTCCCTGTTACCATTAGGATCAACATAAACATCTGTTTTACATTTAAAGTGCTTTACAACCTTCTTAACTTTCTAGTCTTTTAACTTATCATTGCATTCCAACTCCTCTGTGGTCTAGCCATCCTGGCCTCCATAATGATCTTCACACTTGATACTCCATGGCTCATCACAAGAGTAAAAAGATGGAGGACTAGAAATTTCCTCTGATCCCCATGACCCCTCAAACTGCTCCAAAACAGAAATTATGTGCCATAGTAAAGCATCTTTATCTGTCTCCATGGTCTAAGACACACAGAATCCAAACAGTTTAAAAAAAACAACTACATACTTACATTCACTGACTCTGAGATCACTCGTCACCCTTCCCTTTCCTACTATAGGCGTCGAGTCTTCACCAGCAGACCCAAGGGCCCAAAACAAAATCCAATCCCACATTAGGGTCCTTCCTCCCTCTTTTCAGTGCCATAGATACCCTGGCTCCTGGTTGTAGAAGTTTGGCCAGCCCTCAAAAAATAGCCAAAGCCGTTCAGGAACAAAAGTCTGTTGGAGCAGACAACTTCACAGCACGAGAGTGCCAGCTCTCTGAACTATTATAGCCTGGCCAGAGAACTAAAGAAAAAAATAAGGAAGCAACATACCAAAATTTCTTGGACACAGCTATAGCAATCCTCAGGGAGAAAATCACATCTTTACAAGCATACATTAACAAAATAGAAAAAAAGAAGATTAACGAACTGAAATTAGAAAGCAAACAAATAAAAACCTAAAATAAGTACAAAAGAAGAGATATGAAATATTACAGGGAAATAGATAAATTAGAAACAAAAAAAATCACTGAAATGGTAAATAAAACTAAAAGATGATGCTTTGCAAAGATTAATGAAATTGATAAATCCTTAGCTAATCTGATTAAAAAGAAGAGATAAAGAAATCAAATCATTGAAATAGCAATTGAAAAAGACAAAAACATGGCAGACTCAAAATAAACAACAATAAGAATAACAATCAGAACACATTATGCACCGTCATACACTAACAAAATGGGAACAAAAAAGTAATAGAAGGATATCTTCAAAAATATAAAATACTCAAGTATTAGAAGACCATAAAGACGTTAAATAATACAATCTCAGAAAAAGAAATAGATTTAGCTTTAAAGGAACTACCAAAGAAAACAACTCCTGGTCCTGATGATTCACTGGGGAGTCCTATTTTATTCTCAAAAATTGAGAGAGACAGCACCATACCAGAGTCCTCTCATGAGACAAATATAGTCCTAATGCCTAAACAAGTGAAAGCCAAAACACAGAAAGAAAAATATAGGTCAATATCACTAATGAACATGGACTCAAAAATTGTAAAGGAAGTTGTGTCAAAGAGACTACAGAGATTTATCCAAGAACTCATTTATTATGACACAGTGAGATGCAAGGGGATACAAGGATGGTTTACCATTAGGAAAGCAATCAACATAATCATATTAAAATTTAAAATATCTAAAACCACATGCTCATCCCAATAGACGAAAGAAGAAAAGCTTTGACAAAGTACAATATTTTTTACCCTCAAAATTCTACAAGGCACAGAGCAACCTTTTTTTTAATATAAAAAGTATCTAAAACAAAAGCAGGTATCAGAAGCAACTAAGTGGTACAATGGATAGAGTGCTAGGTCTGGAGTGAGAAAGACGTGATTTCAAATTATAAAATGTTTAGCACAGTGTCTGGAACATAGTAGGTGCTATACAAATGTTAGCTATTATTGTTTGTATCCATATGCAATGGAGATACACTAGAACCTTTGCCCATAAATACAGAGTGCAGCAAGGTTGCCTATTCTCTCCACTGATACCTGATATAATTGTAGAAATACAAGATATAGCAATAAGACAAGAGAAAGAAACTAAAGGTATAAAAATAGGTAAGAGGTAAATAAAAGTATCCCTTTTTGCTGATTATATGATAGTTTGCTTGGAAAAGCCCAGAGATTCAGCACTCATACTAATTGAGATAGCCAGTAGCTTCAGCAAAACTGAATTTCTATATTTCTCTATAATTATAATGAAACACAAGAAACAATAATAGAAAAGAAAATCTCATCCAAAATAATTATAAAATGCATAATTTATCTGGCAATCTATCAAAGTACACAAAAGACTTATAGAGATTGAATTACAAAGTGCTCCTTAAAGAAATAAAAAATAGTTTAAATAGCTGGAGGAATATTTGGTGTTCATGACTAAGTCATGTCGGTATAATAAAAATGATAATACTTTCAAAATAAATTTATGATTTAATACTATGCCAATCAAATTACTAAGTGAATACTACATGGAATCTAATAAAATAACAAAATTCATGTGGAAAAACAAAAGATCTAGAATGGGGGAGGGGAACCTATTAGTCAGACACATCCGAAAAAGACCTCCCCTCAAACAAACAAATATAGCTTTTTATCTGGGGTAATAGAACTGCCTCAAGGCCACAGGTTCCCCACCCCAATCTAGAATATCAAAGGAAATGACAAAAAAAGTAGGGTGTGAAAGAAAAATAGTACTCCTAGAACCCAAATTATATTATAAAGCAGCAGTCCTCAAAAATATCTGGTATTGGCTAAAGGACACAGCAATAAGTCAATGAAATAGACAAGACAAGGGAGAATTAGGAACAATAGAAGCCATTAACCCAGTGTTCAATAAAGTGAAAAACATGAATTACCTTGGAAAAAAAGCTCTTCATTTAATAAAAACTGTTGGGCAAGCTGGAAAACAGTTTGGCAAAAATGAGGGTTAGACCAACATCTTACAATGTATTGCACAATATATTTTAAATGGATATAATTAGCAATAATAATAATATCTAACATTTATTTAGTAAATAAATAGCACAGGCTATATGCCAGGCTAAGCACTTTACAATTACTGTCTCATTTGAACCTAATGATAACCCTGGGAGGTAGTTGCTATTATTATCTCCATGTTACGGATTAGGAAACTGAGGCAAATGGAGGCTAACAGACTTGTTCAGGATCACACAGCTAGTAAGTGTCTGAGGTCGGAATTGAACTCTGAGCTTGCTGACTCCAGACCCAGCACTCTATGCACTGTGCCATCTAGCTGTTCAAGACCTTAACATTAAAGATAATACCATGAAAAAACATTAGAAGACAAGCAGATCATATACTTCTCACAGCTATGAGCAGAGGATGTATTCTTAACCAATAAAGAGACAGAGGCAATTAATACCCTGGAATACACAGGAGGGTCTGATGCACAGGTTCTTAGATCTGATTTTCTAAAAGGAAAACAACTTTTGAGGGGTCAACAATCTACTTTAATCAAATACATATATCATTCACTTAGTTCAGGGGGAAAAGTCAGTTCACTGAAATTCAGAGAACACACAGAGAAATAAAGACCAACAGACAGGGCTTCCAACCATCTGATCATTGACAATGTATACGTCACATATCAACAGATAGATCCAACTGTCTGACCATTACATACATACATAGTTATCAGAGAGAGAAGCACCAACATCTAGGTTTTCAAAGGGTGGGGATCCTTAGTGGCTACCCAGAGTCTCCTCTGACCAAACAAACACTTCCAATGAGTAAGTCCCAAAGAAAAACCTCACCTCAGAGTATTCATACACTTTTCAGAGCTGAAGGGCATGACCCTCTGACCCAGTGCCTCAGTAGAAATTTTAAAAAGGTATTGAAGTCTATCAATGGGCAGGGAAGATCTTTAACTCTTCCCCCTACCCACCATTAACCTTACATTAACATTACAATTACTAAAAATAAGATAGATAACTTTAATTCCTTGAAAAACTCCAGCTCAGACAAAATTAATTTCACTGAGATAAAAAGAAAAGTGTTTAAATGAGAAAAAGTCTTTTGAGTTCAAATCTGGCCTCAGGTAGTTACTAGTTTTGTGATCCTGGTTTAGTCCCTTAACCCTGTTTGCCTCAGTTTCTTCATCTAGAAAATGAGCTAGAGAAGAAAATGGTAAACCCCTCCAGTATCTCTGCCAAGAAAATCCTAAATGGGGTCTTGGATAGTTGAACAAGACTGAAAAGCAACTTCACAGCAGTATATACACATACACATATATATATGTATACACATACATACATACATACATATATATACACATACATACATACATACATATGTGTGTGTATCTATATATATAACTAAGAACCACTTCCTAATAGATAAGTGGTCAAAGAACATGAGTAGACAGTTCACAAAGAATTTAAAAATATTCCCCAAAACATGAAAGAATGCTCCAAACCACTAATAATGAGAGAAACACAAACCAAAACAACCCTGAAGTCTTACTTGACACCCAGAAAATTGGCAAAAATTACCCCAAAATGGCAATATAATGGCAATGGAAGGGTTGTGGAATGACAGGTACACACACAATGTTGGTGAGGCTATGAAATGGGGCAACGATTCCTCAAAGCAATCTGGAATTATGAAAATAAAGTGACTTAAATGTCCATACCCTTTAAACCAGAATACATTCTTGGGCTTATACCCCAAGGAAGTCATTGGTAAGAATAAAGTCTTCATATACTTCAAAATATTTATGGCATCATTTTTTGTGATAGCTAAGAATTGGAAACAAAGTAGATGTTCATCAATTGGAGAACACCTAAAGTAATTGTACTAAATTAACATAATAGAATATTACTCTGCTGTAAGAAATTATTCATATGATGAATATGAAAAAAGCATAAAAAGAGTTACCAGAAGAGAGTGAAGTAAGCAGAACCAAGAAAACAATATATACAATAACTAAACTAATGTAAATGGAAAAAAAAACTATGCAAAAGTAAATGTGACAAAATTATAAAGATCAAGGAGGATTCAAATGAAGAGAAACGATCCCTAACCCACTCCTTCATGGAGATGGGAAGTCCATAGATGTTACACATTGCACATGTTTTCAGACTTTTTAAATATAATGATCAGTTATACTGATTTTTTCTTTCTAAAAATATTTTTTGTTATATGAGATGGTTTTCTGGAAGGGAGAGGACACATGAGACAACTATTGTGATGTAAGAAACAGAAGACAACAAAAATTTATTTTAAAAATACTCCATGTTCTGTCTGCTTTTGCACTAGCTGGTCCTCTGCATCAAAAATGCTTTCCTATCTCACTTATGACTCAGATATACTTTCCTTTAAGACAGTTCAAGAAACACCTCCTACAGGAGACCTTTCCAAGCCCCTACAGCTGTCAGTGCCTTCTCCTCTAAGGCTTCCTTCTATTCTGTATTTATTCTCTATGTACTGAGTTAACGTGTGATATCTCCCCATTAGCATGTAAACTCTTTTTTGAGGGCAGAACAGTTTTTGTTTTTTATTTGTATCCCCATTACATAGCATGGTATCTAGTACACAGTAAGAACTTAATAAATGCTTTTTGACTGAATTTTGAATAAATGGAATTGAAGGTTTTTTGCAATGAGATTAATGTAATTAATATAAGGTATATAATGATCAACTGAGGAAAAACATCTTTGCATCAAATATTTCTGATAAGGTCTTATATCCAAACTTTGTAGAGAGCTATATAACATAAGCAGTCAAAGGATATAAACTAACAGTTACCAAAAGAAAAATTGCAAAATTTTAACAATATGAAAGAATGCTTCAAATAATAAGAAAAATTAAAATCAAAATATTGATTCTATAAATTGATTTGTAATTATGTGAAGAAAGTGATTAAAATGTACATGTTTTGATTCCACTGCTAGACACAGAACCTAAGAATTTTGTTGTTCCGTTGTTTTAGTTGAATCCAATTCTCTGTGACCCCATTTGAGGTTTTCTTGGCAAACATATTGGAGTGGTTTGCCATTTCCTTCTCCAGCTCATTTGACAGATGAGGAAAATGCAGCAAACAGGATTAAGTGACTTGCTTAGGGTCACATAGCTAATTAGTGTCTGAGGTCAGATTTGTATTCAGGAAGACTCATTCTCCTGACTTCAGCACTCAGCTACCACTGCCTTCAGGACACAAGTTAAGAAGTTAGCCAACCTTCTTGTTGAACAACATACATGAGGGTTTGTGTTCAAATAATGAATTTCACTTTAATTCTCATTTGTTTAGGACTTAGGGACAAAAATGCTTATTTAGTGTCATAAAAGGACACATTGATTTTTAATGATCACAAATCATTACAAACAAATCTTCACACAAAAAGTGGATTCATTATCACAGCTTTTTTTCCCTTGTGTTCCCGGTGGAAAACCTAAGAGAAACTTCTTTTGAAACTCTTTTCCCAAATACTTCTCAGGCTTAAACTCACTTAATTTTTCAGTCTCTCCTAAATGACAGACTTCCTAACCATAAATAGATATGTTATAATACATTCTTCTCTCAGCACTGGTTCTAGTAGTCAATAGTCATCTCACAAAACAGAAACAAATCAGAGGCAGGTTTACTTAGTACACGACTAGGACAGCACCTAGAAATATTGAGAATTATATATTTGGAGGGAATGGACTTAATTTTAAGCTCTCTTCCACTTTCAACATTCTACAATACGGAAGAGAAATTCCTAGCAGTTTTTTTTTCTTAATTTCACAAAGCTAAAATGCTTCAGAGAAACATAATTAGGTCATGTTCATGAGGATGGAGGTGACTATTCTCCCCTTTGGGCTTCCTCTGGCCTTTTAAGAATATAATTCTCAGTACAAAGAGACTAAAACCAGGATCACAGAGTCAATCCTTGGAGTTAAGCACAGAACAAGCTCTTCTTACCATCTAGGGGATGTGACCTCTCTGTCAATGCATCCCTGTCTCTTGTGTGCTACTGCCACAAGTAGGAAAATCTGCTGACACTTGAGCTGCTTAATACACAGAACTATTTACTGGAAATCCCAACTCTAAATTATGAAGCTTTTTGTAATGTCTGCCAGGCTATAATTAAATTAATTCTTTTGTTGTTTTAATGACCTGTTTTTCATTATTAAGCATCCCTCAACTGTTAAAGACTTTTCAAAATGTCGCTGTTACTCTATGACTTTCTGTTTATTTAATAAGCCAAACAACTGTGAAGCACTGTAATTCAAGGGAATCATTTCACTTTTCCAATCTAAAGCTTATTCTTTATAATGGAGATTCTACAGACTACACAGGAATCATGAGACAGTTAGCTGTGCATATTTGTACCTTCCACCTCTGACTGCTCCTTCTGTGTCTTCTTGTCCAAACTTCCCCTTTGCCTCAACCTCTGATTAGGTAGTCCTCAAAGTCTTTGACTTTCTGCTCTTTCCTTCCGATATTGTATTGATCAGAGAACCGATTCTCTTTTATTGTTTCAAGTACCACCACTAGACTGACAGCTCCTCAATCAGTATTTCTAGCCACAACCTCCATTCTGAATCTTTAACTGTCTGTAAAGCAATTCTGTTCAGAAATCTTACCACCACCTCAAACTCACAGAGTGCATGCTCCATTAGGGTGGCTAAGTGAGTGAAAGATGTCCCACGTGCCTGAAAATCCAGTGGTAGTTCTGGTGATCGAATAAGAAGAGATACGAGAGACCTCCTACAACTACTGGCCTGCCCAGGCTCACTTTCTTCACCATCTTCTCTACTTCCCATTCCTTTTTCCTTGGCTTGCCCCTTAAAGGGACAGAAGGGCAGCAGTAGGAAAACTATGGCACTGTTTACTCTTGAGTTCCCCAGCCTGATCCAGAGTCCCAGGCTTCCTTCAATCAATTTATTAACCTTCCTTTATTTAGCACCTACTATGTGTCGCACACTTTGCTAGGTGCTAAGGATATAGAGATAATAGGAAAATATTCTCTGTCTGCCATTAGGGAGTTTATATTCTAAAAAAAGAGACAACACACAGATATAGGTATGGGCATAGATACAGACAAACACACACATACACACAAAATACATACACACAAAATACAAGGTTACCTTGTGTGTGGGGGGGGAAGGGGAAGCCAATAGCAGCTGGGGGAGCCAGGAAAGACTTCCTGAAGAGGACATGTCCACGGAGTCTTGATGAAATTTTATATCAGGTTATTCCCTGCCCCCAACTGAGATTGCAGCACTTGAAAACCCCCTAGACTTTTTCAGACAAACTGCTGACCAGTTGTACTTACCCTGTTTTGTATTTGTGACAATGCCATTGCAAATGCAAGTAAAGACTTTGCACGTATCCTTGTAAAGATTAATGTTAATAGATTTGGCTTGCTGAGTCAAGCTTGGTTAGCAGACTTTATCCTACTTGTTTTAAAGAACATTTGGCCTTTTCAGTTCAAATCTGGCTTCAGACACTTGCTGGTTATGTGACCCTGGGGAAGTCCCTTAACCTGTTTGCTTTGGTTTCCTCAACTGTAAAATGAGAACAAATGAGGTAATATTTGTAAGGTACTCAGCACAGTGTCCTGCACGTAGAAAGCACTGTAGAAATGCTTGTTTCCTCCCTTTGTCCGTTCTCCCTTCATTTAGTCCTGAGGCACCTCTCGCTTTCTCCATGACCCTTCCATGATCATTGACAGTGCCTCAACCACCACAGATGTCATTTCTTTCCGCACCATAGATCACATCTGGGCAGAGTGAATTGAACTAGTCAAAGTTAGCTTAGACTCTCTCCACCTAAGCTGTTCAGTGCTTTCAGTCATGTCCAACTCTTTATGACCGTATTTGGGGATCTCTTGGCAAACATACTGACATGGTTTGCCATTTCCTCCTCCAACTCATTTTACAGATAAGGAACTGAGGCAAACAGGATTAAATGACTTGCCCAGGGTAACACAGCTAGTAGGTGTCTGAGGCTGGATTTGAACTCAGGAAGATGACTCCAAGCTTGGCACTTTCTTCACAGTAACACCTACCTGCCCTCTCTACCTAAGTATTAACTCCTAAGTATCAGTTCCCCGTCAGTCATTTTTTGCTTTATCTTTTCCAGTCCAAGGATACTTGTCTGTGGCAGAGAAACCAGAAGTCTAATAACAATTGAGTACCTCACCTCAACATTATCACCATTTCATCTATTCCAAACTCCAAGTTCTTTCAATCTTTGACCTGTCTCTTTACACCAATATAGGTATGTTTTTTAAAATACTTTTCTTTGTTCTTACCTTTCTTTACCAGATTCAGCTCATTCTGAACCTGAGCACTGACACTTTTATTCCAGGGCTGTCAGGCTTCTGTATTCATCCTTTCTCACCTGCTCTTGATTTCATCTCCTGCTTGTGTCTTTAAAAAACCTAAATTGGTTGAGGAGATCCCCTGCACATTTCCCAGCTTCTCATTTTCCTCCTTGATTATTTATCTTTCTGTCTTCAGAATTTCATTCTTGAGAGCTTCCCATTTCCATTCTCACACATGAGTCACTTAACCTTCTCTAGGTCCCTGAGAGTACTAGAGGAAGGAGAACTGGATGCCCGTCCCACTTTACTCTTCCAGGACCCATCTAAAACTGAACAAGCTACAGAAGACAGGTTTGAGAATTTCACATAATTCTGCTTAAAGATTCATCTTGCTTCTATCCCTATTCTATTTTCCCATCTTAAATGCCTCAATCAATGGCTCAACTCCAAGACTACAAAGTAGGAAACCTGGGTTCCAGTCTTCATTCCTCAATTAATTAGCCCGGTGAACTACCTACTTCTGTTTCCTAATTCCTCAAGGATCCTCAAATGGAAATCATGATAACTTCTCCTCGTATCTCAAAAGTTTCTTTTGTTACTCAAACAAGAGCATGAGGTTTAGATCTCAAAGTAACCTTAGGGACCACGTAAGGCAATTCTCACAATTTATGTTTGAGTCAACTGAGGCCCAAAGAGGTTAACTGATGTGCCTAAGATCATACAGAGAATTCCCCATTTCTCAGCTATTTGGACATTTATTATTTATTAGGTTTATTTATTATTTTATTAACTTGCCTCAGGACTCAAACTCAGGTCCTTTGACCCAATATAATTTCTACAACATGGTGATTATAATAGATGAGAAAATGATTTGACAACTATAAAGGGCTACCCAAATTTAAAAGTTATACAAGGAATCATAGACTATCACTCTCTGAAAAATGGAAATTAAGGCTCACCAAAATGGCAATGGTGAACATAAACAGGCTATCATAATTTATCTAGAGTTACACACTGCGTATTATGCTAGACTTTTTTTTGCCATGTTGGACCTGGACTCAGGAAGAACTCAGTTAAAATCCAACCTCAGACACTTTCAGGTGTCTGACCCTTCACAAGTCACCTAATGTCTTCTACTTTAATTTCCTCAGCTGTAAAATGGGAATCATAGGGTTGTTGGGTGGATAACATGAGATATTTGTAATGTGCTTTACCAACCCTGAAGCACTTATTATCTGCTATAAATGCTATTACTATCAATAGCAGAGTAGCATATGTTAGTTATTCTGCTAAGCGATTTCCCTCCCTTTTTACTCTGTTATATTGGACGGCTCTCTGAGAGGGCTAAGAAAGAGAGAGATTAGAGAATATGTGATGTAAAAATATGAAAAATTGACAAAATTCATTTTTAAAAATAAAATGATCTGCTTCCAGCTCAGCCCCCCATAATTGTCACTGAGGTGAGATATCATTGCAAAGATGGGGGGAGCCCCTCATCACCACCAGGCACATCTGTTGACCAACTGCCCCTTACAGACAGATAGGTAAAAGAAATAGTGGCACTTTTGAAAACACCAGTCCTGCTACCATCCCAGTCTACCATCATCTTCAGAAGTAACTCCAGCCATCACCACCATCTTCCACACACTGGGCAGGCAAACTAGCATAGCTGAAGCAGCCAGGCAACCTGAGGGAGATAAAGCCTGTGCCAGGAAAGTGAAACTACCACCAGCAGCAGCTTGACCACTATCTCCTCTCATGCCCTGATAAAGACAGACAAGATCCTGAATCCAAGATCCCTGGGAAGAATGATGCTTCCAGTTCAGTGTCCTCAGACATCATCCTGGAAAGATACAACCTGGCAACTGCTCCCACAGTGTGCTATAGCCAGACCTACTCAAGACCCAGAACACAGAAGTTCTTGCCACAAAAATCTCTGGCACCATCAAATGGCTCAACACCAGAAACGTAATTTTATCAGTGCAGATGACATTAAAGCAATAGCATTACCATCTACTCTGTCACTGCACCCTAAGGACCATGGGATCTTTCCATCTGACTTTCAGCTGACACCTTCCATCCCTGTTGCTTCATTTGTACCCTAAATGTTTTGTGTAGTTTTGCACACAGTAAGAGCTTAATAAATGATTCATTCATTCAGAAAGAAAATGTTCTACAGGAAGCCCTTTTAGTGGAGGTGGAATGGGGGACAGAATTGGAAGTGGTCAAACATCTGAAATGAGCAAGCAGTCTCTTGTGGAACCCAGTGAGAAGAGGCCATCACTGTACAATGAAGTTATAAAAACCTCACCCAGGCAGAGGGCAGGGACAGCCCTTCAAACACTCCCATCTGGAATTTCCATCTGGGAGAGGGACCAGTATTGAAGCTTAGCCAACATGGTTGGCACACACCATGAAAGACATTGTCAAAGGTCCATAAGCAAAGGACAGCTCAGGTCAGGTCGAAGGTTTCCAGCTGCCTCTAGAATGACTGTCCAGCTTGGCAGTGAATGACTGAATTCCTCTTTCCCACAGTATTTTAAACATTTATTTTTATAGTCATGGTATATATAGGCTGCAAGAAGTTGACGATGATGCAAACAGCTACCTTTTGGCTTACTACAATTATATAGCACCTGGGAGGTGCTTGTACTTGGTTCTTTTCTCCATTTCCATTCAACCTCACAATGACATCTGGGCACATACGTATGTATATACATGAACATATATATGTGTGCATTTAATATTGTGGCAAAAGCACTGAATTTGAAGTCTAAACACTTGTGTTCAAATCCCAGATCTTCTACTGACCACCTGTGTGACCCAGGGCAAATCATAACCTTTCTTTGCTTCATTTTCCTCATATATAAAATGAAAGAGTTGGATTAAATGATTTCTAGGTGTCTTCCAGACCTGAATCCTATGGATCCTTTAATAGCTCACGTTTATATAAGCCAAGCCAACAAGTATTTATTAAGTACCTACTATGTGCCAAGCACTCTATTAAGTACTAAGGATAAAAAGAAAGGTAAAAACAGGCCCCCACTCTCAAGGAGCCAACATTCTGACAGAGGAAAACAACATGCAAACAACTATGTACAGACAAGACCTATGCAGGGCAAACTGGAAGTAACTTGAGAGGGAAGAAACTAGGATTAAGGAGGATCAAAAGGTGTTTCTTGCAGAAAGTGGGATTTTAAACTGAGAACTGAGGGAAGCCAAACAAGCCAGAAAGCAGAAAAGATGAGAGAGAGAATTCCAGGCCTGGGAGAGAGCAGAGAAGATGCACAGAGACTGGAAAATGGAATGTCCTATTTAAGGACTGGATTGCAGAGTACTTGGAAATGAACAAGATGGAAGAAGACTGGAGAGGCAGAAAGGGGACAAGTTATGAAGGGCTCTAAAAGCTAAATAGAGGGTGTTCTATTTGATCTCATAGGTAATAGATTTTATTGAATAGGAGAGTGATGTGTTCACACTGGTACCTTAGGAAGATCTCTTTGATAGATGAGCTGTGCATGAACTGGACTGGGCATGGATTGACTGCAACTGTCCAGTGTGCAGTGATAAAGGCCTGCCAACAGTATCAGAAGGGAACATATACTAAAAATGTTACAGAAGCAGAATCAATGGGCCTTGGCAACTAACTGGATATGGGGAGTGAGAGAGAGTGAAGAGTTGAGAATGACAACTAGATTTTGAGCCTAGGTGACAGGGAGGATGGTGGTGCCCTTGACATTAACAGGAAATTAGGAAGAGAGGAGGTTTTGGGGTGGGGTGGGGTGGGGGAGGAGATAATGAGTTCAGTTTTGGACATGTTGAGTTTAACATATCTAGAGGATGGCTAGATGATGCAGTAGATAGAGGGCTGGGCCTGGAATCAGGAAGACGCATCTTCCTGAGTTCAAATTCAGACTCAGATACTTACTTAGCTGTGTGACCTTGCACAAGTCACTCAACCCTGTTTGCCTCAATGAGAATGAAATGACAAACCCCGCTAGTATCTTTGCCAAGGAAAGCCCAAATGGGGTCATGAAGAGTCAGACCACACTGAAACAACACAACTACAACAACAACAGAGGACATCTAGCTAGAGATGTTCTCTAGGCAGTTAGAAATGCAAGACTGGCGATCTGGAGAATGGTTAGCACTGGATGAATAGACCTGAGAACCATCAGCATAGAGATGATAACTGACTCCACAGGAGCTGGTGAGATCAGCAAGTGAAAGATGGAGAAGAGAAGAGGACCTAGAACAGACCTTTGGGGGATATCCATGGCTATTGGGCATGACCTGGATGAAAATCCAACAATGTAGATTGAGCAGAGATCAGAAGAGAGCAACATCACAAAAACCTGGAGAAGGGGTAGCTAGGTGGTGCAATGGATAGAGCACTGGCCTCAAAGACAGGAGGCCTGGAGTTCAAATACTGCTATGGACACTGACTAGTTCTAATTGTGTGACCCTGACAAGTCACTCTACTCCAATTGCCTCAAAAACAAAAAACTAGAAAAGAGTGTTATCGAGAAGAGGGAGATTAAGAGTATCAAAAGTTACAGAAAAGTCAAAGCAAATGAGGAACTGAAAAAGACAAATAAAAGGGTAACTTTGGAGAAAGCAGGTTTCAGTAGAATGATGAAGTCAGAAGCCAGATTACAAAGATTTAAGAAGAGATTTGAAGGCAGTGGAGGCACCTATTGTAAATGGCTGGTCTTCAAGTTTAGCCCCCAAAAGCAGAAGAAAATATTACAACAACTGGTGAGGAAGGATGGATCAAGTGAGGGGTTTTTTTTTTGAGCATGGAGTGGAAAGTGGGGAAGGGGGTATTTGTGGACAGCAGGGAAGCAACTAGGAAATGGAAAGAATGAATATTAATGAGAGGAGAGATAAGAGAAGAAGTAATTTGATAGGATGGAATGAGATCACTTGTGAACATGGAGGGGTCTGCTTTTGCTAGGAGAAGGAAGGACTTCATGTGAGACAGGGGTCAAGTGGAAGATAATGGCACAAGGCATTGTAGTTCAGGTAAGTAGGAAGCGCTCAAGAAATGACCTCAAAGATTCCAGTAAAGTATGAGGTGATGTTGTCAGCTGAAAGGGTTAATACTTGGCAGTGGGGGTAGCAACCCTCACATGACTCTCAGCTTCTCCACTGACCACTGATGGAAAACACATTAAGGGAAATGGTGTGCTCAAAGGTAAACTTAGACATGTTCTCCCAGGATGGGGATCCCAAACCCTGAAGTTTCATTGCCTGGCACTAATTCTGCATTAGAGAGAAATAAGAATAAACGATAATAGCATTCTATGAGGACAAATGGGGAAAACTCTCCCCTCCATACACATAAACATAAACAATTCATCCAAGCTAGCCTTTTTCTTTAATTGGGAAATGACGAGCAAAACAACACTGAAATAAAACTCACACCATCATGCTCATCACATGATTGCCACCCCGGCAGATGGCTGGCAGGAAGATACATATGCCCACTTGCTGAACTATATGAGCTACTACTACCAGCATCGCCACTGCTCACACTCTGATCTCTCCTAAGCAACCAAAAGTGGGGTTCTGGAGTTTGTGGCAGAGAATCATAATATCTTAGATTTAAACAGCATGTATTTAAAATAGCACAGATTAAATAGCACATATAATGGAAGATCTCAGGGTATTTCACATTTTATAATGGAAGATTTCAGGGTATTTCACATGTGCCATTTTCATTATATCTAAGAAACCTAGGCAGGCAAGATTTAGGAGTTCCAAATTAGAGATTAAACAAAGATTTTCTTGATTTAAATGAAACACCCAAAATCATACACTGAAAATTGGGCAAAGATTCCAGGTCTCTTAGACCCCAAAATAGTGCCCTTCCATTGTACTTCATGGTGTGGGGGATACAGTCCTAGACTCGGAATCTAGAGTCCTGTCTTTGTTCAAATCTAGCCTCAAATACTTACTAGTTATATGATGCTTACTTATCTCAGTTGCATGACTTTGGACAAGCCACTTAGCCCCTAAGGGTTTCTTCATTTGTTAAAAAACAAACATAAACATAATACTTGTCCTTCCTCACTCTTTTGTTATGAGGAAAAGTACTTTGGAAAAAATCTGCTCAATACACTACATAAATGCGAATTATTCTTATTATCATCATTTCAAAGAACAGAGGGTACATCATGGTTTCCCATTTCTCAAGCAGTAACCTCTACACTACATCCTGCTACCTCATCCATGCCTTCTGCTTTCTTCTAGGAGCATCTTCTGGATAGAACACTGAGCCTGGAGTCAAATCCAGCTTCAGACACTTACTAGCTGTGTGACCCTAGTTAAAAGTTATTTAACCTCTGCTTGCCTCAGTTTCCTCAACTGTACAATGGGGATAATAATATAACCAGCTGTTGTGAGGATCAAATGAGACAATGTTTGTAAAGTGCTTAGGACAGTGCCAGAACCTAGTAGGTGTTTAATAAATGCTTCCTTCCTTCTTTTCTTCTAAAAAGCAACAGAGAATTACCCCTGCCTTAACATGCTTTGTAGCATGTATATCCAAACCATATGCTTTGTATCTATTACTTATAATAGCCATAAATATTATAGTAACACAAGATACATTCATTCATTTTCTACCTACATCCACCTTGTAATAATAGTGTGGCAGCCACGACTTGATTCCACTAACCCTCTCCCTCTGCTTTATCAGGACGAGATGAGTATGAAGACAGACAAAAGACTGGAGCATCATTTAAATCAAATTCATGGAGTGGTCTATACAAAGGGTTTTAGATGTAGAAAGCTAAGTGGTACTAAGGCAAAGGGAATTCAAAGAGCTTCACTGCAAGGGACTGGAGAGCAAATAATTTCACCACACAGAGTGGTGTGGTTCCAGGGCAAGAATCCCTAACCACAAGAAAATTTATCTGCATTTGATTCTTGAACCAGTTTCTATCCACACCCTTAAAATGTATGTAGATGATCACAAGATCTAAAGGTCCGTAAACACAGGTTCTTGGCTCCTTGTCAGCTTGGCAGGTGTGCAAATGAATTTAATTCAGTTGTTTTGCTTTCTGAAAGTCTGATAAGATCACAGGATCACTGGATTGGAAGTAGCTTTGAAAGCTGAGTCAGTCAGCCCACGTGCAGAGTACCCTATTTATACAGTCTTTATCCTCTTGCCTTGAGGCAGGACATGCTGCTTAAAACAGATGGAAATCCAGATAAAATAGAATTAGAGACTCTCACAGTTAGATGGACCTCAGAGGTCACCTAATCCAATCTGCACTTAAGTAAAAATCCACTTTATAACATCCCCAACAAGCAGTTAATCAGCCTTTGCTAAGTCAGATGTTTTGTTGTTCACTCATTTTTGACTCCTATCTGACCATTTGGGGTTTTCTTGGTGAAGATACTGGAGTGCTTTGCCATTTCCTTCTCCATCTCATTTTACAGCTGAAGAAACTGGGGCAAACAGACAGATCCCTGAGGTGCTATTCCTACAAATGTACTCACTCAGTGTCATGTGTGACAAAAATCTTTCTGTCACATACTTATACATTTGCTCAGTGTATATCCTACCCCCTGAACTATGTGCTTCCACTTGTTCACAGAGCCAAAGAATCTCAGGTTTGGAGGGAACCTCAGGAATATGTAGTGGATCTAACCAAGTCCCTTTTATATCATCACTGACAACACACACCATATACTTGCCATGTTTATAAAGGCCCAAAACCCAGCTACCAGCCATGTGGAGTTAACCAAAAAGAAAAAAAAACCTTCCACATCGTATGACCCTGGATTAAATGACTACCTTCCTCCATGAGGCCCCACACAATATTCAAACAAAGCAATTACTTCAGACAGAGGAGGTACCGCCAAGGTTCAATAGCAACAAACCCCCAAACCACCCTTTACCTAAATCATTGGTGTACAACCCATTGCTTTTCCTCCATGGGACTCAGAGGCGACTATTCAAATTACCACCCAATCTTCTTACTGTCTCCCCTCCCAATCACACTAATCCCCAACACATCCCTACTTTGCTAACAGAGAAGAGAGAGGTCTGGTTTAAACCTTTGAAGACCTAAGTAACCCAATATTTGGCAGAATTATATAATCTCAGGATTTAGGAGCCACCATCGATGTTATCACTATGGAGCTTTCATCACTTTGGGTACTCACATATCATCAGGACCCTCAGTTGCCTCTAACCCTCTGACTGGAGGGCTGCATGGCAGAACCAAAAACTCCTCCCAACAACCCATTTAAAGAAGACTGAGAAGCCCAACCAATTCTCCATTTCCCACCAATTTCCCTGCTCGGTTTTCACTCCATCATCATCCTCATGCCCCTGCTCTGGTAACCTTCCTCCTCCTTTTTCCATATTCCTTTTGCGTGCTGTCTTCCCTCATCAGATTGTAAACTCTGGAGTTTAGGGACTGTCTTTCTTTTTTAACTTTTATTTGTATCCCCAGCACTTATCACACTACTGGGTACATAGTAGGTGCTTAATAAATTTTTTTGTATTATATCAGGCCCAAGTCATTCCTCAACAGTAATACTTACAGAATATCCAAATACCAGGTTTCATTAGAGAGATCTCCAGTGTAGGAGAAGACTATTGCCTCCCAAAATAACCCTTTCACTCTTAGATAGCTAATGCTGTTGGAAAATTTCCTTTATATTTTCTCTTTTTTCCTAACAAACATCAAGCCTAAATCCACTGCTATGCCACTTTAGATCCTGGTTTTGCCCACTAGGGCTAAGGAGGACAAGATTCTCTTTTCCATAAAAATAGTCATTCATACTCTAGAAGAAAGTTATTATTTTTTTCCCTAAGTCTACTCTTTTTTTTTTTTCTGATTAAATATCCCCAGTTCCTTCAGCTAATCCTGGCAAGTGGTTGATTCCAGTCCCCTCACTATCTCAGTCACCCTCCTCTGGTTGTTCTCCATTTTACCAGTAAAATATAGTACCTAAAACTGATCACAGCATTCTAGAAGTATGGTAAAGGTAAAGGGGAAGGTAAAGAGGGAAGGTATTATCAATCCTTATCATAGACAATCTATCTATTAAAATTGCACTAGTTTTTCTAACTGCCAAATGAGGAAACCCAGGACCAGACAGCATGGCAGAACCTGCCAGGGCTCAGCTTTTAAGAATCCAGGGTCACTCCATGCCAGCATGAGGAAGAGACATACATTTTGGGTGTGAGACAGCAATATAAAACAAATAAGGAACTCTGAAGAAAAAACAGAGTAAAAATGTCATCAAAAGAAAATATGGCCTAGTTAAAGCAAGAAAGGATGATTACGTAACCTGTGCTTTCTGCTAGTATCTTTGCAATGTCTGAAGTCAAAAAAGGACTCCAAAATGTCGGGTGGAATTACGGGAGGATTTTGATATGAATTACCAAAAGGTATGTCCATTTTACTAAGATCAGATTACCATTTAAATATGTTTCCATTTGAATGTGAGACCCTTGAATGCAGGAACTGTGCTTTTCCCTTTCTTTGTATCCCCAGGGCTTAGAACAGTGCCTGGCACATAGGAAATAATAAATCCTTGTTAACTGATTAATTGAACTGATGATAGTTTATTTAAGAGAATCCCAGATATTCAATGAAAAAATATATTTAATTTAAAAGTTCTGTCAAGTATTAGGATACAAAACAAAACTGCGAAAACAATCCTTCTCCTTTCTATTAATAGTACCCAGTAGGAAGAAAGATAACTATAAAATCTATAAAATGACCAAGAATTAACCTACCAGAGCATACTTAGGACTTGTAAATATAAACATAAAATACCCCTTACAGAAGCAAAAGCAACACTCAAACATTGGAGACTTATTGTTCAGGAATGGACCACATAAACATAACAAAAAACACATACTACATAATTTAATCTACCAATTTAATGATTAAACCAAATTGCCCAGGAGTTACTTTACATAAATAAATAAAAAACTTCCAAATAAAGTTTTATTTGGAAGAAGAAAAAAGTAAAAAATCTCAAGGGAAATGGCCAAAAATGGCCAAAGGCTATGAAAGATAGAAATAATCTGTGCTGTGGACACTATGGAAATAAAAGTACATAAGCTCTAAAGTTAGTCTCCCAAACCCCATTCACCCTGGCCAGCTGGGTCCCCAGCTACTTCCTTTCAGGGCTTTAGGGTTCACCGTGAGGGCCAGGAAGGTGTCATTCTAATGCTAGACATCAGAGGTCTTCACTGATGTGCTCCACCCCTCCCCCAATGATTACGAATTGATATCAAATAAGTCAGCCAAACCTAAATTAACTTTTAGTTAAAAGTATTTACTTAAGTGGCATAGAGGACATTTCTCTCAAGAGTCTATGACACTCTCCCACCTCTTCATATGGAATCCAGGGGAAAGTGGGCTCAAGCTTAGAAAGTATATCTAGTAAATGTGTCATTGCCCAGCTTGCTAGAAATCCTTTTTTCTTCCAATTTGTAGGGTTCATAAACTTCCCCTCAGGCAACAGATCATGAACTCAATATTAAGAAAAAAATATAAATTCCAGATTACGCAAGTGGATATAGAAAGATGTGTGATGGGTATTTTATATATATATGCATGTGTGTGTATATATATATGTGTATATATATACATGCACACATATATGTATATTTCTGTGTGTGCATGTGCACATATGCATGTACATATAGATATGCATATATACACACATACATGTGTATATGTGTATATATATATGTATGTATGTGTATATGTATATGTATATCTGTTGTTTTTAGCAGCTAGGTGGTGCAGTGGATAGAGTGCTGGGGTGGGCCAGGAGTCAGAAAGACTACTCTTCCAGTGTTCGAATCCAGCCTCAGACCTACTTGCTATGTGATCCTGTGCAAATCACTTAACGCTGTTTGCCTTATTTTTCCTTATCCAAAATGAGCTGGAGAAGGAAATGGCAAATCACTACAGTCTTTTTGCCAAGAAAACCCCAAATGGGATCACAAAGAGTTGGATGTGACTTTACCACAATGAGATGTGATATAAATGACATTATCAAAGCCATATGAACAAAAAAAAAATCAGTTTATAAATATTTATTAAGTGCCTATTACATGCCAGGCACTGTGTTAAATAGTAGAAATACAAAAAGAAAAATCGTCCTTGACTCAAAGATCTTGTGATCTAATGAAGATTTACGCTGTTCATTTATCAAGAGGGAAAGATAACAAATGGTCAATCCAAATATTACACTGGTATTCACATCAAGCAGAACCTTCACATATAATTTATGAGAGCACATATAAACAATGATTATACAGGATTATAATTCATGGATGGATGGCAATCTGTACGAGTAAAGGGAATATGCACATCAAGAAGAATATAGATCCATTAAAATATTCAAGTATAATCAAGTAGACTGGAAGTCCAAAGACCCAAGTTCTAATCTTGGGATCTACATGTGACTTCAGACAAATGAGTTAGAGTACTCCTGGGCTTAGTTTGTAAAGTGGTAATAATATGGAATGACTTACTTCAGAGGGGTTTTGCATGGATCAAATAAAGTGCTTTTTATTTCAATTTTGCCTAGAATTGGTCCCAAGCCATACTCAAAATTTACTCTAAATATATCTCAATGTGGCAAGCAACCAATAAGCCCTGCTGCTCTGTTTTGAAAGCAGGGAAACCAAACCACAAAACTTTTTGATTTTCCCAAGCCAAAGAGAAAGAGAACCTCCAGGTTCTTCCTGGAAAAGCCAACCCTCAGGAGCTCCCTTCCCAAGATCAGACAAACAAAGGCTTAGAAAGCACCTACTAGAATACCATCTGGCCCCATACAAAACTGCTTTACGTTTTTTTCTTCTTTTGCCCACTTCAATTTGCACATAACCTTGGTATTCTCTCTTTATTACAAAACTGTAAGCAAATATTAGCATAACTGTGGAAACCTGGCTAGCTTTCTATCTATTAGTTACTTGGTAATATTACCATGAACGTTATTTTAAAAATTCACATTTTAAATTTGAATTGAATTTTAAATTTGAATTTTAAAAATTCAAAACATGAGATCACAAGACTGTATGTTAATATAAATAGGTATGAAGTTTCATTGTCTAAACAAATAAAAGTGACAACCCACTTAAAGTGAATGAGTTGAATTTGATTGCACTGTCAGAAGGCTAGGAATTTAGAGGTTTGGCCAGGGCCATGGGGGCAGGTGTGATCATGCCAGATCATATAGCTGACTTAAGAAAAAGACAGGAAGAAATGTACATGCCAGGTTCCTTGAATTTGACAGCACTCTCTAAGGGTCTACTGAGTATAAAAGGAATGGAGAAAGTAGGATGATTTCTTTCCCTGGCTTGTAAGTTTTATCAGTTACAAGAAGCTTACACATATTTTTTCAAAAACTGCACTATATGCATTGATAGAAGGCAAGTGAAATCACTCATCTATTCCCCAAAACACTGTGCACATAGTCAGAGACAAGGGAAGGATAACAGGAGGAATAAAGGAAAGTATTTTTCCCTTTCCTAAGAGAAGATTGCATGAGCTGGAGATATCAACTAGAATAGCTCAGATGATGGCCATTTTTCTGGCTCCAGAACAAAAAAAGGATAAGACTTTTTATATTTAATGCCATGCCTTGTGGCCAAACACTTACTGTCTTCTCATTCCTCATCACAAGTCTCCTGGAAGGGAGGGTCAGCATGAACAGGCTCTTTGTCCAGAGGAGGACAATGAAATGCAAAGAAGGCATTAGTAGAAGCAACCAACAAAAACACTGGAGACAGAAGCTGGCATCATTGCTCATTGTCAGCCACTGATTTTTTTCTAATACACGGTGTGAATGCCATGACAATTTCTGTGCTTTCTATCTCTTGTCTTTTTCTGTAGCCCCAACTTCCAAGGTAACTAAACAGTATTGGAATGCTCCCCTGAGCAAGGTAGCTCTGGTTTGGTGGGCTGCTTCCCTCAAGGAGCAAGGGACAGCCCATCTGTGAGAACTGAACAATTCTCTGCCTTTTTTCAACTGTATTAGATAATGAATACACATATAGTAAGCTAACCTGAAGGTTGTTGTTATTCAGTCATTTGAGTCATGTCTGAGTCCTCATGATCCCATTTGGGTTTTTCTTGGCAAAGATACTGAAGTGGTTTGCTATTTCCTTCTCTAATTCATTTTACAGATGAGGAAACTGGGGCAAAAAGGGTTAAGTGATTTGCCCAGGGTCACACAACTAGTAAATGTCTGAAGTCAGATTTGAACTCAGGTCTTCTTGATTCTAGGTCTGGTACTCTATCCACTGTGACAATTAGCTACCCCCAACCTGAAGGAATTTATCTTATTAAAACATGGTAGTCAGGAATCTTAAAAAGGAAAATCCTCAGATGGCACTGTATGTTAGTGACCTCATCAATTCATATTTGCTAAACACACATGATATGCTAGTTTCATCCTCTCTTGTTCTCTTGATTTTACTTCATTTGTTCATCCATTCATTCACTCAACAGATGTTTACTGTTCTATTTCTTTGTTCTTCATCGAAAAGTGCCAATCTTCTGTATTTGGATGTTAATACCATTTCTTAGTGTATTTCTGGGTTCACACATCACTAACTGGGAAACTGCTTTTAAAATCTTGTCTGGAATTTCATGTTAGATGCTACTATAATAAATCCAAAAGAACTGTCTAAAAATCCTTTGGCTGCCTAGAATTCGATTGTAATGAGTATTACTTGAGATAAGCAGACCATCAGAAGAGAGTTGGAAACCTTTGTATTGCATAGATATTTTTGTTGCAATGATACTCCAGCTGTATTAAAAATCTAGAAGACCAAGTGAGATAATATACATAAAGCAATTTGTAATTCCTAAGTGCTATAGAAGTGCTAGCTATTATTATGATTATTGTTACTATTACTACACAGAAAATAGGACTATGGAATGTCTTCTAAAGTATGGAGCTATTGCCTAGAAGTTGCTGACCAGTTTTATATTTACCATGAACTCTACAAACAGAACAAAATAAGATCATTTAAATTGCATCTGTAAAAATTTAGATGAAATATTAAAATATATATTGCCTAACAGTGGAAGTTGCTATGAAATATTGTAATGAATTACTCAAGTAGAGTCACCTCAATAGGTCCAGAAATATCTGGACTATCTTCTATGTACTATGTTTTTAATTTAGCTTATTTTTAAGATGAGAAAAGTAAATTACAGTAGAACGGATATAAGAAAGTCTCTTCCAGATCTTTAATTAAATGAATAGGAGGTTGTACCTAACCTAAGCTTTGAAGAAAGCTAGACGTGATATCTAAGACTAGATAGATAGATAGAGATGTATGTGTTTATAAGTGTATGTATGTGTAATATATGTATGTATATATGTATATAATATGCCATCTACATAGATATGAACACATAAGATCACCAAAAAGAGTAAGGAAAGAAAAAGGGAAGAAGGCTCAGGACTGAGTGTTGGGTGATATCAGAGTCTTAGTGCAGAGGAAAGGGATGATGATCCAAGCAAAGGAGAATGAAAATGAATGCATAGGAGAAAAACTGAGAGAAACAGATGGGGGGAGAAAGGGGGAGAGAGCAGTTTTATGAAAATTGAAGGAAAAAAAAAATCTGTCCAGTAGAGAGGTGATCAAGTATAGCTAAAGTCTGCAAATAGATCCAGTGGGATGAAAGCTGTGGAAAGGTCATCAGATTTAGCCATTTACGAGATGGCTTGTACACAAAAAGAAGGCAGTTTCATTCAAGTGGTGGGGTCAGAAGCTATACAGGAAGTGACAGAGAAGTAAGGAGGAAGTGAAGAAATGGAATCAGCAAAGATAGAAAGGGAGAAGAATACGAAATAAAAGCTTGGGACAGCAGCCAGTATCCACTACTGGAGCCCTCAGCTTAAAGCCCCTGAGGGAATTGAGCATCTGATCTTAATCTCACACTGAGTGGTGACCTGGCCCTGGGAACTCTCCTCCTAAAGCCCCTGGGGGAATTGAGCAGCTCATCTGAATCTCAGCCCTGAGTGCTGGCATGGCAGAACAGAAGGCAGTTGTGGAGAGGGAACTCTACTACTCACAGATTCTGTGCAGAAAAGTTTCTGATTGCTCCCAGATCAGTATGCAGGCTTGATTGTGCCACCTTGGAGAAACTGAGATCTTACAGGTCCCCAAAGTATACCCTACTCTTGACAAAGGACTCAAAAGTCAAGTAACTGGTTGGGAAAATGCCCAAAAAAGGGAAAAACAAACTGACTATAGAAAGTTACTTTCTTGGTGAACAGGTATTTTCTCCCATCCTTTCCAATGAGAAAGAACAATGCTAACCATCAGGGAAAGACATAAAAGTCAAGGTTTCTGCATCCCAAACATGCAAAATAAATATGAAATGGTCTCAGGCCATGGAAGAGCTCAAAAAGGATTTTGAAAATCAAGTAAGAGAGGTGGAGGAAAAATTGGGAAAAGAAATGAGCAAGATGCAAGAAAATCATGAAAATCAAGTCAACAGCTTGCTAAAGGAGACATTCTTGGGGAGGGACAAGGTCAAAAGAGAGAACAGAAGAAATTGGGGGGCAGAATAGGATGGAGGGAAATATAGTTTTATACAACATGACTATTATGGAAGTCATTTGCAAAACTACACATATATAACCTATATTGAATTTCTTGCCTTCTCAGTGGGTATGGGTGGGGAGGGAGGGAAGAAGAGAAGTTAGAACTCAAATTTTAGGAACAAATGTTGAGAACTGTTTTTGCATACAACTGGGAAATAAGAAATACAGGTAATGGGGTATAGAAATTTACCTTGCCCTACAGGACAAAAGAGAAGATGGGGATAAGGAAAGGGAGGGGTGCTAGAAGAGAAGGCAGATTGGTGGAAGGGGTAATCAGAATGCTTGGCATTTTGGGGTGGGGGGAGGGGAGTGATGGGGTGAAAAATAGGAACTCAAAATGTTGTGGAAATGAATGTTGGAAACTTAAAATAAATAAATAAGTTTTAGAAAGCAACAACAACAAAATAAGAGCTTGGGAGAATGACAAGATCAAGTGAAAGTCTTTTTAAAGATGGGAAAAGCCCGAGCATGAGACAACAAGAAAAGACCTTACAAAATGGAAATTAAAGTATAGTCATCTGTAAAATATACTGATATATTAAGTATATTATCATATGCTATGTTATATACATATATACTTTATACATAAAAGGGAGACAAATTATTTGTATAAAAACATGAATGCTTATAATACCTACCACAAAATTATTCATAACTAATTTATATTTATTAGTCTTATAGAATTATGGGATTTAGAGATGACAGGAGCCTTATAAATCATCCAGCTCAACTCCTTCATTTTAAGATGAGGAACCAAAAGCTAGAAGAGTTGACGGGACCTACCCAAGGTTACCCATTGGTGGGATGTGAATACAGATGCTCTTCCTCCAAAATCAGTGCCTTTGCCATCATACCATATTAGGGTCATAAGTCTAGAGCTGGAAAGAATTTTAGAGGTCATTTCATAGATATCTTCATGTTACAGATGAGGACACTGAGGGAGGGGAGTGAGGCAACAAGTATTTATTAAGTATTTACTATGTGCCAGAAACACTTCACAAGTATTATCTCATTTAATCTTCACAACAACCTTGGAGGGTTGGTGTTATTATTATCCTTATTTCACAGTTTAGGAAACTGAGGCAAACAGAAGTTAAGTTACTTGCACAGGGTCACACAGTAAGGGTCTGACCCTGGATTTGAACTCAGGGCTTCCTGACTCCCAAGCCCAGTCTTCTATACACTATGCCAGCTAGCTATAGCTCTATCCACTGAGGCCCAGGGATGTTATGGGACTAAGACACCAAATGGTGAAAGTGGGATTTGAACCTAGATTCTCTGACTCCAGAGCCACTATTCTGACCACTGTTCCAAAATGACTCCTATATGAGAATCTAATGAGATCATACATATGTATTACTCTGTACATCTCAATGTACTATAGAAATGTTAACAATTCTCAGTCATTCAAGAGAACGTAGTAGGAGCTTGATAAATGTTTATTTTACTGACTGACTGGAAGAGGCAATATGAAGGGCAGGAATCATATCTTTTTTCAATTTCTGTATAGACCTCAGAATCTACAGTGGTCAAAGCTTAATCAGTGTTTTCTGAACCACTCAGAGAAAAGGCAAAACAGAGTCTCAAAGAAGTAGTGATGTGAGGTCATTTGATCTAAAACAATCTGATATAATATATACCTAAACAGGAATCCTTTCTACAACATAACCAACAAATGGTCATCCAGTCTTTGCTTAAAGATATACGGTTGGGGCAGCTAGGTGGTGCAGTGGATAGAGCACCAGTGCAGGAGTCAGGAGGACCTGAGTTCAAATCTCACCTCAGACACTTGACACTCACTAGCTGTGTGACCTTGGGCAAGTCACTTAACCCCAATTGCCTCATCCTGGGTCATCTCCAGTCATCCTGATGAAATTCTGGTCACTGGATTCAGGTGACTGTGGAGGAGAAGTGAGGCTGGTGACCTGTACAGCCCTCCCTCACTCAAAACAAAGTCAAGTGCATGTCATTATTTCTCTGATGGCATAGTCTTCTTTGGCAACGAAGGATGAATACCCACAAAGATATCCAGTGAAGAGAGAACCCATTTTCTTCTGAAGCAGTCCATTAAGAATGTTTTCCTTACATCAAACCTAAATTTGCCTCCTATTAACTTCTAGCCACTGTTCCTACTTCTGCCTTCTGGAGCCAAGCAGAGCAGACCTATTTCCCCTCAGGCTGCTGAATGGCATAATGGATAGAGGATGGGACTGGAGTCAGGAGGACTTAAATTCAAATCTGAACTCAGACACTTATGTGTGTCTGTGTGACCCTGATCAAGTCACTTAACCTTTTCTGCCTTAACTTCCTCAGCTGTAAAATGAGGATAATAATAGCACTTACCTCCCAGGGTTGCTGAGTGAATCAAATAAGATAATATTTATAAAAAGTTCTTAGCACAATACCTGGCATATAGTAGGCACTATATAAACGTTTATTTCCTTCATCAGGCCTTCAGATACCCAAAGATGGCATGATCTAAAGACCTTTCACCATTCTGCTTCTCTGCTCCAAATGTTCTCCAACTTATTAATGTTCTTCCTAAAATACAGGATCCATAACTGAACAACTGGACATGGTCTTACAAGGGCAATCTTTAACCAGACTTTGTTCTGTAGTCATTTCATTCATGTTGACTCTTTGTGACCCCATTTGGGGTTTTCTTGGCAAAGATACTAGAGTGGTTTACCATTTCCTTTTCCAGATCATTTTACAGATGAGGAAACTAAGGCAAACAGGCTTCAGTGGCTTGTCCAGCTAGTAAGTGTCTGAGGCCACATTTGACCTTAGTTAAGACAAGTCTTCCTGACTCTAAGTCTGGTACTCTATCCACTGCACACCAAGCTACCTACCAACTTCCTTAGTTCTACTACTACTTAGTACCTACTACCACTTCCTTAGCCCAACTCACTATAATTCTCCTCATTCTGCCTAAGAAGGTAATTAGCTTCTATTTTTTGACTGCCATGTAAAACTGTTAACTCATATTGAGCTCATGGTCCACTAAACCCCCAGATCTAAAGGTCTATAGTAGCTGGGGGAATAGAAAGAGGTTCATATAGAAGATCACAAGGTAAAAGATTCAGGGTAGGGACTGTCATGTTTTTTGTAACCCCATGTACAGCACAATGCCTGACACAACAGGTGCTTAATAAATGTTCACTGGGTCAATCAATAATTTATTAAGTGCCTACTTCTTGCCAAGAACTGTGCAAAATGCCCGAGATACAAATAAAAGCAATGAAATATCCCCAGATGAAATGAGTGAATTGGTGATCAAATCAACTACCCAGTGGCTACAAGATCAGAATCTGGGTCCTGGGATCTGATTTTTCCAAGCAAGCTCTTTTAAAGCAGAAAGAACTCTTCAGGGGAGGAAGATGATTGTTTAGAGCCGCCATCAAGGACTTCTCTTGATCTCTGGTAGGTCTCTGTGAGTTCTGCCCTTGTGTTGCAAGCCCTTAATATATGCATGATGATTGATTGACTGTAGAGGAATCACAGCATATTACTTGACTGAAAGTTATGGTTGGAATAGCTTTGCAGTCCCAGCTGGAGAAACAGTCTAAAAGCTGCTGTTCAAACGTTTGGGGATGAGTCCACTGCATTCCAGAAGTATGGCTTATTGAGTTGTTGAGATCTTCTGACAGTTCTGTGAACATCTCCTCCCAGAGGAGGGTGTAGAATTGTGTGTTTGGTGGAGCACAGTGGAAAAAGAAGAGGAAAATGGGTTTGGAGGGTGGGGAGGCAGAGCAAAAAGAAAGGAGCATTTTAAACTTTTGAGAATCTTAGAGATATTTTCTCTTTCCATGAACAAAATTTCCTTTTGGAGAAATACAGTTCAAATAAAAAGAGCTGGCTATGATGAAAAGATGACATCTGCAGTTCTAAGACTCCAAAAAAGCAGGGGAAAAGATTTCACAAACAGCCTGTTGAATTGCATAGGCATAAGACTACAATGGTAGGTAACAGCTAGCCTGTCACTTCTGTTCCTGGAGAGAGAATTACTCTTACATTTTTTCCTGTTCTTTAATCCATCCCACCCATCTACCCCAAATATATAGCACTCTAAGGTTTATAAAGTGCTGTACATATGCTATTTCATTTGATCTTTACAAAAACCTTGGGAGGTAGTTAATATTATCATCCCCATTTTATAGAAGAGAGAGGTTAAATGATTTGTTCCTAGTTATCATGATCAGCTAGGACGTACAGTGGATAGAGCCAGGAGTCAGAAAACCTGAGTTCAGATCCAGCCTCAGAGACTTACTAGCTGTGTGACCCTGGGCAAGTCACTTAAACCCTGCTTGCCTCAGTTTCCTCATCCATAAAAAGGGGTAATAATAGCACCTGTCCTTCCAGGATTATTTCAAGGACCAAATGAGGTAATAATTGTAAGATACTTAGAGGTTCTCAGCACATAGTAAGCGCTATAAAATGTTAACTATTAAACAGTTAGTATCTGAGGCAGGATTTTAACTTGTACTCTCTATCCACTGCAATACCGTGATGCCTGAGCTAGGATGATAGGTGGCATGATTTCCAGAAAAGACAAGATGGCATGATAGCTAGAAGATTGACCTAGGTTTAAGTCCTAACTCTGAAATATGGTAGCTATGCTAGACAAATCACTTAACCTTTCAGTACTCTCAGATAGTTCTCTGAGATGTTAAGGGAGTTTCCACACTGGCAGTTCCATCCATCAATGAAATCACACATTTAGAGGAAAAAATATATACTTTCATACTCAGAAAGTAAAGCATATCCTTCTTTTATTTCTTTTCCAAGAAAAGTAAAAAACTTGGGAGGTTAGGCCTCACTTGAAGTCTTCAAACAAAAGCTGGAAGACCACTTGTCTCTGGTCTTTCTTTGTTTCTCCAATGCTTAGCACATTGCCCGGCACAAAGAAAGCACTTAATAAATGTTTATTACTGACAGACTTACTGCTCTGGCATACTGTAAATTCTTTCTCAGCTAAGTGTCAAAGTAGGTAGAGGGCTGGGCCTGGAATCAGAAAGACCCAAGTTCAAAATCCAGCCTCAGACACTTGGGCAAGTCATTTTACCACTGTTTGCCTCAGTTTTCTCAACTGTAAAATGGGGGATAACAAAACTTATTCCCAGGGTTGTTGTGAGGATCGAGTGAGATAATATCTATAAAGCTCTTAGCACAGTACCTGTGGCAAATCGCTGGTGTTAACCAATGCTTGGCTCTCTCCCTCAGTGTCCTCATCTATAACATGATAATAACACAACTACCTCCCACGGTTGTTGTGAAGCCCAAACAAGACATTTGTAAAACTCTAAGCATGCTCTCTATGCTGACCTAGTAGGTGCCATATAAATGTTCCTTTCCTTCCTCTTCCATCATATAGGTTGAACTTGATGGTCACTGAGATTCACTCTGAATTACGATACTTAAAAGGAAAATAATGACATTATAGAAAATGGTAGAAGTCCTGATGAGGGTACAAGACAAGAGGACCAGGGGAAACAAATGTTAAGATAAGCTGATGTTTTCATTCCTACTTTATCCTAAAAGGTGATAGCTATTTGCCATGTTATATATACTAAATTACAATGCAACTCTGTGGTGATATGACTAGTGGTACCACTGTCAGTAAAGGGTGTTATCTGGGCTAAAAACAAAGGTTTTTAAAAATCCAGTCATGAAAATTTAGATACTTGTGAGGAGAACTGGTCCCTGATTCTACTTCTTGTTCAGTCATTTTAGTCATGTCCAACTCTTTGTGACCCCTTTGGAGGGCTTTCTTGGCAGAGATACTAAAGTGGTTTGCCATTTCCTTCTCCAACTCATCTTACAGATGAGGAAACTGAGGCAAATAGGGTGAAATGACTTGCCCAGGGTCACATGGCTAGTTAGTGTCTGAGATCAGATTTGAACTCAAGGAACTGAGTTTTCCTGACTTCAGGTCCAGTGCCCTATCCAGTGTGCCACCTAGCTGCCCTTTTGGGTCGCAATCAGCAGGTAGAGTCTGCTGATATCTTGGTATGTTTTGAAAGAGAGATTGTGTTTCCAGTTGTTCAGGTGGGGCTACTCATATGTGGACAGGAACAGCAAAGCCATCGGTGGTGTGGGGGGGCTGGGCATTGCAATGGGTTCATTTTGCAACAGCTTTCTGCAGAAATTTTCCTGGCAGAATACATTTCTAGAAATGTACTCAGGAGGTTCAGTAGATCCTCAGTCAATCAATAAGCATTTATTTAGCACTTATGTACCAGACAGTGTTAAGAGCGGAGCATACAAAGAAAGGCCAAAGACAATCCATGCCCTCAAGAAGCTCCCAATCTAATGAAGGAAACAGCAACCAAAGGAAAATGTACAATCAAGTCATATTCAGGAAAATAGGAAATAATCAATGGAGTGAAAGTACTAAAGGTAAAAGGGTTTGGAAAAGGCTCCCTATAAAAGGTAGAATTTTAACTGGGACTTGAAAAAAGCCAGAGAAGCCAAAAGGCAGAGATGAGAAGGGACAGCCAGAAAAATGCCCAGAGTCAAGAGACAGAGTGTCTTGTTCATGGAACGGCAAGGAGACCAGTGGATCAAACAGCGTGTGGAAGGTGTTAAGAAGACAGGAAGGGAGAGGGTTATGAAGGTCTTTGAATGACAGAGGATTTTGTATTTGATCCTGGAGGTGGTAGGGAGCCAATGAAACTTATCAAATATGGGAGTGATGTGATTGGACCTGCAAGAATTTATGCTCTGCTGGCATAACCTTATATAAATTCTTTAAAGTCTAATTCAAATGACACCTCCTACATGAAACCTTTGCTGATCTTCTCTTGTGATGGAGCAATATTCCAACTTCTCTCCCTATTCAGGTTAAGCTATATTTTCCTTGACAAGCATTGAGATGTTTCTTGAGACTCATTTTGCTCAGGGAAAATAAAGAGCTTAGACTCTTGACATCACTTCTGGATGTACAAAGCAGCCATAAGGAGTGCCAGTAGCCTTCCAGATTCTTGGCTGGTAAATTTTAGTCAATGAGAGCTTTGCTCAGTTGAATCTATTCAAAGTTTCCTCTATGCCATGAGGATCCTCTTGCCATGGCTAAGCAAATCTCCTTTAAATAATTGTTGAATGACCTACAAACACTTTGTCTCATTTTGGTCCAATCTCAAACCAAAACTACCAGGGACTAGTCTGAGTTTGGCCCAGTGTAGAATATCTCTCTAGATAATAATTTCCTCCCTAAAACCCTACATAACACTTCCAACTCTGCTTTTCTGATGTACTTTGCCATAGGTATGCATTATCATGTTCTATGTATGTTTCATTCCTCTATAAGACTGTACGTTCCATAAGAACAATCTTTACCTCTTACCCAATACCTAGCACAGTGCTTTACTGGTTGAATTTTCTCCAAAGTCAGAATTGCAACGATCCTATTTATCTCCATGATTAGCCCAGGCTACAGTTTGATCAGTACAAGTTCTCCTTGGTTTAAGATGATGTTTAGGGTTGGGTATTGCAATGTGTTCATTTTGCAAAAGCTCTCTGCAGAAACTTTCCTGGCAGATTGAACTCCTAAATCTCCCAGTTTGACTTTGGAGTTCCGGGTTAAGCTAGACTTCTGAAATGATAGTACAGTGGGAAAAAGAAACCCAGGAAGAGAAACAGACTATCTGCCTGAGTTGAATGGAAACTCAAACGTAGCTCACAGCATACAAAGTAGAAAGTACAACAGATCTGGCATCCTTACAGAGTTAGTAATCCAAGATGTTGTATGTGAAACAAGCAAGGGATTTATTCCAATTCTATTGCCATTTTTTTTTGGCCTGGTCTTGAAATGTATTACATTTGCTACTGATTCAATTCAGTTCGACAAATATTTTATAAATCCCTACACTGGGCAAGGGATTTAAAGATAAAAAAAGCAGTCCCAAGGCTTCAAAAAGCTTACAAACTAGTAGGTGACAAGAGGCATTTACACAAGTAGCTACCATAAATTAAAATATGTCTATCAGTGGCCTGACAGATTTGAGGCAAGAGGGAATTAAAGAGGACTTCATAAAGGAAATAAAATCCATCTGGTCATTGAAGGAAGAGAAAGGATATGATCCTGTTACCAGTAAGATCAAATATAAACTGCTCTGTTTGGCATTTAAAGCTCTGGCCACAAGCCAGCCCCTTCCTATCTTCCCAGTCTTCTACATTCTCTGTGGTCCAACCATAGTGGTCTCCTTGCTTTTCCTCACACATGACACTTCCTCTCCCATCTCTGTGTCTTTGGATGTCTGCACTCCTTGCTTGGAATGTTCTCCCTCCTACCCTTCAACTCTTTGAAGCCGTGGCTAGCTTCCTTTAAGACTCAGCACAAACAGGCAACTTTGCAGGAGGCTTTTCCAGTTGCCTTAGCTGCTAGTGCCTTCCTCTCTGTGGCTCCCTTTCATCTACTCTTTGGACTGATTGATGTATTGTCTCCCTCATTAGAATGCAAGTACTTTGAAGGTAGATCTTCCCCCTCCCCCCATATACACACATATGTATGTATACATGTATATCACACATATAGTATAAATGGCATATAGTAAGCACTTAATAAATGTTTGTTGATTGGAGAAAGTCTGTTATAAGCACAGGATTCCAGCATGTACAAATGCCACCCCAAAAGAGGAAAGACAGGAAGAGATTAGGTAACACTGAGTCGCCCAATTTGTCCAATCAATCAATACACGTTTATTAAGGGCTTACTATGTGCCAGGCACTTTAAGTGTTGAGGTTATATAAGATAGTCTCTACTTTCAAAGGACTAATGGGAAAGACAACACGCAAACAAATGCATACAAACAAGCTATATAAAGGGTAAATAGGAAATAATTAATAAGAAGAAGGCACTAGAATTAAATGAGGTTGGAAAAGATTTCTGTAAAAAAAGAAAGATGGAATTTCAATTGAGACTTAAAGGAAGTCAAGAGGCAGAGCTGAGGGGAGAGAGTACTGCAAGTATTGGGGACAACCAGAGAAAATGCCCAGAGCTGAGAGGAATGTCTTGTTCACGTAACATCCAAGAGACCAGCATCACTGATTAAAGAGTGTGTGTCAGGGAGTCAGGTCTAAGGAGACTGGGAAGGTAGGAAGGGGCTAGGTTAGGCAGGATTTTCAATGTCAAACATAAGAGAAGATAATGAAAATAATAAAAAATAAAGCTGCACAGGTAAGGTGGAGCCAGATTAAGATGCCAAAAACTTATATTTTATTCAATAAGCACTGAGAGGATTTCTGAGTTATTGAGTGAGGTAATAAGAAATGTGAATTAGGACAATTACTTGAAAGTCATTGCTTATGAATAGCAGTTATCTCAAACTTTATTGCTGCTTTGGCTATCTACATGAATGATGAGGGGGCTTTTTTTTTATCATCCCCTCACCTCTTCCTGCTAGATTTTTTTTGTCATACAGTGTTTAGAAATGTTCTAGCTCTAATAATCCTAGTTCTATTATTTCACTCCTGCCAAGAACTTCTCCCTTCTCTTCCTATCTTCAAGTAAACCTATCATAATCCATAGTCTATACCAGATATTTCAATTCCAGTGACTTTTTTCTTAACCAAACTCTGTGGGAAGACTCCAGAGGTCTCCAAAACCACAAGCCAAAAAATGACGCCTTTGAAAATAATTTCCTAGAAGGACAGGAGGAGAGAGTGTTACAAGCTCTCCTTTGGCTGACCATCACGTCCTTTAAATTTGTGCTTAGGAGAAGCCATTAAAGACTCTATCTGTTGTTTTGATGTTCTATGGAGCTGGACAAATTCTTACCCTGTTGTCCTCTTGGATCTCCCAGTCACTGGAGAAAGTCACAGGCTGCTGTCCATGAGTACAGTTGGAAAACTGGAAGAGACTGGAAAACATTCTTCTGTTCTCTTGAGTGTCTGGAAAGATGGCATCCTGGAAATTGACTCCATGAGGCAAGAGATTGTAGTTTTCATCCATCCTGAAGCAAAAGCAAAGCAAAACCGGAGATCTGAACTGAACTTTCACTGGATCCCACATTTTTACAGAAGCCATAGAGGCCTTCTATCTTTGAGGGTTCCAAAAGAAGCATACTGATAAAGGAGGCAAAAAGTAAATATTTTTAAGCTTAGAAGTCTCCCAAGAGACTTTAATTCCTGCAGTTTGACTGTTGTGGTTCTGTGGAGCATAAGATAAGAAGTTTGCAGTAGAGATAATAGTCTATTAAGAATCAAAAGTAACATTACAAAAGAAGGAAGACCCACTCTCTAGACCAAAGTGATGGGGCAGTGTTCATTGGCCAATCAACATATTCACTTTTCACATCTGTGAAACTGACCAGAGCCTGTTATAATCTCAACAGGTCTCAGAATAACCGAAGGGAGAATAATCTGTGTGAAGCTGTTAACATACATCAGGGCAAGGGAGCTCTGTGAAATGAGAATCTGTCAGTCTAGCATTTAACTTACTGTATTTCTGCACTAACTTTTTGTAAATATTTAAGAGCAAGAAGATGAAAGAGTTGGCTGACTACCACAGAAATATTGAACAAAACTGTATTTCACAATAAGATGGAAACAAATGATATTTCCTGACAGGTCTATAACTCCCCCCACTTTGAAAATGGGGGTTTCATTTTTCTTTGTTCTAACTGGTCCCTGTTGTATTTTTTTCTCTTAATGAAAAATCATAGACAATTAAAGTGTCTCTATAATGAGAAATGTGCTCTCTCAATGTTTGTTGGCACTCCTGAGAAATTTTACTTAGTCTAGAGAAACAATTCAAGCCAGAACCATGACATGCTGTATTCTAAACTTAGAAATTCTGGCTTAGATGTGGAAAACATGTGTTGCAGCAAGCTCAATGTGGGGGCACTTAGTGTCTCCATTCTCAGAATGATACTGAAGTCTGGGGAGCTAATAAGTCATCTACAGATACCGGTTGTAGTCTGTACCAAATATTTTGTATTGCTTACTACATTGCTATGTCAGTATTGTAATTATCACTAACAGCCTTGAGATTGGTTTTATTGGTTCACAACTTTAATCCATAAGTTATCTTCAAAAGTATTTTGGGATTCTCAAACAGATTCTTTTCTCAAACTGTCTCACTGGATTTGGAATCAGGACTTGAGTTCCACACAAGTTTACACCTACTAGTGCACTAGGGACAAATCACTTAACCTCCAAGCCTCAGTTTCCTTATCTGTAAAATGCAGATAATAAAAGCATCTATTTCATAGGATTGTAGTGAGGATCAAGTGAAATAATGTATTATTTTACCAAATCCCTGTTCCCAATTTAAATCACATAAAACCAGAGAATCGCTATTGCTAGCCTGCCTCCTAAGTCCTTGACTCTGGGAGAAGTATGAGGCAAAATGGTTGTGAACATGTGCTTTATTCTTCTAGACTGATGAATAATTTTTATAGAACTTTATAAGATTTCAGAAGCCTGGAATCAAGGGTGACTTTTTATAGAATCCTAGTACCTTGAACAGAGTAGGCTCTTGATTATTTGTTGAAAAGTGAGTCAATGAACATTTATTAAGCACCTACTAAGTACCAGGCAGGGAGCTAAGTACCGGAGGTACAAAAAAAGATAAAAGTCAATCCCTGCTTTTGAGGAGCTCACAAATCTAATGGAAGAGACGACTTGCAAATAACTATGTGGAGCTTGCCAATTTTTTTTTTCTCTAGACTCGGGGACCATGAAAGTGAAAATTTCCTCCAGTAGGACAGGTAGGAAACTTCATGCAACTTAATATGAATTTATCATCAGGCTCAGTGCTAGGTGCTAAGCATACAAATTCAATACAGAATAGTCCCTGTCCTTGAAGGCTTATATTCTAAGGGGGCATGAGGGAGATGGACAACACATACACATATGTACGTAGCAATAGTATGATAGTGGGGGACAATACATGTTTAATATGAAGGGTAGTTTCTTGCTTATCTAGGTCATCAAAAGGTTAAAGTGACTAGCCCATGGTCCAACAAGTACTACATCAAAGGCAGAACTGGCATCCAAATTTTCCTGGCGCCAAGGCTGACCCACTCTCTTCTAGGGTACAGAATCCCTCAGCCCTGTGTAGAGTAATGAACTCTGGTAAGAGCCTAGCTGTAAGAGAATCCATAAAACCATTTCAGTTTAGAGTGCACCCGGAAGACTTCTCCCAAAGCTCTTTTACTGCAGGTTATCAATGGGCAAATGAATTAAAAAGTCGACAAAACCCAGTTTTTAATCCTACTCCAGATACTTAGTAGCTGTGTGACCCTGGGCAACTGATCTAAGCTCTCTGAAACTCAGTCACCTTGTCCTTTCAGTAAAATAGGGGTCTTAATAGCACCTACTTCAAAAGGATCGTGGTAAGGACCAAATGAAACAATACTGGTAAAGTGCTAAATAAATGTTAGTTATTACCAACGTGGTTATAGTTCTAGACCTGGAGGCTGGGGTGTACTTGAGTCAACTGAATCTTCCATTGTTATATTTTCAATGAGTATTGACACCACAAAAATCAGTAAATGCTCCAAATCAGGGCATGATTTTACTATTTTGTTGATTGTCTGAGCTTAAGAACGTGATGGAGAAAATGTTAATAAGGAAGATTAAACTTTTAAGTGTTTCCTGAACGCTTTTTTTCCTGAAGAGCTGGTTGTTAGACTTGCCCAGAGAGGACCTCAGAGATTGTCTAGTTCAATTTCTTCATTTTACAGATGAGGAAATTGAGGCCAACGGAAATTAAGTGACTTGGCCAAGGACACCTAGTTAAAAAGCTGGTAAGAAATAAGTCAATTGGTAAATCCTTCCAACTCTTCGGAAGAGAAGAATTCTAGATATAATTTCACACCTTCCATTATTGCTTTGGCTCACTGGCAAAGATCTGGGTGACAGTGAGAATGAGAGAGAGAGAGAGAGAGAGAGAGAGAGAGAGAGAGAGAGAGAGAGAGAGAGAGAGAGAGAGAGAGAGACAGAGAGAGAGAGAGACAGAGACAGAGACAGAGAGACAGAGAGAGACAGAGACAGAGACAGAGACAGAGACAGAGAGACAGACAGGGAGACAGAGACAGACAGGGAGAGAGACAGCGAGACAGAGAGAGACAGAGAGAGAGTCCCCGCACCCTTGGCGTTGTCCACGGAGGTTCCACGTGGGTCTGTCTAAAAGTGAAAAAGAGTAGTGTAAGGTCCCGTTAATGAGGATCGGTGTGTACAGCACACGCATCCTGACAGGCAGACAAGCAATCAATGGGGCAGAGTCCTGCCGGCTGCGTGGGGCGCGCTCCGCTCACCTGAGGAAGAAGAAGTAGGAGTAATCTTGCACCACGGTGTGGGAGTGGCAGGAGAAATAGCCCAGGCCAGTGAGGTTGAGCCTGGAGCCCGCGGGCACCTCCAGCATGCTCCCCCACGCCTGGTCGCATAGCATCTCGATCTCGGCGGAATAGAAGAGGCCTCCCTCGGAGGCGGCTTCGTACTGCCACGGCAGGTAGTTGTACAGGCTGTACATCTCCTGGTGCAGCGCCAGCACCTTGGCGTACACGATGATCTCGGCCAGCTCCGCCCGGCAGCTCTCGCTCAGGGGTCTCCAGTCGGACGGCAGCTGGCAGCCCAGGCTCGGGCTGAGCTGCTCGCCCAGACAGACCAGGGCGAGGAGCAGGGCGGGCAGCATGGTGGCGGTGGGAGCGCCTACAGCGCGCGCTCCCCGCTCCCTAAAGTTTCCCCAAGTCCCGCTCTCCGCTCGCCGCTCTCTTCAAGCGCAGGTTTATCTGACAGTGGGCATGCTAGCCTGTGCGCATGATGGGGACCGGGGAGGCGAGGGCAGAGGGAGCGTGCGGCTAGCCCAGACCGGAGAAAGGAGGGGTTCGCGCTACCCCACTTCGGCCAGTCCCAGTGCGGCTGAGCCCACAGCCGGACGGGTTCTGCCTACGACTCCCGCTCGTCTCCGGCTTTCTCCTTCAGTCCTCTGAGCTGGCCCCGCTCCTCTCGGCAGGAGTCGCTCCGCCTCAACGCAGTCCATCCCCTGTCCTATCGCTTTAAAAGGGTCGCCAGGACCTGGCTACCCCGCCTCCTCCTCTCGGAGACTTGTCTGGGGGCGTGGGCTGAGACGGAGGGGTGGGGAAAAAGCAGCCCCGCTGCGGCCATAGCCTCGGTGCCTACATTTCCCCGACCCCGGGGGGACTAGAGGGCGCAAGCTGGCTGCAGGGAAATGGCGGGGAAGCGAACCGGCTGGGGGAGCAAAGCGGCGGACCAGATATTGGGCCACATCAGGAGGCCCCCGGGAGAGGCTCTAGGATGAGTGGAGTGAGAGTTCCACCAGCAGCTGGAGTTTGACTTTGGGATTGTCAGGGTTAGCTCTCCGAACGCTTTCTTTAAAAGAGCTGGAGGTGTGAAGATAGCCCGGCCAAAGGGCTTATTGGAGAACAGGGAGGGCGGCGCAACCCTCTTCTATTGTGCCTTGTGCCGGAGTTAGACCTGTTCAAACGTTCAGCATTTAGAATGAGGTACCAAAACTACTGGAAGACTTTTGGTCAGCACCCCTTCTTACAACTCCCCAGGGGAAGGACAGAAGGGGGAGAGGGAGGAAAGAGAAGGAGAGAGAGCAGGGTAACCAGAGGAAAATACCAGCCGCCTGAACCCCCATGACAGCAATCCCATTTGTGGACTTCGGGACCACAGAGAAATGTCTGGCACTGGCAGAAGACAAGCATGGATGTAATGCCCTTCTAGTCACTGGACAGCACAACTATAGACAAAAAATCATGTAAACTCTGGCCCTTCTAGTCACTGGACAGCACAACTGTAGACAAAAAATCATGTAAACTCTGGCAGTACCCCCCTTCCCCTACACACACACACACACACACACACACACACACACACACACACACACACACACACACACACACACACACACACACCCTCCCTTGCTTAGCTCTCTGTTTAAAGTTCAGCCAATCTATTAACCTCCCAGAATTTAATAAATTTCTCTGTAATATAGGAATGCTTGCCTTTCCCCTGACAGTAGAAAGGAATACTAGAAGACCTTTCTGAGAAACGTGGTAATGAAAGCCATTTAGCTCTAGGTTTGGTGCTGTGGTGTGAAGATATTCTGTTGTTATTATTGTGACCGTCATTGTTATTATCCTTATTTCAAGTATCAAACATTCATTTTTCTCCCTTCCATCTCCTACCTACTTAAAAAAAAGCTAAAGATATTAAAGAAAGAAGAGAAGAGCCCATGTACTAAAGATTATAGGAGGGTTTTTTTGTGGTGGCAAAAAACTGGAAAGTAAAGAGGTGCCCATCAATCAGAGAATGGCTCAACAAATTATTGTATACAGATGGAATTCAGTACTGTTGTGCTATAAGAAATGAAGGGAAAGATGGTTTTAAAGAGCCATAGAAAAATTTGTATGAACCAACTGCTGCAGTGACATGAACAGGGCCAAGAGAACAATTTATAGTCCTACATCAATAGAGTTTAAAATGTGCAATTTTGAAATACACCAAGAATTCTGATCAACCAATTGATCTACCATTCTGCCAAAGAAGTAGTAAAGAAGAATCCTGCCCACCTCATGACAGAGAGAAATGATAGAGTATTAAACAGAATTAAAAATGCATTTTTGACATGACTAGTGAGAATTTGTCTTACCTAGCAATAAATATTCTTTATCCACTTAGATCCTCCAGGGTGTATAGTTAGGCCACTTATGAGGGATCAAGAATTACTTGTAGAAGATGTTGCAGGAGTCTGGAGCTTGATATTAATCAGAAAAATGTCATCCACAAAGGAGAAAATGCATTGGGCCACATCATCTAGAAGGAACCCCTTTTTCATTTGGAGTTTGCTGGATATACTCAATAACAGCAAAATGCCTTTGATGAGTATATGTTTCCTTATTTTATGTCTGTCTTAATGTTAATCATCAAAAGGATAAAGTAGTCATACCCGTGTTTTCTTGAGAAGGACATGCATGTATTAGCACAGTGCCAGGCACTTCTCACCAAGCTTGAGGCATACTGATAGCAGTCAAATGTCATCGAGGGAAGAGATGACATGGCAACTACTTCTATGGGTGTTTCAGCCACAACTACCAAAAACCCAGAAAATAAACCTTTTAATGCCAAAGTTCTTGGCACTACCACATAGTTCAACATTAGAGACTGAAATGATTTTATTATATCAAGGAACTTTAATTACTGTCCACTTTGCTGCTGAATCCTAAAGATCATGAGATCTTTCCATCTGACTTGCAGATAAAATGTATGTGTTGTCTCCCCATTAGATTGTGAAATTCTTTGAAGACACAGGTTGTCCTACCTGTAACAGGAGTGCTCAGCATAGTACTTTGAACATAAGTGCTTAATAAATGTTTTGTCCATTCACTCATTCAAGGAATCTTACGATTTTTTACATATGAATGATTTTTTTACCATGTTTAACATTATGAGAAAGACATTCATTAATATGTATGTGTATATATATATATATATATATATATATACACATACACACACACAAACACACACACACACACACACACACACATATATATTTTAGACCAGAGGTGTCAAACACTTGGGCATTGTGCCTGGAACACAGTGCAGTCCAAAACCAATTACAATGCAACTGGGAACTATTTAATGAAATAAATAAAAATGTAATTGAACATAGATGATGTTAATATGTAGTTTTTAAAGTCAATCTTTGGAGGAGGGATCCTCATGTAAACTTTAGTAGTTTCCATTTCTATTTGAATTTGACACCACTGTCTTAGACAATGAACTGGACCCAGAATTGAAAAAGGCAAATCTGACTGGACAAGATTTGGGAAATTGTGCAGCTACGTGGTGCAGTAGATAGAACACTGGACCTGGAGTCAGAAAGACTCATCTTCCTAAGTTCACATCTAGCCTCAGACACTTACTAATTTTGTGAGTCTAGGCAAGTCACTTACCCCCCTGATTGCCTCAGTTTCTTCATCTGTAAAATGAGCTAGAGAAGGAAATGGCAAACCACTCTAGTATCTTTGCCAAGAAAACTTCAAATGGGATCATGAAGAGTCAGATGTCACTGAACAACAACAAAACAAATTTAATGACCCCAAGTTTTTCCCTGAAATAAAAGTCCATATTTTTAATAAACAATATTCCTCCAATGATTCAATGTGGGATATGGGGTATGGCAGATTCTGAAGAATTCTGGCATGGGAATAGAAGGAAATATGATGATTCTGACCAGGTTTCAGCAGTGAATGGAGAGCTGTACAGTAGAAGTGGCATATAAGATATTTTAAAGGAAATGTGTGACTAGAAAAGAAATAGACCAATCATGTAAGGAGCAACAGATAACCAACAAGTAGTCTATATACTCTATTAGTGCTTATTCAAGGTCAAGAGATCCAAAGAAAATTCCAGCATATTGATGGAAGACTTAAGGAAGAACATTCTCTTCTATTAGAATATAAGTTCTTTGGACTTCTTGCCAAGATGGCAGACTATCCAGCTCCCACATGCCTACTACAGCAAAACCAGGAAGTTTGCACCAAATTGAGTAATGATCAAGAAATACAAAAACAACCAGACAGGGTTGTGCTCATCCTGGTGCTGCAGTACTGAAAATCAGAACCTAGGCCCAGGGGCTCTTAAATCCCTTCCTAACACTATGTCCTGAGAAGTCAGAGTTGGCTTTGGATACCTAACACTGAACATCAAATTCCCAGGGAGACCTAACCCTGGGAGGTGGAGGTCAGCAGAGGACTTGAGAATAGGAATTGTTTAATTCTTTGTACTTCCATCCCTAGTGCATCATATAGCACCTGGCACATTGTTGTTCAGTCATTCATGTCCAACTCTTCATAATCCCATGGACCACAGCATGCCAGGCTCTCCTGTCTTCCACTATCTTTCAAAACCTGTGCAAGTTCATATTCATTATTTCCTTGACACTATCTATCCATCTCATCCTCTGTCATCCTTTTCTCCTTTTGCCTTCAATCTTTCCCACCATCAGAGTCATTTCCAATGAGTCCCATCTTCTCATTATGTGGTCAAAATACTTCAGTTTCACTTAAACTTAAAAGTTTGACTTTCCAGTGAATAGTCTGAATTAATTTCTTTAAGTATTGATTGATTTGATCTCCTTGTTGTCCAAGGGGTTCTCAAAAGTCTTCTCCAGCACCACAATTCAAAAACGCAGATACTATAGTGCTCACCTTTCCTTACAAATGCTTGCTGATTGATAGACTTGAACCAAGTTGCTTGGAAAGAGAGAATATAGTTGAGTTGCTATCTTCACCACTGAAGGGAGCACTCATAGCAATGAGGTCACATTTCCTTCAAAGCATCTATGTGGCATGATCTTCCATAGGGCAGTCTTACCACAATGGCTTCTAGTGCTCCCAGGATTTCTTAACTATGTACAAAATGACTTAGATAAGTCACTAGACCTCTGTGGCTATTAGCTTCCTCATCTATAAGATATAGGAGTTGTATTAGCCAATCTCTGAGTCACCTTTCAGTTTTAATAGTCTTTAATTCTATGAAAATGTCAACACCAAGCCTTCACAGAATGTTATTGCTACTAAAGATTTGTTTCTTACGGCCCCAGGGCAGAGCCATAATCCCATTATGGAGTAGCCTCCACATAACTGTTATTGATTTGCATAAATACTCTGCCTCCAGTTTGTGTGTTGTATGTTCATTTAATGTCTACATAGAAATCAAATACCAATGCCATGTCTGGTGGGGATGGCAGCTGGGAAGCACATTGTATGTGCTGGTAAATTTTTTCATATTGCTTGTTTACTAAGCTTATACTGATCGTTGTGTTTGAGGATAAACTCAGAAGTTGGGGGTGAGGGGGCAATGAAGTTCACCTTCCATGCTGTTGTTACTCTGAATAAATTGCCCCCAAATACATTCAGTCTAATATCATGTACCTGCAACTCCTAAACCAATAAAATGTATACATATGACAAAGGACAGAGATTCTCAGAGTGTGGTCCCCAAAACCCTTTAATGGGATCGGTGAGTTCAAAACTATTTTCATAATATTACAAAGATGTTTTGATTTCTAATAAATATCCATAAAGAAAATATACTTAAACTAAAGCTCTTTAGGTCCTCAATAATTTTTAAGAGCATAAAAGGTTCTTGAGACCAAAGAGTTTGAGAAATGCTACCATATATACACATAGTATTTCATCCAAGTTGTACCCACTATGGACATTCACCAAGTTTCTGTCTCTTCTCTTCTCCCTCTATACTACTTTGCATGGTGAACTCATTAGCTCCCGTGGATTTAATAATCTCCATGCAGATGATTTTCAGATATATTTATCCAGCTCTAACCTCTGTCCTGATTGCCAGTCCCATGTATCCAACTAGACATCCCATAAACATCTTAACCTCAGCATTTCTAAAACTGAACTCATTCTCTTTTTCCCAAAACCCCTCCCTCTTCCTGATTTCCCATTACTCTTCAGGGTACTGCCATCCTCCCAATCACCCATGAATGATCCATCATGCTTTACTCTATATCACCCCCTATATCCAAATTGCTTCCAAGTTGTATTGATTCTACCTTTGTAACATCTTTCACATGCAACCCTCTCTTTCCTGTGACATTGCCACCACCCTGCTAGAAGCCCTCATCACCAGACATCATCCAGACAACAGCCTTCTGCTTAGTCTCCCTGCCTCCAGTCTCACCCCACTCTAGTCAAAGTGATGTGCCTGAAGGCTAGGTCTGACCATGTCACCTCCCATTCCCACCTCTCAACATGAGTGGCTCCCTGTTACCTCCAGTCTTTCATAACCTGGTCCCATCCTACTTTTTCTAGTCTTCTTATATCTTACTCTTTTATTATCCTCTTGTTTATCCCTTAATCTCCAAGAAGATCAACGGCATCAGGAGGGTGACGTCTTGACTTCCAAGTGAATTGGATTGAAGGGGATCAGGACTGTGCAGAGTCATCAGCCTCACTCTCTCCTCCAGAGTCATCAGAGTCTAATGGCAAGACATAAGTTCATTTTTTTATACTGATTCTTGCACTTCATTTCCCACCCAGCTCTCTTCTATATTGTGATTTCCAGAAACTCATTCAGCAAGATGAAATCAACTCTGAAATTCACATTTCCTCAGCCTCTGGGACCCCTCTCTCCTTCTGATTGAAGATGTGGAAGTGATTGCATGGAAAGAGAAGGCATGGTTGGGTTGCTTTCTTCATCACTTGAGGGAGCACTCATAGCAATGGGGTCACATTTCCTTCAAAGTATCTGTGTGACATGATCTTCCACAGAGCAGATCTCCCAGATCCTCTAGCATTCAAAGACATGCTGGGAATTCACCTCATCATTTCCCACTGCTGCTCACATTGAACTGATGACGTCCAGAAACTCATTCTGCAAGAAGAATTCAACTCTGTTGCTGACACCTCAAATCATTTCCCATCCAAGCTGCTGGACTTCATCAAGCCACTGGGCTGGGTAACTTTTTCCACTCCTCTCCTTTTCAGCTTCTGTTTATGCTTTGTCTCCTCCAAATAGATTGTGAGCTCCTTGAGCTGATGCCTTTCTTTGTACCCCTTTGCTTAGCAAGTGTCTAGCACCTAATAAATGCACTTAATAAGTGTTTATTGACTCTGACTGTATTGTCCAGTGGCATTGGCTTTCTTGCTGTTCCCAGCACAAAGACACTCCATTTCTGAATTAGGTATGTGTTCACTGGTTGTTTCTCATGCCTGGAATTGTCTCATTCCTCTCCTCTCCTCCTGCCAGCTTCTCTGGATTCCTTCAAGTCTCAACTACAATCCTGCCTTCTTTAAGAAACCTTTCCTGGTCCCTTTAGATCCTAGAGCCTTCCCTCTGAGACTACCTCCAATTTAAGCCTTGTATGGCTTGTTTGTGCATGGTCATTGGCACATTGTTTACTCTAGTAGATGTGGACCTTGAGAGCAGGGATTGTTTTTCCCTTTCTTTGTACACCCAGCACTTACTGTCTGGTACATAGTAGGAATTTAATAAATACTTTGTGACTTCACTTGACCGTGGTACTCACTGAGGCATTGTAGTATAATGGAAAGAACACTAAGACAGGAAGTGAAGAGACCTGAGATCTTACCCAGTTCAGCCACTCCTTATCACATGACTTTCAATCAGTCCTGTGGGCTTCAATTTGTTTAGCTAACAAATGAGGGGGCTGATTCATAAAGTTCCTTCCAACTCTAAAATGTCACTTTATATGTAAACAATATGAACCCATACAACAAATAACTATCTTCCTCCTCTGGAGCTCTGAATCCCTTGTAGGTATGGGGGAACCACAGGTCTTGGATTCTTTGTTGTTGTTACTCAGTTGTGTCTGACTCTCCATGACCTTATGAACTATAGTATACCATTGCTGTCCGTGGGGTTTTCTTGGCAAAGATACTAGACTGGTTCACCATTTCCTTTTCCAGTAGATTAAGGCAAACAGAAGTTAACTGACTTGCCCAGAATCACATAAGTGTCCGAAGCTAGATTTGAACTCAGGTCTTCCTGATCTAGTCAGGGTCAGGGGAAGGGAAGTACTGTCATTGTAATCTTTTAAAGCAAAAAGTAGAAGGAATGAAGCTCATCTTTATTGCAGTCTCATAGCATTTTTTCCCTCTTATATGGGGGGGGGGGGAGGGAGTATCTCTTAGCAGTGTACAGAATTGATTACTTTGTTATCATCAAATCATGCATGAGACAGATATCCAGCTAAGACTCCTAAAACTGAAGCCTATGAGCCTTCATCTTCCTACTCAACTTTTTCCCTTTCTCTCTTTAGAGAGAGCAGAAGCCTAATGTTTTCCCCAGAGTAGGAGGCTTATCCTACTTCTTAAAATAGTTTGTTTAGTATTCAGTGCTTAAACTTTTACTTTCTCTCAACCCAGGAATTGTAATAAAATCTGTTAATCAATCATTTTCCTAATCTATATGTACATTGATATTGATCCAGTGAAGGAGAGGGACAATTGAGGAGGAACTGAGAATAAAGAGAAACAGATATAAAACAGATATTTTACTAGATAGAGCAGTTCTCTGACAAGAGACTCAGAACTATTGGAAAGTTTGTCCATTTTGCAACTTTTTAGAGCAGAAAGAATGTTTGTACTGGGAATCCTTTAGGGCAATGACTAGTTGCTGAAATGGACTGGATTGGTACTGGTATTGGTACTTTCCTCAGCTGAATTTGAGAGGGAGTAGTTAGGTGGTATGGTGGATTTACAGAGATGGGCCTGGAGTCCAAAAGACTCATCTTCCTAAGTTCAAATCTAGCCTCAGACACTTACTAGTTGTGTGACCCCAGGCAAGTCATTTAGCCCAGTTTGCCTCAGTTTCCTCATCTGTAAAATGAGCTGGAGAAGGAAATGGCAAACCACTTTAGTATCTTTGTCAGGAAGCCCCAAATAGGGTCACGAAGAGTCAGACGCGACTGAAAAACAACTAAACATCAACAAAAACCTTGAGAAGAAAGCTGCTTTCAGAAGAGAGTTACCAAGGGAAAGGCCAGAGACAAAATCAAACCCAATGAAAAGAGTAGCCTGGTTCACAGAAAGGTTGGGTATGAGTAACAGTGAACCCTGTGAGACTGTGTAGCATATCTTAGGACCACTACCCCTTCTATAATTGCAAAAGAAATATCCTTTCTCAGATCACTTGGTCTGATTTGGTTTAGGATATATTACTACTATGTCATAAGAGGTCCTTAAAGCTAAATAAAATATTGATAGACCCTAATATCAATCAATCGACAAGTATTTAATAAGCATTTACCATATGCCAAGTCCTATGATAATCCCAGGGGATTCCTAGCTAAAACCGTACCTGCATTCAAAGAGTTTACATTCTAATGAAGGAGATAATATATATTAATCAGAATGCATAAAATAAATAGAGTAAATGGAAGACTGGAAAGATAGGAAAGGATTCAGTTGTGAAGAGTTGTAAGTGCAAAAAAAAAAAAAGAAATTTAGTTTTGATCCTGGAAATAATGAGGAACCATTGGAGTTCACTGAGCAGGGGAGGTAACAGGGTCAGATCTACACTTCAGGTAAATCACTTTGGCTGCTGAGTGGAGAATGGATTAGAGCAAGGAGAGACTTGAAGCAAGGAGACCAATGTGAAGGCTATTGCAACAGTAATAAAGGCCAGAGATGATGAGACACCAGATTAGCATGGTAGCTATTTATGTGAGGAGGACATATAAGTATGTATGTGTGCGTATGTGTATGTATAAGTATATGTACATGTATGTATATGCACACATGTGTTTGTATATGAATACATATATATACATGTGTGTATGTACATGTTATATATAGTAGAGAAAGAAATGACAGGATTAGTCAACTGAATGGATTTGTGGAGTGAAGAGGGAAGAATTGAGGATGACAGCTAGGTTTCAAACTTGGGTTACTGAAGAGTGGTGGTATCCTCAAGAGTAAGAAGGAAGAGAGAAAAATTTTGGAGAAAAGATAATGTGTTCTGTTTTGAAAACATGAAGTTTGAGATACCTACGGGACAAACACTTTGAGATGTCCAAGAAGCACCTGATAATGTGAGATGAGCTCAGGAGAGAGACGAGGGCTATATGTAGGCCAGTCCGCTTAAAACTCCCATAGAAGAAAAGTTTCCCCATGTTTTTACTGTTTCTTTCTTATTGTGCTTTGTCTACAGTTAGTGAAGTGGATAGAGTGCTGGACCTGGAGTAAAGAAGACCCGAGTTTGAATCAGTCCTCAGATACTTCCTAGCTGTGCATCCCTGGGTAAGTCATTTAACCTCTGTTTGCCACAATTTCCTTGTCTGCCAAATGAGGATAATAATAGCTCCCTCCTAAGGTTTTTGTGAGGTCCATATAAGATAATATCTGTAAAGCACTTGGCAAAACATAAAACTCTAAATAAATGTTAGTTGTTTTTGTTATACAAATATTCCAATATGGGAATGTGGGTAATGGATTGGGTCACACATCTCTTAGTATATGAGGCCTTCCAAACTTTAGATAACAGCTATTCAGGCCCATGCACCTGAATTCAGCAAGCAAATTCAATTTAGGAAGTAGGGCTGTCATAACTATGAAAGATTCACCTAGTCTTTCATCTTTAAGAACTCCAACTGGTATTTTCCCCTCCAGAAAAAAATAGAAATGGCCTATTTCTAGGATCAAGAAATGAGTATAGAAATTCAGGAGCTTTTGGATTGCTGACAGAAGCTGGGGCTGAATTATTTTATTGGAAGACACACAGCTCAAAGAACCACAAATAAAAGTTGTTCAGGGATACCCATTTCTTATTAAGCACTTTCTCTCAAAGGGACTTTTGGAGGTTTCAACCACCCCCACCCCAGGGGAGAAAGGAATGGGGCGGTAGGATAGAGATACTGCCATGAAATGAAGCAGAATTAGCCACATAACATACTGACTGGTGGCAGCCAGATGTAGCTGAGAGGTTGGAGGAGCAGGAGCAATGACCGCTGCAGGTGGACAAGTGGACTGGTAAGATTCAGAGGCCTTTTTGTAGATTGCCAGAGTCTCAGTGTTGAAATGGATTTTAGAGGCCATCTAGTCCAGCTTCCACATGAATTAGAACCCTCTCCCATCTTACTCAAATGTTTTGCAGAGAATAACTCAGACTCAGGTTATCCTCCAGTGTTTGGGAAAGGCATTATTTGGAATCCTTGAAAAACTTCCATATGATATAAGCACAACTCTGTGTACCTATCCTGGTAGTTTTTCCCATTAGAAGGAAATGAGAGAAGCAAGATGTTGATGCTTGCATTTTCTCTCCCACTTAAGCATCTTGCGTACATAAGCTATGTTTCCAGTTGACGGGGTCAGGGAAGTGTTTAATTTTCCACTACTGGTGAGTTTATGATAAAAGGTCATTCTTAGACAGCCTTGGCTACATCTTTGACCAGATAACTGTCTAAAAGTCTGACTCCTCAACCTCAGGGCCCAGCCATAACACAAGAGAGTAGACTATATTTTTCTAAGTTAGTGATTTGCAAATGTCAAATGCTTTAGTGAGATCAAGAGGGTGACTAAGAAAAGGTCATTGAATGTGGCAATAAGGAGGTGATTGGTGATCTTCAACAGAGCAGTTTCAAGGTAAATCAAATTAAAAAGGATAGAAAAATGAAGAAAAGGTGAGGAAGCCTAGCAAATTTCAGCTCAAGTATAGGCTACTCTTTAGAGAAAGGAAAGGGAAAGATGACGTACTAATTTGAGAGTTTAGAGTGAACAAAGAAAAGCTAGAATGGAAAGATCCAAGCATTTTGTAAGCTGAGTGGAAGAAATCACTCTAACGTGCTCTATAACAGGAGTTCTTAAGCAGAGGTCTGTGAACTCATGTACATATATATATGTATATGTATAAATATATAGATACATGTGTATATAGATACATATGATTATAGTTCAGCACAGTTGATTTCCTTTGTAATCCCATATTTTATGAGTTTAAAAACAACATTCTGAGAAGGGTACTATAGAGGCCCCATCGGATTCCCAAAGGAGTCCACAGCCCCCAAAATGTTTAAGAACCCCTGGCAGTTCCCTTCCCTTCAAATGTATCTCTAGTATATTTGAAAAAAATAACAAAGAAAAAAGGTGATGTTTGATGAATCAGGCTCTAAAGAAGACTACAAGGGAGGAGATCAAGGAAGGAGTAGGAGGGACTATCTTTGGCAAGGAGGGGATCTACTCTTCTTCTAAGACAGAAAAGTATGGAAAAGAAGACAAGTAGGGTTGAGCAAATCGGGAGCTCATGTGGGAACTCCTCTTCTCACTGTAACCCAGCTTGGGCCACCCTCGCAAGATGTAGCAAGATTTGTAGGGAGGAAACTCTCAGGTTTTCTCCTTGGCTTTGAATTTGGAAGAAAAAACCGCAAACTACTGTGAGCTAGAAGCATTGCAAATGTGGAAACACCTGAGAAGAACTCAGGCAAGCAACTATAAAAATAAAAGCTTCAAAGACCTGACAGAGGTTTGGTCCAGCATGAAGCAAAAGCATGATCAGGAAAAGGAGGTATCCAGATCACAGTCAGGTTGGAACTAACTCAGCGTTGTAGCTGGGCAGCAGTGAGAAGAACAGATCCCTCAACTCTGACAGAGGCATTCACCTGGATTAATAGCATCTGGTTGTTTCCCCATTTCTGTTCACTCTGCTGGGAGCCAATAATCCTTTCCGCTGCTTAGACAAAGCAGCTTATCCTTTTTCTGGCTACCAGAAAAAAAAGTCGCTAAGCATGTACACACTTGTTTGTTCCTTATTTGTTACTCTTCATAGAGATTTTTAAAAATTTACCAAGGGCTTACTTATTGGAAGTGTTCATTGAGCCAGACAAGACTTTGGGTAGCCATTAAGGAGCGCCCCTCCCCGCCCCAGACATTGGTGTTTCTGTGTCTGGTAACTATACCTGTAGAAGAAAAGTCTTGGGTTTTAATCTAAAAGCAATGACAGGGTCAACACTTCCTTCTATAAGGAACAGGTATCATCTCATCTGAGGACTCCAGATGTTGCCAGAAGCCAGGAGAGAAGGCCCACCATAGCATGCCTAATAGAACTCTGTCTGGCAGCACATGGGACCCTCCAGGAACAATACCCAGCCAAGACTATATGCTACCCCAATGACCAGGAAGAGACTGATATACTTATCAAAGACTATATGACAAAGAAGAGAGTAAGCCTGGTGGGAGCAGAACAGTGACTTCACTAAAAGACAAAAGCAATCTTGAAGCATCAGAGGCATTTATTCCCCTCCATGCATGTACTTGAGTCATACATATTCTGAATATGTGTGTCCTGGTTCATGTGAGCTTTGATGCCCACTGATGATATGTATATTTGTGGGAGAATCTGCCTCTGGCTTATGGGAGGAATATTTTCATTAGTCTTCTTGCTATGTTATTTCATTAAATTCCTTTGCTTTGAATTTTTTTTTAAAAATTACCTATCACAAAATTTACCTAACATTGACTAGTGATTCTGACCCACGTTGATTAGTAATATTAATAGCCAACATTTTTATAGATCTTACTATGTGCCAGGTGCTTGCACTTTACAATTATTATTTCATTTGACCCTCACAACACTAGGAGGCAGGTGATATTATTAACCTCATTTTACAGATGAGGAAACTGAGGCAAACAAGGGTTAAGTGACTTACTCAGAGCTAATCAGTAAGTAAACATGCACTAAGTATCTACTAAGTGCCAAGCACTGTTAAACACTGAGGATACTAAAAGTTGCCAAAGACAGTCTCTGCCCTCAAGGAGCTCACAATCTAATAATGTGAAACCCAGCAGGGTTACAGATCTAATTTACTGAGGTTTTGTACCTAATGTGGAATTTGTCTATGGAAGCTGGCTGGGGGTTGAGATATACATTTAACAGAGATGAGACCTTATTTGTTGATTTAATGAATCCCCCTTAAGAAAGAGAAGGAGACACCTCCAAAAAGGTATCCCTGGTAAACATGAGCTAGTACAGATTCATAAGTAAGAAAGCTGAGATGGGACAGTCATTTTCTTGGAAGGAGAGGAATGTGCCTCAGATTAGAAAGGAAGGCTATTTCTTCCTTCCCCTCACCTCCACTTCCTTTACTGGTTCACTAAAGAAGGTTTACTCACATGAAGGAAGGGGGCAATGAGATCCTTTGATATGTATAGATAGGTCTTCAGACACTGGGGTGAATGACAGCTGAAACTGTCTTGCTCTCTAGTTCCACCTAGCGGTTATAACAATAAAGTAAGAAGTAAAATAATCTGAAAATGTGAGTTTAAGGAGAATGAAAAAGGCTTGAAACAACTTTCTGGGGGAATATGACAGAACCAATAAGAATTAAATGAAAAAAAATTACCAAGCATCAGTGAGGGCCCAGTTGAGGCTGTTCAGCATGAATTCTTTTTAGCTTACTCATTAAGCACAATGTTAAGACTTTCCCAAGCATTTCTCAGAAACTCAGGAACAGAGAAATGGTGATTACTGGGGTGAAGAATTGGAAGCCCTGAATGCTAGAGTTGGAAAGGGCATCAAATATCACCTATGTAGACTGTGACTGCTACCTATAATAAAATCTCTTCCAAGTCCTGATAAAAAACGTCCAGTAATGGAAACAATGTCCCTTAGGGGAAAATGCATGAATCCTGAAGTACAGAAAGACTTGGGTTTGAATTTTGCCTCTGGTTTTTGCTAAAAGCAACTCACTTAACTTTTCTAAGTCTCTTTTCTTATCCATAGAATAGGGATGATAATATTCATATCATTTATCTCAGAGAGACATTGTAAGAATCAAATGACACGTCATATATAAAGTGTGTTGCAAAGTTTAAAGCACTATAGGAATGTCCATTTATCATTATTATTATTACAGAACTTACAACTCCCTGAGTTGATCTATTTCTACTCATCAAAGCTATTTGATTAATAGAAATATTTCCTTATCTTGAGCTAAAACTTCCTCTCTGCAATTTCCATCCCTTGGTCCTTGTTATGTTCTCTAAAGCCAAGCAAAACCAGCCCCTGCATCTGCATGGAATTAAGATATTTAAACAGAACTATGAACCCCCTGGTCGTCCCTCCAACAGCACACATTCCAATTGCTCCATGCCTTCTCACCTCATGTAATTCTTGTCCATATCTTTCTATAAAACATTTCCTGAGTATCCAGAGATACTGGAAACATTTTGGTTCCTTCCATATCATATTCAGTTTGTCCAATGTTTGTTTCTCATTTTCAACTGGAAAGAGAGTACACTGAGCCAAATCATCCCAGAAGCATTTAAGAATTGAACTGGAAGAGCAACTTTCAAATGCATACTGGAAAGTGTCCATCTAAAAGCATTTATTAAGTGCCTCCTGCGCGCCAACCACCATACTAGTTGCTAGGGATACAAATAAAAAGAATAAAGCAACGTATTAAAAATTAAAAATAAAGAACATTCACAAGGAGTTTATGTATCAAGAGATCTATGTACAAAGTCTTTTCTTTATCTGTAACAGTAGCTCTATGACATTAGAACTTGAACATGATATTCCCCCAATATGCTGCTTGAGAAAATTTTTAGGGGGGCAGAGCCAAGATGGTGGAGTAGAAAGATGCACATACACTAGCTCTTCCCCCACAGCCCATAAAATACCTGTAAAGAAGGACTCTCAACAAATTCTAGAGCAACAGAAGGCATAGAACAATGGAGTGGAGGTGATTTCTAGCCCAGAGTGACCTGAAGACCTATGGGAAAGATCTGTCTCACCAGTCTTGGCCTCAAGGCACCAGGAGGAGCAGTCCAAGCAGGCTTCAGGGACAGAATCTCCAGCTGCAACGCAGATCCCTCAACTCATAGACACTAAAGGTCAGTGAGAGGGTTTTTTTGGCTGGCCAGTAAAGGAGCAGGTTGTCCCCATAACTAAGAGGGGACTAAGTCCCTCCTCATGTGGCAGCAGCAGAGGTAGCAGCTGGGGCCTCCCAAAGCAGGCGCACTGAATTCATTGTTGAAGGCCTCATCATAAAGCCCCTGAGGAAACTGAGCCCTGTGTGGCAGCACTGCCTCCACCTGAGCAGCTGATCTTAATCTCACACTGAATAGCAGCCCTATCCCACCTAAAGCCCCTGGGGGATTAGAGCTCATCTGAATCTCAGCCCCCAGTGCTGCCTTGGCAGAACTGGAAGTGAGGTGGTTGTGGAGAGGAAGCTCAGAAGTCAAGTAACTGGTTGGGAAAATGCCCAAAAGAGGGAGAAAAAAATAAGACCCTAGAAGGTTACTTTCTTGGTGAACAGGTATCTCCTCCCATCCTTTTGGATGAGGAAGAACAAGGCATACTGTCAGAGAAAGTCAAGGCCCCTGCCTCCAGGGCCTCCAAAGGGAATTTAAACTAGGCTCACTCAATAGAAGAACTTGAAAATAGAGTTAGCAGCTTACTAAAGGAGAACCAAAAAAATACCGAGGAAAGTAACACTTTTGAAAAGAAACTAACTCAATTGGAAAAAGAGGTCCAAAAAGCCAATGAGGAGAAGGAGGCTTTAAAAAGCAGAATTAGCCAAATAGAAAAGGAGGTTCAAAAAGTCACTGAAGAAAATAGTTCTTTAAAAATTAGAATGGAACAGATGGAGGCTAATGACTTTATGAGAAACCAAGAAATCACAAAACAAAACCAAAAGAATGAAAAAATGGAAGATAATGAGAAACATCTCATTGGAAAAACAACTGACCTGGAAAATAGATCCAGGAGAGACAATTTAAAAATTGTGGGACTACTTGAAAGCCATGATCAAAAAAGGAGCCTAGACATTATCTTCCATGAAATTATCAAGGAAAACTGCCCTGATATTCTATAACCAGAGGGCAAAATAAATATTGAAAGAATCTATCTATCACCTCCTGAAAGATACCCAAAGAGAGAAATTCCTAAGAATATTGTGGCCAAATTTCAGAGTTCCCAGATCAAGGACAAAATACTGCAAGCAGCTAGAAAGAAACAATTCAAGTATTGTGGAAATGCAATCAGGATAACACAGGATCTGGCAGCTTCAACATTAAGGGATTGAAGGGCTTGGAATAGGATATTCCAGAAGCCAAAGGAACTGGGATTAAAACTAAGAATCACCTACCCAACAAAACTGAGTATAGTACTTAAAAGGAATAAATGGTCATTCAATGATATAGAGGACTTTGAAGAATTCATATTGAGGAAAAGACCAGAACTGTATAGAAAATTTGACTTTCCAATACAAGAAGCAAGAGAAGCATGAAAAGGTAAACAGGAAAGAGAAATCATAAAAGGCTTTCTAAAGCTGAACTGTTTACATTCCTACATGGAAAGAAAATATTTATAACTCTTGAATCTTTTCTCAGTATTTGGGTAAGTGGAGGGATTATACATGAACACACACACACACACACACACACACACACACACACACACACACATAGAAAGAGAGTACAGGTTGTGTTGAATCAGAAGAGATGATATCCACACAAAAAATAAAATAAAATAAAAATTAAAGAGTGAGGGAGGAAAATACTGGGAGGAAAAAGGGAGAAATGGAATGGGGCAGAGAGAAATGGAAATGGAATTATAACTCATAAAAGAGATAAGAAAAATCTTGTTCAATGGAGGAGAAAAGGGAGAAGAGGAGAGGGGAAAAGTGAAGTTACTCTCTCCATATATGGCTGAAGGAGGGAATAACATGCTCACTAAATTTGATGTGAAAATCTATCTTACACTACAGGAAAGTAGAGAAGGAGATGACAAGTGGGGTGAGGGGAATGATAGAAGGGAGGACAAATGGGAGAAGGGAGTAACTAGAAGTAAACACTTTTGGAAAGGGACAAGGTCAAATGAGGGAATAAAAAATAAGGGAGGATACAGTGGGATAGAGGGCAATATAGTTAGTATTGCACAACATGATTATTATGGAAATCTTTTGCAAATTGACTGTAGTCTGCATTGAATTGCTTGCCTTCTCAGTGGGGATGGGTAGGGAGGGATGGAGGGAGAGAAGGTGGAATTCAAAGTATTAATAACAAATGTTGAGAATTTTTATTGCATATAACTGGGAAATAAGAAATATGGGGGGTGGGGCAGAGCCAAGATGGTGGAGTAGAAACACACAAATACGCAGGCTCCGAACCCACAGCTCATGATATATCTGTAGAAAAGAGCTGCCAATAAATTCGGGAGCAGGAGAAGCCACAGAACAGCGGAGCGGACGAGATTTCTGTTCCAGAGAGCTTGAAAACTTCTCGCAAAAGGTTCTTCACGCTGTGGATGCAGAGCAGAGCCCAGCCCTGCATTGGCTGCCCACCGCCAAGAGGAGCCAATCCGAGCAGGCTTCAGGGACAGAATCTCCAGCAGCCGCACGGGTCCCTCCACCCACAGGTGACAAGGGTCGGTGAGAGCGTCTCTTCGGTGGGTCGAGAGGGGAGTGGGGAGCCCCCATGACTCAGGCCCCCTCAGGAGGCACCAGCAGAGGTGGGAGCAGACCGGGGCTCCCCAAGCAGGCAGGAGCCCGGATCCATTGTTGAAGGTCTCTGCATAAACTCCCTGAGGGAATTGAGCCTGTGAGGCGGCCCTGCCCCAACCCGGACAGCTGAATTTGATCTCACACTGAATAGCAGCCCTGCCTCCGCCCAAAGCCCTGAGGCTGGGAAGCAGCATTTGAGTCTCAGACCCCAAGCGCTGGCTGGGAGGATCAGGAGGGGAGGTGGGTGTGAGGAGAATATTCAGAGGTCAAGTCACTGGCTGGGAAAATGCCCAGAAAAGGGAAAAAAACCAAGACTATAGAGGGTTACTTTCTTGGTGAACAGGTTTCTCCTCCCCTCCTTTCTGATGAGGAAGAACAATGCTTACCATCAGGGAAAGACACGGAAGTCAGGACTTCTGTATCCCAGCCCACTCAATGGGCTCAGACCATGGAAAAGCTCAAAAAGAGCTCAGAAAATTTTGAAAATTATGTTAGAGAGGTGAAGGAAAAACTGGGAAGAGCAATGAAAGACATGCAAGCAAAGTATGAACAGCAGGTCAGCACCCTGCTAAAGGAGACCCAAAAAAATGCAGAAGAAAATAACACCCTGAAAAATAGGCTAACTCAATTGGCAAAGGAGGTTCAAGAAGTCAATGAGGAGAAGAATGCTTTCAAAAGCAGAATTAGCCAAATGGAAAAGGAGATTCAAAAGCTCACTGAAGAAAATAGTTCTTTAAAAATTAGAATAGAACAGATGGAGGCTAATGACTTTATGAGAAACCAAGAAATCACAAAACAAAACCAAAAGAATGAAAAAATGGAAGATAATGTGAAATATCTCATTGGAAAAACAACTGACCTGGAAAATAGATCCAGGAGAGACAATTTAAAAATTATGGGCCTACCTGAAAGCCATGATCAAAAAAAGAGACTAGACATCATCTTTCATGAAATTATCAAGGAAAACTGCCCTGAGATTCTAGAACCAGAGGGCAAAATAAGTATTCAAGGAATTCGCTGATCACCACCTGAAAGAGATCCAAAAAGAGAAACTCCTAGGAATATTGTGGCCAAATTCCAGAGTTCCCAGGTCAAGGAGAAAATATTGCAAGCAGCTAGAAAGAAACAATTCAAGTATTGTGGAAATACAATCAGGATAACACAAGATCTAGCAGCTTCTACATTAAGGGATCGAAGGGCATGGAATAGGATATTCCAGAAGTCAAAGGAACTAGGACTAAAACCAAGAATCACCTACCCAGCAAAACTGAGTATAATACTTCAGGGGGAAAATTGGTCTTTCAATGAAATAGAGGACTTTCAAGCATTCTTGATGAAAAGACCAGAGCTGAAAAGAAAATTTGACTTTCAAACACAAGAATGAAGAGAAGCATGAAAAGGTGAACAGCAAAGAGAAGTCATAAAGGACTTACTAAAGTTGAACTGTTTACATTCCTACATGGAAAGACAATATTTGTAACTCTTGAAACTATTCAGTATCTGGGTACTGGGTGGGATTACACACACACACACACACACACACACACACACACACGCACACGCACACGCGCACACACATAGAGACAGAGTGCACAGAGTGAATTGAAGAGGATGGGATCATATCTTAAAAAAATGAAATCAAGCAGTGAGAGAGAAATATATTGGGAGGAGAAAGGGAGAAATGGAATGGGGCAAATTATCTCTCATAAAAGAGGCAAGCAAAAGACTTTTTTTAGTTTGGGGAAAAAGAGGGGAGGTGAGAGAAAAACATGAAGTTTACTCTCATCACATTCCACTAAAGGAAGGAATAAAATGCACACTCATTTTGGTATGAAAACCTATCTTACAATACAGGAAAGTGGGGGATAAGGGGATAAACAGAGTGGGGGGGACGATGGAAGGGAGGGCATGGGGAGGAGGGTGCAATTTGAGGTTGACACTCATGAGGAGGGACAGGATCAGAAGAGAGAATAGAAATAATTGGGGACAGGATAGGATGGAGGGAAATATAGTTAGTCTTATACAACATGACTATTATGGAAGTCATTTGCAAAACTACACAGATTTGGCCTATATTGAATTGCTTGCCTTCCAAAGGGAGGGGATGGGGAGGGAGGGAGGAAAAGAAGTTGGAACTCAAAGTTTTAGGAACAACTGTTGAGTACTGTTCTTGCTGCTAGGAAATAAGAAATACAGATGAAGGGGTATAGAAAGTTATTTGGCCCTACAGGACAGAGGAGAGGATGGAGACAAGGGCAGAGAGGAATGATGGAGGAGAGAGCAGATTGGTGATGGAGGCAATTGGAATGCTCAGTGTTTTGGGGTGGGGGGAGGGGACAAGGGGGGTGAAAATTTGGAGCCCAAAATTCTGTGAAAATGAATGTTAAAAGTTAAATAAATAAATAAATTTAAAATTAAAAAAAAATTTAAAAAAAAAAGAAATACAGGGAATGGGGTATAGAAATTTAACTTGCCCTACAAGAAAAGAGAGAAGATGGGGATAAGGGAAGGGTGGGGTGTGATAGAAGGGAGGGTACATTGAGGGAAGGAGTAATCAGAATGCAAGATATTAGGAAGCAAGGGCAGGGGAGTGATGGGGAGAAAAATTGGACAACTTACAAAGTGATGTAAAAGCAATTAGTATTAAAACAATTGACTGAATTAATTACTGAGAATAAATCAAAGACATCTTTAGTTTGGGGAAAAGAATTTTAGTCTAAATTTCCCAGAGGAATGTAACCTCAGGTAAAATTTGGCATTGATGGAAAAGTTAAGGTTTTAATGGTAAATTTGATTTTATGATTACTATTTAATCAGAAACTAGAACATGTCTAGAAAGGCGTGTAAGCCACTTAAGACTTGCCTCAGAAGATATTTCTTATCCAAATCTTATCTTATTCTTATAGTCATATTTGAAACCTGGTTATTGGAACTTGCTATTTTAAGATTCTATGGGACTATTAACTGACTGTTCTACTGAGTCTAACTACAGGTATGAAAAGCAAGAAAGGTGGTCTGAGTCTCCCATCCATGATGCCAGTAAGCCTGTGAGATGCTGGTATGAACTGGAAAAGGTGACCTCATGGGAAGGACGGGAGAGCAGCTGTTCAGCCTGGGCTGAGGTAGGATTCTCCTGACTCAATTTCCCCACTGACACCTGGAAGACTTTAAGCCTGACTGAATGCGGGTGGACAATCTAAACCTGCCTGGAACTGACATGAAGTTGGGGAGATATTGTTTCCCTGCAGTGTCCCTACTGTAAGTGGCAATTTCCTATAGTCAAAAAGTTTGTAAGCTTAATACCAGATCTATTAAATTATAGATTGTTGGTAGGGGAACATCTGAGGTTAAGTCTAAAATTAAGCTATTAGACTTAGGACTTTAGACCAACAACAATAAGTTAGGGTCCTTCAATTCTTAGTAATACTATGGAGATCATTAGGTCAAGTGCTTGTGAAGTTAGCATACATAAATATTATTTGTGTCTCAGTTGATTAATGTCTAAAAAAAAATTCTTTTGTGATCTATATTGTAAATGCTTTAAAAAGAAGTAACAACTGACCAAAAATTGGAATTGTTTTATGTGATATGAACAATGTTAAAAATGAAAAATAAAATGAAATTTTTAAAAAAAGGAACAATTTTTAAATGACATTAAAGCAAACAAAGATGAGATTCTGGAAAGTCAATTGAACTAGGAGACCACTTTGTGTTGGATCAAATTAGACTCCTTGGATTGTCCAAGGAAAACCTGTACCATACCTAAATCTACTTGGTGTCTCTGAAAACTTTTATTCTCTAAACAAGCCTTTAAATCTGTCCCAGTCAATCCCTACAGTTTCCTAGAACTGGATAGAACAACAACATTATATATGTTTATACATGTATAGATATGTGTGTATATATGTGTGTATATAAATATATATTTGAAGGTTTGTAAAATGTATTATATAATCTCATTTGATCCTTACAACATCTCTATGAGGGAGGTGCTATGATTATCCCCATTTTACAGATGAGGAAACTGAGCCTGAGAAAGGTAAGGAGACTTGTCTACCATCACACAGCTAGTAAGTGTCTAAGGCCCAAAGCAAACAGTCCTTTGCTTCATTGGATATATTTTCCTTGTCTTCATTCAGATTGGATAATTTCTTTCTATAGAACACCTCACAAATTTTGCGATTCTATCATCTTACAGTCTTCTCTGTATGTCTCAATTTCATTTTCTCTTGATCTCTACCTTAAACATTTGGTCCAACTTAATTCTATTCGTGCTCTGCAGATAATGTTTGGAATCAGAAAAAATAACAGCTAATATTTATATAGCACTTACCCTGTTGGTAAGGGTTTTCCAGATGTTACTTCATACGATCCTCATAATAACCCTGGATGGTAAGTGCTATTAAATATTCCTATTTTACAAATGAGCAAAGTATGGCAAACATGGGTTAAGTGACTTGCCCAAGTTTACTCAGCTAGTAAGTGTCTGACGTCAAATTTGAACTTGGATCTTCCTTGCTCCTGGCTGGGAACTTAATACGCCAGGCCATCTAACTGCCTAAGTAGACCTTTAAAAGGACTGTTTTTTATTGCTGCAAAACTTGGGAAATAGCCACTTCAGGAATTTACTCAACCTACATAAACTAAAAACAAAAACATGTTGCACTGTAGCAAAACCCAGCTTACGTAACCCCCTCTCTCCTTTAGATAATGCAGGATTTTAAGCCGCAAAGAACTGACCTTTTTGTAACTTTTCTCTCTTATTAACAATAATTAGCTGTAGAAATTCCATGTTGATTTTTGACCTTTCACCTGTTGAAAATGACCTGAGAATCACTGTGCAGCTCTGGTAAATCTGTAGTTTTGTTTTGTTTTTTTAATTGCCTTAAATTTCTAGATGAAATGTTCCTTATACCTCTCTGCTATTGTCACCTATTCCTGGGAGGAAGGGTTTTGTCATTTGTCTGTAAACCAATGTTGCACATAAAGACCATGTATGACAAAGGTCCCAGGACTTCAACTAAGGTAGAAGAAATTCAAAATAAGTTTCTTATTTTGCAGCAAGTATTTACTCCTGTAAAAATAAGCTAAGAGTGGGTCTTACACACACGTCACAGCAGCATCCAGATCACATTTTTTATTTATCTTGTAACTCCACAGATATTGTCACTCATCAGATCTGATTCCTGTTACTTAACATGTTGGGGAGTGGTGTATATCCTGCTGAGATCAAATCCAGCCTGTCATTATCTCAGGGTATCAAAGTCATTTGTTCTTTCTTTTCTCTGCAGAAATTTGCTGAGGAGTGGTCAAATAGGAAGGTGACATCTTGAATAAAGATTCTGGCCACGTGAATGTTTTAAGCCCTCCAGTCTGCTTATTGCTCAAATTCGTTGGAAATAAATGCCGGCTCAATCTTGGAAGTGATAATAACCAACTGCCCATGTTGCTCTTTAAATATATAATTTTTAATGGAATTAGTGGAATAATAATCATCTGGCATTTATGTGGTACTTTAAGATTTACAAAGTACTCTACAAGTATTATTTCATCTTATAGAAACTGAGGTAAGCAGAAGTTATGTGACTTGCCCAGAGTCACACAGCTATTAAGCATCTAAGGCACAGGTCTTCCTAACTCCAAGTTCAATGCTCTACCCACTGTATTACCCCATTGCCTGGACAGGATACATTTCCAGGAGAAACAGGGTGGAAGAGAGAGAGAGAGAGAGAGAGAGAGAGAGAGAGAGAGAGAGAGAGAGAGAGAGAGAGAGAGAGAGAGAGAGAGAGAGAGAGAGAGAGAGAGATCTGGGTCTTATGTCTGACATACTAGTTTAACAAGTCACTTCAGTTCTCTGTGACCCCAGGCAACTCTAAAAGGCTATAAAAGTTAAGGCAGTTGGTGATCTGCATTGACAAATGACGCTTTCTTACCAGGAGTTCCCTCTGCACCATCAAAATCACTCATTTGATAAAAATGAGAGCCAGAGAGAGAAACAGTGAGAAACAGTGAGTGAGAGTAAGAGGGACAGAGACAAACACAGAGAAAGAAACAGTGAAAAAGCAAGAGAAGAGAGAGCATAAAGGTTTTCAAAGAACTTTAAATATACTGTCTCACTTCATCCCCAAATTAACTCTAAGATAACTGCTACAGATATTATTATCACACCATTTTACAGATGAGAAAAGTGAGGCTGAGAGGTTAAGGGATTGGTTCATTAGCACAAGACCTGGTACATAGTAGGTGCTTAATAAATGCATGTTACCTGCAACATGTTCAGGGACACATAGTTAGCAAAGTGTCTGAGGTTCGATTCTAACCTTGGTCTTCAATCCAAGTGCAGTCCTTTATCGACTAAACTACCCGTGATGGTTACAACAGAGGTTTGAGATGAAATCAGAAGACCTTCTGAGAAAAAATCTACCACAGTCAAGAAGCTACTCCCTGGAATGGTCTTGTGAAATAAATGTGGGCAAGAGGGTGCTTTTTATGAGCTTTTAGCCTTATATGTTCTAATCTTCTTTACTGTGTTTTAAGTATCACAACCAATGATAGATCACTAGATACAGTGACTTCTGGTCACCAACACCCAAGAAATCCCTGTGATCTTGAAGAATGTATGATGGCCTCAACAATTTTTGTTGAAACAAAAGTACTTGGTTGTGTAACACATTTCGTATGCATTGTATGTGCTCTCTTGCATTTTCTGCAATGTCCTGTGACAATTTGCTATCTTCCCCATGACTATTATTATTAGACAACTCTGTGGCTTTACTGATATATAAATAATCATGATCACTAGATATCAAGTGATGTGAATGGTTGTAATAGTCTGTGGGCTTCGTGGTGATGCATTACTAAAAGGAGCGGCTAGGTGGCACAGTGATAGAGAGTAGGGCATAAAGTCAAGAAGACTCATATCCCTGGCTTCAGACACTTGCTAGCTGTGTGACCCTAGGCAAGTCACTTAACCCTGGTTGCCTCAGTTTCCTCCATCTATAATGTAAGCTGAAGAAGAAAATGGCAACCACTCCAGTGTCCTTACAAAAAAAAAAACAAAACCAAGAAACAAATGGGATCATGAAGAGACAGATATCACTGAACAAACAACTCAGCAACTGTAACAAATTATCTTAAAGTGGCCCTTCTTGCAAAATTCACGTTCTACATCCTTGAATCTTCAGGGACAATGAAATTCCCGTGGCCTGAGGAGAGATCTGTTTATACTTATGCTTCTAGGCATTGCGGAATGTGCATTTCCTGAATTCTGACTGCTTTGAAGCATATCCAATTGCCCTGTTAGAGTATTTCTTTGCCGATGTGATATGACATTTATATTAATAAACAATTTTTAAAAATTTATATGAATACTGTTCCTCTCATTGCTTTGTTTACACTGTGTTTTTATTTTATTTTGTGCTGGTGAATAAACAGAAAAATCAGAAAAAAAATTTATATGACATGTAATGATAGTAGTTTCCCTAGATAGAGTCTCATCTTTGACCAGGGTCTCTTAACTTTTTTTGTGTCATGTTCCGCTTTGATAGCCTAGAAACCCTGTGGACTTCTCAGAATAATATTTCTACATGCATAACAAAATACACAGGATTGCAAAAGTCACCTATTATATCAATTATCAAATGAAATTGTATTTGTAAAGCACTTAGCATGGTGAATGATCCATGGTAGGTGCTAAGGACTAGCCGTTATCATTATTACATTGAAACATAGTTATCAAAATATTTTAAAAAACAAGTTCATGGACCCACAGGTTAAGAACCTCTGACTTACACTATTTATAAATGTCTAATTTTATTCTAAGAGGTGCCATTGGGTGGCTTTATCACGAATGCCAGATGTAATACATACACATGTATAGATACACCTAAAACGTAATAAATTGCCGAAGAAAGACCCAAAATTATAGTTTTGAGAAAGAAGACTTTGTTAATAGCAATGCTTTCACCAGGCTGTTGATCTCATCTGTGAAGTTCTGAAAAAATGCTTAGTGGTGCTGATGCAAAGTATACTTTCAGTTATACCAGTAATACTACCCAAGTTCTTCAAGTCTTTGTCTCAAGTGACACACTGACAATGAGAGGCTTTCTTTGGCAGATTGTGTCTGTTCAGAGTCCTCTATTTTGTTTTCTGTTAGAGAAGATGACTTATCTTCTGCTTATGAATCTTAGTGTAACATGGGTTTGTGGGCATATACAGATCTTCTCTGCCTGCTTCCAGTTGCCCATCTGGAAACTGGGGGAGATAGAGGGGACGCTCCATTTACCCATGTAGAGCTAATTCATCAAGGAAAGATTTGGACTATGTTGATTTCCTGATTGGACTCTGAGGTGAAACTCAGCAGATACACAAAAAAGGGCATCTTGTCTGTCCTCTTCTTCCTCATCCTCTATGACTTTGAGGAATGATGACCATGCTGAGCCGTTCTGGGTGTGAGAGGGGTGGCTTCCCTATCTCCCACCCAACTCCATCCAGCTATAAGCACATGTCTTTCATAGGCAAGTCTGCATGGGATGGGCACTTTCTCTGTCTCTGTCTCTCCCTCTCCCTCTCCCTCTCCCTCTCCCTCTCCCTCTCCTCTCCCTCTCCCTCTCCTCTCTCTCTCCCTCTCCCTCTCCTCTCCCTCTCCCTCTCCCTCTCCTCTCCCTCTCCCTCTCCCTCTCCTCTCCCTCTCCCTCTCCCTCTCCCTCTCCCTCTCCATCTCCCTCTCCCTCTCCTCTCCCTCTCCCTCTCCCTCTCCTCTCCCTCTCCCTCTCCCTCTCCCTCTCCCTCTCCCTCTCCTCTCCCTCTCCCTCTCCCTCTCCCTCTCCCTCTCTCTCTCTCTCTCTCCCTCTGCCTTTCCTTATGTAGGTAATTTTGTAAGTTCTAAGAGATCTAGAAATCTGAAGTTGTAGTGGTAGCATCATTCCTCCTGGCCGTAGGAGTTCCAGGAGTACCAGTATGCATTGGCACAGGGGCAGCCCGTGGAGTTACAGTGACTGTCAGTATTTGTAGGGGAGAAAAATGGCTGCTAGCAAGAAAGAATCGGTCGTCTGTTTGTTTTACCATCAGGGTTTTAACAAAGGAGTAAGTGTTCAGACAGTGTAAAGGGCATTAAAATATAAAATTACCTAATTAACAATCAGTCCTGTGAATTGTATTATGTCTCAATAGGGCTTGAAATATCAATCTCTGAACTAATTGTATTAGTATTTATAAGTTGTTAACAGAATCTCTTTTAAATCATTTTGTTGATAGGTACTGTGATTCTTTTAATTGTTATCATTGCTTTCTGGGTAGGAATAAATGACCTATAACCAATTTATATTATTCATCAAGGGCCCATTTTACTTTCCCCTTTGGGGACATCCAGACATGAACCATAATTCAAATTGTAATTAGCATCATCCCAAGGATGCCAAGTCAATGAAAATGCGACTGGTATGCCAGATCCCCCTACTTAGAGATCAGGCTTCCCCAGCAATGAACCCCTTCAGTACTAAATGGCTAGGTACAGAACAAAAAGGGATGGGTATCCTGACACCTTCCCTCTGCTGGTCCCAGAAAAATTTTTTCTCTGCTAGACCATCTAATTCTGAGATTCTGATGTATCCTTAATACTATATCCCAGTGCTAACCAAACCATCTCCTCTTAGCATTAACCCAAAAGAAATAAGAAAATGCCAAACCATGTGGAAGGGTCAGAGAGATCCTGCCTGAATCAAATGCTGAACTTTGATGTTTTGCCCAGTCTTAATTGATTTTTGAATATTGCTTTGATATAGTACAGCAACCAGTCCCTAAAAGTCAGCTTATAGACAATTTATAGATAAAGGCATTTCTGAGTGTTAAATCAAATGTCCTGGTCATGTGTTCTCTTTGTTTGGATGATCACAATGTGTTAAGTGTATATAACTCCTTTTACCCTTAAAGCATCTTTGGGAAACAAGAAATCACTTTTTTTTTTTTACAGTATTTTACAGATAAAGAATTTGAGTTCCAGAGAGGTTAAATGTCTTATTTAAAGTCAAACAACTAAATGTACAGGGACCAGGGGAGGGGTGGGAGTAGGAATGAAATTCCAAGTCCAAGAATTCCTAGCTGAGGGTCTCATGACCCTAAGATGCCTTCCTTGGATTCTAAGTGATTTTATTTGTTAAAGATGTACTGGAGTCTTCCCAATTAAAAGGAATATTCTTATCTCTGCTGACATAATTCATGCATTTTTCTTCCTCTATATTCTATTATAGGGACTACTTGCCCAAGAAGAGTTTAGCATAGGTATTCATCTGTTTCCAGAAGTATCAGTAAAGTATTATTATCTAGAGACAAAAAGTTAGACTAAGTGACTTCAGAATTTCCTTTCAATCCTATAAAGATAAAAAAGGGCTATTTTAACAGGAAAGGGTCTAAAGAAAGGATTAGGAGATTGGACTAGATGGCCCCTGTAGTCTCTTCCAGATCTTGATTTTTGATCATAAGATCTTATGATCTAAAGTGCTAATTTTTAAAATTTGAAATTAGATATGGAAATATATTTTGCATGATTGTACATGTATGACCTATATCAAATTGCATGTCTTCTCAAGGAGGGAGGAAGGGAGGGAGAGAGACAGAGAATTTGGAATTCGAAATTAAAAAAAAACAAATGTTAAAAATTATTTTTACATGTAATTGGGAAAAATAAAATATAATTTTTTTAAAAAATTGAAATTAAAATACCTCTCTGTGCTATTCAACTTTTAAAATATAGGTTCATAGATATAAGGCAGGGGAATGCCCTTCATCAACCCCTTCTTCTTACACTTTGAAGTAGCCCCCAAAATCAAGCCCAGTCAGTGTGAATCAAGAAGGAGTTGAGACCCTTGGCCAGTGGAGGGGAACCTGCAGCCTCGAGGCCACGCATGGCCCTATAGGTCCTCAAGTGCAGCCCTTTGATTGAATCCAAACTTCACAGAACAAATCCCCTTAATAAAAAGATTTGTTCTGTAAAAATTGGACTTAGTCAAAAGGTTGCACCCAAGGACCTAGAAGGCCACATGTAGCCTAGATGTCACAGGTTCTCCACCCCTGCCTTGGCCAAAGTTACAGAAGTATGCCTAAAAATCCCATATAAATTGCTCTCTCCTGTAGTATGCACTCAGATTTAACAGTATCACCCATACATACATATATGTATAGTTATTATCTCCTCCCCATCTCAGAGAATGAGTTGGTCCTCCTCTATGCTATGCCAAGGCAAACCTCTCTGCATGTAACACGTGATCCCATTCCATTGCTTCATCTCCAGCAGTTTGCCCTCTTTATGATCCTTATTCTCTCACATATTCAAATTCTCTTTTTCTACTGGCTGCCTCATTCTTCACTTTTCTACTGGATACCTTACTCCCCACTCCTCTTACTGCCTACAAGCATACCCCATCCTCAAAAAAGAAAAAAAACAGCCCTAACTTGATCTTCCTGTCCTCATCAGCAATTAATTATTCCATATTTCCCTTAGTCACTAAAGTCTCCGAGAAGGTCTTAGATGCCTTCACATCCATCCTTTTCCATTTACTCTCATCTTAACTTTCGTATATCTTCCAACCTCATCATTCCAATGAACTGATGTCTCCAAAATCTCTTAATCACCAGAGTTCATGGCCTTTTTTCAGTCCTCTTCCTTCTTGACCTCTGTGCAACTTCTGACACTGCCAGTTGCCTTCCTTTCTTTAATTCTTCCTTCTCTCTAGAGAAGATCTAACCTAGTGTCTAGTGACATTACTTTCATCTGGTTCTCTTCCTTCTCAAGTCTCTTTTGCTCTATCTACATCCAGGTCCCACCTACTAACTATGGGTCTTCTTCTTATATAATATTTTGTTCAATATCATTAGCTTCCATGGATTCAGTTATCCTCTCTATACGCTAATGTTTCTCAGATCTATTTATCCAGCCCTGACTTCTTTGCTGACCTCCACTCTGGCATCTCCATCTACATACTGGACATCTCACATTAAATGTCCCATAGAAATCACAAACTCAACAACTCCAAAACCCAAACACGTTACTTTTTTTCCCCCAAAGCTCTTCCCTCTTCTTAACTTTTCTATTATCAAAGGTACCATCATTCCCTCAAACTCCTAGGCTTGTGACTTAGCTGTCATCCTTGATTCCTCACTCTCATTACACCCCCCCCCCCATAGTCAATCAGTTGCCAAGTCCTATTGATTCTAACTTCACAACATCTCTCTTATACAACTCTTCTCTCCTGTGATACTTCCACCAACCTCATACAAGGCTCCACCATCACTTCACCCCTAGACTGTTGCAATTGCCTTCTGGTTGGTTTTCCTGGCTCAAGACTTTCCTCACTCCATCTTCCACTCAGTTGTCAAACTGATCTTCCTAAAGTGTGGGTCTGACCATGTCACTCCCATTATTCCATAAACTTCATGGGGTCCTTATTAGCTCCATGATGAAATAGAAAATCCTATTTGACTTTTGAAGTTCTTCATAAATTGACCCCTTTCCACCTTTCCAATCTTCTGATACCTTACTCCTCACATACTCTGCTATCCTACGATACTGACTTCCTTCAACTGTTTTCCTTTGAACAAGATACTCCAGCTCCTGATTCTAGGCATTTTCATTGTCCCCCATACCTGGAATTCTCTCCCTCCTCATCTCCCTAGTTTCCCTTCAAGTCCCAGATAAAATCATACCTTCTATATTTGTTAATTACCCTTCATGCTAGCGCCTTACCTCTATTGATTATCTCCAATTTATTCTATATATTTTAGCTTGTTTGTATTTACAGTAGTTATTTGCAGATTGTTGGAGGTTTTTAGTAGGTGTGGGGGGTGCGACAGGGACAGAATTTGCTTTCCTGGCACATAGTAAGCACTTAATAAACAGTTTTTGACTGGAACCCTCATTTCCTTATGATGAATACACTACTAATAACCCAACTGTGTACTTGGCAAAATGGAAGCATGGAAATTAGCTGATTTTCTCAGACTGACAAAGGGTAAACTGGAATAAGAATTAAGATTAGGAATTTAGAATTCCCATTTCCCTTTTTAACCCAGGAAGATCAACCCTTGGTTGTTTTCTTATTTAGATATGTAAGTGAAATTCCCTGAAAAAAGTTGTCACCTAGTGGGACAGGAAACAAAAGTAAAAAAGATTAGCTTAGCAAAGCAGAAAAATAGGCGTAGAAGGTGTGACTTATTATAGCTTCAAGGCTGAATATATTTGGCCTAAATCTCCCTGATATTCAGATTCAAGGGTCCTTTATTTAAAGGGTCAACTCTAGGTTAAGTAAGGATTTAAATGGGGAGTCCTATTCTTAAGGTCAAGGATGTAAATATATATGTGTGTATGTATACACACACACATATATATATGTATACATACACACATACGTATATATATGTGTATGTGTGCGTGTATATATATATACATATATGTAACAACCAGAAAAATCTCACCAGTCCCTAGAAGAATTAATCCACACAGAACTCCCCAAATGGGCCATGTCTTGATAGGTGAGTAAGTTCATGCAAACTCAACTAGCTTACAACATCTATATGGCCCCAGACCAACATTCTAAACCTTGTTTTACATCTTATTCGTCAGTCAGCCCTGGCCATCCTGCTATCTACTGCCATCTGCTGCCCTCCTCGCTTTCGACCTCTTGCCTAGACCTCAATAATCAAATCAATACTTCTATAGTTTCTGGAAAAGAAATGTCAATTAGGTCATCCCCCTGACTCCGAAGCCACTGCCTCTCCTGGTCACCATTATGTCTAATTCCCTCTACCTCATTAGAATTAGCTCCTTGAGGGCAGTAACTATCTTATTTTGTTATTTTTATGCCCAGAATTTAGCCTGGTAACTGGCACATAATAAAGACTTAATAAATCAAATTTTCATTCATGGCTATAATCTCAGAGACAGCACACTGTAACAGTAAATTTTTATGTCAGTTTTGAACCTCTATTCATATCAATGTACTCAAAATGAAAAATAACCAGAAAAGGAAATATGTATCTACAAACCTATCTCTGCATTTACAAAAATTTGCATAAGATGTTACCCAAGTAGATCTTTCCCACAGGAAGTAGATCCTCTTGGGAGGAATAGTAAAATTTGCTATGGTGGGCAAAAAATGTTTGTGTGTGGGGGAAGAAGGATGAAGTATGACAGGAATTCTACAAAAGGAAACAGTGAGTCAGTGACTACAAGATGCCATAAATGGTTCTTTGAATCTTCCCAGTGTGGATATTTCTTCCATTGGTACAAATTACAAACCCTCTCTATCTTCTCAACCAGTGTGATTCTTATCCATGTCTTTCTATAAATTTTCCATAAAGGGACTAACCCAATGTCCTAGAGACTTTTTTCTGGGTCTTTTAATACAGGCAGGTGTTCATTGTTGGGAGTGATGAATCCAGTGAAGTAGTCAAATTATTCAAATTTGCATTGAATATTTCCATCAGGTTGGAACCAATGACCCATATTTTACATAATTATAATTTTGAAAGGTGCAAATTTGAATACAACTGACTACTTCACTATTTGTACTAACCAAGACCCAGCTAGATGTCATTCTCACTCAACCTATGTAATTGGCCCACTTCCTTGTCCAGTTGTACTTGTTATTAATAGTTATTTATTCCGTCTTTGTTAATATGCCACAGTCTCCTTATACCCACAAAGCATCTTTCCATGACCTTTCTGAGTCACATGCAATTTTGATTCCTCTGAGAACATGGCATTTCATGATTTGTCAAAATAGAACAGCCCTAAGATCTTGGTGTTTAAAGATAGAATTTATAACAGCAAGCACCTTGGGATCATGCAACAACCTTAAAATTTATAAACTGGAATTTCCAATTCAATATTTGCCCATGAGTGGTCAGATTTCCCACTACAGTTTTCATACTGCAGAACTTCAATTTCCCCATGAAGAATAAAAGTTGGGTGAAAAATTATACATGTCATTACTCATAGAAGATTTGGAACTAGAGACTGCATAAATACATGACTTTTCAGTATTTTTAGTTGAAGTTTTAGTTGGGTCAGCTTTGAGCTATGGTAACCAAGTCAGTATTTTAATATTCAAGTCTTCCAGGAAGAGGAATCCTAGTCTTAAGATCTAAAACATAATAAATATAATTGCGATGTCAAAGAAGGAGGAAGGTGAGAGACCTCTCTAGCAATTAACTTTTATCAGCCATGAATTAATCTAACTCCCAAGCTTTTATTATCCCTGTGACTTTTAACTTACTGAGAATTGAAAAACCTGTAGACTCCTTGTGGACTGTGAAATTATTTTTGGCCTTTTATTGAGGCAGTAGGATCTCCAAAGACCTTGGGCTTGGTACCTGTTTTTAGGCAGGTGTAAGGAATAAGAACTCCCCCAGTAAGGGTCCAAGATTTGTCATTTTCTTTCTTTTTTTTTTTTTTTAAGCATTACCTAAAATGAAGGGTTAATACAGATTTCTTTGAAATGTAAATAAAAGTAGATGGTAATGATTTCAGTCCTACCTTGGCACCAAGAAAAAGTGTACCTGACTCATTTTTAACAAAGCCCTAAAGGCATTGCAATTATAAAGAGGTTCCCACCCCCTGGGCAATTTTTCACGGCTCTCTGCATTTTATTAACCTTTCTACCCACATTTTCATTTTCAAGTCTCATTATAAAGGAGCACACAATGCCATCCATATTTTAACAGCCTCTCATCCTTTTCCTTTTCTCTCTACCTTAGGTAAGTTGCCTTTTTCTATCTAGCAAAGGTCCTTACGCTGGAGTTCACAATTAGATTACAAAGGGCTTGGATGAGGGGGGAAATTACATCATTATTTCAATGTAATTGGCTTCCTTTGTAGTCCCATGCATTTTATTTTTATACATTTAAAATATGACTGTGAAACGTGTTATCTGTAGACTCACAGTACTGCCAAAGGGTCCATGACACAGAGTAGGTTAAGCAGCCCTGCTTGAGGAAAAGAAGATTAGAGGAAAATAGGTCCCACAACTTGTCAGTGAAGCTTCCTCATATGGTCCTAAGGAAAAAGCACCTACTTTGTTTAAGATCCGAATTATAGACACTGATTTTCTATTCATTATTTACTACCCTGTAAAACATGAAAGGCAGCGAATAATAATGGCTAGCATTTGTAAAGGCTTTAAGGTTTCCTAAGTGCTTTACACAGGTGTTTCCTCCTTTTCCTATTGCTCAGCAATGACCCTGGGAGGTAGCTACTATCATCATCATCATCATCATCATCATTTCCTTTTTACAGATGAGAAAATTGAGGCTGAGAGTGACCAAGCAATTTGCTCAGGATCACATAGCCAGTGTCTGAGGCAGGATTTGAACTCCAAGACCAGTATTTTATGCACTGTGTGGCTCCAAAGCTAGAGAGCTTTCCTCCAAGTAAGGAAGACCTAAGTTCACATCCTGCCTTGGACACATGCTGAATCTATGACTACAAACAGTTAAATTCTCAGTGTCCCAAGCAACTCTCTAAGACTATAAGTTGCAGAGGACTTGGATTGAGGGAGGGAATTTCCTCACTAGGAGTTCTCTTTACCAATAAAATTGTAGGTCCAAAGGAATACATAGATTGACAGATAGACAGACAAACAGACAGATAGAATATATGTGTGTGTAAATATTTATTAAAATTCTTGACTTTAAACGATATTATTTAGGAAAGTAGATTTTTTTTAATGAAGTAAGCTTTTAAAGAAAATCAATCACCTCTGGAGAACAGATGATGAAACATACTCTTCCTCATGGAGAAATGGGACTGTGGGAGCAGAATGTTGTATATGATGTCCCCCATGGCCATTTATTTTTTCACCTGGCTTTCCTTAACAGGTTTTCTTTATTTCAAGAGATAACTTGATGAGTGGCAGTGTTTATCAGTGATAACTGTGTTGTAAAAACCAAAAGGCATCAATAAACTTTTGCTATAGAGGGGGTATCAAGAAGCATCCTGCTAAAGGACTTTCTCAGCTTTTAATTACTATGTAAGTGTGTGTTGTTAGTGTTAAGAGAACATAGATGTGATATAATTTATAAAAATCATATTTTCAAATAGGAAAGAGAAGAAGGCTGAACTTGAAATTTCACTGGGCCTGACATAGCAAAGGCTACTCTGGTGCAAGATTCCCTTTAGGCTACAACAAAATTTAAAATTGAAGAGGGGGTGGAGCCAAGATTGAGGACTAAAAGCAGGGACCTGCTTGAGCTCTTCCCCCAAACCCCTGCAAATGCCTGTAAAATGTGACTCTAAAATTCTAGAGCTGCAGAACTCACAAAGTGATGGAGTGAGGCAAATCTCCAGCTCAGGACATCCTGGAAGATGGACAGGAAACATCTGTCACACTGGGCTGGAAGCTGAGCAGAGTGCAGTCTGGCACAGACTGCGCAAGCACAGACAAGGCCATAGAAGGCCTCAGGGACTGAATCGCTGGCAGCTGTGGCAGTTTCTAGACCTCTCAATATACAAATGCCAAAGACAGCATAGAAGGTCAGCAGGAAAACTGTCTAACATGAGGACATGAGTGGGGGAGGTGTGTGGTCCTGCTGGGATTCAGCCCCAGCCCCAGGATGGAGAAGGAGGCTGTGCCAGCAGAAGCAGCAGCAGCAACAGCTTCCTGAGCTCTGGGCCCACAGAAGGTAGAGGATCAAGCAACTGATACAAAACCCCAGAAGCCTGGGACAGTACATCCACACCCACACCCACACCTCCGGAAGCAGAATCCTACCTTGACAAAGGGTTAGAAAGTCAAGTATTAGGCTGGGAAGATGAGCAAACAGGCAAAAAAGTCAAGACTACAGTATCTTACTTTGGTGACAAAGAAAATCAAAACATACAACCAGAAGACGATAAAGTCAAAGCTCCTCCATCCAAAGCCTCCAACAAAAATATAAATTGGTCTCAGGCCATGGAAGTACTCAAAAAGAATTTTGAAAATCAAATAAGAGAAATAGAGGAAAAATTGGAAAGAGAAATGACAGTGATGCAAGAAAATCATGAAAAATGAGTCAACAGCTTGTTAAAGGAGACCCAAAAAATGCTGAAGAAGGTAACATTTTTAAAAATTGACTAACACAAATGGCAAAAGAGGTTCAAAAAGCCAATGAAGAGAAGAATGCCTTAAAAAACAAGATTGGTCAAATGGAAAAGGAGGTCCAAAACCTCATTAAAGAAAATAATTCCTAAAAAATTAGAATGGAGCAAATGAAAGTTAATGACTTTATGAGAAATCAAGAAATTATAAAACAAAACCAAAAGAATGAAAAAATAGAAGACAATGTGAAGTATCTCATTGGAAAAAACCACTGACCTGGAAAATAGATTCTAGAGAGATAATTTTAAAATTATTGGACTACCTGAAAGCCATGATCAAAAAAAGACCCTAGATATCATCTTTCAAAAAGTTATCAAGGAAAACTTCCCTGACATTCTAGAACCAGAGGGTAAAATGGAAATTGAAAGAATCCACCAATCACTTCCTGAAAGAGATCCAAAAAGAAAAACTCCTAGGAATATTGTAGCCAAATTCTAGAGTTCCCAAGTCAAAAAGAAAATATTCCAAGCAGCCAGAAAGAAACAATTCAAGTATTGTGAAAATATAATCAGAACAACATAAGACCCAGCAGCTTGTACATTAAGGGTCTGATGGGCTTGGAATATGATATTCCAGAGGTCAGAGGAACTAGGATTAAAACCAAGAATCAATCACCTACCCAGCAAAATTGAGTATCATCCTTCAGGGGTGAAATGGAATTTCAATGAAATAGAGAATTTTCAAGCATTCTTGATGAAAAGACTAGAGCCAAATAGGAAATTTGACTTTCAGATACAAGAATCAAGAGAAGCATAAAAAGGTAAACAGGAAAGAGAAATCATAAGGGACCTATTAAAGTTGAACTGTCTACATTCCTACATGCAAAGATGATATTTATAACTCATGAGACTTTGCTTAGTATTAGGGTAGTTGGAGGAACTATAAATAGATAATAGATAGATAGATAGATAGATAGATAGATAGATAGATAGATAGATAGATAGATAGATAGATGGCACAGGGTAAGTTGAATATGAAGGAATGATATCTAAAAAATAAAATTAAGGGGTGAGAGAAGAATATATTGGGAGGAGAAAGGGAGAGATAAAATGAGATAAATTATCTCACATAAAAGAGGCAAGAAAAAGGTTTCACAATGGAGGGGAAGAGGTGGGAGATGAGAGGGAATGAGTGAACCTTACTTTTATTGGATTTGCCTTAAGGAGGGAATAACATACACACTCAATTGGGTATCTTGCCCTACAGGAAAATAAGGGGAAAGGGGATAAGACAGGGGGAATGATGGAAGGGAGAGCAGATTGGGGAAAGGGGTAGACAGAAGCAAACATTTTTTAAAAGGGACAGGGTCAAAGTTGAAAATAGAATTAGTGGGGGGACAAGATAAGAAGGAGGGAGATATAGTTAGTCTTTCACAACATGACTATTATGGAAATGTTTTGCATAACTACACATGTGTAACCTATATTGAATTGTCTGCCTTCTCAATGGGGGTGGGTGGGGAGGGAAGAATGAAGAGAATTTGGAAGTCAAAGTTTTAAAAACCAATGCTAAAAATTGTTTTTGCATGCAACTGGGAAATAAGATATATAGGCAATGAAGTATGAAAATCTATCTTGCCCTACAAGAAAGTGAGGGGGAAGGATATAAGAGGGAGATAAAAGGGAGGGCAGATTGGGGGAAGGGGTAATCAGAATGCATGCCATATCACAGTGAAGTGGAGGGGAGAGATGGAGAGAAAATCTGGAACTCAAAATCTTGTGTAAATGAATGTTTAAAACTAAAAATAAATGAATTAATTTTTAAAAATTTAAAATTTAAAAGAAAACAAAGCAAAACCTGGCATCTTCTCTCTGCTGTTGTCTATATATATTTAAATGTAGCTAATCATTCCTTATGCCTTTTGAGGAGAAGCTAGGTGACACAGTGGATAGAGTGCAGATCCTGGAGTGTAGAAGACCTGAATTCAAATTCTGCCTCAGATATTTCTTAGCTGTGTGACCCTGGGCAAATCACTTAACCCTGTTTGCCTCAGTTTCCTCATCTGTAAAAAATGAGCTGGAGAAGGAAATGGCAAATCACTCCAATATCTTTGTCAAGAAAATCCCCAAAGGGGGCACAAAGAGTCAGACACGCCCAAGCAACATGCCTCTCTTCTTCACTGGCTGCTTGCTAAAGTCATTCTTCATAGGTTTCATCATACTTGTCTCTGCATTTTTATTCTTCAAGTGTCCCCTCACTCCCTCCCACATAACAGAAGCAGGAGTGTGTATGTGTGTGTGTGTGTGTAAGAGAAACAATATGTAGCATACCTCTGTATAATGAACAGCATCACCTCTTCCTCCCCTTATGTCCCATTACAAGGTTCTTTCTGGTCCAGGGAAAAAATATTCTACTTTAATTTTAACATTAAAAGAGCCCTCCAGCCCCCATTACATGGAGACTGAACATGACAACCTTGACTTTATGGATCAAAGAACTCAGACTAAGTTTGGAGAGTGACTGACCTTCTAAAAAATGTGGAAAACTGGTGAAAGTTTTTCTCTCTCCAACTCCCTGCTCCTGTTCCATAACCAGGAACTACCTGGAGTCCAACTCTGATTTAAAAGTTAATTTACATGACTCTATTTTCTTCGTTTACACTTATATGGTTACATGTAAATTAGATATAAGATAATTTTGGTGGAAAGATACTAGCAGTTGGGGGATCACGAAAGGCTTCATGGGAAAGGTTGGGCTTCAACTGAGCCTTTAAGGAAGGGAGGGATTCTAAGAGGTGGAGGTAAGGAGGACATACACCCCAGGTATAGGCGATAGCCAGAGCAAAAACACAAAAGGGGAAGTGAAATAGTGTATAAGAAGGCCATTTTAGCTGAACTGAAGAATGTTTAAAGGGGGGTACATTCTCTCTTTCTGTCAGTGGCAGCTAAATGGTTCAGTGAATAGAATTATGGACCTGGAGTCAGGAAGACTTGAGTTCAAATTTATACTCAGGCACTTACTAACCATGTGACCCTGGATGTTACTTAATCTCTGTTTGCCTCACTTTCTTCAGCTGTAAAATGGGGATAATAATAGTACCTACTTCCCAGGGTTATTGTGGAGATCAAATGAGATATTTGTAAAGCATTTAGTGCTTTACAAATGTGTCTAGCACATAGTAGGTGCTTTATAAATTCTTGTTTATTATTATTTATTATTGGTATATATCCTCATCACCTCTTGAGTAGACTACTGCAGTAGCCTTCTAATTGGTCTCCTTTCCTCAGGTCTCCTCCCACTCCAAAGCATCCTCCACTCATCTGCCAACATGATTTTCTTAAAACCCTGGCTCTGACTATGTCTTCCCCTATTAAGTAAACTTCAATAGCTCTCTATTACCTTCAGGTTCAAATGTAAATTTCTTAGTTTGGCATTTAAAACCCTGTTCCGTTGCTATCTTTCCAATCTTCTTACACTTTACTTCTCTCCATGTAGTCTATGATCCAGGTACCTGGGCCTACTTGCTGTTATCTCAAATAAAATACTCCATCTCTCAGCTTCTTGGTAGTTTTTTCATTGGTAGTTTCCCATGTTGTAATGGTAATTATGAGAATTAATGATCTTCCACACCCACTAATTGGCCTGCCCATTTAGGGAAGTTTGATTAGGGGAGATTTGTTTTGTAGGAAGGCCCATACCTTTTGTTAATTTTTAATGAGGCACTGGTTCTCAAGGGTTGTGATGACTTCTGGCTCTGAAAAGTGTCTACATATTCTGAGGTGAGGTTTGACTTTGGGGCTTACTCATTGGAAGTATTTGTTTGGCCAGATGAGACTCTGGGCAGCTGCTAAGGAGCCCCTTGGCTTTGAAAACCCAGATGTTGGTGCTTCTCTCTCTGGTCACTATGTATGTATGGCCAGACAGTTGGATCTTTCTATTGATCTATGTTGTGTGTTGCTAAGGGTCAGACAGTTGGAAGTCCTGTCTGTTGATCTTTATTTCTCTGTTTGTATTTTCTCTGAAGTTCAGGGTGCTGACTTTTTCCCCTGAACTAAGTGAATGATATATGTGCTTGATTAAAGTGATTATTGACTCCTCAAAAGTTGCTTTTCTTTTAGAAAAGCAGATCTAAGAATGTGTACAGCAGTTCTTCCTGTGTATGTCAGGATCCTTGCTGATACACATGCCTGGAATGCTTTTCTACCTAACCACACTTCTTGGCCTCCCTTCCTTCCTTCAAGATTCAACTCAAACTCCACCTTCTGCAGTAGGCCTTTTCTATTTCCTCCCTTCACCACCCTCCTCTTTCTCTCTGACTTCCTTCCATTTACATTCTATATATTTTGTATGTATATGGTTGTTTGCAGTTATCACCCTCATTAGAATATGAGCTCCTTGCGAGCAACTGTTTTTACCTTTCTTTGTATCTCCCAGGTCTGTGGCATACTAAGTGTTAAAAGCTTGTAGCCAAATTTACTGACTGGAAGTAGATAGAGGTCACATAGCAGATAAGATAGAGGATTAGACACTCTCCAATCCTATGCCATCTCAAACCTCTCCAAAATAGAAATTATAGAAAAGCAACATATAAAGCAAATTCAGTAAGCTCCACAATCTAAAACAACAAGAACTTTAATGAGGTAACCACCAATGAACTAAGTGAAGAAAAAAATCCCCAATGTAGCCACTCAGCACCCTCTTCCCCCAACCATCATGGGCTTATATCAGGATTCACCTCTACCCTACCCTCTTGTGATACCATTGGTCCTCTTGGAGAAAGAAGGATGAACAGTAGGAACCTCCTTCTTCTCTGGGCTACCCAAAATCAAAGGCAGAGGCTTGTTCTGCCTGTGACTGAATTGTGGAAGGATTCATCTTGTAACAGTACTCTGACACAGAACTGAGGAACAGAGGGAAATGAGTAGGATGTAGATCCACCAAGCCTGAAGTAAAAGGAACTTCCATCCAGCTGGGGCTAGTTCTATCACCCCTAGAAGTCACTTGGGACAAATACCAAGGTCAGTGAATTGTGAATTGCTTATTTTGGGAGCTCTGAGGCCCAGCTGCTGGAACTGCTATCAAAGAAGAAATAGTCTCAAAGTGAGTGACAGGGGAATTAAAAAAGACCAAAATTACCAAAGATATCAAGAGTAAGAAAACTCCATTAAACACCTTGAACACAAGCAGATAAACCAATAGAGAAGATATTATTAACAGAAGGGAAGATGGTCTCTGGATTATCTGAAGAAGCCCAGACATCTATAAATAAATATGGCATAACAAAAGAAAATGAATCAATACCTTGTGAGACAGAAGATCTTTGTGGATTTCCAACAAAGCCTAGAAGCATGCCAGGATGTTTCCAAATGGTTTAAGAGAAAACTGGGTATTGTGAAAACATGATTTCTGGTCTAAACAGCAGAAATAATCAACAGAATAGAAAAACTTGAATTCATAATAGCAAACCTTGCCAAAGAAACAAATAAAAGAAAAATGAATTAAGAAACCAAATACACAGAAGAGCTATCAGGAAGAACTAAGACAAGATGCATAGAGACAACTTAAAAATTATAAGTCTCCCAGAAAAATATGACATCCCCCAAATCCTGAACATATGATGAAAGAAATATAAGAAAATTGCACAGAATTTCTGAACACAGGAAACAAAGTTCCCATCAAAAGAATTCACTGATTGCTTGTATAAATAAAAGCTAACAATTCTAAGTTGCAAATGCCCATGGTTGCTAATTTAATAATTTCAATGACAAACAACAAATCCTGCAAGTGACCAAGAAAAGAATTAGTTGATTAATAGAAGCTATGAATAAGAAAGCAATGAATGGGGAAACTACTTCAAAAGAAAGATTGTCTTTAACTGAGATACACATTAAAATATTGAGAGAGAAAATAAAGGTAAAAATCATAGAGTCTGATTCCAATTTCCTACTTATTTCTGTAGGCATCTCCTTCCTATTTTCTTTTTCAGGGGAAGCAGAATAGGATACTGAAGTTTCATATCCTCAATAGATTTCATCTCTCTATGTGAACTGTGAATCATTGGACAAAATCCTTTAAGACTGATTAAATAAATTAATCCAGGCTATAGTCCCTCTAGAACTCCAAAAGTTAATTAAAAGAAAAAAGATGGTTATTGTCTAAGTATATAGATGAGACAGTCCTTGGATTCAGTCTCTCATATGAGAATGGAATGGAAAAGCATTTATTGAGCACTAACTACGTGCCAAGCACTGTACTAAGTTTTGGGAAATTGAATAGAGAAGTGAGCCTCTCCTTTCAAAGAATGCTTATTCTAATTGAGGGAGACAATACATATACTATAGGAGAAATCAGCTGTGGATTGGATGGAAAGTTGCAAGGGTCCTTAGGTTGCTGTGGCAATACAGATGGCAGTGCTCATCAATCTGCAGAACACCATGGGATGGTAGTTAATAAAACCTAGTAGTCTTCCATCTTAAGGAAAGGATGGTAGTTGCTGACTCCCTACTCATTGAGGAAGGAGGAAGGATGATGTTCATTCACCCTGTGGTCAAGGATCTGGATAGACTTGTGCCCATGACATTTGGGAACAGAGATCTTCATCAGATCTAAATAGGAAATAGGTTAGGGAATTAGGGAGAGGCTCCTGTAATGGCCTGGTCAGCTCCATCTTCCACTATTCTTTGGTAGGAGAGGCAGGGATCAAACTGGAGTATTGGTAGAAAGGGTCTTCTGGGTTTAGGTAGTTCTGCCATTTAGTGTGAGTTGGCTCTAGAAAGAAGGAGGAAGGAATGCACTTAGCAGAAAGGGTCCTATGCCAAATCTCTGATGCTGTTAGCTACCCAGCACAAGTAAAGATAGACTTAGGCCATGATCTTTGAGACCAGTTAGAAAATTACTACCCAATTGCTGCCAGCTGGGAATCATTTGGATGAAGAATTAGATAAGCTTCTAAATTTAGATACTCCTATAAAAGAATATAACACTCTAACAACTCAGACATCTCAGGAAAGGAAGAAAGAGAAAGAAAGAAAGAAAGATAGGGACAAATAAAGCAAGGAAGGAAAGAAAGAAGGAAGGAGGGAAGGAGGGAAGGAAGGAAGGAAGGAAGGAAGGAAGGAAGGAAGGAAGGAAGGAAGGAAGGAAGGAAGGAAGAAGGCCCAAGGAAAAAGTGTTCATACAATATTTCTATCCCTGAAGAAAAGTTTAGAATATAAGTAATCTCCAAGTAAACACAAAACTATTTCAAAGGAAGAGTTTAAAAACTGACCAAACAGCATGATTTCCTGAAAAAAAAAAATGAATAAAGTGCCTGAAGAATTAGGGTTGCCTTGTTACTTAAGGGTATGTTAAAGGGAGAGGTACAGCATAAGGCAATATTCTAGGAAAAGCTATTTTTAAGCATTCTCCAAATCAGTCTTCTGGCCTAGTCAGCCTACCTTTGTATTCCTGACAGAGTTATTTCTTATAACTTAGTCTCAATTCAATCAACCATTTTTCTTGCCTAGAATTCTAATAACCTGACTCCCTTAAGTAAATGTAATGCTATACCACATACTCTGTGCTCCTTATCTGCCAGGGGTAAGATCTAAGGTCTACTCAGGCCCTACAGGATTTGTTTACAGCAAATTGAGTATAACTGATGAATAGGAGATGATGAAAAGGAGGTATGACTTGTGCCTGAATGTATTTAAGAAAAATAAGTTCTAAATTCTGATTAAACAAATATTTTTTGTAATCTTTTAGATTGAACACACATATCCTGCACTGGATATGGATGATGGAAGCAGAAGGAACTAAGTCTGTGCTCTTTGTGTGTCTGTCATTCACCTATAACAGAAGGAGTTTTTAGGAAGCTTGTAACTGCTCAAAATATTTAAGATAAGTGAAATGTGCAATATCTATATATGAGATAGCAGATTTGCATGAAAAAATTACAGATTTACCATGAATCATATAGCATATTCAACTAAAAAAACTAATCAAGTTAAAAAATTACGAAGTTAAAATTGAACTCATACTTAGAATTCATGATCCATAGAAACAATACTATTGAAGTATTGTAGAAATGACTCAGACTCTTTGAGATAGTGTATAAGCAATATGGTAGATAGTGCAAAGCATTTTTGGAAAGATCTCATTAAGATTCATATCTATTTATTGCTAAAGGCCAATAAGGGTTGACCTTGACTTTATAATGATGTATATATCTGTATCTCTATATATATATCAGTTGATGCATTGTAAAAGTGTAACAATTAACTGAATGAATCAATAAATCAATAAATGAAGATGAAGCCTAGCACAGCAGCTGACTAGGCCAACCACTAGACTGAGACCACAAGAAGGGGCTGGGGTGACCTTCACCAATCCATCTTTTATCTGCTCTCAGTGTTTGCCTGGGATTCATGGCTCTGGGGTTGCACATCTCCTCAATAGGATAACTAGACTGCTAGCGCTTCAATTCTATGCCCTTCCTGAGAGATAATTCTATTTTTAGCTCTAGTAGAAGGGGTCATCCCTGGTTGGGGAGTGTGGAAGAAGGGAGTAGAGAAAAAATAACACCCATTATAGAAATCTATCTTGCCCTATGAGAAACTAGAGGGTATAGGGATAAGACAAGGGAGGGGGTGATAGAAAGGAGGGCAGATTGAGGGAAGTGGTAATCAGAATGTACGCTGTTTAGGGGTAGGCAGAGGGGAGAGATGGGGAGAAAATCTGGAACTCAAATCTTATGGAAGTGAATATTAAAAACTAAAAATAAGTAAATAAATAAATGTAATTTTAAAAAAAACAACACCCATAGTACAAACATGAGTCAGATATGAAACAGGTAGTTTTATTCCCACACAGAAAGAGGTATACTAAGCAATAAGGAATCATAAAGTGATTAAAATCAGATGAAAAGCTAATATTCAGACCTTGCTGAGTCACTCATAATAGGGCTATTATTAGTTATTTTACATTTTGCCTTCACTAAATACATAATTCTTTCTTTTCCTGTAGTTTCTCTTTTCCTGGATGACTTTTTCCCTCTTGGCCTGTCTTCTGGGTCACTACATCTGCTCCAGTAGTCAATTCCATTGCTCAGGTAGCCTATAAGGTGGAAGAGGTCAGCTGCCTTTCAAGATCTCCCAAGGCCCTGTACCAAAGGAAAGAAGACACCAACAGAAGATGGCCCCATCCCTGACGCAGGCTTGATTAGAAAGCCACAAGGTTATGGCTTGCAGGTTGTTGGGTCAACCAAACCTCTGGAGCTCAGAGTCATCCTTATACCTTAAAGCTGGCAGAAGAGACACCTGAATCATAAGGATGGCCCTCTATACATACCCACAGATAACCTTAACCAAATCCATGAAGCTCTAGCTCAGCAGCCAATTGTAAGTGTCCTCTTGGCAAAGAGGAAATGATCTGAGGGTTATCTGAGCCCATTCTAAAGAGGGAGGAGGCCCCCTTCATCACACATTCCCAAGAGGGTACTACAGAAGAAATTAAGGTTTGCTAATATGTAATATGTGGAGTAACAACGACACCTTCATTCTGTTCATGTATCAGAAGGTCATGTGTCATGTAAGGAACCTGGGGTATCACGAGGGGAGAACAGGAGTTTGGCCACCTGTAAGGGTGGCTACCTCATCTGTGATTTGGCTTTCAGCATATTGGGATGTAATGCTGTCTCACAAAGTGTTAAACCAAGATTTTCAAAAATAATGAGGCATATTTAATTGCTTTGTTTTCAATAGAATAAATTATTTATGATAGTACAAACATTTTAAAATTTGAAATTAAAAGTATTTTTAAATTGCTTATATCATTTTTATTTCTACTTTGTATATATTTTATGATGTATATGACATATTAGCCGTGGTACATTTATGTAATTTATAAATAAATAAATATAAATATGTAGTTTATAAATAAATTTATAAATAAATAAATAAATAAAATGCACTTAGGACATGTGCTGAAAATTTTTTTTTTACCAGTATTGTTGTTCTTCAGTCATTTCAGTTGTATTTGACTCTGTGTGACCCTACTGGGGTTTTCTCAGCAAAGATACTGGAGTGGTTTGCCATTTCATTCCTCAGATGAGCAAACTGAAACAAACAGGGTTAAGTGACTTGCCCAGGGTCACACAGCTACTAAGTGTCTGAAGAGTCTTCCTGATTCCAAACCCAGTGCTCTATCCACTGTACCATATAGCTGTCCCCCTCTTTTTTTTTTTTTTTTTACCAGTAGGAGTACATAATTTTAAAAAATTGAAAACCATTATTGTGGAAGGTAATCTCTGAGCTAAGCCTTGAAGGAAAGTAAAGATTCTAAGAGGTGAACATAAGCACCAAATGTATTCTACACAAGGGATAAACAGCCTGTGTGAAGATATGGAGATGGGAAGTAAAATACGGAGTTCAAGGAATAACTTAATAGATCAGTTTTGCTCTCCAGTACCAACAGAGGAATGACATGAGATAAGTCTGGCAAGACAAAAAAGGATCTGAAATCCAGCCAAGAAATATATTTGATATCTGATTTCCTGTTTCTCCACAGGGAACATTGGCCTGAACTTACATTTTTTAATGTATGGATTTTTTTTTCAACTCAGCATGAAAAGAAGACGTTCTGTAAGTAAAACTCAGTGATGAGAGTATCACTGAGCAGCTTTGGCACTTTCCTTCAGCCCTTTTGTTTTCTATGGCTACTGCATATCCTGGAGGTTCTGCATTCATTTCCTGCTCATAACATTATTTTGTAGACTTTTGATAGACCCATCAATTTCTCAAATGTGAACTTTCATATACCTTTATGTAGGAAAGAGAGATTGATTCCCACTCCTGTAGTTACAGAATTGTCACAGACAATGAGATTTGGTTGGGTTTCTTTTTAAGACTTTTTTGGAGGGGGACAGTTGAGGTTAAGCGACTAGTCTAGGATCACACAGCTAGTATGTGTCTGAGACTGGATTTGAATTCAGGTCTTCCTGACTCCAGGGCTGATGCTCTATTCACTGCACCACATAGCTGAGGTTTTAATGTAATAACAAGGTGTTAAAATAATTGCCAGATTTCAACTTCTTCCAGTAATGTCAGAAAGGAACACTGCAACTGGCTGAACCAAGTAGCCATGGTCTTGAGGGCATTAAAGAGCTAAGCCCTGATGAGTTGGAGTGGTATGACTCCAAAGAACTCTGTGGAAAAGACTCCTTCAGGAGGAAGAGGATGAGGGGTATCCTTACTCCTTCCCCTTTCACTGACCACATCAACTAGCAGCAATTTGCCCAAGGAAAGACACCCCAATCAAGAGTTCATTCATTGGTTTGAAGACTGCTTCAAAGGGACAATTGAAGGAAAAGAGACAACATATTCTAGGAGATATGATAATAACACTAACTACAACAACATTTGTATAGCTCTTACTATGTATAGGCGCTGGGCTAAACAGGTTTACAATTATCTCATTTGATCCTCACAACAGCCATTAGCCAATAGGTGCTATTATTATCCCCATTTTACAGAGGAAGAAACTGAGGCAAACAGAGGTGAAGTGACTTTCCCTGAATCACACAGCTAGTAAGTATCTGAGGCTGGATTTGAACTCAGGTCTTCCTATTGCCTCCAGAATCAAAAACAAAATTCACTGTTTAACAATCAAAGTCATTGATAAACAAGTCCCCCCCCACCCCCCCCCCACACACACACCTTTTCACTCTTCTTATTCCGTTCTACAAACTCTTCAATCCAATGACACTGACCTCCTGGCTATCCCATCAACAAGACCCTCCATCTCTCAGCCCAAGGCATTTTCTCTGGCTGTCCCTTGTACCTGGAATGTTCTCCCTCTTCATCTCCACCCACTGCCGTCCCTGGCTTCCTTTAAGTTCCAGCTAAAGTCTCATCTTCTATGCCTGTACATGGTAAGAGCTATAAAAATGTTGCTGTTATTATTATCATATCTGTGTCTAGAGGATGTTTCCTCTGTTCCTTCAATCGTGCCTTGCTCTGCTTCAAACCAATGAACTCTTGATTGGGGAATCTTCCCTTGGGCAAATTGCTGCTAGAAGACATATGAGAGGGCAAAGAGTAGGGAAGTGTGCCTTGTCCTATCTTATTTAATCCCTATGTACGCACGTATTTGTTTGCCTGTTGTCTCCCCTTCTGTGAGCACCACATGGGGATAGATTGTCTTTTGCCTCTTTTTTGTATTCCTAGCACTTAGCACAGGGCCTGGCAAACAGAAAGCATTTAATAAATGTTTATTGACTGACTTCACAGACTTTCCTGATGAGGAAATAAGTCAAAGGAGTGAAAAGGCCCCCAAAGTGGTATGGAGCTTTGGGTCATGTCAGAGACTCTGACACAAGAGTTATGATGTTGTACTCCTAATCTTTAATAATTGTTCCTTGGAAGAAAAGCTATGGCCAGTCTGGACAGTATACTAAAAAGAGACATCACCTTGCTGACAAAGATCTGTATAGTCAAAGCTATGGTTTTTTTCCAATAGCAATGTACAGCCATGAGAACTGGAAAGCAGAATCGACACTTTCAAACTGTGGGGGTGGAGAAGACTTTGAGAGTCTCTTGGATAGTAAGGAGATCAAATTAATCAACATTTAAAGAAATTAATTTAGGCTATTCACTGCAAGGTTAAATACTAAAGCTAAAGCTTAAATGTTTGGGCTAGAAAAGACCTTGATGTTGGGAAAGATTGAAGACAAAAGGAAAAGGAAAAAATAGCAGAAGACAAGATGGATAGATAGTGTCATGGAAACAATGAACATGAACTTGGATGGACTTTGAGAGATAGTAGATGATAGAAGGGCCTGGCATGGGTCATGAAGAGTCAGACAGGACTAAATGACTGAACAACAACAAAATGTTTTGCTAAATTTTTATTTATTTTTTAAAATATTTCCCAATTACATTTTAATCTAGTCCCTCTGCACAGGAGTGCTGCTTTTCTAGACGACTTCTAATGTCCCCTCCACCTCTAAATCTATTATCCCACAATCTTAGGTTAACTTGGTCCAATAGACTATATGCTTCTTAAAGGCAAAGACAGTTAAATAGTAGGCTCTTGATAAATGCTAGTGGTTGAATATTTGAATATATACTTCATAAGGCTATTGTAGAAAAGATACATTTTGTAAGGAGGAAAGTACTTTACAGATTATAAATTAAAATAAATGTGAGTTGAGCTTGAGATGAATGAAAAGTCCAAGAAACAGGGTTTCAGGGTAATTAATAATCAATTTATTAATTATGGCTAGCAAAAATCAATATATTGAGGTCAGTGGTTTCTCTCCTAACCAAAGACCAGCCTTGGAGACTTGTCAAATGGATAAATACCTTTGGAAAAGGGTAAACTCTGATTGGTTAACAATTAATGAGAGAATGAATATTATAATGAAAGGCAGACTTATTCGACTGAGGGGCTGAGGGACTTTTCTCTTGGACAGAGATTCATCTCAAGCTAGTCCATTTCTACCTCAGGTAATCTATACAAAGGGGCCTATTCTACATCCAGTTCAATGAACAATGAACAATGGTGGGGTAAGAGTTACACCCAGATAAGATGGTCTGGGTGGGATGAATTCTTTGGGCAAGGTCAGAAATGTCCTTGATAGGCTTTGAATAAGAGAAAGTAGGTCAAAGAAAAAGATCTTTGGGTCTCATATATAAAATTGGTTATTAATATAAAAAGAAAATAATTTTCTCAAACTACTATTATTCATCCTTGAAGAAGAGTTTTGAAATAAATGAGATGTTTTACACCAGTAATGTGATAGTATGACAGAATAAATGGTAGGATAAAGGTCTTCAAGGGAGAAATGAAGAAATAAAATGTTACCTATGTAGTCCCACAGAAGACAAAGAATTTTTTGTGATACATAGGAACACTACTGGGAATTAAGGTGCCATGTAAAACCTAAATAGCTTGGGAAGTGTATCCTACATAACAGAATGCTAGACTCTGGTCTGTGACCTAGATGGAAATTTCAGATCTGTTATTTCAGAAAAGGCTGAGAAACAGAGAGTTTGGCAAAGCCACACATAGCATGATCGCTGAACCAAAACATGAGAACAAAGGCCTGAGGTGCTCAAGTATATCTGCCCATCCCCATTCCTTTGTGATGTTTCTAGATTTATAATGAATTTAGACTCATTGATCAAAAACAATAACAAGCCTGCTGTTTCTATGGTATCTTGTTCCAAGCAACTAAAATCACTTTGCATGTAGTAGCCTGCTTCTGCTAACAATTCCCCTCAAGGTAAAAGAATGATATGTATCAGGTATACATACATAGAGAGATTTATGTACATTCATATGTATTACATGTATCTGTGGATATACATGGTATTGGCACAATAGGTTTTTAAGCTTGTATTTTTCCACTCAGAGGTAGTATGGTATAGTGGATAGAGAGAGCCAGCCTCAAAATTAGGGGCTCCTGGTTCAAGTTCCCACTCTGATACAGACTTCAGCACAGTGACTTGTCCAGGGGTCTAAGCTAGTAAAAGTCTGAGGTCAGATTTGAACTCTGGAGATTAAGCTTTCCTGACTGCAGGCCTGGCCCTCTATGCACTATGGTTCCACCTAACTGCAACTCTGATACATTCTGGCTTGGTGTTGCTGAGCAAATCTCTTGACTAGACCAAAGGTGTCAAACTCCCCTGAATGCTTTGTACAGCTAGAAAAGCTCCCAATCCTAAACCAGATTAAAATGTAATTGGGAAATGTTGAACAAAATAAATACAGATACAATACAACATAATGTTCATTCATCATTTTCCAAGAAAATATTTGACGAGCAGATTTCTGTTTCTACTAGTTTGACACCCTTGCTCTAGACAACACTCTAAGATTATAGATTTTGGGAAAGATGCTAACTTGCATTGGTACAGCAAATGTCTTATACCAGTGAAATCACAGGTACAGTAACTCTCCCAATTTCTTCATCTAGGTTAGGCCTTGGAAGATTTAGGCAAAGGCTTGTGGGTCCAGGTACATTAATGGAGGCTAGAAGTCAGAATTTTGAATTACACTAAAAAAAAATTGACAGCTGACTGCCTCACGTAGGAAAGGGCAATATGTTCCATGTAGCCAAATCCTTGGTCTTCCATGTGGTCTTTGGACATGCCTTCATAAAAACACTATAGAACTTTCTTTACTAAATGACTTTCCTTTAACATTTTTTTGGGCAACGAAATGGTTTAAATGTACATTTTCAAGGGATTTAGTTTTTAATGGCCAAATGAGAGAAAAGGCATTTGAAAATTCCAATTCACTTAAAGTGTTATTAATCTTCCAGGACCCTGCCTTAAATGAAATGCCTCACCTCAAGGGAAAATGGAAGTCAAGCTCCAATGATGAATTAGTCATCATTCCAGTAGTGATGCTTAGTGACCTTTTCAGTCTAAATACATGTTTCTTTAAAAGTTCTTTTTTCAAAAAAACAAAAAATAGTAGTATACAGGAATAAAAATTTTAAAAAACGACCTAGCCAAACAATATATGAACAAAGAGAAATCTCTGCTCAGGGTGCCATACAGAGCAAGTTTAAGCAGATCTGTGCTTCTCTTCATTTATGAGTCTTTGTCTGCTATTAAGAAACAGAACAAAAACCCCATCAGTTCCTTTTATATTTTGTGATCCAACCAACTCTTATTTCTGGAACATTCTTGACATTAAAACACCCCTTCCAGCAAATCTTGTGCATTTTGTATGTGAATGTTTATTTATTTGCTCTCATCTTTCTTTGGCTCTGTACCACAACATCTTGCTCTGTGGTAAATGTCTGCCTTTGCTGATGTCTGCTTTGCTGTTTATATGTCTCTGTCATACATATGGCAGAAAAAAGGAGGGGAAAAAACTAGTAGGAGATACCGTGGAGTGCCCCTGTCACTTAAGTCACAAGGAAATGTGACAAAGATTTAAAGATAAACTTCTCCTACAACTTTCTCCCCCTAAAGCTAGGAGTAGAAAATGTGTACATGTATAACTATTTCATATTAAAATATGATCTATCTTTTTTTTTTATTTAACTTTTAACATTTATTTTCACAAAATTTGGGGTTACAAATTTTCTCCCCTTTTATCTCCTCCCCCCCCCAACCCCAAGCATTCTAAGTGCCCCTGTGACCAATCTGCTCTCTCTTCTATCCTCCCTCTCTGCCCTTGTCTCCGTCTTCTCTTTTGTCCTGTAGGGCCAGATAGCTTTCTTTACCCCTTAACCTGTATTTCTTATTTCCTAGTGGTAAGAACATTACAGTTGATCCTATCACTTTGAGTTCCAACTTCTTTAGCTCCCTCCCTCTCCACCCCTTCCCTTTGGAAGACACGCAATTCAATATAGGCCAAATCTGTGTAGTTTTGCAAATGATTTCCATACTAGTTGTGTTGTATAGGACTAACTATATTTCCCTCCATCCTATCCTGTCCCCCATTACTTCTATTCTCTTATGATCCTTTCCCTCCCCATGAGTGTCGACCTCGGATTGCATTCTCCTCCCCATGCCCTCCCCTCTATCCTCCCCCCCACCCTGCTTGTGCCCTTGTCCCCCACTCTCCTGTATTGTGAGATAGGTTTTCCTATCAAAATGAGTGTGCATTTTGTTCTTTCCTTTAGTGGAATGTGATGAGAGTAGACCTCATGTTTTTCTCTCACCTCCCCTCTTTATCCCTCCACTAATAAGTCTTTTGCTTGCCTCTTTTATGAGAGATAATTTGCCCCATTCCATTCCTCCCTTTCTCCTCCCAATATTTCTCTCTCACTGCTTGATTTCATTTTTTTTTTAAGATATGATCCCATCCTCTTCAATTCACTCTGTGCACTCTGTCTCTATGTATGTGTGCGTGTGTGCATGTGTGTGTGTGTACTCCCACCCAGTACCCAGATACTGAAATGTTTCAAGAGTTACAAATATTGTCTTTCCATGTAGGAATGCAAACAGTTCAACTTTAGTAAGTCCCTTATGACTTCTCTTTGCTGTTCACCTTTTCATGGTTCTCTTCATTCTTGTGTTTGAAAGTCAAATTTTCTTTTCAGCTCTGGTCTTTTCATCAAGAAAATTTGAAAATCCTCTATTTCATTGAAAGACCATTTTCTCTCCTGAAGTATTATACTCAGTTTTGCTGGGTAGGTGATTCTTGGTTTTAGTCCTAGTTCCTTTGACTTCTGAAATATCCTATTCCATTCCCTTCGATCCCTTAATGTAGAGGGTGCTAGATCTTGTGTTATCCTGATTGTATTTCCACAATACTTGAATTGTTTCTTTCTAGCTGCTTGCAATATTTTCTCTTTCACCTGGGAATTCTGGAATTTGGCCACAATGTTCCTAGGAGTTTCTCTTTTTGGATCTCTTTCAAGCGGTGTTCTGTGGATTCCTTGAATATTTATTTTGCCCTCTGGTTCTAGAATCTCAGGGCAGTTTTCCTTGATTATTTCATGGAAGATGATGTCTAGGCTCTTCTTTTGATCATGGTTTTCAGGTAGTCCCAGAATTTTTACATTGTCTCTCCTGAATCTATTTTCCAGGTCAGTTGTTTTTCCAATGAGATATTTCACATTATCTTCCATTTTTCCAATCTTCTCCCTATGTTCTGTGATATCTGTCTTTCTCACAAAGTCCTTAGCATCCATCTGTGCCATTCTAGTTTTGAAAGAACTATTTTCTTCAGTGAGCTTTTGAATCTCCTTTTCCATTTGGCTAATTCTGCTTTTGAAAGCATTCTTCTCCTCATTGACTTTTTGAACCTCTTTTGCCAATTGAGTTAGGCTAGTTTTCAAGGTGTTAATTTCTTCAACATTTTTTTGGTTCTCCTTTAGCAGGGAGCTGATCTGCTTTTCATGCTTCTCTTTCATCCTTCTCATTTCTCTTCCCAGTTTTTTCTCCACCTCTCTAACTTGATTTTCAAAATTCTTTTTGAGCTCTTCCATGGCCTGAGCCCATTGGGTGGGCTGGGACACAGAAGCCTTGATTTCTGTGTCTTTGCTTGTTGGTAAGCATTGTTCTTCCTCATCAGAAAGGAAGGGAGGAAATGTCTGTTCCCCAAGAAAGTAGCCTTCAATAGTTTTATTTCTTTTCCCTTTTCTGGGCATTCTCCCCAGCCAGTGACTTGACCTCTGAATATTCTCCTCACACCCACCTCGCCTTCTGGTCCTCCCAGCCAGTGTTTGGGGACTGAGATTCAAATGCTGCTTCCCGCCTTAGGGCTTTTGGCAGGGGCAGGGCTGCTATTCAGTGTGAGATTAAGTTCAGGTGGTCAGGTTGGGGCAGGGCCGCCTCTCAGGCTCAGTTCCCTCAGGGGGTTTATGTACAGACCTTCCACAATGGATCCAGGCTCCTGCCCGCTTGGGGAGACCCTGTCTGCAGCCGCCTCTCAGCTTCTATCTCCCGGGGGAGCCCCAGCCATGGGGGCACCCCACTCCACTCTTGACCTGCCAAAGAGACTCTCTCACCGACCGTCCTCACCTGTGGGTGGAGGGGCTTGTGCCGCCACTGGAGATCCCATCTCTGAAGCCTGCTCGGATCTGTACCTCTCGGAGCCGCGGCCGCTGCAGGTCTGGGCTGGGCTCCGCGTCTGAAGCGCGACAGACCTTTTGCGAGAGGTTTGCAGGTCCCTCTGTGGGTGGAGGGACCCGCGTGGCTGCTGGAGATCCCGTCCCCATAGCCCGCTTGGATCTTTTCCTCACGGTGTCGTGGCCGCTGCAGGGCTGCCCTCTGCTCCCAGTCCCGGCGCCCAGTCCACAGCGCGAAGGACCCCCCACGAGAGGTTTGCAGGTCTCTCCGGAACAGAAATCTCCCTCGCTCCAATATTCCGTGGCCTCTGGGTGCAGAATTCACCTTGAGTTGGTCCCCTCTAGCTGTTCTGTGGGTTGTGGGTTCGGAGCTATGTGTATGTGCGTCTTTCTACTCCGCCATCTTGGCTCCGCCCCCAAAATATGATCTATCTTGCGGTATTATTTTGTACTCACTATAACCACCATCTATCAATTCTTTTAGCAAAGAAATTGTTTGTGGTAGAAGGCATGAAGCTTCCATGTAATCTACAAGTGTTTGGCCTCTCTGATCCCTTCTTCCTACCTAAACCATGCTTTCCCACATATATTTTCCTTATCCTCTCCTTTTCTCACTTTTGCCTCACAGTCACCATTATCTACAGATAGCAAAAAAGGGTTTTGGGGAGTAGTTTTAGCTATGTTGTTGAAAAGAGGAAACTCAGAGAAGGCAAAAGACTGCTTTTTTGTGGTAGATAGGATGATCAATTACTCAATGCACAATAATTTATTAAGTACCTCCTATGGACCAGGCACAGTGCTAAGAGCTTGAATATATACACAAAATGAATCCAATTTCCACCCTCAAGGAGCTTACATTCCACTAGGCTACTACTGACAGTGAAAAAATGACATCATAGAGAGAAAACAGAACATTTTAACTTATTTTAGCACAGTGCTTAGCACATAGGCAACTAATAGCTATTTATTGATAGCAATATTTATCATTTTATTATACTTGTGCTCTCCCCCATTATAATGTAAGCTCCTTGCCAGTAAGGACTGCTTCATTCTTTGCACTTGTATCCTTAGTGCCTTAGGACAGTACCTGACCCATAGCAAACATTTAATAAATATTTGTTGATTCATTGATCATTACAAAAATAATTTGACTCAGAAAGCAAAATCTAGCCTTTGGTCTCTCCTCTAACAAGATATCTCCAATTCACAAATTCAGATTATTCAGGATCATAGGCAGGGAAGTGCTGGAGTCAGCTAGTACTGACTCCTCAGAACAGATTTTTAAATTTTCTGTGTGAAATTTGCACCTCAGAAATTGGTAAAAGCTACATATCCAGGATTATTTATTGTTTTGTTGATTGTCTAGACCAAAGAAAGTGATGGAAAAAAATGTAACTAGGATAGACAAAATTAATAAGTGTGCCACCTGTATTGTTTTTTCAAAGAGTTGATTGTTAAACATTTACCTGCCTACCCTTGATCAAATAATATATCTTAAAAGACACACAATCACAAAAGTAACTTTTCCTAATGATCCTGTGATTGAGAAGCCACATGGTATGATGAATGGAGTACAGGAGCTGGAATCAGGAAGATTCAATTCAAATCCTGTTACCAGCAGCCACTAGCTTTGCAATATGGGCAAGTCAGGTAAGCTCTCCGAGTCTCTCTTTCCACATTTGTAAAGTGAAGATGATAGCAAGTACCTTAGTGCTCACCTTACAACATACTTGTGAGACTTATATGAGGCAATGTATATAAACTGACTTACAAATCATAAAGAATTATAATAAATCAGCCATGATTGCCAGGTGTATAATAGAGAAAGTCACATGCTTTTCCAAAGGTGTTACAGAAGATATTCTACACAGAGTCCAAATGAAGGAGTTCTCTCTACATAATATGATCCGGATACTATGGCATCAAGTCTCAGAATGCCACAGGGCATCTTCAGAGTTCCATAAATACTCAAAATAAATTGGCCTAGAAATCCCATAGGGAAAGTCATATGAATTAATTTAGTGTACTGCTCAGAGTATAACATGCAGCTGGAGGGAAGTCCATTGAGCTACTGGTCTAACAGTACATGTATCTTGGATAGATACCACAGATGGACAATGTTCTAGACTTAGAATTGAAAAGCCTCTGCACTAGACTTAGGATCAGCTTCTTGACTTCATCTCTTTCCTCCTTCTGTCCTGATGGTCTTTAATATATTCCAATGAAAATGTTCTTCCTGTTTCTGCCAGCATAGCATTTAGGAAATTGTGTAGTACTTTCAAGGGGTAGCTAGGTGACTCAATGATATAATGCTGGGCCTCGAGTCAGGAACACCTGAGTTCAAATCAGACCTTGGATGCTTACTAGAAATGTGACCCTGGGTAAGTCATTTAACCCTGTTAACTCAGTTTCCTCATCTACAAAATTAGCTGAAGAAGAAAATAGCAAACCAGTCTGGGATCTTTGCCAAAAAACCCCAACTCTATAAGGAGTCACAAAGAGTCGGAAATAACTGAATTTTCAATGCTTTTCAGCACTTTCAGTGAACACAAGCTATTACCTGACAGAAAAATATATCTTCTCAACATCAATATTTCCCAGGAGCAGGGGTTCTTAACCTTTTTTGGCTATGGATCCTTTTGACAGGGCAGTGAAGCCTAATACTTTTGTGGTTTGTTACAAACATTCATAATTAAAGAAAATGTTCAATTTAAGTTGGTTGGTTGTTGTCCTTCATTCTTGAAGAGGACCAAAATGACATCACCATGATAAAGTTAAGTTTCAATGTGTCTGACTGTGGTTGATCAGACTAATAAGAGCTTGGAATGCTCTATCACAGATTGGACACAGACAGTCCGTGTGAACATTTGGAGTAAATACTCAAAATCTGCACATCCTACCTTTACTTTGTGCTGTTTCCATTCTGCTTTGCTCATAGAGCATAGCACCCTTTCTCATGTGGGCATGCCATGCTGAATGGTCCTGTGCCACTGTCTCCCATGTCACACAATCAAATCCAAAGTTCTTGGGAGAGATCTTGAGAGTGTCATTGCATCACTTCTTCTGACCACCATGTGATCGCCTGCCCCATGCAAGTTCTCCGTAATATAGTCTTTTTGGCAAGCGTACATTTTGCATTCAAACAACATGGCAATCACATTGGAGGTGCGCTCTCTGAAGCACGGTTTGAATGCTTGGCAGTTCAGTTTGAGCAAGGATCTCAGTGTCTGCTACCTTATCCTGCCAGGTGATCTTCAGAATCTTCCTAAGACAGTTCAAATAGAAGCTACTCAGTTTCCTGGCATGGTGCTGGTAGACTGTCCATGTTTCACAGGCATACAACAATAAGGTCAGCACAATGACTCTGTAGACCTTCAGTTTAGAGGTTAGTGAAAATAGAAGTGTCACTTTTTTCCTATTCAAGTTATGAAATCTATCCACAAACTCCTTAGGGATTCAGGATCCCCAAGTTAAAAAAAAAACCTGTCCTAGAGGAATGCCAATGGAGGGTTTATGGAAAGTCACAGACAAGAATCACACAACATAGGAGGGCATGGATACATTGCCATTTGCAAAGGTGGTGAGAATCCCTACACTAATGAGATAGACGTGGGTCTGTATAAGTATTGGCATTGGTGTAGGCCCCACCATGTCACTCCTCTGCTCATAGTCCTTCAGTTGTTACCTATTTATGCTACTAAATAAAATTCAATCTGCTAAGCCTGGCATTTAAGGAATTCTGTACTTTGGTACCACTCTACCTTATTTCATATTATTCCCCTCTATGTACCTTATGTTCTAGGCAAACTAGAATGAAATATTCCCCATTTTCTCACTTATTTGCTTTTGCTCAAACCATTCCCCATTCCCTGGAATGACCTTATTTGTACTTACTGAAATTGTATTCATCCTTTAAGACCTAACTCAAATAAATATCACCTTCACCATTAATTTTTACCTATTCTGTGCTCTCTTTGCACTTGATTTGTATCTTTCCTATAAACTTATCACAAATTATTTTCTGCTTATTTTTGTATGTATCATATTCTGTATCTCCATGAGAGCAGGGACCATTTCTTACCCAATCTTTGTATCTCCCCCAGCATCTAGCATGGTTATACTAGATAGACACTAGATTCTTTTAATGTTTGTGTTGATTCAAAAATCCCAAATAATCAGAATATAATAGCATAAAGTATCACAAATATCATTAGTTTCATATCATTTAGCATTATATATAAGCTAACAGGAAAATTATTGAACACCTTTTTATAGGAAAATAAAGACCACAGAGATAGAGATATGTGTGTATGTATGTATGTATATATATATGCATGTGTATACATATGTGTGTATATATCTCTATACATATATACAGATATATACTCACATACATGTAGGTATGTATATTTGCTTGCACCTGAAGAGGAAGTTGATAGTTAAAAAAGAACAAAGACCAAGAGAACATGGAAACCAAGTTCCATAACCATATTCAGGCCCCCACCAGAAATGTTTCCTGAGTTGCACATGGTAGAAAACCTGAACCAAGACCATCTGGTGAGCCAGCATCTTGGTATGAATGAGAACTTCTTGAGCTTCAATCAGCATCTGTCACCTATTTAAAGCATCTCCATTCCATAAGGGGAAATATGCAGGCAGTCAAGGGCTGCTAAAGAATTCCTTTCCATCCCCCCTCCTCTCATAGAGGACTGATGTGTCTGATTCTGATTAAATTTATCCCAGGTGTGAGGAACAGCTGTGCAAGATGGTGAGTGAGTCTTTGCCTGTTTCCAAAGGAAAGGAAAAGATGTTTTCCTCTTCACTGGCGTGTTAAAAGCAGGGAGAGGCATTGGATAAAAGTGTTGCTCAAGGGCACCTGAAAACCAAATCACAGTCCTTTGTAAATCTGTCACTTTGATCCCACCTGAGAGGCAACTGCAAATTTGAAAAATGGAAAAGTGAGACAGCACAGGTGCTAACTTTGGAGAAAGAGAGGGAAACATAACTATTCATGGCCACAAGTGTGTTTTTTTCCCCTTGTTCTGGTTTTTAGCTTCATTAAGTCCCCTGTAAACAGTATTGTGCTGACAAAAAAAGGCTTACTTGTATATGGCAGAGGGAAGCAAAACAGGCGAGCTGGTATAGCCACAGGCTACACAGCACATACTCTTGGCTGTTAAAACAGCTTTTTATATATAGTTACAGTAGTTCATAAGCAAATCAGACTTCAAGAAATCAAATTTCTGAGGATTGGGGGAGTGTGTGTGTGTGTGTGTGTGTGTGTGTGTGTGTGTGTGTGTGTGTATGTGTGTATGTGTTTTCCATTCCTGTTATGAGGATTCAGTACTGTGACCTGAACATAACACAGTTAAAGGGATTAGACACAGCCATGGAAATTGGTATTACTCTTAGTTGTAATTCTGCCCACCTCAAACTCACTTCAAGCATTCCCACTAAGCTTTGTTGTCCTAGCTTCATGGCCTGTAAAATGAGATTGCTTCCCTGTACTCTGCAGGAAGGAGGAAAGATATAATTTATTTAATATGCACAGGGGAGGGGAGCCATGAGAAAAGGCAGTTTGGGAATTTAAACTGAAAAATAAGAATCAGTCAGTCAAAAAATATTTATTAAGCACCTACTATGTGCCAGCCACAGTGCTAAACAGTGGAGATACAACTAGGCAAAAGACAGTTCCTTTTCTCAAAGAGCTCATAGTTCATATTCCCAGACCATATACGTGAACAATCAAAGGTCAAGAAAGCAAAGGAATCACTTCTCCTTCCCAAGCACATGTGCCCCCGCCCCACCCTCCCCTCTCCAAGCAGCAGAAACAGGAAGTTTCACTGATCCAGCATTGAGGAAGGTCTAATGATAAGACAGAAAGAGGCCAGATACTCCCAGTAAAGGAAATTTCTTGAATGTGGGAGGGAGAAGGAGAGTTGGTGCATACTTCCAGGTAAAGTAAACAGGATTCTACAGGAATAAAGTGGGGTGCATGGGGGAGACTCAGGCAATATAATGCTAGGATGATCAGCAAATAGGATGAAAAGAGTTCCAAGTAGGGAGACACCAACATAATATCTTGATTGGATTGTTGCAATAGCCTGCTACTTGGTCTCCTTCTATCCAGTCTCTTCCCCCTCTGATCTGTCTGATATAATATAAAGTGATATTATATAGCACAGGTCTGACTGTGTCACTCCCCTACTCTAGGAGCTCTAGTGGCTCTCTATTGCCTCTAGGACCAATTATAAACTCAGGTTTAGCATTGTAAGCCCATCACACCCTGGCTTCAAACTAGCCCTCCAGACTTAGGTTACATTACTCCCCTTCACTTCTTCTTAGTCTGGCCAAAATGTGTGACCCTCACATGCTAAGTTCCATTTCCTGTCTCTGCTTTTGGGCAGGCTGTATCCCTTATGCTTGGAAAGCAATCCCTCCTCATCTTAGCAACCATACTTCCTTCACTGTCCAGCTCAAGTATCATCCCTCTCATGAGGCCTTTCCTAAATCCATCACCAACACCAACGCTAAGGTAAGGGTAAGGGAGGTGCCTTCCCTAACAAAATTTCCTTGAATTTATCACATATATACTTTGCATCTGATGATATGCACAGATGGTATTTGGATAGAATGGAAGGAAGCTCATTGAGGATCTGTCTCATCTTTGTCTTTGTATCCCTAGCATTGATTAAAGTGCACAGCACACAGTAGGTGCTTTATAAATGCCTTTTTCATTTGTTTTTTCATTCATTATAGCCCAGATAATATGATCATGGATCATGGATTTAGAACCAGAAGGGACCTTATTGTAGCCAGCACTTCAGTATCATCATGAGGATATGAGAAGCACCAGAAGTTTCCCCAGAGAAAGAGACACCTGAAATAGAACTCATGAAACACTGCCAGAAGTAAAATTTCCCCAGCTCTCTAGGATACAGAGAGGACAGGAAAATGATGAAAACAGTGTGGGTATGTAGGTCTGGGGTTCCCTTTTCCCTCCATTGCCCTTGAGAAAGACTTCCTGGTCTCTGTGCAGGACACAGGGAGTGGGTGGTTAGTGCAATTGTACTGAACCCTAAGAATCAGGATTCCTGCAGGCCATGAAGAGAGTTGGGGCATTCAGTCACTGCTGCTGGAACCAGACATGTTGATCACTTTGTAAGTGAGCAACAGTTGACTTCTGGATTGGGACTGCAAAGCTGTAACAACCAAGAGCTGCCACAGCCTTGGGCTCTACCAGCCAATGGTCAAGACTAGAAGCTGGCAGCAGTGATTTCTTAGATTAGGAAAATCCACTTTAAGGTTTCTGATCATTGCCTTTGCTCAGACACTTAAGAGAGCTCATGCAGCAACCATGAGCTTCTATCCCAAGGCTGCTAGTGGGGAGATTGTATACATGTACAGGTTTCTCCATGGAAGTCTCCTTTTTCCCTTCTAGGTCATACCACGTCTTAGTTCTGAGGCTCTCTCAGGCCATTGAGTCAATGCTACTTGGGGCAATGACTTAGTCAGGAGTTGTCTTTTGTCCTCCTAACAGAGTATGGTAGCTATTAAAGATTCCACTGACTAGCAAGATGGAGGGAAAGACAACTCTGTCCTGCCATGCTTCCCTTACTTTCCCTTTAGTATAGATCCCCACACTAAGAAGGGTTCTAGACCCATAGCCCCTCCCTATATTATGTCAATGCCCGGTGGTTGTGAGTGATAACAGGACTACTCTCCTAGCATCCCCAAAGATATGAGAGGGTTTGTGATAGTAATTGTGTAGATAGTTAGAAGAAGAGGACTCTATTTGGAAGGATTCAGCATTTTCTTTTTCATTTTCATGATGTTCAGTAAAGTATTTGGTCACAATATTTTGAGTACCTGTATGCTGGGAATATGGGAGATAAAGAGTGCCATATGGCTGAGGGAAGATTCCAGATAAAGGGTAGAGGCTAGAGCCATAAAGATTGTAATTTTAATATTTTTAAAAATATTATTATTTAATAAATAAATAAAGAAGGAAAAAGGAAGGAACGAAGGAACAAAGGAAAGACAAGAGCCATTTTGAACTTCTCTAACTACTGCCACGCCCTAGTACCTCATGATATACAAAGTGTCACACACAGTCCACAAGGACCACAATAGAGGTCATTTACTCCAACCTTCTCATTTGAGAAATGGGGTTGAGAGAGGACTTGCCCAAGATGACAAAAGTAGAAAAACCAATGGCACCTCATTAAGAGGACAGAAGACAACTCCTGATTAAGTCATTGCCCCAAGCAGAATTGACTCAGTGACCTGAGAGAGCATCAGAACTAAGACGTGGTATGACCTAGAAGGGAAAAAGGAGACTTCCATGGAGAAACCTGTACATGTATACAATCTCCCCACTAGCAGCCTTGGGATAGAAGCTCATGGTTGCTGCATGAGCTCTCTTAAGTGTCTGAGCACAAAGCAAAGATCAGAAACCTTAAAGTGGACTTTTCCAGTCTAAGAAGTCAATAGATGCAGTGGTGAAATATTCTAAGAAAGTATACAGGAGGGGGAGGAGCCAAGATGGCAGAGTAGAAAGACACACATATGCTAGCTCCGAACCCATAGCCCATAAAATGTCTGTAAAGAAGAACTCCTAACAAATTCGGGAGCAGCAGAAGCCACAGAACAACTGAGTGGACGAGATTTCTGTTCCAGAGTGACCTGAAAACTTGATGCAAAAGGTCTGTTGCACACCAGACCTGGAGCAGAGCCTAGCCCTGCCTTGGCCGTGCAGCACCGAGAGGAGCAGATCCAAGCAGGCTTCAGGGACAGAATCTCCAGCAGCCAAGCAGGCCCCTCCACCTACAGGTGACAAGGGTCAGTGAGAGGGTCTCTTTGGCTGGTCGAGAGGGGAGTGGGGTGTCCCCATAACTCAGGTCCCCTTGGAAGGCAGGAGTGGGGGCAGCAGTGGACAGGGGCTCCCAGAGCAGGCAGGAGCTCAGATCCATTGTTGAAAGTCTCTGCATAAACCCCTTGAGGGAACTAAGCCCCTTGTGGCGGCCCTGACCCCACCTGAGCACCTGAACTTAATCTCACACTGAATAGCAGCCCTGCCCCCGCCCAAAGCCCTGAGGCTGGGAAGCAGCATTTGAATCTCAGACCCCAAGCACTGGCTGGGCAGATCTGGAGACGTGGTGGATGTGGAAAGAAAACTCAGAAGTCAAGTCACTGGCTGGGAAAATGCCCAGAAAAGGGAAAAAAAAATAAGACCATAGAAGGTTACTTTCTTGGTGAACAGATAATTCCTCTCTTCCTTTCAGATGAGGAAGAACAATGCTTACCATCAGGGAAAGACACAGAAGTCAAGGCTTCTGTATCCCACACATCCAAAATAAATATATCATGGGCTCAGGCCATGGAAGAGCTCAAAAAGGATTTTGAAAATCAAGTAAGAGAGGTGGAGGAAAACTGGGAATAGAAATGAGAGAGATGAAAGAAAAGCATGAAAAGCAGGTCAACACCTTTTTAAAGGAGGCCCCAAAAAAATGCTGAAGAAAATGACACCTTGAAAAATAGGCTAACTCAATTGGCAAAAGAGCTTCAAAAAGCCAATGAGGAGAAGAATGCTTTCAAAAGCAGAATTAGCCAAATGGAAAAGGAGGTTCAAAAGCTCACTGAAGAAAATAGTTCTTTCAAAATTAGAATGGAACAGATGGAGGCTAATGACTTTATGAGAAACTTAGAAATCACAAAACAAAACCAAAAGAATGAAAAAATGGAAGATAATGTGAAATATCTTGTTGGAAAAACAACTGACCTGGAGAATAGATCCAGGAGAGACAATTTAAAAATTATGGGACTACCTGAAAGGCATGATCAAAAAAAGAGCCTAGACATCATCTTTCATGAAATTATCAAGGAAAACTGCCCTGACATTCTAGAACCAGAGGGCAAAATAAGTATTCAAGGAATCCACTGATCACCACCTGAAAGAGATCCAAAAAGAAAAACTCCTAGGAACATTGTGGTCAAATTCCAGAGTTCCCTGGTCAAAGAGAAAATATTGCAAGCAGCTAGAAAACAATTCAAGTATTGTGGAAATACAATCAGGATAACACAAGATCTAGCAGCTTCTACATTAAGCGATCAAAGGGCGTGGAATATGATATTCCAGAAGTCAAAGGAACTAGGACTTAAAACCAAGAATCACCTACCCAGCAAAACTGAGTATAATACTTCAGGGGAAAAAATGGTCTTTCAATGAAATTGGGGACTTTCAAGCATTCTTGATGAAAAGACCAGAGCTGAAAAGAAAATTTGAGTTTCAAACACAAGAATGAAGAGAAGCATGAAAAGGTAAACAGTAAACAGAAGTCATAAGGGACTTACTAAAGTTGAACTGTTTACATTCCTACATGGAAAAAAAATATTTGTAAGTCTTGAAACTTTTTTCAGTATCTGGGTAGTGGGTGGGATTACACACACACACACACACACACACACACACGCACACACACACACAGACAGAGAGCACAGAGTGAATTGAATAGGATGGGATCATATCTTAAAAAAATGAAATCAAGCAGTGAGAGAGAAATATATTGGGAGGAGAAAGGGAGAAATGGAATGGGGCAAATTATCTCTCATAAAAGAGGGAAGCAAAAGACTTTTTAGTGGAGGGAAAAAGAAGGGAGGTGAGAGAAAAACATGAAGTTTACTCTCATCACATTCCACTAAAGGAAGGAATAAAATGCACACTCATTTTGGTATGAAAACCTATCTTACAATACAGGAAAGTGGGGGATAAGGGGATAAGCAGGGTGGGGGGCATGATAGAAGGGAGGGCAATGGGAGGAGGGAGCAATTTGAAGTCAACACTCTTGGGGAGGGACAGGATCAAAAGAGAGAATAGAAGCAATGGGGGGCAGGATAGGATGGAGGGAAATATAGTTAGTCTTACAGAACACGACTATTATGGAAGTCATTTGCAAAACTACACAGATTTGGCCTATATTGAATTGCTTGCCTTCCAAAGGGAATGGGTGGGGAAGGAGGGATGAAGAGAAGTTGGAACTCAAAGTTTTAGGAACAACTATTGAGTACTGTTCTTGCTACTAGGAAATAAGAAATACAGGTAAAGGGGTATAGAAAGTTATCTGACCCTATAGGACAAAAGAGAAGATGAGGACAAGGGAAGGGAGGGATGGTAGAAGAGAGGGCAGATTGGTGATAGGGGCAATTAGAATGCTTGGTGTTTTGGGGTGGGGGGAGGGGACAAATGGGGAGAAAATTTGGAACCCAAAATTTTGTGAAAATGAATGTTAAAAGTTAAATAAATTAATTTTTAAAAAAAGTATACAGGAGCTGCATATGCTTAACTATGTGAGCCAGGAAGAGGTCAGAAGTTTCCTGAACCATAGACTATTTGTTAAAAGGTTCTGAACAAAAGCTCTCTTTCTGCTAAGCTCACAAAGTTGATTGGGAAACTGTCCTGATCAATCAATCCATAAGTAAACAAACATTTATTGAGTGCCTACTATATGCCAGACACTACTAATGGCTAAGGATACAAAATGAGGCAAAAGATAGTCCCTGACCTCCAGGACCTTACAGCCAAATGAGGGATTCAACAGGAAAACAAATATACACAGAATAATATATAGTGAGCAAGAAAGATGGAATATGTTTCTTTAATTTCTGCAGATTTCAGTCCTTCCCAGATTTGGGCACAGTGCCATCTGCTGGTCCTGAGGAAAAGGCTGGGCAGGAGATTTCACTGTGAGAAAGTGTCGATGGAATGGAACTAGCCAAGTTGGAGTTGGTATACTAGAATCAAAAAACCTCCAAGTTATTTGTACACAAATGGTAAATACAGACTTTAACAAAACAGGAGAAAAAAATCAAGTTCATTCAGTAACTCTTTTTTTACAGGGAAATTCCTATGGTTATAGAAAATAAATCAAGTTTGACAGATGTCTACCACAAGACTGGTGGAATTTGGGGGAGCTGACTTTATCTTCTGATAAAATTAAACTGGAATAAATCACAGGAATGAGAACCAAAGATAGTTTGTGGGGGAAAAAAGTTAATTCAAGGAAGGATTATATTATATTAGAAATAGGCTAAGAGACGGTTATCTTGGATTCTAATTTCAACTCTACCACTAATTAATTAGCTGTATGACTTTGGTCAAGATTTTAACCTCTCTGGGTTTAAGTTTCTACACCTGTGAAATGAGAGTGTTAGGTTTATCTGTCTTTTAGCAATATGGTTTTAAGCTTCTTAAATAGGACATTCTCTGGATATATTTCCTGGCAGGCATGATTCTTCTGTTTTTCAGTGTCAAAACTCTTTGATGTTTGTCAAAAATGAATGTTCTCAGAAAGTAAAAACCACAGAACTTTCTACTCCTCAAAACCTACCATTCATCTAGCCATAGTAACTTTATAGGGTAAAAGAATACACAAAACATAATCTTATTATACCATATACCCATAAGGAAATATTGTGGCTTGGCACTTTAAAAAAATACCTTCTCTTTTATCTTGTACTATTTTAAATGAGTAAATTTTAAACTTAACTTACATTAAAAGTTTTAAAACTCAATTTTAAAATGGTAATAACTGCAGGAATAGTAGTTATTGATTCTTGAAAGAAGTGCTCATGTCCAGATAACTTATTTCTCTGCTCAGTAATTCATTCTCCCAGGTGTCCTAATTCCCTCTTGACACTGTCCTCTTTCAGAGAGCTACGTGATTGACAACAAGCCCTTCCACGCTCAGCCCACCTTACTTAGACATTTTTCATGAATGTGCTTAGTCATCAAAAGACAAAATTCAAAAGAAGAGAGCTGTTTTCTCACCATGATTTCTGATGTAGAATACTCAGGTACATAATGTTGTGTGGATCAGACACCAGGCATTTATTAAACACCAGCTGAATAAACAGGATGCCAGGTGCTAGAGACAGTAATATAAAAATGAGACAGTCTCTACCCTCGAATATCTTCCATTCTACTGGAAAGAAAAATTTGTTCACATTTAATACAAACATTATTTTTTTTAACATAGTGATTGGGGAGGGTCACCCACAACTCAGGGAAATAGAAAGCACTTCTTAAAGCAGACAGCAATTGAGCCAAATCCTGAAGAGGTTCTAAGAAGTAGCAATGAGGAAGAAATGTATTTCGGATATGGGAGACAGGATTCGCAAAGATCATGTGAGGGAACCAGCAAACCGTTGCAACCTTGACCAGGTAACAACTTCTCTGGGCCTCATTTCCTTCAACTATAAAATGAAAGGGTGAAATGGGGTGGAGGTGTGAGGGAGAAAAAATAGATTTCTGGTTTGTTTGGGGTTTTTGATAGAGAAATGGGGTTGCCACAGATATGAAATAAGTGTACTTCCAGATGAGGTCATCGTATTGGTTTGAGTTGGCTGTTTTACTTTGTTGTGAGAGACCTCTCACAGAGTGGCAGCATACTGTAAAACATCTATGAAACAAATAAAATAGAGGGGGAGATTAGATAACCCCTAATATCTTATATGGCTCTAAATCTATAAACCTGTGATTATAGAAAGAGGATGAGCAAGAAGGAAGAAAGAGCCAAGGAATAAATTTCAAATCTAGATGCCTGGAAAGATATTGGGGCTATTTAGAAAAATAAGAAATTGGGAGGATAACCGGGCTACGGAGGTAAGACGATGAGTAGTGACAACCAACAGATCTATAGATGTGGAACAGGATGGATAAAGACAATGGGAGAGAGACAATAGAGGGTGGGAAGGAAGAAGCATTTTTAAGTACCTATTTACCATATGCCAGGCTCTGTGAAAAGCACTTTACAAATACTTTCTCATTAATCCCCATAATAACCCTGTAAGGTAGGTGCTGTTATTTTCATTTTACAGAAGCAGACGGAGAGTCACCGAGCTAGTGTCAGAGGCTGAATATGAACTCAGCTCTCCCTAACTCCAGGCCCAGCATTCCATCCACTCTGGCATTTACTTTGCCTCAATGGAGCCAAGTGTGTAGTAAGATGAACAAAATAAAATTTAAAAAACTCTGCCTCTCCTAAATTCTACAGTCCTGCATCGCCATCTCTCCAGATACGTTCGTATATGTCCAGCATAAGCGGCACGGTGTCAGGCAGTTTTCATGAGTGGTTTGAATTACATGCCAGTCCAGACTGCTTATCAGGAATAATAAGTCAACTATTATTTCATGATAGGTAACATGGCACTACAAAATCCTTGAGGAATAAAGTCCTATGTTTTAAACAAAAAGTGACTTTTAATAAGACTAACCTGACTTCCTTGGATCTGGAAAATCCCCATTCTTGTTTTGCCATGCTAATTATTTCTTACCTCCCTTATTTGGTGTGATTATAACTTTAAAACTTTTTAGGCAGCTTAAGAAAAACATCTATAAGAGTGAGAAAAATAGGATCCACATAGACTTAAATGAATAGTGCTTACCATCTATTTGGTTTGGCTCTTTTTAATATCATCAGAGGTTTGAAAGGGGAGTTGATACTGCAGATCTAAGTACAGCTATGGCTCCTGATTTCTTATTTCTCTGCTGAATTTCTAATCAAGACTAAATTCTTACTCCCTTGCCAAACTAAGCTAACAAGCAATCTTTGGTAGAGGCTTACAGATACTCATAATATTCCATCTTTATTAAGATAGGAAGTTCATGTTGTCATTCTCCTTGCTTCCTATAATGCTCTCCTCCACACATATCCAAATTCCTTCTATCCTTCAGGGCCCATGTCAAGAATTAAGGGTTCTGTAAAGTCTTTCTTGACTGTTCCTACCCTTACTATTCATAGGATTATGGATTCGGAGGCAGAAGGCTCTTTGAAGGACATTGAGTCCAATCCCCTCATTTTACAGATAAGGAAACTGAGGCTCAGAGAGGAGAAGGGATTTGTCTAGGATCATGCTACTAATAAGTGCCTGAGGCAAGATTTGACTTCACTGCTCCTTACAGCAAGTTCAGTGCTCTATCTGGTTTACTACCTGTCTACCTGACATCTTGATTCTTTGAGATATATAGCACTTAATAATCCATGTCTCTCATTTTGGAACTGCCTTGTATCATTATATGTTAGTGTTTTCTCTAATAGAGGTAAACTCCTAGTGCTGCCTTTAAGCTTTTTATATCTTTATGTCTTTCTGACCACCAAGCATAGCACGTGATTAATAAAGCATGAAACCATAGTAACTGAGTCCATTTCAAATGTGTTACCCAATCTGAACCGGGCCCTCATTGCAACAAGGTAATCCTTTTACATCTCCCTAACCTGTCGTACTCACCATGTTAGATTTCCAAGCCTTGCTATCCTTTCTCAAAACTTCCATGATACCCCTACCCTTTCATTTGAGGACTTTGCCTAATATTCCACATCCAAAATTGAGGGTACTCACCAAGAGCTCCCTCCTTTTCCCTCATCTCCTATCACTCGAGAGTCTTCCTCTTCTATTGCGTCTTCTCCAGCAGATTGCCCTCTCTACTTCTCCTGTTATTTGTTGTTCAGTTGTTTTCCAGTTGTGTCTGATTCTTCATGACCCCACTTGGGGTTTTCTTGGCAGAGATACTGGAGTGGTTCACCATTTCCTTCTCCAGCTCATTTTACAGATGAGGAAACTAAGGCAAACAGGGTCAAGTGACTTGCCTAGGGATACACAGCTAATAAGTGTCTGAGGCCAAATTTGAACTTAGGAAGATTACTTTTGCTGACTTTAAGCTTAGTGCCTTATCCACTGTGCCGCCTAGCTGCTCCCACTCTCTCACTAACTTTCAGTCTCTCCCTATATACTCGTTGTTTTCCTGCTACCTACAAATAAGCCCATATTTCCTGCATCTTCACAAACCATCACTTCATCCAACTATCTTTGCTAGCTACTGTCCTATGTCTCCCTACCTCCCTTTCATGACAAACTCCTTAATAAATCAGTTTACCCTGAGGTGGCTCGGTGGTACAATGAGTAGAGCACTGGCCATAGAGTCAGAAGGACCTGAGTTCAAATTTGACCTTGGACACTGGATACTTACTAGTTGTGTGACCGTGGGCAAGTCACTTAATCATGATTGCCTCGTGTTACCCCTCCAAGGAAAAGAAAGAAGTCAGTCTACAATTTTCCTCTTCTCTCACTTTCTTCTAATAATAGGTCAGTGTGGCTTCTGACCTCATCAGTCAGGTGAAAATGTTCTCTCCAAAGTTACTAATAGTCTCTTCTTTACCAGATATAACAGCCTTTTCTCAGTTCTCATCTTTCTCATCATCCTTAGAGTGTTTGACCCTATTGATCCCCTCTTCTTGAATTTTCTCTTCTGGAGCAGGTAGGTGGTAAAGTGGATTAGGTTGCTGGGCCAGAAGTCAAGAACACCTGAGTTCCAAACAAGCCTCAGAGTTTTTAGATGTAGGAACTATCTTTCATCAGAAAACAAGGTACACTGAAAGGGAGGCAAGCCTATGTGTTCAAGATGTTCAGTCTAGAGCCCTTTTTTTATTATTACTGGCCCAGATTGAATGACCTGCTTAGTATTTCCTAGATCTGATTTCTGTGATTCTTGTGTTTTACAGACACTTCTCCCCACAGCTCCACCCTTTTCAAGGACTCTCATCACTATGCAGAGTTCTTAGGAAGAAAACTATTCTGTCAGTTCAAAGCATAATGACAGTAACAGCATTGGTATAATTACTATAGTTTCTTCTCCATCAGTGGTTCATTATTCCCCTTGGGTTCCTGGAGAATTGTTTCTTCCTTTGTTTCCCCTCTCTAAAGGTTTCAGACCAACAGTAGGGAAGCCTATTCAATACCATATTGCAGTGTGGAAGTCACTTTGGGTTCCTGAGGACTATTCCAGGGAAGGACAAGACATAGGAGTTCCCACAAAGCTGTAGTGTTTTCACATGTGATTCTGGAAATAAAACTATAGACTTAGAGACCACTAAGTAAAGAGAAGCTCATTATCACAAGGTGATCACAAGTCATGAAGCTACTCAAGAAGGCTGTTAACTAGGATACAGAGCGATTGTGATCTCTGCCAATGACCTTGTCACACAACCAAAACTGCTCTCTCCAGTTACCAATGATCTTTTAATCTCCAGCTTAGAGATCTCCTGGTCTAATGGCTATGACTTTAGACTTGACTTCTCTGTGACATTTGTCACTGTTGCTCACCCTCTCCTCCTGGATCTTCTAGCCTCTGGTTTTCTGTAGCACTGCTATCTTCTGGTTCTCCTCCTAACTGTACAACCTCTCTTCAGTTGCTTCTGATTGATTATCCATGTCATGCTCCCTGACCTTGGGCCTCCCTCATGACTCTGTCTTGGACCCTCTTTTCTTTCCTCTCATGGTGACCACATTAGCCCTCAAGGTTTAATTACCCTCTCTTAGGCAGATGATTCCTCAATGTGTACATCTATGTGTATATGAATATCTCTCACCCTTAAGCTCCAAGCCTACATCACAAATTGCCTGTTGGATATTTCAAACTGGATGTCCAGTAGGTACCTCACTCTCTGCCTGTTCCAAAACAAACCTATTGTCCCACCTCAACTCCCAGGCCTCCAAGCTTCTGAGCTTCTCTGTTACGGTTGAAGGCAGCACTGAGAGAAGTCACATAGATTCTTCTCCTTGGTATCATCCTCAACTCTTCAGTCATCCTCTTGTCCAATCAGTTACCACTCTTTCATATCTTTCTCTGTAACAGTTCTCTCATATATCCTCTTCTCTCCATCTATACAGCTAACACCTTGTTCACCATGTAATCTCTCACATGAACTATTTCAATGATCTATATGGTATGTGGTGACTGTAGGGGAAGGGGAAGGAGATTTGTTTTGTTTGACTCTCCATCTTTATAATGGTATTTTTCTTCCTTTCTCAATTTGAGAGAAGGTAGAGAAAAGGCAGATATTCATGGACTGAAAAAAGCAAAAATTACCTTAAAAATAAAAAAGTTCAAATCATTTATTGATAAGGCAACAAGAAAGTCTCTTCCTATCTTTCATAATCAGATATTTTAAGAAAGCTCATCTGCCCATTCTACCTCTTCCTGACTCTCTGTTTTTGTCCCCTTTCTTCCTCCCTTCTCTATCCCCCATCCTTTATATTCTCACATTTAATTTTATTCCTGTTATTTTTATTCTGATTATAGGCCTTTCTGTGCTCCTATTTTTTTTTAGCTTTTTTTCCCATCCTTTAATTCTTACTCTATCTCAGAAATACACACACATCCACATAGTACTGAGCCCCGTGCCAGCACTTTGTTTTTATATTGATTCCTAAGACTGCCTCTGTGTTTGCAGTGCCCTCTTATTTTCTGGCAATAGTACCACATTCCAAGGGCTACCGTCATTTTCTCATCTGTTGCCTTTTGGATACACATTTCACACTTACATAGAGCAAAAGAGAAGGCCATAGACAATTGTGGGCATTTTCTTTAAAAGCTTGCACTATATAAATTCATCTACTGTATTTTCCAAAAAGCTTCTTATGCAACTTATGCCTTAGTAGCTAGTATAGAAAGTTAACCAGTGCCATCTGCTGGAGATAGGAAAATAGGACCTCTTGGAGTAAACCTATTGGACTATCGGATAGTAATCAAGATAACTTACATTTTTATATGTAAGTAAATATGTGTGTATGTATATATGTATGGATGTATATGCACATGCACATGTTTATATGCATATATGTATATTGTGCAAATATGTATATATGTATGTGTATATGTATATGCATACATACATACATATAACAAATAGTCTCATGAAGGATAGCCAGGAATTTTTTTTTTAACTTATCAAGTTCCTAACAACAAGCAGAATATCAAATAATTCCATTGGCATGGCCATGGCCAATCCTTCTAACTATATGGATCTTATCCCTCTCTCCATTCCCATTTCTCAGCAGATAACCTTTTTGAGTTACTATGGTAAAAAATAATGCATCATTTGGTGACCAGCTTTATAGCAATGAACTTAATAAGTGTTTTTGGGATTGAATAAATGATTGACAAATGTTTGACAGGCAACAGTATTACAGGATCCCTACTGGCCTCTACAGGGCACAAAGGCCTGCACATTCTCGAAAGCAATTTATTTTCTTTTATTTTTTTAATTTGTTGTTTGTTATTTAGTCATGTTCGACTCTCTGTGACCCCACTTGGGGTTTTCTTGGCAAAGATACTGGAGCAGTTTGCCATTTCTTTTTCTAGCTCATTTTACAGAGAAAGAACTGAGGCAAACAGGGTTAAGTGACTTGCCCAGGGTAACCCAGCTAGTGTCTAGGGCCAGATCTCAACTCAGGAAAATGAATCTGCCTGACTCCAGGCCTGTCACTCTATCCTAGCACCACCTAGCTTCCTTTTTTTAAGACTTTCTTTACTTTTCTTTATTAATTTTTTTGGTCTGTGTTTTCTTTTGCAACATAGCTAATATGGAAATGTGTTTTCCATGACTACACATGTATAATCTATATCAAATCTATAGCAAAACACATTTTAAAAATTGTTTTTACATTAATTGGGAAAAAATTATTTAGAAAAAGAAATGACAAGAAAAACATATCAGCAAAACAAGACATGTGTAAATTGAAGCAAACTATGAAGTAAGAAGAACTGGGTAATCATTGCACATAATAATGACAATGTTGCCATGATGATCGACTGGCTACTCTAATCAAGAAAATGATCCAAGACAACTCCAAAGAACTCATAATGAAAAAATGCTATTCAGTTACAGAGAGAGAACAGATGAACTCTGAGTATAAGTTAAAGTATAATTTTCTCACCTTCTTTATTTTTCTTGATTTTTTAAAAATTATGGCTAATATGGAAACATGTTTTGGATGAGTTTGATATGATTTGCATGTATAATTCATATACTGCATTCTCAGTAGATGGGTGAGGGGTGAGCTGGTGAGTACATGAAGCTCGATTTGAACTCAGATCTTTTTGATTCTAGGCCCAACAGTAAATGTGTCCCAATTTTTCCACATCCCCTCCAACATTTTTCCCTTTCCCCCTTCAATCATTTTAGCCAATCTGATAGGTATAAAATGATATCTCAAGGTTGCTTTAATTTACATTTTTTCTAATTAATAATGATTTAGAGCATTTTTTCATATGACTATATGTAGTTCTGATTTCATCAAAAAATTGCCTGTTTATATCATTTGGCCATTTATCAATTGAGGAATGACTCATATTTGACAAAGTTCTTTATATAATTGAGAAATGATACCTTTATCTGAGAGACTGCATGTGAAAATTTTTCCCCAATTTTTTGCTTTGTACAAAAACTTTAAAACTTAATATAAATGAAATTGTCTATTTTATACCCCCACAATGCTCTGTCTCTTGCTTATTTATAAATTGTTCTCCTGTCCATGAGTCTAATAGGTAATATATCCCATGTTCTTCTAATTTTCTTTTGATATCTCCTTTTATATCTAGGTTATTTATCCATTTTAACTTCATCTTGATACATAGTTTGAGATGGCCAATTTTTGCCATACTGCTGTCCAGCTTTCCCAATAATTTTTGCCAAGTAATGAATTCTTATCCCCCAAACTTAAATCTTTACATTTGTCAAACACGGAGTTATTATAATCTTTTACTACTGTGTATTATATATCTGCTCTGTTCCACTGACCTACCTTTCTATTTCTTAATCAGTACCAGATACTGCCTCTTATTAGAATTTGAGGTCTAGTACTGTTGTTGAATCTCCTTTATATTTTTTTCATTAGTTTCTTTGAAATTCTTGACCTTTTGTTCTTCTAAATGAATTTTGTTATTATTTCTTCTAACTCAGTAAAAAAATTTTTTTGGTATTTGGGATGAAATTGAATAATTAGGTAAAGTTGTCATTTTTATTATATTGAATTTGCCTACCTATTAATAATTAATATTTCTCCAATTATTTAAATCTGACATTATTTATATAAAGGATGCTTTATGATTATGTTCATGTAGTCCTTGGGTCTGTTTTGGTAGGAATACTCTCAGATATTTTATACTCTTTACAGTTATTTTAAGTCAGGTATCTCTTGCTATCTTTTCTTGCAGGGTTTTGTTGGTGATATATAAGAATTCTGATGATTTATGTGGATTTATTTTACATTCTACTTTGCTAAAATTACTGTCAACTAATTTTTTTCTTTGAATCTTTAGGATTTTCCAAATATATTATCATATCATCTGCAAAAAGAGATAGTTTATTATATCATTTCTGGTGTTTCCAACAGGAGGGCCAAATATTTAGTGAACCCACCACTAACCAGCCACCAGTGGCCTTTGGCTTCCAAAATACTCTGAACCTGGTGAGAAGTTAGGACTTCTAATGGCTGGCCAAGAGTAAGTTTGGAGGCTTCCTCAAATAAAATAGCTGTAGCAGCCACTGCCTGGAGACAAGTGTCATCTCCAGGCCACAGAATCAAGTTGTTTAGAGAAGTAGTCCATTAGCCTAGTGTAGTTTCCCTGTTTATCTCTTTCATTGTCTAATTGGACAATCTATTGTCTAAGATCATGACTGCTACCCTGCTTTTTTTATATCAGTTGAAGCATAACACATTCTACTCCAGCCCTTTATTTTAACCCTATGTATATCTCTCATTTTTAATTGTGTCTCTTATAAACAAAATGTTGTCAAAATCTGATTTTTAATCCATTCTGCTATCTGTTTCCATTTTATGGGCAAATTCATTCCATTTACATTCAAAGTTAAAATTACTAGTTGTGTATTTTCCACCCATCCCATTTTTTCTCACTATATATCCTTCTCATCCTATTTGCCCTATCCATCCTCATGTTTCTAATGCAGTTCTAAGGACTACTTTGACCTCACATTCCTTAATTTACCCGTCCCTCTAAGAGTCCCTCCCTTATTCTCTCCCCCCACCCTCCTAATTCTTAACCAGCGTAGCTTTCTAAAAGTCTCTTCACCCTTTTATTTCTTTATAAATTTAGAAGATGTTTATACCCTACTATATGCTTATGTTGTTTTCTCTTTAACCCAGTTCTGATGAGAATAAGGTTCCAGCACTACCACCCCTCCACCTCACTTGCTTTTTCTATATCAACTCTCATTTATATGAATAATTATTCCTTTTTACCTCTCCCTTCCCAGTTTTATTTTTTAGAATCAACCTATGACACTAAGCTCAGTACAAGTCTTGCTTTCAAACTACCCAATTAATGATGACAATCTTAAGAGAGCTAGTAATATTTTCACATATAAGAAGTAAACAGTTTGACCTTATTGAGTCCCTTATAATTGGTCTTTAATGTTTACCTTGTGTTTCTCCTGAATCTTATGTCAAATTTTCCATTAAGTTCTGGTCTTCTTGTCACAAATAATTGAAAGCCTTTCAGTTCATTCAATGTCCTTTTTTTTCATTCAAGATTATACTCAAGTATTTTTTTCCCCTAATTTTTCCTCAATCTCTCTTATTTGACTTTTGAAGTCCTTTTTAAGTTCTTCCAAGAATTCTTTTTGGGCTTGTGACCATTTGACATCTCTTTGAATTGGAAGTGGCATTTATAACTTCATTGTCTTCCTCTGAATATGAATCCAGATCTACCCTATCTCCATAGTAACTGTCTATGAACAGGTTCTTTCTCCTTTGCTGACTCATTTTTATTTTGTTTTACTTTATTTTAAGAAACTTACTATTGTAATTGTCTCTAGTCTAAGGGTGTGAGGAGTGGTGTCCCAGGACACCACCCAGGACACCCAGGTCCTTCTTGCTGTTATTTTCTGAGCTCTGTCCAGGACCTAACCTTGGGCACTCCTCTCCAGCTCTGGGGCCTCCAGTCATGCTGTCAAGCAAAGGCTCTTACAGGTACAAATTTCAGCTCTCCCATCTGCCCTAGAATCAAAAGCAGGGACTCTGCTCTCTGGCAAGTGCCCACGGTCAGCAGTATCCCCCACCCTTCTGCTACCTCATTCACTGGGCATGTACTCATTCCTTGCTCACAGCCACAGATGGAGACCTTGTCAGATCAGCACACCTATACCTGGCATCCAGTGACAGCAGAGAGATCTTCAATCTTCCCATGCTTGACTGTCCAACCCCGACATTGTCCTCAGGTGAAAGTTCCTGAAGTGGAGCCTGCCTCTCAACTCAGCTACCCCCAGGGCTTGTTGTCTGTTGATTCTTTGGAATCTATCTGGAGGTGTTTGTACTTTACTAGGATAGAACCTTAGCCCTTGGAGGTCCTCTCATATTGTCTTATTAGCACAACTACTTATTAGACAACTTCTTTCATTTATTTCTGCTGTTCTATATTCACTTTGAGGTGATGTTCTGTCTTTTTTGTGGGGGAAATTTGGAGAGCCTAGAATTTTATAGCCTATTCCACCATTTTCTCAGAATCCTCTCTGTGCTCTACATTTTCAATCACACTTCTCTAGCAACATATTACAGAAATAATTCCTGAAAGCACTGACATAACACTCCTTGTGAGGTCTTTAAAGAATGGATATTATTTCCATTTAATAGATAAGCAAACAGATTTTTAATTCATTTAACCATAGTAACAAGTGGTTCTATAACATTAGAGATGAAATTGAGAAACAAGCCAGGGCACCTATCAGCTCAGTATAGTAGCTAACTGATCATACTGCTTACCAAAAACCAAATAAGCAAAAAGCAACCCATGCCCCCATATAAAATGCATGCACACACCATTGTTCTATACCCCAAGAGTAAATTTAGCCTAGTTTATGTCAAGAAAACCCCAAATGGGATCACAAAGAGTTGGACACAACTGAAATAACTGAACAACAACAAATAGTCTAATAACATTGCTCATGCTTACAAGCCTATTTGTGACTTTAATTTGGGCAGGATTTTCAAAATTAAAAAGCAGTTCATTGAAGGTGACATATGTGTTCATATAACAAGAACCAACAATATAATTGGTCCTCTTCAAGAATGAAAGACTATCTGTGAGTTGTAGTAGCTGCCCCCATTGGTGACCCGACTAACCAGTTTCAGCTGGGCAGTGCTGCTCCTCCCTCCTTCTCTTCCTTCTTTCCTTCATTCCTTCCTCCCTCCTTCCTTCTCTCCTTTCTTCCTTTCCTTCCTCTTCTACTTTCTCTTCCTCCATTCACATAAGGAATCATACCTGTGGGTGCTCTGCCCAAAGGAAGATAAATTTTGATAACTGAAACCTTGCAAGATATATTGAGATTTGTGAGCTAGATTGTTTTTTGTCTTTCCTACTTATTTATTCGATCATTTCTTTTTTAAAAACTGGGATAATTAACTCTTTTGCCCTGTGTAGTTTCATTTAGGATTCCTTGAAAGATGGCACTCAAAAGTCAGGCTTTTATAAAGCCCATTGGGATTCAAATGGAGCTACTTGACCAGGGGTGGAGAACCTGTGACCTCTAGGTCCTCAAGTACAGCCCTTTGCCTGATGAAGTTTGGATTCAGGCAAAGGGCTGTACTTGAAGACCTAGAGGGCTACATGTGGCCTTGAGGCCACAGGTTCCCACCCCTGTATTTGACTGTACCTTAAACCTGAATCACTCTGGTTCTCACTGATTGACCAATAATAGGTCCCAGCCCAAGCCTCACTTGGACATTGTTTGAGTTTTGATGACTCAAAGTGAGTGCACATTGCACTTGTTTCTGTTCTGGCCAGAAACAGTCTATTTCTCAGGATCTTCCCCTCCCAGATTGATTTTTTCTTAACTAGACAAAAGACGCTATTTTTTGCCTCATTTCTTACCTAGTCTTAATCCCTGAATGGGCATTGCCTCAGACAAACAGAGAGACCTAGGAATGACCTTAGCTTCAAAATGCCAAGATCTCCCAATGCATCCAGGGACCATCTCCAATCGTCCTGATCTTTATCTTGCCACTAGAATCAGATGGCTCTGGAGGAGAGAGTGAGGCTGGGGACTTTTGCACAGCCCTCCTTCACTGAAATGCAATTTCCCTTGCAAATCAAGACATGACCTTCCTGATATCATTGGTCCTCTTCAAGAATGAATGGACAAAAAACAATAATGTCCATACAGACCATGCTTTCCTGTCCCAAGGAGTAAATGCAGATAGCTATCCATGCTGGGTAATTTGTACCACTTGTGAGCAGTGTACAGCACCAGGCATGGAGAAAATGCTCACAAGGAAAATCTCATCTTGGTAGGCTGCCAGTCAAATGACTACAGTAGGTGAGAGCAGGATTACTGTAAGTCTGAGTAGTCTGTAAAACAAATGAGAAACTTTTTAGGAAGTAAACCCTTTTCTTGATAGGTTATCAAATTAATTCTTCAAGGAAACACTCTGAAGCTATCAAATTTTTAAAGTTTAAAATTCCTTATCATACATCTGACCACACACACACACACACAAAAAGAAAAAAATCTTTTGGAATTTGAACTTCCTACAGTAATTAACTATACAGTCTCCTTAGTGGGCATGTATTCGGGAATCTTATATTAAAGAGAGGCTCAGAAATAGTTTTGGGACACATAAAAAATATAACCAAATGGGAAAAGAAACTTTCATTTGAGAGTTGAGCAGTCCATATGGATCAGTGCTATCACCCCCTTGAAGACAGATGATCCATCTGTAACATCATTTGATCAATTGGATTTTGGGAAGGAGACATAGATATAGGGAACTACCAGTGAGGAAACTCCTCTACCAATGGTTTCTGAATCATGCTCTGCCAGTTACTATCTTAGGGAGTTGCCTGAGCACTGAGAGTTTAAGGGACTTACTTATCCAGGGTCATGGAAGGAAGAAAGAGAGGGAGAGCAGAAGAAAGGATGAAGGAAAGGGAACAAACATTTACAAAGTGCCTACCCTGTGACAGGCACTGTGTTAAGTGCTTTACAAATATTATCTCATTTGATCCTCACAACAACCCTGGATGGCAGATGCTATTATAATCTCCATTTTACAGCTGAGGAAACTAAAGTAGACAGAAGTTAGGCCCAACAAACATAAAGCTCACCATGTAAAATAATCTGACAGTCACATTTATAATGATCACTCAGTCAAGAAAGCATTTATAAGCACCTACCATATGTTAATTATGCCTTTACCTTGGAAATACAGAGAGGCTGACAAAATTACTTTCAGAACAAAATTCTACACCTCCCCCACACACTCCCCAAAATATAAATTAGAGCCATCAAGCATACAGTTCTCCAAATAAGATTACTCTGTAAGGGTTAGTGAATCAATAAGTGTCTCTTATATGCTATAGAAGGAATAGCCATGTCAGTGGCTACTTAGAAATTTAGATCTGTGGAAATGCTGAAGATCTGGTCTTAAATTACACAAATATCAATGGCTAACTTGAGAACATGGGCACCCAAAATGGAGTTTCTGGAGCTAATGGAGGTAATTAACCAGGACTACTGAAAATTAGGATATTAGCCATACTTTTGCTTTGATAATAGCATTTGTGTTAAAAAAAATTTTTTTGTAGAACTTGAACAATGTCTGCTAATAGGACAATTTTGTACCTATTGCAACAAAATATAGATACCTTATACAATAAGATAAAATTCACTTGACTTAGGACCAGCTACATAATGAACATATTATGTTAGGTGTAATGGGCATGACGATTATGTTAAGACATAAAGTGTGTACGTGTGTGTGCGTGTGTGTGTGTGTGTGTGTGTGTGTGTGTGTGTGTGTGTGTGTGTGTGTAAGGGGGGATAGCAAGGAGGGAAAGGGAGGGAACAAGAGGGAGAGGGAAAGGGAGAGAGAAAGAGAGAGATAGAGACAGAGAGATAGAAAGACAAAGAGAGAATATGAAACAATAACCATTCTGTTAAAGGAACCTAAGAAAGCTGGGTTTAGGACAAAACTGTGTGCTGTATTGAATCTGTATATGGTGTGAAGGAGAGGGAAAGAGGGAGGGAGGAAGGACTTTTATGCAAATACAGAAGTTTTGAATGAATGTGGCTAAAGGTGAAACTTCAGTCCCACTTTGACTTACTTGGAATGGATTTTCTTCAGCTTGCTGATATAGGTTAGAAGACAATGATGTGGTGCCAGTACACCAATGGTCCAAATATTATGGAAAACAAGTATTGAATTATGCAAGAAGAGTAACTAAAATGTTCATAACCTTTTATCTAGATCAGGGGTTCTCAACCTCTGGTAGGTAAACTTGTTGAATTGGTTTATTTCTTTTTAACTATTTTAATAACTGCATTTAAACATAATTTGTTTCCTTTGTAATCATGATTATTTTATGCATTTAAAAATATTATTCTTTGCAAGTATAGAACCCATATAAGATTGCCTGCCATCTCAGGAAGGGAAGGGAAAGGGAGGGAGAGAAAATTTAAAACTTATGGAAGTGATTGTTGAACAGTGAAAACAAATAAATTAGTTAAATTTTTAAAAAAGGAAAAAAAAACATTATTCTGAGAAGGGGTCCATAGGCTTCTACAGAATGTCCATGGGGTCCTTGACACAAAGAACCCCTGACCTAGAGATCTCAATTTTTAACACATACACCAAGAATTTGAAAGGCTGATTGCAATGTCCATAGCCAGACCAAAAGGGTAGGGACCATTATCTATGGATTAGATAAAAGACAAAGTCCAAGACCAGAAGATAATAACTTGAGTTACTACGCAACAGGGATTTTCAAAAGTGTAGTCTAATTCAGTGTGTCAGAAACCAGGGAAAGTGATAGTACAAGGAAACAGAGAAAGACAAGATCCAACTTGGATGGAACAAAGAGCTGATTAGTGCTATGTCTTAGTTGAGAGCAAAACTCTAAGTAAACAGCATCCACAGGGATTGTCAATAATTTAAAAGGTAGAGTCGAATGTAGAGATAGCCTTCTCTATCTCAGCAATGAGCAAGCTACTTAGAATTCTGCCTCTTTGAGGATTTCTAGAAATGCTAGGGCATCAAAAATTAGAGGAGTGTTTTAACCTCAAGAGTTCCACAAACCCACAAGACATTTTGTCTCCTGCCTTTTCAGGGTTCTTACCTGACTTTATCTGATCTGATCTGATTTTTTTAGAGGGGCTACAAATTCAATACCTAATAGTAGTTTGGTTACCATTATAAGACATTGGGAAGGAAGCTGGTGAACAGGTGTAGTATTCTTGTTTGGCTGTGGTAATTCCCATACGGAAGAGGCTGGGGTACCCTGTGATGATTTGCAATGGAAGAGCTCTCCTCCCTAACCTGGAACTTCACAGACATTCTGTAATGTGTTTTAGTCCACATGGTTAAAGGGAGCCTTTCTTGACAGGCTGTGGAGTCAGAGCTGGATTACATTCAAAAGGCTATCTAAGATGATTGTCTTGCTCTGACGATTTCCTGACAGCAGTTTTTCATAATTGAAAAGGGGACATGCAAATACTGGATGCCAAAAGAGGAGGAAGAGATAAACCAGGCTGGGGAAAAAAGCATATAAAGAGGTTGCTGGAGCCTCTAAAAACAATAGGCAGTGTGATATAGTGGGAAAAGAAATGAATTTGAGAGGAGGAACACAATCGACTTTATCCAAGATCTACCATTAATTTACCATGTAATCTCAGGTCAGTCATAAGCTTCCTAGACCTCAGTTTCTATATCTGTAAAATAGACTAGAACAAAGTTTGTTGGTTATATGTCCTTATCAGTTAAGTGTCAGGCCTAGAGGCCTAAGGGCTACCCAAGTCTTTCCTTACCTGTCACAGGTCTTCGGCTGGCCAAACCGGTTAAACATATGAGAGAAGAGACTTTCCAGAGTCGAACAAGGGTTAGGCTTTATTCAGGGTCTTGGTTACATGTGCAGGGTGAATTCTTCCTCAGGAGAGAGGAATCCTCTTCCCAAGGAGGCAAAGATCTTACAGTCAGAGAATGGAAGTGGGAGTGGGAGAGGGGAGAGGGGAGAGGGAAGAGGGGCCTTCTGTCCTCTAAGGGCCCCTCAGCTCTAAGAGCACCTTCAGGCTTTCCTGACCCTACTTAAGCTCTCCCACCGCATAGTTTGCACCTGAATACTGTGTCTGTTCTCAGCCCTTAGACAACAATAGGTGTGCTCAGACCATGGATTAATCTCAAGGGCGGGATGCTCTCCCCAGCAAGTTTCCCACAGGGAAGAGGCGGAAGTGCACGAGGTAGCCCGGGTCTCACACCTCAATTCCCAGCTGTTCCCTGGGGGGCCTCATGAGAACTCTAAGGTTTAGAAGTCCTCACTTTTACCTGCCCGAGACCGTCCACATGGAACTGAGCTTACACCCCCAACAGTTAATCATACATCTCAAATATATGTATTTTTTTTATAAATTTATATACATGCTACTATACTACTACTTTATGTATGTAACCCATATAATCTCTTTGGATCACAAGCCCAATGCACATGCTTATATAAGAGCCTAGGGACCCATTGAAAAGCTACATCTTTCCCTCAAGGTTCTAGGACTATATCTGAGGAGTTGAGTGAGTATTCAATGCCATCAGCATGAGCCTCCATCAGTATGATTCCCCTCAAGGTTATCAACTGAAAATAATTTTCACCAACTAGCCTTAAGTAGCTTTTAGAAAGGAATATTTACTAAGAAGATAAGAACAGTTGGTTCTTTATAAAGAACTACAAACAAACAAAACAAACTACAAACAAACAAAAACCTTCCCCAGTCTGTATCCTCTCTCCCACAAGTACATAGAAAATCCATGGGAAAATGACCTCAAATTTATTTTTTAAATTTATTTATTTTGGTTTTCAACATTCATTTCCTCAAGATTTTGATTTCCAAAATTTCTCCCCATCTTTCCCCTCCCCTCACCCCAAGACACTGTGTATTCTGAATACCCTTTCCCTCAATCAGCCCTCCCTTCTATCATACCCTTCTTTTCCCTTATCCTCATTTTCTCTCTTGTAGGGTAAGATAGATTTCTATACACCATTACCTGTATTTCCTATTTCCCAGTTGCATGTAAATACATTTCTCAAAATTTGTTCCTAAAACTTTGAGTTCTAACTTCTTTCCCTTCCTCTCTCCCCACACATCCCTACTGTGAAGGCAAGCAATTTAATATAGGCTATACATGTGTAGTTATGCAAAAGACTTCCATAATAGTCATGTTATGAAATACTAACTATATTTCCCTCCATTCTGTCCTGTCCCCCATTTATTCTATTCTCTCTTTTGACCTCATCCCTCCCCAAAAGTGTTTACTTCTAATTAATTCCTCCTCCCATTTGCCCTCCTTTCTGCCCTCCTACACCGCACTTATTCCCTTCTCCCCTACTTTCCTGTAGTGTAAGATAGATTTTCATACCAAATTGAGTGTGGATGTTATTCCCTCCTTAAGCCAAATGTGATGAGAGTAAGCTTCACTTTTCCCCTCTCACCTCCCCCTTTTTCCCCTCCATTGAAAAAGTTTTATCTTGCCTCTTTTATGAGAGATAATTTGCCCCATTCCATTTCTCACTTTCTCTTCCCAGTATATTCCTCTCTCACCCCTTAATTTTATTTTTTTAGATATCATCCCTTCCTACTCAACTCACCCTGGGCCCTCTATCTATATGTATATAATCCTTCCAACTACCCAAATACTAAGAAAAGTCTCAAGATTCACAAATATTACTTTTCCATGTAGGAATGTAAGTAATGTAGTAAGTCCCTTATGATTTCTCTTTCCTGTTTACCTTTTCATGCTTCTCTTGATTCTTGTGTTTGAAAGCCAGATTTTCTTTTCAGCTCTGGTCTTTTCATCAAGAATACTTGAAAGTCCTCTATTTCATTGAATGATTATTTTTTTCCCCTAAAGTATTACACTCAGTTTTGTTGGGTAGGTGATTCTTGGTTTTATTCCTAATTCCTTTGACTTCTGGAATATCATATTCCAAGTCCTTCAGTCTCTTAATTAGAAACTGCTAGATCTTGTGTTATCCTGATTGTATTTCCACAATACTTGAACTTGTTTCTTTCTAGCTACTTGCAATATTTTCTCCTTGACCTGGAAACTCTGGAATCTGGCTACAATATTCCTAGGAGTTTTTCTTTTGGGATCTCTTTCAAGACGTGATCAGTGGATTCTTTCAATATTTATTTTATCCTCTTGTTCTAGAATATCAGGGCAGTTTTCCTTGATAATTTCATGAAAGATGATGTCTAAGCTCTTTTTTTCATCATGGCTTTCAGGTAGCCCCATAATCTTTAAATTGTCTCTCCTGGATCTATTTTCCAGGTCAGTTGTTTTTCCAATGAGATATTTCACATTGTCTTCAATTTTTTCATTCTTTTGGTTTGGCTTTGTAATTTCTTGGTTTCCCATAAAGCTATTAGCTTCCATCTGTTCCAGTCTAATTTTTAAAGAACTATTTTCTTCAGTGAGCTTTTGAACCTCCTTTACCATTTGGCTAATTCTGCTTTTTACAGCATTTTTATCCTCATTGGCTTTTGGACCTCTTTTGCCATTTGGGTTAGTCTATTTTTCAAGGTGTTATTTTTCTTCAGCATTTTTTTGGGTCTCCTTTAGCAAGCTGTTGACTTGTTTTTCATGATTTTCTTGTATTGCTCTCATTTCTCTTCCCAATTTTTCCTCCATCTCTCTTACTTGATTTTCAAAATCCTTTCTGAGCTCTTCCACGGTCTGAGACCACTGCAAATTTATTTTGGAAGTTTTGGATGAAGAAGCCTTGACTTTGATGTCTTCCTCTAATGGTATACTTTGTTCTTCTTCATCTGAAAAGATGGAAGAAAATACCTGTTCACCAAGAAAGTAACTTTCTATAGTCTTATATTTTTTCCCTTTTGGGGGCATTTTCCCAGCCAGTTACTTGATTTTTGAGCCCTTTGTCAAGTGGAGGGTATACTCTAGGGACCTGCAAGTTCTCAGTTCTTCCAAGGTGGCACAATCAAGGGAGAGGAGTTCACTCTTCTCCTGGCCTGTGTTCTGGTCTGGGAGCAACCACAAGTTTTTCTGCCCAGGATCTGCAAGTAGGGTTCCCTCTCCACAGCCACCTCCAGCTCCACCAGGTCAGTACTCCTCCTCACCCCAGGACCACCACTCAGGGCTGAGACTCAGATCAATGACTCAATTCCCCCAGGATCTTTAGAGGGCTCCAAAAATGTGCTGCAGTGACTTCTGCCACCCTGGTCCCAGGGCTAGGGCCTGACCCTACGCCCTTCTCACCCAAGTGAAAGTGCTTTCTTACTGACCTTTGAAGCTATCTTTGGCATTTGTGGGTTGAGAGATCTGGGAACTGTAGCTGCTACCCATGATTCTATGCTCTGAAGCCTGCTCCAGTCATGTCCCTGCCTCATGCATGACCAAGGCTGGACTGTGCTCCATGGGCTGCACTCCGCTCAGAGCCTGATGCGATAGACCTTTCCTGTTGGTCTTCTAGGCTGCCTTGGGCTGGAAATCTCTTTCACTCCATCGTTTTGTGACTTCTGCTGCTCTAGAATTTGTTTAGAGTCATTTTTTACAGGTATTTTATGGGCTTTGGGGGGTAGAGCTAAGAGCAGGTCTATCCTTCTAATCTGTCATTTTAGCTCCACCCCCCCACCCCACCCCAGTGGCCTCAAATTTAGAGAGCACATGAGGCAAACTTATGGTTCCTGACTGCTAAAGTCTTTTTATCCCATTTATTGAGTGCTCAAGAAATTCCCCTTGGGCATGGCATAATTTTTTTTCTGAGCTCTTTGTGGAGTCATGAATCCATGTTCATTCTAACCTTACCTCAAAATACATAAACTGCTATCGATTAGTCCAGGCATGCTTCTAGGACACTGAAAGTAAGACAGGAAGTCCAATATCCTCCAATATCTTTGAAACTGACGTGGTTGCCTCAAGTCAAAGGCTTAAGGCCAAGGGTAAAGTTGAAGTCTGTCCTCTCCTTGCCCATACCACCCTCATCAGGGTGGTTCCTTGTTAGGGATTTTCTGGTAAATTCTTTCTCCTAACTCATCACTGGGTGGAGCTCCCTCATTTCAGTTAATTGTTTTTAATTATTTTTTTTATTTTTATTTATTTTTTAATTTATAAAGTAAAACAGGCATTTCTATAACGTAGTAGAATAATAAAAAGATGATTGCACATGAAACTACAATTCTACTATATACATATTATTCTTTTAAATATATGATAAATTTAGTATGTAAATTTATTTTTTTTTTCATTTTTTTTCTTCCCTCCTTTCCTTCCCTAGGGATGGCTAACATTAGCACCCCTACAGGTATATTAGAAAACAGGCAAAAAAAGAATAAAAAAAAACATTGAGCTGAGGATGAAATAAAAGAATTAAATAATTTTTAAATGAATGATACAAAAAACTCCTTTTAATTAATTAATTAATTGGCTTCATTCCCCCCTCCTCAGAAAATCATGATTTAATACTTTGAGATACCATGATTTAAAGGTCTGCTTGTAAGTTCAATTTATTATGTTATTTGGTTTAAATGACTGTCAAAGCTAAAAAAGATACCTCATAAAGATGTGTAGGGAGAAGTGCATTGCTGGCTATGGTTATTAAATCATGCTTCTCATTTTACCATCTTTCCCACCAATTATACAAAGGTTTGAGTCAACTAGTAAATTTTCAACTTCCCTCGAGTTAATTTTTCCTGCAAATTAATCAGAAGGTATTGCATTCATACATTTTTAAAGATTAATTAAAAATCTACTAACACTAATTTGGAAAATTTTAAAACAGGTTATTAAAGTTTTTCTCTAAGTTTCTAAGTGGTCATATATGAGAGTTATTATAAGTAACCACAGTAAAAACTTGGTTTTTACATATTGTACTAATCATGATGACTTTACCCTATCATTAGCTAATATCCCAATGCAAAATATATACTTAGAGTGAGAGTCATCATTAACAATAGTAGAGGAACAATTCCGGACAACAATTTGGAACTAGGCATGCCCTTTCACCCAGCAATACTGCTAGTAGGTCGATACCCCCAAAGTGATCAAACAAAAAGGAAAAGGACCTATATGAACAAAAATATTTATAAGCAGCTTTTTTGGGGGTGGCAAAGAATTGGAAACTGAGAAGATACTTATCAACTAGGGAATGACTGAGCAAGCTGTAGCATATGATTGTGATGGAATATTATTGTACTGTAAGACATGACAAAGAGGATGGCTTCAGAAACACCTGGAAAGACTTATATGAACTCATGAAAAGTGAAATGAGCAGACCAGGAGAACTATGTACGCAGGAACAAAGGTATGGTAATGATAATCAACTATGAAAGACATAGCTACACTGATAATGATTCACAACAATGCCAAAGGATTCATAGGGAAAAAACGTTATCTAGATCTAAAAAATGTTTCTCTAGAGAAAGAACTGATAAACTCTGAGCGCAGACTGAAATATATTTTTCATCTTTATTTTTCTTGCTTCTCTTTCTTATAACACAGCTGTAACAGAAAGGACCCCAGAATGCACAGGAGGGCCTGCTGTATAGGTTCTTAGATCTGCTTTTCTAAAAGGAAAACAATTTTTGAGGGGTCAATAATTACTTTAATTAAGCACATATATCATTCACTTAGTTCAGGGGAAAAAGTCAGCACCCTGAACTTCAAAAGAAAATGTAAACAGAGAAACAAAGATCAACAGACAGGGCTTCCAAATGTCTGACTGTAAACAATACATACACCACAGATCAACAGTCAGATCCAACTGTATGACCATACATACATAGTTACCAGAAAGAGAAGCACCAACATCTGGGTTTTCAAAGCTGGGAGGCTCTTTAGAAGCTACCTAGAATCTCCTCTGGCCAAACACTTCCAATGAGTAAGCCCCAAAACAAGCCCTCACCTCAGAGTATGCATACACTTTTCAGAGCCAGAGGGCAGGACCCTCTGACCCAGTGCCTCAACAGAAATGAACAAAAGATATTTAGGCCTATTAATGAGTGGGGAAGATCTTCAACTCTTCCCCCGACCAACTGTTAACCTTAAATTACCAATACAACAGCTAATGTAGAAATATATTTTACATGACTTTATGTATATAATGAATGGGTAGTGTATTCCTTGTCTTCTCAGTGGGTTGGAGAGGGACAAAAGGGAGGGAGAGAATCTGGAACTGAAAATAAAAGTTGATGTAAATTTTTTTAAAAGACAGGAGAAAATTTAAAAAAACAATAGTGGATATAAATCCATATTTCAAATTATCTTCCTGATAAATTTAAAAAAAAATTTTTTGTCAGTTCTGATTAGATTATCCCAGCTTTTACTTCATGTTGTGACTGATAAAGAATTTGTGTTAAGAGTAAGAGAAATATCTATGCTGCCATTTTCTTATTGTTCATTTGTTTCTTATATTATTGATACCTTCCTTCTGAGATTTCTTTGCAGGAATGTTGGTAACTTTTTCATTTTGTGAGTATTAGTTTAGTTAAAACTAGATATTATGATCCATAGACCCAATTTACCAGATACATTTAACCTACAATATGTGGCAATATGAGAAAACAAATAAATAAGTGAAAACACCCTTGATAGACCCACTGCATTGTGCAATTTCCACACCTTCTTCAAGATATTCTTTGTACTGCCTATGAAACATGACCATCTGACCACATGGACTAAGTAAGGGCACCAGTGTCAAACCACCTATTAAATGTTGGTAGTTGAAAGTAATTAATTGCTAATTATTAAAAATTAGTAATTTTTAGGTGAAAAATTAATGTTAATAAAAGTTCTAATATTTTCTTCCTTTATGCCAATGGAAGCTCTTGTACATCTCCTGAGGTACATACATCCAATTTTGGAGACCACTGGACTCAATGATTCCCAAGATCCCTTCCAACTCTAAAATTAGAATCAAAAGATAACAAATGAAGAATTGGAAGAAATTTCAAAAGTCATCTAATCCAACTTCTTCATTTTACATCTGAAGAAACTGAAGCCTACTCAAGTTAAGTGACATGTCTACATTCACATAGGTACTGTTAGAGGTGACATTTGAACCCAGGTCCTCTGACTCTAAAGTCAGTGCTCTTTCTAATCTATGGTTTTAACAAACTTTACTATTTACCTAGAACCTACCTTTATGGTAAGGAAATAAGTATAATTCTTTTTAATACAACTGAATAAAGCAAACACAAATGAACCGGAATATGCTCAATACTTCAGTTAAAGAATCAAGTAGATACCTGATCAGCTTTAACTGAACTACAGCTCAGAACCTCCAAGGTCAAGCAATCCACTGTAAGTTAGTCAGTCAACATGAGTTTGTTTTCCAATAAAGGAAAACAGCAATAAAAAGCTAAAAAGGGGGAAGGGGAGGAGCTACCTGGGTGGGGGTATGGTGGCTAAGTCCTAAGAATAATGGATAGCTGATATGGGCCCTGTTCCACAATGGAGGTTCCAAGAAGAACTCTCCAATGGGAGAGGGGTCCACAAGAGCAGAATGAAGTAGGCAACTGAAGCATGGTGGTTGAGCCCAGAGAATCAGGGATGATTGGAGTATTTCCTCCAAATGCAGGTTCAAGGAAAACTTCACCAGCCTCAGTCTCCCCAATAGCAGCAATTATAGGCAAATGCCACCAACCAGAATGGAGTTTTCCACCAGAATTAATATAAGATAAAAAGAAAATGAAAAATGCTATATTAGATCAGCTTTTAAAGCTTCTGAAATTTCTTCAGTGGGAAATACTTCCTAAGAAATTCCAGTTTCACCAATAGATCTTCCCCTTGGAATTTTTACAGCCAACTCTTTATAAAACTTGGCCACCACTTCTATAATTTTCATGAATAGCCAATTGTCTCAACAAGACTTGGAACGGGGTTGGTTTTTCCCCCTTTTCCCCAAGGTAAGATCAGATTAACTACCAATGAATACCTTCACAATCTGTGTATTCTAAACCACTTTTCTGATTTTCCAGCAGAATCAGACAGAGGAACAAATGAGGTCAGAAAAAAATGACTATTTGATTGTGTTATGCTTGAAGACACTTCAGATGGACAATGAAACAGTGACTCCTAAAGGCAGATGAGGGTTATAAGTGGTAAAACAGAAAACTAGCGTTTAAGTGTGATTCCCTGAGGCTTTTGGTCATGTTTTTGACTATGTTTGGTCATGTCATGTCCTTTTCAGTTCTAGGTATGGGGAGTGAAGTTCAGAACCCGGGAGTTGGAGCCATGGGAACCTTGAAGCCCTGATTCCAGGTCAGATGTTGCAACCAGCTCTGCCTGGGAACCCTGTAAAAGTCAGAATCCCAGGACCCAAGTTTTGGGAGGGGAAACACTTTGGATTTAGAACTTGATAAGACTGATGCTATATAGAAACTCAGTTAAGCTGTGAACCTAATTCCAGTCCCCTTTCCAGAGACTTACTGGGGGGGGTGAAAAAGGATATGCTCCCAAAGTGTCTGGGAGTGGGTGGGAGGGGGGGTATGTATATTTGCTTTTGTTATACCTTTGAAGTAAATGTTCCTTTGTAAAAGCTAATCTGACTGCTAATTGGTTAAGCAGAACTGGGATACTCAGACCCCTAAAACTGAGGGAACGTAATCTTTGAGGACTAGAGCCAACCTTAGAGAAAAGAGACTCATTGAAAGTCCCAAAGGTATCAGAGAATCCTGGGGGATGAGTTAAATGTTCATACCTGGACTTCAGGCAATGGGGGCAAGACAGTAATCACTTTTACCCAAATTTGATAACAGAACATTAAATACTACACTAAAGTCCTTTTATAACGTCTCATTAGGGCCCTAGGTCCAGATGATATGTCTGCTGAGTGTCTGTGTGTGTGTGTGTTCAGCTGTGGGATTTCATGAGTTCATAAAGTTCCTGAGTGAGGAACATCCCTCTACCAACATAGATCAGCAACTTCTTTGCAATTTCTATTCTTAGAAAGTTCCCTGGGGCACTGAAATCACAGACAGTAAGTATGAGAGGCAGAATCACCAGATCTTCTCAATTCTTAGGCCAGGTCTCTATCTATGATCCCAGATTGCCTCTTGTCTGGAAATCAAAGAATCAAACTTAAAATTACAGATAACCCAAAAAGTAACTGAATGACACAAAGCAGACATAGACAAGCAATAGAGCATTTTAGCAGCTAAAACATGGATTCAAGAATTGGCACAAAAATCATCAACAAAGACATTTATGTCTGGAAAAGGGTATTATACACACACAATACATGTATACATACTCAAATATAGTAACATATGGTGATAATAACAGACAAGAGATGGATAGCTAATGTTCTACACTGGTATCCATAAAATATTTTAAAAAATAATGATAATGACAACAGAAGAAGGCCTTTAGAACATTACTTAGTTCCCCTAAGACAGAGTTTCCATTTGATAGTTCATATATCCCCTAGGGGTTTGCAACAATGGCCCAAGGTATTCATGCTAAAAATTCTTTAGTGACATCTTAAGTTGTAAATAATTGTGAAATATTATGAATAGTATATGAAATTATCCTAGGAGTCTACAACACATTTTATTTATTGAAAGGAGTTCACTGAACAAAAAACATTGGGAACCACTGCTTTCAGGGGATTCATGGAAAGATATGAACAAAAAGTACGCAAGATGAGAAGGTATATAGTAGGATTTTAATCTATACTGATGAAGTAACCGTTTATACCAATTAAATCACAGATCCATCAAATTATTTAAGTAGGAAACTTAATCACAAATGAAATTAATTTAGGAACTGCCAAAAAATAGCTTAAGTTAGAATCATAGGATGATAGACCTGTAAAGAACGTTAGAAACCATCTTGTCTCATCCTCTCATTTCACACATGAGAAAACAGAGAAAAACTGAGAGAAGGGATGTGACTTGTTGAAAGTAAATGTCCAATTAATGTCAGGTCTAAGACTGGAACTCAGGTCTTCTGACTTCCATTTCATTGCTCTTTCTATTACAACACATCATCCTTGTTGAAAGAATGAAACTTACCTCATTTTGGAAAGAATTTAAGTGAGATAGAAGATCATTGCCATGAACCTCAACAGTACAAACAGATCAATTATTTATATAAAGTGAAGAAACCAAGACTCTTTATTTAATTAGATACTAAGATGGTTTTTCACTCAGGCACAGAATGAAAATAATTCCTTTTTTTTCAGACCCTGAAGAAATATGGGTTAGTTATATATTATTTTTCCTGATAACCAGGTATGGTTAAAAATTTAATTCTTATGACTTCTGTCTCAATTGAAATAAGGATATAAAAACTCATGTTTATCCTAACTCTGTACTGACTTGCCAGGAAAAAGATATAGGTATCAAGTCAACTAATTTCTGTATGTAAGGTATAGAGAGTGATTAATAATGATGATTATTTCTACCATATGTAGATTTCATATTTATGGAAGATCAATCATAAGCTAGGACATGAATAATTGTTTTCTGTAGACTGGCCATTTAAATTATATCTATATATGTAAAAACATGAGAAGAGAAAGAGAAATAAAATGTAGTTTAAGTTCATGTAGTTTAAGATTCCATCAAACTCATCTGTATTGACTTCATTTTTCACCAAATAGGGAAAAGAGAATGTAACTAATGATGTTGAATCTGTAGACTTTGTGTACCAGACTGCAGCTTGTTAAAAGTTAGGGTATCTTGAGGAAATAGAGCTGGATCTGAATTATTCAGAAAGTTATACTTAGATCAAATTGACTTTCTGTTCAATTCGGGCCTAATTCATTAGCCATCCTCAGTGCCTGTTCCAATATATGTACTATATTGAAAAGGAAAAAAGATCAAGTCTCATATATTCACCCTGCCACTTTTGGAAATTTTTCCTGCTCTATGTTGTGCTTATTTGGTTCAGTCAACTCTCCCTTGCTATCTACTGTGACGCTGAAGAAGAAAAACTAACCCAATGCACCTGATTGGGAACATGTTCCCTCCCTATAAAACCCACGACCTTTGCCTGCATCCTGAGTCATTTCCAGTCATCTTGATGAATATCTGGTCACTGAATTCAGGTGACTCCGGAGGAGAAGTGAGACTGGTGACCTTGCACAGCCCTCACTCACTCAAAATAAGTACAAGTCATGTCATCATTTCTCTGGTGACATGGTCTTCTTTGGCAATGAAGGAAAAACACAACAACAATGAACTTTGCCTGACTCAATGAGCTACTCTAGCTTGAAGATTATATTGGAGGTTAAATGACCCACACAGGCTATTCCTAGGGACTTAGCACTCAGAACTCCCATGTAAACTTCTGGGGACTCCAAGGACATGGTGATTCATCATTTGGGCTCACTGCCATGTCCACTTACATGGCAGCCTACTGCAGGGGAACTCAATTAATTGACCTCGAGCCTGGGCCACTGGCTGCCTTTTCCATTTTTTGTATTTATTCTTTCCTAATCTTAGGCAAACAAGTATCTCTCCAGAGATGGACATGTCCAGAATTGGAAGTGACTTGTAAATATGAAAGACCTTGGTTCCATCAGGTTGGAATCAGATGGTAGCAAGAGGAAGAGTCCCCTGTTGGTCTTGTTACAACTATTTTAGCATACTTCGAGAAACTGTCCACCAAAAAAGAGGATTAGCCTAAGCCTAGACATTTTACCAGTGAGTGGGATGGCTCAGGAACCTACTTAAATTAATTACTCAGAGGCCTCTCAAAGTGATGACAGAAAGTTTATTTATTTGATTCTCGAGAAGCAGGACAATCCTATACCAGTTCACCTGGAGTAGGAAAGCTGAAGACAAAGAAAAGGCAGTGATTTATATAGACCCTAACGCAAGTCCTTCCTCCCCCACTGACCATTATCCTCATTAGCTGAGAATATGATCTTACATTCTAGACACGAAATCTAACCAATCCCTTTTGAAATGAAGACATCGAGGAATTATGTAAGTTTTATCCAATCACTGAGACCCTAATACACTACACAGTTTTATATCCTTATGTGGAACTATTCTATTCTAAAAATATTGTAACCTTGAGCCTCTAGGTCTTACCTCACCCCTGGGAGAAGAATTACAATCTTAGAAGTCTTCACTAAACCTATTCCACTCACCAGCAAACATGTAGCAAACATTTTTTGGACAGAGCAGGGCCAAGGTAAAATGTAAAATGCCTAATTAACTGTCCTGCCAAGCAACTTTTCTGCTCTAAGTAAGTTTAAGTCTCATCCTCCCAACAGATTGTAACAGTAGCTTTAATTTACTGAAACTTTTTGTGCATGTCAAATACATGCTTATAAAAGTTCTTTGCTTAGTACTCCTTTTGTGTATAGGAAGTAAATAAATGTCCTATACTTGATTCATATTGAACATGGAGAGTATTTTTAACTCTCCTCATTTGGAGAAATCCTAGACATAAGGGAAAACCCAAGACTTAAGCCTAAACCTAAGCTTTCAACAATTAGTCCCCAGGTCACCAGGATGGGAATTTAATGAGTCAAAGAGTGTAGGGAAATGGAGCCCAATTCCTTTCATTAGTGCAGCTCCCTGCCAAGACTGAGCCTAGAACAAACTACATTTGTGAATTGAGAGTAGAGGGGCTCCTTAGTGGAAAAGGGAGTGGCAGACCCCAGTCCCCTGGGCCTGGAAGTGTTTTGGTTTTTTTTTTTTTCCCAAAATTAGACGGTAATACAGATAGTGGGAGGAGTGATGAAGAATTTGGGTAAATGGGAGTGCAAAGTCTGAAGGAACTATGACTTCCACCCTCCTCCTATCCATCATAGCCAAAAGACCTAATCACTCTGTGCACATATTTCCCCCACAATTCCAAGCTCCATCCTTAGGATATTTTATGTCTTGAGCTTTCCTTTATGTGAGACAAAATAGGTCAAAATTAAGAATCTCAATTAATTTTCATACACTATTGAGTTGTTTCAGCCACGTCTGACTCTTTGTGATCCCATTTCAGGTTTTCTTGGTAGATATGCTGGAGTGGTTCGCCATTTCCTTCTCCAGTTCATTTTACAGATGAAGAAACTGAGGCAAATAGAGTTAAGTGACTTGCTCAGGGTCACACAGCTAGTAAGTATCAGATTTGGCCTCAGGAAAATGACTTCAGGCCTTACACTCTATCCACTGCACCATCTAGCTTCCCTCTTCATGCTGTATGGGTCTGTCAAATTCTTTCTGAAATCCCGCTTCACCCCCAAGTCTCATAACTGCTGTTAAGGAGCAGCATAGGTCTGGAAAAAATAAAAACATTTTTCACTCTTCTCAGCCCTTTAACCCTGACATCGAATCACTCGCCAAATCCCATCAATCTATCCATTCTATAGTTGAGATCTCTCCGTCATCCATCCCCCTCCTTGCCATTTGCCACAGATATTGCATGAGGCAAAGTCTTCATTATCTCTCACCTGGGATATATTCATTTCAATGATTCTCCCATTGTTTACAAGATTTTTGAAGAAATTTTAGAGTGGGTATATGAGCTAGATAATGAAAATTAGTTACATAACCTTAAAGCACTTGGGTAAATGGTGAATGATGAAGAAACTTTATCATTTGACTTGACAATAGTTTATCAGAAAAGTTCCTTTAATATTTCAGTTTTCATATCATATTCATCTTATTCATCAACAAAATACAGTAGAACCTCAGTAGAACACTGGTATCAGGAGGGCAAGGACTTCTGTGAGACTATGAAAGAGATATTACATCACTATAATCTGAACTGAAAGATAACAGAATCTGTAGTCTACTGAGTTACTTTATAATAAGGTTTAAAATTTTTTCTTTTCACAATGAACTAAATAATTAACAAACATTTCAATATGAAAGAACAAGAAAGGACTGCATAAGAAAATGAACTTTTGTTTTATTGTTTTTTTTTTTTTAAAGAAATATACATCCCCATTAGGTTGTAAGCTCCTTGAGGGTAGGGACTATCTTTTTACCTCTTTTTGTATCCTACGAGTTTAGCAGAATGCCTGGCATATCGTGGGTGCTCAATAAATGTTGATTGATTTATCTCTATATTAAATCTAATGATATATAGGAAAAACTGCTCTATTTGTCCCCTTTAAATGAGATAATATTTTTATTTAGCACAGTGCTTGGACCATATTAGATGCTTAATAAATGCTTGTTCTTCTTCTTTCTCCCCTTCTCTTTTATACATCCTTTTTTTTTTGTTCTGTACACTTTAAGACTGGTTTTGGATGTCTTTTTTCATATCTGTCACTACCCACTAACTTATCCACCAGCAAATATATAATGATGATGATGATGGCTAACATTTATATGGTTTCTGCAACAGCCCTGGAAGATAGGTACTATTATTATTTTCGAGAAGAGGAAACTGAGGCAAACAGATGTTAAGTGACTTACCCATAGTCACACAGCTAATAAAGTTTCTGTGGTCAAATCTGAACACAGGTCTTCCTGGCTTCAGGCCAAGTGTCACCTTGCTGCCCCCAGCAAAATAAATCAATACAAAGGTGAAGAATACAGTCTTATGCTACCCTTCTAGACTATCACTTCCCAGTCAAGAAGTGGGATGAATGTTTCATCATTGGTTTTCTGACATCATTGAGTTTATCAGAGCATATGTCTTCCAAAGTCATTTTCCTTCATGTTCTTTTTGTACTTATCACATGAACTGTTCTGCTTTTGCTTACTGAATTTTGTGTCAGGTCACCCACAGGCACACATATTCCAGTGCTTCTCTGAAAGTTATTCTTCACAGACCAGCCACATCATTATTTAGTCTAACTCTGATTTTAAATACAAAGAAAATGCAAAATGAATAGAATCCATAGGTGTAGATCTAACAATATAGAATCATACAATGAAGTTTTGTAATGAGTAAGCAGGAAAATGAAACAAGATAAAACTCTAGCGAGTTGTGAGGCAGCAACCCTAGACGACATTTCTCACTTTTAAACAACTATGTGTGATAAAGTTTACTAAAGGGGATGCTAGGAGAAGAACACGATAAAACCTACTATTTTTCCTGGGCCAAGGGAATGCTGGGGAACTATTGTCCTTCCATTCTCCTTCAATGCAAGTGTCTTCCCTATGAGATTACCTACAGCTTTCCCTAGATACACCTTGTCTGCACATAATTGCTTGTTATCTCCCCATTAGAATGTGAGTTCTTTGACTGCAGGGACTATTTTTGCCTTTCTTTATATCCCTGGCAGTACAGTGTTTGGCACAAAGGAAGTATTTAAAATGACTTGGTTTATTTTTTGGCTTGGGATTCTAAGTTATCTATTCCTCTTTGTCCCTACATTCTCACCTCCTACTCACCTCTTGAGCCTTTGCAATCTGCCTTCTATCCCCATAACTCCAGCGAAAAGGTTCTCCCCAAAATCACCAATGTCTTCGTTAATGCCTGAGTCTTAGTCATTAGAAGCAGCCCCAACACCAGCACTCCCTTAGTTCAGACTCAATGTCAAGACAAAGTGAACCACTCATGAATCATTGAGTAATTAACAAAGAGGTTTACTTAACCCTAACAAAATAGGAATATGCAAATGAAAATACACTTAGTTTCTCTTTTCTCAGTTCCTCCTAGTCTCCATATGGAAATGTGTCTGGTCCGCAGGGTGGGGTAGCAGGATGGGATGGTAACTCTCTTGGTCTTCAGAAATCGACTAGGTCAAAGGAGCCCAGACTGTGTGTGGGTGGAAAACGAATACCAGTTGCAGGAAGAAAGGAGGAAACGTGAGCCTAACTCATGTTGGAGTGAAATGCTAATAGATATTCATCCTACCATAAACTGATTTTTACAGTCCTCATCTTTCTTGAAATTTTGGTAGCAGTTGACAGCAAATCAGCCCCTCTTTTAAAATACTTTCTTCTTTTTGGGTTTTGGTTATGTTGCTCTGTCATAATTCTGTTTCTACCTGTTGGACCAATCCCTCTAACCCTCCCCTCATCCACAAGAAGGCCCCAGGGTTCTGTCCAAAACCTAGGCATCATCTTTTAAGTCTTACTTCTTGCTTACTCTTGTCTCCAAGTAGTAGCTATGTATTGTTGATTCTTCCTTCTCAGCACTTCTCATATCTATCTCCTTTTTCCTACTGTATGTAAGGTGAATTTTAGTGTAAGGCAGATTTTAGTGTGTGTAAAGTAAATCTGTGTTATTATTTCTTAGAGTTCAGTTTCCCAGGTTCCATAGTCATAACAATCTCTTGTTCCCAAGTATTAGATATGAGTTCCCACAATTATGGTTGAAAACATCTCCACCACACTTATGCAGTTATATGATGATAAATAATATGAACACCCAATGCAGCTGCACAGTGAGATACAGGGATGAGGTGATGCAAACTGGTGAGGTTATTGCTGGCAATATGCCTTTTTTGTCTGCTGCCCTATAAAGCAGGTGAGCATTAGTTAGTGAATGGGGAACCTTAGGGTTGAATGTACAAGCTGGAATGCTGTGTGTGTCTCAACTGACCCCCAGTGAGGCTTGAGGGGATTTAGGGGAAGCACAAGTGGTTCTTGTCTTGATTGACCCCATTGAGACACCACCCCCTGCAAGATGTGGTGATTAGGGAGTGCTGTAGGAGCTGTTCTCCCATTGTCAACAATCCACTTCTGAGAAAACTAGACTAGAATAAACTAAAGTATTAACCCCTTCTTGGTGCCTTTCCTGTCTGACTAAATCAAGAGTGAACCTGTGTAAGATAGATTGATAGATAGATGATTGATAGATAGATAAATAGATAATAACTTGTCTTAACCCCTTCTTAGTGTCTTTCCTGTCTGACCAAATCAAGAGTGAACCTGTGTTAACAGGCTTCCTGTGTGTTGTTTATCTGTCTTATATCTACTCAAACCACAATTACTCTAGTCATCTCTTCTCACATTGAATATTATAAAAGGCTCCTGATTGGTCTTCTAGTATTTATTCTTTCTTCCTGTACAATTCATCTTCCACATGGTTGCCAAAATCAGTCAATCAACTGATCAGTTAATAAACATTAAGAACCTACTATGTGCCAGGCACAAATCAAACCATGTCACTCTCCTACTAAAAAATCTTTAGTGATTCACCCTTACCTTTAGGATGAAAAACAAGCTCACGTGTTTGGCATTTAAAGACCTGCACATGGTGGCTCCACCCTATCTTTCCAGGTTCACAAATGATTCTTCCTCGTACCTTGGGTGTTCTGGGCAATCTGGCCTGTTTGCTGTTTTCTGCGTAGGCTCCCCACCCTGCCTGTATTCCTTTTCCTCATTACTTTTGACTCCCTACTACAAGGCTCAACTCAAGGGCAAATTACAATAAGTCTTTCCTGATTCTTCCAGTTGTAATTGCTTCCCATAAATACATGCCTCTAAAAGCTTTTTCAGCTCCAAATTGACATTCTTGTGCCTCATTACCCTCTTTTATAAATAAGAAAACTGGTTCAGAGATCTGAGGATTACAATCTTAAATTTACGACTAGAAGTCTGCTAGTCCACCCCATCATCTCACAATGTAACAATGAAAGGGAATCATTTTGTATCACTATAATCTGAACTGAAGGATAACTGAATTTGTTGTTTGTTATTTTGTTATTTAATTTTTTTCTTTTCACTGTGAACTTAATGATCAACAAACATTTCAATAAGCAAAGAATAAGAAAGGATTGTTTAAGAAACTCAACTTAAATTACATTGGTTTTTTAAATATATATCTCCACATTAAATTTAACATATAAGAAAAGTGCTCTATTTGTCCCCATCAAATGACATATTTTCAAAGTGTATACATAGCACAGTACTCAGAACATATTAGGTGCTTAATATATGTTTGTTCCTCTTCCTCCCTGGCCCCCTTCTGAAAGAGCTATCATAAGGGATACATTAAGGTTAAACCATTTACATTCCTATATAAGAACGTGATACCTATAACACCTAAGAATTTTATCATTATACATAGAGGGCATTTGCGTGAGTTGAATATGATGGGATAATATAAAAAAATAAAATTTAAGGAGTACGGAAGAGGGATGTACTGGGAGAAGGGGAAAGAGAGAGATAGAATGGAGTAAATTATCTCACATAAAAAAGGCATGAATGATCTTTTACAGTAGAGAGGAAGATGGAGGAGTCAGAGAGAAGTGCTTGAACTTTACTCTCATCAAAATTGGCTCAAAGAGGAGAAAACATATGCACTCAGTTGGGTGCAGAAATCTATCTTACCCTATAGGAAAGTAGGAAGGAAGGAGATAAGAGAAGGGAGGAGGGGCTCAGAGAAGGGAAGGAGGATTGGGGGAGGTGGTAGTAAGAGGAAAACAGGGTGTCCTTTTGAGGACAGACAGGGTAAAAGAGTAGAGAAAGATAAATAAATAAAAACAGGAAGGGAGGAAACAGACTAATCAAAACTTTGAAAAAAATTTACAGCAAGTTTCTCTGATAAAGGTTGCATTTTTCAAATACATAGAGAACTATGGATTTTGTCCAGCAGGAAGTGATATAAGGAGAAATTCTGTTTAAAATAATTGCAGATAATATAAAATACTTGGGAGTCTACCTACCAAGATAAACCCAGGAACCATATGAACATGATTACAAAATTGTTTTACACAAATATGATCAGATCCAACAACTGGAGAAATATTAATTGCTCATGGGTAGACTAAGTCAATACAATAAAAATGATAATTCTACCTAATTAATTTACTTATTCAGTGCTATACCAATAAAGTTAACAAAAAATATTTTTAGAGCTAGAAAAATAACAACAAAATTCATCTGGAAGAACAAAAGGTCAAGAATATCAAAGTGGTCAACAAAAAAAATGTGAAGGAAGACAGATCTCAAACTGTATTACAAAGTGGTAATCATCAAAACAATATGGTATTGGCTGAGAAATGGTGGTAGATCTGTGGAACAGATTAGGTACACAATTTACAGTAGTAAATGACCACAGTAATCTAGTGTTTGATAAACACAAAGATTCAAGATTTGGGGACAAGAATTCACTATGTGACAAAAGTTGCTGGGAAAATTGGTAAACAGTTTGGCAGAAAGTAGGTACAGACCAACATTTCACACTATCTACCAAGATAAAGTCAAGATGGATATATGATTTAGATATAAAGGATGTTATCATAAGCAAATTAGGGGAGCATGGAATATTTTACTTGTCTAATCTATGAATAAGGGAAGAATTTATGACAAGCAAGAGTTAGAGTACATTATGAGATGTAAAATAGATAATTTTGATTCCATTAAATTAAAAAGGGTTTGCACAAACAAAATCAATGTAGCCAAGATTAGGAAGGAAAGCAGGAAACTTGGGAAAAAATTTACAGCAAGTTTCTCTGATAAAAGCCTCATTTCTCAAATATATAGAGAACTGAGTTAAATGTATCAGAATACAAGTCATTCTTCAATTGATAAATGGTTGAAGTATATTAACAGGCAGTTTGAAGACAAAGAAATCAAAGCTATCTATAGTCATATGAAAAAAATGCCCTAAATCACTACTGATTAAAGAAATGTAAATTAAAAGAACTCTGAGGTACCACCTCACACATATTAAAGTGGCTAACATCACAGAAAAGGAAAATGACAATTTTGGAAGGGATGTAGAAAAATTGGGATACTAATGCACTGTTGGTAGATTTGTGAACTGATTCAACCATTCTGGAGAGCAATTTGGAATGATGTCCAAAGTTCTATAAAATTGTACGTACCCTTTGCCCCAGCATTACCCCTACTAGATCTGTAATCCAAAGAGATTTTTTAAAAAAGGAAAAGGACCTATATGTATAAAAATGGTTATACTAGTTCTTTTTGTGGTAGAAAAGAACTGGAAGTTAAAGTGATGCCCACCAATCGAGGAATGGCTGAACAAATTGTAGTATATGATTATGATGGAATACTATTGGGCTATATGAAATGACAATCCAGATGCTGTGAGAAAAACCTGGGGAGAGGTGCATGAACTGATGCAAAGTGCAGTAAGAACCAGGAGAATATTGTATGCAGTAACAGCAATATTATACAATGATCAACTGTGAATGACTTAGCTATTCTCAGCAATCCAATGATCCAAAGCCCTTACAATGAAAAATTCTATCCACTTCCAGAGAAAGAAATGATAAAGTTTAAAGGAAGATTGAAGTGTACTTTTTTAAAACTTTCTTGTTTTTTTAGTCTGTGTTTTCTTTTGCAGCATAGCTAACATGGAAATACGTGGCATGACCACACATCTATAATTTATATCAAATTGCTTGCCTTCTCAAGGAGGGAGTAAAGGGAGAAGAGAGAGCGAATTTCTCAAATTTTTTAAAAAAGAATGTTAAAAACTTCATTTACATGTGATTGAGAAAAAAATAAAAATAAAAATATTAAAGTACAGTAATATATCAGGCTCCTTGTAGCCCTAGGATTATCCCTGCTAGAAGTCACTTTTGCCTGAAATATCCTGATAACTGGAGCTAAAATGCAAAGAGATTGCTACTATTGTTGGGTTTCTTTTTCCATGGGAGTGCTGTTTTCTTAGTCTCAGAAATCACACTAGCTCCGCACTGCAGTAAAAAATGAAACTTAGAGGTGGCGTTTCCTGCTTCCAGCTGAGCCTGTGACAAGGCAGACTTTGGCACTAGGAGTCCCGTCTTCTCACCCTGGTGCTTTCCTAGGTGTCTCGGGCCTTCTACCTCGGCAATATCCTTCCCTAGGCTGGTCCCCTTCTGCTGTTGGTGAGCTACTTCTAGAGCCCTTCATTTTGGAAAAAGGCTTAAGGCCCTAGACCCCCTGGCCTGGCTTCATGCCCCTCCTGGCAGTACTGCTGATTCTTAGGACTAGCACTAGGTCCAACCTCTCCCAGCTGGGTCCAGGCTCCAGGGCTTCTCCCTCCTTGCACCCCCTTTTCAACTCCCTTTTGTTCCCTTATCAGAATGGGCAGGGACTGTCCTGTTTGCATGTACTTGTATCCCCTGGGCTCAGCCCGGTGCTGGCCATAAGAGCTTATCAAATGATTTTTGCCTTGTTGCCTTGCCTTTCCTAGGTCCTATTGTTCAGGAACCTTCCCTTTCCCCCTTACCAGCAGGGCTTTAGGGTTTGCCAGATTAAACTTAATTCCTCGCAAGCTGGGTAAGGTAACCGAACCGTCCAACTGCCAGCCTAGCCGGGAGATCCACCAGGGGGAGTTCTGCAGGACCTGCTTCTCTTAACACAAAGTGAGAGGCGGTGTCGGGGCACCCGCACGTGAGGAAATGACCTCTGCCAGCGAAGGCCGGGCCTCTCCGGGGGCAGGGTTTATCAGAGGCCCACCCTGGGCCAGGGCTGCCCGGGCTCGGCAGGCCCCGGGGCCGGCTCTCCGGAGGCTACACTATCCCGGATTCTTACCCCCCCCTTACACACTTAGACGCGCCAAGGAGGGCATTTTTGACTGTAAAATTGTGAGTAGACTCCCGCTTTGCTGGGGAGCGGGGCAGGTAAGAAATGGCCCGGAAGTGGGAAGGAGAAAAAAAGGAATGCCTGCTAAAGGAAAAAAAAAGAGAGGTTTAAAACAAAAATACCGGGCTTTCGCGAGCAAAGTTCGGAGGAAAGAAGACAGGCCTGCTTTAAGCTTCTCTAGACTGACGTCTCACAACAGACATCAAGGATGAGGTCAGAAAATGACGCGAGTGGGACCCCAGGGGCAGGAGGCCCCTATGCACGCATGTGCGTGCATGTCTGCGTGAACACCGTCGGCTTTGCAGGGGGTCCTCCAGACAGCGACTCCCGCCGGCTCTTCCGGCCCGGCCTGGGGGAACCCAGGAACCCAGGAACCCCAGCAGCCGCATCAGACACGCGAGAAGGATTCGGCCGGAGGGGGAGGAGGAGGGAAATGACGCGCGGGAGGGGGCGTGGCGCCGTGGAGGGCGGGGCCTCCGGGCTCTCCGCCCCCTCTCCTCACCACACGCTCTCGCTTCCGCCCCGCGCGGCTGCCGGGGAGGCCATGGGAGCCAAAGGGCGAGCGCCCTGGAGGAGCTCGGAAGAAGAGAGGGGAGGCGCGAGTGTGGGAGAGCCGGGGAAATTCCCCGGGCGGGGCGGGGCGGGGCGGGGGCGGGCTCTGCCGGTCAGCTGAGCGCCTCGGGGCGGGGCCCGGGGCTCCACAACAAACGCCGCTCCGCCGGCTCGCCGGCTCTTCCCCGGCACCCTCGCCTGCCCGCAGGCCCGGTGGGCGGTGTTTCTGCTCGGCACCCACCCCCTGGCCGCCTGGGATGTAGCCGCGGAAGCTGTGACCCGGCGGAGCAGCACGACTGGCTAAGTCCACGCCGGTAAGCCGAGGGGAGCGGGGCCACCCGTCCACTGCCCAGAAGCAGGACCCGGCCGGCGCTGGCGCCGTCGGGGCGCGGGGGCGAAGGCCTCGGAGGGGCGGGAGGAGCCGGGGGGCTGCCGTCCTAGGTCTAGGGTGCGGATCTCGTCCGCCGCTTCCTGCGGCGTGACCTTGGCTTTGTCATTTCCCCTGCTGCGCCTCCGAGTCTTCCCGTGTACTGGGAGGGGCGACCCTAGGTGACAGGTGCGCTCAGGAAATCGAAAGCCCCGGTGGCCGCGGGGCGGGGGCGGGTGCCGGCTCCCCGAGGGAGGGAGCCGGACTGTGCCGGTGAGGTGCTCCTGCGCCCGCGCTCCGAGGTCGGGACCGAGCCCGGCGGGCCAGGCCGTGGAAGGGGACCAGGGCCCCGCCCGAGGCCGTGCTGGCCGCCGCCCCGCGGGGCTGTGCCCGCTCACGGGCACGCTTCGGCCAGCCCCGAGAAACGATGCTCCCGTGGGAGCCCCCGGGGACAAAGACGTGGCCCCGGGAAAGGGAGCTCCTGCGGACGTCTCCCTGACCCCAGGAGAGGAGCCCTGGCCCCTGGCCCCGAGGGGCTGTGGGAGGGATGCCGGGAGAAGGGCCTTCACCCCACCTGAAGCTTAAAGAGCCGGCTTCGGGGGTGCTCCACCACCTGTCTGTAAATGGGGGTTCGTGCGTTCTGCCTTACTAAAGATCCGTCAGGAGCAGAGTAGTGAGTGTTAAAGGTCAAGTGGTGCCGATTGGGGTGACTAGAAGGCCGCCTTTCAGAGCCAGGGCCCCCTGGGGTGGAGAGTGAGAGAGAACCTCAAACTTGAAAGCCGGGCCTGTCTGCAAGTCACTGTCCAGTTTGGATGGTACTGGAAAGTTCTAGCTGGGATGGTCAAGATCAGGCTCCTGTCACGAGCCTGAATAAACAAATGAACTTTAAAAAAATGTGCAGCTCAGAAAACAATAATGGTATTCATTTCTCCTGTGAAGAGTCTGTGGTGTTTCTCTGCTACCACTTTTGGTAAAATTATAAGAAAAGAATTTCCTTTTCAGGCCCTAAGTTTAAAGAATTTATGACTGACTAAATGAACCCAGTTAAATACAAAAATGAACAACTTGGGCCTTTATTAATGTGCTAGGCACTGTGCTATGTGCTGGGAATGCTAAGGTGAAAAATTGAAACGAGCTTATATTCGATCCCAGGCCACAACATGCCTATGCCTGTATTTTATATGGGGGCATTAATCTTTTGCCAGACATAAAAGTGATGCTCCTCTGGAACCCTTAGAGAATAAAGAAATACCTCATGTCACTCAGAGACTATCTATCTTTCTATTAACAAATTTGTCCATATATTTTATCTCTCTGAGTGTATATTTTACATACTTATATGTATGTGTGTATCCACATAAACACACAAGATATCCCAAAAGTCTTAGTACATTAAATTTTAATAGCTTAGAACCTGCACTGAGATTTTAGAACACCTGATACACAATATATTTTGCACATATATGCAAAATAAATATTTGCAAATTAAATATAAATTAATTGGGAGGAGGGGCAGGGAGGAAAGATATTAGCAATGAAACTATGGAAAGGGCCTTGTGTAGTAGTCGGCACATGGTAAGATGGAAAGACATGGAGTCAGAGAACCCTAGTTGGAATCCTGGCTGTTATTTACAGTTGATACCAGGTGATCTTGAACAAGTCTCTTAAACTCTTTAGACCTCAGTTTCCAAATCTGTAAAAGGAGAGGGTTAGATTAAATAGTCTCTAAGGTCCTTCTAGCTCTGAATCTATGATCACTGGGGATGGCACCTAAACTAAGATTTGAAAGAGATTCTGAGGCAAAGGTGAGGAATTAGTACATTCCAGGGATGGAGGTCAAACTGTACAAAATTCTTAAAGGGAGAGATGCAAAGTCCTGGTTGAGGAAAAACAAGAAAGTCAGTTTGATTGGACCATAGAGTTTGTAAAAGAAAGTAATATATATAAGCCTAGAAGGTAGGTTGGATCCAGAGGAACTTATATTTGGTTCTGGAGGTGATAGAGAGTCACTGAAGTTTTCTGAGCAGAGGAGGGACATGCCTCAGGACAATCCTCTGATAGTTTAAGTTCCAGAGTGGAACAAAATGAACAGTTGCAGGTGATTCAGAAGCTAACACAAGATTTACTGAGCACTGCTCCGCTCACTTGTCTAATTTGCCTCTTGTGGTTAACCAAGCATTAGAGAGCTTCTGGAGCTCTTTTTGGCTGCTTTGTACTTAAGTCATCATTTTGTCATCATAATGTCATTTTGACCCAACCAGGCATGTGAGGTAGTCTCAACATCTTTTAAGGAAAAGTGAAATTACATAGAGGCAGGAGTTAGTGTGAAAGTTGAGAAGTGGAGTGGAAAAAGTAGAAACTTGAGGCAGAGAGGAAAATGAGGAGGCAGTTTCGGTTGTCCAGCCAGGATGTGATAAAGGATGAACCAGAGTATAGACCACCTGAATAAAGAGAAGGGGATGGATGTGAGAGATGTGGTGGTAGACTAGACAAGACTTGGCAGCTGATTTATTGGATACATTCAAGACACTGCTAGGTGCTGTGGAAAAAAGAAAAACAAAGCCATTTGGTTTTGCCCCCAATAAGCTGACTTTTTAGGGGGAACAGCACCAGTGAAGATAACTTATTACCAAGTAATTCTTTTTTTGAGAGAGAAGCAATAACAACTTGATTCCTTGAAAGATGTTTGTATGTCAAGCTCCTATCCAACCATCGCCCCTCCCCATTAAGAAGATACTTCTACCAGTGGAATGCTAGTTGCCTCTCCCCTTCCCTCCTCCCCCAAAAAAACCTCTTCTGACTTGTGGCCTTAAGCAACCTATAGGTTCTTTGAAATTAATAAAGTAATAATATTAATTTCTTCTTACATCACAGTGGAAATAAGAATACATATATTTGACTTTTTGAAAAATTCTGGAGTGTTTACCACATAGTAGCCAGAAGAAAAACTGATGATAATCTTGATTTCTCTTTAATAATAGCTCCTTATTTGGGGTCCCTGGTTCCAGCTTGCCCCATTCCAAACCATCTTCTACCCAAGTGATATTCCTAAAACCTAGGTGTGACTGGGTAGCTGCTCTGCTCAGAGATCTCCAGTGGTCCCCCTCTGGCTCTAGAATAAAATCCAAACTCCTGTTATTTCCCAGTCAGGATCCAGCCTGCCTTTCCATACTTGTTCCATATTACTTTGGGAGAACTGCATCTCAGTCAAATGGAACTGCTTGCTTTTACGCATGATATTCCATCTCCTACCTCCACACCTTTGTTACTATATGCCCAGCATATCCTATCTCACCTCAGTCTCTTAGCATCTCTGACTCCCTTCAGTTTTCGGCTCCAGGGCCATCTTTTGCATCAAGCCTGTTAGCCCTTAGGTGCTATTCCTCCCATAAATTTGGTTTTACTGAGTATATATTTTTTATTCAGTTATCTATCTTTCCCTCCTCCCCAATAGGATGTAGACCCCCTTGAGCAGGACTACTTCATTATTGAATTTGTATATTCTTGTCTGGCACAATGCCTGCCATGTAGTAGAAGATATTTAATAAATTCTTTTAAGAATCTCAAAGTAACTGATAAAATGCTAATTAAGCTTCTGCATGGGTTACGGAAGAGATGGTCTGACACTGTGGCTAGAAAACTTACCTCAGAGCCAGGAAGATGTTAGTTAAAGTCCTTGTTAAGTCACTTAACCTTTCAGTGCTCTGAACCAGAGCAAACTCATAGCCTACAAAACCCCCACTTAAAATGTAATTGGGAAATGTTTTAAAAAAATTAAAATATAGAACATATAGTATAAAATATAGTAGAACATAATCTGTGGTTTTCTAAGTCAGTATGTGGACTCAGGGAGCTTATTTCAGTAGAGTTGAATACCACCGGTCTAGACAATTCTCTAAGAGTTAAGTGACAGAAAGGGAGCTGACTTGCATTGGTAGAGGAATCCTCCAGTCCTCCATCCAGGAGGTTCCTAGTCTAGACCCTGTCCCTATCCTGATGCTTCAGTACATTGTTTAGTCATTCATTATATGCACCTACCATAGGAAAAATAAGAGACCAGATCATGATGGATTAGAGGACTGGCCTTAGAGTCAGGAAAACCAGGATTCAAGTCCTGCCTCCAACAGGCTTGCTGTATGTCCACAGGCAAATCACTTAAACTTTGAGGCAGCTCTCTAAAACTGTTAAGTTACAGACAAGGATTTGCATCAGTGGAAGGAGTTTCTACATATTAGAGTTCTCTACTGAGATGAATTCACAAATATATACCAAAATAATATTAAATAAAAAGTAAATGTTCTCTCTCCTAATTGAAGATGACTGCTTTTGACCTCCTGACATGCCTTGAGCTGTTTTTCTAAGAGTGGTGATGGATTCAGTTAAATTGAACAAACATTGAAGTACCTACTGTGTTCTTTCATGTTGTCCCCCCTTGTGACTAAGGTCCTGCAATTTGTAAGAAGATTGACTGGGCTTAAAGCTGCTTTTTGATTATGGATTTAGCATTAAAAAATTTTTTTATTATAATCACTTAATACAATAATTAATTTTATATTACTTATATATGTATTATATATAATTTATATTATCTATGTTTTATTGTGTTTTTATTTTGTTAATATTTCCCAATTAAATTTTAATCTGGTTTCACAGGCACTAGGGGGTGTTGTGACCCCATGCAGCTTCAGGTGTTTGACACTTGTGTTTTAGAGGAGGGAAATAGGAATAGGATGTAGAAGTCACAAAAAGTTAGATTTCATCTCAGTATGAAGATCTTGCTGACAGGTAGAACTGTGCGGCAGTGAGCTCATTATCACCAGAGGTATTTAAATGTAGTCTAGATGATAATTTCTGAGGATACTATAGAAGGGGGTTTGGGCTTAGGTAGGAATTTGGACTCTGAACTTTAAAAACTTCAAATGTTTTGTTTGAATACCTCTAGGAGTTATTCCCACTGACTTCATGTTGATGAAATCTTTTAAAATTGTGTACTCGAGTAAATTAACCTTTAAATGTCATTTTACTGAAGACTGTTAAGCTAAAGTTGAATTAGTAACAAAACTAGACCATTGTCCTGTTGTGGTGGGAAAAGTGTTATGTGAACTTGAAGGCAAGAAACCTGGGTTCATTTATGGGCACTGACACCTCTGTGACCTCTGGGAAGTCACTTCTCTCTGTGCCTTAGTTTCCTCATCCATAAAATGAGGATAATAATATTTCACTACCTACCTCAAAGACTTGTAAAGAAAATAACTTTATAAACCTTGAAACAGTATATAAATACGAACTGTTGCTATTAGAGCTATAGATGAAGTGGTACTCTTGTGTCTGCAAACTTTTAAAATGTAAAGATTTATTCTCTATCATCAGTTGCCCAAATGAAGCAGTTCTTGAGACACTTGCCAAATATTCATATTTTAAGTTCTGTTTTAGCTAGTATTCTACTAACCAACACTACTGTATTGATTGGTAGTAGGTACTTGTTATTATGATGAATTTGAAACATTGCAAAAACCTGAAAGACCTTGTTTTATGTTGTGTTCAAATTCTTTGAAAATTAGTTTGTAAATCACCGTGCCTTCCTTGTCTTTAAGATGAGGGAATTGGTCTAAATCTGGGGCTTTTAACCTGGGGTACATGAACTTGTTTAAATTTTTTAATAACTGTATCTTATAAATGGTTTTCTTTGTAATCCTCTTTATTTTAGTTTATGCATTTTAAAAACACTCTTCTGAGAAGGGTTCATAAGCTCCCTCTGGGGTCCAGAGGCCCCAGGTCACCAAAAAAAGTTTGAGTCGCTGAACTAGGTGGTGATTTTAAGGTTTTTTTTGGTTTTAAATCCTACTAACTGAATTAACACTCCATTAACCAGAATATTTAACTATGTAAAACCCCATTCCTTGAGGTTCTTTAAAAAGGTTACTGTGTTCCTATTAGAGAAAGAAAGCAAAGGGCAAGGCAACTCTAGTGGATCACAGTAGACAGGACACTGAATTTAGAGTCAGGAACACCCAGGTTCAGCACCTGTCTCCTTGACAGCTGTGTAATCCCAGGAAAGTCCCTTAACCTCTGTGATGCTGTTTCCTCACTGGTAACATGATAATAGTACTTGCCTCCAAAGGTTTTTCCAAGGATCTAGTGAGATAATATACGTGCCACATTTTGCAAACATTTAAAGTCTTATAAACATTACTTATCTTAGGGATGCCTGTCATAGAACTTTGTGTTTGTCCTTTGTTTTCGAGGAAGACCGTGCCATCAGAGAAATGATGACATGACTTGCACTTGACTTTGTTTCGAGGGAGGGAGGGCTGTGCAGGGTCACCAGCCTCACTTTCTCCTTGTGAGCCATCTGAATCCAATGACCAGTATTCATCAGGATGACTAGAGATGACCCAGGATGCACTGGGGCACCTTGTGCTAAAATGAACGTCTGTCTAATCTAACCCCTTCATTTTACAGGTGAGGCAGCTGAGGCCCTAGATTACTTTATATGGTCATAGGAAATTAGTCAGTGGCAGAGCTAAGACCCAAAATTCGTTCCCCAGTTTTCTACCTCACCAACCAGTGTACTTTTCATTAGGCCATGTTGTGTCCCTAAATATAACTACTATACCTTATTTTGAACTCTCATCTAAACCTGAGCAATCTGGAATAGATGAAAGCACAGACTTTTAAAAAGAATTTAAACTTTAACCTAGTTGCACCCAGAAGGAACAGGAAGATTGAGCAAAGTCAGGATGGGGAGGAGGTTTTTTTTCCTAAATTTTTTCTGGGATAGTGGTGGGGATTGAAAACTTGAAGGGAGGGGAGGATTGATCTTCCACATGCAGAGTTTTAGTCAGTACGCCAGCCTCCAAGGAAGAAGAGTCTTAGAAAACACTGTCTCTCTACTGCTTCTTCCACTCTCAGAACTAGACTTCCATTTGTTTTTACCCTGTCATCCCAGCACCTTTCCTACCCTTCTGCTTTCAAGGTTGTTTGCTCAGCTTTCATGATTATTAAAACTCTCTCCAGAGCCACTGGTCTTGAATATCTTGAATCTATTCAGTCTTTTGACACTGAATGGGGGAGGACATAGAAGTAGTTAGGATGGAGCTGAAAAAGTGGATGGGTGACATCTTAGAAAGGGTATAAGTGGCATGGGGCAGGAGTGCTAAGTCCAAAGTATAAAGGTCCGCAATAATCCAGGAGATTTAAACATCTACATATTACCAAATGTTAATTTCTTGATCATTTTCCCCTTAGCTGTTTGCCTGCTTTATCAGTAGTTGCTCAACCTTGGTCTCCAAAACAAACTAAAATAATCTTTTTTTTTTTTAAAGAGAGAGAAACCTGAAGACTGAGCAAATGGTTTATAGAAAGGCAGAGAATGTTTCTTGGAGGAAGTTGCATCTGAGTTGGGTATCAGTAGAAGAAAGCTTTAATGAAAACAGATGTTTATTATTTATAGTCTAAGAAAATGAGTTATAGATCATTTAAATTAATTGCTCCACAATTTGCTATTAACACCTGTGGATATTCCACAAGAGAATCTAGACTAATTTGAAAAGAATTATGGTTTTGGTTTTTTGTTTTTATCCAAGAGAATAGGAGAGGCCAGTAAATAAAGCTGGGGAAAACTCCAATACATTCATCTAGTCACTTTGATAAATCTACAAAATATGTAAACAATACATGTATAAAACTTTCAAGTTAGTGAAATTCCATTGAGACATCTGTACCTTGTCCTTAAGAAATAGTTTCATCTTTTAAATCTGTTTTTCTCCCTATTCTGTAGCTTGTTGAAGGCTTAGGCATGCAATGGTATCTTTACAGAAGGAAGACAGAACTTAAACCAAAGAAGCTAAACTATCACAAGAAGGTATAAGTTGGAGGCACATAAATTATGGATCTGGATGGTAAAACTTGGTTTGGTAATGTTTGCTAACATCCAGATATGAGGATTTAAAATTTTAATACATGCTGTTGGAAGCTATACTGATGTAGTAATTATGGTTTCTCATATTTGCTTCCTAATGCTGTGTCTACCCTGGTGGTTCCTATTTCCTTTTCCTGCCCCACCTTACCCCAGTGTACAAAGTATGGAACTTCCTTTATCTTGTTAAAAAGAAGATTAACAGGCTTTTAAAGACCATTAGCATGTAATATGGCTTTCTCTCTGATCTCAGAAGAAGTGAAAATGTCTTGAAGAAAGGAGAGTTTTTGAAAAAAAAAATAACTACCCTCTAAAGCATTTTATGTTAGGGAATATATATTGAGATTTTTCTGTATTTGTGGGGAATTTTAGACTCTAACCCTTGAATATGGAAAGAAGAACCTGTATTTTTGTAATATGATTGTCTTATAGGAACTGGTACAATGTCCCGCCAACTGAGTGACGCAGCTGAAAATGGGGATTGTTCCAAGGGAAGCACTGGAAATGGACCTCAGAATCTGGCTCCTCCAGACCTGGATACATTCACTCCAGAGGAGATGCTGAAACAGATGAAGGAGCTCCTTATTGAGAACCACCAATTGAAAGGTGAAAGATAATTGGCCTCTGAATCTCTCTTTATTTCTCATGTTACCCTGTGATCTTTGTGAACTATAATCTCATTGTAAAGGCCTAGGAATTGGATTTTCTTATAGTCTACTTTCTCTCTGTTTCCCTGGGGAGAAATGTCTCTAGAATTTGACTTCTGACAAGACTAAGCCTCTCTGTGTTGTTTAGCGTTTGCACATAGGTTAGGATCGAGTATTAATCTGTAGCACATTTGAAAAAAAAATTTAAAGCAAAAGGCATTCTAAATAAATGCTGTCTTTTTAAGGAAAAAAAATGGGTCTGTATTATCTCTATTCTAAGGATCCATTCTAGGACTCCTGAACCAATTCTTAGTCTACTGTAGAATATCTCATATTCATGGTGGGGCTCCATCATTTAGTGTTCCTGAAACTGAACACTGAAATAGTCCTGTCCCACCCTTTTTTACCAGGTTATTAAGCCTTTTTCTTGCTTTCCCTTGAGCCTAAGTTGAGCTTTTATATCCAAGTAACAGAGTTATCTGTGGAGAAAATTAATTGGGTGACTTTTTTCTTCAAATTCCTATATTGGTCCACTTCTCTGATCAGCTCATACCCTCACTTGTATACAGAGGCTATGAAGCTAAACAACCAAACTATGAAGGGACGGTTTGAAGAGCTTTCAGCCTGGACAGAAAAGCAAAAGGAGGAGCGTCAGTGTTTTGAGTTGAAGTTCAAAGAAGTCAAGGAGAGCTTGTTATCTTTGAGTAATGAAAATGAAAATCTGAGAGCAGAAATTGAAAATCTTAAAGGGAAAAAGGAAAGGTCTTTTGAGGTAAGCAAAATATATTCATATTTTTAAAAAAATTCACTGTAACACAATCTGACCTGTACTGTAATGGACTAAAATCTTTGATCATTCTGGTTGTGCTGAAGTTAACTTTTGTATTGTTTATGCAGAAAAGTTTTCCTGAGGAAATTTATGTCATAAACAAGATAATGGGGAACATATTTAACTTCTTTTAGGGAATGTTGCTTGTACCATTTACAAATGACAAGACAGGCCTCCAGGCCTCTGGTCCTTGTAGCCTCCCCAGGAGGCTGGTCCATGGCTTGAAGTCTCCAGTTCTGAGCTGTAGTAAGGCTAAAGCGGATCACAAAGGGCATCCTCACCAAGTTTAGCATGTCCAAGGAAGGGTAAAACAGCCCAGGTTAGAAATGAAGCCAGTCAGAACAACAGTTGAGGTCAGGCTTGTGGGTGGCCATTATATATCCAGACTGGGAGAGCTAGGGAAGACCCAATTTCTCAAAAATGAACAAACCAAAAAACAACCACATGTTTCTATTCTATCTAGGATGTTCAGGACTCCCTCTCTTTGGTAACAGAAGCATGTCTTTGGAAATCACATGACAGTATTTTTAAAAATTAGATTTTCTTGTTTATTCATATTATCCTATCTACATAAGTCAAAACTTGAAGGTTATTTTCTTAGTTTTCAAAAAATGGTTTAAAAGCTTTTTTGAAATGCCATTTAATATCCATTAATTAATCTTAATAAGCTAACCTTACTAAAGCACAAATAGCCCAAAGAACCTGAAGAAAAAAATTTATTACCCAAGCTTGTAGCCATGTATACATTAAGTATTGGACACAGCATGTCCTCAGGATTATATGACAGTACTTCACTATGATACCGTTCAGTTGGAGATGAAAATGAATTCTCTCCTGAAATCCTTGTCCTTATTTCAAAGAATGATGAATGGGATTTTATTGACCTAAGTGTATAATTCTGTGATTATTTTCCTTTCTGAGATTTTTCCCGAAATATAGAATTTCTTAATCAGCAGTCTCTAAACATTAAAAAGAAAATGAATATCTGTATTTCCATATAACTGGTTTCCTTCGTAATCATATATTTTATTTTATGCATTTTAAAACATTATCCTGAGGGGTCCATAGAATTCACCATGTTGCCGAAGGAGTCCATGACACAAAACAAAGAATTTTTCTGCCAATAAAGATTAAAGTACTAGGTTGGGTTAAAGCACCAGTTAAGTGGGTCAAGTGAATTCATGCTTATATTTATGCTTTTACCATGAATTTGATCAGCTACTAATTTTTGGACAGATGGAGAAGAAGCAGCAAATGAATGAATGAATGAGAATTAAGAAAAGGGAATGTTAAGAGAGCAGTAGAAGGGATGGAAACTTGAGTGTTATACATGATAACAATGATCATAGGATCATACACTTAGTGCTAGAAGGGACCTTAGAAGTCACTGAGGTCTAATGGTAGCTATCTCTAGGGCTGGGGAGGGTGTGAGGGAGGAAGAAAAAAAATAAATTTACATAGTAATTCTGATACGCATTTGAAAGGAATAGCAAGTTGTGCCTAGTTGGTTTGCAGTTTCATGTACAATCATCTTTTTTATTATACTGTGTTATGGAAGTGATTGTTTTATTCCATGAATTAAAATAAATTTTTTTTAAAAAGTCACTGAGGCCAACACTGCACTTTATAGAGAAGGTATAAAGGCTCTTAGTGTTTACCTGACATGTTCAGAGATCACACAGGCAGTAAGAGGTAGAACTGGCATTTTGTTGAAAAGCTGATAGTTAAATGACCTTCCCATAGACTAAGAAAAAGTCCATGTGCAGTATCTTCTAGAAGCAGACCTGTCAGTGACTCAGCAGAGATCACATTTGCTGCATCTGATAATTCAACCCTTATGTTTCAAAGGACATTAACTTGCTACTTCGGAGTTTGTCATTAATTAAATTTGTAGAAGTTCAAGATGAAATGGCAATTTCACCGGGAAAATATGAGCAATATGGTAGTCTATTGTTTTAGAAAAAGAAAATCAAGTTTATCTTTTTCCTCCTTTAGCCTTAAGAGAGCTGACAGTTGGCTTTAGCTTGCTGTGAGCCAATCACATTGTAGTTTGAGAGGGAAGATTCCAGAAACAGTTAGTCTGTTTGGGCAGTTGCCCACAAGTTTCAAGAGTCCCTGAATTGAGGGATATTGAGATGAGAAGCTAGGCCTGTATGGCTTCTTCCAGAACAGGAAGCCGACTGAAATGAGCTGCAAGAAGGACCCAGTAGTGAGGTGGTAGATTCCTCTCAAGAGTAACTGCTAATATCATCTTTGTTTCTACTTTGTCATCTTTTTCTTCCTCCAAACCTTGCTTTCCAGCTCCATTTTCTCCATGCTTTGGCCTAAATTTCCCTTTCATAAAAGTAAGCTTCCTTAAAGTATTGATTATATAGGCCATCCTCTCCACCTTTGCTTGTTCCTTGCTTCAACCTTTTTCTTTAATTAAAGTTTTCAAACCCTTAGTAGCTTGAGGTTTTGATTGCCCTGTGAAGTTTCATTGAATAACATTAAAATTGTCTGAAAGCATTTACATCCCTAATTGCATATTCCCTATCCTAGATTAGGCAGTGTACAAAAGGGGTTAGATAGAATTGTTCCTCCCTTACATAGCCTTTTAAGGTTTACAAAGGATTTGCCTTTAATAACTTAAATTCCAAGATGAAAACACATGTATGAGATATAAATATACAAAAGAAATGTTAAATCAGTATGTGATGGGTCAGACAACTACAGAGTTTTGAAACAGCCAACATGTACATATCCTTAGGCATTCCTCAGTGCAGGATCTTGGCATGCAAAGGTCTACTTTGGTTAAGTTTAGATATCTTTTTTTAGTGACTGTCAAATAATCTTGCATTTTACCTAAACAGAAATATCAGTAATTGATTTTGATGATGGGGAATGAACTGACATAGTAAACCATGGCCTTTTCTGATTGCATGGTCTCAACGTGATGATTTAGTGCCTGCAGGATGATAACTTCTGCCTTTATTTTCTGGTATGAGATTTATTAGACTATAAATTTTTTGAAGGCAAAGATTATGCCATTTTCATCTTTGTATCACCATTGATACAATGACTTACACATAGTAGGTACGTAATAGACATTTGGTTTGGAATTAAAATTTGAGTTTGAACATTCCATAGGTCCAATTTCTAGCACAGCTTCTATCCGGTTGATTTCCAGGATCTAGATTTAAAGCTCAAAGGGACCTTAGGGTCATTAAACCCAGCATACTCACTTTACAAATAAAAAAGCTGAGGCCCAGAGCAGTTAAATGAATTTCCTGTAGTTACAAAGGCAGTAAGTGGCAGAGTCAGGATTTGAACCTACCTTCCCCTAACTCCAGACACAGCCTTCTTTCTTTTCTGCCACTCTAGACTGTCCTTTTCTTTTGGAGCATAAAATGGTTTCCATCTTCCTATATTTGAAAACAATAAAGTATTTATATGACTATCATATGGTACTTTTTAAAACTGCCAAATGAAAGTCAAGATTTCTACTTGGGGAGAGAGATGACCTGGGAAATGAGTTTAATACTTGGAATGCATCACATTTGATGGCTTGTTTTTTGTTCTACTGGCTAATCTGTTTAGCATAACTTGCCATTTTCAGGACATCACTGGTGACTCCAGGATTCCCAGGACTGTGACAGATCAAGAAATGGAGCAACTAAAGACACAAGTTAGTCGTCTTCAAGCTGAGAAGGCAGATTTACTTGGCATTGTATCAGAATTACAGCTCAAGCTGAACACAGGCTCCTCTGAAGACTCATTTGTTGAAATTAGAATGGCTGTAAGTTATAAAATACTGCCAGTTAAAGACAAGAAAACTATCTTTTGTCACTTTTTCTTTCTGATGCAGGAAAAATAAATGATGCTTCTTTTTGGCGATGTGAAAAATTTAAGTACAGCCTACTCTATGTGGGGAATTCATTCCCCTTTTTAAAAACTACTCTAAAATACTTGGGACAAGATATTGCTTGCTTTTCAAAACAAGAACTGCTTTGTTTTTAAATTATGAGTAGACAAACATTCTATAATTGAATTATAAGGAATAGATTACATTAAGAGCTATTCTGATTTGGTCATTAGTCTGAGCCAGCAGAATGGCATCAGATGTTTAATAGATGAACTTTATCTAGTTCTATCAAACTAGGATTTACATGACATCACAAAATTAAATATATTAACAGATATTGCATGTCTGACATGTTTTTTTCCTTGAAATTTTTTTGCAGAACATATATCACTATAGTATCTAAATAATCAGCAAACATATTAGGCAACAGAAAATGAAGATAAACTTTGTGGGAGCCTCTGTTCTGTTATGCTAGATGAGGTTGGATGGTGGGTCTAAAAGATCCCCAGGAGGATAGATTTGTTATCATCTTTCCTGTCTTTTCTAAGACAGTGCTAATATCTTTTAAAGGAAGAAATAAAATATTTGACTCACTAAAAGAACTAAAGTATGTAGGTATATGTGTAAAAGAAAGAAAGAAAAATAACCTATTTTCCAAAGAATCAGTAATTTTGGTGACAGCCAAAAATGCTAGTATAGTGCCTGGCAAATTGGTGCTTAATAATACTTGTTGATTTGTTTTTATGATCAGATTAAGAGTCTCTGAGGTATGATTTTAGTAAATTAAGCAGGCAGCAAATAAAGTACAGTAAGTTCTATCTGAAAATGACTTTCAATAATCAATACATCTAAACTACCCTAATTCAGATGATTTATAGCCATAAAATTAAAGAGCTTTTATAACTCTCCACTTGAAAATTAACCAAGTTAAACTTTGTACCTATTTCCTTTCTGCAAGTTACTAATGATTACTAAAAGCTAATGGGTTTTTCTAAAGAGCCTTGTTTGCTGCAAATAAGTTGATAAATTCAGAAAAACCCCACTCTATATTAGAAGTTCCCAAATGAGATTGCTTCTTTTGAAGCTCTTGATTAGTAAGACTGTCTTCTTCACAGGTGAATAATAATCATATTGTCACTCAAAACTAGGATAAAAACATTTTTCTCGTTTCAGTGAATTGAAAGTATTGCTTAATAATATTAAAGATGCCATGCAATAAAAATAATTTATAGCCATTTTAGTCTTTTTTTGAAGATTTTTTTCCTTTGTGCATATTGTAATGTAAATGTATTTTCATGTCAGTGTCGAGTCTTAGTCTTCCCTGTGCCCTAAAGATCATGCAGCCTATATATGTATCTAACAAGAACCATCTTGGAAAAGGCTTACTACTCTTTTAACCTTTCTCCTCCATTTTGGTTACAGTAACTTCCATCTATCTCTTTTCCTGAAATGTGAAAGACAGGGAGTTGTGGGGAGACAGAACTAGTATGTGTGCCTTATTTGCTTGAGGGGAAAGAGGGACTTACTAGAGAAGGTGGCAAGAGTTTTTTTACAGGGCCAGATTAGCACCTTTACCTTCTGAGTGACTCTGCAAAAAAAGACCTTAATTCATTGTGATATTGGATAAAAAGGGGAAAGTTAACTTCTATTCGCTTTGTATGAATTAAACAGTTTAAATACGAAGAATTTTTCATAGGTTCATTGAAGTTTCTTTAAAATTCTTGCTTTATCTGCTCAGTTACCCTCATTTGATTGTAAAGATGTAAAGCATTTCTCTTTGATATCTGTTCATTGTTAAGACTACTTATTTTTTTTTCAATTTCACAGGAAGGAGATGAGGCTGGAGCTCTAAAAGAAATCAAGAATGGTCCTGGGTTGATAACACCTGATCCTATTGACAAGTAGGTAGAATAAAGACTAGTTACTTTAAAATATATCATAAAATAATTATAGTGAGAAACCTTTTAATTATTTTGACTTCATCCTTTGGTGGGCAGAAATAAAACTTTTCATGCATTTATACTACTAATCCTTAGAGAATTTTGTGTTTAAATGTGATTTGCTATAACAGTAAAAATGAATTAAAAAAAATAACAGTATTTAGTATTGCCTTAAAGACCAGCTAATTATGTAAAAGAGAGGACCAGGTATTTTATATTCCCCAGACAAGAAGAGAAAGAATGAAAAGGTGAAACAACTCACTTTCAAGCAATAAGTCTTTGGTAGAAATTGTAGTAGAATCCATGTTTCCTGATGTCTACACCAATGAAATCTTCAATATCTGAAAAGACTGCATCTTTATAACATAACATTTGTCTCTTCTCATCTTTCATTTATCCTGCTTACACAGTAGGATGACTTGAAGACTTTAATCTTGCATGTGAATGAGTTATATTACTTTTAATGTATTTTGGTTGAGGAGGGTACCTATATAACCTGAGAAGCATCTTGGTTAGTGGAAAGAATGATGGATCTGGAGGTGGGAGACCTTGGGTTTGAATCCTGCTTACAACATTTAACAGCTGTATGACCATCGCAAAGTCACTTTACCTAAGTTTCCTTGTCTGTAAAATGTAGGTAATGGTATTTAACTTGTCCTGATAGAAATATTATTTAAACGTTGAAGTGCCACATAAACATGAGTTTATTATGTGGCTCAACTAAAGATTAGACAGGTGATGTGGGGATATGTTGGGCATCTAGATGATGCAATAGATAGAGTGCTGGGCCTAGAGTCAGGAAGACTCATCTTCCTGAGTTTAAATCTGGCCTGACATTTACTAGCTGTGTAACTTTGGGTAAGTCACTTAACCCTGTTTGCCTCATCTGCAAAATGAGCTGAAGAAGGAAATGGCAAACCACTCCAGTATCCTTGCCAAGAAAACCCCAAATGGGGTCACAAAGAGTCAGACATGACTAAAAATGACTGAAGTAGGGAAACAGAAAGGTAAGAGAACCGAAGTAGGAGGCAGAGGGGGATGGCTTAGTTAAAAGGAAATACAGAATGGAAACTCCATTTTCCTTAAAATGTTTGAGTAATGATACAGTGAATTAGTAGACCTCTTGCTGTCAACCCTAAGTTAAACTACTCTGAATAATTCTTGGTATTACATCCTTCTACTAAATAAAGGATGTCAGAAAAGTTTGGTAATTTCTTTTAGTGGGTACATTGAATTATCTTAATTTTTTATGTAACTTGACAAATGCATAACTTCAAAACTGGTATTTTTACATTTTTTAATATTATGAAATATTTTTTTGTATTATGCTCCCCTATAAGGGGAGATACCATTCAGAAAGCTGAATGCTAGTGATGCAAAAACAGAAGTTTCCTAGGAACTTACATTCTACTGAGAGGAAAGTGTACACACTCAGATAAGTAAATACAAGATTAATATAAGGTAAATACAAAATAATTTTGGTGCAGGGTCTATTAATGTCAGGGGAGAGTCCTCTTGAAAGTAGTACTCAAGCTGAACCTTGAAAGGAGCTATGTTCCATAGAGCTAGAAGTTCCAAGACATAGAATTGACAAGGAAGACCATTCAAGGCATGGAGGCCAGACTGGGCACAAGCAAGGAAGGCAAAAGATAGTTCTTTTGTGTACTAAAAACAACAAGTTGATCCATTTGGTAGGAATGCAGAAATAGTTTGTATTATATTCTAGAGGCAATAGAGTTATAGTGCACTTAATAAATGCTTGTTGGGGGAGGGGAGAAATGGGGAGAAAATTTGGAACCCAAAATTTTGTGGAAATGAATGTTGAAAAGTTAAATAAATAAATTTAAAAAAAAAAAGTAACATCATTTTGTAATCCAGGCCACAGTAAATAAACAAGCCTGTTGTTGAAAAAAAATGGTTGTTGATAACTATATCTCACCAAAGTATTCTTCTGGATTTGATGAAAAAAGGCAAACTAGGAAATAGTACTTTTGGATTTAGCTCAGGCTGAATGACTGAACTCAAAGAATAGTCATTATTTTCTTGTCTTTTCGAAAGACAGTCTCCACTGAAGTGCTACAGGGGTCTGTCATTAGCTCTATACTACTTAACAATTTTTTGTTGTTTTTTTTTAACTGTGTTATAAAAATCTGCAAATGACATAAGGCTGCAACACATGGGAATAGCTAACACTTTGGATTATGGTGTCAGCATTTTTAAAAGATTCTGATAAACCAGAACATTGTTTTAGGAGAAAAAAATTCTATAGAGATAAATGTAAATTGTTACATTTGTGAAGTTGATTTTTTTGAACACCATATAAAATGAGAAAAACAATGCTGAATAGGCAGTACTTTAATCTGAAGAAGGTTAGAGTTGAGTGTATGGCAAGCTTCATGTTAGTCAACAGTGATGGTAGCCAAAAAAGTTAAGGAAATCTTAGGCTGTATTAAGAGAACAGCATCCAGGACTAAGAAGGTAATAGTTCCACTGTAGTCTGCCTTGATCATTCATGTCTGGAGTATTATGTCCATTTAATTCTGAGTGACACGTTTAATTAAGAGGGTAATCAGAGTGGTGAAGTGACTTGCAATCATGTTGTATGTCGGTGGGTTGAAGAAACTGGTCATATTTAGCTTGAAGAGTAGAAGACTTAAAGAGGAGATAAGACTTTCTTAAAATACCTGAAGGGTGGATTGTGGGAAGTGTGGAAAAAAGGATTAGATTTATTCTGCTTAGTCACAGAGGATAAAACTAGAAGCAGCAGGTAGACATTTTAGAGAATCAGATATAGGTTTCCTAAGAGTAAAAACTGCCTAACAATTATAATCCCAAAATGGTATCAGTTACCTTGAGGGTTTCCAGTTTTTCAAGCAAAAGCAGGATGACCCCTTTTTGTCAAGTATGTTGTAGAGGGAATTGTTAAGAAAGGGGTTAAGACTAGATGGCCTCTAAGGCCCTTCTAATGCTGTTTCTAATCTGTCATTTTTATGATTTAGAAATAAATGTCATTTCGTGAGATTATGAAAGCTCTGCCTGTTGACATCTTATCCATCCTTAATGACCCAGTGCAGATGCTATATCCTCTATGAAACTTTCCCTGATCTTTACCACCTCCCTCCTCACAACTGGAAGTGATTTGTCCATCCTGTCAGCTGACATTTTATATTTTTTTTATAGATCTGTATTCTAAATGTGTAGTATTACCTGTTTATGTCTCATCTTTCTTACAAGCTCAAAGTCTTTATGAATTAAGTTAGTCTAAAATGAATTAATCTGAATTAATAACCTGAACAATATTTTTATTGGTACCTTCCTCAACTTTTTTTCTTTTTCCTCTGATGACTCCTTGTTCCTTTGTTTTTGTTAGAGGACTTTTCTAACACAGAAAAGAGGTAAAAAGAGGGCAATTTTTGATTGAAACTTTAGGTAAATTTTCCTTCCTAGCTATATCTCTTCTAAGGTGCATTATTTAACTCTTCAATAACTACAAATTCCTTTGCTCTATTTATTGTCTTCTTAGGAAGTTATTGTTATCATTAAAATTGACAAGAAGAAACCATTTTATTCAGACTAAAATCAAACACTAATTAGAAAATCTTCTTCCAGTGCTTTCTCTCTGTTAATTATTTCCTGTTTATCCTGTATATAGCTTGTTTTTTATATATTTGTTTGCATATCACCTCCCTATTAGAATGTAAACTTCTTGAGAACAGGGACTGTCTTCTTTTTTATCCTCAGTACTTAGAGTGTCTGGCACGTAGGCACTTAGTAAATGCTGATTGATTGATAGGCAGTTATCCACATCCCATTTTGCTGTTCTGTTAATTCACTATTGCCTAACAAAGATCCAGATTTATCTTCTCACTGCCTTTATCTACTGAGAAGGATCCATCTCTGGGCCTTGCTGTTCTCAGACAGCTTACTATAGGATTCCAGTTCCTTCTCTGAACATATTTTGCTTTTGACATGCCCTCTCCTCTTCCAGGGATTTAGCTGTTACAGCTTCCTAAATCATCACCTGTGTCTTAAAACCTAAACCAAGATGTTAAGCCTACGGAACCTTTCTGGGTCCTGACTTGAGTTTATTAGCCAATTATATAATTTCCAGAACTGACCCTTAGTTAACCAGAAAGCCTTCTCTTTGCACAACAAATTTGAGAGGGGAATCAAAATAGTGAAGACATAGTTTTAGCCCCCAAGGAACTTCATGTAGTAGAGGAGATAAGACATGTAACCAAAATCTAGACTACAAAATGGAACTTAGATGCATAAGAGAAGTGCTGGTGAAGTGCTGTGAGAAAAGGGGAACACCCCCCTTGGGGGAGTAAGCCCAGCTTGGGTTTTACAAGAGCATTGTTTTGTATTCACTTTTCTGTTTCCTTTAAAAACAGCAGGAGAGATTGAAATGGGATTAAAACTGTATCAGTGAGGAAGAGCTGATGAATGCTTAGAAGGGTAGCCTGTTTTAAAACAGGCCATGCTTAAGGAATCTCTTTTAAGCTGTAACACTTTTCCTGATCCAAATATTTTAACTTTTTGTTCTTTAATTGTACTAAAAAGCAACACTTTTTCTCTGCATAGGAACAAATCTGTGGATGGGGCAAAGAATTATTTAGAATCTGAGGAATTAACTGTTAGTCAACTTCTACTGTGCCTCAGGGAAGGAAATCAGAAGGTGGAAAGACTTGAAACTGCACTCCAGGCAGCTAAAGACAGGTATAAAACATATATATATTATGTTTAGAACACTTTCAGGACCTCTTAATTTTTACAAAAGAATTTTTTAAAAACAAGAAGTACAAAAGTCTATTTTCCTGGAGTAAGAATTGTTTTCCTTATCTGATAGCCTCACTGTGAGATTTCATTGAGCTAATGTATTTGAAAATGCTTTTAAGAAACGAATGTTGAGAATTATTATTGTATATAACTGGAAAATAAGAAATACAGGTAATGGGGTATAGAAATTTATCTTGCCCTATAAGAAAAGAGAGAAGATGGGGATAAGGGAAGGGTGGGGTATGATAGAAGGGAGGGTACATTGAGGGAAGGGGTAATCAAAATGTAAGGTATTATGGGGTGGGGGGAGGGGAGAGATGGGAAGAAAAATTGGAACTTCAAATTTTGTGGAAATGAATGTTGAAATCTAAAAACAAATTAAAAAACAAAAGAAAATCTAGCCTAAAAAAATGCTTTTAAAGTTATAAAGTTTTACTTTTCTGATAGTTATATCTATTAACATATGACTATTAATTTCATGAAAGTGAGGCTAATACTACTACTTTGTCCCAAATAACTTCAGATGTGACAGAGGTTAAAATTAGCTATTTCAGCAGGGGTTTTTGATATTTTCCCTGTAGCCTGCCTATTAATTGGCACCTTTTTAAAATAGGGACACTGGTAACTAACTACTAAATTTTATCATTGTCTCATGCCTGAATAGTGTGACACTTTTTGCTTGACCCCCATAGGAAAGAAGTAGGAACTTCTTAGAGGCTGTGGAGAGGAAAATGTGTTCTTCATATAACAAAATACTTTCTAACATTTAGAGCTAAACAGAAGTATAATGCTCTTCTAGCAGAGGCTGGATGATACACTTGTTGGGGGAGTTAGAGAAGGAATTCTGATATACTTACAGGTTGGACTGGAGTGCCTCTGAGGTCCTGTCTAATTTAGGCCACTATCATAAGACTCTAAAATGCACTTCCTTAAAAATTCTACTTGGTACCTTCATATTATGTGATTGGTTACATTATCTCTTAATTAGTTGCTTGAACCAAGGAACATACTAGCAAAACTGGAGAAGAAATTTTAAAAATGCTTCTCCATTACTTGGAGAGGCAGGAAGTTGTGGGTATGGAATTAACCTATGCAGTCAGTATGCCAATTAGTTTCATCTAACTGGTTTGTTTTTTGTCTATGTTAGGAAGGGCTCACTGGAAGATAGGTCAAGGAAGGAAAGCTATATCTTAAAATGATTGATTTAGAAACAAAAGAGCATCAGTAAATCTTTCAAAAATAAAATAAAAATGTTTAAAGTCAGGAAAGAAACAAATTAATAATGATTCTTTTTTACATTTCTATTACTAAGGCTAATTATTGTTTGGTGGTGGTATTTGTTTTTCAAGAGAGGGCCAGATTTTGGGTCAGGACAATCTGGATTTACTGGTACTTGGCAGTTTTGTAACTACCCGCAAGTCATGTAACCTCCCTGAGCCTCAGATAGCTCTCCTCAAGGCTCAAAGCTATGGAGTGGTCACAGGGAGTTCTCATACTGACAGAACTGCCAATCCTTGATAAGGGGATGTTTCTAGTAGTTGTTGTTTCCTTAAGTCCTTATTGGCCATGAGTAATCAAAGTGTATCTTAGTTAAGTAGATCCATAACACATAAATTTACTAATTATATTCTTTTAGCATGATTGGTATACAGAAACTGTCTTATACAGCTGCTATCTTCAAATGAAGTATTACTCTGTGTGGAGTTCAGTCTTTTAGATTATAGCCAGTGATCTAGGGCTACCCTTTAGGGTGGATAACTCACTGTCTCACCAAAGGCACCATGAGAAAGTCACTTGGAGTGGAATTCTACTTCCACAAAATGTATCTTTTTCTTGTCCGCAACTCAGCTCTGTATTTAAGAGTCAGAGTGGTTTTTTTTTAAGATTTTTGTGTGCATTTTTTTGTCTTTTTCCTTGCCCTACAGCCACTGACAAACTGGAACTGAGAAGCTCCCAAACTGGAAGTATAGAGAGTAATTTTGATTGAGACTGGTTCTGGATTTAATATTAAATATGTAAAATTTACTATATACTTATAATATATTGTTGTGAGGATTAAGTGAGATAATATTTGTAAAGTGCTTACTTAGCACAGTACCTAGGACATAGTAGGGTTTATATAAATGCTTATTCCCTTCCTCCTTTCTTATTATATATTACATACCTAATATTTACATTAAGTAATAGAATTTATCTCTTCTTATGTGGAATACATTTTATACTTCTGGACTGTAGCCATTTTTTCTTTTTTCTTTTAGTGGAGATTATCTGGAGCAAGGATTCTTAACATTTTTTGTATCCTAGACTCCTTTGGAGTCTGGTGAAGCTTAAGAATCACTTTTCAGATGATATTTTTAAAGGCATAAAATAAAATACACAGGATTATATTTATATTGAAATACAGTTAGCAAAATATTTTTAGCTTCACAGACTCCAGGTTAAGAACCCCTGAGCTAGAGAGCCATGAAAGTGCATTGTTCTTAGTCCTCTGTATGTGAAAATACCCATTTGGTTTCTTGCTTCAAGTTTGATATTCAAGTCAGAACATTATGTTACCTGGTCATAACTATTTCATCAAGTTAAATGAGCATTTGTTATCTTTGTAATACAGTTGTTATATTTGTCTAAAAATATAATCACACAGTTGGTTCAAATGGTATAAAAGCATTTTCAATAACATTAACTGTCTGTTCTAAGAAAGAAGTGAGCCAACTTTCATTCAGTATTTTATCAACTAAAAAAGCCTTAGTACCAAGCTGGAAGTAACGTTCTGTTTTTTGTGATTCTTAGAAACATTAGTGATATTTCCTTCCTGATGTCCTCAAACAAGGGAAGTCTGAAACCAAAAAATGAAAGTACTGGGACTATATTACTCTCTGAGTTAGTATGGTATTTGTAAGGCATGACAGAATACATCTAAAATGTTTTTTGTTTTGTTTTGCTTTTTAAGCTGAGATATATAGTTACATTTATAAAACCTCATCACAAAAAAGTGAATCTGTAACCCAAAATACCAAGTTATCAAGAAGTCAATTAAATCTGATTCTGGAATGGGTAAATTGGGGCCGAGAGAGTTTTGCTGAGACTAGCATTAAATAAAATGTGAATTTCCTAAACACTTGCCAGTTTATAGCAGACCTGTGGGGAGGAAAGAAGGGATGTGTCTAGAAGTAGTCAGTTCAGTTTCAGCAAACATTTGTTAAATACCTGCTATGTTCTAGGCATTGTATTAAGTGCTAGGGATAGAAAGGGAGCTAAAATCAGGAGTCTACTCTTAAGGAATTCACAAGTATGATGAGTTAGCTAGTGAAGGTCAACCTTTGACTAAAATGGAACATAGAAATCCAAAGGTGATTACTATTTAAGATGATTGACATTGAGATCTATCTCTTTTCAGGTAGGTTATATATGGTGGTACCCTTCTCTGCACTGATTAGAGCTTTTTCTGCCTCTGAATATTGAATCACTAGTAACAGTATTTCACAATCTAATTATAATCTACAGGAAAGAAGACTACACTAGTTTTGTTTTCAGTTTAAATTGAAATATACCAGGGTATAAGGTAAAGGAGATGTCCATCACTCCAAAGCACCATGGTAACAGCTTAACAATTTCTGAGTTTAATATTGCTTATTTAATGTTGAAAAGACCTCCTACAGAAGCTGCCATTTAAGCTGAATCTTAGGGGGATTTATGGATTCTAAGAAGTGACATTGAGAAGGGAAAGTATTCTAAGTATGGGAGATATCCACGGCAGAGGCACAGAGATAAATGTCATGTTACAGGAACAGTAGGACAGAGATGGCTGGATCATGTAGTGTGTAGAGGGGAACAAATTATAAGACTGAAAATGTAGGAAGAGACCTGGTTGTGTCATTTGAAATTCCAAGTAGCTTTACATTTGATCATGAAGATAGGAAAAATAAAAGGGATCTGGTTATAAAGAACTTTAAATGTCCGATAGAGGACTTTATATTTGATTCAGGGAGCCAGTGGAATTTATGGAAGAGGAAAATGACATGGTCAGACTTATATTTTAGGAAAATGCCTTTAACAGCTTCTGTGCAGGAAGGATTGGAATATGACGAAATTTGAGTTAGGGAAACCAGTTAGAAGATTATTCTAATAGTAAAAAGTGATGAGAGTTCTGTCTCAGGGCTTGGGAAATTAATCTCCTCCAGGAAGGCATACCCCTATTTAGTGTGGGGAGAGCCAATTTTAGGAAAGGCCAATAACACAGATGTACATATAGGGAGTTTAAAATAAATCCCTAAATTACAGTTACTTAAGGACAAACAAGGCCTATATTCTAGTTTAGCTTAGGACCATCCTTGTTTTTGTATTAGTTCTTAAGCATATTTTATCTTAAAATGTCGGCCAACCAACTTTGTCCTAAAAGAGCAAATCCATAGTTAGTCTTTAAATATAGTATAACCATGTTCTAGGTAGCACTTTTGCAATTTTCATTCCTCTTCAGACTCAATGAGAGTAACATTGGAATTTCTCAGACTTGCAGATTTAGAAGAGAAGGCAAGGGATCATTCTGAGAATGGCACCCAGACTGAGGAGGACCCCGGAGAAGAGAAAGAAAAGGAACAAAGCATAGAGACTGTGGGTAACAGAATTCAAAGACTGTTTCTCTAACATACTTCATAGATACGCTTTAAGATGAATTCTACATTATGTTACTGATTACACCCCTAGGGCATATCATCTGCTTTGGGAAAAGAGACATTCTATTTACTCTAAATATTTATCATCACAAGTTTTCTGGATTTGAATTTTATTCTATGTAAAATTCATCAATCCAGATCTTGATTATTGTAAATGTTGGAAATCCTGGCCCAAGTATTATTGATGTCAGGCCATGCTGTAGCTTTCCCCTGAATCTCTTAAGGGATTAGGAAAATTAAAAAGACCTGCCTTTATGAAAATGGAAGTTTTTCTTGAGAATTGATATAGAACTTAATATCTGGATTAGTTGGGGCCAGACACAATTAAAATATCAGAAAATAGATTAAGTACAGGAAGTTTCTTGAGACTGTCTCCTTGTTGATTGTTACATGGTAGAAGATTTAGGTAAGGTGGATCCATCTTATAAAGGTTTCCAAGTGGCCTGAAAGAGCCCACAAGCCAAAACAAGGAAGTTTTTATAACCACAGAAGTTGCTGTGGGATACAATAAAGCAAATCATTTCTGCTTAGAAATGATCTAAGCAGAACCATCTAAGCTTGAAAAAGGAAGCTGAAACACAAAGGCTTACCAGAAAGTCAGAGAAGCTTCCAGTTCTGCTAATTCAACAATTAACTCATTGTAAAAAGTGATTGACTCCTCTTAGATAATTTCATAAATGACATTACTCCCCTGTATGAAGAATAGTCTTACATTAATATAGTCACCAAGTAAGATCCAGATAAATAAGGGCTGGTTAAACAGAGTTGTATTTCTGGACATTTAAGGCTGAACCATAGTCATGATTAAAGTTGTGATATAGTCATTTAGTCTGACAGACTAAGATGAGGATGTGAAGAAAGGAGAGCTATTTCCCAAAACTACCTTTAATGAATTATTTGAAAAGTACGTTAACAAGTATTTATGAGCTACTGACATTGAAAACTGTTCCATGACTATTAATATCTATATTTTCAAATTTGCAAAAAACTGGTAATCAAACTAATAAATTTTGTTTTGTTTTTTCAAGAAAAAGTAAACCTAGAGTAATCACCTTTGTGTGTTTGAATTGTCTATTGGACAGGTTGGAAGTGAAGTGGAAACACTGAACCTCCAGGTAACAGCTTTGTTTAAGGAGCTTCAGGAAGCACACACTAAACTCAGTGAAGCAGAGCTGATGAAGAAGAGGCTGCAAGAAAAGTAAGAAGAAAGAAAGGACACAAAAAGAAACCATACTAGTACTAGAAAAGTAAAGACCTATTCTTAAAGTCAGAAAGTCCTAATGTCATAATATGTAGGCATATATGTGAAAAGATGTGATGACCTTTTATTTCGTGTGTGTGTGTGTGTGTGTGTGTGTGTGTGTGTGTGTGTGTGTGTGTGTGAAACTGCTTCCATGTGGGGTATTTTAACAAGATGCACCTTCCAGGAAGGTTTCTGTCATTTGTCCTTCATTCTCAAAGAGGACCATGACATCAGCAAGATGATAACATGACTTGCAATTGACTTAAATTTGAGATATCACATCAGGATGACTGGAGATGACCCAGGAGGCAGTGGGAGACCTTGGCCCTTTTAAGCTAAGGTCTTTTCAGGTTCTCACTTTGAGTAAGGCAATGTGAATAAGCCTCTTCAAGAAATGAATCAAGGGGTGGTCCCTTTAATAAAAAAAAAAAAATTAAACCGGGAGGGAAAGACCTTCTGGGTTGCTGGCCAAAAGAGAGACAGTTGCTATTTATATTCACTCCTGAGCCAGGAGGACCCAAAAAATAACCTTTAAGTGGGGCTTGGGCATAGACCTATTGTTCCCTGAGATCCAGAGTGAATTAGGTTTAAGGTTTGGTCTTTGAGAAAGAAATCTAGCCAGTAAACCCTAAATTAACCAGGTAACTTTCAGCCATCAAAAATTTCCCTTCCTTTTGGCAGAATACCTTCAGGTAAGGGCAGGGCAGGAGAGAGGAGAGGAGACCAGACAAGACTCAAGGACTACATTAGCAATACCATTCAACTAAAAGGGAAGAGAAGAGGAAGCAGTTGTAGCTTTTGAAATTTGAACAATCTTTTCATTATGGATCAATTATTAAGGCTAATGAGTGGTGGGAGAAATTTTTTAATGATTTTGAAAATTCCTTAATTCTTTTTAAGTGCATCTTCTTGTTCTTCTGCATAGAGAACTAGCTAATATTAAAGCTGATGACATTTAAGTATTTTTGTGTTTTCTTCTTGGACTAGAGAAGTTTGCACATGTCATTTAATAGCACATAGGCTGTTGGACTTGCTAAGTTCATCTTCCAGACAGACCAACATAGTGTTCGAATAACAACTCCAGATATTTATATTCTCAAGATTACCAGTATATATTTGGAGAACCAAGGTGCTTTTTCAGTTTCCCTACATTTGCAGATAATTATATGATTGTCTATTGAAAGGGATTTATCTAGTTGTAGTCATAACCTTTGAGTTATAGGTACATAATTTACAAGAACAGGTACAGTATTGCCAAGTCTAAACCACTTTAGGAGGAACATCTTCTTACTGATAACTGCTGTGGTTTTTGAAAATTGTTTAAAAATAACTACTCTATCTCCTGAAAGTGACTGCAAGTTTAGAATGGGTTAGTATTTCATGTGGTACTAACTGTGGAATTTTCTTTTGGTAGTGACAAAGTGAATTAATAAATAAACCTTTGGATTAGTAAGAATGCAGATGGGACCTGGTATTATATTTTCTTAACTAAATAAAACCTATTCATTTCATATATGACATGCTTTACATTTACTACATAAATAGAATTTTAAATATGTTAAAGTTGCATATCAAAAGTTTAAATATTTTATGCATGACCACAGGTTGACCGTTCTGACCTGGATGGCTTAGAAGTGAAAGAATCATCTTCATTCCAGTTAAATCTCTTCCCTACCCTTTTCAGGTGTCAGGCCCTTGAAAGGAAAAATTCTGCAACCCCATCAGAGTTGGATGAAAAGCAAGAATTAGTATATATTAACAAAAAGTTAGAGCTACAAGTGGAGAGTATGCGGTCAGAAATCAAAATGGAACAAGCCAAAACAGATGATGAAAAGTAAGTTTGACATAAATGAAAGCACTGATAAAAATGGAATGATAAACTCTTTTGTAGCAGAGTGGAATTTCTGGAATGATGAGTTTGTAAAAGTTCCTCTTTTAACTACTGTACTTAAGTGACAGGGAACTCTTCTGATGGGATAGCGTTTTTCATTAGGAAAGAACTAAGGGTAGAGTGGAGGAATAATTGAGCCCTACACCTTAATTTGCTAGATGGAGCTATTTTTCCTGATAGATAAGAATTTGAGGGAGAAAGGAGGAGAGAAATAATGTGTATTTGAGGCATTTTGCCTATTTAAGGGAGGAGGAGGAGAGAATGTAATAAAATCACTGATTTTTTTCCAGTCTTCCAATTAATTTTTTTGTTTGTTGAAATAGGTCCAAATTTGCCATTTTACAGACTACACACAACAAGCTTCTTCTTGAACATAATAATGCACTGAAAACAATTGAAGAACTAAAAAGAAAAGAGGTATTTAAATGAAAAAAGTTTAATTATACAGAAAGTAGAGAGGAATATGATTCTCTGAGTTTGTTGATTGTGCATGTGACATCTAAGTTTTACATCAGAAGTTATTTTTTTAAGTTTGTAATTTTTAGTGACTTACTGTTGTTGTTTGTCATCTGTTTCACATGTATATAATATGCTATTGTGTACAAAAATGATACTTCTGACCTAGTCCTAATGATATTTTTATATTTCTGACATTTGTGGTAGATTTATATGGTTCATCCACATAGGCCTCTTGTGATCAGTGTCATGCACAATGAGAGAGTTGGCTGGGATTAGAAGTATTTTTAATCTATACAGAAACTAACCTATAGTAGATTGCCCAAATTGATAGAGTACTTTAAGCCACCAAATGCCTCTCATGTATAATGGTTTAGATTATGACAACTTTAATTTGAGAAAGGTTTTTTTGTTGTCGTTCTAACCAAATTATAATTTTAGTGATTCTCATTAACCCAGTAGATTTATAGTTTATTTTTTGAAATGTCCTTTCACTAGTGCTTTCACTACTGATTACACAGAGCAATTACATGTAAAAAGAATATGAATTAGTTACATCCTCAGTCAACTTAAAGGGATCTAGCTGTTGTGATTTGGTTTTGTTTATCTTTTTTAGGCTGAGATTAAGTATTAAATCCTACCAGGAAGCCAAGGGTCCTGAGTTGGTCTTCACTGATATTTCTAAGAAACCGTGCAAGAAAAGTTAACAACCCTTGTTGTTAAGAGACAGAATAACTGGAAACCAACAATTTTTCCACATATATTTTGTCTATTGTCTGACTAAAAGGTATTTTATGGTTTCAATATTTTCTCTCCAATTAATCTTTTCTAACAGGCAAAAAATGTTGACAGCCCAGTGATGAAGGAACTAAATGAAAAGCTTGATTTAGCAGAAAGAGCCCTGGCTTCCAAGCAGTTGCAGATGGACGAGATGAAGCAGACTATTGCTAAGCAAGAGGAAGACCTGGAGACCATGGCTGTCCTCCGGGCTCAGGTACTTTATACATCACCTAAACTAATGTTTATTTCATTGTGAAATAAATCCATAATAACATTGGCAGTAATTACTAATATGGTACTTTCATATGTCTGTCATCAGTGTACTTTAAACTCAAGTATCCATATTGTTAGTCTTTAAAACTTAAGTGGAATGTTTTCTTTCTATATATTACTATGGTGGCAAGCTATTTCTCCTTGGTCTTTTATTGTTTTCTTAGCACCTACTGGTATTGAAAGAGTCCCTAAACTTTTCAGACTGTTCTGTTTATGATTCCTATTCTCAATAGTAAAAAAAAAAAAAATCTAATATCTAGCATATCTAATATCTTTTTAAAAAGCATATGTAATCAGGGCTATACTATTATACAATTAACCTGGCAATCCCCAGGAGAGCAAATATATTATCAGAATTAGGCCTTCTTTTCACAACCTGTTGGGATAAATGATCCTTTACTGCTGAAGCTAAAGGTCTTCACTAAATTTCTTTGATCCCATTAGCAAGAACACACTTTGGAAAGAGAATTCTAACCAGTAGTTTTTTTAAAATGTGTTTTTAGCATGATTTAAACTCCCAGGTCTGGCTTCAGCTTTGGAAATCAGAACATCATGGTGAGCTAAAATTCTGTGGCAGGCTACAGTTGCTTAAAAGACTATCATTTGTAAGCCGTGGGTGGCAAGTTGCAAAGTCTCTTTAAGGGCATTCTTCACATTATTGACTACATCTTACTATCCTCATATATTTAAGCCATTATAACATTCTATTTTATTATTTTGGAACTTTTTTTTAATATTAATTGATGGTAGAAGTTACATTCCGTGTATTATAGCTTCATAGTTAGCTACAGATCATGATTTATTATCCTTTTTCTTGTAAAAAAGGATAAGAAAAAAGTAAACGCCACTTGATATCTGATTTTTGGTGAAATAGAAGGTGATTAGTAGATATATTGCTTAGGTATTGAAAATCTAAGTGAAATTTTATATCATTCAGTTCTTGTATTTTGTATTTCATGTCCTCCTATACACTCTAGACCTTTAAGAGCTTCTCTTATTGTCATTCTTTTAGACACATCAGCCTTTTTTACATATATTTTGTCTGTTTTTCCTCCTTTTATCTTTTTAAATACTTTAGTCAGCCAAAATCTGCCTTCTCATTCTCCCATCCCACCCTTCTCTGCCATTTGAGAACACAAAAAAGCCATAACCCATTACAAACATATATAGTCAATCAAAACAAATTTCCACCTTGGCTATATCCAAAAAAAAAATTTGTCTCATTCTGTATTGAGCCCTTCTCTTTATCGTGAGGTGAGTAGCATATTTCATCATTAGTCTTCTGGAGTTGTGATTGGTCATGATGCTGATTAAAGATAATCACAAAAGTATTCCATCACATACCATAACTTGTTCAGTCATTCCTCAATTTATAAACTTCCCATTCTTTGCCACTTCAAAGAGCTATAAATATTTTTGTACATCCTTAGGGGTTTTTTTTGCTTAGAATTAGTCCCTTCCTTAAAATACTCTTCCTCAAATTTTCCTTCCTTACCTTTTTCCCTTTCCCTATTTCCTTCTTGAGTGAAATGTATTTTTATACCCAATGCGTATTTCTTCATTCTTTTGACCAGTTCAGATGAAAGTGAGGTTCAAATATGAGCCAGTCCCTTCCACTCTATCTTCTTATTTGTATCGATGTTGACTTGTGCACCTTAATTATGTAAGATAATTTTTCCTAACCTTCTTTCCCTTCTCCTCCCTCCAGTGGATTCTTCTTCTTAGGTTTCTCTTCACTTCCTGCATTTGAATTTCAGAGTTTCTGTGCAGTTCTGGTCTTTCAATCAGGAATGCCTGGAAGACCTCTGTTTCATTAATGGTCCATTTTCCCCCTTGTAGTGTTATACTCAGTTTTGCATTCTTGGCAGGAAGCCCATATTCTTTGCCTTCTGGAATATATATTCCAAGTTCTTCACTGCGTTGAGTGAGGAAGGTTGTCAGTGTCTTAAGCTCCAGAGAGGTCAAAGTAGGGTGAGGGCTAAGAAGAAACTATAAGATCTAATATTTCACATCACTTTGTTCAAGTTATAGAATCATAACCTGAATTGTAATAGATTGAGAAGAGAATGAAAAGTGAGGAAGTAGAAACTCTCTCTAGGTGTTTGAGAGTGAAAGAGACAGTTAATGTCTTGGAAAGAGATGGCATAATCAACAGAAGGACTCACAGGGCTTGAGGTCATCTGGGGTTAGAGATATCAAGGAAGGAGCCAGAAAAAAAGGAGAAATTAAAGTTACGTATGGGGTTGGGTAGGAAGGAAAACAAAAATGAGGGAATATAGGGGAAAGGACACAAGTACTGTTTTTATAATGGACAAAAGGTCCACCTCTTCATCATAGACAAGCATGGGGGTGGGGGAGAGTAGGGAGAGGGTGAAAGGGCACATGCCAGAATGAGTGATTTCAAAGTGTAACTTAAGAGGACAGACGAAGTTCATGGTAGATGGCTTCACTTTCTTCAGCAAAATAAGCAAAATTCCTTGCTGTGATAGATGGGAAAGGAGGGGATGATATAAAAGACCTGAGAGGAAAGGTTTTGAAAGAACTACTCCAAGTTCTTGTAACCTGCCTGTTTCTCATCCTTTGACCATATATCTAGTGGGGAGTGGCAGTCACATATTTGAAACAATTTCTTATATAAATTGAATAGAGAATGCTTGCTACAGAGATTTTTTTTTTTTTTGCCAGTTAACTCCTTCCCCTTCTAATTGTAACTATATTGGTTTGTGCCAAAACTTTTCAATTTTATATGATCAAATGGTTCATTTTATCTTTTTTAATTATCTTTCTCCTTTGTCTGGTCATGGACTCTCTATCCATAGGTGCAAAAGATGTCTTCTTCCTTGATTCTCTAATTTATGATGTGACCTTTTAAGAACTAGATTATTTATCCATTTGAGGTTTATTATGATATGTGGTATTAGGTTTTGGTCTAAACCTAATTTCTGCCAGACTGCTTTCCAATTTCTCAGCAGTTTTTGTCAAATAATGAGCCTTTACCCTAGTAGTTTGAGTTTTAGGTTTATCAAACCCTGTGATTCTATTCCATCGATGTTCTATATTTTTAAATCAGTGCCAAATAGTTTTGTCATATAGAGATCTGATACTGCAAGACTCTCTCCTGTCTTACTTTATTCATTATTTCCTTTGAAATTCTTTACCTTTTAGTTCTCCTGATACATTTTATTATCTTTTTCTAGCTCTATAAAGTAATCCTTTGGCAATTTGATTGGTATGGTAGTGAATAAGTAAATCTAAGTTCTTGTGTCATTTTTATTGTATTGGCATGGTCTAGCTAAAGCATAATTTATATTTTTCCAATTATTTAGGTCTATATTTCTATAAAGAGTATTTTGTATTTGTATTCATATACTTCCTGTACGTGCATTGGTGGGTGAATGCCTAAATATTTTTTCATGTTGTTATTATTTTGAATTAAATTTCTTTCTATCTTTTCCTCCTAGGTTTTACTAGTAGTTTATAGAAAGGCTGAAAATCTGTTAGGATTTTATTTAATATACTATTTTTTTAAAGTGCTATTGTTTTTCTCCTTGCTTCTGTTATTTCCTTGATTTTTTTTTTCTTTGTTGCCTCTATTGCTAGTATTTCCAGTGTTACATTAAATAATAGTGGTGATAATGGACATCCTTGCTTTATTCCTGATCATACTGGAAAGTCCTCTAGTTTATCCACATTACATATAATACTAGATTTTTATTTTGATACTTTTACCATGTTAAGAAAATGCCTATGTTTGTTTGTATTCTATTGTATTTTGTCAGAAGCTATTTCTCCATTTAATATGATAATGTGATTACCTTTTTTATTAATATAGAGTAATAATATAATATGTTTATAGTTTTTCTAATAATGAACCAAGTCTGCATTCCTGGTATAAATCCTACCAGGTATTAATGTACAATCTTTTTGATGTACTGCTATAGTCTCTTTGCTAATATTTTATCTAAAATTTTTGCATCTATATTCATTAAGGATAATGGTCTTTAATTGTCTTAATTTGATTTGTCTTTCTGTGGCTTTGGAATCAAACTAAATATGTGTCATAAAAGGAATTTAGTAATTATCCTTTTCCTACCTTGGCGTATAGTTTATATAATGTTATAAATAATGATTATTTTAATATTTGGTAGAATTCACTGGTAAATCCACACATTTTTTCTTTAGAGTTCATTTATTGCTTGTTCAATTTCTTTTTCTAGAATTGGGATTTTTAAAATCCTTTATTTCTGGTTCTCTTAATCTGAATATTGCATATTATTATAACTATTCACCCATTTCTTTTAAGTTATCAATGCTGTTAGCATATAAATGGATAATAGTTTCTTTTTAAAAATTTATTTATTTTTAACATTCTTTTCTTTTTAAATTTTGAGTTCCAAATTTCTTCCCTCTCACCTATCCTCCACTTACTGAGAAGGCAAGCAAAATGATATCAGTCATGCAAAACATCTTTCCATATTAGCTGCATTGCAAAAAAAAAAAAAGGCAACAAAAAATAAAGAAAGCTAGAAAGTTATACTTCAGTTTAAATCCGAGCTCATTAGTTCTCTCTCTGGAGGTGGGTAGCAGTTTTTATCATGAGTCCTTTGGAATTGTCTTGGATCATTATATTGATAAGAGTAGCCTTAACTTTCACAGTTGATCATCATTACAATGTTGTTACTGTGCACAATGATCTCCTGAGTTTTCTTATTTCCTCTTGTACCAGTTCATATAAATCTTCTCATATTTTTTCTGAAACCATACCGCTTGTCATTTTTTGTAGCACAGTGGTATTCCATCACAATTACTATGCTGCAACTTGTTCAGCCATTCCCCAAATCCTGAACAATCCCTCAATTTCCAATTTTTTATCAACACAAAAAAAGAGCAAATAGAAATATTTTTGTATGAATGGGTCCTTTTCCTTTGATCTCTTTGGGGTCCAGACCTAGTAATGATATTGCTGGGTCAAAGGAAATGCAGACTTTCATAGCAATTTGGGTATGTAAACAGTTCTTGCTTTACATAAATTCATATTATGCAAATACAGCTCCCCAAGGCTGGTGGCAGGACCTTCTGCCAGGTCACACAATGACTTGGTGCAGCCCTATGTGTGTTGCAGCAACTTGTGTAACGTCTCTTTCGGTTTCAAGTGTGTTTCTTGTAAACAACATATTTTGGATTCTGGTTTCTAATCCATACTGTGAGCTACTTTTGTTCTGTAGGTGAGCTCATCCCATTAACATTCATGGTTATGATTCCTAACTGTGTATTTCTCTCAATTCCATTTACTTCTCTTGATCCTTCTCTCTTTTTATCTTGTCCCTTCACAGGAGTCTGTTTTGCTTCTGTCACACCAGAACCTTTTGTTGGCTTGTCTGCTCCAAAATTTGATTTGGGGTATTATTTTAAAGTTGTTTGGAGGGGAACATTAGGAGACTTCAGCCGGGTTGCTGCCTGTACTCCACTATCTTGGTCTAGATCCAGCAATATTGTTTCTAAAATTTTTATTTTTCACATCTTGTAAATCATTTTTAAAAATTTGATACTGATGATTTGATTTTCCTTCTTTAAAAAAAGAGACCAGCTAATAGTTTTTGTTTGTTTTATCTTAAACAGCTTCTAGTTCCAGATGGTCACTGCATCTTTTTTTAACTTCCAGTTTCATTTATCTCTTCTTTGGTTTTCAGATTTTCTATTTTGGTAGTTATTTTTTTAATTTGTTTATTTTCTATTTTTTTGTTCACTGATTTTTTTTAATAAAAATTATATAATATATATTTCCAAACAATTTTTAATTGGCTTAGCCTGTGGAAGAGGAGAGGAGAAAAATCCTGTTTACTTGGCATTGTAAAGGGCCAGCTAAGTGGTGTGGTGGCTAGAGTTCTGGACCTAAAGTCAGGAAGACACATCTTCCTGAGTTCAGATCTGGCCTCAGACACTTATAGAACTGTGTAACCCTGGGCAAGTCACTTAACCCTGTTTGCCTCTTTCCTTATCTGTAAAACGAGGTGGAGAAGAAAATGCAAACCCCTCTAGTATCTTTGCCAAAAGAAAAAACCCAAATGGGGTCACAAAAAGTTGGACATGACTAAAATGACTGAACAACAATATAAACTGTAAATGTTTATATTTTTATTCCTAAAGCAATCTCTTGAACTGTTCTTTAAACATCTGCTACCTATTGCCCTCCCTCTTCTGCTCCAGTCTTGAAGTTTGTGAATGTGTTGTTGGTCACTTGGCAATGTGCTGAATTCTGTTCGATTTTCTTTTTAGGTAAAATCCATATATAGCTTTGGGGTATGGGTCAGAGGTAAAGAACCCACCTACCAATATTGATCATACCTGCAATAAGAAAAATGTAAAGACTTCATTGGGGCCATCTCTGGTAACCTCTTCTGCCAGATAGGCTTGTTATGCCTTAGGCCTTTTTACATCTGTGCTGTGTCTCTGCTACTCATCCTGTACTCTTTCCTTACCCTCCACACCCCAACCTGCAGTGTGCCTCCTCCCTGCTTTTTCCACTGGATAGAATGAGCAGCAAATCCTCCTTTCCAACAACTGTTTCTTTGTTAACATTTGGAATAAGGAAGGAGTCATGCACAGACATCACCTTTTATCTATCCTTTTCTTGTTTCTCTTTCTTCCCCTTCCTGTACCCTTCCCTCCACTTCCCACATAGATCAAATCCACTCGTCTGCCTCCCATCCCTCATCTCCCCTTTCACCATCAACCAAGGTTCACTTGGGGCAAGCAAGGTGGGATGAGGCTATGGCTATTTGGCAAGTGGTTTTGTTTTGTTTTGGTCTGTTTTTTAAAATGGGCAGTACTATGTGCAGTTCAAGTTAGGAAGAAAATATAGATTAGTGTTTTCCAGTAAAATACAGTGACTGCTTAGAGGGGGGGTGATGTATGATACACATTGTACATTTAGGAATATACAAGTTATATATACATTTTCCCCCTTGGGAGTACTTTGATTGTATCCTAAAAGTTTTAGCATATTGTCTCATTGCTTTCTTTGATAAAATTTTCTATTGTTTTTTGACTCAAAAATGCTTTAGGATTATGTTATCTAGTCTCAACTAATTTTTAATCCTTCAAATATAACTTCATGGCATTTGTAGTATGTAAAAGATAAAGATATATTTGCATTTACATGTGAGGTTTGTATGCCCTAGTACATGGTCAGTTTTTATAGAGATACTATGCGTAGCTGAAAAATAATTATGAGATATCTGTTGAATCTAACTTTTCTAAAATTCTACTCAGGTTCTTTCTTGCTTCCTGTTTGGCTATATTTATCTAGCTATGAGAGGGGTATGTCAAGGTTACGCACTATTATTTTTGTAGTATATTTTTCCCTGTAATTCAGTTAACTTTTAAAGTATTTAGATGCTATGCCCATTTGGCATACATATAGTAAATATTGATTTTAATTCTGTGCTGCTCAGTGTGTATGTGATTAATATTCAGTTTTCTTTGAGTCCTTAATTTTCCTTATCTGTTCTAATGCAGTCTATTTTTATTGTTGCTTTTTCTGAGATCAGCTCTGCTTTTTTTTACCTGAAGAATAAAAGATTTTATCTAGTACATTATTTTAACCCTGTGTAAATATTGGTGTTTTGAGTGTTTCTTGTAAGCAGCATTATTAGATTCTGCTTTCTAATACATTCTGCTACCCTCTTCCATTTATAGGTGAGTTCATAACATTTATGATCACTGTTTTGACTATCCCTTGCATATTTCCCTTCATTCTATCATTTTATATTTTCTTTTTCTTTGCTTCCCACTCCTTGAGAAAGAAGGGGGTGTTGAAAGAGTGTGCACAACACTAGTAATAGTCTGCTTCTGTTCAACTACTACTTTTCTTTTCCCCAATCACAAGTTCTTACCCTTTCCTTTTATTCACCTTTTCATGGTCCAGCCTTTGAAGAAAGAGTTTGTTTTGCTTATGACTGATACCTCCTTAAGTCTTCTCTTCTTAATTCCCTCTTTCTTTGCTCTGTCTCTTACTGATTCCCTGCTGTGTTTAAGGTATTTCTACACTAACCTGTGTGTTCAACTGTCCTTTGACCAGTTCAGCTGAAAGTAAGATTCATGTTACTGTCTGTTTCCCTCACCTCTTCCTCCCCTCTATGTTTGTATAATCTTCTCATACAGCAGAATTGTGATAGAGTAAGTTTCACTGCCTTCTTCCTCCTTTCTTCCTTAATGTATTTTGTTTTCTTCCCTTTTTCCTTTTATGTCTTAAGAAAATAAAAATATAACAAAACAGCTCCCAGATTTACTTATTCATTTCTCTAAGATTTTTGAAGACGTTAGGGTTCTGAGGGGATACTTTCTTCTTCTCCTCCTATTAGAATGTAAACAATTCATTATTTAATTCAAATGTATTTCCCTTCTCTATTTCTCTTGATTCTTATGTTTGTAATTCAGAATGTATTACTAGTTTCTTCACTAGGAATGATTTGAGGTCCTTTATTTCATTAAAGGTTCATTCTGCCGCCCCCCATGCCCCACCATATGATTACATTCAGCTTTGTTAGAGTATTTTTGGTTATAGTTGTTTTTTTGCTTTTGCCATCTGGAATAGCCTATTCCCTGCACCTCTCTTCATTACAGTGTAATCTGTCAAAGATCCGCCACTATTAGTTTTACAATGTATCTCTCCCTGTAATTCAGTTAACTTTTAAAGTATTTAGATGCTATGCCATTTGTCTTCATAGTACTTCAAATCTTTTTTCCTGGATACTTCACAGGTTTTTTTTTTTTCTTTTTCTTCACAGCTCAAGAATTTGGCTATAACATTCTTGGGTGTATTAATTTTGGGATTTCTTCAAGGAGATGACCAGTAGATTCTTTCTTTTTTCACTTTGCCTTCTGGTTTTAATAAGTCTGGGTAATTTTTGTTCATTATTTCTTGAAACGTGGTACCTAGGCTTTTTGTTATAGATTAAGTTTTCAGGTAGTCTTATCCTTCCTAGATTATCTCTCTTTCACTTGTCTTTTGATTTTGTTCTCATTTATGTTGTTTTTGAAGTCACTGACCTCCAATTTAATTTTGAAGATGTCTTCTTGAGATGGTTTTGTACAACCTGTAACTAAGTTCTTTACAAGTTAGATCCTAATTGGTGCTAATAATGAATCCCCTGAAGTAGTCATATGTATTTGTATAAATAGTGAATTCATGTTATTCAAAGCTATGATTATGTAAAATATGGTACTATGTTCCAACACAATGGAAATATGCACTGTGAATTCAAATAATGCATCCACTTAAGGGCATTCATTACTTATATTACCTGAGAACTAGCTGTAGTGTCTCTTTCCAATTCTTTCCTCTAACATTCTCAGTTCCTTTTCCTTTCTTTCTTCTGAATCTCTCATTTCATTCATGTGATCATTTTTAAACTCTTATTTTTAATCCTCTTCAGAATTCCAGTAGAGTTTTTAGAAAATATATAATTTTCTTTGAGGCTTTACTTTTATATGATATGGATTTATTTTCTTCTTTTCAGTATATGGAGCACTGCTCCATATCATTGGTACTTTTGTGCGTTTATTCATTTTACTAGCCTTATTTTCTAAATTCAGATTTGTTGTTGTTGTTAGATCCAGGTTTTCTTGTACTTCTGGAAGGAATAGTGAGGCTTTCTCTAGGACCAATTTGTATAATCTGGAATTTGAGTAATAAGTACCATGTTTTTCAAGGACTTCAGGAGCAGCTCTAGTCAGCTTACTACTTCCTCTGACTTCGTGATCTCAAGGACTACTCTTATGAGCCTGTTTTTTTCTGTGAATGTCAGGGAACAATAGTTAGAGGGAGCATTGCAATTGGAATGTGTAATTGATTACATAAATACATAGGGGTTGAGTCCTAGATGATTGGCTGAAATCTCATACTTAATATCAGTTCATTGTCTTTTCCCCAGATGGTCAGGATGACCAGCATTCATAAGACATGCAAGATATCTGTAGTATATGCACTCAGCTCTTGGTTGAATCTGGCATCTGAGAACTTGATCCTGTCCAGCAACTTTGTGTCTGGCTACTTGTAACAGCAAGCACCCAACATACCCAAGATGACCTGCTAGCACAGGTTCTTGAATCTGCTTTTCTTAAAGGAAAGCAACTTTAAGGGGTCAACAGTCTTCTTTAATTACATTCACTAGTTCAGGGGAAAAGTCAGTACCCTGAACATCAGAGAAAATACAGGCAGAAAAAATACAAACAGAGAAAATATAAGCAGAGAAATTAGCATAAAGACCAAGAGACAGGGCTCTGACTGAATCAAAGCAATATTGCTGTATACTTTACATACACCACTAGATGGAGAGAGCCTTTACATCTGAGCAGTTGGGGGGGTCTGAACATATGGCTACTCAGAACCTCAATCAGGGAATCAAATAGTCCTCATAAGCGAACCCCCAAAGCAAAATATCAACTCAGAGTATGTATATGTACACTTCTCAGAGCCTAAAGGCATCATAACCCTCATGATTCAGTACTTAATCAACTTAGTACAAAAAGGTGTGGAAGCCTTCCTCCAGGTAAGCCTCCCTTTAAGCAGGCTCCTCCTTAGGCAAGTCCCTTCCCCACTGGGCTCCATGTGAGGCCTATTAATGGGCAGGGATGATATTACTATCCCATTAACATTACACTACTCAGTGGTTAAGCAGTAGAGTCTGTTGTTTTTCTTACACAGTTCAGTGAAGCATGACAGTAAATATACCTAGCTTGTTGGCCCTGAGTGGAGGAGGCCTTCAAACTGAATCCTAGAGTGTGCGTAGGGCTGCAGCCTCACCCTTCTGGCTCTAGTGGTATGAAGGAAAGAGAACTGGAGTGGTATCCATGGCATCACAAGTAGTATTCATCCACTTGAGTTTTTAGTAGTAATGGAAGATTAAGGTAATCATACATCTAGAGCAGGGGTGGGGAACCGATGGCCTTGAGGGCACATGTGACCTTCTAGATCCTTGGGTATGACCTTTTGACAGAATTCAAGTTTTATAGAACAAATCCTTTTATTAAGGGGATTTGTTCTGTGAAGTTTGGATTTAGTCAAAGGACTGCACTTGAGGACCTAGAGGGCCACATGTGCCCGTGAGGCCACATGTTCCCCACCCTTTAATTGGAGTCTTGAAGGGATCCCAGAGGCTATCTAGTCTAGCCTCCTCATTTTATATGGGAAGAAAGTGAAGCCTAAGGGGGTTAACTGGCTTGCCCAAGGTACAGTAGACATAGTATTCATCAGAGGTAAAATTTGAATTTTGTCCGACTCTAGAATCAGTGACTTCCACTTTGCCGTTTTCTCCTGTGTTGTTTTCTACAAGTTCATTGTCACAGGAAGAAAAGTAATTAGGTTTGGGGAAATAGGTTTGATGTCAGGGAGGGCCCCAAATCCATTTCTGCAGATGGGATGGGCTAGTCATTCTTGCCAGCTGAGTGATAGTAGCATAATGCACACTTTTCTACCCCTTCCATACATTCATCTGTCATCATTCTATCATTTGTTGTCAGAAAAACTAATTTGCTAAGTTAATAGAGGCTTAGTATCAGAAAGTTGGTCACTAGAGAGTTATTGGTGAACTTTGGCCACAGAAGCTCATCAGAATGGCCTACTAAAGCCCTAAAGGGGTTTTGAGTTGTATTCGTGGGAAGAGGTTGATAGCAGAGTTAAAGTGTTTCAGTTCAATAGGAAAATTAATAATTGATACTTTTATCCCAGTGTTTTGTGCTAATATAGCTGAGGAGAATTGATAATGGGCAGTGGTCATTACACTAATCTTTCTCAGTTATCCTGTAGATGGCAGCAAGAGCCATATGTTAATGTTTGCAGTGCACACAAAGGCATAGTGGGTTGAATTCAGTTTTTTTTTCCTTGTAACCAGATGGAGGTTTACTGTTCTGACTTCCATGCTGAGAGAGCAGCAAGAGAGAAGATTCATGAAGAAAAGGAACAACTGGCATTGCAGCTGGCATTTTTGTTGAAAGAAAACAATGTTTTTGAAGATGGGAGCAGGTAAGATAAAGTGAAAGGCAGACTTGAAATACAGGCTTGGAGCTTGATTCTCTATTCAGCAGAACCATCCTTGTTCCCCTGTAAGAGGAAACTGCTTATAAACTTTAAGAAATCTCAGAGAGTGTGTCTGTGTGTGTCTGTGTGTATGTCTGTGTGTCTGTGTCTGTGTGTGCGTAAGTGCTAGACTTGGGGTGCCTAGGCCTGGGTTTGATCTTTCCTCAAGCATTTACTTTGTCATGGTGGATAAGCCCCTTTAACCTTCCTAGCCTCAGTTTCTATAAAATGGGGCTGATAATATTTTGCAGATGGTGCAGTGGATAGAGTGCCAGACCTGGAGTCAGAAATAGTCATCTTCTTGAGTTCGAATCTGGCCTCAGATACTTACTAGCCGTGTGACCCTGGGCAAGTACTTTGCCTCAGTTTCTTCACATGTAAAATGAGCTAGAGAAGAAAATGGCAAACCATTTCAGTATCTTTACCACAAAAACCCCAGACGGGATTTCAAAGAGTTGGACATGATTGAAAAATGACTGAACAGTGACAATAACAAATACTTTTACTACCCATCTCACAGAGTTATTATGAGGAAGGTGCTGTATGAACACTGAAGTCCTAACAAATGGGAGAAGTTAGCTGTTTTGTTTTTGGCACATGGCATTGGATTATTTGGTTTCACTGCAGTTCCCCTTTTTTCTATTTTTAAAGATTGGTTCTCCCTGCCTCACCAAGGCTAGCAGTGCTTAAGCTTCTTCCAGGTTTGGTGCCACTCTGATTGGCATAGGAATTTTAACCTACTTTGTTCTCTGGAGCAGGTTTGTTCCACAGTCAACAACCTGCTGAACCCTTGTTCCCAGAGTTCCCCAAGTCAATGATGAAGTTAGTGAAGATACCCTGCCAGCTTAGCTCACTGCAAGTCAGAACTCCTGAGCTCCTGGAGATCCAGCCTCCCCACCAGCAGGGATTGCAGGTGTATTACACAATACCTGGCTGTCTTTATTTTTAAAAAAAGAAAGAAACTGAATTAGACGAATGGCTATGACTCATTTACCTTATATATTAATATAGTAGCTTTCAACTGCTGGCCTAACATTTCAAATCATCTCATTATATCTGTGAAAGCTGAAAAGATTCCATTAGATGCAAAGAAAACTACCCTATGTCTTGTGGTTGGGGTTTTGGTTGTTTTGGGGCCATCCCCAATACTCACAATTATTAAGGAAAGTTTTCATTCTACTGGGGAGAAGCAGCATGTACACAGATAAGCAAATAGAAAATAGATATAAGGTAATTTGAGGGAGGAAGATACAAGCAGTAACATCTGAGGGAATTAGCAAAATCCTTTCTGAAATAGCACTTGAGCTCACAAAGGCTTCCAAGAATTAGAGGTGAGGAGGGAGAAAATTCTAAGAATTATGTGGCAAAACAGTTTCAATCCAGTTCCTCTAGATATAAATCTAGTACTCCTTCTACTGTATCATGGCATACTCAGTACTTATAATCTGCTGTTTATTTTCTTGGCCAAATGCTAATTTACATTTAGTGAATTATGCCCATTTCACTGGCACTTTTCTTATTAGTCTAGTGTAAACAGGCTTGATTAGTACTGGGATGTTGAGACTTAATATGCTAAAAGAAGTAAGAGGGGTTACAAAAGAGACATTATTTTGATGAGAATCCAATATCTTTTGAACCAGCTACTGGATTCCTTGCACCGTTGGCCATTCCTACCACTCAGGCTTTTAGGGAAGAAACACAACTTCCTTGGTGATGCTTTTATTATGAGGATATAAGATTTACTCTGAGGAATTCTGTCCTTCTTTCAGAGATAGAAAAAATTATTGTGGATTTGGGGGTCATATTTTGCAATCTTAATGGATTAAAACTTTCAAAAAATTAAAATATAGATGTTAAATAAAAATTTCAATTCTGTATGTGAATAAAAAAACACTTCACTTATTCAGTGTTATGAAAGAAAAGACATTACCAAATGTCTGAGTTTATACTTCAAGTTAATTTGAGACCATGTCGTGTTTAAGTAATATTATTTAATACTTCTTATAAATTTTTTTTCTCTGCCTTTGGTTCCATCTTGAAAGTGGACGAAACACATGTGTGATTTCATCAGTGCAGAGATTGCCCGCTATGAGAACTCCTTCCAGTGATGTAGACTGACAACTTGTTTATTGCTTACAGCCTCAGAACATTGCTTGGAGCACTTTAGAGAAACTTGGTCAGGGTCACACAGCCAGTAGAGTGGCCAGCATTTGTATAGTGCTTTAATGCTATCTCATTTGAGTCTCACACAACCCTGTGAGGTAGGCACTGGTCTTATCTCCATTGTACAGATGAGGAAACTGAGGCTGAGAAAAATTAAGTGACTTGCCCAGTGTCACATAGCGAGTGTCTGAGGCCTCATTCAAACTCGGGTCTTTCTGACTCCAAGACCAACCTTCTCTCCATTGTTGCCACCTATCCACCAGTGTATTTCAGAGGTTGGACTTGAAACCAGGTCTTTCTGACTTCAGGCTAGACCCCTGTCCATTATTCCATGCTGACTCTTTTTTATTTGATTTCTTGACATTGTTACAATCTATTTGATTTTGTTAGTTCTCTTTAAAATTTAAGATTACTTCTATCTTTCAAAATGCTGGAAAATCAGTATGTGCTAACCTTTATAATTAGCAGACAGTCTTTGATGGAACTGCAAAGCCGTCATGGTGCCAGATCAACAAATGAACAAGACCAGCAACCCTACCTTGTTCAGAGAGGTAAATTATTAAGCCCATTATTTTGCTTACATAGCATACAGTATATGATCCTTTGGAGCCTTACAGAGACAAAACCTTACCTGACCAAATTTTTATACTCCCAGAAACGTTCAAAGTGCTTCTTTACATGTGTCTGAAAATACGATTTGCTGTCATAGGCTTGAGAATTTGTTGGGGTTTTTTTTAGCTAATTCTAAAAATAAGCAAACCTCACTCAAGTTCTTACTACTCCTGGGCATGGGAAGTGGCCTAGGCTTCTCAGAGCTGATGTCAGCAGAAACACAAGTCCTGGCAGGTGCTCTCGGTATGATCTTGTCTAGGAATTGGGTTTGTCACCCTAGCTAAGATAAGCCACATCTCTTACTCTACCCCACCCCCAGCATTTAGAATTTGCTAAACTAGGGTCAAAATTAATTCAAAGGCATCTCAGAGAGGATCTTCACTAGACGGTTGTCTGCCAGATAACGAATGGTGTTTTTATTTTTATCTTTTAAATCACAGCAACCCATGAAGATGGTCTTAATGCTCAGAGGGGTTACAGTCTCAGTCAGTAGAAGGAATACTCTAGTTAATTAAGTTATAAATAATTTGAAGTATCAACTCCAAAAATCATTAAGTTTCTGAGTTTGGGGTTAGATTTAAGGGCAAGAAATGTATCGTGTTTGTTTTGTAAATTCTTTTAAACATTTCCTTGAAAGTCTTATCATGTGTAAGTGCTGGGGAAGTACAAAGATAAGTCTCCCCTTGCTCTTATAATAGAACATTCATTTTACTTCAATAAGTAGAAGAGAAATGTATTCGAGAAGAATAACCAAATGGTAGCTGAAAGGCAATTTTAATGATGATAGTTGAGTCCAGAAACCCCATTTTAAAATTACTTATCAGCTCTTATCAGCTTTTAAACTTTTTTGGTGGGGGGGGGCAATGGTGGGTCAGTTTCAAGTCATCACTTAATAACTCAAACATTCCAAGTACTATGCCATAAGAGAAAAAACGTCTTGTTTTGTGGACAAATTTTCATTCAGCAAAGATTTAATGAATACTTTGTATTAGAATATGGAGAATTCTTCGGGCAGATCTAGGGCAAATCCTACTGTATGCTTCATACCTATTACCTCCACCAAGTGTTTTTACTTACGTAAAATAAGATTAGAATTAATTTGAAAGGCAATTTTAAAGGGGAAAATTAGTCACAAAAAACATTGCCTGAAGTATATTTCACAAAAGGTAGTAAGGGTGTGTGGGGTTGTGTTCATGCATGCACGCCTGTGATTGTCTAAGGTTATTAGCCCTTTTTTCTTAAACATTATAAGATTAATAACACAAAGATAAGTGTATAAAACAAGGAAAAAACAATAAATAAAACTATTATGTTATCTAGCAATAATTTTAACAAAAGAGTCAACCATGTAGTTATAGAGAACCTTGAGGCATTTGAAAGAGCCCCTGATCAAGAGTTCCCCTCCTCCAAGGAAGTCAATAGCTGACTTGAGAAGTTAAGTGATACATTGTTCTCAGGTGTTGAAGTTTGGGTGTTGAAGTTCCAGGAATCAGGGCCCCTGCTGTACAGGATAACATTCCGATAAAGAGACCTTGAGGCTTCCCTTGCTACCTATCACAGTCTGTTCTGTTTCATGCCTCAATTGCTACCCCTATGGTTTTTTTAACTATTTAAGCACCCTGACCCCCTAATTTATTGGCTCAGTATGTCTAGAATAAACTCAGCTTGTTCAGACTGCTGTGTCCTACCTGTCTTTTCATCCTCGCTCTGTGAGCCCCGTAACTGCCCTGGACCTGCTGGACTGCGCTGGCCACAGCATGTAGTTGAAAGAATTCTTGTTCAAGTACAAGTTGGACTAAATGATCTCTGGCAACTCTAAAGCTCTTTGAAATTGACCAAAAATGTATTTGTTGTGTCCATCAAAAGTGATATTCCTTTTAACTCAGCTTTCCTTTGTGGGTAGGGAAGAGGAAGGAATAGTGAAGTTTGGCACTTCACATGTGTGGGTTTTTCAGTGTGGAAACTCCCTTCCCAGATCGATCTTTCTCTGGTAGTAGCGGGGTATGCCTGGGGAACTGAGAGGTTAAATGACTTGTGCATTGCCTCACAGCTAAAATGTACCCAGCATGTGAAGCGAACCCTCCCCATCACTAAAGCCAGCCCTCTGCCACACTGAAAATATAAAATGTCTACATCGATATAGTCAGCTTGTATGCTGTTCCAATTCTACTGGTTTCACTCTGCATCATTCACGGCTTTCTACATTTCACAGTATTCATTTCTTTTAGGGTGCTGTATTTTTCCACTGGAATTCTTATATTTAGCAATCTTCTAATCATTACACATTTATTTCTATTTTCCAGTCAGAACTCAAATTCCAATAGAAATACAGAAGCAGAGTATTATCTGCTTTGTAAAATAGTGAGTTCCTTGTCACCAGAAGTGTTTGAATGGAGGCCAGGTGCCTGTCAGGAATGTTGTAAGAGATACTTATGTACAAGATCTACATGATCTCTGGGGTTCCCGTCAATTTTTAGAGTCCATGATTTTTCCTTTAAAATTTGTGTGTCTAGTGTAGTAACTTCAGCTATAAACCAATCAATTGGTAAAAACCTTTTTTAAAAACCACATTATTGTCAAACCCACTAAAAATTGTTATTAGAAGAAGTTTGGTTACATTTGCTAATGACTACTAAACTCTCAACTTAAGCTTATCAAAATGCATATGTTAAAAAAAGACTCTACTTAGAACAAATAACTCATAGGATGGATGAGCTTTGTATGCTTTGTTCCCAGGAGCTGATGATAGAAGCTGGAGGCAACAGCAGCAACAGCAAAGGAATATTCCAATCCATTCGTGCCCCAAGTGTGGAGAAATTCTGCCAGACATAGATACATTGCAGATTCATGTCATGGACTGCATTATATAAATGTTGATGTTCCACCTCAAAACAAAACAAAAAAATACCCTTTCTGGTCCTCTAAGAGCTATACCTTTGTGTGTTTTTCCTCAAATATTTTGGCCATCACATTTGTTTTAGAAGAAAGAAAAACTTGTGTGTGTTAAATAAGTCACTGATTGTCCATAAAGGACTCCATTTAAATGAGCTTAATTTTTTGTGTTCAGTTTATGCCAGCTTTGCACCATAATATCTGGACAGATTAATGTAATCAGATGATAAACTTCACTGATCAATTTAAAGCAATGTAAGTGAGCAGAATAGATGATGTGGTTACAGGTTTAATCAAGAAACAAACTTCCCTTTTTGAAGTATTCTAACAAACTGTACAGTTCTTTTTATACATCACTCATTTAAAATGAATCCTGTTGGATTTATTTTTGCATTATAGTTTATTTACTGTAACTAATATAAGCATACTAGATTTTTTTTGTATGCTTTTTATTTGGGCACCATGCGCTTTACCTTGACATAGGGAAAATGAAAAATTGTGGGCATATGTGAAGTAGGTAAGTGTTAAGTCTATTTGATTTTATGAAACAGTTCACAGTGTAAAGAAGTTAACTTTGTTTTTTAGTTATTAAGCACAAGTAGGTTTGTACAATGGATGCTTATTCACTTGTTGACAAGAGAACAGATGTTTATTCATTTTCTTTAAATGATCAAGTTACATCTTAAGAGTCATAAAAACAAAATAATTGCAAAATAAAACTGCTTATAAATATTTTAGGTTTGTTTCTTATATGTATATTGACTAAATTTCTTAACATGCATTTTTCTGTATTAAATTATATACATATAATTAGCTCCATGTATTTGTTTGCTTAATTCTCTGTACATGACAAAATCTCATTCCCGGAGACCAGTTCTTATACTTAGATGGTCAGTAGCTACATCCTGGGATGTAGATTTAGCTTTTCGCTATCCTTAAGTGAGCTCAGTTTCAAGTGGCCAGCAAGTTTTGAACCAGCCATGAAAATAAGTCCAAGCCTGCAACCCCACAGACTAAAGAAAATTAAGACAACAAATCAACATATTCTACCTCTTCATATTATTTTTGGGTTTCATTTTCATGGTGTATGGTAGGAATACTGTATACTTTAATACAAGCTGGTCATGTCTCTTCTATGAGCTTGGTCAAATAGAGGAGCAGGTAAGAGAGTAGGCCCAGATTCTGGGGAGATGGGGTGTCTTGTTTGAGGAACATCAAGAGGTCACTGTCTCTGGACTATAAAGTCAGCAGAGGGGAATAAAGTGTTAGAACATTGGGAAGGTAGGAAAGTGACAGGTTGTGAAGAGTTTTAAATTCCAGACAGAATTTGTATTTGATCTTAGGTAATAGGGAGCTGCTGAAACTTTTGAGGAGGGAGTGACATACTGAGACTTTTCCTTTGAGAATACCACTTTGACAACTGTGTGGAACATAGACAGAAGTAGGAAGCACCATCCTTCCTCAAGCTACCTCATGTTTATTTTGTATTTTTCTGTCTATATATGTTCTCTCCCCTGGTAGAATATGAGTCCCTTGAGAGCAAACTATTCCATTTTTGTCTATATATTTCCAGCATAGTGCATGGCACCTAGAAGGCACTTAATATTTCTTGTCCAACAAAGATTGGGAAGTGTTGAAAGCTCACCCTGGTAAGCCACGTTCAACTTAGGTACAACGACCTGGTCTCAGAAGAGGGGAGGGGTCGTATTACCTCAACTGTTGCAGCCTGAATACTACTCTGTGATCATGCTGACCATCCCCAAATATATGTAGCCTATCCCCCCCATTCATCCCCATTTGCCACTAAACCTCTTGTCATGAGTCTCCCTTTGGCAGTTATTCAAAGATAATCTTCTTCTAGAGTGGCATGCCCTTACTTTAGCACTGAGCTACAGGCTCAGTAACTCACCAAGATTCTAGAATTACTCAGGATTTAAACAGACAAATTTTCAATCAAGCATGACCAGAGGAGATGCCTTTTCCGCCCCCGTGGGACTTCTTTTCCTTCCGCGGGTGGGCCTCTAGTACTGTATGTGATCAGAGTCCCAGCACAGAAAACACCAATACTAGGGATCTCATGGGATCCCCCAAAGGCTTCCATCTAGTCTATGCCCAGATTCAGGGCTTTTCTGTCCATGTCCCATTGATTCCCCCTATATTCCTAATACCAGGCTCAGTGACATCCTTAGGCTAATCAAGAATGCTGTAGCAGAAGCACAATCCATAGTGAACTAGGTACTGTTACCATTTAGGCAAGCAGTGTCTGGCTAACCTTTAGCTACACAGGCTCAGAAATCTCTGCCACTGCAGAGATGTCTCTTTAGTCTTGTTTGTCCTAAGTATGCACCTTGTTTTTGTCTGCTAGGCAACTATTCATCTATAGTCATATAAGTTAAGATCACTATATCTGAAACTACTCAATACCCTACTGTGTTGTCCTTTTAAGTTCTCATTAAGCCCTTTAAACATACTTCTTTTAGCCCTGCCTCTTGCCAGCCCATTGCTGGCAAAGTGACAAGGTGACTGCTCTCAGGTGACAGAAATCTCTTATATGGCCTATCAAAAACCATCATCCCTACTAGAATTCCAACAAGGTACAGCAGTAGCCACATCCTGTTTGAAAGGGGAATATACCCATAAATAATGAGGAACCTCACCTAAAACAGCTGATACATTGAAGTTACTGCCCATGCCAAGGTGTACTCTCCCAATCAGTCAGCATTAACTTACTATGTGCTAGCCACTATTCTAAGTGCTGAGGCTACAAAGGCAAAAACATGTCCTTGCTCTCAGGAAACTCACATTCTACTGAGGGAGACAAATTTCAGGAGTAAGACACTAGCAGCAGACATGGACTCCAGGAGAAGATGGAGTTTGAGCTGAGTCTTAAAAGCTAAGGAATTCAGGAGGTGGCAGTAAGAAGGGCATTACAGGGTGGGAGACAACCCCTGAAAAAGCACTGTTAGGAGATATTATGCTCAAGGAATAGCAAGGCCAGTGTTGCTGAATCATAAAAGTCTGCTGAAGGGGTCCATAGGGAGGTTTTAAAAGACTCAGGACTAACAGGACCTGTCTGCTCCTTTTGCCTCTGCATTAGTGAGTGGGGAAATAATAAAAGCAGCAGCGATGTTTCCCTGGCCCGGAAAGCTGGTACACATGCTATGGTCACCTACAGTGGATATTCTTATGCTATAAGCTCAGCAACAGGCCCTGTTGTTCTGCAGTTGCTCACCAAGCCAGTATGTGACTTTCCATCAAACCCTCTAGAGGAGGGGAAAAGGTTGGGGATGTAGTCTTCATAGAAGACTGGTATTACTGTTATGCTCCCATGACCTTTTCAATCAATTGGTGTTCATTCCACTGCCCCACACTACCTCAGTGAACTGACAAGTTTAAACAAAATGCTGTGAGAATTCAGAGGCAGGACAAATCATCACATCATAAATTCAGAGCTAAAAGGCATATCAGATGTCATCTTGTCCAACTTACTCATTTTGCAAATCAGAGAACTGAGGTCCACATCAATTCTGGGTAGGGAATTGGGGCAGGTTTCACCGAGGAGATGACATTTGAACTAGGTCTTGATGAAAACAGAATTTATATAAGCATATATTTAGAAGGCAGGAATAGACCTTCCATGCATGAAAGGTACAGAGGTGAGAAAACCTTAAGAAAGTATTCCAGAAACATCACAGAACCAGTCTTGCTTGAGTAGTTAGGGCAAATGAAGAGTGTGTTTAACAAGCTGAAAATGGAGGATCAGGGGATTTAGAAGCCATGTCGGACTCCCTAATTTTATAGATGAGAAAACTGAGGCCCAAAGAGATTAAGGGACTTGCCCAGTGTCACAAAGGCAAAAAGCCACAAAGACAGAATTCAAACCCATATCCTCCTGACTGTAGATTCAACTGTCTTTCAGAATCTAGTGGCCTTTTAGGAGTAAGACTAGACTGGTGGCCACAAACTGCAAGCTTTTGAAAATCCCATCAATTGGTGTGGTGGATCCAGGCCAGTTTTTGCATGAGTGCACACACACACACACAAACACACACACACACCCATACCCACCCCCTATTGTTTATCTTACCCCACACCTGAGGCTGAGGGTATGGTAAGGAGTTCCTGGAAATTATTGGGCAGATGCTTCAGAGAGGCAGATATGCTTGATCTATTGCTTGGTCTACTTTTTTTTTTTCCATTTTTTGACTATAGCCAATACATCAGTGTATGTGTTCTACTTGTTCAATCATTTTTCAGTTGTGTCTGACTCTCCATGAGTCCATTTGAGGTTTGCTTGGTAAAGGTACTGGAGTGGCTTACCATTTCCTTCTCCAGCTCATTTTGTAGATGAGGAAACTGAGGCAAAGAAGGTTAAGTGACTTGCCCAGGGTTACGCAGCTAGTAAGTATCTAAGGCCACATTTGAACTCAGGCCCTCCTGACTCCAGGGCCAGTGCTTTATCCACTGCACCACCAAGCTGTCCTGTTCTATGAATACAGGGAGTTAAAACTAGGAGGAAATCCAGAGGAAAGGTGCTAAGGGTGAGGGGCTGAATCATCAATTTATAGAATATCCCAAAAAGTTTTAAACTGCTAAAGTTTAGACTGGGACTTTTGGAACACATATTAATTTTTGAGTCATATTTAAATTTTTTTTCCCTAAACTTAAATGATCAGCATTGCTCTGAGAAGCAAGGCAAGATGGAATATGAGAGGGGGAATGCTCTGAGCATTTGCAGGCTGAACTCCCTCAGTGGTCAAATGGCATATACTACGATTGTTTTAGGAAGGTTGGTGCTAGAAAAATAGTGCCTGGCAGGACTACTTAACTGGGGGCTTGGGTCTAGCACCCTCAGGCAGACAAGCCAGATACTGTACTTCCTCTTTCAATGATATTGCATGCTGTTTTTCTGTAGACTTAAGGCAGGAACGCAGGAACTAGTGTGGAACGTCCTACATGTCAATGGAGCATATACCTGTAGCATATGCAGGTTTCAGTGGTTTCCCCACCCTTGGTCCTAATTTACTAATGAGAGTTCCTTTCTTAATTTATCTGAAGCAAACCAGAGTCAGTTATTGGGAGGCAATGGAGCTACTGGAGATAGCTGAACAGAAGTGTAATAAGAATAGACATATACATAGGGAAGATTAGTGTGGCAGCAATATAAAGGATGACTTGACGGAGCAAAGTCAGGAAGACTGGTACAAGGCTACTGGAATAGTTCTAATAATTGTGGTGGCAGTGTGAACAGAAGAGATGAATGTTGCAAAGGTAAAATTAATAGGATTTGGTAACTGATTCCATGTGAAAAGGGAGACAGCTAGCCAGAAATAAAAACCAGTATTTTAAACATATATTCCCCAAGTTCTGTCCTTTTCTCTATCTGTACTTTCTCCCTTGACAGTCTCATCTAATCCCATGGTTTTATCATCTCTATATAGGTGTCTTGCAAATCTTGCACAGGCATCTTGGTACAATGGAATGAATATGCACTGCCTGTGGAGTTAGAAGATCTAGATTCAAATCGTATCTGCCACTTTACTCAGTTAATATTATCAAACTTCCAAAAGATTGCTTTAGAGAAATAGAAAAGGAAATAATGAAATTTATCTAGAGAAATAATAGATCTAGAATCTCAAAGGAAATAATGAAAAAATTGGTAAAGAAGGAGGCCTAAGAGTATAAACTATACTACAAAGCAGCCATAACTGCTAAAACTGTTAAAAACAAGTTGTTCTTGCTTAAGGAAGTCAATCAAGAGAGTAGATTAGTTAAAAAACCTAGATAAGCAAACCTAGTAACCAAGTAATCCAGTGCTTGATAAACTGCGAAACCACAGCTACTAGATAAAGACTTACTACTTGACAAAAATTTGTGGGAAAACTGAAAGGCAATCTGGCAGAATAGATTTTGACCAACATCTCACACTATATACGAAATGCAGGTATATACCATATACCTCAGCTCCTAATGGATATATTACATATGTATAAAAGGTCACATGATAAATGATTAAGAGGAAGGGAATAAACTTCAGATCTATCACTAAGGGAAGAGTTCATGAGAGAGGATCACAGAAGCTAAAAAGGGCAATTTTGATCATAGTTGAAAGGTTTTGTACCAACAAAATGCAGCTAAAATTAGAAGAGAAAGAATTAACTAGGAGAAATAGCTTTTTAGAAAATTTATCTTACAAGGTTTCATTTCCAAGACATAAAAGGAATTGATTCCAATTTATAGGAATAAAATTAATTCTCTTAATAAAATCAATTGGATCTGAACAGGCACAGTTCCAAACTTATCAACAACCAATTTTTTTTTTTAATAATTTCCCTTTTTTTAAAAAATTTATTTAACTTTTAACATTCATTTTCACAAAATTTTGGGTTCCAAATTTTCTCCCCTTTTGTCCCCTCCCCCCACCCCAAAACTCCGAGCGTTCTAATTGCCCCTGTCTGCCAATCTGCCCTCTCTTCTATCATCCCTCTCTGCCCTTGTCTCCATCCTATACCCCTTTACCTTTATTTCTTATTTCCTAGTGGCAAGAACAGTACTCGACAGTTGTTCCTAAAACTTTGAGTTCCAACTTCTCTTCCTCCCTCCCTCCCCACCCCTTCCCTTTGGAGGGCAAGCAATTCAATAAAGGCCAAATCTGTGTAGTTTTGCAAATGACTTCCATAATAGTCGTGTTCTGTAAGACTAACTATATTTCCCTCCATCCTATCCTGCCCCCCATTGCTTCTATTCTCTCTTTTGATCCTGTCCCTCCCCATGAGTGTTGACCTCAAATTGCCCCCTCCTCCCCATGCTCTCCCTTCCATCACCCCCCCACCCTGCTTATCCCCTTATCCCCCACTTTCCTGTATTGTAAGATAGGTTTTCATACCAAAATGAGTGTGCATTTTATTCCTTCCTTTAGTGGAATGTGATGAGAGTAAACTTCATGTTTTTCTCTCACCTCCCCTCTTTATCCCTCCACTAATAAGTCTTTTGCTTGCCTCTTTTATGAGATATAACTTGCCCCATTCCCTTTCTCCCTTTCTCCTCCCAATATATTTCTCACTGCTTGATTTCATTTTTTTAAGATATGATCCCATCCTCTTCAATTCACTCTGTGCATTGTCTCTATGTGTGTGTGCGTGTGTGTGTGCACGTGTGTGTGTGTAATCCCACCCAGTACCCAGATACTGAATAGTTTCAAGAGTTACAAATATTGTCTTTCCATGTAGGAATGTAAACAGTTCAACTTTAGTAAAGTCCCTTATGACTTCTCTTTGCTATTTACTTTTTCCTGCTTCTCTTCATTCTTGTGTTTGAAAGTCAAATTTTCTTTTCAGCTCTGGTCTTTTCATCAAGAATGCTTGAAAGTCCCCAATTTCACTGAAAGACTAATTTTTGCCCTGAAGTATTATACTCAGTTTTGCTGGGTAGGTGATTCTTGGTTTTAGTCCTAGTACCTTTGACTTCTGGAATATCCACGCCCTTCAATCCCTTAATGTAGAAGCTGCTAGATCTTGTGTTATCCTGATTGTATTTCCACAATACTTGAATTGTTTCTTTCTAGCTGCTTGCAATATTTTCTCCTTGACCTGGGAACTCTGGAATTTGGCCACAATGTTCCTAGGAGTTTCTCTTTTTGGATCTCTTTCAGGAGGTGATCTGTGGATTCCTTGAATACTTATTTTGCCCTCTGGTTCTAGAATCTCAGGGCAGTTTTCCTTGATAATTTCATGAAAGATGATGTCTAGGCTCTTTTTTTGATCATGGCTTTCAGGTAGGCCCATAATTTTTAAATTGTCTCTCCTGGATCTGTTCTCCAGGTCAGTTGTTTTTCCAATGAGATATTTCACATTATCTTCCATTTTTTCATTCTTTTGGTTTTGTTTTGTGATTTCTTGGTTTCTCATAAAGTCATTAGCCTCCATCTTTTCCATTCTAATTTTGAAAGAACTATTTTCTTCAGTGAGCCTTTGAACCTCCTTTTCCATTTGGCTAATTCTGCTTTTGAAAGCATTCTTCTCCTCATTGGCTTTTTGAAGCTCTTTTGCCAATTGAGTTAGCCTATTTTTCAAGGTGTTATTTTCTTCAGCATTTTTTTGGGTCTCCTTTAGCAGTGTGTTTACTTGTTTTTCATGCTTTGCTTGCATGTCACTCAATTCTCTTCCCAGTTTTTCCTTCACCTCTCTAACTTGATTTTCAAAATCCTTTTTGAGCTCTTCCATGGCCTGAGCCCATTGAGTGGGCTGGGATACAGAAGCCCTGACTTCTGCGTTTTTCCCTGATGGTAAGCATTGTTCTTCCTCATCAGAAAGGAAGGGAGGAAATGCCTGTTCACCAAGAAAGTAACCTTCTATAGTCTTATTTTTTTTTCCCTTTTCTGGGCATTTTCCCAGCCAGTGACTTGACTTCTGAGTGTCCTCTCCACCCCCACTTTGCTTCCAGATCCTCCCAGCCAGCACTTGAGGTCTGAGATTCAAATGCTGCTCCCCAGCCTCAGGGCTTTGGGCAGGGGCAGGGCTACTGTTCAGTGTGAGATTAAGTTCAGGTGCTCAAGTCAGGGCAGGGCCGCCTCACAGGCTCCGTTCCCTCAGGGAGTTTATGCAGAGACCTTCAACAATGGATCCAGGCTCCTGCCTGCTTGGGGAGCCCTGGTCTGCTCCCGCCTCTGCTGCTGCCTCCCGAGGGGGCCCAAGCCACAGGGGCACCCCACTCCCCCCTCGACCCGCCAAAGAGACCCTCCCACCGACCCCCGCCACTTGTGGGTGAAGGGACCCGCGTGGCCGCTGGAGATTCCGTCCCCGAAGCCTGGTCGGATCTGCTCCTTTCAGCGCTGCGCCGCCGAGGCAGGGCTGGGCTCCGCCTCGGGTCCGGGTCGCGAGGGACCTTCCACAAGAGGTTCTCATGCCCTCTGGAGCAGAAATCTCGTCCGCTCCATTCTGTGGCTTCTGCTGCTCCAGAATTTGCCCGTGGTTCTTTTTGTTACAGGTATTTTATGGGCAGTGGGTTCGGAGGTAGCATATGTGCGTCTTTCTATTCCGCCATCTTGGCTCCGCCCCCCAGCAGCCAAATTTTTAAAAAATGCTCCAAATCACTGATAATTGAAGAAATACAAATTTAAGCAACTCTGAGGTTGTACATCATAGTTATCATATTGGTAAAGATAACAAAAAGGGAAAATGACAAATTTTGGAGAGGCTAATGTATTACATGGTGGAAGTGGGAATAGTCCAGCCATTCTGGAAAGCAGTTTAGAACTATGCTTCAAAGGTCATTAAATTGTATCCCTCTGACTCAGTGATACTTCTTCTAGCCCTATACCCCAAAGAGATCAGAGAAATGAAAAAGTGGCAAAAAAAAAACCCAAAACAAAACAAAAAACTGGAAACATTCTAATTGGAGAATGGCTGATCAATGCAATGACCAACCATAATTCCAGAGGACCAATGAAAACATGTTTCTCACCTCTTGATTTTGTGTTCATCTTTCATTGCCAAAGAAGACCAGGCCATCAGAGAAATGATGACATGACTTGCGCTTGACTTTGTTTTGAGTGAGGGAGAGCTATGCAGGTCATCAGCCTCACTTCTCCTCCAGAGCCACCTGGATCCAATGACCAGATATTCATCAGGATGACTGGAGATGACCCAGGATGCACTGGGAGACCTTGGCCCCTTTAGGCCAAGGTCTATGCAGGTACTCACTTAGGGTAAGATAACACCCATTCATTGAATAGGCTTGTTTAAGACATAGCCACAGCATGGCCCCTTTAATGAGGCAAAGAAAGACATCAGGCTGGGAGGGAAACAGCAACAGTTACTACTGATAATCACTCTTAAACCAGGAGGGTCCATAAGAGAGCCTTTAAAGAGATGATGGATTCATGATGCAGAATGAGACATATTTTTAGATCGACACAATCTAGAGATTTGTTTTCCTTGATAAAGCATATTTATTACAAAGGGTTTTATTTTTAATTGAGGTATAACACAGAGAAAATACCTCTTAAATGAAAATATTAAAAAGCAAGCATTTATTAAGCACTTAATATGTGCCAGTGACTATGCTAAGTGCTGGGGATACAGAAGAAAAACAAAAATTGCCGCTGCCCTCAAGGGACTTCTTTAAAAAAATACATATTTCACCACATAATTTCACTGTATAATCATCATATGGTAAAATTCTGTTGGTCACACCCCTTAAAAGGTAAACAGAGCAGCAATGTATTCACCAGTGACATAGAGAAACACATTTATTTCTCCTGCACACATTGCAAGCCTTGGGCCTAAAATTCTCAGCGCATGACTTGCATAGTTTATTTAGAGCCCTGCTGTCCTAATGGTATTGTCATTCAATCCAAACAAGAGCTGTAGGTTCAAGGGGAGTGGGGGTGGGCAGGCAAAGCTTCCAAGAGTAAGTCATTTGATATGGTAAGACTTGCTCTTCCCACATTAGCTAAACTGTACAATTCGTCTGCCAGAGATACACTAATGTGCAAAACATTTCTTTATGCTTATGGGTAAATACAAAAACTATTCTGCAGGCTTCAAGCTGAAAATGATTGTGTTCACTGAACAGCATGGAAAGAGAGCTGTGGAAACAGTTTTCAGGGAGTAAAACATTGGTATGAGACTAATGGAAACCAAAAGATAAGTAATACTGGAACAATTTTTTTAAAAAAGCTTCACATAATGGTTGCATCCCACTTTTTTGTAAAATAATTTGATATAAAATCTGTGATGATCATGCAATATAATATGGTAAGATAGCGTAGACGGAAGCAAACCCTAGGATGACACTAGCAAGTGGGAGGTGGGGGAAAGGTTCCGGGGGTAGAACAGGAAAGGCCATTTCAGAGAATTTAGGGAGAAGGAAAGGAGGGATATAGGACAATAGTTGGCAAGTAGGATCTAGTGAGGGTTTCTCAAGGATGGAGAAGACCTGGAAATCTTTGTAGGTAGCAGGGAAGGAACAAGTATACAATGTACAAGAAAAGATTGAAAGTTAGAAAGTAAAAACAGTGGTGGGGCCAATATGCTAGAGAAGACAGGAGGGGGTGGGATCAAGAGTGCATGAAAGAAGGGGAAGGAGAAGGATGAATCAAGATGGCAGAGTAGAGGGAGCAGCCTATCCAACTTCTCTCAACATTCCCCTCCAAACAACTTTAGAATAATACCTCAAATAGAGTTTTAGAGCAGCAGAGCCACAGAAGGTCAGAGTAAAACATTTTTTTCTAGCCTAAGAAAACTTAGGAGGTTGTCAGGAGAGTCTGTGACGAGGGTGGAGGTGTGCCTGAGAGCATGCGCCAGTGGGAGCAGCCCTTGGAGGCTGCTATAACCAGCAGCACAACAGCTTTGGGAACTATTAGCCCACAGACACTAAGGGGTCAGACAACTGGTAAGAAAGAGATTAGTGGGGACTCTTTGATGACACTGGATACAGCTGGCACTAACTGACAACTCTACTACCCATACACAGTTCTGGGTCACAGTTCCAGGGCAGAGAGGAGCATCTGTGGTCAGTCAGAAAGGAGGAGGGGTTCTGAACACAGTTCTAAGGTCCTGAAGATCACTAGCATTTGTGGCTGCAAAGGGAGCAGGGGCCCTTTCTGGGTAGAAACTAGAACAGAGACTGGGAGAGTAGGGACCACACCTCTCCCCAGATTACAACACCTTGGAAGCACTGAAAACTTTCAGATCCCCAGAATTAGCTCTGAAAACAGCAGCAGAAAAATATGGAAGAGCTCAGGACAAGGTTTCCCCACCCTTAGGTGAGAAAAGCTCAATTTTAACATAAAATTCTAAGTCAAGAAATAGTCTGGAAAAAATGAGCACACAGTTTAAAAAAAACCAACTTAATGATAAAAAGCTACTGGGGTGGCAGGGAAGAACAAGACACAAACTCAGAAGAAAACAAGACAACAAGGTAAAAAGAGAAACAAGCAAAGCCTCAAAGAAAAATGCTAATTAGATTCAAGCCCAACTAGAATTCCTGAAAGCGTCAAAGAAATTGACAGCATGAGAGAGGAAAAACTAGGGAAAGAAATGAGAGTGATGCAAGAAAATTATAAAGAAAATTAATATTTTAGTAAAAGAGGCACAAAAATATTCAGAAGAGAATAACACCTTAAAAAAACAGAATTGGCCTAATGGTAAAAGAAGCACAAAAAGTCACTGAAAAAAAGAATTCCTTAAAAAACAGAAATGGCCAAAGGAAGAAAAGGAGTACAAAAGATCACTGAAGAAAATAATTTCTTAAAAATTAAGGTTGGGCAAGTCTATGCAAATGAATCTTTGAGACATCAAGAAACAATCAAAGTCAAAATAATTTTTAAAATGTGAAATATCTCATCAGAAAAACAATTAACCTGGAAAATAGATCAAGCAGAGATCATTTAAGAATTATTAAACTACCTGAAAGCCATGGCCAAAAAAAAGAGCCTAGACATCATATTTCAAGAAATTATTAAGGAAAACTGCCCTGATATCCTAGAACCAGAGGGTAAAATAGAGATGGAAAGAATCCACTGATCACCATCTAAAAGATCACAAAATGAAAACTCCCAGGAATATCATAACCAAGTTCCAGAGCTCTCAGGTATAGGAGAAAATATTGCAAGCAGCCAAAAAGAAACAATTCAAATATTGTGGAGCCACCATCAGGACCACACATTAAAGGAGTAGAGGGCTTAGAATATGATATTCTGGAAGGCAAAGGAGCTAGGATTACAATCAGAAATAACACACCTTGCCAAACTGAATATAAACCTTTGGGGGTAATGGATATTTAATGAAGTAGATGACTTTCAAGCATTCCTGATGAAAAGACCAGAGCTGAATAGAAAATCTGACATCCAAACACAAGACTCGAGAAGCATAAAAAGGTAAATATGAAAGAGAATCACACGGGACTCCATAAAATTAAACTGCTTATATTCCTATATGTGATACATATAACTCCTAAGAAATTTATCATTATGAGGGCAGTCTGAAGCAGTCTATATAGACAGAAAGTATGAGTGTAAGTAAATTATGTTGGAATGATCTAAAAAAATGAAGGAGCAAGAAAGAGAGCACTGGGAGAAGAGGGAAGGGAGAGGCAGAATGGGGAAAATTATCTCACATGAAAGTGGCACAGAAGGAAGAACTTTCACAGTGGAGGGAAAAATGGGAAGAGGTAGCAGGCAATACTTGAACCTCACTCTCATTGGATATGGTTCAAAGAGGGAAGAATAATACATATACACACTCAGTTTGTATAGAAATCTATCTTACCCAACAGGGAAATAAAAGAAGATAATGGGGTGAGGATAGGGGTTGGAATGAGGAGAGGGAGGACAGAATAAGGGAGGCAGTGGTCAGAAGCAAAATAGACTTTTGAGGAGGGACAGGGTAAAAAGAGAGAGGGATCAACAGAAGAAAATGGAATCTAGAGAAATACACTATTAGTGAATATAAATGGGATGAGCTCACCCATAAAACAAAAACATAGCAGAACGGATTAGAAACCAGAATCCTTTTAAAAATATCTTGTTTATAAGAGACATATTGAAATAGAAAGACATAGAGAGTCAAAATAAGGGAACGGAGCAGAATCTATTCTGGTTCAACTAAAGTAAAAAAGGAAGGAGTAGCAATTATGATCTCACACAAAGGAGAAGCAAAACCACACCTAATTAAAAGAGATAAGCAGGGAAACTACATTTGCTAAAAGGTACCACAGACAATGAAGCAAAAAAATTTTACAGCAAGTTTCTCTGAAAAGGCTTTCATTCTCAAATATATGTGGAAATGAAATAAATGTATAAAAATTAAGAGCCATTTCCTGATTGATAAATGGTTAAGGAATAGAAACAGGCAGTTTTCAAAAGAAGAAATCAAATCTATAGTCATAGAAAAATGTTCTAACCTATTGATCAGAGAAATGCAAAATAAAACAAGTCCATGGTACCAATTCACATCTATCAGAAATGAAAAAATGCTAGAAGGGATGAGAGAAAATAGGTATACTAATGAACTGTTGGTAAAGTTGTGAACTGGTCCAACAATTCTGTTGAAAAAATTGGAATTACATCCAAAGGGCTATAAAACCACATACACTTTGACCTAGTAATATCATTGCTATGTTTATACCCCAAATATACTAAAGGAAAAGGACATATATGTACAAAAGTATTTAGAGCAGCTCTTTTTTGTGGTGGCAAAGAACAGGAAATTGAGGGTGTGACCATCAATTAGAAAATGGCTGAACAAGTTGTGGCATATGATTGTGATGGATTACTTGTGTTATAAGAAGTGAGAGATGGTATCAGAAAAACAAGAGGAGTACTATATGAACTAATGCAAAATGAAATGAGCAGAACCAGGCGATCACTGTACACAGTTACAGCAATGTTGTAATGATCTACTGTGAAATACTTTGTTATTGTGATTGATATGATTCAAATCACTTCCAAAAGACTCATTATGAAAAATGCTATCCACCTCCAAAGATAGAACTGATGAACTGAATATAAATTGAAGTATAATTTTCTCTCATTTTCTTACTTTTTTAGCAATACAGATACGAAATGGAACGGATGGAAATACATTTGTATGATTTCACATCTACAACTGATATCCTATTGTTTGCCTTCTCAGTGGGTAGGGAGAGAAATAATTTGGAATTCATAATTAAAAAAGAATGCTGAAAATAAATAATATATATTTTTAAAAGAGTGCATGAAAAAGGAGTTGGCCTTGGTAAACAGAGGGGCTGCCTCATCATCACAGACTAGAGTAAAAGAATAGATAGTGGTGAAGAGAAGGAAGGACATGATATGAAAAGAGAAGGGGGAACCTTAGGTGAGTGACCTTAATTTTTCAGTGAAGTATGAATCAAGACACTCAGCTAAGAAGGTGGGTGGAAAGAATGTCACTGGAGGCTTAAGAAGAAAAAGTTTGGAATAGCTGCTGTGGTCAGTGGGACAGGGAATCATTTAGGACAGAATAGTAGAACTGCCTTCCTGTGATGAGGGCTCCAGTTGAAATCTGATTAAAGAAAGTATTTATTAGATGCTTATGTTCCAGATACTGTGCTAAGCACTGGGGTGTCAATACAAACAAAAAACATAGTCCCTACCTTCAAGGACTACTTTCCATTCTAAAGGGAAAAGGGCTAAAAATGAGAACCATAGAGACGAGGAAATACACTTAGAAAGCAAGGAGAATCAAGAGCTCATCTGGCTTAGAAGTAAGAATGGATGGCATAGGCATTTTCTCCAGTGGTGTTTCTATGGAGGAACTCATCATTTGGAGGAGGAGACTGCAGGAATGGAGGTATCACTGTTGTGCAAAGCTACCCCAAGAGGAGGTTCACTAACATATATTTGTGATAGACCCAGTTAGCACCATTTTGCTATTTCCTTCAGTTCCACTGAAAAGCACCTAATCAGGGGCAAAAAAGCCATATGGTAGAGTTAGAAGATGGTACTAGAGTTCAGTGATAGGACAGAAAAGCAAGGGACTCAAGAGTAGAAGATAGTGTAGAGCAGAAGACAGTGAACTAGTTCCACAGAGTAAGGAGAAATAAGGGTGATGTCTTGGGATAGTACTGAGAGATGGAGAGACTGGAGATCATGATGAAGGGGATAGAATTTAGGAGAAATGAGGTACAAGGAGAAATGGGAAGCTAAAGATGACGATCAGATAAAGAAAATTCATAGTTCTTAGACATGGAATCAGAAATGGAAAGGAAGAGGAATAGGTCATAAGAATTAAGTAGATTGAAGAATGAGTAAGTTAGGGCATTTGAAGTAACATCAACATGAATGTTGATCCCCTAGAATCAGGGGACGCTTACTGTGTGACCCTGGTAAGTCACTTAATCTCTCTAGGATTGTTTCCTCGATTACTTTTGTAAGGTCCCTTGCAGCTCCAAATCTATATATGATTCTACAGAACTACCCACACCCAATTTTTCTTGAGCTCAGTTCCCCATTTCCAACCACGTACTTGGTATCTTATCTCAATATCCCTCTGGCACTTTTAGCTCAGCATATGTAAAACTGAAACCACCTCTTCTTCTCAAAGTTGCCCCTGCTTCTAATTTCCCAGTTTATGTTGATGGTGCCAATCTTGTTCAAGTCAGTCAGGCACAAAAGCCTGCAACCTTTGCCTTCTCTCTCTTCTTTTTAATCCTCTTCCTACATTACCACATCCTCGTCTAAGCTTGTGAAAATCCGCTTCCTCCTAGGCACTCTTTTCTCAAGAAGCCTTATCATCCCACCAACAGAAAGTTTTCAAAATTTTCATACAGTCCTTTATTTAGATATGTCCTTTGCCCATTTCACACTATCCGTTGTGTTACATTCTTTTTTGTGTGCATCTGTAGTCTTCTCTGTAGCTGTTTATAAGTTCCTTGACAGCAGAGACTATTTTGTTTTTCAACTTTGTATCCCCAGAACAGTGCCTTGCCTATATGGCAAGCACTTGATAAAATGTTCATTTAATTTGCTGAACTGAGTCAATCAGTAAGCATTCGTTAAGCATCTATAATGTGGGGACACAAAGACAAGCAGTTCCTACCCTCAGGAAGCTCACGTTTTATCAGAGGAGACAGACACACGCTAAGTACAAGCTATATATTTATAGATGCAAGATGATTTTGGTTAGCGGCCACTAGCAGGTGGGGGCGTGGACAGAGACCTCATGAGGAAACATCTGAGTTGTACTTTGAAGCTTAGGACAAAAGGTTCTAAGAAGCAGAGAAGAAAACATTCCAAGTATCCAGGAGAGTCCCATGCAAAGACATGGGCTTGGGAGATGGAATGCTCTATGAGGAAGGCAATACAATCCATGCGGCAGAAGCATGGAGTCCATGAATTATGTAATATGTATATGTGTATTACATGTATATGTACACCTATATGTGCATATACATATGCGGTATTATGAAATAAGACTGGAAAAGTAGGTTGGGGACTGCAGAATGGGAAAACTAGATGAAGCAAAAGTAACAGAAGTAGAAACTACTACCACAGTCAGAAAAAGGAAGAGGATACGTACTCAAGGAGACGTTAGACAGACATTGTGAGGTCTAGAGCTCAGAAATCACGTGTGTACACGTATGTATATATACACGCGTGCACATGTGTACATGTATACACACACATATATATATACACATGTCACAAACCTAGACTGGAAATAACATATACATATATAGATGTGTGATATTTCTGTATTCGTGTTCACAGAGCTGAGAGGTGCAAGTATGGCGCTGGGCACTGGGTTCAAGTCCCGTCTTCCACACACACACTACCTTCGTTACTTAATGGATCTGTGTCTGGGTTTCCTTACCTGTAAAATAAGGGGGCTGGACTTGGTGATACCAAATCTGGCTCCTGACAGTGTGCGGGGCTGCCCCACTATCTGTGCGAGCCTGCACAGGTCGTGAAACCATCCGCCTCCATTTCCTCACCCGTAAAATGGGCGTCACCATAGCACGGACCACCCAAGCACTGTGTAAGCGCCGGCCGTCGTGACTGTTACAGCCATCTTTGGAGACTCCGTGAACGTGACTCCAAGCGCCACGGAAGAAAGCGCAGCGAGGTAACGAGGTGGGAGGGGGTGGGGTGGGGGGAGCTCCCGACCCGGCGCGTCCTCGCATCTCCCTAAGCCCCTTCGGAGGTGCGCCCCGGCCAGCCTGGTGAGGCCCCTGGGGGCCCCTTCCCACAGCCGTGTTTGTAAATCCAAATGAAATACGGAGGATTACCAAGGAAACCAACTCTAACTAAAGTGATTAAAATGTGGAAAATAAATGCAGGGACCCCAGGGGAAGCGCCCCTGGCTTGGCGCTGCTCTCCCCAGGCGCCTCGGGCCACTGGACCTCACGACCACATTTGTAGCTTTAAAATGCAGCTGCCGGTCTATGGTGGGCAAACCTAAAGCCCAGAAGGAGAAACTGAGGCAAAGCCATAGGGCGGGGTGACGCATCTACAGGGTCGGGAGGAGAATTCCGGAAGCGAAAATCAGGTTCCGCCGACCGGGAAGAATAAAAGATTACAGGCCACCGAGAGAGACAGAAACGGAAACGCTACCCTTCGGTCGCCCGAGCCGAACTTCCGGACGCGCCCGGAAGTTCCGCCCTTCACCTGGAGACAGTCCTATCGCAGCTGCCCCTAGCGCAGCATGAGGGCGGAGAGAATGATAGCCCACCTCGCTTTCCCTTGACGTCACCACGCACATCGGCACCCCAGCCAATCAGCTCAGCCCACAGAGGGACGGCAAGCCCGCCAGTGCCCTCACGTCGAAGCAGGGGCGGGGCCAAATCCAAGTTTTGGCGGGGAACGGAGAGAGGTCCTTAGTGGAGAGGTTGGCTGCTCGGAGCAGATGTCGGTGAGTCCGTAGCGGAAGGGGGCAAGGGAAGGCGCCCGCGCCCGGGGAGATCGGCTGGGTTGGGGAGAAGGGGTTCAGGAGGACGTCCGTCCTTGGGGGGGGTAGCTGCCTGGGGTCCCGGGGGGGAGGCGTTAGGGGGCAGGGGTGCCCTCGTTAACGTCTCCAAGGCGAGATTATCTGGTAGGAGCCGGAGTCATGGAGTTAGAGCCAAACGCCTCAGTTTTACAGATGAGGAAACTGAGTTCTAGGGAGGTGAAGTGAATGGTTTGAGGTCACACAGGACGTCAGTGGCAGAGACAGGATTGGAACCCACGTCCCTTGACTCCACATCCGCGCACTGTAGGTTCCGAGCCTGGAGTAGTTGTCCGATACTGTATCTAAATCCGAGAAGGCTACAGTATCAACTTAGGGAGCTAAGCTCTTCTGCGGAATGAATGAACGGGAATTTCAGCCCCCTGGTAGCTAGATAGGTTTCAGCACAGGAAGTGAGTAACATGAGATCGTGTTCTTGTAGGCAGTCTGATTAGCTGCTTTTTCCTTTTAAAAAGAAACTTTTCACATTGCCAACTTCCTCCAGATTGGAGGTAATTTGACTGTAAAATGCCAAGGGACCAATTGATAGAAAATTGCAGATATTGGGAAACACCCTTCAGGGGTAGGGTTAGATATAACAGACTAAAATATTAGAATTAATAAAAAACAAAAGCAGGAAAGAAGTTAAAGTCTTTCTGGATCATGGTTAAAAAGTCATAGAGGAAAGTACATGTAATAATGGGGTTATCTGTACCAATCCTGACTTTTACTAGAGCTTTTCCTCCAATTCCTTTATTCTCAACTCTATATCTGGCTTCCCACCTCATCATTCAACCGAAACTGTTCTCTTCTAAGTTACTAATGATATTTTTATTGCCAAATCAAATAGCCTTTCCTCAGTCCTTATCCTTGTTAACCTCTTTGCAGTCTCAAACACTGTAGATCACCCTATTCTCCTTGATACTTTGTCCAGATTTTCATGACAACTACTCTCTCCTGGTTTTCCTTGACTACTCTTTTGCTGGACTTTCATCCATATCACTCCCATTAACTGTGGGTGTCCCACAAGGCTATACCCTGGACCCCCTTCTCTTTTCCCTCTGTACTGTTTCATTAGCTCCCCTTGATTCAATTATTTTTCTATGCTGATCTTTCTCAGATCTGCTTTTCCAGCCCCAACCTCTCTCCTGACCTCCAATCTTGTATTTTCCAAGTTTCTATCAAATGTATTGAATTGGATGTCCTATAGACATCTTAAACCCAATTTGTCCAAAACTAAACTTATTATCTTCTTTCCCCGCCACGAGGCTCTCCCTTCTTCCTGATTTTCTTATTACTGTTGACAGTACCACCATGTCTCCAGTAATCCAGGCTTGTAACCTATTTGTCATCCTGGAATTGTCACTCTCACCTCTCCCTCATAGATATCCAATTTGTTGCCAAGGCTTATCAATTTTACTTTCATAACATCTCTCATATATGCTCTTTTCTCTCTTCTGACATTGCCACCAACTCAGTACAGTCCCTCATCTCCTCACACCTACACTATTGAAATAGCCTACTGGTTGTCTCCTTACCTTAAAGTCTGTCTCCACTCCAGTCCATCTACTCAGGTGTCAGATTGGCCTTCCTTTAAAGCACAAGCCCCACCCCTACCTCCCTACTCAGTAAATTCCAGTGTTTCTTATTATCTCCAGGATGGGAAAAAAATTTTCACTATTTGACTTGTAAAGTCCTTCATAACCTGACCCCCAACTCCACCCCCACCCCCCCAACTTTTCAGTCTTTCATCTTTTCTCCTAGTACCCTGGCATCTAGTGTCACTGACTTCCTGGATATTCTTCATATATGACATATAACACTTCAAGCATTTTCATTGCCTGGAAATGGAACCTTCCCTTATCTCTACCTCTAGGCTTCCCTGCCTTCCTTCAAGATTCAGCTGAAGTCTCACCTTCTGCAAAAAACCTTTTCCAGGCCTCCTTGGTCTTAATGCCTTCCCACTGAGATCAATCTCCAGTTTGTTCTGTCTGTATCTTGTTTGTACATAGTTGTTTGCAAACTCTATTAGTCTGAGTTCCTTGAGAGCAGGTCCTGGTTTTTACCTTTCTTTGTATCCACACCATTTAGCACAGTGCCTGAAATGTAGTAGGTGCTTAATAAATGCTTGTTTATTAACTGACTTTGGTCAGTAATGCACAATGCCAAAGTCCAGAAGTGACTAAGAGAATAGTGAATTGAGATTATAAAATGCTGAGAGTAATGTCCTTATCATGCTAATGGAGGTAGTTTTATATGACTAAAACATAGAGTACATGAAGGGGAATTATATGAAACCCTCTTATCTTCAGAGCTCCCTCCCTCTGACCTAGACATCTTGATTGGTGAATGAGCATGTATAAACCTAACTAGCCTTCCGTGTCTGTTTGGCCCCAGGTTCCTGACCATAGTTGCCCTTTGTGTACCATCTTGTCCTTTGCCCTCTCATCCTTTCCCCTGTCCCCACCCTAGGTTACCCCCTTCTGTTCTGGATACATTCATCTTAAGCCACTGAATCTGGAAAGGGCATGTCAGTTGACTACCCAGTGGATCAAGTCGGTATCCTTATGATTTCGCAGAACAAAGTTCCCTTACCAGGCTATGGGTTGTCTTCTGTTATTAAAATAGAATCTCCTTGAGGACAATAACTCTTACCTGTTAAGTGGCCAATAAATGATTTTTTATTTATCCATTCAGGTTAGGCCAGAAAAGTTGCTTAGAGTCAAGTACTCTTTTCCTTTAGTTTTGAATAAATGGATGAGTTTCCTTTCTCTGGGGACATAAATAGAAGCTTGCAAAACAATCCCTGAACCTTAAGAAGTGTACTTATATTCAAATGCTGAAATGCTAAACATTTTGGGGAACTTGGAAGGGGAGGAAGAGAAACGTACATGATTTGGGAGTGACCACGTTCTCATCCAGATAATGCTGTCTTTCCAAGCCTAGAGTCCCATTAACAGAGTAGCAGTTCTTGCTACCATCCACCCTATCTGATACTTACATTTTTGTCACAGGATTTCTCTAGTGGTCATATTTGATTCCTCCTTTGAAGTTCTCATATCAGCTGTGTTTTTGACATGGATGGTAAGTCCAAACAGTATTCTTTTCATACTTTTACAAGAAAAACTATCTCCTAGTTTGTAAAATCTGTTGCTAATTGCTAGGTATTGAAATACCATCTTAATCTTTTAATAACAATATAAACTTAATAGTCTGAACATCACCTTTGGAGTGTATCTTCTCCATCTAATTGTATACGTTTGTCTTCTCATAGGTGTATTCAATGTTGGTTTAGTGTGATATTTTTATTCTAGTTCTGACTCATATCTCTATATTCCTTTTCTTGACTATTTTGCAGGGATAGATGTGAATGAAACAAGGACAAATGTTTAAACACATTTTTGATGTACTTGGAAGAACTTAACCTTCATTAAATTAATAATGAAGTGACTAATTAGGAAGATTTGGCAACAAGAAAAATGCTAACAAAATTTTTCTGCAAGTAAGCTTGATCTTATAGTCTGAATGCTGGCAAAACTGTCACTCAAGCCCCTAAATGCCTATGAATCAAAAAGTGTTTATTAGGTACCTGTTATATACTAGGAGCAGCTAGGTAGTACAGTGGCTAGAGCACCAGGCCTGGAGTCAGGAAGACTCTTCCTGACTTCAAATCTGCCCTCAGATACTTACTAGCTGTGTGACCCTGGGCAAGTCACTTAACCCTATTTGCCTCAGTTTCCTCATGTAAAATGAGCTGGAGCAGTAAATGGCAAAGTACTCCAGAATCTTTGCCAAGAAAACCTCAAATAGGGTCATGAAGAGTCAGACCTGACTGAAATGACTGCACAACAACAACAAATGTAGGCACTGAGGATACAAATACAAGGTCAAGACTGTTCTGCCCTTGAGGCAGCTGGTAGCCAACCAGGGGTAGAGTGTGCCTGGAGAATAGAAAATCTGAGTTCAAATCTGATCTGAGGCTTTTACCAGCTATGTGACCTCGGACGTCTCTTTGCCTCAGTTTCTTCTACTGTAAAATGAATATATTAATAGCACCTACCCACCAGTGTTGTTATAAGGATCAAATGAGGTAATGTTTGTAAAGCTGTTAGTGCTGGTGTATAATGGGTGCTATATAAATGCTTAGGCCCTTCCTCAAGGAGCTTGCATTCTATCATACTATGAAGAAAGCACCTCCTCATTATATTTTTATATGTTTAATAAATTCTATTTTTTCATTGCTATTGAGTTTTCATGGCAATCTTTTATAGGATTCTGAATATAGTGATCTCAGTTAAATGCCTATATCCTCTTAGTTTGTAGCTATAGAAAGCAGTAACAGGGGGGTGAGTAATAATAACAGCTATCACCATATAGCACCCACTATGTGCTAGTCACTGTGCTAAGAGCTTTATAAATATTACCTCATTTTATCCTCACAACATCCTGGAGAGGTAGGTGCTAAGGGAGAGAGAATGTCCAAATGTGGGTAAAATTGTCAAGGTCATTATTTCAAAAATCATTCTCAAGACTGACATTAGTATTTTAATTGGTTTGCCAATCTCTTCTGAAGAACAGTTTTCCTCAGATTTGCCCCTGATTTGCTTTCCTTCTTTTTAGAGGAAGAGTGTGACCTGGCTCTACTTACTGAGCTACTGGAGGAAAATGAATCAGCTTTAGAATGTACTTCAGGGCCCAGTGGCTTCTTGACAGAGGAAGCCAGAGAACCCGATGAATTCGATGAGCTCTTTGATGCCGATAGTGACAGCTCATCTTACAAAGAAGAGATTGATGAGCTTCTGGAGGAGGAATCTGAAGACCAAAAGGAGAATGTGGCCACTCTCTTTGGAGATGTCAATGACCTGACAGATGAGGAGAACGGAGAAGCCCAGGGCACGGTGCAATCACTCCAGTTAAGTCCCAAACCTCCCACAGCTCCCAGTCAAGAGAAAATTCACCAGGAGCTGCAAGGTGCTCAGCCTTCACTGTTATACAGCAAATTAATTACTAAGTTAAAGACAAATTCCATTGTTTGGCATTTTTCATCTATTACACGGTTATAGCTGAGTTTAAAAATCAGTCATGTGGACAAAAAATTAGTATAGCAGTACACAGGGACATACTAATACCCATTGTCAGCAAAAATGTCATAGCATGAATTGAATGTTCATAGCAGTTTTCATTTTTTACCATTTGTTTTTCCCCTATACCTACCTTACCTTCTTAATTTCTGTATTTCTGTCAAAGGCATCCTCATTTCTCTTGTCACACAGATCCACCACCTTGGAGACATCCTCAGCTCTTCATATCATCTCACCCCCTATATGCAATAAATTGCTGAGTTTTGTCAATTCTCTCTGTAACATCTTCCCATCTTCTGCTTGTGTCTGCCCTCCTCTCTACTCCAACAGTGACCACCTAGTTTAGGCCCTGAGCCACTTCTCAGTTGGACTTACTGAAATAGCCTAATGAGTTTCCTGCCTCAGGTCATTCCCCTCTCAAATCCACCCTCCGCATAGCTGCCAAAGCAACTCTCCTCAAGTGCAGATCTGTTCCTGTTTCTCCCCTCCACCATACACTTCACTGACTCCCTGTTGCCTTGTTAGGGTCAAAGAGAAGTTCATTTGTTTAGATTTCAAAATTCTTTACAACCTGGTTCCATCCTACACTTCCAAACTTGTAGTACATTATTCCCCTGACCAATTTTACAGTCCAGCCAAATCATCCTCTTTACTGACACTCATGCATGCCACTCAGTCTCCATGGACTCACTTCAACATAGGCTGCCCTCCATACCTGGAATGCACTCAACCTCAGCCCTATCCCTTAGAATCTTTTGTTTCCTTCAAAAATTTAACGAAAGCAGCACTTTCTGTACGAAACCTTTCCGTTTCTCCCAGCTACATGTTCTCAGCACTCTCTCTCCTCCAAAAAACAGGCCTTCTGCTTGTTTTGTATAGACTTAGTCCATCTCCTCTGGTGTAACATGAGCCTTGATGTCAGGGACTTTTGCATTTTTTTCTTTGAATACCTAGTGATTGGCAGTAGAGTAGATACTGATAAATGCTTGCTGTTTGAGTCATAATTTAACATAGTATGACAAGCACTGGGCCTCACTAGTAGAGCAGTGACTCTGTCCCTATCAGCTGTTATGTAAGGATCAGTTTTGAGAAACCGTTGAAGAGCATGTCCATCCAATTTTAGAATGTTCTCTGATCATACATTTGAGCTGAGATTATCACCTTGGTTTGCTGTTTCTATCGCTGCAGGAATTGGCATTTACTATATTATATACAAAGAAAGCATCACATTTTTGAAATGAATATTTCGTCAGTATTTAAATTCTATGGTACTTGCAAAAAGAGCTAATAGTACTGTTAACTACAGATACTTATCTGTAATTTTTTTTAGCACAAATTCTCATCTATATCTTGCCCAGATATGAGTTATGTTTTTGTTTTTTTTTTCTTTTTTTCAAAAAAGAAAAGTTTAGCCCACTACAGCAGAGCTGTCAAATACAGAGTCCGTCTGGAATCAGATTTAAAATTTATTTGGGGACTATTTAATAAAAAAAAAAAAAATACAATAGAATATAAGTAGTGTGTTTTTAAATATTTTTATTTAATAATTTAACTTAATATTTTATTTTATAACATAATATGTAACATAATAGTATTTTATTTCCAATTACATGTAAAGACAATTTTGAATATTCATTTTTTTATAAGATTTTGAGTTACAAAATTTTCTTTCTCCTTCCTTCCCCTCTTCCCAAGATGGAAAACAAGCTGCTATAGGTTATGAAAACAGTTAATGTTAATATATTGCTTTAAACGTCAGTACAGGTGGCCTGCAGGGATCCAAATTTTATATGGTTTAGTGACCTCCAGTTTCTATTTGAGTTTGACACCACTCCCCTGCGGGGCTTGAATGGCCACTATTCACAATGACTTTTGGGTATCTGATTCTGTGTTGAAATTCTTAGGATTTAGTAGAACTATTTGATGAAATTTCTAGTATTATTTCATTGTTTTACCTTGTTTTCCAGCCTGATTCTGAAACAAGTATATTTTCTTTCCTAGATGAATTAAAGAAATTGCAAGAGCAGATGAAGACATTACAAGAACGGCTAAAAATGACTACAATTGGGAAGTCTGCAAACCCAGAGCCTTCACAAAAATCCCCTGGTAATAAAGACCAATGTTTTCCTAGGTCTGTGAATATCCATATCAGCAGACACATGGTGGAACAGACTTTGATGACTTTTATAATGTTTTTTTTATTTCCCTCTACTGTTGATCATCTAGGTAAACTTTCCCTCCTCCCTCTTAAGGAGAGGAAAGTTCAGAAAATTCAGGAGTCATCTTTTTTTTCTGCCCAGCTTGATATCCCTGCTCTGCCAAAACCCAAGCAAGTAGTCCAGAAGCCAAAGATTTTACCTGCAGGTAGAGTACTCCAGGCCACTTGGATTTCTTTTCCTCTCCCTCCCCCCCCGCCCTCCCCCTCCATTGCCTTATTGTTTCTAACACAAACTTTGGTACTTACTTATATTCTTTTTTTTAAATCATTCTCTCCTTATTTTATGTAAATAGCTTTCTTGTTTCTTCAACTGATACAGTAGTGTCTCTGAATAGAGGGACCATGTGTTATATTAATTTTCATCTTCCGCAGCTTTAGGCAAGAAGTAAGTGTTAAATTAAATAATGGTCTAGAAGTCAACTCTTCTGAATAAACTGTGTTTTAGGGTTGGGGTTTAGTACATTTGTGAATATTTAAATGGAGTTTATAAAACTAAAGTACAAATTATTAAAGTAGTCGAGTTTTGAACAAAGTGAAGATAGTCCAAGTTCATCTTTTAGCAGCTGCAAGTGGAAAGAGCCCTAGACCCAAGGTTCAAGTTCTGACTTCTTTATTTACCAACTGACTATCACCTTCTGTCCCGCTCCCCACCTTTCTGAGTCTTAGCAGGATGTAGTGGAGAGAGTGTTGGACTTAGTGACATCACCTGGGTTTGAATCCTGCCTACCATACTTGCAGCAGAATGACCATGGGCAAGTTAATTAGCATTTTTCAGCTTTAATTTCCTTCCCTGTAAAATAGAGGGTCATGACATTGTGCTATAGAGTTATTGAGGAGGTGGCACTCTTTTAAACCTGAAAGCCCTAAATCAATGTGAATAATTGCTGCTATAAAATCACTTTTTGCAGAAGAACGTAGATTGGCATACTGATCAAAACCCATTAAAGAATACAGAACCAGTTGAAATTTCTACTTAATTCAAGCAGCATTTAATACAGCTAAGTCCCACAACTAGATAATTTGCCCAGTCCTTTTAGTAGAATTTGACTTATAGATTCTAGTGAATCTCCATTAGTAATTTCTGAAGAAGAGTTGCATCTTCTCCATTTATCCAATGCTTTGCTCTTAATGGCACCCTTAGTAAATGCAATCTCAGAAAGATTCTAGAGATAGGATTAGGAATGATCTTTTGCAGATCTTTTCTGTTTCATTGTTCATTATTTGGGCAAAATTTGATCTTTTCTGTTTTTGAATAGAATTTATCAGCATAAATCTTAAAAATCTTATTTTTTATTGTTAATTTTGTAGAGCACAAGAGTCCTCTTTCAGAATCATTACCAAATTCATATTCCCAGCCCCTCAGATCTACTCCGGGAAACAAGCCCAGTGGAGGGACTAGAACCTCAAATTTAGGGTCATCTGGAACTTCATGTGGAACTGCTCAGACTGTCTCAGTGGAAAAATTTACTGGACTCAGGTTAAGGTCAGTAATTCTCTAATGGTCCCTCAGTTCATACTGATACCACTAGATGTCTCCTTCTACTATATAGGACCCTGGCTGTTAGTTTAAAATAATGTATTTTTTAAAACAGATTTTTGCAGAAACTTATAAGGTGATCAGACTTGGAAGTAAATATAATTGTAACTCTAGGTTTAACTTAATTCAATTCTGTCTAGAATTATAGCAAAAAGAGAATATTTTTTACCTAAGCTATAGTCAAAAGATTGCCCACAAAAGCTACCTAAATGATTTTCTGTAAGCACAAATTAAACATATCACTCCTCTACTCGTAAACTCCAGTGGCTCTGTTACCTTGAGGATCAGATATAAACTTTTTTGTTTGACTTTTAAAACCCTTCACAGATTAGTTCTTAACTTTGTGTTATGGACACCTTTTCTGAATAATATTATTTATTGGCTTTTTAAATTCATAATTGAAGGAAATGCTAAATTCCTGTTAAAGAAGAGTGAAAATAAAGAGTAAATTTCCCCATGTAAGTTCATGACCTTCTGAAATCTATCCATGAACCCTAGGATAAGAACTCCTGAATTCTACATTATTCCCCTTCCTGTACTCCCCTGTCTAGCCAAACTGGCCTCCTGACTACTTTATACACACCATCCTGTCTGTGTGCGTTTTCACTAGCCATTCCTTCTCCATGCCTAGGACATTCTCCTTTACATTCCTCAAGAGTCAGTTCACACACAACCTTCTACACACAGCCTTTCCTGATTGCTCCAGCTGCTAATACCCACCCTACTTAAACCACCTTTGTATTCTGTGTGTAGTCTTACATTAAAATGTTCCCCCCCCCATGCCTAGGGAATAAGCTTCTTGATAGCAGGGACTATTTGTTTTTGTCTTTTTTTTCCTCAGGGCTTGGACTAATAGGTGCTTCTTAATAAATGCTTCTCAGTTGATTCTTAAGCAGGTAACAGTGGTAGAGCATTTGTGTAAAATGGTCTGAGTAAGCAAATAGGAAATTTATAACACTATCCATCTTATTCTAATTGTTGCGGTCTTGTTTTTTAAAGCTCAATACATGTGTTTCATAGATATAACTATTGAATTCCCATGTTGCTTGGAGAGAATTAGTATTATTTCCACATTCTATCAGGAGAAACCCAAGCCTTTCAGTGTTTCATTATTTCTTCTACTGATAATTCACACTCAGATTAAAGTATTTTCAATTCTATAGAAAGTCTCTCCCCATTCCACCCTCCACCCCCAAATATTGAGCACTTTCCCTTCTGAATGTCACCCAATCTTTGGAAATGTTAGCCAGCCTCTAAGTTTATTGAGCACAGCAGGGAAAGCAGATAGTTCCACCTAAGAATCAGTGGGGTGTGAGTATTAAACTAACGGTTGTGTCTAAATGGCTGTTGATTCAGGAGACTGAAATTATTTAGTTGTCTAATATGGACAGGCCTTATGGAAGTGTTGTCATAAAAGTGAAGAAAAGAAAATAATCTGCCCATTGACAGATTTGTTTTGGCTTTAACTCTTAAGCCCATATTTTCCTCACTTAGCTTTGGGTCCATTTTATTCAAAATACCTTGGACCTTATGCACAGGGAGGTGACCAGTATTGTGAGGGATCTGAAGACCCTGTGAGGAGTAGCTGAAGGGGATGTTTGGACTGAAGAACAAAAACCCTAAGTGGCTGAGCTGCCTTCGAGTATTTGTCGGGCTGTCACACTTCTTTTGTCTGCCTTCCTACCTCCTGCCCCAACTGAAGATCTTCATTTAGGGATTGGGTGGTGTGGCTGTTGGAGGTGCTATAGGGAGTATCTCTTTTTGAGCATGCATATGTTAGAATAGATGACATCTGGTCTCACTTCTCATTTGGTGGTCCTTTGGTTCATTTTTGTTTTAATTATCTTTTTTCTGTCATGTTTATTTCCAAATATATCCCTTTAACCTCCCCTCTCCAGTGAGTTACAAATCTCTTGTAACAAAGAATTTTTTTAAAAAAGAGAAAGGAAGGAGGGAGAAATTCCACAAAACCAACCAGTCAACCTAATGACCCCACTTTATAACATAACCCTTAGCAGTTACCATCTGTCTGGCTCCCCCACATTCAACATTGATCCTCTTCCTCCAAAATATAAGCAATGCTCATTTTTTCCTCTCTAGCATCGCTCTTGTGCTAAGGTTCTTAAACCTGGGGTCTGCAAACTATTTTGTTACTGTTTTAATAACTCCTTCAATATAATTGATCTCCTTTGTGATTCTATGTATTTTATGCATTTAAAAACGTCGTTCCAAGACCGCCAAAGCGGTTTGTGACACAAAAAACTTTAAGAGCCGTGCTTCAATGCATATACCTCAAGAATATGTGGTTTCATCCCCACTCTTACTACTTCTTTGACAACAGGTCCAACCCCTGTATGCCCTGGTGGATGGCCTTTATAAGTTGCTGTGACTAGAAAAAAAGCATCCACCTGCTGCTAAGCTTCTCAGAAATTAGATAGGTTAATCCTTGATGACCTACGACTCATTGCCTGGCTTGTTTTGAAGTCTTCCCAGGTTAGTTAGACTTGCCCAAGTTTGTGCTTTGCAGGCATAACTTTAGGAACCCGAGGCCACTTGTGTACCAGCATTCAAGGAGCAAAAGACCATTTGTGTCACATATTTGGTTTCTACTAAATAAGGGCTAAATGAGTCAGATTGTTTATAATTTGCAACACAGGCGGCCCCGAGTATCCTCCACAGAAATGGACAGGAAAATGGCTGGCCGGAAACTGATCAGACTGTCTCAGCTCAAGAACAAATTGGCAACTGAGAAACTGGAAGAAGTAGACTGGGTGACATTTGGGGTCATAATGAAGAAAGTCACACCTCAGAGTTCAAACAGTGTAAGTCATTTTCTGTTGACTTGTTAGTGCCGTTTCCAGGAACTGATGCTGAGAGCTTGACAGATCCTGAGAGCTGACATCCTTAGCTGCAATTTTAAATAAGTACGAGTACATCTTGAACAGTGTCACACACTGACTAGGCAGTGTCTGTAAACAAGTTTGTGAATACACACCTACAGGTCCAACCTACAGGGTTTTAGTATAACTAATAAGCATTTAATTCCCTTGGATCAATTGAGATGATATTTGTAAAGCATTTATCATAGTTTCTGTCACATGGTAAGTATTTAATGAATGCTTATTTCCTTCCTCTTCCATTGGTTATTTATAGAGTCATAGATTTAGACCAGAGAGGTACTAGGAGAAATCCATTTTACTGATAAGAAAACTGAAGCTCAGACAGGATAAACAGACAGCTTAACTGAACACAGGTTGTCCAGACTCACTTCTTGACTTATTCTTGGTATTTTATACCACAGTTAGTTCCTTAACTATGTGGTGGGTAGAAAAGGCCAGTGATAACCATTTACAGTTGTATTAACACTGTGAAGTTCTTCGTGGCTTTGGAAAAGTGAAATCCTTTTAAAAACTTATCAAAAAGTATTCCATAAAAGTACTCCACTGCATAGGAAAAATATGTTGCATTCATGAAGATATTGTGAACTTTATCCATCTCAATTGATGACATGATGTAGAGAAAGATGGTGTAGTAGAGAAAGTGTTGACCTCAGCAGTGGAGACTTGAGCTTCACCATTGGCTTTTCTGCTGACTATGTAACCATGAGCAAAACTTTGTTTCTCCTTGTACTTCTGCTCTCCAACTTAGCTTCCACAACTGGGGGCTCTGCCAGCCAGCCTCTGGCTGCTCTGCAGTTGTAATGTTTGCTCTTTTCACCCACTGTGATGTTTATTCATTTGATTTCCATGTAATGTTTATGTATGAAAGCCTTGGTTTTAAGGTGAAAGGTTGCTGAAATTTACCCTTACCCTGACTGTTGGCTCCTCCATGCTTTAATTTTTCTGTCTGTAAAATTAGGCTTTAACAGGGCCATGTTGTGAGGGCTATGGAAATAGATGGGAAATGTGCTGTGGGCTCTTCTGAGGCAATTGTACAAATCCAGGGAATAATATGCAGCAAAATTGTAGGGGTCACGGTTGGGACTAGGCCACTGTCACCAAGTTTACTCTGGTCCTGTGACCATCAGGAAATGGTCTTATTCTTAAGAATAATCTGATTTGCAATTCAAATTCTTTGAGAAGAAGTAGTCTATGGAAGTACTTCAGGAGAAAATTAAATACTGAATATGATCTTTAAAATGTTTTAAATTATGGCTTTTCAGATTCTTGACAAATGCTTTGACATTTTATAGCCAGACTAAGCCAATTTTCATTTAATTGCTTTCCAAACCCAGAGAAGTGATGCTTTTATTCTTTGATAGCATTACAATGACCCCTTCATTTCCTTAATGAGTATTACTAATCTGTGATAAATATAATATTTATTGTATAAGCCAATCTAATAACATCTTTCTATTTTAAGGTAAGTTAATAAAATGATTCTGTATACTCTGCTTTTCATTTTAGTAGTATTTATATCTCACTAGAGAAACAGTGCTAATCTAATAATGAAAATACAAACCTGAAATTAGCAACCTGGGGTTCTTTGCCACTAGCTTGCTGTGTATAGTTAATCAAATTTCTACATCATTTCCTATACTTGTTTAAATGGGAAAAATAATATCAAACCCTTGGGCAGTGACTTCTAGTCACATTGACAATGTATTTTGCATAAAATAAGATTTACTTCCTGATTTTGCCAACTTCAATGGATGGTTGGTTCAGTATGGTCTAGTGGTGTCATGCAGATCATGTGTAAGAGCAGAAGATGGCAGAGTAGAAGGAAGCAGTGCGGCAAGTCCCCTGTCTTCCACCAGACAGACCTTGGAAATGCTCCAGACCTCATCCTGAAGGGAAAATCCAAGAAACAGTCAGAGTTCCAGCACAGGGAGACAGTGCTAGACTTTTGGACCAGGTTTGACCAGGAGGAATTACGCAGAGCATTCCTAGGAAGTGGCTGTACATCAAGATAGAAAGAGGCCCCAGACCTCAACAGGGGCACCCCTGAAACCATTCCAGGACACTATGATGGGAAGGGGTACCAACTGGCAGCTTTATCACCCACAGCCTAGCTTTGGATCACAGATCCAGGATAATGGGGTAATGAGAGGTCATAGCCCTAGGATATATACCAAGAAAAGAGGAAGTTCAATGGTAACCAGCAGGGACATAGCTCAGATCCAAGGAGTAGAGTAAGGTCTCCATTCCAGCTTCTAGACCAGCCTACAGGGGAATAACCAGGGCAGAAATCCCAGATTACAAGGGAGCCTACAGTTCCATCACTGAACCAGGATAGTTTCTCCATGGGATAATAATTGTGAAGTCCAGCAGTTTATTACTTTTGCTCCTATTCAAATTCATGTGAACTTCCAGAGCTGTGGTGGGTGGCAGGGACAGCTTAATGATCAGACTTTGCCCTAAACTGGACCACTTTGGAAAGCCTGAAAGTTTCCCTAGTTAGCTGTTGTTGAGGTTACTTCTGAGAAAGTAACAACAGGACCAGACCTTCCTTCCAGAAGTGTGCAGAGCCCCACCCTAATATAGATTTTACTCAACCCTGATAGAGAGTTGAAGGGCTCGGTGCAGAACAAAACATACATTTACGTGTATATGTATGTGTGTAAAAAAATATTTTTGGAGATAACCAACATGGAAACTTGTTTTGCTTGCCTGTATGACAATATGCTTGTAAACAGGATTTTATTTTTCTTTTCATTCTCAATGGAGACAGTAGAGAGGAAGAGAAGGCAGATTTTTGCTCGATGAAAAAAATGAAATAAAGTTTTCCAGAAAAAGGGAATTAAAGAACAAAATTTTTTTTCCAGGGAAAAACCTTTAGCATTTGGAAACTGAATGATCTGCGTGACCTAAACCAAAATGTCTCATTGTTCTTATTTGGAGAAGTCCACAAAGAACACTGGAAGACTGAGCAAGGCACTGTCATAGGACTGCTTAATGCCAACCCCATGAAGCCAAAGGAAGGTTCAGATGAAGTAAGGATTTCTATGCTTTCTTTGTCTAAAGATATATTCTAGTTAGCCAAACATTGTCAACAACATTTGTTTTGCAGTAGCACTAAATAGTATAATGGCTTCTTCATTTAGCTCTTCAAATCAATCCAAGAGTCATTTAATTTATTTATTATTTATTTATTCATTTATTTTGTTTATACTTAGTGATTCTTTATCTATATAGCAGTATTTTATTTCATTGGCCCTTAACGTTACGATTTTGGAGGAGCATTAAAAAAGCTCAGGGTTGACTTTAGATGTTCCTGTGCACTGAATTAATATAAAAAATTGTTACCACCTTCTGTATTTTTTCAGCATTCTCATTAACTCTTGAAAATTCATTTTCTTCATTAAAGCTCAGAGAGTGCACAGCTCATTGAAAAATTTTGGTAATATTAACATATAATTTGATTCACCCACATGTTGAAGGTTGTGAACTTTTTTATTCTATGTATGGGACCCAAATATCGTAAATGTAGAGAAGTCACTAAAACAATCTAGATAGACCTTTCTTTACAACATGTTGGAATTGATCTTATACACCTCTAAAAACAGAACAGAATTGAACTTCCAACTCAAAGAGGGGGAGACTTCTCCCATATACATACTCCTATCGAATGGAAGTTTGACATCTCAAAGTTCTGGGTAGTATTTCAACAGAAAATGTGGTTCATAAAACAAATTTTGTTCCAGGGAAAAGCCATGAAATTTGGGGACCTAATCCTAAGTCTAGACACAATAGTAACCGCCCCAGCTTCTTCACCCTAACCCAATGCTATACAAGATATAACTGCTGGGAGTGAAAACAGGTTCATTCTTCACTCTTTTGCTCCTTGGCTTTCAAAAGTTCATAATTGGCAATCATTAACCATTTTTTACTACTCCCGATTATCATTTCATTATCTAATCATGACGTAGCCTGAATGTAAGACTTGTTTACCAGATTAGGAGACCAGTTCCTATCCTCTGAACCACTGACTGTAAACTTCTTACAGACTTGGAGAGCCTTCCTAAAGCAGTTATCCCTTTCTTACCTCAGTGTTGCTGATTTAAACGTTTGACTTTTGTAATACCTGTTTTTACTTCCTAATTGGGTTTCTCATCTCTGCAGGTATGTTTGTCTATTGATCATGCCCAGAAGATCTTAATTATGGGTGAAGCTCTTGACTTGGGAACCTGCAAAGCAAAGAAAAAGAATGGAGAGCCTTGTACACAGATTGTCAATCTGGTTGGTTTATTGTTTAACCGTGTTGAGATGGGTGGTTAATAGGGAAGCAAAATGTGACTGCCTCAGAGATAATGACTTGTATCTGTTTGAAAGTTGTCTTTCTTATAAACAGGAAGGGTTCAAATGAGAGAACTGAATTTCATCTATCGCAAATGGTTTTTGAGTGCCAGTGTAAAAAGTGATGATTTTACCTCATTTCAGAATGTTTTTATTGCCAGATATTTAAGGAACATCTTTATACATAAAATCCACTAGATTTCACCATCCATAGTAATAGGAAACAGGAATAGCGGAAAAGTTGCTAATAATTTGAAAAGTTAGATTTTAGGCAGTCGTTTTAGTCTGGCCCTCCCCATTGGATAGTCCTAGAGCAGAAGGAACAGAAGTTACTGGTTTCAGGTTTTTCTACTCCCTTTATTTTTTTAACCCATTCTCTGATTGATGTAGCAATATGGCTAAAATGCAGATAGTTGGAAGAAGGACATCAAGGACCTGATATATTTCCCCAAAAAGCTTAGTTCTAAAATAATCAAGAATCTAGTGTCACTAGACTCTGCAGGGGTGAGAAACCTGTCTGCCCTGAGGCCACATGTGGTCCTCTGAGTCCTCAACTGCCCTCCAGCCCTTTGACTGAATCCACATTTCACAGAACAAATCCACTTAATAAAAGGATTTGTTTTGAAAAACTTGGACTTAGTCAAAAGGCCACACCCAAGGACCTAGAAGGCCACTTGTGGCCTGTAGGCTGCAGGTTCCCAACCATGTGAACTGAAGAAAATGAAGGTTCTAACTTCTGAGCTTATCAAATTATTTATTTATCCATTATTAAGCAATGTGTGCCAATTATGCAACAAATAAGGACCAGACCTTCCTCAGCTTGGTGCTGGACTCTGAATACAGCAGGAGACAAATTTTTATTTATTAAATACAATCAAATGAGGCCAATTAATTGAAAGAAAACAATTAACAGGGTACAAGTCAGAATATAAGAGTAGGTAATCTGATTTCTAATAAGAGGAAAGATCAGGAGCTTTCCAAATTGAGAGGGGGGAATGAACAGGTGCAATTCCCTGAAATTAGAAAAAGAGGCATCTCACTCCTTACCATGTGTCTGTATTTGATCAGAGTTACAAAGAAAAGTAACTGATTGATCAACACAAGGTGGGTTTTCAGATAAGACATGGCTTGCTTCAGCTGTGTACTTATGAGAAAACTCTGGATCTGTCTGGGTTTTTGCTGGCTTCCTTCCAGTTTTGTCACTGGTTAGCTGCATAACCTAAGTAGGTGGTACAACTTCTTAACCATGCAGGGCTGGGTTCAAAGAGTGTAATAAAATTTTCTCACAAGACAAATTGGACTAGACCCATAATTAAATAGAAAGGGAACTGAGCTAGTTCCAGAATTGAGCCACTAGATGGAGTCCATGTGGTTCACTCAATTCTCTCAGAATGAAGTATCTGCATCCTCGGACAGCAATGAGAGATTTGAGGGAAAACACCAGACATGCAGCCAGGACCTGGATTCTAGGCCTGACTCTACCATTTATTAGCTATTATAAGAGGCCCTCAGGCCAATCATTTGACCTCTGAGTCTCTGGTGCTTCTCCTGTAATAAGGATCATAAGCTCTGCCCTTACAGCATAGTAGTGTTCTGAAAATAGAGGTAAGGACTTGACCTGTTATTTCACAGGTATTGGTAACTCAGGTAGAGGGAATTCCTCTCTCAACGCAGGTAGGCACCCTTTAATGCTGCTAAGAGGTTAAGTGATTTGCCCAGGGTCACATAGCCCATATAGGTCAGGATATGAGATGTTGGATCCAGGCTTTCCTGGCTTTTCTCCATTACCCCACATTGACTCTGTTCTGACAGTGTTGATGAAAGTGCTTTGTAAACTATAAAACCCTATATGAAATTAAAGGGGTGTTATTATTTGTTATCTCACTGCCCTGTAGGAGTCCCTTATATAATATTTATTTCTTCTTGCAGAATGACTGTGAGTACTGCTCGTATCATATACAGTCTCAGTATAAGAAACTCAGTGCCAAGCGAGCAGATTTGCAGTCTTCCTTCTCTGGAGGCAAAGTGCCAAAGAAATATGCCCGCAAAGGCTCCAGCCTGAAAGAAAGACTGTGTCGGGATGGCTTTTACTATGGAGGAGTCTCTTCTGAGTCCTATGCAGCCTCAGTGTAAGATACCCCAGATTCTCTGCTATTACTGGATTAGATTGCCCTTAATGATGAGTGTGTATATTTTGTGTTGTATGTGATGCTGCGTATTTCAGTTGTACTTGGGACCTTTTTGATAAATTCTCAGGTAGAGGAGGAGAATCACCAAACCTACAAGTCAGTAGGATCTTGGAGTCCATCTAATTCAAACCTGTACCTGGCCTATCTGCTCTACAGCACTCCCAGTCTAGTACTTAACTGGAAGACTTCAGGTACAATGTACTCAATCCTGTGCTATATGCTGGAGATGCAAAGAGAAAAATAAAGCAGCCCTGAGTGTCAGGGAATTTACAAATTAATGGTGGGATGCAACTTACAGATGAATAAGCACCGTGTGTATACACATAATCATTTCAAGAGAGAGAGGACTGACAGCTGAGCCTATCAGGGCAGGCCTCATGTAGGTAGTGGGGCCTGAGCTTTGGAAAGCTGCAAGGTAGACAGGTGAAGGGGAGCAGAGAAAACTTGGACCCCTTACACACAGCTGTAGAAGGAGGTAGGTGATAAATTGTCCTGCAGAGGGAACAGCCAGCAGACTAGGATCACTGGAACAAGAGCATGTGAAGGGGTGAAGGGGAGTAAAATTAAATCAGATTCAACATAGGCAGAGGCTGCATTGTGGAGCACTTTAACTACCAAGCCAAGTCCTGGACACAAGATGGAGTAAGTCCCTGGAGATTCTGAGTAGGGGCACAACATGATCTCATCTTTGTTTTTTTGTAATTATAAAAACTTTGTTTTAATATATAATTTATTTATTTTTCAGTTCTCAACATTCACTTCCACAAGAATTTGAATTCAGTATTTTGTTCCCATCTCTCCCCACCCCCCACCCCAGGACAGCATGCACCCCTTCCTCCATTCTGTCCTCCCTTGTATTACCCCCCGCTTCTTCCATCCTCCTCCCCTCTATTTTCCTGTAGGGCAAAATGGATTTCTATACTCCATTGCCTGTACACCTTATTTCTCAGATGCATGCTAAAACAATTTTTAACATTCATTATTAAAACTTTGAGTTCCATATTCTCTCCCTTCCTCCCTCCACACCCACCTTCATTGAGAAAACAAGCAATTCAGTATAGGTCATACATGTGTAGCCATGCCAAACACTTCCATAAGGGTCATGTTGCAAAAGACCAACCACATTTCTGTCTGTCCTGTCCTGCCCTCCATTAGTCCATTTTCTCCAGTGACCTGTCCTCTCACAATAATGTTTGCTTCTGATTATCCCTTTCCCCAATTTGCTGTTCCTTCTATTATCTTCCCTCTCCTATCCCCTTCCCCTCTGCCCTCTTGCAGGGTAAAATAGATTTCCATACCCTGTTGGATGTATGTTGCTCCCTCCTTAAGCCAAATCCTATGAGAGCAAGGCTCACTTATTTCCTTTTATCTCCCTCCTCTTCCCCTCCATTGTAAAAGCTCTTTCTTGCCTCTTTTATGTGAGATGATTTGCTACATTCTACCTCTCTCTTTCTCTTACTACTAGTACATTCCACTGAACTGTAAATTTTATTTTTTGGGTATCCTCCTTTCATATTCAACTCACCGTGTGTGTGTGTGTGTGTGTGTGTGTGTGTGTGTGTGTGTGTGTGTGTGTCCTCTAACTACTCTAATACTGAAAAAGGTCTCATGAGTTACAAATATCATTTTTCCATGTAGGAATGTAAACAATTCAACTTTAATGAGTTCCTTTAAGGCTTCTCTTTCCTGTTTACCTTTTCATGTTTCTCTTGATTCTTGTATTTGAAAGTCATATTTTTTTATTCAGCTCTGATCTTTTCAACAAGAGTGCTTGAAAGTCTTCTATTTCATTGAAATTCCACTTTTTTTCCCTGAAGTATTATACTCAGTTTTGCTGGGTAGGTGATTCTTGATTTTAATCCTATCTCCTTTGACTTCTGGAATATCATATTCCAAGCCCTTCGATCCCTTAGTGTAGAAGCTGCTAAATCCTATGTTATCCTAATTACATTTCCACAGTACTTGAATTGTTTCTTTCTGACTGCTTGTAATATTTTCTCCTTGACCTGGGAACTCTGGAATTTGGCTACAATAATCCTAGGAGTTTTCCTTTTGGGGTCTCTTTCAGGAGGTGAATTCTTTCCATTTCTATTTTATGCTCTGGTTCTAGAATATCAGGGCAGTTTTCCTTGATAATTTCTTGAAAGATGATGTGTAGGCTCTTTTTTGGATCGTGGTTTTCAGGTAGAGTAATAATTTTAAAATTATCTCTCCTGGATCTATTTTCCAGGTCAGTTGTTTTTCCAATGAGATATTTCACATTGTCTTCTATTTTTTTTCATTCCTTTGGTTCTGTTTTATCATTTCTTGGTTTCTCATAAAGTCATTAGCTTCCATTTGCTCTATTCTAATTTTTTTTATTTTAATTAATTGTATTTATTTTCAGTGTTCTACAATCACTACCATATAACTTAGATTTTTTTTCCCTCCTCCCTCCCCAAGACGACATACAATTTAATATAGGTTCTGCACATACATTCCTATTAAATAAATTTTCACTGTAGTCATGCTTTATAGAAGAATTAAAATGAATGGGAGAAATCATATAACAAACCAAAATGTAATACACACCAAAAAATGATCTGCTACATTCTGCAGTTGAATTCCATAGTTCTTTCTCTGGATGAAGAAGGCATTTTGCCTTAAAAGACCATCGGGAATTTTTTTTAAGTCCTTGCATTGCAATGGAGTTCCAAGTCTCCCAGAAAAAACTCTCACACACTGTGGTTGTTGCTGTGCACAAAGTTCTCTTGGTTCTGCTTCTTTTGCTCAGCATCAGATCATATAAGTCTTTCCAGGCCTCTCTGAAGTCTTCCTGTTCATCATTTCTTATAGCACAATAGTACTTCATTACATTCATATACCATAATTTATTCAGCCATTCCCCAATTGATGGGCATCCCCTTTTTGTCCACCACAAAGAGTGCTGCTATAAATATTCTTGTACATATGGGACCCTTTCCCATTTTTATGGTCTCTTGGGGATACAGTCCTAGAAGCAATATTTTTGGGTCAAAGGGTGTACATAATTTTGTAGCCCTTTGGGCATAGTTCCAAATTGCTCTCCAGAATGGCTGGATCAGCTCACCATTCCACCAACAATGAATTAGTGTTCCAACTCTCCCACATCCTCTCCAACATTTATCATCTTCCTGTTCTGTCATGTTTGCCAATCTGATAGGGTGATATGGTACCTCAGAGTTGTTTTGATTTGCATCTCTAATCAATAGTGATTTAGAGCATTTTTCATGTGACTATAGATATCTTTAATTTATTCCTCTGAAAACTGCCTGTTTGCATCCTTTGACCATTTATCAATTGGGGAATGACTTGTATTTTTGTACATTTGACTCAGTTCTCTATATATCCTAGAAATGAGGCTTTTATCACAGACACTAGCTACAAAAATTCTTTCCCAGTTTTCTGCATCCCTACAAATCTTGGTTGCATTGGATTTGGTTGTGCAAAAACTTTTCAGTTTAATGTAATCAAAATTATCCATCTCCATTTTAATTTTTAAAGAACTATTTTCTTCGGTGAACTTTTGGCCAATTTTGCTTTTTAAGGCAATTTTTTCCTCATTGGCTTTTTGGACCTTTTTTGTCGTTTGGATTAGTCTATTTTTAAAGGTGTTATTTTCTTCAGCATTTTTTTGGGTCTCCTTTAGCAAGCTGTTGACTTTTTTTTCATGATATTCTTGCATCACTTATTTCTCTTTAGGAAATGTCATTTTGGCAGTTTATGTGGAGAATAGATTAGAAAGAAGAGACCCTCTTTAATGGGATTAAAGAGTTAGCAATTAAAATGCCATTAAAATGTTTTTAAAATGCACATAACAGAAGGAAGTGTAGACAGGTAGGACAGTTTTGAAAATTAATAGTGTTATATTATTTGTTTTTTAATAAGTCAAGACTCAAAGTTTCATGTTTTTCTCTGCATATGGAAATGCCCACTTTTTTAGTGTTAAGGATCAAAATAAAACAATAACGTTTTTTTAAAAGGAAGATGAGACACTAGAAGCAGGCAGCAAGTGAAATGGAAGTCTATTACAGTAGCCTAGGTCAATTAGGACTATAGAGACAATAACTCTTAGCCTAGCTTCTTTTCCTTTTAAAGAGCTATTCTCAATAGTTTTTCTTTCCGTGTAGGCTAAGGGTCATCCAAGCACATTTCTTGGTGGTGGGCTCTGTCTGGCTAGGTATAGTAGAAGAAAGAGTCTGTTTGGTGGCTGAGAATCCAGATTTGAATTATAGCTTTGTCGCTGGCCTTCCATGAGCAAATAACTTAGCCTCTCTTGCTTCAATTTTCTCATTTGTAAAATGGAGCGGTTGATTAAAGGATTTGAAGATCAGCTAGAAATCTGTGACCTCATGATCCCATATGATCTTCCTTCCTCTCTAGACCATGGAATTAGGTAATCTGATTCAAATTTGCTTGGTGGCAGAGAGATGTAGTGACATACCACATGTCTGTCAGACTGGTCAGTATTGCCAAAAGAGAGTTAAGAATGAGTTAAAGTCTCAAGGAGCCCAGAAAGAGGAAGTGATAGATAGGATATGTTGGTAGGAAAATTTGGGGGGAGGTGGTACCATATAGTACCCAGTCCAGCAGAAGACCACAAGGAAATAAGGACAGTGGACTGGGGTCCATGGTGTGCATCTTGAAAATACATAGTTGTTTGCCTGTTGTATCCTCCATTAGAATGTAGTCAAGTTGAAGGCAGAGTCTGTTTTTGCCTTTCTATGCTGGTATCCCTAGTGCTTAGCACAGTGCTGGCACATCATAAGTAACACATGACTGTTGGGGGTGGTGATCATTTCGTAACATTGGGAGCTTCCATCAGGATCAGTTGATGAACCATGACACTAGGTTGCATTACTTTGTTGCACAAATAAATGAACTCACAAGGTGTTAAAGTAAAAAGCCTTTGATTTTTTAAATAAATTCAATGAACTCTGGAGAATTGTGAATGTATAGACTTTGAGTTTGCAAGATGTCTGTTCCTGTAATCTAGGTAACTGGTGTTTTTTACTAGGAGCAATGCAATCTTTATTCTTTATTTCCGAATGACTAGCAAGCCTTGCTAGCTTGCAATAGTTTTTTTAACTTGTACAATCAAATCTTCAATGTTATTTTTCAGATCAATTTGAGGGGCCCCCAAAGGCCATCTGATAGAGTTGCCTCATTTTACAGATGAGGAAACTGGCCCTCTAGTGAAGCTAAGTGAAATGCCAATATTTCAGTCTTTTTTTTTTTTTTTTTAAGGCAGTCAGGGTTAAGTGAATTGCCCAGAGTCACACAGCTAGTAAAGTCTGAGGCTAGATTTGAGCTCAGGTCAATATTTCCATCTTAAAGAAATCCAAGATTCTGAGACTTTGTGGGACAGCTTTGTGCAATGGGAAAACACCCACTGTTTTTGAGCCAGGGTTTGAATTTTGCTCCTCCTACCTTATGGTTGTGACCTGTTTGAGATTTAAATTCATCTGTGAAAGAAGGGGGGTGGACTAGACATCTCCTGATGCTCCTCCTTGTAATCCTTTGATTTCCACATCCTATATCCCATTGACCCTAAGGTAAATGTGAGCTCTTTGAAGGTAAGAGACAGCTGTCCTAAGGGAATATGTAGAAAATGGGAAGAATTAGAACTTTTTACAAATAATTCAGAGCATCCTTGACCACACTCACTGACTTCCTTTTGTGTTGCTCTTGTCATTTCAGTGCCTCTACCACTGCTCCTAAGAAGACTATTCAGACTACTCTGACCAACTTGGTTTTAAGAGGCACAGATGCAATTGTCCAAGAAACACGACAGAAACTGGGTACTTTCCTCCCCCCTCCTTTCAAAAACGACATGCTTTTCTAGTCTGAATCCATTCAGAATTTTTAGTTAGTAGTAGTAGTTACCAAGTCCTCATTCAGGTTGTAGAAGGCCACATATTGTCTATACAAACAGTATGGTCTAATCTCATGTTCAAAGTTATTAAACCTCTTTGGGTCTCTCTCCATCTTTACAATAGTATCCATGATATTGGACACATTGCAATGCCCATATGTTATCTTAAATATAATTAGTTATCTCTGTATTGGTGCTTGTCACCTCACTGGCAAAAACTAAGCAGTACCTGGCATAGGAGGGGCTTAGTAAATATAAACGAATCACAAATACTAGTAAAGGAACAGGCTCACACAGAGACTTCTTATCTATCAAATCCTAAATGAAGGTAACCTGCCCTTCTGCTCAGGTGGTAGGGGCATAGATATCGTTCTCTCAATGTTCTTCCTTCTTTACTCGGGCCTGAATTATGTATTAAAAAAAAAAGTAATGAACCTATAGTTTCAAATCATCTTCAAGTTCTGAATTTTAATCAGGATTTTTTTTTTTTCGGTATCCTACAGGTCTCCCACAGAAGAATCAATCTTGTTCTGAGGAATTTAAACAGTTAATGGAGTTGCCTACATTTGGAGCAAGAAACCTAAAAAAACATTTGGCCAAATCCAAATCACCAGGTACCTTCATTAACAAGTATTATTAAGTTTATTAAATACCTACTATGTGCCTGGCATTGTGCTAGATCCTAGAGGTTTAAGTACAGGGAATAAAACAATACATACTCACAATGAGGTTACATTCTGACAGGGAAGGTAAATAAGCAGAAGGGGATACTGCAATAAATATAAAGTTAATAAATACAAATACATACAAAATAGGTAAATGCAACACATCCAAAGTAATTAAGTATAAGGTGATTCAGGGAGAAGGGCCCTGGCAGTTGAAGAGAACTGTCTTATGCAGAAAATGGTGCCTAAGTTGTGTCTTAAAGGGAGAGGGACTGTTAGGTAGTAAGGAGAAAGTATATTCCAAACCTGGGCATAAATGATGCAGAGGCACTGAGATGTAAGTTGGAGTGTTGAATGAGTAGAAGAGGACAAGTAATTTGTATACACAGAAACTGGAAAAATAGGACAGGGCCAGGTTGTAAAGGGCTTCAGAGACAGAGAAACCCTACCCCATCTCTTCTAGTAAACCCCTAGGGCCAATTGAGTAGGGGAGTCAAGTGGTCAGATTTGCACTTAAGGAAAATTACTTTGGGGATAGAATGCAGGTCACACTAGAAACATGGCACCTTGTGGCAATGAGACCAGTTAGGAAGCTGCTGCAATAATTTAGGTGAAAAATTAGGAGGGTTTAAGGTAGTAGCTGTGAGAAGACAGAAGGGATCAGATGGAAGAGACACTGTGAAGGGAGAAGCAGCAAGATATGTCAAGTGGGTGGCTGTGTAGCTTAAGAGAGATTGAGGAAGCCAGGATATTAATACAGAAATTAGAAACCTGATACACTGGAAGGGTGGCAGTACCCTAAACAGAAAAAAGGAAATCTGGAAGACAAGAAGGTTTAGGAGGAAAGATAATGACTTCAGTTTTAGACATATTGAGTTTAACGTAGGTGGGGCTGTGGATAGAACACTAGGCCAGGAGGCAGGGAGACCTGACTTCCAGTGTAGCTTCAGACACTTGATAGCCATGTGACCTTGGGCAAGTCAGTTAACCTCTGTTTGCTTCAGTTTCCTTAACTATGGAATGGGAATAATGATAGCACCCACCTCCCAGGGTTGTTGTGGGGATCAGATGACGTAGTCTTTATAGAACACTTAGTGCGGTGCCTCACGTATAATATAAATATAACATATAAATGCTAGCTGTCATCATCATCATTGCTGCCATTATTATTAACATATCTCAGGGACATCCCATTTGAAATGTCCAGTAGGCAATTGGTGATTCAGGCCTGAAGTTCAGGAGTGAGGTGGGGCCCGATATAGATCTGGTAGAAATGTAAGTGGAGAGAGGGGGCAGAAGGGAGAGATGTTTTGAAGGTACATCAGCTTTTTTCCTTTGATGTGTTCTAAGATGGACCCTTGGAATGAACCTTAATTGAGGGTTTATGTTTTAGGAGTTCTGGGAAACCCTTGTCCTCCCATCCAGTCCATCCCTGCATCAGCTTTGCTGAAACAGCAGAAACAACGTATGTTGGAAATAAGGAAAAAGAGAACTGAAGAAGCACAGAAACGGTAATAATGCAATGTTTCCACATTCAGTTAACGTGTCTCATTAATTCTTAGGCTGGCTCAGTGAGGTTGAGCTATTGGAAATCTGATTGTAGATTTGTTGCTCTTTACATTTTTAAGTTATTAAATTCGAATTCCTATGCCCTGAAGTGAAATAACGTAGGATATATTAGTTGTTAATTCAACAAAGTAACTTCATTTTGTAGGTGAAAAGAACTGAGGGAAGAGAAAAATCACAGTTGAAGCTATTATTAGTTATTTTCTCCTGAAGACCTCCTCTTTCTTTATGTATGTTTCCTCTTCCTGCTAAACAGAGAGAGGGAGGGAGTTGTAATACCGAGAAGATTATGGTATTTGTCCAGCATGCCCATAGCAGGGCTGGAACTGAAAGCTATATCTCTTGACTCCCAAAACTAAGTGCATAAGCCACTAATGCATATACATAAGGATCCCTGCAGACCATATCTTAATTTAGTTCTAAAATGTAATGTTCTATATTGTATTGTATTTTTATCTATTTTGTGAAGTATTTCTCGATTACATTTTATTTTAATTCTAGTCGCACTAGGGAATGTTGCTGGACATAGGTATCTAATATCTGTATTCTAGATAACCCTAACTGTTCCTGTTCTGGCTCCAAATCTATAATACTAAGATCTTTTAAAGTAAAAAAATTCAAATTGTGTGAAATATGTACAACTTAATTCCATAAAAAATAAATTTCTTGATTGGATTAAGATGAAGGTAGTGGTGACTTCTTTGTGCTTATTTGAATCATTTGTCACTCCATAGAGGAAAATGCTTTGACATCAGCTCAGTTTTCACCTGGACACTCGTATTCCTCTAATTCTTCCCAGTCTTCGTAATTAGGAAACATTCTATTTTTACACAGCCTTGCGTGTGTTTATTTTGTTCTTTCATGTTTCCTTAAAGATTTCTTGAAAGTACAGCTGGAGTCAAAAGACCAGCTTCACCTTCCTCTTCAGAGAAGTTTCCCTCGCAGTCTCCAAGGCCAGGGGCAGAATTTCCCAAGGTGAAAAGAACCCTAAGTCCACAGCCCCCCAAGCTTGGGCGAGGATTCTCAGAAGGAGATGATGTTCTCTTTTTTGATGACCCCCCCCCTCCAGGACCAAAGCTGAGTGCTTTCGCAGAAACTAAGAAGGTAATTGCTTCCTACCCCCACAAAACTTGGCCTTGTATTTCAAGTGGTAAGTGTGTACCTTAATACCATGGCTCCGAATAAACAGTATTGATGATGATTAGAAGTAAGGAAACTTGGAAGAAGGGTTGACATTTCTCTAGCACCTTAAGGTCACAAAATGGATTCCCCTCCATTATCTCATTTGATCCTGCCGATGAATGACCCTGTGAAAGCTAATACCAATACCATTATCCCTGTTTGCAGATCAGAAAACTGAGACTTTGAGGTTTGATGGCTTGTGTAGTAAGATTCTTAAACAGAAGCAAGGGTTTGTTGTATTTGAAGGTGTATTGCTTAATTTAACATTCTAAGAGACTTAAATTTCATCCCATGTTGTGATCGAGTGCTATATTAATACAGCAGAGAAGTCAGGTTTGTAGATATTTTGCAATCAGTCTTACTTCATATTTTGTAATCACGTTGGAGGATTAATGACATATGGAGTCACAGGACTGCAGAAACAGAGGGACCCTGGAGACCATCAGACCAAGCGACACACACACACACACACACACACACACACACACACACACACACACACACACCTCCTGAAAATATTGTTAACGGAAAGGAAACATATGTATTTTAACTTTCATAGTGTGGAAATGAGGGTAGATAATAGAATATGACTACAAGGATTTGCATAGTCCTATAAAATTAGTCCCAGAGTAACTAAAGCTCAGAAATGAATTGAGGTTGGCAAGGAAATCTAAGGATAACAAAAAGGGAGGGATTTTTGGTTGTTTTATTGGAGGAGAGATCAAACAGGCGTCTTATGTGACTGCATTTCATGGTGGATGGTGAAATAGTAGATGGTGTGAAGACAGAACATTTCAGTCCTTTTTTTTTTTTTTTGCTCAAGGAGTATGGTCTGTGGGCTGCAAAGGAGAGAACAGAACTGGCTAATAGGTAGTTAAATGCCAAGGTAATTAAGGAGGTAAAAAAGAGAGCAGCTGCCCTGTACAAGTCAGCTGACCCAATGAACTTTGAAAGGCAGCCCACAGCCTGGTACGGTTGATTTGAATGAATTTTTTGTTCTCCTTCCTTTTTTAAGACAATATTTTGTCCCTGAGACTATTTTTGGTTAATCTACATGAAGGCCGCTCTATTCTCACAGGCTCCCTTTGCCCCCTCCCATTTGTCAACTCTTTCCCTGATTTTGGAATTTTATTTACCTTATTGACTTGATTTTCTTTACTAGTTATCTAATTCTTGCCCTTTTGCTCTTTTTTTATCTCTTCCTTTTCATTTAAGTGCTTAATTCCTAATCTGCCCTTCTTTCCTGCCCACCAAGTTCTTTTTGTATGAAAGTTTTTCTCTACTTTTCTTTCTCTTTAAAAAAAAAAAAAGATTTTTTTACCTTATTTTCTTCAGTAATTGTTTTCTGTCCATTCTAAATTTTTATTATTTGATTCATGGTCTTGATACCTATTTATTCCTTTAATCTCTACGTGTTTGTCACAGAATTAAAGCTTCTCAAGTGCCGAGCTTGAGTTCTTCTCTTAACCAATTTCTGTGTTAATGCTATTGTAGATCTTGTTCTCTGTCTCCTTTTTTCTGTTATGCCTCACTCTCCAAAAAAAAAAAAAAAACAAAAACACACACAAAAGAGGAATTATGCATCAGAGGTGGAATAATTACAACTGCCTCCACAAAAACACAAAAACATCAATTCCTGCAAGAAGTCGTGAGAATAGAAGCATTGCCCTATGGTAGAAACTTCCCTGTGTCCCCAATTGTTCAGTCTAATTCTACTCTCTGCCTTCCCCATGATAATTTTCATTTGTATATAATCTCTCTGGGTTCATGCGCTTGCATCTTTCTGAATGCCATATGCTTCCTATAACTCTGATTTCCCTTCTTCTAAGGCATGCTATGCTGTTGTACAGGGGGGAACAACACTCACAGAGGTAGTGAGTGATCCCATGTGCACCTAATCCCTGCAGAACAGACCCCTGGTAATATCTTCATTTCTCATTACAGGATATATCTCTCCCCAACATGAGCATATCTTCAGAGGAACTCCATCCACTGTGAAATCAGAATCTCCCCCTTCATTTCATCTTCACTCCTTCCCTTTGACATGTCACCTATCCTCCTATAATACCTGTTCTTGCTGAGACTACAGGAGTTAATTTCCTTTTGTTGCTTATCTTGGACTTGATTAGGGGACCAACATTCTCTGTCTTCTGCCTCCCCACTACTTTTTATGTACCTTCCCATTCTTCAATTATTCTCACAAAAAACATTGATTTAACTATTGGACAGGCTGTTGGATTTAATTCAGGATGTTTCAAGCCTATTTCTCTACTGTCACTTCTCCTTTCCTTAAGTTCTGCTTTAATCTTTATCTCCCTGTTTATTTTGAGAAAGAAATATCTGAGCCCTCCATTGTTGTAGGTTTTTTTTTAACCCATAGATGTCTCTTTTTTCCTCTCTAATAGACTTCAGAAATGGCATAATTTATTGTATTATTTGTTCTTTCTTAGGTGGTTATATTTATTTACCTTTCTTGTAGTTCTGTTGTTTGAGTTGTTTACAAGTCAAATCCATCCATGCCTCTGTTTTCTTCTTTTTGTAAGAACAAAAAGGTTTCCTCTTGAGATCTTTTGCTTTTCCAAAATAGAGTAATCTATTCCATTTTCTGTCTTCCAGTTTGTGCATTAGAATTTGTTATTAGAATTTCCTTTGCTTTCTATTTGAAGGTCTTTCTTTTGGCCACTTGCTGAATTTGTTGTTTGTCATTAGAATAATTACACGTAACCTCTCTGTCTTGGAGTTTGAAGCATGAAATCCTTTGCTGGAGGCAATCCATGGATTCTTTCAATTGGTGTTTTGTATTTTGTACTCAGAAGTTCTGGATCGTTTTCATGTATTACTTGTTTTTATGATATTAAGGCTGTTTGAATTGTCATGTTCTTCTGCAGTTCTTTGCTTTTTACTCCTCTTCCAGATTATCCTTAACTTAAGGATATTCCCAATAAGTTCTTGCTGTTGCTTCTTGGGGAAATTCCTTACCATGGATTCAAGTTTTTCTATTCTACTAGTTATTTCTTATGTGCTGGTCATAAATTCTGCCATTTATTCTGACCTAAATTCTTTCAAGTTTCTGATTTGTCTTGTGAACCATTCTTAAACATCTTGCTGTGGTTCCCTGTTCTCTTGGAGATCCAAGAGTTCTCTGTTTTGTCAGCTGGTTCAGTTGACTTTCTCTTGAAATAGTTATTTAGAAATATTTATAATTTTTAAGATGTCTTATTCATCTTTCCTTCTGATTTAATATCTTTCATGTTGATTTAGCCCTTTTCCCCCTTATCTTCCTTGTTTCTCATTTTCTGATTCCTTCCCTTTTTATGGTATATTTCAGCCTCCTTAGCCTGATTCCTCACATTTGGGCAATTCACATTTCACTGGTTTTGGTTCCTGCCCCAGGTTACTTCTAGTTGGACGGGACTGGCTCCAGCTGGATGCCAGTTCCCTTTCCTTTAGGCCTAACTGGCACCCTGACCCAGTCCCTTGCATTCTTTAGTTCTCTCACTAGGCTGAGTCACTACCTTTCACTTTTTTCAGACTTGGGAGAACAAGGAGCAGGTGTTATGGCAAAGTTCTGCTTTCCTAGTGTTCTCTAATCTTGAAACCAAACCAAGGTAGAGCATGATTTCCTCCTGACAGCCTACCCCCACACCTCCCTCTTCTTTTCATATGTGCTGGCAGAGTTTCTGCTTCCTTAGTGTTCTCTAACCTAGGAACCAACTGAGACAGAGGACGATTTCCTGTCCCAACACCCCTCTGTGGCAGAATCTTCACCAGCAGAGAAATTGCTGAGTGGATCCTAAAGCACATACTAGGTACCCTCCCAAAGATGAGTAAATGCTTTGTTTTGCATGAGGGAGGCTGTGCAGGTCACCAGCCTCACTTCTCATCCGGAGCCATCTCAATTCAGAAGGCAGTTCCTTTCGGGGCTTCTTGCTGTTAGTTTTTAGTCCTATGGAGACAACTGTAATTCTGGTGAGAATTCCCCTATAAGAGTTTTTTGAGAGATGTTGGGAATGGAAAAACATGTCATGTTCCATCATATTGATGACCATGACCTGAACCAATAGAGTGGAAAGAGTAACAGATTCATAGTTAGAGGAATTGGATTCAAATATCATCTCTGCCACTTACTACCCCACCTTTGACAAATCCTGTGGGCATTAGTTTTTTCATCTGTAAAGTGAGGTTGAACTGGAAAATCTTTTAGTGGCCTTTAAGCCCATAAATTGCACTTTAGAGTATTGAAACAACTGGGGGAGATGAATCACCATCAGGTATCTTTGAAAGATGATTTTAGGGTAGAGAGGGAATCCTTCTCATAGTTCCAAGGCAGAAAAGAGTGCTTGTGGTTACTCACAGACCAGAGCACAAGCCAAGGGAGGAGTAAACACCTCTCCTTTGATTGTACTACCTTGGAAAAACTAAAAACTTACAGCTTCCTAGAGTGTCTCTGAAAACAGCTGCACAAAATCCCTGAAGCTTGGGACAGTATGCCTCCACACTGGAAGCAGAACCCTGCTTTAATAAAGAGTTAAATAGTCAAGTAATTGACTGGGAAAATCAGCAAACAGCGGGGGAAAAACTCAGACTGTAGGATTTTACTTTGGTGACAAAAAAGATCAAAACATACATGCCTTTTGAAATTTCTAACTCCCTTCAAGGCTTAGCTGAAATATGACTTCCTGCGAGATGCCTTTCCTGATTTCCAGAATCATTAGTGTTCCCTCATCCCATCCCCATGAATATATTTTGTAGTATCTATTTATGTGTGAATGTCTCCTCAGTACAATGAAGGAAACAGGGCAGTAGAATGGAAGCTCTTTGAGGGCAGTGACTGTTTTCTTTTCTCTTTGTATCCTCCAGCGCTTAGGAAAGTGTGATACACATAGCAGTTGCTTAATACTTAATTTGTCTTGACTTGAATTAAGCCCTGTTGCAGAGCCCACCTATGGCTGTACATGCCTGGATCTTTGACCTTAGCCTCAGTTCCTTTATCTGTAAAATGAAGTCACTGCAATAGATGTTATCTTAAAGTTCCTTCTAGTCCTGATGCTTTATAGTTCTAAATTCTGTAATTTCAATGTCACCAGCCTAGGATGTTGAATCAAATCTAAGATGAAAATTAATAGGGATAAATGTAAAGTTGTATAATTCAGTTTTAAAAATCCAATTTCACAAGTGGAAGATGGGGGAGAGACCTGACTAAACAGTAGGTCATCTGAAAGATATGGGGCTTTAACACACTGAAAGTTCAATATGAGTCAGCAGTATGATGTGGCAGCCAGGAAAGCCAGTACCATCTGAGATGACAGAAAGAGAGACATTGTATTCAAGGCTAAGGGAGATGTGCTTTTGCCTTGGTCAGACCACAACTGGAATACTGTAAACGTAGGAGGTTGTTCCTAACTAAAGGTCTAAAAGGCTGGATACTTGCCAGCTTGTTGTAGAATGGATTCTTGTCCAGTCACAAGTTAGACCAGAAGCAGATCTTTGAAATTTGGGATTTATTAGGTGCTCTGCATCCTAACCTATGGGTAATCTGAAGCCATGGAAAGTTGGATAGAGGTGAATTGGGTGTTGACTTTCTCTCCTATCAATCTAGTCCTTTAACAGTCTTTGCTGTCTCTGCTAATGTCAAAATATGTTCTGTTTACTTAGGGAAACCTCCATTCACAGTACAGGTTGTTATCAAATCAGAAAAACAAATAGGAAGGAGTACATTGTGGAGGGGAAACATTTCTCCTGATTTAAAGGAAGATGAGTGGATAGAAAAGGACAAGAATTAGGAAGGAGTAATAAAGCCCTCTATTAACCAGAACCTCTCACAGATTTTTTTTTTCTATGCTCTGCTTTTAGGAGAAAGGTACAAATCACAAGAAAAACAAATTCAAATTAGGAACATTACTTATATTTAGCAAAGCTAGTACAAGTGAATAAGAATTCCAGTGTTGGGAAGAGAGGGTCAGTATAGATTCAGCCCAATGTCCTTTACCTCTTAGAGAATGAGTTCTTAACCTGAGATCTGTGAATTGTTTGGGGGTTTTTTTGTCAACTGTATTTTAATATAGTTGGTTTTCTATATAACCCTGTGTATTTCATTTTAAGCATTTAAAAACATTCCATAGGCTTCATTAGATAACCAGAGGGGTCCATGGTAGAAAGAAGATTAAGAATCCGTATTCTAAGGCTGTATCTGTGGTTTCTTGTGATATTCAGAATAATGACCCTAAGATGCTACAAGATAGGTCTGTAGTCATCAAAGAAGCATTGTTTTTGCTTCAAGTGTACTTAGAAATGTGGGGAAATGAATACAAATATTCTAGAATGATTTTTAAATGAAGTTTGAAACAAAAGCATCTCTGTATAACAGAATCAGTTGATCAAGGAATTATTTTTATCTACTCCCAGAAGTCCCCAACATTTACTCCTTCCTAAAATGACCATACACTAGAGAGGCATGATCTGCTTATTGGGATTTTTTTGTTTGCTTTGGTTTTTATGCCCTCTCTCCTTTTCCTAGTTAACAGCTATTGCCAAATTGAGAGCCAAAGGCCATGTCCTTACAAAAGCAAATCCAAACTGTATTAAACGAAAGCAGTGTGACCTTCAGAGCGTAACAGAGCGTGTAGAGAAAAGCACCTCGTCATCACCAGGTAGAGTAAATGGAAGTTGCATGGAGGGTAAAGAAAAGTGGGCCAAAAAAAATAAATGCTTTTCTAAAGCATGAAAATTTTCCTCAGCTAATCATTCAACAGGTACCCTGCTCTCTGGTTTACTCTGGTTGTTAAGTAGAACTAGTCCAAAGTTCCTAAAATACATTTTTAATTGGAGTGTTCCATTAAACATTTTTTTCTGTAAAAAGACCTGAATTGAATTTCTCTTATCACTGTACTGATGCATTTTATGCCTAAATTTCCATGAACTAACAGTGATATGTATTATATATTTTAAATATTAATCCAGTGGCCTCTCAAAGAGATAGCTGCACCCTATGACTCCATTTTTCTGCCAAAATTCTAAACTGAGCTGTGTTGTTTAACATGAGTCTTGTAGAAAGGAACATCAGCCTTTTAGTCCTATAAATCAGCATTCGGGACAATTATCTGGGGCAAAAGAGATTTCACAGAGTCAGAATTATAACTGGAAAAGACGTCAAAGGCCATAACTCCCTTATTTTACACTGGAAGCAAAGACCCAGAGAAGCTCACCAGTTTACTTGCCCAAGGTCACAAGTGTAAGTGACAGTAAAGAAAGGAATAAAATTTGAACTCAGTTCCCTCTGGCTCTCAAGTCAATGTGCTCTTTCCATGGGACCACAGCATCTCCCTGTTCCTTACAAATAATATTCAATTTCCGATCTGGGTGCCTTCACTCAGACTGTTTTCTTTGCCTGGACTAGACTCCTTTCTGAACTCCACCTGTCAGAATCCCTAGATTTCTTCTGAGCTCAGCTCTAGGGCTGTTTGTGTTAGATCATTTATCATTCCCTCTAGCTCCTGGTGCTTCCCCCCCAAAAGGTATCTTGTATTTATTTTACGGAATTTTTTTTTTTAATCTACTGGATAATATGTAAAGTCCTTGAGCATAGGGTCTCTGTTATTTCTGTCTTTCTGTCTCCAGTGCCTGGCACCTGGTGGCTCTTCTTGATGGTTTTTAAATTGTAATTGGCATTTTGTATTATATTAATGTTTCAGAAGCTTAAGACCAGTTGTCTTATTGACTTACTAGTTTACCTTTCTAGTTGAAAGTGCCAATTGAAGCCTAAAAGCTATTTTTCTCTTCACTAGCTAAATGTAACATTTATAAGTCACTTTCTTCACTCCAACAACCTTGCGAGATAGGGAGTAAAAAGAATTAATATTTATAGAGAAACAAAATCTTCAGGAAATAAGGTGACATGTCCACAGTCAAACAATTTTGGGGAAGCAGAAATCAGGGTCAGAACCTAGGTTGTGATTGGTTCTGATTGCTACAGTCCTATTTCCCCCGCCCACTGATTTGCAGGTCAGATTTACCCTTAACAATAGACTGATTTTAGTGTAATTACATAATTGTTTATCTAGCATGGAGTGTAGATATTACTGTCCCTATTTTACAAGTGAGGAAACTGATGCTCAGAGCAGTTGGTGACTCACCCAAGGAGTACATTAGGCAGTGGGAGGAGATTTCAGAGAAGTGAGGTACAGCAGGGTGAGTAAGAAACAAGCCACAAGTTAACCAACCCCAAAATATCACTGCAAAACTGAACACTTTAATGTGATGTTTTTCTCTCTGCTGTAGCTGAAGATGACCTAGAACCTGCACAAAAGAAACGCCGAGAGCAACTGGCTTACTTGGAGTCTGAAGAGTTCCAGAAAGTTCTCAAAGCTAGGTCCAAGCACACTGAGGTGCTGAAGGAGGTAATAGCCTGGCACCAAATGTTACTGTGTTGACTCACCGCAAATTAAAGGGCCAGAGCCCCAGGACTTATGCACACTTTTACTTGTCTTCAACAAACAGAACTTGTGGGATATTGGCTTTTAAGGCACTTACCACCCTGCTACTCATTACTATCTAGTAACTAGTGTGGAATTTAATTGGCTACTATATGAGAAATTATTTACCAAGACAACCCATTAAACAGAACAATGACTATCTCTTTCTTCAGTGACAGTGGCAAGCTAGTGAAGAGAGGGGGCTGAGAAAAGTAACTTTTAGGCTTCAGTTAGCTCTTTCAACTACTGTCAAAATATTTTTCTAACAATCAACAAATTATCAGGCTTATATACTGGGTGACAGGATACAAAAAGATCTTGACAGGCCAGATCACTGGGCTGAATCTAATGTAATGAAATGGAAATTTTGGTGTGCTGTGAGATCAGTAAGAAACAGTGGCATGATTTAGCAACCAAAAGGGGTAATGGAATCTTGGGATGCGTTTAGGAGATGTATTGGCTTCAAGGAAGAAGGAGGAGGTAGCCCTATAGCCATACTCTGCCCTGGTCAGACCATATGTGGGGCATAACAGGGCAAACCAGTTTGGTGAGGGACCTCAAGTCCATAGCATAAGAGGATCAGTTGAAGAAACTGGAAACATTTAGCCTGGAGAAAGAGGACTCCTGAAGGCAGTATGTTTACCATAGAGGCCCACACGCTCTTAGAGGTCCCTTTGAGTACCAAATCCCTACAGATGAGACCCATTGTATGGTTCCCACCTCCTGTTACTGACTATCCCTATGGGAGTGTTCTTCAGTGGTACCCCCCCTTACACCAGTGAATTGACATTTCTGCCTTGCTTTGCTGCTGCCGTCAGTCCTTCCACTCATTCCTGGATCCTCTTCCTCAGACACTTTATTGTTTAATATTGACTGGATTAGCATATGTCACCCATTCCCTTTTATTCTCTCTCCTCTATGACTCCTCCCATTCTGAAGGTTATTCCCCCCCCCTCAAAAACAATCAAATCATTGAAGTTTAGGCCATGTTGTTTCAGCTTTGGGGACATTGCTCAGAGGGATTGTCCGGTGCCATCTGGATGTTCAGAACATTTTCAGAGGACCCATATAGAACATACTCAGCTCTTCCTTTTGTCGGGTGCTTAACCACCCCCACTACCACCCCCCTCACCCCCCACTTTCAACTTTGCTCTTCCAGGCCGAGGCAGACCTACAAGAACGCTATTTTGAACCTCTGGTGAAAAAAGAGCAAATGGAAGAAAAAATGAAAAGTATTAGGGAAATGAAGTGCCGAGTGGTCACGTGCAAAACGGTGAGTGAAGAGGGCTCAGTTTGGCGTCTGCCTAAGATGCAGGATAGTTCCTAAAGTGTGGAGTCTCAACAGAATTCCTTTGGGTGTGTCTGGTTTCATTGGTCTTGAAAGCAAAACACTCACGAAAGGTTAAGAATTCTGTTTTGCCACCACCCCAAGTAAGTTGCTGCTTCTTTTTTTTCTTTTTTTTGGCATAATTTACAGCAAAGGTAAAACTTTTTTCTTCCCTTGTTCCTGCTACAATTTTGGAAGAAATAAAATTCATTTCATTTCACCTTAGATGAACTGCTCTGCTGTTATACAATGATGGAGCATTCCAGGACAATCTGGCATTTGTCACCCTGCACCAAACACTTTGTAATATCGCTTATTCTAACGGTGTTACTCTGGTGATTGTACTCTTTTGTGGTTAAAATGGAGTAACTTGATAAGGATGGGAACACATTTTCAAAAGAATTGTAAACTCTTGGTAACTACATGAAAATATGTTCCAAATTACTAAAAACCAAAACCAGCATTGACACAGATGACAAAAAATTGAAAGTCATTGTTCCAGCGGACTGTGGGAAGACTAGCCTATGGAAGTCCACTATATTCATAGCAAAGCAATATGATGTGTGATATCAAAGAATTGGAGACTTAGTACATGCCCATTTATTAGGGAATGGCCAGAAAAAAAAACCTGATCTATTAATGTAATGTGATAATATGCGATAAGGTATGGCAAATATTAGGAGTTTGGAGACATGGGAAGGTTTATATGAATTGATGCAATTAAAAATAAGCAGAACCAAGAGAACAATGGACCCAGTGTTTATAACAATGTAAATGAAAAGATCACTAAAAGGAAATCCCACCAATTTGAAAAACCATTGACAGTCCTGGAGAACAGATAATAGAACATAACCACTCCAACAGGGCAGAGGTAGAAGTCTAGTAGGAAAGAATATAAAAGTTTAGCAGCTTACCTTAGGTAGCATGATGATATTCTATTTCCAGTTCTCCTTCTGTGATATATGAATGCTACATCTCTTATTCTATCAGAAAACCCTTGTGAGGATGCCAGAGTCACACAGATAGCAAATGTCTGAACTCAGACCTTAGTGGCTCCAGACCCAGTGTTCTGTCTGCTACAACACCTAGCTGACTCTTATTTTTTGTAATAGCCATCACTAAACCTTGCATGCTCAACATTTCTGTTTGTCTTCATGATATAGAAGAAATTGGGCTAGGTATGACCTAAAGATCTCCCAAGGATTAGTTGTAACTGAGAAAGTTCAGGATAGTTGAAACCATTAGGAATAAATGTAAAGTCCTATATTTAAGTTCAAAATGACTTTCTGGGGATTTTAGTGGAGTGCAGGTTCATTAGTCAAATGACCAGTTGTCAGAAGCCATCTTATTCAACTTGAACCTGAACAAAAATCTCCGCTTAGATAAACCACTGTCTCCTAAGATAGTTGTAACAAGTTGTAACTTATATCAGACCTGAATCTGCCTCTCTCTAGCTAAAATCTGGAACCAAGCACAACATATTTCAGAAGTCTTTTACATGATTTTTGTGAGGATAAAATACATTAACATATGTAAAACGATTTGCAAACCTTAAAATACTCTACATAGAGACAGATATGTAGCTTTATATGCTACTACCATACTATATGTACTATACACACATATAAAAACTGTAGAAATGTATTTTATCTTATTTACATGTACTTTACTATATATATATGTATATACATATATATATATACATATATATATATACTGAGATATGTAGCTATTACTATGCTCTGTGGGGGGGGGGGGGGGCATGTGAGTGTGGCTGTTGTTGTTGTTTTAAAGCCCTTCATTTAACAATGCCATGTTGATTTTGGGTAGTGCAACTATACCCATTTCAAGCCCTTGGAGACCTGTGTCGATGAGAACCATGACTACCACTGGCATGATGGTGTGAAGAGGTTTTTCAAATGCCCCTGTGGAAATAGAACAGTCTCTCTTGACAGGCTACCTCAGAAGCACTGCAGGTATGAGGTTTTCCTGGTCCTTTACTTTTATATCTTAACACCATTACAGCTCTAATTCCTTTTTGTTCCCATAATGTTATACAAATACAGTCAGAGCCCCTATGTCAGTAATAGCTCTTCAGTCTCTATTTGCTTATCTTAGGGTGATTTGGGGCAGGGTGAGGGTGATGCCAGTTATAAAACTGGAGCTTTTGCTAATGCTTGGGACTGAAACTAGAGCTGGAATATAGGGCAGTGATATAGGGAAAACTTGATGTAAAGAATATTTTAGACCTGTTTTTCCTGACAGTGAAAATTTTGGAATTAGTTTTTAGATACACAGTTTACTGAATATAATGCTTGAGAGAAAGGTCTTGTGTTACTAGCTGACTTTCACTACCCCAGAATGGTTTCTGAAAATTATGGCATGGAAGCTTTTTTATTTGTTTTTTAATGTAAAGCTATAATATCAACTAATAATAATTTTTCTGTACTGAGAAAAAGCAGTGTCGGAAACACTTAAACACAAGAGCACCTGGACCTGTTTGCTTTTAGGGGGCACCATCATTTTCAGAAGAGAAAGGAAGATGTGGACCTTCAGATCTTATGTTCAGAGCTGGAAGTAGACCTCAGAACACACTGAGTCCAACTCACCCATTTTACAGATGTGCAAATTGAGGCCCAGGGAGTTTCATTGACTGGCTGGAGATCATGTTGATAATAGGTGTGGGGGAAGTATTTAAACCCAAGTCCCCTGACTCCAGAGATAGTGCCACTTTCCATTCCTAGAGCCTCTGGACTTGTTAGGTTGTGGACTTTTTACCCTGAGATTTAGGGATACTTCTGGGTCCCAAGGGAGTAGGTGCTTTCAGGAGCATCCATTTTTTTCTCTGTAAAGAGAAATGGTGCTTCTTATCCTGCCTGCTTCAAAATTTGGAAATAGAGAATAACTCTAAAGCTCAGAAGGAAATTGAAAGCTGGCTTTTCTTGGCCTTTGTGACTCTTGATAGTGTCTTATCAGGTCAACAAGTATTTGTTAAGTGCTTATTGTATCCCACACTAAGTGTGCTAAGCACTGTGCTATAAGTGCTAGAGAAGCAAACAAAAGCCAAAGACGTTCCCTGCCCTCCAGGAGCCCTCCTTCTAACCAGGGAGAAGACATGCAAAAAACGATGTACAAGGAAGATAGATGCAGGATTAATTAGACTGTCAGGGAAGGGACTAGCATTAAGGACATTCAAGTCTGTTATGCTCAAGTCTTGCCTTGTAAGACACAAACAAGGCCTGGTAAAGAAATCAACATTTCATTATTAGGTTCTACCTACTTCCCTATCCTTCATCCATGGCAATGTCATGACCTCTCTGTTGGAGAGAGTTCATGGACCAGTGTGCCCAGGAATCTGCGTGGTGCCAATTGTTTTGGGTTACAAAGCAGAGGGATATACTTGGTTGTTGGCCCCTACAAACTGTTTTTTGAGTTAAAAAAAAAAAGACATCTCATTATCTAGACCAATGATGGGAAACCTGTGCCTTAAGGCCACATGTGGCCTTCTAGGTCCTTAAGTGCAGCCTAATTTAAATTTAATCAAAAGGCTGCACTTAAGGACCTAGAAGGCCACATGTGGCCTTAAGGCCACAGGTTCCCCACCCTTGATCTAGACCTAAGAGGCAGGTTTATCCTTTCGCTTTCTCCTTCTTATTAAAATCAGTATCTTGCCCAGGTACACAGTGTATGTCAGTATGATCCTCCTAAAACCAAACTTAGCCCATTATCAATCCACCCAAAAAAAATCAAGTACCTACTTATTAGGGCCTGACAAGAATCTAATTAGGATTTGAGAATCTGCTCATAGAATATATGACATCTAAAAAGTTGAAGGCCTTTCCTCAGATCATTAGAAAGTCCCTTTTATTTGGATTTGTAGAGTGACCTTCCATTTGGATTTCATACTAATTGACTGTAATAGCAGGCATATTAGAACTGATGAGCCCTTCTTTTGGAAAGATGTCAGCAGAATTTATTACCAAGTAAATGGTTAGTGAATATCTAGGGAGAAAGGGGATGCTCACAAAACACTATCATGGCTTCATGCAGAAAGGTCATGCCAGATTGACCTCATTTCTTTCCATTTTTGACAAGCTTACTAAATTGATAGATCAGAACAGTACTGTATGTATGGTTTTCCCTACACTTTAGCCAAGTGTTTTAGAGAGATGATAGGATATGGGCTGAATCAGTGGTGTCAAACCCCAGTTGAACGGGGGGCTACTTAACTGTATGTAAGGGTCCCTGCAGGCTGCATATTGACTTAGAAATTCACTCATTAACATTATTTATGTTCTTCTCTATTTTGTTAAATCTGATACTGGCTACACTCAGAGTAGTATAGGCTGTAAGGTATGGGCCTCATGTTTGACACCTCTGGGCTAAATTATAGTTCAGTTGGAATTTGGAACTAGCTGAATGTAGAGTAGATCATTGTAGAGTGATCATTAATGATTCTATGTCAGCTTGGAAAGAAGTGCTGGATTAAAGCACAGGGGACATATTCATCAAACTTGCCAGTGGTGCAAAGCACATACTGGATAATAGAGTCAAGATACAGGAAGAATATTATGAAATTTAATAGGAATAAATATTTAGTCTTAACCTTGGTTTCAGTAGATTAATTACATAAATACAAGATAGGGGAGATATGGTTAGAAAGCAAGTTGTCTGAAAAAGATGGAATATTTTGGTGGGCTACAAGACTAATTTTTGTGGTAGCAGCCTAGAAAGCTAATGTGGTCTTGGACTTAGGAGAGGGATAAGAAAGTGGCCTCTAGTTACATCCCATCTGAAGCAGTATGTTCAGTTCTGGGTGCTACATTGTAGGAAGGCATTGACAAGCTGAAGAGTATCTAAAAGAAGTCAATCGATGGTAAAGAGCCTCAAGTCCATGTTACATAAGGATTAATTAAAGGAATTGTAAATGTTTAGCCAGGAATAGAAAAAAGACTCAACAGAACACAGTGACTGTTCACATAGTATTGGAAGAGCTGTGTTGTGAAGAGGGGTTAGAGTTGCTTGACTCCACACAGTGGGACTAGGAACAGTGATAAAAGTGAAGGGAAAACTTCCTTACTGTCAGAGCTTTCCAAATGTGGCATGGTCTGCCATGTAAGGTGGTGAGTGCTCCTTCCCTTGAGGTCTCTAAGCAAGGGTCATCTGCTCATCTGTTGTGTATGTTGCAGTAGAAATTCTTTTTAGCTGTGAGTTGGCCTCTCCATCTGCTAAAGTCCCTTCCAAACCCCTAAATTCTATGATTATTGATGTTTTTAGAGTGTAGGCATGTATCATACTTAATAATTCAGACTTCTTTTTTATTTCAGTAGTTGTGGCCTCTTCAAATGGGAAAGGGATGGAATGCTAAAAGTAAGTAACATGCAAGTTGCTTTCAAGCTCAATTATTTCACCTTGCTTTAGTAACCAATACAAGAAAGGCTGGTCAGTCTCCGATTAAGAACTTTTTTAATTTTTGCAGGAGAAGAGTGGGCCAAAAATTGGTGGAGAGACCCTGTTACCAAGAGGAGAAGAACATCCCAGATTTTTTAATAGCCTTAAGTAGCCCTGTCTTCATTAGTTAACATACCACCTACCTCACGTCTTATGTCTCCAGAAAAACAACCTACGGGTGCAGTATTGACCATAAATGGATACTTCTACAAAAGAAATTTAAGCCAAAAAGAAACACCTGCTTGCTTACTTTTATTGGATTGGTCCGAATGCTGATATTGACATTTAAAATAAGAGATGAAGACAGAGGTATTTCCTGTTTTTTTCCCAGGAACTGATGCTTAAATTACTAGGTTCAGAGAAGGCACACTTCCCAACAAGTACATTCCGTTTAAGCTGAGCTATCTGTCTTCTCTTGTACAGGATAAGACGTTATGTATCAGGATAAAAAGGTCCACTACTACTTATTGAACACCCAGTGGTGAAATAAACAGATCCATACATCTCTTTGGCCCAGTTTTTTTTTACACTCAAAGTGGAAGACAGATGGTTGGTTTCTCTTCCTATCGTCTCTGCTTTGCTTTGTAACCTTGATCTAGTCTTTGAAAGTTTTCATTTCTCATTCTCTGCACAATATCCCTCAGAATATCAGTCTCCTCCCTCTTCATGACTCTCAGTGAATGAGTGGATGAAAAAGCCTTTTAAATGCTTACTGTGTGCAAAAAAAACACTGAAGTGTTTTTGATTCAATGATCAGCACACTTTATATAGCTTATAGGACGTTGCTAAACAAAGAGATTGTTTTTATTTTTCTCCAAAAAAGAAAAAGGTCAATGAAATTTAAGAACCTCCAACCCTGTCCAGTACAAACTGATGGATGGTTAAATATAACTATTGAAAGCAAATAACTCATTACCTATAGAAACTTGTATAGGATTAAAACAAGAGGGAGCTACTGTCACTAAATTTCTATAGTAGTAGGTGGGTGCTTTGTTTCTCTTGAAGTTACGTACCTCAACAACTGCATTCTCTGGAGTATCACATCTTCAAGAAGGTCTTTTTATTGTCTACTAATGAAGAAGACTAAGCATTTATCTCAGCTCACTGAGCCAGAAAACACTTGGAAACACCTAAGCATTTGTAATGTCTCATTTCATGTGAATGTGCTATTCCAGCTACTGGATTGAAGCAGCTGAGTCCTTGAAAGCATTTTGCAAGCTCTTCCTTAGAACCTGAACACTAACAGGCTTTTTGAAGATCTTCCTGGCCCTTAGGAACACTCTGTTGCTACACAGCAAACCTGTTTTTCCTTTGAGCAAAATGAGGGACCAGATAGACTGAAGAGACCTCTGCATTGTTAAACCTGGATGATAGAAAGACTCATAGCGCTGGTCTTGGATCTTTGACAGCCTTAGCTATTGATCAAAGCTGGTAGAATTGATTTTGGGATCCAGTATTTATGTATATAGTAGTAATAAGAAACTTAGCCCAGGCTGGTAGAATTGATTTTGGGATCCATTGTTTTCTCTACGTATGAATATTCATACAGTAGCATTAAAAAGTTTACCTCTCCCTACAAGGATGAACCACACAATCTCTTTAACCTTATTCTCTTCAGTGTATTAAATGTTTCCTATACTACCTTAATAAACATGTTCTTTTCTTAACCTTGTTCATTGGTAACTTGAGTTTCCACTGTATTTAGATTGTCAGATCAGATATTCATCTTGTCTTTGTTAAACCTTCCAGATGGATTGTTAAAATAGAATCATAGAATTATAGATTCAGAGCTGGAAAGGATCTTTGAGGTCGTCTAATCTAAACAATTCCAATTTGTAGTTGAGGGAAACAGGCCTAGAAAAGCTAAAGTGATTTGGCTCCAAAGAAGTAATTGTCAGAGCTGCAATTTAAGCCTGAGTCCTCTGATTCTCTGTAAATAATCTGTCAAAAAGGGAAAACTGGGTGATAAAGAAGGAGATAGATTTGAATGTTGTACTCCTTGTATCAGTCATCTTTTGAGTGGCTTGCTGGGTATGTTTTAAGTCATATTTAACCCTCTTATAGATGTTTCTGGAATTATTCTACTTTTAGTTTGGGGAGTAATATGCACTGAACTATAAGTCAGAAACCTTGAGCTCTTTCCCTGTCTCCAGGAAAGTCAATTTTCTGGGCCTTAGTTTACCACCTGCAAAATGAGAGAAAGTCCCTTCCAATTCTAACATTCTTTTTTTTTTTTTATTAAATTTATTTATTTAACTTTTAACATTCATTATCACAAAATTTTGGGTTACAAATTTTTTCCCCTTTTATCCCCTCCCCCCCAAACACCAAGCATTCTAATTGCCCCTATCACCAATCTGCTCTCTCTTCTATCATCCCTCTCTGCCCTTGTCTCCATCTTCTCTTTTGTCCTGTAGGGCCAGATAGCTTTCTATACCCCTTTACCTATATTTCTTGTTTCCTAGTGGCAAGAACATTACTCGACAGTTGATCCTAACACTTTGAGTTCCAACTTCTTTACCTCCCTCCCTCTCCACCCCTTCCCTTTGGAAGGCAAGCAATTCAATATAGGCCAAATCTGTGTAGTTTTGCAAATGACTTCCATAATAGTTGTGTTATATAAGACTGACTATATTTCCCTCCATCCTGTCCTGTCCCCCATTACTTCTATTCTCTTTTGATCCTATCCCTCCCCATGAGTGTTGACCTCAAATTGCACCCTCCTCCCCATGCCTTCCCTTCCCTCATCCCCCCCACCCTGCTTATCCCCTTATCCCCCACTTTCCTGTATTGTAAGATAGGTTTTCATACCAAAATGAGTGTGCATTTTATTCCTTCCTTTAGTGGGATGTGATGAGAGTAAACTTCATGTTTTTCTCTCACCTCCCTTCTTTATCCCTCCACTAATAAGTCTTTTGCTTGCCTCTTTTATGAGAGATAATTTGCCCCATTCCATTCCTCCCTTTCTCCTCCCAATATATTTCTCTCTCACTGCTTGATTTCATTTTTTTTTAAGATATGATCCCATCCTCTTCAATTCACTCTGTGCACTCTGTCTCTATGTATGTGTGCGTGTGTGCATGTGTGTGTGTGTAATCCCACCCAGTACCCAGATACTGAAATGTTTCAAGAGTTACAAATATTGTCTTTCCATGTAGGAATGTGAACAGTTCAACTTTAGTAAGTCCCTTATGACTTCTCTTTGCTGTTCACCTTTTCATGCTTCTCTTCATTCTTGTGTTTGAAAGTCAAATTTTCTTTTCAGCTCTGGTCTTTTCATCAAGAATGCTTGAAAATCCTCTATTTCATTGAAAGACCAATTTTTCCCCTGAAGTATTATACTCAGTTTTGCTGGGTAGGTGATTCTTGGTTTTAGTCCTAGTTCCTTTGATTTCTGGAATATCCTATTCCATGCCCTTTGATCCCTTAATGTAGAGGGAGCTAGATCTTGTGTTATCCTGATTGTATTTCCACAATACTTGAATTGTTTCTTTCTAGCTGCTTGCAATATTTTCTCCTTGACCTGGGAACTCTGGAATTTGGCCACAATGTTCCTAGGAGTTTCTCTTTTTGGATCTCTTTCAGGAGGTGATCTGTGGATTCCTTGAATATTTATTTTGCCCTCTGGTTCTAGAATCTCAGGGCAGTTTTCCTTGATAATTTCATGAAAGATGATGTCTAGGCTCTTTTTTTGATCATGGCTTTCAGGTAGGCCCACAATTTTTAAATTGTCTCTCCTGGCTCTATTTTCCAGGTCAGTTGTTTTTCCAATGAGATATTTCACATTATCTTCCATTTTTCCATTCTTCTCTCTTTGTTCTGTGATATCTTGCTTTCTCATAAAGTCATTAGCCTCCATCTGTTCCATTCTAATTTTGAAAGAACTATTTTCTTCAGTGAGCTTTTGAATCTCCTTTTCCATCTGGCTAATTCTGCTTTTGAAAGCATTCTTCTCCTCATTGACTTCTTGAACCTCTTTTGCCAATTGAGTTAGCCTATTTTTCAAGGTGTTATTTTCTTCAACATTTTTTTGGGTCTCCTTTAGCAGGGAGCTGATCTGCTGTTCATGCTTCTCTTTCATCCTTCTCATTTCTCTTCCCAGTTTTTTCTCCACCTCTCTAACTTGATTTTCAAAATTCTTTTTGAGCTCTTCCATGGCCTGAGCCCATTGGGTAGGCTGGGACACAGAAGCCTTGACTTCTGTGTCTTTGCCTGATGGTAAGCATTGTTCTTCCTCATCAGAAAGGAAGGGAGGAAATGCCTGTTCACCAAGAAAGTAACCTTCTATAGTCTTATTTCTTTTCCCTTTTCTGGGCATTTTCCCAGCCAGTGACTTGACCTCTGAATATTCTCCTCACACCCACCTCGCCTCCTGATCCTCCCAGCCAGCATTTGGGGTCTGAGATTCAAAATGCTGCTTCCAGCCTCAGGGCTTTGGGCGGGGGCAGGGCTGCTATTCAGTGTGAGATTAAGTTCAGGTGGTCAGGTCGGGGCAGGGCCGCCTCTCAGGCTCAGTTCCCTCAGGGGCTTTATGCACAGACCTTCAACAATGGATCCTGGCTCCTGCCTGCTTGGGGAGCCCTGGTCTGCCACCGCCTCCCGAGCCATGGGGGCACCCCACTCCCCTCTCGACCCTCCAAAGAGACTCTCCCACCGACCCCCGTCACCTGTGGGTGGAGGGACTCGTGCAGCCGCTGGAGATCCTGTCCCTGAAGCCCGCTCAGATCTGTTCCTCTCGGTGCCGTGGGCTGTGGCAGGTCTGGGCTGGGCTCCGCGTCTGCAGCGCGACGGACCCTTTGCGAGAGGTTTGTAGGTCCCTCTGGAACAGAAATCTCCTTAGCTCCACTGTTCTATGGCCTCACTGCTCCAGAATTCGCCGTGAGTTACTTTATACAGATGTTGTATGGGTTGTGGGTTCGGAGCTATGTGTATTTGCATCTTTCTACTCCGCCATCTTGGCTCCGCCCCCTCCAATTCTAACATTCTATGATTTTAAGGGAAAAATGGGGGAACATGGATTGCTGTCAGCTCACCAGAAAAAAGAGAAAACTATAATCTTTAGGTGGTCACAAACAAAATAAGCTAACATTGTGATCTGAATGTTAACAGTAGCACTGTCTCCAGATTAAGTACCACCCTATGCCTTGCATACTAGGTCCCACACAGTCAGGATGAGAAGAACATGGAGGCCACATCATGGATTTGGAGCAACAGCTTATTTCTTATCTACTAAAATGACAATTCCTGGGAAGAGGTGGTTGTCCTTAAAGTTATTCACACTAAAGCTTTGTGAACTTTTTTGCCAGTTGGAGAATATGGTGTTCTTGGGCAAGAGGGAGATGGTGATTAGCAGAAAAATGGCACAGAAACATGACACTAAGAGCCCTGAAGGCACACTTTTCTTCACAGTTTTACCAAGGGGCTTCCTTGTCTAGAAGTACAAATCTCCCTGTTACTAATTTCTAGCTTAAATGCGATAATGCCCAGATTCTTGGCAGTGTTTGCTTGAGTGTGGTTTGCCCCGCCAGGGATATTGCTGGAATTTAGTACAGTATTTGAAAAGTTATGTGGTATAAAGGAGCCCTTGTTAAGAATTTGGGGTGAGAGGAAGGCAATAGAATCCACTGTTGAGTCTAGTAAACATTTCCGGCCGGGATTATTTATCCAGAGCTAGACTGCCAAGTCTAGCCACTGAAAAGGAAAACTTCCTTTGGCCAACCCCTCACCAGAACAACTCTTGGTTTTTAAAAATCTGTATGGTCCTCTGTCACTTAATGGAAATGTGTGCGTGGAAAGCATATATAAACTTGTTGGTTTCTCTGTATGGAAAGAACACTGGATTTGGAGTCAAGGGACTTGGTTTGTCTGCCAGCCTTGCTTCTTGCTGACTGTGTAACCTTAGACAAGTCACTTTCTTAGCTTCTTGGATAGAGAGTAGAGCTAGATGTGGACCTAGGCAATTTAAAATTAAAAGCCTCACTTTGCATGTTGAATCCCCTAATAGAATGTGAGCTCCTTGTGTCCCAGGATGATTTTTTTGCCGTTCTCTGTAACCTCAGCACTTAGCCTTGTACCTGGCACATAGTAAACACTTAATAAATGCTTGTAGCATGCTTGCTTAGTTTGGAATTTCACCCACATCTGATTGCTTGTTGACCCATTCATACCTCTTTGAGGATGGTCAGTTGTGAGGGGAGGGAGGAGGAGAAATGAACTATGGAAGGGAGCAGACAACTGTGGGAGATGGGAAGGTACCTCAGCAGAAATAGAGATAGAGGAGCAAATCTGGTTCCCTGGTGAGGAAGAACCTTTATCCAGAGAGCTCACCCCAGGGGGAACCCTTTGGGCCCAGACATGACAGTGATCAGAGAAACCAGATGGACTGAGAGGTGACACCATCCAGAGGTAAAGGCAGAGCATCAAGAAGTGGACCTAGCTTTCCCAACAGAAGAGAATGAATTCCTAAACCCACACTTCTTGGAAAGAAGTCTGTAAAGTATTTCTTGCTATTCCAGTGTTACTTGACTGCTGCCACCTCTGTGACCATGGGCTAGCATCTAGGGCATACAGGCACTTCCACTTTTCCACAGGTATCATTCTTGAGGTGGATAAACAGACTATCGCAAGTATCCATGCCCTTCATGATTCAAGCAGGATGCACTGAGCCCACCATTCTAGCACCAAGACACCTACTTCCCTTGATCTGAGGGAAATAATTTACTCAATACTTGGAATGAGCCCTTGGACAGAACTGACCTGGTGGGTGATGATTGGAGGGTGAGTGCTTCAATCATGCCTCAAGTCAGTTCTGGGCACCCCATCCATCACTGCCTTCACCGTTAGGTGAGACCAAGATTTCGTGAGCTACAGCCCATGTAAACGTTAAATGGTATTCTTCAAAATTCTTTTTTGATATGTCACTGATAAAGGCAGCAAAGTCACAAGGAATCTTTTGCCATTTCTCCAATGTGCAACTAAACATGGGTTTTATACCTTTAATCAGATGTTCAGAACCTAAAGTTCAGAGGCTGTAGTGGTCTCAGTTGCTGTCTAGCATCTCTCGACTAAACTAAGCTTCTTGGGGATTGGGACCTTAACAAATATGTTTTGTTTTGTTTTTTAATTTCACTTTAGCTCCTGCTATACACGGTGGGTACCTATTACACATTTGTTGTTTTAATTTGATCTAACTCTTGTAGCCTCAAGGCCCCAAGTTCCCCATCTCTGATCTATTTTATAGGCTAGTGCAGCTGTAGTCATGGATAGGCTTTGTTACCTGCCTAGTCATCCATCTCCACCTCAATTTGAGGTATGGGTCCAGATAATCAGAATTTGGTTTTTTTTTTCCTTTTTTAAATTGTAGACTTAAATACTAAAACATATACCATAGAGAAAAGAAAAAGATATTTTAAACATATTAAAACTTAAGTGAAAATAAGAAAAGAAAAAACGTCATGTACACAGCAGAATGTAAGAGAATTCAGAATATATAGCAATAAATTTCCATTTCAAGAAAGTCTATATAATAAATACTACACATAATGTTGAAAACTGTCCATATTTTCTTTACTTCCTTGTATGTTTTCTTTTGTTCTTTCCTGTGCACTTTTGGCTTTATTCTTTTTCCCCTTCTTTCCCCTGAAGGTTTACAGTTAAACATGGATATAAATATGTATGTGTATATATATATATGTATATACATATGTTTGATGGATGTATATGTATATATGTATGTATATGTACACACAGATGGACATATATACATGAATACATATATAGACATACACTTTTCCTAAGAAATCTATTTCTCATCTTTGTTTTTACCTTCATGCATATCTCTTATTTCCTGTTTCTCCTAACTCTTCTACTTTACTTCTATCCTCTACCTTGCCCATCTATTAGTTAACCCACCCACCTACCAGGATTCCTCCCTTATCCTCCTGTTCCTATTAATCTAAACACCCTTCTATATCCCCCTCTTAACCTATTCCTTCAGCCTCCCCTCTAGAGATCCCTCCTAATCCTCTCCCCCTTCCCTATTCCCTTAGTATTTTATTTCTTTCTGATTTTAGAAGTATAAAATTCTCTTTTAGATGTGTGTGTGTGTATGTGTGTGTGTGTATTCTCTCTTGAATCATTCCTGATAAAAGTTGGTTTCCAGAATTAACAGACCTTCCCCATATAATTCCTCTGTGTCAGTTCTTCTGGCACCTCATTTGTATGTTACTCTTAGACATACATTTTACATACATAAAAGGTAAACAGTCTGTCTTGATTGAGTCCTTTGTAATTAATTTTTGGCAGATACTCTATGTTTCTCTTGGCTCTTGTATGTCAAATCTTCATCTCAATTCAGGTTTGGTTTGCTTTGGTTTTTAACAAAGTCCTGACAGTCTGACAATTCATTAAATGTCCTTTTATTTTCATTCAAAATTGTGCTTAGCTTTTCTTGGTATGATATTTTCAGCCAGAACCCCAGCTCTTTCGCTCTTCAATATATACAGTGTTCTAAGACCTGTAGTCTTTTAGCATCATCACTGCTAGGTTTTTGTGTGATTCTAATTGTGGAATCACTATATTTAAATTGTTTTTTTTTTCTTATTGCTCATAATATTTTATCCTTGAGCTCAAGGGCTTCAGAATTTGACCATAATATTTCTCTGGGTTTTCCTTATTGGATCTCATTCAGGTGGTAATTGGTGGATTTTTTTTTCCTGTTTCTACTTTCCCCTCTTGTTTTAATGCTTCAGGACAATTTTCTTCAATTATTTCTTATATTATTATATCAAGAATCTTTTTATCATAGCTTTCAGGTAGTCCAATTATTATTACGTTTTCTCTTCTTGATCTGTTCTCCAGATCCGTTGTTTTTCTTATGATGTGTTTCACATTCTCTTCTCTCTTTTCATTCTTTATATATATTTTTTATTTATCATTATTTCTTGATCACTTATAATTTCCCTGGTTTTCCCTTCCCCAATTCTGATTTTCAAGGAGTCATTTTCTTCCTTAAGATTTTGGATCACCTTTTCTAATTAATAGATGTTCTTTTTTATAATATTCTTGTTTTTCTCCTAAATCTCTGTCATTTGATTCTGAACATCTTTTTTTTTTTTTTTTTTTTTTTTTATTTAGCTTTTAACATTCATTTTCACAAAATTTTGGGTTTCAAATTTTTCCCCTTTTCTCCCCTCCCCCCCCAAACGCCAAGCATTCTAATTGCCCCTATGACCAATCTGCTCTCTCTTCTATCATCCCTCTCTGCCCTTGTCTCTGTCTTCTCTTTTGTCCTGTAGGGCCAGATAGCTTTCTATACCCCTTTACCTGTATTTCTTATTTCCTAGTGGTAAGAACATTACAGCTGATCCTAACACTTTGAGTTCCAACTTCTTTAGCTCCCTCCCTCTCCACCCCTTCCCTTTGGAAGGCAAGCAATTCAATATAGGCCAAATCTGTGTAGTTTTGCAAATGACTTCCATAATAGTTGTGTTGTATAGGACTAACTATATTTCCCTCCATCCTATCCTGTCCCCCATTACTTCTATTCTCTTTTGATCCTATCCCTCCCCATGAGTGTTGACCTCAAATTGCACTCTCCTCCCCATGCCCTCCCTTCTATCATCCCCCCCCACTCTGCTTATCCCCTTATCCTCCACTTTCCTGTATTGTAAGATAGGTTTTCATACCAAAATGAGTGTGCATTTTATTCCTTCCTTTAGTGGGATGTGATGAGAGTAAACTTCATGTTTTTCTCTCACCTCCCTTCTTTATCCCTCCACTAATAAGTCTTTTGCTTGCCTCTTTTATGAGAGATAATTTGCCCCATTCCATTCCTCCCTTTCTCCTCCCAATATATTTCTCTCTCACTGCTTGATTTCATTTTTTTTTAAGATATGATCCCATCCTCTTCAATTCACTCTGTGCACTCTGTCTCTATGTATGTGTGCGTGTGTGCATGTGTGTGTGTGTAATCCCACCCAGTACCCAGATACTGAAATGTTTCAAGAGTTACAAATATTGTCTTTCCATGTAGGAATGTGAACAGTTCAACTTTAGTAAGTCCCTTATGACTTCTCTTTGCTGTTCACCTTTTCATGCTTCTCTTCATTCTTGTGTTTGAAAGTCAAATTTTCTTTTCAGCTCTGGTCTTTTCATCAAGAATGCTTGAAAATCCTCTATTTCATTGAAAGACCAATTTTTCCCCTGAAGTATTATACTCAGTTTTGCTGGGTAGGTGATTCTTGGTTTTAGTCCTAGTTCCTTTGATTTCTGGAATATCCTATTCCATGCCCTTTGATCCCTTAATGTAGAGGGAGCTAGATCTTGTGTTATCCTGATTGTATTTCCACAATACTTGAATTGTTTCTTTCTAGCTGCTTGCAATATTTTCTCCTTGACCTGGGAACTCTGGAATTTGGCCACAATGTTCCTAGGAGTTTCTCTTTTTGGATCTCTTTCAGGAGGTGATCTGTGGATTCCTTGAATATTTATTTTGCCCTCTGGTTCTAGAATCTCAGGGCAGTTTTCCTTGATAATTTCATGAAAGATGATGTCTAGGCTCTTTTTTTGATCATGGCTTTCAGGTAGGCCCACAATTTTTAAATTGTCTCTCCTGGCTCTATTTTCCAGGTCAGTTGTTTTTCCAATGAGATATTTCACATTATCTTCCATTTTTCCATTCTTTTGGTTTTGTTTTGTGATTTCTTGCTTTCTCATAAAGTCATTAGCCTCCATCTGTTCCATTCTAATTTTGAAAGAACTATTTTCTTCAGTGAGCTTTTGAATCTCCTTTTCCATCTGGCTAATTCTGCTTTTGAAAGCATTCTTCTCCTCATTGACTTCTTGAACCTCTTTTGCCAATTGAGTTAGCCTATTTTTCAAGGTGTTATTTTCTTCAACATTTTTTTGGGTCTCCTTTAGCAGGGAGCTGATCTGCTGTTCATGCTTCTCTTTCATCCTTCTCATTTCTCTTCCCAGTTTTTTCTCCACCTCTCTAACTTGATTTTCAAAATTCTTTTTGAGCTCTTCCATGGCCTGAGCCCATTGGGTAGGCTGGGACACAGAAGCCTTGACTTCTGTGTCTTTGCCTGATGGTAAGCATTGTTCTTCCTCATCAGAAAGGAAGGGAGGAAATGCCTGTTCACCAAGAAAGTAACCTTCTATAGTCTTATTTCTTTTCCCTTTTCTGGGCATTTTCCCAGCCAGTGACTTGACCTCTGAATATTCTCCTCACACCCACCTCGCCTCCTGATCCTCCCAGCCAGCATTTGGGGTCTGAGATTCAAAATGCTGCTTCCAGCCTCAGGGCTTTGGGCGGGGGCAGGGCTGCTATTCAGTGTGAGATTAAGTTCAGGTGGTCAGGTCGGGGCAGGGCCGCCTCTCAGGCTCAGTTCCCTCAGGGGCTTTATGCACAGACCTTCAACAATGGATCCTGGCTCCTGCCTGCTTGGGGAGCCCTGGTCTGCCACCGCCTCCCGAGCCATGGGGGCACCCCACTCCCCTCTCGACCCTCCAAAGAGACTCTCCCACCGACCCCCGTCACCTGTGGGTGGAGGGACTCGTGCAGCCGCTGGAGATCCTGTCCCTGAAGCCCGCTCAGATCTGTTCCTCTCGGTGCCGTGGGCTGTGGCAGGTCTGGGCTGGGCTCCGCGTCTGCAGCGCGACGGACCCTTTGCGAGAGGTTTGTAGGTCCCTCTGGAACAGAAATCTCCTTAGCTCCACTGTTCTATGGCCTCACTGCTCCAGAATTCGCCGTGAGTTACTTTATACAGATGTTGTATGGGTTGTGGGTTCGGAGCTATGTGTATTTGCATCTTTCTACTCCGCCATCTTGGCTCCGCCCCCTCCAATTCTAACATTCTATGATTTTAAGGGAAAAATGGGGGAACATGGATTGCTGTCAGCTCACCAGAAAAAAGAGAAAACTATAATCTTTAGGTGGTCACAAACAAAATAAGCTAACATTGTGATCTGAATGTTAACAGTAGCACTGTCTCCAGATTAAGTACCACCCTATGCCTTGCATACTAGGTCCCACACAGTCAGGATGAGAAGAACATGGAGGCCACATCATGGATTTGGAGCAACAGCTTATTTCTTATCTACTAAAATGACAATTCCTGGGAAGAGGTGGTTGTCCTTAAAGTTATTCACACTAAAGCTTTGTGAACTTTTTTGCCAGTTGGAGAATATGGTGTTCTTGGGCAAGAGGGAGATGGTGATTAGCAGAAAAATGGCACAGAAACATGACACTAAGAGCCCTGAAGGCACACTTTTCTTCACAGTTTTACCAAGGGGCTTCCTTGTCTAGAAGTACAAATCTCCCTGTTACTAATTTCTAGCTTAAATGCGATAATGCCCAGATTCTTGGCAGTGTTTGCTTGAGTGTGGTTTGCCCCGCCAGGGATATTGCTGGAATTTAGTACAGTATTTGAAAAGTTATGTGGTATAAAGGAGCCCTTGTTAAGAATTTGGGGTGAGAGGAAGGCAATAGAATCCACTGTTGAGTCTAGTAAACATTTCCGGCCGGGATTATTTATCCAGAGCTAGACTGCCAAGTCTAGCCACTGAAAAGGAAAACTTCCTTTGGCCAACCCCTCACCAGAACAACTCTTGGTTTTTAAAAATCTGTATGGTCCTCTGTCACTTAATGGAAATGTGTGCGTGGAAAGCATATATAAACTTGTTGGTTTCTCTGTATGGAAAGAACACTGGATTTGGAGTCAAGGGACTTGGTTTGTCTGCCAGCCTTGCTTCTTGCTGACTGTGTAACCTTAGACAAGTCACTTTCTTAGCTTCTTGGATAGAGAGTAGAGCTAGATGTGGACCTAGGCAATTTAAAATTAAAAGCCTCACTTTGCATGTTGAATCCCCTAATAGAATGTGAGCTCCTTGTGTCCCAGGATGATTTTTTTGCCGTTCTCTGTAACCTCAGCACTTAGCCTTGTACCTGGCACATAGTAAACACTTAATAAATGCTTGTAGCATGCTTGCTTAGTTTGGAATTTCACCCACATCTGATTGCTTGTTGACCCATTCATACCTCTTTGAGGATGGTCAGTTGTGAGGGGAGGGAGGAGGAGAAATGAACTATGGAAGGGAGCAGACAACTGTGGGAGATGGGAAGGTACCTCAGCAGAAATAGAGATAGAGGAGCAAATCTGGTTCCCTGGTGAGGAAGAACCTTTATCCAGAGAGCTCACCCCAGGGGGAACCCTTTGGGCCCAGACATGACAGTGATCAGAGAAACCAGATGGACTGAGAGGTGACACCATCCAGAGGTAAAGGCAGAGCATCAAGAAGTGGACCTAGCTTTCCCAACAGAAGAGAATGAATTCCTAAACCCACACTTCTTGGAAAGAAGTCTGTAAAGTATTTCTTGCTATTCCAGTGTTACTTGACTGCTGCCACCTCTGTGACCATGGGCTAGCATCTAGGGCATACAGGCACTTCCACTTTTCCACAGGTATCATTCTTGAGGTGGATAAACAGACTATCGCAAGTATCCATGCCCTTCATGATTCAAGCAGGATGCACTGAGCCCACCATTCTAGCACCAAGACACCTACTTCCCTTGATCTGAGGGAAATAATTTACTCAATACTTGGAATGAGCCCTTGGACAGAACTGACCTGGTGGGTGATGATTGGAGGGTGAGTGCTTCAATCATGCCTCAAGTCAGTTCTGGGCACCCCATCCATCACTGCCTTCACCGTTAGGTGAGACCAAGATTTCGTGAGCTACAGCCCATGTAAACGTTAAATGGTATTCTTCAAAATTCTTTTTTGATATGTCACTGATAAAGGCAGCAAAGTCACAAGGAATCTTTTGCCATTTCTCCAATGTGCAACTAAACATGGGTTTTATACCTTTAATCAGATGTTCAGAACCTAAAGTTCAGAGGCTGTAGTGGTCTCAGTTGCTGTCTAGCATCTCTCGACTAAACTAAGCTTCTTGGGGATTGGGACCTTAACAAATATGTTTTGTTTTGTTTTTTAATTTCACTTTAGCTCCTGCTATACACGGTGGGTACCTATTACACATTTGTTGTTTTAATTTGATCTAACTCTTGTAGCCTCAAGGCCCCAAGTTCCCCATCTCTGATCTATTTTATAGGCTAGTGCAGCTGTAGTCATGGATAGGCTTTGTTACCTGCCTAGTCATCCATCTCCACCTCAATTTGAGGTATGGGTCCAGATAATCAGAATTTGGTTTTTTTTTTCCTTTTTTAAATTGTAGACTTAAATACTAAAACATATACCATAGAGAAAAGAAAAAGATATTTTAAACATATTAAAACTTAAGTGAAAATAAGAAAAGAAAAAACGTCATGTACACAGCAGAATGTAAGAGAATTCAGAATATATAGCAATAAATTTCCATTTCAAGAAAGTCTATATAATAAATACTACACATAATGTTGAAAACTGTCCATATTTTCTTTACTTCCTTGTATGTTTTCTTTTGTTCTTTCCTGTGCACTTTTGGCTTTATTCTTTTTCCCCTTCTTTCCCCTGAAGGTTTACAGTTAAACATGGATATAAATATGTATGTGTATATATATATATGTATATACATATGTTTGATGGATGTATATGTATATATGTATGTATATGTACACACAGATGGACATATATACATGAATACATATATAGACATACACTTTTCCTAAGAAATCTATTTCTCATCTTTGTTTTTACCTTCATGCATATCTCTTATTTCCTGTTTCTCCTAACTCTTCTACTTTACTTCTATCCTCTACCTTGCCCATCTATTAGTTAACCCACCCACCTACCAGGATTCCTCCCTTATCCTCCTGTTCCTATTAATCTAAACACCCTTCTATATCCCCCTCTTAACCTATTCCTTCAGCCTCCCCTCTAGAGATCCCTCCTAATCCTCTCCCCCTTCCCTATTCCCTTAGTATTTTATTTCTTTCTGATTTTAGAAGTATAAAATTCTCTTTTAGATGTGTGTGTGTGTATGTGTGTGTGTGTATTCTCTCTTGAATCATTCCTGATAAAAGTTGGTTTCCAGAATTAACAGACCTTCCCCATATAATTCCTCTGTGTCAGTTCTTCTGGCACCTCATTTGTATGTTACTCTTAGACATACATTTTACATACATAAAAGGTAAACAGTCTGTCTTGATTGAGTCCTTTGTAATTAATTTTTGGCAGATACTCTATGTTTCTCTTGGCTCTTGTATGTCAAATCTTCATCTCAATTCAGGTTTGGTTTGCTTTGGTTTTTAACAAAGTCCTGACAGTCTGACAATTCATTAAATGTCCTTTTATTTTCATTCAAAATTGTGCTTAGCTTTTCTTGGTATGATATTTTCAGCCAGAACCCCAGCTCTTTCGCTCTTCAATATATACAGTGTTCTAAGACCTGTAGTCTTTTAGCATCATCACTGCTAGGTTTTTGTGTGATTCTAATTGTGGAATCACTATATTTAAATTGTTTTTTTTTTCTTATTGCTCATAATATTTTATCCTTGAGCTCAAGGGCTTCAGAATTTGACCATAATATTTCTCTGGGTTTTCCTTATTGGATCTCATTCAGGTGGTAATTGGTGGATTTTTTTTTCCTGTTTCTACTTTCCCCTCTTGTTTTAATGCTTCAGGACAATTTTCTTCAATTATTTCTTATATTATTATATCAAGAATCTTTTTATCATAGCTTTCAGGTAGTCCAATTATTATTACGTTTTCTCTTCTTGATCTGTTCTCCAGATCCGTTGTTTTTCTTATGATGTGTTTCACATTCTCTTCTCTCTTTTCATTCTTTATATATATTTTTTATTTATCATTATTTCTTGATCACTTATAATTTCCCTGGTTTTCCCTTCCCCAATTCTGATTTTCAAGGAGTCATTTTCTTCCTTAAGATTTTGGATCACCTTTTCTAATTAATAGATGTTCTTTTTTATAATATTCTTGTTTTTCTCCTAAATCTCTGTCATTTGATTCTGAACATCTTTTTTTTTTTTTTTTTTTTTTTTTTATTTAGCTTTTAACATTCATTTTCACAAAATTTTGGGTTTCAAATTTTTCCCCTTTTCTCCCCTCCCCCCCCAAACGCCAAGCATTCTAATTGCCCCTATGACCAATCTGCTCTCTCTTCTATCATCCCTCTCTGCCCTTGTCTCTGTCTTCTCTTTTGTCCTGTAGGGCCAGATAGCTTTCTATACCCCTTTACCTGTATTTCTTATTTCCTAGTGGTAAGAACATTACAGCTGATCCTAACACTTTGAGTTCCAACTTCTTTAGCTCCCTCCCTCTCCACCCCTTCCCTTTGGAAGGCAAGCAATTCAATATAGGCCAAATCTGTGTAGTTTTGCAAATGACTTCCATAATAGTTGTGTTGTATAGGACTAACTATATTTCCCTCCATCCTATCCTGTCCCCCATTACTTCTATTCTCTTTTGATCCTATCCCTCCCCATGAGTGTTGACCTCAAATTGCACTCTCCTCCCCATGCCCTCCCTTCTATCATCCCCCCCCACTCTGCTTATCCCCTTATCCTCCACTTTCCTGTATTGTAAGATAGGTTTTCATACCAAAATGAGTAGGCATTTTATTCTTTCCTTTAGTGGAATGTGATGAGAGTAGACTTCATGTTTTTCTCTCACCTCCCCTCTTTATCCCTCCACTAATGAGTCTTTTGCTTGCCTCTTTTATGAGAGATAATTTGCCCCATTCAATTCTCCCTTTCTCCTCCCAATATCTTTCTCTCTCACTGCTTGATTTCATTTTTTTTTAAGATATGATCCCATCCTCTTCAATTCACTCTGTGCACTCTTTCTCTATGTGTGTGTGCGTGTGTGCATGTGTGTGTGTGTAATCCCACCCAGTACCCAGATACTGAAATGTTTCAAGAGTTACAAATATTGTCTTTCCATGTAGGAATGTAAACAGTTCAACTTTAGTAAGTCCCTTATGACTTCTCTTTGCTGTTCACCTTTTCATGGTTCTCTTCATTCTTGTGTTTGGAAGTCAAATTTTCTTTTCAGCTCTGGTCTTTTCATCAAGAATGCTTGAAAATCCTCTATTTCATTGAAAGACCAATTTTTCCCCTGAAGTATTATACTCAGTTTTGCTGGGTAGGTGATTCTTGGTTTTAGTCCTAGTTCCTTTGACTTCTGGAATATCCTATTCCATGCCCTTCGATCCCTTAATGTAGAAGCTGCTAGATCTTGTGTTATCCTGATTGTATTTCCACAATACTTGAATTGTTTCTTTCTAGCTGCTTGCAATATTTTCTCTTTCACCTGGGAGTTCTGGAATTTGGCCACAATGTTCCTAGGAGTTTCTCTTTTTGGATCTCTTTCAGGCGGTGTTCTGTGGATTCCTTGAATATTTATTTTGCCCTCTGGTTCTAGAATCTCAGGGCAGTTTTCATTGATAATTTCATGAAAGATGATGTCTAGGCTCTTTTTCTGATCATGGCTTTCAGGTAGGCCCACAATTTTTAAATTGTCTCTCCTGGCTCTATTTTCCAGGTCAGTTGTTTTTCCAATGAGATATTTCACATTATCTTCCATTTTTTCATTCTTTTGGTTTTGTTTTGTGATTTCTTGGTTTCTCATAAAGTCATTAGCCTCCATCTGTTCCATTCTAATTTTGAAAGAACTATTTTCTTCAGTGAGCTTTTGAATCTCCTTTTCCATTTGGCTAATTCTGCTTTTGAAAGCATTCTTCTCCTCATTGGCTTTTTGAACCTCTTTTGCCAATTGAGTTAGGCTAGTTTTCAAGGTGTTATTTTCTTCAACATTTTTTTGGGTCTCCTTTAGCAGGGAGCTGATTTGCTGTTCATGCTTTGACTTCATGTCTCTCATTTCTCTTCCCAGCTTTTCCTCCACCTCTCTAACTTGATTTTCAAAATTCTTTTTGAGCTCTTCCATGGCCTGTGCCCATTGAGTGGGCTGGGACACAGAAGCCTTGATTTCTGTGTCTTTGCCTGATGGTAAGCATTGCTCTTCCTCATCAGAAAGGAAGGGAGGAAATGCCTGTTCACCAAGAAAGTAACCTTCTATAGTCTTATTTCTTTTCCCTTTTCTGGGCATTTTCCCAGCCAGTGACTTGACCTCTGAATATTTTCCTCACACCCACCTCACCTCCTGATCCTCCCAGCCAGTGTTTGGGGTCTGAGATTCAAATGCTGCTTCCAGCCTCAGGGCTTTGGGCGGGGGCAGGGCTGCTATTCAGTGTGAGATTAAATTCAGATGCTCAGGTGAGGGCAGGGCTGCCTCTCAGGCTCAGTTCCCTCAGGGAGTTTATGCACAGACCTTCAACAATGGATCCAGGCTCCTGCCTGCTTGGAGAGCCCTGGTCTGCCGCTGCCCCTCAGCTTCTGTCTCCTGAGGGGGCCCGAGCCATGGGGGCACCCCACTCCCCCCTCGACCCACCAAAGGGACTCTCTCACAGACCCCCGTCACCTGTGGTTGGAGGTACTTGTGCGGCCGCTGGAGATCCCGTCCCTGAAGCCCGCTCGGATCTGTTCCTCTCGGTGCCGCGGCCACGGCAGGGCTGTACTCAGCTCCCAGTCCCGGCGCCCAGTCCGCAGCACGAAGGACCTTTTACGAGAGGTTTGCAGGTCTCTCCGGAACAGAAATCTCCCTCGCTCCAATGTTCTGTGGCCTCTGGGTGCAGAATTCGCCGTGAGTTACTTCTTTGTAGTTGTTCTATGGGTTGTGGGTTCGGAGCTATGTGTATGTGCGTCTTTCTACTACGCCATCTTGGCTCCGCCCCCTGAACATCTTTTTTAAAGTTCTTTTAGGAATTCTTTTTGGGCAGGTGATCATTTGTCTTTATTCTTTGGGGTTGAAGAAGGCTTCTTCGCTTCTGTATCCTCCTCTGGAAATGAGCTGTGGGCTTCTGAGAGTCAGAATTTCAAAGTTATAGAAGATCTCTGAGTTTTCCTAGTTCTACCCCTACAGCATTTCTGATTACAATGGAGAGGCAGGGCAAGTAACCACCTAGCCTCCTTTGGTAGGTCTATTAGCAGAGAACTGTTTTTCAGTCTCAGAGAAAATGCATCAACCATGATTTTTATCTTGATGTAGGGCCATTATAAACTCCACTAGAGTATGTTGACCTGAGCCAAAAAGCACCTCTGCCAGCTTGCCAAGATGCTCTTCAACACAATTTCGAATGGTCAGGAGGAAAGAGGGGGACAACAGTATAAGATATGTATATGACTGCTTTTCCTATTGCAGTAGGCCCAGTAATCCAGAGAAGGACTGGTCTATGACCTCAGTATACTAAGGTTCTCTTTACAGCATTCTAGTGGAAAAAAAAAAAAGACCACAGACCTCTCCATCTAGACAGGGTCAGTGGCTTTGACCATCATGACTTAATGCTTCTTTTGGTGGGACTTGCATTTTGAAACCACAAAACCCTTTGCTTATACATACATAATCATTTCAGTCTCATCAGGTAAGTAAAAACATTAATGAAATGCAAAGGCATCAGCAAAGTCCCTGACTTCCATTTTTTTTCTATTGCCATCACATTTTAATTTAAGAGTTTGAAAAAGGGCACTTGATATTATACTACAGTGGTAGCTCAACTTTTTAATCAAATAGTTGAAACATTTCCCTCCAGCAACCTGAAGCATGGAATTGGAGTCAATGAGGCATGTGGAGTACAATGTGTTTTCCTTAACAGCCTTCTGATCTAAATGGACCTAAAGGCAGGTGAATTGCTGAGGACAGTTTATTGACTCATTCATTGGGATGTACAATGATAATCAGCCACATTTAGACCAACTTGGAGAATTTGTCTGGGAGAGATGTAGTGTGCTCTGAAAGACAGCTTGAACAGTATGTATTTCACAGTTTTTTTAAGCCTTCAGTGTAGTAATTTTGAGTAATCACTATAGTAGTACAACTCTATTGCCAGAACATAGAGAGACAAAACCATTTGAAAAAAAAAGAAAAGCCCATTGAATTAAGAAACGAAAAAAATGTAAACAACAGCAATAACGCTGAGGAGAAGAGGCCTTTGGTGTACATCTACTCATACATGAGGAGTCCAATCTCCTAAACCTTTCCAGACCTGGGGAGATGGGGAGAGGGCGGGAAGAGAAACAGGACTGAAACAGCTCAGACTTTATGAGGTAACAGTGTAGGTGACCATACTGCCAATTGGTTCCCCATCTGTTCATTAACATGCTCTTGGTGGACAGCACAGATTTGCTAACCTTTCAGGGAGCATAGTGGAAATTGTCTCAGCTTGGCTTTGGAGTCATCAGGATTCTTCCTGGGTTCCTTTTGGTCTTTGCTAGATTTCTGTCTTCTCTGGCAACCCTGCTTTTCCTACTTCTCTCTCAATCTCTGTGCTCACACCTGTCTCCCTCCTCACCACAATACCTAAGATTGTCCTTCCTTTTCCAAATTCATGCTGCCTGATGCAGTTCCTCCGCCAAGCACAACCCCCTGAATCAGCCTTGGAGCGGTCTTCAGAATCCAGTGTCCTGGAGCTTTCACTAATGAACAGCTAGCTGATCCTCTGTCTTGGACTATTTAAGCGATGCGGGAGAACTTCCACTAAAGAGAGCTAATCTCTATGATATCTGTTTTAAAGACAAGAAAAGGAGGCTGCCAGTAGAGGAATTGGGATGGAAAACAAGTAACATTGTAAAATGACAAAATGTAGTTTTCAACAGAATATTTTGTAGATGTTTTTCCAAACTTAGGAAACCTCCTCCTCTCTACTAGATTTCTCCTGGAAATTTAGCTAGTTACTTAACAAATTAATTCATTTAACTAAATGAGTCAGTTCAGAATCCTATGGACAGATCAAATAGTAGTAACACTTTTATAAGAAATACCACCACAACCAAAATATTTATATAACAAAAATATTCTGAGACATTAAACCGTTTATCTGAGATAATCAACTCACATAAAGTATCCCTAAAAACCTGGGACAGTCCTTCAGCGTTTGCTGTAATGTAGTCTAACAATAGGTTCCCCTAAAACTGAATGTTTACTTTAAGTTGCAAATTGTAATGGCTTTCACCGAGAAGAGAAGGAGGTGGAATATGACTCTTCGGCGGTTTGGATAATGGCATTCAGTGCTGGAGAGTGGTATAGGAATCATCACTTTCCCAAGGTCACAGAAAGCCTTCCTCCCAAGGTTTCTATCATGTCTATTCCCCAATCATTTCTTTATTAATTGGAATCTGGTCCTCCCATGTGTCCATGTATACTTTAAATTCAAAATTCTCTATTTCTTCATCTTTTGGATCATATATTCATACACAAGGTACAATTAGTTTCCTGGCATCTGTCTGCTTGTGCTCATTCTGAGTCCTAGTAAGGGAAGATGAATGAGTGTCCCTTGAAATGGTTTCCCTTAACATTTCCTCTACCTTCTGAAAGATGAAATTTTCAGCAAGACAAGACAAAAATGTATGAGCTCCTCGGCTTTTAGCTGAGAGAGACCTGTAGCATATAATAGGTAGCATTCTATATAGTTCTAGCATCAAAAAGAAAAAAAGCATCTAAATGGAAGAAACACAGATTCTCCTCAGAGAGATGAGTAAGACAGTTGATTTCACTCAGAGAGGTAGGATTTGAACACAGGCCTTCTGGGGCCCTTTCTACCATGATACTATCAGACCAGACTTATAGTTGGTGAGAGCTCTACCACTTAATGAGGGCTTAGCTTGGTAGCTTCAGCTAAGTTTTTCTTTGAAAAAAGTGTTCTGTAGGTAATGTGGAAATTTTTGCATGACTTCTTATGCATAATGGATATCATATTTCTTGCCTTTCTCAACAGGTGGAGGAGGGAGGGAAAGAATTCAGAACTAGAAAGAAGAATGAAAAAAATTATATTGTAAATACAGTATTCTTCAAATAAATTACAAAGCAATCTGAAAGCAAATATATATTTTATTTAGTTACTTAGTTTGGACTCTGTTCCTTTGATTAACTATCCAGCTTTGAAGAGCAAAATAAGCAGAAACTACTAGAAGTTTGGGCTTGCTGTATTAGATGACTTTGGCTTCTGGATTTTCCAGGATATACAAAAAAAGTAAGCTTCTGAAAATAGAGATGTAAAAGCCCTGACCTTCCCAACCAACCAGAGGACAGTGGACACCATGATGAGATTCTTAAGTCAATATCTCTCAACCAGTATGTCCCAACTGTGTGCGCATGTGCATGTGTGTGCATGTGTGTGTATGTTTGTGTGTGTATGCGTGTGTGTGCATGTGTGCGTGCATGCGTGTGTGTGTGGCCAACATTTATAAATGTTCTTTCACACTTCCTGATAGATCTGCTTCCAGCCTGAGATTAGATGCGATGGCGGTTATAGAGGTACGGTGGGTAAAGACCATCATAATGCCACTGGCGCCACTGCTCAATTTGCTCCCGACTTCGCTCTTCTTGCTCTGGAGGGGAGAGAATGAGACATTCTGTCATGTATCAGAGTTCTAGGCTCTTTCTGTTTCAGATGAGGAGCCTTAGCCTTTGAGAAGCCATGAAGCCACATCCTCAACATGTTGGGGTGACCAGCTAGGAAGGAGTTAGATGAGATGGGCCAGCACTGATTAGGATCACCGCGGTGGGAACTTTGGATCTCTACGTGGGGGCAGGCAACTAAGGACCATAAAACCAAGAGAAAAAGTTAAAGGGCATCATTGAGAAATGGTATGTGGTAACTGTATGCATGTGCATCTAAGTGTAAGTGACTTACCCAAGGTCACACAGGCAGCAGGCTGTCAGCCTTGTGGAAAGAGAATGAGCCTCAGAGCCAAAAGAACCTGGGTTCAAGTTTTGCCTTTAATATATGTTGGCTTTATGACCCCAGAAGGAGCTTCCTCTAATGATGTCACAGGTCTAGCCCATACTCATAGAGCCAGTGTGTGTCAAAGTGGGACTTGAATCCAAATATTCCTGACTCTAAAACCAGGTTTCTATCCATTACTCCAAGCTGCTTCTCATTCTTTAAGTATTTTTTGCTGTTCAGTCATTTTCCATCATGTCCTACTCTCGGTGACCCTATTTGGGGTTTTCTTGGCAGAGATACTGGAGTGATTTGCCATTTCCTTCTCCAGCTCATTATGCATATGAGAAAACTGAGGCAAACAGGGATAAGTGCCTTGCCCGGGCTCACACATCTAGTAAGTGTCTGAGGTCAGATTTGAACTCAGGAAGATGAGTCTTCCTAATTCCAGCCCTGACACTCTATCTACTGTGCCACCTGGCTACCCCTTTCTTTAAGTAATAGTATTAACAATAACAGTGTTAAAATAGTATGAGTTCATTCTTCCATGTTGTAGCTGGGAAGAGGCTAGAATGGAGGACCTCTTACCTTCTAACTTTGCAGAACAGTTTAGAACAAACAGGTAGAGAGGCCAGTGACCTCAGGACTACATGACCAGCCTGTTGCCCTCAAAAACATCTCACTGACTCTTGGCTTACACTGCAATTAGTCCGAACCTGCCGCAACTTAAACAGATTAAGATAGAAGCAATAGGGATCAGAGGAAGGAAGTCTACATAAAAATGCTCTTTTTAAAATTTTTTATTTTATTTTTACTTTGTGGAATAAAACAAGCATTTCCATAACATAGTATAATTTTTTTAAAGGATGGTTGTACATGAAACTGCAAATTTATTATGTACAACTTGCAATTCCTTTTAAAAATATAATGAAATTATCATGTAAATTTCTTTTTTTTTTTTATTCCCTCCCCTCTACATCCTAGAGATGGCTACTATCATACACAAATAGATATAAATGTAAATTATTCTATACATACATCTATTTATCATTCTTTCTCTGAATGCAGATGTCTTTCCTTTTATGTCCTTTATAGTTAATTTAGGAGTTTAAAATAGTCAAAATGACTTATTTGCTCAAAGTATTTCTTCAAACAATACTGCTATTACTGTATACAGTGTTCTCTTCATTCTGCTCATTTTGCTTTTCCTTATTTTGAGCAGGTCTTTCCCTGTAAAACGCTTTTAAAGGACACACCATCTGTCTTTTCCTACTTCCCTACCCATCACATAAAACAAAGGATAGAAATAAAAGTTCCATGACTTCCCTTTCACTTCTGCTCTCCCTGAACCAAACCACCTGTCAGTCTCGTGAATAAAAAAAAATATTCCTAATAAAGAGCCCTAGGTATACTGCTAGCTCCACTGAATAGTCCCAGGGCAAGAAGTGATAAGACACTTCAGTAATCCAAAAGGAGTGACTAACCCGGGGTAGATATATTAAGAAGTTATAGGTCCTTCCCTCACCTCCAACATCTTCAAAATAACAATCAAGGTTCTTAAACAATCCCTATGGATGGATCCTCAAGAGAGAGACCTCCAGAGGTCAAAAAGAGAGAGAGAGAGAGAGCCTACGTAGAGGCTGAGCACCGAGTGATGGAGTCAGGAAGATGTTAGTTTAAATTCTCTTACAAACTCTTACTACCTGTGTGACTCTAATGGTTTAAATTACTCAAACCATTTTCCATTAGAACATGGGCCCCTTGAGAGCAGAATTGTGTCTTCCTTTAGTATCTTGTGCTCAGCATAGTGCCAGGGAGACAGTAAGTATTTAGTACTTATTGATTGGCTGACTTTTGGAGGAGAATACTTATCTCTATATTTTTATCTGTATCATTTATCTCTGAGAAGCAGCCTAGTATAATAAAGAGCTGGCCCCGAAGGCAAGAAGATGTGGTTCAAGACTCAGCTGCAACACAGGTTGTGTGACCCTAGGCACGTGTTCTAGGCAACTCTCTAAGATTGCAAGTGGAAGAGTGGGTGCTAACCTGTACTGGTAAAGGGAGTTTCCTCACCAGAGAAATCCCTATACCAGTGAAATCACAGGGCCATTCTTTGTCTGTCTGTCTTTCTATGGGAGGTTTGGGGGTGGAACTGAAGAATCCTTCTACTGAATCACACTCATTAAGGGAACCTTGACCAGCAAATACACCTTTATCCTACAGCCGAAGCCCCAAACTGCCTTGTGAAAATGGCATCTTCTCTAGCTCCCAGGCCTCAACATTTAATGGACAGGCTTTTAGGTCAACTTAGCATTCTCCATGTCCCTTTATCACAGGTGTTGGGTTCCCTTTTCCCCTAAGTCTAATGTCCTTCCTGGCTTTCGCAACAATCTCATTTGCACACTGGAGGGATTCACTAGGATTATCTGTGGCTTGTACCACCCTGTGTGGAGGGTAGAAGCAGAGGAATGACCAGAAAGCCATTCTTTCATCCAGTGAATCTCCACTAACACTTGCATCATCTCTGTGTATGCAGAGTCGAGCAGGACAGTTCCCTTTAAGAACTCTTTTGGGTTTTTACCATAACCAAGGCTTGACAACCACAAATCAATATAGGAATTCTTTAAGGGTCTTAAATTCAAGTTCTTACCTGTGGAAGAGACCAAGGGAGGCTTGAGCAAGATTATTCCTAGCTCTAACGTTCCCTGTGGCTTTTTGTAGAAATGGAGTAGAACACAGAGATTCCTTCTTTTGACAAGAAGGGCAGATGGATCCTTTCCATAGACAATAGGATTATCATAATTTTACTATATTGTATTTTACTGCATAATCACACTTTTTTTGTCCAAAAACTGGGTTATAATCTTTTATCATGTAATTGTTGCATGGAATAAAAGGTAAGCAGCAGCAATAACCAGAAAAAACCAGTGCTATGTGGATTTGCATTTATCTCTTGTAATTAATTCTTAAGCCTAGCATTCTCAGCGCACTCCCATTGTCAGTATATTTCCGAAAGCCAACCTTTGTGGTTTGTTTAGAGCACTGCAGGAGTGACAGTGACAGTATTGACACTCAACCCAATGAAGAGCCGTACGAGCAAGGGGAGTGGATGTACAGGTGAAGCTGCATCTTCCTGTGCTAGCTAAACCGTACAGTTCATTTGTCAGTAATACAGTTTAGTAATAAATGGTTTTTAAGTAATATGGCACAAAAAAAGCTTCACGTAATGGTCACACCCCACTATTTTGCAAAAAAAAAAAAAACCAAAAAACAAAATCTACGATGATTATATAGTGGAATACAGAATTTAAAGAGTTCTACACAAGGTCACTCTCCTGAGCTTAAGGTCAGATCTTATTTAGTATGATGTAGTAAGATACAGTGACCATCCTGTATATTATCCCATACAGTACCATCCATCTACAGCCCAGATAAGCTCATCATTTACTGATAGAAGGGAGGAAACCCAACCTTCCAAGAAGTGAAGATATGACTATGATGTAGCCAAAAGCCCCAGGTAAGCCCAAGGTATCTGGACTTTGGGGGCACCTGAAGTTTTGGCAGGGGAAAGTGTTTGAAAAACAAGAAACAAAATCTGGGAGCTTTCTATCCAGCCCAGAGTCATCCAGAGAAATTATATGGAATCCCAGAACTACAGAGAAATTTTTAGCTATGTACAGACCTGAAACATCAAGACTTCCTCTCAGAATATATGCGTGTACATTTCTGAGTGAGTTAGTTTTTTCAGAGGCTAGAAGGCAACCTCATTGCCTACTTATGTACAGTTCAATGGGAACTAGGTGGTACAGTGGCTAGAGTGTGTGACCTTGGGTAATTCATTTAGCCTCCTCAAGCCCAAGTTTCCTCTTCTTTAAAACAAAGAGGCTAACTTCTAAGGATACTTTTGAGTTTAAATCTATGACCCTATGAATGTGCACATAGCAAGAATGACTTGACTCACTGAAAATACAAAATTTCTGTGCAAAAATATATAGAAACTTCAGTTGAGTAACTAACTAGAAAATGCAGTGCTTGGGGGCTTTTAAAAATTGTTCCAGGCATCTGAGTGATCAGGATGCATCATATACAAAGGCCATCAGCAGCAATAGTCACCATGCTGCTGTGGGAAGGTTAGTATCTCTCACTACCACTCATTGTTGAATGATTTGTGACTGTGTGTGTGCCTGGCTCATGTTTTACAGATCTCTTTTCTAATTCACTGTTCTTTGCTCCCATCCTGAGATTAGAGCCCTTTAGAAACGTGGTAAATAAAGCCTTGGACTTTTCAAAGCCAGGGATGGTAGGGAGTACTAGATACTAGAGTAAAAAATTTAGCATTTTTCCAAGCTACTTGGAAATGAGCTAAATATTCCACTGCAACCATCATCACTACTTATTGGATGAGTTGCTAAGGCTGGGAAAAAGCAGCCAAGTTCTGGCTCCTCATACAACTCCTCTCATTCTCCCTTACTGGGTTTAGCCTTGGTTATGAGTAGGGAAATCTGGGGGAATGGAATGGACAAGTAGGCAAAGTGGTGCTGAGTTGGAGCCATAGTCAAAAAATCTTTGAGGACCCACAGGTGAGTCATTAACCAAATACACTCAGTTAAAGAGATTAATTTCATCTTTTCCCCATCCTAGAATTTACTAAATGAGGACCTACTGTCACAAAAGAATCTTGGATTTCCCTAAGTGTGAAATAACTTTCAATTATTTATCTCCAATCTGTCCCACATCTTCATCTGACTACAGATATCCCCACCTGGCACCTCAAACTCAAGATATCCAAAACCAAATTCATTATTTTTCCTTCCAATTTTTTTTTCCTTCTGACCATTTTCTTTTCATGGCATCATGTTTCGCCTATTCTTTCATGTTGGAAACTCTGGATTTTCTTTGATTATTCTCTCCTCTTTACCTCTGATATCTAATTAATTACCAAATTCTATTGATTCTCCCTCTATAATATTTCTCGTTTTGGTCCTCCTCATTCTAAATTCCCATTTCCATCATTCTAGGGCAGGCCTTCATTCCCTCTCATCCAGTCTATGACAATAGCCTAACAGGTACTCCTACCTCCACTCTTCCACCTCCAATCCATCCTTCGCACTGTTAGGAACTTCCTGTTTGAACATTCTTAGCAATATTTTAAGTTAACAGCTAACATTTGATTACCTTCTAACCATTTGGATAGAATACTTTGCCTTTTCTCCAGGCTTTAGCCAAAACAAGTAGATCTCAAATAAGATTTGTAAAACACTTACATACTATTGAGCTATAAGAAATGATGAGCAGGAGAACTTCAGAAAAACCTGGAATGACTTGCATGAACTCATGCTGTACACTGTAACAGCAATATTGCTCGAAGATCAGCTATGACTGACTTAGCTCTTCTAGCAATACATTGATATAGACAATTCCAAAAGACTCATAATGGAAAATTCCATTCACCTCCAGAGAAAGAACCATGGAGTCTGAATGTATATTGAAGCATACTATTTTCACTTTTTTTTTTCATTTGGGGGGGTTGGTGGGTTTTTCTTTTTGTTCTCTTTCTTCTTTCACAACATATGTGGAAATCTATTTACATGATTGTACATACATAACCTATATCAGATTGCTTGCCATCTTGGAGAGGGAGGGATGAGGAGGGAGAAAAAATTTGAACTCAAAATCTTATAAAAAATGAATGTCGAAATTATCTTTACATGTAATTGGAAAAATAAAATACTCTTTACAAAAAAAAAACATTTAATACAGTGCTCGGTATATAGGAGGTACTTAATAAATGCTTGTTCCCTTCTCTTTCCCCTCAGGAAAAAGTGGTTCCCCAGTGTTTAAGGTTAATCAGATTAACATGTTTGTGAATAGGGCAGGACCTTCTTGAGTCAAAACTGTGAATCTTGCTGATGAGACTAAACTTCCTGAAATAAATAAACTGCCTTCTTCCTTGCAAAAGGTCAGTGACACCTCCACTCAACTTTAGATCTGGCAGAGTTTAGAACACAAAAGATGGCACAGACGCATGTGATTTGGTGCTCATAAAGGATAAGTAGAGCTTTAAAGAGACTGGTCAGCTGGTCATTCTTTTGACCTTGTGGTGGGTTCAGAGAATAGACCTTTCCATTCTGCCTCTCTTTGGAAGAGTATTTGAAAACATTATGGCTTTTTCTACAAGTGGCAGTGGTTAGAAGGTTATTTTTCCAGTAAGCAGAGAACCAACCAAAGGTCTTTTTTTCTCTCTTTCCCTCTTAATTTCTCTACCAGAAGCTGGAAAATACAAGTGGCCTGGTATCCAGATAGGCATAATTGGGCTCAGGAGAAGTATCCGTTACCATCCTCCTTTCAAAAATCATAACACACCATATATTTTTATGATATTATTAGAATTTTAATTTCAACAAATAGGCATTTTTTAATGTTTTTGTTCTGAGCTAGAAATGTCTTTCTAATGAGAGTCTCTATTAAACAACTCTCAAGCAAAAGCTGTATATTTAATGGAATTCAGCCCCCTGAGGACTCTAACAGTCATCAGTGTCAAAGATCCCTAGATGAAAAGACTGCTGGACCTTAATAGATCTGGGGTAGCGCAGCTTTGTAAACACTTTTTTACATATTGCCCTTTTGTGACACATCTCTACTTTCTGCCTTGAAGTCAGCCTCTGATATTAATTCAAACCCGATTTTTACCATTATAAAAATGCTATGGGGGGGGGAAATAATATGATTTCCACTACACACACACACACACACACACACACACACACACACGACCCTTACCATCATTCTGCTCCTCCACAAAGTTCTCAAACTCATTCCTTTGTTCCTCATAATATTCCCGCCGATGCTCATCCGCTCGAAGCTGTTGCCTGTTCTCCGCTGTGGAAGAGAATTTACAGTTTACAAGGAGGAAGGAAATGCCTCCCTGCTTAGGAAAACCCATTCATTAGCGCAGTGATTGCTTCTCATCACATCTCTCCCTGGGGAAAAGCACATATAGAATTGCACAAAGCAGAGGAAGGAGGGTGGGGTCACAGCTAACCTTCAAACTTGCCATAGACTCCCTGGGGAATCCAGAAAGAGGCAAATTATTTATCTATTAAGTGGACCTAGGCCAGGAATAGAACTCTCAGTGAGGGATGTTTTTAAAATTAATATTACTTTCATATACAAACATATTTTCCACGGCAGAAAGTCTACTTCCCGTAGCATAAAGAATGAACTGCTTTGTGATAATTCAAGTCATGTGTGTTACAGTGAAGAGTTGAAATCTCTGGTGAACAGTAACTATGCGACCTTGGCTAAGTTTCTTAATGCCTCTGGGACTCAGTTTCCTCATCTGTAAAAAGAGAGTTTTAGATTAAATGACCTCTAAAGGACCCTTTTATCTAAATCCCATGATTTTTATTGTAGGTACAAGGAAAACTAGTCATGAAAAGAAAAAGAATTTCTTTTGATGTAACTAATTTTTGATAAATAATTATCCTTATTCCTTTTTTTTTTTTGGTCTGGACTTGTGCAGTAAGGATAATTAAGCAACTTGGCACAGAATTCGTTAAGTCTAGCCTTCACTTCAGATCCAATGCATTTCTCTTATGCCATTCAGTCCCCAAAGGACCTAAATTGTTTGTTGAAATTAAAGAGAAGTAATCTGAGACATAGCCTGGAAGCAGAGAGGGACACATAGTGTGGGCTATCGGGAGGGTTGAAAATTATTTCAATCAGTCAATCAATCAATGAGGATTTATTAAGCACTTTCTCTGTGAACTAATCACAGAGGAAACAAAGGCAAAAAACATTTCTTGTCCCCAAGAGTTTACATTCTAATGAGGAGAAATATAAATAAAGAGTTACATGCAAGATACATAGTTATTGTTCACTGGGGTTTTAATTCTTCACTTGTAGCAGGACCATCACCTGCCTAGAAATCCTGGACAAGATGCTTTGTATCAATACAACCTCCAATCTCCTTAACAGTTTTAGCTGCCACTCTGAGCTGTTACTCAAATTGAGAACTGAGACTTTCAGATCTTTTTTAGATGAACTGATGCCTAGCCTTGCCTTGTACTGACTTGGACAAAATAGCACAATATTAATAATAATAACTGACATATACAAAGGGCTTAAAACTTGCAAAGTATTTAATATATAATACCATTATTTGATCCAAACTGCTTAGATAGATGACAGACAGAAAGACAGACAGATAGATAGACAGAAGGATGGATGGATGGAAGGACACATAGGTAGATAGACAGACAGACAGATAGATAGATAGATAGATAGATAGATAGATAGATAGATAGATAGATAGATAGATAGATAGATAGACGGACGGACGGATGGACGGACGGATGGATGGACATACAGATAGACAGACAGACAGACAGATGGACAGATGGCTGGATAAATAGATAGATTACTTACTAAGTGCTTATCTGTGCTTAAATTAATTAACACAGGTTTCATAGGCAAACCCAGATTTTTCTTTGTATATCTTCATGTCTCATTGTGTTTCATTTTTAAAGTAAAGTTTAATTGCTAGTTTAAAATTTTTGAGTTTTTACATTTGTCAAATAAAAAAATGTCCTTTATGATTAAGTACTCAATAAATACTTGTCTCTAAAAAAATATAAAAGTAAAGTTTTCTGGGCGCACACACTAATGCAATGTGTTGTCTACAGCTATGAAATACTGCTTGCCCTTGGTCCCAGGTGGCCTGAGGGGTAGCCAAGGAGCCCATCATTCAGCCCCATTCCCAGAAGTTCACTGGGTGTAAGTTGCCTAGTGAGACTGAGGGAAGAAGTTGCTATAGAATCCGACTGTCCACCAGGCTGTCCAGTGCCTCCTGCAGCCTATGGGGGAGCTTGCTTCACACACTATGTGCACTTGTCTATATTGAGCTCCTGAAAGGTTTAACCCTCACCTCCCTGGCTAAAGTCAACTTAAAAGGATGGCAAACATTGCCATCTCCTAAAGAAATGTCTGGTTTTCAAGTAGAAACATCTCCAGGATTTTGCTTTCTTGGAAACTACCTGGTTAATTGAAAAAAAATTAATTAAAAAAAATGTTGGAATTTGTTTTGCTTTTCTGTATATGTTTGTCACAAGGTTTTTTTCCTTTCTTTTTCAATGGGGTGGGGAGGTGAGAAGAAGATAAGGTCAATTTTCACCAGTTGAAAAAAATAAAATTTAATTGAAGCTTAGTTATGTCTATAAAATAAAAATTCTGATACCAAAATTATGTGAGGGTCACATGTTTACCTTCATATTGCAGTATTCTTTATCTAACTCAGAAAAGAGAGATATTTTAACCCTAAACTCCTTAACCCTTTCATCCTCACCACATAAAAAATTCTATTGTATTCCTACCAGTCAGTAAGTCTACTATGTACAAGACACTATGCTATGTGCAACAAGGGAAACAAATTATACACATACATGAGCCATCTTGGCATAATGAACAAAGGGCCATGTTTGGAGTCAAAAAGACCTGGGTGCCAACCTTACTTCTGTCACCTTCTGGCGGTGTGACCAAGAACAAGTCACTGAACCTCTCAGTGCTCCAGACAACTCACCAAAAACTATATTTTTAAAAACAAATTAAAATGTTTTTCAATTAACAAAAATCTAAATCTTCTCTCTTACTTCCTCTTCCCATTAAAAGAAAAAAAACAAAATCCTCATAACAAATGTGTAAAGTCAAGCAAAACAAACCCCACATTGGCCACGTCCAGGAAAGGATGCCTCATTTTACAGTCTGAGTCTATCATCTCTCTGATAGGAGATGGACAGCCAGCTTCATCATCGATCCTCCAGAAGCAGGGCTGGTCATTGTTTTGATCAGAGTTCTCAAGTCTTTCAAAGGTGTTTGTCTAAGACTATAATGTATTAGCAATTTGGCGCTTCTGGGGATTGAATTCCCCGCGCTGATAAAATTACAGGGTCAGACCAAAAGACAGACAAAAGGAGAGAGGGAAAGCCAGAGAGAGAGAGAGAGAGGGAGAGGTAGAAATGGACAGACTGAGACAGAGACACAGAAAGAGAGACAGACAGAGACAGAGAAACAGAGAGAAAAACAGAGACAGAGATGAACAGACAGAGACAGACAGAAGAGAGGAAAGAGAGAGAAAAAGACAGACAGACAGATAGATGATAGATAGATAGATAAAGAGAGAGAAAAAACATCAATACATCAGTACTCCAATTTTCTCAGATTGGGAATATCTTGCACCACTTCAGATAACTTAGTAAATAAGTCTTAGAAAATTGTATGACTTAAAGAGGTTAAGAAACTTGCTCATGGTTACCCAGCTAGTAAATATCAGAAGTCCTCCTGATGTCAAATCTAGCACTTTCTCTACTCTGTGTCACTGCTTCTTCCATAATAAAATGACATCTATGGATATGAAAGGCAAACATCAAATACATGCAGTTATATACCAGTGTGTATGAGGATAGACCACTAAATATTGCTGGGTAGTATAGTAAAGAAAGAAAACCATAACAAAAACATATTTTCAATTTCAAATGAATGAAAGTCCCTTTTTTATCTTTTACCCTCAGTCCAACAATTACTCCTTCTGGCTCCTAGGAGCTAACTCGGGAAAAGGAGACAGAAGGGAAGTTGGCATAGTGATTATCTCCTCACCCACCGTTCAGCTCATCCCGGGATTTGATGGATCTCTTGCCCCGCTTCTTGAAGAAATTAGAAGCATCTGATTCCTGGAGAAAGATCTTCTTCAAATCTGGAAGCAGAAACATTAACTAGTTTCAATAGGCACAGGGCCACCAGGATGTTCTAGGGACAGATAGCAGAACATGGTGGCTTTCCCTCTTTGCTGAACTAGCAGATCTACTCACTTTCTTTGTCCTCTTCTCCAGCTGCTTGCTTAGAGCCCACAGCTGCACCTTCCCCAGCCTCAAACACTAGGTGAAAATAACACAGAGACAAAGTTGAGTGCAATGAAGCAGCCCAGCATCCCTTGGGTGAAACCCTTAACCCACATGCACAAGGTCATATCCTTAAATGCTGGTTTCCTAATCACTAGTTTAGGGAATTCAATTCTCTCACCTCTAAGTGACAGGACATACCCCTTCCTAGGAAACCACAAAACTGGCTGCTCTGTGTAATTTTCTTTAGCGCACACACATACACACACACACACACACACACATACACACACACCTTCTGCAGCAGTCTAGAAAATACAGTTTCTCAGGGCAGAAAATATAGATTTATAGTCTTTCTTTGCTTTTAAAAGAGCTGGGGTTTCTCTGTGGCTCATACTTACTAGCTAAAAGCACAAATGCAGTGAGGCAGGAGAGGAGGAGGATTTGCTTCTGAATCATCATTGCTGAACTTAAGGATTACTCCTTGAAATAACAGAAAAAGAGGAAGCAGGTTTGGGAGATTCAGATTCTTATGTCAGGCAGATTGGAAGGAAGGGAGGAAGGGGGAAGGAGGCTGGCAGAAGAGATGCCACTGGTGAGTAAAGGGGAGGGGTATGTATTGACTGTGGCTTCAATTGGCTGTTCCTGGCCGGGGTATTGGAGATGTTTCAGGCAACTTGAAAACATCTGCAAAAGTTGAACTTAGTGTAAGGGTTATTTGGGCACCTAGAATGGCAAAGCCCGTACCACACCTGCCAGTCATATGGTCCTAGCCAAATGATGTGCTGCTTAGAATGTCCAGGCCAGGAGTCAACTTTCAAATAGCAGAAATTTGGGGTTCAAAAAGGCCAAGAAAGCTTCTTGTATACTGATTCAGGAATGTTCCTGCCTGACTTCATAGAGCAAAGCAAAGCAAAGCAAAGGTTTCCAAATGATAAATTCTGTTGAAAGAGAAGCATCAGACACATGGAAAGATGTATACGACCTGAAATTAGTGAAGTAAGTAGAACCAGGAAAACAATACACAACACTGCAAATATGTAAATGGAAGGAAGGGAGGAAGGAAGGAAGGAAGAAAGGAAGGAGGGAAGGAAGGAAGGAAGGAAGGAAGGAAGGAAGAAAGGAAGGAAGGAAGGGAGGGAGGGAGGGAGGGAGGGAGGGAAGGAGGAAGGGAGGAAGGAAAGGAAGGAAGAAGAAAGAAAGAAGCTGATTATTATAAGGACTAAACTTGGCCACAGGGAAAAGATGAGAAAATATATTTTTGTCTTTGCAGATAGGGGACAGTGGACATGGAACATTGTACGTATTATTCAGCAATATGTTGGTTAGGTTGGCTAAACATTTTTTTCTAATTCTTTGTTATGTCATTGGCCAGGGAGAAGGGGTATATTGAGAAGTAATTGTTATCCTTCAATCATTTCAATTGTTTCTGAGTCTTTGTGACCCCATTTGGGGTTTTCTTGGCAAAGATCCTGGAGTGGTTTGCCATTTCCTTCTCCAGCTCATTCTGCAGATGAGAAAACTTGTGGCAAAAAGGGCTAAGTGACTTGTCCAAGGTCACAAATCTGGTAACTGAGATCAAGTTTAAATTCAGGTCTTCTTGATTTCAGGCCCCATGCTCTGTCCACTGTACCACTTAGCTGGGAATTAAGAAGTAAAGATGTAAAAACACAAGATTTTTAAAAAAATATTTAACTATAATCTTAACTTCTGCATTAAGACTAAAAAAAAGTTTTTCTTTTTTTTTTAGACTGGTGAAATCCTCACTGCTAACAAAAGGTATTGTGTGTGGGAGAGAGAGACAGACAGAGACAGAGAGAGACACAGAGAGAGAGAGACACACACACACACACAGAGAATCATTACTGATAAAACAAAACCATTACAAAGACACTTATGATTCGCAGACAGGAAGAAATTAATTCAAATTCTGCCTCAGTCACTACCTCTGTGGCCCTGGGCGAGTCACTTAATCTCTCTGGGTTTCAGTTTCATTATTTGTAAAATGAAGGGGTTGGATTAGATGGTCTGTGAAGTCCATTCCCGTTCTAAATCTACAATCCTATGGCCCCGTATCTCTGAAACTGAGATTGCTTGTACATCATGGGCTATCTCTAAGCTAATACTCATTCACACATAGAACATTAAGCTTAAAAATCTCAAAATTTTTAAAGAAATAGTAACAGATATGCTCACCCCTCCCTTTAGGGAGTTAACAACATCGTAAAAACTCCAAGTGACAGGTAGTACAAGTACTACTGATCTCCATTTTATGAATGAAGAAACAAGCTGTCACAAACACTTGTCCATGGTCATGTAGCTAGTAAAGATAAGTCAGAATCAAGACCCAAGCTGCCAAAGCCTTGATTCTTTTCACTCTACCACACTCCCTCAGTATTGATATTACAAATTTATAATCACCACTATTAGTCACTACCTTAGAATGAGTTGTGATCTCTAGACATCTCCTTTCCAAATATCAATGCGCAATGAGGAATGTCTACGTATACTCAAGAGTTTCTCCAAAGCATTTCCACTACATGTCACCCTCAGTCTGCCAGGCTCTTCCCTAGGAGACTAGAGTCAGTGGTACTGTGTGTATGGTTCAGTTCCCCATGAATGAATCATGAAAATTCATTTTTTGAAGTATTAATACTTTTACTCATTGTCAATAAACATTTATGAGGAGCCAGCACTGAGATACAAAGAAAGGCAAAAGACCATCCCTGACCTCAAGGAGCCCATGGTCTAGTGGGGAAGACAACAATGAAAACAACTATGTGCAAACAAGACACATACAGTTAAGTTGGAGATAATAAAGAGGGAAGGCACTAGCAATAAGGCAAAAGGCAGAAACCTTTGTAGAAGACAGGATTTTAGCTGAGGCATTAAAGGAAGTCAGGGAAGGTGAAGAGTCAGAGATGAGGAGAGTAAACATCTAGTCATAGGGGAACAACCAGTGAAACTGCACAGTCTTATTCAAGGCAGAATTCAATGGAGGAAAGCAAGGGGTTGAATTAAGTCTAGGAAGACTGGCAAAGCTGAAGAGGACCAAGTTATGAGGGCTTTGAATGCCAAACAGAGAATTTTATATTTGATCCTAGAGTTGACAGAGAGCTACTGGAGTTTATTGTACAGGCGAGGGAGGGTGGTGACATGGTCAGACCTGCATATTAGGAAGATTGATTTGAGAGGGGAGACCAACCAGCAGTCTACTGTAGTAGTCCACATGTGAGGTGATTGAGGGCCTGCCCCAGAGTGGGCAATGTCAGAGGAGAGAAGGGGCAGGTACAAGAGAAGCTACAAAGGTAAAATCAGCAAGTCTTGGCAACAGATTGAATGGGGAGGGAAGGAGAGAGAGGGAGAGAGAGAGAGAGAGAGAGAGAGAGAGAGAGAGAGAGAGAGAGAGAGAGAGAGAGAGAGAGAGAGAGAGAGAGAGAGTTGAGGATGACATTTGAATTTTAAGTTTTGGTGATTGGCCAAGCATTCAAACTGCTGCAGGGAGTGCAACTCTGATGGGATTTTCCAATGCTAAACATACTTTTGCCTAAAAGTCTATTTTACTGAGAACTCATACAAGGCAAGTGCTCACAAAAAGGTCAGAAGAAGTGATACAAGGACACTCTCAAGGTCTCTCTCAAGACCTTTGGAATTGATTGTGAGATGTGGGAGAAACTTGCACAGGACCACCAGTGTGGCATGCCCACATCAGTGAAGGTGCTGTGCTCTATGAGCAAAGCAGAATTGCAACAGTTCAAAAGAAACATAAGATGTGCAAATTTAGAGACATCTCCTCTCCAAATGTTCATATGGACTATGTGGGGCCAACCAATGGTAGAGCATTCTGTGACCCTACTGGTCTGATCAGCCAGAGTAGGTTACACTGTATCTTGACCCCAACATAGTGATGTCATTTTGGTCCTCTTAGAGAATGAGGGATAAGAATCAGCCAAGCCCCCCAACAAGTCCTAAGTAAAATAAATAAAAAGCTCAAGTTCTTTTTTTTTTTTTAAAGAAGCATATATGTTAACTAGTAGGGATAAACTGAGAATAGAATGTCAGAGCTCCAAGGAACTTTTGAGATTATATAGTTCAACCATCCCCAGCTCTTTCCAGAGCTCTTCACTCGTTATACATTAGCACAGATTTGTCTATGGTTCATTGTCATCCAGAAGAGAACAGGACCCTGAGGGAGTGGGGTAAAATTAGACTAGGGGCTGACAATTAGGCAAAATTCCAGACTGTGGATGCTTTGGGTGAAGCATAAATGGGGCATCCTAGCCAGCCAGGGGTCAGGAAGAAGTACAAAGAACAAAGGAGACAATAACTGAGGAAGGAGCTCTAAGCCAAGGCAAACTTTGCCTATTTGAAGATTTTTCTTAGGGGTAATCCTCTCTGGATGCTTTGAATTTCAAATGATCGCTAACTACCAAAACAAACTTTCCCATGGTTTCCAATCTGGCGCCTTTTAGGGGCACCAAAAGATCAAGTTCAAGGAACAAAGGCTAGGAAATATCCCATGAGGGGACTTTCATAAGGAAGGAAACTTTAGCAAGATTTATTTTTAAAAGCAATTAAGAGCTCTTGTCAAAAATGTGTATACTTTAGTGGTTTGACTCCATCTAAAGGACATGAGATTAGCCAGAAGGCACCTTAGAGATCATTTAATCTAGGGTTTCTTAACCAGGAGTCCAATCTAGAGGGGGGAAAAGACTACATTTTTATTTTTACTAACTTCTAACTGATTCAGCAATTCTTTAGTTATGAATGTAAACCACAAACAGTGCACAGGCTTCACCACACTGCCAAGGTGGTCCATGATACCAGAAAAAGTTAAGAACTTTTAATTTAGTACATCTCTGTCATTTTACAGATGACCACAAGGGTAATAAGTAGGAAAGTTGAGATTGAACCCAAACCCAGGGCCCTCCTGTCTCCTTGTTCAGACTTTGACCTTGCTTATTTTCATAGGATAGTAAGATCAAAGGATTAGAACTGAAAAGGACCTTGGAGATGAGCTAGTACCCCTCTCTTGAGGTTCAGAAAGTCCCAGGGATTTGTCTAAGGTCATACACTTTTTTTCAGTCATTTTTCATTCATGTCCTACTCTTCATGATCCTATTTGAGATTTTCTTGGTGACCTTAGACAAGTCATTCAAAGTCCATGCTCTAGGGGATTCTTTGAGACCATGAATTACAAGAATATTCTGATGCTGCATGTGTACAGGGAATTTCATCACCATGGGCTCCAATATCAATGAAATTCCTGGTCTGGGTAAAATGAAATGAAGTATTTCCCTATGTCTCCCTATGTCTTTTTTTCCATAAAGTAGGGTATACCTTGAGAAGCAGTGTCATCATGGATGGAGAGCCAGACTGGCAGTCAAGGAGATCTGGATTCAAGTCTAACCTCTAACTCTGGCAAGTCACAATTTCTCAATACTTCCAGGCAATTCTCCAAGACAATAAACTGTGGAAAATTTCCTAATCTGTATTGTTGATGCTAGTTCCTCACTAGGAGTCCCCATTTGGGTGAAATCCAAGGTCTGGTTAAAAATAAATAACAAAAGTAGGCTCACCATGTGTCAGAGCTTACCTGACCCAGAAGTAAAAGTTGGAAATGGAGCCTATATTCCCCTAGCTGGAATACTTGCAATGCTTCCACATTCTCCTTGGGTCTTCTGGTAGAGTTCAGGTTCCTAGATTTACCAAAAATTACCATGGAAATCAGGACACCTAGTTTCTAAGTCCTGGCTTTGCCACTTGTCTATATGATTCTGGACAAATTAACTCTTCTCTTTACCTCAGTTTCTTCCTGTGTAAAATGAGAATAAAAACAAAACCTACCTGAGTTGCTATGAGGCTCTAATGAGATGAGTGTGATAATGAATATGAAACGCCATGGTTTTGTTTGTCTTTCACTTTCAAAGAGGACGATGATCTCAGGTAAATGATGACATGACTTGCAGTTGACTTTGATTTGAGTGAGGGAGGGGTGTGCAAGGTCACCAGCCTCACCTTCTCCTCCACAATCATCTGGATCCAGCAACCAGATATTCATCAGGATGACTGGAGATGGCCCAGGATGCAATGAGAGACCCTGGCCCTTTTAGGCTAAGGTCTTTCTAGGTATTCACTTAGAGGGATATAATGCCCATTCAATGAATAGGCCTCTTTAAGAAGCGAGTCAAAGGATGGTCCTTTTAATTAGAAAAAAAGAAAAAAAAAACCTGGAAGGCAAAGACCCTCAGGGTTGCTGTTCCAAAGAGAATCAGTTACCATTGACATTCACTCTAAGCCAGGAGTACATATCAGTCAAATAAGGAGGCTGAACCTGACATATCTATGGCCCTTTTCAGGTCTAAATCTATGATTCTGTGATCTATACACATATACAGTAATGTGTATGTACTGTGATCTATACACAATGCAATAATGCAGTAGGGTAAAAGTGATCAGGGTCTGCTGTCAGAAGAAAAGTCCTCAACACCTCACTACTCATATATGCCATATTAGCTGGTAAGTGCTTTCTCTCCTCCCTTCAGGATCTTCCACAGTCGTTTATAATTTTTGTAGGTGGGTCCAGAGCAGAAACTAGGTCTTTTGTCATATGTCTATGGCAGGAAGAAATAGCAAGATTGCAGTTACCATCACTTTTGGAGAGATGGAAAAGAAAATGGAAGCATTCTATTTGATATTGAACCCTGGTTGTTTTCAATCATTACCATAGACTTCCCTGTCTCTTTTAGCATTGACTGATAAAAGACATTATGGCATCTTGGGTTCAAGTCCTGACTCCAACCTTACCTGTTTAACCTTGGGTATGTCATTCAATGTCTCTAAAGCCTTATTTCCTCATCTATAAAATGAGGGGTTGGTCTAGATGACCTCTAAGGTCCCTTCTAGTTCTAAATCTGTGATCCTATGATCCAGACAGAGACCATGCCCTGAAAGCCTTAACCCTTCAAACTTGGTAACATCCATACTACATCTCAGGTTGTCCCAATAGTGAATATATATGGGGTATTCAAGGAGGACTAGCACACCTCTGATGTGAGGGCTGGCTGAACCCTTTTCAATGCTGCTTATCCAACTCTGGTGCTCAACTTTTACCTGTGGCACCAAGAAACTGTAGCATGTGCAATGATCATATCCCATGTAAATCACCTTGGCAGAAAGGCTAAACCAGGCTGAGGGTAACCGAGAACTCTCAAACCTGTTGTTGAGTTATGGGATTATCTACCCTAAGCATGTGAAGACTTCCTCTAGCATAATGGACAGACAAGAACAATTTGTTCCAATGGCCATGAAGGTGGCTGAAGCAAGCATTGTGGAGTGCTTAGAACTTGGTCAAACATCAAAGATGCCACAACCATCTACTGCATCCCAGGCCATAGCTGGTCATCTTGACTTTTGTCTCACCACTGGACTTTGATGACTCTGGAAGAGAGTTGATGCTGATGACTTTGTGCAGCTCTGCCTCACTTAAATCCAGTTCATGCATGAGTCAAGACATCACCCCATGATATCGTTGGTCCTCTTTGAAAATGGACAAACAACAATAGATTAGTGAATACCTCACATGATCTACTATATCTATATAGTACCAGGAATGATTCACTTTGTGCCCCAACCATCTTCTTGCCATCTACCCTTCTGCATGCACCTTTCCTGCTCAGAACCATAAGATCAATACTGCCATTGTAACTTGAAAAGATTTATCTATCAATCTGCTCCCCTAAGGCTCCACTTACCATCCATATGATTTTTCAAACCAAAACATTGCTTCAGGGTCACCATTCCCCTCATGTGCTTTCTGCCCTTGAGGGCAGGGACTTTCTCAGTTTTAAATTAGTATCCCCAGCACTTAGAACAATATTTGGAACATATTTACAGAATCACAGAGTTAGAAGAGATCTCAAAGGTCATTTAGTTCGATCCCTACACAAAAGGAATCCCCACTATTGCATATCTGACAAATAAATGAATGACAAAGAGCTTATTAACTATGTGTCAAGCATTATGCTAGGCACTAGGGATACATACACACAAAAGGAAAGATGGTCCAATGGCCTTTTTTCCATCTTTATTCTTCTTGATTTCTCTGCAGTCTTTGCTACTATTGATCACCCTCTTCTCCTTGATACTCTCTTCTCTCTAGGTTTCTGGGACACTACCCTCTTGGTATCCCTCAGGACTCTGTCATGGGCCCTCTTCTCTTCCCCAACTATACTGTTTCACTTGAGGATCTCATCAATTCCAATTTCACCTTTGTAACATTTCCCAAATACATCCCCTTCTTTCCTCTACTATTGTCACAATGCTGATACAGGCCCTTGTCATCTAATCCTTTAACTACTGGAATAGCCTGGTGGTTGGTCTCCCTACAAAGTCTCTCTCCACTAGGATACATCCTCCATTCATCTACCAAAGTGATTTTCCCAAAGTACAAGTCTGAGTATGTCAACCTCAGACTCTGTAAACTCAAGGGCTCTCAATCACCTCCAGGATCATGTGTAAAATTCTCTTTTGGGCATTCAAAGGCCTTCATAACCTAGCTCCCTTCTACCTTTCTGGTTTTTTTATACCTTACTTCCTATCATATACTCTTTAACCCAATGACACTGGCTTCCTGACTATCCCATCAACAAGACCCTCCATCACTCAACCCAAAGCATTTTCTCTGGTTATCCCTGTGTTTGGAATGCTCTCCCTCCTCTTCTCTATCTATTGTCTTTCCTGGCTTCCTTTAAGTCTCAACTAAAATCTATAAGAAGTCTTTCCAAGTCTTCCTTAATTCTAACGCCTTTTCCCTCTCTTGTTTACTTCCTATTAATAATGTATAAAGTTTATTTGTACATATCTGTTTGTCTCTCCTAGTAGATTGTGAGATTCTTGCAGACATGGACTATTTTTGCCTGTCTTTACATCCCCTCAAAAGGCTTACACTCAAAATGGCAGCTAGGTACTACAGTAGATAGAGAGCTCAGTCTGAACTATGGAAAACCTGAGTTCAAATTTGATCTTAGCACTTAGTAGCTGTGTAACCCTGGGCAAGTCCCTTAATCTCTGTTTGACTCAATTTCCTCATCTGCAAAATTGGGTGATAACAGCACCTACATCCTAGTATTGTTATGAGGATAAAATGAGATAATATTATAAGTAATATAATAAAATATAAATAGCATTATAAATAAGATATTATAAACACTATATTATAATATGAAATAATATAAGTAACATAAAATATATATTATAAATAATATAAAAATAGTACCTAGCATGTAGTAAGTGCTACATGAATGTTAACCATGATGATGATGATGGTGATATCATGGACTCGAAGCCTTTCATAATGCTGATTGCCCTTCTCTCTTTGCTCTTTAGTTTATCAATGTCTTTCTTTTTTTTCTGCTTCATAAATATTTTTGAAATTTATTTATTTATTCATTTTTAATTTTCAACATTCACTTTCATAAGTTTTTGAGTTCTAAATTTTCTCCCCTTCTTTCCCTCCTCTCCAAAACATCATGCAATATAATATAGACTCTACATAAACATTCATATTAAACATATTTTCACTATAAATGTCTTTCTTAAACTGGTGCTCAGAATTGAAGACAGTGCTCCAGATGAGGTCTATTAGTGCTTAATAAATGCTTTCTCATTCATTCATCTCTTCTTGCTGTGGACAGAATCAGCCTTTCCCTTCACATCCTTATGACAGGAAGCTAGTGTGCACATTTGGACTCTCATTCTTGAGGGCAACAGGGCATGGGTGGTCCCTGGACAGTTGGCAAGGGACAGCAGGTCTCCTCTGATTAGCTGCCCAAACAGCTTCCTTCCCTTTGCAACTGGGCCAAGGATTTCCATGCAAGCAGCCACTGGACCAGCACCAACTTGGGTCAACTTCTGAAATTTCCATTGTAAGATTTGTGCTTCAAGTAAATAAACAGAAATAAGGAAAGGTCCCTCTTTAGAAAATCACTGAGAACTTGGGAGAAAGGAAAGGGAGAAAGGGGAAAATCCCTGCTTGTAGAAATCACAAAAGCTATCCAGAAGTCCGTTATTTTACTTTACTTGTAATTCAATTCAACAAATTCAATTCGTTAAGCCTATTGAATATATTACATTTGAAGTCAAGAAAACCTGGTTTCAAATCCTGTCTCTGACACTTAGTAAGTGGTGTGACCAGGAGAAAGTTAATGAACCTTGGTTTCCTTACCTTTAAATGGAGATTCGAATACTTATACTTAAATAAAAATTACAAAAATTACAAAAATTGATGTAAATGAATAAATGAAAAAGTATTTGTTAAGCACTTAAGTATGTGCCCAACATTGTACTAAGCACTAGGGATACTAATAAAAAAGTCAAGGAGCTTCTTTCTAATGAGGAGTGATAACATATAATAAGTCATGGGAGGCAGACTAAGTCATATGAAAGTGTTTGGGGGACTGAAGGCCTTGGGGGTAAAAGTTTCAGAACTGAAAATGTTAAGTCCTCAGGATATGCTCTTTGGACTCAAATGAGAGAATATATCTAAAAAAAAAACTCTGTGAATTTCATCTGCCTTCTCAGGAGACCCAAGTTGCTAAAGACTCTAAGAACTGCATTCCTTCACAGCTCAGAAAGAGACGAAGCTGTTGTTGGGTTGGAAAGGGAAGGAGTTTTCCATGACAGCAACAATCTTTAAGTCTCTCATAAAAAAGACACAAAGAGAAAGACATGGAGATGGTAGAAGGTGATGTCAGCAGCAGTGACCATAGAAAAAGAATGTTTCCCATGAGACTAATTCTAAACCTAGTATTGACTAGAGCTCTTCCCCCTGCCTCATCACTTGGCTTATTTGGGAAATTCAATGGAATTATGGGTACTAAGAGAAACTCCTGGCAGAATGATAAATTTACTCTATTTTTTCCCCTTCTGTCATTACCTTATGGCAGGATTTTATAGTGTTTCTTTGCTATTTAAATTTTTTCTCTCTGCATTATTTGTACTTTTTTAAACAATGGTTTACTAAATAAAGATAATTGTAATCGCACACCAAGTTGATGTTTTTGCTGTAGAGAAAGGGATGGAGACCTGTGGATAATTGATTTTGCCAAATGTAGCTAACTGGGAGACTACCCTTCTGGCTTGGTAATAATATATTACTTGGAGCTCAGAGGGTTTCATGAATTTTATCTATAATCTACATGTTTAAGCTTTCTAACTGTGCAGAGAAAGGAAGGCATATGTAACTGGGGCCTTGGCCCAAAGGTAAAACCCTCAGGAATCGAACTCATTATCTCTACAAGGACAGATCATTTTGATAATTTCATTAAAGATGCTGTCTAGGCTCTTTATTTGATCATGGCTTTCAGGTAGTCCTATACTTTTTAAATTGTCTGTCCTGGATCTATTTTTCAGGTCAGTTGTTTGTCCAATGAGATATTTCACATTGTCTTCTATTTTTTCATTCTTTTGGTTTTGTTTTGTAATTTCTTGGTTTCTCATAAAGTCATTAGCCTCCATCTGTTCCATTCTAATTTTTAAAGAACTGCTTTCTTCAGTGAGCTTTTGAACCTCCTTTTTCATTTGGTTAATTCTGCTTTTTAAAGTATTCTTCTCCTCATTGGCTTTTTGAACCTCTTTTGCCAATGTTAGCCTATTTTAAAGGCGTTATTTTCTTTTTTCCTCTCTTGTTTTAAAATTTAATTAACAAAACATTTATTTTTCTTAGTCCTCACTGAAAAAAAAGAAAAAGTCTTGTAACAAATATGCAATCAAAACAAATTCCTACATTGACCATGCCTTGAAATGTGTCACTCTGCATGTTGAGTCCAGTCTCCTCTTTGTTAGGAAGTCGCACCCAGTTTGGGTTGGTTTGGTTGTTTTTTTTGGTGGGGGTTTTTATTAACTGAACTGAGAACCAAAAGCCAAGGTTTTAAGTAAAAAATAGTATCAATTAACCCATGGCATCCAAATGATCCCCAGACTCAGGCTGACCTCAATCTGGCTGCATTTCATTTACTTGAGGTTGTTGCTACCTGTGTATCCTCTTCACTGGCTCACCCTCACTAAGCCCCCAGCTTCTTCTATTGAGGCAATATTTGAACCTGGATTTTGCTAACTCTAACACCACTGATCTATCCTCAATATTTTCTTCAGCATTTTTTTGGGTCTCCTTTAGGAAGCTATTGACTTGCTTTTTATGCTTTTCTTGCATCACTCTCATTTCTCTTCCCAATTTTTCCTCCACCCCTCTGACTTGATTTCCAAAATCCTTTTTGAGCTCCTCCATGGCCTGAGACCATTGAATATTTATTTTGGAGTTTTTGGACACAGAAGCCTTGACTTCCTCTGATGTTGTGCTTTGTTCTTCCTCATCTGAAAGGATGGAAGAATATACCTGTTCACCAAGAAAGTAACTTTCTATAGTCTTATTTTTTTCTCTCTTTTATGAGCATTTGCCCCAGTTACTTGACTTTTGAAACCTTTGTTGAGAGGAGGGTATACTCTGGGGACCTGTAAGTTCTCAGTTACTCCAAGGTGGCACAATCAAGGGAGAGGTGTTTACTCCTCTCTTGACCTGCACACTGGTCTGGGAGCAATGAAAAACTTTTCTGCTCAGAATCTGCAATTGAATTCCCTCACCACAATCACCTCTATCTCTACCGCCAGTGCTCCTCTTTACCCCTGGGTGGAGCTCAGCACTGAGAAGCAGATCAGTGGCTCAATTCTCCCAGGGGTTTTAGGCTGAGGTCTCCCAGGGCTGCCACTCAGGGCTGAGATTCAATCAGCTCTTCAATTCCCCCAGGGGCCCTAGGTAGAGGGCTCTGAAAATGTCATCAGCTGTTGCAATGCCTGCTGCTGGAGGTCCAGACCAAGCTTCCCTCTCCTGGGTGAAGGAGCCTTCCCACTGACCTCTGAAGATGTGTGTGGCATTTGTGGGTTGAAGAATCAGGAAACTGCTGCCAGTGATGCCCTGAATCCTGTTCTGAGTCCTGTCCCTGCTTCCAGGACAGATCATTTTGTATCTAGGATCTTTGGGTTTCTTTCCACTCTCCAGGTAAGAGAAAAGGAGGGAGAGTAGACATTTCAAGAGAGTCATACCCTGAGCTATCACTCACTGGCATGATCAGTTCCACTTATTTCTCCTCCAATGGAAGGGGAATAAAACTATTCCCTATCTAAACTGCCCTCCATAGTGATTTCTGCCAGGTATCTCTTCTATTTTTTCTATTAGTCCCACTCCTCTGCCATTATGTACAGGGCACTGTGCTATGCAATGGTTTACAAAGACCAAAATGAAACAGTTTCTGTCTTCAAGGAACTTATATTCTACTGGAGGAGAAAATATGCCATGGTTTAGTCAATAAAGTAACTACCCAGCCTGAAATTAGGGAGACCTGAATTCAAATCTGGTCTCAGACACTACCTGTGTGACTCAGGGCACATCACTTAAACCTGTTTGCCTCATTTTCTTCATATGTAAAATGAGTTGGAAAAGGAAATTGCAAACCACTCCAGTATCTTTGCCAAGAAAACCCCAAATGGGATCATGAAGAGTTGGACATGACTAAAAGAACTAAAGAATAATATAAGGTAAATTTCAGAAGGGAGAAGGCCCTAGACAAATAACTGGGGAGATCAGAAAAGGCTTCTTGGAAAATTTAGCACCTGATTTGATTTTTAAAGAAATACAAGTATTCTGAAAGGTAGAGATGAAAAAGACAGTGCATTTCAGGAATGAAGGGGGATTATTGCAAATGCATCAAGGTAAGAGATGGAGCCTTGAGTTCAGTGAATGATGGGTGGTCTTTTTTGAAGCTCATCTTCTCTGCTTTGAATATATTGATCCCCGTTCATCTTCAACTACATCCTTTCTCTATCAGGTGACTTCAACTCTTCCTATAGTAAACATGGCCTCATCACCCTGATACTATTTCATGATAACACTAGCTTTATTACTTCAAAACAGAGGCAGAAGTCTAGAAAGTCAGTCCTCTCCTATTTCTACCTTAAAAAAGAGGTAATGACCAATTAATGATGACAATTGTTAGCATTTATCTAGCCTCTACTATGTTTTAGGCATTGCCCTAAGCACTGTACAAATATTATGTCATCTTCACAACAACCTGGGAGGTAGATGCTGTTATTTCTTTCATTTTACAGTTGAGAAAACTGAGGCAAACAGAGGGTAAGTGACTTGTGCAGAGTCACAAAAGCCAGTAAGTGTCTGAGGCTGCTTTGGAAGTCAGGTCTTTTTGACACTAGACCCAGTGCACTAACCACTGCCCCACCTAGCTTCCTCAGTATTGACATTTGTCCATGAGATGAGCTTGGTGTGTATAATATAAAATGGAGGATACTAAGCCAAACATCATTTAAATTTGTTTTTGAAAGGTGTTTTTCTACTCATGTTTGATTGTGGCTACTTAGGAATTCGTTACTCTTCAAGAAAAATGACAAAGTTAATATTTGAAGCTCCAGTTCAGGAGAAGGTGGAATATTTTCACATTTTCCAGTCTGCCCACCTAATGATGCCCTCCCTCAATCTCACTCTATGTATGCCAGGGGTAGACAAGTGATTGTTGGGAGGGGGGGAACCCTCAGACTGATTCAAAGCTTCAACTTAAACAGAACTACTGCTCTTGCCAGACTTACACTCTTTGTGGTGCAAAGGAGAATTTTAAACTGAAAGATACCTTAGTGATTGCACAGTGAAAACCCAGTTCCACCCCCATTTTATATGTAACTATACCTGGGTAGGGTATCTTATCACTTTAAGTGGGACAGGGTAACTGTATAGGCTGATATTTGGTCCCTGTACATATAGAAGAGGAGAGTGAGATTGAGGGAAATTAAATGAGTTGCCCAAGGACATATAGGTAGCAGGTATGGCATAAGGAATCAAATCTAGATCCTCTGACAATAGGGCCAACGTTCTTTCTACCATATCACACTAATTATCAACATCATATTTTCTGTGAAGTTGTATTGACAATTAAATTCCTGACTGTGACATCTTAGACTGGCCTGCCATGCACCAATGTCCCCAAAATTTCAAAATTATTGAAAATTGGGCTGGAAGCTATTCTGAGGACTTTCTGGAGCTTCTAAGGAAGTTTAGGCTTCTCATTTCTCTAACAGTGGTCCTTGGATTGGATAAAATTGGACTTGGCTCCAAGATACACCTGACGTGGTTTTGGGTCAGCTTTCTTTCCATCCTAGTAAAGGTTGCCTATCATTCCCTAGGAGACCATGTATAACCTGGCAATGGGGACATTGGCTCAAGAAACGAAGCTGGTGAGAGAGGTGACAAATAGAGCAATGGCTTGCTCCTTTCTCTACTAGAAGAGAGAGCTGAAAAAGTTTCTTATAGATGGGATCCATAAACCTTTTTCTTTCTATTTCCCCGGTCCATTTGCATGTATGGAAATTAGGACACTTAGCATAATTTAATGGAGGCTACTTGCTCCAAAACTTCTCTCCAATACGATGTGAAACCAGCAAAATATTCATTTGGATGAACACAGGGAAAAATAGGAGGACTTACATGAACTGATTCAGTGAAGTATGCAGAATCAGCAAACTAATATTCGCAATGTTTACAATAATGCAAAAAGAAATCACAATGATAAAACAATAAAAACCAAATGATATGAAACCGCAATGACCATCTGACCCCAAAGAAAAGGTGTGAGAATGAACTTTACTGCTTTCTTTACCAACTTAACAGATATAGCTATGAAAATTAGCATATAATGTAGGACTTGACTGATGTGTTGACTGGTTTTACAGAACTGTATTGCTTCCCTTTGTTACAAAGGATGTCTCTCTGGGTGATGGAAGGGGGAGCGCTAGTTGGTAAATACAGGTGATGTAGAAACAAAGGATACCAATAACATATGGGCTAATAAGCAAATACCAGGAAAGGGTTAAAAAGGAACTGTCATTCACACCTTAGCATACATTATTTGATGACTTGCTTTTTCTGACAGCTGAGATTCATTCATGCCATTTAAACAAATAGAAAGATGAGCAGAAGCTAAAAAAAGTGATATTTAAAAAAAGATAGAAAGAAGGAATACTAAAATAATAAATAAAATATTAAAGAAGGTACTTGGGAAGGAGATGGGGAATGAACTGAAGTAGAGAGGTGCTGAAATGCAAGACTAAAGACTGTACAACTTCAGTTGTGTTCAGCAGGGTCCATGAACAGTTTAGCAGGGATGATGGTCTGGGAAACCAAAATTGTGAAAGACTCCTTGGATTCTTCATCAGCTATATACATAGAGGGGTCCTTGAAGAAATAAGCTTGTATGTGGACTTACAGGAAAACACTTCAGAATTCTTTGGGGACTATTTCATTTAAAGGACATCTGTCAAACAGAATTTTTTCAATTTGAATCACTAGATTTTGGATCTTGAGGTACATTTCTTTTTCTTTTCTTTTTTTAATATTTGATATTTTTTAAATATTGAAACTCACAGATGTGAAATAAAATGAATAATTTATATATACCATAAAATAGAAAAAGAGAATTGTACATGAAACAAATTCTGATATGCATAGCTTGACTTTCTTTTTGAGTAATAAAACATTGAACATGGCACTTTCAAAGCTGTTCTCATTTCTTCTGGTCTTCTTGAGTGTATTATTATTTTATTCAGTTGTGCCTGGCTCTTTGTGAGCCCATATGGGGTTTTCTGGAGAAGTTTGTCACTTTTTTCTACAGTTCATTTTACAGCTGAGGAACTGAGGCAAACTCTGCCAAGTGACTTGCCTGAGGTCACACAGCTAGTAAGTGTGTGGGATGGCTCAGATCCCTACTTAAATTAATTACTCAAAGGCCTCTCAAAGTGATGACAGAAAGATTTATTTACTAGATTCTCGAGAATCAGGCAATTCCTGTACCAGTTCACCTGGAGCAGGAGAAGCCGAAGACAAAGGAGAAGCAATGATATATATATAGACTCTAACACAAGTCCCTCCCTCCTCACTGACCATTATCCTCATTAGCTGAGAATATGATCTTACATTCTAGACACGAAATCTAGATAATCCCTTTTGAAATGAAGGCATCGAAGAATTATGGAAGTTTCATCCAATCATTGAGACCCTAATGTACTACACAGTTTTACATCCTTATATGGAATTATTCCACTCTAAAAATATTGTAACCTTGAGCCTCTCGGTCTTACCTCACCCTTGGGAGAAGAATTACAATCTGAGAAGTCTTCACTAAACCTATTCCACTCATAAGTGTCTGAGGTCAGATTTGAACTCGTGAAAACAAGTCTCCCTGAATTCAAGCCTGGCATACTAAACACTGAACTGAGTTGCCCTGATATTATTGCAATCCACCAATTTCCCTCTCTATTGTTTTGGGATTTGGAGGGAAGTGGGAAAGGACAATCTTATTCCTGCTCCCCCTCACATTGCTAACCTGAGGTACATTTCTGAAAGTGTTTGGGAGAAAACACTGCAACAATACATTGCTGCACCTTGGTTGGGATTGTGGAATTTCCTCATGTTTGTAGACAAATTTAGACACGCAAAGGAGACCCCAAAATCTTATGACCAAATAGATACAAAGGTTAAATACTTCAGCAAGGTATAGTGGATGGCCAGATTTGAAATTGGGTGAACTGGGCTTGAAAACCAGTAGGATTACTTGTTAGCTGTGGGACCTTAGACATGTTACTTCTGTCTGAGCATTACTTTCTTGACCCATACAAAAAGGGGATCTGACTAGAGGATTGAGACTACTTCTAAATCCTATGTCTCTTTGCTTGTACATAATTATTATATAGCATGGCCTTTCATTACAGCTTATTTTAATAAGGTAGTTACATAGGGTAGTTAAGTTGTTTTTCCTTACATGTTGTAAGAAAGGGTTGCAATAGGTATTGTCAAAGTGTGAGGCCACTCCTATGTTCTACCTCCTGACCAAGACAAATTTTGTGCTTGAGGAAAGTACCATGAAACACACCCAGGGCAAGTGGCACAAACTATGCTTCCCAACACTGTAGGAGTTGCCATATGAAGGATGGGTATGAGCAGTGGATATAGGGAAGAAATAACCAACGATATGGCTGCTGGTTCATCATCTTGTAGCTTCCCATTTTAACTAATTATTCCTACTAATTAGATTCTTGGCTTGCTGTTGAAGTACTACAAGGATTATATCCCCTATATTTTGGCACCATGGGATAAAGCTCTAATTATCCTGGACTACTTACAGTCTGCTCCTTCTCGTGACACCTCCCTCCCGCTCCTACCACTAAATCATTTAGAAAAAGCATCTTCCAAGACTCCTGAGGAGAGCTGAAAAGAAAGTCTCTCTTCTCTCCACTTTCCATAGATTCTGGGAGTAGCAAGAAGGGCACACCTTGAGTGAGAGAGACATATTAATCCATTGGCTAGGGAGTGGTATTTTGGAAACAGGGTTTTGACTTATTAAGTCTCACTGGAACTAGACAGTGTTTGCAGAAGTGGGTATGGAAGTTATAACTTCATAAATCAGTGCAGCATTTCTGTAACTCATCTTCCTGTAGAAAATGGTCATTAAAGAGATCTCTCATGAACACATTTATGAAACTTTTCACACAAATAAAGTCAGATTTAAGCATAAATATTAATTGCCCCTGTGTAAACCAAGAACAAATTAATTAATTTATCTATTCAGTGCCGTACCAATCAAACTGCCAAAAAATGTTTCATAGAGATAGAAAAAAATAATAACAAAACTCATCCAGAAACATAAAAGATGAAGACTATGAAGGGAATCGATGAAACAAAATGTGACGGAAGGTGGCCTGCTTGTACCACACCTCAGACTATATAACAAAGCAGTAATCATCAAAACAATCTGGTAGTGGTTAAGAAATAGAGCAGTGGATCTGGGGAATAGGTTAGGTACACAACACAGAATAACAAATGACTACAGCAATCGAATATTTGATAAACCCAAAGATCCCGCTTTTGGGTCAAGAACTAACTGTTTAACAGAAATTTCTGGGAAAACTGGAAAGCAATTTGGCAGAAACTGGGCATAGATGTTAATATACCATATACCAACACAAGATCAAAATGGGCACGTGATTTAAACATAAAGGGTAGTATCATCAGCAAATTGGGGGAACATAGAACAGTTTACCCATCAGATTTATGGATAAGGGAAGAATTTATGACCAAATGAGAGATAGACAGCATTACAAAGTGCAAAATGGATAATCTTGATCACATTAAATGAAAAAGTTTTGCACAAACAAAACCAGTGCAGCCAAGATTAGAAGGAAACTGGGGGAGAGGGGATTTTTACAGCAAGTTTCTTTGATAAAAGTCTCATTTCTCAAATATATAGAGAACTGAATCAAATTTATGAGAATACAAGTCATTTCCCAATTGCTAAATGGTTAAAGGATATTGAATGGAATGAAGTTAGCAAAGATTTCTCAGTGCTTAACAAAAGGCTTTTAGTAGATAGCTAGGCCTAAGTTTCGGTTTCCCAGAAATCATGTGACTTTTGGGAATACGAAACTTAAACTACCTTTCTTGGGTTGCCATATCAGCATAACACAACATCCCCTTGGGTTGCCACATCACCATCCATATCAACACAATGTCTATTGAGTATTCCACTGCTACCTTGTCCCCTATTCACAGGGTAGACTGTCACATTTAGATGGTGAGCCTACGTCCCAGCCAATGGGAGTAAAAGACCAGCAGGGGAGTGGGATCTGTGTTAGGGCTATATAATCTCTATTTTTGCCTTCCGTAATTGCCTCACTCTCCTGACTACTTATCAGAGAGGAGATGCCCTTTCTAGCGATATTGTAATAAAATCTTGCTGCTTTGCTTCTACCTTGAGAAGTCTCTGATTTTTATTTGAGTCAGTGGTCTCTGACCCACACAATATGAACAGGCAGTTTTCAAAAGAAGATATCATATCTATCTATAGTCATATGAAAAAATCTAAATCACTATTGATTAGAGTAATGAAAATTAAAACAACTCTGAGGTACCACCTCACACCTGTCAGACTGGCTAATGTGACAGAAGAGGAAAGTGACAAATGTTAGAGAAGGGGTAGGGAAACTGGGATATTTTCTAATTCTAATTCTGTCCCTTGTCAATTTTCTGCAATGCTACCTTGCTGCTCAGTGAAGTTATGACCTGTGACCTCTAGAGACCAAACCCAGGAGAAGCTAAATAACTCAACTTTGAACCTCTTGCTTAGGGGCATATTTTCCTGATTGGTGAGGAGGGTACACCATATTTAGACAACCCCAGAATCCAGACCAAACAATGCAGCATGTACATTTAGGGGTTAGAGTTAGGGTTGGGGTTTATTTAGGGCTAGGGTTAGGGTTAGGGTTAGGCTTTACATCCCGTCCAGTCATTCTATCCATACCCCCCTCTTCCTCCTCCTCCCCTCTTACTGCCCACTCCATTCCACCTCTTGCTCTGAAAACAGTAATCATATCAACACTACAAAGGCCTCTGGAAAAGGCCTGCCCAATGGCTCCATTGTAAATTCTCAGTCTAAAACACCCTTTTCTACACACCACTCCCCTTTAAGTGTTATCTCCTACTATTAATATATAATCTCTTTGAGTAAAGGAACAGTCTCATTTTTGAATTTTTATCCCCAGTACTAAGCACAGGGCCGGATATATAATATATAGCTTAATAAATGCTTTTTCATTTTTTATTGTACATATTAAGTCACTCAATATATATTTGATTGATAAACTGTGATCTGCATTGATGAAGGAAATTCTGACACTGAAAAGATTTTAGATTTGATGAAAAACTGAAGCAGTGTGTGTGTGTTTATGTGGGGGGAGAGAGAGAGAGAGAGAGAGAGAGAGAGAGAGAGAGAGAGAGAGAGAGAGAGAGAGAGAATCTTAGGAAAAGATCTCTTGATGGAGCTCAGATATTGAAATTCTCTTTCTAGTTTCAGGCTAGACTTTCTAGGGGAAAGGAAAAAACATGTTGGCAAGACTCACCAGGAGTAATATAAATGAGGTTTGTAGGATAAATGATGTGAATTCTGGTCTGAAGCAAAGCTGGCTGAGGTTCCTGGCAGCCCAGGAATTGGGTGAATATATGACTTGTATTCCGAATCCCCCATCGTCCCTGACATTCTGGCCAGAGCTCTTTCTGTTGCATTACCAGTATCAGAAAAGAACCCAAGTCTCTGGAAGCCTAGACAGAGGATGAATCTCCCACCAAAGAAAAACAAGCAGACATAGGTATATTGATATGGGTCAGTCATCTTCCTAGAGATATGCTTTGGTGGTGAACCACCTAGACACATGCTACTAGCAACTCCATAATGGCAGGCTTGGGAACCAAAAGTGCTGAAAAGAAAACAAGGAAATGACAGGTCAAATCATTTGATGTTCTCTACCTCCTTCCAGATGCTAAAATGACAGGCATAGACTCCTAATTTGGAGAGCGGAGAGTCTTTTTGTGAACTATTACTAATGCAGATTGGGAGGAAAGATTGGGTTCTTTTCAACCTTCTTTGGGGAAGAAAATTGTGTATCTCGCATTTGGTGCAATTAGTAAGTGCTTAATAAATGCTCTGTCATCTATCCCATCTATCTGACACAATCAATTCAATTTAACAAATATTTTTTGTTTGCCCAACTAGATTGTGTGGCCTATACTGTTAACTTCAAAAAGGCAGCTCTGGTCTCACGCAGATGAGGCTCCATCTTAGAGACATCTCAATATTAATTCAATAATAGTTTTTCTCCCATCTAGGGTTTAGGCCTTGGAATCATCTGAATTTGGCTGTTTTCTAGCTGTGTTGTAGAAGTATTAAGTTGTTCTTCAAGCATTGGGCTAATAATAACCATATAAGCAAAGAACAGATTTAAGAAGCATGTAAAAAGCAGGTTCAAACCGAGTTAGAAAAGGAATACTTACAGACTGCCTTCTATGTTTCCTTCTCTGCCTTACAGTTTCCTTCTATGATAGGATCACTATCTACCAGGGTTCTAGTACTCTCTCCCCTTGTAGGTTATGCTAGCTCTTTCTTTAAAAGACAAGAAAGTTGGGGGGTGGAGCCAAGATGGCGGAGTAGAAGGACGCATATACACATAGCTCCGAACCCACAAACCATAGAACATCGGTAAAAAGGAACTCACGGCGAATTCTGGAGTAGTAGAGGCCACAGCACAGTGGAGCAAAGGAGATTTCTGTTCCAGAGGGACCTGCAAACCTCTTGCAAAAGGTCCGTCATGCTGTGGACACGGAGCCCAGCCCAGCCCTGCTGCAGCCGCGGCACGGAGAGGAGCAGATCTGAGCGGGCTCCAGGGACGGGATCTCCAGCGGCTGCGTGGGTCCCTCCACCCACAGGTGACGGGGGTCAATGAGAGGGTCTTCTTGGCTGGTCGAGAGGGGAGTGGGGTGCCCCCATAACTCAGGCCCCCTCAGGAGGCAGTAGCTGAGGCAGCGGAAGACCAGGGCTCCCCAAGTAGGCAGGAGCCTGGATCCATTGTTGAAGGTCTCTGCATAAACCCCCTGAGGGAACTGAGCCCGTGAGGCGGCCCTGCCCTGACCTGAGTACCTGAACTTAATCTCACACTGAATAGCAGCCCCGCCCCTGCGGAAGCCATGAGGCTGGGAAGCAGCATTTGAATCTCAGACCCCAAGCTCTGGCTGGGAGGATCAGGAGGCGAGGTGGGTGTGAGGAGAATATTCAGAGGTCAAGTCACTGGCTGGGAAAATGCCCAGAAAAGGGAAAAAAACCAAGACTATAGAGGGTTACTTTCTTGGTGAACAGGCATCTCCTCCCTTCCCTTCTGATGAGGAAGAACAATGCTTACCAACAGGCAAAGACATAGAAGTCAAGGCCTCTGTATCCCAAACATCCAGACTAAATATTCTGTGGGCTCAGGCCATGGAAGAGCTCAAAAAGGATTTTGAAAATCAACTTAGAGAGGTGGAGGAAAAGCTGGGAAGAGAAATGAGAGATATGCAGTCAAAGCATGAACAGCAGGTCAGCACCCTGCTAAAGGAGACCCAAAAAAATGTTGAAGAAAACAACACCTTGAAAAACAGGCTAACTCAATTGGCAAAAGAGGTTCAAGAAGTCAATGAGGAGAAGAATGCTTTCAAAAGCAGAATTAGCCAAATGGAAAAGGAGATTCAAAAGCTCACTGAAGAAAATAGTTCTTTCAAAATTAGAATGGAACAGATGGAGGCTAATGACTTTATGAGAAACCAAGAAATCACAAAACAAAACCAAAAGAATGAAAAAATGGAAGATAATGTGAAATATCTCATTGGAAGAACAACTGACCTGGAAAATAGATCCAGAAGAGACAATTTAAAAATTATGGGCCTACCTGAAAGCCATGATCAAAAAAAGAGCCTAGACATCATCTTTCATGAAATTATCAAGGAAAACTGCCCTGAGATTCTAGAACCAGAGGGCAAAATAAATATTCAAGGAATCCACAGATCACCTCCTGAAAGAGATCCAAAAAGAGAAACTCCTAGGAACATTGTGGCCAAATTCCAGAGTTCCCAGGCCAAGGAGAAAATATTGCAAGCAGCTAGAAAGAAACAATTCAAGTATTGTGGATATACAATCAGGATAACACAAGATCTAGCTCCCTCTACATTAAGGGATAGAAGGGCATGGAATAGGATATTCCAGAAGTCAAAGGAACTAGGACTAAAACCAAGAATCACCTACCCAGCAAAACTGAGTATAGTACTTCAGGGGAAAAAATGGTCTTTCAATGAAATTGAGGATTTTCAAGCATTCTTGATGAAAAGACCAGAGCTGAAAAGAAAATTTGACTTTCAAACACAAGAATGAAGAGAAGCATGAAAAGGTGAACAGCAAAGAGAAGTCATAAAGGACTTACTAAAGTTGAACTGTTTACATTCCTACATGGAAAGACAATACTTGTAACTCTTGAAACTTTTCAGTATCTGGGTACTGGGTGGGATTACACACACACACATGCACACGCACACGCACACACACATAGAGACAGAGTGCACAGAGTGAATTGAAGAGGATGGGATCATATCTTAAAAAAATGAAATCAAGCAGTGAGAGAGAAATATATTGGGAGGAGAAAGGGAGGAATGGAATGGGGCAAATTATCTCTCATAAAAGAGGCAAGCAAAAGACTTATTAGTGGAGGGATAAAGAAGGGAGGTGAGAGAAAAACATGAAGTTTACTCTCATCACATCCCACTAAAGGAAGGAATAAAATGCACACTCATTTTGGTATGAAAACCTATCTTACAATACAGGAAAGTGGGGGATAAGGGGATAAGCAGGGTGGGGGGGATGAGGGAAGGGAAGGCATGGGGAGGAGGGTGCAATTTGAGGTCGACACTCATGGGGAGGGATAGGATCAAAAGAGAATAGAAGTAATAGGGGACAGGATAGGATGGAGGGAAATATAGTCAGTCTTATACAACACAACTATTATGGAAGTCATTTGCAAAACTACACAGATTTGGCCTATATTGAATTGTTTGCCTTCCAAAGGGAAGGGGTCAGGAGGGAGGGAGGTAAAGAAGTTGGAACTCAAAGTGTTAGGAACAACTGTCAAGTAATGTTCTTGCCACTAGGAAATAAGAAATACAGGTAAAGAGGTATAGAAAGTTATCTAGCCCTACAGGACAAAAGAGAAGATGGAGACAAGGGCAGAGAGGGATGATAGAAGAGAGAGCAGATTGGTGATAGGGGCAATTAGAATGCTTGGTGTTTGGAGGGGAGGGGACAAAAGGGGAGAAAATTTGGAACCCAAAATTTTGTTAAAATGAATGTCAAATAAATAAATTAAAAAAAAAAAAGACAAGAAAGTTGTCCCCAAGACCTGATTGGTCCAAAAGGCTAAGGCTCAAAGTAGTTTCTATTGATATAGCTTTTCAGTCTTCTAAGGAGATAGAAAGACTCGACCATGGGGAAATGAAGCATTTCAGTTTTGACAAAGGATATTCCAGGGCCATGAGAGTTACCGTACTCTGCCTCACTAACCAGATGAGTTTCTATAGAGAGTTAAGGGAGGCCTTGTTCCTGAGCTACATGCTGTTAAGTATCCTTGTTAAATATCCTTTCTAGACTATGGCTATGTAAACCTCCATTCCCTTAACTGCTGGATGACCCACAAGGGTCTTACCCAATGTAAAGTAACAGGAGTAGACCTGAGTGAGGCTCACCCATTAAACCTTCATTCCTTCTGTCTTCTCCCAGGGATTCAGTCACAGCCTTCATAAAACTCACTTGTTAAGTCCCTACATTATACACTGCTATCCTGAATCCTGAGGCCAGTCCAGTATCAATGATTCTCCTTCATGCTGGGCTCTGAACTTTCTTGTCCTGGAACCCATTGTCTCTTATCTCGGATTTTAGTGACTACCACCATTTCTCAGCATACTGGGTCCAGAAATTCATCAGCATTTACTCAGTATTTGCCATCTCTGCCATGATTTCTTTTTTTTTTCCAGCCAATCATATTTATTTGTTGTGAAATAATTTTTTATTAAGTTATTTTGTTTTCAGTGTTCTACAATCACTTCCATATATCTTAGATTTTTCCCCTTCCTCCCCATTCTTCCTCCTTCCTTCCCCACTCCCTGCTTTAGACGTCATACAATCTTATATAGATTCTCCACATACATTCCTATTAAATACATTTTTACCTTAGTCATGTTGTAAAGAAAAATTAAAATGAATGGGAGAAACCATAAAACAAAACCAAACATAATACAAAAGAAAATGGTCTGCTTCATTCTGTGATCCAATTCCATGGTTCTTTCTCTGGATGTGTAAGGTGTTTTGCCTCGAGTCCACTGGGAATTTTTTAAGCCCTTGCATTGAAATGAAGTACTAAGTCTACCAGAAAAATTCCTCTTTGCACACTGCGGTCGTTGCTGTGCACAAAGTTCTCCTGGTTCTGCTCCTTTCACTGAGCATCAGTTCATATAAGTCTTTCCAGGCCTCGCTGAAGTCTTCCTGTTCATCATTTCTCATAGCCCAACAGTATTCCATTACATTCATATACCACAGCTTGTTCAGCCATTCCCCAACTGATGGGCATCCCCTTGATCTCCAGTTCTTGGCCACCACAAAGAGAGATGCTATGAATATTCTTGTACACGTGGGACCCTTTCCCATTTCTATGATCCCTTTGGGATAGAGTCCGAAGCGATCTTGCTGGGTCCAAGGGTACTGCTACGATTTCTTCCCCCTTGTGGCCACACTACAGAGAACTGCCTGGTACTCCCTAGCCCCCTTAAGTATTATGGGGAAATTGCTAGGAAAATCCTGTCAACATACGTATTCAGATTTTATGTGGCTATAGTAATAACAGTGGCTTACATTTACACAACATTTTACAGCTTAGATAGCACCTAAGGTCGCTGAATTTTAAAATTGGAAGGGATCTTAGAGATCATCTAATATTAACCAATCAACAAATAAGCATTTAATAAGTGCCTAGTGGGTTAGTCAAGAAGCATTGATTAAGGGCTTACTATGAAAGCTGTCAAGTATCAAAATACTATGTATGAAACAGTCTCTACTTGCAATAGTCTGTATTATTGCTGTTATTAATAATAATAATAAAAACATTTCCATAGAGTAAGATTTGAAAAGCACTTTACACATATTATCTCATTGGGTGGCTAGCAGGCTGGCCTTGAAGGCAGGAAGACCTAGTTTCTAGCCTTATCTCTGACTCATCCTGGTTGTGTGACCCTGGGCAAATCACTTTACCTCTCAGTGCCCTAGGCACTTTTCTAAGACTATAAGTTGCAGCAAAGATACCTACCTGTGTTGGTAGGGAGTTCCCTTACCAGTGAAATCATACTGCGAGTTTCTATCCCTTTCTTCTTTGAAGCTCACAACCCCATGAAGTGGATGCTATTAGCATCTCCATTTTACAGGTGAGTAAACTGAGGCTTAGAAAAGTCCTATGACTGGTTCAGTCTCACACAGCTATTAAGTATGTAAAGTAGGAGCTTTCTTGATTCCCAAGTTCATCTATCTCTGCTCACCGTGACATCTGTCCAACTCCTCATCTTAAAAATAAGGAAACTGAGAATAAGAGGTCAGGTACTTTGTCCAAAGGAAAAAATATGGTGCAGTGGAATGAGCATTAACTCTGGACTCAGGAGACCTGGGTTCAAATCTCATCTCTGATGATTGCAACCCATGTGACCTTGGGCAAAGCCAGAACTTTCCTGGATTGCTGTTTCCTCATTTGTAAAATAAACACAACATGGCCCCTAAGGTCCGTTCCAGCCTAGGTCTGTGATTCTAAGTGAAAGAGCTGAAATTTACTCACAATTCCCTTGTAAGTCAGGAAAACAAGTGTTATTACCTCTATTTTACAGATGAGGAAATAGATTCCCAGTGTTTTGCCCCCAGCCATACCGTTATTAAGTGTCAGAACCAGGACTTTTACCCAAGCTCAGCCCACCAAATCATGTAATCTAAAATTAGTTATACTTCTGTTCTTGTATGGGTTACAGAAAGCAGAAATAATGATAAATTAATATTAGGAAGATCTCAGGATGAATAAGGTAAAGGTTGAGCAGAGATGAGGGATGCTATGGACTCTCCCTTCCTGAAGTTGGAAGCAGAGATTTCCTTCTCTTATATGTTGTTTCTCAAGTGTATTTAGGAGAGGGACATAGAAAACTATCTCAAACAAAATTATCTCCAGTCTCCTACTGACAGCTAAAGGGCGTTTGATCTCAAGCGCTTAGCCATGACTCAACAACACCCCATAAAAATGTTTCACCCACATTAAACATTGCTTCTCCCATGAAAAAAGAAACTCCTTGAGGTCAAGAATTGTTCTTCCTTCTTCTGATCTAATAGAGTTCTGAACCTTTTTTCTTTCATGAACACTTTTGGCAGTCTGGTGAAGCCCATGGGCCCCTTTTCAGAATAATATTTTTAAGTGAATAAATTAAAATACATACAATTATAAAGAAAGCAAGTATATGGAAATACCGTTTTCAAAATATTAAGAAAATAGCTTCCCAGACTCCAAATTAAGGACGTCTGACTTCAAGACTCTCTTGCAGCGCTTGCTCACACTTCTTTTGTTGCTGTTGGCAGGGGGAGGGGGAGAAAAGACCTGTGATTTCTTTGTCATACAAAACAAGTAATGAAGAAACTGCCTCTATCAATGCTGCTCAGAATTTCCTCTTAAACGTATGGTCTTAGAATTGTATCATTTTACAGATGAAAGCATTAGCACATGACCTATCTCACATACATGTCTAAATCATAGATTCCTTCCAGAATATACTCAGAAGACATGAGGACTTTCTTCAAAAAATCCTTTTATTATTTATATTAAGTGATATTAATCACAGATATTTGTCTGGGTTATATAGACCTCTAATTTACAGTCACTACATGAAGGTTGATTCCCAAGCAGTAATTGGATCCTCTGAGGATATAATGTAGGGGAGCTATGTTTGGTGGAAGCAAGAAACCCAGAAAAAAGTACAAAACAGAAAAGGTAATCATGTAATAATGGTGCCTGGTCTGGGTGTCATTTAGGGATAGTGGGCATTGGAGGGACACCTAGGAGGAGGAAATCTGAGGGGCAAGCAATGGGGACCTAAAAGCAAACTTGATGAGATTCACTAATCAAAACAATGGCTAACATGCTTAGAACACCTAGGAAGAAACTTCTAGTGAAGGCTGAGATGCATTCTGTGATGAATAAGATTCCCCTCTTGGCTGGGATGAGCAATGTTGTTTCTAGCTGTATTAGTTACCCAGGTTCTTTCCCATGACCATTGTCACCACTAGAAGTTGCAAAGTTTGCTGTGCCCACAATGAAAGAAGGAAATTCTTAACTCTCTTGATTCTAGGAAGACAGCACCCATAGGATTGTCCATCTCCCATTCAACCTCCAGGTTACTCAACACTCAGCTCCTTCTCTGACCTGCTCCCCTACTATTTTCTCCTCAATCCGATCCCATCTTAATGTCCTTCTACTAGATTGCAATCTCTTTCAGGGCTAGGAACCATATCCCTCCCAATTTGTAGCACAGCCCTTTGGACATAGAGTAGGCACTTGATAAATGGTTGAATGACTGAGTTTCCCAAACAGCTCATCTTTTCCTATGTAATATTTATATATCTTTAATTACTTTGATTAATTCCTTTTCTCCTTACCCCTTCACTTGATCTTTCTTTTAACAATATAGACTTTTGATCATGGGTAGGCAGAGCTAATATAATACAAATGACAATTTTACCAAAATCAATCTATATATTCAAAGCCATCACAATTAAATTCCCCCCCAAAAAATTTTACAGAGCTAGAAAAATAATAATGAAATTCATTTAGAAGAGAAAAAGTTCAAGAACTAATGAAAAAATGTAAAAGAAGGAGGCTTAGCAGTACTAGATCTGAAAACTATCTTATAAGATAGTAATTATCCAAACTATATGGTACTCGCTAAGGAATATAAAGATAAAACAGTGGAACAGAGAAGACATCTAAGCTACAGCAGCAAATGAATATAGTTACTCAGTATTTGAAAAGTGTAAAGATTTAAGTTTTGGGGATAAGAATTCATTACTTGGTAAAAAAAAATCATTGGGAAAGCTGGAAAGCAGACTGGCAGAAATTGGGCATTGATCAATATCTTATACCATCTACCAAGATAAGGTCAAAATGGATACATTAATAGATATGAAGGGAGACATTACAAGAAAATTTGAAGAACATGGATCATATTACTTATTAAACTTATGGATAGGTAAACTATTTATGAACAAACAAGAGAGAGAGATTGTTGTACAATAATGGATATTGTGCAAATGGATGTTGTACAAAATGGATAATTTTGGTTACATTAAATTTAAAAGATTTTGTCGAAATAAAACAAATGTAGCCAAGGTCAGAAGGAAAGCAGAAAACCGGGGGAAAATTTTATAGACAGTTCCTCAGATAAAGATCTCACATCTCAAATATATAAAAAACTTCATCAAATTCACAAGAATGCAAATCATTCCCCAACTGATAAATGGTCAAAGGATATGAACAGGAAGTTTTCCAACGAAGAAATCAAAACCATGCATAATCATATGAAAAAATGCTCTAAGTAATTATTGATTTAAAAATGCAAATTAAAACAACCTGAGATATCATTTTACACCTATCAGATTGGCTACAATGATAGAAGGAGAGAGTGAAAGGTGCTGGAGGGGATGTGAAAAAATTGGAATCTTAATTCATGGTTGGTGGATCTGTGAGCCGATCCAATCATTTTGGAGAGAGATGTGCAATTATGCCCAAGGGTTATTAAACTGTCTATGCCCTGCCTGTTAAATCTGTTTTCCAAGAGGATTAAGGAAAATGGAAAAGAACCTACATGTTCTAAACTATATATATATAGCAACTCTTTTCTTGATAGCAAAGAACTGGAAATTGCAGGGATGCCCATCAATTGGGGAATGGCTAAACAAATTTTGGCATATGTTCATGATGGAATATTATTCTGCTTTAAGAAATGATGAGCTCAGTGACTTTAGAAAAGCATGGAGAGACCTTCATAAAATAATAAAGAGCAAAACGAGCAGAATCAAGAGAACATTGTATACAGTAATGAGCAATATTGTTTTAAGAACAACTTTGAGCAACTGAGTCATTCTGACTATTATAAATACCCAAATTAACTTCAAAGATCCCAGGAAGGAAAATTCTATTGGAATCCAGAAAGGAATATTGCTGTGGTGTAGGAGATGATGAACTGATTGATTTAGAGAAACATGGAGAGACTTGGACTTATGAAAAAAGAGGTTCTCCACCTTCAGAGAAATAAATGATAGGAGGAAATAAGCATAGTATGGGTTTACATATATGTGTATGAGTGCATATGTGTATGTATCTAGATATCCATGCTTAATTGTAGCCTCTTTTGGGGTGAGAGATGTAAAAAGTGCACAGCAGAGAATAAAAGAAAACCAACAAGGAAGCAAAGAAAAATTGGGTAGCTTTGAAAACAAGGTATAGTCGTATTTGTTAGATAGGCTTCCTTGAACTGGAAATTTATTATTTTATACTGAATCCTCTCTTATGGTCTGCTGTGGACACAGCATTTTAAAAAGTTTTCTATTTAAGTGTAAAAATATTAAATTAAAAAATTTAGGTTAAAAAATAATACCCACTAGAGCCTTTCTTGCTTTTCCTTCTGTGATTTCTTTGGTTCTTCCCTAAGGTTGCTGGCTTTTAATCAATCAATAAACAATCAGCAAACATTTATGAAGTGGTTGCTGTATGCCAGGCACTCTGCTAAGTTTTGAGCATACAAAGAAAAAGGAAGAACAATCTTTGCTTTAAAAGGGCTTATATTTCTTGGGAGAGACGCTGTATTGGAACATTTAAGATAAATGCCAAGTAGATGGAAGATAACTGGAGAGAAGGGCACCAGCACCTGGGAAGACCAGGAAGAGCTTCCTGAAGGAGGTGAAATGTTTCAGTTGAGTCTTAAGGAAGTCAGAGGTTGGACAGACATTCTGGAACCATAACAAGTGTGTAAGTTCGTGCACATGTGGATTCATTTCTGGTTGTAACAATCCTTTCTGGTTTTTAACCTAAATTGTACTTGTTTGCTTAAAAAAAAAGGTGTGAGTGCTCACTCAAAGGTTCACCACATGTTTCTCTTTTCAGTATGCTGCATACAGTATTTGCTCTGGCAGAAGCCCTACCAGTCACCCCCCTCATAAGGAGAATTCTCTGGTATTGCATAAGCCGTGTCCAGATTGTCTTCCAAAATGCATTACATTTACAAAATCTCTCTAGTCTAAATGCTCTGATGTCAAGAAAGTGGTGCCCTATCTCTCCCATCTCTCTCATTCACAGATATATTATCCACTCCTGGGCCCAGTCAGTAGGCAAGGGGAAGAAAGTGGCTTTACCAGTTAATGCTTAGAAGACAAACAAAAAAACATACATATTTAAATATGAAATCAACACCAACTGCCTTCCACCCTCACCAGAGATGCAAAGATAAATGAAACGTGGTACCTGCCCTCAACAGACTTATGATCTAAGACAAGTGGGTGTGATGGCTCTGCCCCCTTCAGTTCATGCAGCATTTAATAACAGTCTGTTGTATATAGGGCACTGGGCTAGTTGCCAGGGGAGAGACTATACATATCTATCTATCTATCTATCTATCTATCTATCTATCTATCTATCTATCTATCTATCTATATCTATCTATCTATCTATCTATCTATCTATCTATCTATCTATCTATCTATCTATCTATCATCTATCTGTAAGAGTCCCTACCTTCATGGAATTTATAATCTAAGAGTAAGATACATTCACCAATAACTATAATACAAAATAATGTGTGATACTCCACTCACAACCCTCAGACTGCCCTCTCCTGCCTTCTTTTTCTTATCAAGGCTACAATTTAAACAGATTTCTCTTGCAAAAAAAAAAAAATACTCCGGGATTGGGGAGGATCAGAGATGATGCATAGAACAATATGTTGGGGGTCCCAGTCCCCTAAGGATGGCTCTGACTCCCAGAATGCACTATTGGAGCTGTATATTCTACAGATTCTCTCCTGAACTCCAGAAAGAAAGGCATCTCAACTCAGCTACATTCAAAGTGAGCTCCATCTGCCTTCCCTCATCTTCAGGGTGAGCAGGACTGAGTGGGACCAGCCTTAAAGAATTTGTGAAGAAGGATCTGTATGAGTGGGGCTTATGTGTCAGAATGTATGAAAGGCTGAATGAATACAATCTGTGAAACAGCCCAGAGAAGGACTGCATGTACAGACAGAAATATGGGGGTAACGTATAAATTTTCCAGATCATCGAGAATTTTGCTTGGCTTCTATTTTCTAAAAGATTGCTATGTTAACTGTCTATAAAGCTGCCTTTAACTTTTCTTAATGAGTCCTAGTTTCCAAGTCATTAATCTTTTTTATGACTCCCCTGGAGCTCTCACAAGCTCCCATTCACTCCATCCTGAGGTTCTCAGCTTCTTCACACAAGTTCCTATTCACAGTCATCCATAGGAAGACAAACATGGTCTAGTGAAAAGACAAATGGACCTGTGATCAGGACATCTGTTTTTAAACCCCCTCTTTTACATGGACATTCATGTGACCATGAATGATTCAGTTGGTCTTTTCGAGTCTCATTTTCCTTAACTGTAAAATGATAACAGTAATCATCGTTAGCATTTATACAGTGCTTAAGGATTGCAAAGTGCTTTATAAAGATTATGTGATAAGATGGGAATGAAATTCAGAAGTCATAAAAGTCCTCTGAGGGTAGACAAGAGTGCTTCCTAGGAAGCTGGGTTTGTCATTGAGTTTCTTTTTGTGAGGAACACGAGCTCTCTGGGTCTTTGCTAAAAGACATGTGTGACATGCCCTATGTGGTATGTGTGATGTGTGTGATATGCCTGACTGGCCCCTTGGTTCCTGTGATTGTGGGGTTGCCTCAGAGAGGAATGATCTCTTGTGAAGGGGCGTGCACCCTTCATTAACACAGAAGAGCAATAATAAAATAGGTTGTACCTCTTCTTTTGGGGTACTTCTGCTATGGAATCATCTAGCGTCTGTTCTTCCTTGGACTTAGACAAGGGCAGTAGGGCATCACGCAGCCTCTCCCTCTCCTAATGGCATTGATGGCTCACAGCTTGAGCATGTGTGGAGCAGCACATGTTTGCCTAGGTGGATTGGAGTCCCTGGCCACCATCTTCTGCTGTTGGGCACAGGTAACCAGAGATTCTGAGAAATGGACAATTACCAGCCCTCACAGCCACCTTGTGGATTCAAAAGTTCCTGCATCCATACTGACTGCCCAGGGCAAAGTGATTCCTGTCGTGGTGCCTCTTCTCAGAGGAGGACATGAGCACCTACAGGATCATCTTGAACCTGAAAGGACTAAAGAAACAAGCCTCGCTGTTCAGAAGATCTGGAATGTGTGAGCTGCTCAGATAATGCAGTTGTGAGGAGAAAGTGAAATAATGATAATACCTAACATTTATACAGCGTTTATAATCATTTGATCCTCACAACAACCCTTCAGGGTAGATGCTATTATTAGCTCCACTTTACAGATGAAGAAACTGAGGCAAACAGGTTAAGAGGCTGCCTAGGGTCACACAGTTAAGTAAATATCTGGGGCAGGAGTCCATCCCAAGTCTTCCTGAATATAAATTCAGCATTATATCTACTTCACCCAACTGACAATAAGTACCTCTTCTTGAAGAGACCTTTTCAATTCCTTTTAGAAGAGACTCTCAAAATAGGTCATATAAAAGTTTTGTTTTAGAGATTTCCCCTTGAAATCGACTCCAGGTTTGGGGGCACAATGATAGAGGGAGAGATTTAAGCCTGGCTTTCCCTATTTTAAGGGTCAGGGTCCCCCCTGAATTAATCTCTCCCTTATTAGTTTCAAGCCAACTCTATTTTGGAAGACCTTATTCCCCCACCCTTTCTTGATAATTCCTCTCCCCCCCAGATTTACTTGGTTCCTGCTACATCTTTCTTTCACTCCATTTTTCCCCTTAGATGGATACAAGCAAAAGCAACTGTCTGCTTTTTTACATGTTGGGAGTGTAAAGTGTGTTTTACACTTCTATTGGGCCTCCCTTAACCCCCGTCTCTCTCTCATTTTTTAATGAATGGATATATATGTTTATTCTTTTAGCTTTTAGGAACTATTTGTATTTTTCTTTTGTTCCACTTAATAGTATTTTTTCCAATTACATGTAAAGATATTCTTCAACATTCACTTTCATAAGATTTTGAGTTCCAAATTTTTTTGCCCTCCCTCCCTTCCTTCCCCCTCCCCAAGACAGCATGTAATCTGATATAGACTGTACACATACTATCATATTAAACACATTTCCACATTAGCCATGTGGTGAAGGAAGAATCAGAACAAAAGGGAAAAACCACGAGAAAAAACAAAAAAAACAAAAACAAAAAAGAGAAAATGATATGCTTCGATCTGCATTCAGACTCTCCTTAAACCCAGGTAAATTTATAGTAAACTTTGAGGACTGAGACCTAATCTTGATTATCTTTGTGTTATCATGGTGCCCAGTACTATAGTGGGCACTCAAAAAATAATTATTAAATAAATGCATTTTCAAAGTAGTCCCAGAGGAAAGCAAGTGACAGAAAAAAACCGTGGAGTGGGCAGAGAGGAAAGATGGGCTTTGTCTCAGGATGAGAAATTGAAAGAATGCTAACAGCACTGTCTTGGAAGCATGTTTCCTCTCCCGCCTAGCTCCATCCCCTAAAAGTTGCAGTAGGCTTATCCAGGGGGCACCCATCTTTCCTCCTCTTTTTCCGTAGTGGTCACACCCTAGATGTTCCTCCTCCCTTCCCCCTTCCATTTGCCCCAGGTGCAAAAATTTCTATTTGCTTCTTCATAGTTACATGAATGGTCTGGGACAGGAGTGGGAAACCTGTGACCTCAAGCCTTCTAGGTCCTGGGGTGTGACCTTTTGGCTGATTCCAAGTTTTACAGAACAAATCCTTTTATTAAGGAAATTTGTTCTATGAGGTTTGGATTCACTCAAAGGGCTGCACTTGAGGACCCAGAGGGCCACATGTGTTCTTGAGGCCTCAAGTTCCTCACCCCTAATCTGGGAGGTGATTCCATTCAGTTCCTCCAGTTGTATGTCCTTTCATTCATCGTTGAACAAGGGTCTCACATTTAGAATACTAATAAGTAAGTTAAAGTCGATAGACAGTCTAAAACTGTATGATTCTTATCAGCCTCTGTCCCCTTCCCGCTACTCTGCCATTATTGCTGCAGGAGCAGTAGGGTGGTGCACAGTAGGGTTGTCAGGGCCAAAGAATCTACATCCATGTGGCCAGGCAATGAATCTTTCTGCACTCGTGATGATGGTGGAGTGATTAAAGTAGTGGCTCTAAAGAATCAAAAGCCCTGGGCTGAAAACCCACCTCTGACACTTGTTCGTTGCATGACTCTGAGTAGGTCATGTAGCCTCACTAGTCTCATTTTTCTCATTTGCAAAATGGGGGTAAGGGCAGATTAGACAGCTTCTAAGATTCCATTCAAGTTTAAATCTATCATCCTTCAAGCCCTTCCAGCATAAGAGAACCTTCCAAAGCTTGTGCTCCATTGACATAGCCTTTGAGAACACAAGCTTCCTTCCATGTCAAGGTAAGGCATTGGAATAGGGCTCTCTTTCATAAGCAAATTCTAGGATGAGGTTCAACATGTTGGTTTAGGTCTGGTTTGAATTAAAATTTGATACATGTGTGTCACATATAACTATGAGGAAGAAAAGGGGAGCAGTATCTAAAGATGCCAATATCTTCACAAGGAACTTATTAATGAATTGAATTTAAAAATATAAAGAAGATGGAATCAAGGGAAGATAATTGAATGAATATAAAAGCATATGCAGTTGTCGAGTCAGTTTTAGTCATGTCCAATTCTTCATGACCTTATTTGGGGTTTTCTTGACAAAGATATTAGAGTGGTTTTCCATTTCCTTCTCCAGCTCATTTTACAGATGAAGAAACTGAGGCAAATAGGGTTAAGTGACCAGGATCACACAGCTCGTAAATGTCTGAGACCAGATTTGAACTTAGGAAGATGAGTTTTCCTGACTTCAGGAAACTGGGCACTCTATCCACTGTGCCAGCTGCCTACCCATATAAAAGAATACCACACTCCTATAAGCACAGTCTTGGGAGCCTGATAGGGAATGATAAGGAGAGAGGGACAGTGGGAAGGAGGAAGGGAGGGAGGGAAGAGGGGGCAGGGAGAGACAGAGATAGAGAGAGACTGAGACAGAAAGAAAAGGACAGAGGGACAGATAGAGACAGAGAGAGAGTGAGCAAGAGAGGGAGAGAGAGAGAAAGAAATGGAGAGAAAGAAAAAAGAGAAAAAGAAAGAGACAGAAGACAGAGGCAGAGAGGAGAAAGAGAGAGAAATTTAAAACTGGATTGGAGAAAATGGGAGGATGATAATTATCAATGCAGAGAAAACAATGACTCAGTTCTTGTTCTGCTTCTGTTTTCTCTTCTGAGAATGATTTTTGAAAAGCATAGAACAAAAAAGATGACCTAGAAAGGTGAAACAAATAGAGGTGATACAGTTAGGAAATGTTGAGATTTCTTCATCAGAAAACTGCCTGTTCTTCTCCTTTGACCATTTTTCAATAAATACAGAGGTCATACCACCAACATAGCTAGCCTTGACTCAAGTCACCAGGCCCAGAATATTGCATTTCAGGGTAATGAGAGAACTGATAGATTCGATTGCTGAGCCATGACCTTTGGAAGGTCCTGCAGATTGGGAGAGGAGCAACAGGCCTGGACAAAGGTCAAAAGGTTCAATGACCTTTTGTTGGGTGTGTTGCCCACTAACGATGGGAGTCCCACAGAGCTCTCTCCTGGGCTCTCTCCTGCTCTCTTTTTGTACTATTTTTCACTTGAAAATCTCATTGGCTCCAATGGATTTAATTCTTGCCTCAATCCTAATGATTCTCAAATCTACCTATCCTACCCCAACCTCTTTGCTGATCTCCAGTCCCACATCTTTAACTGCCTTTTGGCCATGTTGAGTTGGATTTTCCATAGACATCTTGAACTCAGCCTGTCCAAAACTGATCATCTTTTCTCTGAAATCCTCCCCTCTCCCTGACTTCTCTATTGCTGTGGATAGCCTATATTGATTAAATTTAAAAATCTTTTTTTTAAATCAAAGCCTTTCAAACCTCCTCTCCCTCACCTTTCTAGCTTTCTTACACCTTATATTCCTTTTCCCCCTCCCTAATCTTCTTCCATCAAGTGACAATGTCCTCCTTATTGCTCCTCCCACAAGACCCTCCATTTCTCCCTGCTTCCTGTTCTCCTTGACTGTCTCTCATGCTTAGAATGAACTTCCTCCTTATCTATACCTCCTGGTTTTCCTGGCTTCCTTTAAGTCCCAGATAAATCCCACTTTCTACAGGAAGCCTTTCTTGATTTCCCTGAACTGTAGTGCCTTCCTCTGTGGATTATTTCCAATTTATTCTGTTTTTCATTCATTTGTATAGCTATTTGAATATTCTCTCCTTCATTAAACTGTGAGCTCCTTGAGAACAGGGACTTTAGCCTTTCTTTGGATCCTCAGCAGTTAGCACAGTGCCTGGCACATAGAAGTCACTTAATAATCATTTATTGACTGACTTATTGTAGAGATTCCTTTTGGAGTATAGATAGAACTGGATGTCTGCCAAAGCCCCTTCCAACTCTAATACGGTGTGAAACTCATTCTGTGTAGTATTATTTTGATTTTCAGAAGAGAGACAGACAGAGACAGAGAGACAGATAGAGAGACAGACAGAGAGACAGAGACAAAGAGACAGAATGAGGACAGAGGGACATGTGAAGTAATGCAATACTTGGCTCTGTTTAATATGGAGGACAGAGGGACACATGAAGTAATGCAATACTTGGCTCTGTTTAATATGGAGGACAGAGGGACACATGAAGTCATTGCAATGCTTGGCTCTGTTTAATATGGAGGACAGAGGGACACGTGAAGTAATGCAATACTTGGCTCTGTTTAATATTTTTATCCTAAGTCTTACATAACAGCAAGAACATGTAGCTAATCAAATTATTATGCAAAACTTGAAGGCATAGTTAATACATTGGATGACAGAGGTGAAATCCAAAATATCTTCCCAGGCTAGAAATTTGATCTTAATCTAAGAAAATGAAATCTTATAGGAATAAATGTAAAGTATTATAATTGGGTTCTAAAAATCAATTTCAAAAAATTAAAGAATGGGAATAAATGGATAAATAGCAGTTTTTCTTTTTAAAAATTTTTTAGCATTTCAGTGAACTTCAAAATCAACACGAGCCAACAATTTGATTGTAGCCAAAAAGCTAATGTGTTAAGAGAGGTAGAGGATCCAGGCATAGAGAGGAGATAAAACAATAGCACTTGAATGAATGAATGAATGAATAAGCATACATCATGTAACTGTTGTTCAGTTGTATCCGACTCTTCATGACCCCATTTGGGGTTTTCTTGGCAAAGATACTGGAGTGGTTTGCCATTTCCTTATCCAGCTCATTTTGTAGATGAGAAGACTGAGGCAAACAAGGTTAAGTGACTTGCCCAGGGTCATATAACTAGTAAGTGTCTGAGGTCAGATTTGAACTGAGGAAGACTCCAGTCCCGGCACTCTATCCACTGCACCACCTAACTGCCCCATTAAAGTGCTTTCTGGGTGCTAAGTGCTAAAAACAGAAATACAAGTCTTCTACTCTGATCAGCTTTCATCTGCAGTATTGTGTTCAATCCTTGGTACCATATTTTAGGAAAAACATTGCTAAACCGGAGAGTGATCAGAGGAAGGCAGCCAGGATTATGAAGACACTTGAGATCTTGCCATCAGCTGCAAAAACTGGAGATGTTCCGAATGGAGAAGTAAAGAGGTAGGCGGAATAATAACTACCTTCAAGGATTTGCAAAGCTATCATTCAAAGAGGAATTAGACCTCCTCTGTTTGATCCCAGAGAGCAAGACAGGAACAGGTGGAAGCTATAGAAGGCAAATTGTGACTAAATCTGAGGGAAAACTTCCTAAAAATGAGCGCTCTCCAAGAGTGGAGGGGGCTACCCTAAACCAGAATGGATTTCTCCTCACTTGGGGTCTTAAGGCAAAGGTTGGATGTGTAATCATTGTGTTGTGAGGTTGTAGAGGGGACTTGTGTACATCTACAGGTTGAACTGGCTGACCTTTAAGGTCCATTCCGAATAAGGCTGTATCTGATTTGGTGTGATACAGGTACAGAACATACACGCCCCAAAGGGAGCAGAGGCATTGCCTCTGATGTGTTGTTCAATTTTTCCAAGGTATGTTTTTTGTTTTGTAAAGGTAAAGGCTATTCTTGGAAGGAAAGTGTTCTTGTAGATTTTGCTAATCAGATATGCCGAATCTGGGGGCAAAGTCCTTCAGCTGTCACATGACAAAAATTTATGTTGGCACTGAAAAGTCTGTCCTCTGGTTCCCAAACTGTTTCTCTCTCTGTCTCTGTGTCTCTCTGTGGGTGGGTGAGTGTGACCTTTGTACTATATGCTTCTGAGGCAGAGGACCTTGCTCAGCTTGAGGGAGTGATAAGGTACCCAGAAACATATAACAAAGAAAAAAGCAAATCTCAAGAGGAAAGAAAAAACTAAAACAGACAACTCATTGTCCAGAACACTCACAATATTTATGCATACATAAATTACATACATATATACTTGTGATCAATCAAACTATGTTCCATCTGATGTGATCTTCTAGAGAAACAGTAATCGACATTCAGTAGGTCAAGTGTTACTTTGGACAAGCTGTTTCTTGGAGCCCCTTGGCTCCCTTCCAGTCTCTGTTCAAATGCTATCTCCCTACCCTTCCCAAAATTATTGATATTTATTTTGTGTGTGGATATATCTGTAAATACAGATATAGTGTTTATTTACCTGGATATAGATTGTATACTACTAGAAGAATACCTGTTCCTTGCATCCTCAGATAGGCAGCTAAGTGGGATAGGAGATAGAGCACCCTAGAATCAGGAAGACCTGAGTTCAAATGTGGCCTCAGGTATTTAGTAGCTGTGCAACCCTGGACAAATCACTTACCTGTTTGCCTCAGTTTCCTCATCTGCCAAGAAAACCTGAAAAAGGGATCATGAAGAGTTGGACATGACTAAAACGACTAAACAATAACATGCTCAGATCCTCAGTGCCTGGTACATAATAAGTGCATAATAAATACTTATTGAATTGAAAGTGATGTTAGGATTTATTGACTGATATTCTCCTACAGCTGAGTCCATGGAATTGTCTGGGACCAGGGCAAGGCAAAGGCAAACATGATAAAATAAGACGAATCTGTCTTTGGCAACACATATATTTCTATACCTTTCTCAGAACTTCCTCTACTCCTCAGGCAACAAGTTCCTCATTATGCACTGTCCTACTGTCTTTCTGTGGTCATTCTGGTACAATTTTGTCTAGATTATTACAGCAGCCTCCTAAATGGTCCCACAATCTTGGATTTCTCCCCACACCCATCTGTTGTCCACACAACAACCAAAGTGATTTTCCTTAAGCACAGAGCTAGTAACTTTGCTCCTCTAACTCCAATGGCTATAGCTAAACTGGCTTTCTTCCCATTCCTCACATATTCTGTGCATCATCTCTCATTTCTGAGACTTCATACTAGCCATCTCTCACTTTTTTCAATTTGGATAAAATTATTAATATGTAAGTTCATTTTCTGCGCAGCAAGATGGCACAATAGATAGAGTGCAGGAATTGGAATCAGGAAGACCTTGAGTTCAAATGTGACTTCAGACACTACTAGCTGTGTGACCCTGGGCAAGTCACTTAACCCTGTTTGCCTCAGTTTCCTCATCTGCAAAATGAGCTGGAGAAGGAAATAGCAAACCACTCCAATATCTCTGCCAAGAAAACCTCAAATGAGGTCATGAAGAGGCAGACACAACAGAACAACAACAAAGATCAATCTTCTATTGAAAACTCCACAAATTCAGTAGCAGATAGGATGGTGGGGATGATATGCACCTCATCTTGTCCCCACATTATTTTGATTTTTTCTGCTAGATTTTTGTGGCCTGCAGCGTGTTGCATGTTTTTTTTTTTCTAATGTGGTAGGAGCAATCCTAGAAAACGTATGTGGAGCCGAGATATTTTCCGTTGGCTCCTTTTAGTAATGCAGGTGACTCAGTGCTAAAGGACTCACAATTTGGGACAATGAAGCCATCTTCTTATTGATGCCTTCCTTGGTCCTGTGACAATGATAAGGATCAAAGAAGATTGGCTATTAAGCATGAAAGAACTACAGCTTCCCTTCTCACTCCCTTTCCTACTCTCTTCCAAATATATGGCATGGAACTGTCTCTTACCACAAGACGGGGAGGGAGAGAGACGGGAGCCATTTTGCCCCTTGGAAGTCATCTTAGAGGGACACATGTATGCTGCCTGAGGAAATCTGAACCTGAGTTTCAGGACCCTGGATGCCTTTTCTGCTTGTGTTTCCTTCCCTGAGCATAGGTAACTGAATGGTAATCCTGTTTCCAACAGACCATTTCCAACCTTAGAGGCAACTTCACCCTCTCAAGAGGTCAGTAGCTCATGGATCCCTCAGTCAGAGCTGAATGAAAGCAGGAGGGGTCTTCTCCAAGAACACTCTATTCAGAGAAGATGAGTACAAAGGGATGAAAGGTCGAAGACCAGGCCTGACTGGTCAAAGACATGAACTTTGAGTATCAGCCAAGTAGTGCACATCTAAGTGAAGGTGAAATGCCTATTTCACAGTCCCAGGTTTTAATGCTTCAAGTATAAACCTTCCAGTAAACACAAAAAAGGGAGTGATGGGTTATAGCGTCATGCTCTGTCTGTCAATTATGCATATGTATCTTAAACATTTATTTTATAGGAACGTATCATTCCCATACCTGATCTACATTGTATATTTGAGCACCTTTTGTGGAGACCCTAGCTATGATCAAAACCTAAGTTTTAAGCAGCATTTTTTCCCTTTTTTATTTTGTGAATTTTCTTTCATAGGCTTGATTGGAAAATAAGACTTTCCAATATGACTTACTTAGACCAGACAGGTTGTTTTACTATAAATATTATACTATGTGTGTCAGGGAAATTTTGATGGCCTCAGCAATCCCTTCCAGCCCTAACTCTGTAGTCTTTGAGGTTGCCATGGATGTGTTCTTATTTTTAACATTCTTTAATTCTTGCAAAACACTGTAGTTACACCCAGGGACGCAATTTACTCTTCCTTAATCCAAGCACAAATTAATCTACTTTACTGTCACCCACAAGTATTCCACTCCTTTCATTAAGAACTCCACATTTGCTTTATCTGATCATAATTTGCTATGATCACATCTTTTCCTATGCCTCACTGTTCCTAAATATATTCTTCACAATCCCTATGTTCTCTGATTCATCCACTTCTCAGTCCTTTCCCAGGCAATCTCTCCTTCTCTGGCTATATTCTCTACCTTCCCCAATCCCAACTCCTCAATTAAGTAATTGAACTCTGTACTAATCACTAGTCAAATCCCTTGCTCCCTCACTTTATCACTGAAACACAAGACCCTTTACAAAGGCAACCTGGCCCTCTAAAGGCCAGGTAAGTTAGATTTTACTCTTCCTCCAGGGTCTCTAGTAGCTTTAAAGGGAGTAGGAGTATCTAGGCTCTCTGCAAATAGCTCTGGTTCTGTCTATGTTGTTCCCTCAATTGTAGGGAGTGAGTTCCCTGCCCTCAAGACTCTTTTAGACATTAAGATCAGATTAACTTTTATGGAAAAATATTTACTTCAAGACATAATTACAAACATACAAACTTACACCTCCCAATATATGGGAGGCATAATCCCCCACCTCCCTTACACCTCAGACCCTGGGGAGGAGAAGGGGATTAAACTCATAGCATGGCTCAATTCTGGTAGAAAACGGTTCCAGTTCCAAATCCCCATCTCCCTATCATCCACCCTATTTCCTGCCCATTGTTTCCATTTGGACCAGATTGCTGCACCACCCCACTTAAACAAACAGCACAGAAAAGAAACAAACACTCTAAGATCCATTTCTCAGAACCTGGAGAGAAGTAAGAGGAGAGATCACTGGTTCATTTCATGGGATCCACATGGGACACAGCAGGAAGAGCAGAGCCATAAAGATGGTAGGAAAAGTGAATGGCCAACATTCTCTGTATTAAGATGCAGGCTGTTAATCAAAGCTGATGCCATCCCCAGAACAAAATTGGTGAATATTCTTCTCTAGGAGAAAAGGACTCCTCAGGACCAGGACTTGTGAGGTGCTCATTGGTCCTATGGGTTCCATAAACTTGTGCCTCAGTACCTTTACTTCTAGTATTCTGCCTGTGCAGAAAGAATAGCGTGCTCCCATGGTGGGGGGAAAATATTTTGTTCCAACCACTATTAAGTTTGAGTGCCCTATCCCCAGAGAAGATCACACCTCCTGGTTTTTAACTACTCTTGTTGATATACCTTCTCTGTGAATATCCTTTTGTAAAAGTTAATTGATGTTAACTGGTTAATTGATATTGGGGTGAGTACAACAAGTAGGAGGTCAAAAGCAACAGTGTTAGAAACTCCAGGCCCTCAGGGATACTGACTGGCAAAACCTCGTTGGGAAAATTAGTGAGTCACCTTCTAAGGACCCAGTTTGTCAGTACAAGTAGGTGAATAGCCAAGGCAATATTCCCAGCACTGGTGGTGACTATGAATATGCCAGCATAGTTCTCAATCACAAAGTATAAAAGACTCTCCATATAGAAGGCAGAAGAAAAACATTTATTTAAGCACCAGAAAGCCAAATCCCAGAACCAGAAAGCAGAATCCATCATGGTGACCATGAAGTTAATAAACATGATCACAGCAGAGGGCAAAGCCATTCTCAAACCTCCCCTCCCTCAGCCAAGGCCTTCTCACCATCAACTGTAATAATGTGTCAACTGGGCCTGTGGCAGTTGATCTGTGTTCTTTCCCTTCTGACCTGACCCCACTCATTCACTTTCTCCAGGTTCTGCTCTACTTGTCTTGTTCCACCCCTTCAGCAAGCTCCTCCTACCACATGTTTCCCAGGCTTCCAGGGGATCCAAGTAGATCATATGGGCCTATCAATTAAATAGAAGATCTTTCCATTTTTAATTACTATTACATTCGGCCCCAAGATCTTTCATATTTATATTCATTACATAGGTTGGTTGGGCAACTGGTATTACAAGCACCCTATCTTTACCCCTCAACAAATGGGGCCCTTGGGGTAAGGGGCAAAGGTCTCTTCTTCCACAACTACTTCCTGCTGAGATTAGACATAGAGCTGCCCCTGTCCCAAGAGGTCCCATTTGAGAGATCAGTTCTTTAGCTGGCATCTGGAGTTTGGCCAACTGCAGGTCACCATCATGGATAGGAGGTGACATCTGACTTAAGAGATCAGGCATCTGGAGGTGGAGGGTACTAAGCCTCTAGGAAACAAATCTTGCAAACAAGTTTAACAGATGAAAAGTCAAACAACAAACAAACAAACAAACAAAACAAGGAAACAACCAGAAGCAGGGAAGATACAGGGTCAACTCTGGAATCCATAAATTATTACAGTCTCATTCATGGTAGAATATATGAGTTAAGGGTACAATACGGTAATCATCCTCTCCTGAATAAACAACAGTTATGGTATTATCTTTCCCACTTGCTGTAATTTCTGCAGCCTTTGGAACGTTGCCTGGCTTCCGTTTTACCCGTACTTTAGCTCCTGATTTTATTCTATCAGTAGAACCCAATCCTTCACTTCCTCTGTTGGTTATTTCAGAAGGACGGTAAGTTTTCACAAGTGGTCTTGTTTCACAAGGAATAATAATCAATTGAACTAATCTATCATTTTTACAAAACTCTATGAGTTCTTCACCTAAATTTTGGAATGTTACAATAATTTCTCCTTGATAATTAGAATCTATCACTCCAGCCAATACATGTATTCCTCAAATTTCTAATCCTAATCTGAGCTGGTGTTCGGTCAACTTCCTATTCTCCCTGAAGGTGCGACAAACTTGCATACAAGGGTTCAGTAGGATCTGTAGGAGAGTTCTATATTTCATCCAGTATCAAATTCCTTTTCTCAGTACATTCTGTATAGTTCATTAGTTGGAATACCATCTATGCTTCTAAAATCTACCCCTGATCTCAATAGAGCAGTAAACAATTCTCTCCTTGTTAATTTATTCTGATTTTGAATCCGCTGGCTATTTACTCTTCTCCCTCTAACAATGTTGTCTTTTCCCCAGTCTCTTAAGTTACCTAACTGTGAAATTTTGTCCAGCACTTGTGAAAGAGGATGCCCTATTTGTCCAATTATTGGAGTCAAGTGCTTGTAAGTAGGAGGAGCCGTCTTCACTATTATATTCCTGTGGTAAATTGTAAAGGAAATATCATAGTATGCATCTGCATTTCTGATCATTATGGCAGTCTATGGGATCAATAGCTATTCCTCCAGTTCCATCATCACTGATTCTCACCATGTAAGATATTAACAATTCTCCTATCTTTTGGGTGAATTTACTCAAAATTTCTGTGACTTCCTGCTGAGTAAAATCCTCCATTATTTCGCTAAGCACTGAGTTACCTCCTTGATTCCCCTGTTTCTGCCTCACTATTGGGCATGCTTCTGACCGAGAAACTTCTTCCTCTACAATTATTTCATTTCCTTTATCACTGTGGCATCTAGTCTGGGTCTGAACAAAGGTCAGATGTGCATTTCTTTTTGCTAGCTTTCAGATTCTTTTGAGCTAAATGAACAGCCTTTCCTTCTGCCTGAGACCCTCCAGATTGCTCTTATACTCTTTTTCTATCTGAATTTTGTCCTTAAGCAGCTCATCTCTGCTTCTACACATAATACGGTAAGCCATTAGTAAAATCCAGCCTCTCCTACTTACTCCTGCCAACTCCATCCCTGGTCTTATTGGTATTCCTTGCAAACACCTTTCCAAATCTCCAGGTTCCCCCTCCTGTAATCTCACTTCCCAGTTTTCACAGGGTCCCGTACTTTTAGCCCACTCCCTTGCTAGTGAGGGAAATGGCAAATTCTTCCATCCTGGGATATCAGTGTTTTCCTCTAAATATTTTCTGCCTCCAAATGGAGATTTTTTTTCCTTTGCCATCCTGTTTGTGATGCCAAATGTATTGCCAAGGCAATATTCCCAGCACTGGTGGTGACTATGAATATGCCAGCATAGTTCTCAATCACAAAGTATAAAAGACTCTCCATATAGAAGGCAGAAGAAAAACATTTATTTAAGCACCAGAAAGCCAAATCCCAGAACCAGAAAGCAGAATCCATCGTGGTGACCATGAAGTTAATAAATATGATCACAGCAGAGGGCAAAGCCATTCTCAAACCTCCCCTCCCTCAGCCAGGGCCTTCTCACTATCAACTGTCACAATGTGTTAGCTGGCCTGTGTCAGTTGGCCTGCATTCTATCCCCTCTGACCTGACTCCACTCACTCACTTCCCCCCCACTTCTGCTCCACTCTTCCTGTTCTGTGTCTTCAGCAAGCTCCTCCCACCACATGTGACCCAGGCTTCCAGGGGATCCAAGCAGATCATATGGGCCTATTATTAATGAGAAAGATCTTTCTATCTTAAATTACTATTACAGTTGTTTGGGAAAAGAAACCCAGGGAAGGTATAACCACCCAACAGAAAGAAGACACATTTCTCTTAATGCACTGCTTAGTTGCTTTGGATAGATAAACAGAACAAATCCAGATTTTATTTTGTATGTAAATACAAGTACATAGGTATGTTTATAGATACATATAAATACAAATATAATCTAATAATTACGTGTCTATCTATCTATCTATCAAATCTGTGGAGAGTATTTTTTTAACTGTGACCTGGTTTCATCAGCTTTTTTGGTGTTAATTATCATCTCTATGAAGACAACTCCCAGATCTATGTATCGTGTTCTCATTTCTCAGCTCCACTTCCAATCAATCAGTCAGGCAACAAGCATTAAATGCCTCCTATGTGCCAGGCCCTGTGCTAAGTAGTTGGGAATACAATAAAAAGAAAGACAGTCTCTGCCTTCTAGGAGGTTCTAATCTAAAGGGGGAAGACAACACACAGAAGGAAGCTGAAAAGCTGATGGAGATGGGGGTGGGGAAGTGGGGTAGAAATACCCAGCATGGGGGCAGATGGAGAATTCCAAAGAAGTACAAAAGCAGTGTAGCTGGTGGGGAGTGGGGAGAAAAACTAAACTAAGTCCCCTCTTTGGATAGAGACCCTGGAGTCCATGGCCCTGTCCTCTGGTCAAAGAGGGGCAGAGGATACTGGTGAGATGGGATAAATTCCCAGCAGCATGGTGAGATCAACTGTCTACTGAACATTTCAAACTGGATGTTCTATAGGCCTCTCCAACTTAGCATCCAAAGTAGAACTCATCTTTCCTCCTAAACCCACCCTTCTTCCAAACCTCCCCATTTCAGTTCAGCACACAGTTACACAGGTCATTCTCAGCTGCTCATTTTTACTCACTCCGCATATTGAATCAGTTGCCAAAACATGGCTTAAATTTCTGGGTTTAAGCTAAAAGTCAGTTGGAAGAGGAGGCATCTTTGTTGAGTACTCACTCCAGCTGAAGCCAGAAGTGGGAAGCAGAGAGGAGTTCTGCAACCTGACCCTAGAAAGGACCAGCTGAATACTGCTGAGCAGATAACAGCAACAAGAACACACTCAAGGTCTTTCTGAAGAACATGCTATCAGTTGTGAGACATGGGAGATAATGGCAAAGAACCACTCAGCATGGCTTGCTCAAATCAAAGAAGGTGCTATGCTCTGTGAGCAAAGCAGAATTGTAGTAGCTCAAAAGAAATGTAAGATGCTCAAATTTAGAGACATCACCACTCCAAATGTTAACGTGGGCTATTTGTGCCCAACCTGTAGTAGAGCCTTCTGAACTCCTATTGGTCTGATCAGCCACAGTCAGACACACTGTGCCTTGACTGCAACATAGTAATGTCATTTTGCTTCTTTTAGGAAATGGACAATAACCAATTAATTTAGTTGTATATCTCTAAAATGTGAATATTGATTAGATTGATTAAGAACAACTCCAGTTTGTTCAAATACTACTGGCAAAGTATTGTAGACACCTAGCTACACCTCAATACATGGACTTCCTGACATTCTACACTTTCTATGCAGTTTATCAGAAAATAAAGGCAAAACACTCAATACTGTTGGATATGTCTATGAATTGGTCCAACCATTCTGGATATCAGTTTGAATTTTGCAAGTAAAGGGACTAAATTGTTTATCCCCTTTAACTCAGTGATCTCACTCCTATCTAACCCCAAAGAGGTTAAAGACTAAAGCAAAAGTCCAACATATACTATTATATTCATAGTAGTATTTTTGGTGATCCGAAGAACTAGAAATAAAATGGATACTCATCAGTGGAGGAATGGTTGAAGAAACTTGTTTCTTCATATTATTGTGCAGTATAAAAAGACATTTGGAATAAGACATTTGGAAGAAAAAGCAAGAAGTATAAATACTAGATTAGCTAAAATACTTGAGGGTCTCATTCAGCATAGCACCAGGCATTATGACACTTTTTTTGGTCAGCGATGACCCTGACATCCCTGTAACCATGTCAGAAGTATTCATAGTTGGCACTCATATTGGCACCACATATTCCAGTGTAGGAGTCTTACAACATGGGAAATTGAAGGTTATTGCTAATGACCAAGGAAAGTGGACCACCCTGAGCTAACATAGAACATTTGGTGATGCTGCAAAGAATTAAGTTGTCCACCAACCCACTCTACAACATAGTGTTTGATGCCGAGTATCTTGTGATCTGATGATCCAGTTGTATAGACATGAAACGTTTCATGGTGGTGAATAATATAGGGAGGCCTAAGATCCAAGTGAAGTAAAGAGGAGAAACCAGAAGTTTCTAACCAGAAGAAGCATCAGTGGGGGTCTTCACTTTGAAGTTAAGTCCACAGCTGAGGACTTTCATTTGGGTGGGAAGGATTTTGGCAACCACGTGGCCAACCCTTTCATTTCTGAGTTCAAGTACAACCAGTAGAAGGACATCAGGGACAACAAGAGGGCTCTCACCACTTGTGAACATGCAAATTGCATGCTGTCTTCCAGTACACAGGCCAGTATTGAAGATAACTTCCTCTATGTTGATGTTAACTTCTATACTTCCATCACTTGTGCTATTTGGAAGACCTGAACACCAACATTTTCTATGGTACACCAAACTCATCAGAAAAGGCCCTTGTTCAGTCATTTCAATCATATCCAACTCTTTGTGATTACTCCATTTGGGGTTTTCTTGGCAAATATATCAGAGTAGTTTGCCATTCCTTCTTCAGCTCATTTTACATGTGAGAAAACTGAGGCAAACAGGGTTAAGTGATTTATCCAGGGTCACACAGCTAGTAAGTATCTGAAGCCAGATTTCAACTGAGGAAGCTAAGTCCCTCTGACTCCAGGTCTGGTACTCTCATCCACTATGTCACCTAGCTGCTCTGGAAAAGGCCTTAAGGGATATCAAAATATATAAATCACTGATTTGTAACTACATCATCAAGATCCAGAAACTTTTATAAAACTTCTTCAATGCCAGGCAGGGTGGCATAAGCCTGTGGTCTCTACTGCTCCAGAGGCTGAAGATGGTTGGTGGATGACTCAAGTTCAAGAGTTCTGTACAGTAGGGCTAAAGCTGACCAGATGTCCACACAAAGTCCAGCACCATAAGGCAAGCCCACAAGAGCCATTGGGCTACCTAGGGAATGGCAAATTGGCCCAGTCAGAGAAATAGAGCAGGATCCCTGCCAATAAGTATTGGGATTGAGTTCATGAGTGGCCACTGAACATCCAACCTGAAAAAGAAAAATCTCAAAAAAAAAATGGCAAATGCTTTGTAGTAGGATGTTCTTCCACGGTAAACAGTCACAAGAATATGGAGTTTGTTGTGGAGAGCAGTCAACAGATAATGAGAGTAAATGCTACATGCAAAGCACTGAACTATGTCCTCATTGGGGACTTGCCATGTCATGAGAAAGTCATCCAGTACAAGGCAGTGCATGGTGCCAAATGAAAAATGCACACAGTGAACACTGTGGGCGTTCAGAGAAGAGAGAGATCACTTGGTCTAGTTGGTCAGTCAAGGCTTCAGGTAGCAGGTGGAATTTGAACTGAGCCTTAAAAGATGTGTAGGTTATTGATAGGTAGAAGGAGGGCCTTCCAGGCAGAAAGAACCTCAACAGAAGCAGCTTTTACTTCAGACAGGAGCCAGTGGGTTTTTTGTACAGATTTAGGCCCCAATAAGAATAGTAAATGCAGAGCTAGAAAGGTTTCAGAGGATACAGTATAAATGGTGTGTCTGACCTTGTCCTAATGTGTGTGAAACTCAATGGAGTTTCTGCTAAGAAATATTTTCTTCCAAAAGTATGATCACAAATATACAGATTTACTCCCCCCAATAAGTAGGAGGCAAAATCCCCTCTTCCACTACCACCACTGCAGCAGTCTCGGGGAAGGGGAAGGGGATTAAGGTCATACCTTAACTCTGTTCCCATAGAGCACAGTCCTTGTTCTGACGCCTCAAAGCCCTGGGGCTTGAGTTCCAGACTCCCTGGCTTCCATGCTGAGATGGTTGGCTGCTATACCCTTTCCAGGGCACCCTGAAATTCTAGCTCCAAGATCACTGCTTGAACTCCCAGGCCTCATGAGGATCACTTCAGGCACATGAGGCTGAGAAGGACCAACAGCACAAAACAGAAACATCCAGACCCAGTTCTCAGAGGTGGGGCGAACACTAGGTAAACAGCAAAGGAAGACAAGGCCCTCTACTCTCACAAGTTCAGTTCATTACCTTTACTGCTTGGTACAGCCAATAACAGTAGAGAAGAGATCAGCAGAAAAGATGATAAGCAAAATGCTGATAGGTTGGTCTCACCAATGCAGCCAGCCAGTCAACATGGTAGGGACACAGTGAGCTCCATGTCAGATAAATCGGGCATACTCACATGCAGAGTTACATGGGTTAAGTGAGGAATATTTAAAAGTTGAATTTGGTGAGCAGAAATGGAAATTGTCCCACACACTTAGGTTTACTGGCATTATATTGTTATCCCTTATAATATATTATTTGCAAATGTCTGGAGAAAACTAGGTGTAGAAAGGGAAACTGTGGTGAAACTAAGATGAAGGTTAAGGGGAAACTAGGTGGATATGGGCCACTTAGATTTCAGGTCTCCCAGATGGAGCTCCTCTGTTTGGTAACACTGATTCTAGGCTATCAATTTTAATTCTGCTTTTGTAAATATACTTTATATGTGAGTACAAAATACTTTCACCCTCAAGGAAAGTTGGGAATAAGATTAGAATCTCAATGCAATAGAGATAAATAAGTGGAGGTTTATAAATTAACATTTTAATTATTCACAGCCTTGGAGAGATCAAGGAAAGAACTGGAAAAAGCTGAGATTGACAAAAACTGGAGTTTCAGATTGACAGGATTTAGTATAGATAAAGTCTTCTGCTTAGGCTAAAAACTAATCAACTGCACAAGTACAGGATAGAGGAGACCAAGCTAGAATTCATGTGAAAAAAACCTGGATTTGGGGAGTGTGGAATGTGTGAGGGTGCAAGTAGTTAATGTCTTGAAAGCTTAATATAAGTCCACGGTGTAACAGACAAAGAAATGAATATTAATCGTAGACTGCCTTGACAGGCAGTGTCCACACAATAGAAAAGATGGGCCTGTGGTTGGTGTTCTGCCCTGGTCAGATCATATCTAGAGTACTAGAATACTGACCACAGCTAGAGTACTATATATTTTGTCAGTCAGTCAACAAATATTTATTGCATGTGTTGGACACTGTACCAAGCACTGGTTTAAGAAGGACATTGAGAAACTGAATCAACTCCAGAAAAAGGTGAGCAGGAAGTCTGAAGAGCACTCCTTATGAGGATGTAGAGTTTGGAGAATCAATCAATATTTATTCAGTGCTCACGATGGGCCAAGCACTACACTATGAGAGTACAAAAAAGAGGAAAGTGATGGTCCCTGCCTTTAAGGAGCTCACAATTTAATGGGAAGAGAAGACAGGGGAGATATATCTTGAATGCAAGCATGAGGCTGAAATTTATCCCATAGACAACAGAGTCCCCTATGGATTTTTCTGTAAATGAATGCCTTTGTTTTTTTTGTTTGTTTGTTTGTTTTTTTTACAATTGTGCAAGGAGACCACAGATTTGTCTTGCAAGAGTTGTCAACTTTCCACAAATTGATCTATGGTAGTTACTCCTTTTCTTTCCTTTCTTATTCCCCAGACCCTCCCACCCTATCTCTCTCAGAAGCATCCAGTTACTTCCCCTCTACCCAAAGAATAAGGTCATGTTCAGAATTGGGAGCAGACATGACTCAATAAGGGATAATCCCAGAGCCTACAATCACAAATGCTGACATTTGCCATCAATTGTTCAGTCCTCCAGCCTGATTTTGACCTATTATTTCCTCCTTGGATTTTAACTTCAGCCTTTTCTATGTCTTCTCCTTACATGATTCAGAGTCTGGAGTTGGCCCTATCCCTTGATACTATGACCCTGACAGGCTCCATTCAGACATCATGCCTGTCATCCTGCATGACCCTAGGTTCTACTAACCCTTTCACCTGCTGTGACTCAGAGCCTCTACAGTATTAATAGAAATTTTCTCAGGCAATCCTGGACTGCTTGTCATTTCTTACGGTACAAAGTATTCCATCACAATCATCTACCACAGCTTCTTCAGCTATTTTCCCATATGATGGACATTCCCTCAATTTCCAATTCTTGGCCTCCACAAAAAGAGCTGCTATAATTATTTTTGTATACATGAGTTCTTTTCTCTTTATCTTTTAGGGATACATATCTAGTAGTGGTATTGCTAGATCAAAGGGTAGGCACAGTTTTGTAGCCCTTTGGGCATAGTTCCTGACTGTTCTCCAGAAAAGTTTGACCAGCTCACAATTCTACCAAAAGTACATCAGTGTCCCCATTTTCCCACATTTCCTCTAGTAATTGTTACTTTCCTGTTCTGCATGTTAGCCAATCGGATAAGTATGAAGCGGTATCTCAGATGTTTATATTGGCATTTCTTAGATCAATAGTGATACAGAGTATTTTTTGTATGTCTTTAGATAGCTTTGATTTCTTCATCTGAAAAATGCCTGTTCATATCCTTTGACCAACTATCAATTGGGAAATGGCTTGTATTCTTATAAATTTGACTTAATTCTCTATGTATTTGAAAAATGAGACTTTTATCATAGACACTTGCTATAAAAAATTTCCCCCAGCCTTCTGCTTTCCTTCTAATCTTGGAGCATTGGTTTGGTTTGTGCAAAACTTTTTTAATTTCATGTAATCAAAATTATCCATTTTACTTCCCATGATCCTCTCTATCTCATCCTTTATCCATAGTTCTGACAGGTACCTTTTCCTGTTCCCCTAATTTACTTATATCATCCTTTATGTTTAAATTACTTATCCATTTTGACTTTATTTTGGTATATGGTGTGAGATGTTGATCTCTGCCTAATTTCTTCCAAATTGCTTTCCAGCTTTCCCAGCATTTGTCAAATGCTGAATTCTTCCCCCCAAAGTTTGGATCTTTGAGTTTATCAAACACTAGATTGTTATAATCATTTATAGCTATTTCTTAGTACCAGATTGTTTTGATTATCACCATTTTGTTATGTAGTTTGAAATCTGGTACTGCTAGGTTGTCTTCCATTCCATTTTTTTCCTCATTAGATTTCCTTGATATTCTTAACCTTTTGTTTTTCGAGATGAATTTTTAAATGATTTTGTCTAGTTTTATAAAATAATTCTTTGATAGTTTCATTGATATGGCACTGAATAAGTTAATTAACTTAGTTATGATTGTCATTTTCATTATACTGACTCAGCATAGCCATGAGCAATTAATATTTCTTCAGTTGTTTAGATCTGTCTTTATTTGTGTGAAGTGTTTTATAATTGTGTTAATATGAGTTTATCTTGTCAGGTAGGCACTTTCAAGTATTTTATAGTCTTCATAGTTATTTTCAATGAAATCTCTATCTTTTCCTGCTGTTTTGTTGACAATATATAGAAATGCTAATGATTTATATGGGTCTATTTTATGTCCTACAACTTTGCTAAAGTGGTTCATAGTTTCAACTAGTTTTTTAGTTGATTCTCTAGGGTCTTCTAAGTAAACCATCATATTATCTACAAAGAGTGATAGTACTGTTTTGAGAGTTATTTGATTCACTATTTTTATTTCCATTTATTTTTCTTGTCTTATTGCTATAGCTAGCATTTCTTATACAATATTGAATAATAGTGGTGATAACAGGCATCCTTGCTTCCCCCTTGATCTTATGGGGAAGGCTTCTAGCTTATGATCATTATAGATGATGCTCGCTCTTAGTTTTAGATAAATACTACTTATCATTTCAAGAAAGGCTCGCTTGAGTCCTCTATGCTTTCTAGTGTTGTTTTTTTTCTTAAATAGGAATGAGTGTTATATTTTGTCAAAAGCTTTTTCTGCATCTATTGAGATAATCATGTGGTTTCTGTTGTTTTTATCATTGGTATGGTCAGTGATAGTTTTCCTCATATTGAACCAGCCCTACATTCCTGGTATGATCCCACCTGGTCATAGTGTATGATCTTTGTGATAAATGTGAAAGCAGTAATACTTATGTCAGGCACATTTTAAACTTATCTGGTTTTTAAAAACAGTAAACTGTTATCAGATGTGTTTGTGGTTTCACTTGAGACACCTAATAAAATGATGAGAGCAACAAAGCAAGAGACCAATAATATATTTGGATTGCAGTCACTGAAAAAACAAAGATATAACTGGATCTCCAGAGGGGACAGATACTTCTGTGACTTGGCATACAGAGAGTCATGTTGTTTACTGATGATGTTCCACTGAGATTGCCCAATTGATGACTTCCCCTTAATTTACAATTCTTAGCCACCACAAAAAGAGTTGCTAAAAGTATTTCTAAAAGAGATACAGACCTAGTAGTGGTATTGCTGAGTCAATAGTCTTATAGCCCTTCAGGCATAGTTCCAAACTGCTCTCCAGAATGGTTAGATCACTTCACAACTCCACCAACAGTGCATTAGTATCCCAATTTTCCCATATCCCCTCCAACATTTATCATTCTCCTTTTCTGTCACATTAGTCAATCTGATAGATATGAAGGAGTACCTCAGTGTTGTTTTAATTTGCATTTCTCTAATAAATAGTGATTTAGAGCTAATTTTTCATATTAGTAAGAATAGCTTTGATTTCTTCTGAAAACTGCCTATTCATATCCTTTGACCATTTATCAACTAAGAAATGACTTATATTCTTATAAATTTGACTCAGTTCTCTATATACTTGAGAAATGAGACCTTTGTCACACTGCTGTAAAATTTTTCACCTGTCTGTTTTCCTCCTAATTTTGATTGGTTTCATTTACGCAAAACATTTTTAATTTAGTACAATCAAAATTATCCATTTTACATCTCACAATGCTGTCTATCTCTTGTTTGATCACAAATTCTTTTCTCATTCATAGGTCTGACAAGTAAACTTTTCCGTGCTCTCCTAATTTGCCCAGGGTATGATCCTTTATGTCTAAATTATGAATCATTTTGACCTTATGGTATAATATGGTATGAGATGTTGGTCTATACCTAGTTTTTGCCAAACTATTTTCCAAGTTTCCCTACTTTTATGCCATGGGCAGGAAATTTACAAAGATTGACTACGACCGAGCAAGTACATGGTCCATGCACATCTTGTCCACAACCCTCCTTAGTGTGGGCTGAACCAGATGAAAATGAAATAGAAAGTAGGTAAGAAAAGAAATAAAAATACAATAGAATGTTATGGAACTAAATAATATTGTAAAAATAATATCACATTTTAAAACTAAGTCACTGTGACCCATAGGAATCTTTATGTATAGTTCAGTGGTTTCTTTTCTATTGGAGTTTGATGTAATTGGGCTAGGAAGTTGGATGTTTCTAGTATGAAGGGACCTGGAGATGGGAAATTGCAAAGATTATGATGCAGGTTATGATGCAGGAAGACAAGGCATGTCTAGAGCAGAAGCAACAGCCTATTATAACACAGACCTAGAACACGGAAGGTCTTGGGGCTACCACAGAGGTGCCCTCTGAGCAGCTGGCCATCCCCATTCTCCAGATTCTCTTTCAACTTCAACCTGAGGCGATATACTTTTATTCACACTGAGGCAACCCAGAATTCACAGCATAAAGTGAGGTACAAATAACCATTTCTCATATCCTGTCTATTTTTGCTTTAGCATCGTTTACTTCTGCTTTTAGAGGTATATATACCCTAACCGAAGTTGCAATGCTGAAGGACCTAGTGTTCAAGGAAGGCAATCTTGGTGACTTTGTTTTTTTTGCCACCAGATGTTATACACAATGTGCAGATGTTTCCTGATAAAACTGATTTCAAACATCCAAGATATATAAGTAATGCACAAAAATATTTAAGATTATGAGCCATTTCCCAATGGAAAAGTGGTCAAAGGATATGAACAAATAGCTCTCAAAAGAATTATTAACAACTATATGAAGGAATGTTCCAAATCACTAATAAGAGAAATCCAAATCTAAACTGCTCTGGAGTGTCACTTCATTCACAGTAGATTGTCAAAAATGACAAATGATAAATATAGGTGTTGGATGATGGCAACAATGTTGGAGGGGCTATGGAAAAGGAACATTAATACAATGTTGACATAGCTCTGAATTGGGGTAAGCATTCAGGAAAATAATTACAAATTAGGATAAGAAAATGTCTAAAATGTCCATTTTCCTTGACCCAGGGATCTCACGGTTAAACATATAGTCCAAGAAGAAGACAAAAAGAAATGTTCCAGGTATACAAAAATATTCATAGCAGTACTATTTTTGTGGTTGCAAAGAATTGTAAACAGTGTAGATATCCATCTTGGTGGAATATCTAAACATAAGGATAATGACTGTAAGTGAATCTAATAAAATATGACATTGATAATATACATAAAGTTTTTAATGTAGAATGTGAAAACTTCTATGAACTGATTGAACTGAAGAAAAGCAAGTAGAATCAGGAAAATAATATATAATAATATTATACATAATAATAATAATGCTGTATGTATAAAGGAAGAGAACAAAACCCAAAATTAAATGCCACATAATTAAAATGATCAAACTTAACCCTGCAAAAGTTAAGAAAAAGAAGCTCACTCCCATCTTTGCAGGGGTAAGAGACTACGAGTATGGGAAGTAGTATATGTCGTCACTTGGTTGATGTGTTTGTTGGTTTTACTTAACTGCCTTTTCCCTCCTCTTTTTTTTAATTCTTTGTCACATAAAATGGCTCCCTGGGAAAGTAAAGGGGAGGAATATATGTAGTAAAGGAAATAAAAGCAAAAGATAACAAATTTTTTAAAAAATGGATTTTGACATGGAAGAAGATACTGATATCCCAGCACTGCTTTCCAAGCACCATCATGTAGCAGGGCATATTCATACATATAATATAAAGTCTCATGAAAAATAACCACAACCTATGCATTTGCTTTTTCCCCCTATTATATAAGTTTATTTCAAAAACATGACCATTAGGAACCAGAGAAATGCCAAGGAAACATGTCTTTTATTTACATGGCAAGAAACGAGAGCATGGGAGTGTTGGGAGATTCACCATATCTTTCTCTCTCTTGATTTTAAGACTAGCAAATTATCCTTGCCCTGATTGGAAAATGAATTTGAAATATGGCTCCTTACTACTTTCACCTGGTTTCAGAAATGAGGAAGGAAACAGAAACTTGAAGACCAACGGCAAGAAATCACCACAGGCCATGTTTACTCTCACCTAAAATCAAAATGATCTGATAAACTCCCTAGCATCTAACCCTAACATCAGTCCTAGGTGTAAAGCTTTCCAGTTCTCCTGACTGAGAAGAATACAAAGGTAATCATCACAGGATGTCACCCTATGCTTCAGAGTCAGAAAAAGAGAAAGGAATAAATGAAATTCAGTTTTTAAGAGGTAATGGGGCTGTGAGGGTAGGCTGTTGGACTCTAGTCAGTTGTGGAATGAGGTAGGTCTTTCTTTTATTCCACAATCTTCCACTGATTAAAGAACTACCTTCTTAGAACATGTTTTTATCCTTTGTCTCCCTAAAGAAGTATCTGTAATAGATTTCTCCTGACTATGAAAGCAATCAGCCATCATTTTTACTGGCACCTATGCAGTTTATAATAACAAAGATTCTGAACTCAGTAGATTTTCTTGTGGTTAAGAGGTGCATTGATAGTTCCCACCCAACACCTTTATTTTTGAAGACTTGGGTTACTCCAAAATGACACAAGCATTTTTATCAGGTGGGACACTAAGTTAAGCTTTTATATATTACACATTTTAATCTTTGTATCTGTCAAAACAGTGTAAGTACAATGCACACAGTACTGCATACAACAAAATGTTTTTTCATATTAATACGTAATAACAAGGATCACTACTTCTCCTATAATAACATTCTCCGTAGGCACCTCGTGTTGACTTTTGAGGAATACTTCAAAGATTGATTCTTTCTCCTTTCACAACTCGTGCTCGAAACTTCCAAGTATCCTAAAAATAATATCAAACAGAAAGGGTTTAAGTTCTTGAACAGCTATACTGGCTAATAAATAAAATAAATTCTAACTTGATTGAAAGTTAAAAAGGAATTTAAGATTCATTTAGTCCAACCTACTCGTATTAAAGATGAGGAAACAGAGGCCAAGACAGATGAAATGATCTGCCAAGACCATACAGACAGTAAATGTATTAAGTGGCCGGTCTTCTAACTCTAAATCCAGACATCTTTTCACTAGACCTCAACCAAGGAAGGATAAAACAGACATTGTGAAGAGCCAACTATAGGACCAACAATGAAGAGGAGAAAGTGAAAGCAAAGGAGGGATAATTAATAGAAAAAAAGATAGAGAGACTAGTGAGGATGAAGAATAGTTTTAGGAAAACAAAGGCAGGTAGAGTTGAAATGATAGGGGCTTATGATAAGAGAGAGAAATCTCAGTGTTCTTGATTGTGAAGGAAGTAGTCATGGATGAGGATGAGATCAATAGTATGGCCATCCCTGTTGGTGGAATGGGGATAGAGGACTAAGAAATTGAGGGAGTTGATGAACCAGAAAGTCAGAATATTTGTGAATACTGAAGTCCCCAAGTTTAAGGGCAGGGGCTGGAATGGAGATGAATCTGTGATTCAAATAATGAAATCCCTGAGAAAGGAGGGAGGCTCTTGATAACTATACCAAGGATTGAAATGAGGTGACATAGATAGATGGAATAAACCTCAAAGTGGGGAGACTGCTGAGTAATAGCACTAAAGAAAGGGTGTAAAAATGAAGTGAGGAGCAAGGAATTTGCCTTTGCCTCCTCCTAGCTCCTTCTGCTCGTGGACATGACAGAAAGCACATCCAATACTTGGTAGCACATAAATGGCAGATAGAATACTGAATTTGAAGTAGGGAAGACTTGAATTTAAACCCTATATTAGATACTTATCCAAATATGTGATCTTAGGCAAGTCATTTAAGTCATGTCTCATCACCTCTGAAATGGGGCAATAACAAAACCTACCTACTTCAGAGAACTGTTGCAAAGATCCAATCAGATAATATAGCGTAAAGGGCTATATATATAAAATGCTATCTGTTATTATCATTACTAGAGAGGGTGACCAGGATGTAGTATCTTCTGTAACAAGCCAGATCTCCATGAGTGGTAGAAGATGAGAAGAGTATGAGCAGAAAAAATCTAGAATGCAGAATGGATTAAAAACCAGAATCCTATGATATGTTTTTAATACAAGAAACACATTCGAAACACAGTAAAGGTAAGGGGCTGGAGGAGAAACTATTATGCTTCAGCTGAAGCAAAAAAAAGAGGGGGTAGCAATCCTCATCTCAGACAAAGCAAAAGAAAAAACAGATCTAATTAAAAGAAATAACGAAGGAAACTGTATCTTGCTGAGGGGAACTTTGTTAATGACTGAACTGGGACTCCAGAGGTTATAATGTAAAGGGTAAGAGAGAGCTGAAAAGAGACTTGGGTGAAGTTTCAAGGCAGAGGCAGATGGGAGAGAAACACAAGTTAGGTGAAATAATGATACAGGGGGCATTTAGTTTCGTAGTCTGGCACTGGGAATAAACCTGTGATTTCATTAGTACAGATAACTTACAGATGAGGAAATGCCTTCTACCAAGGCAAGTCAATATCTTTGCTACAACTTACAATCTTAGAGAGTTACCCAGAACATTGAAAGGCTAAGAGAAGACTTTCCAGGACTCACACAACCAATAGATGACAGAGGCAGGACTAGATAGAACCCTAGGTCTTTTTGGTTTACAGGGCAACTCTCTACCCACTATACTGTACTGCCACTTCCATGAGAACAGTATTAAAAATTATTCCAAGAAAATCAATTTACATCATACTTTTTTCCATCATCACAATTAGATTTGACATTAGGAGGTATTAACAATGTTACTGTCAAAGGACAGGGCAACTTAATGCAGAGTCTACCTATATCTAAATTAAATACCATCAGGAATTACTTTTCATTTAAAAAAAAAAAAGAGAAAAAAAATCAGTTTTTCACATACAGACCTACCTTTAATTCAGCATTGGAGACACCATACTTTCTTTTTATTAAGTCTCCGAGTTCCTTCTCAACATTTTCTTGACTGGTGCCTTTGACATCAATGTAGTAACAATCAGAACTGGCATAGTGACAGGAAATCGCCTGTATACATTGAACCAATTAATACAAAAGGAGATCTAATTATTGCTGGCCCTCTGGGGCAATAAATGTATTACCCAACTGAGTACTTGACTTCTGTCTGGACTATGATTTAGCCTGCCCATAGGGGGAATTTTAAAAGTACAAGCAGTTCTAAACTACCCGTCATTCTTTTTTTATTTTTTTAAAATTATTTTATTGTTTTCAGTTTTCTACAATCACTTCCATATATCTTGGATTTTTCCCCCTCCCTCCTCTTTCCCCCTCTCTCCTCTTCCTTCCCTCCTCCTTCCCCTCTTCCACCCTCCCTCTTCCTCCTACATAAGTTCTACACATACATTCTTATTAAATACATTTTCACCTTAGTCATGTTGTATAGAAGAATTAAAATGAATGGAAGAAACCATAAAACAAAACAAAACATAACACAAGAGAAAATGGTCTGCTTCATTCTGTGGTCCAATTCCATAGTTCTTTCTCTGGATGTGGAAGGCATTTTGCCTCGAGTCCATTGGGAATTTTTTAGGTCCTTGCATTGCTGTGAAGGACTAAGTCTACCAGAAAAATTCCTCACACACTGTGGTTGTTGCTGTGTACAAAGTTCTCCTGGTTCTGCTCCTTTCGCTCAGCATCAGTTCATTTAAGTTACCTAAGTCATTCTTTCCCCAAAAAGAACCAAAAGGGTTCGTAGCCATTCACACAACTTGCTCATTCTTAACATTTTCATTGTCTCAGTGTTCTCAGTCTTCAAAAGATTCCTCAATCTCCTTAAAACACTTACTAGTAGAATGGGAGCCCTTTGAAGGCATGAATTGTTTTCTTTTTGTCTTTGGATTTCCCAATACTGAGCACAGTTCCTGTACAATGTTGGTGTTTGATAAGCACGTTTTGTTTTATAATTATGGCTTACTGCAAGTGAGAAGAATGTTGGATTTATAGTCAAAGGCCCTAGGTTCAATTGAATTCCAGCCCTGTCACCTACCACCTGGGTGACCTTGGCAAAGTTACAACTGTCAGTTTTCTCATCTGTAAAATAAGGAGGTTTGGCCTTGATGGTCTCTAATCTCCTCCCATCTCCAAAATTATGATTCCATTAGCCTCTTAGCTGTAGGAGTTATCTCACTGAGTTTACAATAGATTATTATTTAAGTGTTAATAAGGATAATAGTATAATCAAGGTGCTCTATTGGAAAATAATAAACATGCCACCAGATTAAAGGGATACTTAAAGCTCTGTTACAATCAACACATACTAATGACTATTATATTGCTTCTCTCTGGCAGCAATAAATGCAAATTTTGAACTCTTGCCTGCACCTAGAAAATGGGAATAGGAATCTTAATCCAAGTGGCTGCAGCTAAAATAGAGCATTATAAGAATTTTTCATACTATAGTGAGAGTAATCACAACCTTCAGGATGAATTTACTCTCTTCTAGAAGTGCCTCAGAGACCTACAGCGAGAATTACTGACAGAACTTTAGGCAGTGCTTGGCATTAAAAACACATTTTTCCCATGGTAAAGACCAAAGTCCTATTCTGATGCTCACTGTGTCATGAAGTGACCCTGGGGTTCTTGAAGCTCATACTGGGAGAGTATAAGACAGAAACATTTCAAATAAGGATCCAGGAAGAGGCTGGTTGAGGATCAGTCTAGAACTAAGCTCAGAGAAGCTCATTACCACAAAGTGGCCCAGTAATGAATTAAGTGATAACCTAGATGATAAATTATTTTTGACTACCTAAGGTACCTATATCATTGGAGAGGGAGGGTACCCATACAGATCTCTTAGAACACTAGAGAAAGACACTGCCCTCCCTTTTGTCTTTGGTTCTGTCTGCTCAGGCTGCCCAAGTCAAAGAATCAATCAGCAAGTATTTACCAAGTATCTACTATATTCTGGGACTGACTTTTGCCTTTTTTTGTATCCCCAGCTGCAAGCAGTGCCTGCCACAAAGTAGATACTTAAGAAATGTCTCCTGATTGATTGACCATGCCAGGCACTAAATATACTCACAAGCAGCTTACAGCCTGACAGGAAAGATAACAAGAATGTGTACAGGGTGTCCCAAAAGTCTTAGTGCAGTTTTAAAGATCTGTACTAAGACTTTTGGGATGCCCTGTATAAGTGTGTGTGTGTGCGTTGGTGTGTATGTGTGTGTGTATACATGGTGTATGTGTGTGTATATATATATGTATATATATATATGAAATAAAAACAAATAAGTTCAATATATATTAAAGAGGATAAATTCAAATTAGCAAAATACAAGGTAGTTTGAGGGGGAGGATGGCAATAGTTGGAGGGAGGGGTGTTCAGAGAAAGCTTCATGTAGAAGACAGCACTTGTTCTACATCCTGAAGGAAGAAGGATTCTATGCAGCAGTGACAGGAAAGAGTGCATTCCAGGTATGGAGAACAATCCATGCAAAGGCAAAGACTGGGAGACAGAATGTGGCTCATTGGACTAGACCACAGAGTGCAGGAGAGGTAGTAATGTCCTATAAAAACTCCAGATTGTGTTGTTATGTTTTGGTGACGATGTCATGTATTGTTTGCAGCATATACCAAATGTTAAATGCAAAACAAAAATTAAGTAAGCTGTATTTTTCCTGAGGAAATGAATGCCTGTCAATCAATGTGATATCCATATAAATTGGTCCTTTATTAATACAAGCAAGGGAACAAGCTTCCTTGTTAATACAAATGGAGTAAAATCCTCACTTACTGACACCTTGTAATTATACTCAGAGTTCACAGAGGTTTGGAATGTTACTTTAAAAATCTGATTTACAAACTTATTTGCAGCTGGGAGGGAAATGATCATTTGTTACCTTCCGAAACCCCTTAGTTTTATTTCTTCCAGATCCATGAATGAGCAGAGGATGGAAAAAAACAGTATCTCCCTTCTCCATCACAAGGTGAGTCCTGGATTGGTTTGAATCATAGTCTTGGACACCATAGAACATTAAATTAACTCCCCCCTAGAATACAAAACAAACCAAGTTTTAAACACAGAAGAAGTAAAATAAATCAAACCAATGATTTGGAATGAGAAAATAATAATCTTCTAATGTCTTTTCTTTATTCAAATTTCAAAATACATAATAATACTTTTGGCCAAGAAAGGCCTTTTCCTTGTCATGCCTTTCCAAAGAAAAATTCTATTAATCTTTTTTGATCTATTTTTGCATGCTCTCCCTAGTCAGACCTACCTCCCATTGAGGATAGTCATGTGGTTTCAAGGTGCCTTTGTGGGTGCCTGGTAACACAACCAGGCAGCCATTGTTTCTATCAATATGTTCCATGGCAGTCCAGGCACAGACAATGGAATTGGGAGGCCTGAATGGAAAGTAGTGCAGGTCCTGATGGAAGGGATGGCGAGAAGTCTTCTTACCTGAAATGGAACCCAATCCATAAGTTGGAAGAAGCTCTAATCTCAGAATTCCTCAGCTTTTCCTACACAAACAGCCAATTCTATAAAGAGTTTATATTACAAAGAAATATACATACATACATATATATGTGTGTATATATATGTATATATATATGTATAACATATATATATATGTGTGTATATATATGTATATATATATATGTATAACATATATATATATATATATATATATATATATAAAGAAATATGCATCCTACGAAAAAATACAAAATATAATGAAATGTCCTCATGGGGATAACCACTTGTTCAGCTCAGAAGGTTTCAGTATTCCAGAGGACTTTCGGTGAGACTTGACTTCAAATACCAGATATGACAGTAAGGCTGAATAGGGAAATGTGGTCAGGCACCACTGGATTTCAAGAGAATGTTCCTTGATGCAGAGGCACAGAAGCTGTTATCAATAATATTGCACAATTCGATGTTATATACAAATCTCACTGAACCTGCCTCTGGGTTCAGCATGGTGACCTCATGTCCTTGGCTAAGCTTCCCCTCAGCCTCTGGTCTCTTCCTTCTTGGGACACCCAATGTCCTTGGATAGCACCTGTGGTGAGGATTTGCCCGGTCACTTATAACTCTCCAAGTTATCTTCTCAGAGGTTAGGTTATTAATAGCACTGGAATATGATCTATTCTTTCATCCTACTCTAATGCCTCGTTATAGTGTAGCAGGGAGCCTGGGTTCTAAAAAGCAGTGCTGATGGAGTACAAGTTCTGACAAGTGCTATCAAAACATGAAAGGCTTTGCGTATAAGCCTAGTGATATCCTATGTGCCTAGCGCCCAGTCTAGCTAGGGTTAGAGAGCCTCATCATTACGTCAGTCGCAGGACAGATTTTTGGCAACAACAATTCTCCTGAAGACCTATGAAGTTATATAAATGTTGTGATCTTGCCTTGTATTAGAGGCATCATTTATCCCAATGAAATCATGTATCAAATGAGTAGGCTAGATAAGCTTTGAAACCTAAGGAAAAAATAACAGCCATGGACAAATATCTGAGACTGTCACACTTTGATTTTAGAACAATTCAAGTCATTTAAAATTCTATTTAAAAAGACACATATATACCCTCAAATTACTAATTTTAGACTGATCAGTTCAATGTGTGTAGGTTGGGATGCTGATTTTTTACCTCAATTTTTTTTTACAATACAACCAGTATATCTTTCCTGATCCCCATTCCCCTGGTCCCTCCACCAACTAGCCCCTAATATAAATAAAAGTTCTTTACCAGAATCTGGAGGCTTGTTTATCAACATTGTATGCATAGCCATGATATTGGGTCCAACGAAACATTCGACATATTTAACAATCTAGGATGGGGGGAAAAAGCTCATGAGAAATTAAGAGGCATGGATTGCAGCACAGAGTTAAGTTGCAAATGTCTGCATTAAATCCAAAAGAACAACAATGTTTAGCAGCCTGTATTCCTATAGTGTTTCATGGTTCCTCATAACAGCCCAGTGAGATAAATTCTATTATTATTCCCATTTTACAGATGAGGAAACCAAGTCTCAGAGAATTTACATAACTTAGGATCATAGATTTAGATATAAAAGAAACCTTAAAAGTCATGGAGTGCAACTCCCTCATCTAATAAGTGAAGAAGATGAGAGAAGCTAAGTGATTTGTCCAGGATCACGCAGTTAATAAGTGTTTAATTTAGGACCTTAGCTCAGGCGTTTCTGGCTCCCAGCCCAGTCTTCTCTCTATTATCACACTACGTCATAACACCTGTAAATGTTTGAAATGGATTTCAAGTCCCATTTAAAAAAATGATTCCTCCCAAGTTTATTTGGCTCTAAGATGCATATTTGTACTTCTTTGGCCAGCCATAGGTGATAAAAGTAAAACTTTAAAAAAGAACTCAAAGTTGAAATAGGAAGGAAAGGGCAAGGATTTTTACCTTCATTTTAAAATAAATTTTTATTCACACCTTTTGTTTTTATATCACCTATTTCCCACTGTATTCTTCTCTTTACCTCATTCTAGAGATTGATCCCCTATAATAACGTATGAAGGATGAAAAAATTGCATAAAACAACTAAATATGATAGTAAGAAAGTCTGACACGATCCACAGTATATCATACCCACAGTCTCCCACACCTGCAGAATAGGGGAGAAGTGTCATCTCATCTCTCTTCTTTGGAACCAAACTAAGTCATTATAATTATATAGTAAATACAGCACTGTTGTTGTTGTTTAGCCATTTCAGTCATGTCCAATTCTCCATGGCACCATTTGGGGTTTTCTTTGCAGAGATACTGGGACGGTTTGGTGTTTCCATCTCTAGCTTATTTTTACAGATGAAAAACTGAGACAAACAGGGGTAAGTGGCTTGCTGAGGGTCAGACAGTTAGTAGGTGTCTGAGGCCAGATTTGAACTTTGGAAGATGAGTCTTCCTGATGCCAGGCCTGGCACTCTATGCACTGTGCCACTTAGCTGCTCTGAATATAGAATTATATAACACATATTGATGACAAAATCAGTTTCAATTGTTTTGTTGCTATGGCATAATTCAAACACGTCATTAAACAATTAGCACATAATGTATAATTTCTTGTTCTTCTTTCCATTCACATTTTTGGTAATCACTGTGCATGTTTTCCTAGTTCTTTTTATTCCACTTTTGACCAGTTGTATTTTTCACTTTTTAACCCTTTTTAATGATGCAAGGTTCTTCTTAAGCTGGTTATACAAGATGGTGATGGAAAAAGCAAGGAATGCTCCTCATGTCCTTTTCGTTAACAAACCAAAGGGGACCAATTATTGTTGTCAATCTTTACCCAGCGATATGCAGACTGGGTTTTGCATCATCAAGAGCATCTCCAGTATCATGAAATTCTAAAACCAAATCGATTTTAATCTTCTAACATAAGAGAAGAGGAGGGGAGAGAAGGAGGAAAGAGTATAATCAACTGATTTAAAAAATGAAAGATAGTTCTGAGCAACTAATAAAGTATTGGGATTGCACAACTCCAATGTGTGTGTCAGAGCTTAGATGTACTGCTTTGTTCTTTACTTTTTTGTTCAGAGGTCAATAATCTTCTTGAATGACATTCCCCAACAGAAAATACAAACAGAGAAATAAAGACCAACAGACAGGGCTTCCAGTTGTCTAACCATAAGCAACACATACATCACAGATCAACAGACAGATCCAACTGGCCATTTGATATGTACACAGTTACCAGAGAGAGAAACACCAACGCCTGGGTTTTCAGAGGAGGGGGTGAGTAAGGGGGGGCTCCTAATGGCTACCCAGAGTCTCATCGGGCACATGAGCCTTAATCCAAGCCTCCCAAAACAAAACTTATCTCAGAGTATGTATACACTTTTCAGAACCAGAGGACACAGCCCGTGTGACCCAGTGCCTCATTAGCAGTGGGGTTTTTTTACACTACCATTAACATAGTGTAAAAATGTCAGAGTGTAAATAATGTCATTATCATGACAACTAATGCATTTCTCCTCACTTCCACTTCTTAGAATCCTTTTTATAGATGGGGAAATTCAGGCTGACAAATGCTTAGTGACTTGTCCTTGGACATTCTGGGTTCAATTCACAGGAAGACCTCCTGACTGGAAAGAGATAAGACTCAAAATGCAGAATAAGACATACATTTTTTGGACAGTCAATGAAGGAATTTGTCAGAAGGGTTTCGTTTTTCTTTTTTAAATGGGGAGGGAAAGAAAATAAATGCTTATTAATTAATTAAAAATTAAGATACATAGCATGCTTACTCAAGCCAAACCATGTCCTCTGTCTGTCCTCTGGTGACAACATTGAGAAAGTTAGGGAAGTCCCTAAGTCAATAATAAAGCCTGGCCTTTTTGTGCTTTAAAGTTGACAAAGCACTTTTTTCTACTCCATTCTTGTGAGAAAAGAAGTATTAGTATTATCTCCTCCATTTTAGGTTCAGGGAGACTGCGCACAAAGCTAGCAAGTGTGACAGCTGAGACTCCAACAGAGGTCACTCCCCATCCCAGGTCCAGTATACTTTCCACAATATCACACTGGTCTTCAACTTAACATGAGTAAAAAAAGTTCCCTCCACCACAGAACATTCCCACCAGCACCAATGAAGTCTAGGGCTATAGGTTGTAAAGGATTTCAGAGCCAGGAGAAGATAATAGTTACAACGAAAGTTGTAAGCAACACAACTGTCATTTAAAAAAAACAAAGTCTGTGGGTGTTTTTTTTTTTTTTTAAGATAAAAATAAAACAAGACAAAGTTTTTAACCTGAGGCAGAGTGCAGTAGCTGAAGAGTTCTTCATCATTCTGAAAATTCTGGATTTTTGAAGTTATGTTCTCATGTGGAGAAAGGTCTGAACGCAAAATGGCTATATCCTTCATGATGTCTGTTCCTGGGGATTCCACTTCTTTTCTGCAGATCTTTTCAAAGCGATCCCTGGACAAATCAAATTGAAAATGCCATCATCCTTCGAAATGCCACAGAATTGACAACTTAACAGCACAACACTGCTTACTGACAGCATCCACTCAAACATGCCATTTCAGCAGAGACATTTAGGAAAATTTCAAGGGATCTTCACAGGTCTCTTCACCAAGAACTTATCTGTATCCAAACCCAAATAGAAATGGTACAAAGATTGGAAAATGGTGGATGATTTGCTGCCCTCTGCAGTCACACTCATTTAATACAATCAGGGGTGAAACACCACCAGAGCCAAAATGCCTGAAGATATTGTTGGCAAAGTATCTACAGTGGTGTTACTGAGAGACATCTCCCCCCACTAAATCCTTAAATCCCAAGCCATAAAGAAGCCTCAGAAACCTTAGACAAACTAATGTTATATCTTTATTTCATTTGTGCTATATTATTTTTTTAAAAAAATAAAGTGGCTATACTGTACCTATAGCGTTGAATATCTGCGTCAGACACTAGATTTTTTACGACCAGGAAACCATTGTCCTCATAAAATTGCCTCTGTTCTAGGGTTAAGACATTATTATTCAGAGTGTACCTATGGGGGAAAGGAAAGGGAGAGAAGAGGTGATAGGGAGAAGAGTACATGAAAGAACAGGGAGAAAAGGGGGTAGAAGCACATTAATAATTTTGAAGTCAATATATTTTCATTTTGGTTAGATGTGAATTACAGGACTTCAATGCAGTCCATAAATATCCAAGGATCCCCCTTTAAAAAGTAATTTAAGAAGGACAGAATAAAAATATTGCTCAGCGCACTAATGTAATCAAGACGCTGACTAATTTCAATATTACGTTCATCAATCCTGATAGACATAGTCACCATACTGCATAGTTTGTGACATTTTCTCTTCCTTCTGAATTATAAGCCATTTCTTGGCAACTGAACTGTTTCTCTAAGAGTTGCCAGAATACCATATCAATTAAAACACATCTGATGATTTGAGATTATGTATAAAAAAAATTCTAATCAGGCAAGGAGCTACTTAGCACTCCTAGCATTAACTAATACATACATTGCAATTATGTACACAGCATTATTTTTTAAAATTAACTAAAATAGCACTTACTGGAATTTCTGAGGATGGACACTGAGAGGTACAACAGCATTTGAAGTCGGGTAAGCTGTCTAGTATACACATTAAGTTAAATAAAAAAATACTAAAAGGCAAAATCTTTCCCATTGACAATAGATGCATTCACTTTATCTTTAGAGATGTAAGGGCCTGAAAGATCCTTGAGCCCAGGAGTCTTAACCTTTCTTTGTGTCACAGTCCTCTATGGCAGTCTGCCAAGTTTATGGACCCTGTCTCAGAATAATTTTTTAAATGTATGAAATAAAATACATAGGACTACAAGGGAAACTAATGATATGAAAATACAGTTAACAAAATATTTTTTAAAAACAAGTTCATCAATGCCAGGTTAAGAACCTCTGTTATTCTATTCCACACTATTTATTTAACTGATGAAGGATCTAAGGCCAAGAAATGTAAACTGAATGAAACTAAGTCAGACAGAGGGTTCAGAAGAGATCTTCTGGCCTCCAGTTACAACATATTCATTCTCCTACATCATACACTGCCTCTTCAGTCTGGCCTTGGGTTGAACACAGAAAGATTGTTCCCAGTCAACATTATCTAATGTACTTGTGAATAACTTGAAGAATATAATATCTTTCCCAAGGTTCCAAATGTCTGACTTAACCAGGAGGAGGAGACTTAAACCATCTAAACTTGGTATCCAATTTAGTGGGAGTCTAAAGCAAAAAACTGGAAGTAATTAGGCAGGGTCAAGGGAAAGATAAACACTGAATATCAGAACAGAACCTAGCTGGAAGGCAAGCATCAGGTAACAAGGTTCTATTCCCAGCTTTAGGAGTGAATCACTAGATAAATTTATAAAGGCAGTCTATATATTGAGTCTTATAAAGATGTTATCTGTATTAAATAACTCCTTCAACAAATTCAATTCAACCATTTATTAAGTGCCTACTGTGTTGTGGGCACTGTGCTAAATACTGGGGATACCTAGAGATGTGATACACCCATTTCTCAGCTATAAAAGTAAGTTGAAGTTAGACTGTGGATAGCCTTGAATGCCAAGATTAGGAGTTTCTACTTTATTTGGCAGGCAATGGGGAGCCACCACAGGTCTTTCTTTGAGTAAGGGACAGACAGGTACATAAGGAAGATCACTTGGGCAGTAGTGTGAAGGCCAGATTGTCAAGGAGGAAGACTGGAAATACAAAGATTACATAGGAGTTATTCTAATATTTTAGTCAGAAAGAGATGGGGTGCTGAATTAGGAAGAATGCAGTGAGAGTATAAAAGAGGAGAGGACAGATGAAGACATCTTGGAGGTAACATGAAAGATTGTGGTGACTGATTGATGTAGCATGAAGGAAACAAGACAGTTGATGAAGATTAAATAGCTAGGAAGTGGGGTGACCAAGAGGACTTCCACAGAAATAGAGAAGTCAGTGAGAGGGACAGGTTTCAGGTAGTAGATGAGGAGTTCAGCTTTGAACAAGGTGAAGGTGAGGTGACATCAGGACGATCTGAAAGCAATATGCAACTGGAGTTCTGGGGAGAGGCTGGATAGATTTGGTAGTTGTCCATGGACAGGTGAGATCAACATGTCACAATGGAAAGGGCATTGACTCTGGAGTCAGAGAAGCTGCTTCTAATGCCTCTTGCCTTCATGACCTTAAGCCAGTAATTTAATTATCTTGGGCCAAAGTTCCTCACTGTAAATACAGGATGCAGTAGCTATTCCTTTCAATTCTAGATCCATGAATCTATGAATAAGGACAGTGAACAGAACAACAGACAGAAATTGGGGGAAGGATGTTCATGTTGAAGATGTGGAAGAATGAGGAGCTATCAAAGCACAGAGAGCGAAAGAGGCAAAATGAACCAGCATGTGAAAGCAAAGCTCAGAATAGGGAATACAGGAGAAAACACTGACTAGGCAGTCAGGAGACCTGATCTCTCTGTTTTCACCTACGCCCCTATTTGTTATACAACTTTGGGCACGTCATTTCAGCTATTTCCATATACAGAATGAGATGATTGACCTAGATGGCTTTTAGGACCTTCCAGTTCTGAATCTGAGCAGAAACTTTAAATGCAAAATCTGTACAAGTATATCCTATAGTCACTAGTATTTTGAAACTCAGTTGTAAAAAAATATCCAGGGAAGGTTAAAGAAACAACTTTACCCATCTTATGAGAGAGGTGGAATTCTTTCCTAGATCAAAACAAAATCTCAGGTAGTTATCAATCAGACTTACCAAAGCACCACCTCAATCCTAGAGATAGGATCGGAAATAATCACAGAATCATAGAATCTCAGCTTTGGAAGGAAACTTAGAAGTCATAAGATCAGATATCTAGAGTGAGAAAAGCCCTCAGGGCCAACTATTCCCTTATTTTACAGATGAGGAAACTGAGGATCCTGGAAATTAAGTGACCCATTCATCTAGGTGAACTTTCCATTTATTCCTTCCAGTTCAAATTTTCACTACTGATAATGGAGAAACAAATTATTTTAAGTGGGTAATTTCTCTTTTACTGTGAAATAATACATCTTTAATATTACACACAAAGAGTCAACGGAAATTACCACCCAGGTTCCACTGCTTCCACCTCCTTTCTGGCCAGGAAAAGTGGGACATAGGGCAAGGGAGGAGGAGAGAGGGTGGATCTGAAACCAGGTCTTCCTGGCTCCAAATCCACTGCCCTCTCTGCTAAAATTGCCCCTCTGGGGCAAAGCCCAAGTGGCCCCATGGCAGCTGCAGTTCTATGCACAGGCACCTGGCAGGACAAGCGGCAAACAAGCTAAAAATCGTTTCAAGTGCACGTACTTCCTTCAAACTACTGCCAAAGCAGAACCTTCAACTTGAGATAGCCACATGGGAGGGAAATACATCGGATCTTTAAAGCTGTGCGGCTTCAGGCAAGTCACTACGTACTGGGGGCCTCAAGCTCCAGAGAGGGTACCTAGAGAAGCATCTGGAGGAGGCCCCCACCAGGACCCAGGCTTGGCATCTGAGGTCACACTGGTGGTCCTGGGGCGCTCTACCTTGGGAAGCTCCAAGGAACCGTTCGGTTTGGGGTCACTCCCTTCTCTGGCCACTAAAACATCAACCATTCACGACTTTCTTAGAGCATCAGGAGATAAAGGGATCGAATCCGAAGACGCCCACGGGCCCTGACAACGACTCTGCGGGCACAGGGGCCTGCGTGACGTCCGTCGTGGAACGAGGGGCAAAAGAGGGCACACAAAACAATCCGGGGGTCAAGGGCGAGAGAGGCGGTCAGGGGAGGCCAGCAGGGCGGGAGGTGGCCACGAGGCCCTCGAGCCCTCTGCGGCCACAGGATAAACAAACCCGGGCAGAGGGGAACGGGCACTGGCAGAGAATTAACCCGCCCCGTGGCCTCAGGAACGTCGGTGGCACGGCTGCCAGGGGAAGAAGGGAGGGGGCGGATGCTGCCAGGGCTGCCTCCTCGCTCCATCCTCTCCGGGCCAGTGCGCGCACCCGCGCAGCCCTGCCCGGGCTCCGGGCCCCGGCTCCGGCTCCGGCTCCAGGCTCGGGCTCGGGCTCGGGCTCCGGCTCCGGCTCCGGCTCCGGCCCCGGCCCCGGCCCCGGCCCCGGCTCCAGGCTCGAGCTCGGGCTCGGGCTCCGGCTCCGGCTCCGGCTCCGGGCCCCGGCTCCGGGCTCGGGCTCCGGCTCCGGCTCCGGCTCCGGCTCCGGGCTCGAGCTCGGGCTCGGGCTCGGGCTCCGGCTCCGGCCCCGGCTCCAGGCTCGGGCTCCGGGCTCCGGCTCCGGGCTCCGGGCCAGCGGGGGCTAGCCCCCAGCGGCCGGCCGCAGGCGCCGACGCACGCAGCGACCTCGGAAGGATACGATGGCCGGGGCCGCAGGGCCCGGGAGGTGCCCCAGCAGGATCTTGAGGCGGGCGGCAGCGGCCCCGCCGGCTCGCGCCGGGTCCTTGACGTTCAGAATGGTGCTAGCCATTGCGGCCGCGGTAGGACAGCGAGGGGCCGGGCGGACGGGACTAGGCTGAGGGCCGCAGCCACGGCTCTACTTAAGCCGCTCCCGGCCCCGCCTCCTCGGGGGAGAGCCGCGCAGGCGCAGCAGCCCCGCCGGAGCCGAGCCGGAGCGGGGCGGGGCCCCGGGGTGGGGCGGGGCCCCGGGGTGGGGCGGGGCCCCGGGGTGGGGCGGGGCCCGGGGTGGGGCGGGGCCCCGGGGTGGGGCGGGGCCCCGGGGTGGGGCGGGGCCCCGGGGTGGGGCGGGGCCCCGGGGTGGGGCGGGGCCCCGGGGTGGGGCGGGCTTAACCAGCGGGCGTTAAAGGGACTCTGAGATGAAGAGTGTGTCCGCGGAGCTCCGCGGGGTTTTACATCAGGGGCTTAATCGAAGTCACTTTTTTAAGGAACCTAGAGGATTTAAAAATCACACGAAGACATCTTTAATACTTGTGACACTAAATAAATGAATTTACTTTCTCAGACCTAACCATAAACTTCAATTTTATTAAAAGGAGCTTTAACGCAATGATGACAAGAACCAACATCTCTCATTAAGAAGCCCTCTCTCTGAGCACTGGTAGTTTTTAACTTCTTTTTTTAGAAGATAAGCTTTTGAGAAATACTTAAAAGTTTGGCTTTTTTCCCTTTAAACAGCTGGACTAATGACTTGCAAAATTTCTGAAAATGACACCAAATTTTGGTTTTCAGATCATCTGATAGTCAACAATTCCTTGAATTTCTTAGAAATTGAAGAAACAAACATCCTAATAGTCGTATTTGTACGGTCATGAAGATCCTGATTAATTTTTGAGTTATTGAAATTTTTAGATAATTTTTCATAAATACTGTACACACAGAATCACAGGGGGTGTCCCAGAATCTCAGAACTGAGAGGAACCGGAGGGAGTGTGTCTGGGTTCCCTGCTGAACCATCCATCATCAGGCACTTGTTGAAGACTTCTAGTGAAAGAAAACACACCCTGTCCCCATGCAATCCACTCCACTTGGAAATAATTCTAATCGTTAACACACTTTTCCTTATCTCCAACCTAAATAAAATGTCTTCAAGGTGTCCGTACAAAGTTCAGACCTTTGAGGTTATGTTGAGCAAACCTAAAACAAACAGCTAACATTTGCATAATACCTTAAGATATGCAAAGTATTTTACATACATACTTTACATCCTTTAATCTTCACAACAGTGCTGTGAGGTAGGTATTATTGGGCCCATTTCAGAGATGATGAAACCGAGACTGAAGCAGGGGAAGTGAATCTCAAAATGTCCCACAGCTGGACCCGAAGGGGCCTGGAAGGACATATGGAGAAGGAAGACTTTTGGACTGGGAGCATCCTCAGATAGAGGATAGAGACTGACTTTGAAAATGTTAGGGAGTGGAGTGAGCAGGGGAGAATTCCTGACTTCTGAGCACACTTCTTGCCATAAGCTTAAAGCATGGCTGAACTGTCCCTGTGTCCAAGGGATAAATCTGCAGTAAGGCCCCCTTTTTGGTACTGCATTAGACTTGGATGCTTCTTGCAAAGACCATGGTACTCTGAGATCAACTTCCTTGCCCTAGCACTGGTCACTAGCTAGAATACAACAAGCTAAGAGATGCAGAAGCAGATTGAATCTATTGGAGAACTACAAGCTGAGTGGCTCCTCCTGCAGGCAGTGGAGGAACTGCAACATCAATTTTGTAATGGAAAAGGATGACCCCTGCCATTTGCAGGAAACTAAGTATAATGGTAGGTGGTACAAAGAATGGCACTGCCTGAGGAACCATGGGGGGGGGGGGGGTAGGGAGCGGGAGGGGAACACAAGCAAAAACAGGCAATCCTGCTGGTTACATGGAGTAAGAAAGCCATACTGCAGAGTGATCTGTTGGGAATCCTACCCTGGCATGACTATACCAGCTTCTCAGATAAGGGTGCTTAGGCAAACAGGCTGTTGTAATTTTCCATAGGTTCCAGTGAACCCCGCGTGCTTTTTGCAAAAAAAAAAAAAAAAATCGCCTGTAAATAAGCTTGTTTTGTCTTTGAACCTGTATTTCCATGAAGAGTTGGTGACAGTTCACTGGGGTCGTATATGTTAATGAAGTTCTCAGATTGTTTGGGTAAAGGCAATGAGCTAGAGGACTGAGAAATTTTTCAAGGTGTACTTGGACCATTTGCTCAAAGTGAGACATTCTGATATAAAGATCATGGGGGAGTTAGGTGGCATAGTGCATAGAGCACCAGACCTGAAGTCAGGAAAACCTGAGTTCAAATCTAGTCTCAAGACATTTGGTAGCAGTGTGACCCTGGGAAAGTCAATTAAGTTCTGTCTGCCTCGGTTTCCTCATCTATAAAATAAGAACAATAAGAGCACCTACCTTCCAGGGTTGTTTTGAGAACCAAATAAATTAATAATTATAAGTGCCTAGCCACAGTACCTGGTACATAAATAAAATAAGTAAATACTATATAAATGTTAGTTATTTATTATTATTGTTATTATATGAATGAATCCCACATTTACATCTGTAATTGTGATTTCTCGGCCAAGCTGTACTGCTAGCTGGACATTGGCATTTGTATATCCCAACGTTATCTCCAAAACAACGTTTTAAAAAATATTTCATTACTATAAATTGACTCTCATCCACATTTCCTTCTTTCTGTTAACGATATTATCATTATTCTAGTCTCCAAGTTCAAAATCTTCAAGTCATTTTTTACTTGTCTCCAACTCTGGAACTAGAGATTGAAAGTAATAGAGCTCAGGTGATCAGAGGCTTAGAACTCATGTAAAACAACTCACACCTGCCCAGGAATGCCCTCTGTGGCATCTAGACAATGATCATCCAATTACCATTTGAATATTTGCACTGATAGAGAACCTCTGAGGCAGTCCATTTTGGATAACTAATTGTTCAGAAGGTTTTCTTTATATTAAGCCTAAATCTGCCTGTCCACAACTCCACCTATTGTTTTGTTCCTTAGGTCCTTTGGAGCCAAGCCAAAGTCTAAGCAAAAATCTAATCCACCTTCCTTATGAACATCTTTCAAATACCTGAAGATAAATACCATGCCCTTTCAAGTCTGAGCACACCCAGTTCTCATATGCCAGGATTTCAAGTCCTCACACATTTAATGGTCATTCTCCTTGGAAGATGCTCAAATTTGTCAACAATCTATCAAAAATGCGGTATTCCAAAACTCAAAGCAATATTCCAGACATTTCCTAATAAGAGCAGACTGCAACAAGATTATTACCTCATTCATTCAGGATATTACTCCTCTATTAATATAGTTTAAAAACAAATTGACTCTTTTCAGTGCCACATCATACTTTTAATTCTTATTGACCTTCCAATCCACTAAAACCCTCAACTCTTTTTCAGATGAACTCTTGTTTCTGTATGCTTTTCCAATTCTGTATTTATATATTAGCACTTTCTCCCTCTTCAATTCCCATTACTTCATATATACTTATATATGCATATTTGGAATACCGCAGTATATGCTCCATGAGGCCTTGGGCATATTTTATTGTTGTCATTTATTTTTCACATTGCCAGTGCTCAAATTAAGACCTTGCACGCTAAAAAAAGGTGTTGAATGGCAAAGGGTCAATGCTATCCTTCAGATACTCTTATTAAGACTTGCCTTCAGGTCACCAGGTATACACAGCAGTATTCATCCAGTTCCAAATCCACCTAACTGTAATATAATCTGTCCTACATCTTTATTTTAACTACAAGAATAGCATGGAGAAACTTCACTGGTCAAATGTTTTGCTGAAATCCTGGCATGTTAAGTCTTCATCAACCTCCGCAGTTAGAAACCTAAAAATTAACCGTTGGAAAAGGAAATAAGGGTATTCCCATATAACCTGTTCTCTGTGAAGTCATGCTAGATCCTACTGACTACTATATCCGTTTCTAAACACTCACAAATAATCTCTTTGATAATATTTGCTAAGATTTTTTTCAGAAATAGAAGCCAAGGACAGAGGTTTATGATATATGGGGCTTTATTTTTTTTGAAAATTTTTTTGAAAATCAGAACATTTAACATTCTTCAGACTTGATCATAGAGAGCTTAGAGATGATTTACTCTATCCTCTTCATCCTACAGAGGAGAAACATTAAGTGGTTTTATGCACCAGGCAAGCAGGTATATAAAAACAAAAGTAAAGGTCAGCTCCTGCCCTCAAAGAACTTACGATCTAACCAGAGACAATATGCACCAACAGGTTGCCCCAAAAGTCTCAGTGCAGTTTTAAGGTTTAATAATTTCTGAAGCATAAATGCTACAAACTTTTAAATTTTTTCAAATTTATTTATTTATTTGTTTTCAATTTTCAACAACCATTTCCATAAGTTTTAAATTTTCTTCCCTCCCTCTCCTCCCCCTCCCCAAGATGGCATGCAATCTTATATGTGCTCTACACATACATTTAAACACATTTTCACATTAGTCATGTTGCATGGAAGAATTAAAACGAATGGGAGAAACCAAGCTAAACAAAACCAAACATAACAAAAGAGAAAATAGTTTGCTTCATTCTGCATTCCGATTCCATAGTTCTTTCTCTGGATGTGGATGGCATTATGCGTTGAGTCCTTTGGAAATGTTGTAGGTCCTTGCCTTACTGTAGAGGACTAAGTCTACCAAAAACAGTTCTGGCACACTGTGGCTGTAACTGTATATAACGTTCTCATTCTGCTCCATTTATTCAGCATCAGTTCATATAAATCTATCCAGGTATTTCTGAAGTCCACCTGTTCGTCATTTCTTATAGCACAATAGTATTCCTTCACATTCATATACCACAACTTGCTTAATCATTCCTCGCTTGATTGGCATCCCCTTGATTTCCAGTTCTCGGCCACCACAAAAAGAGTTGCTATAAATATTTTTGTACATGTGGGTCCTTTTCCCATTTTTATCATCTCTTTGGGATACAACCCCAGAAGCAATATTTTTGGGTCAAAGGGCATGCACATTTTTGTAGCCCTTTGGGCATAGTTCCCAATTGCTCTCCAGAATGGTTGGATCAGATCACAGCTCCACCAACAATGAATTAGTGTTCCAACTCTCCCACATCTTCTCCAACATTTATTATCTTCCTGTTTTGTCTGTTAGCCAGTCTGATAGGTATGATGTTTTGATTTGCATCTCTCTAATCAATAGTGATTTAGAGCATTTTTTCATATGACTCTAGATAGCTTTAATTTCTTCCTCTGAAAACTGCCTATTCATATCCTTTGATCATTTATCAGTTGGGGAATGACTTGTATTATGAACTTTTAAAAAAAAATTATTGGAAAGTTTAATTATTTAAATTTATTTTATCTTTATTTAGTTTTGTGAATTTTGAATAAAAATGAATGACTACAGGTGATGATGAGACCTGAACTATGATGGTTAGCATGGGAGTGGAGGGGGATTCATTGAAAGATGTTGCGGAGGAAGAAATGAAAGATTTGCAATCATTTAGATATGTGGGGTAAAGTGAGAAGGAGGAGTCAAGGATGACACTGAGGTTGTGAACCTGGGTGGGATTTCTCTACATTACAGAAATAGTAGGAAGCAGACTGGGATTTGATTTCAAGTTTTCTGTTTCAAAAGTGCTTTTCTCTCTATTCTACCATGCTCTTCACATGTCTGGTACTTCTGGTACCTTCCACGAGTTTTTCAAGTGACCTGAACTCTTTGAGGACAGCAAGGTGCTCTTTTTCTTTCTCCTCAGTTATCTTGAGTAATAATTCCAAATTAATACTTTTTCTTCTATCTTTCCCAGTACAAAGATTATTCTAATTGCTGGAGGAAGTAGAAATGAAGTAATGACCCTGCCTTTCCTCTGTCATTCATTATTAACATTCCATCCCTCCAAGCAGTAGTAGTAGATAATCTCTTCCCTTAATGTAGCTGCTTAAAAAAAATCCCTTTGCATACTCAACCTCAAACTAATCTGAGTTTCATGATTCTTGACTATTGTCATAGTCACATGTCATTCTTGTATTAAATTTTAATTACCTGCCCTTCCATATTCTAAATATCTTTTAAAAAAAAAATCTAAATTGGTTAATAGATTCGCTACATATTCACATGAGTCTCTGGGGATCGAACTCTTTTAATTTTCATCAAAATTGCTTCTATCATCAGAATTTCAGTCTTGATAGCTTTGAATATCTCATGGACTGCCATCTGCAGTAGAATTTTAGACAATGAAATGCTCTATATTCTTCCTCTGAACTCTTTGGAACCAGCACATTGGACTATGCCCAGCTTTTCTCTTTACTGTCACATACTCTAAGATAAAATGATCACTATCACACAAAGTTCCCATCATTTCCACTTTAACAACAAGTTCCTCCTTTTATTAGTTAGATACAGGGGTGGGGAACCTGCAGCCTTGAGGCCTCATCCTTGGGTATGGCCTTTTGACTGAGTCCCAGTTTTCCCGAACAAATCTTTTTATTAAGGGGATTTGTACTGTGAAGTTTAGATTCAGTCAAAGGGTTCCACTTAGAGGGCCACATGTGACCTTGAGGCCATAGGTTTCCCATCCTTGGCATTAAAATAATAGTCCCAGTCTTTGCTTTCTCTACTTTTAAACAAATGAAATTATCACCAAGGTAAGAATTTATCAGCTACACTGCTTTCGGCAGAGAATGTAGCAGATGTCTGGCCAGTTGAAATTTCCCATCACTACTATGTCATCCTTCTGAGCTGAATTCGTAATCAGTTTCCCAAACTCATTATCTTATGACAGTGTCTACCCTGGCCTCAACTTCCTAAAGGCTAAGAGTGTTACATTTCACCCCTCCCTCAGGGTACTCTTAAGCGGACTTGAAAGTATTGATGACATTAACTCAATCAGATTGTATTCCCTCAATATCAGGGGTCACCGTACCTCAGTTCCATTTAACTACTAACAGATCAGCTTTCTACAAAGAAATATTTACTCCAAAGTTATAGTAAGAATAAACATATAACATCCTCCCAACACCAGGGGTGGGGCATGGTAACCCTTCTTATACTACCTTAGTATCTGAAAGGAGTGGAGAATTAGGTTTATAGTTTAACTCAGTTCCTATATAGTATAGTCTCACCAAATTCCAAGTTCAAAGTCCCTTCAGGCTTGCATCCTGGCATCTTCTCAAAGGTTCCCTGTGGGGCTGAAATCTTGACTCTTAGGTAGCCATGGCTCAAGTGCCTGGGTGCAGAGACTCTTATCACTTGTTCCTAGAACTGAAAACAATAAACAGAACAGACCAAAATTCCAAGCCTGATTGTTGGGGCAACAAAACCTAAAAGGAGAAAGTGAGAGGCAGGAGGCAGGAAGGTAACCCTTTCCCCACTCACAGGTTAGTAGCTTAGTTCAGGGGCCCCATGCTATGGACTGAAGAGGACCTTCAACCACTGGATGTTTCCAGAAAGAGACTGTCCCTAGCTGGTTGTTTTAAGACAGCATCTTTTGCCTATGCAGCTAATGGAAAGAAGCTGCTTGTAGCTACATGGTAGGGGAATGCCTGATGTCTTCTCCAAGAAGGAGGACTTTGCTTCCCCCTGCATGGGTACATCCACCTTAGGCGATTTGGGAAAGCACAGCAAAGCTCCATTACTTTCAGTTGCCTTCTTGTGGTACTTGGTAGTCTTGGGCTCTATTCCCATTATAATATCCCTTAAGTTTTTACCTTCACTGATTCTCACCTAAGGACACTCCATTCAGCTTCCTTCTTCCAGTCCCTATATTTCCTCACACAATATACTAAGCTCATTCTACCACTCCGTATTTTTTTTGTGTGCTTTAATAAGGGTATATTGTTCCTCAGACATATTCCAGTCAGAATACCGTCCCTCCAAATCTCAACTATCCTTAAGATGTTGAACTTCTCTCCACACATTAAGGTTTACCTCTGTAACCTTGGAACTAACTTGACAGGCTATACAAAGTGTAGGCCTCTGAGCTCCGCTAAGAAAAAACAATCCTGTTGATAGTTTTGGCTTTTCAGCAATCCAATGATCTAAGACAATTCCAAAATTGGATGGAAAATGCTGTCCACATCCAGAGAAAGAACTATGGAGTGTGACTACAGATCAAAGCATAGTACTTTCCCTTTTTTGTTTTCTTTTCTTTCTCATGGTTTTCCCTTTTGTTCTGATTCTTCTTTCATAACATGACTGATGTGGAAATATATTTAATATGATTGTACATGTGTAGCCTATATCAGATTGCTTGCTGTCTTGGGGAGGGAAACAGGGAGGGAGGGAGAAAAAAATTGGAACTCAAAATGTTATAGAAGTGAATGTTGAAAACTAACTGCATAAATAAACATTTTTAAAAGAAAAGAAAAAACAGTTCTGGATATAATATGACATTAATTCCTGCCTAAGAGGGAGGCCCTGGACCAGGTCAGACCATTGGAGCTTGTGCCATGCAGACATAAGAGCCAGCATTGTTTTTCCTCATCCTGGGAAAAAGAGTCTATCACAAGATTTGAGTTAGCTCTGGGGGCATCTCCCCTTCTGCCTTTGATATTTAACATATGTTTTAACTGGTCTGGAGAGAAAGGAGTGATCTGAAGCAGCTAATGCTTGAGTTCCAGGTTCAATGTGCAGAGGTGGTTGAAGCTGTGTCCATCATGTAGAGGAGACTGAGCTCTACAGGCTGCCACAGAAATGGTGGCTAAAAGAACAATCCAGCGATGATAACTATGATTGACTTAGCTCTTCCCAGCAATACAGTGATCCAACACAATTCTAAAAGGCTCATGATGGATAATGCTATCCACATGCAGAGAAAGAACTATGGCGTCTGAATACAGATCGAAGCATACTATGTTCACTTTGTGACTTTGTGTGCATGTGTGTGCGTGTGTGTGTGTGACTTTTCCCTTATGTTCTGTTTCTTCTTTCACGACATGACTAATTGGAAATATGTTTCCATGACTGCACATATATAACCTGTATCCGATTGCTTGCCACCTTGGCGAGGGGGAAAAGAAGGAGAAAATGCTGGAACTCAAAACCTTTTTTAAAAGAATGTAGAAAACAACAAAGAAAGAAAAAAGAATCAGAAGTTATCTTCATAACTGAAAAAAGTCATAATGGCAAATATTAATTATTAAAGAAATGTGTATTCTTTAGCCAAGAGAAGGCTAAGGCTAAGTAAGGCTTCCATTTTATATGAAAATATAATTAATGATTTTCAAAAAAAATGGAAGCCATTATAAAAAAGAATAATCCAGAGTTTAAACCATGGGGATGCTACCTAGGTTTAGGACCAATGACACCGGCTAGATGATTCTGTTGAGATGAAAGAGATGATGGCCCCCTTCCTCTTTTCTCTCTCCAGGACAGTGAGTTTCTGTTAAAAAGTTTTCTGTTCTTTAAAGTCATATTTACACCTGTTTTAATTACTACAAAAACCAAGTTTCCCTATGTAAAGATTAAAATTAATCTTAATTGGTCTTGAGTTTTTAATTAAGTAAAGAGATAATAAAAAGGACTAGCAGTATTTAGTTTAAATACACAAGAATTTAAATGGGTCAGGGACCTACCATTCTAGAAATCTCAAATTAATTTTATCTGAAGACATATATTTGGTGATTTTGTTAATAACCTGTGTTTTCTTAAATTGCTAAAAATATCAGAGAAAGAGAATCCATGGGGATCTCAGGGCCATTACTTTATTTTGCTTGTAGGCTAACAAACTCATTGTTGTGGCCAGGTATAACTACTTCATGGAGGGTATCTTGGGCAACAATTTCCAACCTCAGTAGGGGAGGAATGGTGACCAATCCGGCTTGACTCTAAGATGCAGGTGTGGTTTGGAAGGAATCGACCCCCTATCTAGAAAGGAAGGAAAATTCTCCTTGGCCAAACAGTCATCCTATGGGTAACAAGTGGAATCTCCTGGGTTTTTTTTCTTTTTCTCTGTTGGGAACGACATTCTCATCTTTTATTTTTTAACTTATTTCTAAAGTAGTATTTCCTGAATTATTACTGCATTCATTTAATTTTAATTTCCCCCAAAATTTTCACTTAAAATTTTTCATTTATTATTTTTTCTTTATTAGCCTGAATTTTAAGTTAAATTTAGTTCTATATATTATGGAATATTATTGGATGTTGAATTTCATTTTTAACTTTAATTCTTCATTTTATGAGATTTCTTCCTCAATTTGGTGAGGAATTTCCCCATAAAATTCACTTATTTCTTGTTATATTATTTTCTTGTATCGCATAGAAGTTATTATTTGAATTTTCTTTTGTTTTGAATGCTATTTTGTTTTGGGAGTATTTCTTATACTTTTGTGAATTGTTTGCTTTATCATTTTTCTTGTTTATGTATCATATTGCACTGTGATAAAACTATGTAATACTATATTGTATATGAATATTAATTCTTGTTACTTAATGATGTTAAAGTGCATGCTAATATAATTCTCAGTTGACATGGAATTAGAAGGGCATTGTTGTTTAATTTTTTGTTTGAGAGTTTTCTTTGCTGAAAATTTGCTGACCCTTGTTTTTGTTGATATTACTGTAAATTTGCATTTTTGGAGTTTATCAAATTGTTTGATATGTTAGGGATTTTTTTGTTAATTGGTTAAATATATTGGTGTTATGGACCCAATACTATGAATACTGTCATATTAGGAATGTTGATATTCACAAGAGTTTACTGATATTTGAAATAGAAACTAGTTTGTGACGATAGATATTATAAAAAAAATTTTTTAAGGGCAAAATATAGGAGTTGGGGGATTGTAGAAGAGCCTATGCTGGGAAAAGGACAGAAGAATCCACTAAGGATTTGCTCTCTGAATTACCAGACTCATTTAACCTTTCAAAAATACCTGACAAGATCCAGATTGAGGAAAGTACATGGGAAAATATTAAAGGATTAAAGCATCAAGGTGAGAATATTGCACAGCTGTTGAAGTCCATGCTTGGAATTACATTTCACCTACTATTTTCATCTATTGTTACATTCAGAATCAGACTCTTCTATTGTGAGTGATATTGATTCTGTATTCTCTCTAAAACATTGATGAGAGCTTTCCTTGTGCCTAAATGGAGGAATGGCTTTTAAGTCAGATGGCAGACATCTGTGAGAGGTCCAAAGCCTGATCCTTTATGGTGGAAAGAAGCACCTCACTTTTATGGAGAGAAGGCTAGATCTCCTTAGAAGCATAGGGAAGCCTCCCCTAGAGGCTAGTTGAAAGCTACATACTTTGTTATGGATAGCAAAGATAAGTCCAAGTTAGGAAAAGCTTCAGGAAAGATTCCTTAGTCCTCCTAAGGAAGAAAATAGAAACCTAAGCTGTGTGTGTAGCAAAGCACCTGCATGACAGGTGAACTCGTGACAATGACAAGGTTCATTTTTGGAGGGAAAGTCTTAAAGCTCTTGCTTCTGAACACCTATGGAGGTTGAGAAAAGAAACACTGATTTACTTAAGACTTACTTAGAATGCATATAGAAACGCAAGTTGTTCTACATCCCTGACTAATTGGCTTCAACTGTGTTAATTCAATTTGGCAAGAATATTCAGTGAAAAGGGAAGCTGTTAGCCCATTTCTTGTTATGGGTGAATAATCACTTATCTAAAGCAGTAGCAAGACATCTACAGTCTCCTGAGGCTGTAGATTTGATCAGAATGATATCAGTGGACAAAGGACTATAAGGTTGTCTTAAATTAAGGAGATATATAAAAACTGCAATAGCGCTGAAATGAGTATTGACTTATGACAAATTAATAGAACATGTGAAATCATTTAAGAGAGTGAGAACTCTGGTTTCTCTCCCAGAGTGTGGCTACTACGGTGTCTTTCTCCAGTTCTAGCCACTGGAACTCTTTGTAGTGTATCCCTCCAACTGTTAGCCTCCACTGATTAGTATCCTGGTTCCATTTAATCAATTAACATGAATTTGTTTTTACACAGGCATATTTACTTTGATGATATTGCAAGGACTGCAGTACAAATATTTCTTCCCACCACCTCAAAGGCTTACTCTCTCCTATATTACCTCAGTCTCTGGAGAGAGCATGCTCAGACTTGACATAATTTCAACATAACATTGATCCCATGGAGTTCATGTCCAAATGTGGCATCGCTGCTGGATGCTCATGTCTCACCTACTGCTGGGCAGAGTCCCAAAGGCTGCTCCTTCAGACCTCAAAACTGGAGCAGATGACTACAAAACCCAGTACAGAGACCACTCCTAGATTCCTAATTGGCTTGTTTTCCAAGTTTCTAAAGCTCACAAAGGTCATAGCCATCTCCCTCTTCTTCACATAAAATGAAAGAACAAATTCCAAGGCAAAATTCAAAGGCCACATGTTGGCCTCATATGGAGAGGACCTGAGGCCACTTCCCTCAAAGAAACTGTCTTTCTTCTCTCAACAGATGCCATCATCCAGGAAGAAATCACATAAAGAGAAGGATCAGAATGTACCCCCAGCTGTCAAAGAGGCTACTCTTTACCTCATTGTTAGCAGATCAGAATCAGTTACAACATTTCTATGTATGTTACAGCTCATTGAAGTACTTCCGTTACATGTCATGCCAGCCCTAAGCCCAAGGCCCTTCTTCTGTCCACTCTGGATTTGTGTAGTGAGACAACACAGTAAATGTCAGATCTGCTAGCTGATACCTGTTCCTGAAATGTCTATAGTTTTATGCCCCTCTATCACAAATCTAGGACCTCTGCTTTCCCTGGGGTATGGCCTTTCCTGGTACTGAAATGCTCTGCTCAGTAAGCTCCGGGGTAGACACCATCCCCAGGGTCAACAGACATCTTGATCTGTTTCCCTATGCTGACCTGAGACAGAAAACCAACTCACTGATTTTTTCTCTTTGATTTCACATTAGAACTCCATCTGGTACATTTTCTAGATTTATTTGTAGGAGATTGGGGTGGGAGAGAAAGCTCACAGCACTTCCATTTATTCCATCATCTTGGCTCTGGATCATTAGTGATTCTTAATGTGTCTTTTCCATCTGGACTCATAGGACTTCTTCAGATGGAGGTTTCTCAAAACTGAGGATGTGGACTACATTGCTGCTCTGAATGGAGGAGCACAAGTGACTTTCTAGTGATCTGTGAGAGATATTTGGGAAAAAAAATACTTTCACAACCTCTTAAAGGTTTTGGCCTTGGAAGACTGAGAACAGAAATCATTCTTGCTTGGGACATATTAAAGTGACCTTGGAACTTCCTGAAGAAGTGTCTGGTGTCAACAATGCAATGAACCTCCCAGCTCTGGTGTATCTAGAAAGACCTACTATATATCAATAGAGCATCAGCTCTAATTATAACTTTCTCATAAGATATTTACAGAACACTTTAAAAAAGCTGGTACTCAGTACTTGCAAACTGACCATCCATGCAGCCTGTACAAAAGCATATAGGAGGAGAGAATCAAGTGGTTAAAAGCATTAGCTTTTAACATGTGAAATGGATCCAGAGGAATGTAAGGGCCAGTTGGGGCAGAAGTTCATCAATGGTACATTCTCATTAAATAAATGAGTTATATGATGTGCCTGAGGAAACAGCGCAAATGTCCCACTCTTCAACTCCCAACCATTCCAGGAATGATCTATCAAAATTCGATTGTCTGTGATAGATGACCTCAGAGACCATCTCAGAAACCTGTTGGCTAATGGCAGCCTCATAGAATCCAATAGACTACATGTGTTATCTATAGTTGTGGTACTAAAAAAGAGGAAAGAAATGTATATAGTTAGACTAGCAGACTTTGAACCAGAGAACTAAAGTTCTCAAGATGCTCAAGATGCCCTGGGGTGGCTATTTAGCAGCTCAGGTTTTCTACTTTAGATTTGTATGTGGCTACTGCTAGATTCTTACAACAGAAGAAAACAGAAGAGAGACTGATTTCGTATCCATTAATGGATTTTGCCAGTTTGAGTGCAGGTTCCCCACATAACACAGGAGGAACTGCCATTTTTCAAAGACCAATAGAGAAAGTAGTTGGAGATGTAAACTATGTTGAAATGTTTTGGTATACCTTAACATCATTGTCTTTGAAAAGATTCTGAAGGAATGTGGAGAAGGACTGATGAAAAGTGTTGGGAAAGCTAAAGCAGGGATTCTTAACCTGGGATGTATAAACTTTTTTTTTTTTAATTTGATAAATGTATTTCAATCTGATTGGTTTCCTTTGTAATCCTATGTAATTTATCTTATGTATTTAAAAACATTATTCTGGGAAAGGGTCTATAGGCTTCACCAGACTGTCAAAGAGTTATGTCACAAAAAAGAGTTAAGACATTCTTGAGCTAGAGGACAATGATGAACACTTTCAATTACCTAGTGCCTGTTTTTAGAGCTTCTGTCAAGTTTGTGGGTCATATAGTATCACAATACAGTATGTATACTGGAGAAAATAGAGGCACTCCTGTACAGACAATCTTTAAGATCTTAAGACTTTCTAGGATTTGATGATTATTTTCACAAATTTGTTGGAAACTTTGCTGCTAATCCTAGGCTGCTGAATGGCTTCACTCAGGCATATATAATTGAAGAGACTCAGGAGAATACCGACAAGAAACACAAAGTTGTCTTAAAATCAGCTGAACAGTTTGAAGAGTAATGGACAGATAGATATTAACAAGCTTTCAACCACTTGGTCCACTCTACCACATATGCACCAGTGTTGGCTTATACGGGTCTGTACAAGTCTTTTATTCTACATATAGATGCCAACTAGGAGGCCGTGGGAGCGGACTTGTACCAAGAGAGTGATGACCACCAGAAATCAGCTGCGTTTGTAGACATTGGCTTGAGTGAAAGACAGTTGGACTCATTTTTCTAATTTTAAGCTGGAGTTCCTGCCTTTGAAGTGGCCACAATGAAGAAATTCAAAGACCATGTGTGTGGAGTAAAGTTGCAAGCGTGAACTGACAATAATCTATTGGCATATTCTTACCAGTGTCAAATTTTATGCTTTTTTGCTATAAATGGATGGTAAGTCTAGCCAACTATACATTCAGCTGGCCAAGAAAGAGTAATGCAGATGCAAATACTCTGTCCAGAATGTAGTGTGGCCCCACAACAATGGTGATAGCTAAAAAAAGGGTGAAAGTTATAATATGCAAAGGGCTAGATTACAGGTAGATGGCAGTAGAGGTGAAAGTTTGGAACTTTCCCTATTGCATCAAACTCCTTTGCCTCAGTTCTATGTAGATGACTGTCAAAGAGAGCAGATGGCTGATGAAAGACTGAGTGAAGTGATATAAACCAAGACGGGATGAATTGATGCTGGAAGTCTCAGGTTTCAAGTTCTTGAAGGGACTTTACAGTTGAGACAATGACAGAAATTGGAGATTTGCCAAACTCGTCTACACCAGACTCACTGGTCCTATACAGATGGGAGCAGAAAGCAGTTAATGATATCCCCTGCATATCACTCTATGGCCCTGAAAGCTCTACATGATGACTTTAGACATATGAACCAAGAAAGCTGTTAAGGAACAGATTCTCCTGGCTTAAGAGAGCTGCAAAAGTCATCAAGAAGTGTGAGATATTTTCACCATATGCAAAGAAAAGTACTACCAATTCATGCTGCGTGTTGAAAAACATAAGCACTGATAAATCTTTGGAGATTGTCATCACTGCCTTTCTATCTCTGGAAGATGATAGTAAGAACACATATCATATCTACATTAATGGTTTCATGAGGTATGCACAGACAAACTCAATCAGGAACCACAAAGACTCCTCAGTTGCTAAAATATTTTGAGACGTATAACCAGGAAATAAGAAACACAGGTAATGGGGTATAGAAATTTATCTTGCCCTACAAGAAAAGAGAGGAGATGGGGATAAGGAAAGGGTGGGGTGTGATAGAAGGGAGGGTACATTGAGGGAAGGGGTAATCAGAATGCAAGGCATTAGGGGGTGGAGGGAGGGGAGAGATGGGGAGAAAAATTGGACATGTTACAAAGTGATATAAAAGCAGTTAGTATTAAAACAATTGACTGAATTAATTACTGAGACTAAATCAGGGACATCTTTAGTTTGGGGAAAAGAATTTTAGTCTAAGTTTCCTAGAGGTAAGTAACCTCAGGTAAAATTTGGCATTGATGGAAAAGTTAAGGTTTTAATGGTAAATTTGATTTTATGATTGTTATTTAATCAGGAACTAGAACAGGTATAGAAAGGCATGTAAGCCACTTAAGACTTGCCTCAAAAGATATTCCTTAGCCAATGTGAAATTGTAGTCATATCTGAAACCTGGTTATTGGAACTTGATGTTTTAAGATTCTATGGGACTATTACCTGACTGTTCTTCTGAGTCTGACTCTAGGTATGGATAGCAAGAAAGGCAGTCTGAGCCTCCAATCCATGATGTCAGTAAGCCTGTGAGATGCTGGTATGAACTGAAAAAGGTGATCTCATGGGAAGGGTGGGAGAGCAGCTGTTCAGCCTGGACTGAGGAAGGATTCTCCTGACTCAGTTTCCTCACCAACACCTGGCAGACTTTAAGCCTGACTGAATGCAAGTTGACAATCTACTCCTGCCTGGCACTAATATGAAGTTGGGGAGATATTTTTTTCCTGCAATGTCCCCACTCTTAGTGGCAATTTCCTATAGTCAAAAGGTTTGTAAACTTAATACCAGATCTACTAAATTATAGATTATTGATAGAGGAACATTCGAGGTTAAGTCTAAAATTAAGCTATTAGACTTAGGACTTCAGACCAACAACAATAAGTTAGGGTCCTTTACTTAGTAACAGCATGGAGACAATCAGGTCAAGGGCTTATGAAGTTAGCATACGTAGTTATTATTTGTGTCTCGGTTAATGTTAAAAAAAATTTTTGTTTGTGGTCTATATTGTAAATTCTTTAAAAGAAGTATCATCTGACCAAAAGTTGGATTGTTTTATGTGATATGAACTGTGTTAAAAGTGAAGAATAAAAAAAATAAAATATTTTGGAGAAGTTTTTCTCAGCATGTGGACTTTCTACCAGGATCCATTTGGACCCAAGCAGAAATTCTAAAAGCACGGTTCCCAAGGAGATGTTTGCTTTGGCTAGCACCAAAAAATTTAGAGCAGCATCTAGAGAATCTGTAACCTGAATACTTCAACAATGGCAAAAGTGAAACCAGAACAGAAATCTCAGCAGAACCAACATATATATCTTTCCTAGTCACATGCATATAATTTCAGAGGAATAATGCTTTATCCTACCTGCAGAGGTTTGGGTGCAAGCCACACTTTTCTACTGATTTGTGCTTCATAGTCTCAGAGAATGGAGATGCTACAGATACAACCAGTTTATTTCTCAGCTGAAAGAGAAACTGAGGAAAATTTACCATCTAGCTAAAATTTCAGCCCAGAGGAATGATGAAAGAAATAAATGGCAGTACGATGCCTGAATTTTTGTCAAGCCCTCCAACAAGGTGACAGAGTTTGGGTAAGAGATCCTTGTGTTCCCAGGACCCAGAGGTTAGCAGATGAATGCAGAGTGACTCCGTACCTAGATGTGTAGAGAAAGAGCAATTTGCCTATTAACCAAATAGCCCCTGAGCCTGGAGGAGGACCTATAAAGACAACCCACAGTAATGGTTAATAGGTGACAATTAGATTTCTTAATGAAAAAGTTCAGACCAATGGACACATACTTCAATGGACTCTTGGAGAAACAGATCGACTGCCAGTCATGCCAGGCAAAGACTGCCTGACATAGACTCAGTTAGGGACAGTTCTTTCTTTTTTGGTAAATATTTTTAAAATAAAATTTTATTGATGTCTTTATTAACAACAACAAAATTTTCCCCAGTGTTCCTCCCCCTTTCTCTTCCCAGAGCCCTACTCCATATAATATTTGTTGGGGTTTGGGGTTTTTTTTTTTTTTATATTTCTTAGAGGTTTATTTGGACATGTCTCTCGCTTAGACTATTGCAATAGATTCCTACTTATTTAATATTTTTAAAAAATTTAAATTTTTTTAAAAAAGGAAAAAGAAAAATCAGCAAAACTGATCACCACATTACAAAATCCTGAAGATACGTGCAACATACCAGTCTTTGGAACCTCTCCTCTCTACAAAGGGGTGGACATGAGGGTTATCTTCTTGCATTTCTTCTTTGGAGTCATGATTCTTCTTTATAATTTTGCAGCATTCACTTTTAATTATTTTCATGTGGTTTTTCTTTCCATTTACATTGTTGTTATTGTCTGGATTGTCTTCTTGGTTCTGTTTACTTTTCTCTACCTCAGTTCACACAGATCTGTCCATGCTTCTCTATTTTCATCATTTCACTGTTTTCATCATTCAACATGATATTCATGATTTCTTACAGTACAGAAATATCTCATTACATCCATGTACCGCAATTTGAATCGATGTGCACCTACTATGAGAAATAGACATTTCAAATGAAGAAGATTGTATATTATACCAACAATCAGCTCAAATTGTGGAAGAGGACTGAACCCAGAGACATCTTTTCTGCCTAATTCTTTAACCATATATACTTGTAGGGTATACATACGTACCACTGTACGTAGCAACACTGCAAGCCTTCTGGGGAAATCTACAAATTTAGGTTTACATAGGCAAGATGATAGTTCTGATGAGAATTATGATCAGCTCCTACCATTGCCAGCACAGGTAGAGAAGAGGATAGATTTATAGGTTTCAGGGGAACTGATATCAACAACCAGTGACCAGACTACTTTATGACGTCCTGGGTAAAACTGATGAGTTGGTTGCACACATAGCCAGATGACCACGCTTACGTTTACTCATGTAGGGTGTGCCTTGAATATTTTTACACACATTCATTGATACAGTTAATTACTGGCCATTTGAGCATGCTTCTGTTTTATTATTATTTTCTTGCTTATTTGCTTTCGTGCTATTATTATGCTTGCCCTATAACTACTTTCATCTGTTACCTACACTTAGTTTTGTTGTTAGCTATATGCACATAAGTTTTTGTTTGGTGTATTTTGTTATTTAGTGGACCAACTGAGGCTATCATGGCTTTAATTTTGATGTTACGCATATTTGTTTGTGTTCTATGGATGTTCATGTACTCCTGTGACATGTACATGTTCTGCATGTAATCTAGACCCGTAGTCACTGAAACAGTCTGTCAAGTGACATTTTGTATTGTACTATATCTACTGAATATATTGAGGATGTCTATTTGCTGTGAATGGCACCCCAAGGTAATTACCTGGGATACTGGCTTACTCATATTTATTCTGTTAAGTGCTGATATGTATTTTGATATTATACTGTAGGATTCTAGGTGCTTTTGCAAGCCACTGTAAAATGTACAAATAACTATAACAAGGCCTGATATTTACATGGCATTTGAAAGCTTTAAAAGCATTTTCAGATATGTTCCCCTGCTGATCCTTTGTTACAACCTTGTCAGGTAAACAGGAACTTTTGTCCTAATTTTTTTTTTACAGATGAAGAAACTGAGTCTTTCAGGGAGCTCAAATAATTAGCTAGTCCTAGAACTAAGGTTTTCTTTTTTCTTTCTTTTCTTTTTACATTTAATTTATTTTGTTCTCAATTGCATGTAAATAAACATTTTTTTAACATTCTTTGAGAAGGCAGTTTGATGTAGATCATGCATGTGCAGTCAGGCAAAAACATTTCTCTATAAACCATGATGTAAAAGAAAACAAGGGCCCAAAACAGGCAAATAAACAAAACAACCCCAAAACCCAACCCCCAAAATAATGAAGAAAGTAAAAAAAAAAAATGTATTCTTCAATCTGCATTCAGACTCCATCAGTTCTTTCTCTTTACGTTTTTCACCGTAAGTCCTTTGGAATTGTCTTGGATGCTTGTATTGTTGAGAAGAGCTGTCATTATGGTTGGTCATCACATAATACTGCTGTTACTGTGTACAAGAACTAAGGTTTCCTGACTGCTCATCCAGTAGTCCTTTCACTCTGTCATTTTACGACCCCACCTACAAGATAATATGCAATAAGCGTTACATTGTATTGCAGAGTTTAAGTACAGAAGAAATTAATTTCAGTTTGAGTGATCAGGGAAGGTTTCATTAGGAGGGAAGGTTATTACCAGCTTGGTAACATTATCAAGTTCACTTCAAATGAAGCCAAGAAATGTGGGTTCAAGTTCTAGGCTTGCCACTATCAAGCTGTGTGACTTTGACCACAACTGACCAAAACTGAGTTTTAATTTTCTCATCTACAAAATGAAAGGGCTAGAGACTAGAACCTGGGATTCTTACCTTTTTTATAAATCGTGGACTCCCATGGCAGTCTGGTGAAGCCCATGGATCCCTTCTCATAATATTTTTAAATGCATAAAATAAAATACACAGGATTACAAAGGAAACCAGTATAGTTTTAAAATATTACTATTAATATATTGTTATAAATAATACATAAAATTAAATTAATTTAAATTAAAGTGAACACATTAAAACATTAATATATTAAAATGTTTTTTTAAAAACAAGTTCATGGTCCCCAGGTTAAGAATTCCTAGACTAGACAATCTTTAATGGCCTCTCAAGCAGAAAGATTCTTTATGAGTCTCTGAATGTTACAGAAACTTTTTTTTATAAGTCAAGCTTAGTTGTCCACTAAATAATGAGGATTCTTGCAACCTACTTCTGAGAAGTACCTGCGCATTTCAGGAACTGCAAATTGTTCAAACCCAGTACATTAATAATACCTTCTTGGGTACTGGGTTAAAAAAAAAAAGGATAAGTCCTAGGGATTTAATTATTCGTTATAATAATGTAAAAAGTGTTTCACAATAGAACACAGAAATTTCCTCAAGACTCTGTCGGTGAAGAATGAAACAATTTCTAGGAAGTGAGCACAAAATTAAACAGCAAATTCAATACTCAGAAAACCTCTGCTACTACATTTGCGATCTTGGACAAGTCACTTTACAGCTCTGGACCTCAGTTTCCTCATCTGTAAAATGAAGCATTTGGATTAAATGATCTCTAAGGTTCCTTCCAGTTCTCAATCCTATGAAAAAGTGTCACAGAAATTTTCAGTTTCCAAAACTGTGGGAACTTGAAATACAGACATTTTCATCAAAACTTACATCCAAACATCACACAACATCAACTTATAACCCAATAATTATTTATAAGCTATAAAACAGGAAGGGTGTAGCCTTGTAAGCCATGAAAAGAAATGACATTTTAAGAAAAGTTAATTTTGTTTTCTCAGGTCTCTGAAGCTTAAAAAATAGATGTATCTTCACCCCTGTCCTATGATTCCTTAGCCTTCAGGAGCTATGTGATTTGAAATTGTCCTTACCATAATAAAGTTTTTCCTTTAAATTTTACATTGTACAATTTTCTTCTCAGCACTTTCTTGGGTCATTCTCTTCACTATAGTGTAGAGGCATTGACAAACAGCAGAAAATAACCCTTGCAAATTCAAATAGTATAAAATGGAAAAGCCATTTATCATGAATACTCCAATATATCTGTGTTCTGCTAATGTGGAAATTCCTTGCAATTATATACTTCATAGGTCATCCTTATCTGCCCACCCTGAATGATATTTATCCATGCCATTTCATAAATTCACTACTAGTGAATTTATCCATCCCATAAATTCACCATAGGTGGGGGGAGGGTCAACCAATGTTCTTGGACTCTCTTAACATCACAAGAGTACCAAATGAAGCATGCATTGGTTATCCATTGCTTTTAATATGTGACTGGTTTATCTTCTATTTTGATCACACATTTCTTTGATAAAATCCTTTACATCATTTCTCCTGCCTAATTCTTCTTTTACAAGGTAGCATTGCCAGCTCATGCTTGCCATGATCTTCTCTGTTGCTCATTGGATCATACTCAACTTCAAATCGTTGGACACTGGTATGTTCCATGTCTCATTGCCATACAATATCACCAAAAGAACATTGGTGTCAAAAAGATGGGCCTTTGTTTCAGGGAGCTCAGGGTCATTAAAAGAACTTTCCAATTTCTCAAGCAAAATTCAGCCTCTTTTCCTTTTTCTGCTTAATTATGGCCAACTGCGGTATCTTTTAAAGATATATATGTGTATGTATAAAAACATACGTGTGTATGCTGACAGTCAACACCAAGAAAACAGAGGTCCACCACCAGCCAGAAGCACACCATCCATATGTGGAACTACTGGTCACAGTAAATGAAGAAATTTTGAATGCTGTAGATAAGTTCACTCACCTTGGCAGTACACTCTCCAGGGCTGCCTACATAGATAATGAAGTTGGTGCATGGATTGCCAGACCTAGCTCTGTGTTTGGGAGGTTTCAAAAGAAAGTGTAGGAGAGAAAAGGTATTATTAGGTTGTCTACCAAACTGAAGGTCTACAGAGCTGTTGTGCTGAGTACATTGGTGTATGCCTATGAAACCTGGACAGTCTATTAGCACCACGCCAGAAAACTAAACTGCTCCCACTTAAATTTTTTCAGGAAGATCCTTAAGATTACCTGGTAAAACAAGATATTAGACACTGAGGTCTTCTCTAAAGCTGAAGTGCCAAGCATTTAAACTCTGTTACAGAGAGAGTGCAACTCCGATGAGTGGCCATGTTGCCCAAATGACAAATGCAGGCTCACCCAAAATATTACTTTACAGAGAACTCACGCAAGGTAAGCACTCACATAGTGGTCAGAAGAAACAGTATGAGGACACTCTCAAGGTATCAAGGAGCTTACAGCTTGATGGGAAGAGATAATACACAAAAGGAAGCAAGAAAGTCTGGGGGAGGGGAGAGACCAGAGGGGACTGGTTTCGGAGTTGAAACCAGGCAGAGCAGCAGATGCAGTGTAGAATTGAGCCAAAGTCCAGTTTCTGCCTTCCATAAAGGAAGGCACTGGGAGGAATTTGGTACTCCACCCTGTAACCCGCCAATCAGAGGGGAAAGGAGGCTGAGGAAGGTAGTGTCATTCAAGGCTTGGGTAAACAGCATGGAGATGAGATTAGAAGGGATGAAGTTAACCTGGGAGGGGCATCTTGCTTATGAAACCAAGCAGAGCAGCCAGTTGGTCACAGAGAAGGGAAGGCAAGATGAGAGTGGATGACCAAAAATGCAGAGTGCCCTAATCCAATCAGCAGCATCAAGTAGCTTTTCACAAACTGAATTATTCCTATTTCACCATTGATTGGGTGTGACAGGTGCCTGTTTCTAAGTGTGCTCCATTATTTTGTTATAAACTGAATTTGACAGCAAGTTTTACTACTAAACTTTGTTTAGTAGTATGTTTAACTGTTTAACCCAAGCATATTTATTCCCTTGCAGTCCAATGGTTCCTGGTATGAGGGCATGGGGAGGGCATTCTTTTTTTCTCAATTACATGTAAAAACAATTTTCAACACTGGTGTTTTTTTTTTAATTTTGTGTTCCAAATGTTCTCCTTTCCCTTCTCCCTCCTTGAAAAGACAAGGGATTTGATACAGACATTCAGTCATGCAAAACATTTCTTTATTAACCAAATTCATTAAATATTTACTGAGTTTCTGCTGAAGACCCAGCACTGTTGTAGGAGAATGAAAAGAAGTATGAAGTTCTTGTCTACAGGGAGCTTATAATCTGATTGAGGAGATGGGATATACACAGGAAACATGAATAACAAAGTCTCTGTCTAAGTGCCAAATAGCCTCTTACTAACATTGAGTACTCTAGTTGCTGGCTGACATATTGGGGATATTTGGTGTAGCACATTTGACTTAGCCAATCACACAAAAATTATGAAGTGAATACAGTTTATCTTTAGGACCTTCAAGTATATCTTAAAGCTTTGATGGGAAAATCTCAGGCATCAACCAGTGTGAGGGGAGAATTTTGGGAAGCATCAGAATCTTCCTATTGGCCATGAAATTGTACCATGTAGACTTTGGGATACTCGGCCCTGACTTTATGAAGAAAGGAGAAATGAAGATAGTGAAATAGTAGGAGATACAATCCATCTCCATTCTTTCCTCCCAACTTCTCCAAACTGATCTAGAAAATGTATCCAACTAAGTCTTCATTAGGAAATCTGAGAAAAAAAATCATATTAAGTTATTTTTCCAGCCCAGTTCAGCATAGAGAGACAGAAGGAGAGAATTGCAGACCCTGGGAACTGAGTTGAGCCAAAAGGAACCATGAGGAGCATTACAGTATGTGGAGAGACCATGCACCAAAACAAAAGATTCCAAATTTTCCCGGATAAACTTTTTATGTAGAAATGATACATATGTCCCCCTCAGAACTCTATCAAAGGTCATAGAGGGGGTTTAATTAAACAAAGGTTCAGGGAGCAGTTCTGTTGTGTCTTAAAAGAAAAATGGAAAGGGAGAAGAAAAGGACTACATTGGGTAGATGGGAAAGGAGAGAAAAAGGATGGGGAAAATTATCCCAGGGTATTCCAGTTTAAATCTATAAAAACAAGGCAAAAGGGGCAAGGGGAGTGGGTAACACTTGAACTTTACTCTCATCTGAACTGATGAAGGAAGGAAAAATATAAACATACACAGAGGCACAAAAATTCGCAGGGAAACTGGAGTGACAGAGGAACAGAGAAAGAGAGAAATAAGAGGGAAGGTAGATTAAGGGAGTGATTAGTCCTAAGCAAAATAAATTGTAGGTATGAACAAAAATATGGCAGCTCTTTTTGTGATGGCAAAGAATTGGAAACTGAGGGTGGGAGGGAGTTTCCCATCAACCTGGGAATGGCAGAACAAGTTATGGTCTATAAATGTGATGTTTTATACTAGTGTGCTATAAGAAATGAAGGAGAAGGCTTACATGAACTGATGAAGAATGAAGGGAGCAGGACTAGGAGAATGAGTTATATAATGATGGTAGTATTGCAAAAAATGAATAACTTTCAAAGACTGATCAGAGAAATGACCAGCCACAATTTCACAGGGCTCCTAATGCTGCCCACTTCCTGATAAAGAGGTGAAGCATTTAGAATATAGATAGATATGTAGATATGTGTGTGTGTGTATACACATATATTTAATATATATTAACATAGCAAATGCAGCGATTTATTTGCTTGATTATTCATATTTGTAACAGAGATTTTGTTTTGTGTTTTCTTTTGCATTTAGGAATAGGAGGGGAGACAGGGAGGAGAGAAGGCAGATTTTTGGTGATTAAAAAAAATTTAATTGAAAACAAAAAGATAGAAGTGCCTTGAAAATGGAGCCAGATATGAAATAAACAAAGAAAACTAAAGTCAATTCCATCTGTGTGAACAGCCTAAGCAGAAGCCCCAAGACAGGAATGATCATCTTGTGTGTGATAGGAAGGAGGCTAATTCTTTCCCTAGGGTACACTCTCTACAACACCAGCAGGAAAGACTCAGGGCAATCAATTCCAGCATGTGTTCGTTAGCAATAGCTTGCAGCTGGCTGATGAATCCAGCTCTTCCTTGAAAGCAATATGCCTGAATTCTAGCCAGGTCCAACTGCCACCATTTCTCCTTGAAAAGACTACCAACTGACAGCCTCTCTGAGAGCCTTCCTCCTTAGAGACCCATCGGTCAGAGAGATGGCAAAGGGATGTCCTCCAAGGACTAGCATCATAGAAGCACTTTTGGTGGTTCATGTGGGAACACACACCACAGGCAGGAGGAATTTGGAAAGAATCTTTAGGGATTAGGGACAACCTGGACAGAAAGCAGAAGGAATTAGGAAGCAGGTGGTGTTTTCGTCACCGCTGCCAAATGATGGTAGGGAAGTTAGAAATGAAGTGAATAAAGGATAAAAAGAGTGGTGCTGCAGAATGGGATTTGGCTTTCTGGACAATATCTTAAAATAAAAGAATTAAGAGATGGGCTCCAAGCCAGGGATGGAGTTCATGTAATATGATCTGGGGAGGAATGATTTGCCTGGAGACTGGCTGATCTAACTACAAAGACTTAAAACTGAATAAGAAAGGAGAAGAAGAAAAACCCCAGATAGAGCTGTTTGACAAGATAAGCTGCCAAGCAGCAGGTTAATAATAATAATAAATCATAATAACAAGAGAAGGTCTCAATTCCTTGGAGACAATGACCAGGAAAAGAGGCAGAATCTAGACACATTGGCCTGGGTGTTTACACAACAGTGCACAGAGCATAGGTAAACAAATCCAGTTCTAGATCTCAAGGAACAGAGAAATAACCACAGACAGCTCAAAGCTAACTCTCCTGGGGAATATTGATTAGCATACAAACCATCGCTGGTGAACACACAAAGGATACAAGTAATGCCTGTGCCAGTCAGGTCTGCTAGGCACCCAAATCTCAGACATCTGTCTTGATCCCTGAGAGACAAAACACCACCTTTGGTAAACACAGGCAATCCTAGATCTGTCCAGAATATAGACTAGGCCCAATCAGCATCTAAGATTGCATTTACTGTTTAATACTCTGGAGAATAGGGGCAGCTGGAAACCTTTTCAAATGCACTGATATGCCCCAGGCAACTCCCAAATAAACTACTTACAAATAAGGAAGCAAAGGAAGCAGACGGGTAGGTAGAGTTCCTTTGAAGTCAAGTGGGTAGGGGCTGATTCCTGCACTTATGGATCTGGCCATATTCTCTGTCTGTCTCCCATGCCTGGAATGCTCTGCTGCCTTGTCTCTTCGCCTCCTGGTTTTCTTGGCTTCCTTCCAGTCCCAACCCAAATCCTCCCTTCCACAGAAAGCCTTTCCCAATCACTCTTAACTTTAACTTTAGTGCCTTCCCTCTGTCAATTATTTCCATGTATATAGTTTGTACACATTTGTTTGCTTTTGTCCTCCTATCAGCTCCTTGGGGGCAAGAACTGTCTTTTGTCTTCCTTTGTACTCCTAGAGCTCAACACAGTAGCTGGAATATAGCAGACATTTAAGAAATGCTTACTGACCAACTGAATGAGGTGAAGGAGAGATAATCTAAGAATTATTGGGGCTACCAGAAAATCATGACCAAAAGAAAGGCTTGGATATTGTATTTCAAAAAATCACAAGTCAAAATGGCCTCATATCTCTTTGAGCCAAAGGGCAAGTGAAAAATAGAGAATCCACCCATCATTTCCTGAAAGAAACCCTTAAAGGAAAATGCCTAGAAGTTATAGGCCAAATCCAGAGCTTCCTTTTAAAAAAAAATAATAAGCAACCAAAAAGATAGAATTCAAGTACCAAGGAATCACTATCAGGATCACATATGACTTGGTAGCTACTATTATAAAAGAGAGGGGAACTTGAAATGTGATATTCCAGAAGGCAAAAGATAAAGACATCCAATCAAGAATAACCCATTTGGCAAAACTGAAGATGATCATATGTGAGGCAAAAATGGAACTTTAATGAAAAAGGATTTCTCAACATTTTTGATAAAAGACCAAAACTGTCTGGACACTTTGAAATGGAACTTTAAGATCTCATGGGAAGCTGAGCAGAGTGGAGCTGGCCACACGGCACTGGGAGGAACGGGACCTGAATAGACTTCCAGAAAGAGTTCATAGCAGGGAAGGTGTCAGAGAAGTCAACTCACAAGCAACAAAGAAAGGTCCAAAGGCCTGTAGGGGAGGGCTTTCCCAGCTGAGCCAGAGGGAATGAGTTTCTCCAGCAACAGCCCCAGGCAATGGCAGAGGCCAAGGCAGCAGACTGTAGACAGCTACTGCCGGGAAGCAACCTGGGTACATTGTTCAGGAAGCTCAGCTTAAAGCCTCTGGCGGTAGGGAGCAGCTGATCTAAACCCTAGCCCTGAGTGATGGCCCTACCCCCACCCAAATCCCAGGGGAACCGAGCAGCTGAGTCTAATCTCTTGACAAAGGATTCAGAAGTCAAGTAACTGGCTGGGAAAATGCCCAAAAAAGGGAAAAAATATAAGACCACAGAAGGTTACTTTCTTGGTGAACAGGTCTCTCCTCCCATCCTTTCAGATGAAGAAGAACAAGGCTCACTGTCAGAGGAAGTTAAGACCCCCTGCCTCCAGGGTCTCCAAAGTGAACTTAAACTGGACTCAGGCAATAGAAGAGCTTGAAAAGCAAGTTAGCAGCTTGCTAAAGGAGAACCAAAAAAATGATGAGGAAAATAACACCTTTAAAAAGAGGTTAACTCAATTGAAAAAAGAGGGGCAAAAAGCCAATGAGGAGAAGGAGGTTTTAAAAAGCAGAATTAGCCAAATGGTGGAGAAGGTTCAAAAGCTCACTGAACAAAATAGTTCTCTGAAAGAGAGAATTGAGTTCAGGGAAATGAATGACTATGAGATAAACCAAGCAGTTAGAAAACAAAACCAAAAGTTTGAAAAAATAGAAGATAATGTGAAACATCTCATTGGAAAAACAACTGACCTGGAAAACAGATCCAGGAGAGACAATTTAAAAATTATGGGACTACCTAAAAACCATGATCAAAAAAAAGAGCCTAGACATTATCTTTCATGAAATTATCAAGGAAAATTGTCCTGATATTCTAGAACCAGAGGGCAAAATAAATACTGAAAGAATCCACCAAACACCTTCTGAAAGAGACCTGAAAAGAGAAACTCCTAGGAATATTGTGGCCAAATTTCAGAGTTCCAAGGCCAAGGAGAAAATACTGTAAGCAGCTAGAAAGAAACAATTCAAGTATTGTGGAAATACAATCAGGATAACACAGGATCTGGCAGCTTCAACATTAAGGGATCAAAGGGCTTAGAATAGGATATTCCAGAAGTCAAAGGAACTGGGATTAAAGCAAGAATCAGCTACCCAGCAAAACTGAGTATAATACTTAAAGGGAATAAATGGTCATTCAATGATATAGAGGACTTTCAAGCATTCATGTTGAAAAGACCAGAACTGTATAGAAAATTTGACTTTCAAACATAAGAATCAAGAGAAGCTTGGGTAGGTGGAGGGATTGTACACACACACACACACACACACACACACACACACACACACATAGACAGAGAGTACAAGCTGTGTTGAATCAGAAGAGATGATATCCACAAAGAAAAAGATATAAAATAAAAACTAAGGGGTGAGAGAGGAAAATACTGGGAGGAGAAAAGGAGAAATGGAATGGGGCAGGCTATAACTCATAAAAGAAACTAAGAAAAATCTTGTTCAAGGGAGGAGAAAAGGGAGAAGGGGAGGGGGGAAAGTGAAGCTACTCTCTCCATATTATACTACAGGAAAGTAGGGGAGGAGGCGACAAGTGGGGTGAAGGGAATGATAGAAGGGAGGGCAAATGGGAGAAGGGAATACCTAGAAATAAACACTTTTGGGAAGGGACAAGGTCAAATGAGGGAATAAAAAAATAAGGGGGGATAGAGTAGGATAGAGGGCAATATAGTTAGTATTACACAACATGATTATTATAGAAGTCTTTTGTAAAATGACACATATATAGCCTGCATTGAATTGCTTGCCTTCTCAGTGGGGATGGGTAGGGAGGGAGGGAGGGAGGGGAAGAAGGTGCAATTCAAACTATTAGAAGCAAATGTTGAGAATTATTATTGCATATAACCGGGAAATAAGAAACACAAGTAATGGGGTATAGAAATTTACCTTGCCCTACAAGAAAAGAGAGGAGATGGGGATAAGGGAAGGGTGGGGTGTGATAGAAGGGAGGGGACATTGAAGGAAGGGGTAATCAGAATGCAAAGTATTAGGGGATGGAGGGAGGGAGAGATGGAGAGAAAAATTGGACATGTTACAAAGTGATGTAAAAGCAATTAGTATTAAAACAATTGACTGAATTAATTACTGAGGCTAAATCAGAGACATCTTTAGTTTGGGGTAATGAATTTTAGTCTAAGTCTCCTAGAGTCAGGTAACCTTGGGTAAAATTTGGCATTGATGGAAAAGTTCAGATTTTAATGGTAAATTTGATTTTATGATTGTCATTTAATCAGGAACTAGAACAGGTATAGAAAGGCATGTAAGCCACTTAAGACTTGCCTCAAAAGATATTCCTTAGCCAATGTGAAATTGTAGTCATATCTGAAACCTGGTTATTGCTATTTTAAGGTGCTATGGGACTATTAAGTGAATGTTCTTCTAAGTCTAACTCCAGGTATGAAAATCAAGAAAGGTGGTCTGAGCCTCCAATCCATGATGTCAGTAAGCCTGTGAGATGCTGGTATGAACTGAAAAAGGTGATCTCATGGGAAGGGTGGGAGAGCAGCTGTTCAGCCTGGGCTGAGGTAGGATTCTCCTGACTCAGTTTCCCCACTGACACCTGGCAGACTTTAAGCCTGACTGAATGCAAGTTGACAATCCACTCCTGCCTGGAACTGACATGAAGTTGGGGAGATATTGTTTCCCTGCAATGTCCCTAGTCTTAGTGGCAATTTCCTATAGTCAAAAGGTTTGTAAGCTTAATACCAGATCTATTAAATTATAGATTATTGGTAGGGGAACATCCGAGGTTAAGTCTAAAATTAAGCTATTAGGCTTAGGACTTTAGACCAACAACAATAAGTTAGGGTCCTTTACTTAGTAATAGTGTGGAGACAATCAGGTCAAGGGCTTGTGAAGTTAGCACACATAGTTGTTGTTTGTGTCTCAGTTGGTTAATGTTAAAAAAAAAAACCCGTTTGTGGTTTATATTGTAAATGCTTTAAAGGAAATATCACCTGACCCAAAGCTGGAATTTTGTTATGTGATTTGAACTGTGTTAAAAATGAAAAAAAATAAAAATAAAAAAATAAAAATAAAAAAATTTTATTGCTGCTCTATCTTCCAAGTAAATATCCCTTTGTAAAAGCTAGTTGATATTAAGTTGTGATATGGGCCAGGAACCATAGTTAATGATAGAAAATAGTGAGGAAGACATAACTAGTTTGGGCCTTAATCCAATAGCATTGGAGAAAAGACACTTCAAACCCCTCAGGGGTACTCCTAGAATCTCAAGGGGGTAGTTGTAGCTGCTTTTGGTGAAGAGTGAGGTCAGAGAGATCACTTAATACATAATTATATCCATCCATGTTGTCTGCCTTGACAGAATGTACCTTGATAGCTTCTTGAGATCAGGCACTGTTTGATATCTTATCTCTGTATCTCCAAGTGTCTACCATAGTACCTAACACAGATTAGGGGATTTAATAAGTGGTTATTGATTGATTTGTTTAAAAAAAAAGAAATGGAACTTTAAGAATCAAGAGAAACAGAGAGGTTCTCACATTTGAACTATTGGAAAGTACAATACAAGGATGATTTGTTCACAGGCTAATGTGCAAAGAAGAAACAGACATCTTTGATAATCTTAATGCTACGTCATGAAGCATTTATTAAGTATTTGTTACATTCTAGGCACTGTGCCAAGCACTGCAAATGCAAAACTCCTCTCCTCAAGGAGTTTACTTTCCAAAGGGGAAGATCACACTTAAAAGGAATCTGAAATGCAGTGGGAGAGGGAGATGAAACTACTTCATGTAAAGGCATGATAGAAAAAGACCAAAAAGTCAACAGTGCAAGCTAGAAAGAAATGAATTTATGATTGGCGTGGGCATCTTTCCTAAAATGGAGGTTCTGAGAGTAACCAGACAGAGAGGGGTGATGGGATTCAGGGTACTTACAATGTGAGAAGTAGTCAAGGCATGACATGAGCTTTCAGGGTGAAGGAATTTCTGTGGTATGGAAGGGAAAGTCCAGAGACTCAAGAGTGCAGCCTGGAGAGGAATATCTTCAAGGGCTGTGGAGAAAGTTAAATAAAATAATCAGAGGGACTGGGAATACTTTGCTGGTTTTAGAAGAAGGTGGAAATGGGAAAGATAGGGGACTAAGCTGGGAAGAAAAGGAGAAGGAAGAGGAGAGAACTAACAATTTCACATAACAGGAGTTTATTCAAAGAGGAGTATTCAAATATAGAACACAGAACTCACTCAACATGGAAATAAGTATAAATAGGGAGAGGAGCTTTGAGAGGGAGGACTAGACACAGGAAAAGTCACAAGAAACCCAGGTTTCAATGTCAGAAGAAGGACTGTGAAGGTGGTATTAAAAGGAAAGGAAGAAAAAGGAAAAACCTGTGATTGGAAAAGAGATACAGGGAAGAGTAGTGGAGCAGAATTGTTTGGCTTCATTTAATACATGAAAAGTACTAGGCATACTACTCTTTTACTATATTCTTTTTCTTTGTAAATGGAGGTGGGGTCAACAAGAGGAAAAAGTATCAGAGGATAAAATAAAGGGAAATAAAGAAGCAATAATCTTAACCATAAACATGAAGGCGATGAACTCACCCATAAAATTGAAGAAGCTAGCAGAAGGGATTAGAAGGCAGAACCCAACAACATGTTGTTTACAAGGAACACACTGGAAACCTAAAGATTTACATGAACTTAAAATGAGAGGCTAATGTAGAATCTATTATGCTTCAGATGAATTAGACAAAAAAAAAAAACCAGAATAATCATAATAAACCAGAATAGATAGCAATAGAAACCACTATAACTCAATACCAATATTTGTTTGTATGTACATATGCACACATATATAAGGTATATGTATACGCACACATAAATATATATGCACTGAATTGCATACTTTCTAAAGGGAAAGTTAATTTGAGGGAGAAAGACAGTAAAATCATAATATTAGGGGATCTCAGTGTGCAACTAGACAAATCAAACAAAAAGAGAAATGATAAAGAAATTAAAGACGTGAATAGGACATAGGAATTTTGGAGATTTTAGAAATTTTAGATCTCTGACAGTTCCTGAATGAGAACAGAAAGGAATTTACATACTTCTTAGCTTACATACTTCAATAAACAAAAATTGATCATGTACTGGGACAAAAAACTTCACCCAAATGCAAAAAAAGAAGAAATACTAAATGTGTCCTTTACTATTGGTCATAATGCAATAATAACAAAATTATTTCTGATGAAGGGTGATTGAAGATAGAATTAAGACAATTGGAAATAATCTAATTCCAAACAATTGATAAGGCAAAAAACAAATAATAAGAAAATATTTTAAAATCTCATTAAAGAAAATAATTATAACAATGAGAACTTATGGCACTCTTCTAAAGTAGACCTTAGAGGAAAATTCAAATCTCCAAATGAAATAACAAATAAATAAATGGAAGATGCAACTAAAAAAAAATTAGAAAACCATAAGTCAAAATCCCTCAACTAAATGTCCAAAGTAGAAATTCTAAAAGTCAAAGAGATGAAAAAATTTGAACATAAAAAACACTGAATTGATGAACAAAACTAGGAAATTTTTCAAAAAAAATTAATAGCCCATCTGAATTTTAAAGCCAAATTATTCCTATTCAAATTTAAAAGACCTCACAATTGAAGAGGAAATAAAAGAAACAAAAATTATTTTATCCAAATATATAACAACAGAACTGATAATCTAAAGGAAATAGATGAATACTTTCAAAAATATAATATATCCAGATTATTTATTTTTATAATATATCCAGATTATTTCAATAATCTACTTACAAAAACACAATATATCCAGATTAAATGAAAAAAGAGATTATTTTAATAACCCAATATCAGGAAATTAAATTGAATTACCCATGTATGAACTTCAAAAAACAAACAAAACTCAGAACTAGATAGATTCGTGAGTATTCAATATTGAACATTTAAATAACTATTCATTCTAATATTTTATAAACTGTTTGCAAAAGTGGGGAAAGACCCTTCCAAATTCTTTCTATGATACAAAAAATGGTTTTGCTACCTAAATCAGAGAAAAACAAACCAGAAAGAAAGCTATAGACAAATATCTCTAATGGAAAGTGTTGCAAAAATTTTAAATAAAATAGCCTACAACAGATACAATGTGGTTAGATTTAATCATGAATGCTGAATTGGTTTGATATAAGTTTAACTATAAACATAATAGACCACATTAATCATAAAAATGGTAAAAAGTCAAAATTATATCAATAGATGCTGAAAAGGCTTTTGACAAAATCTAACACTCCCCTACTGTTAAAAAAACACTAAGAACCATAGCTGTAAAGGGACATTTCTTTAATGTGGTACATATTATCTAGCTAATATCAAGAGCAAACGTTATATGGAATGGAGAAAGTTCCAATAAGAAAAGGGGTAAAGCAAGGTCACCTATTATCATCACTACTATTTAACATAGTGATGGACATGTTAGCTACAGTAATATGTGATAGGCAATGTAATAAACATAGGGAAAAAAGAAGTAAAATGATCACTTTTTTCAGGTGATGTGGTCTACCTAGAAAACCCTAATGTTATCTAAAACTTAATTGAATAAGAAATTTAGCAAAGTCACAGGATAGGAAATAAGTCCACAGAAATAATTAACATTCCTATATATGGTCAACAAAACACAGCAGGTGCTTCAATACAGGGACAATATTTTTGCTTTTCCTCATAATCCTAATGCTGAAAACAGTGCCTACCTGGTACATAGTAAATGCTTAACAAATGCCTGTTGAATGACGGTTTGATTAATATTCCAAAATGTCTTGCTAGGTTAGGAGCTGGGTAAAATGGCAGAGTGCTCTGATAGTGCTAAATCTATTGTTAATGAGTTCCAAATCTAAACTGCCATTTCATGAGGAGCCCCAGCCATGCTCCCTTCACTATTGGCTCTATTATCTCTATTACCTCCCCAGTACCCTTTATATGATGCTTTCCTCCACTAGAGTGTAAGTTCTCTGAAGGTAGGGACTATCTTTTTTGCTTATCTTTGTATCCCCAGAACTTAGCACAATGCATAGTAGGCATGGGTGGTTGTCCTTTGTTCTCAAAGAGGACCAAAATGACATCACTATGATAAAGTCAAGTTTCAATGTGTCTGACTGTGGTTGATCAGACCAATACGAGCTTGGAATGCTCTACCACAAGTCGGGCACAAATAGTGCATGTGAACATTTGGGGTGGCTATTCTAAATTTGCTCATCCTACAATTCCTTTGAATTGTTTCAATTCTGCTTTGCTCACAGAGCACAGCACCTTTTCTGATGTTGGCACGCCATGCTGAATAGTCCTGTGCCAGTGTCTCCCATGTTACACAATCAATTCCAAAGTTCTTGAGAGACACCTTGAGAGTGTCCTTGTTTTTCTTCTTCTGACCACCATGGGATCGCCTGCCTTGTGTGAGTTCTCCATAAAATAGTCTTTTGGGTAAGCATATGTTTTGCATTCAAACAACGTGGCCAGCCCATCGGAGTTGCGCTCTCTGAAGCATAGTTTAAATGCTTGGCAGTTTAGTTCGAGCACAGACCTCAGTGTCTGGTAACATCCTGCCAGGTATTAAGCATATAATAAATGCTCTTATCTGTGATTAAAAAGTTATGAAAATGCAAGGAGTTATCAATAGCATCATAGTCTATGTTTCTTAGAAATGATTAAAAAAGGAGGCGGAGCCAAGATGGCGGAGTGAAAGCAACGAATCACCTAAGCTCCTGGAAAAACTCCTTTGGATATCTCTGGGGGGAGAGTCTGACCAGACTTTGGAGGGGTAGAATCCAGTGGGAGACGGACTTTGACAGATTCGGAGCCCAGGCTGGACTGGAAGGTCCACGGGAGGGATCTGTTCCGCGGGGGTAAGACCCCGGCTCACAGCGCCGCGCGGTCGGCGCGGCAGGGCGGAGGCGACCCGAGGGGCCCGAGAGTGGCGGGCGAGACCAGCGGAGCAGGAGATAAGCCAGGCCGAGCCAACGATATCAGTGCAACAGCCTTTGAAATCTTCAGCCTAAAGACGGGACTTCAGTGGGTCACTACTTGAACATCCAGGAGCTGGGATGCCAGAGTGATCAGTAAGTGCTCTCCCCTCCCCCCCGATGACCGTGAGGGAACCATAAAATTCTTCCCCAGATTAATCCTGGATCAGTGGGAACAGCAGAAGGGGGCGGGTGGTCTCATAACACCAGAGGCTGGAAAAGTGGCAAAGGGGGATTCTTCCCACCGTGGTGGAGGCTATCTGGAGGGACAGACGACCCAGGGCAGAGAAAATTCGCACTGAGACCCAGGCAAGCCTCAGAGCTGGGAGACGAGCCCCAGGAGGGGCGGGAACACGCATTAGCCTCTAGGCGTGCCCCAGCCCTCCAGGGGAAAGGGAAGAAAATAGGGAAGCTGGGATCACCATCCCCGGACCTTGCCTTTGCCTCAGGCCAGCTGAGGAGATATCCTGAGACCAGACCACCCCTCCCACACACCTAACAAGCTAACCCCAGGGTTGATCTGGGAAACAAAAAACAAAAACCTGCTTTTAGCTTCTTCACACATCAGCTGAACACAAAGTTCTGTACCTTCTGACTGAAAGAACTAAAAGCTACAACACTCAGCCAACATCATGAATCGGAAAAAGCAGACGAAAAGTGAAAAAACCATAGAATCTTTCTATGGGGATAAGGACCAAAACACAAACACCAAAGAGGTCAGAGCTGAGACTGTACTTCCATCTGAAACCTCAGATGGGACTATGAATTTCTCGCAAGCACAACTAGATTACCTGGAACGTCTGAAGAAGGATATAAAAGAAAAACTGGCCAATGATTTTAAAACTATAAAAAAAGAATTCACTGATGAGAACATCAATCTGAAAAAGAAAATTGAAGAAATGGAAAAGGAAGTTCAAAAATTAACTGGAGAGAATAATTCCCTAAAAGGAAGAGTTAATCAAACGGAAAAGGAAACTCAAAACCTAATAGGGAAAATTGATCAGATGGAAAAGGAAACCCAAAACCTAACTGGGAAAATTGGTCGAATGGAAAAAGAAGTACAAAAATTAAATGGAGAAAATAGCTCCTTAAAGGGAAAAATTGGCCAGATGGAAAAGAAGATGCGAAAGCTAACTGAAGAAAACAATACGATCAAGATTAGAATTGGGCAAGTAGAAACTAATGACTCAATGAGGCAACAAGAATCAGTCAAACAAAATCTAAAGAATGAAAAGATAGAAGAAAATCTAAAATATTTAATTGGAAAAACAACTGACCTGGAAAATAGATCCAGGAGAGAAAATCTAAGAATTATTGGCCTGCCAGAAACCCATGATGAAGAAAAGAGTCTGGACAATATCTTCCAGGAAATCATCAAGGAAAACTGCCCAGAAGTACTAGACTCAGAGGGCAAAATAGTCATTGAAAGAATCCACCGTTCCCCACCGGAAAGGGATCCCAAACTCAAAACCCCAAGAAATATAGTTGCCAAATTCCAGAGCTATCAAGTGAAGGAGAAAATACTACAAGCAGCCAGAAAGAAACAATTTAAATATCAAGGTCACACAGTCAGGATCACACAGGACCTTGCAGCTTCTACATTAAAAGATCGAAAGAATTGGAACCCAATATTCCGTAAGGCAAAGGAGTTGGGACTCCAACCAAGGATCAACTACCCAGCAAAGTTCAGCATAACATTTCAGGCAAGGAGAAAGTCATTCAACGAAATAAGGGATTTCCAGAGCTTCCTGACCAAAACACCAGAACTCAATAGACAATTTGATCTTCAAATGCAGGTCTCCAGAGAATCATAAAAAGGTAAACAGAGGGGAAAAAACAAAAACAAAAACTTGCAACTCAATTAGGGCAATCTGTTTACCTCCCTATAAGGGAAGATGATACCTGTTAATCTTGAGAACTGTGCAGCTATTATGATAAAAGGGATATATGTAGAGGGAACGGGCATAAAGTAAATGATGTCATGTCAAAAATATGATTTAAGTATGAGAAGGGAATGTAATAGGAGGTGTGGAAAGGGGGAAGCAGAAAATGGCAAATTATATCACAGGAAGAAGTACAAAACTATAGTAGAGGGAAGGAGGGGAGGGAGATGAGCATTGTTTGAGAGGTACTCTCATCTGATTTGTTCAAAGGAGGGAACAATAATCTTAAGCAGATAATCCTAACTAGCTCTATAGGTAGTAGGAGGGGAAGGGGGAAGAAAGGGGAGGGTGGCTAAAAGGGAGGAAAGAAGCAATAAGAGTAAAGGGGACTAAAAGGGAGGGGGGCTAAAAGGAGGGGAAGGCTGCAGGAGGAGGGGGAGAAAAGTGAATACTATTGAGGAGGGGAAGGGAGACGGGAGAGTTAAAAGCACAAATGGTGGGAAAGAGGGTGGAGGGAAATACACAGATTGTAATCATAACTGTGAATGTGAATGGGATGAACTCTCCCATAAAACGGAGACGGATAGCAGAATGGATTAAAAGCCATAATCCAACAATATGCTGCTTACAAGAAACACATTTGAAACGGGGGGATACACATAGGATAAAGGTCAAAGGATGGAGCAGAATATATTGTGCCTCAGCTCATGTAAGAAAGGCAGGAGTAGCAATCCTAATCTCAGACAAAGCAAAAGCAGAAATAGATCTAATCAAAAGGGATAAGGATGGAAACTATATCCTACTAAAAGGCACCATAGACAATGAAGCAATATCATTACTAAACATGTATGCTCCAAGTGGTATAGCATCCAGATTCTTAGAGGAGAGGTTGGGGGAGTTGAAGGAAGAAATTGATAGCAAAACTATACTAGTGGGGGACCTCAACCTCCCCCTCTCTGAACTAGATAAATCCAACCTCAAAATAAACAAGAAAGAGGTTAAGGAGGTAAATAAAACTCTGGATAAGGTAGATATGATAGATCTTTGGAGAAAATTAAATGGGAATAGAAAGGAATATACCTTTTTCTCAGCGGTACATGGAACATTTACAAAAATTGACCATATACTAGGACATAAAAATCTCACAATCCAGTGCAGAAAGGTAGAGATAATCAATGCATCCTTTTCAGATCATAATGCATTAAAAATTACATGTAATAAAAGGTCATGGAAAGAGAAACCAAAAATCAATTGGAAACTAAATAATCTAATTCTAAAGAAGGATTGGGTTAAAGAAGAAATCATAGAAACAATCAACAACTTCATTCAAGAGAATGACAATAGTGAGACAACATACCAAAACTTATGGGACACTGCAAAAGCAGTTATTAGGGGAAGTTTTATATCTCTGAATGCTTACATAAATAAAATAGAGAAAGAGGAGATCAATGACTTAGGCTTGCAGTTGAAAAAGCTAGAAAAAGAACAAATTGAAAATCCCCAAGTAAATACCAAATTAGAAATACTGAAAACCAAAGGAGAGATTAATAAAATTGAAATAAAGAAAACTATTGAATTAATAAATAAAACCAATAGTTGGTTTTATGAAAAAACTAATAAAATTGATAAACCTTTGGTTAATCTGATCAAAAAAAAGAAAGAAGAAAACCAAATTACTAACATTAAAAATGAAAGGGGTGAACTCACCTCCAATGAGGAGGAAATTAAAACAATAATTAGAAACTACTTTGCCCAACTTTATGCCCACAAATTCGACAATCTAAATGAGATGGATGAATATTTTAAAAAATACAAATTGCCCAGATTAACAGAAGAGGAAGTTGAATACTTAAACAACCCCATCTCAGAAAAAGAAATTGAACAAGCCATCAATGAACTCCCTAGGAAAAAATCTCCAGGGCCAGATGGATTCACAAGTGAATTCTATCAAACATTTAAAGAACAGTTAATTCCAATACTACATACAATATTCTTGAAAATTGGGGAAGAAGGAGTCCTCCCAAATTCTTTCTATGATACAAATATGGTTTTGATACCCAAACCAGGAAGAGACAAAACAGAGAAAGAAAATTATAGACCAATTTCCCTAATGAATATAGATGCAAAAATTTTAAATAAGATTTTAGCAAAACGAATACAGCATCTTATCACGAGATTAATACATTATGATCAGGTAGGATTCATACCAGGACTACAGGGCTGGTTCAATATTAGGAAAACTATTAGCATTATCGATCACATCAACAACAAAGCTAACAAAAACCACATGATTATCTCAATAGATGCAGAAAAAGCTTTTGACAAAATACAACATCCATTCCTACTAAAAACATTGGAGAACGTAGGAATAAAGGGAACTTTCCATAAAATAATAAGCAGTATCTATCTAAAACCTTCAGCAAGCATTATATGCAATGGGGATAAGCTAGATGCATTCCCAATAAGATCAGGGGTGAAACAAGGTTGTCCATTATCACCACTATTATTCAATATGGTACTAGAAATGTTAGCTGTAGCAATTAGACAAGATAAAGATATTCAAGGAATTAGAATAGCCAAAGAAGAAACTAAGTTATCACTCTTTGCAGATGATATGATGATTTACCTAGAGAATCCCAGAGATTCAAGTAAAAAATTACTAGAATTAATAAACAACTTTGGCAAAGTTGCAGGGTACAAAATAAACCCACACAAATCTTCTGCATTCCTATATATTAGCAACAAAGTTCAACAGCAAGAGATAGAAAGAGAAATCCCATTTAAAGTTAGGGTAGACAGTATAAAATACTTAGGAGTCTACCTGCCAAAACAAACCCAGGGACTATATGAACACAATTACAAGACACTTTTTGCACAAATAAAGTCAGATTTAAGTAAGTGGAAAAACATTAGTTGCTCATGGGTAGGCCGTGCTAATATAATAAAAATGACAATTCTACCCAAATTAATATACTTATTTAGTGCCATACCAATTAAACTATCAGACAATTACTTTCTAGAGCTGGATAAAATAATATCAAAATTCATTTGGAAAAACAAAAGGTCCAGAATATCAAAGGGACTAATGAAAAGAAATGCCTGGGAAGGTGGCCTAGCGCTACCAGACCTTAAACTGTACTATAAAGCAGCAATTATCAAAACCACTTGGTATTGGCTAAGAAACAGAGAGGTAGACAAGTGGAATAGACTTGGCACTCAAGATGCAGTAGACAAGGAATATAGCAACCTTCTGTTTGATAAACCCAAGGACCCCAGCTTCTGGGATAAGAACTCATTGTTTGATAAAAATTGCTGGGAAAACTGGATAACAGTGTGGCGGAAATTAGGCATAGACCCATACCTGACACCGTACACAAGAATAAAGTCTAAATGGGTACATGATTTAGGTATAAAGATTGATACCATGAATAAACTGGAGAAGCAAGGAATAGTGTATTTATCAGATCTATGGAGAAGGGAAGAATTCTTTACTAAAGGAGAGATAGAATGCATTATGAAATGCAAAATGGATAACTTTGATTACATTAAACTGAGAAGTTTTTGCACAACCAAACCCAATGCAACCAAAATCCGGAGGGATGTAGTAAATTGGGAAAAAATTTTTACAGCTAAGCTCGGGGATAAAGGCCTCATTTCTAGAATATATAGAGAACTGACCCAAATGTATAATCATACAAGTCATTCCCCAATTGATAAATGGTCAAAGGATATGAACAGGCAATTTTCAGAGGAAGAAATTAAAGCTATCTATAATCATATGAAAAAATGCTCTAAATCACTATTGGTTAGAGAGATGCAAATCAAAACAACTCTGAGGTACCACATCACACCTATAAGATTGGCAAACATGACAGAACAAGAAAATGATAAATGCTGGAGAGGATGTGGGAGAGTTGGAACACTAATTCATTGTTGGTGGAGCTGTGAGCGCATCCAACCATTCTGGAGAGCAATTTGGAACTATGCCCAAAGGGCTACAAAAATGTGCATACCCTTTGACCCAGCAATATCGCTACTAGGACTATATCCCCAAGAGATCATAAAAATGGGAAAGGGTCCCACATGTACAAAAATATTTATAGCAGCACTCTATGTAGTTGCCAAAAACTGGAAGTCAGGGGGATGTCCATCAATTGGGGAATGGCTGAATAAATTATGGTATATGAATGTAATGGAGTACTATTGTGCCATAAGAAATGATGAACAAGAAGACTTCAGAGAAGCCTGGAAGGACTGATATGACCTGATGCTGAGTGAAAGGAGCAGAACCAGGAGAACTTTATGCACAGCAACAACCACAGTGTGTGAGAGTTTTTTCTGGTAGACTTAGATTTTTGTAATAACACAAGAACTTCTGAAAAAAAAAAAATCCCAATGGTGGACCTCAAGGCAAAAAGCCTTCCACACTCAGAGAGAGAAATATGGAAGTCACTCACATAATGTAGCAGATCATGTTTGTGTATGTGTATCTGTTTGTGTATCATGTTCTGATTTGTTATACGGATTCTTTCATTTATCTTAGTCTGACTACATAGCATGACTATAGTGAAAATATACTCAATAGGAAAGTATATGTAGAATCTATACAGAATTGTATGCAGTCGTGGGGAGGGAGGGAGATAGTGGGGGGTGGGTGGGGAGGGATAAAATCGCAATTGTATGGCAGTGATTGTTAAACATTAAAAAATAAAAAAAAATAAAAAAATAAAAAAAAAAAAAGAATTGTGGAAGGCCATAATTACGGGTGCCTTTTTAAACAAGTCATGTACCTGGACGTGGAAAACTGTTCTTAAATGTTCATAAAAATATGATAACGTACACTAGAGGGAAAGAAAGAGATAAATATACTATTTCTTCACTAGAAAAAAAAAAGAAATGATTAAAAAATAACAAACAGTAGAATGTTTCAAAGGTTGAGGCAGGGAGATATTAAAGGATGTCTCCTCCATCCTCTCACTTTTTTTAGGCAGGACTTAGGACTTGGGCCACAGGGATAGAAATTTGACCTTATCGTAACACCAGGGAAAAAGATGAGCAGGGATTAGATCAAGATTGGGGAGGGGGGTATTTTATGAGATTATGATCAAGTCTGGAGGACAAAAGAAAGACAACTGCATGAAGTACCCAAGTATTTTTTAGGTTAAGCTTTTACACTCTCCTCTTTCACTCTCATCAAGAGGCTTCTTAAATCCCCTTCACTTTCTGCCATCAGAATGGGATCACCCACATGACGGAGATTTTTATATTTCTCCCTGCAATCTTAATTCTGACTTTTGACTTATACAATGGCCTCTGTGTGATGTGCTCTGCATGTAATTTAAATAAACAAGATGACAATATACAATTTTGTTGCACTTCTTTTCCAATCCTAACTAATCAGGTGTTCTATGTTCAGTTCTAACTGTTGCTTCTTGGCCTGTACACAAGTTCCTCGGGAGATAAGATGATCTGGTAGTCCCATCTCTTTGATGACTTGCTAAATTTTGTTATGATCCACACAGTCAAGTTCCCTGAAGACTGGACCTTGGAACTGTCTTGGCCTTTTTCCACACTTTGGAATTCACTCTTCACCTTCAGTTCTTGCCCCAAGTGGCTTTTTCCAGAACAGAACTGAAACCAGCTAGATGCCAGTGCCTTTCTTTCAGGCCTGGTTGAGCCACCCCACCCCCACCCCCAACATACACACACACACACACACACACACACACACACACACACAGACGCCCTGTCCCAGTTTCATGTTCTTTAGTTATATGGCTAAGTACTTCTGTAGTACAGCACAAGTACTGCCAATCCAGGCAGAGTATGCTCCCACTCTCCTATACTTCACCTCTTTTTTGTAAAGAAAGCAGAGGGAGGAGCCAAGATGGTGGAGTAGAAAGACACACATATGCTAGCTCCGAACCCATAGCCCATAAAATACCTGTAAAAAAGAACTCCCAACAAATTCTGGAGCAGCAGAAGCCACAGAACAATGGAGTGGAGGAGATTTCTGTTCCAGAGAGCCCTGAAAAACCAACACCAAAGATCCGTTGCGCATGGGACCCAGAGCAGAGCCCAGCCCTGCCTTCACCGCGTGTCACTGAGAGGAGCAGATCCCAGCTGGCTTCAGGGACAAAATCTCCAGCAGCCATACAGGTCCCTCCACCCACGGGCGCTAAAGGCCAGTGAGAGAGTTGTTTTGGTGGGGCGAGAGGGGAGCAGGGTGTCCCCATAACTCAGACCCCCTTGGGAGGCAGCAGCGGAGGCAGCAGTGGACAAGGGCTCCCAGGGCAGGCAGGAGCTCGGATCCATTGTTGAAGGTCTCCACATAAACCCCCTGAGGGACCTGAGTCCCATGTGGTGGCCCTGCCCCCACCTGACATCTGAACTTAATCTCACACTGAATAGCAGCCCTGCCCCCACCAAAAGCCCTGAGGCTAGGAAACAGCATTTGAATCTCAGACCCCAAGTGCTGGCTGGGCGGATCTGGAGGGGAGGTGGGTGTGGAGAGGACACTCAGAAGTCAAGTCACTGGCTGGGAAAATGCCCAGAAAAGAGAAAAAAAATAAGACCATAGAAGGTTACTTTCTTGGTGAACAGATATCTCCTCCCATCCTTTCAGATAAGGAAGAACAAGACTTATCATCAGGGAAAGACACAGAAGTCAAGGCTTCTGTATCCCTAACATCCAGAATAAATATTCAATGGGCTCAGGCCATGGAAGAGCTCAAAAAGGATTTTGAAAATCAAGTTAGAGAGGTGAAGGAAAAACTGGGAAGAGAATTGAGTGACATGCAAGCAAAGCATGAAAAACAAGTAAACACACTGTTAAAGGAGACCCAAAAAAATGCTGAAGAAAATAACACCTTGAAAAATAGGCTAACTCAATTGGCAAAAGAGCTTCAAAAAGCCAATGAGGAGAAGAATGCTTTCAAAAGCAGAATTAGCCAAATGGAAAAGGAGGTTCAAAGGCTCACTGAAGAAAATAGTTCTTTCAAAATTAGAATGGAAAAGATGGAGGCTAATGACTTTATGAGAAACCAAGAAATCACAAAACAAAACCAAAAGAATGAAAAAATGGAAGATAATGTGAAATATCTCATTGGAAAAACAACTGACCTGGAGAACAGATCCAGGAGAGACAATTTAAAAATTATGGTCAAAAAAAGAGCTTAGACATCATCTTTCATGAAATTATCAAGGAAAACTGCCCTGAGATTCTAGAACCAGAGGGCAAAATAAGTATTCAAGGAATCCACAGATCACCTCCTGAAAGAGATCCAAAAAGAGAAACTCCTAGGAACATTGTGGCCAAATTCCAGAGTTCCCTGGTTAAGGAGAAAATATTGCAAGCAGCTAGAAAGAAAGAATTCAAATATTGTGGAAATACAATCAGGATATCACAAGATCTAGCAGCTTCTACATTAAGGGATCGGAGGGTGTGGGATATGATATTCCAGAAGTCAAAGGTACTAGGACTAAAACCAAGAATCACTTATCCAGCAAAACTGAGTATAATACTTCAGGGGAAAAAAATAGTCTTTCAATGAAATAGAGGACTTTCAAGCATTCTTGATGAAAAGACCAGAGCTGAAAAGAAAATTTGACTTTCAAACACAAGAATGAAGAGAAGCATGAAAAGGTGAACAGCAAAGAGAAGCCATAAGGGACTTACTAAAGTTGAACTGTTTACATTCCTATATGGAAAGACAATATTTGTAACTCTTGAAACTTTTCAGTATCTGGATAGTGGGTGGGATTACACATACACACACACATGCACACACACGCAGAGACAAAGAGCACAGAGTGAATTGAATAGGATGGAATCATATCTTAAAAAAATGAAATTAATCAGTGAGAGAGCAATATCTTGGGAGGAGAAAGGGAGAAATGGAATGGGGCAAATTATCTCTCATAAAAGAGGCAAGCAAAAGACTTTTTAGTGGAGGGAAAAAGAGGAGAGGAGAGAGAAAAACATGAAGTTTACTCTCATCACATTCCACTAAAGGAAGGAATAAAATGCACACTCATTTTGGTATGAAAACCTATCTTACAATACAGGAAAGTGGGGGATAAGGGGATAAGCAGGGTGGAGGGGATGATGGAAGGGAGGGCAATGGGAGGAGGGAGCAATTTGAAGTCAACACTCTTGGGGAGGCACAGGATCAAAAGAGAAAATAGAAGCAATGGGAGGCAGGATAGGATGGAGGGAAATATAGTTAGTCTTACAGAACAGAACTGTTGTGGAAGTCATTTGCAAAACTACACAGATATGGCCTATATTGAGTTGCTTGCCTTCCAAAGAGAATGGGTGGGGAGGGAGGGAGAAAGAGAAGTTGGAACTCAAAGTTTTAGGAACAACTGTAGAGTACTGTTCTTGCTACTAGGAAATAAGAAATACAGGTAATGGGGTATAGAAAGTTATCTGGCCCTACAGGACAAAAGGGAAAATAGGGACAAGGGAAGGGAGGGATGATAGAAGAGAGGGCAGATTGGTGACAGGGGCAATCAGAATGCTTGGTGTTTTGGGGTGGGGGGAGGGGACAAATGGGGAGAAAATTTGGAACCCAAAATTTTGTGAAAATGAATGTTAAAAGTTAAATAAATAAATTTAAATAAAATAAAAGTGAAAACAAAAAAAAGAGAAAGCAGAGCTGAGTTCTGTCACTTCTCACAGAATGTTATGGTGAAGGGAGTGGAAGATGGGTATGCAGACATAGTCTGCAGCAGCAGCAAGGGAATTACTGGGTGAATCCAAGAGTTCAAGTCCAAGGAAGTCATACTACACCCCTGGAAGACCATGGAGAACGGTGGGGTAGTGCTGACTGAATGTATTAGGAAATAGCCTCCTCTGCTGTTCCTTCACCAGGTTGTTGCTTCCTTAGGGTTCTTCATGTCTTAGCTTGTGGAGACAACTGAGAACTTTTTCTCTTGTACATTATTACTATTTCAGAAACTTTTGAGAGGGTGTGATGATATGACAAAGTGCCTAGTCATCCTCGTCGGTCATGTTGAAGGTAGGACTTTTGATGCAACCTTTTGATGCAACCTAAATTCACAAGTTCACTTCCATCCTGGAAGACTTGTTCACCTAATTCCAGGAAAAAATACAAAGTGACAGAGGTAATATACTTGCAACCTTGAAGGCCAGAGGGACTGCTGTCCCTCCCCTGCCTGAATCTTGGGATCAGCTCTAAGTATTCCTGCCTCCTAGAAGCTGAAAAGAAGAGTGATGGGTTTTGCATGCCCATTCCGTTCCAAATCAGCAATATCTGAACCATCAGTTCTTCTGACTCCATCGGCAATTAGGAGACTTTTCATCATCCCAAGTACAAGTCCTTCAGTCAAACCTGGCCAGAAAGGGACTCCCTGCAAATTTCTACATGGTCACGTGGAATGGAACCAGGCAGGGAATATCTGTGCACACTTTAAGGGACTTTCCCCCACCCATCCACCCAAAGACCAAGCCACCACTATCACAGGAGTAAAGAGAAAAGGACCTATCCCTTATTTCCCTCTACTGCTTATTTATTCTATATTCCAGCAAAGCTGTATTACTATAATTCCCCAATATTGTCTTACCTTCTTTGGCCTACAAAAACTTGCATATACCATTGTATATGCCTGGTGTGCACTTATCCTCCCAGCTAGAGGAGACACCACGCTTCCAGAATGTCTTATGCCACTTTTTGATCTTTCTTATAAACTTAATGTGATTCTAATGTTAATTTCATAAGAGTTTTCTTCTACATGGTAAAGTCATTGAAAGCAGGGCTATGTCATTTAAAAAAACCCCAAACTTTATATTCAAAGTACCTAGCATATATTAGAGACTTAATAAATGTAGGCTGAATTGAATTAAATTGTAGAACTTGATGACTTCTACTCAACTTTTTTCATCTATTGGCTAAAATACAATAACACAGGAATTACTGCAGGGATTATTAAATATGTAAAATTAAAAGCCATTACCCAATAGATAACTGATCAAAGGAGATAAGAGGACAGTTTTCAAAGAAAGAAATCCATACTCTCAATAATAACATGAAATAATTTTTTAATGAAGAGATTATCCTGTTTCCTCGTTTTCTGTCAGCCCTCAGTCACCAATTTACTCATATTCATCTAAAATTCTAAATGTTTTGGATCCAGAGCTGGTCTTGCAGAAGTCTTGTTTCATTTCTTGTCTAGAACATAGCAGGCATTTAGAAAACGTTTATTGACTGAGTGCTCTACTGATTTCTTGGTCTTTCCTTGGATAGTTTTATTTGTTATAAGAAGAGCCTGGTTAGAGTCAGCCTTTTCTTCAGGATCCTTGAACTTGGTCTTTCCTCCTAATCACAAAGTCTTGTGTTCCTTTGAGATGCTGCCTTAGTCCAAAACACACCAGTATGATTAAGAATGGAACAGAATACATGAGTTTTATGCTAACTCTATACATTTTCAAGTATTTTAAATTTGAATTTGAAAAGAGTTTAATACCACTACAACAATAAAAAGATTCTAGTTTCAAGCTTACTTTCAATTTAATTCAAAAGCATTTATTAAATATCTACTATATTTACCAAGATGAGCTCCAAACAGATATACGTCTTAGGCATAAAGCATTACATCAGAAACAAATTAGAGAAACAAGGAAGAAATTACCTTTTGGATCTATGAATAAGGGAAAAATTCATGAACAAACAGGGGATAAAGATGTTCACAAGAAATAAAATGGACAAATTTGACTACATAAAATTAAGATGATTTTGTATCTGCAAAACCAGAACAGCTAAAATTAGAAGAGAAACAATTAATTAGGGAAAAAAATGTTTGTAGTTTCTTTTAAAAAGGTCTCACACATAGGACATATAAAAAGCTGATTCAAATATATAAAATTAAGAGTCATTTTCCAATAGATAAGTAATTAAAAGATATATGAATGGGCATTTTCAAAGGAAGAAATCCAAGTTATCTACAAGAACATGACAAAAATTTCTTGAAATATAGTAATTAGAGAAAACTAGTAATTAGAGAAATTAGTAATTAGAGAAATTCAAATGGAAGGAACTCTAAGATTCTACCACACAGCCATTAGATTGGCAAATTAAAAAGAAAATGACAAATGTTGGAGGGACTTTGTGAAAATAAGCATATTAATACACTACTGGTGGAGCTGTGTAACTGGTTCATTTTCAAACTCTTCCCCAAAAGTCTCTAAACGTATCCCTTGGCTCAGTTATGTAACTACTAGGCCTCTACCACAAGAGAACAAAGAAATAAGGAAAGGATCTATAAGTATAAAAAATATTTATAGTAGTTCTTTTTGTAGTGGAAAAGAACTGGAACCTAAGGGGACACACATCAATTGGGGAATGGCTAAACAAATTACAATATATGTATGCAAATTATGTCCTAAGAAATATTGAAAATGACAATTTCAAAGAAACCTGGAAAGATTTGTATGAATTGATGCAGACTGAAATGAGCAGAACCAGGGGAACAATGTATACAAAACGTACATTGTAAAGGCAAAGAACTTTGAAAGACTTGAGAATTTTGAACAATAACATGACTAACTCTGATTCGAGGTAACTGATGATACAGATGATGGGTTCAAGAGACAGAATGAGACATTTTTGGACTTTTGGATATGGCCGACATGAAAATTTGTTTTGCTTAAGAACACACACACACGTACATATATACATATATCTATACACACACATGCATGTATATATACACAGACACACATGTATGTATGTATGTATGTGTATATATATATGTGTGTGTATATATGTATATGTTATAAGGGTTCCCTCTGCCAATGGGGTGGGAGAGAAAATAAGTGCTTGAGCACCAAGAGCTTGGAGTCAGGAAGATTTCAGCTCAAATCCAGCCTCTGGCACTTAATAGCTGTGTGACTCACTTAACTACTCCCTGCCTTAGTTTTCTCATCTATAAAATGAGGATAATAATAGCATCTGCCTCTAAGGGTTGCTGCAAGGATCAATTCAGATAGTATTTATGAAGTGCTTAGCACAGTTCCTGGCACATGGTAAGCATTATATAAGTATTATCATTATTATTTTTAATTGGGGAGAAAAAAGTGTCTACTACTTATCAGACACAGTGATAGGCACAAGGGATAGAAATACAAGAATTTTCCATTCTACTGTGAGGAAACAATATGGATACAGAAAATTAAATACAGAAGATAAATAATTTCCGGGTAGAGGATACTAGCACCTGGGGAGATTTTCTATAGGAAACAGATATCCATTTGAGCTCTGACAAAAGATAGGATTTCAATGAAGCAGAAGTAAGGAAGGAGTACATTCAGGTGGGAATTGGAATGTGGCATGTAGAGAACAGCAAGGAGACCAGTTTGGCTGGAATATGAAATGACTAAAAGGGAACAGTAGGCAATAAATCTAGGAAGGATTGTGAAGGACTTTTACAAACCAAAGAGAGAAGTTTGCTTTGGACTTTCAGAAGCAATAGGTAATTATTGGAATTTCTTGAGCAGGGAAGTGATATGGTCCTATCTGTCTTTTAAAAACATCACTTTGGAAGTGATTATTAAAGATAGATTGGCAAAGGGAGAGACTTGAGTCAGGGAGCCTAATTAGGAGGCTATTATAATAGTTTAGGTAGAAAGTGCTAAGTGCTTGTAGGTAGAAAGAATTTATCATAGAGGTAGAATGAACAAATCTTGGCAACTGATTGAACGTGAGGGGTGAGAGAAAGGGAAAAGTAGAGAATGATTCCAAGGTTGAGGACCTGGATGACTGGAAGACGGTTGTGCCTTTGAGGGAAATAAGTTAAGAAGAGGAATGGATGTGGAGGAAAAATAATAAATGCTATTTTGTATGTATTGAGTTTGAGATATCCATAGAACATGCCCCCTAGATAGATGATAATGTGGAACTGGAACTCAAGAGAAGGGTAGGGGTTAAATGACCAGATCTGGGAGTCATCTTTATAGAAGTGACAGTTGAATCCATGAGATCTAATGAAATGAGAGAGGGAGGAGGGAGGAAGGGAAGGAGGGAGGGAAACAGAGGAAAAGGGAGAAAGGGACAGAAAGAAGGAAAAAAAGATGGAAAGAAAGGAAGGAAGGAAGGAAGGAAGGAAGGAAGGAAGGAAGGAAGGAAGGAAGGAAGGAAGGAAGGAAGGAAGGAAGGAAGGAAGGAAGAAAGGAAGGAAGGAAGGAAGGAAGGAAGGAAGGAAGGAAGGAAGGAAGGAAGGAAGGAAGGAAGGAAGGAAGGAAGGAAGGAAGAAAAGAAAATAGGGTCCAGTCTTTATACAAGACATGGGCTGACTGAATTTCCTTTGCATCATGCCTACCTAAAAAGACTAAAAGATATATAAACCAACTTTAAATTGGAATTCTGAGTCACAACTCTGACCTCCTCCATATAAGACTTGGTTTTAAGCCCTACCTTAGGCACTTACCCAGGGAAGTTACCTAGGGAAGTCCCCTAGGACTTGTTCTGTGAAGTTTGGATTCAATCAAAGGGCTGCACTTCAGGATCTAGAAGGCCATATGTGGCCTTGAGGCTGAAGGCTCCCCAACCCCGAACTTACTGGTTGTATGACCCTAAGTAAGTGACTTCACCTTTCAAATGAAGTTATATTTGAAAAAGCACCTACCATGTTGCCTGGCACTTAATAAATACTTATTCTTTTACCTTATTCCCCCCTAAACCTCAGTTTCCTCAACCATAAAGTGAAGATACCAATAAGTACCACCTCATAGGGTCAGTATAAGGATGAAATGAAAGCAAATACTTAATAGTACTATGCAACATTAAAATGCTAAGCAAATGTCAGTTACTATTAGTAGTAGTACAAACTACAGTAGTAGCTTGATTTTGAGAATTTAGACAGTGAGGCAAGAGGGTAAAGACCAACTTTTGAAGCTGTACTAGGTGAAAAAATTATTTTTCTTACAATTTGAGTATTCTTTTTTTTTTTTTGAGGGCAGAGTAAAGGATTACCAAAGAATGGAGCACTGTCAGCTAGCACTGTTCTTGGCATTGCTTAAAGGTGTTGTCTTTATAGTATGGACAATGTCACAATCCAATTGACTAGCCAGGCTTAAATAGTGCACATGGCTTGGCAGCAAATAACTTTTTTCCTCCTTTCTGTCCTCTATTTGGATTGGAAAGTTTACTAATTTTTAGTAAAAGATTCAAAATAAAATGTCTTTGAACCAGCAACTTTCCCCCATGACTACATACTTCAGGTTTAACTAAAGTTTACAGGAAGGACTTATATTATTGTATCACTAAACTGCACAGGGAACAAAAGGTTTAAAAGACACACACACACACACATACACACAAATAGATAATCTGTGAATTTGTCTGTTACACAAGATGAACCTTTGAAAAACAAGAAGGAATTTCAAAGACCTCAGACAACAGCTGGAGGAAAACAGGGATCTCTGAGGTTGTCTTTATTTACACAGATATAGTAAAAAATGACAATATTAACAGGTCTACAACTTCATTCAGGCAGCTTTACATCATATCAAATTATTGACTGATTTTCCTAGGCAACTGCCTCAGTTGTCTTCCTAGCTTAGAGGGTATTTAAGGTCTAGGGGTGATAATACCACCACACTTTGCCCAGTAAGACCATAACTAGAGTACTATATTCAGTTGTGGGTGATACATTTTAGGAAAAAATTGATAAATTAGAAAATGTTCAGAAGAGTGGAAGGAGGATGGTGAAAGATCTCAGGTTCACGCCATAAGTAGGGTAAGCCAAATGAACTGAACTTGGCCCTGCCTGGAGACCTAAAAGATGGAGGGGAGTACTAGATATGACAGCTATCTAAGTATTTGAAGGGTAATCACATGGAAAAGAGATTAGATTTATTTGGCTTGACCTCAGGGAGCAAAAGAAGTGTAATGGATGGAAGTTACAAAGGAGAATAGATGTAAGGATAACCTTTTAACAACTAGAACTATCCAAAAGTAGATTAGGTCCCTTAGGACGTAATAGGTTCCCCTTCATTGGAGGACTTTAAGAAAAGATTGGATGAGCATTTCTTAAATATGCAGGGCTTTTGAATGGGGTGGACTAGATAAATACTGAGTTCCTTTCTAACTCTGAAAATACATGAATCATTTATATTTTATTATTATCATACTATTATGCTAAATACATACAGTTGGATGGTCATTTACATTGATGCATCACAAGGCAAACTTTATTTAATATGGGCAGTATTTCAGCTTCTACAATGCCCAGGTTTACATTTACATGGTACTTAAACTTAGCAAATTATTGAATGAGGAAATATAAAAATAATTTTAGGTGGTTATATCCATTAGAGCAATAGGTAAAATTTTAAAACAGGTAAAATTTGGTGCCTTCCATCCTCCTTTTGCACCTCTGGATTCATCTTCCATCTTCTTCTCCAACTCGTTACACAGTATTCTGATGCTGACAGATGATGGTCCAAAATGGACTCCCCAGCGCCTCCACCATATTATGCTGAATCTAGGCTTGCCTTCCTGCTTTCTCCTCAGCTTAAAATTTATCTCTTCTTCCCCATTCTCTCCTTAATCAAAACTGCCATTCCAATAGTTTGTTAGCTAAGTTCTATGCAATTTGATTAAAATTATTATCATAATTATATCAAATATGATGGATAGTTACAACAAAAATTATAAAAGTATGTATTCATAGTCCCACCACTTGCTATTTCCAGACACTTAACCAGGGTCTTCCAAGATAGGAAAGTTTTTTAATACAGTGCAGTATTATTTTGTAGTGTGTCTTTCAAGGCCCAAGGACCAGCTAAGTTTAGATAACCTTATTGCAAAAATCTTGAACACCTAAAGTGATGCATTTTTTCAACCACAAAAACTCAAGGAGACTTTTCACTAAGGCACAGTGTGGTTATAACCTTGATGGAACACACATATCAATAATAAAGCAGTTCAAAATAATGGGTCAGTTTCTAACAGTTATAATTCTTCCTTAAAAACTAATTACTATTTTGAAATAATTTCTAACTGGTGGAACAAAAATACACGCTAGAATAATGAACCAAATTTAACAAGATGAAATTTAATAAGAAGGGTTAAAAATTGAGCATTTAATCAGCTGAAAAGATTAGATACACAACAAAATGAAGCAAACACAGTAGCATAGAATACAATAAACCCCAATTACTAGGGGAAAGACTAGTTGTTTGACAAAAACAACTGGGAAGAAATAAGCCAGCAGAAATGAGGTTTATATCAACACCCCACACCGTATACCAGTATAAACTCCAAATCTATGTATCATATCATAAATTAAGCAAGCTAGGAAGAAATTTTTTTTTCAGATTTACAAATAAGGAAAGAGTTCATTCCTAAACAAGTAATAATGATAATAGCTACCATTTATAGCACATTAAGGTTTCCAAATTCTTTTATATACATTATTTTATTTGATCTTCACAACAGCTATGGCAGGCAGTTGCTATTATTATCTCCATTTTACAGATGAGAAAACTAAGGTTGAGAAGTTAAGTGAGTTACCTAGGACCACATAGCTAAGTGTCTGAGGTGGGATTTGAATTCAGGTCTTCCTGACTCCAAGTCCTGCACTCTATCCACTGTGACATCTAAATGTCATCATCAAGCGGGAGAATTAAGGGGAAGGAAATAATCATTCATTATGTGTTTGGCACTGAGCTAAGCACTTTACAAACATCTCATTTGGTGTCTCAGGTGTTTGAGATCACACAAGATAAAATGGACAATTATGATTATAAAAATTATATAAAAATCTAGTTACCTAAAATTTTTAAAAGTTTTGTACAAATCTAATATAACAAAATTTAGTACAAGACTTTGTACAAATCAGATATAATAAAATTAGAAGGGAAATAGGTAAATGGGGAAAATATTCATAGCATGTTTCTCTGATAAAGATCTCATATCCAAAATATACAAGGAACTGATATACTGAGCAGTTTTCAAAGAAATAAATCCAAGCTATCATTAACAAACATGAAAAAAATTCTCTGAATGACTAATAATTACACAAATTCAAACGGAAGGAACTCTAAGGTTCCACCTCACATCCATCAATTGGCAAAGTTGCCAAAACAAGAAAGTGATAAATCTTGGAGGGACTCTGGAAAAACGAACAATAAATACACTTTCGGTAGAACTTTGATTGGCCCAGTCCCTTAGGAAAACAATTTGGAACTATGCCTCAAAAGTTACTATGTACTCTAACCTTTGACCTATCTACACTACTGCACTATTGGAGGGAGTAGCCTCATCAGGGCTATCACAAATCATCAAAGTATTGGAGTATGAGATCGCTAATGGTAAACATGGTAGGTTGTTGTTGTTCAATTTTCAGTCATGTCCAACTCTTTGTGAAACTATTTGGGGTTTTCGTGGAGTGGTTTGCCATTTCCTTCTCCAGCTCATTTTACAGATGAGGAAACTGAGGCAAGCAGGGTTAAGTGACTTGCCCAGGGTTAACACAGCTAGCAAGTGTCTGAGGCCAGATTTGAACTCAGGAAGATGAATCTTCCTGACTTCAGGCCCAGCAATTTATCCACTGTGCCTAACTGCCCCAAATAAAAATATAGAATGTCAAACTAACTGAATCTTTCTTTGATGAATGAAGATCAGGGCTACCATTCCTGATATATATGATCGCTGTTCATTAATGTAGCTATAACTACAATGTTTGTATCTAAATTTTGTACATTTTCTAGTGTAGTGCTGAGTGTTTGCAAATGTATTAGTGCTAGCACCAGTATATATTTTGGAAACAAAGGAATTTTGAATAAATTCTTGATATCGGTTCATTTTGTTGTAATTTACTGTGATCCTATAAGAGGAGTGAAAAAACATTTGTTAACTTTTGATATTAATTGACTTCAGATTAATTAAGGTTTTTGTCCAAATGAGAATGTGCAGAACACTTTTTCAGGTCTGTATTGTTTATGAATGTCTCTGGCTGTATGAAGGATTGTTCTAATACAAAGCTTGGTTGTTCGCAGATTCACCCATCAGACCAGTAGGTAAAATTAGCTGATGGTTTCCTTCGTGTCCTTTTATATGTTTATTTCCAGAGTATATGTGTAAGTGCACAGAAACTTCTGGACATTCTCTTGAGGATTTCTGACACTACTTCTTAAAGCCACTTGAGTAAGAAATATTTCCTAATGGAAGAGAAGTATAATTTGAAACCAGCTTCTACACTCTTTCTTATGTTCTTGTACAAAATTATTTAGAATACATTGGATAAAACTAGAGAGGCAACTTGCCTTCCTCTGGCACACGCTGCTCTGTATCCCTGAACAAGTAATTGACTTCTCAGTGCCCCAGCCAATTCCCCAGACAACCACACCAAAATACTGAAAAATTATGTTACAGAACTAGAAAAAAAGTCACAATATAATAACACATAATAATAAATAGCAGTATAATAATTTAAAAATAAAATAAATAAAAATAATAAAACAATACAATAAATAAATAATAAAATAAAATAGTAACAAATAAAAATAAAAAATAACAACAAATAATAACATCTGGAAGAACGAGAGGTCACGAATATCAAGGGAATCAGTGAAAAAAAACTATGAAAAACTATGAATTATCAAAACAAACTGATACTGGCCAAGAAATAGAGCGGTGGATCAGTGCAATACATGAAGCACACAATATATGATAGTAAAGGACCACAGTAATTCAGTGCCTGAAAAACCCAAAGATCCAAGCTTTTGGAACAAAAACTCATTAATTTGACAAAAACTGTTGGGAAAACTGGAAAACAGTATGGCAGAAATTAGGCATAGACCACTATCTCACACTGTATACCAAGAAAAGGTCAAAATGGATATGTGATTGAGACATAAATGGCCATACCAAAAACAAATTAGGAGAACATGGGATAGTTTACCTGTCAGATCTATAGTTAAGGGAAGAATTTGTGACCAAACAACAGATAGATAGAGAGCATTATGAGATGTAAATGGATAATTATATATAATATATAATACAAATTATAAATTTAAAAATTAAAAAGTTTTTGCACAAACAAAACCAATGTAACCAAAATTAGAAGCAGAAAAATAGGGAAAAATTTATAGCAAATATCTCTAATAAAGACCTCATTTCTCAGATATATAGAGAACTGAGTCAACTTTATAAAAATATAAATCATTCCTCAATTGATAAATATCAAAGGATAGAAACAGGCAGTTTTCAGACAAAGAAATCAAAGGTATCTACAATCATATAAAAAATGCTCTAAATCACTATTTATTAGAGAAATGTAAATTAAAACAACCCTGAAGTACCACCTCATACATATCAAATTGGTTAACGTGACAGAAAAGGAAAATGACAAATGTTAGAGGGGAATGTGGAAAAATTGAGACACTGATGCACTGTTGGTAGAGTTGTGAACTGATCCAACGGTTCTGAAGAGTGATTGGAACTGTACCCAAAGGGTTATAAAACTGTCCACACCCTTTGACCCAGCGATACCACTAATAGGTCTGTATCCCAAAGAGAGTTTTAAAAAGGTGGGGCAGGGGAGAGGGACCTATTTGTACACAAATAGTTATAGCAGCTCGTTTGGGGTGGCCAAGAATTGGAATTTGAGGGGATGCCCATTAACTGAGGAATGACTGAACAAACTGTGGTAGATGATTATAATGGAATATTATTGTGCTATAAGAAATGACAAGCAGGATGATTTCAGAAAAAATGGAAAGACATATGAATTGATATGAAGTGGGAAGTGAGCAGAACCAGGAGAACATTGTACACAGTAACAAAATGGTATGATGAGTAACCATGAATGACTTAGCTATTCTTAGCAATACAAAGGTCCAAGTCAATCCCAAAGGACACATGATGAAAAATGCTATCTGCCTCTAGAGAAAGAACTGATGTTATCTGTATACAGCCCAAAGCATACTGTTTTTTCCCTCTCCTTTCCTTCCTTCCTTCCTCCATCCCCCATTTCTCTCTCTTTCTCTCCTTTATCTTCTTATACAAAATGACTAATATGGAAATGTTTTGCATGACTGAACATGTATAACTTATATCAGATTATTTACCATCTCAGGTAAGCAGGCAGAGGAGGAAGGGGGGGGATAGATTTTGGAACTCAAAAAAACCCAAAATAGGATGTTGTTTTTACATGTAATTAGGGGAAAATAATATATTTAAAACAAAAAAAAAGCCCTGTACTTTGCACTAATGTTGACTAAATCTTTGATATCACTTTATTTTGTTGTAATTTACCACTTCTAAGAGTGAAGATAAAATAATCATTGTTAATTTCATTAATTGTACTTGTGTAGACAAAAGGAGTTTACTCATGAGGAATTCCCTTTACTGACTGACACTAAAACTTTACAGTGACATTATTAGAGTGAATGCAAACAAAACTACCCAGAATTGCCACAAGGTATAGCTATATTCTGATTTATTAATGCAAGAATAAAAGGTGTTGACCTTGATTTCTTTGAAAAGCATAGTGATGATGACACTTCTCTGTTGTGGTCAAGACCTTATTAACGTCAATATAGTGATTTTAATTAGTTCTAACTTTTTCATTAGAATAATCATCCAAAATAAATATTCCATAAGCTTAGCTCAAACACCACCTTCTTCTACTTGAAACTTTTCTCAATCTTTCCATCTGCTAGTGACCCTCCCTCAAATCCCTTTTTTTTAAAACATAATTTTGTACAGGCAGCTAGGAGGTACAATGGATAGAATGCTGGGCCTGGAGTAAGGAAGACTCATCTTCTGAGTTCAAATGTGGCCTCAGACACATACTAACTGTGTAATTTTGGGCAAGTCACTTAACCTTGTTTGCCTCAGTTTTCTCATCTGTAAAATGAGCTGGGGAAGGAAATGGCAAACCACTCCAATATTTCTGCCAAGAAAACCCCAAATGCGGTCATGAAGAGTTGGACACAACAGTATCATGACTGAACAACAACCAATTATATTTACCAGAAGCGATCTCATACAGCAATACTTTGATGATCTGTGATATTCCTGATGAGGGTACTTCCTCCAACAGTGCAGATCAAAAACTAGCCACACCTTCTTATCCTACTGTGACTCTTGTCACACTATGTCCTCTGGTAAGTCTTCCATTGAGGGGGTCACCAAATGTGCTGGAGCCCTTCCTCTAGTTCTCATGAAATGACATGGGTACCAGGGAGAGATAAGGCCTCTGATCAGGCCTCCTCCTTTGCTGATGGTCTCTCACAATTCAGAGATATTTTGAATAAGGGTCAAAGAAAAGGAATTGTCTAGTTTGTAGCCAGTTTCCTAGCATACCTCATTTCCCATGCAATTTAGTTAACTGAAGTTTTACTGCATATAGACAAAAACAGAAAACAGAATCAAGAAAGTAAGCATGTCTGTAAGACACCAGCATGAATAGTTATTAGTCTTCCAACCAAAGACATATAGGTCACCTTAAAAGTAAGGGATCCTGACCTGCCATACTTTTTCAGCTATTCACCTGGCTTCTTTAGTGTTACCAAAATAAATGTTTATATATTTAATTTTTGTTTAAATATTTATTTTAATATTTAATACATATATAGACATTTAAATACTAAATGATTATTTTAAAATATATTCCATAGAAAGCCAAAATCACCAATAATGATATCTAGAATACAGTCAACAAACCAGCCATTTAATTCCACCAAGAATTCAAAGTGTGGTCCTACGTACTAAAACTGCAAACTGGGAAAATATAAGTTCTGTTCTGAAGTAACATTAAATTTGATAGGAGGAAGAACAAAGACATAAGTAACTATGGTACAACAGAGAGGAAGATATATACAAAGGAAAGCTGTGTGAAGAGTGCTAGGAGAAACTGGAAGGAGAAGTCCCTTACACTTAGGGGATGGGGCTAGATAAAATCTTCTTGGACTGAGTTGAGTCTTGACAAACATTTAAAAGACTTAAATAGAGATGGTAGGTGGATGGGGTGGAGAGGAAGTTCAGAGTAGGCATGGAAAACAGAGTAAGAAGCAGCACAAAGACAGCATGGGAAGGGTCAATTTGGCGGATGGTTCAGTTTGGCTAGAATGTAGTAGATTTAAAGGAGAATAGAATGAGATAAAGACAGAACTAACACTATGACCCAGTTCTATTAGGCAGTATGGTTACTGATTAAAGCAGGACTTGCAAGGAAGTGCTTTATGTACAACTGTAACTGGATATGCAGAAGGCCCAAATTCATACACAGGAAGAGAAACCAGCTCTTTGAATGACATCCTGCAAACTGCGAAGCATGAAAAGGTGAGCCCAACACAACGGTGGCCTTTAAGACAGACCTCACATCTGTATGGTGTTTAATCCCTTGCCCAGCACCAGCAGAATTTAGTACTGGAATAGCAGTGACTGCATAAAGAACCTCAAAGCTAGTTTTCTCCTTTACCCGGGAGGCAGGTTAGTACAGTGGAAAGAACACTGGATTTGAAGTAGGAAGACGTAGGTCTGAAACCTGGCTCTGCCAAGACATTGGTTAGGGCTTACTTCCTCATCTGTTTCTTTAAAAAAAAGAAAATGAGAAGACTCATATTGCCTTCCCCTCAGGAAGGTTCAAGAAAGACTGTAAATTTTGAAGCACTACATAAATGACAGGCACTTGTGATATGAATGGTTGAATGAAAAGGCATCTCTTAAGCTTTTACCACATCCTCAGTATAATACATGCTGAAAACACAAGGAGACAAAAGGGTAGTCCCTGCTGTCTAGGATTCCATACTCTAATTGGGGAAGACAGGGCAACAAGAGAACTCAGCTGAAGGGTGGACAGAAAGTTCTAGGAGTCCTTAGGAGGTATCAGAGTGTTTGTCCTTCCACCAGTGGGCAGGGGAGTAGGACCAAAGGTCAGAGTGGAGAGTGGACCTGAGCTCCTTCTAGAAGTGGGTGGTAGGAGAAGAGAAAGAAGCATCATGTCTAGCCAGGAAGGACCTGAGGAAAAGGAAAAGGAAGCATTGGTAGGAAAAGCTGGGTATGGGCAGTCCCATCTGATACTAGCTCTGGCTAAGTGGTCCTCCTATACGATGAAAAGTACACTGGAATTAGAAAACCTGGTTTTAACTTCCACGTTTGACACCTCTAGCTGTGTAGCACTGGACAACTCACATAGCCTCCCCGTGTCTCTGTTTCCTCATCTGTAAAACAAGAGGTCAGATTAGGTAACCTAGGAGTTCCCTTCTGGCTCTGGATCTATAACCCTAATATATTAGTATTATCTGATGATTAGGAACTTATTTCTTCAGCCACACCCATGGAAACAGGGTTAGTAGCTGTTGGGGATGGAAGCTCAATTCCAGGTGGACAGTCTCGGGCGGGTAAAGGTGGGAACGTCTAAATCTTAGAGTTCTCACGAGACCCCCCCAGGAAACGACTGGGAATCGAGGTGAACCAAGCTATCTCGTGTATTTCCGCCTCTTCCCGTGAGAAACGTGATGGGAGAGAGCTCTCCCCGCCCTCGAGATTGTCCCGGATCTGGGCACACTATTGTTATCTAACAGCACGGTATTCAGATGCAAACTATGCTGCTGGAGGGTTTAAGTAGGATCAGGAAAGCCTGAAAGTTCTCTTGGGCAGAGGGGCTCGGAGCGGTGAGGACAAGGCTCCGCTTTTCCTCTCTCCTCTCTCCCCTCCCCCTCTCTCCCCACTTACACTTCTACTTCCAATCTCTTATTGTAAGATCTTTGCCTCCTTGGGAGATTCTTCGCTCCCTCCTAAGGAAGAATTCCCCTGCACTTGTAACTAGACCCTGAAATAAAGCTCAACCCTTGTTCGACTCTGGAACGTCCTTTCTCTCATACGAACATCCGGTTTGGCCAACCGAAGACCTCGGGATAGAGGTAAGAAGACTCGGGTAGCCCTCAGGCCTCTAGGCCTGGCAAGTAGCCATCACTGAATAGTAAAGACAATAATACTCATATCATAATAATGATATGCTTGGTATGGAAAGCAGCTATAAATGTTAGTGACTTTTTACAAACAATTTACATAATATTGGCAAGTGAACAAGATTACTTATAATTTCACTGTTCAGGGAAAGCAGCTCAGAAGACAGAAAATAGTTAGGAAATCTCTACTCCAAACAAGATCTGTTTAAGAGTGCTGAACCGGGATTAATACCAGTTATTAAAATAAATGCTACTTATTATGCCTAGTAGCCCTACCCTTATTAAGATGCCTGACAGGCACCAAGGTGCCATGGAAGGAACAAAGTATTTGGAGCTAGAAGTTCTGGGTTCAAATATGAGCTTACAGTTATAACCTATGTGACCTTGGACAAGTCACTGACCCTCTTTGGCCTCAGTTTCCTCATCTGTAAAACGAAGGGATTGGACTAAATAGCCTTTGAAGTTTCTTGCAACTTGAAATTTCTGATCTTAGGAAGATCACTATACCAAAACTTAAGTAAATGCTGGTTTCCATCAACAAAGGAATTCTACAGTTAACACAGAACAAATGACCTAGTTCAAAAGTTTAGTTGCTCATATCCTTTTATGAACAACATGATGAACCTTTTCGCCATCACTTGTAGTAGTCATTAACACTCTTTCACCATCTTAGTAATAGCTAAGGCTCTGAATCCATTTTTGAAATGGATTAGTTGGTAGTGAGCCAATTTCCCATCTTACTCTACCTCTGTAAGAGATAATTTTCATTACTATAGAACATCATGTGACAAAGGATTCATGCAATATATGTCACCCTTCTTTTCTCCTTATATGATGCTGTTTTTTTCTTTTCACATTTCAGAAGGGGAGATTAAAGTACAGGAAAATTATCTACCTCAAGATTAATGTCTGGTCCTTAAAACTTCTAATTTCCATACTGAATGGCTGGTTCATACATGGAGTTCCCTAACTAGAAAATGTGGTGCGTATATTAGTAAGTTGTACAGAAACTTTATAGAAACTTGTAGATAGAAAGTGTGCTATCTCTTTGACTGCTATCCATCCTGAAAAAGGGAAATGGTATAGATGGGTGATGGAGAAATAATTAGATAGAATCATATATAAAAGTTAAACGTAAGTGCAGGAATTAGAGAGCAAATCCAACATCTATACTCATTTCACTTCTGAAGAAGATAATGAAGGCATCCTTAAAGGAGAGGAAAGCTATGACAGGGGAAATGGAGAGTAACGTATTACCTATACTAGTCTTTCTTCTCATCTATTACAAATAGATGTAGTTGTACTAAGGTTCAGACTATAAGCTCTTGGCTAAAGCTTTTAAAACACAAAAGAATCCTCAATCCATAAACTTCTTGGTCTTAAGGCTTACAGATTTAAAATGCCCTGTTGTACTAGGGCATTTTATTAATGTTCATTTTACTAAGAAAGTGACTATTATACTTCTACTAAACTAAAAGTTACACTTTAATGTACATTTAAAATTTTCAAATAGTTGGCTAAAGAAAGATTATGTGAACAAACACTCCAGAGGAAATATAATTCTCATTTACCAGAGAATAACCACAATCACCACTAAAGCTCTTCAACCTTGACAATATTCCCCAAAACAGACTAATGGGCTCAACTGTTTTTGCAACCAATCACAGTGTAGTATCTTCAATATTATAATCCAGATTTACTTTTGAAGAAAAAATTACAAATCCTAATTGAGTTTTACAATAAACCTGAAAAGTAAAACTCATATCAATTACTAATCATTTTATGACAAATAACAAACCTTTACAAATTTCACCAAGAATATACAGGCTTCTTCTGATGTCTCATAATGGTGTAAGAGTGCTCCTGGGCTTCTCAAAGACATGACAACAGAACAGAAGCTTTTCTAAGTTCTACTAAACTGTTAGTATGGCCCCCTTAATGAGCTTAACTGTTAATCTCCAGAGGAACATCATGGCTAAGTTTGGGGAGGTTCATTACCACGCTGGCTGCAGGGTGAGACATGTCAGGAATAAGCAACTCCTAAAAACTGGAAAGTGGAGGGAGGTGGGGTGCTACGGTGAGGTGGGAAGGCTATTGTTAGTCAGAGATCTGTATTGGTGGAGGGAATATCCACACTGATGAAACCACAGATCCTTGAAAGTATATGCAATATATTTATTTATTAAAGGCACATTTACACCATGAAAGGTCAGGTTGTGCATAAAGACTGATACAATTAGAACTACTTGATTTCTTCAGGTATCATTTCAATATACCAGACATGGTTGCTGAGACAAACGACCCAGATACTGAGTAGGGTTGTTGTACAAGATGGTCATAGAATTAAAAAAAAATTATCCAAAGGCACCTACCTCCAAGTATTTCATTAGACCTTGTACTCTTTCATTTATTTCTAAGTTTTCCCTCTCTTTCCCCAAACGTATTTCTGTGAGAAATTTTCTCCTAAATCACCATTAATTGGAATTCAAAGTGTCCATCTTCATTTTACTAGTAAAATAACCCAAACCATTTCATTAAGTTGTTAGCTCTTGCCTTCAAAGAAAGCCTGCCAAAAATGAAAAACATCAGGATTGATTATAGAAAGAGTAACTCAAATTTAGGAATCCATAATCTTTTTTTGAGGGGGGAAGGTTTGAAAATGTTCAGGTTTTATCTGAGTTCCAGCACCATTTTTTGGGAAGGCCACTTTATCTGTCTAGTTTTTGCTATGCAGCAATTTATATTATCTGTACATTTCAATGAAACTACTGGCTAGAGCCCCACTGCTACGCCTGTATGAGCTACCATCTCTTCTTTGAAGGAGGACAGCTTCACAGCTTATTCTTTGAAAAGATCTGTGGTGCTTGTGTTGCCTGAGGGCAGGTCGTTTTCCAAAGACTTGCTGATGCTTCATTCAGGAAGATACATATTTCAAGATTCAATCCTCTTGTGCTATTGGAAGAAATCTCTCCAAAAAGATCAGGAAATTCTAACACAAGAAAATCTGTTTTCAAGACACATAAAACACTTTTCTTTCTAAAAGGTGATGCCCTTACCCTTGAACTCTAAAATTTAATCAAAGAACAAATGGTTCACATAAAATTTAAAACTTCTGTAAAACTAAAGTACAATTTATTGGAGGGAACTAGATTTTAAGCAAAACCCTCCCAACTCCCTCCAAAACAAAACTTAAAAGGGTATCTGCTTATACAAGAGCAATAAAAAAAATTAAATATTTATTTGAATAACAAGTTTTAAGTTCAAGCTGCAATGTTGGCAATGTAGATTTTAACACAGATCACAAAAAGCGTGCACAAAAAGTATTGGAGAAAAGGACAAAATAATGCTCAGAATTATGCTAAACAGCTGCTGATTTTTAAGAAAACGAACCACTATACAAAATATAAAATGTATTAAACACTACCATCCACAGAACAGTCTTTTTATTATTGATTATATTTAAAAATTATTTGTGTAGTTAATTATATACTGAATTGTAAATGAATATTATACATTAATCCCCTTTTGGTCGGCAATTCCTTGCTGCATTATAGCATGTCCAATTATATTGCAAAAAGTTAGCAATTTCCCCCCTTTTAATAAAGAAAACAATTATTGATATTACAGTAAATATTATAAGGTCTACAAATATGAAATGAAAATTTCTCCTTCAACTTCAAAGTGCTTTCCATGCAGAGTTAAGCACTTGCCTTATTTAACTGAGTGCACTACTAAGTTCAGGGTCAGAGAGATGCTCTTGGATCATAAGACTAGACTTTACAAATAAAAGACTGAAAGTAATCATGCAACCCTCTTACTACTACTGGGTATACCCATTGTGTCACCTACCCATTCTGCCTTTCCAGAATACCATTCAAGACATCAAAAAATTATTAGACTTATAATGATAAATATACATGTAATGAAGACACAAACTGCTAAATGACACTACTACTGGTAATGTCTGTGCTACGTGAAAGCACCTTTAAAAAGAGCCTATGCGGCGAGAGATAAGTGTCTAAAGATTCAAAATGAATCAACAGTATTGGATAACAATATAATTCTCAACTCAGAAGCTGCCTCAAGATTAGGTGCATCTTCAGTTAATGTAACAGGAAAAAAAGGCAATGGATTTTATTTTATTAATTGCATCCACTCACAAATTGACCTAAGGTCACCAGATGCGTAGACACAATGAGATTTTTTTTTACAGTCTTTAATTGTAATGATGATAAAGGAATAGATCTATTTAAAAACAAAACCAAATAGCTATTTTTTGTCTAGATTAAGAGGTGGCACCAGGTGTGGGATTCACATTTTGGGTGGCCACTTGTGGTGCTACTTCGATGATCCGGGGTTTGTCTATAATTCTGGCTGTACGGTTGCCTTTCTCTACAATCCCAATAATCCATGCTTGGTGACCTTCCCCATATTTTGGGGACTTAATCTCTGCGCAGAATCGAGCTGCCTGCTCACGTGGTAAACAGATCAGAAGGCCTCCTGGCAAAAAAAAAAAAAAAAAAAAAAAGATCATTCATTAGTTTTTGACTATTTCTGAGTAACAAAGTATTTCTGTGCTCTTTATCCTCTTCAGCTATTTGCAGAAAAATAAACTGAATTCAAATCCACTTTTCTATGAAGCACGTTTCTTATATTTTCTATAAGCTGAGACCTATAACTTGTTCTGCCTTTCCTCCTCAACAAATTTTCATTTTATTTAGCTATTTTCTGACGAAATCACAAAACGTGGAGGCTTTCTCTTTAATTATGAAAGTCTTTCATGAAACTGTGCAGGTGAGTGCGGTGTGTCTGGGCACAGAGTTAGGGAATTCAGGCTTAAAATAAAAAAGAAACAAAAAACTCAAGTTGATTCTAAATAATCTTCTTCTCTTGCATCTCTAGTTTCCCTGTCCTTATTAGACATCGATAGAGGATCATTCTTGCCATCCAAATTCTTGGCTCATACTCACGTACGGCTAAATGGAAGTGGAGGAGATAAGGAAATCAGACTGAGAGGGTCAACTGAAAAGTTATGCTAAGTAATCTCAACTGGGTCCTCACTGGAGAAAAGCCATCTTCCTACACCCATAACTGACATCCTATCCTATCTCACTCATGACACCCATACTTTTCTTCTCTCTTCCAACATTCTATGTCACTGCTCCCTCCCTCTCTCCTCGCAACTAAAAACGTCACTTCATATTTCACTGAAAAATTTGAGGCCATTTGCTGAGAGCTCCCTTTTCCCACATGACATAATCTTCCGTCTCCTCCTTTACTTTAGTCTCCAATGACGAGGGGGCCCTTCCGTTCTCCAATGCCATTCTGCCTACAGCATCCCTTCTCATCTTTTCTAACAGATGCCACCACTCCAGTCTTCCATTTACTGTCTCCCTGTCTCTGAACATAACCCCATGCCTAGAAGGCTTTCTCTCCTAACTTCTGCCTTGCTGACTCCACAACTTCCTTTAACCTGCAGTTCAGACTATCACCTGTAGGAGGCCTTTCCAGTTCCCCACAGATGCTCTACTCTGCGTGTATCTTGCATATACATGTTGTCTCCCCATCAGAATGTATGCTTCTTGAGGCAGGAACTGGTTTTGCCTTTTCTTTTTATCCCCAGAACTTAGCACAGTGCCTGGCACACAGTAAGTGCTCAATAAATGCTTACTGATTGATTTCATCTCAATTTCATTTTATGTAAAAGTGTCTTACCTTAAAATCTACCTGAAAAAATATTTTCTAGAAATCAGAGTAAATTAAAGACTAATGTGAGTCAAGGGACTTAGATCCAGCCCTTGTTCTAATGCTCTGTACCTGTGTGCCTGACCTTGGGTATTTACCTCCCCTCCGTAGGCTTCAGTTTTCTCACCTGTAAAATGAGGAAGTTGAACAGAATGATCTCTAAGTTCTCTTTCAATTCTAACATCCAATGTGCCTATGATCCAAACTAATAACAACCTTAAGATACACCTGGAGGGTTCTTCTTCCTGTCTGCTAGGGTCTGGCCGAAGAAACTGTTTTGGAATCAAGGGCAGTAAAAGAAAGTGATCTGCCTAGCTTTGCTATTCATATATAAACACCATCCCAAATTCGTTCACCCACTATTTTTATTGGATATGCACTTCACTGCCATCCCAAGCTCCAAAAAGAATAAAACAAAGACAAATCAGTCTTTTTAAAAATTAGATTTCCACAGAAAAAGTAGTGAAAATAACTTTATTAATTCTGAATAGAGAAAACAAAGTTGAATTTGCTGGTAGTTTTCTAAGACAAGAACTGTTTAAGTGACCAAAGTTTTAATAACACTACTGCTACTACTGCTACTATTGCTACTACTACTACGATTCTAACCCTAAACACTACTACTAGAAAAGCTGACGTCTAACATAGCCTGTCAGAATTTCTTAAAAAACACATCATCTCAATGTACCTTGTATCTGTCTTTACATGGGCTTGGGAAAAAAAAACAATAGTCATGGTCACAGAAAATAAAACAGAGGGTGAAGAAACAAAGAGGAAGGAACAAGAAGACTTAAAAGATGAAAAAGTAAAATCAGGAAATGGGGAAAAGAAATAGATGGAGAGGGTGATAACACTAGATGAGTTATCCAGAAAGAACACATTTTACACAGTCTACTTCTGGACCAGTACTCTATAGCAGGTGGTCATATCTATAAGAAGTATCTGTGGGATTCTAATTGTTGTTGTGTTCGTCCCTCATTTTCGAAGAGGACCACAATATCAGAGAAATAATGACGTGACTTGCACTTGACTTTGTTTTCAGTGAGGGAGGGCTGTGCAGGTCACCAGCCTCACTTCTCTTCCAGAGCCATCTGGATCCAGTGACCAGATATTCATCAGGATGACTGGAGATAGCTCAGGATGCACTGGGAGACCTTGGCCTTTTGGGCTAAGGCTTTTTCAGGTACTCACTTAGGGTGAAGTAATGCCCATTCACTGAACAGGCCTGTTTAAGAAGTAGCCAGGGTATGGTCCCTTTGATAAGGCCAAGAAAAAGAAAGACATCAGGCTGGGAAGGAAACAGCAACAGTTACTTTTGATAATTACTCTTAAGCCAGGAGAGTCCAGAAGAGCCCTTAGGCAGGGACCCATTGGCTTCCAAGCTTCAGAGTACAGTAGGTTTAAGGTTTGGGAAAGGAAGAGAAGGAAACTAGCCAGTAAAACCCAAGTCAACTGGGCATCTTTTGGCCATCCAAATTTAGAGGATTTACAACTCCTGAGTTAAGTTCACAAAAAACCATCTTGGGTAATTCACTTAAACTCTCAGGGTCTGCCTCAACTTCCTCATGTGCACAATGAGACTAGATGACTTTTACTAAATCTATGATGCTATGGTCTTTACTAGCCTACACTATAGAAATAGCTACAGGTCATGCTCTTATCTTTTTAGCACCACCCATAAAAGCCATCCCCTTAAAACAACATAATTTTCTCACAGAAAGACATCTAGGAATGACGGCATATTCATAAGATAACTCAGTCATCACAAATCACCTTCTACTTTATGAGAGAAGCTGAAGCACCTCACCTACCTTACAAAGCCACAGGAGAGGCACATTTAACCCTCAAACTATAAAAAAGCTCAAATACATCTACACTGATATTTCATCCCCCTTCCCAAAAAAAAGTGTCATCAAAATCATGTCTTTTGCTTCTACATTGCATTGCTTCCCTGAAGTTTCCACAGAATTTCCTGGTACACAAAGCAATACGCCTCCCCATTTTTTTTTTTTTGGAAAAGACAAATATGATCCTACTGACTCCCATCAGAATGAAGCATGAGTTTTGCCAGCATTAGTGATAAATTTGGATTGAGACACCCATACTCTTGACTAGTTTTCCTCACCTCTCCAACAAACATTGCCAAAACACAGAAATCCATAAGAATTGTAAGACCAGAGCTATAAAAGTCCAGCTTAGTCATAGCACAGAGTAAAGCTAAAGATGCTGTTCCACCCAGAAAAAGAATCAATGTCTTTGATCTCCTTAGCAACAGGCAAAACGTGCCAAGTGGCCTCACCTGATGTCTCTGGGCAGGTTCCATGCATAAGGCCAAACATGTTTCCACAGGCCTTACTAACAGCAGCCATCTTGGCCAACACTGGAAGATTGTGGATGACAAAGGACACTTCATTCCTCTGTTGCTTAGCAAGATTCTGTGCGTGGCCCAAGATCCCAAACCCTGTGATGTCCGTGGCTGCATGTGCGTTAAAAGTGTGCATAAGTCCTGCAGCTAAAAGAGGGAAAAAAAATGTCACTAATTATATATATTTGGTTATCTGATCAAAAGACCAAATTTGCCATGTTTCCCCTCAACTCAAAATCCTACAGAGGCTGTTGGACTCCAGATTTTTCATTTGACGTCAACTAGCACAAAATTCACACTCTTTCCTCTATTGTCCCTCTTCAAAAACTAAATAAACAAAACATCTTAAATCCTGTTTTCTATTTTGTGTATTAAACTTATGAACCACAACTTTAATCACTAGTAATTAACAGATTATAAATTTGTAAAGGTATTTATAAAAGATTAAACTTCAGGAGATGATAGAACAAAAGACTATATCTAAAACATCTTTCAATGTAAGATAACATAAAATTAAGCTGTTTTTGTACTGATGTCTCCTAAAATACAGATTGGAAAAATGATTTGGCATCAGAGCACATGGATTTTGATCCTTCTACTGCCACATACTAGCTGTGTGCTCCTGGGCAAATCACTTCCCCTTTCTGGGGGTATGCTTCCTCATCTGTAAATGAAGAATTTAGACTCAATTATTTCTAAAATCCTTTCAAGTCTAAATCCTCAGATGACCTTTTAATGTGAAGGACATAGTAAATATAACAGTCCTAATCATTATTATGCTTCAACAGTTTAGGCACAATCCATTCAGGTTACTTCGCCAGTAGTAGAACAGGTTGAATTACAAATAAGGGATGACTATGACTTTGTAAAACCTTGACTTGGATTTTATAAGTTTTTCACAATCATCTTTAATACTTATAGAATAAGAAATCACAAAGGGAGATATGCTTTTGAAAACAAGTTGTATTGTTTCTTCTTTTAATTTCAACATCACTTCCCCAGCCCCAAATACCCTTGTGATAAAAGAGTAACATACAGCACAACAAAGCCAGTACAAAGCCATGCTTGACAATATAAGCTCCATTTTCAGTGCTGCGAATACTCCCTACCTTTCTATCAAGAGAATCAAAGTGTTTCATCATCTCTCTAAAAGCAGTTCTATCTCAAAAATCTGAGGACTTATTACACAAAAGCATATTCCGTTTCACAAAAGTAGACTGAGGTTATTACTACTCAATAGTGGAATGGTAGGTCATGAGAAAGAGTCAAAAAAAGTCACCTTTTGGCCAACTATCTGATGATGTAACTCTTTCAACTTAACTGTACTGGTCCATAGGCAACAGATAAACAGTCTAATTTGGGGTCTGCACCTGAAATCTTTCCAGTTTGATAGGTTTAGTCAGAAGTAACAGAATAGCCAAAGGCTCTGCTTCACTGACACAGCACGTGGGGGTCATGTCCTCTCCACAAGGGGACATTAAAAGTGGGGTACTAGCAGATAGAAGTATCCCTTATCAAGACACCAAGTCTATGTAGGAATGTCTATAATGAGGTACTGACTGTATTCTTTTCCCAATACAAGGCTTCTTAAGTGTCTAAATCTCAGCAAATAATCCACACGAAAAACAAGAAAGACATCATTTGACATTCAAAAAATTTTTTAAAAAACTGTCACTTAATAATTAAAATTTATCTGCCTTAAGAGAAAACTATTAGGAGTTCAGAAAAACTAAACCAGGGGAGAAGAAGATGTTGGGAAGGAGCATCAATCAGGAATTTGGAGTCCTGTAGAAGGAAATGCAATCTTATGCAGAGAATCAAATAATTTTAAAAAATTAATAGCTAAGATTTATACAGTACTTTAAAATTTGCAAAGAGGTGTTACATATATTATCTCATTTGAGCCTCATAACAGCTCTGGGAAGTGGGTGGCCTTATCTCTGTTTTACAAATAGGGAAACTGAATCTGAGAGAGGTTAAATTACTTGCCCAGGGTCACACATCTAGTAAGTGTCTAAGATAAGATTCAAACTCAGGTCCTTCCTGTCTTCAAATGAGTATTCTACCCACTAAGCCAAAAAGCTGCCTCTTAATTAAAAATAAAAAGATAAACTTATTTTAAAAAGCAACATATTACTGTAAAAACAGGGAAAAGGGGGAAATGAAAAGCAGAAGACAAAGTTGATAAGGAATTTCTTATTCCCAAACCTTTTTCATAGTACTTATAACTTTTCAGAAACTCAGAAGTAAAAGAGTAGAGCTAGGAAGGGTTCTGGAAATAATCCCAAGAAAGGCATCACAACAGTAGATATTCCTGAACATTGAGCAGGTGGCCACTATAGGCTCAAATCCTTCCTCCATTACTTAATAGCTGTATGACCATGGATAAGACACTGGCAATCTCTGAATCTCAATGCCCTCATCTGATAAAATAGGGATAATACCACCACAGGCAACTATCTCACAGAATTACTATGAGATATTCTTGCCAATGAGGTAATATAAATAAAGCACTTCACAAACTTTAAAACATTATGTAAAATGAGAATTATTATTCTCATTTTACAGGTAAGGATTTCTATGACCTAAGTGTATATAAGTTAATATCAATTAGAAAGTAATTTGTGGGGAAAGCAGAGCCAAGATGACAGAATAGTAGAAATCAATACAATGAGCTTCCCCCCTCAACCCAACTCCTTCAAGTAGATTTAGAAAATGCACTGGACTGAATATTGAAGGTGAAATTCCAGGAAAAGGCACAGTTTTCCAAGTTAGGTAAGGACAGAAAGCAGACTGAGAGGTCTGTGGACACTAGAGACTAGGTCTGGCCAGGAATGGGCAAGAAAAGCACTCCAGCATCCACAGAGCAGCTGTGTACCAGGACAAGAGGAGGTCCCAGACCCATACTGGGCACCTTGACAAGAACAGGTGCCAACTGGCAGCTCTGTCATCCACTTTTCAGTTCCCAGGTCAGAGATCCAAAGTGTACTAATGGGGATATCTGCACCTAGGGGTGGCGTTCTGTGGTAAGAAGTGGTAGCAGGTGCTAGGCTATGTACCAAGCAAGGAGCAAGTTCAGAAGCAACTAGTCGCACTGTGGCACAGATTCCAGGAGCAGAGTAGGGTCTCAGTCCCAGCTTCCAGCCTAGTCTGAAGTCTGCAAAGAAATAACCAGGGCAGGAATCCCAGACCAAAGAGGAGGCAGCAGTTCTGTCACTCTGAACCACTGAGCTTTCCAGCTGGCTAAGAGACCAGCAGGAGAACAGTTGTTTAGGTCAGCAGTTCAGACTCATACCCAGATCAGGTATTTCCAAGTTTAGACTAGGGGCCAGCAATTAGACTTTGCCCTGGGTCAGAACACTTTGGAAGCACTGAAAGGTCATTTTTATTTGTGTTTACCTTTTCAAATAGCAAATCAGTTTACCTTCAGATCAGTGGAGACCAACTTGCAGATCCCTATGCTGAACTGTCCCTGAGATCCTGGAATAATGAAACACTCAACACTCACAAAAAGCAGCCAAAGGATGAGCCCCAACCTTCCTCCAAGAAGTGTCCAGAGCCTAGCCCTGACATGAAGTCCGAAATCCGAAAATAGGTGGGAACAGTAAGCAAAGAAAAAAAGAATCCCTATAGAAAGGGTGGCAGGGACACTCAAGACATAAACCAAGAAGAAAAGAATGACTCTAAAACATCTATAAGCAAAGACTCAAAGGAAAACAAAGCTTGGGTACAAATTCAATTAGAGTTCCTAGAAGAAATAACATGGTTATTTTTAAACAGTAATGATTTTTTAAAAAAATAAATGAAATGAAAGTGCTAGAAGAGAAAACTGAAACATAAATAAAAGCTATGGAAGAAAGAACTGGAACAGAAATGAACAGCTTGGCACATGAGGTACAAAACCGTAGCCAAGCATCAAACTCCCTGAAAATCAGAATGGACCAAAGAGCAAACGATAATTCATAAGAACAAGAAATATTAAAAGAAGAAATATTTCCCAGGATTGGGAAAAAAATAGAAGAAAATATAAGGCATCTTGTAGCAAAAGTTGCCCTAAAAAACAGATTGAGAAGAAAAAAATTTAAGAATCAGTGCGCTACCTAAACATCACAATAAAAAACAGAGTTTTTATACATCAAATTTCAAGAAATCTTAAGAGAAAACTGCCTAGATCTCATAGAACCAGAAGGCAAAGCAGAAATAGAAAGAATCCACTAATCATCTCCTGAAAGAAACCCCTAAAAGGAAAACTCCCAGAAATACCATAACCAAAATCCAGTGCTTCCAGGGCAAAGAAAAAATGTAGCCAAGCAGCCTGAAATAAAGAATTCAAGTACCAAACGATCCACAGTCAGGATCACACACAATTCAGCAGCCACCACTCTTGGAGCTTGGAATACAATATTCCACACGGTAAAGATGAGAGAGGTTTATGATCATGAATAACTTCCCTAGAAAAACTAGCTATAATCCTACAGAGGGAAGAAATGAAATAGAGGATGTCTATGCATTCCTGTTGAAAAGAACAGAGCTAAGCAGAAACCCTGAAGTTCAAACAGAGTAGTTAAAAGAAGCATAAAAAGATAAACACAAATGAACAGCTATAAGAGACTAAACAAAGAAACTGCTTACATTCAAATATGGGGAGATGATACATGTGTCTCCTCTGAGCTCTATTCTCATCAGGAGTCATAGGAGTCTAATTAGACAGGGCCCAGGAGCGGCTCTGTTATGTCTAGATGATTATAAAAGAAGAATGGAAGGAGAAGGGAAGAGGAAGACAAAGAGGTGGGGGTGGGGGAAGAAAGGAAGGTTAGGAGCACAAAAGCAGACACCAATACAAACAGAGAAGAGGAAATTTAGGAGAAGCAGCTGACACTTGAATCTCACTCACATGAACTGGTTAAAGGAAAAAAGAATATACATACACATACACACATCTGGGTACAGAAGTACATTTGACTCAATAGGGAAATTGGAGGGAAAGGAGAAAAGGGAGAAGGGGAATTAAAGGGAGAAGAGATTAAGGGAGGGATTAGTTCAAGCAAAACAAACTCTAACTAAAGATGTACAAAACTATTTACAATTCTTTTTCACGTGTCAAAGAATGGAAATCTGAAGGAGTGCCCATAACTGGGGAATACTACTGAACAGTTAGACTTTACAAATACGATACAATACTATTGTGCTGTAAGAAATGATGAAGGGGATCTTTCAGAGGAACCTGGAAAGACTTAAATGACCTAATGCAGAGTGAAATGAATGGAGCAAGTAGAACAATTTGTATAATGACAATAATGTGGAGAAGAAAAAAGAGGGAAGAGAAACTAAGTGACAGTTGCCTTAACAAAAATTTCTATAACTTCATCTAATTTACTTCACATATCTCAGAGGACCTAAAAGTAGTCCTTTGTATGATTCTAATTATCAACTACAATACATGACCAATTCTATATGAATAAAATGTTTTGGGGTAGAGTTCTTTTAGTTTTTTTGTTTGTTTGTTTTGCTAAATATTAAAAACAAAAGCAAAACAAAAACTTTATTAGGAAGTATTGCTTCGCTATTTTAGAAAGTTGCAAGACTTCAAAAATAATTGAGTAGTGCTTCATTCTTGATTCTAGAATTGAAATATGGCACTTCTTAAGTATAAATGAAGGGTAACCAATCAATCAACAAACATTATTAAGCTTTTATTATGTGCCAGACTTTAAGTGTTGGGAATACAGATGAAAGGTAAAAACAAATGCAGCCCCTGCTCCTAAGAAACTTAAATTTTAATAGAGGAGACAACATGTACATAAAACGATACATCCACGATACAGAGTGGATGGAAGTTTACACTAGAGGGAACTGGCCATCTGAGGATAATGAATTCCTGACTTAAAATCAAGTTATTATCCTTGCCATACATTGCCACTCTTCTCTGTAATTTATCTGTTTCATTCATAGTAGTTTTTTGTAATAGCTCTTATCTTGGCGGAGGTCATAATAACTACATACACAAAACAATGAAATGACTTTAACAAGGCCACTTAAAATAGCAAAAAAAACCCCTCATATTCCAGTAAAGGCAATGGGAGAAAAATGAATGATGTAAGGAATGACAAGTGTGGAATTACCCATTTACATACCCCCAAGTCAAGAAATCAAAACAGAGTAGTGTTAACATTTTAATTAACTGAAAATTACTGTGCAAATATTAGGGGCTGCATGAATTTTTTTCTTTTGTTTCATTTGCTTCTTTCCTGAAAATTCAAGGACATCTGAAATATAGAAATTTAGATTTGAATGCAAGCTTAGATGTAAACTCATCATTTCCCACCTGATTGCCCTCCTGGATTTCACGATCCTCAGGAAGCTCATTATTCTGCAGGAAGAAATCAACTCTGGAACTCGGTTCTCTGTATTCCCTGCTCCTGGAGTCCTTCCCTTTCTGACTAGAGAGGGTGGAGAGTGGACCCTGGAGAGCTCCAACCAGATCCTCTACCATTTAAGGAAGACACTCAGGGAATCTCTCCTGGATTTCCAATTATCCAGAGATGAATTCAAGTCTCCTCCGATCATATTCTGCCTCAGCTGTTGGACAATATCATTCCCCCGGCTGATTTCCTCCCTTTCCAGCTTCCTTTTATGTGTCTTCCTCCATTAGACAGTAAACTCTTTGAGGGCAGAGGCTGTTTTTATGCCTTTATTTGTATCCCTAGCGCTTAGCACAGTGCCTGGCATATAGCAGGTGCTTAAGAAATGTTTACTGATTGATTTGTGGATTCAAATGAACTGGTCCCCACACTTTGCAGGTAAGGAAACTGTCACTCTTACTTTACCATCACTCTTTTCAAAAGAGTTAAAGGCAAATCATGGTCTCTTTATCAGTCTTACAAACAACTTGACATTTTGGTCTTGCACCATTTTGGAAGTACATATAACAAAAACAAAGATCTGTATAGCATCTCAAGGTTGTAACACACATATTACAAAGTATTAGAGCTGGAAGAAATGTTAGTATCCTCCAATTAAAACCCATCACTTTAAAGAAAAGGAACTCACTGGTTCAAGATGCCTAGTTAGTTAGTGGCAGAGGTAGAACCAAACCCAAGCTGTCTTGACTCCAAGGATCGGGTTCTTTTTCCAGGGGGCTACAACCTTGGAAGATTAGGCAGGGTAAATATCATATGGATAAGGAAACTAAGCCACTATCACAGAGTTAGTAAGTGCTTGAGTCCAGACTTGTAGAACAGCATCATGGGATATAGTGGTAGCAAGGCCTCCTCTAGTCCCATTCCTCCACTTTATGAACTCCAAAGACAAGGGCTCTTCTTTCCAGCACACAAGTCCTATATATCTAGCTGTCCTTAGTTCTAAGGCACTAGACACCCAGATCTTACTAACCTGTTCTATAAGGAAGTAAATGTTTACATGCTGGTGCCACCTTATTCTCAGAGCAGAAATAAATCCTATTGATCCCACAAAAAGTTAATATGTCCAAAACAGAACTCATCACCTCTATCTCTTTCAAACTTCCCTATTTCATTTAAGAGCACTTCAAATCTACTAGCTTTGCAAACTCGGTATCATCCCATATAGCTTCATAACCACTCTTTCATTCATATTCTTCTCACATTACTCATACAGCCACTGCCTTAGCTCAGGCCCTCCTCACCTCTCACTGGGACTGCTGCAATGGCTTCCTAATAAATATGTCTCATTTTGTACTCTGAGTGCTTCACCTCACTATCAGGGGCTGAGTAGCATGTTTCATTAATTGTCCTAAGTGGCTTCCCTACTTCAAGCATCACCTTGTGCCAATTCATCCTTCCACAAAACTGGAAAAGTAATTTTTCTTAAGCATAGGTCTGACTATGTCACTAACCTGCACTGGGTCCCTACTGCCTCTGGGATCAAAAATAAACTCCTTGGATTGTTTCTTAATGCTTTTCACAACCGAGCTCCAACCTACCTCTTCAGAGACACAGAATGTATCCACTCTGAGTAGGCAGTTTCCTTCTTGGCATTTGTATCCTCTGCTCCTGGCACAGTGCTTGGGCTCTCCTTATTCAACTTTGCTTCATGGAATCCTTTACCTACATCAAGACCTAGCTAAAGCATGAAGCCTCTTCCAGCCTCAACTGCTACAGCCCTGTGTCCCTAAATTATCCAGTGTTTATTATGCATCTACTCTGTACACACTTAGCACATAGGTGTTTTCTCCCCCTAGAGAACTTAAGATAATTGGGACTAGGCAAGGCTTCATCCATGTTTTTTATCCAGCACCTACCATAACACCTTGCACACAGTAAGCAGAAAAAAGGCTTGCTGCCTGAAGTATCAACTCTAACATGTGATATCAGCTTTAGGTAGAGGGATCATGTCTTATTCAACTGAACAAACATTTATAAAGCAAGCATCTGTGTGCACATCACTGTGATAGGCTTGGGGGAAGACAAAAATTTAAACATGATTCCTGTTTTCATCAAAAAAACAATCTAATAGAACAAACACAAACCACTAGAATACACGACACTACATAATAAATATACTAGGGAAGAGCCAGAACAAAGTGCTACATGGAGTCAGGGGGAAAGGTTATTGCTGATGGGAAAGAATCTCAGAAGGGCCCATGGAGGCAGCATTTGAGACAGGCTTTAGAGGACAGGTTGGGATTCATCAGGAGGTAGCTAGGTGGATAAGTGTATAGATCAATGGGCCCGGAGTCAGGAAGACTTGAATTCAAATCTGGACCCAGACACTTGCTAGCTGTGTGATTCTGGGTAAGTCACTTAAACTCTGTTTGCCTGAATCCACTGGAAAAGCAAAGGGCAAACTACTCCAGTATCTTTGTCAAGAAAACCCCATGGATGGCACTGGAGTGCTAATGGTCCATGAAGAGTCGGACACAACTGAATGACTGAACAACAACAACGAAGGGATTCACCAGAAAAGAGAGGAAGGCTGAGACAATGTTGTACGCAAGGGAAGTTCACATGCCAGCCAAAAGCATTTAGCAGCTAATGGGAAGCTACTGAAGATTTTTGAATAAAGTGACTTGACCAGATCTATGCATATTTCCATTAAAAAAACCAGTAAACTCCTCCTACGTATGAAGCACTACGGACGGAAAGGCCTAAATCCAATGTTCCTTGCTTTCAAAGAACTTACATTTCCATTTAAAGGAGTTAAGGTGCTTTTTGAGATGCTCTGGTGCCTCTGAAGTCAAGGGAGTAATGATCAACTATGCCAAATTCTACAAAGTGCTTAAGAACAATAAGGACTGGGGAAAAAAAAGCTACTGGAACTACTGATGAGGTCACTGGGGAGCACTGAAAAAGCAAACTGTAGTGATGACAAAAGCTAGACAGCAAGAGGTCAAAGGGGAAGTAGAGGTATAAGGAAGTGATTTTAAAAGTGAGAAGGGAGAAAGAAATGGGATGGAAACTTAATGGAATAAAAGGACCAAGGGACAGGATTAGGGAGACCTGAGGATATCTGTGAGCAGGCGGGAAGGAGCGAGAGGTGAAACAAAGACTGAACATGGATGAAATAAGAGAGAAAGCTGCTGTAACAAGGTGCTGGAGGTGACAGGAGGAAATGGAATCAAGTGCACAGTTATGGCAAGATGGATGCAAAGGAAGAGAGAGTGGGTGATAACAGAAAGTGGAACAAAGGTGAAGGAGCCTCAATCTTCTTGGTGCAGCAGGAAGTGAATTAGCTACTGTAACTATAAGGGGTGATGATCAAGTTGGAGGTTTGAGAAGTTTAGAAAAGTTCTGGAACAGCTACTGTAGAGAAGGAAATAGGGAGTCTATTTTAATATCTTCCTGAGAGTCTAGCACACCATTTTATGCACAAAAGACAAAGTAAATGTTGGTTAAGCAGAATTTAATGATTTATTTAGCAAAACTTTGAACCAAAAGATGAATAGCTGGCCTATGATAGGTATAAAATCAGCAAGTTTAGAGCCCAGGGAAATAACAATGAGGTGCCAGAATCTCAAAATTTAAAAACAAACACTCCCACCCCAACTTATATATAACTTATCTATGTTAAAACTCTTGTAGATGACTAAGGTTTTCAGTATCCTCAATTCTCTACACCCTGAGCTTTACTAAAGTCTTCAAAAACAAGCCAAACAGGAAAATCAATCTAGATAAACAGTCAGGCAAATGTGCTACCTACTAGCTCATACAACTTTTTATACATGTATTTACTCAGGTTTGCAAATAGCACTTACTTGGAATAAAGGAGACTCCACAAAATCATTATAAAGAATGTTGATTTCATGTTCTTCACTACTTGGATGGAGAACACTAACAACTAGACTGTGGTAACTGACACATTTTGTGGGTTTTAAGGTTCTAGTCACGACTTTACTGAACTCAGGACCCACGAGACCTGCCGTGCTCGTACCTGTTCGGTTGAGCCTTGCCATGTTCATCATTGCTTCTTGATATGCCAACTCCACATCCTCCTGGGTAACCACAAGTTTAATTTTATTCCATTTTTCTGGCTAATGGGAAATTTTAAAACAAAAAAGAAAAGATACAAATGCCATTTATTTTTTTTTTCTTTCAAACAGTGAGAAAGACAGTTGTTTTTGTTTTGCATGGGGGCTTTTTTTTTGCATAGAAACCTTCAGACATTCTTTATTCCAGAAGTGTTTACTTATGTAGCCCTACATAGAAAGTGTATGTTTTTTGGCTTCCTAATGATTTTTTCCTATGACCAGTACTTCAAGGTATCCATCAGACACTGCATCATGAAAGCCTGCCCTCCCTCAACTCACCCTTTTGTAATCAGATATTGCAGCTCACAGGATATGTAAGACCAGCGACTGACTGTTCACGTGTCCTGGCAGGGGAACATACTGGCTGCAGCATGTGGGCAAGAAAAGCTGGGTGTTAAGTTCAAGATTGTAGCGCCCCTCTCCTGGAGGTGCAAATCACATTCTTAAACACGCCACAATTTCAGGGGACTTTTGTCTTCATTATTCTCATTAAATAGCTGGTTCTCATCTTGTATGTTATATTACATAATGGTCATTTAAAATTCCTTTACTGTACATTTTGGGGCAGTTTACTGGTCTCTCCTTGTTTATACAAGTTTCAATGAAATCAATTTGATTGACTAAGACCACTGATTAAAGGAAAGCAAAATTTCTATCAGAAAGCGAGCATAAGTGCAAGAGTATGGGCAAGAACATGCACACACACACGCACGCGCGCACACACACACACACACCGCCCTCCTCATGAACAAGCTCTGTGTCCAAAGGTGTAATAACAAGAAAAATCTTTTTTCTTTCTTCCTCAGTCTGCTCTCACAATAATTTGTCAAAGAAAAACTCATACTGACATTCTCCTCCTCTTTAAGTGGGACACATATCAGTATAACTGAATTTTGTGGAATCTGAGTAAGGAGAAGAATTTCTCTTTTTTTCTACTACAGCTAAATTGGAAAAGGCTAAGGGACAGGAAAGGCAAGACCTAGAGGGAGAAGGTTCTATATATTTTCATCTTTTTATATCATTTCTACAACTTACTTGCTAAAATACTCCAGACTTGGAAGATGTTTTGTGTAAAAGGAACTCAATAAAAAATACTACTGTTATGGCCTCCCAGTGTGATATAGAGATGATGATACAGGACAGCTAAGCTCTTATCTATCATCATGAATGAGGAAAGGAAAATGACATATGAATGTTGCAGCCACAAGAGAATTTCTTGCTCTGCCTCTCAAGCTATGATATACTTTGTTGATGTATAATACAAAATTATTTATTTCTTTCTTTCAGCTGTTCTTTAGGACTGATATGGCTTCAAGTGACAGGTGAGGAAAATTAAAACTTCCAAGATGTGTGAGAATCTGTAATGATTTTATTAATTTGTGAGTTGTTATACCAATGAAAGAACCAATCTGAAATAAAGTATGGCTGTGGCTCAGTGGAGAAGTGACTCCAGAGAAATATCTTGGTGTTCTAGATTTATTCTCCACTAGTGGCTTACACATCAAATGCTCTTAAGTTTACTAGTAGGAGGAGGGGGAGAAAAGGACTAAAATGATCTTGATTGTCATTGGTTCTACCTCAGCCTGATACACAATGGCTCAAGTGTACTGAACTTTTAAAACCTCACTGTTTTTTTAGTGATATACAAGAAGGTAGATATAAGATGCCCCTAAGATGACCAACACACACAGACACACACCCTCTACCTTAAAAAAGGCTTTTTTGCAAATCTTTGTCTATTGTATGTCTAGTTAAAACAATAACTGACACACAGCAAGACTCTACTAGAAAGAAAGAATACGGACAGTTTCTAAGAGTCTTTTTTAACGGGACTTAACCTATATTACCATTTCTGTGAGTAAAACACATGAGATTTAGAAGACCTGCTGAAATCTGAAATGAATACTGTGAGAAGTATTTGCCCTACAGAGTATTTTTTTCTTCTGACCTCTAAAATTAGTCATCTTGCAGAAAGGAATCAGTATCTATTTAAAGAACTATAGATGCATTTGTGAATGAGCTCATTGTAACATACAGGAAACGAAGCAATATTTACAAACACAATTACGGTAACAGTTTCATTCATTCAAATGACTTTACAAGCATCTTCCCCTAACTTACTCCGCTCATGCATATATTTTAATTTTTTATAAAATCACAAGAATACTTGCATATAGACACATCTAGTGGTTTACTTACAATGTCCAGCCACTGGTGCACAGCCACGGCTACTTGTGTTCCCAGGGGTTTTGTCAACACAAGTACATCTCCTGGCACTGCATTATCAGGCCTAAAGGAAAAAGAAAAGTTAAACCACCAAAAAAGTTCAATTTCAATTAAGTGTATATAGAGGTGTGTACACACACACACAGATGGAAATATTACTACACTTTTTTTTTTACAAATATATATGTATATTTCCCCTACATTTTTTTAAACCATGTATATTTGAAACAATGTAGAAGGCAAGGCATTTTTTTAAAATTAGGAGTCAATGATTCAGAAAACGACAAGCATCTAAACAAAGGCCAATTATCCACTGAGAAAACAGGTATTTCCCATCTAGTTAGGTTTACAAGTAGAAAATAAATCACTTAGTTCTGAGCCCCCAGTGGCACAACACAAAAGGACATTTTTTTCATTAATAAATGTGAAAAACAACTGCCTGTCCACTAGACCTTATTCAAATTAATTAAGATTTGGGTTAGGGAGAGAGGAATAGTCAGTTTTCTTTAAAATTTTTTCTCAAATCAATTCAATGTATTCCCTCAATCCTGATATATCTGTGTAGCCGTATAAAGTCCAGGGCATTTAGGGAGAATTTTACTGATACCATATGCCTGTAAATTATAGAATACTATAAACTAAGAGCTAAGATTTAGTTAAGTCAAAGGTCAATGGAAATATGCCTATTGTATATAAGCAGTAGTAATATGTTAACAGTGATAACCTGCATTTGAGAAGTAGCATCAAAGACTGGATCAAGAACATGCATGGCTGGGAGAGAAGGTGGGCCAGTCATGCATTAAGAATGACAGAATAGAGAATTGTACTGAGTAGTCTATTAAATTCCCCCAAGATACTCAAAATCAAAAAGATGACTTCTAATGAATGGATAAATCCACTATGAAAGATTTATGAGGAATTATGGATGGGAATCACATAGGATGAAAAAGGACAAATTGTCTCTAGCTTCACAGGCAGCTTCAGTTCATTATGAATTTTAATGCTTCAAAAAATACTGTATACCAGAGGGGTCAGTTGAGTCAGATTAAAATATTATTGGGAAATGTAACAAATGTAACAAATAAATAAAATAAATAAAAGTTAAAGTAAAACACTCTGGTACAGTCCTTTGCAGTAGCCATCAAGTTTCTCCCCATTCCAGTTCATCCTCCACTCAAAGTAATATTCCTAAAGCACTGATCTGCTATGTCACCCTCCTACCTCTATTCAACAAACTCCAGTGGCTCCCTATTACCTTCAAGATCAAATATAAAATCTTTTGTTTGGCTTTTAAAGCCCTTCAAAACCTGGCCCCTTTCTGCCCTTCCCAGTCTTCTTATACCTACCTCCCCTCCATATTCTCTGTGGTTCAGTGACATTGGCCTTCTTGTCACTCCTCACACAAGACATTCCACCTCCTGACTCCATAAATTTTTACTGTCTCCTGTGCCTGGGATTCTCTAGTTCTTCATCCCTGCCTTTTGGATTCTTCCAGGTCCCAGATAAAATCCCATCTTTTATAAGAAGTCTTTCCTGACACCCACCTGCCCCACACTTAATGCTAGTGCCTTTATTGCAGCTCATTCACTTACTGTTTGTACATAGCTACTTTCACGTTATCTTCCCCCATTAGTCTGTGAGCTACTTGACAGCAGGGATTATTTTTTGGCCTTTTTTAACATTCTCAGTACTTAGTAGAGTGCCTGTCACTAGACTAGTAGTTGATTAATAAATGCTTGCTGATTTGACTTGACAAGCTCTCTGTTATTCTTGATGGTCACCAGGAGAGTTGCCCTGAAAAATTAACTGCTGCAGCAAAATACCTTCTGGCCCTTCTTATTTGATAACACAGTCTAAAATCAAACCAACATTCATTTGCCTATTCAGGTATACATTTTTTTTAAGTTACAAAGGCAAAGTCTTTTGAGACACTCATTTTAAACACAAATACAGATCATGAAGAGCATAAAAATAAATTATTGACATAAAAACAAAAATAAATCCTATATTAGGAAAGGTATCAAACAATGGTCCTTCTGGAAAAGGGATGAAGTAGCTTGTGGTAACAAAGAATAATAAATATGCCAAGTGAGATTTGACATTAGAAGATAATTCTTGATTAAAGCTCAGGATTTAGAGAAGTGCAAAATTAAAACAATTCTGAGCTACCACATCACACCTATTAGATTGGCTAACATGACAAAACAGGAAAATGATAAATGTTGGAGAAGATGTGGGAGAGTTGGAACACTAATGTATTGTTAGTGGAGTTGCGAACTGATCCAACCATTCAGGAGGGCAATTTGGAACTTTGTCCAAAGGGTTATAAAACTGCATACCCTTCAATGCCACAATACCACTTCTAGGTCTATATCCTAAAGAGACCATAAAAATGGGAAAAGGACAAAAATATTTATAACAACTCTTTTTGTGGTGGCCAAGAACCGGAAATTGAGGAGATGCCTATCAACTGGGGAATGGCTAAACAAGCTGCGGTATATGAGTGCAATGGAATACTATTATTTTATAAGAAATGATGAGCAGGTGGACTTCAGAAAAAACTGGAAAGACTTGCATGAACTGATGATGAATGAAGCGAGCAGCACCAGGAAAATACTGTCCACAGTAACTGCAGCACTGTGCAATGACCCACTTTGACAGACCTAGCTCTTCTCAGCAGTCCAATGATCTAACACAATTTCAAAAGACTCAAGATGGAAAATGCTATCCACATCCAGAGAAAAAACTAGGGAATGTGAATGCAGATCAAAGCACACTATTTTTCCTTTTTTGGGGGGAGGCGGGGTTGCTTTATTATGGTTTTCCCCTTTCATTCTAATTCTTCTTTACAACATGACTAATGTGGAAATGTTTAATATGACTGTACATGTATGGCCTATATCAGATTGCACACTGTCTTGAGGGTGGAGAGGAGAAAGGGAGAAAATTTAAAATTCAAAATCTTGTAAAGGTGAATATAGCAAATTAAAAACAATTAAATAAATATTTTGAAATTTCTTTTTAAAAAAAGCTCAGGACTGCCAAAAAAGTTAACTTACATGATGAACTCATTGGGCTGACAGACTGTTGTAGCCACTCCACCCAACACGATCCAGGGATTCAACACTGTCTGGCCACCAGTTACAGATGTTCCTGCTTCTTCTGCAGCATCTTTAAAACCCTGTATAATTAGGGGCATCACTTTGTCCCTTTCCTACAGATTAAAAGGGAACGAGTTAAAAATAAGTAAACACAGAGGGACAAACAGAAATCTAGTGACAACTTCATTTCCTGGAGAAGACAACCTACTGGATCAGACTTTCAGGTACAAAAAGCACTTCCTTCAAGTTTATCTAATAGGCAGAACAGTAACACAAGCATAAAATTATTACTTTGTAACCATTCTGTTACATGTTGGAAGTGTTCTGGGTAACAATTTGTAGCACAGTTTCATAGATATGGCTGTAACAGGTTTGGTTTTTTTTGTTTTGTTTTGTTTTATTCATCCTCACAACATCCCTCACAATAGCTGAAATATTCTGAAAAAGTAGCAGCTGAGCTGATTGGGTAGTGGTTTTTGTTGTTGCTACTGTTTTCTTATTTTGGGGAGGGGAAAAGGTATCCAGACCTAGGATTTCATTGGTGCTGGGAAATCCTGCCGTAGAAATGCCTTCCATGAATGTAGAACAGCAGCAGCTCGTCTGTAACTCAGCCTCAGAGAGCTTGTAGAACAGAGTTTCAGTCAAAGCTGAAGATCACTGGAGGAGGATGTTGAGGACAGGACTGCCATCCAGGTATAAGTTAGATTAGATAAACCCCAAAGTCCCTTTTAACTCAAAGACTCTAATTTCTTCATCCTGCAACAAGGGTCCACCCACAAAAAAAAAGTTAATCTATCACTGACGAGCTGCTGTTGTGGAAGTAGGTGTCAAAAAAAAAAATTACAAACCAAAAAAAACACCACCTACCTACGTAAGACTAAGTGGCTCTATGCAGACCATCTTTATTTTGGTCTTGGTTCCTTATATCTCATGTATTTCTTTCTTATGAGAGGAAAAAAGTGCCAATCCCCAAGTACACTTGAGTTCTGCAAAAGTACTGGGTATCCCAATAGTTGTAGCCTTTAAAATGGTTCCTTAGAAACTCTGGCACCCGATAATACAGAAACCACTGCCTCTAATACAAAGAGGAATCCAAGACCTTTCTTATATGCTGACTGCAAAACCCAGGATGACATAAGAGCCCAGGACTAGGAGGTAAGAAGCCTGGGTTCTAATTCCAGCTCTAAAGGTAGCTCGGTATGTGATCCCTGGGCATGAATCAGTACCTTCAGGCTTCAATGTCTTCATCTGTAAGAGGAGGGGGTTGGACTAGCCCTAAGAATCTATACAAGATCTAGTGGAGACTAGCACTGAACTAAAGGGAATCTAAAAGCCATTAATTAACCATGTCATCTTGGGCAAGTCACTTTGTTCCTTTGTACTGAATTTCCTCATCTGCAAAACAGAGGTAAAACAGAGTTGCCCTACTTACCTCACAGGGCTGATGTAAGGGTAAAATTAGGTAAGAGATGTGATTGTTAGCTTTGTGTTCTTAGGCTAGTCACTGCACTTCCCCTGGGCCTCAGTTTCCTCATCTGTAAAATGATCAGGTTGGACTAGATGAGCTCTAAGGTCCCTTCCAGCTCCAATATTCTATGATTTTACGAAAGTGCTTTGGTAAAGTAACTAACACATAATAATCCATGCAAAAAATACTAATGTAACAACTACTAAAGGTATTAACTGGAATATACAGGGATGAATGTGTCCCCTGCCTTGTCTACTAAGAAAAAAAACACATGTAAATAAAAAACTATAATAAAAATGTGATAGGTACTATAATAAAAGTACAAAGTGCTATGGGAGTTCACAGGAAGAGAGGTCACATCTACCTGGGCAGTAAGGAAAAGCTTCACGGAGGAGACAGCATTAGAATTTGTACAGGCAGAGATCATTTATCATGAGAAAAGAATAGATAAGTCAGAAAGTTTAAAGTAAATAGCAAGTTGAATCCATATATGAAAATCCTTGAAAGCTGGGTTAAGAAATTTGAAGTTTAGACAAGTTATAATACTACTATTATTCTTTACAATTTAGCAACTTCTTTAGGCAGTGTATAGATTTAAAGTTTGAGCCTTTACAATATCAGGACCAAGCTATTCCTAGGATATGTAAAATTCATCTTTCTCATTGTTTCTAAAAGGTTTGGATTTTGCTAGACTATTTTAACTCAAATCCTTGGTTCAAAATACACATAACAGGATGCTGAGCTAGGAAGAACCTTTGAGATCATCTAGTTTAGCCTGACTGTTCACAAATGAAAAAACCCAAGGCATCTGAAGATTAAGAGATGTGCCCAAGGTGACATGGTTAATAAGTGGCAGGGCTGGGGGCTCAAGCCAAAGGTCCACTAACTCAAAAGTATTTCTCAACCTTACCTGGCACATGGGAGGAAAAAAATGTATGTGCTAGTCAATCAACAGAAAAGGGGTCCTAGTTCATAAGGCCTCTCCCAGCCAATAGGGGCAGGAAGAACTCATCATCCGCGTAGCTCCACCCCTTTGTGGTAGCCTGGCCCCCACCTTCCCTGGACAGAAAAGACAAGCCTGTCTCATTTTAATTGACTAATAAGCTCAGAAAATGAAATGGAAAAACATTTATTAAGCACTAACTATGTGCCAGGCACTGGGCTAAGTGATGGGGATACAAGCAAGCCAGAGAGACCTCAAAGACTTTGCATTCTAAAAGGTGATAAAATGTACAAAGGAAAGCAGAAAAGCCAAACAGCAATGAAATTTGAGAATGTTAGAGGGGGAAGGGATCACAGTCCTCATCTAGTTCAATCCCTTCACTCTTAAAATGAACAAACTCAGATCCACAGAGATTCAGTGACTGGCCCAGAGTGACATGAGCTAGTTGAGCAGTTAACAGAAAACTTACCCTGTCTGTCATTTTATTACTAATTCCAAGGAGCATCAACATGTTGTCACATTCCGTGACACCCATGGCATAAAGGTCACTTAGAACATTGGCACAGGCTATCCGGCCCTGGGGGGGAAAAAGGAAGCAAGTTATCTAGAATGTTTTCAGCACAGCACAAATACACTTTATAGCAGTATCACTCAAAGATGGGGCTTTCTGAAGGTGGGAACGGGACTTCTTGGCTTTTCATTATACTGAAGTACTGCTATTTTCTCTCTCCATCATCACAGAGCTGCTCTGCATTCATACTTTTCTCAATTTCCCATTACCATTTCCATCCCACTCTAACCCTTCCCCTTCTTCCTTCTCTTCTTCTGGGTAAAGCCCAAGAATGATGCTACCATCACTCTACCATCAAGATGGAAAACAGGATGAAAATACTATAATTTTGAGGGGGTAGGGGAGAGACTGAGGGGGAAAAGAGACAGGAGTCAATAGAAAAAAAGGATAACATGAGGAGGATGATGGGATACAGATTTTTGTCTATAACTGTCCCCAAACAGACCTAAAAACAACCCCATATCTTATTAAAATCATTGTTTATCCTAGTCAGGTGATGAATAATGGTGACATCATTTACTTTCATTATACACCACCTAGGTAGAGAAACGAACTGTCAAAACAGTTCATGTTTTGGGCTGGTAAATTTGGGAGCTTTAAAAAAAATTAATTTTTAAAAACTTAAATACCAAAAAATTAGCATTTTCATATAGAGTAGATCAGAGGACTATATATGAAACTCTGAATTTCCATTTCATGTGGCTTACTTTAAAAAAAAGTTTAATAAATTCTACATGTTTCTTTCAAAACCATTCTGCTTATCTCTGCTTCAACATTCCCTTTTCTGCATCATTATTGCTATCTCTCCTTTCCAATTAAAAACCAAGAGAAAAAACACACCCTTCTAACAAATAAGACTAGTAATGTCAAATGAATACACATGACCAGGTCCAATAATATATTTCTTTCTGCCCTGTGAATCTATAACTTCCTTGTCAGGAGGTGGGTAAAAAACACTTCATCATAAGGCCTCTGGAGACACAGTTGATCAGTGCTTTGAGTTAAGCTCTTATGTCTTTCAAAAGACTTTTATTTTTTTTCCCTCTTTTCAGTGTTGTTGCCCTTGGTACAATTTCTCCTTCTGATTCTTCTCCCTTCATTCTGAATCACTTTCTACTACCCAGGATTCTCTGAAATAATTTATTTTACTATTTCTTACAGCTCAATAATAGCCTTCATTATGTTCATGTACCTTAATTTGTTCAGGTATTTCCCAAATGATGATGGACAGCCCCTTAGATTCTAGTTCTTTTCTTTTCTCCTTTTAATCCATTTAGGGGCTTTTTTTCAAGGTTGCTTTTGAGATCAAAGGATAAGGAACTATCTAGAAAACTTAAAAAGCAGGGGAACCTTTTAAAATGGCATGCTTTTCTGATGACAAAATAAGAAGAGTGATCAATTAATCTGCAAGTTATCAGGAAATGATTCTTTAAAAGTCATAGAACAACTTACACAACTACAAAAATGGACGAAAGACTTCACAACTCTGATCAGTGGGATGCCAATCATGACGTCAGAGAACTGATGGTGAATGTTTGTTCCCTGCCTCTCAGCAGAGGCCAGGGGTACAGAGTGAGGCAGACATATTGAGACAAAATAGAACACTTTTAGGTACCTTTAGGAAAAATATTATTACAGACCCTTGGTTTTTTTACTTTGAATTTTTAACATGCTAGTAGCAAGGAATAAGGAAGTTTTTCTTTTGACAGCAGGACAGTAAAACATTAAAGTGTTTGCTTGTTACTTTTGCTCAGTTGTGTCCAATTCTACGTGACCCCATGGACAAAAGTCCATGGGATTCTCTCAGCAGAGATACTGGAGTGCTTTGCCATTTCCTTCTCCAATGTGTTCCCATTTTAGAGATGAGGAACTCAGGTAAACAGTGTTAACTGACTTGCCCAGGGTCACATAACTAGCAAGGGTCTGAGGCTAGATCTGAACTCAGGTCCTCCTGACTCTGGGCTTGGCACTCTGTCCACTATACCACTTAGCTGCCCTGTCAGTGCTTCCTGCGTATATCACTGGTTTAAATTTTCTTATATATTTCTGTCAAGACATCAATTGTAACAAAATGTTACAAACTAATAGTGCAAAATCAGTACATAAGACTCAAGTTTGCCTGCAGTCTAGGGGCTAACATCTACTCCTTTATTTTGACACCAGCTGAGGACATGACTATGTTCTTCCTACAGTTCTCTTGACTACAGCTGGAACTGTGGTGAAAGACATTCAGGTCCCAGATCTGTGCACATTCTCCTACTACTCAAGCCTGACATTTGAAGAGCAGCACCTTTGGGTATTAGGTGTTTCTTCCTAATAAATGTAAAGGACGAAAATGACTTTTCATCCCTATCACAGTGCCTAGCATACAGCAGGAGTCTAATAAAAAGCTTTCTGAAATGAGCTTCTAGAAAATGAAGAGCTGTAGTCACAGAAGCAGAAGGCAGACAACTCTTCTCCTCAAACCCCTTCCAAAAATTATTTTGTCAAAGAAAGGATTAGACTGGACATTGTGGTAGATGGTGGGCTTTTCCTGACCTTTGCTTCTCCTCCAGTAGAAGCAGATTGCTAACAGAGTTACTGCAGAGAGTCGGAGATCCCTGCTGGCCCTAATTCCTGACGTCCCTACATGGTCCTGATGCCCCTGAGAAATAAGCCTGTGAAGGAGGTGAAGCAGAAGGAGGGAAGGCTTCACAACATATAGAACCTTGCCTTCTTCTTTATCTATCTCTCTCCCTTCCCACCCCCACCCCACACTGACTCTGCTTCAAACAATTCTTTATTAGCTAAGTGTCTGAAAGTTGGCCTGAGATTGGCAGTATCCTCTCAACCAGCAAGAGTAACTCTTCTCCCTAAAAGTTCAAGAATTCTCAACTATATATTCTTCTTAAATTTCGAGTGATAGCTGGAGAGCAGAGAAAGTTCAAAAAAAATCTGAATCCATGTCTAAGGAGTCTATTTTTGATGAGATATGCAGTACCTCCACTTCTGTTAGAAAACAATGAAGACTTAGTTCAAATTCTACTTTCTAAAGTAGGCCATTTTTAATCTCCTAACTACTAGAACCTTCTCCTCTGAGGTTGTCTTCTACCTCTCCTACATATATATATCCTAAGGGAAAGGGACCATGTTTTTACTTTTTTGTAACCTCAGTGTTTAGTATATTGTAATAACTTAATAAATATTCAATGACTTAATAAACACTCATTGAAATAATGATTCAGCTGATGAATCAGTTAGTTTGCTGAACTGGCATTTTTCCTCCTCTCTCTTTTTCTGATTACAATGGTTTGGATATATTAGAAAATGAGAATGATGTCTAAACAAAAGAGAGAAATAAAAATTGAGTACTTACACCTAAAGTACAAGTGTGCTAAGGTTTATTAGGGTATAGTCAGGGTAACAGAGAGATGGAAAGAAAACCACACAAATATTTATCATTCGCTGAAATAGTTAAAAATGAGTAAGTGTATGTGCACAAAAATATACATAAAAGACTATGAGAGCTCCCCAATTTTTACTTAACCAGTTTGCTTATCTTTATATAATTTATTGTTCATGTTATCAAATGTGAATAGTGAACACAATAAATGGCTGTAGCATACAGTGTATGTGGGTGCATGGGATACAGAATAATTTGGATGTTGTTCTTTTAAAATAAATCTGGTTGAAATACAGAAAAGCATGAGTCAGACTCACCATCATGTAAGGATCATCCACAATAGGATAAATGTAATCTGTGGTCTGAACCAAGGAAAGACCACCATGTCTCAAAGGAATAACACAAGTGTCCATTCCAATGCCTGTAAAGAACAGAATTATCATCAACAGATCCCTCATTAGAAAAAGGCTGTCACTATCTCTTACAATTAGGTTCTGGATCAGAAGGAACTTGTTTAATACTATAAGGTGCCAAGAAAGCAATGTGGTTCTTATCAAAAAGCATGACAGAAGTAAATGTGAAACACAACCAGCCTAAGTAATGTAAGAGCCAAAAAAAAAGCATAAAAGAACCAAATGTCCATATACCATTATATTTTTACCATTATTAATATAGCAGTCTAAGTGAAAACTTAAGTTTAATGAAAATTCTTTCCATAAAACACTCGTGAATAACACAACTATTTTTGTACAGTACTAATCTGTGTGATTTCTTACAATCTGCCAGATCCTTTAAGTAAGAATTTATTTAACAATCATCTGGTATCAGACAATGGGACTAAGGGTGCTTAGTTTGCAACTGCAAATTTTTATACAGCATCCTGCTTTCTGATCAACAAGTTTGCACAGTATTTTACATAAAAAAGTTTTTTCTTTTGGTCAGAAATACCATAAAACCAGAATGGCTCTATAATTCCTAAAGAAACACATATACATTTAGATACAACATTATAATCATTCCGAAAACCATGTGGAAGCACTATTAAATAGCATTTCTTGAGATGAAAGATATGATTTTTAAAAAATTACTAAAACTCCCCTTCTAATAAATCAAATCTTCATTAATTCAGAGTCTAAAACCAGTGATATGACTTTACAGTGGCATTCTTTATGATAAAGACTTTGATATGCAAGTTAAGTGTAAATATGCTCAAAGGAAAATATTTAAGTCTCTTAATAATAACACATACATACACAGTGCTTTAGAACTCATAAATTATGTGAAGTTGTTGCAGAAGTGTCATTTCCCCCATCTTACAGGTGCAGAGAGGTAAGACTTTTCTACTCTCATATAGAGCAGTCACAGAAGTATTAAGTGTTTGAGACTAGAATTGAAACCCAGATCTCTCAACCCCCAAGTTTGGAGCTTCTTTAAGTAACAGATGATACTTATACAGCATTTTAAATCAATCAATAAATATGTATTTATGAAGCACCTACAGGGTGCCAGGCACTGTCTTATGCACTAAACATACAAAAACAAAGAGTGAAACTTTGATCCCTACTCTCAATAAGCTTATACTCTAGCGGAGTAGATGACAAGTACACAAACATGCTCACCGCATAAACATAAAGGTAGCACACACACACACACGTCTGTTATTGTTAATCAGTCATTTCAGTCACATCTGACTTTGGGATTTCATCTGAGATTTTCTTGGCAGAGATGCTGGTGTGATTGGCCATTTGATTTTCCAGCTCTTTTTACATATGAGGAAACTGAGGCAAACAGGGTTAAGTGATTTGCCCAGCGTCATACAGATAATAAGTGTCTGAACTCAGGCCTTCCTGACTTTATCCATTAAGCCACCTAGCTGCCCTGAACACACACACACACACACAAATTACAACGTAATTACAGTTATCCCTTCCATATCTAGACTCCCTGTCATGAGTTCGATATATTGTGAGTTGGCATAAGAAATGAAATAGGAATTTGGGGAGAATTTTACAGAAGCCATGGCTGACATATGAAGGTCAGTAGATGACATAGAGCCTATGACCAAATACTAAACCCAAATTTTACAACATGGTACTGTATTCACTCTATAAAAGAAAAAAATCATACTTTTTCTCTGGTACAAAGAGATGGTCAAAAAATTTTATATAGATTTTCCAGACTAAGGGGGCAAGATGTGGAAGGGATAACTGTAATTACAAAAATAATTACATATAAAGTATTACGGGAGAGGGCACTAGCAGTTTGAGGTAGGAGGAGGGGAATCAGGAAAGACTTCAGGCAAAAAGCTGGTGCCTAAACATCATCTTCAAGTAAGAGGGGTCTCTATGAAGTGGAGGTAGAAAAAGACTGCATCAAAGGCATGAGAGCCACCCACTGCAAAGACATGGAGAATGGAAGACGGAGAGTGCCCAGGACAAGTGAGGAACAGAGAGACAGACAGTCTGGTAGATTCTCAGAGTTTGAAAGAAAAGTGGATCCAGACAGTGTAAGGTTTTAAAAGCTAAATGAGGAGTTTATATCTTAAGGTCTACAGCTTTAAAGTATAAAAACTGATTTACAAACACCTCATTTGATCCTCATAAAAACTCTGATATATGTATATACTAAGAGACATATTCTTACTTTACCAAAGAGGAAACTGAAGCTGGTCACAAAGTTGTTAATTATCAGGGGCTTGAAAGTCAACTGTTTCTAAACATTTAGAGGTATCAACTGATATCAACTCTTAAATAATTCTTATCTATTCCTGGGGTAATATGATTTAGTGATAATAGCATTGGATCTGAGGACCAAAAGTGTGACAGCTGACTCTAGCCCATCTAGAAGGACAATTGTGGGCAATTTTTCTGAACTTTATTTTTCTTGTCTGTAAAATGGGGACATCTACCTGACAGGATGTCACAGGAACATTTTTGTCACATACATCAAATGCTACACACACACACACACACACACATATATACATGTAGCTTTTTATTTTCAAATCAAGTTCAGATGGCTACTATAGGTATTTTTAAGTTAATATAACTACATTTTTTAAGAAATTTAGCTGTTTTACAAATTCTAATTGGCTTTTTCTCTACTTCATTCTGGTGAGAAGGGTTGTAATATATATTTTTAACAGGATAGTTCTTAGCATGAACACATGTACATTCTAGTTTTTATATCCTCCTACATAATATTTAAACAATACAGTCAAACAAGTAAAGGCACACAAAGTTACAATGAAATTTATAAAACATGAATTTTAAAAAACCTTGTAGAATTAGGATTCAAAACTAAACAAAGATAAATTAATCCTGAATCAAATACTTAAAATGTTCCCATACTATAATTTATATTTAAAATACAGGACTTGAGGAGGCCAAAGAGATTGATAAACAGGCTGTCTATAAACTTAAGTCTGCACAAAAATGACAATTTTATTCATGTACCTGAATCAGCATTTGGACAATGCCATAAATAACTTCATACATACATACATATACACATATTTTATACACACACACACACACACACACACAGATATACATATGCATATACAGACATATACACACATAATTTATGTGCATATATAATGTAGTACATATATATATGTATATTTTAAAATACAAATTAATCCTAGCACTAGTTCCTTATGCAGATAATTTTTCACTTCTTTTTCCATCACTACAAATCCAAAACAGAAACAAGTCTAGCAAGACCCATAAATCCCAGGGAAACAGTATTTCTTATTCAGCAAAGCAGAAAAGTTAGGGCATAACTCAGTGGTGCAAATGAGATTTTTGTTTCAGAAACAGTAGGGTTACTAGTTCCATGAACTAGATAATTTCACTAGTAATCATTTTTTGTTTGTATTCAGACAAAGATGCTTGTAATAGTACAAGGAATTAATCAAACAGCATGTTCCCAAAACTTCACAAGAAACTTTGTCTAAAAAAAAAAAGTGGCATATTGGCCAGAGCACTGGCTAGGAAGTCAGAAAGACCTAAGTTTGAATCTTGCCTCTGACATCTGCCTCTTTAGGCCTTAGTTTCTTTTCTGTAAAATGGAGATAACATCCATGGAGACCTTTTGATCTTATGGTTATATTACATATAGAAATATCTATGATCCCTAATTTTGCAAACTTTAAAAAGCTATGTAAATGTGAGTTATGATCTTAACAACAAGTGTCAATGTCGGTGTAAATGTCATGAGGACAGGAGTCATATCTTCTTGAATAGTATCTACAGCCCCTAACTCATTTGAATGCTCCCTAATTGAACAGACATTTTGAAGATAAATTCCTATCTGCTTTAGAAAAGTAAAATGTACTTTTTTTCTCCCTTGAATTTTCACTTCATAAAATCATAATCTTAAAGCAAAAAAAAAATCTCAAAGGTCCAACTTCTATTCAAAACAGGAAATTCTCCTTAATATATTCCTAATATGGGGTCATCCAAGTCTCTACTTGAAAACTTCCAAAGGCCAGGAACTCACTATCTGAGGCAGCCCAAGCAATTCTGAAACCATTCCAATAATTTAGTCTCAATTTTCTTGGGCATCATATGAGGATAATAATACCCACAGAGTGAGGCAGCATGTCCAAGTGTCTAGAAAGACGACCTCAGAGTCAAAAAGACCCAGTTCAAGTCCATCTCAGTAAACACTGGATGTGTGAAGTTGGGCAAGTTCTCTTAACCGCTTGATGCCCCAGGCAACTGTCTAAAACCATAAATGTCAGAAGATGGGTAGAAGAAGTTCCTCACTCAAAGCTCCCTACACTGATTACTGAGGTAAAAATAAAAGACTCAAAAAAAACCAAAACAAAAATCTCTAGTACCTAGCTCACTGGATCATTGTGAGGATAAAATTATTTAGTGTTCGTTGAGATTAATCCCAACTGCCTTTCAGCAACTTCTACTCGTCAGTTCTAGTTTTCCCTTCAGGGGCCAAATAGAAGTTTAATGGCTCTCCTAGATGATAGTTCTTCAAATATTTGAAGACACATAACATATCCTTCCCTTGGTTTTCCCTTTGGTACATTAAACATCCTCATTTCCTTCAATTCAGCTTTGGATGGCACTGTAGGTGAGAAAGCCTACAGAAAGAGCTACTAAAGAATAACTGTTGAATTTATTAGTTTTCAAGTATAAATCAAAGAACTTGATACATGATTTACATGAAAACATATTATCTGATTTACATTTTTACTTACAGCTTTGATTTGTTCATAATGTATTTCGATAGATTGCCCAATCTCCAGAAACTTCCTTAGTCTCATATTTTTAGAAGTTTTTTTATAATATAGGAATATCTTTTAATGTTTGATCACGTGCAATTTATCACTGGAGTATCTCAAAGTATACTGGAATTCTAGGTATTCTGACAAGGATGAAAAAGGAGCAAGCAGCTTATGTTGTTTGCATGAACTCTTTGAGAACCTGAACTCTTTAAAGCATGAGGCATCTATCCATCAAGCTCAATGCCTGTCAAGGATCTGTAAATCTGCCTACCTCTGTTCTAAAACACCTGATATAAGAATCTCAAAGGGAGAACTGTATCCCAGGTTTTATTCATTTGTTTATAAACTCAATCACTTTATAAATTATTTTCAAAAATAGATTTCAAAAATCATGAAGCATAGCATGTCATGGACTCAACTCCCTCAATTAAAAGGGAGCCACATTACGTTTTCACTGGTAACTCTGAGTCTTGATCTCAAAACTTTACAGAGGCACATAATAGACTTTTCCTGATATCATTATATTTTACATGTGGAGGGCTAATAACAAGTCACTGGCCAGGCTGTGACTTCATGAATTAGCATGACAGAACAAAATAAAATTTGGATGTCATGATACCTAGCTCTATCTTTTGAATCCTTACTGCAATGTACAGGGTAGTATAGGAAAACATTAATTCTCCAGAAGCTTCTAGATAACTGAGGATTTACCTAGTAATTTACCTACATATTAACTATTTTAAATGCTAATCTTTATAAAATGTATAGCACTTTTCAGGCCTCTTAAATTAGCCCAGTAAAAGGACACATAATTATACCTTCTATTGATGACTGCCTCCTGTCAAGAACATCGGTTATGGAATCATTGTGAGCACTGGACTTATAATCAAGACCTGGCTCTCCCATTTAAAGCCCTGGGACCACTGTTAAGTTACTTTACTCTATAAAGCATTAGTGTCCTCTGTAAATCCAGGAGAATAACACTTGAACTATTTACCTCACTCAGTTGTGGAGAAAGCACTTTATAAAAGCTAAAGTGATACATAAGTGTAAACTATTATTTCCGAGCTACAGTTACTGCTACCCTCCAGGGATACTATCAGGATCTACTAAGGAGTGTGAGGCTATTTGCCGGTGTGCTAAATTGTCACAGACAATTTGCTTTCTTCCCAATGCTTTGAATGGTTCATAGATTTAGAGGTCAAAGAACTCTTAGAGGCCTAATTTTTCTGAACCTCTCTCAAAATCAAGCTGTCAAATTCTCAATGCTTTTAAATGGTAATGAATTGCATGTGAAGAGTCAAGAGGTTCTAAGTAAAGGGCCAAGGGAACAAGCATTTACACAGCACCTACAACCTTTCAGGAATAAAATGAATGAGATTTAGGGCATGGGTTTTGATGCGATTACTTTGCCTACTCAGAGGTCTGTGACAGTTCTTTTTGGTTTCAAATCAGATAAGTGAGGTTGTGGATTAAAAAAGTGAAGCCAAAGTGATATTCAAAACAAAGGACTTAAAATTTTGCCCCTTGGAGCTAAAGAATATAACTGAACATTAACAATAACATCATCTAGTAATTACCCTTTTTATTCAACTAAGTGGTTTATTTCCTCTACCAGTTTATTTAACACCTTGATAGACCTAGTCTTCATGTTTCCATCTCTTCTCTGACTCATGATATTAACTTAAATAATATTTTAATCTGAAGCACCCTGTATGACTATATTAAAGACATTATAGAAAAAAAAAACCACCCCAAAACTAAAAAACCATAATACTAGACAAAGTATGGAACAAATCAAATAAGTTCATACTGGAACCACAAGCTATAGAAATTCCCAGGAAACAGATCACACTCTCAGAGTTCAAACTGACCATTTGCTTGTACTGTGTGCTTATCAACCTAGCAAAACGAAACCTCCATTAACCAGAACTTAAGCCTGGAAAGAAATTCTCTGCATGATTTTTATAAGAGACAAGTCACTAGATAACCAATTAATACCAGGAATTTAGTAATGGAAACACAAAATATTCTGAAGTACTGTCCTAGGAACAATACAGAGATCTGGGCTGCCTCACAGAATGCCTCACATTATAACAACCACTGATGTTCACAAGAGCTCCTTCTCCTTTTTCCCCCCAATTGTAGGGTCCTCAAAGAAATACTGCCTGTAAAACAATAAATTTACTGAGACAGAAAGGTGAATTCATACATTCTGCAGGTTGAATTAGATGGCCTCTGAGGTCTTTTTTTAACACTGACATTCTATGGCTCTCAGCAATAAGGTTAAGGTGAGGAAAAAAGCGGGGGAAGTTGCTTGGTATTTAGTTAAACAGGAAATTTAAATACCTAGAACCATCCTAAGAATTCTATTTAATGGAAGGTTTCACTGTCAGAGAATGACAGTCTTACTTTAAAATAGTGGGAGTGCCTCAGTCATATACTATTATCTCCAAAACTATTAGATTATACCCCTGGTGTCATTCAAGACTTTTTTCTAGCATTGAACAAGTTATAATTGTTTAACACAGTTAATTGTGAGTTCCTATTTGGATTTTTGCTTGGATGAAACTGACAAGGTAATACAGTAAAGGTGTTAGAATTAGCACAGAAAAGAAATGCTAGCTATAACTGGATTTGTCCATGGATATGCTACTGAAATATCAAGGTAAAGACATAGTTTGCATACCTAGTCTTGGCATAACTGCCCCCAAAAACTGTTCATCTTCCTGGAAGTGATTCTCTTGTAAGGATTCCAGCAATTTCTGTAGGACATCTTGTGGTACCTTGCAGCCTGTACCCTTCAGTTCAGTGAATCGAGTTAGCCGGAAACTCTTGTCCAATTCATAACTTTCTGGGTTAAAGGATTCCCGAACAGACATGGCTCTTAGGCACACTCACTCACAGTTTAGTCTTTTTCCCCCCTCCTCTAGTCTGTTGGTTTCTTGTCTGGGTCCACCTATATTGAAAGTCACAAAAAGGCAATATTAGAATTTTATCATCTCATACCTTTCAAGTAAAGAGACAGCAAAATAGGAAAAAAAAAGTAATTCCAGCCCCCCCCCCACCCTACCCCAAAGGGCAATCCATAAAGGACTCTTCCACTTCAAGTAATTTAAAGTCAGTAGATAATTGTCTTATATATCACTATTCTTTATACTGACTGTTTTATGAACCAGAACAGAAGAAACACAACTCTAAAAGTTACTTGGATTGGGAAGGGAAGGAGGGGAAGGTTGTATGCATGCACTTGTGTGAGCTCTTTCTCTCAATCTATGTAAAACCCACAGAGCTCATCTAAAGGACAGTATATAATGCCCTAAAACATTATTATATCATAGGGTGAAGACAAAGAAAAGACGATATGAGGAACTGGAGACTTATCAGGCTTATTCATGTAACTGCTTTTCTGAAAAATAGGTCCCAAAGATCCTCAAAGCAAGTAACATTAGAAATTACCAAAAAAACCACTCTCAGACACTTCAGCTAGCAACTAGCATGTAGTATATTTTAAAAGTTTAAAGTTCTTGGCAAAAAATAACTGTTTTTGTGGTAAACCTTTGACAAGGCTACAAATGCTCATTGAGAGAGGTACAAGGCCTGTTAGAAAATCCATGGAAAAGATAGTAATGCAAATTCATCTGATGGAATTCTCTACAATGTCAAAATCTAATTTTAGAAGAAAATGTTTTTACTCTGAGTCAGAGGTATACAACATAATCCAAAACTAATAGGAAGTCTCAGCGAAGTGTACAGTTTTCAAATGGGAATGCCTGTTCTACACAATACAACACAGTTGTACAACATGGTTTTACTCTTGTAGAGTTGCAGATTTTTAAAAAATGAAGTCCTCCCTTCCCAGACAGCAAATATGCTATCCAACAACAGGTTTTCCACGAATCACGGACAAAGCACCATAGGATTCTCTAACAGAGTTTCATTGCAAGGTTAACAATTAAATCCAACTAATGACAGGCGCTAACCGTGCTGTCCAATGCCAAAGGCTGTTCCAATTGGCCTTTCTAGATCTGAGGTCTTTTGAGTTAGATCAAAAACCAAAATTCAGCTCTTGGGTTTAACAAACCTTCAGGAATAATTAAAAAAAAAGTTTAATAGGGTGTGGAATTACACAAGGCAACTCAAGTTTCAGAGTCACTTTCCCCTACAAAACTTCGGATGAAGAACATAATTTCCATTTACAGCAAGTGTTTTCCTCCCTGGTAGGCATACCACTTATTGAAAACACATCTTATAAAGCCTAAGCATGGGCGGGAATCCAAATCTTAGTTACCGAAAAACAAAAACTCCACCAAAAAACCCAAACGTGTCCGGGATGAGCAATCACTCTAGTTCCAACTTGTGGCTGCGGCGCGAGGCCTACACCCCCGGGTACAGACAACCTGTCAAAGACACGGGGTGGCATCCCACCCTCACAGCAAGGGTCGGGGCTGGTCATTGCGTTTGCTTACAAACGCGACTCGGTGATCTAGAGCCAAGTTTGTGCAGAGGGTTTGCACACAAGAGCCTCTCCGTAGAGAAGCACGGCAGAAGCCTCCGGACAAACGGATACATTCCTGCCAGCTTCCAGCCGCCCTGGCCTGGGGACGGGAGGCAGAGACCGGTCCGGACGGCCGGTGCCTGTTTATTTACCAACATTTACGTGTCACTTCCCCGGATTTCAGAGGAAGAAGCTAAGCTGTGAGGGGCAGGGATCTCCCAGCCCCGGCGCTCTCCCACGGAACCCGAAGGAGAACGCGAGCCGCCGGAGAAGCGGTTCTGGAAGGGGGAAAACAGGAAATTCCTCTTTTTTGGCCCGCGATGGGGAGAGCCGGGGAATGGTCGGGGACAAGGGCGATCTCCGCGGAGGGGAAAGTCAATTTGGTTAACGCGAGGCTGCCCCTCCTCCGGCTTCTCCCGCCCCCAGATGTTTACGATACTTTAACACTAGGACATGAATAAGTAGAGGCCATTTAACCCCTTCCTCCTCAGGCGCCTTGGAGGGTTACTGAGGTGCTGGGGGGAGGGGAGGGCGCCCCGAGCCCGCGGCCGCAGCCTCCACCTACCTCCCCGCGGCTCCGGGACATAAACAATGGAGCGGGAGGCTGCGCGCGGGGGCCGGGGCGGCGGAGCCGCTGTCCATGCGGCCGCAGGGACGCGACTCAGAGACACCTTAAATGCCAAGCCGCTGCCTTTAAAGGCAGATCAGGCCTCGGCCGCCGCCGGCGCTCGCTCTTTGTGCGCCCGGCGGGGGCGGGGGGGGGCCGGCGCTCTCCACCGGGACATCCTCCACCCCCCCCCGCCCCCGCCCCCGCGGTAGGAACACCCTCTGCGCGCGCCCCCGGCCCCGACCGCCGCTGCCGCCAAAGGGGAAGGAGCGCGCTCCGGAGGCGACCCGAGAGCCCCCCCTCCCTCCATCGCTCAGTCTCGGTGCGGGGAGGGAGAGGGCGAAGGGCCTTTTTTGGGGGGCGCTAGGTAACAAGAGCAAGTGTCACGCGGGGAACGGAGTTAACCCTTTGTGGGCGCCCGGAAGGTGCGGAGAGGAGGTGGCGGCGGGGGAGGGAGCGAGTGTGGTGCCGAGAGTGGGGGGGAGGCGGGACGGGAGGCGCCCGGCAGCCGCGCGCGCCGCGCTCCCCGGGACGCCCGAGCAGGATCCCCTCCGTGGCGCGCGCACGCGGGCGCGCGGGGGCCCGCGAGCTGCAGCGGCCAAACAAAAATGTCGGCGGGCGAAAAAATTAACCCGTGGGCTGCCGCCGCAGCCGCCGCCACCCTCCCCCCCCCAGCACACCCCTCCCCTCCCATGTTCCCTCCCTCGCTCGCTCGCTCGCTCGCTCCCTCCCTCCTTCCTTCTCCGGCTCAGAGCGGCTGCTGGTGGCGGCAGCGGCGGAGGCGGCAGCTACGGAGCGGGCGGTGCTTCTTTTTTAAAGCGGCCCCAACCACCCCACACTCCGGCCCCCCGCGCCAAGCTGGGCTCTAGCGGGCCAGCGGTGCACGTCTCCCTGCCGGTCCGGAGCCCCCCGGAGCGGGGGATTTGCAAAGGGCGCTACGGGGCTTATTGATGAATATTCCCCTTTAAGCCAGGCGTGTCTCTCCCCCCCTCCCCCCCAGTCAGGCTCTTACCGGTTCGCTTTTCGCCCTCCTCCTCCTCCTGAAAACGGGACTCCCGGCCGTTCCCACAATGCACCGGGCGCAGCCGGGGCTCCCTTAAGCGTCGCCTGAATAAAAATGCCGCTCCAGGCTGCTGGGAGGCCGCGGAGGAGGGGGTGGGGGGTGGGGGCGAACCCCAGATCCGCACCTGGGCGTCTTGCCGGATCCTCGGCTTTTCACTGCCTGGGTCCCCGGCACCGAAACGGGGCTGCCAAAGGCATGCTGAGCACCAGGTGTGAGGGTCCTTTAAGGGCTGGCTACCTCCCTTTAAGGGGCGGTAGGGGCAGGAGACCTCGGAGCTGTTCGGTGGCGTGCGTGCGGCTCGGGAAAGGGGAGGGGGGGGAATGCCTAACCCTGAGCCATGCAATGATTGGTCTCGGGGGAGCGGGAGGAGGACTGGGGGGGTGGGGGGGCGTTTGCAAACTCCTGGTGCCACAGGCATCCGTTGCATGATGCAAAGGGATTGGTTTCAAAAGTTACGAGTTGTATTGGCATGGACAGATGGGCTCGCCGGCGCGTGGGGCTTCTGGTCGACCTAGACTCGGACGCGTTCCAGCGCCGGGGACCATCCTTCCCGACGTATCCGGGCTGAAGCGCGCTACGTGGGGCACGTTCCTCTTACCTGCTCCAGAGCGCTTCCTTTACTCCGGACCAGAAAAAACGGATAAAGCCACGCAATTTTTAAAGATGCTTTTTAAAAAAGTATTTACGATAAGAGTTCCAGAAAAAAACGGTTTCTGACACATTTAAAGAATTGGAAATGTACGGGATCCTGTTGATTTGAACATTAATTCATTTCCCTCCTGTTTTATCATTTTACACCGAGAAGATAAACTCTCTTGAAATACAAAAATCTCTAGATTTTTTTCTCTAGAAAACTTTTTTTTGCATATTTTAAGAAGTTGTGGTGGATGTGCAAAGATCAAGATTCTCCTGGCATTACACAGTGGGTGTTCTTTATAGGAATGTAAATATACTTCATTTTAATATTCTTTGAGATGAGGAGGGAAATCATATGAGAACTTGGGACTTAGACTATTTTGTTACTGATTAAATAATAGATATTTTGTTTAATTTTCTCAGACTTCTTTTAGAGGGAGAACAGTAACAAGCAACATTTATGAAGTGCCAGTTTTGCCAAGCTTTGGAAGAAGGTGGAGGAAAATTGGGCATCTAGCAATTCAGCGCTTTCTGAAAGTGTTTTGATAAGGATGATTTCTGACTTTCATATTACATTAGGTTTGTGTCGTTTTTTTAATCTGGATGGCTACTCCTTACATTCCTTTTAGTCACTTGCTGAAGTAAAGTTCATAACTGAGGTAAATGTGGTATAGCCTCACCCCGCTCTTTCTTCTTTCCAATAAATGTTGGAGCCTTAATGGTCTATAGTATAGGTGCTGGAATCAGAGGTTTTGCTTGTTGGTGTCCAACTCTTCTGGGCTCTATATGGTCCATGGAGTTTTCTTGGGGAAAGTCTTGGAGTAGTTTGCCATTTCCTTCTCCAGTAGATTAAGGCAAATGAGGCTAAGGGATTTTCCCAGTCACACAGCTAGGCAGAATTTGAACTCAGGTCTTCCAGACTCCAGGCCCAGCTTTTATATCCACTGAGCACCTAGTTGCTATTTTCTGACCTAATTTAGAGTTTTCTTGGCAAAGATACTGAAACGGTTTGCCATTTCCTTCTCCAGCTCGTTTTACCAATGGGTAACTGAGGCCAACAGTGACTTGTCTAGGGTCACCCCACTTCTAAGTGCCTGAGGCCAAATTTGAACTCAGGTCCTCTTGGTTCTTATCTACTCCACTTAGCTGCCCCTGGAGTTGGAGAACCTGGGTTGGAATATTGGCCCAGCTTTTCAGTTTCTGTACATAGCTCTGGGCCTTAATTCCTTGGAAGGGAATGAGCTAGATGATTTTGTGGCTCTCGAAATTTGATCTAACAGAAACATTTGAATGAAAAATAAAGTGGCAAGAGAAAACCTTCATTTGTCTTTGCTTCATTTTATTAATTTAAGTCAAGATGTTCTGAACTGATTTGCTAATGGACCATCTGGGGACTTGAATACTGAAAGAACAGGGACAAAAGTGGTGTTAACTTGACTGCTGGTATCTAATACGTATGGGATAAAGGGAGTGGGAAGATCATAGAAATATGGAAGCAAAATAAAGGATCAAAGGACTTGGTAACAGGAACATTAAAACCTTGTCCAACCTCTTCATTTTCCAAATGAGGAGACTGAGGCCTAGAAAAATTGGGATTTTTTTTTTCTCTTGAGGTCACACTACATGTAAGCACTGTAGCAGAACTAGTAATGAAGTCCAGAGGTAGGAGGTGGTTGGGTCAAAGGAACTGGATTCCAATATCCCCTCTGCCCTTTACAACCTATGTGACCTTGAGTAATGACAGAAACTCTCTGGACCTTAGTTCCCACATCTCTAGAAAGAGGAGATTGAACTGTTGGTCTCACGTCTAGTGCTGGTTTGATGATCCCATGTTCTTCCAGCTCTAAAACCTTTGCTTTTTTATTTTCATAATACTGCATTGCCTCTCAAGCCCATTTTCATACAGAAACTGTTTCTATGCAATATGTATTTAAAATATTTTAATATTTAATGTTTTTAGGGGAAAATGTCACTGGTATTTAAATGGAATCCATCTTGGGCAGATAATTAAAACAGCAGTTTTTATTTAAACTTTTTTAGGAAAACATAGAAGCATAAGTTCTATGTTTCATAGAAGGAATATTATGTAAGATTCTATAGCTACAAAGAATTCTCTGCTGAACAGTTCAAAATTCTTGTGAAAAATAATAATAATCCCTGATATTGTCAGGGTAGTACTTTATGGTTTTAAGGTGTTTGCTTAGTATATTCTCACTTAATGACTGTATTTTTCTTATTTCTATCACTTTAAGCAAAAAACCTTCACATTGTTTTTCAGCTAATATCTATTCTCCAAACACATACTCATTGCCCTGGACAAACTTATCATTTTATTAGTTCTTAGTTATATGTTTATTGTATAATGTTACATGTTTGTAGACATTCCTTCTGCTCCTCCTCCTCTTCTGTGAAAAAAGGAACTATGTTGTCATGAACTTTGTACCATATGGCCACCTCGCACAGCATTTTGGACATAGTATTTAACAGAGGGCTGAATGCTAAATAAGTGCTGTTGTTTTTGTTTAGTTGTTTCAGTCGTGTCTGACTCTTTGTGATCCCATTTGGCAAAGATACTGCAGTGGTTTGCCATTTACTTCTCCAGCTCATTTTACAGGTGAGGAAACCGAGGCAAACAGGGTTAAGTGACTTGCTCAGGATCACAGCTATTGTCTGAGGCCACACTTGAACTCTGGTCTTCCTGACTCCAGGCCAGTTCTCTATCTACTTTGACACCTAGCTGCTCCACTAAGTAAAAGAATCACCTTCAAATAGGAAATCTTGAGAGTGGACTTAGATATTTTTTTAAAAATTGAATTAAGTTGTTTGTTTCTTTTTACACCCTTAAGATCAAATAAAACAAATGTTTTCTACAAAGTAGAACAGAAGATTGTAAAGCACTGAACTTAAAGTCAAAGTAACCTGGGTTCAAACTCTTAGCATAAACTTTCTCATCTGTAAAGTGAGGATAATAATACCCCCTAGTAGATAGTTATGGCAAAAGAAATAACATGGCAAATGCTTTGCAAATCTTAAAGTGCTATATAACTGCTTAATATTATTATAAAACTTTGAATATATTATGTACAACTTGTTTTTTCTTTACATAATAAATTCAACATGTAACTTTCAAAGCTGTACTGCTTGTCTGCATTTTCTTCTGAACTCTTGTTCTCTGGATTTGAAAAGTACTTAAAAATCTTTTCTTTTTCAACCCTATTGCCACCTCTTTCTCCCTCGCACTGCCTTTCCCTCATAAAAAAAAAAAAAAGGAAAACAAACCTTTGTAAAATAAAACAAATTCCACATTGGCCGTGTTCGTACATGTATGTTTCATTCTGTGCCTTGAGTGTATCATCTCTCTCAGGATGTGAATAGTGTGCTTCATTAGCCCTCTGGAATCGTGTTGGTAATTACATTGATCAGAGTTCTAAAGTCTTTCAAGGATGTTTATCTTTACAATATTATTATTGTATAAATTGTTCTGGTTCTGCTCACTTCACTCTCCATCATTTCTTACAAAGTCTTTCCTGGGTTTGTTTGAAAACATTCCTTTTGTCATTTTTTTGCTATCCAATAATGTACCATTACATTCATATACCATAATTTAAGCCATTCCCCAGTTGATAGGCATTCCTTTAGTTTCCACTTCTTTGCTATTATAAAAAGAGCTGCTATAGATATTTTTGCATAAACAGTATGTAACTCTTTGATCTCTTTAGTAGAGAGAGGCCTAGTAGTTTATTGCTGGGCCAGGGGGTATGCATAGTTTAGTAACTTTCCTAATTGCTTTCCAGATTGGCTGGACTAATTCACAGCTCCATCAACAGTGCATCACTGTGTTCTCAAAATACTTGCAACAATCATTAGTTTTCTTTCTTTTTTTGTCATCTTTGAGTTGTTTTAGTTTACATTTCTCTATAGTAATTTGGAAAATTTTTTCAAAATGTTTGTATTTGCCCTGACTTGGCTTGGTTTCCCAATATGTTGTAAACTCCCAGAGAACAGGGAAAGATATTTGTTAGGATGTCAGGAACATGAGTGCATGTTTTTTACTTGACTGCCAGATTGAAAAGGGAAACAGCCTTAGGTGGAGAGTTATACATAGTCTTACCCAGAACAGTTTCACACTTAAAAGAGAAAATCCTCTCTATTTTATTTTAGAAACACAGATCCTGAGTCATTAGCGTCATTCATATTTGCTAATTATCTGAAATGAATTAGGAATGTTACCTGGGGTCATATAGAGTGCTGACAAGATGTACATGTTCAAAGGTATTTAGGTTCTAATGAAATGAGATTTTCAGAGCATAAATTGTTGTTTGTTTGGCTAGTTTGTGTCCTGTTAGGAAGCTGGAAAGATTTACTGGGAGTGTTTCAGCCAAGTGATTGTTCACATCTAATTTTGAAGAGCTTCGTCTGAGAATCATTTAGAATACTGAAAACTAAGGACAAATTAAAGTAGAAAATGGGGATAGTAAGATTTCAATAGTATTGTTTTAATAAGACAGTTAACACAATCTGGAGTTAAATTAATAGAAGCTATAATAACAGAGATGATCCTCCCACTGTATGCTGTCCTGGTCAGACAATAATCTAAAGAACCTTGTCTAGTTCTGAGGGCTACTTCTTAGGCAGTATATTGTTAGTCTATAAAGCATGCAGCACAGTAGATAGAGCACAAGGCCTGGAGTCAGGAAAAGGAGTCTTCCTGAGTTCAAATTCAGCTTCAGACACAAGCTGTGTGACCTGGGGCAAATCACTTAACCCTGTTTTCCTGAGTTTCCTCATTTCTAAAATGAGCTGGAGAAGGAAATGGCAAACCACTCGAGTATCTTTGCCAAGAAAATCCCAAATGAGGTCATGAAGAGTCTGACATAACAACAAAGCATGCAAAGGAGGGGGGGACCAAGATGGTGGGGATACTGAATTCTATACCCTATGGGGATCAGTTGGGCGCACTAGCAAGTGTTTAGCCTAAGAAAGAGAAGATTAAGATGGGGAGGGAAAAGGGGGGTAGAAAAGAGGATGGAGGTGGGAAAAAAAGCAACATGGTAGCTACAGAGGAGCAATATATGTTTGAATGAGTGAATAGATTTTTAAAAAGCATTTATGTTAAGCACTATGTGCCAAGTATTGTGCTAATTGCTGAGGAAAAAGACCATCATTGCTGCCACAGAGCTCATACCCTAGTGAGGAAGACAACACATGTAGGATAGTTCAGCTGAAATTAATGGAAAAGTCTGAAGTCATTAGCCCCACAGGGTGGCCAATATTTTTGGTAAAGGGAGAGTGGGCCTAAGGGTCAAAGTGGACAGGAGATGCTTGGTTCCCTCCAGTAATCACAGAATGGGAGAGGGGAGGGGTGGATCAGTGTCAGAGCAGACCAGGATGGGGAAAGAGGAAGTGGAAACTGACAAGAAGGTTGGGGGTAGGCTCTGTGACAATCCAAAATGGAGAAAAAGAGGTTAGGTCCAACTTGACAATAGCTTGGATCTAGGCCCTCCAAGTGTCTTCCGTGGAGGAGGAGAGAATTGTTGAAAAGCATAGTAGAGCACTGGATTTAGTGTAGAGGATCTGAGTTTGAATGCCATCTCAGTCACTTACCTTTGAGTCCTTGAATAAATTGCTTAATGTCTTTGGAACTGTCTCTTCCTCTATAAAATGAGTTGGTTGGATTTTGTGACTTTTAAATACACCTCTAAACCTGTGATCTAATTACCTTCCAGGCTTTGAAGGGTCATCTTGTGCAGAAGAAACGTTCTATTTGGTTTCTAAGAATAAAACTAGGATCACGGGATGGAAAGTAGGGAGTCAGATTCCAACTTAATATCCCAACAATTAGATTAGATGCAACTGGGTGGTACAGTGGTTAGAGCACTGAGCCTTAGGAAGACTTTATTTCAGATTTGGTCTCAAATATTTAGTAACTGTGTGATTTTGGGCAAGTCACTTAGCTGATGACTACCTCAATTTCTTCAACTGTAACTTGGGGATAATAGTACCACCTACCTCCCAGGGTTGTTGTGAGGCTCAAATGAGATAATATTTGTAAAGCATTTAGTACAGTGCCTGGCACAAAGTAGACACTAAATAAGTGTTTGTTTCCTTCCTACCTACCCCACAGTGTTAACTTAAAAGATGGATTCATCCTCACTAGCCTCTTATGCTAGCCTTCCAATTGGTCTCACTGTCTCAAATCTTTCCCCAATCCATCCTTCTAGCTGCCAAAGTAATTTTCCTAAAGCTCCCATAGATCTGACCATATTATTGCACTCCTCAGTAGACTCCAGTTGCTCTCTGTTACTTCTAGTATCAAATATAAACTGTTTGGCATTTAAGTCCCTACACAAGCAGCATCCCACCTACCTTTCCAGCCTCACTACACATTCCCTTCCACGTCTTCTGTGATTCATCCAAACTGGCATTATGCAAGTCATTCCATGTCTTGTCTTTATGCCTTTGCATTGATGGTCCTCCATGTCTGGAAAGCATTTCTTCCTTGGAAATCTTTTGTTTGTTTAAACCCTGTGCCTAAATCCAGGATTCCTTCTGCTATGCAGACTCCTTGGTATTATCTCACTTGTGTCCTGTATATATGCCCTTCTGATTCCCTTCTCTTCTGGTAACAGCTTGTGTCCCTAAAGTGTTTTGTTTGCCTTTCTTTGCCTAAGATGCCTTCTGCCTGGGGGACTGTGGCTGAGTGATGAAAGCACAGGTCTGAACCAACTCAGATTAACTTCAATGATCATTCTGGAGAACAGATGATGGAACATGTTTCTCTCCTTTTAGTTGAGAGGTTGAGTCAAGAATGTTAGTTTTGCTTAACTTTCCCCTTTGTTATGGGGAGAGTTCAGTAAGAGTAAAGTGTGGGGTAGTATTTTGGGATGTAAATGAGGAGTAAAAAACAAAAGCATTTATAAGAAAGCATCCTTTTTCTTCTTATTATTATTATTAAAGATAAGACAAGGAAGATATGTTTGCTACCAGCAGATCCTTTCTGTTGTGAATACTGTCTCTGAGCCACTCCCTAACCCAAAGGACAAGTCACTACCTGGAAACTTAGCTCAGGTTGAGTCCCTGAAACCTACATATATCACAAAGTTTGCTCCTTCTTTTTGAATTAAACTGGACACAAGGGCTTGGAAGTTCAATTGCAACATTTCATTTTATCCTTGCAGCAATCCTGGAAGTTGTGTTATTACCATTCCTGTTTTACAGATAGGTATACTAAGGCTGAGAGAGATGAATTGACTTGCTCAGTGACTGAGGTTGGATTTAAAATTTGATTCTTCCTGATACCAGGCCGCAGAATCCTGGCACAGAACTGCCAAGGCAATTAGGTAGTTCTGTGTCTTCTATTAGGACAAGTAGGTGGCACAGTAGATAGAGTGCCAGGCCTGGCATCAGGAATACCTGAGTTCAAATTTGACCTTAGACACTTACTAGTTATGTGACCGTGGGAAAATCACTTTACCCTGTTGGCCTCAATTTTCCTATCTGTAAAATGAGCTGGAGAAGGAAATGGCAAACCATTCTAGTATCTTTGCCAAGAAAACCCCAAAGGAGTCATAAAGAGTCTGACGACCAAAATGACTGTACATCAACATTAGCTGTTATTAATAACCAAGGCACAGGGAAGCCTCTTAGTACTTTCCTTTACCAGTATCAAAAGCCTTGGTCTACAGAAACTTGGGTACAGACCTCTGCTCTGCTCCTGGCATTTCTCCTGCAGTTGTCAGGCAACAAACACCGTATCAACTGTTCCTTGCCCTTTCTGAAGTTACAATGGCTCTTGAGTAGATGAGGAGATAGCACTGGTGATGATGTCATGAGATGCACAAATCTTCAGTTGTAAGTTACCATTGTTGCTGTTTCCAACTCCATTCCTTCCAAGGACTCCTTGCCATGTCTGCTAGTCTGCGCATACTCTTGCACTAAACTCACCCAGAATTACAAGCTGGTCTTCTTTCAGCACACTGATGATGAGGGTCCCCAGGTCTTCCTAAAATTTCGTTGACATCATCAGAGTTTGTGGTGGTGTGGCACTTTCCTGCAAGTGCAATCGCGTTGTTGTGATGCTGCCATTCATTCCTTTGGGAAGGCCAATAGGCTTGTTAACTAGATTTGATTGTAAAATGGAAAAATGTGTGTCCAATTCTGACTTTGGTAAGCTGGCCTTCATTTGCCAGCCTTATTTCATCCAGGACTGCTATTTGGATGCGGTATCTGCTGAGGTCTCCAGCAGCAAGAGCTGTTCATCTTTCAGTGTTGTTTTGTGTTGTGGGGCACATGTCTGTCCTAGACTTAAGAAAGGGAAGAAGATGTTAATAGTACAGATTAAGCTTAGAAGTGTATCCTGTGTACATCATCTTTCTTCCCCCATCCCTAATCCAGTTGTTAAACATTTAACAGCATATCTTAGTAAAGGAAATTACTAAGAGGTTTCCCCTGTGCCTTGGTTATTTATTATAACTGACATAGGACTACCTAATTGCCTTGGCTCTCCTGCCCCAGGGTGGTGTAACCAGGGTACTTAAAGAAAAGAGACAAAGGGAGAACTGTTGGGTTATTCTTTGAAAGCCAAGCATGAAATCTTTGAAAGTAGCTAAGTGGTGCAGTGGATAGAGTGCTGGTTCTGGAGTCAGGAAGAGGTGTTCAAATGTAGCCTCAGATACCAGCAGTGTGACTGAAGGCAGGTCCTGTAACCTGTATCAGCCTCAGTTTCCTCATCTGTGAAACAAGGATAATAATAACACTCACTAGGGCTGTTGTGCAGAAAAAAAAGAGATAATGTTTGTAAAGTGTTTGAAACCTTAAAGTGCTCTATAAATGCTAGCTTTTATTATTTCTGCAGGTTGTAAAGTTTGCTCATCTGAGGATACTGCAAGGGAGGAGCCAGGTGAGTTATGTCATGATTGGGCAATATGAACCAAATAGAGAATCTAGTGATGTATAGTTGAAGAATAACATTGTTATATAATCGCTGTGTTGGCCTTAGAAAAGGAATGAGATAATGCATAGCCCTCCTTTCATTGAAGAGATGGAGTACTATAGTGTGGAATGTTGCATATGTTATCATAAGTTTGTTTTGATTTCTTGGTTTTGTTTGATTGTATTTTTTCCTTCTTTGTTTCAAAAGAAGTGTTATCAGATGAAGCATATCTGGGGGGAAAACTGATGTAACAATTTTAAAAGACATCAATAAAATTTTTTTTTTTTTTAAAGAACCCTGGATTTGGAGTGAGAGGACTTGATTTCAGTCCAAGCTCTGCTATTTACAAGCAATGACCTTCAGCAAATAACCTTATTGGGTCTTAGTTTTCTCATCTGTAAGGTGAAGAGTTTGGACTCAGAATCACAGAGTTATGATGATTAATTAATTACAATATGAAACTACCAAATGGGTCAGCTCCTCTGGGAAGGGGGAGCTCTTTCTGCAGTCTCCATGTATCATCCTTGGTTCTCTGTCTCTGGTGTCTGTCTGTTTGTCTCTCTTTTTCTCTTTGTCTCTCTTTCTCTATCTCTCCCTTCCTTATCTCTTTCTCCCTCTTTCTATCTCTCTCCCCCTCTCTCTACTTCTTGCTTTCTTTTACTTCCTCCCTCTCTGTCCCGTCTTCTTGTCTTCCCCCCTTTCTGCCCCCTCCTGCAATTGGAGAATGCCTTTAGGGCAAAGATTCTTAGCCCTTCTTGTGTCATAGATCCCTTTGGTAGCCTCATGAAGCTTATGGACCCCTTCTTATAAAAAATGTTTTAAAATATTTGGGAAATGCTAAATTTCAGTTAGAGTTTAGTTGAAATAAAGATGTAATTTCCCCCTGCGCCATCCAGGTTCATAGATCCCCTGAAATTTAACCAAAGATCCCATGTTCAGAACTCTTGCTTTATAGCCCATTGAGCAATTAGAAGAACACATAGGATCCTAGGATTTAGAGTTGGAAAGTAACATGCCTTAGTGGATATGTTTGAAACAGATGACCTCTAAGGTTTTGCCAACCTTTTCATGGGGTTCAGGGGTGGGGAACCTGTGGCCTCACGGCCACACGTGGCCCTCTAGGTCCTCAAGTGTGGCTCCTTGACTGAATCCAAACTTCACAGAACAAATAAATCCCCTTAATAAGAGGATAATAAAATGGATAATATAGCTGAAAAGCCAAGAGGAAATTTTAGAAGGAAAAATGGTTAAAATATTTGAGAGTTAACTTACAAAATATATATAGTAGAAATCACATAAATAAGACTACAAAATTATGTTTATAGAAATGATGAAAGACTTAAATAATCAAGAAAGTATTTGTTGAGCTGAGTCAAGCCAATGAAATAAAAATGACAATGAATTTATTACCAATTTTAACAGTATACCAATCAAGTTACCAGTGTCACACTTTTATAGAATTAAACAAAATAACAAAATTCACATGCATTTGAAAGGTCAAAAAATATAGAGAAATAACTTTAAAAGTAGGATAAAGGGGGTTATAGCTCTATCATATCTGTATTATAAAGTAGTAATTATCAAAATGATCTGATGCTGGTATTATCTTTCAGGACAGTTTTCAAAAGGGTTAGGTGTTGGTTGGGGATAGGGCTTGTGAGGAGTGTCCTGGTATACAAACTATATCCTGCACCCTTGTTTTCTCAATACTTCAGGCAGCAGTCTTCAAAATCAAGCATCTCTAAATTTTCACCTGAGATTTAGGGTTCATTGCACACACTGGGCTTGTAGTGTTCCTGCAAACCAGAAGCCCTGTTCTCTAGTTCTGACAAGATGTGTTTCATGTTTTCTTCATGCTAATAAGAACCAATTATCCAATTTTTAGTGTGAGCTTTTGCACTCTGGAACCAGCAAATGCTACAAATCAGGGCATAACTTATAGTTTTATTGATTGTCTAGATTTTAAATAATAAATAATGTATAAATATAATATATAACAATAGAAATATATTATAAACAAATAATATATAAATATAATAATAAATAAATTTAAAATTTTTTAATATGATCGTACTAATTGTTGTTCTAATGTTGAAGTATTTTTCCATCCCTGGTACAAAATCAACTTGGTCCTAGTGAATAATTGTGAAAAAAATATATATAGTTTGCCTAATTAACTTTTTTGCATTAGTTCACTTATCCAGCTTTGTCTCTCTTTGGTATGGTATGGAAAAAATATTAATAATGGAGATTCAACTTAAAAGTGTGTCTGTTCTCTTATTTTCTCGATTTGGTTGTTAAATATTTGCCAGCACACCCCTGACTGAGACTTAGATGTATTGTACAGCACAGTAAGATAGTCAGCACCTTCAATTCTCACTGTCCACAGTGCATGGGATCCTACAAGTCTAGGTAGAATTAATCCAGAAACTTCCTGGGGCAAGGGCTAATTTCAAGGATCTAGCATGGACCTCCAGCCTCAAGCCCACAGTCCTTTGCCTTCTCTAGGAAGGCCTTTCCTGAATCTTGTCTCTCTTAACCCTAGTTGGTGCTCCTTATCCTTTCTGAAATTACTTTGTATTTATTTCACATATATACTGTGTCAGTTTCCTACAAGGGAATGTAACCTCTTTAATAACAGAGACTTTAAATTTTTTTCTCTTTCATTTCCAGCAAAGTTTTATTTTGTATCCTACTACTTACTTTTTGGATGCTATTAATAGCCTCAATTTGTTTTTTTCATTGATTTTCTAGGACTTTTCTTTCTCTTTCTTTCATTCATACTGAATCTCCCTATATGATTCAGGCTAGAAGAAAAGCAGTCACTCATAGGTGGATCCCAATACTGGTCTTCATGGAAGCTTTAATCTGCTTTTTTTTTTTTTTCTGACCTGCTGTTTTTCACCCTTCCTTTGGTGGCCTGGTAGCCCCCCACTTCTAGAAGTTCACAATGTTATGACAGTGGCACCCCGATCAGCCTTAGCCCTGCTACAACTAGGTTTATCTCTCAAGTGACCCACTAGCCCCAGCCTTCCCTGCAGCAGTGATCACTACCACACTACCACAATCAGTTTTAGAGTTTTCTGTAAATCAATATATTATTTGCAGATAGGGATAGTTTTCCATCTTTTTTTTTTGGTCCAATGCTCATTGCCTTAATTTCTTTCTCTTGTCTTATTGCTATAATTAGCATTACTTGAAGCATCCTTGCTTCAACCCTATATTTATTGGGGGAAATTTCCATTGTTTCATTATAACAAAATGATGGGAACTCTAGGTTATAAATAAATGCTTTTGATCATATTAAGGAAATCCCATTTTAAAATACTAGTTGACACAATCAGTTTTTATTTTATTTTTAATATGATTACTAATTGTTGTTCTAATGTTGAAGCATTTTTCCATCCCTGGTACAAAATCAATTTGGTCCTAGTGAATAATTTTGAAAAAAAAAATAGTTGTTTGCCTAATAAACTTGTTTTTGCATTAGTTCTCTTATTCAATTTTATCTCTATTTAGTATGAGTGGTAAGATCATATTTGTTTCATAAAAAGACTTTGGTAGAGTACTTTAACTTTGATAATAATTTGTATAGTATAGGGATTTATTGTTCTTTAAGTGTTTGATGGACTTCACTTGTTTTACATGGGATTCAGAAGTTATTTTCTTTGAGAATTTATTTATGGCTTACTTAGTTTCTGAGGTTGGGTTGTCTAGGATTTCTTTTTTGCTGTTAATTTTTGCATTTCATACTCTTATAGATATTCATCCATTTTGCATACATTTTCACTTTTGCTGCAGGTAATACAGTATAGTAGCTTCTGAAAATTTTCTTAATTCTCTAGTCTTCACACATTCACCATTCTCATTTTAAAATTTTGCCTGTTTGATTTCTCTCTCGTACACATGTGCGATTGACTAGTAGTTTATTAATTTGGTTAATTTTTTATCAAAACAAGTCTTTGTTTTGTTTGTCTGTTTAATAGTCCTTTTTGTTTTCAATTTTATTTATTTTTCCTTTGAGCTTTAAAATTTCTTCTTGTATGTGTTTTGGAATTGTTAGTTTTCAATTTAATTCAATTAAAAAAGCATTTATTAAGCAAGCACTCCATGCCAAATGCTATTCTAGGTGTTGGGAATGCAAAGGCAATAGAAAAATAATCCTTTCCCTTAAGAAGCTACAATTGAGTTGGTATGGGGTGGGGGTGGGGAGGGGACGACTCTGTGTAGTGAAAAAAGTTAGTACTATAGAAGAGTGGTATTAAATTCAAATAGAAATGGAGGCCACTAAGCCTGTGGACCCCATTGACTTAGAAAACAACATACTAATGTTGCCTTTGATCTACTGAGTTTTCATTTATTTTATTCAGTATTTCTCTTACATTTTGTTCTAGTTGGGCCTGTCCTAGTGCAGCACCAGGCTTCATGTCTGATACCTCTGCTCTTGAAAGTTGTATGTGCCTATACACAAACATATATGTATACACAAGTACACATATATGCAGAAATATATGTGTATGTCAGATCTTTCTTCAAGGAATAGCAACTTGGTAGCTAAATGGAGGATGGATTGAAGAGAAGAAAGATAGCAGATAGGGAGGTCAATTAATAGTCTGTTTCAATAGTCCAGGTGCAAGGTGATAAAGGCATGAACTGGAGTGGTGACTGTGTGAATGCAGAGAAGAGAACACATCTGAAAGATGTGCAGATAGAAGTGATAAAACTTGGCAAATGATTAGGGAGAGGAGAGGTCTTAATAGAAGGAAAAAAATTTGACCTTATAATGAATCACTGAAATTTAGTAAGCTGAAAGCCATAAGTAGAATATGGCTCTGGGTGGTTATACTTTTTTTTTTCCAGAAGAGATAGGATAGGTAAAAATAGGTGGAGTGAGAGTAGCAATATTTATTAAGAAGATATATTTATGTGAAGTAATCCAGGAACCAGAGTGGGGAGCTATAGTGGAAAGCATTTGAATGAGGATCCATGATGAGAAACAGAAGTGAGTTTTTAGTTGGAGTATACTACAGATTATATGGACATAAGGGAAAAAATAGATGAATTTGTGAAACAGATTCACAAATCTGACAGACTGGCAAGATATAGTAGTGCTAGGGGAATTTAATTAACTAGTCATCTGATGTAGTCTCTGCCTGTTCTCATGAACAGGAGGATCCACTTGTTGGGGTGGAAATGATGGTAATCTTTTGAGAAACTGAATACTCCTTCCTAGAGTTTGTGGTAAAGGAGTAAAAAGCTGGGCATAGTCTGACACACACCCTTGATTTTGGGAAATCAGATTTCAAAGGGCTGAAGAACAGTATTTCTTATAATAAAATTCTAGAGAATTCAGCCCAGGAAGGGTGGGAAATTTTAAAGAATTTTTAAAAATTCTAAAGAAATTTTCCAAAAGGAAAGAGTTCCAATGAGGAATAAAAAGTTGTCTAAAGAGGATGACATGAATGCAGATGTAACTCAACAACCATGTTGATGGACACTTCGTTTTTTAATTTGTATAAAATATTGACATATTTGTTTTTTAAACTACAAAGATTACAATACCCCTACAAAAGATCCTTCCTTCTAGAAATGAACAGTTAAGTAAAACCAGCCAAGCAAACAATATCTGACAGCATATACATTTGGCACCTGTAGTCTCCTCTGATTACTGAGGGGTCTGGACTCAGTACTGGGCATTGCCTTTAATCTCCATTCAGCTGCCATTTAGTATTATTTTCATGAATAGTCGTTGTGTGTGTTCTCTTAGTTAAGCTTGTTTAGTGCTGTTATCAGTTCAAATAAGTCTTCCTATCTTTCTTTGAATGCCTTGTATTTGTAATGCCAACAAATAGTCTTTTACCTAGTTTCTTAACTAGTCTCTTAACTCTTAACATTTATTATAATTTGTTCACTTATTTTCCAATCAACAGATACCTATGTTGTTTCTTGTTTTTACCACTACAAAAAATGCTGCTACGAATAGTTTGGAACCTTTCTTTCATACCTTTTCTGGTATGTTACCATGGCTTTCCAGAATGATTTACCAATTCATGGGGATGTATAGGGTGTTCAGGAAGGACTGGCACCTCTGGCATGAGGGCTTCTTGAGCCTTTCTCAGGGCTGCTCATCCATCTTTGGTGTCTACCTGTCACCCAACTCTCATCTGTGACCCTAGGAAGCTGTAACATGCACAGTGGCCAAACCCCAGTAAAACCATCTTGGTTGAGAGGCTAAACTAGGTTGAGAGTAACCAACAGGCCTCATCCTTGTTGGTGAATTAGGAGCATGTCTACCCCAAGCATGGGAAGACTTCCCCCAGTGGAATGGTCAGATGAGAAAAATTTATTCCAAAAGCCATGAAGGCTGCTGAAGTAGGTGCTATGGAGTACTTAGAGCTTGGTCAGACATCAAAAATGCCAAACTCATCCACTGCATCCTGGGTCGTACCCGGTTGTCTTGACTTTTGCCTTGTCCTCCCCCCTACCCCCCATAACTGGAAGAAAGAGTGAGACTAAAGACTTTGTCTTTAGTATAGCTGCTTCACTTAAATCCAATTCATATGCAAGTCATCACCCACTGAAATCATTAGTGCCCTTCAAAAATGAACAAAGAGCAACAACCACGTTTTACGGACTGCAAATGTTTGACTTGGGGGATGAGTGTAGAAGGAGTCCTCTCAGCTGCAAGGAGCTAATTCTGCCTCTTGCAGGGTGCAGTGACTCTTAGACTCTTGCCCTTAGGAGGTCAAGTTCTATAAACTGTCTCTGTCCTATTGATACTGCCAAGGACAGAGTAGAGGATGGAAGAGAGATGACCTCTGGATTCACACTCTCTCCCTTTACAGGCAACTTGAGGGGCAAGTTCCTCCATTTCTAGTTGACCATGCTTTATGAATAGCTAGGAGAAAGAGAACACCAAAGAAATGCGAGAAGACAAGTGGGGCCAGGCAGGTAACAATTGCAACAACCAGAGTTAACCTTGACTGGTCAAAATGCATCAGAGGCACAGTGACTGAAGGCGAGTGACCAGGAAACAGATTCATGGCAACGAGCCTTGATAAACAGACTTGAAGAGGAGTCTGATGGCAGTGGCAGTGATGTATGAGAGAGAGACAAGAGAGAGGCCAGAACGGCAAAGCAAAAATAAGAACAGAAATGAACAGTGAGGAGGGACAAGCTTTGAGCTTGCCTTTTGTGACAGCCCTACCCCAGGGCAGTATTTTTAGTCAGAGACTATAAAGATCCCCCAAAGTTAGGGAAAGGGAAACCTGCCAGAAGGCTGAAATAACTTTTCTCTCTCTGTGGTTTCAGGAATTAATTCCTTCTTTGTTCTTTACAAAATAAATATGACCTATTCTAAAACCGGTAAGTCTGAGTACTTTCAGAAGAACTGTTGGATAGATACCTTTTGGGGAGTACCATGCTCTTATGTTCTCATTTTCACCTGGTTGGGGGCTTTAAGAGAGAAAGGCTACTTGCACTCTTGATATCAAGATGGAGTCTTACACAAGAATTGCAAATGCTGATGAAATGTTTGCTGAATTGAATTGAAAGGAGTCCAACTGAGGTAACTAAAAGTCCCTGTCCAGTTCCCTCTTCTCTTTCTTCCTCTGGTTTTGCCACTTATATCTGACAGACACTTCCTGTTTCTTCTCTGGACCGAGCTGAGTCGTGGATTATATCCTAGTATATCACCAACTGAATGATGGTTTTATGGCTCTGACAACTAAGATTCAAGAAGGTTTTGGGGACATGAAATAGAATTTGAACTCAGGTCCAAAGGACTAACATATGGGGGCATTTCTATTCTTTACAAACTAGATCTAAGTATAAACAGTATCCAGGCTCACAGAAGGAGGGTGCCCCTTTCCATCGCATATGTAATCAATAGAGTAATGAAACACTTTACTAAATTTGGTCCTGAATCCAAACTTAAACCTACGTTATGGAGTCAGCCTTGGCTCTTTATAAGTGGCATTATTTCCAGTATACTGAAGACAGATGAGACTGTTTGTTCTTAACCACTCAAAAGGTAATTTAATTCATGCTTTAAAACTAGTATTTGATTGCCTATTCCCACCAAATATCAAAGGCTATAACATCATTATTTTCCTTTGTCCCGTTGTTATATGAAAGAATAAAATTGAAGTGGTGTTATGTGTTCTTTGTTTGTAATATGGAACCCCTTAATCTCCCCCCAAAAGATCTCATCTACTCTGGTGTCACAATATTTCCCATGTTACTGTGCACTTCTGTACTCAAGCATCCTAGACATCCTCCCCTTTCCCATTTGAAAGCAGCTGTTGCATATAAACTGGACATCTACCCCTAAGCTATTCACAATGATTTCCAGTTTTCAATTCATAAGGGATTCTGAGAAAACAACATTATACATGAAATGTCTTCATTATCTTGGCTCAGGTACACTATTTAATTGGAGGATGTGTTATGAAGTTCTATCCCTCAGTGTTTAAGTATATCTGTACTTTGTCATAGTGAACTGAAATTTCAGAGGCCAAATTGTCCCTACATTGTTGGGTTTTGGAAGTGAAAATCAAGTGAGAAAAGTTGAAGGGGGTGGGCACTTTTCCTTGGTTTTCAATAGCTGCCTGCCTGCCTGCTTCTTTCTCCAAAAAATTGCTAGACAGAATTGGCCCCAGAACTGTGGTCCAAGTTAACCAATGCATTCATTCACTACTCTTTGAGCAAGGAAGCAAGTTTTTATTCCCACTCTTGATTTCCTATCACATGCCCAGCATTTAATCTATAACAGATATCAGCCTCTTTCCTATGATAAAATATCACCCTTAATTATGATCCTTAACTAATTTGGCCAGAAGTCACTTGGAAATCTAAGTACTGTAAACTGAGTCCACCTTCCTAAGCTGTTACTCTCCTTTGTTTAGTGTTTATTTAATGTCAGCAATGTGCCAGGTATTACATAGATCAAAGATTAAGAACAGACCTTACCTCAGGGGTTTACAATCTAAATTAAACAGACTGGACTGATGAAACATGAGGAAATGACAGTGGAAACAAGGATAGTTTTTTTTTTCAAAAAAACTTTCTTAAAGAACTCATGCCAGGAAGAGAGGGTTAGTTTTTCTTTCCAGATGCTGTGCAAGTTGGGTCTCCCTGACTTTAAATTCATAGGATTATAGATTTAGAGTTGGAAGAAGGGAAGGAAGGGAAAGGAATAAGTGTTTCTAGAGTGCCTGCAATGCGCTAGATAGCGTGCCAAGCACTTATTACAAATATTTCAGTTGGTTCTCTCCAACAACCCTTAAAGGAAGGAGCTATAGAGGCCACTGATTCCAACCACTTTATTTTACAGGTGAAGAAACTGAGGTACAGAAAGGTTGTGACTTGTGTGTGATTACACAGCTAAATACCTGAGGCAGGATCCCAAGACATGTCTTCATCACCCCCTACTCCAGTGCCCTAGCCACTATAATTTTATATATTTCCCTGAGAGGCAATTATCTTTTTCTGTCATTCTAGGTAATAAAAATAAGGAGGTCTCTAGCATGCCTTTTTAAAAATTTGCTTTAAAGTGTTTGAGTCATTTCTCTATGTGGAAGAGTAATAAAGCTTCATGGGAGAGAAGCTCCACATTTATACAGAAGTGAGGGGATGCTTACGTAGGGGTATAAGTAGTACTATGGTGAGTGAGGGGTCTGAGAGGAGTCTCTCACTTTGTAAATATCCTTGCCCACCAATAAGCTGCTGGAAGGGTAAATAGGGATAAGTAATTACCAGCAAGGTGAAAAATACCAAAATGATGCTCAAGGAAGACATCTCCTTTCTTCCCTTTGCTCAGGCTGATTTGAACCTGCCTCAAAAGGTCTTATCTTCTTAGTTTTGATTCAGGTAATTAATATGTTTATGCTCTTACTTATTTTTACATAGTGACTGAAAAGGTTTGTGATTTCCTAGGGAAGTAATCATTACTCTGTCATCTTACTCTGCTACCTCCTGACATATCTCCTACTAGTGGTTGAATGCATTTCTGCTTCTCCTAGACTGACCAGTTTTCCCAGCCTCTATCTATAGTGTTAACATTGATTATACAAGGGTTACTGACCACTTTTTATAAAAAGGGGAATAGATAACACAATGACAAGGGGACAAACACAGTTTGCTTTTTGGTCTCTGAGGCACCTTTATGTTAGCTCATTAATCATGGTTCTCATCAATGCAGCCAGAACCCCCAATGGCCTGAGTGGGTGAGAGAAGGAAGTATCTGGTGCCCGGAATCTTCCCACATGGCACCAAGATAGATGATGCTACCTGCTTCCTTACTCTCCCCCTCCCAGCATCTTTCTCCCAGAATTCTCAATGAAAACAGTCCCACAGACACCTAGTGATGGTGGATTCTGAGAAAACAACTCTCATCTCCATGGCAATCACCATGCAGGGTTATAATTACCTTCTATTTCTTTTACAGCAGTATGAAGATGGAATGTCTTCTGTGATTCATTTGTAGGGGAGTCCTTGTTTCACTGCCCCATTTTCCAGGGCTAGTTTGTACTGCTCTGGGAATTAGTAGCTCCATGAAAGCCTTGAAGGTACAGAAGCAGCAAGGGTTTATGTCCCATTCCATTCACAGAAGTAGCAATTTCTCACATGGTATAATTTAAGGGATACCAGAAGCATCTGCCCACCGGGGGAAACAATTTTATTTTTATTCCTACAGGATTTATTCTCTGATCTTCATGGTCTTCATTCTTTCTCCATTGCCTTGCATCATTTTCTGTTATTTCATGGGTGCAAGTCTTTCTTCTAGTCTTGGTGTCTTTGTAGAAGCACTGAAAGGCACTCTTTCCTCTTCTCTTCTTCTTAAAATCATTAGTTTTGTTCAAGGTTCGACTTATGTGCCATTGAGGAGTAGAACCTCACTAGTTGTTAGTACTTTCTCCCTCCTTCAATAACCTTATTTTAACAAAATAATAATAACTAGCATTTATGTAGTGCTTAGTAAAGTGCAAAACACTTTACTAATATTATCTCATTTGAGCCTCACAACAACCCTGAGAAAAAGGTTCTATTATTATTCCCAGATAACAGCAGATGAGGAAACTAAGGCAAACAGGGGTCAAGAGACTTTTCCCACCAGCTACTAAGTATCTGAAGCCGACTCCAAGTTCAGCACTTTATCTACTATCTCACCTAAATGCATCTTTCTCTATAGTAGAATGATAAATTCCTTGAGGGAAAGCTCCTGTTTTTCATTTTGTCCTTGTATTCTCAGTACTTAGCATATTGCCCTAAATGTAGTAGGTGCTTGGCAAATGCTTGTTAAATCAAATTGAATGATCTCCCCCAATGGACATTTTATGAGAAGCTTTAAGACAGAGAAAGTCTGAACCTGCCGTATAGTTCTTTATATCTCCAAGACACCTAGCATAGTGCTGGACACCTGTCAAAATGGATTACACTAACTTAATAGACACCAGAAATTCATGCCGTCAAAGTCACACATTTGGAATAAAGCAAGATCTCCAAATTCCTCTGTTAAAATGCACATGTTACCAATTGAAATCTGTTTCTGTGCTTATTGACATCTCTTTATTTTTCCAAGCCCATTTTAATTATTCTTCTGCCCATGAAGATTTTCCCAAGTCCCTTGGCTCACACTGATGTCTTCTGCTACCTTCCTCGTTAAAGCGCATGCTTTTGGTGTTACTATGTTTTGGGCATTTTATCATATAGTATCTTGTGTTATTCTCCCTTCATTTCCCATGTCTACATCTTGTCTCACCAGCTACATTCTAAACTTCTTAAGGTAAGAGACCATATTCTAAACTGGGCCTGGAAGAGTTGGGTTCCGATGCGACTTCAGATACGTACTGGCTGTGTGACTGTAGGCAAATCTGTTCATTTTTGTCTGCTTCATTTTCTTCAGCTATAAAATATAGATAATAATAGCATCTGCCTGCCAGGGTTGCTGTAAGAATCAAATGAGTTAGTATTTGTAGAATGCTTAGTTTGGTACTTAGCACATTGTAAGCACCCGAGAAATTCATCCATCCATCCATCCATCCATCCCTCCATCCATCCATCTAGCTATCCATTTTTCCTCCTTTCTTTCTTTTCTTCCTTCCTTACTTTCCTCCCTCCCTCTCTCCCTACTTCCTTCTTTCCTTCCTTTCTTCCTTCCTTCCTTCCTTCCTTCCTTCCTTCCTTCCTCAGTTTATACCATACTTCTGGGTACACAGCAGATGCTTAATACATACTTGTTGAATGAGTGAATGGATGAATGAAAGTCAGTTATTAACACATCATTCCTCAGGAAGATTAACCTAGAAGCAATGTTCAGTGGAGGGAGAAAGACTGGAAATGAAGAATTAGAAGGTACTTAATATAATTTAGGAGTGAGAAGAAAGTTCTTATCTAAGGCAATGACTGTAGAAACAGAAAGGAAGGGATGGAGGGAAAAGAAATTTCAAATAAAATAGAAAATATTTGGTGACTGAATGTGGGAACAAGGAAGAGGGAAGAATTATAGTTGATTGAAGTAACTTGTATCGATTATTGATTAAAAGATTCTAACTGAAATAGGAAAAAAAGAAATAGAAAAAAGATTCTAACCCACTGGGATTTAGGGTGATTTTGGTCTTCAACGTACTGAGTTTAGTGCAGTGGTGGAGCATCTGAATGGAAACGTCCATTGAGCAGTAGAAAATATGTGACTAGTACTCAGAAGAGGTTAGGCCCAAAGACAGAAACTTGGGATCTATGCAGAGGTGAAAGGTAGAGCCAAGGAACATGGCATAAGCTTATGGTATCAGTGAAATGTCAGAGTGGATGACATGTTGAAGGACAAAAGTACACAAAGAAAAGACCTCAGAGAGATACCTATATTTGTTGGGGGAAGATAGGCACATTTATGTTTATTTGCTATAAAGGAGACAGAAGAAAAAAGAGAGGTAGAAGAAGAAATAGGAGAGTATATTTCCCAGCAATAAAAGAAAGAAGACATTTTCCTCAAGGAGGGATGTAACTTGAAAAAATACAGAGGTAAGCAGAATGGAGACTGAAGAAAAAGTTATAGTTTTTGTAGTCAGAGCCATAGCTAGGAATTTTTATACCTTAAACTGGAAGCAAATCAGGCCCAGGTCAGTCGGATACAGGGCAGCAGCAGTGGAAGGAGAGAGACAGAGACCCTAAGATACCAGCAGGGGATTGGGTAAGAACTCACTCCTACAAATCATCTGGTTGCTGCCAATTGAAAAAGCTTTGATTCAGCCCCCATTTTGTGCCAGGCACCATGTTAGATGTAGGGAATACAAAAAGAAAACTAGAAAACTGTCCATGCCTTCAAGGAGCTTTCATTCATTCTATGGGGTGGACACAATATGTAAACAGCTAAGTATATACATGATAGAGAAGCAAGGAATTAACCATGGAGTAGTGGATGGAGAACCAGGCTAAGCCTCAGAAAGGAATAGTCTCAGGTTGTACTTCTGACCCAGAAGACCACAGACTCTGGCTGTATGACCCCAGTCCAGTCATTTGACTGCTAAGTTCTGCAGGCAACTCTCTAAAACTGCAAATAAGCAGAAGAGTCACTGATCTGCATTAGCAGAGGGAATTTATCCAGTGGGATTTCTAACACCAATGAAATAGCAGGTCTGGACAAAATATGCACAGGTTCAGGCAAATTTATAATACTTTGAGGATGGGAGAGCCTTAACAACTAAGAGGAATCAAGAGAGACTTAACTCAAGACTTATATAAACTGATGCTGAGTGAAGTGAGCAGAGCCAGGAGAACATTATACAAAGTGAGAACATATACAGAGAGCCACAGTGTACAAGGACTGATTTTGATAGACTTAGTCCTTCTCAGCAATGCAAAGGTCTAAAACATTTCCGAAAGACTCATGATACAAAATGCCATCCACATCCAGAGAAAGAACTATGAAGTCAGAATGCAGATGAAGCAGACTTTTCTCCTTCATTATGTTTGTTTTGTTTTTCTCATGGCTTCTCCCATTTGTTTTAATTCTTCTATGCAACATGACTAATGTGAAAATGTATTTAATAGAAATGTATGGGTCTATACATATCAGATTGCATCCTGTCTTGGGGAGGGAAGGGGGGAGGAAGGGGGAGAAAATTTGGAACTTATGGAAGTGAGTGTTGAAAACTGAAAACAAATAAATTAATAAATTTGGGAGAAAAAAAGAAAGGCTTTCCTCAGAAGATAGTGCATGAGCTGAGCCTTAAAGGAAGGTCAGGATTCTCAGAGGGAGAGGTGAGGTGAAAGAGAATTCCAAGCCAAGGGAACAGCTACAGCCTGGGGAATGAAACAGAGGGAGAAGATGGGGCACCAAGTTCCAGGAATAGAAAATAGGCCAGTTTGGCTGGAAAATAGAATGTTTGAAAGAGAATCATTTGAAATAAGCTTGGAAAGGCAAGGTGGAGCCCTATTATAAAGGATGCCAAGCTGGAGGGACCTTAGATAGCATTTTATAGATAAGAAACTGAGGACCAGAGAGGTAAAGTAACTTGCCTGAAATCACATAGATAGTAAGTAGTAGATCTAGGTTCTGAACTCAGGTTGTATGACTCCAGAATCGCTAATCTTTTCATCTCTCTCTCTCCTCCTTTCCTTTGTCTTTTTCTCCCTCCTTTTTGTCTCTCTTGTTTCATGTTTGTGCTAGATGAAGCTTAGCTCTGGGCAGGGAATAACAAAGGGCTGGCATCCTCCCCTAAGGAGAGAAGGTAGTAGAAATAATATCTTACCCACTGGATGTAGGCCAAACAGATTCAGGCCCAAGTGGTCTTGCTTCCTGTAGTATTAGAAAGGGCTAGTAGAAAAAAGTACATCCTTGTGAACCACTGTGATGTCCCTTCACTCTCCATAAGCAAGCTACATACCCAGTTCCTACTGATTTTGGGGAAAGGGTTTGGAACTTCCTGAGACAGTGAGAACCCTGTTGCTGAAAATATAGTCTCTCCTCTTGTCCATAAGTCCCCCTGTCTGAGTATTCCATGGTAAGGGGCAACCTGCTCTACTGGTTTACAGACCAAGGAAGCCCTTTTATAGCCCGTTGATTGGGGGGCAGAGGTTTCTATCCTTCTCCAGCCCCACTCCATCTCTTCTGTGCCCACCTCATCTTTGGTGGAAGGTACCTAGAATATTCCTGAGATAGCCTAAGGGAAAAGAAGCCTGAATCCCATTTCCTCAGGGTTCTTTATTTTCCAAGTAAATATGGAGACCTGGTCCTGGATCTACTTTCTTTATACCTCCAAGGACTATTTGGAAGCTTCTAAATTTAACCAGACCTGGGAGAAAGCCCTACTTGCCCCATTCTGGTTGTGGTTCTACCTGTAGTACTTTGAAGATTGCAACAGTCTGCTTCTTTGTGATGCTGAGCAACAATGACCTTTTTCAAACATTTCAGCAATCTTCTTCAGAAAGCCTCCCTTTCAGAGTAGAGGATCTTCTCTAATTCCCTTCTATCAGCATGGATTAAAATGACATTTTGCTTCTAACTCAGTTGTAAGTGGCTTCACTCTGGCCAGTGGGAGGCAGCACAAGCTAGAATTCTGAGTTAGGGAGGGAGATGAGTATTGCTGAATTTGGCTTCAGCTCAGGTAGACTGGGAGAAATCGCTCACAGTGGGGCTCCAGTTTCCTTATCTGTACAGCCAGGAGGGCATTACCTGAAGAAGGATCATTGGAAAATATTGTCAAAATGTGAGGAATTAAATCAGTTAGGCATCATTTCCCCAAATTGCACTAGGGTACAGTTCAATTTTTCCTATCAGGGTGCAGTGTCTTGCCATTTCAAGCTTGAAATAAAAACTCTAATTTTGAAGATTTTCTTTTGTTTCTTTTCTTTAAAAAATAGGGGTGATAGAGACTGACCGTGTGATCTAACTGATAAAGGGAACTCCTTCCTGAGGAAATTTCCTCTACCTATTCAGGTCAGCACCTTCTCTGTAACTCACCCTAGCTTCTTGGTTTCAATGCCAGCTCTCTGGACGCTATGCAAATTGCCTCCCTTTTTGTAATAATCAAATGAGCACTGTTGATTCTCACTTCCATGGATAAGGAATACAAGCATAAAAAATAACAATGGGCCTAGAGGGTGGAGCTATGGTATGTCCACGTATCTGTGATGTGTATCTATCTAAAACATGAAAACAATCATGCTTCTATATTTCATACTTTTATCATATTGTTGCCTCATGTCAGAGCAGAACCTCAATTTTAGTTCAAGAAATCTAAAAGCCATGATAAAATGCTAGCCTTGAATTTTAACCTTTTAACCATCTCAGTTTTTTATCCTAGCCCAAGGAATACTGGGAGGGGAGAGTGGTGGCTGGAGAGGGAAAGGTCACAGTCTGTGATTTCAGTCTACCAATGAAGACAGACAACTGTTTCCCGAATGTATCATCTGAGAGTTTCCTGGGGTTCCCGAGATGTTGAGTGATTTGTCCAGGGTCACATAGTCAGTAAGTGTCAGAGGCTGGACTTGAACCCTTGATTCTAAGACTTGCCTACAGTTCACTGTACCTTGCTGCCCAAGCCTTAAACAAAGATTAAAATCAGTGTTTTAAATGCACACAATAAAATACATAGGACTGCAAAGGAAGCCAGTTATATCAAAACACAGTTATCAAAATATTTATAAAAACAAGTTCACCAAGCCTGGGCTAAAAACCTTCTCCTATAGAGGCCAAAGTAGATAATGTGTTAGGTTTGAAGTCTGGAAGATTTGGGTTCAAATCCTGCCTGGTAATTATTAGCTAGGTGATCCAGGACACGTGACTTGACTTCTCTTTTAGCTCTCTAGAATTTATATGCTGTTTTCTGCATTGGTGGAGGGAGTTCCTCCACACTGGGTAAATCATACATGGAGTAAATTTTATCTATAGTGAATATTCCCTCCCCCATTTCTATTGACAATAGCCTAATTATTATGCATAAAGTATCTACAACTAGGATTGGAGCTCTGGGCCTCAATTTCCTCCTGCAAAAAGGACCTTTTATCTCTATGATTCCACAACATAAAAGCATCCTTTTAATTTGGAAAGTCTTCTTGACCAAAAGAGAGGCAGTGTGGTGTTGGTATGGAATTAGGAAGACTTAGGAATAAGCACAGTCTCTGTCACCTCCTCCACTGGTAGAGAGTTTTCTCATCCGTGGAGCTCCTGATGAAAAACCACAGGTCCAATCTTTACCCCTAACTTCCTGACCAAAGATCCCATTCTTAGCAGTGTGGCCAATTTCACAGTTGATTTATAATAGCAACAAATCAATCTTTCCCAGTGCTTAAAATTACTTTGTGGCCCCAAACTTAGACATTTGGAGAGACACATTTTTTTATTACAGATAACTAGCAGTACAATTTAGTGACACAGCAGCTCCTCTCAATTCTCCTGGAGCTCAGTGAGGAACAGAACTCTCTTTTAATCTCCTCTTTTAATTATCAGATTTAGTTTGGATGGACCATAGATGGTTCTGATAGCTACATCCCAGGTTGATCCAAAGAAGGTTCCCTAAATGTGTATGTGTGAGCATTTGGTTTTTTTGAATATTTTAATTTTCCCTTCCTTTCAATGTACAGTGACAACTCATCCAGGCATTACATGTTTGGTAACCTTGGAGCAGCTCTAAATGAAAAAAAGAAAAAGGAAGGAAGGAATAAAGGAAGGGGAAGAGGACAGGAAAGGAGGGACAGAGGGAGGAAGGAAATGAGACAGCAGAGGAGACAAAGCCTTTGAAGAGTGAACCATGAGAAAAAGAACACAGGCAACATACCAAAGTAGGAGGGTACTTGACTTAGGTTTAAATGCTACCTCAGACAACTACTAGCTGAGTGACTCTGGTCAAGTCACTAAATCTCTCTGTTCCTCAGTTTCCTTGTATGAAAATGAGGGAGTTAGACTTGATGACCTCCAACTTGAAATCTGTGATCCTATACACAATACAGTGTAATTGGCCTTCTTTGCAGATTGAAAGGAAAGGAACAGCCTCATTGGTTCCTGTTGGCTATAAAAAGTAACTCCTGCATTAATATAATATGATAATTATATCATATCACATCACATCGTATTGTATTAACTACAATTGAGAAGCATGAAAGCAACAGGTAAAGAGAAAAAAGAAAGTTAAGTAGTCAATCAATACTCATTTATTCAGAATCTGCTATCAGAAACTCTTCCTAGCTCTGGAAATATAAAGGCAGTAAATAATACAATAATAGATAATATTAAATAAATAAAAATAATAAAATAAAATTTAAAATTTAAAAATTTTTAAAATTGAAAACAGTTCCTGCCCTCCAGAAGCTTATATTCTATTAAAGTAAATGACATATGGACAATTCTGCTGTAATGTGTGTTTTAAAAATGTGAATTTCTTCCCATGTGCTAATTCAAATTTTGAGTTTGCTTCTTATGGAAGAAAGTAAGAGAACTGCTTCATAATACCTAATACAGCTGCAACCTTTCAGATGCCTGCTTCTACAAATTCTGGGTCTTTATCAAGGTAATGTGCCAAATTTATTGTTTATGTTTTGGAGAAGTAGGCTATGTGCTGCACCCCCTCTCAATGGCCTTCAGCCCCAAGGCCAAGAGGTATATGGCCTGTGCCCATCTTCCTTGCACAATCTCAGGCTACCAGAGGCCACTATTTATTGTAATACCTATGTATTTTTTAACCATTTAACATATATAAAATTGCTACCATTTTTATTACGTTTCTATCTTTTTTTTATATGTCACTGCCAAAGTTTTTGAGTGTTGTGCTCTTAGCCCCATTGTCCCCATGGGCCCTGTGGTTTTTATTACCACCCCCCTTTTTTTCTTGCAAAGCATCATCTCATCTCAGACACTTGACACTCACTAGCTGTGTGACTTTGAGCAAGTCACTTTAACCCAATTGCCTCATCCTGGGTCATCTCCAGTCATCCTGATGAATATCTGGTCACTGGATTCAGATGGCTCTGGAGGAGAAGGGAAGCTGGTGACCTGCACTGCCCTTCCTCCCTCAAAACAACGTCAAGTGCAAGTCATGCCATCATTTCTCTGATGGCATGGTCTTCTTCGGCAACATACCATCTTATGGGAACTGTGAATGGGAGTGCATACATCAAGTTGTAGCAGACCTCACTGTATGTGTGTATATGAAAGAGCAAAAGCATTCTAAGCAGCATAGAAAGGAGATGAGATTAGAATCAATGAGGAGGTGGCAAGAGCAGCGGATATAATAGCATCACTGAGAAGTTACCTTGTTAAGTATGGGTCTGCACGAGCTTGCTCTGTCTCAAAAGATCTGACTTCTTAATTTTCAGTGGGAGCATTTATATCTTGAAAATAGGCAAACAATACCAGTCAGAGCTTGACTTATTACGTTGTTGATTATCTAGGCTTAAGAACTTGTTAACAATGAGTCACTGGTACATGTTCCCCCCTCCAGAAGACACAGTTATTAAACTTTTTCCAGCTATTGCCATTGTTAAACAGGAAAGCTAGAAAAAAGATACAAGCAAACATTAGAACAGCTCTGCAGTGTAGGGGCAAATCTCTCCTTGTTATAGAGTGCTAGTGTTAGAGCAGGATGAAACCTTAGAGGCCATTTAGTCCTCTCATTTTATAGATGAGAAATTGAGGCCCAGAGAGCTGAAATGACTTGTCCAAGGTCTTGTAGCTAGGAACTAACAGAAGGGGGATACAGAGCCCAGGCTCCCTGACTCTAGATCCAGTGCTATTTCTACTCCAGCACAGTGCCCCCCTTGGGCTCTGCCATTATCACAGTATTATATTATATCCCATTTCTATTAAAACTTTGTTTCATAACCACCTCTAGAATGATTATCTGAAATCTATGAGGGAATTTAGTGAAAGGACAATTTAAATCTTACTCATGTCATTTACTCCAATGATTTCCTTATATATCAATAATTAATTTTCATAGTATAATGAGGTCTGGCTCATGCATGGAGCACCTGAGATGATATTTCACCAGGTGGAGAATGATAAGGAACTGCTTCTGGGGGAATCATGATAACGTGTAAGGAAAAGTGCCTTGAAGAAACTGGAGCATGCATTGGACTTTCTGTCTTTGGTTCCAGGAGGGCTCTCTGATTGGCTTAAGAGGCATTCAGAAAGACTGCACCTTTTGTACCTCCTCTTTGTCTCTTTTGGACACTCTGCCTCATTTTCTTTAGCTGTGCTCTGATGGTGTGATTACAGTGAGAACCACACTGTAAAGGGAAGAGCCATTAGGTCATATCTCCCCTCCTCCTACCCCAAATGAGGCCTCTTTGGCTTGGTTAATTTTTTTTCCTTTCTAGGTGAAAGAAGTAGAGTCTTCAGCTTTGACTGAGAGTGAGCGTCACAGGAATTTAGGAACCAGAAGCCAGGCTGCATTTTGCAGCTCATGCAGCATCAATAAATCTATTGTGTTTGTCTTTCATTCTCGAAGAGGGCCATGACATCAGGGAGAAGATGGCATTACTTGCAGTTGACTTTGATTTGAGTGAGGGAGGGCTGTGCAAGGTCGCCAGCTTCACTTTCTCTTCCAGAGCCATCTGGATATTCATCAGTACTGCTGGAGATGTTCAGGATGCATTGGAAGACCTTGGTCCTTTTAGGCTAAGGTCTCTTCAGGTTCTCACTTTGAGTGAGGTAACACCAATTCAGAGAATATCAAGGAATGGCCCCTTTAATCTCCCCCCAAAAAAATCAGACTGCGAAGGAAGACCCTCAGGGTTCCTGGCTAAAAGAGAAAACAGTTACTATTTAGTATTTATATTCACTCTGTGCTAGGAGGGCAGGGACCTATTGTCCAATCTATGAATATCTGACCACTGGACTCAAATGGTTCTGGAGGAGAAAGTGAGGCTGGTGACCTTGCACAGCGCTCCCTCACTCAAACCAAATTCAACTGCAAGTCATGTCATCATTTCCCTGACGTCATGGTCCTCTTTGAGAACAAAAGACAAACACAACCTGAGAATGAGTAGTAACTCCTCTCCTCCCCTCCCCTCCTTTCTTCTTCTCTCTTCTCCCTCCTTACCTGGGGTGTTCTGCTCAGGGGAAGGTACACCCTGATGGCCAAAAGTTGCCTTTTTTTCTTTGGGTTTGCTGACTAGATTTCTTTCTCAAAGACCAAGCCTTAAGCTCAGTTCATTCTGGAGCTCATAGATTGGATCAATGAGTATAGGAGAATGTGGAAAGAAATGATCTTTCAGAGTGACTTTGTAGACCCCAACCCAGGAGAAGGATGCAACAATGCTACCTTTACACTTGAACTCTCAAGACTAAGATTATATAGGAGCTGAGCTAAATTTTGAGCTTTAATCCACCGTCTTTGTACTGCCACCCTTACCTCCCCCCCCCCCAGACCAAGGTAGTCTAGGATCTTTATGCCCCCAAGGTTTGGAGGAAATGTTTGTTCTTGCTATATCTTTGAAGTTAACATTATTTTGTAAAAACTACCTGATATTAAGTAGTTAAATGGAACTGAGCAGCTTGCCAGTGACCCCTCAAGGAAATAGCCAACAGAAATTAGAGAAGTTACTCAGAATAAAATATTTAATAGAAAGATATACAAAAATGAAAGAGTTCTTCTGACAGGAGTGAGATGAGATTTTAGCTCAACCAAGAGAAGGGTCCTATCTACCCAAGGAGAAATTCCCAGAAGTCTTTAGGGAAGCAAGCTGCAAATCAGGACATATTGAGGAGCACATGTGTGCAGTTTCCAAAATCTTTCCACATGCTTGGAGTCAGTCCTGAAGAGACTCTCACACTACATTTCCTCTTGAAGAAAGAATGAATCTCTACCATCTCCAAAGTTCTTGCACCAACTCCGTCCTCATGCAGGCTCACAGCCTGCATCAGTATTCTCACTGTTTGTCTGGAGTCATAATTCATTAGCAGCACACAAAAAGCACCAGGCTTGGTTGAAAACATCAATCCATATGTCTCCCCATAACTCTCTATAGTCATCATTTTTTAAAGCACAGTAATATTGCATTCCATTTCTGTAACCACAATTTGTTTAACCATTCTCCAACTGATGAAAGGCCCATCTTTTTACCACAAATAGTATTCCAACAGTACTGTATGACAAGACAGTACAGTATCAAAGAATTCAAGTTGTTGGTCACCTAAAGGGCAATGGAAAAGTGGATAGTGGATTTGGCAAGGATATAATGCATTAGAAGAACTGAGAAGGAAAAGAAGTCTAAAGGATGTCATCAGAGACACAAATCTGGAAAAAGAAATGGATTGGTCATGTACCTAGAGAGATAACTCATGACCCATTAGATTGTGAGCTTTTTGAAGGTGGGGGCTGTTTCTTGCCTTCTTTAAGCTCTCGTACTTAGCATAGTACCCAGTACAAGTTTCATAAATGTATGTTGATTGATTGGGTTTAATTTGTTGTTCTTCAGTCATTTTTCAGTCATGTCTGACTCTTCCTAACCCCATTTGGGGTTTTCTTGGCAAAGATGCTGGAGTGGTTTGCCATTTCCTTCTCCAGATTATTTTACAGATGAGGAAACTGAGGCCAATATGGTTAAGTGACTTGCCCAGAGTCACAAAGCTAGTAAGCGTCTGAGGCAGCATTTCAACTCAGGTCTTCTTGACCTCAGACCTTGTACTCTCCACCATTCCATCTAACTGCATTTCAGAGGTAAAAAGACCTCCCTGGGTGTGTGTGTGTATGTGTGTGTGTGTGTGTGTGGGGGGGGTGCTCTCTGGAATAGAGCACAGAATCAGGGTTCAGGGATATAGTGAGGAAGTGAGACAAGGGCTGCGTCTGCTGCTGCCCAAACCAGTGCAGCAGGCAAGAGAACAGAATAGGCTGGGAACTGACCTTGCCTTTTCTGCCTCCCTTGCTACTTGTCACTGGTTCTGTTGCTTAAGATGCGGACCTACACCAGAAGCAACATTCAGCATAACCTGGAAGACAGGGCTGGATTGAGGGGTGGAAAGAAAAGGGGAAGAAAATCCCAAGTGGCAAAAGTGGCGAAGGATGGGTCTTTTGACAACCTGCCACCTCTCCATTTACCCCACCCACTCCCAGCCCAAATAAGCAGTCCTTTTGTACATAAAGAAATATAGTTCGCATAGATCTAGAGATTCAAAGGGCCCTAGAGGGCACTTTGTCCATCCCCTCATTTTAGAGACCCAATGAGGAATAGTGACCTTCCAGAGGTCCTGCAAGTGGAACCAAGTCCTAGGTGGGCTTTGAACCCATGTCTTTTTGATTCTAGAATCAGCAGTTGTGGCAGGCACAGGTTGAGGCAGAGACTGCTTCTTTTTTTTTTTTTAAGTCTATCAAAAGAAGCTGAAAGAAAAAAGTTTCACCTCTTAACCAATTAAACTTTAGCAGCCTCAGGTGACATGATCAGCCTCTCTCTGCTGATCCCAGAGGGCCCCAGGAACAGACTAGACTGATGGAAGCATTTTTTGCATGGAAAACACAAGGCGGGAAGCTCTTCACAACAGGCTGAGCAATGACCCGCTGTGCTTGCGGAGGGAAACGGAGAATTTCTGTAAAGGAATGAGAGCGGGTGCCACCTTCTGGCAATCGTGGAGAACTGCCAAGGACAAGAGCCACCACGTCTTGGAGCCCATCCTCTCCCCACCACCCTGCACGCTGGACTGAAAGTGATTCAGACAGGCCAGATCATTGCAGGAAGGCTGCTCAGTGGGGATGGGAGGGCGGCGGTGAGGGACCGTGCTAATTGTTCATATTTTCCAGGAGCTCTGATGAGAGTTTTCTGTTTCCTTTGCTCTGCAAACTCACTTTCCCCTCCGTCACTGAGTTTTTATGAACTCTGATTGTGAAAGGAGCTGGGGACATACAAAGTTTTGGACTGCGGGCAATGAACCAGAGAGAGAAGAAATTTCTCAAAGCTATTCAGGCCCTTCACGTCATATAAGAGGCCCTCTTCCCATGAATTTTAGTAACCAGAATATTATTTTCTATGATTGTGCTGTGCTATTATAATAGCACATTTACTTCAATAAACTTGAGAAGATCAACTTAGAATTTGTAATACTTTAGATAGAAAATGCCTCCAGAGAGGTGTTTATGTTGTTACTACTAATTATTATTAATAATGCTTACAATGAAAAGCAGCATTCTTACATAAATTCATTACCCATCATTTAGGATGAATGACCACAACAAATATTGTACCAGATTCATTATATAATTAGGTGCTTAACCTAGAGTATAAGGAATGAAAGAAAAAAATATATTTGCAATTACTCATTTATAGTACTAAAATCCTTTACTTTTCTCACTAGTTTGTCTTGTTAGGATTTTATTTATCTCATATTAAAAAAGTATTCAAGTGTTTAATCCATTTATTTTGAAAAATCTGATCATGTTCTTTAGTGACTGAATTTTTAAATGTGTTCTCTCTCCCTTCTATTCTTTCTTCTTTTCTCCATATGATCTACATTTTCAAGTAGAAATATAAGAAAGCTCAAATCTATTTGGTTTAGTTTGGTTTTGTCTTCTGTGTAGGATAGGGATAATAATGATGATAATGATAAATTAGCTGACATTTATATGGTACTTACTGTGTGCCAGGAATTGTGCTAACCACTTATGCAATTATTTCATTTTGTCCTCACAACAACCCTTGGAGGTAGGTGCTTTTACAGATGAGGAAACTGAGGCAAGCAGCAGAGATGATTTGCTCTAGGTCACATAACTAGTCAGTGTCTGAGATTGGATTTGAACTCGGGTCTTCCTGAGCCCAGGCCCTCTATCCACTATGCCTTCTAGGTGCCACTAGACTCTGGACCTACGATTTCATTGTAGAAGGAATTCCTGAGTGAGGGAAACTCCTACCAATGCAGGTCTGCACCTACTGTATTCTATAACTTATAGTGTTAGAAAGTCACCAAGAGCCCTGAAAAGTTGAGCAGAGTGACTTGCTTGGGGTTATCCAAACAAAATGTGTTAGGGAGGGGACTTGAGCCAGGGTCTTCAGTCCTTTATCTATGTTGTCTGTATAATGAAGTCATGAGGTACGCACCTTAAAACATGATGACTTCTCTAATTGTCAAAACTGGTCTCTGAATTAAAACTTAGTGACTTTAGTGGGTAGGTTGCCCCTCTGAAATGAATGTCAAACTCTTTAGTAAGAATAAACGGGTTATTTATCAAATCTCCTTGCTCCTGTTCCACTACATGTCTAGTCCAGCAGGTTAAGTGGCCAAGGTAACGTGTTTGAGGTCATTTATGGATTGAGAGAAAGAGATGAGTTTAATTTTGCAAAGTAGTTATTTATTCAAGGAACTGGCAGTCTTTTCCACTTGTGATCAAGGTTCAGGGAATAAGAATGCATTAGGAGCTGGTGAAATGGCAACTGAGATTAATATGCAACTTTTACGAAGTCATGGCCCAGAAGAATAGAGGGAAATCTAAATATAAGAGTAGCTTCCAAATAAGGAGGGGCATCAGGAGAGTACTGAGGTTATGAGGGGTTTTGTTAAATTGAAGCCGGTAAGTTAGAGTGGAGGCAACCCAGGAAAAGGCTTGAATTCCAACATAAGGCCAAATGACCTTCCTCACATATAGCGAAAACTCAGTGAAACTGAGTGAACGAACATGAGCAGCAGTCTCCACAGCATTGGCAATAATCATCGGATCAGCCTTAGTCTTCTATCTGAACTCATTCATCTGGATTCCAAAGCCTTCCAAAGCACAGTGCCTGCAGACAGTGTTTAACAAATGCTTGTTGATTGTTGCTCACTGACTTTCCATGGCTTGTGTTACGACTTTCCTTTCTCATGTCTATTCTATTTTCTATTAGCTCATCCTCAGATTGATCCAATCTTCCTTTTCTTTTTTTTTTTCCACTTCCTATCCTCTCTCCCTCCCCATTTCCAAGTAAGTAAGGACATGATCTTTTATTTGTGATTCACAAGCTATGACATTATTTTTGTTCTCCCCCCAACCCAGCTTCCCTACCCTTTGGGAGGTCTGTTTTCAAACGTTTCCTCCCAATACGCTCCTGAAAAAAGATTTTACAACTGCATGTGAGTCCCTGTGGATCTTTAACGCTAAGGCGCTGTGTAACTGTACAATGAACTGTGATGATAAGTCAAGAGACCTCATCTCTGAAATTGGACTGATTATGTCTTAGCTGCAGATGTGGAGGAGGGAAGATGACATGAATTGAATCAGAGGCTGAATCTTCATTCAGTAGAATTGCCAATGGGCCATAAAAGTCAAGTGGAGAACATATTTTTGTCTAACCTGTTAAGAATTTATTTTAATCTTCTTTGAGTTTTTAGGTATTCTCTCTGTCTGTCTGTCTCTCTCATAATTGTTAACAATTTAAGAGTCACTCCCATCTTCTACTTTCTCCAACCGTTACAACATTAGTGTCCCTGTTATTTTGAAAAGGATCATTGCATAATTAGTCCAGACTGATCCTGGTCAGTGAATCTCCTGAGGATGCACCTTAAGCCCTAATTTCCTAAATTACTGTCTCGGGTTGAGGTGGAGATAGAGTGCAGTGCAAATTAACCTAGCTAGCTATTAGATTCCAGAGATGGGGAGTACATAGAATGTCTGCCTGTCACTTAGAATGCTGCTTGATGTAATTATGCATATGAGACTCCATGGGGGAGATCCAGTAATTTAAGTGATGACACTTGATTTAGCTAATTTTTTGGCAGGTGACCTCCTCCTGGAGCCAGGATTTCTGTGACCTTTAGCTTGAAGATAAATATGCGCAGATTTCACTTAGGATCATAGCTTTAGAGCTGGAAGGGACTGCAAAGGTAATCTAGACTAACTTCATTTTTCAGAAGAGAAAACTAAGGCCCAGAGAAGTTAAGTTTCTTGTCAAAGGTTACATAGGTAATAAATGAGAGAGTTGTGATTTGAACCTAATTATTCCAACTCCAAATATTTCATTCTTCTAGTACATCATGCTGCCTCCCATTCCTAGTTATTGAATTTTTTTTTTAAATAGCCTTGCAACTGGTCATTTATATGCTTTCCTGGGAGTTGTAACAATTTTTTTTAAGGGCAAAGACTGTTGCTTTTGGTTATTTTATATCCTGTACTGGGGTTTGGGACTAAGAACTTGGTCAGGGAAAATCTTAGACTTCAGCATTATGGGAGATTGCTGCACCTCCAAAATGGTGAACTCTGAAATTCACCTCTCTGGTCTGAGTTTTCTGTCCTCCACCTCTCCCACTCCCACTCCCACTCCCACTCCCCTTCCATACCTGTATTCACCCTCACTGTAATCTTCAGTTCATTGATTCCTCCCTCTTCTTCTAGTCCATCATAAAATCTTAATCGAATTAATGTTATTTTAGAAAGGGCACATTAATCTGCTCTCCAATGGCTCTATTCTCAGTCATTATAATTTTCCAAATTAAAATATGCTACTCTCCCACATACAGTATATTGTCTCTCTTACTAGAATGTAGAGTCCTTGAGGGCAAGGAATGTCTTGCACTTTTGTATCCTTGGAGAATAATCACTTAATAAATGCTCCTTCCTTCCTTCCTTCCTTCCTTCCTTCCTTCCTTCCTTCCTTCCTTCCTTCCTTCCTTCCTTCCTTTTTTTCCCCTTTCTCTCTCTCTTGTTTCTTCTGTGCTAAACCTCAGTGCTGGCTGCTTTCAATCATTTGCCTTTTCTGCTCCTATTCCTCCAGCTGCTCAACACTGTTGAAGGAAATGAGGAAATTATGCTGTCTGGAGGTGATATATATTTATGTTAACATCAATTGGATCTTCAATTGCTTCACAGCAGTTTTTAAAAACTTTTCTTCTATTGACCAGCAGACTCCTTTTTTTAACTAAAAGTGAATTCATGTGAGACTTTCACTTAAGATAAAAAAGATATGAACTTTACAAAAATCTTCATTTTACTATGGATCATATAGAATTAATATTTTATGATACCCTTTCCCCCATTTTTAATTTTTAGAATGTCTATTTCATAACCTTATAACAAGAATACCTTACATTTGTATATCACTTAAATTTTTAAAGAATTTTTTTTCTCAATTATAGGTAAAATAATTTTAATATTCATTTTTAATAATTTTCAAGTTCCAAATTCCCTCCCTCCCTTCCCCCTTCCCCAACTCTTGAGAAGGCAGGCACTTTGATATAGATTATACATATGCAGCCCTGTAAAACATATGTCCATGTTAGCCATGTTACAAAAGAGAACAACAGAGCAAAAAACAAGAAAAATAAATGAAATTTAGAAGTATTCTTTGATCTGCTTTCAGATTCCACCAGTTCTTTTTCTGGAGCTGTACTGCATTTTTCATCATAATTCCTTTAGAATTGTCTTGGATCATTGTATTGACGAAAATAGCTGTCATTCACAGTTGATCATTTTATAATATTGCTGGTACTGTGTACAGTGATCTCCTGGCTCTGCTCACTTCACTTTATATCAGTTCATAGAAGTCTTCCCAGATTTTTCTGAAGCCATCCTGCTCGTCACTTATTATAGCACAATAGTATTCCTTCAAAATCATGTTCCATGATTTGTTCATCCATTCCCCAGTTGATGAGCATTCCCTTTAATTTCCAATTCTTTACCACCACATAAAAAAAAGCCACTTTAAATATTTTATTATATGCAGGTCCTTTTCACTTTTCTTAGATCTTTTTGAATACAGAGCTAGTAATGGTGTTGCTAGGTCATAGAATTATACACAGTTTTATAGCCATTTGGGCATAGTTCCAAATTATTCTCCAAAATGGTTGAACCAGTTCACAACTCCACCAAGAGTGCATTAATGTTCCAGTTTTTCCATATGCCTTCCAACATTTGTCGCTTTTCCTTTTCTGTTATGTTAGCCAATCTGATTGGTGTAAGACTGTATCATAGAGTTGTTTTAATTTGATTTCTCTAATCAATAATGATTTAGAGTATTTTTTCATGTAACTAGTGATAGCTTTAATTTCTTCTGAAAACTGTTCATATCCTTTGACTTATTTATCAGTTGGGGAATGACTTTCATTTTAATAAAATTAACCCAGTTCCCTATATATTTGAGAAATGATATTTTTATTTGAGAAACTTGCTGAAAAATTCCCCCCCCCCCCCCAGTTTCCAGGTTCCCTTCTATTCTTGTCTTAATCAAAATTATTCATTTTACTTCCTGTGATCCTCAGTGTCTCTTGTTTGGTCATAAATTCCTTCCTTATCCACGGATTTAACAGGTAAAATTTTCCATGCTTCCCTAATTTGCTTATGATATCACTCATTAAAGTGTGTGCCCATTTTGACCTTATCTTGGTAGATGATGCGATGTGTTGTTCTATACCTAGTTTCTGCCAAACTGCTTTCCAGTTTTCCCAGCAATTTTTCTCAGATGGTGATTTCTTGTTCCCAAAGCTTGGATCTTTGGGTTTATCAAACGCTAGATTGCCATGGTCATTTACTACTATATATTGTGTGCCCAATCTATTCCACTGATCCATCACTCTATTTCTTAGCCAATACCAGATTGTTTTGAAGATTACTAATTTGTAATACTGTTTGAAATCTGGTACTGCTAGACTGTCTTCCTTGACTTTTTGTTCTCCCAAATTAATTTTGTTGTTATTTTTTCTAGCTCCATAAAATAATGTTTAGTGGTTTGATTGGTATAGCACTGAATAACTCTTCTTGGTTTAGGTATCAACACTATATTTGTGTCATAAAAGGAATTTTGTAAACATCCTTCTTTGCCTACTTTTCTAAATAGTTTATATAGTATTGGAATTCATGGTTCTTTAAATGTTTAGTAGAATTCACTTGCAAATCCATCTGGTCCTGGAGATTTTTTTCTTAAGAAGTTCATTGATGACTAATGTTCAATTTCTTTTTCTAAGATGGAGTTACTTAAGTATTATATTTCCTCCTTTGTTCTTTTTTTGGTTTTTCTTTTAATTGCACATCTAATTAATTGATATATTCTTTCTCTAATTTATTGATGTAAGTATTTAGAGCTATAAATTTTCCCCTAAGCACTGCTTTGGTTGCATCCTACAAAATTTTGATATATTATTGTCATTTTCTTTAATGAAATTATCGATTATTTCTATAATTTTTACTTTGACCCATTCTTTAGGATTTGGTTATTTAATTTCCAATTAATTTTTAATTTGTGTTTTTGTAGCCCTTTATTATATATAATTTTTAATTGCATTATGGTCTGAAAAGAATGCATTTAGTGTTTTTGCTTTTCTACATTTGTTAATGAGGTTTTTATGCCTCAATAGATGGTCAGTTTTTGTCAAGGTGCCATGTACTCTTTTCTGCTCCCATTTTTTTTCTCCAGAGGTCTGTTGTATTTAACTTTTCTAAAATTCTATCAATCTGCTTAATTTCTTTTTATTTATTTTATGGTTAGGTTTATCTGGTTCTGAGAGGGGAAAGTTAAATTTCCCCACTAGCATAATTTTACTGTTTCTTCCTGTACTCATTTAAATTTTCCTTTAAGAATTTGAATGCAATGTCATTTGGTGCATGTATATGTAATATTAATATTATTTCATTGTCTAGGTATCTTTTAGCAAGATGTAGTCTCCCACTTCTCTCTTTTAATTAGGTCTGTTTTTACTTTTGCTTTGTCTGAGATTATGATTGCTACCCCTGTCTTTTTTTTCACCTCAGCTGAAGATAATAGATTGTGTTCCAGCCCCTTTATTCTGTGTGTGGTTTTCTGTTTCAAGTATCCTTCTTGTAAGCAACATATTGTTCAATTCGTGTTTCTAATCTATTCTGCTATACAATTCCACTTTATGGGTGAGTTCATCCCATTTACATTCACAGTTATAATTACTAACTGTGTAAAGGAAACTCTGTATATTCTATTTTTTCCTGTTTATACTTCTTTCTCTCATTTTACCTTGTCCCTCCTCAAAAGTCTGTTTTGCTTCTGTCTACCATCTCCCTTAACTGCCCTCTCTTCTGTCATTTTCCCCTCCTTATCTTTTCCCCTTCCCCTCCTAGTAGGATAGAGTAGGATAGATTTTTATAGCCAAGTGAGTCTGTATATTATTCCCTCTTCAAACTAATTCCAGTAAGAATGAGGTTCAAGTGTTGCCCCACTACCACCATTCCCCCTCCACTGTAAAAGCTTTTCCTTGTGCACTTTTTTTTTTGAGGCATTTGTGATTAAGTGACTGTAAGTTCAAGCAAATGGGGTTTTTGTTGCCTTCTTTTTGGAGTTCTCTTTCCCAGACTCAGGCTAAATTGTAAACATCTGAAGGATTAATAATCTTTGAACCTTGACAATTCACAGTTATACTGTGTTAAGTAGATTTCATTTCATCTATGTCTGAGCCAATCAGGGGCCAAGCCTTTATTATATATTCTGGGAGGTTGACATTTTGCTTTGGGGGCTCACTCATTGATTCCCTGGACTGGACTCTGAGTAGCTATTTGTTAAGAGCCCTCCTACTACTCAGATGTTGGTGCTTTTCTGGTCTGGTGCTGTATGTCGGTGGTTGTATTATTCTGTTTAGACTGTTGGAGCCCTGTCTATTGAATTCTTTCTTGGACTACTTATCTGTACTTATCTGTCTGCATTGTTTAATTAAAGTAAGGTTGTTGACCCCTTTGAAGCTATCTTTCCTTTAGAAAAGCAGATCAAAGAACCTGTGCTAGCAGTCTACCCTGTGAACTAATGTGGTTGTTAATATAGTGACTTACTCAGTGTCACAAGCTAGTGTGGAGACTGGATTTGACCTCAGGTCCTCCTGACTCCATGGCTGGTGCTTTATCCACTGTGCCACTTAGCTGTCCTCTTGCATACCTCTTCAAAGTGAGATAATTATCCCCCATTCTACCTCTCCCTTCCTCCTTCTCCCAGTGTACCCCTCTTTATCACCACTATATTCTGTTTTTGGAGATCATCCCAATACATTGATTCATACATGAGTGCTCTGTCTGTGTAGACTCCTAACTGCCCTAATAATGATAAAGTTCTTAGGATTTAGTTGTATCATCTTCACATATAGGAATGCAAACAGTTCCATTGAGTCCCTTATGATTACTCTTTCATGTTTACCTTTTTATGCTTCCCTTGAATCTTCTGTTTGAATGTCAAATTTTCTATTTAGCTCTGATCTTTTCATCAGGAAAACTTGAAAGTTTTCTATTTCATTTTCCTCTAGAATGATTATACCTAGTTTTCCTGGGTAGGTTATTCTTAATTGTAATCCAAAGTCTTTTGCCTTCTGAAATATCACATTCCAAGCCTTCTACTCATTTAATGTGGAAGCTGCTAAATTTTGTATGATCCTGTCTGTGGCTCCATGATATTTGCATTATTTCTTTCCATCTGCTTACAATATTTTCTCCTTGACATGTGAGCTCTGGAATTTGGCTATATAATATTCCTGGGAGTTTTCATTTTGGGACTTTCAGAAGGTGATTGGTGGATTCTTTCAGTTTCTATGTTATCCTCTGGTTCTGAGATATCATGGCAATTTTCCTTGATAATTTTTTGAAAGATGATGTCTAGGCTCTTTTTTTTTGATCATGGCTTTTAGGTAGTTCAATAATTCTTAAATGATTTCTTGTTCTATTTTTGAGGTCAGTTATTTTTACAATGAAATATTTCACATATTCTTCTATCTTTTTTATTCTTTTGACTTTGTTTAATTGTTCTTGGTGTTATGTGGAGTAATTTGCTTCAATTTACCCCATTCTAATTTTTAAGGAATCCTTTTCTTTATTGATCTTTTATATCATCTTTTTCATTTTACCAATTCTACTTTTTAAGGTCAATTCACTCTTCAGTGAATTTTTGTGCCACTTTTACCATTGGGATAATTCTGTTTTTTCCAGGTGTTATTTTCATTAGGGGTGTGTGTGTGTGTGTGTGTGTGTGTGTGTGTGTGTGTGTACGCGCACGCATGTGCATCTTTTACAAAGTTGTTAGTTCTCTTTTCAAAATTTTCTTGCATCACTCTCATTTCTTTCCCCAGTTTTTCCTCTACTTGTCTTATTTGATTTTTAAATTCTTTTTGAAATCTTAAGGAATTCTTGTTGAGCTTGTGTTCAATTCACATTTTTTTAGGGAGGCTTTAATTGTAGCTGTTTTGACATGGTTGTCTTCTGAGTTTGTGTCTTGATCTTCCTTGTCACCATATTAGATTTTTATTGTCAGATCCTTTTTTTTGTTGGTTGCTCAGATTTCCTGATTATTTATTGACTTTTAACTTTATGTTAAAATTGGGCTCTTCTTCTGGGGTGGGGGCAGAGGCATTGTCCCAAGCTTCAGGTTTTTTTGTGCTGCTGTTTTCAGAGCTAGTTCTGGGAGTAGGTGAGTCTCTGAGTTTTCAGAGATCCCAAGGTGGTATGTGGTCTTTGCTCTCTAGGTCTGCACTTTGTCTTTACCTAGAAAGGGGTACCCATGAAGGTACAGCTCCTAGCCCAAACCTCTATGACTCATTGTTTAGGTTATGATGACTTAGGATGAATGTAAATAACAATTGTTTTCTGTTCTGGCCAGAAAGTTTGAGGGACTGCCCCTCCAGACTGATATTTTTGTGATGGTAAATTAGGTTATCTTTTGTCTCAATTCTTACCTAGCCCTTGGTAATTGAAAGGGTGTTCCCTCAGACAAACTGAAGCCTAGGAAAAACCATAATTGGATTTAAGTGAAGCAAAGTTACACAAAATCATTAGTCTTACTCTCTCCTTCAGAGTCATTGAAGTCCAGTGGCAAGATATAAGTCAAGATGACTGGCACTGGCCTGGGATGCAGGGGTGATCTTGGCCTTTCTGTGCTTAGAAAATCACATATCAACATTATGCTTTTGTGTTTTTATTTATTTTGTTAAATATTTCCCAATTATATTTTAATCTAGCTCCAGTCATATTCCAGGGTGGTTTGGGCTACATATGGCTCCAGGCAGCATGCTTGACACTTTTGACCTAGAGCACTAATGGGTGAAATGATTTGTCCTGAATCACACAGCCAGTACTGTCAGAGGCAAGACTTGAATTTAGATCTTCCTGGCTTGGAGGTCAGATCTCTACAATCAAAACAATGTTACTACTGCTATTTAAATCTACCCTCCCCAGCCCCTCTATCTGCCTATGGCCCTGGGGCAAAGCTTCCTTCTTTGGCCCCTACTCTGTGATGGAGGTTATGATCCTCCTTAGAACCATCTCACTTTGTATCTGTAGTCCCACTTCCTAACACAGTGCCTGATCAATATATAACATGCACTTAATAAATGTTTGATTGAACTGCCCAGGGTAAGAGAGGCCATCAGACTTTGGACAAATTTCTGAATTTGGTGTAGGTGCTGGAGCCTTACAGGGAAATTAGAGGGGGATGGTGTGTTCCTCACTTCTAGGTCAACTTCTCCGAAGTTGGTAAGAACTATAGGGCAAGGGAGAGACCCCAGAGTGGAAGCCCTGTCCTCTCTAACTGAGTCTGAGCTCTATTCTGGGAGAAAAGAAATAAATTGCAAGTATGGCGGCAAAGTGTTTAATGAGGGTAGCAGCTAGAAGTGCTTATGTCACCTGCCAGGAGATGAGGAGGACCACAGGAGGGTGACATATTGAGGAACTGTGAGAGGCTATGCATGCTGGAAGCCCTACTGAATATATTTCTATAAATAACTATTCCCATATAGGTAACTGGAGAAAGGCTACTTACCCCTTGCAGGTTCGTGTCTATGGGCTTTATTAGGTGTTCCATTTATTTTATTCAACCTCCCAATAAGAAATGATCTTTTTTTGAGTTTTGCTAACAGTATACTCATGAAGGGAACATTACATACCCCCATGTTTTTAGATTTGTGGGGGGATGGAGAGGAGTGAGGGGATATCTGGAAAGGTGAGAAACTCCCCAAGTGTACTTAAGTCCTTTGTATCATGGAAAACACAAGGTGCTAAAGTTGAGAATCCCTTGGGAAAGCAGAGAACTGGTTGAGGAAGAGGCACCATTTGAGCAGTGTTTCACCACCAGTAATTGTCCATCTATGTTATTTTAAGAGTTGAATTAGGTTGCTATGGTACTTTACTGTGGTGGGGTTGTGGGTTCTGTGCTAATCTCTGAATGATATCCTCATTTTGGTAACCAATGGCATTGCTTTGGCAGGGCGGTGAGATCAGGTCCCTGGGTAGGGTTGTGATGGAGTGTGAAATAGTTACTGAATAAATATGTGAATTAGACTCTATTTTGTGACTGGAGAACTTATTTAATTATTGGCTAGGATGGAGTGAATGAGAATGGAATATAAATCACTGTCCTAGTTTTGTGGGACTAATACTAAGAGTTGGATGTGATAAAGCTCTTTTGCTAATTCCTCAATATTTAGCAATAAATGCCTTCTAAATGACTAGTTTTGTAGCAATCATCTCCTCTGTTTCATAAAAAAGGTAAAAAGAACAAAGGCCAACATGTTATTGGACGCATCCAATTGGAAAACTGCATCCATTGGAATATCAAATGTTCCATTGGACTCTGTTAAAGGATTTGAATTATATCTAGCTGGACCTTAAAATAAAAGCAAGTTCTGCCAAGGACCCTTTAGGTACTTTCAGAGTAAATACACACTCCTACGTGTCTGCAAAGTTTCTGTTTGTCCACCAGCTTTCTTGATACAAGTGCCATAAGACTAGAAACTGGGTTTTAGATGGACTTTTAACATGTTTATCTCAGTGTAATATTAACAGTAATAATAATTAACATTTATATAGTGTTTTAGGGTTTGTAAAGTACTTTAAATTTATTATTTTATTTGTTTCTCACAATAACTCTATGAAACAGGTGCTATTATTATCCCTGTTTTGTAGATGAGGAAACTAAAGTTGAGAGAGGTTAAATGACTTTTCTGGGGTCACACAACTAGGAAGGCTCTGAGGTGGAATTCCAACTCTTCTTCTTCACTCCAGGTCCAGCATTCTAGGATTATTTAATCTTGTGATTCTGATGTATTTTTAAAAAGAAGGCAGTCTATTTAAATGTTTTTATTTTCCCTGTGGAGGGGCATTTAGCACATTAGTGAAGGCACAATGGAATACTTGGGCATTGTCCCACCCAACAATTTGGATAGAGAGGAGTGAGACCAAACCAGTACAATGCCTGTGTATGTGTGTTCATCCTTCATTGCCCAAGAAGACCATGCCATCAGAGAAATGATGACATGACTTGCACTTGACTTTGCTTTGAGTGAGGGAGGGCTGTGCAGGTCACCAGCCTCACTTCTCCTCCAGAGCTGTGTGAATCTAGTGACCAGATATTCATCAGGATGACTGGAGATGACCCAGGATGAGGCAACTGGGGTTAAGTGACTTGCCCAACGTCACACTAGTGAATGTCAAGTAACATCAAAGTCAGAGTTCAGGGTCACCAGAATGGAAGCTCAGAACAAGAACAAGAGCATTTCAGCAGCCTATCAAAGTCAAAGTGTGAGGGCATGCGTGTTTGCCCATCTGTGTGTTGCAGGGGGAGCAAGGCAGCAGGTCATGAAGGTTAACCTAAATTTCATAAAATTATCATGCTACCAAATTGGGCTTTGGTGGTAGGAATGGGATGAGGTGAGCCTGGAAGTATTTTTTTTAGCAACTCCCCACTCCATCCCTCACCATGTATCAGTATGGCAAAGAGTTGGAGAAAGCTTTCATTGGATGTTAGGTACATAAATATGTCTAAGTGGAGTAGAGTATGAAGAAGGAACAATTCCAGGCAGAGAAGAAAGGAGATCAACCATAATATCTAGTGAGGAAAAAAGCTAGAATAGTTGAAGCTAAGGCTATGAAGAGGCAGAAAGAAAAGAAGAAGAGAATGAAGGCAAAGAGAAAAAACAAGGAATGGATATGGAGCTGGAAAAGCATATGTGTAGAAGTCACCCTATACATGTCCCTATGGCAGGAGTGGAGGTTGGGCTCCTTCTTATGACAGATGTGCTCATACCTCTTATTAAAGGGCATCTATGACCATTGTCCCTTTGGACAGTGAGGAAGGGGAGAGATGGTTGGCTCTACCAAAGAAGATTGGTGACAGAACCAGGAAGAACCAAAGTCTCCACATTTCCCTCTTTCCCTGTTTTGAGACTGTAGGGACCTTACATGCTCTCTCTCCAGTTTTCCAGTGATGAAGGTGAAGCAGAATCTCTCCATCTATCCCTCCTTTTTTCCTCTCTCTTCCCCCCCTTTCCCTTTGTCTTCTTCCTTCCTCCTCTCTCTCTCCCCCTCTCTCCCCCACTTTCTCCTTCCTCCAACAGCAGAAATGATGGAGACTGAATGCACATGGTACTAGGTGATCACACCTGAGACCTTTTCTGAAGCACTATCCTCCCTATTACATATGAAATATGGAAAACTTTTACTCAGCCTGGGCCACTATTTTAGCCATTTTGAAACACCAACAGATTGCTTGGTGGAAGGGGAGCCATCTTTCTCTCTCTCTGTGGTCTTGGGGAATGGATCCTTTCCTTTAAGTTGTTTTTTTGTTCTGTGCTTGACAGATGCCAATCACATTCATCCTTTCTGCCCCTCATCCTCTGAATCTTCCTCAAATAAAAATATTAAAACTCTCTTATGTCAAATAAGCCCAATTCATTCCGTCTCCCTTGTTATTTAAAGAATATTAATGCATTCTTCTGATGCTGGTGATAAAGGTTTGTCATGGTGGTAAAATCTAGCCTTTGGGTTTATTTGTGATAGATCATGGGGCAGCTATTAGATATGTGAAGTATATAAGGAATGAGATGGAGAGATGAGAGGAGAGAGAGAGAGAGAGAGAGAGAGAGAGAGAGAGAGAGAGAGAGAGAGAGAGAGAAGGTAGATCAATTGGGTGCATCAAGAGTTGGAGTACAATAATAGAGAATAGAAATGAATATGAGGAAAGAAGCATGTTTATCTACCAGCAGACTCTTGGAATTGATTTAACTTTTAGGGAGTAAAAGAAGGAGTATCTGGAATAGTTTCTTGTTGGGTAAATGGGATCCAGACTGAGGCAGGCAATCTAGAGCTGAACCAAGTCCAAATTATATCCTTGGGCCCAGAACAGGGACTGGTACTCCAGTCCTTGTGGGCTCAGAAGTGATTCCTTGAGGTATTTTTATGTGCTCAGTCATTCACATATCATATGGCTATCCCCTAGCAAAGCTTAAGTGGAAGTCAGTATGTGCACCTGTGTGCACGTACGCACACATATTTAGGCACATTTTTTACAGAATGTGGAATAAAGGTAGTACATTTCTCAGAAAGTACCATGATTATGATGGAAATTAATCCTGAAAAGACAAGCAGATTTGAGAAGGTGAGATGAAGACTAGAAAGGACAAAGATAATGAAAAGGTATGAAATGCTGCTCTCCTTTCTGGGTATCTGGGATTGATAGGAGATACTGAAGAAGATATAAAGGCAATAAGGAGTGTGAAGAATACAGGGAAAATTAGAGACTTAAATCAGCACAAGAAACGGGAGACAAATCTACAGGAAAATACTGACAGGATAAGAAGAGGAAGGAAAATTTATGTAAATAATGGAGATGAAGGAACAAAAATGCAAAATATTTATAAAGAATACAAAAGTAACATAAGGAAAAAAAGGAAAAAGCAGATACTGAATAAACCTTTGTTTGTAGACTTAGTAAAATGTGCCAGGAGACAGATGGAAGAAAAAGAGGTCTTAATGATGAAACATAAAAGTAGACAAGCTCAAATTAGACCAGAGTAAAGTTAGGAATAAGGTAAGATTTTTTTTTTCTCAGATTTTCTCAGAAAAAAAAAGGACTGAGGATGAGGAAAATCTGAGGTTTGTCCTTGAGATACTATAGATAGAAAAGAATGTAAAAATGTTGAGGCCAAAATCACAGATCAAGTAGTAATAGACAAGTGAGGGGTAATATTGGGCTAACTAACCTCTGAGTTTATTTTTATTTTTTTAATTTCAGAGCAATTTTAGAAAAAGGGAAAAACGGCAATCTCTGCTCCAAGAGTACTTGTTCTTTTATAGTCATTCATGTGTTTGAGAAAATGGTGTGATAGAACACTTATTCATTCATATGTTCAACAAACATTTATTAAATTCTGTAGCGTATAGAGGATTGTGCTAGCCAATGAGACAGAGATACAAGTTAAGATACACAAGATAGTTCCTGACTTCATGGAATTTATAGGGCATATATGATGTAAATTAACGTAAACATATATTTCATTTAATGAAGGACAGAGTAATAAAACAAAGTGCTACGTCAAGAGGACCAGGAGAAACACAGATCAGGGTACAGTGGAAAAAACTTCGGAATTAGGTTCAGAGGACAAGGGTTTGAATTCCAATTATGTTATTTCCCGGGGTGGTCATGGGCAAGTCACTTCCTCCCTTAAGGCCTCATTTTCTTTATCTGTAAAATAGCAGGGTCCATCTAGATGGCTCCTAAAATCCTCGGCGGCTAGGCATCACAGTAGATTGAATGCTGAGTCTGCTATCGGGAAGATCAGAGTTCAAATCCTGCCACAGAGACTCCCTACCTATGCGCAAGTCACTAAAACTCTATATGCCTCCATTTCCTCATCTGTAAAATGGGGCTAATATAGCACCTACCTCACAAGGTCGTTGTGAAGATCAAATGAAATATTTGTAAAAAGTACTTACTACAGTGCCTGATGCTAAATACTGTAAAAGTTAAACAATAGTTAAACAACATAGCTGTTAGCTATTATTATTATTATCATTAAAATCTATGAGGCTGGTCCACCTGCAGAAACAAACCCAGAGACTACATAAACACAATTACAAAACACTTTTTGCACAAATGAAGTCAGATTTAAATAATTGGAAAAACATCAGTTGCTTGTGGGTAGGCCAAGCTAATATGATAAAAATGACAATTCTACCTAAATTAATTTACTTATTATTTTTTAGAGCTAGAAAAAATAACATCAAAATTCATCTGGAAGAACAAAAGATCCAGAATATCAAGGGAATTAATGAAAAGAAATGCTAAGGAAGGTGACCTATGCATACCAGATCTTAAACTGTATTACATAAAGCAGCAATCACCAAAACCACTTGGTATTGGCTAAGAAATAGAGGGGTAGATCAGTGGAATATGGCAGGTACACAAGACACAGTAATCAATGATTATAGCAGTCTACTGTTTGATAAATCCAAGGATCCCAGATTTTGGGATAAGAACTCACTGTTTGACAAAAACTGCTGGGAAAACTGGAGAAGAACATGGTGGAAACTGGGCACAAATCAATGCCTGCCACTATATACCAGAATAAAGTCCAAATGAGTACATGATTTGGGCATAAAGGCTGATACTATAAACAAATTAGGGGAGCAAGGAATAGTTTATTTGTCATATTTATGGAGAATGGAGAAATTTATGACCAAACAAGAGATAGAGAACATTATGAAATACAAAATGAATCATTTTGATTATATTAAATTGAAAAGGTTTTGTACAAAGACAATGCAACCAAGATTAGGAGAGAAGCAGAAAACTGGGAAAGAATTGTTACAACTAGTATCTGTGATAAAGGCTTCATTTCTAAAATATATAGAGAATTGAGTCAAATTTACAAGAATACTAGTCATTCTCTAATTGATAAATGGTCAAAGGATATGAAGAGGCAGTTTTCAGAGGAAGAAATTAAAGCTATCTATAGTCATATGAAAAAATGCTCTGTATCACTATTGATTGGAGAGATGCAAATCAAAACAACTCTGAGGTACCACATCACACCTATCAGATTGGCTAACATGATAAAACAGGAAGATGATAAATGTTGGAGAAGATGTGGCAGAGTTGGAACACTAATTCATTGTTGGTGGAGCTGTGAGCTAATCCAGTCATTCTGGAGAGCAATTTGAAACTATGCCCAAAGGGCTACAAAAATGTGCATACCCTTTGACCCAGCAATATTGCTTATACAGTTGTATCCCAAAGAGATCATAAAAATGGGAAAAGGACCCACATATACAAAAATATTTATAGCAGCTGTTTTTGTAGTGGCCAAGAACTGGAAATTGAGGGAATGTCCATCAATCGGGGAATGGCTGCACAAGTTGTAGTACATGAATGTAATGGAATACTATTGTGCTATAAGAAATGATGAACAGGTGGACTTCAGAAAAACGTGGAAAGACTTACATGAACTGTTGCTGAGTGAAATGAGCAGAACCAGGAGAACATTGTACATAGTAACAGCCACAGTGTGTGAGGACTCTTTCTAATATTCTTAGCCCTTCACAGCAAGGTAAGGACCTAAAACATTTCCAAAGGACTCGTGATGCATAATGCCATACACATCCAGAGAAAGAACTATGAAATCAGAATGCAGAATGAAGCAGACTATTTTCCCTTGTGTTATGTTTTGTTTTGGTTTTGCTCATGGTTTCTCCCATTCATTTTAATTCTTCTTTGCAACATGACTAATGTGAAAATGTGTTTAAGAATGTATTATAGAACCTATATAAGATTGCATGCTGTTGTGACAAAGGAGGTGGGAAGGAGAGGGAGAAAAATTTAAGACTTAGGGAAGTGATTGTTGAAAACTGAAAACAAATACATTAATTATTAAAAAATCTATGAGGCTGGAATGTCAAAGTGATGATACATTTCCCTAATGGAGACCCTATGACTTCATTCAACAAACATTTATTAAGCACCTATGATATGACAGATGCTATGTTATGTAATGAGAATACAAAGAGAAAATAAAACCATCCCTTTCCTCAAAGAACTTACATTATCTTGGGTGGAGGGATGGCACAACATGTTTATAGAAGTTATGTACAAAATAAATGTTAAGTAATTGGTAGGGGTGGGGAGAGAGCTAACAAGTGGATGAATAAGAGGTCCAGGACCTCTTGAAGGAGAAGACTCTTGAAATGAGTCAGGATAGGAACTAGATATTCAAAGAGATGGAGTAAAGAGAGGGAAGTACAGGCTGGGGAGATAGTCTGAGACAGGTCAAAGAAAAACCACAGTGGTAAGATGTGTAGTGACAACAAATAGGGCATTGTGGCCCAATCTACTGAGTGCAGGATGGGTGTTAATGTGAATCGAAAGCTTCTTGAGCAGAGGTATGACATTGTTAGACCCAAACTTTAGAAATACCAATTTGGCAGGTGTATAAAGCACTGGATAGAGAGGAGAGAAGCTGGATGTAGGGAAGGTAGACTACTGCAACAGTTGATGAGGGGAGAGAAGGGAATAGATGTGAAAACTATTTGAAAGTAGAAATGGACAGATTAGGCAAGTGATTGAATATAGGAAGTAAGAGGAAAATGAAGTATTGAAGATGACTCTAAGGTCATGAACCTGAATGATTGGAGAGAAGATGGTGTCCTTGCTAGAAACTGAGAAATTAAGGGGAAGATTGGGTTTAGGGATCAAGAGATAATGAGTTCTGTTTTGACATGTTGAGTTTAATGTGCTTGTGGGATATCCAGGGGGAGATGTATAATGAGCAGTTATTGATAAGGTATCTGAGGTGTGGTTGGAACCCATTTATTCCAAGCCCAGTGCTGTGTTCATTAAATCATGCTGATTCTCTTAGTCTGGGAATAAGGATCCTGCAAAAGAAATGAGACTGGAACTCAGAAGTGAGATGAGGGATGGATATTAAAATCTGGGGGTCATTCACATAAGAGATGATGGTTGATAAGATAGGAGATCTGATAGAAGATAGGAGATAAGGAAATCACCAGGAGAAGGTAGATAGAGGTGTGAAAAGAACAGAGGGGGAGGAGCCAAGATGGCAGAGTAGAAAGATCCACATATGCTAGCTCCTAACACACAGCCCATAAAATACCTGTAAAGAAGAACTCCCAACAAATTCTGAAGCAGCAGAAGCCACAGAACAATGGAGTGGAGGAGATTTCTGTTCCAGAGAGACTTGAAAAACCAACACCAAAGATCTGTTGTGCGCTGGACCCGGAGCAGAGCCCAGCCCTGCCTTGGGTGCCCAGCACCAAGAGGAGCAGATCCAAGCAGGCTTCAGGGACAAAATCTCCAGTGGCAGTGCAGTTCCCTCCACCCACAGGCACCAAAGGTCAGTGAGAGAGTCTTTTTGGCTTGCTGAGAGGGAAGCAGGGTGTCTCCATAACTCAGGTCCCCTTGGGAGGCAGCAGCAGAGGCAGCAGTGGACAAGGACTCCCAAAGCAGGCAGGAGCTCAGATCCATTGTTGAATATGTTTATCCACATAAACCCCCTGAGGGAACTGACTCCCGTGAAGTGACCCTGCCCCCACCTGAGCACCTGAACTTAATGTCACACTGAATAGCAGCCCCGCCCCCACCAAAAACCTTGAGGCTGGGAAGTAGCATTTGAATCTCAGCCCCCAAGCACTAGCTGGGCAGATCTGGAGGCAAGATGGCTGTGGAGAGGAAACTCAGAAGTCAAGTAACTGGCTGGGAAAATGTCCAGAAAAGGGAAAAAAATAAGACCATAGAAGGTTACTTTCTTGGTAAACAGATGTCTCCTCCCATCCTTTCAGATGAGGAAGAACAATGCTTACCATCAGGGAAAGACACAGAAGTCAGGCTTCTGTATCCCAAACATCCAAAATAAATATTCAATGGGCTCAGGCCATGGAAGAGCTCAAAAAGGATTTTGAAAATCAAGTTAGAGAGGTGGAGGAAAAACTGGGAAGAGAAATGAGAGAGATACAAGAAAAGCATGAAAAGCAGGTCAACACCTTGCTAAAGGAGACCCAAAAACATGCTGAAGAAAATGACACCTTGAAAAATAGGCTAACTCAATTGGCAAAAGAGGTTCAAAAACCCAATAAGGAGAAGAACGCTTTCAAAAGCAGAATTAGCCAAATGGAAAAGGAGGTTCAAAAGCTCACTGAAGAAAATAGTTCTTTCACAATTAGAATGGAACAGATGGAGGCTGATGACTTTATGAAAAACCAAGAAATCACAAAACAAAACCAAAAGAATGAAAAAATGGAAGATCATGTGAAATATCTCATTGGAAAAACAACTGACCTGGAAAATAGATTCAGGAGAGACAATTTAAAAATTATGGGACTACCTGAAAGCCATGATCAAAAAAAGAGCCTAGACATCATCTGTCATGAAATTATCAAGGAAAACTGCCCTGAGATTCTAGAACCAGAGGGAAAAATAAGTATACAAGGAATCCACCAATCACCTCCTGAAAGAGATCCAAAAAGAGAAACTCCTAGGAACATTGTGGCCAAATTCCAGAGTTCCCTGGTCAAGGAGAAAATATTGCAAGCAGCTAGAAAGAAACAATTCAAGTATTGTGGAAATACAATCAGGATAACACAAGATCTAGCAGCTTCTACATTAAGGGATCGAAGGGTATGGAATAGGATATTCCAGAAGTCAAAGGAACTAGGACTAAAACCAAGAATCACCTACCCAGCAAAATTGAGTATAATACTTCAGGGGAAAAAATGGTCTTTCAATGAAATAGAGGACTTTCAAGCGTTCTTGATGAAAAGACCAGAGCTGAAAAGGAAATTTGACTTTCAAACACAAGAATGAAGAGAAGCATGAAAAGGTGAACAGCAAAGAGAAGTCATAAGGGACTTACTCAAGTTGAACTGTTTACATTCCTACATGGAAAGACAATATTTGTAACTCTTGAAACTTTTCAGTATCTGGGTAGCTGGTGGGATTACACACACACATACATACACACACACACACACGCACGCACGCACACACACACACAGACAGAGAGCACAGAGTGAATTGAATAGGATGGGATCATATCTTAAAAAAATGAAATCAAGCAGTGAGAGAGAAATATATTGGGAGGAGAAAGGGAGAAATGGAATGGGGCAAATTATCTCTCATAAAAGAGGCAAGCAAAAGACTTTTTAGTGGAGGGAAAAAGAGCGGAGGTGAGAGAAAAACATGAAGTTTACTCTCATCACATTCAACTAAAAGAAGGAATAAAATGCACACTCATTTTGGTATGAAAACCTATCTTACAATACAGGAAAGTGGGGGATAAGGGGATAAGTAGGGTGGGGGGGATGATGGAAGGGAGGGCGGTGGGAAGAGGGAGCAATTTGAAGTCAACACTCTTGGGGAGGGACAGGATTAAAAGAGAGAATAGAAGTAATGGGGGGCAAGATAGGATGGAGGGAAATATAAGTAGTCTTACACAACACAACTATTATGGAAGTCATTTGCAAAACTACACAGATAGGGCCTATATTGAATTGCTTGCCTTCCCAAAGGGAAGGGGTGGGGAGGGAGGGATGAAGAGAAATTGGAACTCAAAGTTTTAGGAACAACTATTGAGTACTGTTTTTGCTACTAGGAAATAAGAAATATAGGTAATGGGGTGTAGAAAGTTATCTGGCCCTACAGGACAAAAGAGAAGATGGGGACAAGAGAAAATAATAATAGAAGAGAGGGCAGATTGGTGATAGGGGCAATTAGAATGCTCGGTGTTTTGGGGTGGGGGGAGGGGACAAATGGGGAGAAAATTTGGAACCCAAAATTTTATGAAAATGAATGTTAAAAGTTAAATAAATAAACTTTTAAAAAAAGTAAAAAAACAAAAGAAAAGAACAGAGGGCTGGGGTACTGCCATGATAAGGGGGTAGGACCTCAGATTCAGAGCTGAAATGAACTTTAGAGGTCATTGAGGTGGGGAGGAAGGATGATCATTTATTAAGTGTCTATTATATGCTAAACCCTTTGTAAATATCTTATTTTATCCTCACAACAATCCTATGGGGTAGGTGCTATTATCATCATCTCATTTATCTTCATTTTATCTTTATGGAAGAAACTGAAGCAGAGTGCCCAGGGTCACACATCTAATGTCTAACGTCAAATTGGAATTCGGGTCTTTCTGACTCCAGGCTCAATTTTCTATCTACTGTGCTACCTCGCTGAATTGTGTTTCCCTCTCACATTTAATAGATGAGGAAACTGAGGCACAAAGAAGTTAAGTGGCTTCCCAGATTCTCCTAGTTCGAATCTGAGGTGGATTTGGATCCATTTATTCCTCATCCCAAATCCAGTGCCTAGTCCACTAAATCATGTCGTCTTTCTTAGGAGTTGGAAGAGGAACTTGTAAAAGACACTGAGGAGTAGACAAATAGGAGAACCAGAAAAGATCAATAGTACCCAAGTCGTGAAACATAGAACATCCCTTTCTAGGCCAGGGTTCAAAGCCTTTCCATAATATCATAGATTTGGAACTGTAAAGGACTTCAGAAGTTGTTCAGTCCAACCTCCGCATTTTTTAGATTATGAAACTGAGGCCCAGAAAGGTTATATGATTTGTTCAATGGTTCAGGGTCACATAGATAGTAACTGATGCTGGTAGTATTTGAATTCAAGTCCTTTGACTCTGTCTGTAATGTTAATTATGTTAATGAGAGTTAAAGCTCTTTCCCACCCATTCATGGGCCTGCCCATTAAGGAAAACTTGATTTGGGGAGATTTGTTTTAAAGGAAGGCCCATACCTTTTGCTAATGTCTAATGAGGCACTGGTTCTCCAGGGTTGTGATGCCCTCTGGCTCTGAAAAGTGTATAAATACTCTGAGGTGTGGTTTTTGTTTTGGGCTTACTCATTGGAAGTGTTTGTTTGGCCAGATGAGACTCTGGGTAGTCACTAAGGAGCTCCCCAGCTTTGCAAACCCAGGTGTTGGTGCTTCTGTCTCTGGTAACCATGTATGTATAGTCAGATAGTTGGATCTGTCTGTTGGTCTTTATTTCTCTGTTTGTATTTTCTCTGAAGTTCAGAGTGTGGACTTTTCCCCCTTAATTAAGTGAATGACACATGTGCTTGATTAAAGTGATTGCTGACACCTCAAAAATTGCTTTCCTTTTAGAAAAGCAGATCTAAGAACCTGTACAGCAAGCCCTCCCGTGTATGTTGGGGCCCTTGCTGTTACAAAGTGCAATACTATTTCCACAATGAGCCTTACTAAGGTCATCTTCACACCATGATGAAATGTCAGGGGAATTTTGTAGAGACAGAGAAATAGCAGAACTTGAAAGTGAGACAAGATGGTTGTGTTATCAAGTGAGTCCAGGTCAAGTATTTGACAAGACAGAACAGGATTTCAGAGTCACTGTCTTGTAAGAATATTAATAACCACACTTGGAAGAGATATAAGGACAACATGTACAGAATATATTTGGAGGACCAGTGGGTGGACCCTTCCCCTAAAGTATCCACTAAAAAAAAATCTCCATATGCTGTTATTAATAATATTCACTTATTAATACTATATAATATCAGCACACATTTCCTTTTAGTGTTTCTGTCAGTAAATAAACATTTATTAAGCACTTACTATGTGCCAGACCCTAAGATAAGTTCTGGGGAGTCAAAGAAAGACAAAAGACAACCCCTGCTCTCAAGGAGCTCACAGTCTAACAGAGGAGACGGCACAAAAACACTATGTACAAGCAGACTATACACTGGATAAGTTGGAAATAATCAACAGAGGAAAGGAACCTGAATTCAGAATGTTTGGGAAAGATTTTCTGTAGGAGGCAGGATTTTAGTTGGGGTTTGAAGGATGCAAGGGAAGCCAGGATGAGGCAGAGATGGGGAAAGAAAGTCCCCGACAGAGGGGTGTTGTGGAGCACTTAGATAACAACATTGTGAGGCAGATAACTTAAGTATGATTGGGAGTTTGCCTTTGGAACATGCTCAAATCATCTGCTATGGGGCACCCTGAGAGGACTGCCCTGGGCATGTTTAGATCACCTAAGACTTAGGCACTCTTCATCCCCTACCAGCAGGGTAGAAGGAGCTTCCTTTGGCTGGATATGTAATGAGAACAGGATAGACAGAGAGAGCCATTGGTTTCAGTTTTTTCCTTTGCATACTTTTCTGTTTTAACCAGAGAGTAAACAGCACAGGGACCATGAACTGAACTGGTAGGAGGGAGGGACTACCTTTCCTTGCTTTCCCTATTTTACCTCAGTTCCTTTTCTCAGTCTCAGGTGCTGGCAGTAATCCCTACCAGACCTGTTAGAACTGGGAATTTCCATCATGGTAACTGTGAAGCCAAGATTCTGGATGCAAGCACCCTGTCCCACAGGGAAGCCCCGAGAAGCCAGGATGTCTGGGACTGGCCCCAATTCAGATTTTCCAGTTGGAACTTGAGATTGTTCTCTATAGGAACTGAGTTAAACTATGACCCTAATTCCCTTTCTCAAAGACTGAAGTACAAGAGATGAGGGGGAGGAGGAGTTTAAGTCTCTTACCTATTAGGGAGCATGTTTGGATATTTAGGATTACATCTCTTAATATATATATTTCTTTGTAAAAATTTATACATCTTGGTAGCTAAATGGAACTAGGGTGCCAGAGGACCCATCCCTACAATTGAGAGAACACTATTGGTGGGCATTAGAGATACTGATAGAGAACTTAGCCACCCTCAGCCCCCATACAGGTATCAGAGAAGTGGGAGTAGGAGGGAATGGAAATGGAACATTCTTGGTCTTCAGGCAGTGGGGACCAGGGAAGTCTGTGTTACATAAATATGATTATTCCAATTTAAAGACAAAGCTTTACTTTTTATTTTATCCTTCTGGGTGGAAATTGCAAAACAGGCAACTTTTAGACGTTATTTAAGAAAAATCATCCTACCCATCAGAGTTGTCCCAGCTGAAGTCTCCTAACAGGATGTGGCTCACTCTAAATTCTGACAGATCTTCCCAAATTGGGAAGACTGAGTGGTGGAGCATGAGTCTGTCACTCAAGGACCAGCTCTGCTGCTCAGTTCGACTCCATTTTTAAATAGGAAGGTTGACTCTTGCTGCTCATTTGGAGGTAAGAGGGTGGGGAAAGCCACAGCCATTCACACAACTATCTACATAGTCAGAGGCCTTGCAACTTAGACTGGGAGAAGTACCTATACTGATGAAATCAGAGTTTTTTCAAAACAATATTCATAATGGTAGAAGACAAAGATGACTGAGTATAAGACAAGTAGATTTGCATAGTCTTCTCTTGTACATATAGGAAAAAAAAGACCTTGACAAGAAAATATATGCCATACTGAAAGCTGGTGCAGTGAACAAACAATATATCAAGACTCATCACAGAATGTGCTGGTGACAGAGATAGATTCAAGCCTTAAAGCATGATGAATATGAAGCTGTATAAAGGTTTGCTGTCAATACAAGTATATGAAGAATGAGATTGTCAGGGAAAGGAAAGGAAAAGCCATGAAAGTGGAAGAATCTGTTAAAATTTTAAGGATATATATGTGTGTATGTGTGCGTGTGTGTGTGTGTATGTATGTATGTATGAAGAGAGAGAGAAAGAGAGAGAAAGAAAGAGAGAGAGAGAATAGTAACTGGTATTTGTATAGTACTTCTAGATATACACCTTAACTGGATTCTTGCAACAACCCTGTAAGATAAATAGAATATGCCAGTATCATTTGCAGGTAGTTGGCTCATGCTGCTCATGGCTAGGGATAGCTAGGTGGTCCCATAATGCACAGAGTGCCAGTCCTGGAATCAGGGACTCTCATCTTCCTGAATTCAAATCTGACCTCAGACACTTACTAACTGTGTGACCCTAAGCAAGTCACTTAACCCTGTTGGCCTCAGTTTCCTCATCTGTAAAATGAACTGGAGAAGGAAATGGCAAAGCATTCCAGTATCTCTGCCTAGAAAACCCCCAAATGAGATCACAAAAAGTTGGACACAACTGAACAACTCATTGCTAGGGATCCAGGCAAAATATAGCTGTTGCTAGGTTATTACTTTCCAGGAAATTTCCATATTGTAATGAAATGGCCAATGATGTACAGAAGTGAGCCTTGAAGGAAAAGGTGCACACACCGGATCTCCAAAGGCCTCACATGGGAAACACTAAAAGTAGCATTCCCTTTGTTGGCTTATTCCCATCAGCAGGTTGGGCCCTTCCGGATACCCCACATGCGTGTCTGAGAGCTAGCTTTCACATGCAGTTACCTCTCTAATAAGCAAATGTAGAAAAATCTCTCTCAATTCTTCACTCCACCACACTGACACCGTGAGAGAAACAAAGAGCTGGCAAACAGTAAAACAAAAGAAAAAAAGCCCCAGTCTCCAGGCTAACTGAACTAGCCTTCCTGCTGTCCCTCCCATGGGATAGTTTACTCCCGTCTCTGTTCCTTTTCAAGGCAGTCCTCCATGTCTCTAACATTCACCCTTCTCATCCTTGTCTTCTACAATCCTCATTTTCTGCTCAAATCTCTCTTTGTTTCATTTCTCTCTGTCCCAGTCCGTCTTCCACTCAGCTATCAAATTAATCTTCCTAAAGCACAAAGCTGACCGTGTCACTTCTCTATTCAATAAATTTCAGCGGCTCCTTATCCTCTGCAGCATCAAATATAAAATCCTGTTTGGCATTCAAAGCCCTTCCCAACCTTGCCCCCTCCTACCTTTCCAGTCTTCTTCTACGTCTTATCCTCTGCATCATCTCCAATCCAGTGACCTTGGCCCCCTTGCTGTTTCTCCCTCTCCAGGAACTCAGCATTTTCACTGGTATTCCCCGTACCTGGAATAGTCTCCCTTCTCACCTCTGCCTTCCGACTCCCTTCAAGTCCCAGATAAAATTCCATTTTCTGTAGCAAGCCCTTCCTGATCCAGCTTCATTCGAATGTCTCCCCTCATTAATTATTTCCCATTTACCCTGAATATAGCTTGTTTGTGCATATAGGTTCTGCCATTAGACTGTGAGCTCTCTGAGATCAGGGACTTGCTTTCAGCCATTCTTTGTATCACATGGTGGATAATTAATGATTATTGATTAATTGATTCCTTCAAGATTTAGCTCAAACCCTATTCCCCACAGGACACCATTCCATTTCCCATAGCTTCTAGTGCCTCCCCAAATTACGTTGAAATATTTGTGTATTGGTATATACTTAACCTGTGTTCATGTCGTTCCTCACCTTAGTAGAATGTAAACTTCTTGAGAATAGGGACTTTATTTTTTGTCATTGTACTCCCAGTACCCATCATAGACACCACATAGTAGGAGCTTAAGATATGTTTCTTGATGATTGACTGGAGATTTTACAGAATAGGAATTGGGAAGAAAGACTGGAGGAAGTTGTAAAGAAATTATCTATGGGAAAGCTGCTTCAGTTTGTTGAAAGTCCTTCCTTGTTTCAAGTTAACAAGTTTGAAAACTTCTGCTTTGAAGAAAGGTTTTCTGAGCAGGCTCAGTCTGTAGGTCTACATGCATTTATAAGTGCTTATTATGTGCCAAGAAACGTTCTGGTTTTTGTTTTTAAGAACATCTACCTTCTATTAAAAGCTTAGAATAGTCAACATACAGTTTTAGGGTTTGTTTTTTTGGTTTTGGGTGATTGGTTTTTTTGTATGATGAATCTGAATGGATGAGGGGGACATTGAATGAATTTTCAGATTCCTACCTATTCTTTCAGATTTCTGAATGGAGCAAATAGCAAATGCAATGATACTAAAAGAGCTACACATAGCAGGTAGGACCAATTCCCAGAAAGCCAGAGCATTAGGTGAAAGCTTCCTTGGATAGCAGGCAGCTAGCTGCGTTTCCTATCTTTGCTTTGGATAAAAACTGGGGCAATCAGTCCAGATTATCCTATTGGCAGCCAGGCAAAACCTTGACTGCCCTTTGGCTAACCCTGATCAGCACCTTTACTCAGAAAAAGATTAGAATGTGGAAAACAAGTAAACAAAGGTAAATGAGCATGCAGTTTAAATATTCAAAGGGAGGAAAAAATATACAAGGAAATCCTTGAGGGCAAAGCACACTTATTATGTGAATCACATGAGATGCATATGGATTTTGAAAGCTATATTGTTCCTAAAAGGAAATTGGAAGTTTCAAAGAATAAAGGAAGAAATATGTTCTAGGGCTGGGTCTGAAAAGGAAGAAATGCCATAATGACAGCTGGTTGTGGAATAATCAACAGAAAAACCTCCGAAAGTTTCAGTCATGACCCCAGGTTGATTCCAAAGCCTGATATTTTCTTTCCCTCAAGCACCTGAACATAAAGAAATGAGCAGAAAAAAATATTTATTAAAGCTTCACTGGCCTTTCACTGGCTTCACTTTTCCTGGCATGATGCAGAGTTCTGATGATTCAAAAACAAAAAATAAGACAGTTCCAGTCTTTAAGGATCTTACATTCTAATAAAGGAAGACAATATAAGGGGAGTGGTAGCAGGGAGGGAATGTTTTGATCTGAGAAGTCACAGAAATGGGTAGGGTTATAGGATATTGATTGACAGATCCTTTTTAGGAATGGTTGTGATGATTTAATCACTATTCATCATCTTTGGTGCAAAACTCTTTCAAATCCTGCCAATTTACAGTGTCTTCCCTCCAGGGATATGCTGGTAAAATGTTTAACAGGCTCTCTGGGGGAAAAGAAATGTGACCACAACACACTTTTAAGTTTAATCTGTATTATTAGCATTTTCATCACCAATTTCCTTAGTCTAGAAATTGACAAAATAATAAATCAAGCCCTGATTTGTAATGTTTGCCAATTTCTGAGGTGTAAATGCTCACACTGAAAATTTAACAATTTCCTCTAGGGAGCAGGTAGGCACTAGCTGTAGCACACTTCTGCCTACCTCCCACACTACCTTGTATTTAACTGTTCCATATAATTGTATTTATTAAATATACAAAATATATTTGTATTTATTAACTTTATTTATAATATATGTCTTTATATGTACTTGTTGTCTCCTCCATTTGAATATATGCATCTTTCAAGTATCAAGTAAGCATCTTCCTTTTTTTGCTTCATTCTTTGTACTTGTATCCTCAGTACCTAGCACGTGCCTGGTATATAGTAGACCCTTAATACATACTTGTTTACCAGTTTTACTGGGGTGTAGGGTGTGTTCAGGGAGGACCAGTACCTTTGGTATGATGTCTACTGAGTCCCTTTCAGGGCTCTTTCCACCTTTGGTGTCCATCTGTGCCGCCTAACTCTCACCTGTGGCTCCAAGAAGCTGCAGCATGAGCAGCAGCCACACCCTAGTAAACTGTTTTGGCAGACAGGCCAAACCAAGTTAAGGGTAACCAAGGGTTCTCAAACCCATTGGTGAGTTGGGGGGTGTCTACACCAAGCATGTAAAGACTTCCTCTGGTGGAATGGGCAGATGAGAACAATTTGTTCCAACAGCCATGAAGGCAGACGAAGAAGGCGATGTGGAGTGCTTAGAGCTTGGTTAGACAATGAAGATGCCAAGGTCATCCACTGCATCCTGAGCCATCGCTAGCTGTCTTGACTCTGTCCTGCCTCTGGACTGTGATGACTCTGGAGGAGAGAGCGAAGCTGCTGACTTTGTGCAAATCTGCCTCACTTAAATCCAATTTACGCACGAATCAAAAGACATCACCTCTGTGGTAGAGCATTCTGATCTCATATTGGTCTAATTAGCCACAGTCAGACACATTGAAATTTCACTTTACAATGGTGATGTCATTTTGGTTGTGTTCAAAGATGAAGGACAACAACCAACCAATTAACCAAATTATTTACCGATTGATTGGAAAGCTCAGCATGAGGAGAATCTCTCACTGAATAGCGGGAAGATGGTCAGGGTATAGACTGAATAAGCATTCTTCAATGGCCTAGATCTAGAAACTTTGAGTTCTTCCTAATTCTCTCTCAAATCTTCTGAAAATCTCCCTGCAGACAACTGTATGAGATTATTCAGATTGCCTAGGGCTGTGCTTTGTTAAATCTGGAATAAGGGAAGGTGGATGAGAGAAATCCCATATTTCCCTTGCCAAGTTGTGCCCTGGGAGAGTGGAATGGGAAAAATAATCCTCATTACTTTCCCTCTTAGGTACATAAAGTATTTGAAGCATAGAAAATGATATACACAATAACTTCAATGATCTAAATGGAAAGAGCAACTATAAAAAATCAAAAGTGAATGCTGCAACATTATTAAGAATACACATGGCCCAAAACAAGAGATGGGAAAACATTCCCACTCCAAACCTTTGCAGAGATAAGCACTGTACATTTCACATATTTGCAGACAATTTCAATGCATTGATCACATTTCAATTTTTCCCTTTTTCTTTTTGTGTTTAAAAATACAATTTATCATATAGGCTGGCTCTCTGGGTGTAACAGTAAGCACCCCAAAATACACAGGGGAGCCTGCTCTCATAAGTTCTTAGATCTGCATTCATAAAAAGAAAGGCAACTTTTGAGCAGTTAGCAATCATTTAATCAAGCACATATTATCAGTCCTTTAACCAAGCACATATTTCATTCACCTAGTTCAGGGGAGTCAGCACCCTGAACTTCAAATAAAATAGAGAGAAATCAAAGATCAGCAGACATGACTTCCTCTGCCTGACCATCAACAGACAGGTCCAACTGTCTGACTGTAGTTACCAGAGAGGGAAACATTTGATATCTGGGTTTTCAAAGCTGAGGGGCTCCTTAAAGCAGCTTCCCAGAGTCCTCTCTACCACTCAAAACTTCTTACAAAAACTAAGGCCCAAAGTAAAACCTCACCCTCAGAGTATTTATACACTGTTTAGAGCCAGAAGGCATAATCTTCTGAACCAGTGCTTCAATAGAAAAAACAAAAGGTACTTGGGACCCTCCTACAAAACAATACCCCTAATCAAACTTCCCATAATGGGCAGGCCCATCAATGTCTGGGAAAAACCTTCTTTAGTCACATTATTCAATCAGAGGCATTTTTAGTAAAAAGAAAAACAGCAAAAGAGCCTAATTTGATTGCCATCACACTGGGTGAGGCAGGTGGAGGGATACTGAGGTCAACTATGGAGATACAAAGAAGACATCATTGAAAATGTTTTCTTAAAAGGTCATTAGTATAATAACTTTGGGGGCAAAATTCCTAATTGCTTTCCAGAATTCATAACTCTACTAGCTTCAAAAGTGTGTTAATATGCCTGTTTTCCCATAGTCTCCAACATTTATCATTTGCTTTTTTTTTTGTCATTTTTACCAATCTGATGAGTTATGAGGAAGAACTGCAGAGTTGCATCTATTTGCATTTATTAGTGATTTGAAGCAGTTTTTTTTTTTGTTGTTTTCTTTTGTTGTTGTTGTTTTTTTATGGCTAGAGGTAGCTTGGATTTCTTCTTTTGAGAACTGCCTGTTCAAATCCTTCACGCTTCATTTCTTTCATATCAGTTGAGGAATGATTCCTATTCTTAGAGATTTGAATCAGTCAGTATATAGCTTGGAAATGATACCCTTCTCAGAGAAACTTGCAGCAAAGATTCCCACAGGATCCCCCTTCCCCCCAGTAAATTACTTTCCTTTTAATCTTAGCTGTATAAGATTTGAGTAAAATGTTTTTAATATTTCTGAAATCAAAACTGTCCATTTTATGTTCTGTGATCCTCTCCACTGTTTGATTGTGAATTCTTTCTCTATTTGTAAATCTGAAAGGTAATTTCTTCCTTGTTTTTCTAATTTGTTTATGATGTTAACTTTGGAGAGAACAGTTTCATTGAGTGATGAAGTCAGCAGTCAGACTGTAAAAGATTGAGGAGTGAAGGAGAGGAGAGGAAATGGAGCTAATGAACATAGACAGCTTTATCAAGGAATTTGACTGGGCAAGAGAGAAGAGACATAAGATGATAGCTTGAAGGCACAGTAGGGCCTATTAGAACAGTGTTGGGTTTGGTTTTTTTAAGAATGGAGGGACTTAGGCACTTTTGAAAGGAATTCTAAAGGAACCAGTAGATCAGGATTAAAGATAAAAGAACAAGAGGGGATGATCAAGGATTCTCTCAGTTGGAGAAGATATGAAGGAATGGGATCAAGAAGAGGGAATTGGCCTTGGCAAAGAGAAAGACCTCTTTGTCAGAGACTGGGGAAAGGAAGAGAGTGGGAGATGCTGTCAAGGGGGTTAGAGATGAAGAGGAGAGAAGAGAGACATTGCATCAGGTAGTCTCAATTTTCTCAATAAAGTAAGAAGCAAGATGTTTAGCAGAGAGAGAGGGGTAGGTTTAGGATATTTGAAAAGGGAAGTGAAGATGTGGATAGCTTCTGTAAGACACGAGGTAGGGAAATAATATGGGCATTGAGTAATTCTATATATAGTAGATTGATTTATGGGTCATTTTTGATATAATGTACACCAGATGCTGCTCTGTGACAGTCAGTACATCTCCAAGTGTTACGTGGGTGACATCTTTGTTTATTATTTCTGAAGCATCAGAATAACCTTAACCACTTGGCTAGATAGTCCAAGCACCTCTGTGGTGAATTATGGCCACTTCTGATTGCTCTGTCCCTCTATTCTAATCATTAGAGAAATTGTCTTGGGAGTATTTTGGCCACTGTCCTAAATTCTTGACCCAAGGACAACAGAACAGTTGGCATTGTCTGTAGCCTTAAGGAAGGCAAGGATGCTAGGAATGCTAAGAGCATTGTCACCTATGTGCCCTCTGTACCCTGAAACCTCTAGCAAGAAAATAGCAGGCAGAAAGATGGCTGACTTTAGATTTAGTTTCTATCCCCTGAACAGCCAGGGGTTTTCTATAGGTCTAAACAGAATCTCAGAAGCTGAAGAGTTGGAAAGCACTTCTAGGCTAATCTGATCCAAACCATGCCTGGCCAAGAATCCCTTCTACAAAACTGTTCACATGGTCAGCCAGCCTTTTCTTGAAGACCTCTAGTAAGGAGAAACCTCCAAAGCAGCCTATTTCACTTTTAGATGCTCCAGTTGTCAAGAAGTTCCCCCCTCCAAATATTACACGACTATCAGATTTCCACCACCACCATAAACATTTCTGCCTCCTAGTTAAATATCATCAATTCTCTCCACTCATTCTCATTCCACTCATTCTCTTCAGTCTTTCATTCTCCTGATCACCCTTTTCTGGATATGCTCCATTTATCTGTGTCCTTCCTAAAATGCAGCACTCACAACTAAAGAAAGTATTTGAGCCACGTTGGATCAGGGTAGAGTAAAGCTTATCCTAGAGACAATGTGGAAAGTAGCATTTGGACGCCATATTATGCTGTTGACCAATATTGACTGTGAAGTCTGCTAAAACTCCTAGATTTTTCAGACACTGTTATCTAGCTATGCTTCCCCCTGCCCATATCTATGAAATTGATTTTTTTGAACCCAATTATAAAGCAAAACGCAGAACTACAGCTCATATAAACTGAATTCAATCTTAAAAATTTCTTAATAACTCTATGATTCATCTTACACCCACCCATTGAAACACTGGGAACATTTAAATTTGGCTCATTTCTGACTTTCCACTAGGGGCCTTCAATTCCTCTGCTTAGTGTTAGACTAACAGTAATTATTAAAGCCAGTTTATTGAAATGCATGTAAAGTATAGGAAAAAAAAGGACTTACATCTGAATTCAGTTAGCAAAAGAATGTCTATAGCCTCACTTTCTAGTGAATGTTTTTTCCTTCCTTCTTTTCTAGAGGTCCAGTCACCATATGAACAACTTAATTTAACATCTTAACCTTCACCAACTAGTCAAGACCATGCCTCCAGGACTTCAATTGTGGGTCCTTAACCCATTAAAAAAAACCATAGAAGAAAATGAAAGAGATTCAGAAGGGGACACAAACAGGACAATATTGCTTTCACCTTGTTAAACTTAATATTCGCCTTTTAAAAAATCTACATGTAATAGAAATCCAGTTTCATATGTAATCTCTTTTGGTCTACTTGGTTCCAGAGGATTGAACCAGGAGCAGTGAGTAGAATTTACAAAGACACAAATTTAGGGTTGATGTCAGGAAAATTCTTCCTAAAAATTAGTTATCCAAGGTGGAACAGACTTCCATGGGAAATAGGTCTCTCTTCCTTAAGGTCCTAGGATCATAGAATCAGAGCTAGAAGGGACCTTGAAGTCTGTTGAATCCAATTCCTTCATTTTAGAGATAAGATGATTTCAAATTTCATCTCACAGGCATACTGTATTGTGTGACTCTGAGCAAGTCACTTAACCTCTGGAAATTTTAATTTGTTTATTTCTGACCTAGGCTGGTTCATCCTTCCCTAGAAAGTCTGGGCCTCCTTTCCCCCTCCTACTCCTGAGGTATCACCCTATTGACGTTAGGATTACTGTAGACATTTAATTGGGTTTAGTTACTGCTACAGCTCGATACCCCCCAACTCAAGCACTCTACCAGCCTCTGCCTCATCAGTAGCAGGGATTATAGAATGTGCCATCATTTGTTTGAGGTGTTGTGGGAATATGGAATACAGCTAGGACACGTAGGGAACAAATCTCTATCTTTAAATATGTAATCACACACACACAAAAATAACCCTGACCTAATAAGCATTTTTGACAGGGCATCCTTTACTCATTTGTTCAACATGGTGTAGAGGCAGTTCTGGATTGTTGAAGGTTCTATCACTGAAGCCCAAACTCTCGCAAGTTCTGTCATTTGGAAAGGCTTGGCATTCTGTCCAAGTGACAGACTCTGTGTCTGTTGTGTGAGTAGCAGCCTAGCTTATACTGGTGAGGCTTGTCAATAAGCTAGTTGCAGGGTGATGAATATTTTGACCCCAGCATCTCTCAAAGATTTTCAATGAATTGTAGAGACTCTCTAATCTTTGTCAGTACCCATAATGATGAAACCCCAAATCCTTAAAATCTGTAAATATGATTTCACGTTTAATGTTGATACAATTTCTTTGTAGATATGATTTCATATTTAATGTTAATGTCTTAAAGAAGAAATGTCATAGAATTTAAATTTTTTTGTGAGACAACTTTGCACATTATGTGGAGCACCAGGACTCTGTAGAACACATCTTAGGAAATGTGACTTCAGTTCAAATTGCTCCTTCCACAGATGAAGAAAAATCCCATAGGGGTCAAGAGCTCACGGTCAACATAAACAGCAAATGAAGAAACCTAATGGCCAGATAAGTTAAGAAGAAAGCCTAGAAACTAGTACATTGATAGGAACTTAAAAGAATTGCAAGTCAAACATGCCCCTGAAAACACAATGCTGTATGGCTTCTGACATTGTGAGCCAAGCTGGTTTACTTTTTTCTCATGCTTGATCTTCCATCGCCTGCCTCCACATCTTTTGAACAAGCCATCCAAACCCTGTTATGCAGTTCCATCTCTCCTCTTAGAAACAAGTTTCCTTCAAAACTCAACTCAAATACTACTTTTTATGTGAAGCTTTACCTGATTCTCCCACACCTTCCATGCATTAAGTGTCCCTCCACCACCACCAATGACCATGTATTTATTTAACATGTACTTATTTTATATATGTGTAGATATTATGTACCCTGTTAGGATGTAAACTCCTTGAGGGCAGAGATCTTTTTATTTTTGTCTTTATGTCATCAGGGCCCAGCGTGAGAGGTAACCTCCAAATTAGGAAGAACTGGGCTCAAGTACTACCTTCAAAGCCACTTAATGTTTTAGTGCCCTCCTAAGGCAACTCTCTAAGACTATAAGCTGCCAAGGAGCTGCCAACCTGCAACAATAGAGGGAGTTTCCTTACCTGGAAGTTTCCTATGTCAAAGAAATCACAAGTCTTGTCATTATCCCTACACTCAATACCTGTCACATAGATGGGGATTAGTAAATGCTTATTGATTGAGGAAAACCCAGCTATTACATGTACACACATTACACTATATGAAGAACCCTAATCTAGCTTTGGGGATTTCAGGTTCTTTTATTTTGATGTCTACTTAATGGTCCAGCCGTTTTTCTAATTAAATTAAGTAGGAGTATTGCAATACTAGTTGTCTCATCTAAACTAGAAATGGATGTGACTGGTCCCATTTGGTAATGATTCATGTATCTCATTGCCACTCCTCTCGGCACACTTTTTTGGGAGCTGTTGAAGTGCATTGCATTTTCTCAGGACTTTTCTCAGTGAGATCTATTTGGTATTTATCCTTTCCAAGATGAGGTGGGGTATAAGGATTAGGGGAGTTTTTGTAGATATGAGATCATGGACTTCTTTGGGGTAAGAAGGAAAATGAGGGATCTTCACTGAATTTTTAGTTTTCCTGTTAGAGGAAGTTTTAGTTTCCTACTTAGAACCAGAACTGTGATTTCATTGACATGGAGAACTAAAAGATGAGCAAATTAAAAGATGAATTTTTTCACCTCTTAGTTGTTGCTCAGTAATGTTCAACTCTTTATGTCCCTTGAACCATAGCATGCCAGGTCCTTCTATTTCCCACTATCTCTAGGAGTCTGTCCAGGTTCATGTTTCCGTGACACCATCTCTCCATTTCATCTTCAGTCATCAACTTCTCCTTTTGCCTTCAATCTTTCCTAACATCAGGGTCTTTTCCAATGAGTTCTGTTTTGTCATTATATGGCCAAAGTATTTAAGCTTCAGTTTCAGTATTTGACCTTTTTCAGTTCTCTGTGTCAATTATAAGTTGAAATAGAGAACTAAATTATAGTCATTGAACTAAATTATAATTACAATAATAAATTGACATAAAGAACTATTATTAAAAATTATAAATTGACATTCTCTATGCCAGTTACAAGTTGCAGAAACTTCTGAAATTTATATTTTTGGAGAATTACCTGGGGTCACCAAGCAGTTAAATATTTTCCAGTATGCGTCCCAGGTGGTAAAAAGAACCAGATTTTCCTGGTTCAGAAGTCAACTGTCTATCTACTATGTCATGCTGAATTTGAGGCAGTAAGGTGATATAGTAGATTAAGTGTTAGACTTGGACTTGGGAAGACCGGAATTTGAATCATGCCTCATACTTACTAGCTATGTCACCCTGGGCATTCCCCTAACTTTTTTTCAGGTTGTTTCATCATCTTTAAAATAGAGATAATAATAGCATCTAACTCATTGGGTTGTTACGATGATCAAATGAGATAGCATATCCAAAGTATTCCACAGACTTTAAAATGTTATATAAACGCCAGCTATTATTATGATTTTTGTGTTAACAGTATTTAACCAAATATCAGTCAGTCTCTTGATTTCTCTAATCTTCTAAGTTCTCCAAAACAACCAAAATTCTAGTCTATCACCCAATTTTGACACATTTATACTCTAAACAACAAGGATGGACGGATTGTAAGAAATAGGTAAGCCAAGTGAAAAATATTTTCATTATTTAAGTGACATTCACAAGAATCAGATGATTCAATTGTTTTTGATTCACTACAGAAACCAAAGGACTAGCTCCTATGCCGAATTAGTAAACAGAATGTCAGACTGAGGAAGTATTGGTGTTGGCCTCACAGCTCAGTTAAATCCAGATGTTTTACATATTTGCAATTATAGTCATATAACTGAGCTTGGGTATTTTTATTCAGCTTCACTTTCCTGACCCAAATCTCTTTTTATTTTCCTTTACAAAGTAGATTTGACTGTAGAATAAGCAAACTAGGTTTATTTTTTTGTCCCTATCATCCCTAAACAGAAGGACTGTGGAATTCTGTTGTAGATTTGTGGGAGGATCATATCTCCAATCCAAAATGTTGTTAGAGGTCAGTATTTAGCATGGGCTAATTGTCTCTCCAAAACATAATTTACTGACTTGTACTTATAATTAAATACTAAATGGATCCATGATTTTGATGATGTAGGACCTCCTGTAACTGAGGCAGCTCATGATCTCTTCATGCCTTAGTAAATGGTTTTCTTGAGTTCCTGTAGCTAAAAAAAAAAAAATCCTATTGGGTAACCTTCAAGTGATGGGCCTCTCTGAGCTAAACTTGTCCTTGGAAGAAAGCTTATGATTTACCAATAGGTTTGTATTCTAAGTTTTTATAGTTTGATGAAGGGTCTATCAGAGTTTGCTGACATAGGCTTTGAAAAGCAAACTCGCTTCTATTCCATAATGAAGGACAGGGTTCTGGTTCATAGTCCCTGGGTTGGAATCCCGGTTCTGTTATTCTACATGGCCTTCAGCAAGTCATTTAAACTCCTGGGCTTCAATCAATCAATTAGAAAATATTAAAATATCAAACACTTACTATATGTCAGATACTACACCAAGCACTGCAGATTCAAAGAAAAAGCAAAAGCAGTCCCCGTTCTCCAGCAGCTTATATTCTAATGGAGGTAGGAAACATACAAAACTGGGTCTTAGAAGAGTCATACATAGGACATACAAGGTAACCTTTGAGGGATTAGATGACCTCTGAAGTTGCTTCCAACTCTCACTTACCATTAGTAGAGAATAAACTGAAACAACTGGATAAATGTGATCCAGAAACCTCTGAGGTAAAAAATAAATGTAGGACATCACTCCAAGGAAGTCCACTTTTAAAATTGCAAATGGACTGGGGATGCTTTCTGGAGCTCTTGGTAACAGTTTGGAATTGGATATTAGAGTAGCAAAGGAAGAGATGAGGCTTGTGATATTGATTTTCATTTCCTGCCTGGTTCTCATTGAGATATTTCCTCCCAGCCCCTCTTACCTGCCCTTACATTGTAATTGGTATGTGTATACATGCATTGTGGGAAGAGTCGGGGGGGGGGGGGGGATGGCAGGTGGTTCTACCCTTGACTATTCTTTCAGGTTATGCGACTATGTTAAAAAAGAAGAAACTTAAGACTCCTCAGGTAACCAACACTTGGGAAGAAGTCATTTCTAAAAGTTCTAAATTGTGCCTTGAGCAGCTGCAGTTTTCACAAGATTCCAACTCTCTGTTAGTTACGTGAACACCAACATAATGGAACAGGCAGTTGAAGAATCCTCAGCACGCCCACCCTTCCTTTAACACCCATTGCTGAACCAGTTAATAAACTATGTTGGGCTTTCTGGTCAGTGTTGGCAGCTGTGGTGTGTCCTCCAGGTGCAGCCCAAGCAGTCTGGCTTCTGCCACATGAAGGAGATCTGCTATCCTCCCAACCGTGCCTAGCTCTCAGGTAACCCTGCCCATTGCACCTGTCTGTAACTTAATGAACAGAGATTGTGTTTAGGGAGCCCAGCAAATCGAAAGTAATAAATGAATAAGACGCAACTTAGCAATGCAGTTTGATCTGTCTTAAAGTTTTTAACTAGCTGAGGTATGATGCTTTTTGAAAAATACCTATACCTCCCATGGTGCCCTGGTGCCTATATACCATTAGAAAAAGTACCTTTTCAAAATGTTAGGCTCCTTGGAGCACTATGGTAAACAAGAGATAACCACTAGGTCATTTGGACAAGGTCAATTTAAAGACAATCTCCTAGTCCTTAAAAGTTAATTTGAGGGTGTGTTTCTGGCTGCTTGCTTAAAGCCCTAACAAACACCCAAGTCAACAAGCCTTTAGTAAGTGCCTACTATGTGCCAGGCTCATCCATAGTTGAAACCAGTCACAAAAGAAGATTTTTTTCCCCAAAATTTTCCAATCACAAAGTTTAGGTGAAATGGAACCTTTGAGACTGTGGTGATAGTCTGCACAGACTCAGACTCAAAATGAAAAAGGTTGGTCTTATTCTTTCTCCAGTTCCTTATACAAGCAAGCTATTAGAGACCTTTGAGACTACCCTCCTCCCCCACAATACACTTGAAATTTCTTTAATAGAGACAGAGGTTTTCATTATAAAATTAGAAAAAAGACTTTAAAATGTAAATGAGCCAGTCAGTCAGTTTATTAATTGCTTAAGTAAGTATTGGGGATACAAGACAAAAGTGAAACTGTCCCTGCCTTCAAAAAGGATATGTTACATTAACATATAGGTGTAAACAACTGATGACAAATCTTTTCCTAGCAGATTTTGATAGGAGGGAGGAAGAGCTTCTGAAGACAACTGCGTGTAAGGGTTAGGGGATGATTATTGAAGGGAAGAAAGTATGGGGGGCAGAGGGTAGAGAAAATTAACTTGCCTACCACAGTTTTGCCCAAGGCTAGGCAGACAGATCAATCATGAATTCTTTGAGGACTGCGTTAGCTGCATCTGCCTAATTTTTATTTGTTAGTTCATCATTATCAGTTTGTTTCACATAATTATTGTTTCTATAATTTGTTCTATTATTTAAGATTTTATTGTTAAGTCCTCATTTAAGCCTATGTCTTTTGTTCTTGGTCCCTGAACCAATGATTATTTCCATTGCATTATGGTTTATCAAAAATGTGCTTACTATTATTTCCTTTTTAACATTTGTTTGCAATATCTCCGTGTCCTAATGCATCATCAATTTTTGTAAACATTCTATATGGTGCTGAGAATATATGTGTGTGTATGTATATGTATGTGTGTGTGTGTATATATATATATATATATATATATATATATATATATATATATATATATATGTATTCTTTGCAGTCCCATTTAGAAGACACCAGAAGTCTTTTAGCTCTAATTTCTACAGCAATTTGTTCAGTTCCATATTTTCCTTTTTGTTTATTTTTCTAATGCATTTATTCAAAACTGAGAGAGAGTTATTGAGGTTTCCTTTCACTATTGTATTACTGTCTACGTCTCCTTGTAGCTCAGTTAGTTTCCTTTATGAATTTGGATGCCAAGGAACTTGGAGTGTATAGGTTTATTACTCATGTTGGTTTCTTGTCTATGGTTCCTTTCAGCAAAATGTGGTTTCCTTGATTATCTACTTTTATTTTTTTGAATGTTTGTTTTTGTTTTATCAGATAGCATGGATTTTAGATTCACTTGATGCATAGTAAAATTTCTTCCCTTCTCCTTAGTTTTGTTTTATATGTATGTATGTTGTTGTTGTTTTAATAAGTTTCTTAAAAGTAACAGATTGTAGGATTTTGTTTTCTTATCCACCGTTACTCTTTTTAATTTTATTGGATTGTTTAATCCATTTATATTTAAAGTTATGAGAGTTAGGTTTACATTTTCTTAATAATGTTTTTTTTCATGTTATAATCTCCCGCTTCTATAAATATAATACTATGTCTCTTTAGGTACTTCAACTTAATCTTTTTTTAAGGGGGCACCATGCCCACTGGCTCCCTTCCTCTCAACCTGCCTTGTACAGTTTGATCCTTGGTTTTCTCTTTTCCATCATGCCTCACTCTCTCCCATAGTAGGACCCCACCCTAACCCCTACCATTTTCCTAAAAATTTCTTCCCTGGGTGTGTGCCTTCCTACTCCCCCAGGTTCCAATTGCCCCTAGGAATTCTAATTCCTCATCTTCTGAGGCAGAATGAATAGTCTTTTCAAGTAGTAAATCCCCCATACAACACTCAGCACAAGGTCCTTATCTTCCTTCTCAGAACATTTTTCCTCACTCGTGGGAGTATTCTTCAATGATCCTTCCTCTTACCACCAAAACAAGGCCTCCCTTCTTTCCCCTCCTTTTCAATTCTTTTCCATTCTTCCTCACTTACTATAATTTTCTGTTGTTGTTACTGTTACTATCCTTGGCTACTGTTTTTGTTATTGTCTGTCCTTCCTTTTCAAAGAGGAATAATGACATCATGAGGGTGATGTCTTGACTTGTGAGCAAATTGAAGTGAGGCAAAATTGTGCAAAGTCATCAGCTGCACAAGACAACTGACGATTGTATTCATTTAGCTGTCCTACATTTCTGTTGTCTGGCATGTTTGAGAAGCAAATAACCTTTTCAGGTACAGTTTTCTTTCTAAGAATATTTCAAATGCCTCTGTATTATTGAATGCCCATCTTTTTTTTTTTTTTTCATTCATGCTTAAGCTCAGATTTGCAGCACCCTAGGCTTCTTTCTGAGCTCCATTGTTTCCATTCCCTCTTGTGTTTCATTGTGGGTGCAGAATAGTCTTGTTATTTTACTTTCTCTTCCTTTGTATTTGAAAGTCTTTCTTCTGGTTACTTGTAAAATTTGTTGTTCATGATTAAATTGTTCAATTTAACCACTCTGTGTCTTGGAATTTGCAGCCTTGGGTTTTTTCTGGAGGTGATCTATGGATTCTTTCAATTGACATTTCATTTTCTGTGTTCATGAGTTTGAGGCATTTTTCTTGTATTATTTCTTGTGTTATAGTGTTGAAGTTTTTTGATTTGTCATGTTCTGCGGAAATCTATGATCCTTAAGTTTTCTCTCTGCAACTTGTCTTTGAGATTAGTATTATTTACTTGGGTAGAAAGCATTATTTTCTTTTAATGTTGTTATTATTTTTTTTTCTTTTGTATTGTCCTTCATGTCTGTGTATTTACATTCCCAATCAATTATTCTCTCTTTTGTTTCTTTGGTGAGACTTGCTATAATAGATGCAAGCTTTTTTTTTGCCATTCATTGTGTTGTGCAAGCCATAAATTCTGCTCTCATAATTCTCATTTCTCTTTTAAACCACTCTGGAACAGCATATTGTGGTTCCTTTGTCTCCTTGGATTCCATAGGGTCCTCTGTTTTATCAAGTGTTGGATCATTTTCCTTTGTTTTGCAGTATTTATTCATAGGTGCCTGAACTTGTTTACTAACTAATAGCTAATTATAGCTAATATTTAAATAGTGCTTATTAAGTGTTAGGTACTATGCTAAGCACTTTACAATTATCTCATTTGATCCTTTAACACCCCCCAGGTGATAGGTACTATTATTATCCCCATTTTACAGATGAGGAAACTGAAATAAACAAGAGGTTAAGTGACTTGCAGAGTGTCACATAGCCAATAAGTGTCTGAGGTCAAATTTGAAGTCCAGTTCTGGCACTCTGTCCACTGTGCCACCTAGCTACCCCTAGATCTGAAGGTGATATTTGCTTCTGCTTTTAATGTTTTCTCTGATGACTTTTTTTTTACTTATGTTCAAGGTCTCAGAGTTTTCTTCCTGACATTGGTCATTTCATTCTTTTCTTCCTTATTTCCCTCTTTTTTTCCATCTTCTGACTCCCTTCTCCCTGATGAGGATTTCCCTGGAGGCTGGATCCCAAAGCATCTCAATCCCTTTCCATGCTGGGCAAATTATAATTCACCAGCGTAGGTCTCTGTCCCAAGTTACTTCTGGAGGACCAGAACTGGACCTCATTAGATGCTGGACTTATTACCTTAGGCTTAGCGGACTGCATAGCCCCACACTGCCATCACCATAACTATCATCCCCCTTATTCCACCCTGCACATGCATGTATGTGCGCGCACATACACACACACACACACACACACACACCCCACTCCCCAGTGTCCTGTCCCATTCCCTCTGTTTCTTGATTTCCTGACCTTGTTAAATTGGTGCCACAGCAGCTGGAGGTGATTTCTGTTGTTTGTTTTTTGAGTCTCTGAGGCTCTAGGAGGAGGGTGAAGCGGGATGTGGGCTGACTATTACAAGCCCAGACACATGGCCTGCCCTCTCCCTCTGTTTCTCTACTTTCTCACAGGAATATTTTGCAACACAGAATGCTACCATTGTACTTGTCATGGAGGCCCTAGAAAACATTCCCAGTCTGGAGCATGGACCTTCATGGCACTGGAAAGAGGGAGGGGAGACTGGGATGTGGGACTGGGTTTTGTTACAAGTCCATGGGTTGGATTCTTGGGTCAACTAGTGAAGCCTCACTGCCAGTGACATGGTGGATGGTGGGAAGGAAATGCCACATGAGCTCAAGATAGGCATCAGTTTATATTTGGTTTGGTTTTGTTGTTTTTAAACTTTCAGGTATCCTAGATTATGGAGGCAGCTGAAGTTCCTTTATCTTTGGCATGTAATTTCTATTGGAGAATTTTGAGAGGTCAAGGGGGTTGGAGAAAATGTCTAGTTTTCCCTTTTATTGGTCACATGAGCCAGATTCCTCTTAGTCATCAATTCTTTCACATAAATTAGTTTGAGGTTAATTTTCCCACTGGCAGATACCTGAGTACAGAGTTCTTAAGGAATTGGATCACTGATCAGGTAGCTTTTGATTATGGGGAGAACTTAGGTGTTATCCTTAACTCCTCATTTTCTCTTATCCTCCATATACAATCAGTTACCAAGTCCTGTCAGTTCTGTCTTCAAAACATCTCTTATATACATACCCCTTTCTCCTCTGACATTGCCACCACTCTGGTGCAGTCCTTCACAACCTCATATTTGGATTATTGCATAGCCTGCTGGTTGGTCTCTTTGCCTCGAGTCTTTATCTATTCTACTTACTCAACTTATCAAAATGATCTCTTCACTCAGCTATTAAAATGCTTTTCCTTTTTTTAAAATGCTTTTCCTAAAGCACAGGTCTAATCATGCCATCCCCTGCTCAGTAAACTCCAATGGCTCCCTATTACCTCTAGAATCAGATTGGGAATCCTCTGTTTGGCTTTGAAAGGCCTTCATAACCTGGACCTTTCCTACCTCTTTTTACACCTTTCTCTCTTCCACCTACTATGTTCTGTGATATAATGACAATGATTTCCTTTAGCTCTTGTTCCAAGATGCTCCATCTCTCAAATCTGTGATTTTCACCAGCTGTCCCTCATGCTTGGAATTCTCTCCTTTCTCATCTCTGCGTCTTGGCTTTCCTGGCTTCTTTTAAGTGTAAGCTGAAGTCCCACTTTTTGCAAAAAGGCTTTCCCAACTTCCTTAATCCTTAATGCCTTCTCTGAGAGTACACCTAATTTATCCCATATGTATTTTTTGTTTGTACGTAGTTTACATGTTACCTCCCCATTGCACTGTGAGCTCCTTGAGAGCAGAGACTATTTTTTGCCTTTCTTTGTATCCCTGGTTTTTAGCACATAGTAGGTACTTAATAAATGGTTGTGGTCTTGACTTGTTGAAGAGTTAGCTTTAGCTTGAAGAACTCTGAAGATAGCTCATTACACTTTGGAGTAATTCTTTTAGGAAATTTTTCATTGTTAAAATTTCTATCTTTTCTATTTTTGCCATTGTTTCCCTTTTTGCCCTTTGGGACCAAACCAAACTGCTCTAATCTGTCTTCTGTGTGACAACCCTCCAAATGCTTGACAGATATCCTGCCTTCTTAAGTCTTTTCTTCTCTTGGCTTAACATTGCCATTTCCTTCAGCAGATCTCTTTAGGGAATAGTCAAATAAAAATGTTTGGTGCCTTAAGGATAAGCTTCAGTTACTTAGAAAATTCACTTATATATATTTAAAAAAACAACCTTATTTTGGCTGGCTTTGGTTAAATTACCGTAACTTCCTCCTCAATTTTCACATTTTTTTTTCCTCCTCAGGCTGGCCTAACTTCTAAAGAACTGATTTTCTTCCTTCAGAAAAAACAAAAGAAGTTAAAAGAATATTGTCTCTTCAAAGTCCTGGGGCATCTGGGTTTGAAGGGGAAAACCTGGGAAAGGTAGTCTAACAATTAGAACCACTGCTGGGTTCAAGGAACTGCAGCAAAACCCCCCTCCTTCTACACCAAGAGGTCCCTCTGCTCTGGACTCATGTTCATTACTGGGAAAGTCTGACCACATAAAAGAAGGGTCAGATTCCTTTTCTTGAACATTTTAGCTCATTATGCCACCACCTCTGCTTCCAAAGGGGAAAATAGTTACCGGTTATATGTGGTTCATGTCTAGAGTCTCTCCAAAGAGGGAAGAAGAAAGTATTCAGTGTATGATATAATTCAGGTAAGGGATAGGTCTTCAATTCCTACTTATAAAAGAAATGAAATACAGAAAAGGTTTTTACCAATACCAAAAAGACAACACAGATTTTAGGAACTTATCAGTTCTCTTATATTCAGCACAAAATTGAAAGAAACTGAAACTAAAAAAGTGACGGTACTAACCACCATTATACTCTGTGGGGAGAATTAAACAAACATAGGAACTTGAAAAGTTATAGAATTGTTGAATAGACCTTGTTACATTTCATTGGATTGTAAACTCCTTGAGGACAGGGACTATCTTTTGCCTCTTTTTGTGTCCCTGTGCTTGGCACGGTACTCAGCACATAGTAGGCACTTCATAAATATTTCTTGATTGATTGATTGATCACTTCATCTTCATACTGCCAAATAGCTATGGGTCAACATCATTTGGAAAGCCAAGATGGGACTTGGCTCAGCCTCCTGTCATCTTCTTTGCAGCAGAAACTCTCCTCACCAATAGTCAGCTCCAATGGATGGATACAGTATCTCTAATCTCTTGAACTCAGGAAATTGCTTCTAATATTACATAGTTGCATTGCAATACTGCTGTTAGATCATCTATGATCAGGCAAAGAAACACAAAACTGAAGAGTTAGTTGGAATCCCAGGCTTTCTCACCTAGTTGAATTCCTCTGCTCTAGCTGCCATGTGATAGTAGTCAACATATAGCTAGAGAGGGGTAAAAGCAACCAGCCCCGACCCCTACCCCTTAATCATTGGTTTGAAGGGGATTTTCCCACTGTGCAGCAGGGGAGAGAAAAAATAACAGAGAGCAGGTCACTCAACTCACTGGCTCTTCCTGCACAGTGGCCAATAAAAGAAATGCTTCATTATTTCCAAAGTGCTTTAGTCCTTCAACACTGAGTCACACATTGTGGGAAGCAGGTAGAGGCTTTGCCGGTCCCACAGTGCCTATGTACTGAGCCAGCTTTGTCCCTGCCCTTTTATAGTAGGAATGATTGTCTATTTCTATAACCTCCATCAGCTTGTAGATTTTAGATCTGGAAGGAAGCTTCGAGAACATCAAACCCTCTCATTATTCATTTAGGATGCACAGCTCAGAAGATCCTGTTTACAGCTGTCAGTCAGGTCAGATGTAGAAATCAGGGTGTCAGGGCTTATGCTTTTCTTTCCTGGCATTGCTAAGTGGTATCATCTATAGACTGCTGGATCTAGAGTCAAGAAGACGAGTTCAAACCTGGCCTCAGAGACTCGTTAGCTATGTAACTGAGAAAATCACTTAACCACCGTCTGTCTCAATTTTCTCAACTGGAAAATGGGGACAATAATAGCAACTCTCTGACAGTGTCATGAGGTTAAGGGAAGGGAAGGAGAGGGAAGGGAAGAGAAGGAGAGGGGAGGAAAGGTGAGGGGAGGACAGAGGAGGGAAGGGAAGGGAAGAAGTATTCATATAATTCATGCTATGGTCACAGTCACTGTGCTAAGACTGTGTTATTTCATTTGATCACAACAACTCTGTGAGGTAGGTGCTACTATTATCCTTATTCTACAGTTGAAGAAACTGAGGCAGATAAGTGACTTGCCCAGGGCCACACAGCTAATAAGTGTCTGAGGCTGGATTAAATAAGATTATTTATCAAAGTTCCTGGCACATAATAGATGCTATATAAATGTTTATCCCATGCCATCCACATCTTCTATCATGTAACGTATTCTGATTGCTCTGCATTCAGCCTTGAGATGGGGATAACAATTCTGATCCCTCTTTCTCTGCTAAATGCTGAAGGCTGACTGAACCCAGTTTGGGGTTTTGTTACCTATATAAATCAACAACTCCAAATGTACCAGAAGATTTAGGAGATGTCAAGAAGGAGGACATTTTAAAGAAAGGTTTTCAAAGTCTTTTTTCATAATTGGATGGGAATCAGTCAGAAAAAAATGATATGCACAAGAGATTGTGTTTCAGAAATTTTCTGAGCTTCTTTGAAAATTGCCACAGGAATACAAGCCCATTCTTTTTGTTACACCCATAACTTCCATAGGATTGAGGGAAGACTTGTTCCCTGATGGATAAGTCCCTGAGCAGCCCCCATGAAAAAACAGAAAGATTAATTTTCCATGCTTATGCAGGATCTTCCAGTTTTGCTTGGCATAGAGCTATTCTCACAGGTGATGATAACATGTCTGAGGTTGTTCCTAACACCTGCCTTGCCATTGAAGGGGTAGATTAGAGGACTAAGGAGTTCAAGTAGAAACCAGAAGAAAGGAATAAACCTAATAAACCCTGGAATTTGAAATACTGCAAGGTGTGGATGTTGTTGTTGGTAACAATGACAGGGATTTTTATTTTATTTTTCACTTAAAAACAGAGAGGAAAAATCCCCTTCCCCTGACATTACTTGCTAAATATTTCACCATTTCTGACAAGTTAAACATTTTAAAAAATTGGACTTTAGCAGCCCCCCCCTCCTTTACATTAATATTTAATTACTTATAGTATTTGTTCGTTTTTGAATCGCTTTCCCACCATGGTTAGATAAGGCAACCGCAGCAGATCCCAAATGCCACAAGATGGCAATAGCGGTAGAACAATTTGAAAGGCAAGAAGATAAAGAATGAAGAAAGAGTGTTTACTGTGAGGGGGAGAGGGTGAGGAGATGGGTCAATAGTAAAGCAACCATTTTATGTTTTACACGCACACACACACATACACACACAATTAATACGTGTATCTGCACCTGTGTTTTCATCGTTTCTTAGGTCTAGGACACTAAGAGGAAATTCCCTGTACCAATGCCAATATTATGGTGCAATTTATATTCTTAGAGAATTTCCTTGAACACTAAGAGATCAAATGGTTTTTCCAGGGTCACAAAGCCAATATGTACTGCTTCTAGGTCATCCAGACTCCAAGGCTGGATCTCCATTACACCAGGCTGCCTTCATGCACACACACACACACACACACACACACACACACACACACACACACACTGTGATATCATATCCTCTAACTTCATATCATATGATGTCGTCATATAGATTTAGAGCTGGGAAGGACTTTAGAGTTCATTGAGTCTAACCTACTCCCTGTACAGAGAGGTCACGTACCTGACTGAGGCAGAGTTTGAACCCAGCTCCATCATTTTGTCCACTGTACCAGAGGTGTCAAATACACAGCCCGTGTTTAGCCCCAAATACTTAACAGAATAAATAAAAATGCAACAAAACATAGATAACATTACATTTTAAAACTAAGTCACTATGCAGCCCCTAGGAATACCGCCATACAGATTAGTAGCCCCCAGGTCTATTGGAATTTGACACCACTATTCGGCCCCAGGTTGCTTTTTCATGGCATGTATCAACATGAGAGGTAATTTAGCAGAGAATCCAAAAGACCTGAGTTCAAATTCTGTCTCTGCCATATGCTGTCTGTGAGACCCTGGGTGACGCATTTAGCCTGAATGAATCTAGAAGACTTTAATGCTGTAACTTTGTAGAACAGTTGTCATCTGCACGCACAGAGGAAGTTTTCTTATCAGGAGTTCCCCATCCCAAAGACAAAAATCTTAATAATGTAAAACTAAGTCTATGGTGATCCAAGGAGGTAGGACTGAGGGAAGTCCCTATTTGCAATTCCATGTACAATATCCACTGCTCATGGAACTCCAAGAAGGGCCAGTCTGACCCTGTTTGGTGTTCCATGGCTTGTAACTGCTCTTTCCCATAATATCTGCATCCCAAAATTTATTCAGCACCGGACAAAGCCTTTTTATATCATAGAGATAAGACTTAATTGCAAAAATTATAGGAGAGACAAGTGAGTTGACAGAATGATGCCTGTTCCTTTCCTGAGAGTAGATTTTATGCTGAGGGGTGGGGTGGAGTGGTGAAGAGATGGTAAAGAGAAGAGAACAGGTCAGACTATGTGTAAAGGGAGGTGGTTTTTCAGGAGGAGAATCTAAAAGAAAAAGGAGTTAGTAGAAAATAAAGGTTCTGGGACACAAAGGTGAACTTTGACTACTTACCAATTTTGTTTAGGGCTTCCTTCATCAAGCCACTTTGAACTCTAGCCAGAGAGGTTGATTGACATTTTTCTCCAAGTAGCTCATGGTGGTGTTTGCATCTTTTTGTTTTGTGTAAATGCCTGAAGGACAGAATGCTACTGAAAAAAGATAATTGCACTTGAATCAGAAAGACCTGGATTCAACTTCAGGCCCTGCCATGGAGGAACTGGAAAAAATAGGGGAAATTTAATCTCTAATACTCTGTATCCTCAGCTGTAAAATGGGTTTAATATTTACACAAGCTATATCACAGGGTTGTTGTGAAGGCTTCACGAAATCACATTTATGAAAGTACTTTATAAATTATTATTATTATATATTATTTATGGTATATACATTATTATTCTATATAATGATTATAATGTATTATAAACTATATTATATTATTATGGATTATTATCTATTATCTGCCTCAGTTTCTTCAACTGTAAAATTACATTAATAGTAGCACCTATCTCACCGGGTTGTTGTGAGGATCAAATGAGATAATACAGGCTTGGCACAGTGTCTGAGCACATACTATGAGTGATATAATAATTAACTCCTTGATAAATTATTATGTTTATATTATATAAATTATTATGTATAAATTATATTATTACTGGTATAGTAGAGGCCATCCCCTCCCTTTGCTTCCCATAACAGAGAATGCTCAGAGCTGCCCTCACTAGTTCCAGGTGGCCATATGAGAGTTTGGGGCATTGCTTCTGGCTCCATATGATTTATTGATGAGGAGCTTGCACCCTCAGAAGGTAACCCTTGCCTATTGAGCTGAAAGAACTGATGTCTCATTGGTTATACATAAAGACAGTAGCCAGCCTCTCCATGGCTGCATGATGGGACTACTGAGGGCTGGGAAAGGAAGGATATCATGGTGACCTGCTCTCTGAGTTTACACCTGGGACCTCTGCCTCTTTTGTTTTCTTTCTTGAGTAGGTGATCAAGCAAGAATCTTCAGATAAATGTGTCCAGGCTTGGAAGCAACCTTCTAAGTCCAAAAGGTCAGAAAGTCTATGAGTGTGGTTGTGGCAGAACTTACCAGAACAGTTGTGGTTGCATTTCCTAGAATGGTTAGAGAAGTGGCTGAGTGCAAAGTTCAGAGAAGGATGGGTTTGGGGTGGAGTGATAGTGCAGAACCGACATGAAATGTAAAATGCCTAATCAGCAGTCCCATACACTGCTTTCCATGTTTACATGTTACTCTCCCAACATATTGTTAACAGTCGTTATAAGTTGTCACTGAATCCTGTTAATATAGTCTGTGAATATTGTTAAAATTTTCTTTTTGTGTATAGGAATAAATTACCTGTCCCATATCCATTTCATATTGTATATTGAGCATATTTTTTACTTCCCCCTTTTGGAAAATCACTAGACTTTTGAACTATGATCTAATTTACTGTAATCAAAATCATCTCTAGGATGGCGAGGAATTTAATAATCCAATAAATGTGAAAAATGGGAGCCCCCCTCCCCCTTCTCAAGAGATGAGGCTTTCCAGGATTGAACCTACACCTGAGGATGGAAGAGGGAGTGGAATTACACTGCAGTCCCTGTAGGCCCTGTGGTAGTGCCTCAGTGCCACAGTAGCACTAACAGTATCTATTGTTTTGCTCTTGTTTCTGTATCTCTAAAGGACAATATCTTGTGTATAGTGAGTCCTTAATACTTGCTAAATTAAACTGTCTGTATGATACCTCAGGGGTGTGAAATACTGAGTAGTGAGGTGGTCTGGTAGTCCTTGAATTGACGGTTCTTTGTAGAAGGATTGTCTACTTTCTTTCAAGCAGGATTGAAGAGGACGTATAGGTCACCTTTACTAAGCAGAGTCAGACTCTTTGACTCAGTCTTCCTCCTCACCCCACATCCCCATCAATATGGGAGCAGGAGAACCTTTAGAAGAGAAAGGTGCGCCACACCTTGGGGGAGACAACACCACTCAGCTTCTTTCTCTGTAAAGTGAGGGAGTTTGGTTAGTTCCTGTCTGACTAGACATCCTATGATGCTGTAGGTTCTCTGCCCTGGGTGGGGTGTGACTCCAAAAGAAGAGACCACTAGTTGTCGTGGTCTACAGTGTGGCACTTCCAAATCAAGTGTGACATACTGCTGAAAGAGTTAAGCCCCCAACAGAAGGACTCCGGAACTTCTGAATGGTAGTACCCAGAATATCTGAGGAGAGCTTCTAATGTCTGGAAAGTGTAGGGATGGTACTTGTGCTCCCATCCACAGAGAAAACCGTGCAGGAGCAATGTACATCAGAGAGAAACTCCAAGGGAATGATACATCCAAGAAAGGCAGTGGATTATGTGGAAAAGCAGTTGCTAATGGACACTGGGACCAATAGCATTGGCCTGGACTTTGGAGCTGTTTGGGTGGTTGGCTTTTGTTTTTGTCTTTTGGTATGGGCCTGTGGTTTCATCCAGTCAGTCAATAAGCATTTATTAAATGCCTGCTATGTTCCAGGCACTGTATTGAGTGCTGAGAGTACAAAGAAAGGCTGGTCTCAATGAGTATTAGAGGAGATAACATGCAAAAAACCATGTACAAGCAAGAAACGTATAGGATAAATGGGAGATAATCAACAGAGGGAAGACATTAGAATTAAAAAGGATTGGGAAAGGCTTTTTGTAGAAAGTGGGATTTTAGCTGGGACTCAAAGGAGGCTGGGAAGTGGAGATGAAGAGGGAGAGTTCCAGGAAATGGTTAGTGAAAATGCTAGGAATAGGGAGACAGAGGATCTTCTGAAAGGAACAGAAAGGAAGCCAGTGTCATTGAATCAAAGAATATGTAGAAAGAGTAAGGTGTAAGAAGACTGGAAACATGGGTGGGTGAAGGCAGTTTAGGAAGGGCTTTGAATGCTAAAGTGACAATTTTATATTTGATCTTGGAGGTGATAGGGCCCATAGGAATTTATTGAGAAAGAGGTGACAGCCATTCCAAAATATGTCCTGCCCCATGAGAGGAAGAGCTAGCAGACAGGTCTAGAACTGAGTTCTGTTGAAAGCTCCTGGGTTAGCTTGTACACTTCTGTGGCCAGAACATGGTGGGTATGTCTTGGGTGAGGGGAATTATTAGCTTTCTCTGTTATTATTTCATCAGATTTTTATCTTGATTGGGTTCTTGGTTTCCTACACTATGGAGACAGCTAAAATTACTTTATCTTTTGTGAACAATTCCTCTTCTGGAGAGATGTGAAAAGTTGTAAAGACTGGAGAAAATGTCTAGTCCCCCATCTCTTTGGTCATGTGACCCAGAAGTCATTTTCTTCTAGAGTATTTCTTCAGAAATTGAGATCCAGTAGGAATGTTAACTCTTGTCAGGAATCTAAGGAATAAGATGATTTTTGAAAGACATGGAAAGATTCACATGAGCTGATACAAATGAAGTAAACAGAACCAGAAGAACAATAAATATTATAAAAATGAACTATCTTAAGGACTTTTATAAATTCATGAAAAATGAAATAAGCAGAACCAGGAGAACAGTGTATACAATTTATACAGGGACAGTCACACTGTTAACACTAATAACTTTTAAAGCTATAAGAACTATTAATATAATTTGCGATTGCAGAGGACTAATGATGAAACAGGCTGTCTATTACAGAGAGGTCATGAATTTAGGATGAGGAATGACATATTTTTGTATATAGTCATTGGAGAAAATTTTTTGCTTTACTTTGCTTTACTATATTTGTGATAAAACATTTGTTTTTTCTTTTCTTTTTCAATGGGATTGAAGGGTGGGAAAAGAGAGAAAGAATGAGATAAAATAGATTTGTTTAATTTTTTAAAAAAATAATAGAGTCACGGAGGGTTCTACAGATGTTGAATGTTGCCTAAACTTTCAAATAAAGTCACTGTGATATCGGTTTTACTTAACTGTTTGCTCTGCTACGAGACCTCTTACTAAGTGGGATTCATCTAAAAATGCATGTGACATAAAAACAAAACACATCAATAAAACTTTGTTTTTAGATAAAGAATGGGAAGAGTTGATGATAGACAACTGTACTCTAAGAAGAGGCCACTTCTCTGATGTACAAAGTGCTAGACAATAGGTTAGAAGATGATGTTTTATATACTGTAACCCAGGTACGTTCCCTAAAACTGAGAAAGAAGTAGTTCAGAAGTAGGGGGAGGGCAGAACCCAGAGGCAACAATCATTCTTGTCTTGAAAGTCTATTGTAGAAAAAAAAAAACTTTTAAAATACAAAAGATAATCTGTAAAAAGCTTATGTACGCTAATAGGCAGTGTCTCAATGAGTACGAGTTTAGGAATGCAGTCCTATCTGATGATAATGATGAGCCCATATTATCAGTCCTTTCAGTCATCAGTGTAGGAAAGTCAGGGTAGCACTAAAAAAAAAAAAAAGCTACAATCTTCTGATCTGTAACCAGACTGACTTATGATGTTACAAGAGAAACAAAAGTGATTATATGTTATCAGACAACAGTATTTTGACCATCCTCTCAAACTATCATCCTATGTCAGTTCTTTTCTCAGCCAAACTTCCATAAAAAGCTCTCTACACTCATTACCTCCATTTCATTTCATGTCATACACTCCACAACCCTTTGTAATCTAGCTTCTGACCTCATCACTCAACTTGAAACTACTCTCTCCAAAGTCACCAATGATCTCTTCATTGCCGAATCTGATGGTCTTTTCTCATTCCTCATCCTTCTTGGTCTATCTGCTATACTTGACGTTATTGAACAGAACTTTTCTCCTAGATATTCTCCTGTGACAACGTGCGCTCTTGACTCTCTACCTACTTTTCTAATGACTCTTTATGGGTTCAAGCATATATAACATAATCCTATTCTGGGTGTCCCTCAAAGCTTTGTCTTGAATTTTCTTCTCCCTCTACACACTCTCCTTTGGTAACCTCAACAGCTTCCGTGGGTTTAATTATCATCTCTGTGCAGACAACTCACAAATGTAAATATCCACCCCAGTCTCTTCCCTGAACTTCATTCTCACATCACCAACTGCCTCTTAGTCATTTCCAGCTGGATGTCCTGGAGACACCTCAAGCTCATCATGTTCAGAACTAAACTCATTATCTTTCCCCTCAAACCTTCTCTTCCAAACTTACCTGTTTCTATTGAAAGTACATCCTGTCATCCATGTTCATAACCTTGACATTATTCTAGACTCTTTACTCTCCCTCAACTCTTTTATCTACTCAGTTGCCAAATCTTGCTATTTCTACCTTCACAACACCCCTCAGACCTGGCCCCTTTTCTCTGTTCATGCAGTTACTACAGTATTTCTTATCCAGAATATTGATTGCTGTGGTCTCCTAATTGGCCTCTCTGCCTTGTCACTCCCCACTCGAGCCATCTTTCACATAACTGTCAAAGTGATTTCCCTTACATGCAGATCAATGATATAGAGAACTCCCACTGAGGAAATTCCATCTACTAATGCAGATCAGCACCTGCTCCACATTGTGTAGTCTCAGAGAATTTCCTTGGTTAGGTGACTTATCCAGTGTCATACAGTTAGTAGGTGTCAGAGGAAGGATTTGAACCTGTATCTTCAGGATTCTCAGGCCAGCTATCTCTGCTGTCTCTCTAGTCTGTCATATGGCAAATGTGGCAGAGACACTGATAAATGTGATTGCCTAGCTATTGTCAGCCATCAGCCACTAAACTTAAATCAATAAATATCTATTAAATAGCTACTATAAGCCAAGCACTGTGCTGAGCACTGGACACAAAGAAAGGCAAAAGACAGTGATCTTAGAGTGACTGTGGAAAATAGAAGTGGTAAAGAAAAGCAACTATCCTGATTTACGGAATGAAAGAGAAAGACTGAAAGCTATAGGTCAATTAGCTCAACTTATTTCCTGACAAGAATTTAGAATTTATTAGAGGAATGATTAGTAAACAGTAGTAAAATTGAGTGAACACAGTGCCAGTCTTGGAATCAGGAGGATTCATTTTCCTGAATTCAAATCTGGCCTCAGACCCTTACTAGTTATGTGACTCTGGGCAAGCCCCTAACCCTATTGGCCTCAATTTCCTCATCTGTAAAATGATCTGGAGAAGGAAATAGCAAACCACTCCAGTAAACCCTAAATGAGGTCATGAAGAGCCAGACATAATTGAAAACAACTGAACAACAACAGCAAAAATCATACACACACACACACACACACACACAAACCTGTGTGGCTTCATTAAGAACATCATGACAAATTACTGTCCTTTTGTGATAAGCTACTGGACTGGTAGATTGGCGGGGAGAAGGGGTTGCCATGGATATAGTTTACCTAGATTTTAGCAAAATATCTGACAAAATTTATCATGCTTTCCTTGTAGATAAAATAGAGAAATATAGCTAGATAGCAAAATAGAGAAATATAGGTAGACAATTACAATTAGACAATAAATTAGATAATAGGACAGTCAGTACTCTCACAGTTCTCCACTGGTTTGGGCTGCAGTGTGTCTTTTTACTGTTGTAACCCTCTCCTGGATCCACCTTCTCTCCCAAACCCCATGGGAAACAGGACCAGACTGGTCCCTCTGCCAGCCCTCAATCAGACTTGTCTGTACTCTGTGGTGCTGGGTTCCCTCCCCCCTCCCCCATCTAGAGCTCAACTGTGTCTGTCCTAGGTTAAATAAAGGTCTCATTATTGGCCCCATTCTGGACCTCTTTTAAATGACTATAACCTGGGTTGGAAAGCCCTTTTGAGTGAGAGTTTTCCAACTTGTTTATTCATTGTGCTCAAATATCCCAGACTTGCCCAGAGTTGAGAATTTGCATGTGTGGAACTCTCAAGTGCCTCAGTTTGGAATATGATTCATGACTAACCACGAACCTTGTGCATATCTAAATTAAATCCAAATGAGCAGTTTCCACAACCTCTTCCTCCCCATGGAAGCCAAGTTTAACTTTGCTTCATAAATGAATGCTTCATACTTTCTCTGTCCAAATAAAAACATTTTTTCCTAGTTACAGACCTAGAGTTTCCACTGCTGGGCCTTTGGCATTTCTTTTGTCTGAGAAGTCTAATTGGTAACACGGCTAACTAAAAATAGCTCTGGTAAACACTTCCCAAGACAGTCCAGGAATTGCAAATCAATTTTGCAGGTTTACTCCATCTCCATCCATCCTGTCCTCCTCTATAGAGATCAGGGAGGTTCCTTTCTCAGGGACTTGGCATTTACCCTCAGAGCTGCCTCCTCATCTTGGTGGTCAGCTCGGCTGGTGCTGAAGGCTTCCACATGCTACATAGTGAATAGACATATAAGTTTAGCTTTCACCACTGACATATACAACAGGGACAGGTTTGCAGAGGTGATAGATGTTTAAATAGTTTGTCCAGAGCTTTCAGCTGCACACAATTTCATTCCCTCCACATAATTCCTACTTCCCAGGACCACAGAGGTGACTTGGTGTAGTGGAAGATAGACCTAGGTTCCGATCTTAGCTCTGTAACCAAATAGCTCACTGACCTTGGAAAAATCCCTTCATCTCTTTGTGTCTTGTTTTTCTCATCTGTAAAGCAAGGGGACTGGGTTATATGATCTCTCTTTAGATCTTTGGCTCCAAACTATAGGTAACGATCTGAAAAGGATGGAGGCTCAGAAATGCAGTGTTGTAGGTGAAAGCTGTGTTTTTTTACAAAAATTCTAAGATTTTGTTGGACTCCATTTCTAAAATCCTAGCTTAATTCTCAGCTCCTGGGTTTGCAAACTGATCCTTTTTGACCAGGGTGGAGCATTATAATCTAGTAGTTACAATGGAATCTAATAGCTACAATGGAAGCAGCCTGGACTCAGAATTAAGAAGGGCTGGATTCAGGTCCCATCTCCAAGGCATCCTAAGTAGGTAACTCTGGGCTACTTGATGTCTCTGTGCACCCAAACAGCACTTTAAGTACCCCTAAATAGTGATCTAGGATAAGAAGTTGCAGAGCAGTTTTTAATCTGAATTGGTAGAGGGAATTTCCTCACTGGGAGTTCCCTACACCAAGGGACTCATGAGTTCAGTTTAAAAAAAAAGTTGATACAACAAAAACCAAAAGCAAACTAAAGAAAGATGCAGGAAGTTCCTAATTTGCACACAGTTTGAGTTCTGGCTTGTCAGTTGTTTTGGCACATAAAACACATTTCCACATAGAAGTAATGTTATTAATGGTGGTTAGATTTACAGACTAACCCACAGAAACCTATTTAACCCATGCTGCATATTTGCAAAAACAAACCACATACCCCTTGTGGTTGAAGTAGGCTTTTGGAGACCTATTTATAACATTATTTCTATTGGCAATCTCAGAAGCAAGGGCAAGGTGAAAAGAACAGAGGACTTAGAAAGCTAGAGGGCAAGGGGAAAATCTGAGGAAAGTAGGTTGGGTAGCAGATGCAGAGATGCCAGGAGTGGTAAAAGAGACATCCAGGTTCCTGTGAATTACTTCCATATTCATAGAACCCAAGCGTTCTCCTGGGTCCCTTCCATGTCCTCAGATCCCAGACCTCAAAACAAGATATTCTTTCCAGATCCTATCTCAGTAATAAATGTGTAATCACTGGGGGTAGAGAGACATTTCTCAGCTCTCTTGACTCCTCTCACAGTCTCTGTTATTTTCTGTTTCTCATCATAAGTCCCTTAATTCTTTTCTACAACAACCCCAGCAAATGCTGGCTGCCTGGTAGATATCGAGAAAGGAAGAACATGACTTTGGTTACACTGGTTCAGATGCAGAACCTTTTCTGGGGCTCTCCTTGCCCCACCCCCAGTGTGGCACTCCCACTTGTGGATAGAGTAAATAGATGAAGGTTCCTATTACTCTCAGGTTCTAGAGATAATCTTGTGCCAGGCTTCTTCTAATAATATACTTCCTGAGCCCCTGACTGGCATGTTTTCCCTTACCAATCAGCTGATAGTATTCATTAGCTTTTAGCAAAAAAAACACAAAAAACAAAAAACCAAACTTTTGCTAAAATCATCTAACCAGAACAGTTAATATAAAATATTTCCCACCATAAACTTGGGGCTCAATCTTCCATAAATACATGTAGTGTACATGCGAATACCGGACTCGAACTTAGAGTATAATGGTAGCAACATTCCTATGTAGTAAACATGTGGCAAATGTATAATCCTGATTCTCCCTTCATTCCTCTCCTGGATCTGCTCTTGACTTTCTGGACTTCAAAACTATGATTAAGCTGCTATCACCACCTGGAACTTCCCTCAGTTCTTGAGGTTTCCTCACCCTGGAACATCCAACCACCCCTGTGGCCTGGAATATCCTTCCATAAAGCCCCCCCCCTTTCTTCCATAGGTGAGTTTTTTCTGAGGCCTCCATTTTGTAGACAGGCCCAGGCTAGCCAACCTTCACCACTCTCCTGGTTCTATTCCTGAATTTCTGGACTTCAAAACAATGTTTCCATACAAAGCACCTTCATCTATCTTTTCCCGGCCCCCTAGATTTTCAGCTCTTTACTCTGCAGGCCACTCTCCCAAGGACAGTTTTGGTCCTGAAGACGATAACCAGCACTTCTCTTTGCCACAAGGGATAACTGTTCTCTGTAGCTTCCACCTTCCTCTGGTGGCTTTCTGTTTATAGCCATCTGGCTTTAGTATGTTTCTAAACTCCCAGTGAAGCTGTTTCCCCTGCCATCAGCCACTGCTACTCTGGGGACATTGTATTTATGATTTCCCAGACCTCCCAGAACCCTTGGATCTTTAGGAATTCATGATGTTGTCAAAACACTTCCCACTCAGGAGAGTATTTGTTCCTAAAGTCAGGAAAGAACAAATACAAAGAGAGGTGGCCATCAGGGCCGGGAGAAGGAATAGGGCTTGATGCTCCTTTCCTTCCCAGCTCTCCGGAGACAGCTCAAACTAATCCTACTTCAATGACTGCCAAGAAGAAAAGAGAAAAATAGAGGGCAGGTTGTTCCTTTTGTATACACACCAAGTTCCAGTTTAGTAGTGAATTAGGGAACTTATCATAATTTCCCATTGTAAGCCCCAGAGTCACCATCTTCTCTGGCTCAGCATCCAATAAGGTGATTCTTCATGATCACAAAGTACAAGATAACGGGAGGCTCTTCCCAAGTTTACATGTTGTGGATTGGAACCAGATAGAATATATCTGCACATACTCAAGGGACTTGCCCCTATTGACCAGTTCATCCATACTGTCATAGTGTGGATAGTCATTGAGAAAACTCATCTAATTTGATATTTGTAAATTAGGATTTTGTTTTCTAATCTTTTTTTTTTTTTTTGGTGGGATTAAAAAAACTAGACATGATGTCACTTTTTTGTGTGTTGAGCTCTCAGTACAGGAACTCCTTTCACCAGTCTCTTTGGGATAGTCTTAGGTAATGATGATTGGTTGGTTGGTTGGTGTACTTTGTTCTCAAAGAGAACCAAAATGGCATCATTGTGCTAGAGTCAAGTTTTAATATGTCCAACAATGGTTGATCAGACCAATACAAGCTTGGAATGCTCTATCATAGGTCGGCCACAAATTGTCTGTGTGAACATTTAGGCTGGATACTCTAAATTTGTGCATCCTGCATTTCCTTTGAGTGGTCTCAATTCTGCTTTGCTCATAGAGCACAGCACCTTCTCTGATGGGGGTACGTCATGCTGAGCAGTCCTGTGACAGTGTCTCCCCACCAAATACACAACTGCCCTGTGGTCTGCTAGACCAGGGGCACATCTCCCTTTAAAGGGAGAGATAGCTTATTTTCTCCCTCTCTTTTGAATGTATGACTTAGGACTTTGACAGCTCTCCTCTGGCTTTTTTAAAGTTAACTCTGACACACACTCTTAGAGGGGAATGCTACTGCCCTAACAATGAGCCCAAGCCCTGCCCTGGCTTGGTAGAAGTTACTCAGAGGCAAAGTGAAAGTGAAATACCTGTTGAGCAGTCCCACAAAGAATTTCATGTTTTCAGTATCAATCTCCCAGGAGAGTATAATAGGAGTTATAATTTACTATTTCATATTTTAAGTATTTTGTCATCGTGAGCTTAAGAGTCTTTTGTATGTTAAGTATTTCTTTGTTTGTGGAGAAAATAAATATCTGTACTATAACTGATCTATGTTGTATGTTGAGTACCTTTCTAGAGGAGACTCTGCTAATCTCTGTTGGGAAACTCCACATGAGCCATTCCTAAACTTTGTTTCAGAGATTTTCCCCAGAATTCCCTAAGCGGTGGCATAATGAGCCAGAGACAATGAGAAAAACTTGACTCCTCTCTTTGGATGCCAGGCTTTGCCCATTCTGATTTAATTTTATCTATCTGTAAAATGAAAAAAACCAAACATTTCCTGCTATCCTATGGATTTGTGATGTTTACTTAGTGAACTTTAGAAGTAACATGAGAACAGTAGAAAGAGAACTGGTTTGGGAATCAAAGGGTTCAAATCCTGCCTTTGATGCTACCTATACCTTACCTTAGGCAAGTCACTTAAACTCCCTGACCTGATTTTCCTCATTTGTAAATAAGGGGATTGGATGCCATTTGATGTCTCTTACAGTTTAGATTTTTAATATCCTCCTCCTCTCTTCTTCTGGCCTCCTTCCCTCCTCCTTTCCCTCCCACCTTCTTCCTCTCAACTAGATGACCACATGAGTGCAGGAGGTCCAGAGGTCACACTGCCATCTGAAGGTGGTAGTAATGGCCACTAGAGTGGCAGTAGCTGATGACAGAGGAAGTACAAAGATGGACACCCAAGGCTGGCAACAGCTTTAGGGAGAGAGCCCGGTCAGGTCATAGAGAAATATCAGCTGTGAATCCAACAGAGTTACTGTTCCTTACAGCCCAGCACAGAGCTACACATAAAAGGGTAATTTCATAAGAATTCTATGAAGGAAGTAAATAACTTTCAGTAAAAAGGAGCTATGAGGTACTCCTTTGCCACATGCATTCTCTACCTGTGTGCCTCTGTACTACCACTGTACTTTAAATTTCAACCACCTTACCCAGGGCCTTTGTGTATGCAAGGCAAGAGTGCCTCAGTGATTTAGGGAGGGGATATTTTTGTAACTATTATTCTTGCTATACCATTTCAATCAATACCTCGGGTAAAAACTGAGTGAGGCTACTGATTGATAATCAGGAGGGTGAAAACTGATGAAGCTTGTAAGAAGGAGTAGTAGAAATGTATCCCCTCAGAATATCCCCTACAACACTGAGAGTAGTAATTATAGTAGACCTCCTCTGGGGACTTCAACTTCTGAGTATTAGTGAAAGTTTGGGAAGTAGTGCAGAAAGAGTGCTACAATAATGTTTCTATGGGAAAAATGCATTGTCCCAAAGCATTGAGAGAATGATCCCCCAAGAAGGGCCCCAATGGGGAAGCAAGAATGCTCATTATCACCACTACTGTTCAATACTGAATTAGAAATGCTAACTATAACAATAGGCAAGAGAAAGAAATTGAAGGAATAAAAATAGGCAATGAGGAAACAAAACTATCACTGTTTGCAGATTATGTGATGGTTTACTTTGAGAATCCTAAAGAATCAACTAAAGATTGTTGGAGCAATGAATAACTCTAGCAAAGTAACAGGATATAAGATAAGCCATATAAATCACCAGCATGTCTATATATTACCAAAAAAGTCCAGCAGCAAGAGATAGAAAGAGAAACTCCATTTAAAATAACTGCAGACATTATAAAATACTTGGGAGTCTACCTGCTAAGACAAGCTCAGGGACTATATAAACAAAATTGCAAAACATTTCTCACCCAAATGAAGACAGATTTAAATAACTGGAGAAATATTTGTTGCTCGTGGAGAGACTCAGCCACCGTAATAAAAATTACACTTTTACCTAAATTAATTTACTTATTTAGTGCCATACCAATCAGACTACCTAAGAATTATTTTATAGAGATAGGAAAAAAATCATTTAAAAATCATCTGCAAGAACAAAAGGTCAAGAATATCAAGGCGATCAATGAAAAAAAAATGTAAAGGAAGGTAGCTTAGCAAAACCAAAACAATCTGGTACTGGCTAAGAAATAGAGCAATGGATCAATGGAATGGATTAAGTATACCGTTCAGTATTTTTTTTCAATTGTGTCTGATTCTTCATGACCTTGTTTGGGGTTTTCATGGCAAATTGACTAGACAGGTTTTTCCATTTCCTTCTCCAACTCATTTTACAGGTGAGGAAACTGAAGCAAATAGGGTTAAGTGACTTGCCCAGGGTCACACAGCTTGTAAGTGTCTGAGGCCAGATTTCAGCTCATGAGGACAAGTCTTTTAGCCACCTAACTGTCCCACCTTTCACCTAGGCTATTATAATAACCCCATTTATTAGTCTTATTGTCACCTCAATCTCTATCCACCCTTCATACCATTGCCAAAGTAAGCTTTCAGATGTATAGGTCAGATCGCATCACTGCACTATTCAAAAATATTCAATGGCTCCTCATTGGCTACCAGATAAAATACAAACTCCATATCCTGATATTCAAGACCCTTGATAATCTAGCTCTTGCCTGCCTTTCCAGAATTGTTTCATGCTACTCTCCTTCAAACACTACATTTCAACCTTCCTGTTCTCAGATCTGGGATCCCAGATTTCATCTTGAGCTATTCATTTGTAACAGATCACCCTATTCCCTCATTCTCTTTCTAATGAAATCCTTTTCCATATTCAAAATCAAGCTGAGGTGCTCATCTAATTGAGGATGGGAAGAGGACCAGCTTATGCAAGGGAATGAAAGATTGTCAAGAGACAAGAAAAATTTGGGGCAGTAGGCAAGAAAAAATCGGGGCTAGGGTCAATGTAGCATAAATATTCATTGAAGGGATAGAAGAACAATGGTTAAACCAATCCAAAGGTTAAAGTCATTACTCTCCAATAATAGATATGGGGGCAGGACAGTAAAACGAAATCAGTTTGAACCTAGGGAGTCCCAAGGCAAGGTGCTGTTGGTTGAAAGAGAGATAATAGCCAGCATCTATATAGCACTTTACATTTTGCAAAGTACTTTACAAATATCTCATTTTATCCTCACGATGTGAGGTAGGTGCTATTTCCCCCTCCCTCCTCTTTAAAAATAAATTCTGGAACAAAGAGGAGGAATGACTTGTCCCAGTTTATAGTTAGTTGTGTCTGGATTTGAACTCAGGACTTCTGGATCCTAAACCCAACTTTCTATCCACTAAATCACCCAGCTGCCTACTTGGGATTAGACTTGCTTCCTTTGGTCCCAAAGTGCTGAACTGGCAACTACGAGAATAGGTTGCATAAAAGTAGATTTTGGTTCTGCTTAAGGAAGAACTTTCTAATGATGAGAGCTATCTTAAAGTAATTACACTTTTGGAATCTGCCTTGGGGGTGGGTGGGTTCCTCCTTATTATAGGTTTTTAAATGGAGGGTACTTGTCAGGGATATAGCAAAGTAGGGACATTTAACTTTGTTGGTGTCATGGACCCCTCTGGCAATTTGGTGAAGTTCTTTCTCAAAAATAATGTTTTTAAATGCATAGAAGAAAATACAGAGGATTACAAAGGAACCTAATTATAATTAAAATATGGTCTGCAGACAAGAGAACTGCTATCATATGCCATCTTGCAGTGACTCTAAAAACTACCCTAACTTTGAAGTAGTGATGTGCATAAATAATATTTTGAGACTTCTGTAACAACTGTAATGTAATATGAAAATATCTGCGATTTTTATTGATGACAAAGTTACAGGTACTGACAGTTCTACTTTGGTTTGTCGCCTACATACATAATCAAAGGAAATGCTAAATTTCAGTTTGATGTAATTGGAAAATAAAGATGTAGTTTTTCCCCATCCAAGCTTATAGACCCTTTGGAATCTAGTTATGGACCCCTGTGGACCCCACACTAAGAATCCTTGTCCTAAGTTTTTGAGCTTGGCTGGAAGAATGGTGGTTAATGGTGAATGGGAACAGATTTAGTGAAGACTTCTCAGGGATATGAGAAGCCTCCCTAGAGCAGAAGAGACCTTAGGCCCAGGTTTCAATCCCTCCAGTGTCAGGTGATTTTCATATAAGGCTATACAGTGCATTAGGATCAATGATTAGCTGCGGTTCACAAACTCAATACCTAATTTGCATATGTGCACACAGTCTGCAGTCCTCACTCTGGTCTGCCTGATTTGCATAAGTTCTCAATGCCCAATTTGCATGAGTCCTCAATGTTTCATTTGCATATGTTTTCAATGCCTAATATGCATATGATGACGTGTATTTCGGGCTTTGTAATGGTCAGGGAGAGGGAAATTTGAATGGGTTTCAAAAGGAATTAGTTAGATTTCACACCTAGAATGTAAGACTGTGCTTCTCAGCCAATGAGAATAATGGTCAGCAGTGGGAGGGGGATTTCTGCCTCAAGGTCTATATAAATTGCCATTCTGCTTCTGTAAAGCACCTCCCCAATTCAGCTTCACTGGTGAAAGGACCACCCGCTTCTCATGAGAACCGAATAAAGGGAGATTTTTCTGTTTTCACTTTGAAACACCTTTGAGCAGTCAATTTGAGTAAGGGGTTGGGGGGGGAGTGTCATGCTGTCCCACACAATGGGAAGTTAAAAGAAGGGGTGGTTTTAGAATGATATATAATGAATTCTGTTTTGACACTGAGTTTCAGATGCTTATAAGATATACAAGTGGAGATACCCAGCAGGCAGTTGGAGAGTCATCTAAAGAGAGATGACAATTGAATTCCTGGAAGCTGAAGAGATAACCTAGGGCAGGCTTCTTAACTTTTTGTATCTGTCATGAACTCCTCTCCCCATTTTGGTAGTCTGGTGAAGCCAAAATCAGAAGATCCCTTCTCAGAATAATGGTTTTAAATGCACAGTATTCTACACAAGATCATGTACATTATACATAGGATTATAGAGAAAACCAATTATCTTGGAATAAAATGCAATTTTTTTCTCTCTCAAAGATCCCCTGAAATCTATCTGTGGCTTCATTAAGGTTCCATGGAACCCAGAGTAAGAACCTCTGAGCTAGAGAGAGGAGAAGAGGGCCAGGACAGAGTCCTAGTTAGAGCCATTCATCAAGACATGAATAATAATTCAGTAAAGGAGACTGTGAAAGATTGCTTAAAATATTAGAAAGAGATCCATGAGAGATCAGTATCATAAAACCCAGAGAAGAGAAAATATACAAAAGGTAGGCTGTCAGCAGTGCCCAACACTGCAGAGAGATCAAGGACTAAGAAAGGGCCATTCAATTTACCAATAAATAATTCTTTGGTGATGTTGGAGAGAGTTATATCAGTTGAATGGTGGGAATGGAAACCAGTGTGAAAGGGTCTAGAAGTGAGTGGAAGGTGAGAAAGGGGAGGCAACAAATGTAAGATAGCTTTTTAAAAAGAAAAATGGACATGGAAAGAGCTGGAAGTTGATAGCATCACACTAATGCATTCGTTCATTATTTTATATATCACATATTTTGTTACCATCATCAAAAACATTTATTAAGCCCCTACATGGACATGATACCACTACAAAGTAAATTGACACAGTATCTGCCCTTTATGAACTTGTAACAAAAGACAGACAACACTAACACAGACTTCACAACCAATGGATTTGGTGGTAATTTAGTTGCATAGATGAGTCCTTATCAAAGATTGGCTCATTACAAAGGCTGAGGTATAGTTGCTGCTCAGCCCCTTATTATAGACTAATTCCAAGGAAAAGCTCACTGGCACTTCCTTCTAGTCTATATATTTTTCATGTCAAACCTAGGCCCATTTTCATCTTATTAATACTTTGAATTCAGTGATCTAATTATCTCAGTGTGTCAGTTAGGTCATTTCATTCATTTCTAATTATCTCCTCTCTCTTCTTTTACCTGCCCTCCTCAACCCCTCCATGCAGTCAATATTCTAGACTTTGCCATTTTCCATCATGATTCCCCACCCCCGCCTTTTTTTCCCACTTGATGTGCTATTTCTTCAATCTGTTTGATTCAGTATATTTCCTAAAATGAGCACAAAGTAACATATTACTTTGATGTCTTTTGCATTTGCTTTGTCACTGCTACTGTGTTCTTTAATTTACTCAGTGCTTTGATACAGTTTTTGTTTGCCTGAGTCTGAGAAAACGATGTCAGCTTCTAGACAGCTCTGACTTTTTGCATTTGGCTCCCACTGAGAACAGTGAAGAGCTAAAGCTAGGCAACGACCAAAGTTGGAGAGTTTTTCTTTTCTTTTTTCTTCAGGATGTTTTTTCACAGAGTATGTGACTTCATCAGTGTTGGGAGAAATTTGCTATACCAATGCATTTTGGCACAATCTCTGCACCTTATAGTTTTAGGGAGTTGCCTAGGTGCACTGAAAGGCTCAGTGTTACAAAGTTAATGGGAGTCAGAAGTGGGACTTGTACCCAGGGCTTCTGGACTCTGAGGCCAGTTCTCCCTATGTCATTCTGCTTTAAGTCACCATCCCATTTATGCAATAATAATTTTTAAAAGTGGAAATAACAGCATAGTAATTCAAATTTTATGTATGTGTGTATATACATGTAGATATACATATATGTATGTATATATGCATATGTATGTGTGTGTGTGCATGTGTGTGTATAATTTCTCTACAGACACAGCACCATACAATGGAAAGGTGCTAGATTTGGAGTGTGTGTGTTACTTTAACTCTATAAAATAGAAACTCCTCAAGAACAGGGGATTATTTTTTTATCTTTGAATTCCTAGTGGATGGCACATTGTAGATTTCCATAAATGGTTGTTGAATTGAATTGTATTGAAATCCACAACCCCACCCTCACTCACTTTCTTCTTCAGCCTAAACATTTCCATTTCCTTCCTTCAATCAATCAATCAGTCAGTCAAAAATACTTAAGCATCAATCAACCAGTCTTTACTGGCATGATCTTGGCATCCCTGTCACTCTGGTCTGGAGGCTTTCCTGCTTACTAACATCTTTAAGAAACATAGCACCTAGAACCCTGAGCAGAGCAAAGTGCAACAGCATGCCCTTGTCCTAATACTATGACTCTCAACACAATCTAAAATTATATTATTTTTTGGCTGCCATATCCCACTGCTAACTCTCAAGTTGTTTTCATTTTATTATGAACATAACAAACTGAACTTCTCTAACCTATGGTTTTTAAAATTCATGTTAAGTTCAGCATGATAGTAACAAAACTATTCTGCTTGTCTGTTTCCTTTTCTGAATAGCTTCTGCTCTTTTCTGCCTATCTTTAAAGGGTTACATGAATGCCCTTTTCTTTCTTCTTTTTACCTTGCATTACTATCACTTCCTAAGCCTTTCCCCCAAACTCCACTGAAAATAGAAGTCTTTCTTGTAACAAATAAGCACAGTCAAGCAAAACCAACCAACACATTAGCTATATCTATAAATGTACATCTCTTTGGGAACCTCTAGACTATCACCTCTCTGCCAGGAAGAGAGAAGCATGCTTTATCATCAGTCTTCTGAAGGCACTTTAGACTCTAAACGAGTTTGCAGTCCACTAAAACTTTCTAATTATTTTGTCAGACAGACTGCCACCTACATCATGCCTACTTTGTCTTGAATTTTTGAAGTTGATTTTTTAACCCAAATATAGAAGTTTACATTTTCCAATGAAATTCAACCCATTTTTCTAGGATGTTGAGATATCTGGATTCCGGTTATGCGATCCACTGTGTTAACTAATCATCCCTGCTTTCTGTTAGCTACAAATTTAATAAACATGCCTTCAGTCAAGTCATTGAGAGAAATGGCACAAAACTAAGTGCAGAACCCCAGTCTACTGTACAGGAAATCTACTTCCAAGTTGAAATGAACCCATTAACTTAGGGTCTCATCATTTAATCAGCTCCAGACCACCTACCTGTACTATTGTCTAATTCACATCTCTCTAATTCACTATCCTACTTCAAACAAATTTGTCAAATGCTTCTCTGAAACTTAGGTACACAATATTTATAGCTTCTTCCTCATCTACCAAATGAAATGAGATTGATCTGGTGAGGCTTCATCTTGAAGTCATGCTGGTATCTTAGTGATCACTGTTTTCTTTTCTATATATTACTAGACATCCATTTAACAGTATGGTGTGGAATTTTACCAGGAATAACAGTCAAGCTCACTGCCTTATAGACTATAAAATGTACCCTCTGAAGGTTTCAAAGAACTAAGGTTTTACTGTGACAATAAGAAAACACTAGAACAGTACTATATGAAGAAGAGACATTGTATGGATTATATCATAATTTCTTTCTTTTCTTTTTTCCTTATCCAGACCACAGTAAAACACTTTTTTTGTTTACCCAGTAAAACAAAAAAAAATTTTCTGCCTAGAGGTGACAATACTTACAACTGTTTATTTTACTAACTAGTGTTTGATTGAACTGAGCAAACTCAACAACATAGGGTATAGCTAAAAAATGTAAATTGCAAGAAGAAGAAACATGAACTAGGATATCATATAAAGTATTTTGCTACTTGGATGAATCTGTTATCTCATTAGTTTGGATAATCCCTAAGCTGGTGCTGCCACTTATCCATCTATGTCTTTTCATATTTTATAATGTTTGCCTATGTGCTATCATAAATCCTTTATAGAATAACTGAAGCCCTTATTGATTTTAAAATATTTGATAGCTACCATTGTGACACTTGGGCTTTCTATCTGTTATTTTTTGTTTTTGTTATATATTGAACTCATCTCTTTTTTTCTGAACATACATGTCATGGATGAAGTTTTATGCCACATCCATCCTGTGCTCAAATCATCGTTGATAATGTCACAAGCTCCATAAAGCCACCATATGTATTTTCATTATTCTTTGAGTCACCAGAAAAATAACAGCTACCCGTAGCCCAGCTTTGCCAGTGAGAGACTTCAAGGTGATGAGGTCTATACTTCCATTTACATGTTTAAAGTCTTTGACCTTGAAGTGGAACATCACTGAAAAGTATTAAGTCAAAAACAACAAAAATTATATGATTACCTCAATTGATGCTTTAAAAATTTTTGACAAAATACAACATTCACTCCTATCAAAACGCTATGAGGCATAGGAATAAATCATTAAAGTGATAAGTAGTATCTATCTAAAGCCAAGAACAAGCATTATCTGTAATATAGATAAATTAGAAGCCTTCTCAATAAGACCAGGGTGAAGCAAAGGTGTCCATTACTGCCACTATTATTCAATAGTGTATTAGAAATGCTAGACATAACAAGAAAACAAGAAAAAGAAATTGAAGGAATAAAAATAGTCAATGGGGGAAATCACTCATGCATTTGATATGATGATATACTTAGGGCATCCTAGAGAATCAACTAAAATGAGTTGAAATGATTAACACCTTTAGTATACACTATATAGCATGTACTATATAGGATATACTACATATAGATCACCAGCATGTCTATATATTACCAACAAAGTCAAGCAGAAAGAGATAAAAAGAGAAATTCCATTTAAAATAACTGCAAACAATATAAAACATTCGGGAGTCTACCTGTCAAGACAAACCCAGGAACTTTATGAACTGCAATCACAAGACACAAATACAGATATTAACAACCAGAGAAATATTAATTGCTCATGAGCAGGCCAAGCCAATATAATAAAAATGACAATTCTACCTAAATTAATTTAGTTATTCAGTGCCATACTAATCAAACTACCAAAAATTATTTTATGGAATTGGAAAAAATAATAACAGAATTCACCTGGGAAAACAAAATGTCAAGAATATCAAGGCAATCAATGAAAAAAAGGTAAAGGAAAGCAGTCTAGCAGTACCAGATTTCAAACTGTATTAAAAAGTAGTAATCTTCAAAACAATCTGATATTGGCTAAGAAATAGAGTGATGGATCAGTGGAATAGATAAGGTACAGAATACATAGTAATAAATGACCATAGCAATCTAGCCTTTTATAAACTCAAGATCCAAGCTTTGGGAAAAAGAAATCATTATCTGACAAAAATTGCTGGGAAAATAGGAAAGTAGTTTGACAAAAACTAGGTATAGACCAATACGTCACATCATATACCAAGATAAGGTCAAAATGCGTACATACTTTAGACATAAATGGTGATATCAGCAAATTAGGAGAGCATGGAAAATTTTACCTGTCAGATCTAGGATAAGGAATGAATTTATGAGCAAATAAGCGATAGAAAGGACTATGGAAAGTAAAATGGATTGTTATGATTACCTGAAATTAAAAAGTTTTGTACAAACAAAACCAATGTAGTCAAGATTAGAAAGAAAACTAGAAACTAGGAAAAAATGTTTACAGCAAGTTACTCTGATAAAGACCTCATTTCTTAAAAATATAGAGAACAGAATCAACTTTTATAAGAATGTGAGTCATTCTCCAAGTGAACCAAAGCTATCACTAGTCATATAAAAAAAATGCTCTAAATCACCATTGATTAGAGAAATGCAAATTAAAACAACTCTGTGACATCAACTCATGCCTATTAGATTGGTTAACATGACAGAAAAAGGAAAATGACAAACACTAGGAATATGGAAAAATAGGCACACTAATACATGTTGGGAGGGTTGTAAAATGATCCAACCATTCTGGAGAATAATTTAAATTATGCTTAAAGCACTATAAAACTATGCATACCCTTTCACCCAGAACTACTACAAGGTCTGTATCCCAAAGAGATCAAAGGAAAAGGACCTAAATATGTACAAAAACAATTATAGCAGCTCTTTTTGTGGTGACAAAGAATTGAAAATTGAAGGGATGTCCATCAATTGGGGAATGGCTGAACAAGTTGTGGTATTTGATTGTGATGAAATGCTATTATGCTATAAGAAACAATGAGCAGGATACTATCAGAGAAATCTAGGAAGACTTATATGAACTGATGCAAAGTGAATTGAGCAGAACCAGGAGAACATTGCACACAGCTAACAGTAATATTGTAATAGTGATCACCTGTAAAAGATTTAGCTACTTCGATCAAGACAATGGTCCAAGACAATTCCAAAGGATTCAAAATGAAAAATGCCATCCACCTTCAAAGAGATAACTGATTAAGTATGAGGACATAATAATGTATAATTTTTTCACTTTCATTATTTTTCTTGCTTTTTTTTTTACAGCATTGCTAATATGGAAATATGTTTTACACGATTTCACCTATATAATTGATATCATATTGCTTTAGTTCTTAATGGGTGGGGCAAGGACTGGAGGTAGAATGAGAATTCAGAATTAAAAAATTTAAAGAAAGGAATGCTAAAAATAAACAAATAAATAAATAAAAAATATTCTTTTAAAAAAATAAAAGCCATTAAAACATTTTTAAAAAAGAAGGAAAAGTACCAATGTGTACAAAGCATGATTTCATTATTTCATGGAAAAATAGCATCTCATTGATATTTATTCTAACAGGCACCTAATTGAATGTTTTTAGCTAGAAATAAGTAGTTGACTTGGTCAACTATGAGTTCCACATTCAGTATAAATCAGGAAGAAGAAATGTGGATACATAAGTCCTGTTCCAAAGGTCCCAGGTGACACAAACTATAGTTAACTGAATATGAAGTTGATTTTTTACTTAAATGGATCAAGGACTCTGCTACTGGAAAGTGGAGAAGAAAATCTTGTATTTCCCTCAAATATTCCTTCAAGCCATTGGGTGTAGGTGTGGGAGGGGGGAAGTAAATGTGAGCAATCATCCATACTGATGTCAAACATGGATGAATGGCAGTAGGCTTATCAAAAGGATGAAGATGACTTGTGATGCTGCCCAAGGAAAAAACAAAGTAATCATCAAATATCTGGGCCTAACCCACCTGAAGACAAATTGTTGTCAATATCATTCGAAGTGTAAGAAGGCAGTTAGTGATGTCCAAAGCACCACCCAAAGCATGATTTTGGATACCTAGGCTAACAGGAAGATATGGATCTAGTGGAGAACAGATTCTACTGGCCCCCAAACATCAGTTGTCATATATTAGAAGTGTTATGTTAGTCCTCAAACTGTTTGAAGAGAAAATACTTCTAAAATGAGCTGCTTATTTAGAGATCATAAGCAATAGAAGCCTATATGCCTTATGCGTATGGAATTCTTGACTTCAGAATGGGCTTAGACAAAATGAGCAACATCTTTGTTAGACTGATCACTTTAATAGCTATACACAAACTGTCCCAGTGCAGAATCAGAATTTTCATGATAGCCAAAATATTATTGGAGAAATTTCTTTCCCAGTATGGCTTCTCTGACATTTTTGCAACTCTGACCAAACGAGATGTTATGTACAGTTTTTTTTGCAAACTCAGAAGTGCTTCCTAAATGTCAGCCATCCTCATTTTCATCATCAGTATCATCAGGGTCAAGATCTTAAGATCAAATTTCTACAGAAGCATCAGAATTGTCTTCAGTTAAGATCTAGAATAATACTACCCCAAGGAGATATTTTATTAGAATACCTAGGATCATAGAGTTAGGAGTGGAAGAGAACTTAGAGGCCACTGAATAAAACATTCTCATTTTATGGATAAGGAAACTGAGGCATAAAGAAATTAAGTGATTTACCCAAGGTAATATAGATAATAAATATGTACTGTGGGATTTGAATACTTCTTCTTGACTTCAAATCTAATGCCATATTCAGTACTCCAGCGTATCTTAACCTAGAGGCCCTAGTAATGAGTTTTATTTCATAGAGGTTAACAATAACAATAAAAGATCAATGGGTACAAAATATTCATGGCACCATTATTTTTTATTCTGAATTTAACAACATCAAATAAAATGAGCACTTCCACATTCAAAGTAGAACAATAAAGAGAATTGTACATGAAACTGTAAATTTTTATTATGTACAACTCATTTTTCCTTTAAGTATATGATATATTAATCATGTAACTTTCAAAGCTGTCCTGTTTGTTTGTTTCCTCCTGGCTTTCCTTCATAGCACCAGTATTTGTAATTACAAAAGCTGAAAACAAAATATAAGCCTGATGATTGGAGGTTGCCTGACCAAACAGGGGTATATAAATGTAATGAAATATTACTGATATAGAGTTTAACCTGAATATTGCTGCTATGGTGAGAAACTTGGCTTTATTGAGCTGTGCTTTGGAATATAAAAGAATAGAGGAAGTCTAGAGACTGCTGACCAGCATTTCATATGACTAAAAAAATAGCCAAAAGAGACCTATCTTAGCCTCAGAGTAATAGAACATGTGACACATGGATAAACATGCAACACATGATTGGGTTTGCCAGGAACTCAAACTATAGAATAAAATCCTACTATGAAATCTTGGTGTCCTTGGAAAACACAAGATGGAACTGTGCCATACCAGATAGATGAGTCTAAATCAAAGCCTCAGAAAATAGTCAAAGCCCTAAAAAGATGGTGCACCTCAATCACTTGTTTTTCATAAAGTTATTAGTAAGATATTACTGATTATTTAATATTAAATAAAATAGAGGAGAAACAAGAAATCCGTCCCTATGAAGACCCTACCAAATATAGCCAGACATCTGGTTGAAGATGAAGGTCCATATGGGAATGATCATGGCCAAGATCCTGAAGAAGAAAAAGAAACTGGAACTACTGTTTGAGGAAATAGAAGAGTAAGAGAAGTCTCTTGACATAAAGAGACCTTTTTCCTGTGGAGGACTGGAACTTTATATGGAGACAGCCTCCTTTCTTCTTGGTACTCCATTGTAGGAGGCCATAGCATTTAGCCTCATAGAGGCAACGAATAGTCCAAACCGCCCTTGTTTACACACAGATACAGAACTTAGTCTTTGGCCAGTGTACCCAAAGACAGCTCTTCCTTCACAGAAGATAGGGAGCATTCAGAAATGGCAGAAGGAATTTGACTATGTGCTTGCCCCAAGATGTTACCCATATGGTATACAGGTTTCTATACCATGTAGAGTGTGTTCAGGGAAAACTAACGCCTCTTGTGTGAGGGCTGCTGAGCCATTTTAAGGGCTGCTTTTCACTTCTGGTGTTCACCTTATTCATCCAACTCTCACCTGTGACTCTAAGAAGCTGTAGCATGCACAGTGACTACATCCTAGCAAACCATTTGAGCAGATGGGCTAAATCAGTTTGAGGGTAATCAAGGGGTCTCAAACCCTTCAGTGAGTTAGGAGGGTGTCTAGCCCAAGCATGTGGACACTTCCCTGGAAGAATGGGTAGATGAGAGCAACTTGTTACAATGGCGATGAAGGCAGCTGAGCAGGTGCTATGGAGTGCTTAGAGGCTGGTCAGATACTGAAGACATCAAGGTCATCCACTGCATCCTGAGTCATCACCAGTCATCTTGATTTTGTTCTTACTACTGGACTCCAATGACTCTGGAAGAGGGCAGCCAATGACTTTATGAAACTCTGCCTCATTTAAGTCCAATTTAGGCACAGATCAAAAGATATCATTCATACCATTGTACCATTTTTACCTACCTCAAAGTCCTGTGGTGACAGATAAGTGATGAAGCAGCAGATGTAGATACACTGGGAGCTGCAATCACAACCCTGCCCATAGGTGGCCCAGGCCACAGGGTGGTCTTCTCACTGGACTGAAGTAGCAGTGGAATTTGCAGCTACCTGGATGTCCGAGAAGTGTTTTTAAGGACTTTACTTCTCATTTCTTGATATGAGAAAGGGGTTAGAAGAGGTGCCCTAAAAATTGTCTGCTTCACCCCACATTGGCCTGCTTGCTGTGACATGCCCAAACGCAAAATGTACAAAAACTTTTGCAAAGATGATTCCACTCACCACTTGTACATGGAATATGAACATGCTTATGGACAACACAAAATCCAATGGACCTGAAAGATGAACAGCTCTAGTTCTGAGAGAACTTAGCAGGTATCATATCCAAATAACAGCCCCGAGTGAAACAAGGCTGACAAATGAAGGCCAGCTTACCAAAGTCACACCTGAATACATGTTTTTCTGGAGTGGTCACAGAGAAGGGGAGCACAGTAAAGCTAGTATAGGTTTTGTAATCAGAACTAATCTACTCAACAAACTTGTATGTCTACCAAAAGGAACGAAGCACAGGCTCATAATGTGACTGCCACTTGTAGGAAAGCACCACAACACCATCATCGGTGCATATGTTTCTACCATGATGAACTCTGAAGAGGTCAAAGAAAAAAATTTATGAAAAACTGGAGACTGTCATTATCAATGTGCCAAAGAGGACAAGTTTATAATTCTGGGTGACCTTAATGTAAGAGTAGGCACAGACTGCCAGATTTGGCAGGAAGTCCTTGGGAGGAATGGAGTTGGACACAGCAATGGTCACTTAGTACTGAAGACTCATGCATCTTCTCATCATCAACACAGTCTTTCATTTACCTAAATGCACTAAAACTTAGTGGATGCACTCTCACAACAGACATTAGTATTTAATAGACTATGTCATTGTAAGGAGAAGAGATAGATAGGATCTGAGAGTGATGATGGCGACGTGTGGTACAGAGTGCTGGATTGATCATAGATTTATCCTCTCCAAGCTAAATATTTGCATTCAACAAAAGCAGCAGCCCCAAGGCAAGATGACTACTGAAGACGATGTCAGCAGATTAGAAGGCTTCTCGGCTTCTCTGAGTGGGAACAGTTGATTGCTAACTTCGAGAGAAAACTGGGCCAGTACATGGTTGGCAACCGTGGAGCAGAAAAGGAATGGGAAGTTCTCAGAGATTTGATGTAGAGCACTGCATTTACTTGTCTAGGCCAGAACACTTGCAAACATCAAGATTGGTTTGACAAAAATGGTGGGGAAATTCATAAGCTGATAAATGAAAAATGAGAACTCCACAGTATTTACCAGAAGTATAGTTCATCTGTCTCTAAGAAGGGAACATTTAATTCCATCAAAATGCAGGCTTGTTGGCTAAATAAAAAAGGAAATGAAATTCAGTTTGACACTGATAGTAATAATTCAAGGTGATTTTATGATGCCCTGAGAACTATTTATGGACCAAAGACCTATGGTGCATCTCATTTATTCAATGCTGATGGAACCACATTGATCAATGATAAGGACATGATCCTAGAGAGATGGGCTGAACATTTCCATAGTGCTCTCAACAGACCATCATCAATCAATGCTGAAGCCATTGACCATATAGCTGAAATTGAAGTCAATCCCTCTTTAGCTGAACAAACTGAAGAAAAGATTTTGAATGCTATTAGGTTCCTCTCATGTGGCAAACAAAGTGCCTGGTGGTGATTCTATTCCACCTGAGATTTACAAGGTAGGGGGTCCACTGTACCTATAAAAGCTGACTAAAGTTTTCTGAGTTATATGGCAAGGGGAGGTTATCCCTCAGGAATTCAAGGATGCCTCCCTTGTCCATCTCTATAAAGGTCAAGGAAATAGATTGTTTCATGACAATTACGGTGGGGTGGGAGATGTGGGAATAGCTCCTCTTAGTCATTGCTAGCAAGATTCTTGTCAGAGTCCTCCTTAATAGGTTGATCCTTCATGATGAACATGGTCATCTACCTGAGAGCTAGTGTAGCTTCAGAAAGGGCCAAAGAACAGTTGATATGGTGTTTGCTGCCTAACAGCTCCAGAAGAAATGCCAGAAGCAGAACAGAGGTCTATACACAATGATCATTAATCTGATCAATGCCTCTGATACTGTCAGTCATAAGGGCTTGTGGAAAATTATGGCAAAATTTGGTTGCCCAGAGTTCATCAGTTTCAAGACAATGTGCTTACCACAGGTTCTGGGTAATTAAAGAAGCTCTTATGCTTTCCCAGTCACCAGTGGAGTGAAGCAGGGATAGGTGCTTGCTCCCATGCATTTTAGCATGATGCTTTCAGCAATGTTGTCAGATAGCTTCAATGAGGACAAAAATAAGCTACTGCGCTGGGCTTCAAGACAAGACTAAAGCGGAGGGAGAATTGGTGTGACACAGACAATAGTGCACTTAATGCAGCCTCTGAGGTTAAGATGCAACAAAGTATGGATAGATTTTCTGCTGCTTGTGCTAATCTTGGTTTAACAATAAACACCAAGAAACACAGATTCTCACCAGCCAGTACCACACCATATATGGAACCACTGGTTATAGCAAATGGAGAAATATTGGATGCTGTGGATAAGTTCACTTATCTTGGCAGTATATTTTCCAGAGATGTACACATAGATGATGAGGTTGACACACACATTGCCAGAGCTAGCCCAATGTTTGGGAGGCTCTGAAGGAAAGTGTGGGAGGGAAGAGGTATCAGACTGCCGACTGAAAGTCTACATAGTCATTGGGCTGACCTCATTATTGTGTTCCTATGAAACTAGCACCATGCCAGGAAACTGAATTGCTTATATCTGGATTGTCTTGGGAAGATTCTGAAGATCATTTGGCAAGATAAGGTACTGGACACTGAGGTCCTTTCTAAACTTCCAAGCATTCAAACTCTACTGTATAGAGCTCAACTTTGATGGGATGGCCACATTGTTCAAATGCCAAATGTACATTTCCCTAAAAGATGATTTTTATGGAGAGCTCACACAAGGCAAGTACTCATATAGAAGTCAGAAGAAATAATACAAGAACACTCCCAAGGTCTCTCTGAAGAACTTCGGAACAGATTGTAAGACATGGGAGACACTTGCACAGGACCACTCAGTATGCAATGTACACATCAAAGAAGGTACTGTGCTCTATGAGCAAAGCGGAATTGCAGTAGCTCAAAAGACACGTGAGACGCACAAATTTAAAGGTACTTGACTCCAAATGTTCATGTGTACTATTTGTGCCGACCTGTGGTAGCACCTTCTGAGCTCACAGTCAGATACACTGTACATTAACCCTAACAGAGTGATGTCATTTTGGTCCTCTTTGAGAACAAAGGACAGCGACCACCACCAGGTTTCTACCGACACAGTGCAGCATACTGAATTCTAGGAAGAATAGCACACAGATAATAAAGTTCTTGGAAGATCTATTGTGTGTAAATATACTATACATGACCATTATATGTTATAGGTCATCTACTGTATGCAACATCTGTGTCCTTAATAAGTGTTTGCTGTCATGACTTTTCTCTTTATATTTTTGAAAGCCACAACTCGACTCAGTCCTTCCCAAGACTTTTTTTCTGTATTTCAAACAAAATAATAATTCTCTAAATTGAGAAAACTTTAAACATTTCCTTATTGTACCTTCAAAAATTCCTGCACTAATTTTATTGGAGGATGATACATTTCCTGGAATCCCTAGCCATATATTTGGCCAAAAAGGAAAAGAGAATACAAGTTTGTAACCCGGCTCCTTGGACAGCTCCAAGTTTCCTTTTGCTAAAGAAGCACTTCTGATTTGAAAGTGGCTGGAGTGGTATGGGATAGAGTGAGAGAGGAGGGAAAATTCAGTAACCATGGCCCAAGACCCAGAGTTAGTGAGCAGACACATTGGAAAGAGACAAAGACAGCAGTAAAGTGAAAAAGAGACAAAGAAGGAAGGGCAGGAACTGGATTATGTTTAAATAACTATGCTTAGGTGCTTCCTTTCAGGGTAAGATCAGTTTATTACTATGGCTGCATACCAGAAGGGTTTCTGAGAGTTCTGAAAAAAGAAATTAATGTCTTTTTTTTTTTTTTGAGAAATATGTGTTTTTGGGCAGCCACCAATGTAACTTGTCTCAACAACTGCATCAGGTATGAAAAGGCTTTCAGTGGTGAAGACCCTGACACATGAGAATTGGCCAATTGAAAAATTATCTTTTTTTTCAAAATTCTCTTACCATGAAAAGGAGCACCTAGGTATAGTTATTTAATAATAAAAAGAAAGTAATGGCTTTCAAAAATATAAAGAATAAAGTGATGACAACAAGAACTTATTAAGCACCTACTATGTGCTAGGTTCTGTGCTAAGTGCTGAAGAGAGCAAAAAAAAAAAAAAAAAAAAAAAGAGAGGCAAAACAGTCCCAGCTTTCAAGAAGTTCATAGTCTAATACATACAAACAATTATGTACAAATAAGATATATACAGGATAAACTGGAGATAATTTCTGAGGGAAGGAACTAAGATTAAGGTGGACTGGGAAAGCTTCTTGCAGAAAGTGAAACCTTACTTGAAGGAAGTCAGGAAGGGGGATGGGGAGGAGAGCATGCCAGGCATGGGAGACACAGCCACTGAAAATACACAGATTTGGGAGATGGAGTTACTTGTGTAAGGAATAGCAAAGTGTCACTGGATCACAGAGTAAAAGTAGAGGAGTAAGGTCTAAGAAGACTGGGAAGGTAGGAAGGAGCTAGGTTATAAAAGCCAAACAGGGAATTTTTTTTTTTGCTCCTAAACAGACATCACCATCAAGCTAGGTGGCATAGCAGCAGCGGCCAGGTGCTATAGTGGATAAAGTCCTGGATGCAGAGTTAGGAAGAGTGGAGTGCAAATCCTGCCTCTGATGCTTACTTAGCTATGTGATCCTGGGCAAGTCATTTAACCTCTGTCTGCTTCAGTTTTCTCATCTCTAAAGTGGGGATAATAGTAGTGTCTACCTTCCAGGGCAATTGTGAGGACAAAGTGAGATAACATGTAAAGTGCTTTTCAAGCCTGGAAGCACATCTTAATGTTAACTATTCTTATTAGGTGGCATAGCAGAATTAGCTAGTGTGAGTGCAATGTAGTGGATAGGGTGCTGAGACTGGAGTCAAGGAAGTTCTGAGTTCTAGTTCGTTGACAGACACTTATTAGTTGTATGTTCCTGTGCAAATCACTTAACCTCTCTCAATCTCAGATTCATCATCTGCAAAAAGGAGGAAGTAGAATTGTAAGATCCTCCTTCTAGCTCTAAATCTATGATCTTATGGATAACCCCTCTCTTGCTCTCCTGCCCCTTGCATTGGGTAAATCACCAAGTTAATGAACCGGATTCTGAAGAGGAAAAACAAGCAACCAAGTTAAATTAAAACTACTCCTGTCCCTCGAAAGCCTCTAAAGGCAACTAAAGGCTCCAAAAGACAGCATTGCCTAACCCAAGTTATAGCCCTCATCACCTCTCCTTGATCTAATTAGTCTCGACACCTCAACTGTCTCCCTCCCCTTCACTCCCAACCCATTTTCCACTCAAGATTTTTCTAAAGCATAAATCTGACCATGTCACAGCGCCTACCCCTTTACAATGAGCTCCAGTGATTCCCTATTGCTTCTAGGATCATATACACACACACACATATACATACATACAAAACAAAGTCTAGTGCAAGTCTTGTCATTATTTCTCTGATGGCGTGGTCTTCTTCGGCAACGAAAGATGAACACACACACATATATGTGTGTGTATGTGTGTGTGTGTATACACACACACACATACACACACACACACACATATAATCTTCTCTGGCATTTAAAATTCTTCACAGCTTCATCTCTTTCTATCTTTCCAATCTTATATTTTATTCTCTTCCATAAACTCTGATCCAGCTGTCCTGGTCTATTTGCAGTCACTAACACAGGACACTGGATGTCCCATCTCAGTGCTTTCTCATTCCTGGCACACTCCCTTTCCTCTGTTCTCCAGGTTACTGGGCTTCCTTCAAAACTGAGATTAAATCCTACCTCCTTTCCTCATACTCTTCCCTGATAATGCCTCCCAATGTTAGATCACCTTCATTTATTCTGTATGTCTCTTGTACACACCTAATTTACATACTGCCTTCCCATTAGAATTCCATTCCTTGAGGATATATACTGTTTTTCCTTCTTTTTATCCTCAGAGATTAACACAGCACCTGGAACATAAGTGCTTAATAAATACTTGTTGACTGATGGATTGACTGATTGAAATGACCTATCTCTACAGAGATATTCCTAGCAACATCGTTTACAATAGTTTAAAAAAATGGAAACAAACTATGTACTTGATGATTGTGGGATGACTAAAAAAAAAAAATCATTGTACATTAATATAATGGAATATTGTATTTTAATAAATGATGAATATGAAGAATTCCAAAAATAGGGGAAACATCTGAATTTATGCAGTGTAGAAAACAGAACCAAAATCCTAAATGTATAGAACAACTTTATTACTACCTTGGTATAACTAAGCTCTCCCCAACATGTATCATGGAAGTGTCACTGCATACCTCTAAGGGAGGTAGAATAGATATCTCTAACTTCTTCTCTCCTGACTTTTCTCCAAGAGAGACTTTAATTCCTGCCAGGAGGGGAAGCAGCAGATTGGAGCCAGAACCTTGGCCACTCTGCTCTCCTCATAGAGTGGGGGTGCCAGGCTAGAATTACATCTATCTGTTCCTTCAAATACTCTTAGTCTAAGGGATGTAGTTTTTAGGTTCAAGCTAAACTTCTGATCATTGTTCACTAATGGGGAAAGGAAGACCTAAACTCATATTCAAAGCTTGACTCCCTTCCTACCATATATTATACTTGTTTTACAATGAACACTCATGGCAAGTAGCAAAGAAGCCCATTGTCTAAATCTATAGAAAAACAGAAATCAGAGAAGGTATACATAGGAGAATACATGCCAGATAATACCCCACTGGGAGGGAGATAACTCAGTTCAACCAAGAGAAGAGTCTGAGATTTTACCCAAAGGGGAAATTCCCAGAAGTATCCAATATTGTAAACTGGAAACATGATGGTGCCTGTCTCTAACCATGGTGGCTCTTTTCCAGATCTGATTCTTCCTTCAGCAGCTTGAAGTTGGTCTTGTTCATCTTCTCTTCCAAAGCTCCCAAAGTAACTGCAGGACACAAAGAGAGTAGAAAGACTGAAGGTCAAGGGCCTGAATTTCCCCTCTCTCCACTTCACTGGCTTCTCATACAGTGGAATGTTTGCATTTTGTGCCTCTCCATCAATGAGAAGAAAGTCCCACACCAAAGGGCCTTGGGACTTGGGTTACATTGGCAAAGGTAATATATACATCTTTTTCTCCTTTTAACAATCAACAAATAAAAGAAGCATGATGACATGCATAATCATTTATAATCATCTTTGTTTTATTTTCTAATACTTCTAAATAATTTATTTTATTCTTGTTTATATATTTGAATGCTTTGAATTGTTGATGGAAATTAAAATAAAATCTATTTTTAGAACTAAGAAAAAAATAGATGATGATTATTACTGCAACAATAAAAACAGAAAACCCCACACCTTTGCCACTCATCAGGTGAATGCTTTTGTCACTGAGAAACTAGATGGGGGGAAGTGACGGGAGTGGGGGGAGAGATGGCAACCTTTGATTGGTTGATGTCACTAATGGAGGGGGGTAATTCCTTCTTAGGAAACTAGCTGGTTTTCAAAGCTGAAGTCCTAGTAATTCTTGGGTACATACAGAGTAAGTGGGCCCCTATACTGTTGATATTGAGATTAAGACAGGCTCTTAACTGAACATATTAATGAGCTTCTAGGCCATGAGCTACAGAGGAGGGCATGTTGAATGAGATTTTCAGGAGTTTCAGCAATGATCTCAAGGGTAGTCAGCAGGGCCCATGGGATTTTAGAATTTAGCCAAGCTAATACATCTGACAGTACAATTGAATGATATACTGGAGGAGCAGAGATAGAGCTGAACTTGTGCCACAGATCAGAAAAGTTAGGAAATAAGTGAAAAAGACCAAAGCTTGGATGCAACAAAGAGCAAGCCAGGAGCCCTAGTCACTGTAGGAATACTGGGTATGAAACAGACTTGATTTATGCTGTGGCAAACTTAAAGATCTGTCTGGACCTTAGACAAGCTTGTGCAGACTGAAGGGCTTGAACTGCTAGAAGCAAACTCAGCTAGGCAGGGTCCAGAAAGCTCACAGGGAGAGGGCCGAGCCCATCTTAAAAGTGAAAACTGACTCTCAGAAGGCACCAAAGTTTTGCAAAGACCTCCAAGATGTATTATGCCATAACAACTCTGTGAGGTAAGTGTCTACAGGCATTGCTCCCTTTTTATGGACAAGGAAAACTAAACCTCAGAGACCACTTGCCTGTGGTCTCACAACTATCATCAGACAAGATTCAAACATGGTTGTCTTGTTATCTCAGGCTGCAGCACACTTTGCGCTAAAGAAACTGTGCTACTTCTGCGGTATAAAGATGGAAGTATAGGATTATAGAAAATTTTCCCTTTATGTTGACCCTCCTTTTAATAATAATAATGATATGATGATAACTAACATTTATATAATACTTATTGTGTTCCAAGATCTGAGCTAAGCTCTTTACAATGATTTTATTTGATCCTCACAACAACCTGGGAGGTAAATACTGTTTCATCTCTATTTTACAGAGGAGGAAATTAAGGCAAAAAGAGGGGAAGTGATCTGTCCAGGCTTTCACAACTAGTAAGTGTTGGAGGTTGGATTTGAACTTAGGCCTTCTGATTCAAGGTCCAGTGCTCTATCCACTTGGCTATCTAGCTACCTAGAGACATTGTAGGACTCTGGGAGTGTGATAATAAGAGAAAAAAGCAAAGTTCTGATTCTTCCAGCACATGTATTGCTTGGAATTTAAAGTAGCACGTATATAACCTGAGGCTAGTTACAAACCTCTGGGTTGACATAGACTATTTCAATCCTGAGGATGTGTTATAATTATCTTTCTCTGTCTTCTGTCCCCACCCAGGTTTCTCACCCTCCCATGCCAACCTCCAGTACATCTGAATTGGACTTGAACCTTCTTCTCTCTCCACTATCCCCCTGCAAGCAGTCCAGACACACAGGGCATGGAACATCGAACAGATTGATTAAGGGCCACATAAAGAATGGAGAAAGGATAATTATCTTAGTCTGATTCACCAGGGAGCAGTGATAACACACCTTCTGGCAATTGCTACCCCTCCTCTGCCCTGCCCCTGAAGGGTTCCGTCTCCCAGTCTCTATAAATCTAATGATATGAATTACTCAAATCCCTGTTTCATGACCTGCTATTGCAGATGATGGGGTTAGCTGAGAGGCAGTAACCTCTTCTTCCTCTCTGTTGTGGCCACTCCTTTTGTACTGCCATCTACTAACTCTTAGCCAATGCCGTTTTTTGCCTTTTCACCATGGCTGCCTCTGCCATTTTTCTAGCATGGTTCTGCAGCTCCCAGATTGACTTAAGAACTCCTTGTCATTTGCCCAGCAGCTACTGCTCTGTCTACTGCTGTGGGCTCATGTTCCTCATCCTTGGCATAACCTAGAAGGCTCGTTTGCATTATGGTGCTCATTTTCCCAGAAATACCTGTTCACAGCTGTTGTTATTTTTAATGGGCATGAGACCTAGGGATTTTTCTTCTGTTCCATATGTGGGAGAAACCATACCATATCACTCCAACCAACCCCCATCACACCAAACTAACCATCATAGTCATACATACCAAGCTACTAGCCCATACACACCACCACCTTACCATACCATGTCAAACAAACCAGCCTTACCACCTCCAAATACACCATAAACCACACCAACCACATACATGCCACCAGGCATACTACTTTAAAGAAAACATCCCAACTCTACCAATCAACCAACACATACCAACACACCAAATTATGTAACAACCTCAATCATAGAAATCTATTGGCCCTCAAACAATATGATCACAACATGTCTACTAACTTAACCAACCTCATACCCCAAACATCCCCAATCAAACAACCTACACACCACACTGCCATATGAAACTAAAAAACTAACACAACCACAGACATACCAAATCAAAATAACCAACCAACACATGCCACACAAAATCAACCTTTTCCAACCACATCATCTAATCAAACAACCCATAACTACCATTGACACACCACATAAAGTTGTTGTAAGAATCAAATGGAATAAAATATATAAAATGCTTTGCAAGCCTTAAAACACTATCTAGATGTCAGCTATCTTATAAATTCATGCTAGACCTAGGCCCTATGGCAGCATTCCAGTAGGAACAGAAAACATGGATGGTAGGATTGAGACTATGAAGGAATGTCAAAGCAGAGCTGATGGATTGGCCGAAAAGAGAGGTATAGGAGAAGTGTAGGTCATAGTGAGAAGGACAAATAGATTGAACAGGAATGAGGCAGAGAAAGTGAAATATAAGAGGTTACTATTAAAGATAGGGAGTTTCAGATTTCAGGGTTATGAATATAACCTTGTAATGAGTGATGATGTGACCTAAATTATGACTATGTCTCGGGGTACAGAAGGAAATAAATGGGGTAAAGATAAGATATTGATGAATTGGAAGGCCAGAGTGTATTAGGGAACATCATTGTGTACATTGAAGTTGCCAGGTGTGAACCAGAGGTTGGGGTAGAGAGGAAACTATGAGTTAAATTTGGAAGTCCTTGAGAAAGTGGGGGAAATGATTTGGAAGTCAATAGGTGAGTAAACAAGGCTCTGAACAAGGTGATACTGACAGAGAGAACCTCAAAAGAAGGAAAATTGTCAATTTGATGGTAACAGAAAGTAATCTAGAGGGCCACTTGAGGAGAAAGGGACATACGTAATCCTCCACCTGACCGAGTGTATTGGGTGTCATGACAGAAGAGGACGCCAGGGCTAAAGAGGATGGCAAGAAATGAAATGTATTATAAAAGGGGGTCAACTTTCCTTAAGAACAAGAAGATGGAAAGAGTGGAAGAAATCTAGGGTGAAAGCAAGTTTGTTAGTGGTAGAATGAGGTTTCAGAGAGCACAATTAAAGAGGAAAGTATAAGCGGATAGGAGATAGGGGAGATGAGGCAGAGCTGGATTGGAATAATAGACTAAGAAATGGTAGCAGCAGAGCCCTGACTAGCAATTATGGGCAATAAGACAAGCACCACAAAATGTGTTATGGAGACAGACACACACAAGCCATTCTAAAATCAGCTTTCAAAGGTACATTCAGGTGTGGGGGAGGGGAATCAAAAGATCCAGATGAAGAGATTACTGATCTCAGTACACAAGGTCCCTGGGAGGAGAGATCTCAGGACATGAATGGGAACAAACAAAGACCTTAGGTCTCTAGGTCACTGCTAGGGGGGATGACAGAGTATAGCTCACCCCATCCTATTTATGAACCTAGGTAGCAGGGAAGGAAGAGATAGAAGTATGCTAGCCAAAGCAAGGGAAATTTTCAGGTTGACAGGGGTCCTGCAATGACAGGAAGTGATGTCAAGCTCTTCTCTGTCCACACACCAAGAAGTATATAGTGGAAGCAGCAAAGAGTGTGGATTATGGACCTGAGTCAGTAAATACCTGGTAACTGGATCTCTGGGGGCCTGCCTAGACTCACATTCAGGGCCATTTCTTTTATCTCATCCCAAAATGAGGCACTCAGAAGATATTGGATGTCCAATGGTTATGGAGGGCTAAAGTGTGGTTGTGTTTCTCATATACGTTAGTGAACCTCAGTGAAGTAGGTATTGTCTTTACGTGTGCCAGGAGGTTCTAGAGTGAGTTAGACATTATGTGGGAAATCAAATAGTACTTTTAATGATTCCAAGCCAATCCCCGTTGTATTCACCAGTATCCTTCCAGTAATGTTATGTGGCCAAGAACCTGGGAATACAATGATATCTAAAGAATCAAAATGGCAGATGACCCGAAAGCCAATGGAGAAAATCATGGTTAGCGTTAGCTAAGTTGTAGCATATTACCAATGATGATTTGCATACATGAGATTTCACTGGGAGTTACATAAAACATTATTTGTGACATGAATGTCTGGAAAGACATTCTGGTCTCGTAATGGGAGCAAGAGACAAATGAACAGCCTAAATATCATAATAAAAAAACCCAACAATAATAAAACCTCCTAAAGAAAAGCTTATAGTGCATTGAGTAAATCCTCTATGAAGGACTTATACTTGTGAAAAGGTTGCAATCTGCACCAGTGTTAGAAGTACTCATAGCCATATTGGTTGGAGATGCATTGAACTAGTGACAATAAAGAAATGTCTTTTGAAGCATCAAACAGTTTGGCACCATTGAAAACATTATCCTGTTTCCCAAATGCAGTGCAGCTTAGTCTCCTCCTCCTATTCAATTATGAGCTCCACTTCTTATCCATCTGAAGCACTTGTCTATGATACAAATATTGGTGGATTAATTCGATGAATCACCCATTCAGCTACATGTCATGATGTGGATCAATTCGTGTTGTTCACCCACCTCGTTTTTCCAGTGTGGCTCTTTAGACCAATCTCTAACATTCCATTTCCTACAATAAGTAATCCATTACTTTATATTTTATAGGCACAGACTTTTGGCAACCTATGAAAGGAGGCCTCAAGCCAGAAAATAGAAATTAATGGATTGGAGGCTGAAGACATTGAAAAGATCATTCTGAAACAGGAGGAAATGGGAGGATTAGGGCAAAGAAGAGATTTCATGTCAAGTCTTTTATATTAAAAGTTGCTGGTGAAAACATAAAACTCCAGAGGAGGAATACCTACCCTGAATAGTACCCTCCTTACAAAAGGAGTAGGGAGAAGACACAGCAATATCTCTTTTTTTCAGTGTATCTTAATGAAAGACTATTGAATTCAATTATTAAATGTTATGGGAAAGAGAGAGTGGATAAGCTATGATTAAAAATAATAATAATAATAATCTTGGTTTATGTATGCTTTAAAGTTTGCAGTGTTTCTTTCACAATAACCCTATAAGATTTGTAGTGCATAAATTATGATTTCCATTCTACAGATAGGGAAACCGTGGCCAAAGGTATAAGTGACTTACCCATTGTCACAGCCCATAAATTGTGGAATCAGGATTCAACTCAAATCTCTCCTGACTCTAAAGTACAATATTCTTTCTACTACGCCATATTTCTTCTCTAAAGGAAGAGTTTATGGGTTGTTATTTTTTTAAGAGCAGAAAAGGAAGAACCAAGAATCATGACTAGGGGCATGAACATTTTCGAGGATAGCAGAAATGCTAAAGAATGTAACAAACTTGGGAAGATTTATATGAACTGATGCAAAGTGAAATGAATGGAACATAGAGAACAACCTACATGGTAACAGCAATATTGTAAAGATAATTAACTGAGAAAGATTCAGTAACTCTGATCAATACCATGATACACTAAGACTAGAACTCATGATGGAAAATACTATCTACCTCTATATTGAAAACGAATGGACTCAGAATGCAGATTGAAGTATATTTTTTTCCTTTATTATTCTTGCTTTCCTCCCAGAACTTATCTAATGCAAAAATATGTTTTACATAAAGGGTATCCTATGTCTTACCATATAAATGGGTAGGAAAGGAGGTGGAGAGGGGGAAGAATTTGTAACTGAAAATAAAACAATCTATAAAAAAATAAAGAATATAACAATGTAATAACAGGAAAAGAAGTGGTTAAATGGCTAAGTTATACACAATGAGAAAGAGAAGGGAAAAAGAAGAGAAAAGATAGTTGAGCTAATTGGGGTTTTTTTTTGTTATTGTTGTTCAGTTGTTTCAGTCTTTTCTTGACGCCATTTCAGGTCTTATTGGCAGAAATACTGGCATAGCTTGCCATTTTCTTCTTCAGATGAGGCACTGAGGCAAACAGGATTAACTGACTTGCCCAGGGTCACCTAGCTAATAAGTGTCTGAAGCTAGATTTGAACTCATGAAGATGAGTCTTCCTGACTTCAGGCCCAGCACTCTATCCATTTGTGAAACCTAGCTGCCTTTATTGGTTTTATATGAAATAAAATCCAATTAAATGGTTATCAAATATTTTTCATGTAAATAATAATGTAGAAAGTATTGATGGAGGAATGCTTTTAAACTAATAAAAAAAACATGCCTTATCCTTGTAGAACTTCAGTCTAATTGTCGGATACATGTGATCCTTGACTCAATGGCAATTATAGGACATGAAAAATTTGTAGATAGCTTGGAGTATTTCTATAGCTTCTTGCCATCAGTCAGTTAATGTGGGAATTTCCTGTCTGACACTACCCAGTTTGTTGCCACCAATTTCACTTGCAAATTTATTGGTTCATAGAGCTGAAAGAGTGAACACCTTTAGTTATAGGTCAAAGAACACAAATAAAACTAATTTGAAAGTCCAGAGGAAATAGAAATACCTACCAGTGAGCAACCCTTCCCAGAGGCCCATTTGGGTTTCACCACTTTGCATGTTGCCTGACTGTGTTGTTCCAGGACAGGTATCAGGGAGGACTTCTCCAAGTTAGCACTTCTAATTCTGGATCTATGATCCTATGATGACCTCATCCATTATTTCTTTGACTTTCTGTATTGCTCTGCCTCAGCAGTTTTCAAAATGTGGTCCAAGGATCCCTGAGGGTTACCAACACCTTTTCAGAAGTTCCTCGAGGTCAAAATGATTTTCATAATAGTTCCTTGACATTATTTGCCTATTAAAGTGTTGCCCCTCTTTCCAAGAACATATGTGTGCGAGGTCAGGTCATATACTTCAACCAAAATAACATATCAAAACATATTGAATGTAGAAGCAGATATGATCTAGCTGTCTTCTATTAAGTCAGACATTAAAAATATTTGCCAAAATATATAAAACAATGCTACTGCTGTCACTGATTTTTTTTTTTGGAAAATATAGTAATTTTTCATTAAAATGTTGTTAACATAGAATGGGTTTATTACCTTTTTTAAGATGAATTAATAAATACAAATTTAAATTTTTATTAGTTTCAATTTCTCACATGGTAAATATTATTAGGTGGTATAACCCCTATAGACAAAAACTCTTTGGGATCCTCATTTTTAAAAAAGTAAAGGGGTTCTGACACCAAAAGTTTGAGAACTATTGCTCTCTACCTGTAGCTCATTCCTCCTGCGCTTCTCTTCCTCTCCCAGAAGATGGCATCAGTCCTTCCCTTTCCCAAGGAACCAGGTCTCCATCACAGCTTCACTGAGAAAAATCCCTCCAGGTAGGGTCCATGGACCCCAGATTAATTAAGCATGTGTCTTGGCAGAGTGCATTTAGAGATCACAATGGCACTCCAGACCAGGGCACTTCCATTTCCGTGTACATATATTTTCATAACCTTGGGCCTCATTGAAGCAGAACCAGATCCAGGGACCAATTTTTCCATCACACTTCTGTTCAGGTCTCTGTTGTTCTTTTTATATTTGCTCCTGGTGAAGTTTACAATCTGATATCACCATTTGCCCAGTACTTGGTCAGTGTGTCTCCCATAGGTCTAGCATGGGAGTTCTTAACCTGCAGTGTGTGTGTGTGTGTGTGTGTGTGTGTGTATATACACTCATATATAGAGTCTATGAATTTGTGTATATATGTATATGCACATATATATGTGTGTGTATGTATATATTAACCTAGGGTCTATTAACTTGTTTTATTTCTAGGTGAATACACACACACACACATATATATAAAATACATGTGTGTATATACACACACACACACACACACACACACACACACATTCACCCTAAGTTCACAGAATGCGGTAAGAATATATACATACATGTTTATATATACTTATATACATACATTTGTTCATATATATAAAACTGTATTTCAACATAATTGGTTTCTTTAGTAATCCTATGTATTTTGTTTTGTTTAACAACATTATTCTTTTTTATAATTAATTTATTTTCCATTTTCAACATTCATTTCCATAAGATTTTGAGTTTAAAATTTTCTCTCCTTCCCTCCCTTCCCCCCTCCCTAAGACAGTGCACAATCTGATAGAGGCTCTGTTTATACATTCAGATTAAACATATTTTCAAGTTAGTCAGGATGTAAAGAATTAGAGCTAACGGGAGGAACCATGAGAAAAAAGAAACAAAACAGAAAAACAAAAGAAAAGAAGAGCAAATAGTATGCTTCCATCTGCATTCAGACTCCAAAGTTATTTCTCTGGATGTGGATAGCATTTTCCATCATGAGTCTCTTAGAGCTGTCTTAGATCTTTGCATTGTTGAGAAGAGCTAAGTCTATCAAAGTCAGTCATCACACAATGTGGCTGTTACTGTGTACAGTGTTCTCCTGATTCTGCTCATTTCACTCAGCATCAGTTCATGTAAGTCTTTTCAGGTTTTTCTGAAGTTCACCTGTTCATCATTTCTTATAGCACAATAGTATTCCATTACATTCATATACCACAACTTTCTCCACCATTCCCCAATTGATGGGTATTCCCTCAATTTCCGGTTCTTGGCCACCACAAAAAGAGTTGCTATAAATATTTTTGTACATGTGGGTCCCTTTCCCATTTTTATGACCTCTCTGGGATACAGCCCCTAGAAGTGATATTGTATAGATATTTATTTCTAAAATATATAGAGAACTGAGTTAAATTTACAAAAATACAAGTTATTCCCCAATTAATAAATGGTCAAAGGATATGAATAGACAGTTTTCAGAAAAAGAAATTAAAGCTATCTATAGCCATGTGAAAAAATGCTCTACATCACTATTGATTGGAGAGATGCAAATTAAAACAACTCTGAGGTACCACATCATACTTATCAGATTGGCTAACATGACAAAACAGGAAGATGATAAATGTTGGAGAAGTTGTGGGAGAGTTGAAACGCTAATTCATTGTTGGTGGAGCTGTGAGCTGATCTAACCATTCTGGAGAGCAATTGGAAACTATGCTCAAAGGGCTATAAAACTGTGCATACCCTTTGACCCAGCAATACCACCTTTAGTGCTGTATCTCAGAGATCATAAAAATAGGGAAAGGACCCACATATACAAAAATATTTATAGCAGCTCTTTTTGTGGTGGCCAAGAACTGGAATTCGAGGGAATGCCCATCAACTGGGGAATGGCTGCACAAGTTATGGTAAATGAATGTAATGAAATACTATTGTGCTACAAGAAATGACGAACAAGTGGACTTCAGAAAAACTTGGAAAGATTTACATGAACTAACGCTGAGTGAAATGAGCAGAACAAGGAGAACACTGTAGACAGTAACAGCCACAGTGTGCAAAGACTGTTTCTGATAAACTTAGCCCTACACAGCAATGCAAGGACCTAAAACATTTCCAAAGGACTCTAGATGCAAAATGCCATCTGCATCCAGAGAAAGAACCATAGAATTGGAACGCAGAATGAAGCAGACATATTTTTCTTTTGTTATGTTTGGTTTGGTTTCGTTTTTCTCATAGCTTCTCCAGTTCATTTTAATTCTTCTATGCAACATGACTAATTTGAAAATGTGTTTAATAAGAATATAGGTGAAGAACTCATATAAGATTGAAAGCTGCATGGAGGGGGAAAGAGGGAGGAGGAGAAAATTTAAAACATATGGAAGTGATTGTTGAAAACTGAAAACAAATAAATTAATAAAAAAATATTTATTGACTGAAAAAAAGAAAAGAAATTAGGCCTTTATCAGAGACAGTTTTTGCAAAAATTGTTTCCCAGCTTTCTGCTTCCCTTCTAATCTTGGTTGCATTGGCTTTATTTGTGCAAACTTTTTCAATTTAATGTAATCAAAATCACCCATTTTGCGCTTCATAATGTTCTCTATCTCGTTTGGTCATAAATTCTTTCCGTCTCCATAGACCTGACGGGTATACTATTCCTTGCTCTCCTAGTTTCCTTATAGTATCAGTCTCTTTATCTAAATCATATACTCATTTTTACTTTATCTTGACATAGAGTGTAAGATGTTGGTCCATGTCTAGTTTCTGCCATACTATTTTCCAGTTTTCCCTGCAGTTTTTGTTAAATAGTGAGTTCTTATCCCAGAAGCTGGAGTCTTTGGATTCATCAAGTAGTAGATTACTATAGTTATTATTGTGTCTTGTGTACCTAACCTATTCCACCAATCCACCATTCTATTTCTTAGCCAGTGCCACGTAGTTTTGATGATTGCTGCTTTATAATACAATTTAACATCTGGTACAGCTAGGCCACCTTCCCTTGCATTTCTTTTAATTAATTCCCTTGATATTCTGGATCTTTTGCTCTTCCTGATGAATTTTATTGTTTTTTCTAGCTCTATAAAATAATTTTTTGGTAGCTTGATTGATATGGCAATGAATGAGTAATTTAATTTAGGTAATTCTGAGACAGGATGTGTGCATGCGTGCATGTGTGCATGTGTGTGTGTGTGTATGCTCTACTTCAGCAGTTCTCAAAACACAGTCTAAGGATAACCTAGAATCCCCAACACCCTTTCAGGAGGTCCTTGAAGTCAAAGCTATTTTCATAATAATACTAAGACATTATTTACCTATTAAAATGCTTCTACCTTTTTGAAGAACATATCATGTGAGGCTGGACACACATATATTCACACACAATGTATATATATAATATGCATACATATTATATACACATATAATTTTATGGTTTTAATAATAGCATTCTGAGTAGGGGTCCATAAGCTTCCCTAGACCACCAAAGGGTTAAGCCTCGTCCTATTCTCAGTTGTTTCTCATTCCCCCATGGTTCCTCGTGGGACAGAAGGGTGGGATTATTTGAATGAAGCTGTTTTCCAGAGCACCCAAGAGAGAATAGAGGGAGACATGCACTTTCCTGTACCCCAAAGACAGAAATATTTATAGTTCCTGCTAGATACAATAATTACCATAATACATAGTGATAACAAATGCCCAAAAGATGTGCAAAAGGCAATATGAAGTCCAGGGATTGTGGGGATTGGGAAATGCTTCCTGGAGGGGATGGTCTTTGAATTAGTATTTAAGCAATGAATAGGAATTTAGCCAGCAGAAAGGTAGTGAGGACAGTCTAGGAAAGGGAAATACACAAGCAGAGGCAGGGAGAAGGGTGGGGATGTATTACTACATAGAGGCAGCTAGGTGGTACATTGGGTAGACCGCTGAACCTGGAGTCAGGAAGATTTGAGTTCAAATTCAGTCTCAGACATTCATTAGCTATATGACTTTAGGTAAGTCACAAACTCGGTCTGCTTTGGAAAAAGTATTTGTAGAGCACTACATAAATTCTAGCTATCATTAGTAGTCATTATCAGAAAGTGAGATATGTGTGCTTGTTGAAATTGTTTTGGTTTCATGGTGGGAATGAATCATAGACATACACATATATAATGTAATTAATTACCTTTTGTTTTAAAAAATCTATGGAATTAAAAACATTTTCCAAAGGTCTTAATAAAAAAAAGATAAATTAAATTTTACCCAGGATAGTTTCCATGGTATCCTGCTTTTAGACGTCCCCACTGACCTGTGTTACCTTACCAGTGCCCATTACCAATGCCCTTACCATTTCAGAAATCTATGACCCTGAAATTCACTTGTTCAGAGCAAACTAACTTGGCTTTAATTATTTAAAATTCTTGATGGTTTCTTGTCTCCTATCAAATTTATTAGAAAGTAATAGTTAATGTTTTTGTTACAGAATTTTTAAAGAACAAATTTTAATTGATTTTTTTTGTTTTATATTACTTATGTTTTCCCCATATTCTTTCACTTTTCCCTTCCCCCTCCCAGAAATCTATCTTTATTACAAAGAATGTTTTAAAGCAAAGGAAAAAGATTAAAAATTCATCAGTATGAATTAATACATTTAAAAAATCAGACATTACATGCAATATTTTACACCAGTGGAACTCTACCTCTATTTTTTCCTAAAGAAATTACTGCAGAGTCCTAGCCTGAAATTCATGTATTCATCACAATTCTAAAAGATAATGGAAATGTACTCAGTGCTGCTTAGCCCTCGACAGCAACACCAATTTGTCCTGCTTCTTTTTCTGAAAAACATTTCAATCCTCTGTTATTTTTCTGACCTGCTTAGGTTTGAGGTGAATCTCAGAATATAACTGTAAGATGCCTTGAGCTCCTAAGCACATTGGTGGTACTCCTGTGTGACAGTGATAACCCAATAATGTAAATATTGTGAGCACTGGTGCATGATGTCTCAAAATTTGGGGCCAACTGGTAAATATTTGCATAGAACTGGCCTAGTAAAAATTGCTCACTTGAATTTGCCTCCCTCTGATTCTTTATAAGGTTGTGTTTGCTCTGTACTGTTGGCTGAAATTCATGTAAACTAAAGGATTATACAGTGGGTCATTATGTCTTTTTTTCCTGGATGTATGCCAAAGGACAGAATAGGTAAGAGGACACATTAGGTTGTATGCATGACTTGTGGATGGCACCAGTGAAAGTTGGGCTAGTGAACATATTTGGGAATGTTGGTGCTTTAAAATATTTTTAATATGTTAAAAATAAAATGGTGATAAATGCTATTATTATTCATTGGAAAAACATGGAGATACTTAGTTGGAATGATTAGGACCTGCCTTGTGGGTGGGTCCATTGAGTGCTTTTGTTCATGAAAGCCTTTGGATCGCTGGGGTACCCTAAAAGAACCAGCATTGAAGTGGACACTGGGAGACTTCTTTGGCCAACACATTTTGCTTTCTTTGTGTTTCTTCCTTCCCATTTTATGCTGACCTTTTCATAGAGTTAAATGGTGGGTTTGTACATCTGACACAGAATCCATGTAAATCTTGAGTCAGAGGGATACTCATGTCATGAAGGGTTTGGCTTTTCTTTCAAGGATGACACACTTTCATTGACTTTCATGCTCACCCTGCCCTCCACTACACAGTTGACATTTGAGAAGCACCAACTTTATTTTTTAAATTTTATTGATATTTTTTGTTTTTATATCACCTTCATTTTCAAATACTTCCCTTCCTCTTCTCTAACAGAGCAAAACAAAACAAAAAGCCAGTTCAGCAAAACTAATACATAAAGTAAGTCTGGTAGCATATGCAATATTTTACTTCCATACTCCTCTACTTCTGCAAAGAAGGGAAGAATGTAGTACTAACTTTGTTTAAAAAACAAAACCACATAAAAAGCAATATAATTGTTGTTCTTGTGTTCATCTTTTGTTTTCAAAGAAGACCATGACATCAGAGAAATGATGATATGACTTGCAGTTGACTTTGATTTCAGTGAGGGAGGGCTGCGCAAGGTCACCAACCTCACTTTCTCCTCCTGAGCCATCTGGGTCCAGTGACCAGATATTCATCAGGATGACTGGAGATGGCTCAGGATGCAATGGGAGACCTTGGCCTTCTTAGGCTGGCCTTTTCAGTTACTCCCTTAGAAGGAGGTAACATCTTTTGAGTGAAATGGAAGCAAAGTCAATGCCCATCAATTGGAAAATGGCTATATAGTATCGTAAAAGTAAAAGAGTCCTCTTGAGGCAAAATGCCTTCCACATCCAGAGAAAGAACTGTGGAACTGGATCGCAGAATGAAGCAGACCATTTTCTTTTGAATTATGTTTTGTTTTGTTTTATGATTTCTCCCATTCATTTTAATTCTTCTAGGCAACATGACTAAGGTGAAAATGTATTTAATAGGAATGTATGTGTAGAACCTATATAAAATTGTGTGCTGTCTCAGGGATGAAGTGGGGAGGGAGGGGGGAATAGGGTGAAGAAGGGAAAACAAATCTAAGATATATGGAAGTGATTGTAGAACACTGAAAACAAAATAATTTAATAAAAAAAGTAAAAGAGTCCTAAATTTGAGACCAGAAGATTGGGTATGAATTCCTGCTATTCCACTTACCACCTATGTAAACTTAAGGGAATAATATCATCTCTGTGGGTCTCAATTTCCTCCTTTGAATGTGACAGAATGCTACTGTACTGTAAGAAATGAGGAAATAGATGATTTCAAAGAAAAAGGGAAAGACTTGTGTGAACAGATGCAGAATGAGGTGACAGAACCAGAAAACTAATTTATATTGTAATGTGCTATAAAAGCAAACCAGACTTTTATAAAGTGATTTAAATGAGATGAGCAAAACCAGGAGGTTTTACAATGACAACACCATAGAAACAACTTTGAAAGCTGTAAGAATGGTGATGATTCCCAAGGACCAATAATAAATGTCATCCCTCTCCTGATTGAGAGGTGATGGATAATGAGACATATACATATGCGTATGCAAATCCATACATATATATTTCCATATTCACCTAAAAGGACATTTGCTTTGCTTTATTATTTGAATGTTATAAGGAATTTGTTTTTACTCTCTCTTAGTTTTAATGGGATAGAGAGTAGGAAAATAGATCTCTGTCAAAATTTTAAAAAATGCTTTAAAATTAGAGAGGTTGGGGGTGCCTCCATGCATGAAATGCTGCACACACTTTCAGATGAGTTACCTGTTTTTGCTTGTTTTACTTTGTCAGGGGAGACCTCACACACAATTGGAATAATCTGGAAATGTTTGTGATGTAAAAACAAAACTTATCAAAAATACTTACCAAAAATGAAGGGGTTGAATGAGGTCACCCCTAAGTTCTTTCCTAGCTCTCAATATGGGATGTTATAAAGGGAAGGGAGAAGGGAACAAGTATTTATTGTGTCCACTCTATGACAGGTCTACCTTGCTAAGCACTTTATAAATACTATCTCATTTGATCCTCACAACAACCCTGGGAGGCAGGTGCTGTTATTATTCCTGCTTATAGTGGCAGAGACTGAAGCAGGCAGAGGTCACAGGGTCACACAGGAAGTATCTGAGGCCAGATTTTAACTCAGATCCTCCTGACTCAGGCCTAGGTCTCCATCCCCTCTGTGCCACCTGAATCTCTGAATATTACACAATAGTTCAGCTCTAGCATTCTTGAATCCCAAAAGATCATATAATGTGGAGCCCACACAAACACCTTTAGTTCCAGGTTGTAGGATTCTTTCATGTGGAGATCTGCTGCATTACTTTTCATTGGCATAGTGCCTCTGCTGACATAACGTGATCTCATACTGTCTGCTGCACCTTCCTCTGCCACAATGGTCACGCAATTGTCAACAAATGGCACTCGCTGCCATAGTCATTCTTGCTCTTTATATCCTTTGAAGCAATGTCTTCCCTTAATGCAACTGCTCGTCTCCTGGGCTTGTCTCCAGTACTTAGCACAGTAACTGACACATAGTAGGCATTTAATAAATTCTTGTTAAATAGGCATGCCTTGGATTGGACATGTGATTTCATGGGTATGGGAACTCTCAAAGGAGGAAATGCCCTCTACTATGCAGGTCACTTGCTTAGGACACTGAGAAGTTAATGACTTATCCAGGGTCACACAGCCAGCATATGTAAGAGTCAGGACTTCAATTCACATCTCCATCTATTACAGCAGGGTGCCTCTGTAGTTTTAGAGGCCTGGACTTTTGAGCAATGGAAGATATGAGCACTGGAAGAAGTCAGATTTCAGGATTTTCCATCATGTTAACTGGGGATGATATATAGGAGCAGGGTTGTATTGCTAAATATTTAACACCTAGCTCTCTAAAAAAGACAAATATACTCACAACATGATCTGCATTATTAACATTTACTCCATCACTTTCTTAAGTGTAGACAATCACCAAAACAATGAATCAAGCCCTGATTTTAGTGTTTGTTGATTTCTGACCCATAAATGCTCACATGGAAAATTGATCAATAGGCTCTTTAGCTGGTAGGAATTACCTTCATATCACTGGTTAGGAGTATTCCTCATTTTGAAGAGTATGTAGGTTCACTCACTTTCAAGTTATGGGAGAACATGATGGAGTTGCACAGGATGGGTCAAATCCCAACTAAAATTCCATCTTTTACAGGGAGCCTTTACCCATTCCTCTTAATGCTGGTTCCTTTCCTCTGTCAATTATTTCCTATTTATTCTGTCTATATAGCTTGTTGGTATATATTTGTCTGCTTGTGGTCTCCACCATTAGATTGGGAGCTCCCTGAGGGCAGGGATTGTCTGTATCCCCCAGCACTTTGCATGGAGGAGGTGCTTAATAAATGCTCATTGATTGCAGTCAGTCATTCAATGAGCATTAATTAAGTGCCTATTGTGTCACTGAAGGGGATACCTGCATTGACGAGGTCACAGATCCATTCGAACTTTAAAAGTCAGGTCTGCAGGATAAGACAAGGAGGATAGATGCCTTATTTTAGAACATTGTATGGATTAGCACATTTATAACAACCTGTCCATAAAGGCAAAGATCTGTGTTCTATAAGAGGTTGCTGTGATATAATATCAGTGTATAATTCCTTTTAAAGTTCCTGCTAGTGTTTAGCTCCTTTGTAGTGGCTATAGTTCTAGGCAGCTGTTAATTTCTAGGACTGGGTTTTGACTGGCGTAGTTTGCTGGCAATAAAGTACTGTCAGGTGAAGGTTGGCTTATCCTGGGTCTGTTTATAAAACCAAGGATTATTGATCTATGCCACAATTTAACCTCTCAAAAAGCAGAAAGGGTTAAGCTCAGGTTCTCCCCAACCAACTCCTGTACTGGGCAGCTTTAGTGCCTCATAAGCATTCAGTGATTACCGTAATAAAAATGGGCTTGGGCTGTTGCTGAATTTTCTTATGCATCTTCTGATAAAGGGGGGTGTGTGTGGAAAGCAATCTATTTTTTTGATTTTTGTCTTGGTAGTGTGATGTAGACTTGCCCCACCTTCTATTGTATCTCATAGAAAAGGAATTTAATTATACCACCTGTAGCTAGCTACATTTGAAGCCTGCTTGATGGCTTTCTGCTTTAAAATAGACCAGGGGAACAAATCATTCCAGAGTCTGGCATCAAGCTGCCTCATAAATAGGATAGTCTGACCACTGACCTAACAGGGGCCATATTGGCAGTGGGGGGGAGGGGATGGGCACTTGCTATATCCTTGAGGAGTAAGGGGCATAATAAAAATTAGTAGTACAGAGTAGTACTTAGTACTAACAGTACTACAGAGCCCTCTTCTTCCTAGGATATTTTTCCTTCACGTAGATTATTTTACTCTACCCTCCTAAAAGGTAATTAAACAGGGTGGACAACTAAGGCACAGAGTAGGCAGAAATTTGCTTGCGTTCAAAAGGTTAGGGAGTGAATGCTGTTAAGATCAGCAATGAATGTTTCTAATCCGCATCCTTCACTAACATTAACGATTCTACTGTTTCCCAGATTGTTCATGTTGCCTCTTTTATTTACGTGCCCTCCAGGCCTACCTATCTCCTTTCCAGAAATGCTATGTTGTAGTCAATGGCTGTTGAAAAGGTAATGATTTGGTTTAATTCTAGGGTACTATACATAGAGCTGGAAAGTAAAAGCTACTCTCCTCACTTTACATGTAAGGGTGTGGCCCATTTAGACTTCCATTTGAAGCTGGAAGCTGCCAAGATAGAGACAATGAAAAATAAAAAATAAGGTATAAAAAAACCTCTCACCTTGGAAGGGGTCTGAGTTTGGGAATAGTAAAACCGCATGTGAAAAAGAGTACAGAGACAGTAAATTGATCATAGTGACTATCTAGCTACATTTTCCAGATTGCAGTTGAGTCTTGAGCAAAGGAGTGGGAAATGTACCTGGGATGGTCAGTATAAGCCTGGATGGGATCCCTTACTGGAGGATCCCAACTTTGAATCTGGAAGAATGGTCATGTAAGAGAAGCTATATTTTTCCTACTTTCTGCCAGGGAGGTGATAAATCTCAGAGCTGAGGCCTTAAGGCAGACAGGCAGAGTCTTCTGCTAACCCTAATTGAAGGGTCTTTGCCCCTCTGAAGGAGCACAATCATTTCAGTAGAAAAGAATATAGTAATACCCACTCACACCTGAGACTTTAGAGACAGCAGTTGCTTATCCAAGATCGATCCAAGGAAGTTCAGCATGTAGACCTGTCCAGCAGAGATGCTAAGCCCTGTTAGAAGTGACCTGGTTGGACCAGTATATTCATGGCCTGTGAAGAGCATGCCCAGATTAGCAGTAAAACAATCCAACATTACTGAAACAGGAATCCCTGGCCCACGGTGAACTTCTTGAGGATTATCTGGAAAGAGAAAAGACCTTGAGGCTCTATAGTTCCAGAGTTGTGAGTTACCTTGGCTACAAGGGACCCCTTGGCATGTGCCATTGGACTTTGTCATTGTAATTTAATTTTATGCCCATTTTCCCCTATATATTTTGGGAAGGTGCCCCTCAGGGTTTAGGGGAATACTCTTCTTACTACTTGTTTGAGTAAATGTTTTTTCTAAAGAGTAAATTGAATCTACTGGTTGATTGTTAATGGAAAGCATGCTGTTAGGGGCTCATGGACTACCTTACTAGAAGGAAAACTTCAAGTTTAGTGCTAGAACCCAAGGCCGTAGTTACCTTTCTGGGGACCCAAACTTCCAGGGCAAATGCACATTGGGAGAGTGAACCCAGAAGAAATGCTTTGCAAATGTGAGAACACTGTAGAAGTGTCTGCTGATATTTATTATGTAAGAAGGTGTGAAACATCTGGGCAGGAGAGACCTGGCCCTGTGGTGCTTCTGGGAATGGCAAATGGGCAGCAGCCCATCTTAAAATGTAAATACTCCCTGGAAGTGTCCTAAACCTGTCAACTAGCTCATTCTTCAACTAGTAGTTGGCTCTTTATCATGAAATAGCTGAAAAGTTTTATTTAAAAACATTCTATCTCAAAGCCATGACATAAAAGATAAGGGAACCAACAGAATCTTATCTTTTTCAGGTTAGGATTTCTGCAGATGCTCCCTAACATTATTTAGAATAGGAGCATTACTATAGAAAGCGGGTCTGTTAGTCCATTGGATTTAAAATTAGAAGACCTGGTTTTGAATCTAGATTGTAACTCACTAGCTGCATAATCTTTGCTGTACCTCAATTTTCTCATCTGTAAAATGGGAATGATAATGCTTTAACTATCAAGTGAGGCAATGTATATAAAACTTTATGTAAGGTCTATTCAATCAACTCCAGCAGCTAGCTCCCTATCACCTCTAGGATCAAATATAAAGACGTCTATTTGGCATTCAAAGCCCTTCATAACCTTGCTCCTTCTTCCCTTTCCAGTCCCCTCTGCAGACTGTGATATAATGATATTGGCCTCCTTTCTGTTCCCCATAAGGAGACATTTCATCTTCCAGTGCCAAGGCATTTTCACAGACTGTCCCCTATACCCGGAATTCTTTCATTCCTCATGTCTCCCTCCTGGTTTACCCGGCTTCCTTCAAGTTCCAGCTAAAACAGCGCCTTCTTACAAGAAACCTTCCTAATTCCTCGATAAGCTAGTGCCTTCCTTCTGTTAATTATCTCCAATTTATTCTGATTATAGTTTGTATGTATCAGATGAAATATTTGTAAAGCACTTAGCATAGTGCTTCCCATGTAGACTTCCTTCTTTCCATGTAGTTCTGAACTCTCTCAGACCAGGCTTCTTTTCCCTGGTCACCATCTTTGCTCTTCCAAACACATTTATGCCTCCAAGCCCCCTCTCCTAATTTCCAGCAAAATAATCAAAACCACACTGCAGTTTCTTCAGGAAAGGGTGCATCTATCAATTGCCCTGGCGTTCCACTCACCTCTCCTGTGAGTTCTCATTCCAGAACATCTCCTCCTAGTCAGTTTTCCTATATTGTTTTCTCCCTCATTAGAATGGGGGCTCTTTGAGGACCGAGACTGGCTTTTCTATTTGTATTTGTGGGAGCACTTAAAACAGTGCCTGGCACAAAGTTCAGCATAAATGCTCAAGTTTCTCCTCACCTCCTCCTTACTATAGAATGCCTCTCTTCCATCAAGATACAGCTCAAGCACCATTAAGAAGCCTTTTTTGATCTCCCAAGCTGCTGGTACCCTCCTTCTCTACTACCTTGTATTAATTGTCCTGTATTTATTAGCATTTAAGTTATATTTATATATTTAGGCTGATTGATTCAGTTTTGGAAATTCAACATCTTCTCAACTCCCTCCATTGCCTCTCCCTTCTGACTGGAGGCCTGGATGGTAGAGCAATAAACTCCTCCCAAAGCCTTTCTTTATAGGAGAACTTTGAACTTTGCAAACTTTCCATGCACCTCTCCATTCTCCATTAGCATCTCTGCTTGGTTTCGACTCCATCCTTCTTGACTGACAATATACAAATATTAAATATTGGTCAAGAAAGGTCTGTACCAATTGTGTACATAGCTATGAGCTCAATTCCACACCTGTCATCAAATGCCAAGAATTGATTTGTGTTTATTTGTCTTCTTTGCACCAAATGTTGATTAAAATTTAAAAAAAACCAACTTGATTGATAGTGATTTGACTGTGCTCATGAAAGACTGCTGGCAATGTTTTGACTGCCTTAGTGCAGCACATATATTAAATAAAGGTATGCTATGATCAAAAAGAGAAAAAAGGGGCTGTACCAATCCAGGAATTATATGAGCACAATTATAAACACTTTTAACATGAATAAAGTCAGATCTAAACAACTGGAAAAAACATTATTTGCTCATGGATAGGTCGAGCCAATATAACAAAAAATGATAATTCTATTTAAATTAATTTATTTGTTCAGCACCATACCAATCCACCTCCCACAATATGTTATAGTGTTAGAAAAAGTAATAATCAAATTCATCTGGAAGAACAAAAGGCCAAGAATATCAGAGGAATCAATAAAAAAAAATGTGAAGGAAGTGGCTTAGCTATACCATATCACAAACTATATTACAAAGCAGTAATCATCAAAAAAAAAAAATCTGGTACTGGCTAAGAAATAGAGTGGCAAGTCAGTGGAATAGATTAAGTATACAGTACATAGTGGTAAATAACCAGCGCAATCTAGTGTTTGATAAATGTAAAGATCTAAGCTTTGGTGACAAGAACTCACTAGCCAACAAAAACTGCTAGGAAAACTGGAAAGAAGTTTGGCAGAACTAGGTATAGACAAACATCTCACACCATACGCCAAGATTAGGTCAAAATGGGTACGTGATTTAGACATAAAGAAGACACCACAAGAAAATTAGGGGAACATGGAATAGCTTACCTGTCAGATCTATGGATAAGGAAAGAGTTTATGACAAGATGAGATAGGCTGTAAAATGAATAATTCTGACTACATTATATTAAAAAAGTTTTACACAAACAAAACCAATGCAGTCAAGATGAGAAGAAAAGCAGAAAAATGGGGAAAATATTTTTATAATAGTTTTCTCTAATAAAAGCCTCATTTCTCAAATATATAGGGAACTGAGTCAAATTTATAAGGTTATAAATCATTTCCCAATTAATAAATGGTCAAAAAATTTGAATGGGCACATTACAGAAGAAGAAATCAAAGTTCACTATAGTCATATTAAAAAAGTGTTCTAAAGCATTATTGATTAGAGAAATGAAAATTAAAACAACTCTTGAGGTACCACCTCACACCTATCAGATTGCCTAATATGACAGAAAAGGAAAATGACAAATGTTGGAGGGGATTTGGGAAATTGGGACACTAATGCATTGCTGGTAGAGTTGTGAATTAATCCAAATATTTGGGAAAGCAATTTGGAACTGTGTCCAAAAGACAGTGCATGCCTTTTGACTTGGCAATATTACCACTAGGTCTGTATCCCAAAGAGATTTTTTAAAAAAGGGGGGAGGGCAGAGGACCTATTTGTACAAAATATTTACAGTATTTTATATTATTATTAAATATTATTAAATTTAAATACTATACATTATTTATATTTATAATATAATATTATTATATTTACAGCAGCTCTTTTTGGGGTGGCTAAGATTTGGAAATTGAGGAGATGCCTCAATTCCTGAGATACCTCAGGAATGACTGAACAAACTGTGGTATATGATTGTGATATGTGTTACTGTGTCATTAAGAAATGACAAGTAGGATACTGTCAGAAAAACCTGGAATGACTTACATGAATTGATGCAAAGTGAAGTGAGCAGAACTAGAACTTTGTACACAGTAGTAGCAATATTGTATGATGATAAACTGTGAAGACTTAGCTATTTTCAGTAATACAGTCTAAGACAATTCTGAAGGACTCATGATGAAAATGCTATCTACCACCAGGGAAAGAACTGATGGAGTCTGAATGCAGATTGAAGCATACTTTTTTACTTTCTTCATTTTCCTTGAGAGATTTTTGATCTGTGTTTTCTTTCATGACATAACTAATATAAAAATATGTTTTGCATGACTGAATCTGTATAATCTGTATCAAATTGTTTGCCTTCTCCACAGAGGTGGGGAGTGGAAGGGAGGAACAGAGAGGGTTTGGAACTCAACATTTTAGATAAATGAATGTTGAAAAATTTTTTATATAATCAGAAAAAATATTTAAAAAAAAATTCACCAGAAAAGGGGGGCTGATTCACCCAAAGGATACCATCTCTGAGTGATTTTCCCTTCTTTCTTCATGGTTAGAGTGGTGTGTAGCCTGCTCCAGGCCAAAGTCTATGGTCATTTTTTCAGGATAGGGTTGAATTGTGCTCCTAATAAGAAATCCACTGTTGAGTATGATCCACACTATGTGCGCTGTTGGAGGACCTTGGCAGTGGTGTTGGGTTAATAGGGCATTCCATGATGAAATGTATCATACAGATGTTTTACCAGAAACACAATGATTTGGAATCCCTAAATTTTATGTAGAAAAGATTGAAATTAACAAAGGATCCATCTCCTTGATATAAGCTTCCTATGCCCTAAGGCTACCTGTAGTCCAATATATCAGTTTTCTTTATTTGTACCAACCTCTGCCTTTCAGTGATTACTACCCAGAAGGATCAGGACTTCTCTGGTGCAAGTTGGCTATGGATGGGCCTCCAATATCTGATCCACAACTTCATGTAACCTGATATAAGAAGATACTATAGGTGTGACTTGAGTATAGTATATTGGCTAGACAGAGTAGAAAGTCTAGGCTTCTTGGTATTTATAAGAGCATCTAGAAGACACCAGAGACTCAGAAACTTTGTGTAGTACTCTGGTGATATAGAGCAAAAGATGTCTGTGTTTTTCCTCTGATATACTCAACATTCCTCAGAACTGGAAGAGGGGTCAGGAGGAGGAAAGAGTCTCTGGAACATGTGATTCCAGTCTATTAAGGCTTTTCATTATCTGTTATCTGAAGGACACAAGCCTCTTGGTAAATATTTATTTTTCCCTGAAGAGCCAATTGCAAATTCCAGAAGTTGGGCATTTATCAACCCTATAGAGTCAAGGCTTAGTGCACACACCACCCTTCCATAAAGTAACTTAGCAGGGCAGCATGACATAATAGGTAGAAGGTCAGCCTTGGAGTTGGGAAGACCTGGTTTCAAGACCTGTACCTGTAATGATAATGAGATTAAAGATCTTCCCCACCCACTAATGGGTCTGCCCATTAAGGGGAGTTTGATTAGGGGAGATATGTAGGAAGGGCCATATCTTTTGTTAATGAGGCACTGGTTCTCCAGGGTTGTGATGCCCTCTGGCTCTAAAAAAAATGTATAAATACTTGGAGGTGAGGTTTGTTTGTTTGGCCAAATGAGATTCTGGGCCCTCTTCCATCCAGATGTTGGTGCTTCTCTCTCTGGTAACAATGTATCTATGTAATGGTAAAACAGGTGAATCTGTCTATTGATCCATGAGGTATATTGCTTATGGTCAGGCAGGTGGAAGTCCTGCCTGTCGATTATTACTATTTATTTCTATTTTCTCTGAAGTTCAGGGTGCTGACTTTTCCCCTTGAACTAAGTGAATGACACATGTGCTTGATTGGAGTGACTGCTGACCTCTCAGAAGTTGCTTTCCTTTTAGAAATGCAGATCTAAGAAGCTGTGACAGTAGGCCTCCTGGATGTGTCAGGGTCCTTGCTTTTACATTGTGGCATAGTCTCAGCAGGATCTGCAAACTAAAAGGAAAATATGGGAACTGAGATGATTGTCTGTTGCTTCCCAGTTGTGATGGCCATACTTCTGTGGAGCCCTGGGAGGTGGGGATGGTCAGAGCCAGGGCTCAAGTGGATTAATCCAGTCCCAGACTATGCTAGAGGGCTGAAGGCCTTGAAAGTGTGTTGTATGAAGAACCATGGAACAGAAGTGGAAAACTGCGTTCCAAAAGACCCAGCAGAAGTAGATTACTGCCTGTGTGCCTACCTAGGAGAGGTTAGCTATGGAACAGGAGTGGACCTAGGTGGGAGCTGGGAGGGACTGGCTCCTGTTGGAGGAGGAAGAACCCAGGAGCTTGGAGTTCAGCCCTGGGGCAAGATGGGAACTGCACAGCAAGTCACCGAGTGTGCTTTTTTTTTCAGTTTTCTCCTGGAACAGGAGAGTTCGAGACCCAGGGGGTGGAGTTGCCTATGGTGGGTGGGGGAAAGTGCTGTCTACTCCCAAAGACCCCATCCTCTTGATTTTGTTAGCCAGCCCTCCCTCAGGACTTGTAAGCAGTAGCTGGAGCACTGTTAAGACTGGGACTTGGCTCATTAGAGCCTATACCTGAATGTGCCTGCAATGGCAGTGTGGGGAGACACATCCCCAAGAGGACTTTATTTGGACATTGTGTTTTGGATTGAAGAAGGAGGAGCTGGTTGCTCACTCCTCAAAGATGGACCCTCAAAGAACGATGTTACTTTATGTTATGCATTCTACAAATGTAAAGTTCATGATGTAATTATTTTGTGGGAATTATGTTGTATGTACTAAAGAAATGTTAATACCTATTCAGATAAAAGTTGTCCATGCCATGGATGTGAAAGATCTTGGGGCCCAATGTAATGCTAATGAAATTAAAGATCTTCCCTACCCATTAATGGGTCTGCCCATTAAGAGGTGTTTGATTAGGGGAGATTTACAGGAAGACCCACACTTTTTTTGTTAATGAGGCACTGGTTCTCCAGGGTTGTGTTTCCCTCTGGCTCTAGAAAATATATAAATACTCTGAAGTGAGGTTTTACTTTGGGGTTGACTGATTGGAAGTGTTTATTTGGCCAGACAAGACTCTGGGAAGCAAGATGATGGAATAAGCATGGACTTTCTAAAGAGCTCCCACCAAGCCTAGCCAAATACCTGTAAAAAAATGGCTCTAAACAAATTCTGGAGCAGCAGAACCCACAGAATGATAGAGTGAAGCAAATTTCTAGCCCAAGGCAGCCTAGAAAGTTGCTAGGAAGTTTCTATCATGCCACACTGGGAGTAGAGCACAGACCAGTATGGGCCACACAGGCACAAACAGGACTTGAGCAGGCCTTGGGGGTACTGAATCTTTCCTACCTGTGGCAGTTTCCAGACTTCAGGACCCCAAAAGGCTGAGGATAAATTGGGAAGATCAGTGGAAAAAGCCTGTGGGACCAGTGTAGAAGAGTGGAGTGGTCTGTCCCCAGCCTCAGGGTGACAGAGGGGGAAGGGGGCAGAGGAGCCCAACGTAGCCCCAGCAGCAGCAGTGGCAGAGACAGTGACTGTTTCTGGAGCTCTAGGCCCACAGATTGTGGGGGAATCAAGCAACTGACAACACACACCCCCACCTCCCTGGAAGCAGAGATCTACCTTGACAAAGAGCTCAAAAGTCAAGTAAATGGTTGGGGAAATGAGCAAAAAGTGGAAAAAGAATCAGACTATAGAATCTTACTTTGGTGACAAGAAAGACCAGGCACACATGCCAAAGAAAACAAAGTCAAAGCTCTCCATTCAAAACCTCCAAGAAAATATAAATTGGTCCCAGGCCATGGAAGAGCTCAAAAAGGATTTTGAAAATCAAGTAATAGAAGTAGAGCAAAAATTGGGAAGAGAAATGAGAGTGATGCAAGAAAATCATGAAAAACAAGTCAACTGCTTGCTAAAGGAGACCCAAAAAAATGCTGAAGAAAATAATATTTTAAAAAGTAGACTGACCCAAATGGCAAAAAAGATCCACAAAGCCAATAAGGAGAAGAATGCCCTAAAAAGCAGAATTGGCCAAATGGAAAAGGAGATCCAAAAGCTCACTGAAGAAAATAATTCCTTAAAGATTAGAATGGAGAAGATGAAAGCTAATGACTTTATGAAAAATCAAGAAATTATAAAACAAAACCAAAGGAATGAAAAAATAGCAGACAATGTGAAATATCTCACTGGAAAAACAACTGATCTGGAAAACAGATCCAGGAGAAATAATTTTAAAATTGTGGGACTACCAGAAAACCATGATCAAAAAAGAACCTAGACATCATCTTTCATGAAATTTATTAAGGAAAACTGCCCTAATATTCTAGAACCAGAGAGTAAAATGAATATTGAAAGAATCCATCAATCACCTCCTTAAAGAGATCCAAGAAGAAAAACTCCTAGGAATGTTGTAGCCAAATTCCAGAATTCCCAGGTCAAGGAGAAGATATTGCAAGCAGCCAGAAAGAAACAATTCAAGCATTGTGGAAATACAATCAGGATAAACACAAGATCTAGCAGTTTCTACATTAAGGGATAGAAGGACTTGGAATATTATATTCCAGAAGTCAAAGGAGCTAGGATTAAAACCAAGAATCACCTACCCAGAAAAGCTGAGTATAATACTTTTGGGGAAAAATGGTCATTCTATGAAATAGAGGACTTTTGGGGAGGAGCCAAGATGGCAGAGTAGAAAGATCCACATATGCTAGTTCCTAACACACAGCCCATAAAATATCTGTAAAGAAGAACTCCCAACAAATTCTGGAACAGCAGAAGCCACAGAACAATGGAGTGGAGGAGATTTCTGTTCCAGAGAGACCTGAAAAACCAACACCAAAGATCTATTGTGCACCAGACCCAGAGCAGAGCCCAGCCCTGCCTTGGGCGCCCAGCACCAAGAGGAGCAGATCCAAGCAGGCTTCAGGGACAAAATCTCCAGTGGTAGTGCAGGTCCCTCCACCCACAGGCACCAAAGGTCAGTGAGAGAGTCTTTTCAGCTTGCCGAGAGGGAAGCAGGGTGTCTCTATAACTCAGGCCCCCTCAGGAGGCAGCAGCAGAGGCAGCAGTGGACAAGGGCTCCCAAAGCAGGCAGGAGCTGGGATCCATTGTTGAAGGTCTCCACATAAACCCCCTGAGGGAACTGAGCCCTGTGAGGTGGCTCTGCCCCCACCTGAGCACCTGAACTTAATGTCACACTGAATAGCAGCCCCGCCCCCACCAAAAACCTTGAGGCTGGGAAGTAGCATTTGAATCTCAGCCCCCAAGCACTAGCTGGGCAGATCTGGAGGCAAGATGGGTGTGGAGAGGAAACTCAGAAGTCAAGTAACTGGCTGGGAAAATGTCCAGAAAAGGGAAAAAAATAAGACCATAGAAGGTTACTTTCTTGGTAAACAGATGTCTCCTCCCATCCTTTCAGATGAGGAAGAACAATGCTTACCATCAGGGAAAGACATAGAAGTCAAGGCTTCTGTATCCCAAACAGCCAAAATAAATATTCAATGGGCTCAGGCCATGGAAGAGCTCAAAAAGGATTTTGAAAATCAAGTTAGAGAGGTGGAGGAAAAACTGGGAAGAGAAATGAGAGAGATGCAAGAAAAGCATGAAAAGCAGGTCCACACCTTGCTAAAGGAGATCCAAAAATATACTGAAGAAAATAAGACCTTGAAAAATAAGCTACCTCAATTGGCAAAAGAGGTTCAAAAAGCCAATGAGGAGAAGAATGCTTTCAAAAGCAGAATTAGCCAAATGGAAAAGGAGGTTCAAAAGCTCACTGAAGAAAATAGTTCTTTCAAAATTAGAATGGAACAGATGGAGGCTAATGACTTTATGAGAAACCAAGAAATCACAAGACAAAACCAAAAGAATGAAAAAATGGAAGATCATGTGAAATATCTCATTGGAAAAGCAACTGATCTAGAAAATAGATTCAGGAGAGACAATTTAAAAATTATGGGACTCCCTGAAAGCCATGATCAAAAAAAGAGCCTAGACATCATCTTTCATGAAATTATCAAGGAAAACTGCCCTGAGATTCTAGAACCAGAGGGAAAAATAAGTATTCAAGGAATTCACTGATCACTGCCTGAAAGAGATCCAAAAAGAGACACTCCTAGGAACATTGTTGCCAAATTCCAGAGTTCCCTGGTCAAGGAGAAAATATTGCAAGCAGCTAGAAAGAAAGAATTCAAATATTGTGGAAACACAATCAGGATAACACAAGATCTAGCAGCTTCTACATTAAGGGATCACAGGGCATGGAATATGATATTCCAGAAGTCAAAGGAACTAGGACTAAAACCAAGAATCACCTACCCAGAAAAACTGAGTATAGTACTTCAGGGGAAAAAATGGTCTTTCAATAAAATTGAGGACGTTCAAGCATTCTTGATGAAAAGACCAGAGCTGAAAAGAAAATTTGACTTTCAAACACAAGAATGAAGAGAAGCATGAAAAGGTGAACAGCAAAGAGAAGTTATAAGGGACTTACTCAAGTTGAACTGTTTACATTCCTACATGGAAAGACAATATTTGTAACTCTTGAAACTTTTCAGTATCTGGGTAGCTGGTGGGATTACACACACACACACACACACACACACACACACACACACACACACACACACACACACACACACACACCACAGAGTGAATTGAATAGGATGGGATCATACCTTAAAAAAATGAAATTAAGTGGTGAGAGAGAAATATATTGGGAGGAGAAAGGGAGAAATGGAATGGGGCAAATTATCTCTCATAAAAGAGGCAAGCAAAAGACTTTTTTAGTTTGGGGAAAAAGAGGGGAGGTGAGAGAAAAACATGAAGTTTACTCTCATCACATTCAACTAAAGGAAGGAATAAAATGCACACTCATTTTGGTATGAAAACCTATCTTACAATACAGGAAAGTGGGGGATAAGGGGATAAGCAGGGTTGGGGGGATGATGGAAGGGAGGGCAGTGGGAAGAGGGAGCAATTTGAAGTCAACACTCTTGGGGAGGGACAGGATCAAAAGAGAGAATAGAAGCAATGGGAGGCAGTCTTAGTTAGTCTTACACAACACAATGATTGCAAAACTACACAGATAGGGCCTATATTGAATTGCTTGCCTTCCCAAAGGGAAGGGGTGGGGAGGGAGGGATGAAGAGAAATTGGAACTCAAAGTTTTAGGAACAACTGTTGAGTACTGTTCTTGCTACTAGGAATTAAGAAATACAGATAATGGGATATAGAAAGTTATCTGGCCCTACAGGACAAAAGAGAAGATGGGGACAAGGGAAGATAATAATAGAAGAGAGGGCAGATTGGTGATAGGGGCAATTAGAATGCTTGGTGTTTTGGGGTAGGGGTAGGGGACAAATGGGGAGAAAATTTGGAATCTAAAATTTTGTGAAAATGAATGGTATAAGTTAAATAAGTAAATTAAATAAAAAAAAGAAATAGAGGACTTTCAAGCATTCTTGATGAAAAGACCAGAGGTGAAGAGAAAATCTGACTTTCAAACACAAGAATCAAGAGCATGAAAAGGTAAGTAGGAAAGAGAAATCATAAGGGACTTACTAAAGTTGAACTGTTTACTTTCCTACATGGAAAGATAATATTTGTAACTCTTGAGATTCTTCTCAGTATTTGGGTAGTTGGAGGGATTATATACAAATAGACAGAGGGCACAAGGTGAGTTGAACCCCTTGTGACACTATGTTGTCTTGGGGGCATAAGCACTTCTCCTACCTTGAATCTCTTCCTCTTCTAGCTGTTTTAAGACAAGTCGTTTCAAGCTCCTAGGCAAGTGCGAAATGCTCTGGATCTTTGTTCTTAGAATCTGTGACCCCACTGTCAGGGGACCAAAAGAAAGCCATTTGCAAAGTATTTTGGGGATGCTTTCACTGCTCATGATAATGATGATTTCACTTTAGTGAGTCTATGATGCACATCCTGACTCCTGGCTGGTAACGGCTGTCAGAGTGGCCTTGTGGCACACTTTCTAGCTTCTTCTTCATCTGAGGCATTAAGGCATCTTCCAGAGCCTGGAACATGCAGTAACATCATGGTATTGCTACCTTCAAGTCCAGGACACAACGGGATCAGTCAGCAAGCCAATCAAAATGACCAGTCAGTGAGCAGAGAAGAATCTTTGAGAGGGATGTGGCTGGAGATGGCAAACCTGTTTGGCAAGGAAGCGCCTGGGTGGAAGGCCTTGCCAAGAGACTGTTAGCTGCCAAACAGGTTTGTAACTCAGCTCCAACCTGCTCCGGGGGCTCCTGATATATATAGGGATGTGCCAAAGCCTTCGTTTTTTAACAATTCTCCCAGTGTTCACTTCAGCTTTGGCTTAAGGAGGTTCTTCACTTTTATACCCTTATCTTTCTGATGCTGGTTCTTAGATATGTTAGTGGTCCACCCACTTCATCTGGGCTTTAAGAGCATCACTTCTTCTCCCTTCCCCACCTCTTTACTGGTTGATTAAATCTCATTGGTAATAGAGTTTCATCTTGGCTATTATATAATTTTAAACTGCTATAGGACAAAAATATTTTCTACTTATTTTTATCTGGGCTTTTGATTTCCCAGGCCATTTAGGTATCTGTGTGTTTTCTGGATCTGCATCTGGGAAGCAATGGTGCCAGTGTTTTCAGAGGAGGAGATTGGAGGCTTCAGAGTGTCAATTGGGTTTAAAAAAAGGCAAAAACTGTTCACATGCAGAACCTCAGTCCTGATGCCATTCAGTAACTAATCAATTTCAATTAAGAAGATTAGAAATGCCAGAGCCCAGGAAGCATCAAGCACAAGTTTCTGAGTCCTTGTCTTTCACCCCGAGGGAAGAAAGCCAGTCAACAACTGGTCTCAGACACATTGTTAGTATATCAAGGTAAACAGCATAAGACAGAAGCCAACAGAGGAAAGCACAATTATCGAGCTGGCACTTCTTTTCCTTTTCCTTGTCCCTGACAACAGCCAATCTCCTCTGCTTGCCTGCCTGATAACAAAAAATAATTAAGTGTTTGTTGAATGAATTAAAGGTCAAATGAAGTGTCCTATTGTGGGTGCTGCATTGTGCTGAGCACCAAGGAGATACAAAGTTTAGCTAAGACACCATCTTTGCCCTGTTGAGCTTACTATGTGCTCAGGGCTGTGATAAGCACTTTACAATTATCATCTCATGGGGGCCTTACAACAATGCTGGGAAGGGGGTGCTATTATATGGTCTCTGTTTTATAGATGAGGAAACTGAGGCAAATAGAGATTAAGTGACTTGCCCAGAGTCACATAGTTAGTAAGAGTCTGCAGCAGGATTTGAACATATAGAAACATGACATGTTCCATACCCTCAAGAGTTTAGGGAGCATCTAGGTGGCACAGTGGATACAGCACTGGCCCTGAAGTAAGGAGGACCTGAATTCAAATCCAAGGTCAGACCCTTGCTGGTTGTGCGACCTTGGGCAAGTCATTTAACCCCAATTACCTCAAAAGAAGAAAAAAAAGGAGATTTTAGTTGGGGATGTACAAGAAACACGAAGAAAAGGAAAATTAAGCTTCCTCAAAGTGACAGCAAATTCAGTAGGAGTTCATAGGGATTTTAGAGTTAAGGCTAAAAGGCACCTTAGAGAACATTTAGTTCAACCCCCTCGTTTTACAAGTGAGGAAAGTAAAAGGTCAAATGATTTGGCCAGTGTCACACAGTGGGAGAAAATATTTCAATCCAGGTCTTCTGACTCTTAATCTATTGCCCTAGTCACTGTGTCATACTTTCTTTCTGTTCAGAGAAAGGAGACATCACTGTGGACTGGAGCCATCTAGGAAGACTCTTTGGTGGAAGTAGACTTTAGTAGTAGTAGCAGTGGTGGTAGTGGTAGTAGTAGTAGTAGTAGTAGCAGTTGTTGTTGTTGTTGTAGCTGTAGTAGTAAATGAGTAGTAGAAAAGGTGGGGAGGGAATTACAAGTGAACATAAATTCATTCCCCAAGGGGGCAATGAGACCAGCCTAATTGGGAAAAAAATGTGTCTGCTTCCTATAGTTGGAGAAGAATTTGAGTGGATAGATAAAATGGGGTCAGATGATGGAGGTCCTCGAAAGCCAAGTGGTAGATTTTAGACTTGATGGCAGGAGTCTTGGGAACACAAGTAAACCCTTTTTCTGGCTAAGCTCTAGGAGAAAGATAGTTTTATTAGGCCTGACATCCTTAGGGATATTAGAGATGACTCACAGTTCTTTACCACTGAATGTTTAATGTGCTGATTTCCCTCACCTTCTCCTGACTATTTCCCAAGTCCCAGAGACAAGGCTAGAAAAAGAAAAGAGAAGGGACAGAGGTGAAACTCAGGAGCTATGCTTTTTGCTCCTTCTTTGAATAGCCAACTGTGCTGTTTGTTGGTATGAATGCTTTGGGGGTGGGATGATGGAAGGGTTGTGATGGAGGCACAATTAAAATTCTTGACTAGAGTGAGATAGGAACATAGAATTGATGGTAATGATCTTTATTGGACCAGCTCCAATACTAGTCCAGCAGGCACATATTACATAAAAGACACTATATATTCTGTTCTGGGTATACAAGAATGAGACAAAAAGGTAATCCTTGTCTTCAGGTTGCTTAGATCCTACCATAGGGATACAATCTGTAACCAGGGGTTTTAAACCTGGGATTTGAGAATTTTATTTTTTTAAAAAAATATTTTGATAATGACATTTCAATATAATTGGCTTCCTTTGTAATCCTTTGTATTTTCTTTTATGCATTTAAAAGTATTATTCTGAGAAGGGGACAATGGGCTTCACCAAACTGACAAAGGGATCTAGGACACCAAAATAGGTTAAGGACCCCTGCTATAAATGGAAAAATGAGTAAACTAAGACTCGGGGGTTTGTTTCATGCCACACACTTAGTACAGTGGAAAGTGTGCTGGAATTTGGGAGGGTATGGGGAAGTCAGAGGATTTGAGTTCAAAACCTTTTTTAACTACTTCTTATCTATAGCCTCCTGGGCCTCATTTGTGAGATGGAAGAGTTGGACTGGATGATCTCTGAGGTCCCACTCATCTCTAAATTTATGAAGAAGAAGGAGAGAAAGGAATGAGTATTTGTATAGCTCTCACTATGTGCCAGGAACTTTATAAATGTGATCTCATTTGATCCTCACAACAACCCTGCAAGGTAGGTGCTATTATTATCCCCATTTTACCCTTAAGGAAACTGAGGCAAAGAGACGTTAAGTGACTTGCTCAGATATATACCTAGAAAATGTCTGAGGGCAGATTTGAATTCAGGTCTTCCTGACTCTAAGCCCAACCCTCTCTCCACTGTGCCAACAATCTGCCTAATATTATCTCATTTAATCCTGACTTTTGTCTAGCAGTCTGTTCTTTTTCTATATACTATATGGGCTTTCCTCTTTTCTATGCCAATCTGTTCAGACTTTAGCCTGGATAATGGAGCAAGCAATGGTTATGATGGATTAAATGATAGGCAAGAGAAAATTAAAACAATGTCATCTAGCTAACTCCATTACCCAAGCCAGCTTAAACTGAGAGCTTTTCCCTTGTTTCTTACATTTATCTTCCTGGAGATTCAATGTGTAGACTTTGATCTAGGTCTGGTACAAGGGCAGATAGCAAGCTAGAAGCCTGTTGGACTAATACAATTGCATATGCAAATATTTCTTTATTTGTTTATTTTTAGATCTAGAACCTATTGTTCAGGGTAAGTGGCCAGACTGTAGACAAGCAAGTGCAGGACTGATGAGTTGGGGTGGGGAGAAGGTACGTTCTTCCTTTCTCTGTACCTCCAATCAGCTTTACTCCCATGAAATTCCACGGGTACACAGATATACCCTGCATGCATGGGGATACAAAAACTGAATTATACCAGACAGATGCCAACATACCCCTAAAACCTAATTCTACAGAGGGAAGGTGCCAAGCTCTCCTTTCAGCTGATCATGGCTCTAGGACTATATCAAATACAAATTGATGTAGGGGATCCTCATCTCTCCTTCTAAGATCTCTTCCCCAATATCTCATCACTTGTTTTCCCAACACAGGCATCCTCCCATATTCCTCTTGCCCAGTAATGAGCTGAAAAAACTCATTCATACTAAGGTTCTTTTGTGTTTAATGCAGAACCCAGAGGAATGAATTATTAATGGGATTTTAGGCACTGCAGCACCTAGGTTGGGCAGGGGATATTTTGGAATAGTTTGCATTAGACACCTCCACATTCCCCATGCCTACTAGATTGAGAACCTTCTCTTCCCTGGCTTCTGCCAGCTGGAAGAGCCTTCTTGTGTTTCTTTGGCTCACTGCCTTTCCATCTAGTTTTACGTCTACTTAGTCAGTTAGTTATGCCTGGCCTCTGGGTACCTCATATTAATTAAAAGCTTATAGAGCACCATGAAAATTCAGTTCCTGTGTATAGTGACAATGCAGTCTTAAGCTTCCAGAGACGGAAATCTTAAATTGAACCCAACAGCTGCTAGGCTGGGGCAGGGATAGATTACAGATGGCAATTAGCTCTTGAGAATTTGCAGGATCACAGAGCCGGAAGGGACTTTTGTGGGCAGTTGGTCCAACTCCTCCATTTTACAGATGAGGAAATTGAGACCCAGAAACATGAAGTGGCTTGCGCAGCATTTTGTAGATAGTTAGAGCTGGAAAGGACCTTAGGAATCATCTAGACCAACTCTTTTTTCATCTTACAAATGAGGAAACTAAGGCCCACAAGGTTGGATGGATAGATTGTAGAACATAAGGCAACACAATATGGTAGAAAGTTCAGTGGATTTAGACTCAGAAGACCTAGGATTGAATTCTGGTTCTGGGATTTGCTACCTATATGACCTTGAAACAGTACCTAACTTCTTGGGGCCTCAGTTTTCTCATTTGGGAGTGAATGAAATGATTTCTAAGATCCCTTCCATCTCCAAATCCTTTAATTCAGTCCTTATATCCTCACTCCTGGCGCTCTTTCTACTGTCTAACTTCCAAAGTCTACCTGGAAAGAAAAATATAAGCCTTTTCCCCAGGTGTGAGGGAGAAGAATTTCTCTCCAAAGAACTGCCTCTTTCAGATATAGAGCCCCTGATTGTGCTGTCCCACCCGTAAGGAAAAGGCAGGAATAGGGAGAGAGCCATGGAACAGTATGTTTTGGGCTAACAACAAAGGATTGCTTTTACTCTTTAGCTTAATTTATAGTCAGACTAGATGAGTTGGGTGTGAAGAAACCTCAGGGCTTGGACATAAAAGCAGCTTTTCTCAGCAAGGAGAAAGTGCAGATTTGGAAATGGGAAAGGTGAGAACTGAAGCTCAGACCAGACTATCTGCCTTCTCTTTTTGCAGTCCTAATCCAAGATGTGATGGGAAAGGAAGCTTAGAGAAAATGATTCAAGTGCAGTTTTTGGATTATTCCTCAACTTTTAGTGAAAAATGACTTGGATATTAGATGGGGTCACATAGGGATCCAATATTTGGTGTGAATTAGGCTCTCCATAACCTTCATGATTCCTGGGTTGCAGAGCCTGGGTGAATGTGAATGAATGAATGAATGAAAAAGCATTGGTATGCACTTACTATATATAAAGTGCTGGGGATACAAAAAGGAAAATAAACCTCAGTTCCTAAAGAGCTCACATTCTAATATGGGAAGACAATACATACAGAAAGTTTTAACTGCAAGTCCATTGGAAAGACCTAGAAGTCCTTAGGGTAAAGTGACAAAGTAGATGGTGATGCATCTTCCTCAGTGTCATGTCCATTGAGAAAGTCATGTAAGTTTCTGAAGTTTAACCATTTGATAGTATCAAGGATTTTGGTGTCAAGAACTTTTTTTTTTCCCATGGCACATTCTTTGGAGGCAATGGATTCTCGAAGTTGTGAAAATGAAGCCTGGATTTGGAGTCAGAAGGTCTGGGTTTTAATTCCACTTCTGTTTTTATCTTGTAGGACCTTGGACAAGTCACTTAAAGACTCTGAGGTCAGGGGTACGCTGGAGCCAGCTCAAATCTACAAACCAGTGCTTGATTTGTTGTTTCATTAATTGCATAGACTCAAACAAGGGAAGGAGGAAATGTTAATAATGCAGTCATTGGGTCAGTGGGTACATTCCCCCGCCCCCAGCGCTTGTTAAACATTTGTAGTATACCCTAACTTCCTTCTCCTTTTAAATCCTATAAACCTATGAGTCCCAACCTGGCAACTGGGAAGCCTGGTTTCTAACTGCAGTGTTTCTTCTCCTGTTTTCTGCTTGACCTAGGGCAAGGCACTAACTTTGTCAGCACCTGATCTTAGCATGAATGGGCTGAGAAGTGAGTGGATCTATGAAATGAAGATAATAAAAATGACATCTGCTTATCTCTCCAGGTGTTATAAGCCCTTAATTCATATTTATCAAGGTGATACATTAAAAAATAGTTTTTACGGCAAATGACCCAAAGGGTGAATCAATGAAAAAAAGACAAATTTTTTTCAAACAAACAAAAAAAAAATACAGATTTTTCTTATACGAGCAATGCTAGTTTATGAAATAGAGGGCAAAAGGTTTCATCTGTTGAATCTAACAATATGCTTTATTCAGATCTCATTCATATACCTCTTTGTTCATGGACTTAGATATATGCTGAAATTGGGCATTTAAAAATGAAATTGGTTCTACTGTCTTTAGAAACCATAAGAAGACAGTGTGTTTTAGAATGCAAAAGGCAGCAAGTATTTTTTCAGGAAACAAGAGGCATTGGGGGAAAAATCCCAGTTCTAAGCACAACTGAAAAACACAGTCATCATCACAATTCTGGAATTTCAAAGCTCTTCTCGGTGCTAATCATTTTTGTAGCAAGTTCTCATTGGCACTGATGAGCTGGGGAAGAGAGGAAGAGAGAGAGAGAGAGAGACAGACAGACAGACACAGAGACAGAGAGACAGAGAGAGAGACAGAGAGACAGAGGAGTCACAACAACTCAGTAAACAAGGTTGATCATTTTTTAAAAAAGGCATTGAATCAGTGTTTACACAGCTGAGCTACATTATTTATACATGTGCTATAGGTTTTGTATCCCCAGGATTTGTTAGTGTTCAGAGTATGATGAATCACACCTGACCTACTTGTGAAAAATCATCTTGAAAGGTTTTCTTTTTTGCAGTGGGAGAAAATGCAGATAACACATGGAAAAGCTTATTGGAATAGTTCTTTCGGGTGCTTGCTCAATAGTATTCACTCATTGGAGGGGAAGGGATGAGTTATTAGACACTGATATCTTATTACAGTAGGGATGGGGATGAGGTTAAGAGGGTGTTGGCCTTACTTCTGCAGTCTGGATTGGCTGTTTTAATCTCTGTACATAAACATCCAGAGTCTGTAATGGTGGATACAACATGCATCGTCCTGGTCCCTTTACTGGACTACAAGTTCCCAGAGGAAAGGAATTACAGACTTTTTTTTTTTTTTTACCACTTCTCTTTGTGTATTATATCTCCCTGTTAGAAAACATGAGTTGGAAGGCAGAGATTGTCTCACTTTTGTATCTTGCTTTGAAGGGTTCAGCACAGTTCCTGGCACAAAATGAGTAATATATACTTTTTAACCACTTCATTCAATCCTAAAGCTCATTTTTATAACTTCAGTGTTTGGCAGATTGCTTTGAATATAACAGGCACTTAATACAAGTTTTCTGAATTAAATTCAAAATCAGAAATGAAATAAAATGAGACAGTTGGGAAAGTGTAAACGTTTGAAGGGGACATAGTGGCTCTTCTTAGGGTAGTCTTTTACATCGATACTAAGAATGGATGCTGGAGCAGAGAGCACAGTGGAGAAAAAAGAACTTTTCAGCTCCTTCTGTTAGACCTTGAGAGCAAGTTTTCATCATTTCTCTCCCTGATGTATTATAAATTCTGAGATTTTCAGACATACTCATATTAACCAAGTATCAAATACAAGTATGAATTGTTTGGGGATGGGGAGAGGGATCTTATCTGTATCCCTGCTCTCCTACATAAGCACAGAAAACTGATAACTGGCTCAGAAGGATGAGGAGAAAAGATGGGTATATAGGCAGCTAGGTGACATAATGGATAGAACACTCGACCTAAAGTCTGGAAGTCCTGAGTTCGAATCTAGCCTCAGACATTCACTAGCTGTGTGACCCCGAAGTCGTTTAAACTCTCAGTGCCTCAATTTGCTCATCTGTAAAATATAGATATTCATAGCATCTGCCTGCCAGGGTCATTGTGAAGGTTAAATGAGATAATACTGATAAAGTTCTGTATAAATACTAGCTATGTATAGTCACTGAGGAAAGTGACAGTACAATAAGTGACTTCTTATTGTCTTCAGTTCTCTCAGACACTCCTACTTTAGTCTTACAAGATTTTAAGAACTTCAGAGGGCATCTCATATTTCAAGTATGAATCTTCTCAGCAATATCCTCCACAAGTGGTTGTCCAGCCTCTGTTTGGATACTTCCAGTGATGGGCAACTCACTACCTCGGAAAGTACCAAGTCCTTTTTCCAGATTGCTCTGATGGTTCCAAACTTTTCCTTACACTGGCTCAGAATCTGCTTCCTTCTCATTTTCACTGAGTGATCCTTACTCTGCCCTGAGCTACAGAAAATGGCTAATCCCTCTTCCACATGAAGGCCCTTCAAATATTTGAGGACAGCTCTCATATTCCCTCAGGAGTTAGCCGGTTGCTATCCGACCTTTCTAAATAAAACAGCTGACCTGGAATGAGAAACTCAGAATTCCCACTTGTCTGTTTCCCACTGCCAACCCTGGAGATTAGGATTCTCCCTTGCAGATAATCTCTGTTGCTCTCTGAAAAAGAATGTTTTACTGGCTCTCCTCCCTGGTATTCATTCCCTGCGTTGTTTCTTTGTAAAGGACTGTTTCAGTTGATTCACAAAATGGTAGGAATGCCCAGGATAACCCACCATCTCGCTAATCCTCTTCACCTTGCTTGGTGCAACAACTCAGGCGTGCATCATTAGCCATCTAGCAACCCAATGGTTATCGGTCTGTGTTGCTTCCAGGCCTCTGCTCTTACATAAGAAGCCGAAAGGATAGAGGAAGAAGTCAGCCTGCACCACACACGGCAGAGCTTTCTGGGCTGGGGTGTGTATGTGAATATTTTTTGAAAACTATTGTTTGAACACCTTTCACCCACCCCACAATGTGTGTATATGTGTATGTATGTGTGTGCATGTGCATGTGTGTCTGAGTACAAGTGTGTGCATGTGTGTGTGTGTGGCTGAATGTGTGTATGTCTGAGTGTGTGTGCGCACATGCAAGAATGTGTGTTTAAGTGTGTGTACATGTGTGAGAGTGTGAGTGTGTGTGTGTGTGAGAGAGAGAGAGAGAGAGAGAGAGAGAGAGAGAGAGAGAGAGAGAGAGGAGAGAGAGAAAGAGGGAGGAGGAGGAGCATTAGGGAAGGTGGGGGAGGAGAGGCATAGATACAAAGACATAGAAAACATGTCTTTCCATTGTTTCATTATTTGAGCTCAAGACTTCAGGTGAATTACTCTGAAGGGCGTCACTGCCCAGGCCTTTTAAATGACATATCCTTGAAGCTCGACAGTAATAATAACTTCACATCACTGTAGCACTTTTAGATTTCCAAAGAGGTTTTCTCACAATATGTCTGTAAGGTCGAGAGAATATGAACATTAATTCTCAGTCGGTTAACTAGTGAGCCAGGCACTGTGTTAAGTACATTGGACAAAAAGAATGCAAAAGCAAGGTCCTTGCTTACGAGGGGCTCATGGTCTAATGGAAGAGAGACAATAGCTAGCATTTGTCTAGCCCTTGAAGGTTTGCAAAGGGCTTTACATTTTCTCATTTTTTCTACACAACAACCTTGGAAGATAGGTGTTATCATTACCCTCATTTTGCAGATGAGGAAACTAGGGCAGACAAAGGTTAAATGACTTAGCTAGCAAGTGTTGGAGACCGGATTTGAACTCAGGACTTCTGACTCTAGGTTCAGCAGGTTCTGGACCTAGGTCCTGGAGGAACTGAGATTCAGAGATATGATATCCAAAGTCATGACTAGGAATTCTGACACCTGGGATAAATTCCCTGAGGATGTGTCTCTTCTCATTGTGGTTTAGGTAGATTAGAGATCCCAAGGTCTTGGGAGTTGAGGATGATAAAGCTTTAACTAGGGCATCTGAAGGAAAGAAGCTGTGAGTCAGGTACTTAATTTCTTTTGAGATGACAGTAACAGAATGGGGAGTATGATGCTGGGTGCTGGATGATGGAAGTAGAAAGAAGGTCTGAAAGCATTGAGGAGCTCGAGTGGGCAATTCCTCTTCTGGTCTTATGCGTCCCAGTCTGGGATGGTGAGAAAAGGTTCAGGCAAACTTGAAGAGAATGCCAAGAGATGTGGAGTCATCAGGAGATAGCAAGGTTTCAGAAAGAAAGAGGAAGAGTTCTCTGAATCTTGGAGCTACAAAAGAGGCCTCAAAGGTGATCTAGGCCACTTCCTTCCATACAGACAAGAGCTTTGAGGCCCATGGAATAAAGTGACTTGCCCAAGGTCACACAGGTAGTAAGTGACAGAGTCAGGATTAGAATTCGATGTACAGTGATTTTTCGACTGTACCACAATCAAGGAGGATGTAGTGGAAATTGAGAACGATAGAAACTAGAAATTGGGGAGAGCTAGTGGTGATTTTATTCTGGGGGTAAGTGAGATGGAGGAACACAAAGGTGGCTGCTGCTGATATATCCGGTGGGCCCACAACCCTTGGCTGTAATTGCCCCTGCTGAGTCTAGGAGTCTGGGGGTAGAAGTGAATAGGATCCCCTGGACGAATAGTTTTGGGGTGGGGACAGCTGCTTCACCATGGTGACAAGGAAGCCCAAGAAATGGATTGATAATGGACAGCCTTTAGTGAGTAGCAGCCTGGGGCCAGTAGAGAACAACAAAGCAGGTCCCTGATGGGAACTGAGGAGGCATTGGCCCCAAGACTTGGCAGCTGGGATGGCTGGGGTCCATTTACTCCCTGCTAGCTCTGAAGGCACATGGTCAGTAAATACTGAAACCCAAAGCCCAGTGAAATGGAAAACATGCTAGATTTGAAACCTCAAATCATGCTTCTTATATTTGGTATGACCTTAGGCAAGTTGGATGACTGCCTAGGGCTCTTCCAGTTTGAAATCCTTTGAGCCTATGAATCTGACCTTAAGATCACTGCTCTTTCCACTACATGAAGATGCATCACCTTCACTCAACTTTTAGTAACTTGTTCATACAAATGAGATGATAGCGGGGTGGTGGGAGAACCTTTGCAAATGAGAGTAGATAGCAAATTTGAGGTCCAAAATTTACAGAAACCATAGCTTCCTGCCTGTGCCCCTCCTGGCCTCCCAAATCAGCCCACAAAAAACTTAAGCACAGGGGGAAATGGCCTTTTTTCTTCTTCCCCGAAAGGAGTTTATTCAAAGCAAGAGTTCTATTAGGTCTGGACTAATTAAGGGTTCAAAGTAATTCACAATACCAGAGTTCTGAAAAACAGACTCCAAAAAATATCTCCTACTTAGGGAATTCTGGGGGGCGGGGCGAGTGTTAAAGGGAAGAGAAGAAATTTGTTTCAGATTTCCATCTATTCCCCCACTTGGGAAGTAGCATTTTAAAAAACACTGGGGTAATGTAGTTGTTTTTTAAAATGCTGGACTGGAGCTCCCATACAGCTTTCTTACTCCTGCTTCCAACAGGCTTAGCTCCATATTCCTTTCTCACGTGCAGCACCCCTTAGAGGTGGGCATCTAGATTCTGTGTGAATAACTCCGGTCCTCAGGGTTCCCATCTGAAAGTGAGAAATAATTTAATTCCATTCTTTGGATATTCATGAAGTACCTACTATGAGCAAGGCACTGCATTAGGTTCCAGGGATGCATAGTTCCTACTCTGGAGGAGCTTATAATCTAATTGGCAGGGCAGAGAGGAAAGTGGCAGAGGGTATCGATATGTACACAAATAAATACGATACAAGGTACACTATGATAAAGCCTAAGATGAGATCTAGAAAAAGAGCTATAAGAAAATAGAGAACTTGCTCATGGTGAGGCCAAGCAAATATAATGAAAAGGACAATATTTCCCAAATTGACTTTGAGATTTAATGAGATATCAATTAAAATGCCATAGAATTAATGTCATAATAAAATTCAATTGGGAAAATTCATGAATAAAAATATATAGAGAGAACTATAAAAAAGGAAAATGGTGAAAGGGAATTCTAGGATCATATATTTAGAGGAGGAAGGAATCTTAGAGGCTTTCATGGCCAATGCACTTATTTTGTTGTTGTTCAGTCATTTTCAGTCATGTCTGACTCTTCGTGACCCCATTTGGGGTATTCTTGGCAGAGAGACTAGAGTGGTTTGCCATTTCCTTCTGCAGCTCATTTTACAGATGAGGAAACTGAGGCCAGCAGGGTTAAGTGACTTGCCCAAGGTCACATGGCTAGTAAGTGACTAAGGTTGGCTTTGAACTCGGGAAGCTGAGTCTTCCTGACTCCAGGCCTGGCACTCTACCCACTACACCATCTAGGTACCCTTATTTTACCTGCAATGAAATGGAATAGAAAAGCTATTGCCCAGGGTCACCCAGATATTTAATGTATAAGGCAGAATGTGAACCCAGGTCTCCTTGACTCAAGGTCCACTTCTTTATTAGATATCAAAATGTAGTAAAAAAAACAATTAAAAAAAAAGCTTTGGTATTGGAGACAGATGAAACAGAATAAAGGACCCAGAAACAGAAATCAAAGAATATAAAAGATTGTCTGATAAACCCACAATTAAAAATTAGAATATAGAGCCAAGTGGGGTTTTGTTGGAGGTGGCCAGGGAACTAAGTGGATAGAGTACTAGGTCTGGAGTCAGGAAGACCTGAGTTCAAATTTGATCTGAGGCACTTGCTATCTATGTGACCATGGGTAAATCACTTAACCTCTGCTTAAATCCTCTGAAGATGGAAAAGGCAAACTGCTTGACAAGAAAACTTCAGAGGCAGTGTGGTCCACAAGGTCATGAAGCGTCGCACAAGACTGAACAACCACAACAATAGTTCTGCTGCTGTTGCTTTTAGCAGAGCAGTGATATGGTCACTAATATCCTTTCTCAAAGATGAACAGTTCGATTGAATGAGAAGCCACTGGAAATTTCATTTGAGCACATCAGAAATGCAGCTCTGTTATGGATTATAGTCCTTTCTGGGTTATTCAAGTCCCTCAGCAGCATGGGCAACTTCCACACTCTTATGAAAAGACTAAATGCCTCCAGAAGTTCATGTGCCCATGACCAAATCATGATCATGACTGAAGAAACTGAATAGTACCCTAGTTTCTTTCTCTTTTATCAGATCTTCACTTGAAGGAAGTGAATTTTTTTTAAATTTTTTAAAATTGCAGTGAATTCCCACAATATGAGAGAGAGCCATTTGCAAATTTAGGCACAAAAACACATTCCAGAGAAAATCATTTGCTGACCGTTTGCTATTTTGGATTATTCAAAACATTCCCTCTGTGAGTATGGCTAATCAGAGCTAGTACCCCAGTGCAAGCCCACATCACCTCTTCCCTGGAGTACTGCGACTGGCTTCCTGATTGATCTTCCTACCTTCCTATCTTTATTTTCCACACAGCTGCCAAAGTGAATTTTCTTAAATGCAGAGCTGACCACATCATCCCCAGCCCCCTAGTCAACCAGTGGTTCTTTATTGTATCTTGGATTAAAATATGAACTCTTTGGCTTTTAAAGCCTTCCACAAACTAAATTTCTATCCACAGTCTGCCTTACTAGGGCAGCTAGAGGGCACGGTGGGTTGAGTACCAGCCCTGTAATCAGAAGGACCTGAGTTCAGATCTGGCCTCAGACACTAGCTGTGTGATGCTGGGATCACCTTCCAAAAAACCAACCAAACAAACACCTTCTATCTACATTATTCACCTTCGCATGCTCTGAGCTGCAGCCACATTAGCCTTCCTCCTGTTCCTCACCTGTAGTGCTTCTTCTTTTGTCTTTAGTCTTACAATGGTCATCCATTATGCCCGGAATCCACCCCCTCCTGAGCTCTACCTCCCCTAAAGATAACCATATCTAATTGTGTTCAGGTCTGGGCAAGACCTTTTGGAAAGGACATGGACAAGTTGGAGAGCATACAGAAGGGCAACGAGGGTGAAGAAAGAACTCAAAATGTGACATCTGAGGATTGGTGGAAGGAACTGAGAATGTTTAATCTGGAAAAGGAGCAGAAACAGGAAACATGCATTTATTAAGCACTGACTGTAGACTGGGCATGGTGCTAAATGCAGGGGGTACAAATACAAGCAAAAAGAAAGTGAAACCTTGAATGGAAGGGAACTTCCATCCTAACAGGGCAGTGTGACACAGGAAAGGGGGCTGAGAAGAGGGGAAGCAATGGAGAAGGAAGGTTTCTGGGGTACGGGAATGGTTCTGAAGTCCAGAGAGTCAGGAGCCTGGCTGGGAGGAGGATGAAGGCCCACTGGTCGGGTCCTTTCTGAGAAATGGAGGGTCCAGGAAGAATGGGGAGAATGGAGACCAGACCTTGCAGAGGAATATCCAGGGGAAGCAGGAGGTAGAGTGATAGGGGAAAGGAGGTCCCTGGAAAGGAGGGAAGGGCCAGGAGAAGCCAGCAGTAGAAAAGGCATGAGAAAGTCAGAGAGCCAGCAAGAGGGTGAAGGAAGAGAGGACTTGAATGGAACTTGATGGTTGTCTGAAAGGTGGAAGACAAGATAAACTTTTTCTGTGTCCCTGGAGGGTAGAACTAGGAGAAACGGGTGGAAGCTGTAGAGAGGTAAATTTAGGCTTAGTTTAAGGACAAATTCCCCAACAACTGAACTCAACAAAAAGTGCAATGGGCTGTTTCAGAATCTAGTGAGTTCCATAGCTCTGGAAGTCTTCAAGAAAATACTGGATAACCACTTGTCAGAGATGGTATAGGGAAGGTCCTCATTCAGGTACATATTGGACTATAAGGTTTCTGCTGTTTGCTTCTGTATCTGAGAGTCTATGAATGTGTGTGTGTGTGTGTGTGTGTGTTTGTGTAAAATATGTACACACATAATCAGTAAAAGCTGCTCACGTAAGTAAGTGCACATGGAAATGTGGACAAAAATGACTAAAATTCCAACATGAAAACAATCAATTATATTCTCAGTTCTGCTTTGTTAACAACTCTCTACCCACAGATTGTTTTTATTTTCTTAGATATTCTCCTTTACCTTTCCTCCATCCCCCTCCCAACACTGTCTCTGCCAAATCCCCAAAGCTCAGACAGCATTTTCTTCTGAACCTATGTGTCAAATGCACTTATACCTCAGATGAGTTTCTTCTTGTCTTGCAACTAATACATTTTTTATAAAGCACTGTCTCCAGTTTCCTTTCAAGTTACGGAGAGGATATCCTTTTCCTGTTAAGCTTTAGAATGATTTTCCTCCCCAAAGTAAAGCAGTAATCTCTAGAGTCCTGTAAATAGGTTGGATGAACACATTATCTGAGTGACAAGGAATTGGGAGCTGAAGTTATTGCTGAGAATATTTGCATACTTCAGATACCTGTGTTGTAGGACTTGATATTATGAAGAAAATCCCAACAGCTCCATTTACTTGTTATGAACATGCATGTTACTGGGGTTCTCCTTGTTTGATCAGAAGTCTTTGCTGACTCACTAGTTCAGAGTCTGTTTCTTGACCTGTAGCTGTATAATGGTGTAATGGGAGTTACAATCTGCCCCACCCATTGATGGGCCTCAGGTGAGGCTATTGAGGGAGGCTTGATTGGGGGGTGGCTTGTTTTCTATGAAAACCCACAACTTTTGCTGATTGCTATTGAGGCACTGGGTCACCAGGGGTCATGTCCTTTGGCTCTGAAAAGAGCATATATACTCTGAGGTAAGGTTTTGCGTGGGGCTTAGTTTTTGAAAGAAGGTTCATGTGCCAGATGAGGCTCTGGGCAGCTGTTTTAAGAAGCCTCCTGGCTTTGAAAATCCAGATGTTGGTGCTTCTCTCTCTGGTAATGCTGTATGTATTGCCTATGGTGAGACAGGTGGAAGCCCTGTCTGTTGGTCCTGCTTGCATTTTCTCTGTTGTATGTATAATTAAAGTAAGATTTTTTTTACCCATCTTAAAGTTGCTTTCCTTTTAGAGAAGCAGATCTAAGAACCTATGCAGCAGGCCCTCTTGGGTACCAGGTGCTTGCTGATACAAATAGTGATTTGGGGTATGTCCGCCATTCTCCTAGCATGTTCCACATGGGTAACACCATCTTGGGTGGTCTGAATCTACAGTCAAATATAGAGTATCTTGCATCTCACGGTTAGACCAGTCATTGTGTATGAAGTCTATAGCCTTCCAAATCTAAGAGCCAGCTTTCAGGTAGTCCAGAATTGATGGAGGGTTCACTGCATGTAAACTGTTATGTTAGGCCTTTTGGGATGATACAATGATGAAACAGTAGAGATGCTCTTTGTCCTGGAGGAATTTAGAATTTAACTCTGGAGACAAGAGAAGCATACTTCAATAATAGCACAATGAAGGCAGGATGGCTTAGTGGATAACACAGTGGACTTGGAGTCAAGAACTGAGTTCAAGTTCTACCTCAGACACTACCTGTGTGGGACCCTGAACAAGAAGTCAGTCAAAAAGCACCTAGTATGTGGCAGGCGTGGTGTTAATTGCTAGGGATACAAAGAAAGGTAAAAGACAGTCCCTACTCTCAAGTAGCTCATAGTCTGTTGGGGGGAAACAAAATGCAAACAACTGTGTACAAAGGAGCTAGATACAGGATAAACTGGTACTAATGGACAGAGGGAAAGCACTAGAATTAAGGGGAATCAGGAAAGGCTTCCTGGAGAAGATTTTAGCTGGGACTCAAAAGAAGCCAGGAGGTGGAGATGAAGAGGGAGGGTAATCAATGCAGGGGAAGCAGCCAATGAAAATGCCCAGAATCAGGAGATGGAGCATCTTCTAAGAGGAGCAGTAAAGAAGCCTATGTCACTGTATCACAAAGGGTGTCGAGGTGGTGGGGTATAAGGTATAGGAAGACTGGAAATGTAGGAGAAACAAGATATAAAGGTCTCTGAACACCAAAGAGAAGAGTTAATATTTGATTCTAAAAGTATAGGGAGCCACTGAGGTTTATTCAGGGGGAGAGAGGGGAGGTGACAGTCAGAACTGCACTTTAGAAGAGCGGTGGTGTTTGCTCTCTATACTTGAAGAGGATCAAAATGACATCACTATGTTGGGTTCAAGGTACATTATGTCAGACTGTGGCTGATCAGACCAATAGGAGTTCAGAAGGCTCTACCACAGGTTGGGCACAAATAGTCCATGTGAGCATTTGGAGTGGAAATGTCTCTAAATTTGTGCATCTCAGATTTCTTTTGAGTTATCATAGAGCACAGCACCCTTTCTAATGTGGGTGCACCATGCTAGGCAGTCCTGTGCCAGTGTCTCCCACTTCTCACAATCGAGTTCAAAGTTCTTCAGAGACCTTGAGAGTGTCCTTGTATCGCTTTTTCTGACCCCCATGAGTACGTCTTGTGTGAATTCTCCATAAAATAGTCTTTTAGATGAATATATATTTGTCATTCAAACAATGTGGCCAGTCCATCCAAGTTGTGCTTTCTACAGCAGTTTGAATACTTAGCAGAAAGAATCTCAGTGTCTGATACGTCCCAGGTGATCCTCAGAATTTTCCTAAGACAATTCAAATAGAAGCGTTTTGGTTTCCTGCTATGATACGGGTAGACAGTCCTGATTTCACAGGCACTTTAGAAAGAACATTGACTAACTATAGTAGGGAGAGACTTGTGTCAGGCAGACCAAAACATTCCCAACACACTCAGCATCACAAATTAGCACAACCTCGGCACCACGCCCCCCACCCCAGGTTCTTTTTAGCTAAACTTGAGGAAATCAGTTAATTACCACCTCAGACTTTTATCTCCTTTAACAAATTACTTCTCTCAAAGATCCAAAACATAGATCTGTAAACAGAGGTAGGAAATAACCTTGTCCCACCATTCACTATCCTGGACCCCTCTCAAAAGAAGGGAGCATCTCTAATAGAGATCAGAGATGGAACTTCTATGCAAAAGGGAAAACAGAAGCCATCTTTGGAGATGCCACATCATTACCTAATTTGGATGTGGATTTATTTAGAGGATTTGTAGTGACCCCTCACCATCTCCATCCCTTCAGAGGTCCCAGCTGGCTATAAAGAATATATTTTATTAAATGTCCTGTGTATTCATAAGTCTTTTGTAAGGGCTTCTTTTTTTCTTTCCCTAATGTGGAACCAGGGTTACTGAGTTATGAACACTCATTTGGAGAAGCATTTGCCACAAAATGGAGGAATCAAAACAGGTCAGAGAAATTTATTACTTTCTCCCTCATTTCTAAACTCCTTGAACTCAAGGAACCCTTATTCCAATTGTTATGAGTGGCTCTAAGCAGGGAAACTAATTAGGAGTTTATTATGATCGTCTGGGCAAAAGATGAGGCTGATGGTGGCAGCCATCTGAGTGGACAGAAGGGATGGATTGTGGAGGAAGAATCAACCAAGACTTGGTAACTATTTGGATATGAAGGGGCACTGGTGCAAGAAAGAAGAAAAAGCCCTAAAACCTGTTCGTCCTTCTGATCTGGCTATTTTGCCAATGACTTTATTCTTTGCCTTATCTCTCATATTTTTAATGCTGCATTACAGACATTCAGAGTTAGAAGGGACCTCTGAGGTCCCTGAATCCAAGCCATTCCTGAAGTGCAAATCTCTGTGATACCAATTTTTTTACTACAATTTTTTCCAAATTGGAAAACAAATATGCAACAGAATAGATTTGAGGAAATTTTTACCATGAATAGATTTCTTTTTTTAATAAGTGGCTAAACAAAGTTTTATAAAAATCTAAAAATAAAAAGCGAGTAACAAAAGAATATTTTTTTCTGGCATGAGTATGGTTTTCCAGGATAAGAATATAAGTTTCTGGATAATGTGCCCATTTTGCAGTGGTCCAACTTCAAGGACCTATATTGTTGACTGTCCCTAGTGTGCACAGATTTACAGTTCCACACTTTAACAACAACATGCTGACAGCCAGCTCTTAAAGAAAATGACTTTTCTTTTTAAAAGACGTAATCTAAATGTTTCCTCATCTGATCAATTCCACCTATGTTTAGATATGCAGAAGGGCTTAGATATATTCAGAGAATGCCACCTGCAACATGCTACCAGATCAGTTTTCCAAAGTAAAGTTTCAGAATGATGACAGTAAGATAAAAGGAAGAAACACATGGAAGAATGAAGTCCTAATGCCTATACTTGCATATGCTTTGGGTGTTGGGGATGGTGGGAGAGGGAAGAGGAAGGACCATTTACAGATAAGCTACAAAGAAAAGGCAAATAAGTGATTTGTATAAGACATTTAACACATTCTGTACAAAGTATTCACTTAGCTGTCATTATTTTTACAAATTCTTCACCTTCTTTTGACCATTATAATCAATATTTGCTTTCCTGATCATTTCATCAGATACCTCTTTATCACCCGTTAACTTCTTTCCAAGGTTTGTTATTACATGTCAAAATTCACTAATATAACCACAGTCATCCTTATCCAATATCCAATGGAACGTTTCTCTAATTTTTTCCAACAGTTTCTTCACCGTTTGTGTCTTTTGTTTTTCTTGCCACCACCATCACCACTACCCATCATCAGAAATTCTAAAAAGTCAATAGTCCCATTACTGTTCTAAGCTACTTCATTAATCATATCCTGTGATACAGCTTCTGTAGGGTTCGGCCCAAGTGACCTTATTACAGGCCCTGTACGATGATAAGATCATCCCCATCCTTGTCAAATAGTGAAAAGTTTACTTTGAATTCCTCAATCTGTTTGTTTATCAATTGATCAGCCACGCTGCTAGGGCTACTGGTGTCCAAGTTCCTACCAGATAGCCTCAATACTTGATGGCTATACTCTGACTCTATGACTAAAAAAATTATAGACTAGAAAATTATCACCAAAAATAAACATTTCCATATTAAAAACCCAGAAAAGAGAATTGCATATGAAACTGTGAATTTGTTAATATAGCAGCTTGTTTAATATTTTCTGTTTGTGTCCCCTTCTGGATTTCCTTCTGTTTTCTTCTGTGTATACTACAAATGTTTCAAAGATGCTTTTTTCTGAAAGATAACATGATGCAGTGGAGAGAACACTAATTGGACATGGAGTCAGGAAAACCTGGATTCAAGTCATGACTCAGACACCAGCTATGTGACCCTGGACTTAACACCTCTGGGCACTTAGTTTCCTCATTTATAAAATTTATGATATTACAATCTTTTCTTTTCTATTTTGCATCACTATCACCACTGTCACTTTCTCCCACAATTCTTCCTACAGTCCCAAATAAAAGAACTCACTCATACACAACACATTAGTCAAACAAAACAAATGTTATGTTTTATTGGTTATATGGAAAAAGGTATGTCTCGTTTTATCTCTACAATCCCTCACCTCTTTTTCAGGAAGCGAGAAGCATGCTTCATTCATGCATCTTTTGGAGCCATAATTGGATCCCTATTACTTAGGATTTATAACTTTCTATGTCTTAGTCCTTTTATGGAAAACTTCTCATCACTTGGCAGTACCCCAGATGAGTGGTACATTAGTGGGGACATTATAAACTCAACCTGGAATACAGACACCATCTCCTTTGGTCATCTTTGATTCTTGTTTCTCCCTCCCCTCTTATATTCAATTAGTTACCAAGTCCCATTGATTCCATTTCTGTAACTGCTTTTGGATTCATCCCCTTTTCTCATCTTCCACTATCACCATTCTAATATGGGCTTTCTTTTCCATCCATGTGCACTATTAGAATCACTTTCTGTATCCATTCCTTGCCCTCTCCAATTCATTCTTCATGCTATGGAGAGAATTTGTATCATCAGTACATATCACAGCGTCTGGCAAACAGTAAGTGCTTATTAAATGCTTTTTAATTCATTGATTCATTCATCAGTCACTCACTCTCTGGCTTAGTAATGAGGAAACCATGGACACAGATCCTGCGTTGAATACATTTTAATTATGTGAGCCTAAGGAAATTATTTAGCATTTCAGTGACATAGGCAACTCTCTAAACTAAGTTACAATGAGTTGTAGATTAGTGGAGGGAGTTGACATATTGGGGTTCCCCAGGCTTATAAAATCACAGTTTCAGAAATCTCATTCTCCCTAAAATGTAGCTCAGGTTATTTCCTTCCTTTGTTAAAAAATCTCCAGTGAATCAACTTGGCAATTAAATTCAATGAACATTTCATGTACCATGTATAAGGTGCTTTTACTTCTTGTATGCAAATTAAGTGGTAAAAGGTAAAATAGTTACATTTATGGACATATACAGTAAATCTTACAATGTTTTACATCTTTAAAAAACTTTTGATTTACGATGTGTTCCTCTTTTGTTCCAAGCATTAGAATTGTTCAATGTAATCACAATGAATGAATGAACAAAGCATTTGTTAAGCACCGACTGTGTGCAAACCATTGTGCTCTGTGCTGAGGATACAAATACGTAGGACAGTCTCTACTCTCAAAGAGCTCAGGTTAGGTAGACAGTAGTTATGGAAGAGGCAAATCAGATGGACAAATTCTTTAATTCTTAAAGTGCAGTGGCAAAAATAGAAGGCAATGCCTGTTTTAATGCCTTTTCTGTTGACAGAATCACATCATTTTTTCGGATATTGAATCATTTGATGATGCCAAGAGCTTTGGTGGCAGGAACTTTTCCCTTCTGAGTTTGCAGAAAGTATATGGCTCTAGCACTTATGGGGGGAGTTGCCAGACAATCTCCACAGTGGTTGCTTCCTAGGATGATGCTGTAAGGCACTGGGCTATTCTCAAGGCTCTTGGATTCAGGCTGTCTCTATCAGGGTCTGAGAAAATAGAGTTGTCAAGGTGGTGGTGGTGGTGGTGATGATGATGGTAGTTTGACTTGTCTGGCACCTAACTTCTCTCTGTCTCTATCTATCTGTGTCTGTCTGTCTCTCTCTTTCTCTGTCTCTGCCTCTCTGTGTCTCTCTCTCTCTCTCCCTCTCTCTGCCTGTCTCTCTGTCTCTCTCTACCTTGCTGCTTCAGCTAACTGAATTTCCATGTGGTGACTGGTTGGCAGTTACGTGGGTGTCGCTGGCCCCTTCTCCAAAGATGATTCCCCAGATGATGACTGTAAAGGCTGAGCTGGAAGTAGGACTGGGATATCACTTTTGGGGCTTCTGTACTCACCTACCTCTTGGTGGCAGTTGGTCAGCACTTGCTGCTGGTGGTGATGAGGAAGGTCGATCCTCTTTCCCCAGTGATTTCTTCCCTTAATGATGGCTGTGGGAGCTGGGCTGGAAGCAGGTCTGGTGGTGTGGAGGGAACTCTTATTCTTAAGCTCTGTGATTCAGGATCCTCAGTTGTCTCCATCAGGGTCTGGGGGAAGATGGTGGACAAGGTGGCGGTGGTCTGGTAGCCTGAGAATAGGCTATGTGTTTTGGAGTTTGCATTGGAGGTGATTTGTGAATTGTTTTGATTGGCATTTTTGTTTTCTGTGTTCAGAAATTCTAGATAATTTTCTTATGTTATTTCTTGCATTCTGTTATTCAGATTTTTTGACTGGTGTTCTCTGGGAGATCTATAATTCAAAAGTTATCTCTATGCATTCCATTTTCAAGATCAATACATTTTGCAAGTATTGAAATCATCCTTTTTTAAAAAAAGTTATTGCTTTTTGCTTCTCTTCTTACAGATTGTACTTAACTTGTATATTTTTGCACTCCCAATCATTCTGACCTCTCTTTTGTTTCTTTGATGGTATTTGCCAACATTCTTATTTTGTTGATTATTTCTGATATGCAAACTAAAAATACTTCTTTCATGATTCTTGTTTCTCTCTTGAACCTTTAAGGAACATTTTACTAAAGTCACATGCTTTCTTGGAAATCCATAGGTCTTCTGTCTCCTTAGGTATTAGTTCATTTTCCTTTATCTTGTAATATTTATTCAAAGATGTCTGTACTTCATTAGATGGTTTGAAGGCCATATTTCCTTCTGCTGTTACTATCTCCCCTGTTGATTTAGCTGCTTGTGCTCTGAGTTATGTAATTTTATATATGATTTATATATAATAATATAAAATACAAATCAATTATGTTGGGATTGGAAGCTCAATTCCGTGTGGATAGTCTCGGGCGGGTAAAGGTGGGAGCTTCTAAATCTTAGAGCTCTCACGAGACCCCCCCCAGGAAACGGCAGGGAATCAAGGTGAACCGAGCTATCTCGAGTAATTCCGCCTCTTCCTGTGAGAAACGTGATGGGAGAGAGATCTCCCCGCCCTCGAGATTGTCCCAGATCTGGGCACACCTAGTTACCTAACAGCACGGTATTCAGATGCAAACTATGCAGCTGAAGGTTAAGTAGGATTGAGGAAGCCTGAAAGCTCTCTTAGCACGTGAGGAGCCAAGAGGACAGTAGGCTCCGCTTTTCTTCTTTCCTCTCTCCCCTCCCCCTCTCTCCCCGCTTGTACTTCTACTTCCAATCCCTTAAGATCCTAGCCTCCTTAGGAAATCTCCCCCTCTTCCTCCTAAGGAAGACCCCCCTGCACTTGTAACCGAGACCCTGAAATAAAGCTCAACCCTTGTTCGACTCTGGAACGTCCTTTCTCTCATATGAGCATCCGGTTTTGGCCAACCGAAGACCTCGGAGGTGAGGTAAGAAGACTCGGGTAGCCCACACAGGCCTCTAGGCCTGGCACAATTATATAATTTAGTCTTTTTTTTCTTATAATCTCTTCTTGGTCACTTTCTGACTCCTTCCCATTTGATAGTGGCTTCCCTTGGCTCTGAACTTCAGAACTGTTCCTGCCTATTCACATGATAGGGAATTTACTTTTCACTAGCCTTGGTCTTGGACCCAAGTAAGTTTTGGGGAGACAAAACTTGCCACAGCTAGATGCCATTCTCCTTTCCTTTACACCTGGTGGGGAGCCTTACTAAGACTCTGTCACCTTTCACCAGTTCCCTGTTCTTCAGTTCTCCAGCTGAACATTGTTACAGCATAATCTGTTTCCCTCCTGGCATCCCAAGCAGGGCAAACTTTTGACTTTTGGCTTTCCATGGTGAAGGGAGAGGGGTGGGGCAGAGTTGAGTTGTGTTACAACTTATGGGTAGGTCTCTGCAGCTGTGCTGAACAGAGAGTGTGACAGGGGATGCTAAATGAACACATCTGGGAGTAGGAATTAGCCTTCTCTGTTGTTAACTAATCATAATGTTACCTGGTTAGGGTTTTTGGTGTCTTAGACCAAGGAGACAGGTGAAATTGCCTTATTTCTTGGAAGTAATTTTTATTTTGGGGAGGTTTGAGAGGTCACGGGGATCAGAGAAAATGTCTAGTTCTCTGTCTTGGTCATGTGATCTGGATGTTCTTCAGTCTTTCCAACAGTCATATGAACACTTGTCACTCAACACAACTTTTGCACATTTCCTTGGGGGTAATACCCTTTCTTTGAAAAAAAACTCACATAATTAAAAATACAAGAAAAGAGTAATGAAGCAAATGTATATAACATGAAATCCAGCCATTTACTGACTGAGAACTAATTAATGGTGGAGAAACTGGTTCAACTCAATTTCACTTTGTAAAGGTCAGAGTTTTAAAGTCAGCTTTGTGTCAGAATCCCACATCCATGTCCATTACTTTCACAAAATGAAAGCATATCAAAATTACCATTTGTCCCAAGCAATTTGCACAGGACCAAAGCATATGAAGTTCAAGTTCCTTTTTTATGGAATTCAAAGGCCCTACATGGCCTATCTTTCTAGCTTTATCAAATCACAGATTTAGAGACAGAAGAAACTTAGAGCTTATTTCATCCATACACACCCCTCTTACTTTACAAATATGAAAGCCGTTGAGTGATTCAGTGACTTTAATCAATAAACATTTATTAAACACCTATAGTGTCAGGCTAAGGATATACAAGAAGCAAAAGACAATCTCTTCCCTCACGGCTCTTACAGTCTAATGGGGATGATAATACGCAAACAAATATATATATCTTTGTACATACATACGGCAAACTGTATATAGGATACACAGGAAATAATTAGTAGAGGGAAGGCACTAGAGTTAAGAGGGGACAGGGAAGCAGGTAGGATTTTAGTTGAGACTTACAGGAAGCCAGGGAGACCAGCAGTCAGAGAAGAGGAGGGAGAGTATTCCAGGCATGGGGACAGGCAGAAAAAAATGCACAGAACTGAAAGATGGAATGTCTTGTTTGTGGAATAGCCGGGGAGACCAGTGTCACTGAAGTAAGGCCTAAGTTACAGTGTCAGGGAGTAAGAGAACACTGAAAAGGTAGAAGAGCACCCAAGGTTACTCAGATAGTAAATAAAAGAATTAGGGATCAAGCTCAGGGTTTGGTGGTGGTGTTTTCCATTAAACCATCCCAGTTTCTCATATTAATCCTTACTCTAAGCTTCAAACTAGGCAGTCCTCTACCCATTGAATATGTCCCACATGCTCCCATCTATCTCTGTGCCTGTTTTCCCTTCCTTCTGCTAATTCCTACTCATCCTGTTGTGGAAGGAAGAGACACATCATGCTTCCAGAGACTAAATTCATAGCCCTCAGGGAAATATACTTTAGTATGTCAACAGAAGTACTGCACAGTTTGGGAATTGGACCTTATAAGAGCTAGAAAGCCTCCAAAGGCCTAGGGAAGTGGGAATCTGAGGCTGAGATGGTAGAGAAGCCACTGGGAGCAGCACGGCAGTAACAATGACTGCATCAGTCAGTCATGGTTACCTTGCCCAGAGTCATGGGGACAAGAAGGGAAGCCAAGAGTGATTACCCAGGAGTCAGGCAATGCTTAATCATGACCTCTTCTCTTTGTGGCTGAAGCTCTGGTCAGATGGCAGGTGCCTAGGTTAGGAATATGGAAAACCTGAATTGTTTCTAATTCCCCTTCCCACTCTGCTTGCTTGTTTTACCAACAAGCATCTATGCGCCCATTTGTGTCCACAAATGTCTAAGCCATTTCCTTTACACTGAGAAACTGTAATGAGTGTAAGCAAATACATACAAAGTTGACCAGCACATTCATCCAGATATTAACAGTGTTCTGAAATGGTAACAGGCTAGTAAGCTTGTACATGGAGGTGTAGGAGCTAATTCCAGTTTGCAGAGGCTATATTGATCTCTTGGGACCTAATGAGCTCTTGTTAACTCTTATGAATGATTGCAGAGCTCTCCCAGCAAGCAGAATCTTAAACTTGAACTCAGACTTTCATTTTCCCCTAGAAAAGTGAACTTATTGGAACCTCCAGGCTGGTTAAGCTAAGGGCAGCAAGGGCAGGTCCCTGAGGCTAAAACTTTGACCCTTTACCTGAAAGGGAGAGTAAGCAAGTAGTTTTTACTTTCAGCTTTACTCTGCAAACTCACTCCGCACCTCTTTCTCTGCTATACAATCACTTCAGTAGTTATACTATGAAGGACAAGGCCAACGCCACCCTGATCCTCCCCCTATGTGAAAATGAGCTCCCTCCTCAGGTCTCATAAAACATGTTGTTTTGCAAGTGCCTAGTGTAGTTATCATACAATACTGTATTATAATAATCATACCAATAGTTAGCATTGATATGGTGCCTACTGTGTGCCAGGCACTATGATAAGCGCTTTACAGTTCTTATCGCATTTGAACTTCACAACAATCCTGGAAGGTAAGCGCTATTATTACCCCCATTTTACAAAAGAGGAAACTGAGACACAGAAGTCAAGGAATTTGCTCAGGGTCACATAGCTACTAAGTGTATGAGGCTGGATTTGAATGCAGATGTGCCTCAGTCCAGGTCTGACACTGTCCACTGTGCCACCTAGATGTCCCCACGTATTTTAGTTATTTTATTTTTTACCTTGTTCCCCAATTAGACTATAAGCTCTATGAGGGCATGAATAATTTTATCTAAACTTTATTATCTTCCATGGTGCTTAAAGGAATACCTTGCTTATAGAAGGTGGTTTTTGGTTTGGTTTTGTTTTTTTGAGAGGTGAGGCAAAGGGTTTAAGTGACTTGCCCAGGGTCATGTAGCTAGTAAGTGTCAAATATCTGAGGCCAGGTTTGAACTGAGGGCCTCCTGACTCCAGGGCTAGTGCTCTATTAGGTTTTACTTAATAAATTTTTGTTGAATTAAATTACATGATTAGATTTAGATGAAGTTAGTTTATTTCACTCAAGTGAAATACCTTAGTATATAAGGTACAGTCATTACAGTAATCATTACAGTTTTCTTGTATGGAGCAAAAGAAGAAAAAGGCCAAGTTTAATTATCAGTTGATTAGAAATAATTCAATCCAACCAGTTCATTCAACAAACATTTAATAAATACTTTGTGCTTGCAAGAAACTATGTTATGTGCTGGGGAATCAAAGAAAAAAGCAATCAATCCCAGCCATTAAGAAATGTATCCTCTGGTAGGGTAGACAGACATTGGGATTGGAGTCAGGAAAAGCTGAGATCAAACCCTGCCTCCTATATTTACTGGTTGTGTGCCCTTAGAAAAGTCGCTTGACCACTTTGTGCCTCAGTTTCCTCATCTGTAAAATGGAAGAGGAGAGTGGGGACTTCATGCCCTTTAAGACTCCTTCCAGTTCCATTAAGCTTTCATTCTATTGGGGAGAAACTATAATGAGTATAAGCAAATACATACAAAGTCATTTCAGCATGAACAAGTAGGGGGAATTGGGAAAGGTTTTGGGTAGGAGGTTGTACCTGAGGTGTTATTTTAAGGAAGCTAAGGATTCCATTAGGGCAGATGAGGAAAGTGAGAATTTCAGATAGAAGGGACTATCTCTCCAAAGGCGTGGAGGTGGAGTACCTCACATCCTGATGATGGATTTGGTTCCCTAATATGCCTACAGCCCGCTATCAAATGCCCTTTTTCCTCTCTTTCCTGCCAAAAGTGCTTGCATCACCAAGATTGACCTGTCATCTTCATTGAAGCAATTCAGGGTGTTCAGCCTGATCTGTAAAATTGATTTTCACTCCATATTCACAATAAGTATGCTCTGCTTTGTGAATTAAAGCATCATGTTGGAGAGCATACAAGATTAGAATTTGAGAGAGCTAGTTCCTAAATTAGCTCTTTAACTTAACACCTTGTATTATCTTTGCTATTGAAATTAGTGCATTTTAAAGGAGTCATCAAAACTAGTTTTTGTCCCCAAGTTTAGATTTTAAAAAAACTCTCCAAATTTATCAGTTTTTACAAATAAAATAGAAATTTAAAAAATGGGAAAAATCCTTTTCACCAAGAAAACCATTCTATTTGAAACAGAAATATTTGGAGGTAGGGAGAACAGTGATATCATGCTATTAATTTTTATCTAGAAGTACAAACTTCTAGATCCTCCTTAGTTTCATTATAGGGTCCTTCATTATAGGGTCATTAAAATGGGAAAGCGAATCTGTTCCTAAATAGGTGGAGGAGTTTTTGACCTCCTCTCCCATGCCTAGTCGCTGTTAGCCAATGCTGGTACGCATTCTGCTTAACCACAACCCATTCCAGTTAGAACCAGTTGCTCGAACTATCCCCAAGCTTGCTGATGTGGTCCCTCATTCTGAGGACTTCCCTGTTCCCCAACCTATGGTATAGATAGAATGAGGCCATCCTGGTTAATCTTTAGAGAATTCTTTTTGCTACTGGTACACATTCCTTGACCCCCAACCCTCCACCGGGAAGCATGGCAGATGCCAAGGCTGGTCCTTGGTCTGAAAACTCTATGTAAATCTGAGACCCTAATGGCTCTAAGCCTTTAACCAGAGTAGACATTCCACTGTGCCACTGCAAGGTACCCCATGGGAGAAAGGGGGTGAGAGGGTCTCTGACTGAATCTCTATCCATCTGTCTATACTGACACTGTGCTTGGATATGAATATTAATAAACCATTTTGACTCGTCCTAGGGTCATTCACCCTAACTCTACTCCAAATTTGTATGACAATTTCCATTCTACAATGAATGACGAAGTAATGTCTGATACTTCAGAGATTTTCAAAAGAACTACATTTGAGTTTTGTGTGTGTGTGCATATGTGTATGTGTGTGCATATTTATACAAAAGGTCTCAAAATTCTTGGTGAAGTTTTAAGCTTTAATAGCTAATACCTGTGTGTGCGTGTGTGCATGTGTGTATACATACACATATAGAGAATACATGTATGTATATATGTGTGTGTGTGTGTGTGTGTGTGTGTGTGTGTGTATATATGTATGTGTGTGTGTGTCTAGCAGGGTATACAAAGGGTATTTGCCATTGTCAGTGGCAACTAGGTGGCACAATGGATAGGGAGCTGAGCCTAGAGTCAGGAAGACCTGAGTTTAAATATGACCATGGACACTTGTTAGCTGTGTAACTCTAGGCAAATCACTTAAAATTTGTCTGCCTCAGTTTCCTCAGCTGTAAAATGGAGATAATAATAGCATTTCCCTCAGAGGATTTGCTACGAAGATGCAGTGAAAGAATACAAGTGCTTAGCACTATCTCTAGCACACAGTAGCTGCTTAATGAATGGGGTTCCCTTTCTTTCTTCCTTGAATGTGGTGTAGAAGGCGTGCTGGAGTTGGAATCAGTGCCTCTGGTTCTAATCCTGCTTCCCGATACTTCTTGTGACCTCAGGCAAGTTGCTTAGCTTTTCTGGGCCAATTTCTTCTATAAAATGGGGACAAAAACACTTACGTCACAGCTGAGGAATTAATAAAATAATGTATGTAAAGTGATTTGTAAGCTTTGAAGTACTTTATAAATATTAGCTATTGTTGTTTGTTTGTTTTGCAGGGTCCAAATGGAAGAGGGATTTCCTATTGATGATGAGGTATTCAACATATTCCTGGCTATAGGATGACACTGTGCATTAGAAGTGTATACCCAGTGCTTAACATAGTGCTTGGCCCTTATTAAGTCTTTAGTAAATTCTCACTGACTTGACTTGATTTGCATCAAGCCCCAGAACAATGAAATCCATGATCCTTTGAAGAATGTAGGTTCAGGGGAATCTGGAGAAGGCCCTCTGGAATCTCTGTGGTATCTCCTCTTAGGAGATTCCCCCTTAACTAGGCTGGCTGCTTGCTAAACTGTACTCTTGTCTACCCCCATCACATGAAAGAAGGCTCCTTGATTCAAAGTTGGTTCACACACCTTGGCTATGTATACGTACATACACATGCACATGCACACATACATACACATATACACATATTAGGCTATATACACACTTTGCTTATGAACTATCACTGTGTGCTTCTCAAATCGATATACATTAGTAAGGACTCACTATGTTCCAGGTGCTATTATACTAAGTGCTGGGGGAACAAAAAATATAGAAACAGTCCGCACTCTCAAGGAGCTCATAGACCAATGTGGAAGATAACATTCAAACAACTATATACAAACAAGACACACACACACACACACACACACACACTACATAACTATATAGAAACAAGATATAGCTATCCATATCTATATTTTGGAGACAATCTCAAAGGGGGAAGGCACTTGTAATATGGGGGTCAGCAAAGGCTTCTTGCAGAAGATGGAATTTTGGCTATGGCTTGAATGAAACCAGGGAGGCCAGGAGGCAAAAGTGAGGAGAGAGAAGTAAAGAGGATATTGGGCACTGTGGGGTTCAGCCAGAGAAAATGCATGAAGTCAGGAGATGAAATATTGTTTAGGAGGTACAAGCAAGAAAGCCAGTGTCACATGGAGGGGAGAAATGTGTGAAAAGACTGGGAAGGTAGGAGGGGGAAAGGTTATGGAGGGCTTTAAAAGTCAAACAGATTTTATATTGGATCCTGGAGGTAAAAGGGAACCACTGGAATTTATTGAATGATGGGATGGGATGCGGGGAAGGGTGGCATGACACTGTCAGACCTGACCTTTGGAAGAGAAATTTGACAGTCAGATAGAAGATAGACTGGACTGAGGAAATGCTGGAGGCAAGGAGACCAATTGGCAGGCTATTACAATAGTCTAGAGGTAAGATGATGAAGGTCTGCACCAGACTGGTAGCAATGTCAAAGGAGGGAAGGGTGTGTATAAGAGAGTTATTTTGAAGGTGAAATCAACAGATGATGGCAACAGATTGGATATGAAGTGAAAAAGTGAGGAGCTGAGAATGACAGCTGGGTGACTGGAAGGATGGTGATACTCTCAACAGTAAGAGGGAAGTCAGGAAGAGAGGAGGTTTTAGGGGAGAAAAATGGGTTCAGTTTGGGATATGCTGAGCTTGAAGTGTCAGTGGGACATTGGGCAATGGACAACGGGACATTCAGACATCTCCTCATCTCCTACCAGCTGCACTCATTATGTACTTCCTCCACAATGCACCGAGTAAACCTATTGTTGGGAAATCTCATTACCTTGCAAGATCCAATCAGTCTTATTACTCATACCCCCTGATCTCTGCCTCTCTAGTGGGAAGTTGGAACCATAAACTCCTCAGGAGAGGGAACAAGGGATCTCAGACATTTCATTTCTCACCTGGCTACGCTCATTTAGACCCTCTTTGGCTTTTTCATCATCCCTCTGCTCCTGGTTGGATACTTTCCCCCTTTTATCCCCAGTTTTTCAATTTTCTTTTATGTGTTGTTTTAACCCATTAGATTATAAGCTCCTTCAGGGCAAGAGCTGTCTCCTATTTTTCATATTTGTATCCTCAACATTTAGCACAGTGCCTGGCACACAGCAGGTGCTTAAGAAATGTTAATTGACTATCAGCAATTGAGTTGGAAATATCTGATGTGCCGCCCAGGATGTAAGACAGTAGTTACAGTAATTCCAATTACAGCTGGATAAATAAATACAAGAATCATCTATATATAGAGATAATAATTGAATCCATGGGAACTGAAGAGATAAGCAAGAGAAATGGCAGCAAGGAAGAAGCAAAGATGACTCAGGAAAGAGCCCGGAGGTATACCCACTGGATGAAGATCCAGCAAAAGAGACAGAGGAATAGTCATATAGGTAGGAGAACAGAGAGAACAGTGTCTTGAAAGCCTAGAGAGAAAAGATTACCAAGGAGGAGAGGGTGATTGACAGTGTACAAGACTGCAGAGAGGTCAAGATGGATGAGACTAAAGAAAAGGTCATTAGACTGTACAATGAGGAAATCTTTGGTAACTTTGGAGAGACCTGTTTCAATTGAATAATGATGTTAGACGTCAGACAACAGAGGGAGAGGATAGGAAGTAGAGGTACCTATTATAGATAGCCTCTAGTTTAGATATGAAATGGGAGAGAGATATAGAGCTACATCTAGTTCTAGCAGGAATGTAAGAATTGGGTGAGATATTTTTGTTTGCTTTGCTTTTTAGGATGGGGGAGACACAATTATCTTTATAGGCAGTAGGGAAGCAGCTAGCAGATATGGGGGAATTGAAGATTAGTGAAGATGACAGAGGAGAGCAGTCTGCTGGAGGAGAAAGAACGAAGTGAGATCACTTGTGCATGCAGAGGTGTTTGCTTTGGCAAGGGGAAGGGCCACTGTTCCATGTGAGAAGAGAAGGAAGGTGAAGGAAGAGTAGGCAGAATGCATCTGAGTGATAGCAGATGAGGAGGAAAGCAGAAGGGGGCCTCTCCATGAATGTTCCCCAATTTTTTCAGTGATACATGAAGTTGAGAGGAAGGGAAGCTATGGGAGATTTAAGGATGGATAGGGAGGTGTAAAAAGGATTCCCTTGCCTCGATCTTCTTAACAGTCAGTAACAAAGGCATTCATTCAAACAGCACAGCAAGAACAGTGGTCATCAAGCATTCCTCCCCCTCAATTTTGAGGTGCAGCGTTCCACTGATATACTATCCATGCTTACATTGCAATGGCAATGAAGCACACAAATAGGGAACCTGTGTGGCCTGGACAATTCACAGCTCTGGAGGGCTGATTTCCTTTCTCATTTCAATTGGTTGGCTGTGTGGAGTGGCCTTGCTGAGTTGCACAAAGCAAGGTGCCTGGATGATTCCAAAACAGACCTGGATGCTGCTGAACTTGACTAGGTCAGTAATTGGCCACTGGTCTGGATTTTGCTGGGGTTAGATAAGCCAGTTGCCCTGTGGCTGGGTCTTTCCTAGGGTATGGCATTTCTGTTAAATGGATTGAACCGCTGGACTCCCTGAGATTGATCTTAGTAAAGAAGATCACTTTGGCATCTATATGGAGTATATATTATGAATGGGGAAAGACAAGACTGGGGAACTGATCACGAGCACACTGCATGGTTCAGGCAAGAGAAAAAGAAGATCTAAGTTAAGATGATGGCTGTGGAAATGGTGAGAAGAGGTCGGATGTGAGAGATGTTTTAGAAACCAAAATACCAAGTTTTGGCAACTGATTAAATATGGGAGGGTAAGAGTGAGGAGTGAACAATAATGCTGAGATTATAAATGTGTAACTTGTATCAACAGAAATTAGGAAAGAAGCAGGTTTTGGAGGAAAGTTAATGAGTTCTGTTTTGGACATGTTGAGTTTGAGATACCTGTGGGACAGTCAGTTTGAAATGTCAAATAGGCTTGTGTTCATCCTTCATTGCCAAAGAAGATCATGCCATCAGAGAAATGATGACATGACTTGAACTTAGCAGCTAATGATAAGAGAATGGAGTTTGGAAGAGAGACTGAGGCTGGTTGTGTAGAAACGTCCCATATGACATAGGAGCTGGTTGGGTCACCAAATGAGAGAGTGTAAGAGAGAGAAGGGCCCAGGGTCAAACTCTGGGCCTCATCCACAGCTAGAGGGTATGATATGATATCCTGGGGGAGGTTACTAAGCAACTGAGGAGAACAAGGATGGATTTCCTGTAGATGGTGTCACTTGAGCTAAGTTTTGAAGAAGAGGTGGGAGTCTATGAGGCATAAGGAAGACTTGTGTTCATGTCCCACCTTAGACTTTTACTAGCCATGTGATCCCAAGAAGTCATTAAACTGCTCTTCAGAGTCTTCAGCTATAAAATTAAGGGGTTGGGATCAATGACTTCTAATAGGAATCTACCTAGACATAAATTAAATTCTGATGTTCCAAGGGAATTCCTGGGGGGAGGAGTCAAGAGCCAGAGATTATGAGAATCACCCTTTTCCTCTTCAAGATAGAATCTAATTCATGTAAACTTAAACTTCAATTTTGGACCATGAGTTACAGCTCAAAAAGAGTAAGCTTAAAAATACATACAGGAAAAAAGATCCAGATGAAAATGCGTCTTGTGCAGACTATCATATGGAAGTCAAATGGTCGTCCCTCAAGTTAATAAATCAGTACATGCTGTATATCTAGAACAGGCACTGAAGATGTCTTTCACAAAGCATTTATCATCTAATGTTGTGAGTCACCACACTCTGCCCTACTGGGCAGACCATTTTTCACTTTGGAGGTGAGACATCCCTTGAACCCCCACTGATCCCAACTAGATGTTCTAGTACCTCGTTGAATATCTTTCCCATCCTACTGCTGTCAATCTTTTTTTAATTACCAAAGGGCCAATGGGAGTTTCATTTTGTTCTAATATGCCTAAACTAATATAGGACCCAATGCCTAAATCAGACCTGCCTCTTACATATGCAAATGTAAAATGACCTAAAGCAATGCAATGAGCATATCTGGCTCTATGGAGTAAATATGAGAGAACTTTGGGTGCAAAGATGTGAATGGTTTGTGATCTGTACAGATGGAGGGAATCCACATGAACAAGTTCATCCTTGAAGTTTTGAATCACAATTCTAAAGCATTATTTTGAAACATTTTTGCAATCATACAGTCACCTTGTGTTGGCATCTGCTTGGTAGACCTGCCAACATAGGTTTGTTAAGTTTAAATATGTTTCCCATGATTTAAGAGGGGTAGTTATTAGGTATTGAAGTGGGTACATATGTTTGCAATGGGACCATGTAGAGAGTTAAGCAGGTACAGATAAAGAGTAGAATGACACTTTGTTATTGCCTCCCACTATGGTTGCTTCTTTTGAGAAAGTCATTGCTCCTACTGCCTCCTCCCCTTTTACTGGTTATTGATAAAGCCTCCACTTTCCCCCGTCCTGGATCTTTTGTGAGACAGTCAAGAAAAACTCCTTTTGTTCTGGTGTAGAGAAAGGAACTAGCTCAGGGTTTGGTGCTCTGCGACAGTGACTAGTGTGAGCTCTGTTGCCACACCTCCCTTACGACCCCCCCCCCCCTCCCATTTTGATTTAGGTGGGACCCAGTAGCAGAGGATGGTCAGATATGAATGGTTTTCAGTCTGCATTCCAGATCTCATTACATTACCATCTTCCCAAACCATTACTATTTTGTTGAGAGTACTACCATCCTTCCAATCTACCAGGTTTTGAAGCTTGGCACTGTACCCTTCTCTCCTCCAAGAACCCAACCACCATCCCAGTCCAGGCCTTCATCATCTCTCACATGAACTACTCCAACAGTTTCCTAAGTGACCACTCTGACTTAAACGTCACCCCTCTATAATAATACATCCTCCAAATTGCTGCCAAAGTGATTTTCCTTAAGTGCAAGACTAGCCATGCTGTCCCCCTACTCATTAAACTCCAATGGCTTCCTATTGATTCTAGGATCAAACCTAAGTTCCCTATTTGGCATTTAAAGCCATTAACAGTCTGTCCGTTCTATTTTTTCATACATATATATCAGTCACCTTCTTGCATTTTACATTTCAGCCAAAATGGTCTTCTTTCTATTCTGCATACTCACATGAAAACAAATCAAAATACCCACTCACAAGTAGGAAATTCAGGTACCACCCATTACGCAGTAATAGGCTAAAAAAAAAGGGAAGGATTTTTGGGAAACTTATGACTTAAAGTAAATTTTGTTTTGGTTTTGTATGTAGTGAATGTATATACACAGAAACATGGCTCTTGCTGTTAAGTTTATTGGTTATTATGACCTATTTTTTGATCAGTGTATCATGTGACATTTGATTTTTTAAAAAGTAGCTTAAAAAAGAGAATCCACTTGTTTCATATTAGTTGACTTCACAATGTTTCACATTGATCAAATTGAATGAATAATTACTAACAATTATTATTACAAACATTTCTTATCCCCCAAGAAATACAGGAATTTTTTGGAAATAATGAAGCATGTTCAAGGATATCACTGTCCCTGAAAATATTATATACATTTTGGTGAAAGAAAAAAGGGATTTTGTATTGCTTTTAATTAAATATTGTAAAAATATTTCTTTTTATCTAATCTCTACACTTTGTAATTGTTGTGCACATGTAATTTTTAAATGCACAGCGTGTGGAGTTTAACTGCACTAAGACTTTTGGAACGCACTGTACATGGAGGGTGTGTTCCAAATTTTTTACTGATGCAGGGGGTGTAATTAAAAGAATTTGGAGAGCACTCTCTGAGAGGTTAGGTAGTAGGGAATTTATCATTCATTATTTGGTGGGGGGAAAGAAATCTCAGTATGGTAGCCTGACAGTTTAACAGTGTGCCCAACAGTTTCTGACACGTAAAGAATCTTCTTTTGGTGGCATTGTGTGTTTCTCATTAGCTATACAAGGAGACACAACTTATTGCACAAGCTTCTTGGAGTATTGCTGGGAATACAGTGTGAAAGATGACAAACTGACCCACTGTTTTAACAAAACTGCTGAATCTTTTGCTTGTTCCCTTCAGAAGGCTGCTCTAATCTACTAGTCATGAAGGTATCTTTAATTCGTGATATTTTCATAGGTTGAGCAGGATTAAACTGAATGAAATAAATTTTAGTGAAACATGCCCCATGTTTTCCTTTGGGATCAAAAAGGGTCCAAGGCATGCAAACTTCTTGGTGCCTCCTGCAATTTCACTTAATATTTCTTTCTTCAGTTATGGCTTTGTCTTTTGGAGAAGCTCCTAAGACAATTATCTCTCTGTTCCTTTGCTTCAGGTGGATATAGATTTTCCCTCATCACTGGCTCGATTCCCTTGGGGGTGGTGTCAGAGACAGAATACCACAGCTACACGATGGGCAGGGCCGTTCCTAAGGGTTTGTTAGATCCAATGTATACCACAGTGCCTACCCTTTTCTCCTTCCCACACCCTTGTCTGGCAGAAGTTCACATAAAGGCAGCAGTCGTAAAGAGGAAAAGAAGGGAGAGGCAGTCTGTGGAGTCAGTATGAAAGTCATAGCTGATAGCTGGCTAGCCCCCTGGGTGCTGACCAATCTTTTCTCCATCATCAGCTGGCCTTGCTCCCTTGGTGAGCTTGCTTGGTGAGGGAGGGGTGGTTCCTCTTTAGCTTCAGCCTCCTGGGCTTCACTCTGGGAGGAGGCCCTTCAGATCAAGGTATAGAGGTGGCTGACCGGAGGAAAGGCACTACATTGTGGAAAGGGGAAATCGCTGATGGTAAAGGGGGCAGGGAATTGCTGTAGGAGTGGGTAGCGCCCTCCTGTGTTCAAAAGTGGAGCATGGGAGCATGAAGCCATTAAGTTTTAACTATTTTGCATTACAGAAGATTGGTTTGGCCTTCTGATGTGTTGTTTCCATAGAAGCAGAGCTTAACCTTTTAAGTGAGGATTATAAAGCCACCTAATTCATTTAAAATTAGGCTTCAAGCATATCAGCACTTAATGCTCAAGTGTTATTGTGGGACTTGATATAGTCACTGATCTAACAGGCAGGCAGAGTCTGTTATTTTCCGACATTTGAAGAATCTCATTTTGGAGGCGATCTATATATTTCCCATCAGCTCCACAAGGAGACACAACTTCTTGCACAAAATTACAGCAGTACTAATAAATACCTTTTAATTAACAGGCAGCTTTAACTCTTTTTCATACATACAGGAATCCGGTATATAAGTAAGAAATATGCATGTTCAATTATGCATGTTCAATTAAAGTTATTTATTGTTTTCTTTTAGAATGGACATAAGGAGTTTCTCAAAATTGATATCACAACACAATGTTTTACACCATTTTCACAACTAGTTCTTTGTTGGATTTGTTTTAAAGAACATTGTAATTTAAAAATATCTAAATATTTACATATTAATAAAACATATGTACATAAGATTGAGACATTATCCATAGATATGGAATGATTTTTCTTTGCTAATAAAGCCTATAAAAGATTTCTGAATAAAGTCTGAACAGTAGTCACAGTAGGTAAACACAAAAACATTTAAGTTTACAAAACATTATTTCACTTTTGCAATATGTAACTCCAATTTGTGGATTCACTGCAATAACTTTTGGGTTACAACAACCCCCACTCTTCCTGAAGTGCTGAAAATTCCAAACCATAGTACAAATGATTACTCCAGCCTCAGAAGGAAATAGTTTGGAAGGTTCATGGTACACATTTAACAAATTCCATGGTTCAAAGTCAACCATTTTCACCTTCACTAGCAACTAGCAATATTTTAATGGAGTTGAAAGGTCACTAATTTATCTTTTAGATTCCATCGAGAACTATTTCCTTTTGAGAGGCAGAAGACAAATTTTCAAAATTGTGTCACAGAAAAACAAAAGCCCTTGTTTCCAGCTCTTCAATTAGACTGTCTGGTTAAAAAAAAAAAAAAGAATCAATTTGAGAAAAGAAGCTTAGACCTGAAATTTAAAAGGAAAACTAAAAGGCTGCAAAAACATCTTCTCTGGATCATCTCATCCTATGAAAACCCCTCCACAAATATTCAAGGTGCAACTGTAAAGTAGGAAGATCAATTCCATACGCTATACAAGAAAAACCAGTCTCATTACTTTATAGTTACACTCAGTACTCACATTAGATCACTGGCTGGTGATCAAAATGGAATGGTAGTTTATCTATGAGTTCTCTTATCTCACTTTAATTTTGCAGTTGGGCATAGTAAAAAGCACAATGGAACAGGAATCAGGAGACCTGGGTTCTAGTTGGGCTCCGCCACTACTTAGTTATGTGACCTGCTACAAAACACTTAAGCCTCTCTGGCTTCAGTTTAATGACTCAGAAAAAGAAGGCTCAGATTAGATGACGTTTGTGGTTCTTTCCAGCTTACCACCATTAAGCTCCTTGAAGTCAAAGACTGTCTCCTTTTTGCTTTTGCATCCTCAGCACAGTTCCTATTATATAATAGGCATTTAATAAATGTTTATTGAATTGAACATTCTACGATTTTATGAAGCAAATGTTGGTGAAAGATGTTAGACTGTCAGCATAGCTATTGATGAAGTGGAGGGTTCACACCTTAAAAAATTAAGGTTAATTTTTTAGCCCCTCTGATTGGTCTGCCAAAGTGCCAAAAGTGGCACTTATCTGCAATTTTATTTTGCTTTATGTAATAGATGTGTTTCTAAAAAGTTATGTACAAATAAATAATCTTACTGTGAGTCAAATCTGTTTAAAATATATTAGCTTGTTATCTCAAGAAATCCTGTGAGAGACACTTTTGTAAAGTGAATAACCATCTGCCAATTTATATTTTTCTATAAACCCAGATTTTAATATTTTAAGTTTGCTTAAACTGGATGCATACCAATATTAAAAATCAAACAAAACACAGAATATTTCACTAAGTGCCTTCGTGGCTAAGGTGGAGTCTACATGATGTCCAAATATCTGAAACATGCAACTCAGTTTTAAAAAAAGTCAATGAAATTGTTGTGTGTTGATTTTTTGGAAGACTAATTATAAATATTGACTAAAATTTTCAATTTCTGATCAGCTACCTTTCCATCATGTAGAGAGGGGCTAGATCTCACAAATACTTGCTACTGCTCAAAAAATTTCTTGTTCCAAGAACAGAGATATCATTAACACTTCATCTGTTCCAAAGTTTCACTTCAGTTCCACTGATAACAGAGTTAGCTTGTTTTACTAGATAAGAGCTATCCTGTTCCCCAAAAGAAAGCTTTATCTTCTAAGCCAATGGAGGTCAAGTTTATTTTGGCTTTCAGCAGGGTGCTTTCAGTGTAGGAGAATTGCCAGTCTTATTTATCTGTATTCTACATCTACATAACTTAAGTTAAAATAAATATGCATTACACTGTGCACAATCACATGGAAGAGATGAAGAAAAAAAGGACAGAGAGAGAGAGAGAGAGAGAGAGAGAGAGAGAGAGAGAGAGAGAGAACTGTTCTTGTTACAATGGATACCAAACTAGCTGGATAATATATGGAACTTTCAAAGAGTAACAAATCAATTCTAAAGATGATGAAGGATCTTGAAACAATTTAATGGCTTGATTGTCCATGTGACAGAGAAGATATGTGAAAACAATTCAAACTTGAAGGTAAAACTTTATAGAACATTCGCATAATGCAGTAATCTGAAATGCCTACACAGATCTTAGAGAAATCTCCAAACACAGAGTTACATTTGCTAATGAAACGCCACAGAAATTAAAGTCTAGGTAGTGAAATCTGGTTCTGTGTCTTCCATCTTCTCTGTCCTGGTTTCAAAAATGTTACCTAAAACACAGGCAAGAAATAAAGTAGTAACTTCCACAACAGTTAGACACAGGCATTCTGAGGAGGTAAAACGCTTTATTGTTCACATTCTTCTTGGAGGAATAGTGTTAACTGTGCTTTTCTTTTTAGTAACAAAAGTTAGCAACTGGATGGGAAAGATCACGGGTGTGGATGGTAATTATTAAAACAAGCCCAAATGGACTCTCACGGAAGATTTCCCCAATCTCTACTCCTCACCACTCTGTGAAGCCACAAATAATCTCTCCCTACACTGAAATAACATGGCTTTTGGATCTCTCTTACATTCACATTCTTTGTCTTTTCTTTATGCAAACCCCTCATCACCACCACTATAGTCTAAGTTTTTGAGGGCATGGATTGTGTCTTCTTTTTGTATCCCCCTTATACTAGGATAGTTGTCATATAGTGCTATGTATGCAATAAATATTTGTTGATCCTACAAAGTCCCTTTTCCTCAGATAACGAATTCATATCTTAAATGTTAGAGATGGGTTATTCCTTTTTACTTCATAAATTATTTTCAATTTCCAAATTACTTTTCAGTTCTCTGATAGCTCTGGTTGGTAGAAACATGTTACACATTTATGTGACTTAACCTGAGTCCACACAGGCAAAGAAAAGTGGAGAATTAGGTAATAATGCAATGAACAGACCTCTTGTCTAGTTGATTCAACTTCCTGTACTTTTTCATTAAGGAATTATTTTTACTGCAATTATATGGATAATTGTTTTAATATTTAACCTTGGCTATGGAGATATAGCCTGTTTTCAATTTTTCTCTGTAAGTTATCTCACCATATTTAATAATAATGGCTCATGTTTAGTTACTTGCTAACAATTTACATTTATAACTAATCAGTAAATTAGGTAGTGTAAATACTTTAGCCCTGTTTAACAGATGATGAAACCGAGGCTCCAAGAAATTAAATGTCTTGCCCACGATGACAGAGTTAGTTAAATGTCCAAAATGAAACGTAAGTCCAGTTCCCTGACTCAGAATCCAGGGTTCTATCTGCAGTACGTGCTAACTGTTGGCTTGGATTGCCTGCTACAGTTATTTCCTTCAGAGTGCCTTCATTCCATAGCTACTGTAACTATCCCCCATATTCATCCAAACTAAGAATAAATTTGTCTCGGTGTTAGAGTTTACAATTTTTAATAGTTAATTATTATAAAACTGTTTTTGTTTTCTGTATTTTCAATTGAATGTGTTCTGAAGTCTGCCAAAGGAAAGATAATCCTGCAAGTCTTTATTGAAAAAAACTCTATCCTTTTTTATTACAGAAAAATCTTTCTTATAATGCTTCAAATGTTTTCTTCCAAGAGATGGCACAAAATTAGCAACTACTGCTTAATATACAGAGCTGTTTTATATAATATATAAAAATACATGTTATTTGTATAGGCTGATGGTCCATACATTTTGCTTTGGCTCTGCTGTAATTATAAGTATATGCTATGATTAAGGTAGTCATAAGAACCAGTAACGTCCCTCTGTGTTTTCTTTTTTTTTTTTTTTTTGAGGGAAAAGAACCTAAGAGGTGAAGAATGTGTTTAACTTAGTCCAATCTGGAAAACAAGACACTTAAGATGCCTAGTAGACCACCTTGGACACTGCTACTGTTCTGGATTCACTTTTGATCTTTCTTTTTGTTTATCATAGAGTCAATCTTAGCATTAAATCTTATCTAGAGTGAACAGAAATTCTGTTTTAAGAGTATCTCAGGATGTGTGAAAGAAGGAAACTGATTAAAACTAGAATAACGTTATTCTTGTTAGTACTCGGCCAATAGTGGCAGTGCAATGAGACACAGGGGTCTAACTTGCATTCAATTCAACGTACATTTATTAGGCACCTCTTAGTTTTATGAAAGGCTCTCTACAAGGTTTTGGAGATACAAAAACAACATTAAAACAGCCCCAGCCCTCAAGGAACTCATGATCTCCTGGAGGGAAAAGAGAGAATGCTAACACACAAAGTGGGGTTAGAATCAGAAAACACCTCACATACATATGGCAACTTGGCTAAGCCAAACTTGAAGGAAATTAGAATCTAGGAATTACCCACCAGTCATGGCATGCCTATACAGAGTCCTGGAGGCTGGTGATGAGAAACTGTATACAGAGAACAGCAAGGCTAGGTGTAGAATACATGAAAAAGAAGAATGTGAAATAAGTCTGAAAAGGCAGCCAGTTTGTTCAGGGCTTTCACAGCCAGAGGCCTTTGTATTTTATCCTTGAGGAAAAATGGTCAGTAATAGGTCAGACCTTGGTCTGAGATAGTATCTTGGCATCTGAGGATGATGAATTGGGGAAAAGATAGACAAGAAAGTGGAAAACCACTAGGAAGCTGGTGCATAGGGCAGAGAAGAGGTGATAAAGGTCTTGTTAGGATATGCCTGCACGAGTAGGAAGAAGGGAAGAGAAGGGAAGAGATGGGAAAAATGTTATAGGGGTAGAACTGAAGACTTGGCAAATGACTGGAATGGGAGGGGGAAGATAAGGAAGAGGGAAGAGGGGAAAGATGACTCCTTGAATAGGAAGAAGAGCCCTGTTCTCCACAAAAATACAGAAGAGCATCTAGGGGAAAAGATAATGAGTTCTCTTCTGAAAAAGCCGAATTTGAAATGCTTATAGAAATGCCCAGCACAACAGGTGCCTGGCGATGTGGGATGAACTCAGGAGACAGAAAAGAACTAAATAGGTAGATATGGGAATGACCTGCACAGCGATGAAAACTAAACCTGTAAGAGTGGATGCATCACCAAGAAAAGTGGAACGAAAAAATCAGCCCAGGGTAGAGCCTGGGACACAACCAGATGAAGAAACCAAAAAAAGACAGCTGGACAAGCAGGAGAGTCAGAAGATTAATGCCACGGAAATTAGGGAAGGAATGGCCAATAATGTCAAAAAAGCTACAGAAAAAGCTAGAAAGCTGAGGACTAAGATGAAGTTATTGGACTTAGCAAATAACAGATATTTGTAAACTCTGTAAGGAGAAATTTCAGTTGAATGGTGGGGTTAGAAGCCCAATTACAAAAATTATAAGAAGTGAACAGGAGGTGAGGAAACCAGAGGCAATGAATGTAAAAATATGACTGTGAAAAGGAAGAGATGTATGTGAGCTAACTTGTGTGGGAGGAGATGGGAGCGGGAAGGGACAACTCAACAATTGGGGATCATCTGGCTGGCTTGGGCTATTGTGATTCAAATACCCCACTCTGAGCTAGGTCTCTAAAATGAGGTCAAGTTGTAAAGCCCCTTTTTGGAGATTCAGAGCTTGAAACAAAGAACAGATCTGGATTCTGGTGGATGAGTAGGGGATGGACATGTAGAATTCTTTCCTCAACTAGAAATGAACTAGTTGCCTTGTGCATTGTGAGTTGCATGTGCAGCCACACATGCTCTCACTCAGGAGACTCAAGAATAAAGTTATTGGACTCTTAGAACTTGACTTCAGCTATGGAAAGGCATTAATGTAATCCCTAAGTCCAAGAGATCAAAACCTTGGAGAGCACTAGATGATAAGGGGTAGAAATTCTTGAACCCTCCTCGACTGATTGTTGATTAACTGGAGAATGTGAAGTTCCTTAAGAATTGGCTTGAGCACAGTATTTAGCACAGTGCCTGGCATATAGTAGGCACCTTAATAAATGCTAACTGACTGAGTGGAGTGACCCATATTTTTAGAGAGAGAGAATGGAGTTTCTTGACAGCATAAATCTCAGGTTTGTCTCTTTAGTGATTCCAAATCTGAATATTCCAGGACCCATTCTTCTAGAAAGAGAAGGGGGAATAGCTGGACAACAGCAGTCTCTTAGAAGAAGGATCCAGGTCCATAGACCTGGACTGAGTCTTCCATTATTATGGTAAGATATTCAGCCAGCATAGAGCTAATGGGAAGGGAATTGCCTTTCCAAAAAGCCTAAATTTGTTTTCCTTCTTGGGGAGTCCAAGCCCATAGGGTAGTACCATAAATCTACATCCCTAGGGTAAACACATGACTCACCATCTGAGGAATTCTGAACTTTATCTGTATGGATCCTTTGGGAAGTCTGATGAAGCTTTTGAACCTCTTCTCAGAGGAATGTTTTTTAAATGCATAAAATAAAATCCATAGGATTAAAAAGAAAATTAAATCTATTGAAATGGGGCTTTCAAAATACAGGGAGAGGGAGAGAGGGAGGGAGAGGGAGGGAGAGAGAGACAGAGAGAAAGAGAAAGAGAGAGAGAGAGGGAGGAAGGGAGAGAGAGAGAGGGAGGGGGAGAGAGATGGAAGGAGAAAGGGGGAGAGAGAGAGAGACAGACAGAGAGACAGAGAGACAGAGAGAGAGAGAGAGAGAGACAGAGGCAGAGAGACAGAGAGAGAGATGAAGGGACAAGCTTCCAGAGTAGATGGGAGGTGATGGGAACAAAGGCACAAGTAGAAGAGATGACCTTTGCAGTGGGAAGAACTACCTTTTCCTCAGAGACCAAAGCAAAGAAAAACAGGAAGAAGGATGATGCCAAGGGGTTTTAGTTGTAAAAATGGGGAACAGAGGGAATTCACAAAGGGAATTCAACTAATTCAGTTGTGCTACTAAAGAAACTGCGGCCCATGTTACATTAATTGGCACATTAAATTAACTGATCAAAAAGTAGTATTTATGGAGCATCCATCATGTGTCTAGCAATAATTTATTCTTTAGAACCATTTTATGGCTATTATATAATATGGACTAATCACAGACACAATGGCAGTGATCTTTCCAAAAAGATATGATTTTGTTAGGATTAAAAAATATAAAGGTTTTGTGCATGAAAACAAAGGTCCATTTCTGGCCTATAGAATATCAAAACACTAACTTATTAGGATTTGTTCTTTTCAGGTTTTATATGTATGCATCAGCCTAAGAGGAAAAATTGTAAGATTTTCATGCTTTTTACAGTCAATGTGAAAAAACTCCCTGGATACAGGACATTCAGAACCTCTGATAACAAGGGGGCTTTTATAAAATCAGTACGCTCAAGCATCTGCATCGCTAATATTAAAAACATTTTCCATTCAAATATTTTTCACTATATTTTCCAGCAGGTGATCAAAATGTAAATGTATTTTACCTGTTGGTGGTATAGAAATGCTGTCCAGTTTTTCATCACAGTCAGCTACCTCTGCTGGTTACAAACATAAAACACAAATCTCATTAGTTTCAGAGAACACATTCATTTTACTGAATATGGTAATGCAATTAGAAAGCTGCAATATGCGTAATAGTTTTCACCTTCTTTCTTTAGTTGGGTTTGCTCCAATACAATAGGTTATGTTAGTATTGAAACAAAGTAATTTTCTGAGAATAATACAAAGCAGATTTAATTTACTAAATAACTGCTGGACAACTTTTAAGAACATGCTCAACATAAAAGTTACTTTATATTGTTTTCCTTTGAACAACAGTGTAAACAGGAACAGATACCCTGATTGAAAACAAATGAGCCAACCTGCTCCTATCAGCACAAACATCTACACTATTCAAAGCATCATAAATTTCAAGGTATGAAGTCAGTCTGCCATTTTGTTTTGGTAGGGAGGCAGCCTGGAATAATGCATGAAGTCAAGAAGACTCGGGTTCCTGTTCTGTATCTGACACACTTATTAGCTGTGGTAACATAAGCAAGTCACTTACCCTCTCTGATCCTCTATTTCCTCCTCTGTAATATGGGGTACCTGTTATGCCTGCCTCACAGGACTATCATGAGGTTCAAAGGAGATGAAGCATTTAAAGTCTTGTACCAGCTTTAAAGTGCCATATAAATGTCAATTATTGTTTGGTCTTCGAAGGTGATCTTCACGCTAAACCTCTGAAGTGAAACACGACACCCACAGAGTGTGTGCATATTCAATGTTCTATCTATGTATACGTATATATACGTTTATGCATGTAAGTACATATACACATATATGTGTGTGAGCACGCGCATATACAGACATACATAAAAAACACATTGTACACATACATACACACTCTCTCACCAAAGTTAGTTACCTTATTCGGATGTTTGGTTGGAGTGAATCCAGTACGTAAAAGTGTTTGAATTAGTTCAAATTAGCCCATGTGGGTACCAGGCTCAAGTTCAATAAAATTTGAATAGACCTTTGGTGGCCTAAGGGAGATATATCTTGGATGGTTGACGTGAACTTAAAAAAAATCATGACAGTGAAAACGTGTCAGTAGACAAGTGACAGGGCTGAATTTCACTTGCCATCTCCTTCCAAAAAAATTCAGGCAAATAAAGCTTTACCTTATAAGAGGAAGGACTGAAAATTTTAACTTTCAGTCGTCTACTTGATAACAATATCCAGTTAATTTCTATATCCTTACCCTGGAATTCATTGTCTTCCACTATCTGGTTCAAACTTACCTTCTTAGTCTTTACCCTTCTCCCTTAGTGTAGACTCATGCCAACTCTGCTAATGCACTCCTAACATGGTATGTTAATAACTAGTGAGAGAATAAATTCCTATGATAACCAAAATTATGCTGGGCAGTGGATGGCATTCCTCAGTCTACTGACTGAGCTCTTCTTCCTTTAAATCCCAAAACACAGAGTACTACTTCCTTAATTGCTCCAGAAAGAAGTTATCCTTCCTTTATTGAATCTCTTAGGTCAGTTTACCATCTCCTACACAATAAAACATTTCAAACTTCTATCACAGTTATTTATATACATGCAACATCTCTCTCTTCTACATTGTGAGTACTTTGTACATTCAGCATTTAGTGGTATCTTTCACATATAGTAGATGTTTAATAAATGTTTGGCTGAATTATAAAGAAATTTTAAAAGTTTAACTAATCTTCAAAGGATTCTTTCCCACCTGGAGTCTAAAAATACAAACTATTGCCCATCCCATCATTTTGCTTGGAATATCCTACAGTTCTAGAGGAACACCTACTAAGGTACATAAAATAAAATTCCTAAATTTATTCTGTTAATTTATTAGACTGGAACTTTTTCCCATTCTGCTTTGAATAGTTCAAAAAACTGCACATCGGCCATTTTGATCATTTGTGTCATGTCTTCCATGCACTAATTCAAGTAATTCCTGCCTAAAATCTCCTACTGAAGCCACTTACATTTATGGCTTCACTGTTCAATGTTATGCATTTAGGAAGACTAACCCAGGAGGCCAATCAGATGGTGTCTGTAACAGATCACAGGATCATGAATTTGGATTATAATTCATCGAGTCCAACACCCTGATCTTACAAATGAAGAGACTAAGCCACCGATTCCTTAAATAACTTGCCCAAGGTCACACAACTAATAAGTGTCTGAGGCAGGGTTTGATCCCAGGTTTTCCTAAGTTCAGCACTCTATCCACTACACCATACAGTCTCCAATTAACAACTGGGTTGATGTGAAACCAAATTAATATTATACCCTTACTTTACTGTCTTTAAACAACAATGATGTAAGACATTGGCTGAAAAAAGGACAATGGGCTTTCTCTAGTTCACTGTCTAATACTTTATTCACCACTTCACATAGCTTTGACTTTAGTGGACATTTGACCTCTCATTGCACACTAACATACAGAAGCAGCTAGAGGGTACAGTGGACAGAGCATTGAGCCTTTTGTCAGGAGGACCTGAGTTCAAATCCAACTTCAGGTACTTTAGTAGCTGTGTGAACCTGGGCAAGTCTCCTATCCTCTGTTTGCCTTACAGTTTCCTCATCCATAAAATGGAGGTGAAAATAAAAGCATCTATGTCCCAGAGATGTTGTAAGGGTCAAATAAGATAACAATTGTAAAGTGCTTAGCACAGTGTCTGGCAATATAGTAAACTCTAAGGGCTGAAATTATCCCAAAGAGTGAAATAATAAATAATGAGAAGAAAAGGAGTGAAGATAGTAATGTAAGGTACTTAAGAAACATTGGTGGATAAGTGACTGAAAGATGAAGGAAGAGGAGCAAACATTAAAGTAAACGTACTGAATGTAGAGTTAATTTTCTCTGTAGACCAGAACCTTAAAATATTTTTGTCAGACAGCAGTAAGAGCCCACACTTTTATCACATTTGTGATTTTATGTGTCAACTAAAATACAATAAACCTTAGAAATAGTTATTTACTTCCTGGAATTTACATATATGTTGCCTTTTCAATTAGGCACAGAATTGCAAAAATCAGTTTTTAGTGATCTTTCCCCTTTGTAATTCAGTATCACCAATCCTTTCAACAATAACCCTTTGCAATTATGTGTTTTAGTAAGTATACTCTTAAGAATGGAGGGCATATAGCAGATGAAAAAAATAAAAGAAAATTAAGATATGCTGGTTGCATGAATTGGGACCAAGTGTCATGGCTGAAGAACATGATTGTGTTATTTAAATTTAATTATAACATCTGTTTGTAACAACAATCTCATAGTCTTTCTTCCCTGGTGACAGTCAAGTTGTGAAATTTGGAAAAGATTGAACAAGGCCAATAAAAATTTAATAGCAGTGACAGCTTTACTCTCAGATCTAACACAAATAAAAAAAATTGTGGTCTCAGATCTGAGGTAATAATCTAATGAAAATTATATAAAAAAATCCACACCAGGAAAAGAATCATTCCAGTTATAGAAAAAATATATTACATATGATGAAAGCCCCAAATGAATTTCTATTTGGATTAGGATAACAACCTTTCAAAGTCTGTGCAGGGAAAGGTTTTTTCCCTCTTCTAGAAGCAGTGTGGGCTTTCTTAAGCAGTCTGTTGATTAGCTTGCCCAGTCAGAGTCTGTATCTAATTCCAGGAACTGAGCCAAACATGATAAATGAGGTTGAAGTTGTGGAGAATGGATGATATAGTGATTATATTATCATTCAAATTGAAAATACTCATGAGGGAAAGTAGAAGGAAAACAATACTTAGGGCCTAATCCTCCAGGTATCTGTTAGGGCTTTCTGAAAATATTCCTGCCAAATTCAAAGGAAATAAAATGGCATTCAGAGGAGCAATGTTTCCATTTCAAGAGATATCACACTGGCTTCTTTTGAGGAGAAGGAGGGGTGAGAAAGATCCTACCACGTTACTGTTAATAAGCAATTTGGGGGGCTCTGATCATGGTGCTGTTCACCTGAGCACATGGCACCCAGTTCTGCTGCCTGGTTTCAAAAGTGCCATGGCTTTGACACAACTGGAACCAGAGCCTATGATCAGGCACCAACACTGTAACGACCTCTACCTTTATGCACTTAAGTTAAGTCTCCTCTCCTCTCCTTTCCTTTTTTAAAACAGTGGACATACAAATAGAATATTCCCTGTCCTGGTATAGCCAGGCATGTATATGGCATTCAAAAATACATAGGTAAATCAAAGTAATATCAGGGGTCAAAGGTTAAAAGCTCTCTGATTACAAATTAGCTGATGATGGAGTCAAAACTTGGTGTCCTGAGCACACGACAGGCTTAATTCTCTGTGCAGGTGGCAGACTGCAGTGGGTAAGGGAGTAAGTGGTTTTTCAATTTGGGGCCCATTCCATAGGGACAGGGATATATAATGGGAGAAAGACTGTTTGTTGTGGCTAGAGTATACTTATTATTAGTAAGATTGCTGAGATGCTAACAAAAGTACTCCCTAGCTAATTCTTCTCCTACCAGTTATTTTTTTCCCTTTCTCCTAAGAGCATGGGAATGGGAATACTTTTTTGGAGACAGTGTACAGAAATTAAAATATAGGACCTACATAATACTACAGATCTAAAAAGGGGGGGGATTTAATTGGGGACTGTGACGCTACAAGAGTTGCAAGAAAGGGTGCCAAATAATCTAAGAGATCTCAAAAGTGTGATAAATATTTAAAACCAAGTTTATTATTTCAACCATAGTTTCCATTGACAGCAAGACTTTTCCTGTCTCTAAAGAATATTGTACTCCAATATATCTTCTTACTTTATGACCTCTACCATCAAAGATTTGCCTTGAAACTAATACTCTTCAAGCACTTTAGAGACTGCTAACAGCTTTCCACGGCTAGAGGCAGGTGTTTTTAACACAATATACTCTCTTTTCTCTCTCTCTGGGTGGTCTCTGAAGCATTTAAGTTAAATTAGCAATAGCAGCATTCTGGATTGATATAGCACTTATCTCCTGAGAAGCACTAGTGGATCATATATTTTTCCATTTACCTTATTCTGCGCCTGTAAAGGAGGCAGGTTGGGGCAGATATTAACCTTATACTGTATTGTAAAGGAAGAAAATGGAGCACAGAAGTTAACTGACCATCTTAGGTCATCCTTTTTTGTTTTGTTTTTGCATGACTAGAACCAGAAAGTCCGGTCGATGGTTGATTTCTGGTTTAGAATGTTATATGGCTGTTGGTGGGTTTTTTGGTTACACTTTACTTTTTTTTGCTTTTGTGAATGAACTCAAGTATCCTTCATGGTAATTATGTAAAATTTGAGTTTACTTTCTGAACTTACAAATTTGAAACTTCTAAAAAAAAATAGTTTTTTTGTCATTCACTAGATTCTCATACAATTATAACAAATGAAGAAAATACTAATTTTCTAGTAGTTTGCTACAAAAACACTGGGATTTCTAGGGAGAATTTAGTCAGTGGTAGTAACAACTCAGTTCTGATTATTACCTGGTATCCCTACAGCATTTAGCAAATTATACTGACTTATTACTGAAAATCTGCTTTGGGGTCTAAAAGTTGAGGGGATAAAATAACTAGCAAAATGAAAGTGCTGAACCAATTAAATTTACTTTCCTTTGCCTCAGAGGGATTAGACTTCTGTGTAGTCTCAGGAGCAATGGGTAAAAGTTGCAAAGAAAAATGTCATTTTGCTAGATGGAAAAACTTATAAACAATTACAACTATCCAAAAGCGAAATGGGTTGACTCAGTACATAGTAGGTTTCCCCTTACAAGTCTTCACGCAAAATCTGGATGACCATGAGTTATGTGTGTCATTAAGGAGATTCTTATAAAGTATGAGTTGGTCTAGATCATTTCTGAGGTCTGGGGCAGAGAAAGGGAAATAAAGATTTCTCAAAAATTTAAAAATATACCAATTACTTAATGCCTATTTTATAAACATCTGCTACAGTGGAATAAAACCTTCAAGAAGATTTCACATCACAAAATCCTCTGAGGTTTATAGCATGGCCACTCCTGAAGTTTTTGTATTGATGAACCTCTTAGAGAACAAAAACAGATCACCTATCCCTCTTCACATGTTTTCTTGTTGGCTACTACACCTTATAAGATATCTCACTATCACAATTAACCAAGCATACTTACTAAATGTTCAATATTCCTTCAAGAATAATTCTGGGGACAGCATGTGAACCAGAAAAAAAATTATGGCGTTTGAGTTAAATCACTTCTTTTTTTTAAACTTTAAACAAGTAATATATCTTTTCTAAGTCCATGCAGACCCAGAGAAAAAAATAAGATGTCAATAGAAGTAAATAAGAATGTTAACAGGCTAATTTTTTATAAGTAAAGCTCATTAAACCACAAATAAGACTGATAGACAACACTGTTCATAATATTAAAAGCAAATAGTTAAACATGATTTTTACTATCTTAAGTAAGAATTAAAAATTCATTTAAACAAGACTTTAATATACAAAACAAAGAGTACACTATGCTGATAGGTTTGTTTTAAAAGACTACTCAAATACACTTTAAAAAATCATTCAACAAACATTTATCAAGCCCCATTTTATATCAGGTATCGTACTAGGCAATGGAAATGCAAAGACAGAAAGGAAATAGTTCCTGACCTCAGAGACTGCACTTTATCAGAGTCAAATCCATAGCAAAGTTAAAGGTGAGGAAGCACTGGTAAGAGGCAAAGTCTGGGTTTCAGGCTGTAAGAGTTTAAGGCTGAGACAAGGATGAAGGGCTGAGCAGTGTGTCACACTCAGGGGCTGTGTAGTTTTAAGCCTGGCCCAGGGCTGGCCGACCTCATCCTTCTGACTTGTCCAAACCTCTGTCAAATGGAGAGTTCCTTAAGATTCTATTGCATTCATTGCATTCGTTCATGGAATCTATGGGGTGTGAGTCATTACTATTCAGTTGTATTACACATATGATTTGCCTCACTTCTGGTATTAGGTTGCTCCTCTTTTATATCTAATCATCACAAGTAGATATAACACAAGGAAGTATTGCCTGGTAGATCAAGAAGTCATGAAGACCTAGGTTCAGGGCCCACCTTTGACACAAACTGGCCAGGTGACCCTAGGTAAATCACCCACCTCTCAGGCCCCAGGCAACACTGTAAGACTAAAAGTTGCTCAGCATTTGCAAATTTGCAGTAAGAGTTTCCTACATTAATGAAATCATGTCTAGACTCCTGTCACCACCCCACCCCCTGCAAAAAATCCCATGTCTTAGTATTGCATTTTTATGTTTAAAAAGCAATTAAACATAAAATTTCATGAAATAATTCTCTCCAAGATTCAGCTCAAGCACCACCTTCCACGTGAAGTCTTTCCTAACCGTACCCTCGTTCAACTTTTAATGTTTCCCTCTCAAAAACCACCTTGTTCTAGATCTGTTTTCTATGTGTTACCTTCCTCAAAAGAATGTAGGGTCCTTGAAGGCAAGGGCTGATTCAATTTTGCCTCTGAGTCCAGTCCAATGTCTGGCAAATAGTGCATAATAAATGTTTGTTGATTGGCTAATCCAAAGGCTCAAATTTCAGCAGTAAGTTCAAGAAATTAGTTCCCTAAAGGACCCTCATGTACAAAAATATAGCAGCTCTTTTTATGGTGGCAAAGAATTGGAAATTGACAGGATACCCATCAATTGGGGAATGGCTGAACAAGTTGTGGTATATGAATGTAATGGAATACTGTTGTTCCATAAGAAATGGTAAGCAGGCAGACTTCAGAAAAACCTGAAAAGACTTGCATGAACTGATGATGAGTGAAGTGAGCAGAATCAGGAGAACATACACATAACAGCAACGCTGCGCCAAGACCAGCTTTATCAGATTTAGTTAGCTCTTCTGAGAAAAGTAACGATTTAAGACAATTCCAAAGGACTCATAATGAAAAATGCTATTCGCATCCAAAGAAAGAACTTGAGTCTGAATGCAGTTCCAAGCATACTATTTTCTCTCTTTTGTTGTTTTTTGTTTTTTCTTTCTTGTGGTTTTTCTATTTTGTTCTGATTCTACCTTTACAACATGACTAATGTGGAAGTATGTTTAGTACAATCATATATGTATAGCTTATATCAGAGTGCATGTCCTCTTGGGGAGGAAGAGTAGGGAGGGGGGGGAATTTAGAACTCAAACTCTTATAAAAGTGAATACTAAAAACTAAAAATTAATCAATGAAAAAAAAAGAAAGAAATTGCTTTCCTGAAACCGGTGCATACCTGAGCCTCTTTTTAACCTTCTTCTGGCCAGTTTAATTTGATCCTGTAGAATCTGTACCCAGTCTCTTGGACCTGGAAGTTTATCCACATGGTTAGCAGTGCAGTACTTTTCTGTGAAGACTGAAAAGAAATATAAAAGAATGTTAAATTTCATTATGAAGGTATGTGGCCAAACATTTTAAAATATGTATCAAGAACAGATAGGAATTCTGCTTAGGGTTGCAGTTGGCATTGTCTACATGGATCTACAGTACCTCTGTGGCAAAAGTGGAAAAGAATGAACTTCTGGCCCAGCTTGCTTTGTTACAGCACAACTAGTTGCAAGCATGCAGTAACTGACATGGAAAAGTTCTATTATACAAGTGTCCTAAGTGTTTGGTAGACACCTGTCCTCTAGTCAATGCAGAAAATGTTACCATGGACAAAAAAAGGATAAGACAGACTGCTTGGCAAAATTACCAGAAGGATAGTGTCATTTCATTAATTCAACATCTATGGTATAGAGAATTCAAGTGCCATTCCAATACAAATGGAAGCCTGGCAAAACAGTCTCAATAAAATTATGTAAAAAAATCTCCATGATACTGTTCTTATAGTGACATCATAGCAACTCAATCATCACTCAGATTAAATGAAAATGCAATTGTGTTATACAGTATAGCTTTTAAAACCTTACTACTGATGCCAGACTTCTAAAAGTTCCAAATCTATTTTTGAGTCACCCTTTGGCATCTTATTGCACTAGGTTCTAGGAAAGAGCTATCCAATCAAGCAAGATAGAAACTACAGTGAATCACATAAGATAAAAGCCTTAAAAGACAATTCTCTGATTATAGTAGCATGTAGTAGTACTACCAAAGCTAAAGGATCTGCTGGTGACATTTTTGCCTTATACTCTACTTCTGAGGGGTTCTTAACTTGGTCTTTTCAAGTTAATGTTCATTGGGTCAAAAAACTTGGGTTATAAAAGGATGATAATTTAGTTTATAAAAAAGATTGCTTTCCCTTCCAAAATCAACGGTTATGTTCTCTTGGCTACACATTCAGTTTTGTAGCATGAACTATTTTTTTTCTGGTTGCCCTTACTGGTGTCTTATACAATTTCAACGATCAAAGCAGATATGAGTCTAAGAGCTTCCCAGTAGTAGCAGAAGAAATCACAAATGACACAGCATTGCGAAGTGTGCTCTGAGTGCCCCAGTGATTATATGTCATGATCTTGTTGTGACAGCATGTCCATCACACTTCCTGGTTCACATGTAGCTTCTAAGTATTCGCTTATGTATGCATCCAGAAACACTGCACACTCCCCTCCAAACCTTCCCCTTTACAAAGCTAAAATTTTGCTTTTTATCAATCATTTCACTATATAACCCCTCTATTTCAGTATGAGTTACACTTTATTTTTTTAATCTTAGCTTTTTCCTTCCTTATTCTTGCCACATAAAATTAAAACCATACATTTGAGCTACAATTTTTCATCTGCTTTTTATGCTGGAACAGTATTAGCTGTCTAACTTGTGTTAGCATTCTTATTTGCGATGATGTTCCCTGCACACAGAGATCGTATTCATTATTCTTTTTACAAGTGGATTCTGGTACAAGTTTTCAACAAATAAAACAAAGACGCGGCTATACAAGGTAAGGTATAAAAGGTATAACACCAAGAGGTATTAACTCAAAAATTTTATAGTGGTGATGTTACTATCAATCAATACAAGTTTATTAAGCTTCCATTAGCAGAAGGTACTGTGATAGAAGTCGAGGATTTCAAAGACAAAATAATTTCTGTTCCACTGGATGGAATGAGGAAAATATGATGCTATATAACTACATATAATCCAAGATAATTTGAAGAGGCAAATATCACTAACTAGTGGTATCATGTAAGAATTAATGGAAGATGTGGCATTTGAACTAAGCCTTGAAGGAAGAGAGTTTTTGAGAGACAGAAATCATTTTTCTACAAAATGCATAAGCTTTCTTGACTGCTAGCTTTCTTATCCTTGACTTATCACTGACAACTCATAAGGAACTTATGAAACACTCACACTTTTTTCAGAATGTTATCTAGCCATGCCTCCACCTGGTAGTTTGTATAGGTTCATTTTTGAGTCCAAGTATAAGATTTTACATTTATCTCTACTGAATTTCATCTTATTATATTTGACCTAATATATGTACCAACTGAGATGAGTTTTTTTGGATTCTGACTCTCTTTCATTATGTCAGCTATCCCTCTCCTGAATATCTCACTGTAATTTGCCATTTTGATAGATATGTTCTCTATACCTTTATTGAAGTATCTGACTAAAATACTAAATGTTACAGAGATATGCACAGATCTCTGGAGTATTCTAAAAGTTTTCCTTTCAAGTTGCCAATGAATTATTAATGAGTAGTTTTGGGGTCTGTAAAATCAACCAATTCTGAAGTTACTTAACTATATTAGTGTCACTAGCATGAAGGACTTCCCCCAAATGCTTAATTAAAATCTTTGCCCAAACTATTTCTTTAGCATTCTACTGATGTGACTATCTAGTAACCCTGTCAAAAAAGAAATTAGGTCTGCCACTCATTATCTGTTCTTTTTTTGTACCCAATTTTATTTTATTTTTAGTTCCAAATTCTTCCCCTCTCCCTCAGTTACCCACTGAGAAGGCAAGAAAAACAAAGCCCATTACAATTATGTATAGTCATGCAAAACAAATTCTCAAATTAGCCATGTCCAAAAGAAAAGGAAAAAAAAGGAAAGGAAAAGTATATATGCTTCAGTTCTGTACTCACTTCTATCTGGAGGCAGGGACCATGCTTCATTGAGTCCTCTTCAATGATGACAGGACATTGTATTGGTTGTCTGTAATGACTACTTCTTTTTTCTAGATGTCCAACAATCATCCCTTTACATTTTATAATTTTTTCAGGAATCAAAGTCAAGCTCACAAAGAACCAACATGGCTTCATCAAGAACAGGTTATGCCAACCACGAGAACAATTTATATAATAACAGCAAGTATTGTAAGGACAATCAACTCTGAAAGACTTAGCAACTCTGATCAACAAAATCTTTCTTCTTCCTTCTTTCTTTTTAAAAATGAACACCTTGGGGGCCGGAGCCAAGATGGCAGAATAGAAAGACACACCTAGCTCTTCCCCCACAGCCCAAAAAATACCTGTAAAGAAAGACTCTCAACAAATTCTAGAGCAGCAGAAGCCACAGAACAACGGAGTGGAGGAGACTTCCAGCCCAGGGTGACCTGGAAGATCGACAGGAAAAGTCTGTCACATTAGACATGGAGTGAAGCCCAGTCCAGCCCAGCCTTGGCAGCAAAGAGCCAGGAGCAGGACCAGAGCAGGCCTTGGGAGCTGAATCCCCAGTGGCAGCAGTTCACAGATCCCTCAACTTACAGGCGCCAAAGACATTTTCAAAGGTCAGTGAAAGGGCTTTTTCAACTCCATGACAAGGGAGCAAGGTCCTCCCCCAGCCCCAGCCCCAGGTGGCTATGGTGGCACCAGCAGGAGGAGCAGCAGGCAGCAGCGGCTACAGTGGCTGGGCAGGCAGAAGTCAGCATCTGGGGGAAATGAGTAGCTGATCTGAATCTCAGTCTGGAGCCATGCCAGGGAGTAAACTCCTCTCCCTTGATTGTGTCACCTTGCAGGAACTAAGATCTTACAGATCCCCAGAGTATATCCTACTCTTACAAAGGACCCAAAAGTCAATTGGTTGGGAAAATGCCCCCACAAAGGGAAAAAAATAAGACATCAGAAGGTAACTTACTTGGTGAACTTTCTCCCATCCTTTCAGGATGAGTAAGAACAACGTCTACCATCAGGGGAAGACATAAAAAAGTCAAGGCTTCTGCATCCAAAACCTCCAAAATAAATATGCAATGGTCCCAGGCCATGGAAGAGCTCAAAAAAGATTTTCAAAATCAAGTAAGAGAGGTGGAGGAAAAACTGGGAAGAGAAATAAGAGTGATGCAAGAAAATCATGAAAAGTGAATCAATAGCTTGCTAAAGGAGACCCAAATAACACCTTTAAAAATAAGCTAATTCAATTGGCAAGAGGTCCAAAAAGCCAATGAGGAAAAAAATGCTTTAAAAAGTAGAATTAACCAAATGGAAAAGGAGGTTGGAAAGTTCACTGAAGAAAACAGTTCTTTAAAAATTAGAGTAGAACAGATGGAAGCTAATGACTTTATGAGAAACCAAGAAATTACAAAACAAAACCACAAGAATAAAAAAAATGGAAGATAATGTGAAATATCTCATTGGAAAAACAACTGACCTGGAAAATAGATCCAGGAGAGACAACTTAAAAATTATGGGACTACATGAAAGCCATGATCAGACACCATCTTTCATGAAATTATCAAGGAAAACTACCCTGATATTCTAGAACCAGAGGGCAAAATAAATATTGAAAGAATCCACTGATCACCTCCTGAAAGAGATACAAAAAGAGAAATTCCTAGGAATATTGCAGCCAAATTTCAGAGTTCCCAGGTCAAGGAGAAAATATTGCAAGCAGCTAGAAAGAAACAATTTAAGTATTGTGGAAATACAATTAGGATAACACAAGATCTAGCAGCTTCTACATTAAAGGATTGAAGGGCTTGGAATATGATATTCCAGAACTCAAAGAAACTAGGATTAAAACCAAGACTCACCTGCCCAGCAAAACTGAGTATAATACTTCAGAGGGAAAAAATAGTTATTCAATGAAATAGAGAACTTTCAAACATTCTTGAAAAGAAAATTTGACTTTCAAACACAAGAATCAAGAGAAGCATGAAATGGTAAACAGGAAAGAAAAATTACAAGGTACTTACTAAAGTTAAACTGTTTACCTTCCTACATGAAAAGATAATATTTGTAACTCTTGAAACTTTTCTCAGTATCTGGGTAGTTGGAGGGATTATACACAAACACACACACACACACACAGAGACAGAGACATAGAGACAGAGACAGAGACAAAGAGACAGAGAGCACATGGTGAGTTGAACAGAAAAGGATCATATCTAAAAAAATAAAATTAAGGGGTGAGAGAGGAATATATTGGGAGGAGAAAGGGAGAAATGGAATGGGGCAAATTATCTCTCATGGAAGAGGCAAGAAAAAGTTTTTCCAATGGAGGGGAAAAAGAGGAAGGTGAGAGGGGAAAAAGTGAAGCTAACTCTCATCACATTTGGCTCACGGAAGGAATTACATGCATACTCAATTTGGTATGAAAATCTATTTTACCCTACAGGAAAGTAAGATAGAAGGGGATAAGCAGGGTGGGGGGGATGATGGAAGGGAGGGCAAATGGGAGGAGGAAGCAATTAGAAGTAAACACTCTTGGGGAGGGACAAGGTCAAAAGAGAGAATAGAAGAAATGGGGGGGCAAGATAGGATGGAGGGAAATATAGTTAGTCTTACACAACATGACTATTATGAAAGTCATTTGCAAAACTACACATATATAGCCTATATTGAATTGCTTGCCTTCTCAGTGGGGATGGGTGGGGAGGGAAGAAGGAAGAGAAGTTGGAACTCAAAGTTTTAGGAACAACTGTTGAGAATTGTTTCTGTGTACAACTGGGAAATAACAAATACAGGTAATGGGGTATAGAAATTTATCTTGCCTACAGGACAAGAGAGAAGATGGGGATAAGGGAAGGGAGGGGTGGTAGAAGAGAGATCACATTGGTGGAAGGGGTAATCAGAATGCACAGTGTTTTGGGCGGGGAGGGGAGAGATGGGGAGAAAATTTGGAAATCAAAATTTTGTGGAAATGAATGTTGAAAACTTAAAATAAATAAATAAAAGTAAACAAAACAAAAATAAATAAAAAATAAAAAAAATTCCTCATGACTTTTTAATATTAAGCATATTCCTATATTCTATGTAAATTTCTACTATGTAATTGCAACTTTGTCCTATAAAAACTCATGTTTCTTTCTCTGAAGTTGCTGGTTCCTCTTGGAACTTAGCCTTTTTCATGAGAGGCATCAATTTCAATAAATGCCTTAAGCTGGAAAATAAACAAATAAATAAAAATAAAAACAAAAACCAGCACCTTGTCCACCAATTCTATGGTACCTCCCCCATTCTCCACAATACAATTCAAGTCAACAATCATTTATTAATGCCTATTATGAGCCAATGCAAGGCACTACAGTAGGCACCAGGAAAATAAAGACAAAACTAAACAGGCTGTGCACTGCAGGAGCTTACATTCTAAAAGGAAGACACTCCACATGCAAAAATAAAAAGTCATTTCAGGAGCAAAAGAATCCTAACAAGTTTGGGGGACAGGGTGAAATGGAATTGGAAAAGGCCTTGTGTAATGGGAAGCATCTGAGCTGAGCTCTAAAGGAAGTTAGAGATTCTTCAAGAGTGAAAATGGAATGCATTCCATACACAGGTGACCACTTTTAAAGATCAAAGGCTACAGTTCAGAAATCACATCAGTCATTTCTTTTCGGAGTGCAGTTCATCTTGAATTCATCAAGGGCAACTAAATGTTCTTTCTCTCTCAACTTATCTTAGATATCAGTTCCCTATGAACAATTATTCCCCTGTGCTTCCAAGGTCAAATATTGTTTAGTTTTAGGAGGCAGACAAAATAGAAGGAAAGTAGTTCTGTATTCTCCATTGTCCATTATCACTGTCTCACTTACCCTGAATGGTCCTGTTCTTTTTTTTGATCTTATTCTTTCTCTCAACATAGTTAAAACAAAAGCCTGCCCTCCCTACACACACAAACACACACACACACACAAACACCTTTTGCCATTTTTAGTGATCTCTGCTTCCCTCTGGTCATTCTGAACTTCTATGCTCCTCACACTAGTTTTCCAGGACCATGTTATACTTTTGCATTTATACTATTACCTGACCTTGATCTATTTTCTATATGGCTTTAAAAAATTTTACACTAGTTAACAATTTTTCTGTTCATCTACAATCTTCTTTTAACATGGTCATTAGAATTGGCTTCTCAAAAAATTTCATTCTTGATAGCTTTTCATCTTTTTTAAGCTGATTTCTCCTGTGGACTTTTAATGTAAGAGATCCTATCTGCTTTTCCTCTGGATACCTTGAAATATGTTCTCTTAACATATTTATGTCAAAATCTTTAGCTCTCCTCTCTCACAAACTCTGAAGTTGCTGCTAGTGGTTACTTTACCCAAGGCTTTTAAAAATTCCACTCCAGTAGTCAGTCAATCAGTCAACAAACTGGAGAAGAAAATGGCAAACCACTGCAATATCCCTGCCAAGAAAATCCCAAAAGAGGTCACAAAGAGTCAGACAAGATTGAAAAACAATTCCGTGCCAGGTACTAACACTGAAGATACAAAGAACGGCAAAAGTAGTCCTTGTTCTCAAAGAGCTCATAGTCTACTGGGATAGAAACCATGTAAACGACTATGTACAAACGAGCAATGGAAGGCACTAGAATTAAGAGGGATTAGCAAAGGCTTCCTATTGAAGACAATTACAGCTGGCACTTGAAGGAAGACAGGGAAGCCTAGAGGCAGAAATAAGGATGGAGAGCACTCCAGGAATGATGGATAGCCAGTGAAAGTGCTCAGGTGGAAGATGGAGCTTTGTTTGAGAAACAGCAAGGATGCCAATGTTACTGGATTATAGAGCAAATAGAAGTAAGGTGTAAATAGACTGGAAAAGTAGAGGAAAGCTACGTTATGAAGGGCTTTAAAAGTAAAAGAGAGGACGTTTATATTTGATCTTGGAGGTAACAGGGAGCCATTGGAATTTATTGATAGGGGTGTGTGGGCAGGGTGTAATCTGGACAGGCATGCACTTAAAGAAAATCACTTTGATAGCACACTTAAGGAAGACTGCAGTTGGGAGAGACTTGAGGCATGGTTACTGCAAGAGTACAGGCATGAATGATGAAGGCTTGCGCCAGGGTAGTGGCAGCATCAGAGGAGAGAAGTGGGTAGATAGGAGAGGTGTTTTGAAGGTAGAATCAATAGGATTTAACAGGTGATTGGGTATGAGGGTGAGAAAGAATGAGGAGTCAAAAGTGATACCTAGCATGTGAACCTGGGTGATTGGGAAGATGGTGATGCCCTTGACAGTAAGAAAAGAGTGAGGAAGGTTTTTGGGGAAAGACTGATTTGGATATATTGAATTTATGATTAAAGAACTATGCTTAATATGTCTACTGGACATCCATTATAAGATGTTCAACAGGCACTTGGAAATGCGAAACATCCAGTATGAAATAACAGGCACTTGGAGACTCAGAAGAGAGGAGATAAGTAAGGGCTTGAAAAATAGATCTGAGGATCATCTGCATAAAGATGACAATTAAATCCATGGAAGCTGATGAGATTAACAAGTGAACAGAGGGATCAGAAGATAGTCTTAGGGGACTCCCTTGGTTACTAGAAACAACATGGTTTGAAAGCTGAGCAAAGGAGATGAAGAAGTGATTAGACAAGGGAGTAGAACCAGAAGACAGTGGTGTAATGAAAACCTGGAGAAGGAGTGTCTGGCTTGTTGCAAAGCAGCTCCATTATGACAATTCCATTCGTTGGCTACACCACATTCTGAAGGATGAAATGATCACTAATACAAAGTCAGTATAAATTATTAGTTGCTGTTGGTGGAGAGTTGAGGAAGCTCTAACAGAAATTCAGACGAATTACGTTTCCCATCACTGCTATATCATGCCTCCATGCTATGTTTGTGACCTCTTTCTTGCACTTATTCATTTCCTCACAAACATCACGTACTCTATGCAGGATGTTGTGAAATTCTACCTGTGTCCATAATCCTATTCCCTCCTATCTCATCCAGGGTCGGATTTCACAATCTTCCTCTTTTCTAAATACATTTAAAATCTCTCCTTCCTGTTTAAGTACAAATATGGTCATGTTTCTGCAACCCTAAACCAAAAGACACTTTCCTTGACCTTTTAACCCATCCAGCTATCAATTATGTCCTTTTCTTCACAGTCAAATTTCTTAGAAAAGTTGTATCTCCTACTTCTCATTAGTCCCTTATTGTCTGGCTTTTAACTCTATAACTCTTTGAAACTGCACTTAGAGGCCACCAATGAACTTTTTTAAAATGGATTTTTATTGATATCCTTTGCTTTATATCACGTAGATTTCTCCTTGTATTCCCCTCTCTCCCCACCTCCCAGAGAACTTTCCCATATAAAAAAATGTGTTTAAGAAATTGAGAAAAAGGGAAATAATTTAGCAATATTAATACATGAAAAAAATCTAATGTTATACGTAATGTTACACACTCATAAACTCTTCTCCCAGATATACACACACACACATCCACACCCCTGGATTGAGTGTGGAGCGGGGGCAGGGGGAGTGTCTTTTCATATCTCTTTTTGGGAGACAAGCTTGTTCTTTTGTAATTTTTTTATCATTCACTTTTTATTGTTTTATAGCTGTCCTTTCCATTTACACTGTGATAGTCATCGTGCAGGCTGTTTTCTTGACTCAGTGTATTTCACTTCACAATTACTCATGTAAGTCTTTCAAATGTACTTATCATGTTAAGTCATTTGTTGCAAAGTAATTCCATAACATTCATGCATCACAATTTGTTCAGTGGTTCCCCAATTGGTGAGCATCTGCTTTGCTTATAGTTCTTTTACGTCAGAAAAAGTGATCATATTTTGATATATGTGGAGTGTTTCTTTTTCTTAGTAACCTACTAGGTATATATATGCCTATCAATGGAATCTCTGGGTCATAGGGTATGAGCATTTTAGGCAGTTTATTTTCACAATTCTGAACTGCTTTCTACAATGATTGTATAATTCACAGCTCCACCAACACTGAATTAGTGTGACTTTCTACAATCCCTCCAAAATGGACCATTTCCATCTTTTGTTATCTTTGCCAATTTGCTAGGTGTGAGGTAGAACCTTGGGGTTGTTTTGATTTGTGTCTCACTGTAAGTGATTTGAAACATTCTTTCATATAGTTACTAATAATTGACAAGTCCTTTGAGAAATGTTTATTCCTATCCTTTGATCACTTCTCTATACCAACAACCTCTTACCTGCCAAATCCAATGGTCTTTTTTTTGGCTCTTATCTTCCTTGATTTCTCTTTATCATAAACCACTATTCACTATCCCCTCTTCTAGATGCTTTATCTTCCCTTGATACCACATTTTCTTGGTTCTCCTCTCTTTCTAATTACCCCCATTTCCTCCTTATCTTCTTTTTGGCTTTTTTAAAAAAAAAATCCCTTTTATTTCCAGTTCCAAATTCTCTTCCTTCCTTTTTTCCCTCCCCCAACCACTGAGAAGGAATAAGACCCTTTACAAATACAGATAGTCATGCAAAAGAAATTTCCATGTTAGCTCTGTGAAAGAAAGAAAGGAAGAAAAATAGGAGAAAGAAAATAAAATATGCTTCAATTTGCACTCTGAGTTCATTGCTTTCCATCTAGGGGTGGAGAGCATGTTTCATCATGAGTTTCTTGACTAATTAATGTGGAGGTTTCTCAAGGTTCTGTCTTCAGCCCTCCTTTCTTCTGTCTTTATAATAGGGGTTCTTAACCTGGGACCTATAAACTAGGTTGGTTTTAAAAAAATATTTAAATAATTGTATTCCAATAGAATTGGTTTCCTTTGTGTAATTTTATGTATTTAAAAACATTATTCTAAGAGGGGGCCATAGGTTTCACCAGACTGCCAAATGGGATCCATCACATAACAGAAGGTTAAGAACCCCTGCTTTATATGCTTTTCTTTGGCAATTTTACTCAACCCCATAGCTTCATGTTACCTTTCCATATACAAGAACCAAATCTCTATTTCTAGTACCCAGACTCTCATCTGACCGTGAGGTTGAAACTTTCAACAGCCTATAAGACATCTCTGCCTTCACATTCTAAAATCAACATATCCCAAACTTAACTTAATATCTTTCTATCAAATCTACTCTTCTGTCAGTTGTACCACTGCCTTGGTTGCTTGAAATTTTAGTGTTATATAGCTCCTCTCCTGTCTCATATCCAATTAGTTACAAAGTCTTCTAAATTTTATTTGTAGTAGGGATGGGGTGGGAGGGCAAGGCTGTCTAACATTTCATAAACTGTCATCCTTGGCTGGGGTGTTGCTTAGTTTTGTTGATGCTATTTTTAAAAATTTTTCTGTTTTAGTAGAGTGTGAGTATGGAAGTTAGACTTCAAGGACTTTGGAATAGGTAGTGAGGAAGTAGAAGCATCAAATTGGAAATCTTTCTTTAGTGGTGGTTGTTGTCCTTCGTCTTCGAAGAGGACCAAAATGAAATCACCACTGTAAAGCGAAACTTCAGCGTGTCTGACTGTAGCTGATCAGATCAATATAAGCTCAGAATGCTCTATTGGTTGGGCACAGGTAGATGGGGTGGATATCCCAAATTTATACATCCTGCATTTACTTTGTGCTGTCTTAATTCTGCTTTGCTCAAAGAGCACAGCACCTTTTCTTATGTGGGCATGCCATGCTGAGTAGTCCTAGGCCAGTGTCTCCCATGTTACCCAGTCAAATCCAAAGTTCTTGAGAGAGACCTTGAGAGTGTCCTTATATCGCTTCTTCTGGCCACCATGTGATCACCTGCCCCATGCGAGTTCTCCATAAAATAGTCTTTTTGGCAAGCCTACATTTTGCATTCGAACAATGCGGCTAGCTCATCGGAATTGCACTCTCTGAAGCATAGTTTGAATACTTGGCAGTTCAGCTCAAGCAAGGACTTCAGTGTCTGGTACCTTATCCTTCCAGGTGATCCTCAGAATCTTCCTAAGACAGTTCAGATGAAAGCAATTCAGTTTCCTGGCATGGTGCTGGCAGACTATCCCATGTTACATAAGCATATAACAATGAGGTCAGCACAACGGCTCTGTAGACCTTCAGTTTGGTAGTCAGTCTAATACCTCTTCTCTCCCAAACTTTTCTTTGGAGCCTCCCAAACACTAAGCTAGCTCTAGCAATGCATGCATCAACCTCATTGTCCATATGTACATCCCTGGAAAGTATACTACTAAGGTAGGTGAACTTATCCACAGCATTCAAAACTTCTCCATTTGTTGTAACTGATGGTTCCACGTATGGATGGTGTGGTGGTGGTTGATGGAGCACCTCTGTTTTTTGGGTGTTAATTATTAGGCCAAAATTAGCATAGGCAGCGGAGAATTGATCCATACTTTGTTTCATCTCAGTTTCAGAGGCTGCATTGAGTGCACAATCATCTTCAAACAGAAAATCATGCACCAACACTCCCTCCACTTTGGTCTTAGCTTATAACCTTTTCAAATTGAAGAACTTACCATCAGTATCGTACTTGACCTTGATGTCATGTTCATCTTCATTGAAAGCATTTGTCAACATGGCTGAAAACATCATGCTAAAAACCATGGGAGCAAGCACACAGCCCTGTTTCACTCCATTGATGAAATTGGTGGGAAGGCATGAAAGCTTTGTCCATTATCCAGAACCTGGGCAAACATGCCATCATGAAACTGACGTACAATATTGATGAACTTCTCCAGACAACCAAATTTTGACATAATTTTCCATAAGCCCTCATGACTAACAGTGTCAAAGGCCTCAGTTAGATCTACAAACATTATGTACAGACCTCTGTTCTGCTCCTAGCATTTCTCCTGGAGTTGTTGGACAATAAATATACTGTTCCTCAGCCATTTCTGAAGCCACATTGATTCTCAAGTATATGCCCATCTACTAGGTGAAGGATCAGCCTATTAAGGAGGACTACAGCAAGAATTTTGTCAGCAATGACTAAGAGACAGATCCCCCTGTGATTGTCGCAGGACAATCTATTTCCTTTACCCTTATAGAGATGGACAATGGAGGCATCTTTGAACTCCTGGGGGACAACCTCCTCTTGCCATATAACCTGGAAAATTTCAGTCAGCTTTTGTATGAGCAATGGTCCCCCTACCCTGTAAATCTCAGATGGAATAGAATTGGCAACAGGTGCTTTGCCACATGAAAGGAGCCTAATGGCCCTCAAAACCTCTTCTTCAGTTGGAAGTTCAGCTAAGGAGGGACTGACTTCAACCTGAGGTAAAACATCAATGGCCTCAGCATTTATTGATGATGGTCTGTTGAGAACACTATGGAAGTGTTCAGCCCATCTCTCTAGCATCATGTCCTTATCACTAATCAATGTGCCTTCATCAGCACTGAGTAGTGATGCACCATAGGTTTTTGGTCCATGGTTCTTTCAGGGAATCATAAAAGTGTTTTGGATTGTTACTATCAGCATAAAACTGAAGTTCATCTGCCTTCTTACTGAGCCAGGAATCCTGCATCTCTCTAAACTTGGCTTGTACTTTGCTTTTGATGGAATTAAATGCTGCCTTCTTAGAGACGGATAAACTATCCTGCTGGTAAATCCTGTGGAGTTCTCATTTTTCATTTAGTAGCTTCTGAATTTCCCCCTCATTTTCATCAAACCATTCTTGGTGTTTGCGAGTGTTCTGACCCAGATGAGCAAATGCAGTGCTGTACACCAAATCTCTGAGAGATACCAACCCTTTTTCTGCTCCACTGTTGCCAACTGTGTGTTGGCTCAACTTTCCCTCCAAGTCAGCAACAAACTATTCCCGCTCAGAGAAGAGCTCTAATTTGTTGACATTAATTCTTCTGGTAGTCATTTTGCCTTGGGGGTGGCACTTTTGATGAATGAGAATATTTAGCTTGGAAAGGATAAGTCTATGAACAGTCCAGCACTGCATCACACACTGCCTTTGTACCCCTCACACCTTGTCTGTCTCTTCTCCTTACAATCACATAATCTATTAGATGTCAGTATTTGCTGTGAGGGTGCATCCATGAAGTTTTATTTTGTTTAGGTAAATAGAAGACAGTGTTGGTAATGAGAAGGTCATGCAGTTCACAAATCTTCAGCAGTAAATGACCATTGCTGTTGCTGTTTCCAACTCCATTCCTCCCTAGGACTCCCTGCCAAGTCTGGTGATCTGAACCTGCTCTAGCATTAAAGTCACCCAGAATTATAAGCTTGTCCTCTTTTAGCACATTGATGATAAAGGTCTATAGGTCTTCATAAAATTTTTCTTGGACTTCACCAAGGTTTGTCATAGTGGGAGCACAGGCACTGATGATGGTGGCATGGCGTTTTCCTGCGAGTGGCAATTGTATTGTCATGAGCCTGTCATTCACTCCTTTTGGCAGGCATACCAGCTTGCTGATTTGATTAGTTTTGATTGCAAAATCTATGCCACCTTCATGGCACTCTCCTTCACTGCACCCACTCCAGAGAAAGGTATATCTAGCTCCAGCTTCATCAAGCTGGCCTTCATTTGCCAACCTTGTTTCACTCAGGGCTGCTATTTGGATGTGATACCTGTTAAGTTCTCTTGCAACAAGAGCAGTTCTTCTTTCAAGTCTACTGGATTTTGTGTTGTCTATTAGCATGCACACATTCCATGTGCCAGTGGTAAGTGGAATCATCTTTGCAGATGTTTTCATACATTTTTTTGTGTTTTGACTGCATAGTGGAATTCCCCGCCTGCCTCAGTAATAAGGCTAGGGTTGGACAAGCAGGTAATGTTTAGGGCACCTTTTCTAGCTGCCTTCCTCACACCAGGAGGTGAGCAGTATGATCTTTATAATTTTAAGATCATTGGCCAGTTTTTCTTCTATTCCCTTCTTCAGCTGTTCCAGGTAATCTAGTTGTGCTTGCGAGAAATTCATAGTCCCTTCTGAAGTTTCAGATGGAAGTACAGTCTCAGCTCTGACCTCTTTGGTGTTTGTGTTTTGGTCCTTATCCCCATAGAAAGATTCTATGGTTTTTTCACTTTTCGTCTGCTTTTTCCGACTCATGATGTTGGCTGAGTGTTGTAGCTTCTGGTTCTTTCAGTCAGAAGGTACAGAACTTTGTGTTGAGCTGATGTGTGAAGAAGCTAAAAGCAGGTTTGTTTTTTGTTTCCCAGATCAACCCTGGGGTTAGCTTGTTAAGTGTGTGGGAGGGGTGGTCTGGTCACAGGAGATCTCCTCAGCTGACCTGAGGCAAAGGCAAGGTCAGGGGATGGTGATCCCAGCTTCCCTATTGTCTTCCCTTTTCCCTTGGAGGGCTGAGGCACGCCTAGATGCTAATGCGTGTTCCCACCCCTCCTGGGGCTCGTCTCCCGGCGCTGAGGCTTGCCTGGGTCTCAGTGCGAATTTTTTCTGCCCTGGGTCCTCTGTCCTTCCGGATTGCGTCCGCCACAGTAGGAAGAATCCCCCTTTCCTATTTTCCTAGCCTCTGGTGTTATGAGACTATTTGCCCCCTTCTGCTGTTCCCGCTGATCCAGGATTTTTCTGGGGAAATATTTTATGGTTCTTTCACGGTCATCAGGGGGGAGGAGAGAGCATTTACTGATCACTCCGCCATCCTGGCTCCCGGAAGTTCAAGTAGGTGACTTACCGAAGTTTAGTCTTCAGGCTGAAGGTTTCAAGGGCTGCTGCGCTGATATCTGGCGCTCAGCAGATCTCACCGGCTCGGTTTGGCTTGTCTCCTGCTCTGCTGGTTTCGCCCGCCACTCTCGGGCTTCTCAGGTCCCTTCCGCCCTGCTGCGCTGACCACTCTGCGCTGTGCGCTGGGGCTCACCCCCACAGAACAGATCCTTCCCACGGACCTTCCAGTCTAACCTGGGCTCCGAATCTGTCAAAGTCTGTCACCCACTGGATTCTGCACCTCCAAAGTTTGGTCAGATTCTCCTTTCAGAGGTATCCAGAGGAATTTGTCCAGGAGCTTAGGTGAGTCGTTGTTTTCACTCCGCCATCTTGGCTCCGCCCCCCCAGTATGATCTTTAAAAGGCTGCTCAGACACCCAGGGGGCTGCCAAGTCCCACTGCTGCTTCCAGTGAGAAACGACCCTATGGCCTGGGCTGCCTGCGTGCAGGGTCGTGACTACAGCTCCCAGTGTATCCTCACCTGCTGCTTCATCACTTGCCTGTCACCACAGGACTTTGAGGCATAACAGTGAAATGGTATGGGTGATGTCTTTTGATTCATGCTTAAACTGATTTAAGTGAGGCAGAGTTGCACAAAGTCATCAGCCTCGCTCTCTCCTCCTAAGTCATCATAGTCCAGTGGCAGGACAGAGTCAAGATGGCTGAGAATGGCTCAGGATGCAGTAGATGACCTTGGCATCTTCGATGTTTAACCAAGCTTTAAGCACTCCACATCACCTGTTTCATCTACCTTCATGGTCATTGGAACAAATTGTTCTTATCCGCCCATTCCACCAGATGAAGTCCTCACATGCTTGGGGTAGACACCCCCCCAACTCACCAATAAGTTTGAGAACCATTGGTTATCCTCAGCCTGGTTTGACCTGTCTGCTGAAAGGGTTTACCAGGGTGTGGTCACTGTACATGCTGCAGCTTCTTGGGAGCCACAGGTGAGAGTTAGGTGAAACAGGTGGACACCAAAGGTGGAAAGAGCCTCGAAAAGGGCTCAGTAGCCATTAGATCCTACCCCCTACTTTCTAAAGTAAAGGAGAAGAGATACATAGGGTCCACGTGTCAAAACTGTGTAAGACTTCAGGAAGGAAATAATCATGATCACTCAGAGTATCAAAAATAAAGTTTATTACTTTTAATTCTACATAGTAATAATATACTAATCAAAGTATAGCCAAAAAGAAGTTCTTCGGCCTTAGTTAAATTGATAAATAGCAAAAATTGATACTTAGTTTATTGCTTGTTTGCGGACAATTTATGTGTTTGAAAATATTTTTTTTCCTCTTATGCAGGTAAACATGCCTCTTTGCTTCTCCAAACGCACAATAGTTTTTTTTCTTTTTAAATTAGTGGAGTCAAAATTAACTCATTCCTCACTCTTAATGTTCCTAAAATATAGCAACTTTTGGATGCTATCAATATTCAAGATTAAGTTTATGAGAACTGGACAAAGATTATAGAATGTCTTCACCACCACAGCCACCATGAACTGTTTCAAACCTGATATTTCTAATCACATCTTGAACACAGTTATTAAGACACACTTTTAGAAAGCCTAGTTAGTCTTTGTTTTCTGTTCTCAGTTACGTCCTATGTAGTTTCAATAGAAAGGCGACAGTGAAAAAAACTATCTCCTAGGCTTTTTGTTGGAGATCCTTAGAAGCACAGCATTACACACATTACAAAAATGCCTACACTGCATATTATTGATATTCTAGCTCATGAATTGCATTCTAACTTCAAAAAGACATTCAACTAGCTCTACATACTAAAGACTATCTATCCCCCCCTTCCATTACACTCATACAGATGAGCCCTAAAAACAAGACCAAAAGATTTTCATTATATTGATCTGAATGACTCAATATGCCATGTGAACAGAAATATTGAATAAGCAAAGATATTCTTACCATTTGAAATTATAGCAAAAGGTCAAGTTATTATGCCTGTAACAGCTCCATTAGGAGTAATGATGTGAAAAGAAGTACTGCATTAATGCACTGTATTCTGACTATGTTAATAGTGGGTCATTAAAAATCATAGTAGAACAATTTGCATTTGTCCTCAGAATGCAATAGGTCACTAACTGAAGTTATCTCCCCCTTTCTATTTCAATACTATTACAGAGAAACAAAGGCTAATTTTAAACAACTCTAAATGACCTGAAGGATTGGAATGAGGCCAACAATAACACTAAATAAAAGAGCAAAAGCTCCTACTATCTTTAACATAATTTTGATGTCCTAAGAAAAAGTCTGTCAAACAACCAGAGAAACAACAAATTTTAATTTTAATTTACATATGGTTTTTCCTTTAGGTTTATATTCATTTGAATAATCTCCCACAAAAATGTAAAAATGAAAATAAACTAATGCTAGATGAGCAAAGCCTACTGTAGTGATGTGGCACTTAACATAATCTTTGATGAAGTTTCTTACACAGAATAGCTGACATGGTACATCTGACATGTTTCAGAATACTATGGATTGGTCATACTCTCTGACTAGTGATTTCTTCATACCAGAGTGAGAAGCTATCAATGCTGATTTTTCTAACTGCTTGTGTTAAGAAGCAGAATGCTATATGGAATTTAGTTGGGGTTTTTTTAAAAAAAATAAATGTGAGCAAATACACTTGAAGAAGTAGGGACTACCTCATCTGTCTCACATGAACAATCATAACTGGGATGAAACATTTGCTAAACTAATGAAAACAATTTCCAAGGTTTCCTGAGTTGGCGACAGTATTTAAACTATGGTCAGATAGGAAACACTCAGCAATTCAAGTATCCCATCAAACAGTGCTGAGAAAGGATTCTTCACCTGAGTTACCAAATAAGCAGAACAACAGAGCTGGTTTCATACTACTTGGTGCTTGTTCTAAAGGCATGCAAGAAAACAATCTCAAGAGACTTTAAGGAACCACAGTACTGTGGGTAAGATGCAAGTTGACAATGGGGATAAATAACTAGGTAGAAATTAGGATCATATGTTGATAAAATTGCTTGAGCAGAGACTTTAGAGCTGGGAAGGGCTCTAGAGATCACTTAGTCCAAAAACCTATTTTTACAGGTGAGGAAACAGGTAAGACCCAGAGAAGTTAAATCACTTATTTACAGCCACAAAAGTGGCAAGTGGAAAAGCCAGATTACAAAACTGGGACCTCTAACTCCAAAACCACTATTTTTTTTTTTGAATTGGAAATAAAATCTTGAGAAGTAATTAAGCATATGAACCACCATAAGATGCTTATGAAACACTTTTCAAACCTTAAAGCAATATGTCAGATGTTATTATTAATTTTACATTAGGCAGTCCTGTACACCAGGAAAAGAATAAAATGGAAAGGAAAGATAGAAAGGATAGAAAAGAGGTAAGAAACAAGACAGAAATGGGTCCTCTTTTAGCAGCTTCAATCCCACTTCCTTCAGAACTCTCATATTTCAAATTTGAGGGGAATTCAGAACTTATCCAGCTCAACCTTTAAGTAAACAAGGTACAATTCCCTAATACGGAGAGGAAGGCACTAACAACTGGGTGGATTATTTTCTCATCAGTACAAAATCTTTATAGGAATAATATGCATAACAAAGTATCCCATTTGAGGGCATATGAAAGGAGAAAGCAGGCTTTTGCAAATGATATCCTATACAGACTTCATTTGACTGAAAGGTATAGATAATATGAAAATTCCACTTATTGGCTGGTTGGTTGTTGTCCTTCATTCTTGAAGAGGACCAAAATGACATCACTAGGTTGGGGTCCAAGTACAATGTGTCTGACTGTGGCTGATCAGACCAATAGCAGTGCAGAAAGCTCTACCACAAATCAGGCACAAGAAGGTCACATGAACATTTGGAATGGAGATGTCTCTAATTCATGTATCTCAGGTTTCTTTTGAGTTAAAGTAATTCTGCTTTCCTCATAGAGCACAGTCTTCTTTGATGCAGGCATGCCATTCTAGGCAGTCCTGTGCTAGTGTCTCCCATGTTACACAATCAATTCCAAAGTTCTTCAGGGAGACTTTGAGAGTGCTCTTATGTCACTTCTTCTGACCTCCATGGGAGTGCTTGCCTTGTGTCAGTTCTAAATAGAATTTTAGGCAAACATGAGTTTGGCATTTGAACAACGTGGCCAGCCCATCAAAGTTGCACTCTCTGCAGGAGAGTTTGAATGCTTGGCAGTTTAGTTTGAGAAATAACCTCAGTGTCCAGTGCCTTATCTTGTCAGGTGATCTTCAGAATCTTCCTAAGATAATTCAAATGGGCTGATCTCACTATTGTATGTTAATGGAATTTGGACAGCATACCAGCACAATGCCAGAAATACGAATCACTTCCATCTTGAATTAACCTGGCAGTATACTTTCCAGGGATGTACATATGGATGAAGAAGTTGACACATGCATTTCCAGAGCTAGCTTTATGTTTTGGAGGCTCTGAAGGAAAGTGTGGTAGAGAAGAGGTATTAGACTGCCTACCAAACTGAAAATAGATTATACTGCCAGGTTACGTAAACTTATCCACAGCATTCAATATTTCTCCATTTGCTGTAACTAATGGCTCCACATACGGATGATGGAGAACTTGTGTTTTCTTGGTGTTAATTATTAGGTCAAAACTAGCACAAGCAGCAGAGAATAGATACATACTTTGTTTTATTGCATCCTCTGAGGCTGCACTGAGTGTACAATCATCTACTAACATATAGTCCCACATCAACTCTCCCTCCACTTTACTCTTGGCTTGTAGCCTTTTCAAGTTAAATATTTTACCATCAGTGCAGTAGCTGACTTTGATGCCATTTTCATCCTCACTGAAGTTTCCTAACAACATTGCTGAAAACATTATGTTAAAACATGGGAGCAAACACTTAGCCCTCCTTCACTACACTGGTGACTAGGAAAGCAAGAGAGCATTATCCACTATCCAAAACCTATGTTAAGTATGCCATCATGAAACTAACATAAATACTGAAGAACTTCTCTTTGCAGAACTTCTCTGGACTATTAACTATTTGATCTGGTAACACAAGATGCCATCTAACAGGCTCTCTTCCCACACAAGTATCTCATATTAACATTTCAAAATTATACAAGAAGCCTTGAAAGATCTAATAAGAGATCACTCTGAGGGTGTGATATAACACAGATAATAACCAGTCTCTGATTATTACCAAGCAAGGTCTTAGAGTGGTATAACACAGGCTCATCAAAGGTGTTTGATGTTATCAGGAAGACGATCGGCACAGAGCCTGAAGAGGGCTTCTATATTGTAGAGTCTTCTAAATGCTCCCCTTTGCAGATTACGTTATGCTCATTATAGAAAACCTGAAAACATTTAAGAAGCTCCTCTGTAATCAGTCAAGAATCTAGCTTAACTATCTATACTATATGTACTATTTTCAGTTCTGGGGACCATATTTTTAAAGAGGTACTGAGAAGATGCAGAGTAGTATCCAGGGAACGGTAACCATAATGGCTGGTTTCATGCCAATTGAGGAAATAGGGGATGTTTAAGAGAAGATTTGGGGAAGGAGTGTAGTACAGTTGTCTTCAAGTATCTGAAGGCCTGTCATGTGGAAAAGGGACTGTTCTCTTTAATCACAGATGGCAGAACCAGAAGCAATGAATGAAACTTGCAAAGAAGAAATTTTAGGCTTGCTCTAAGTAAAAAAAAAAATTCTGATAATTACACCTATCCAAAGTGAAATGGATGACCTCAGAAGGTAGTGAGTTACTCCCCATTGTTAGAGGTCTTCAAGCAAAAGATGGATGACCTTTTGGAGGATGTTGTAGAGAGGATACTTTCTTCGGGCAGGAGTTGGCAATCCCACCTTTCCTTCAATAGCTTAGCCAATTGTGATTCAGGCTCCAATACAACTGCATACCTACCCTTATCACAGAATATTTCCCCACTTTGCCTTCTCCCTCCATTGTGCAAGCTCCCAGCCTTCTCCCTTCTGAGTTCATCATTAAAACCTAATACCCCTGCTCAGCATAGCCACCCCTGATCTCCAAAACTACATCATGGTTGTAGCAGGAGCCCCTTAAAGATTGATCTTTGTGCTCTGGGGAAGTGACCTGTAAGTGAGAGTCCGGCCTCCCACCTTTTCTTTTTGTATGGGACAAAGTGAGTTGCATAGAATGAGCAGGCTTATATATGTCCTGATTACTTCACAGATCTAAAATTACCTTTTCCCTCCTGAAACTTCCTTCTTCCAAAAGTACTTCTATCACTGCTGAGGGTACAACCATCTTCTCAGTCATCCAAGTTCACACTCTTGGCATCAGCTTGGATTCCTTAGATTTGTTTAATCACCCCACATATCCAATCTGGCTGCTTGGTCTTCTCAATTCTGCCTCCATGACACTATTTGCATCTGTCCCTCTCTCTCTAAAGTCACAATCCTATTTCTGGCTCTCATCACCTCTCATTTGGACTATTACAATAGTCTCCTCAATAGTCTCCCTATCTCAGATCTTTCTTCTTCAATCCATCCTCCACAGAGCTGCATAATTTTCCTAAAGCACATGTTTGACTAGCTAAATGCTCTAAAAAAGCCTTCCATATTTAATGCCTCCATTTCCTTTCCTCTCACTCTCTTCCAAACCCTCTGAAATCTGGCTTCTAACCTCATCATTTAACTGAAACTACTCTCTCCCATGTTACCAAGGATCCCTCAACTGCCAAATCTAATGGCCTTTTCTCAATCTTCATCCTTTACTCTGTGTAGCAGTTGACACTGCTGATCACCTTTACCTCCTCCCTAGGTTTTCTTCATACTGCTCTCTGTTGGTTCTCATATTATTTGTCTGATCATTCATCAATCTCCTGTGCTAAGTCTTCATCCATGTTACTCCCCCTAGTAGCGGGTGTTCCCCAAGGACCTGTTGTGGTACCTCTTCTCTTTTCTTTCTGTATCATTTCACTTGGAATCAGTTCTCAGAACTATATATCAAACTCGAGCCTCTCTTGAGCTCCAGTCCCACATCACCAACTGCTTAGTGGACATTTTGATGTCCACTAAATGTTCCATAGACATCTCAAGCTCAGCATGTCCAAAACAGAACTCATTACCTTTTCCTATTGAACTGTCCTCCTTCTCTGAACATTCTTTTTAATGATGAAGGTAACATCATCTTCCTAGTCACCCAGTTTTGTGACCTTGATGTCATCTTTTAATCTTTGCTATTATTCACCCTAAATATTTAATCAGTTGCAAAATTTTGCTCTTTTTTGCCATCACAACATTTTTTGTACACATTCCCTCTCTTCATTTACATAGCTACCACCCTACTCATTATCACCCAACTCCTCATCACTTTCACCTGGATCATTACAAAAGACTTCCAATTGGTTTTCCCCACGCTAATCCATCTCCCACAAAGTTGCCAAAGTGATTTTCATCAAGTGTTGATCTGACCACATCACACACACTACCACCACCCCTACCCCCTAACACACACACTCAATAAATTCCAGTACTTCTCAATTACCTCCAGGATCAAATACAAAGAACTTTGTTTGGCATTTAAAGATTTTCACAACCCAACCACTTACTACCCTTCCAGTCTTTTTACATTTTGCTTCTTTCCATAAACTCTATGATCCAGGCATATTGATCTACTTCCTGTTCCTTGAATGTGACACCCTGTGTCTATCTCTGTGCCTTTGCACTGGCTCTCCCTCCTGTCTGAAATGCCTTTCCCTCCTCTTCCAATCCATGGCTTCCTTCTAAAGCAGGCTTTTCCCAGTCCTTGAGGCTGTGAGAGCCCTCCGTTCAAGATCACCTTCAATCTGTTCTGTAAGTACCTTGTCTGTGTCTTTTTATTTTCATGCTTTCTCTCTTACTGTTAGCTCCTTGAGGGCAGAGGCTACTTCCCTTTTTATTTATATTTCCAGTGCTTAGCACAGTGCCTGACGTAGCAAAAATGGAATAAATGTTTCCTGAATGACTGACTAATCATGTCGCTTTCCTACTTTAGGATTGAATATTATTCATCTTTATCTCATTGTTTTTGAAGTTTTGTCTTTGTGTAAAGTATGTAATGTACATAATTATTAGTATAGGAGTATATCATTTGTAAATAATATACATATGAAGGTTCATGCTCAAAAATTTTATCAATAGGGATATATGATTTTTTTAAAAGTTTGCAGGCCTTGCCCTAGATGAAAATAAAATAACAGCAAAATTAAAAAGTGAATTTTTTTTAAATCCAGAAACATCTAGAATAGAGAACTTAGGAAAATCCAGTTGGAATTGTAGAACTATGGAAGGTCAGGGTAGCATTTGTCTAAAACACAAGGAATACTTATTAATATTATATTTTCTAAATCAATATATTTTTACATGAGGAAGTTTCTGTTCTCGTGGCATATAGGAGTTTATTTTGTAATAAATCAAGCTGCATGTGCTGTAAAGACCAAAGCCTTCAGTGAATGGTAACATCTAGAGTACAATCTTCAAATGTCAAACCTTGTATAGCATGTTCAAATGTTCTTGTAAGTTATGGACAAAAAGCACTAAAAGTAGCAATATATCCAGAGATTAAACTCACCTATTGTAGATGGGAGACTACCTGGCAAATGGAGTAAAATCTAAGCAAGGGCTTTTATGAAGCTCACCTCCATGCTTACTGCCAGTGTTGCTACCATCATCAGTTCCTTGAAGGTATTATAGCTCTTCTCTTTATTTGCTAACCACACAGAGGAACTAAAAATTTATTGCTCTTGTCATATGAACCTACGGACTTAATATCCCTAACAATAAAATAAAAATTGATGATTATCATTATTAGCAATTACGAGGAGACCTTGCATTTGAGTAGCACTTTTCTTGGTGATATGCAATTTAACTCCTTACCTTGTGAGGCAGGTAGGTTTGAAAGGTATTAACTTTAATTTACAGATAAGTAAACTGAGGGCTAAAAAGATCAAGAAACATGTATAAGGTGATTTAGACAGAGAGTGATAAAAATAGACCTAGATCTCAGGTTTATGAGTCTCAGCCCAGTTTTTTCTAACAGTGCATACTAGGCCACAGTTTATTATTCACAACCTCTTCAGAGGAAGAGGTATTCCTCATTCCTTCTAAGTACAATTTCTGCTTTGGGTTCTAGGCTTTATTCCCTTCTAAATCCTTGTTGTTCCCACATGATTTCTATCCTTCTCTAAAATCCTGAATATTTCTCTCTCCCTATTATAATTCACTTTTGTCTTCAAATAATCACAGAACTCTGTCTTAAAAACAAAATGAAACTCTTTCATTAATGCTGCTGAATTAATACTCTTTCTTCTACCAGCAAACTTGTCTGATGAACTATTTATACCTGTTGCTTCACCATTCCTTTAGCTTCCTGCAGGTTATCTTCGGCTCTCACCACTAACAAGGATGATAGTTTTACCTATATGCATACACACACACACACACACACACATACACACACACACACATACACACGCATACACATACATACACACACACACATACACACATACACACACACACAGCATTACAGACCATTACAGCAGAAATGACTACATGCTGTTTTTTTCCAGCAGAACGTAATCTCCTTGAGGGATAAGCCCACTTTGGTTTTTCTTTGAATTCCCAATCTTAGGACAATACCTAGTACATGGCTGTGCTTTAAAATGCTTATTGGTTTACTGATTTGCTTCTCATTAATGTCTTGCTCGTTGAGCAGGACGTTTAAGCGGTCTTGGCCCCAGTGGTAACTAGGGAGCACCTCTGTGTTGGCTCCATTAATACTAATAACCATCAGCTTTAGAAATGGAAAGGCTCAGACACTTCACTCCACCTCCCATGTCCCCCCCCACACCCATATATAGACAGACGCATAGATTATCTTAGAAACCTTGTTGCAGGTGGGACTAGCCACTTGTATATCTACGCTATCTTACTCCATATCTCTCCCAAGCTATCCAAGAAAACAATTAACTAATTTGATAAACTCAATGTAATTATGCGACTCACCCCTAAGCTGTTCAAGTACATTGTAACAAGATCTTCCAGTATAAAATTTTTATTTAGCCTTTCTACATATTATACTCATTTTTAAACGATTCAGATGTGCAATTTAATTGGCATAGGGAAACTCTTTCCACCATTGCAGACTGGCAACTGTTCTAGAATGGACAATCTTAGAGTTGACTGGAGCACTGAGGTTAAGAAACTTGTTGGTGTGTGAGAGGTGGAATTCAAACCCAGGTCTTTCTGACTCCAAGGCTGACTCTGTCTACTATGCCATACTACTTTTCATATTACATTAACTTACATAAATAAAATAATGTATAAACCAGGACAGATGATGTGAGAAAAGTCTCTGACCTCAATTATAAAAATATGTACACACACACTCACACATGTATAATGTAATGTGGCTTTTCAAAAAATTGTTAGACATCTAAAGAAATGAAGATTTTTCCTAAAAATACTGTCAACTACTAGTCTAGGTTATTTTTAAGGTCTCTTCCATTTCTAATAAGATTTCTACAACCCTTTTTGATACAATAACCCTGAGAGATAGGTAGTGCTAGTATCATTGTCCCTATTTACAAATGATGAACTGGAAATTCAGGGAAATTAAGTTCCATTGATGACACCTGACATTTATCTAGTTATCTGACATGGAAAATCGGAGACAGACTCTTCCATCATCTTCATCTCCTACATTTGACCAGTGACCAAATTCTATTGATTTCTGCTTCAAAATGACTTCCACATTTACTTCTCCTTTTTTCATTTGCTTATCTTCATTTATTCAATAAACATCACAATTATGTGCAAGATAATATGCTTTGGAAATTCAGATATGCTATTATGTACTTATTGCCTATAATAATTTTGATAATTATATACTGCCTTGTTATGTATTCTGTTACTTCAAGTGTTTATATATTGTATTTTCAAATACATTTTAGGTCATCAATCTTCACAACAAGCAGCTACTCTTTATACCAGGGCTAAAAATATTTTTTCCCAATCTGGTGAAACCTATGGACCCCTTTCTCAGAATACTGTCTTTAAAAGCATAAAATAAAATTTAGAGGATTACAAAGGAAACCAATTACATTGAAATACTGTTATCAAAATTTTTTAAAAAACAATCAATCAATCAATCAATATTTATTAAGCCCTACTATGTGTGAGACACTGGTCTAAGTTCTAGGGATTCAAAAAGGGGCAAAAGACAGTTTCTATCCTGAAGGAGCTTACAGTATAATGGGTGAGACCACATGCAAACAAATATACACAAAGCAAGATATCTATAGGAAGGCACTGGAATTAGAAGAAGTTGGGGAAGGCTTCTTGTAGAAAGTGAGATTTTATCTGGGACTTAAAGGAAACCATAGGAGTCAATAATCGGAGCAGAGAAAGGAGAGCATTCCAAGGATAGGAGACAGCCAGAGAAAATACCTGGAGCTGAGAGATGGAATATCTTGCTTGCAAAACAGTCAGGAAGTCAGTGTTGCTGGATCGAAGTGTACATAGAGTAAGATATAAGAAGATTGGAAAGGTAGGAGGGGGTTAGATTATAAAGGACTTTGAATGCCAAAAAGAGCATTTTGTATTTATTACTGGAGGCAATAGGAAACCACTGGAGTTTATTGAGTAGGAGGGTGACACAAGACCTACACTTTAGGAAAATCACTTTCAATGGCTAAAATGGGATGTATTGAAGTGGGGAGAGACTTAAGGAAAGCAGATCCTCCGTCAGGCTTTTGCAATAGCCCAGACATGAGGTCATGAGGGCCTAACTAGAGTGGTAGCAGCATCAGAGGAGAGAAGGGGCACATTCAAGAGTGGTTGCAGAAGTGAAATTGACACGTCTTGGCAACAGCCTGGATATGGGAAGGGAGGGGGGGGTGAGAGATGGTGAGAAGTCCAGGATGAGTCCTAGGCAGCAAGCCTGAAGAACTGGGAGGATGAGGTTGCTCTCTTAAACTAGTTCATAGATTCCATATTAAGAACCCCTGCTCTATACTAAGATTTTATTGCATTTAATGTTATAAATTTTATATACATTATTTTGTATACATTTAGAGCTACTCATAGATTATAAATTGTGATAATTTTTGGTACTATACAAGATATTAAGGTTACTATTACAGATGCTGAGCTTCTAACATAAACTTACTTTTATGTGAGATATAATGTCTATTCATTTCAAAGGTGGTATCAGTAAGAAGTTCTCCACTGCCTCCTCATAACATAGGGGATGATTCTGGATTCTTTAAGCTGATGCTTGGGGGACATTAAGCTCTTTCAGGTTCTACCATGTTAGAAAGGCTTTGAGCATGGCCCTAGCAATAGATATGAGTCTGTTTTCCCAGGATCTTACTACTTGACTACCCGCCTGGTATTTTTTTGACCACAGCAACAAATGATAAAAATTAAAAAAATACTTCTTCATCCTGAGTGGCCCTCTTCTACTTATGTGGTGACAGTGGCAGATCACATACTTTGTAGACTATTGATAAACTCCAAATAGGAAAAGCTGCTGGATTGAACCTCAACATACTCCATGATCCAACAACACTGGACATTAAATCTCCTGACTGAGTCTTTTCAATGACTGGTTCTCTGCTTGAAATGTTCTCCTCTCCATACTTCCATTTCTTGGCTTCCCAGGTTTCCTTTGAGACTCAGCTCAAATCCCATCTTCTGCACGAAGCCTCTCCCCATCCCCTCTCCATTCCCCTAATCCTGCCTTGCATAGACACTTATAGTACCCTCCCTCTAATATTACCTCCCATTTGCACAGAATACATACACATACACACATGTATAATTTTGTTAGAATGTTGTCTCCATCATTAGAATGTGAGCTCTTTTAGGGGAAGAACTGTGTAGTGTGTGTGTGTGTGTGTGTGTGTGTAGCACTTAACACATTGCCTGGCACACAGTGAGCAATTCATATGTGTGCTGATTAACTGACCGGAACAAATGTACATGAAGGAAATCTGTGACAGAAGAAATCCAGTTGGGAAAGCATTGAAGAATCACCATACATGGTAACTAAAGAAAGGAAATATAGGAAAGGCATGGAAAGAATACTGGACTTTGTGAAAACTATGTGGCATCCTGGATACAATGTTCACTATGGATTCAGGAAGATGGATTTAAATCTCACCTTTGAAATTTGATAACTGTGCAATAACTGAGCAGATGACTTCAACTTCTCTAAGTCTCCATTTTCTCATCTATAAAATGAGAGTTGAACTGGATGGCCTATAAGATCCCCTCTAGCTCTAAATCTATGATCCTAAGATTCCACGGTAAAGCTAAAAACATGTAAGAGCACATCATTAATTGCCAGTCTAAATGTCAAATCTCTATCTATACAAAATTTTTGTGGAAGTTAGTTATAAACAAATTAAAAACATTCTCAAGAGGGGTATTTTGGTAGGGAAAAGGCAGATTTTCACATGTGATATTCAACATACCATTTCCCAATTAATTTTAAGATGTAGAAAAATATAAGCTCCTATTGTTCTTACTGTTTGGCAGCAAAAAAAAAAAATTGATTCTATATAACAAAATGCTGTTTTCCAAGCTCTTTTCCAATAAAGTGTCTCATTCACACATCAAAATCATTCAAGATAAACAGAAATAGCCCTATTCAACAACCCTCTGCAAATAGACATCAGATGAGTCATAAAAAAGATATATGCTTGCCAAAGTTGTTGATCACTGTGAAGGAAATACAGGACAAAGTCTAGGTCAAAGAGGGATTCCCAGTATATGCTAAGGTCCTCCAGATGGTCTTGTTTATAGATGACATTATGCTGATTGCATTTAGCTTTAGGTTTCTTGGAAGAGATCTGTAATCATGCAATGGAGTTTGACCTGACTATTCACACAGGAAAGACAAATGGATGAAAAATGTTTATTGCCCAAATTTCAACCTGCATATGGATGGAAAAACCTATGTAGCAGAGTTTCTTAACCTGGGGTTGACAGATCCCTTAAGGAACTGAAAGATAGATTTCAGGAGGTCTGTGAACTTGCATAGGAGAAAAGTTATATTTTTATTTCAACATAATTGATTTCCTTTATAATCCTATGTATTTTATTTTTTGCATTAAAAAATTATCCTGAGAAAGGGTCCACAGGCTTTATCACACTGCCAAAGGGGTCCGTGATACAAAAAAAGTTTAAGAATCTTATGAAGTTTTACCACCAATCATAAAGTTGGAACAGACAGGGCAGATTAAACTGTGAATTAGAACTAGAGTTAAATGAGGAACATAGCAGTTTAGACTGTCTTTGGGAAATTGCAGAACTCCTTTACTGACTCCAAACTTCCACTGAAAACAAAGACTTATTAAAAAAAAAACAACAATGGTGTTATATGGAAGTGAGACATGGAAATGACCTCTGAAGAACTAAAGATAAACATCACAGGGGGCATTAGAGAGGCTCATGCTGCTATGAATAGGCTATAACATTTAATTTATCAGGAACTCTGAGAATCAGGAGTAAAACATTTCATCAAGGAATTGTATGAGAAGAAGAGGAGATGGGCTGCTCATGTCACCAAATTGAGGGATGACAGTCAGTCAGAATACTTCAATGGTATCTTTGCAATGTGAAGAGAAAGTAAGTAAGGCCTTCAGCATGGGGTACACCCCCTATGCCCAATTTATGGGAGGACAAGAACAAAAGTCACATAGTATAAGCAGGCATAGATGGGACCTACATTGTTGAAGGGAACTCCAAAACTGATGAGATTACAAGTCAATCTGAGTATCTGAGTATCATTAAGGTGTACTGAAGTAAGTCTTCAGAAAAACAATGTTTAGGAAGGAAGGGGAATAGTGAAATAATTTCGAGTTGGTCCGGTCTTCTAGTTTTTATGGTAATCATTTATAAAATGATAAGTTTACGTGCCAACTTCTATTGCAAAGGATAGCTGAGAAATCTGACGCAGAATTTTTTAAGACTCTCCAAATAAAATCAACATATACTTTAATTTTTGGTGACTTAAAGGTATGTAACGCAAAGGAAAATTTTAAAAATGTTGGGAAAGATGGCTTAGAATTAAGGGGGGGGTTGTAAAAACCTAGGAAACTATATGCTAATATATTATGATTCCTTGATTCAAGAGAGTCAGGAGGCCCAAGCAAAACTAGCAACAATTAACACCACAAAGTCGTACTATGGTGTGGCTATAACCCAAAGCAGGTTACATAGCAGGTTAGAAATCATTAGAGTTCCAGTAAAGACTATGTTGACTTTTCAAAGACAAGTCTCAATTAGCATAGAGAGGCTCATCACCAGGAGCTATTGACCACCTGATGATGAATTCTTTGACTGTGACCATGGCAACCCATGAAACAAAGAAAAATACAAAATGTATTTCTTCCCATTCTGCTTCTTTATTGGCAATGGCAAAAAAGGACAAAAAGAAAAATCACATAGGTCTTAGACAGTATGTGAACATAAACTCAAAATATGCTATGCTAAATAGATCTTTGTCCTATGAACCACAAGTACGTATAGTAATGGAGGAAATAAATAATTCCAATCTTGACATTCTTGCTATAAATGAAACCAGAAGACAAAAGAAGTTTAGGCTAAATGGAAAGATGGTTCACAGTTGTCCTTGGACAGACAAAACAAAGGTGCTGGTTTTATCATGTATTCAAAGGCAATAAGAACCTTGTTGTCCAATTTTATTGTATATATGGTCATCTTGCATTGCAGTGTTCATGATAAGAAATTTCAAAAATACTACCAACACTAGCTATTGCAAAGGATAAGAAGGGTAGAGCAATTCTAAAAAAAAAAACACAAAAAAAACTTGGCAGACCCTCCAAATTAAATCAACATATACTTTAATATTCACCTATGTCAATGGAAATGGAGAAAAATCAAAGTTTTGGCTAAAAATATGGTTCAGGTTTAAGAAATGAGAGTGGTAAAAAGCAAGAGAGGCTGTACTGAAGCCTCACACCCATATTTTCTCAAAGAATGCTTCCTAAATATGGTGAACGTCCAAATTACACTGCAAAAATAAAGCTGACTATATTTTAGTAGGTAGGAAATTACTGATTACAGATGTGGGAGTAATTTCTGAATTAACTGTCTTTGTACAATCAGAACAATAACTTATTTGAACAAAAAAATCAATAATAAATTAGAAGAATAAAAATGAGAAGATATGGCATCCAACTGAACTCTTCCTTAACTTACCTGAGCAAGCAATACAAAACAAAAATGAGAATGAATAAAAGAACACACTACATACACTACATACACCAATTTTCTGAGGAAGTTTAACTAAACCAATTCCCACAAAGTGAAGATAAGAAGAGCTTTGAAACTGCCTGAGTGAAACACTCGATTTCCTTGCAAAGCAGAAAACTATAGCAACCAGACAATACCAGGTTATAATCTAGTCCTGTTTGTGAAATCTTATGGAGGAGGATGGCAGAAGACAATGAGAAGTTATTGCTTTATAAAACCTCATATCACCTTATGAAAAGCAGGGAGAGAACAAACAAACAAGTTTAGGGGGAAACGGTGATGGAGGTCATCTCTAGGGCATTTAAGGATGAACTTGAACAAGGAGAATGAATTCAACACAAATGTAAAACAATCTGCAAAGATTTACATAACTGACTCTTTTGTTCCACTTGTGACAGGAGCTACCAAATCTGTAGTCTGGGATTATAGCTCCTGATGTTGTGCATGAGGAAGGAGAAATGGTGCTAAAGAAAACAAAGACGGCAAGAGGAGCTGAACCAGAACCTACAGAGAAGGCACGAGCTACAACTGACAATTGTGTAGGTGTTGGGGAATCAACTTCAAAGACATGTGAAAGGAGGACATGTTAATGTTATCAAAAAAGGGTAACCAGGAAAATAGCAATAATTATGGGATCATATCTCTATACATCCACTGAGGCACTAAGGTTTGAGAAGAGAACAGGCTGACTTTTACAAAAGATTATTCTAGAAAAGGAAACATCTTTGCAGTCACACAATTCACTGAAAGATGCAAAGAATATAAGAGCTCATTGTACTTATTGGCTTACTATTAAAAAAAATTCATTCAGTATATATATAGAGCCTATATTAAATTTCATGCCTTCTTGAGGAGAGCAGAGGGGGAGAAAATCTGGAACTCAAAACTTGTGGAACTGAATGTTATAAACTAGAAATAAATAAATACATTTTAAAAATTCATTCAGTTCAGGAAAATTCTGTTTTAAAAACTCCCCTCAATCAAAAGAGTTTATTGTAATTATCCCAAATTTTAAAAATATCAAGTAGACTGAGAATACCTATTGTCTGGACTATGATATGCAATTGGATAAAAAATCCATACAGCTTGTTCACATGTGCCTGTATTTTGGACAAATTATATGACTGGATACTGGGTTTGGTCCAAAACTAAACAGGAAGAAGCTTTATTGCTTTTCTGAAACAAAGCTTTTAATAACCTCAAACTTTGGTTGATGAAATATAAATATAGGATATAAAATAAGAGTCTATGAAGAATTAAGTTAGTGGGTCACCCAAAGGGCAATGGAAAAGCGCACTGAGGGCATGAATAGGCTACAATGTACTACTAAGGGAAGTATGCAAAAGTGACATGAAAGATGTCATTAATGAGATGTATGACTAAAGAAAGTGGCCAGAACTAAAGCCTCAGACCCTAATTGTCTCACCTCCAGAACCATGAGCAGGACCAGTTTCTTTTTTTATTTTCTCTACTTAATAATATTTTATTTTTTCCAATTATAGGTAAACAGGATCATTTTCAAATACTGCACCTATTATTATTTATCTTCATCAAGTAGTTGACTCTCATACACCAGGCCAAACCAGGAAACAGCCACAGACTGACTCCATGTGCAGAGAATCTCTGTTTATCCTCCTCCAACATTTTGGAATGAGATAAAAGAACTGGTATAGAATATCAGTTAAGTCAGATCTTGATCAACAGGCATTTACAAATCAAGATGCCCAACCCAATTTCTGTTACTCCTTGTTGCTTAAAAAAAGAACTAAATGGTAATATCCCTAGTCATCATAGGATTCACGATGATGGAAGCCCTGGTCAAAGGATACTATTTTATTATCTTATGGTTAGCAAATACGTATTTCTCTTAGCCTCTCCTAAACGCTTATGATTCAGATCTTCTTTCCGTATTTAAATGATTTCCTTCTTTTATCTGGTTTTGATTGTAGCAAGATTGAATTGTCACAATAAACATGATTCAGCTCTTCTAGTAGTTATGTCTATTTAATGATCACTGGATAAGGAGTTCAAGTATCAACAGTCAAATTTCTATATGGTCAAAAAATGAAGTGATTCTTAGCTTTTTATGTCCTCTTTCACTACTCTTTCACTATTACTGTAAAAGCAGAAGGGGGGTATACAGGAATGAAAGCCATTTTTAATATACATTTATTCATTTTCATAAGTTGCAACGGCCAAAAAATTCAAGTAGTCAACCTGCTGGTGATGAGTTTCTCTCCGTACTTAGCAGGACTGATTTCTTGGAGAAAAGACTCAGTCTATTGCTAGGGTCTCATGAAAGTCTTTCTTGATAGAGCTTATGTTCCACTCACACAGACTTAAAGAACAAGGACCTCATTGTGATGAGATATCCGTGTAGGACTTTGCAGAGGACGTATGCAGACGTGCTATGGCTTGGTTTCCTGAATATTTTCTCTAAGAAAAGAATTGGGAGGTTCTGGACATGGTGAGAAACAAACAATATCACAAAATGAAATAGATTATATTTTTAACTGATTAGAAAAGACTTTCTATTAATGTGGGAATTATCCCAGAATCCTCTATCTCTGCACAGTAGCACCACTGATGTATCCAGGTAAAGTTCAGAATTAGTAAAATGATGATGATGATAATGACAGAAAAAGATAATATATCCAACTGAAACAACTTGATCCTAAATTATTTTGAAAAAAATAATAAATAATTCAAAATGGGAAATGCATATCATAAAAGAAATCAATATCAATTAGAATCTTTTTATCCAGAAACTTCACTGCTATAAATCTACTGCCAAAACAAAAAGATCAAAAGAGCCTAGATAATGTGTCACAGCAAACATATGACTTACCAGTTAAGTGGAAAGGAACAGCACATAAGACAACATAAATGTGAAACATAAAGTCATTTGTAAAATATTATAAAACATGAGAATATTTATAACCAGCACAGTCTCATAATGAAGATAGAAGCAGTGGTATACTCATCAAGGGATCCAGCTAAGCCACAAACAGAAGAAAAATGGACATAATCTATATAAATTACTAAAATAATTTTTCCTGTTAAGTATACTAGAACCACCACATTTGGAGGCTAACATTACAGACCTGGGTATGCTTCCATGGGCAGTAGAAAAGGCGCTAAAGCCCACAAAGACAAGAAAGATAAGCTAGAGGAACCAAGAACAGATAGAGGAGATCCTTGCTAGAGGAAATATGTTATGAAAGCTCTGGGAAAATAATATGCAAGATATCTTAAGGTGGAGAAAATAAGAGATGGAATAAAAAATACTGAATCTTATTAATACCAAAAAGGACAACTAAGCAAAGATAAAAAATAATTGATCTACTATATGACAACTCTCTCACATACACAAAAATGTTATGAGCATCATCTTGATTCACGAATCAGGTACATCTTTGATGAAGTTATTAGTAGGGAACAATCAGGCTTTTGCAAGAAGCATTCAACAATGGACCATATCTTTAGAAGTTTTTTAAAGATTATTTTTAAAAATTCTGAACATAAACACCAAAAACGAACATTTTATACACAACAGAACACGAGGATTGCATATGAAACCATTTCATACTTCTTGCTTTTTTAAAAAATGTATATAATAAATTCAACATATTACCTTCAAAACTGTCCACTTACTTGACTTCCTTCCATGCATTAACAAATACTACTTCAATGGCCTTTTTGTTCTTCATAATACTGTTAATTCTTCCCCTTTTCCCCAAAACAAAACTGAAAAAACAACTCTTGTGACAAATAATCACAGTCAAGCGAAACAAAGCCATTTCCCACAAATGTTTGTTCTTCAAAACCTTGAGTCCACCTCCTCACTTTTAAGAGCTGACTAATATATTTCATGCGTCCTTATTGATTTGACAAGAGTTCTTAAATCTTTCAAAGATGTTTATATTCACCATGTCTCTGTCCATGTATAAATTGTTCTCCTACTCGCTTCATTCTGCATCAATTCATACCACCCAGGATTCTCTGAGTCTCTTATTTCTTACAGCACAGTAATATTCCATTACATACAAATACTTCAGCCATTCCCCAATTTGTGAACATCCATCCCAACTCCTTAGTTTCTTGCCTATTTTTTTCTTTTTTTCCCTTTTTAATCTCACCTTCAGTATTAAGAAGTTGTTTTGATTTTGGCTATTCTCTTCACATATTATTCTCCCTCTTAACCCTACTTTCTTTCTGTAATGCTAATCAGAAAGTTAAAGATCTTTCCTACCCATTAAGGAAAGTTTGATTAAGAGAGGTCCACACCTTTTATTAATTTCTAATGCATTGGTTCTCAAGGGTTGTGGTGCCCTCTGGTTCTGAAAAATATATAAATACTTTGAGGTGATATTTTACTTGGGGGCTTAATCATTGGAAGTGTTTGTTTGGCCAGTTGAGACTCTGGGCAGCCACTATGGAGAGCCCTGCCTCGCCCCTCCCCCACCCCCCAGGCTTTGAAAACCCAGATGTTTGTGCTTCCTCTGGTAACTATGTACATATGGTCAGACAGTTATCTGTCTGTTGATCTGTCAGACAGCTGAAAGCCCTGTCTGTTGATTTTGATTTCTCTGTATTACTCTGAAGTTCAGGGTGCTGACTTTACCCCCCGAACTAAGTGAATGATATATGTGCTTGAATAAAGTGATTGTTGGCCCCTCAAGTTGCTTTCCTTTTAGAAAAGCAGACCCTAGAACCTGTGATAGCAAGCCCTCCTGTCTGTATGTTGGGGTGCTTGCTTTTACACTTTCCCTGCCTATTTCCCTATTCAATTTCATGTATTTCAGCATCTCCTTATATGTTCAACCTTCCTTCATGTGTTTCAGACTAGACTAAAGGTTTTATCTAAGGTCCACTCCCCTTACCTCTTCCTTCATATTTATATACATTTCTTCTCATATACCCCAATTATGAGAAATGCCTAATTCCATCCTTTTCTTCTTTCTTTCTACACTACTCCTTCTTTTATCCCCTTTGCCCTCTAAAAACCTCAGAACGGAACCAATTCAAACTAAGATCCACTTATTTTTCTTGTTTAATTCCCTCAATTCCTTTTGAAGGACATTAAGGTTCTGAAAGGATACTGTTTCTTCTGCTTCCATTAGAATGTTAACTCTGCTTCTTTGTACACCCCTTTCAAATTGCTTAAATGAATTTACTTTTCCTATATTTTTCTTGACTTGTATGTTTATATTTTGAAGTTCCTACTCTGCTCAGAATTCAAAAACATTTGAAAATTCTCTGTTCCATTAAAGATCCATTGTTCCCCCTTTCAGGGTTATATGCAGTTTTCCAGGTAAGTTATTCTACTCTATTCAAGAATTTTGTAACAGTTTTTCTTTGATAAGGAAGCTCTGGATTTTAGCAACAACATTCCTAGGACTTTTCCTTTTGAGGTACCTTTCAGCAGATAATTGGTAGATTTTGTCTATCTTCACTTTGCTCTCAAGGTCGAACAGATCTGGACAATTTTCACTTTTGATTTCTTGAAATATGATATCCAGACTTATTATTTCTCCTTGATATGTTTTCCATATCAGTTGTTTTTGATAAGATACCTTTCTTCTATTTTTTAAATCTTTTAATTTTGTTCTAATGTTTCCTGCTGTCATGTGGAGTCACTGATTTCTTTTTGGTCCATTCTAATCTTCAGGGAATCTATTACTTGGATAACATTTATGACTTTCTGTTTTAAATTGTTTATTTTTTCAATTCAATTTCAATTCAAGGGACAAGGCATTCAAAGAGGACCATGACATCAGGGAGGTGAGACCATGACAAGCAAGTAAACTGGATTTAAATGAGGGAGGGTTGTGCAAAATCATCAGCCCTCACTTTCTTCTCTGGAGCAATTTGGGTCCAGTGACCAGATAAAGAGCAGGACAACTGGAGATGGCCCAGGATGCATTGGGAGACCTTGGCCTTTTCAAGCTAAAGTCTTCAACAGGTCTCAGTTTGACTGAGATGGGCAAAGTCTATTCAGTGATTAAAACTTAATAAGAAATGAGGCAAAGAATGACCTCTTAAAAAAAAAAAAAAAGATCAAGAATGGGAAGAGCCTCAGAGTTTTTGGCCAAAACAGAAACAATTGCTATTTTTCATTCTGGGCCAATAAGGGCCCAAACAATGACCAAGTAGGGCTTGGAGTGGGACAAACTGTTGGCCAATCAATGTAAGCCAGAGTGATTTGGGGTTTAAAATCATTTTAAAATCACATCATTAAAGGGTAATTAAGATACATAGTGAACAAGAGTTTAAAAAAATCGGTATGTAGATTTTATTCTTTCCTGGAATTAGGCTCTTTAAGGTTCACAGCACTAGATCTTTAGGGTCCTCTGATGCTTTTATGGCATCTCATGACAGTGCTAGGGACCTTGAAGCTCCTGGTATCTGAGCAGTGCTGCTTTTGGGAGCTTCCAAAAACTACAGTGTGGGTTTCTGAACATCCTAGAGTTTTCATGGGGAAGTCTTCTGCTGCTGCCTCAGGATACAGAACCTTGTAGGATAAGGTTGGTCTCTTGTCACCTTACCGGGTTTCTACCATGTCTGCCTGCACTGGCACTGGCTCTTCTGATGGGTCCCTTTTCCTATTAACCATGGACCTCTGGGTAACGTATTTTTCAGTTTTAGGGTAGAGTAAGTAATTTACTCTAGTTTTTCATTGTATTTCTTGAAAATTATTTTGTCTGGTGCAATTTTCAGGTTCTGTGTTTAAGCAGCTATCTTGACAAGAAGTTTGCAGAACCTAAATCTTTATCATTTTGTGATTAACTAAAAGATGTAGAGAACATAAAATCCCATTGTACTTATTATTTAATAATAAAATATATTTGATTTAGTAGAACACTGTTAAAAGCTCTTTTCTTTTTTTTAAATTCAGCTCTTGAATACAAAAGAGCATTTACAGATACAAAGTGATCAGAAAAAGATGATTGTATATGAAATATGGATGAAAAAGTGCACTAATTCAAACTCTTACTTTTCAAAACTGTCTGCTTTGTTTGTTTCATTCTAAATATCTGTTTCTGTTTACTTCTGTGTCTTTTCTTTTAAATGCTTGAATATAACTCTTTTTCTTTCTTCACAGGGTCAACACTTTTGCTAACTACCTCCAGCCTAATCCCCAATGCATTTCCTCTTCCCCTTCGTTAAAATCAAATAAGTATAAAGGCTCTTTTCCAACATGGTGTCTCCAGTTCATGCATTAAAATAATTCAAGATTCTTTGAAAGACATAACCAAAAGGAAGGAAATAAGGAAGGTAATAAATATTTATTTGGCACCAACTATCTGCCTGTCATTGTGCTAAGAGCTTTACAAATTTTATCTCATTTGGAGTTCAACACTGTGAGATAGGTCTGAATATTATCCCCATTTTATAATTGAGGAAATTGAGGCAGATAGCAGTTAAATGACTTGCCCAGGATCACAGAACTAATAAATCAGAAGGATTTTAATCTAGTATTCCATAGTCTAGACCTAGTAGTCTATCCACTATGCTAATTAGCTGCTTTTATAAGAAGAATATAATATGTTCAACAACCTTTTGATTCTAAACATTAGGCAAGGCATAAAATGGAGATGTTTGCTCCACAAAAGTGCTGACCACTATGATAAAGGAAATCTAGTGCAGAGTCCATGTTGAAGAGTGTTTCTCTGTGGATAGTGCTCCCGTTTTGACTTACATTAAGTTGACTGCAACAAGCCCTATAACTTTGCTGAACCTCCTCTAAGGGATATGTATCTAAGGGATATGTAACCACTCAAATGTGTTCAGCATGAAAGTCCATGCAAAGAAAGACCAAGTGGACTGAAGAATGTTGTCTAAATTTCAACACTGATTTACATAGAAAAATCTATCAGTACCTATGTGTGCACATACACACGTATGTATGTATACATGCATGTATGCAGTATTTATGTATGTGTATCTCTAGAATAGACCATACAAATGGATAGATCTGATTTGGAGCCAAACAAAAGAAAGGGAACAGGCTGGACTGTTTTCTGGCAATTGCAATGTTTCTTTAATGACTGCAAGTTTCCTATGGAAACAATGGCCCACCTTTTAGATGCCAGCATTCTACTGATACTGCTATATGGCAGTGAAACATGGAATACTAGTCTCTGAAAAATTAAAAATTAATATCACAAGAGGTCAATGCAAAGATACATGATAGATATGAAGAATCTTGTAACGTGTAACTGATGTGGAACTCAGAAGAAAAAAAGTAAAATATGTCATCAAGAAAATATGTTTGGAAGGGAAAATGGGCTGGTCACATGGAGAAGAGAAGACAGGTAAACAGCCTACTCTCCGGATACCTTTGAATGCCTTGTCCCTTTGTTCTATCACTGCTCGTCTTGCTATACCCTAACCCTGGTTGCCTCTGCCATATTCCTTCTCTGCTCTTTTTTGCTGGGTGCTGAGTATCACTGAACAGTCACCCATCTATACACAATGAGTACACCTCAAAACTCCTTTAAGTTGTCTTCTTTTCCATTGATGTACTCATGCCCTTTATCCAATACCTGCCCATCTGCTCTGGGCACGTACCCCATTGATCTTACATAGCCAATTTCTCCTAACTTACCGGGGTTGTTCTTGCCACCTGTAAAGAAGCTCATTTTTTTTTAAAAAGCTGACTTTTTCATTACGAACTTGACAAATATGAACAAACATGAATGCCCCAATATTAAAAGAACAGAAAGGATACTCCATATGAAATCATGAATCTCTATCCCATATGGCTTGTTAAAAATATATTTTAAATTTAATATGTTGCCCTATTTGTCCCTTTTAAGCTTACTTTTGCTTTTTTCTGTGTATTTGTAAAAATACAATGATATTCCTTTTCTTCTTTCAATTTTGCCTCACCTAGTCCTACTCTCAATCACTCAGTCATATCCCATCCCAAAATAAATCATCTCATTTTTATAACAAATGAGTATAATCAATCTATATACATATACGTACACACACACACACACACACATATACTGGGGCACATCTAAAAATATACACATCATTCTGCATATTTTGTCCATCCCTCTGCCAATGGAGAGGAAACATGATTCCTCATCAGATTTCTGGAGTCAAGAATATTCACTGCATTGATCAGAGTTCTTAAGTCTTTCAAAATTGTTTTTTTGTACAATAATACAGTCATTGTATAACTGTTGCATTCCATAGCACATGTATGATATACATTGTATAATACTGTATTCTACTTCCCCTGATTTCACTCTTCATCCAGTTCATTTAAATCTTCCAAATTTCTCTGAATATATGTCTTATGTTATTTCTTAAAGTGCAATAACATTCCATTTGCTTTACATACCATTATTTATTTAGACATTCCCTAAATGGTGGGTACCACATTTTATTTTCAGTTCTTTGGTACAACACAAAGTGCTGCTATAAATATCTTTATACCTAAGAGTCCTTTTCCTCTAATCTCTTTTGGAATATAAGATTACATGCCTATTACTGGGTTAAAGGGTATGCAAAAGTTTAGTGCATTGAGGTCCAATTTCGAATTCCCTTCCTGAATGGCTGGTTCAGTTCACAGTCCCCACTGGTGCATACACTGGGCTTCTCACAGACTCTCGCCTTGCTCCCCCTCCTCACTCATGCTATGACACTTCTTCACAGCTGTCCTGCTGGAAAGCTATCTATCCTTCTTGTTGCTACTTCTTCACCTTCCATGGATTTTCCAATGCCTAAAAGTTGGTTTTTAGCTGTACAACTAAAATGAAACTTCTCTCCCTAAGGTTACTAATGGCCTCATAAGTGCTAAATCTCATGGTCTTTTCTCATTCCGCATGTCTTGGCTTCTCTGTACCTTATGACATTGTTGATTAACTACCGCCTAGATATTTATTTTCTCCTCATGATTTTGTTATACTATTCAGTATGAGTTCTCCAAGCAGTAGGATCACTCAGTCTGCTTTTTTATGTACTGACACCTAACCACACATGTCCTCAAGAGCTATCCTGGGCCCTTTTCTCTTCTCTCATTATACCTTCTTTGAGTGATCTCATCAGAACCAATAGGTTCAATTACTATCACTATGCAGATTAAGTACATTACATACAAATTTACATATTTAGCCCTGATCTCTGTCCTGAGCCCCAATACTATATCAATAATAACTCCACTAGATGTTTCCATCTGGATGTCCCAGAGGCACCTCGAACACAACATGTCCAAAGCAGAATTCATTATCACTTCCTTTAAAATTGTCTCTCTTCTAAACTTTCCTATTTCCTCCTGGGGAACCAATATATTTATAGTCACTGATTCACAGCCTTAAGTCCATGCTTGATTCTTCAAGCTTCCCCATCCCTATTTCCAATCAGTTGCCAACTCTTGTCAGTGCTACCTCCACATCTTTCATATCTACCTCTTTCTCTCTACTCATATCCTAGTTCAGGCCCTGGACACCTCTTGCCGCTGCAAAAGCCTCTCAAGTGGTCTCTTCTCCAAGCTAAACATCTCCATTTCTTTCAAAAGATGCTCATCTGATTATGAGTCTCTTTACTACCCTGGTGCCTCTATTCCTCTAAGGGAATAACAACTATTAATGTTGTCCCTAAAATAGGGCAAGCCAAACTGAAAACAACATTTGAGATGTAGTCTAAAAAGGGAAGAGTATATACTGGAATTATCACCTCCCTAATCCTGGCTTAAAAGTTTCTTAACACTGCCTGAAACCTCATTAGCCTTCTTAGATGCCATGTCATACTGCTACTTCAAAATGAACATGTAGTCCATTGAAATCCTCCAGATGCTTTTCAGACAAATTAGTGTCTAGTCACATCTATCTCATCTTATATGTATGGGGTTGATTTTTTTTTTTAACCCAAGTACAAGACTCAACAAATAAGTTAACCTCACTGGACCTCACTTCCTTAACCTGTAAAATAAGGGCTTCAGGGCTTATGAGAACCCTTTCAGCTCTAAAACTATATCTATACACATAGTAAACATATATGTATATGTATGTGTATATATACAAATATGTATATATGTGTGTACACACACACATACATGTAAATCTCCATCTATATTTCCCCCTATTAAATTTTATTTTTGGCCTTAGCTCAATGTTCTACTCTGTCTTCACTTTTTTTTTTTTTTTTGCTTTAGTGCCTCATAGTTTTTGAGTTGTAATTTTCCATCCATGAGGTACCAAATTAATGTCAAGATGAGTTATATGACAATAACTCTTATAGGACCACAATGAGCTTCGCTACAACAAAGAAGGCTACCTTCCCTCCTTTAACATCTGCTACTTTTGAAGACTCTAGAGGGGCAGAGCCAAGATGGCAGAATAGAAGCATGGACCTGCTGGAACTCTCCCACCAAAGCCCTTAAAATATATGCAAAAAATGACTCTAAACCAATTCTAGTGCAGCAGAATTCACAAAATGACAGAGTGAAATAGATTTTCAGTCCAAGACAACCTGGAAGACTGATAGGAAGGGTCTATTGCACTGGGCTTGGAGCAGAGCGCAGCACAACATGGACCACGCCAGTACAGATGGGACTAGAGAAGGCTTCAGGGCACTGAATCACAGGCAGATGCTGTGGTTTCCAGATTTCTCAACTCACAAACAGCAAAGATAGCTTCAAAGGTCAGTGAGAAGGCTCACCTAGGTGAGAGGGGAACTTGGTCTGTGGTCTGGCCCAAGTCCCAGTCCCAGCCCCAGCCCCAGGGTGGCAGGAGCCACTGACACAGTAGCTGCTTTGGAAGCTCTTAGCTCACAGAGGGTGGGGGAATCAAGCAGCTAATCTGGGTCTCAATCCTGAGTGGTGCTCCTGGGGTGATGAAGAACACTGGCATGGCAGAACTTGTAGTGGCTGTGGAGGAGTCCTACTCACAATTCCAGGACAAAAATGAGTGCTTGTGGTTGTTTACGGAGCAAAGTGCAGACCAGGAGAGGAATAAACATCTCTCCCTTGACTATGCCACTTTGGAGGAACTGAGAACTTACAGGTCCCTAGAGATATCTCAGAGAACAGCTGCCTAAAACCTCTGAAGTCTGGGGTAGTATGCCCTCCACTTGACAAAGGACTCAAAAGTCAAGTAATTGGATGGGAAAATGCCCCCAAAGGGGGAAAAAATAAGAAGGTCACTTTCTTGGTGAAAAGGTATTTTCTTCCATCCTTTTAGATGAAGAAGATCAAAATATATAACCAGAGGAAGACAGCAAGGTTAAGGCTCCTATGTCCAAAGCCTCCAAAAAAAGAAAAATGAAAAGTCTCAAGACATGGAAGAGCTCAAGAAGGATTTTGAAAGTTAAGTAAGAGAGGTAGGGGAGAAACCTGGAAGAGAAATGAGAGTGATGCAACAACATCATGAAAAATGAGTCAACAGCTTGCTAAAGGAGATTCAACAAAATAACACCTTTGAAAATAGACAAACCCAAATATCAAAAGAGGTTCAAAAAGTCAATGAGGAGAAGAATGCCTTAAAAAGCAGAACTGGCCAAATGGAAAAGGAGGTCCAAAACTTCACTGAAGAAAATAGTTCTTTAAAAATTAGAATGGAGCATATGGAAGCTAATGACTTTATGAGAACTCAAGAAATTATAAAACAAAACCAAAAGAATGAAAAAATAGAAGACAATGTGAAATATCTTACTGAATAAACAACAGACCCAGAAAATAGATCCAGGAGAGATAATTTAAAAATTATTGGTCTACCTGAAAACCATGATCAAAAAAAAGAGCCTAGCCATCATTTTCCAAAAAACTGTCTAGGAAAACTGCCCTGATATTCTAGAACCAGAGGGTAAAATAGAAATGGAGAGAATTCACCAATCACTTCCTGAAAGAGACCCCAAAAGGAAAACTCCTAAGAATATTGTAGTCAAGTTCCAGAATTCCCAGGTCAAGGAGAAAATATTGCAAGCAGCCAAAAAGAAACAATTCAAGTGTTGTGGAAATATAATCAGGATAACACAGGATTTAGCAGCTTCTACACTAAGGGACTCTGGAATATGATATTCCAGAGGTCAAAGAAGGTAGTATTAAAACCAAGAATCACCAACCCAGCAAAATGAGTGTAATACTTAAAGGAAAAAATGAAATTTCAATGAAATAGAGGACTTCCAAGCATTGAAAAGATGAGAGCTAAATAGAAAATCTGACTTTCAAATATAAGAATCAAGAGAAACGTGAAAAGGTAAACAGGAAAGAGAAATCATAAGGAACTCATTAAAGTTGAACTGTTTACATGAGACCTTTTTCAGCATTAGGGTAGTTAGAAGGAATATGTGTGGGTATGTATGTATGTATGTGTATATTATATATGTGTATATACATGTATAGGTGTGTGTGTATATATATACGTACATAATATATGTATTTTATATATATATATGGGTGTATGTGGGTGTATATCTATATACATAGACAGAGGGCACAGAGTGAGCTGAATATGAAGACAGAATACCTAAAAAATAAAATTTACTATTGAATGGAATGTACTAGGAGTAAGAGAAAGGGAGAAGCAGAATGCAGCAAATCATCTCACATAAAAGAGGCAAGAAAGAGCTTTTACAATGGAGGGGAAGAAGGGGGAGATGAAAGGGAATAAGAGAGCCTTACTCTCATGGGATTTGGCTTAAAGAGGGAATAACAAACACTCAACTGGGTGTGGAAATCTATTTTACTCTGCAGAAAGGCAGGGGGGAAAGGGATAGGAGAGGGAAGATAATAAAAGGGACAACAAATTAGGGAAAGGAATAATTGGAAGCAAACACTATTATGGGGGCATAGGTCAAGAGAGAGAATGGAATAAATGGAGGGCAGGACAGGATACAGGGAAATGTGGTTAGTCTTTTACAACATGACTCTTATGGAAGTGTTTTGCATGGCTACACGTGTATGACCTATATTGAATTGCTTGCTTTCTCAATGAGGGTGGGTGGGGAGGGAGGAAGGGAGAGAGTATGGAACTCAAGGCTTTAAAAATGAATGTTAAAAATTGCTTTTGCACGCAACTGGGAAATAAGATGCACAGGCAATGGAGAATAGAAATCTATTTTGCCCTACAGGAAAATAGAGGGGAGGGGGATGAAAGAAGGGAGGATGATAGAAGGGAGGACATACTAGAGGAAGGGGTGGATAGGGTGCATGCTATCCTGGGGCAGAGGGTGAGAAGAGATGGGGAGAAATTTTGGAATTCAAATTCTTGTGGAAGTGAGTATTGAAAACTGAAAAATAAATTATATTAAAAAATCTGCTATTTTTAAAAAAAATCCACATGTATCAGTGAAAAAGGATGAAGAGATTTGTTTGCGTGTGTATGACACCTTCTCTTCTGTGTCAATATCAGTATACACCTCACAATATTCGCCTATGGCTACATAGGTCAGATAGTGAGTAGTGATAATAGGAATAGCAGAACCACACACATGGTTCTCACCTCAGTGACATGGCTTTGTTTCTGTTAAATAAATGTAGGCAAAAACTCAAGGTTATTGCTCCGACCTTTAAAACCACTAGTCAGAAAAGAAAGTCAAATTTACAGCATTGTTCTAAATTAAAAAAAAAAAAAGCTCTCAAATTCTGTTGAGGTAATTACCTGAAACCTGGTACTACAGTGATAAATATCACATAAATACATAGACAAAGATGTATTGATGAATTAAGGAGTCATATGATAATAGGGCATATCTACACTAAGTAATATAAATAACATTAAATCAATTTGTCATCTAAAGGATTTGTCAACTAAAGAATTTTTGAAAAAAGATTATTCATAATTATTCATTTTTACCACTATATTTTTAGTGTTTCTAGTGGCCTAATAAATAAAAACAATGCCTTTTATATTGTACATGGTGAAGATGGTTCTTTCATCCTTAATTGCAGCCAACACTTATAGAGTTTATGGCTCTATGCTACCTAATCACTTAGGATCAAACTAAAGCTTTTAATAAAAGTATCTACACACTTTGTGGAACACTAGGTTGGCCTAACTTTTATCATTGTTTATAGACGTTCTTTAAAAACATTTAAGCCTTCAGTTGTCTGTTTCAAATTGCCAAGAAGATGGTTGAGATTGTCGACTCCTTTCTGTAGGTAGTCAGCTTTGTTTGATGACTGCCATTTCAATGTTCCCCATTATCCTCAAGGGAAGATGTGTCCCCATATTCACTGCATATATTAAATGGACATGGCTCATATATTACTTAACTAGAAATCCATTTTGAATGTGCTTGATGTAAATCAAAAGTCTACTGACCATATGAAACATTAGGACTGTTTTTACTCATTCCAGAGTGAACTTGGAACAAATCCAACAATATTGTAACAACAATCTTACCAAGGGGCATTATAAGATGGAATTCTAAACATTACGACAACTCATTTTGCTTCTGAAAGTAATATATTCCTTTAAGGGCTTGCATGCTTATGTAGTCTAAGGATCAGCAAGGAAGAGAAACCAAATCTGAGCTCATATCTCTACCATCCTCCTCGTTGAGAGTATTATAAGAATACACATAATTTAACAGCAAGAAATAATAGAAATCAGAAATATTAAATGTCATTTTCCACAGTTCAAATATGATGAATTAAAACAGACTACAGGATCAAATTTTAAAATTTGTGCCATTTGTATTCTCATTATAAAGAAACAGCTATTTAATCCTCAAACAAATTCTAGATAAAGAATGATAAGAATAACAAAATAAAAAGTGAAAACAAAGATTCATATGAATTTTTAAATATTTCATGGAAGATACACACACACACACACACACACACACACACACACACACACATATATAAAGAGGATGGGATAAGATCATAATACATCCAGAGGTCTCAGGCTTTAATGGCCCATTTTAGCAAATCTCAAGGAAGGGTATAAGCCAAATACAGCCAGTTTTCTTAATCTTACAGGAATCATAGTTCATTTCTTGGAGTACCACCAAGAAGTGTTCCCTCCAAGAGGATGTTCTGATCTGTTATTGTTATCTAAGCAGACCATCGGTACTAGCATCTCCCCAAGAAAGCAAAGATGTTTCTGTATTTTATGTCAGTGAATAAAAGTAGCCAACCAGTGCTCTATGAGGCACTTGTAATTTCCTTTAAATGTCACAGGATCCAAGTTCAGGATTAATCCAATACATTTTTATTTCCACCACTAACAAAACGTGATGATAAAATTTCCTAAATGTAATCATTATTAGTCCAAATTAAAATCATTACCCAAGTGATAGGAAAAATAAATTTACTGCAGAGTGTTCAGGTAGTCAACGTACATGTCTGTATCTATATCTACTTAGATAGATAAGTAGATAGATACCTATATGATAACTGCACAGTCTACAAAGGCTGTAGGTACAGAACGAAGTAGTCCATTATGTAAGGAGTAAACACATAAGTGAAATACTCTAATCTGTTTATGGATTACCGATTATGTTCTAAATTCAAATCACAATATTTAGTTTTACCTTCAGGTAAAAATCTTAAGGTATAGTACTATATAATCTTCTTCTCTATGCAGCTTAACACTGGCAAGAAGTAACTATCATGAACATATAATTATATTTTACTTCAATGGATCCATAACCAAATTAATATGGGTACTCTTTCCAAAGAGGAAGCTAGATGGCTCAGTGGATAGAGTGCTGGGCTTTGAGTCGGGAAGACATGAGTTTAACTCCTGCCTCAGACACTTATTAGTTTTGTGACCTTGGGCAAGTCATTTAACCTCTGTTAAAACAGGCAACAGGGGTCTGACAATCCAGCTGGAGAGGAAATAGCAAACCAATACAGTATCTTTGCCAAGAAAACCCCATGGATGGCACTGGGCATACCATGGTTCAAGAGGTCACCAAGAGTCAGATATGACTGATTGAACAAATCTTTAGAAGGGGCATATTGCAATCCATCCAAGCCTTCTTATCCAATGTACCTACTGTCCATTAAAACTTCTATAGCTGTATCAATTAACATAGAGACCTTCCTTTAAATCTTAGGACATTATACTCATACCAACACTGTTTTTCTGTTATATTCTTACTACATGACCAGTTGACCTATGAATATATATGTGGATTTGAATACATACACACACACATATAAATATACATGAATATGTGTATATACATATATGACTATATATTCCTTTGATGATATATCTCAGTGTTTCTGGTATACAAGTCATTGCTGGCTCTCAGTCATATAGCATCATTGGAAGAATACTGGTTTTAAAAATGATAGGTTTTGTTCTAGAATCATATAATCTCAAATCTGAAAGGGACTTGGCAGCCCATGTAATCCAACTCATAACCAAACAAGAATTCACTCTACAATATAACCAACTAACATGTCTTAGCTTGAAGACTTCCAGTCAGGAGGAATCCCATGACTCCTAGAAGCTGCCTATTTTGTTCCCCAATACCTCTAATTGTTAGGAAATATTTCCTTAAACCAAGCCTAATTTTTTTATAGGAAGATGATTAGGGGGTGATGAATTTATTGGGCAGTTGTTAATCTTTAGGACTTCTATTGTAGCTCTGTATGAAGTGCAGTGGATATAACTATTTGACTCATTTTAAACTCAATGTGGATGGATTAAGAATTAATTTGTTGGACAGGACTACAGAGGAAAGCTGTTGGGGGAAGGGCCACTACTATGTTGGTACAACAAAAAAGTAGGTCAGCTGCAGTCAGTCCTTTGCTCTTATCTTCATTTTTTGGAAAACAGCAGGTCAAAGAGAGCAACAGAACTACGAATTGAACTGGGTTGTTTATCAGATACTCTCAGTCCTTTATGTGTTTCTGTATTTTCAGAGGGGTGCTTAAAAAATGTCCTGTACATGAATGATATTGTGGCTTTCAATGGGGACCAATTTAATCACGTTTCAAGACTCGGATGAGCTATAGTTAACTTATATTCTGAGATTTCCTAGAGGCAACTTTAGGTTGAGAGGGAAATGATGCAAAGAAAGACTGATATGAAGGGAAGCCCCCAAGACTAAGCTATGTCCATGCAAGTCTACTGCTTGGGATAAAGGACCATGGATTACATGATTCCCCCACTGCTTTTAATTCTGCCCTTTTGGACAGAACAAATTTAACCCCTCTTCCACATGGCAGCCATTCAAATATTGCTTTGACCATTCTAAATTGTTTCACATTTGGATTCTTCCTTTGTTTTCATTTTCATAATTTCTTATAGTGAAATAATTTTTCATTACATTCATTTACCACAATTTATTTAGCCGTTTTCTAACTGGCAGGCATGTAGTTTGTTTTTAGGTTTTTTCTATTATAAATAATGCTATAATGTTTTCTGTTCCCATCAGACCTTTTTATCCCTCATAGTACCCTACTCCCTAGAGTATAAATCCAAAATTAGATCATTGGGTCAAAAAATATGAATATTTTGGGCTGACTGTTTAATTCCATACTGCTTTTCAAAATGATTTTCTCGGGGGCAGAGCCAAGATGGTGGAGTAGAAAGATGCACACACATTAGCTCTTACCCCACAGCCCAAAAAATACCTGTAAAGAAGAACTCTTAACAAATTCTAGAGCAGCAGAATCCACAGAACAATGGAGTGGAGGAGATTTCTAGCCCAGAGTGACCTGAAAGATGACAGGAAAGGTCTGTCCCACTGGACCCACAGCAGAGCCCAGCCCAGCCTTGGCCATGTGGCACCGAGAGGAGCAGATCTGAGCAGGCTTCAGGGACAGAATCTCCAGCAGCAGCACAGATCCCTCAACCCACAGGCACCAAAGCTCAGTGAGAGGGTCTTTTCGGCTGGCCGAGAAGGGAGCAGGGTGTCCCCATAACTCGGGTCTCCTCAGGTGGCAGCATTGGAGGCAGCAGCAGACTGGGCTCCCAAAGCAGGCAGTAGCCCAGCATCCATTGTTGAAGGTCTCATCGTAAACTCCCTGAAGGAACTGGGCCCTGTGTGGTGGCTCTGCCCCCACCTGAGCAGCTGATCTTAATCTCACACTGAATAGCAGCCCTGCCCCGACCTAAAGCCCCTGAAGCTTTCAAGCAATTCATCTGAATTTCAGCCCCCAGTGCTGGTTTGGCAGAACTGGAGGTGAGGTGGTTGTGGAAAAGAAACTCAGAAGTCAAGTAACTGGCTGGGAAAATGCCCAAAAAATGGAAAAAAAAAAAAGACCACAAAAGGTTACTTTCTTGGGGAACAGGTGTCTCCCCCCATCCTTTCTGATGAGGAAGAACAAGGCATACTGTCAGAGGAAATTAAGACCCCCTGCCTCCAGGGCCTCCAAAGGGAACTTAAACTGGACTCAGGCAATAGAAGACCTTAAAAAACAAGTTAGCAGCTTACTAAAGGAGAACCAAAAAAATGCTGAGGAAAATAACAGCTTTAAAAAGAAGCTAACTCAATTGGAAAAACGAGGTCCAAAAAGCCAATGAGGAGAAGGAGGTTTTAAAAAGCAGAATTAGCCAAATGGAGGAGAAGGTTCAAAAGCTCACTGAACAAAATAATTGGTTGAAGGAGAGAATTGAGTTCAGGGAAATGAAAGACTATGAGTTAAACCAAGCAGTTAGTAAACAAAACCAAAAATTTGAAAATATAGAAGATAATGTGAAATATCTCATTGGAAAAACAACTGACCTGCAAAATAGATCCAGGAGAAACAATTTAAAAATTACGGGACTACCTGAAAGCCCTGATCAAAAAAAGAGCCTAGATATTATCTTCCAAAATGATTTTCTCAAATACTCACTACCACTAAATTTTATCATCTTTTACCATCTCAGTTAGCTGAATGGGTGTAAGATGCTACCACAGAGTCGTTTTAAATTATATTTATTTCTCTAGCTGTTCTAATGTAAATAATAATAACTAGCATTTTACACGTTTTCAGATTCATATGGAAGTACAGTGACTTGCCTAGAGTAACATAAATGTCTAAAGTAGGATTTCAATTCAGGTCTCCCTGATTTCAAATTCAATGCTCTGTCCCCTAAAACATGTAGTTGTCTATTATTATCATTATTAGGAATATTTATAATAATTACAGTTGCATTTTGGAACAATTTCTGTCCCAAATTATAAACCTCTTAAAACAGTTACTAATTCATCATTTTGTTCTATTTTATTTACAGTATTAAGGAGCTGATCATTTATGTTCCTTTGAGAACTACATATTTATGTTCGTTGACCACCGATCTACTGAAAAATAGTTCTTATTCTTATAAACTTGTGGCAATAGATTTTTTCACATCCTTTTTTTCATAAAGTTTTTAATACAAAATTGTTTGCTCCTGTCTATATGTTTTATTATTATTTTGGAAGCAATGTTTTGCACTGTATAGAAATCATTTATTATCTCTTATAATTTCTTCTACACTAACAAGGTTTAGAAGTAATCTTTCAAGGAATTAAGAAAGCAAATATCAACTGAAAAAAATCAACTGAATAAAACATTGGCTACCTGAGGTGCTTTTCAAAATGGTAAACTCAAGTTGCCAAAGAACAAGTTGAGTTCAAAGTAATCCTTGCTCTGGCAGGCAGTCATACCCTGTTATTTCCCCAGGATCATATGAAAACAGATTCCCAGAGCATAGCCACAGCAAATTGTTTTCTTGCTAACATCTCTAAAAAGAAAAGAATCTGGAGTAAATGTGCCATGGAGACTATTTCAGTACTGCTCAAGAAGCACACATTCTGAATAAGTCAGGGTCAAAGACTATGCTAGGAACCAAAGTCAACTCCATGGACTTCATGGCTCCATGCAACTAAGATTCTTGAAAACAATACTCAATTTCCAATCCTCTTTCCTCCTCCTTTACAGTATAGGTACAACACATAGAACACCTACATTCTTTGTCCAAGATATACATACTGATCGGCTAGCTTAATGAGACGTCCAGTTATCTATGCATCATAGCCTGGACAACAGGCATTTCTTCTGCGTAAAATGTTTGGCAAAATTCTTTTGAGTGGCTGCTGATTTCACTCAGGATGCTGTTCATAGTATTCTAGGGCTGATGAAATCTATATAACAACCACACATAGCAAATGGAGGAGTTTAACTTCAAAGGAAATGAATTCCTCTTTCATTTGGATTCTGTGATGGACATCCTCCATAATATAGGCAAATACTTTTGGCAAATATCCATCTTCCTATTTCATGCCTCATTTGATACGGATAATCAGAGGGTTGCCAAATAAAATTCATTATTTTTGTTGTTTTATTTATCAAGGAATTTTGATATCACAAGAGACACCTTTTTAAAGGAGAACATTTAAAGGTATGTTTTGCTCTAATAAGTCAAGATCAGCAAAGAATAAAAGCAGTGGTAACTTTTATCTTCTGTACCTCTGACTTAACCATGTAACTGTAAATACGAGGCCTGCTGCATTTTGTATAAGCTTTCCTATACCTTCTCATTTTTTCATCAGGGATATCTTTGAGACATCTGTAGATAAATCTCATAAAGATTTCATAGAGATGAGAAAGTAAGCATAATGTAATTGTTACGTTATGAATTAATTATGAAATAGTCATCTCTTTTCCAAAGTTAAACTGCAAAGAACAAAGGTGAGAATAGATGATTAAGGGTTCCTTTACTAATCATCACCTTGAACAACATTATAAATACATATTTATAAATATATTATGTAGTATAAAATGAAAAAAATTTAAGTTACAAAGAATTTAAATTCTCAAAATAAAATGAACTCAGTAATTAGGATTATTAATAACCAATAACAGTAATACAATTACCTTTCTAACCAACTTGTGTCCCAAATTATATGCATTCTAAGACATTTACTAATTCAGACTTCTGTCTTACTACTTTACCTACAGAATTAAAATTCCTCCAAAAAATGAAATGCCACTGTTTGCTTTATCACTGATTTGTGATGATATGATGAGTCAGTCTCTGGGAACTCTTTTGTGTTCTTCAGTTTCAGTATGCTACAAACAGCTAAAAAATATTGCTTTGTGTTCTGAAGGATGTTGTATGGAATTGCTAAGTTTTTAGATGTTTATAAAATCTTTTGAAATCACATGTCAAATAATGATACAAGAGACATGTGATAGAATGATGGGCTTACATAAATGGAAAAAAACCTATTAAGCTTCCAATAAATGCTCATGACCTATCTGATATAGTAGACTTAAGCTGAAGAATAGACTTTCTTCTTCTTTCCTACCAACATATATTATCCCTAAGAAAAACCAGAAAAACTTTGCATAAATGAATTTTAAAAAAATAACATCATATAATATATGGGTTAATCAACTTTAAGTTAATTAGAGCTGGATGAGTTGAACAGGGCATTTACACAAGTGTTAGGAAAACAGGATGAATGTTTATATATGACTTTTTTTAAGAAAAGGTTTATCAGTATTTATTAGTTGGTAGATCTTAATATTGTAAAGAAAGTTGTTTTTAAAACCTTTAAGATAAATTGAGTAGAGGTGAGAATATTACTATTGTGGTGTAAAAATTGAGGCATAGGCAATAACTAAAGGACAAGCTAGAACAATAATTGGTGTACCTTAGGAATTAAGTTTACTGATGCTGTGTCTACAAACTTGAGTGGGGTTTAAGGATATTATCAGGATAATTCAAATAAAAACTATATTTGTTTCCATTACTTGAATATTTTGGGTCAATTGTTTCCCAAGCCTGAATTATCTGGACAACTGCCTTAACACTTCACTGTGATAAATACTGTCAAGGCTGAATGTCTTGAGGTTATTCTAATCTCTAGCCTGGGAATGGGAAGTTGAGAGAATCAAGGCACATCTGATATTCCTTTTATAATGTACCTTTTCCAAACACTTGCATAATGTCTAATACTTCCATCTAAAATGGATGAGAAAACAAACCTGTATCTGTCTACTTGCAATGAAAAATTTCATACACTATCCATTATTAGGATATCTCAAATCCTGCTTTTAAAATAGGCCATGATCATTTATGGTTCCTAATTTCCAATCTCTTTAATAATGTTAATATGCTGTCCTGAAAAAAAGGAAAATTAAATCAATTTCTGGCTACTCTTCAGTGTGTTTAAAAGCTTCAGCAATGAAAAGCATTTTCAGATTTGACCTTAAAGTTTTCAGGAGATCCCAACCAAATTAAATTGAAACAAGGCCCATCTTTCCTTCAGCAAATTGTAGTTACATCACTGACCATTTTTCAGATACCTATTTTCAGATAACCCTATTTTCAATGTCACTCCAGACGGCACCACTCTGTCCTGAAATGGAACAGACTGTGTCATCTCTGCAGCTTCTCATATTAACTACAACTTAACTGTCACATTAATTAAGCAAAAAAAAAAAAATTCTGATGGAGAATAAGAAGTTATGTATTAATAAAGGTTTCAGTTTCAGCAATAAACAAAGGAAGCTATAGTGGAGACACACTGGGTGTCTGGCACTTACTAACTCTATTGAGAAGCATTTTCTATTTTGCAAAATTAATAGTCAATTTTCACATATCTTTTTATTACTATAAAATTAATTTATTTTGCAAGATGACTGCAGAGGAAAGAATATGTAAGTGTATATCCTTCATATGTGTGTTATACAGACAGAATATCTGTGCCACAAGTGTATGTATGTATTTGTATACACCTGTAGTTCCATTCCATGGACATTTGGTTCAGAAGAACAATGAAATAAATTCTTTTTTTTTTTATCAATTATTCTCTTTTAAGTTAATATATTAACCAAAATTTCATTTTCATGGATTTTTCTCCTATTTAAGAATTAGATTATGATCTTTTCTGAAGTTACATTTAAATATTTAAACCTACTGCTTGATGATTTTCTTCAGCAGATCCTTGCTACTGAGTACATTTCTAAGGACTTGAGCTAAGAAATTGGCTATGGCTGGCTAATGTCTATATAAATTCACCAGAAACACGCTTCTCCATCGTTAAGACAATGGATCATAGACATACATTCAAGAAATTACTTAAGGCAAAAGGCACATGTTTTTTTATGCATGTGCTAAGATACTTGTCTTGGACAATGAGGCATCAATACAGGTCAAAAACAAACGAGTGCATAACTCTATTTCATAGACTAACAACTTAAACATTCCTAAGTAGCATTAACCTGCGGAAAAGAATTTTGGGTCTTGAATGTATTATATTCAATTTCAACTACTTTTTAAGAATATGCCACAGCTTTAATTCTTAAAACAAATAAAAGAGCTATGAAAATAAAGTATTTTAATCAAGTTCATAATTAGTAATTATTTAGTATATTAAATTAATCATTCCCAAATTTTACACACACACACACACACACACACACACACACACACACACACACACACACGTTTGCTGCTACAGTTGGCTCATTTGGCTCTTTATCATATATTAACAGACAAGTTCACCACGTAAATAATCCGCTCCAGTGAGAGTGTTTAGAGTCAGGAGTGACAAAGTTCATAAATACCTTGTCGATTACAATTTAGCTCTTAAACCTAATTTACTATTGTTTCTGTTAATTTATAATTTTTTTCAAGTTAAATCTTATTGAATAATAAAAATAAACAACTGAACAAAAAACCCATTAAATGAAATGATGCAGACCAACCTTTTATTGCACCCACAATATTTTGGTCTAGTCCTTTCCGGTTGTCATTGAGTCCTCTTTTCCTCTTTCCATTGGGCAAGGAGTTTGCCAAAGTCTTGTCATCAAAAAATGCACACACCAATTTTCTAAAGAGAAGACTTCCTGAGCGAGTGTAGTTTGACAATATAGAGTCCAGCTGAGATTTAGGCATAAATACATCAAAGCCTTCAGCAAGTTGCACTTCTGGCTACCAAAAGAACATAAATATTATATTAAAAAGTGCATTTATCTTATTGGAATACTCTATTTGCACATCTGTACATCACAAAATGTTACTATTTATCGCAATGCCCATGAACTATATATGACTCGTCCCAAGATTCTGCATGCAAACATTTCTAGTATGATTGGCACAACCATTTATACTCCATGGATCTTTAATTTATTTTTTTAATTTTAAAAATTAATAAAGTATATTTAATCTTAATTATTAGAAGTGTTTAAAATGGATTACTAAGATGGTTTTTAACTCTGTAATTTGATGACCCTATGAAAGAAACATGCTAAAAACTCTATTACAAAACCCTATTATGATTGTTTCAAACTTGAATATGTGGAAATATAACTAGGGCTAACCTACCATAACTTTAAAAATATAAATCAATCTACATTTTACAAATGACAAATTCAAAAATCAAAAAGAAAAATGCTTCATTTAAATAGGCTCTTCATTAAAATTTTTACTATAAAATATTCTGTGCACTTTCAAAATCTCTCTCTTGCCCCATTAGACTGTTCCTTATATTTTACTTATTTGTATCTGTGCTGTATTTTAAGTTTTTAAAGATTTTAATTAGATATTAAATTCCTTGAAGACAGAGACCCCATTATTTTCCTCTTTATTTCCCCAGAGCCATCTTAATGAATTATTGCTGAGTTAAGTTGAAGTCAGGCATTGCTTTAATTGTTCTAAATAGAAATGTAAAGTGTCAAGGTTACCCTCTGAGTTGTTATAGGCCATATAAGGAAAGGAAAGGAACCTTATAACAAATTTATCCTTGATTCCTGTTGGAGTTTCTAAAACAAAATGTCGGGGTCTTTTTAGACAGAAGATCTATGGTCAGAATGTTGTTTCTATCGTGCAGTTTCTCTTATAAGGTAGGGGGCATCTACTTCCTGTTCTACTTGGAAGAACAAAAAATTGTTTTGGAGATGCTCCATCAGATTTAGAAGAAATGATTTACCTGATCTCACGATGTCTCGTAAAGAGTTTGGTAGATGTCAGGGTTTCTCACCTGAAGAAGCGTCATCATCGATCACAGATACAGGGTTGGAAGGTTATTGCATCACAAAAATGAATCTCTACTAACAAGTGTACTGTCAGGTTCTGTTTGAAAACCTCCTGGGGACTGGAACCCACTCCCTCTTAAGGAAACCCATTTCATTTTTGGACAGTTCTAATGACTAGCGGCTTTTCCCCCCTTTATAAAGCCTAAATTTGCCTTTCTGCAAATTCCACTAATTGTTCCCAGTTCTTAGAAGCAGCTAGAAAGCACAGTGGCTAGCGCTCTGGGTCCAGGGTAGAAAAGACCAAAGTTCAAATCTAGCCTCAGACACATAATAGCTGTGTGACTCTGGGTAAGTCACTTCTCTCTGTTTAACTCAGTTTCCTCATCTGTAAAATGGGAATACTCATAACATTTCCAAAGACTGTTGGAAAGAGAGATAACAACTTACAAAACACTCAGCACAACATCTACCACATAGTGTGTGCTACATAAATGTTAGTGATTACCGTTCTTCTTAAAATTTTATTATTATTGCAGAATTGTAGATCAATGAAATCCTCTTCCAAAACCCTTCAAATAAACTAAGATAGCTATCAAGCACCTGCGAAGGTCGTTTTGCCAAGCTAAACATCCCTAGTTCCTTTAGATGATGCTTATAATGCCACGGCCTCCACTTCATTCACGTTCTGGTCTGATTCCAATTTATTAAAGTTCTGCCTAAAATGTGGCAGTCATAATTGAACACGAGAATAAAGATGTAGTCAGACCATTGCAGAGTACAGCCTGAAGAAGAGAAAACTGGGCCAGAGGGTGGTAAAGGTGAGCAGGAAATGATCGCTGTCTCTTACAGTTAGAAAGAGTAGGAAGAAATTTTGAAGAGGAAAGTTTAAGTTTGGTGTAAGGAAAAACATCCTAACAGCTAATCCAAAATGGAAAAGGGAGACTAACAGAGTGGTGATTTCACATCACTGGAGGTCCTCAAAGAAAGGTTGAATAACGACTTGTCTATAATATAGAAAGTACTCAGTAGCCTCTGAGGTCACTTCAGTGATTATTTATAGTACTCCAATAGTCATCAAAATGAAATAAACAATCCCACTGCTAGAAGGCAGAACTAATACCTTGTTCTGAACTTTGTAAAGCTTAATGCTATCTAAGATTGCACTAGCTTTTTTTGGGTTGCATTTTTGATTCACTTGTAGTCTACTAAAACCCCAGATTTCTTTCACATAACTTGCCTTCTAGTAATCTCTTCCTCATTTCATATTTGTATAACTTTTGAACCCAAATGTTAGACCCATGTTCAACAATAGCAAGAGAAATAAGTTCCATGAGACAGAGATAAATATCCTCTTGTTAACCATCCCTCAGTATACCCATTCCTTATATATCTTCACTCAAAAATTAAATCAATAACTCCAAGTGTCAGTTGTAGGGGCCTAGAGATCTAAGACTTGAAAATGTGGAAGAAAATTACAAGAAATTAAGCCAATTTTGATATTGAAAACTTCCATTTAGACAGACACAATTGTATAGTCAGTATTATAAAAGGTAACATATTGCTAGCATTAGAATATCTGTGGAAAACCCTATTTGCATGATAAGCAATACCAAGATTTTGTGGAGAAGGATAGGGATGGGGACTGACTTGGCTTTCATCAATGAGAAACTCCTGAATAACGAAATGTCTCCTACCAACGCAGACTGGCCTAGAGCACCAGGAATTTAAGTGGCTTGGTCCAGGGCTACACAGCAAGTGTGTGTCAGAAATAGGACTTAAATGAATGCCACTTCCACTACCAGCTCCAAACTGTATTCATGGTATTGTGACTAAACATGACAAAATATAAAATATTTGAGAACTTGGAAAACAGTTGACAACTGGGTAGTTTATATAAAAGGAGGTACTGTACAAACCATGTGAAAACCATTGCTTGATGGACTTTAAGTGTAACTACCATGCTTTAAAATTTGTTCCTGACTTACATGAACTGATAGTGAGTGAAGTGAGGAGAACCAGGAGAACTTTTACACAGTAACAGGAACATTGTTTGATGACTGACTTTGATAGACTTAGCTCTTCTCAGCAATGCAAGGATCTAAGATAACTCCAAAGGACTCAAGATGGAAAATGACATCTACATTCAGAAAAATAACTATGGAGTCTAAATGCAGATCGAAGCATGCTATTTCTCTCTCTCTCTCTCTCTCTCTCTCTCTCTCTCTCTCTCTCTCTCTCTTTTTTTCTCTTGGTTCCTCCTATTGGTACTAATTCTTCTTTACAGCATAACTAATGTGAAAATATGTTTAATATGAATGCACATGTGGAGCTTATATCAGACGACATGCCATCTTGAGGAGGGGAGAAGAGAAGAAAGGAGAAGAAAATTCAGAACTAAAAATCTTATAAAAGTGAACACTGAAAACTAAAAATTAATTAATTTTTAAAATGTTTCCTTATTTATTTGCCCCCAAGTGGCATATCTGCTTCATATTAGAAGTGAAACAAGAAGAAAGGAATCAAAAAGAGCCATATCTTTGGAATTTTGTTTTTAAGAAAGAAAACATTCTCCATAAAGCCCTACTTCAAAGTTATATCAGAGTATGAAGCTGAACATATGTTCTCCAAGGTTTCTTATTTGACTTTTCAAGAGGATAGGTGACATCATGGGGTATTCTGGCAAGTCCTATAATGCTATGATGTTTCAAGCACACCTGTAGCAACAGTCTAGGTCTACTTTCCAAGGATTAATTTAGCAAAGTATGGAGAGGCATGCCTGGCTACTGCGTCATGAATTTTTGGGCCATAACAATCCATAAAACTAAGAAAATTACAAAATGGCCCTCAATCACCTTCCACTTCTATAGTATTAGAGTGATAGAAAGATCATCTCTGGAGTCAGGAAAACCTGAGTTCAAATCTAGATTCAGACATTTGCCAGTGGTGTGACCCTGAGAAAGTCACTTAATCTCTTTTTACCTCAGTTTCTTTAACTATAAAATGGGGATAATTATTTCATCTAATTCCTAGGATTATTGTGAGGATTAAATGAGATAATATTTATAAAGGGTTTAACACAGTGCCTGGCACATATAAAGGCAATGATTACGGTCATCATCATTATTATCTATAAGCATTAACTTAGCTATCAGTATTCTAAGTGTGACATCTTTGAATAGTAACATTGTACCAGAACAACAGGGGTTCTTGATATGGGAGCCATTAACTAGGTTTTAAAAATATGTTGGTATCTATTTCAAAGCAACTTGTTTCCACTGTAATCCTATGTATTTTCTTTTATCCATTTAATGATATTATTCTAAGAAGGGGTCCATAGATTTTCCTAGACAGGCAGAGAGGTCCATGGCACAAAAATGAAGCACTCCTATTAGAGCATACTGAATAATATGATATTGAATAATATCAGTCTTGACATTCTTACTAAAAAATGAAATCAGAAAACAAAAGAAAGTTACAGCTAAATGGAAGGAGTGCTGATAGATTCTCCACAGAGTGGCAAATAAAGAAATTATTATTTATCGATCAAGGGCAACAAGAAACATCACAAGTAATTTGGTATTCAAGATGAGCATAAGCTTACATTCTGTTAAAAAGATAAAGAAATGATAAAATTCTATTAAGAAGTCACTAGGACTCTACAATTAAGAAATATTTATATCTATCTATCTATCTATATCTTAATACACAGTAACTTCAATGGAAAGGTAGTTATGAGGGAGGAAGTAAAAAAAATTTTAATTTGGCTCAAGAACAAGAGAGGTCAAAGGCTTACAGATTATCCTGAAGCCTAGAATCTATATGTCATGAGTAATTTCTTTGAGAAGAGAATTGGGAAACATCAGACATGGCAAACACAAAATATTATCACAAAAATAAAAGTAATTCTATTTTAACAAATTGGTTATTGATGTAGGAGTTCTTCAAAATCAGCAATCTGTATACAGTCAGACTATCACTTTGTTAAAAGAAAAGATCAAAATCAATACCAAATTAGAAAGGTTAAAAATAGAGAAAGTATGTAATATAACCTGGGCAAATGCAATCTGGCTTATTAAGTTCTTGATGCTAAAAAATGGGAAATAAATAAAAGCATAGACTTTGACCCAGGCTAATCACCCTTTCCTAAGGAATTTGACTTTGTTTTGGTTTTGTTCTGGACCTCTGACTTCTTAAATATAAAATACTACCACTGTGGAAACTCCTCTACAACATTAGGGATTTGCCTGGGACACTGAGAGAGAGGTAAAATGACTTGTCCATAATCAATAAGTCAACAAGAATTCATTAAGTACCCACTATGTGCCCCTCAGTGTGCTAAGTGCTGGAGATGAAAAGAAAGGAAAAACAGACTCTGTGCAGCCAGGAATTTCCCATTCTGATGTGGGAGACAACGTGCAAATAGCTGTAATTCAAAGTATATAGTGTAAACGGAAGGTAATCAAAGAATACTGGCAGGAGGCAGGGATTCAGGGAATTGGAAAAGACCTTCTACAGAAAGTAGGGTTTAAAGCTCGATCTGAAGGAAAGCCAGGAAACCTAGGATCAAGAGGTGAGGAAGGAAGGCACTCCAGGCATAGAGAACATTTGGTACAAAAGCACAGAGCCACAAGATGGACACGTGTTTTAGGAAAGTCACTTTGGCCACTCTGGAAGATGAACTGTAACAGGGAGAGACTCAAGTCAGGAAGGCCAAGTGGAAGACTACAGTAAGGGCACAGGTGAGAGGTCATCAAGGCCTGCCCTAGGGTAGTAACTGCATGACTGGAGAGAAGGGGAGGCACACGAAAGAAGCAACAAAATTTGACAGAAGACGATACTGAAGTTGTAAGCCTGGATGATCGGGAGAATGGTAGTGCCCTTGACAATAATGAGATAATCTGGAAGGAAGAGAGATTTGGTGGGAAAGATAATGAGTTCAGTTTCAGACATGATGAGTTTGAGATGCTTACAGGATATCCAATCTGAAGGAGGAGGAGGAGGAAGGGCTTGACAAAAATATTGTTGTGGTTCAGTCATTTCAGTCACATTCAACTCTTTGTGACCCATTTGTGGATTTCTGGGCAAAGATACTGGAGTGGTTTATCATTTCCTTCTCCAGTTCATTTAACAGGTGAGGAAACTGAGATAAACAGGGTTAAGTGACTTGCCCAGGGTCATACATTTAGTAAGTGTCTGAGTGCAGATGTGAACTCAGGTCTCTATCTATCTATATGCCACCTAGCTGCCCCTTGACAAAAACACTGAACCTTTAATACCCTAAACACCCAAATCTTGGACCTTATTAACAGCAAAGAAAATAAGCAAGAATATAGCAACAATTCTTGATTCATGTGCCTCTTTTTAGGATAACCAACGGACATGCTTGATGGCATGGAGTCCTGAGAGAGGAAGGCACTCCACCTAATGGTAGGGCCCCTGTGGAATATTTAAGGGAAGACAGAAACAAGAATCACACAGGATAAAAAGGCATCAGTGAATTATAATCTGCACTGATGAAAGGAGTACCCGCTGTCATCATCGACAAACGTAAGTATTCAAGAACAGGAAAAACTGGCCTTTATGGAGGATATGGCAGAATTTGGCCCATGAAAATTGTCTTTGTATGCTATGTCAACAGAAACTTTCAAAAATTTAAAAAATCTTTTTTCCTCTTAAGTTGAGTAAGTGGTAAATGTCAAGACCGGACTAGGGCTTGCTTTAAGCTAAAGAAATTAAGTTGATTTTTAATATATTGTTTAAATGTACTGTGAACTTACAAATCACACAACCATGTAATATTTTAAGAGATAATAGAAAATTTGTTTGAAATGCCTAATTAAGTAAAAACAGCATTAAGATAATTTTAAAATAATTAAAATTAGGTTATAAACTACTGAACAAGAATTGGACCTTCTTTAACAACTTACACACAGCTAGGCATCCCACATGCTAATTAAGTGGTACTACATGGAAGAAAAGGGCAACTTCTATTACTTTAATTACATCTTTTCCCTAACAGTAACTTCATTTAAAATGTCATACAGCTCAAAAATTATTTTTTATTTTATTTTTTTAACTCATAAGCATTTCTTTTCTCCATTCCTCTCCCCCACTGGAAAAAAAAAGAAAAAGAAGACCCTTGTAACAAATATGCATAGTCAAGTAAATTCTCACACTGGTCATGCCCAATAATCTATGTCTAATTCTACACCTTATGTCCATCACCTGACTATCAGAAATTAAGTCTGAGTCATTAAATCTTAGATGGTCACTGCACAAATCAGAGTTTTTAAGTTTTTCAAAGCTGTCTTTATAACACTGTTGTTCTGTGTAAATTATTCTCCTGGTTCTGCTCACTTCATTCTGAATCAGTTCATACAAATTTTTAGAGATCAAGAATTATAAGGTAACTGTGTTCTTTTACTGTCAAGTTTGATGGACTCTACTATGTTGTTTATGTTTACTGAACTGAAAGTGTAACAAAGTTTTTGATATTTATGTTAGCTTTCACTAAAGTCTTACTCTAAGTCTTAACCACTAGAGATATGAAAAGAAAAGTACAACAGTTTTTGCCCTCAAGGGAAACAAAATGTACATTCAGAACATATACAAAGTGAATCAAAGGTAGTTTTCCAGAGCGCATTAGCAACTTGTGGCATTAGTAGGAAAAGTATTGTTTAGAAGGTGGTGCTTGATCTGAGATTTGAAGGAAATCAGAGATTCCAACAGACAGAGATAGAGAGGGATGCTAGGAATGAGGAATGGCAAATGCAAAGGTACGATGAGGGGAGATGGAGTGCCCTATGAACAAGGAGAACAGTATTAAATGTGTTGTTGATCTACAGAGTACGTGATGGAGAAGTAAGAAGAAAGAAGAATGGAAAGGTAAGGAAAAGCCAGACTGTGAAGAGCGTTCAATGCCAGACAGGTATTTCTACATAATCACAGAGATACTAGGGAGCCACTGGAATTGAATGAATATGTGTGTGACAGGGTAAAACATACACTTTAAGAAAATTACTTTGGTGGTTACATGGAATATCCATTGGAATAGGGAAACTGAAAACTAAACAGGGAACTATTACTACAGTGCAGGTGAGAGAGGAGGGCTTAAACCAGACTGATGGCTGTGAGTGAAGAGAAAGGAACATATATAAGAGATACAGTATAGGATATTGAGTTGAGTAAGAGAAATGAGGATCACATCAAATCTGTGAACTTGGATGGTGAGAAGGATGGTGGTGCTCTGAACAGTGACAGAAAAGTTTGGAAAAGGGATGGGTGGGGGCAAAGTTCTTGTTTATGTAAGTACTCCAAGTCTCCCTGAACTCATACCCTTTGTAAGTTCTTATGGCATAACAGTATTCCAGTAAATTCATATGCTGTCATTTAAGCAATCCCTCAAATGATGAGGAATTAGCTTCTAGTTCTCTGCCACCAAGAAGCCAGCGACCATAAATAGTTTTATAAATTTGGGTCCTTTTCCTCTTTCTTTGACCCCTTCAGGATATAGACCTAGCAGTCATATTGCTGGATCAAAGGGTATTATGTGCAGTTTAGTAATGTTTAGGTATAGTTTTAAATTGCTTTCCTGAAAGGCTGGTCTAATTCACAGTACCCGTTTTCCTAACGTCCCTCCAGCCTTTCTCATTCTCTCTTTTTGTCAACTTTCCCAATCTGATGGGCATAAGGTGGAATCATAGAGTTGCTTTAATTTGCATTTCTCTAATGAGTAGAGATTTGGAACGTTTTTCCTATGGCTAGTATAGTTTGCATTTCTTCTGAAAACTTCATATCCTTTGACAACTTATTAACTGAAAAATGGTCATTCTTATAAGTTAGAATTATTTCCCTAGACAGCTTACAAATTAGGCCTTTATCAGAAGAAATAGCTGTAAAGAATTTTCCCTAGTTACATGCTTTCTCATATTTTTCAATATATTTTGCACCAACTTCACCCATTTTCATCTTTGCATCAAAGTATATGCACTTGGACAGTTCTTATCAAGTTCTCATAATTTGTCTACTTTGCTATCCTTTGCAAAAGAAGTTGATAAACTGCGATTACTTTCATAGGGCTCTTATTGTGATCACGAGCTAATGCTGATGCTCAATGCTAATCATGAGTATTTCAATAAGAGTTAACTATACCATGAAAATAATGCATCTCTCTGCCATTGGATGTATAATAAATAAAACCATCTCCACCAATTTCTTTAATTGTCTCTCCCAGGAGAAACTGCATGCCATCCTTCCATTGACATACAATTTCCTTTTGTCTTCTGGATTCATTTAGAGAATATGATAAGGTTGATATGATTCAGTTTCTCCTGTAAGGCATATACTAGCTAGTCACTGGACAACAATCTTACATTCAGAATACTAATAATGAAGTTAATGTTTATAGTTGAAAAACTAATGATTAGCAACCACTGTCTCCTTTTTCTTTGCTCTATCAGTCGGTCAGTCAGCAAGCATTTATTAAGTAATTATGTGCAAGGTGTGGTGCAAATACAAAGAAAGGCAAAAGTAGTCCCTGCCCTGAAGAAGTTCCCATTCTAAAGAGAGAGATACAGACGAAAATAACTAGATATGCACAAGAGATTATACTGGGTAGAGTGAAGGTAAACTCAGAGGCATAATTATAGGCACCAGCAGGTGCGTAGAGGGACAGGAGAAGACCCTTAAGGAAGTTGGGATTTGAGGTGGGTCTTGAAGCCAAGGAAACAAAGAGGCAGAAGTGAGGAAGAACATTCCACTGTCATAACATAAGTGGAAGAAAAACACAGAAAACCCAAGGTTACTTTTTAGTTTTCTTTGTTTTATGGGTTTCCATTGCCAAAGGATTCATCAATCAATTGCCAGCCTAATGTTATGTTAATGAACCTCTCCAGATTTAGTTTAGGCTGGTCCATGTTCGGAAGCAGACACAATTTGATATTAGGATTGTGCTCAGAACCTATCCAATAAGGTAAACTCTACAATAGTTTCTAAGAATCCACACTCTCTAATACACCAAAAATAAACCTAGCATCATCTTCATGTGGGCATGAGGTTTTGGAACAGTAGGTGTAGAGGCAATATTCTAATAAACAAATTAAAAGCTACTCTATTTCTGCTGAGCATCCCAGAGTACAGAATGACTTCTTTCTTACTTTAGTGAAAATTATTACTTCAGGAATAAGAATTATAGTATATCTACAGTAAAGTGAGTCATTTCCTATTTCTTTCCAAACTTTCACATATGCCATTCCTTGCATCTGAAATGTTCTCACTTCATCTCCATTAAATCTGTCCTTCCCCCCCAAAATTCTGCTTAAATTCATATGTATGAATCCTTACTTAATTTCATGCAGTTCTGGTTGATCCATTTATTCTACACAACCCTATAGCTGTAATGAGCATTAACCTCATCTCTGCAGAATGATTTTTTCTTAATATAAGTTTTTCAAGTGTGTGTGCATAGAGATACATACACACAGATGTGTACAGATACATATACACACATATATATACACATGCATATACACTCATACATTTATATATGTGTATATATAATTATGTATGTGTGCTCATATGTATAGACATGTGTTTATGTATATTTGTACAAAAACAGCATCATAAGAAACAGCATACCACCAAATAAATGGTACAGAAAATTGTACTACAAGTCTCTTAAGAAATTGAGCTCACTATGGCTTTTGATTGTCAGAGAATTTTACGTAATTAGTAAGAACTAAGCTAGAATTTAATGAAGAGGAAAATATGGACATACTGGGTGGAAGGAACAATAAGATCAAAGGGAATGGTTATTCCTTCTAAACTAAAATAAATGAATGAAAGCATTTAATAAATGTTTACTGTGTAGAAAGAACTATGCTAAGGTACTGGGGATACAAATAGAAAATTTAGACAGAACCTGCTTTCAAGGATCTCATATTCTAATGGGGAATGAGTACAACGATGGGAGAGTGACCATATCAATCTGGCTAGCACAATTTAGAGAGGAAATAGAAAAGGTGGAAAAGGTAGTTGGAACCAAGTTGTGTGTTGCCTTGAGTTCCAGGACTATGGAGTTTATTATGTGATAACAATAATGCTATCTTATCCTTTTAAAGCATCTTGGTTCTCAAAGCACTTTCACAGGCTTTGATTCTCACAATTGTGTGAGATAAGTCATTTTTTATCTAAGCAAAAATTGAGTTTTAGAGAAGTTAAAAGCATTTGTGTAAGGGAACATAGCTAATGGTTTTGGACAAAAAAGTCTTTTGACTCAGTTCAGTACTCTTTCTATTATACTACAATGCCTCTAGATAATGGGGAGCCATTGAATGTTTTTCAGCAGCACAAATAAGTTGACTGAAAACAGTGTTTTAAGAAGATTAATAAAGCAACTGTAAGTGACATTACAGTGAGAAGAGACTAAAGGAAGGGAAACAAATTAATAGATTACAACAGTACTGGCAGAAAGTAATCAGAGCCTATAATTTGTGAAACAAAAAATTGAAAAAAGAGAACTATTAGGAGAAAGACTTTCAGAAGTTATGTATAATAAAATTTGGTGCCTGAATGGAAGTAATGGACAAGACAGAGGAAAGAATTAAAGTTGATGCCAAAGTTCTAAGCCTATGAGACTAGGAAAATTATCTGGAGTCAGAAGATGGTGAAGATGGTACAGTAACAAACATGGATATCAGGAGAAGGTAGATTTGGGAGGTATGGATGGAGAACTATTTGGACAAGTTGAATTAGAGGTGAGAATGGGATGAACAGTTACTGGTAAGTTGTGAAATACTTCTTAGACCCATTCCCAAAACTAAAATTTTCCCCAAACACTTCTAGGATCCTTCTTTACTGAAATATGTTTTTACTCCTTTGATGTCTCTTTCCAGCTCTGGCTATAACATCTCCCTATAGAGTATGTTTTTGGAAGCCCAGTTTCCCAAATACCCAATCCTAGATACCCTCCCCATTTTTGTGCTCAGAATGCTCCCTAGAGAAAATATGTTTAATAAGAATGTATGTGTAGAATCCATATAAGATGGCATGCTATCTCAGGGAGGAAGGGAGGAGGGGAAAAATTTAAGACTTATGGAAGTGATTGTTGAAAACTGAAAACAAATCAATTAATTTTTAAAAAAGAATATTCCCTGGAAACTTTTCTTCAGCCTATTTTTGTTTCCCACTCTGAAGCTCCTCTTGATTTGAGGGGGCTTATAGCTAGAGGTCAACGAACTGAGAAAGCACTGCCTCTATATACCTAGACTTTAATGTGCATATTTCCAACTAACGGATTTCATTTCCTATTCCTTCTTAAGGAACAAAACAGGAAATTCCTATTCATATTAATAAGAGCTACAGACAGAATTCCCCATTGTAATTACAGAACCAACTACCTAATGTTATTATTTTTTAATTATATTTTTCATGTGTATGATCATCAATCTGGCAAGCAATCCCTGTGTCAATATAACCACTTCTGCAAGTGCTACAGCCACAGCTACTGAAGACCCAAAAAGAAAATTCTTTCCACCAAGGTTCTTGGGATTGTCAAATAGTTCATCATCAAAAAAGATCATCAAAAACAGACATAGTTTTTTTAATCATTAAAAAAAACTCAACAGGCATTACTATCTTTTTTACTAATGCACTCCAAGAATCATGGGATCTTTCCATGTGACTTATAGCTAAAACCTTCCACAAGAGTTGTCTCTCCCATTAGAATATGAGATCCTTGAAAGTAGTTCTGTCTAAATTTTCTATTTGCATCCCCAGTACTTAGCAGAGTGCTTTGCACATAGTAAGTATTTATTAAAATGTTTCCATTCATTTATTTTACTTTAGATTTTTTTTGGTTGAAAACACAAATCAATCTATTAATTGCATAATTTGAAGATAAAATGCTGATTTCTGCTTTTCTTTAAGAGCAAGTGATTTTCCAATCAAAGATAATCAGTGTCTAATTGAGCTTTCACAGATAATGTTCAAAGTACTCTACCAAATGTAATAGCTTGTTAGTAAATAATAATCAGGAAGTAAAGAAGCAACAGGCACATTCTTCATGTACTGTACACAAATAAAATCTGAATGCTAAAACTTTCATATGGTAAATGTAATAGTCAGTGAACTCTATTTTACTCTAAATATTTCATGAATATCTAAAAAGCCTTTTCCATATGTTTCTTACTAAGAGGATACTGATACATCAAACTAGTAAACAATAATAATTCATCTAAATATTATAAAATAAATATTATAAAAACCACATAGGTTCATCCTCACCTACAGGTAATTTTAGGACTTAGAGTTGAAAACAAACTTGAAGACCATCTTTATCTATTAAAACTTATTTTACAGATGAAAAAATTGAGGACCAGAAAAGTTAAAGAGCTGCCCAATATCACAAAGGTAGGGGAATCCAGGCAAATCTTTCATTTTTTGAATCATAAGTAGGACATTTTATTTCCCTGCTCAACACCATACTTGAATTCAGCTTTATTAGTCTTTTAGTATGCTTCCCCTAACCTCACACGCACCATCAGCTGCCAAATCTACCTTTACAACACCTCTTAGACCTGACTGCTTCTCTATGCTCACACAGGTACCCTTTTAGTTCAGGTCTCTATCACCATTCACCTAGATTATTTCAATGGCTTCCTAATTGGTGTCCTGACTCAAGTCTGTCACCACTCTAATCCACTCTAAATGCTGCTGCCAAGCGATTTCCTTAAGAGCATATCTAACCATGTTTCTCCCTTACTCAATTCCAATTCCCTAGTTTTTTCCTAGGTTAAATATAAGCTCCTCTGTTTAGCTTTTAAAGCTCTTTGCAAGTTGGTCCTATCCTATCTTGCTGGCTTAACTGGACATTACACCCTGTCTCACACTCTGCAATCAAGCTGAACTAATCTTTTATTAACTTGTCACATATAGCATGACATCTCCCATCCCTGTGCCTTTGCACTGGTTGTCTCCCATCCCTAGAATTCACTCCCCTTCCTCACTTGTGCCTTAAAGAATCACTATCTTTCTTCAAAATATAACTGAAGCAGCATGTTCTACATGAAGCCTTCATGATCCTCCAACTACTAATGCCTGTCTTCTCAAATTATCTTTATTTGATGACTGCATTTATTTGTATTTATTCTTCCTACATTTATTCTGTACATAATTATATATGGACTTGTAAGCTCTTTCAGAGTAGGTACTATTTAACTCTGTGTCTCTTTCCTTTGTATCCCAGGAGGCCCTAGGATAATGTATGACACACAGTAGGGACTTAATGTGATTAATGGAAAAGGCATATTTTTTATTCACATCTATCAGTTTGGCTCAATAGATATCTATTAAACAACTGTTATATCCAGAAAGAAGACATTCACACCTACCAACAATGCCTGTTTTTCCATTTTTAGAAAGTATGACAATGTCAATGAATGCAACGAGAGCATTCTTGGTGAAAACAAGATGAAGTGGCATGTGGGCATTTCTAGGTAATTTTTTAAGTACAGCATAGACAGCAGTTACGTTACTATCTCAGAAAGATAACTGTGCACTTCATATGGGTCACTGCTCTGTACTTGCTAGAAATCCTCTGTCATTGTTTTTCACCAAAATCTTTTATGATTCCATAACACTGAGTGTATTATGGTTTCTTCCAAACGGCCCTACCATGCATTCATTTTCCCGTGGCTGGAGCTCTGATGTTACCTTTGGCTTTTTCCTCTTTTATTCCTCCTTTACCATCACACAAATTATTTACAGGTATGTCAAATTCTCTGTACATCCTACTTGGTGTTAAGAGAAAGATAAAGAACCCAGGTTTATGGTATCACTGATACAGGGAACTTCATAATTAAGAAACTTCTATCAATGTAGATCAGCATTTTCTCTGCAACATGTAGTCTTGGAGAGCTGCCTAGATTACTGAGTTTTAAAAGACTTGCCCAGGGTAACAAAGAATATGTCAGAAGTAGAACCTGAACCCAGATCTTCCTGGTTCCAAGACTAGCTCTCTGCTTTGTCATGCATACATAGTTTAAACAAGGTCTAGTCTCTGCCCTCTCAGAGAGTTTATGTAGTCTTGTAGGTAGATATGGCACCTAAACAAATAACCACAATACCAAATAATACCTGTGTGCATTCATGAGACCCTCACATGATGGAAAGGAATCCAAATTTTGCCTGGTAGGCACTACAATGCCATTTTTCGAGCTAAAAAGTGTTATGACAAAATCGCATACTAGCAAGCCAGGTACAGGAGGGGCATAAAGGATGAGTTAGGAAGACCTGTTGGGAGACTTTTGAAACAGTCTAAGTGTGTAGTAATAAGAGTCAGTGCTAGAGGAATAGTAGTAGGAACATAGGGAAAGAAAATGACTGGGAGATACACAGAGGTAGACTCAATAGCACTTTACAACAGACTGCATACTTGAGGAATAAGAGAGGAAAAAGCCAAAGGTAACATCAAAGCTCCAGCCACAGGAAAATGAATGAATGGTAGGGCCATTTGGAAGAAACCATAATATACTCAGTGTTATGGAATCATAAAAGATTTTGATGAAAAACAATGACAGAGGAAAAGTGCACAATTATCTTTCTGAAATAGTAATGTAACTACTATCTATGCTCAAAGTGCAAAGTAATCTTCCTCAAAAGAAAAAAAAGGTAAAGGAATTTGTGGACTGCCTCTCCACTTTCCAGGTTATCAGGAAGAATGGAGTATTCCTTTTAAAAATGACAAAGGTCTTCAATATAAAAACAAAGAAGATAAAGAATCTGAAGAGACAGAGAAGGAATACTGATAAGGGTCCAAAGGCTGGAGGGCACAAGGTTGTGACAGAGAAGGGAAAAGGAAGAAGGGCCACGTAACATTTAAAGCAAGATAAGAGCTATAAGGCTGTTTGTTATGGACAGAACTGGATACCCTAAAAAAGCAGCAGTTACTTGAGTCCCAAGGAATAATGGTATGTATCCACATGGATGTGAAGGCATCAGATTAAGATTTATCCAGTAAAAGTCAAAAAAGAAGACACAAATAGTAGTGGTGATTCACTTCCTGCCAGGGAGACATGATACAATTATTTGTTGACATGACTAATAATAGAGAGGTCTACTGTCTAACAAGGGCGTGTATCTAGGACATGACTGAAAACCTCCCAAGACTTATCATACCTTCTGACTATTTTCCATTTCTCGAGATTCATATGGACACAAATAATACTGTCAGGAACAACTTTAAAGTCATCTGTGAGAATTGTGACATATTAGTGAAGAAATGAAAATCTTGAGTGCACAGGTAGTGCTTTTCTTACTAGTATCAACTGAAAGCAAAAATTTAGGAAGAAAAAAATATTTAAGAAGTATGGAACTAGTTAAGAAGATGAAATCTGAAAATAGGATTTGAATTTCTGGATTATGACTTAAAATATAGCAATGATGGACTCTTGGCTCAAATGAAATGCATTGAACAAGGGCTGGTAAAATTTATTTTCCTGAATTCTTGTAAATCCAATGAATAGGGCTTTAAACTAAAAAGAGTAGGTCTGGGCTTGTCTCCTCTCTCCTCTCTTTTCAAGTGCCCTACCAATTTTTTTTGCTGAGGTGGTGACGGTGGCCATGTTGGTGTTGAATAGGTCACTGACAATGCCATCCTCGTTCCTGAGCACAGCAATCACACCTGTGGCAATCGCAGTCCTGCAGGAGGCTCTAGAGAACTCAGGGTAGCTCAAGTGCCAAGTGTAGGATGACCACCTCTATCCCAATAAATATATGATCTACTCCAGTTTCTACACCCCACCCTCAAGATCGAAATTCATTTCAGCATTTATTAAGTATTTAATATGTTCCAGGTACTGAGCTGTCCATTAGCTAAAACCTAGCCCTCAAGGAACTTGCTTCTGAAGTATAAAGATACACAGATAAGTAAATTCAAAGTAGGGAGTGATGTGGACAGTGCTCTGAAGAGGGCATTTTCAGCTGGAGGAGGCAATTAAGGAAGATGACACAGAGGAAGTAGAATCTTAGCTGAGCTCTGAAAGAAGAGGAAGATAATGAAAGGCATAATCTACCAATTTACCCTACTGCACATATTAAGATAACATATCAGAACTTTGTACACAGCAACAACCACAGTGTGTGAGGAATTTTTCTGGTAGACTTCGGGCTTCACAGCAATGCAAAGACCTAGAAAATTCCCAATGGACTCAAGGCAAAATGCCTTCCACATTCAGAGAAAGAACTATGGAATTGGATCACAGAACGAAGCAGACTATTTTCTCTTGTGTTTTGTTTTGTTTTATGGTTTCTCCCATTCATTTTCATTCTTCTATGCAACATGACTAAGGTGAAAATGTATTTAATAAGAATGCAGGTGTAGAACCTATATAAGACTGCACGCTCGAGGAGGGAGTAAGGATGGAGGGGATTGTAGAAAACTGAAAACAATTTTAAATAAATAATTTTATTATAATAATTTTATTAATTAATTAATTTATTTATTATAATTAAATAAAAACATAACATATCAAGTTTGGAAGAAGAGCTAGTAGTCTGGTTTGGTTTAAATATTGGAGAGAAGATTACTGAACTGTTCCAGGTTGCACTAGAAAGCCTCAGAAGTATCTCTCAATTTCAATGTTCTGTGCACAGCCTCTTTAAAAATTTTCTATTTAAGCTCTAAAAGCTAGTCTTTATATTCCTGCCAAAATTATATTTCTGAGGCATAGATCTGATCATCGAATTCAGCAAATGTTTATAACGTACCTACTAAACACAGGACATTATGCAAAACAAAAACAAAGTTGCTGGACCAGGTTAAATTCCACTGACGAAATGTAATGTATACACAAAAAAGTTTTAAAAATATAATAAAAGGTAATTTGAGGAGGGAAAGACCACTAGAAACAGAGCAAGGAAGTCTTCAACGAACTGATGGGAACTGAACATTGAAGGATGACAAAGGATTCTGAGATGGAAATGCAGAGAGAGTGGGGAGAAATCGCAAGTTCAATATGACCAAAACAAGTGAGTAATGGGAAATAATATGAAATAAAGTTGTTAAAGCAAACTAGGGCCAGATTGGGGAGGTGTTTATATTCTTGACTAAGGAATGTTTTATCCTAGAATCTGCTAAAGATTAACAGGGAAGTGTCATGATCAGACCTATGGTTTAGAAGATTATCTTGGCAGTTTTGTGGAGGCTAGATTGGTGCTAAAAGGAGAAACTGGAAAGGGAGAAGACATTAAGAGCCTGTTATTGTAGTTTAGGTGATACATATTGAGGACCTGAACAGTCTGCGAGTAGGTACACAGAAGAATTCAGAATGGTATTTGTAGTATGTGTGTAATTCAGTGGCTATCCAGTAATATGCTTCTCTTCTTTTCCCTCTTTTATCTCAACCTTTGCTGACAGCCTCATAAGCATTAATAGCTTCATAGGACAGCACTACAATGCATCCTGAGTTCAAATTTGGCCTCATACGCTTACTAGGTGTGTGCCCCTGTGCAAGTCACTTAACCCTGTTTGCTACAGTTCCTCATCTGTAAAATGAGCTAGAGAAAGAATTGGCAAACTCCAGTATCTTTGCCAAGAAAATCCCAAACGGGGTCATGAAGAATCTGACTCAACTGGATAAACAATGCTCCTCCACAGCATGGGAACAGACAAGCACCATAGTTTGGAGTGGTATGGTTCTGAGAAAAGTGACTTTTTTTCTATTATATTAATAACTAATTGTTAAATTATGATTAAGGTTTTCCCTTCCTATTTCCTCATTCAGGAACCGGTCCCAGTAGGTCATTCAGCCAGTCTTTAAAGGACAAGGCTGAAGATGAGACTGGTGTAATCCCTCAGGTATATGCTCCATGATCTTGGGAGGGACACCCAAGTAGGGTTCATAAAGAGTTGGACATGACTGAACAACTGAACAACTATAATGCTATTATTCTCTCTAATTCCCTCATCTCAAGAATCCACTGTGTAAACCAGAAGACAGAGGAGTTTGAGATCTTTACTCCTTTTAATAGTGGTGTGCCACTCCTGTTCTTTCCCTTTGGGGGAATTTTAAACACAAATTTCTTCTAAACTTCTTCTAGTCATAGGAAATTGACAATTGTATTTTCACAAAGAATTGCCTCCTGTATAAATAGCCCTCTTCTATTATTTTGGGTCCCAAAACTGTAAAGCAGTTTGTGAGCTATTATACGGCATTTACTAAGTAGCCTGTATCAGTATTATCGTTAAACTAATGGGCAGTAGCAAAAATGTTATATAGGGGTATGATTTTGTAATATTTTTTAAAAACTTTATTATGAACTGGACAAACATGAACATTTCCAAATAAAAAAGAACAGAAAAAAAGGACTGTATGTGATGCCATGAATAAAAAATAAAAATAAACTACAAAGAGTGAAGGGGAAGATTAGAAAAATGATAATAGAGAAGTCTGGAAATTCAAAGGAGATGAAAATCAAAGAAAGAAACCAAAAATAAAACTTATTGTTAAAAACATCTATATGCAAGTGCAAAAAAATTTAGGTAACAATCAAATCAAAGTAAACCAGTGTTCCTAATGCCATGAGAAAATTAGAACTCACAGATATCACTGACACTTGGAGGGATGAAACCTATCGATGAACTCAGGCTTTGGATTGCACCTTAAACAACAACAAAACCAAGACAGATAAATGGAGCAGGACTGTAGTGGCTTTAAGAATAGCATATTAATATTTTTTCATGCGACCCAACTTCACACGGAGCCCTAATGAGTTCGTAGTATGCAATAAAGCATATTTTCTTCCATTTTTTTCTTTTTCTTGTTTTGTTTTTTTTTGGTGGGAGAAATGACATCTGATTAATACAGAAATTCATTTTACATGTCTATAAATATTTGTGATGGCTTCTACTTTTCTTGCCTTCTCAGTGATTAAGGAAGGGGGAAAGGAGAGAATGTGGAATTGAATTTTTTTAAATTGAATTTTAAAAAGAAATATATATTAAGAAAATATACTCAACTAGCTGCTAGAGGCAGTCAGGTGGCCCACTAAATAGAGTACTGAGCCTGCAGGTGGGAAGACCTGAGTTAAAATGCAGACTCAGAAACCAACTGCTATGCGACCCTGGCCAAGTCATTGAATCTGTTTGTCTGTTTCCTCAACTACAAAATGGAGAGGATGATAGCAGCTCCTATATTACAGGGTTATTGTGAGGATCAAATGAAACAATATCTGTATAGAACTTAGTACAGTGCCTGGCACGTAGCAGGGGCTAGATAAATGCATATTCCCTTCCCTTGACATGACCTAGTCCAAAGAACCAGAATGAAGAAAGCATGATGGAAATTATTTGGGTGAAGATTAAGAGAAATAGGAGTGTGTGATACTGGTAAATGCTACTGTTAAGACCAACTGGACAGAAAGAGACAAAAGATTAAGAATTCAAGAAACAGAATGCAAGCCTGGCATAAAGGCAAAATATAGTAGTGTTGAGGTAGTTCAATTATTGAGACATCTTCTGGAGTGTTCTCTGTCAAAAACAGAGCAGCTAATAATTTATTGGCTTGACAGTGACAATTTAAGTCTTCAAAAGGAGAATAATGTAGTGAGGGTAACTGCTAACTTGGATCTAACTCTGAACAATAAGAAAGAACTAACTGCTGGAGTGGAAATGACGAGAACCTTAGGGGGAAGTAACTACTACTGTCATTTTAGGTTCTATAATGAAGGAGAGTAAAGTCAGATGTACTCAACATGCACTTGAGATTTTTGGAAAGCAGATTCAAGGAAAGGATAGGTAAATTCATATGGCCTATAATGCTACAAAGTCATCTCCGAGAAATTTTCAAGGATGAAATTCTTAGGAGATACAAATCTAATGAGTAGGAAAACGAAGGAATATGGCTGAACAGGGAACCTAGATATAAAAAGGTAAGCTAGGTGAGGTAAACAAAGATTCAGTTCAAGACTATTCAATTCAAGAGGAATTTGGCATGAGCTCTCAGAAAACTTGAAAAGTACAAGAGGACTAGGTTATGAAAGGCAGCTAGGTGGTGCAGGGGATAGAGCACCAGTGCAGGAGTCAGGAGGACCTGAGTTCAAATCTCACCTCAGACACTTCACACTCACTAGCTGTGTGACCTTGGGCAAGTCACTTAACCTCAACTGCCTCATCCTAGGTCATCTCCAGTCATCCTGATAAATATCTGGTCACTGGATTCAGACAATTCTGGAGGAGAAGTGAGGCTGGTGACCTGCACAGCCCTCCCTCACTCAAAACAAAGTCATGGGCAAGTCATGTCATCATTTCTCTGATGGCATGGTCTTCTTCAGCAACGAAGGATGAACACATGCTCTAAGGTTATGAAGGATTTTAAAAGCCAAGTAGAAAATTTTACATTTGATCCTGAAAGAGTCAAGGAGCTACTGAAGCTTCCTGAATGGAAGTGAGTAGAATGGTGATAGGGTCAGATTTGCACATTAGGAAGATCAATTTGTCAGCTGAGTGGATGGACTGTAACAGGGAGAGACTTAAGACAGGGAGACCAATCAGAAGGCTATGTTTCTAGTCTACATGTGAGGTGATAAGGACCTGTACCAGGGTAACAGTACTATCAGAAGAGAGAAGAGAGCATAAATAAAGATATTATGAAAGTGAAATCAATAGGACTTGGCAACATAATGTATATGGGGTGTGAGAGAGAGGGAGGAATCAAGGAAGACAATGAATTTGTAAATAAAGTCTGGGAAGATAGTGGTTTCTTAAACAGTAACAGAGAAGGTAGGAAGACAGAAAAAATGGTTGGGAAGAAAGATACTGCATTAAGTTTTTGACATTTTGAGTTTAAGATGTCTATGGGACATCCAGCTTGAGATTTCCAAAAAGCAACTGGAAATGAACTATTGCTTAGGAAAGAGGTGTGGGCTCAAGTAGATTATGAGATTCATCAGCACAGAGACAATAGCTAAATCAATGGGAACTGATGAAATCACTAAGACAAATAGTGCAGAGAGAAAAGGTCCCAAGTCAGAGTCCTGGAGAGCATTCATTGCTACAAGGCATGACCTAAACAAAGATCCAGCAAAGGTGAGTATAAGGGAGTGATGAGAACCAGGACAGAGTATATTTGGTCCTTTTCAAGCTTCCTTACTGCAAAATTATCTATCTCCCATCATCTAAGCATGAGTATTAATCCCCAATTCTCTTCCTTCCTCTCTCTTACGTGATGACCTCAATAGTTTCCAAAGGTTCAAGTAACATCTTTATACTGTTAATTTCTAACTCTTTTCATCCAGCCCAAATCTCTCTTCTAAACTCTACTCCTGAATCACCAGTTATATGCTGGACACTACCTGGATATCCCATCACCATCTCAAACTCTACATAATCAAAAAAGAACTGACTATCTTTGCCCTTAAATTCACCCATCCTCATAAATCTCCTATTTATTTTGTGGACACCATCATCCTCTCAGTCACACAAGGCATAAAATCAGAGTTCCGAATTATTCCCTCTATCTCATTGCCAAATCCAATGTTCCTCAATCCTAGGAGTTTTATTTTCACAATGTTCTTTACATCCATTATCTTTCCTCTCTCCCTATATTTACTACCCTAGTTTAGATGCTATCACCTTTAAAATGAACTATAGCAGCCTTCCACTCATGTTTTTACTTGTGGTCTTTCCTTTTCTAACCAGGCCACTCACCTGCTCAAAAATTGACAGTGGTTCCCTACTACCTCTTGAATAAAATACAAATCATTGCCTGGCATCTAAATCCTCCAAAATGTGGCTCTACCAAACCTTTCTAGATTTGTTTCATATTTATCACCTTCTTACGTATATAGTACATTTCACTCAAAATGGATTACTACTATTGCCTGAATTGGACACTGCTTTGCTCACTTCTTTACCTTCTAAAAGACTAGCTCCCTTGCTGGAAATGAACTGTTTCCTCATGTCTATTCCTCAGACTTTGCCGTCCTTCAACACTTAATTCAAATGCCCTTCTGTGAAACTTGCCGTGATACCCCTATTTCTTACATTCTCTTCATCTGTAAATCACTTTGTATTTATACTTTTCCATAGGTATGTTTTATTTTGTTTTCTTTTTCTTTTGTACCACATATACACTGAGCACACCAACTTGATTAAGTTTCTGAATTTGTTGTAGCAGCTATTTTACATTGGTTAATGTCTCCAGGAAAGGACAAAGTTAGAGATGATGTCTTTTTTTTACTCATTTCTCATTTTCACTAATGACAACTTAAATAAATCAAGCTGGCTGGAGCTGCTAACAAGAGCATATGGCACACTTGATCCTTCGTTTCTTAACATCGTCTCTAACTAGTCAGTAGTCTTACTTCCATAAAGACAATTGAAATGATTGCTATGTATGTGACTACTTATTTTCTGTCTAATACAATATAATAAATTTCATTTTTTATGGTGAGCAACTCCTTCCACACTTCCCAACTTTCTTCTTAAAGTATTAATGATATTCATGGCTAAGGCTTTTGATTAGTCTATAAGCCTTTGGCTTCTTTCATGTCTTCATTAGACATATATGTACAAAACGCATAATTCCAAACAGTTTTTGGTGTCTTCTTATACATCTACTTTCATACTTAAGTCATGAAGTATCAAAGCATACAATGACTTAACTTGGTAATTCTTCATAAAAATGCCCTACTTCATCACTTCCTCTGCAATGTATACTGCTGTATAAGCTTCATTTTTCTTCATGATGGTCTGTTTGCTTAAATTCAAAATAAATATAATCAATCAATGAATCAGTCATAAAAATGGTACCTATTAAGTGTCTCACACCATGCTAGGCTTTGGGAATGTAAATGTAAAAAATTAAACAAGTGTAGGATGAGGTGGCCAAAGTATCTTATGAAAAGTATGTTTTTTATTGCCTTTGGTCCCATGATAAAATCAATTCTGGACTTTCATTCAGCTGCTATCATTCTTTTCTAGTGAGAATGTCAAAGCAGAAACAGTTCAGTACTTATTGCTTGCTGATCAGAGATTACGCACTGAGAATACTATCAGAAATTAAATTAACAATGGTCTAAAAACTGGTCTGAGCAATCCTTAGAACTGCCATGATAATATAATACCTGAGTGTGGCATGACATGATTCACAAAGGTTACTACAACAGGGTGAAAGTCAGGGTTTCCAGCAACCTGGAAAAGCTTCATATCCAGGCTCAGCACCAGATGATAAATCTGTCATCTAAAAACCAGTCTAACTAAACGCACAGAAGCTCATCACCAGGGGACCGGTCACCAGACGATGACTTCCTCTGGTCAATGGCCATGCTGCAAACACATATAAAATGGCATTTGTTCACCTCTCCTTTGACAGTGAATACACCAGGGAGCAGTGGAGTGAATGAAAAGGGCTCTGAAGATGTTCACAAATTACCTTCAGATAAGAAATAAATTGCTATTTTGGAAGTGTTTTAAAGGTGCGAGGTCATTATTAAACTTTGTAGTAACTCTTAGCAAGACCCTTAGGCTGTAGTCTGATAATTTCATAATAAAAGCCTATCCATTGCTGTTCACTTTAGGAGCTGTCATAGTGATTCAGAATACACAAATGTAGGAACAAGTACCGTAAATGCAATATCAATTATAAACATTCAATATGTTTAAAGAGCTAGCTTCTAGCTACTCAATAAAAATGTGGTCAGTAGGATGCTGACAAGTCATCGAATATCAACAGCTGTAACACTTTTAGCAAAAATGTTAAAACAGAAAAACCTCTGAAGAACATTAACCTCTTATTACATAAACGGCAAGAAACTGCAACCTAATGAGCAATGTAGCTTGTATCTATAACACAGAATTAGCACAATTTCTCCTTTTTATTATTAGTTTGTTTTTCTGGAAAGGTGAGACCTTATCTGCATGGTTCTGCTCATTTATGCTCATCTACAAAAGGATTTAATTATGTTCTTTTAGTTCTCTGCGATAAGGAAAACTGAAAACTGCCACTTCAAAATTAAAAATATAAAAGAAATTACTGATCAAGATTCTTTACAACGGAGTTTTTTTCTGGATGTCACTATCCTAACCAACAAAACAAATCAATCACCCTCTTTCCTTCACGAATAAGGAACAGAAACTTTATTAAAAGAGAAAATATGAGGAAAGGAACATTTCAAACAAAAAAATTTACCTACAACCTCTATTTTCTTTATCTCCCTTTCAAATGTATCAATAACTTGTCTTGTTTTATTCAAAAGTATAAGGAGTCATCTTTTTACTCCTCCCCACGTGTATTTTGTACTAGCTGGTGAGGGAAACTTGTTAGTGTTACAAATTTATTTCAAGTTACATCACAGATTCTATAGTATTAAATATCGACTTACATCTGAAGATGGTGACTCAAGAACAATGCCAAATCCTAAAACATGCTTCTCCTCAGAGGTGACGCGTTCAGCCTTCTGGAGAACAGACTGCTCAGAGGTAATGGCTGGCTCTTCATTCTCTGTCACACTGGGCTTCTTATTCAGAGGAAGCGGTTCGGTGATCTTTGAGAGGACTTTTTTCTTTTTATTTCTTTTTCGGGACACAGCTGTTCTCTGGGAGCATAGATGGGAAACTGGAGGCTGTTGTCTGTTTTGACTTCCAACTGCAAACAAACAAACACAAGGAGGGTAAAGGCACCTGCCAACTCAATTTAAAACTTCTAATCAAGCTGCCTACTATTTTACAAATTTTATGCTAAAAGAAGCCCTTTCATATAAGGACTTCAAATATGGCGGGGCAACATGGATTAAGGGAATAAAATACAAAATTAACTTTGAGCTGGACACAAAAGCTAATATAAAAAAAAAATCTGATGGTCATCTAATGCGGGCTCTGGAATGCTGCCAAAGAAAGTTTCAAGTGAGAAAAGCCACCTAAGAGAAAACCTCAAGAAAAATATCACAGGAAATATCTCAAGTGGAATTTACTAGCGCTATAAGTTATAAGGAAAGAGGCACTTAGGAGATATTTTAAAAAGAAAGTATTATATTTTAAAATATGTCTTTATAAATGAGATTTATCTAATACATAAGAGAATCACTCTAGGAATTTAGTTTAAGTATATATCCCTAATACTCCGCAGCATAAATACTCAATGTAATGTAATAGAAAGAGCAGTGAATCTGGAATCAAAATAATAAATAGGTTTGAGTAATAGCTTTTTTATTTACTAGCCATGAGGCCATGGGCAAGTCACAACTTTTCTGAGCCTCTGTTCTTCAAACATAAAACAACAGTAAGAATATATGTGCGGTCTGTGTTTTAGGATCTATCCTCAGTATAACAATCTGTAAGACTTCAAGCACTAGCTCTCAGGTAGTATTGTTGTCATCATTACTATGACTATTCCACGAACGTTTCAACGGTAGCATTTTGTTTAAGTAATCAGCTGCTCTCCGCATGGCTCCATGATTGGTAAAGATGCAAATGTGGTAACTCTGTGCTGTTGTACTGGCAGATATGATCTGTAGATCTGAGCAAAATACTGAGTTGGAAATTATTTTACAAGTGACATTTGTCACTGAGCATGTAGGTAGAATCTAAACCCAGGACTTGTTACTGATTTATTAAATTCATTCAACAAATTATTTCCCAAGCATCTACCATGTTCATAGTTCTGTCCACATGGTTTCATCTTTCTGCACCTCAGTTTAATGTATCTGAAAAATGGGAACAATATTTCTATAACTCATGGACTATTAAATGAATTAATGCAAGCTATAAAACACTTTGAAATCCAAAGATGAAAGATACCACACAAGTAAAACACTACTCATATTAAATAAATATTTGAAAAACTAAAGTATGACAACTAGAGTCCTTACAAGTTTGTTCTGAAAAAATAATGACGTTTGTAACACCTTTTGGAATTCTTTAATGAAAACTGCCATACATCATTATTTATTCCCTCAAGCATCCAAACACTGCTAAGTGTGACTACTGGGCATGCCTGTAATAAATCCATAAATAAATAAAAGATACAAAATCTAAAGAATGCCTATCAAGCTAAAAAAATCTTTGTCATTTTTGTCCAATGATCGAAAAATAAAATTTATCCCCAAGAGGCATAGAAATGGACAAATTATTGACCTTGACAATAGCAACTGGCCTACCTAGTTTATCTTGATGTCTATGCTATGTCTACATACATCAAGTGAAGTGGGTTACTCAGACAATTATCACAATGTTAAGAACCGAAATATGGAGCTGAAAAGAATCTTAAAAGTCATCTAGTCCAATTCCTTCATATTATAGATGATGAAAATGAAGGCCAGAGAGGGGAGGTGACTTAACCATAGTTATACAGAGAATAAAGTAGCAGAAAAATCTTGGTGCTCTGACTCTCATGTCAGCTTTCTTTCCACTGCCCAGCTTTGTCCCTACGACTTGCCTTAGTTGGGGGAATTCTTCACAAAGAAGTTTTTCTAATTTGAGGTGCTAAGGAATTGTTCAAACCTGGCAGCTCACTTTGTCTTTTGAGATATAGTTTAATCTCCTACTCACAAACTTACTACTGACTCCTATCCTTCATCTTTTCCCTGGAATAGAATCAGAACTTTTAAAAAACAGAGTATAAGTTTAAGTCTAGGAGGCAAAACATCTTTAGCAAACATATAATACAATATAAAGTTTTACATTTTTTTAAATTAAAGAAAATAAGAACAATTAATTCTGTTTTGTCTTCTATACAATCAATGTCATTATAAAATCCTGAGGCTCTGGTGTATAATTTACCATCCTAATCTCTAATGAATCAGAAAAGAAAACATGGTGACCAGGTGGCATTTTTCCAGTTATGGTGCAAAGGTTTTTGGGATTTAGAGAACTATAATGTGTAGACTGTCATTTCAATAGCAAGGAGTTGAAATATCAAAATTATCACTATATTTTCATGTTCATGTTTCCTTAAATGAGAATTTTGTAAACTAAAATGCAAGTGAAGTACTTTCTGAGAAAAAAATCCTACATGTATAAAAGTAATTGTTATTTCTGTCTGAAATCTACTTCAGGAGACATTCATTAACTATGTAGTAGGTTATTAAGATAATTTCCATACATCACTTTAAAGTTTACAGAGCTTTTTCCTCACAAAAGTCCTAAGAAGCAGGTAGTACAAATACTATTATCTTCATTTTATAGATCAGGACGCTGAGATTTAGAGAGATTAGGTGACTTGCCCAAAGTCACACAGCCAGGAAGTGTCAGGGGCATGATTTAAATCCAAATCTTTTAACTGCTGGTCTAGTCAACTTTCTACCTACCATGCTGTTTCTGAAATATTTTACTTATTATTATGTTATTATTAAACAGACTGAGTAAAATTTTTATCCTTAACCACAATAAAACAAAATACTCAAAAATGTTACCCATTTAAAGGGTAGAATTTAGTTCATATGACCATGTATGGCTAATGTGCTAAACAATAAGCTTTTGGAATCAAACCCACATCACTAAATGTTAAGATTTTACTAAAACTCGCTAACTGGATAGAAAAAAAAAAAACGTGAAATATCTTACTATTCTACAAGCGAGCAAAAAAAAAAATCCTTCCCTGATCAGCACTAAAACTCTAAAATGATGGTAGTGCCATACATTTACATCCCTTTTTTTCTTCCACTTTTCTTCTTGGGGCTAATATGAAGCTCATTCTTCCTTGACAAAACAGATATTTTATGACTTGTTGAAAGTCTTGAACTTCTCTATAACTAATGTAATTCGGTTTTATTCTAATTGTAAAAAAAAGGAAATATAACTGATGTAGTTAATTAAGAACTAAAATCCTGAGGACTCCAGAGTTCCACCACTGATGAGGCTCTATGACCAAACACAAATTTCCCATCGTTTTAATGCCTCAGGAAACTATAACAAAGAGTCACCTCAAAAAAGAATACAGACAAATTAATTTCTCTGAACCATCAAGAACACAATGTCTCCCTGCTAGATACCAATGAAATATGCAATAATTAGAGGAAAGATCAACGAGGCCCACTATTTTTTGTCACTGAGCTGTTCCTATATGTTTTTGTACCACTAGAGCCCATACTTTCTAAGTGGCAGCTACATATATGCAGCAAAACAAAGGGCCTTCTCTATGGGCCATATAAACATTCACAGACTACTTGGCATGGAACATGTCTAAAGTGATTTCTGGGACAGTAAATGTAGAAGAGAATTCCTATACAGGTAACAGGTTTCAGATGGCTACAGATGTCCCTTTTGACTCTTGGGTACTTAGATTAAGGACATATATAAAGGCCTGAACCTAAGTATCTCAAGAAGTAATGAGCTAGGTTGCCCCTATTCTCTTTCCTTCTTTGAATGAATATCACTATTGGTTTATAACAGTAAATGGACATAAAAACATTAAATACGTTAGAAGAAATACTCAGAAATTCAATTAAACTAATACTTGTGAAGTAGTTGAACTCAGGATGACATGCAGTAAATAAAGACAAAACATTGTTAGCAAGAAAAAAGTCAGTTTGATTTGCTAAACGATGAATGGATCACACAGGCAGAAAGAGCTAATAAAATTGATAACAAGAAGGAACACCATAAGAAAGCAAGGTGGGAGGGATCAATAAAGAGGACACAATAAACATCTGTTCCTAAAGACGTCAGATGCACATTAAAAGTTGAAAGAACCAGGTTTGAGGCCATTATCTTTGTACCTGCTTGAATCTGCATTAATTTTCTCATGGTCTTGAGTTCTTGAAGAATGGCCTGCAAGGTTGACTGGCAGTTACAAGTACAGCAGTTTGATCCAGCCGATGAATTCACTGTTGGAAGTTCTCCTAAGCATGAAAAAAAAACATGACAGACTCCAAACCAAAAACTAGAATTTAAGGAAACAAAAAAGGTGTCTTGACAGGATTTTGATGCATATACTATTACTATGGAACCATGCCTAAGGAAAATGTACCCAATAATTTTCACAACCTGAATTTTGGGGTCTGATTTTATTCAATTACAGAGACTTCCATCTTGTAAGATACACGCTGCTTCATGGTCTGGCAAAGACTGGATGCAAGTATGAACACAATGCAACCTCACAGCAAGCGTCTCTACTGTCAGACGAGTTCATCTAAGATAACAATAGCATAGAAATTCATTATAACACTCTCACTGTATTACGCATAAAAAAAACTGACTCTATGAAAGAATATGCTTGCAAAGAACTGGTAGTTGTATATGCAATAAAGGTTCATATTAAGAATTAAATGCAAATCTGACTACTCAAAAATACTTTGAATACTAAAAATAATACCTCACAATACAAGTAACAGTGGGTAAAATAAAAGCTGAGAAGTTTGTTCTAGGATAGGGAAGAATATAAAAGATGGGGTTATAGCTGTATGGGAGAAAGAATGTAGGTATATAGTATTCCCTTAACTTGATAAAGGATATTCTACATTTTTACCTTTATCTCCTTCAGCTTTCTCTCAATCATCACTTAATTCCACTTTATGTCACATAACTCTCCTCTATTCCCTTTCCTGACAGGTTACAACTTTTCCCCACAGCCACTGTGATAGAACTGCACAATTCATTCCTACTATGAAAATCCTTCTGATGTCATTATTCATACTCACCATTCTCAAAGGCAGAGTATGAAAAACACCTGGGCCTTTATTGACTGACACCTTATATATTAAATATAATTAAATTTCTACAACATAAATTTTAATCCATGTAGCTTCTCCTGACTAAGAATATAGTTAAAAAGCTCACCAGAGTAAAAATTACCTTTTTCTTGAAATATCTTTTAAATTCTGAGTCGCAGGAAATCTTAGGATTCAAAATTGTAGTAAACTGACATGTGAAGTCTCAAAAATTACATATGATTTAAATGAGATACCTATAAATAGTCAACATATATCTAATAAAAGATAGCATATCTAATAAAAGTATACATACAATAAAAGCTAAAAAAAATCTGTTTTGACATTGGTATATGGGAAATTTATGTGTTAACTCCTATTAATTATAAACAAAGTTACTAATGTAAATTCATTGTCAATTCTGCAAAATGGAAAATGAGATTTTGCTTTTCAATTATGAAGAAAAGGACCTACAAACTTCACACATAAAAAGAATATTTTGGATTTTTTAAAAATCATTTCTTCCTATCAACAGAGTTTGAACCATCTTATAGAAGAACATTCTTAGTCATTTAGTATAATCACTGTTCCTAGGTACAGTCTTTGTCAATTTGAGAGGACAAAGGCAACCTTTTCCAACTTGTTATAAATCATTTTTTAATTTTAAAGAGAACTGACTTTATATTTTTATGGAGGAGTCTTTAAAGAGCCATCTCCATCCATCCTGGAAGTAAGCCAGCATGGGAATTTAGTATTGGTTTGTATAACAGCTGAAAGAGAAGAGATGAATACAACCTTGCTGTCTCATCACCAGGTGTCTTTAAAGAAGTTTTTCTTGTGTTTAAACTAGTACTAAGGATTATAGAAACATCAAAAAATGTTTAAATAGCAAAAACAGATTAAGGTTTTCCTTTTCATGAAGGATATTAAAATCAAGTTACAAAACCTGAATTTAATAAAAATAAAATGCAAAAGGAAAAAATATCTTTCGGACCTTCACTGAAGATTGAAATTGAAAATGCACACTTTCCCTTCAAATATATTCTAATTTGTCTTCTACCTGTACAAATCAAGGCTTCAACAATGTATAATTTACATAAAGGAAAACAGGAAATATATCAATGGATGGGATATTAAAATGTAAAGAAATATTAGTTATTATTTCCCACATACATTCTTTCAAAACTTGTCATGAAAAAAAATTGGCACACTGTAATTATGTGAATTTTTCTTAAAGTGAATTATTTTCAATGCTAATGAAGTTAAGCTGTAAAATATGGATTGCTGTTTCAGTAGTAGATGAATAAGATAAAAGCCATGGGGCCACTTTGGACTCAGAGTTATAAAGTCCTTTTCTTGGCCACTAATTCCGTATCACTTGCACACACTGCGCTGATAGTACAGAAAAATAAAGGAGCAAGCAAAAGGAAATATAAATATATCACTTCACTAGGAAGCCTCTTTTGAGAACAAAGGTCAATTTTCTATCATGCATGTGAGGGAATGATTTCTGCCTTGACTCACTCTGCTCCCTATTCCTGGAATGTACCCTTTTTTCCACGGAATTCCTACTCATCCATTCCCTAAATGCCAGCAGACCCATGAAGTTTCCTGAACACCACCTACACACCTCCATCAGAAATCACCTTCCTCTTTGGATCTTGCACATAATATTTTACTTTGCACTTCTTCAATGCTCTTTAATTACGTTACAATACAGTGTGTGTGTGTGTGTGTGTGTGTGTGTGTGTGTGTGTATGTGTGTGTGTGTGTTATAAATCCCACAAACTAGAAGTTTTGCACCCTATAGGTGCCAATAAATGTTTTTTAGATTAGAATCATGAATAGCTTAAGCTACTCATGATGCCAATCTAAAAAACACTCTCTGCCTCAGTTTGGTTAAGTAAACAATACCTAATTCTTAAAGCAAGTCAAAAACATTCCTGGACCTCAGTACAGTTGGGGCATCTTCAGTTATAACTCTGAGGTTTCTCCTTCTTCTAAAATGATTTGGCTGATTTTTGGGATTAAGGGTTTACTGTACTGAACCTAAACAAATAAACCACACAAACATACTATGAAGTTTAACAATGAAAATCAGAACATAAGTTAAGATCATACCATTGGATCCTCCAGTAGGTTTGGACTGACTCTGGAAAGTTTTTGATCGGGTTCCATAATGTCCTGGGAATTGGCCAATTTGGGATGGTAACTCATTCCATGTACCACTGGGGGAAGCGTGGAGGCTCTGTGAGACCTCAGTGGAAGAATTCAAACTCTGAGCCCAGATTAAGTCTAAACCCTGGGGTTCTTCTTTTAGTTTTTCTCCTTCTTTGCCAACACGCTGATAGATTCTTCCAGTGCTGTCATTCAGTAATCTTCTCATCCCTGTAATTTGTTTTTTAATTTCCATGCTTTCATCTCCTAATGAAAACAGAGCCAGAGTTATTGCTGCAAATTAGAAAAAAGAAAGAACTCCCTCCACCTCCTCCCCACACACACGAAGTTACTGATTTCTGATGCTAGTTACAGTGGTACAAATAATGCAGAAAATAAACCTACTAATTTCATCCTGGCTATCCTGAAAAAATATTGAATTTTCTCATGGTAAAAGGTTTCTTTAACTTGCTTTATCTCATCAATATTTTCCAAGTCCTTTGTAGTAAGAAAGTACTCTGTTTTCTCCTAAGTAAGCATAAGGTAGAAGAATGTGCAGAAGGTGAGGCAGCATAAAGGCCTTCCAGTCATACCACAGTCACTCATTTGCTTTCTAACCCTGGCTAGGTCACCTTATTACTTTATGTTTTCTGCATACAGACAATACTAAAGCGTTTGGAGAAAGAGTTCAGAATCATTAGAAGCTAAGATTTTTTTTTAGATAAGAACTGCATCATTTGTAATGTTTTGTAAAGTACCTAGATCAGTAATACTTCTGTTAACAAAAATGTGTTCTAACACTATACTTTACTGTAAAAAATCTTATCAATATGTTAAGTTCCTGGAGATCATAGACTTAGAAGGGACTAGAAGAGAAGCTGGAAGGGATCGGCCATTTTACTGGTGAAGGAACTGAGGCCCAGAGAGATCAACTGACTGGCTGATCATCACACTGGGTGCTCAAGCTACACTCTATCACACTGGCAGGGACTATATCATATTTTGTATCTTCTCCCAATAACTAGCAAAGTCAACCACACATAGTAGAGGGTAATTAATAAGTATGATTACTATTAATAAGTATAATGAATTGGTGAATGAGATAGAAATAACAAAGAAGACACTGGGTTTCATTTAAAAAATTGATTTCTTCTTAAGAAACCTTAAAACCACTCTTTTCTCTCCCCTACATATAACATGGGGTTGTTGTTCCCCAGTTCTCCTGGTTTGTTGATGATAAGGACAAAGATGCCTCTCTTAAGACAGCTTCCCAGTGTTGCATATAGCAATCAATCAATAAACATTTATTAAGAACCCACTTTGTGCCAGACACTATGTTAAGTGCTGGTGATACTTCAAAGGGGCAAAAGGACGGTGTCAGCCTCAACAAGCTTACAATCTGATGAGGGAGACAACATTCAAACAAGTACGTACAAAGCAAGCTTTACGGAGGGTAAACAGAAAATAATTAACAGAGGGGAGGCACTGGGATTCAGAGGGCTTGGGGAAGGCTTTCTGCAGAGAGTAGGATTTTAGGGACTTAAAGGAGCCAGGGAGTTCAGTAGTTGGAACCAAAGAGGATGAGCATTCTAGGTATGGGGGGCAACCAGAGAGAATGACCAGAGCTGGAACAGCTCATGGAACAGCCAGGAAGCCAGTGTCCCTGGATCAAAGAGTACGTGTCAAGGAATAAGATATAAGAAGATTAAAAAGAGGCAAAATTATGAAGAACTTTGAATACCAAATAGAGGATTCTACATTTGATCCTAAAAGCAACAGGGAGCCACTGGAGTTTACTAAGTAGGGAAGAGATATGATTGGACCTGAATTTTAGGAAAACCACTTTAGTGGCTGAACAGAGGATGGCTCCAAGTGGGGAGAGACTTGAGATAGACCCACCAGAAGACTACTGCAATAATCCAGGTGTGAAGTGCTGAAAGCCTGCAGTACAGTGGTAGCTATGTCAAAGAAGAGATTCAAGTATACTTGAGAGATATTACAAAGGTGAAATCAACAGGCTTTAACAAAAGTTTGGATATGGGGAGTGAGAGAGTGAAGAATCCAGGATGATTCCTATGGCGCAGGCCTGAGAGACTGAGAAGATGGTGTTGCCCTCTAAATGATAGGGCAGATGTAGGAGACAGGGTGCAAAGGATTTAGAGGGAAAGATAATGAGTTCTGTTTTGGACATATTAAGTTGAAGCTATCTAGTGGACATCCAGTTAGAGATTCTGAAAGGCAAGATAGAGATGCAAGACTGGAGGTTGAGAGAGAAACTGGGGCAGGAAAGGTCGATTTCAGAATCAGCAGCATAGAAATGGTAATTAAACTCATAGGAGCTAATGAGATCACCAAGTGAAGTAGTGTGGTAGGAGAAGAAGGCCCAGTACAGAACCCTGAGGGACATCAATGGTTGGAAGGTGTGATCTGGAGGAGCAAAGAAAAGAAGGAGCAGTCGAATAGGATTGAAGACAAAAGAGAGTGGGGTCCCAAAAACCTAGATAGTATAGAGTATCAAATAGGAGAGTGATCAATAGTATTGGGGAATGAGGATCAAGAAAAGGTTTTGGATTTGTCAACTAAGAGTAGTAACTTTGGAGAGAATAGTTTTGGTGAAATAATAATATCTGAAGTCAGATTATAAGGGGTTAGGAAGAAAGAGATGAGAAAGTGGAGGTACCTATTGTAGATCACTTTTTCAATTTAAGAGATATAGGACTATAGTTAGGATTTATTAAGCAAGGGTTTTTTCAGGATGGGGAGACATGGGCATGCTTGTAGGCAGTAGGAAATGAGCTGCTAGAAAGGGAGAGACTGAAAATAAGTGAAAGATGTGAGAATGACAGGAGGGCAATCTATTAGAGATGTGATGGAATGGAATTGCTTGAACAAGTAGTATGGGTTAGCCTTGCTAAGCAGTAAGGCCACTTAAAAATGTAGGAGATAGTGGAGGAAGGCACCTGACTGATAAGTGATGAGGAAGAGGGAGATGAGGGAGTTCATGAGGGAGGCCATGACAAATGGCCTCATTTTTTTCCTGAAAATATAAGGCCAGATTTTCAGTTGAGAGAGTGAAGGGAAGGGGAGATTTGAGGAAGGATTGAAGAGCTGCTGTGGAGAGTAGGATAGTGAGTAGATAAGAGAGGTAGTATGGACTTCCTCAAAGCACTTGAGATTATGTAACATAAATTCATAGTAGATCCTTTCACAACAGTTGGGTGATTTTTCTGGACCTTCATTCAGAAGCACAGGAGCAAATGGTGGGAGTGATCCAAGGCTGAAAGGTAAATGGCAATGTAATAGGGAAGCTAGAGATTCAAGAAAGGATAGAATTGAACTAGTGATAGGGAGAAGAGGAGAGAGTGGCTAATACAAGGGTGATGGCCTAGGAGAGACCTGAGGGTCAAGGGATTAGAAGTCAAGGTGCAGATAAAGAACAGGTTTATAGAAAAAAGGAAGGCAGAGGGGACAGTGAAAAGCTAACAGATTATGGTTGGATGAAGGGATTTCAGAATATTTGAACATGGAAAAACTATAGGGGTTCCCAAATCTTAGGTGACTGATTCATTCAAATTCGATAGTATTGCTTTCCCTTCATCCTAGTCTGGTCCCTGACCCAAACTGAAGAAGTGATTCAGGGCTTATTCTTTCTCAATTATATTACAACTAACAAGGAAATAGGAATTTCTCTCAACCATCTCCTTACCTAAATCAACTTTGTTAAGAGAAGCTTTGTACTCAAAGGATTTTTTAATTGTGGTATTAGTCTACTACACATTCCCTACAGGCAATTACTAAACACCATTTGACATTATTATGAAGCACCATGCAATTATAAAGCATTTTAAAGAAATGATGACACCATTAGGGAATGCTAACCCCTATTGGGAGCTATTTAATAGAACCATATTTGTAATCAGGTACCTAGGCTAGAGTCTCAGCTTGTGTTATTCTGTTCAAATAACACTCTGGGCATCAATTTCCTCATCTAAAAAGCAGAGAGAAAAAAAACCCCTATCTCACCATATACATATGCAAAAACATATAGCACTAGACTAGGGAGTCCAGAGGATCTGAGCTCAAATCCTGCCTCAGTGATTTACCAACCGTGTGAGCCTGGGCAAGTGAATTAACCTTTCTCAGTCACTGTCTAAGGATAAAATAGGTATAACAATGTTGCCTATTTCATAAAGTTTTTATCAGGTTTATATGAGATTTAATACATATGTGTGTATATACATGTTCTAAATTATGCACATATATCGTATATTTAGATATAAAATCATGTGTAAATGAAAATATTAAATTGCTATATAAATTGTAGCAATATTATCATATAAGTATATACAATATATGAGTATATACAATTGAAAGAGAATTCAATCACCAAAATTGATTACAGAATATACTTCAAAATAAATACAAGATATGCAAAAAATTTAAATAAAATGTTAGCTAGGAGATTACAATAATAAATCACAAAGATTATACACTATGACCAGGTGGGATTTATATCAGGAATGAAGGATTGGTTCAATAGTAAGAAAACTATCAGCATAATTAACCATATCAATAACAAAATCAACAAAAATTATATGATTATCTCTATAGATGCAGAGAAAGCTTTTGACTAAATACAACACAGTCATTTTTATTAAAAACACAAGAAAGCACAGGAATAAATGAAGCTTTCCTTAAATGATAAGTAGGTCATCAACAAAATCATCAGCAAACATTATCTGTAATGGGGATAAAGTAGAAGCCTTTGCAAAAAGATCAGGGGTGAAGGATGGATGTCCATTATCGCCACTACTATTCAATATTGTACTAGAAAGGCTAGCCATAGCAATAATAGAATAAAAAGAAATAAAAGAAATTAGAACAGATAAGGAAACAAAACAATCACTATCTGTAGATGATATGATGGTATGCTAACAGAATTCTAGAGAGTCAATGAAAATATTAGTTGAAATAATTAACATCAGTAGAGTTGAAAGATATAAAATCCACATAAATCATAGACATTTCTATATATTGCCAACAAAGTTCAGCAACAAGAGACAAAAAAAGAAAAATTCCATTTAAAATAACTGAAGACACTACAAAATACTTGGGAGTCTGGTTGCCAAGACAAACTCAGAAACTGCATGAACATAATTATAAAACACTTTTCACACAAATAAAGTCAGATATAAGCAACTGGAAAAACATTAGTTGCTCACAGGTAAGCCAAGCTAATATAATAAAAATGACACTTCTGCCTAAATTAATGTACTTATTCAGTGTCATACCAATCAAATTACCAAAATATTATTTTTAGAACTGGAAAAAGTAGTTTTAAAATTCATCTGGAAGGACTAAGAGTCAAGAATATCAAGTGAATCAATGAAAAAAATATGTGAAGGAAGGTGGCCAAACCCTCCCATATATCAGTACAAAGCAGTAATCACAAAAACAATCTGGTACTGGCCAAGAAACAGAAAGATGGATCAGCTGAAAAGATCAGACACACCATACACAGTAGTAAATGAACACAGCAATCTAGTGTTTGATAAACCCAAAGATCCCAGCTTTGGGGACAAGAACTCATACCTATTAGATTGCCTAATATGACAGAATAAAATGACAAATGTTGGAGGGAATGTGGAAAAATTCGGATGCTAATGCACTGTTGGTGGTTGTGAACTAATCCAACCATTCTGGAGAGTAATCCGGAACATGCCCAAAGGGCTATAAAACTGTGTATACCCTTCAACCAACATAAACCACTACTATGTCTGTATCCCACAGAAAAGGGAAAAGGACCTATATGTACATTAATTAGAGAATGGCTCAACAAGCTGCAGCATAATATTTTGATGGAATATTATTGTACCATAAGAAATAACAAGCAGGATGTTTTCATGAAAACCTGGAAAGACTTATGTGAACAGATGTAAAGTGAAGTGAGGTAGAACCAGGAAAACACTGTACATAGTAACAGCAGTAATATAAGTTTAACTGGGAATGACTTAGCTATTATCAGAAATACAAAATACAAGAATCGAAGACAATTCCGAAGGTTTTATGATGAAAAATGCTATCCACCACCAGAGAAGACACTGATGGAGTATCAATGCAGATTTAATTATACTTAAAAAAAAAACAAAACCAAACTTTTCTTGGGGGTTTTTGGTCTGTGTTTTCTTTTGCAACATAGCTAGTGTGAAAATATGTTTTGTATGACTGCACATTTATTATCAATATCTAATGTCTTGCCATCTCAGGGAGGGGAGAGAGAAAGTAAGGAAGGACAGAATTTGGAACTCAAAAAAAAAAAAGTTAAAATTTATTTTTACATGGAATCTGAAAAAAATAAAATATAAAAATTTTCACAGAAATAATACAAGACAATTTTGGAGAAGGAAACACTAGCAGCTGTAGAAATGAGGAAAGGCTTCAGGTAGATTTTTTTGAGTTCAGCTTTAAAAGAAGCTAAGGATTCTAATAAGTGAAGAGAAAGAGGGAACGCATGCTCAGAAATGAGAAATGGAAGGCCAGGTGACAAGAGCAACAAGGACCACACACAGGACTCATTGATATCTCTCAGCCTTGAGAAATCAGTTTGGTCATTTCCTAGTTCAAGGAACTAGGAAAGTTTTTCAGATCTTTCCCTTAGGCTTCTATCCCTTTACTGTAAGGAGCTATAAAAGCCATGAGGAGTCTTGAGAAGGCCTAGAAAGAGTGACAACCATTTCTCCTTCCCCATCTCAACTTAATGGTTCAAGTGAGATTACCATAAACCTGTTCAACTTCCCAAACTTACTCTCTACATAAAAAACAAAAAGGGGTGGGGGGTTTCTGAACCTCAGCATGCCACTGGAAAAGTTGCCAACAGCTAATTGTCATATAAAAGGGAATCCTTAAAAAAAAGTATGACTCGAGATATGTCTGGATAAAAAGTTTACATAAGGAAAGCCAAGAGATCAAAGCCTTTTATCTGTGAAAATCACAAGACAAAAAATGAAGTCTGAGAAGTTTAGCATTTTTCTTTTGAAGATATATAGGACACCAGAGAAGTAGGCACTCATGACCCTAGACAAGCCACATAAGAGACAGGGAAGGTTATAGGAAAAGAACTGTAGTAAGATTTGATTCTTTTCAGCAACAAATGTCATTAAAATTCTGTCCTTGTAATCTACTCCACAGGGCTGCCTTATAGGTAAGACATTTTTTGCTACTTTTATAAAGACCCTTGCTTGGGATATTAAGGAAGCAGAATGGATTTTTTACTACAGGAAATAGTATTATATCAAGATTCAATTGTATCTAGAATTTCTGTAAACTACTGCCTGCCTAAAGTTTAGTCATTAGTTGCAATTTAAGATAGTTGTTTAGGGAGAGTTATTTTTGTGCATATAGTTCTTTGATTATATCATTATATTCTTATTGTTGTACTATAAACCAGAAGCAATGTAAAAAGTGGATATAGGATTCTTGTAAATTAAAGTTACTTCCAAAAGATGAATTCTTGTTATTATACCTATACAGATAAACTCACAAATACATATGAACATCCCTATAATCACTAATAAAATGATAGTACCACTAATGATATACACAGTGCTAGGTATCATCATCTATCCTGCTACTTCCTAAAACTACTATTTAATCTTTGTAATTTAATTTTTTATATTTTTATATTGTCTCCCATTAGATTGGAAGTTTCCATAAGTTTTAATTTTTCTCTGCCTCCCTCCCCTCTCCCCTTCTGAAAACAGCATGCAATCTGATATAGGCTCTACATATAGATCCTTATTAAACTTATTTTCATATTAATCATGTTGTATAGACATGGGAGGAACTATGAGAAAGAAAAAACAAAATAAAAAAAGACTGCAAATAGTATGCTTCGATCTGCATTCAGACTCCATAGTTCTTTCTCTGAATGGGGACATTTTCCTTCATGAGTCTTTTGGAGTTGTCTTAGATCCTTGCATTGCTGAGAAAAGCTAAGTCTATCAAAGTCAGTCATCGCACAAAGTGGCTGTTACAGTGTACAGTGTTCTTCTGGTTCTACTCACTTCACTCAGCATCAGTTCATATAAGTCTTTTTCAGGTTTTTTCTGAAGTCTGCCTACTCATAATTTCTTATGGAACAATAGTATTCCATTACATTCATATACCCAAAAGTTCTTCAACTATTTTCTAATTGATGGGCATCTTCTCAATTTCCAATTCTTGACCACCACAAAAAAAAAAGGCTGCTATAAATATTTTTACACGTGTGTCCTTTTCCCATTTTTATTATTACTTTGAGATATAACCCTAGAAGGGATATTGCTGGGTCAAAGGGTAAAGAATGCAAAAAAAACTGTGAGGCTTATTTGCTTCTTTTAAAAAACCTGAGGCTACAAGTAACTCATTTTCACATTAAAAAGACTAGGAAAAGAACAGCCAGGAGATACCCATGCCTTTGCTCTCAGTACTTAGATTGCCTCTGATCTTTTTCTCAATCACTAGCCATAGGCAAAGGGTCTCAGCTTATTTCATTCTCAATTCATATACATCTTCCTATGATTATTAGAATTCTTCAAATTCACCATTTCTAACAAAGTAGCATTGCATTATATTCATACATTACAATTTGTTCAACCATTCTTCAATCAATGAGCATCGATGTTGTTAGTAGTTCTTTTATGGACTGGACCTGTGACTTCACTGGCAGAGGGTACTGGAAAGGAAATTCCTTATACCAGTGCAAATTGGCCCCTAGCCAGTTAATTATGACCAGTGAGAGTTGCCTGATCCACTAAGAGTCTGGTAACATGTCCAAATGGTATGAGTTAGGGGCAAGACTAAACACAGGCATGTGTTGATTTTTTTGGTAAAATTTTCCTTGAATCACTTGCCTACTATTTTTTTCCACATAAATCCTTGTTCTGTTGTACCTAATTCCTTGAATCAGACTACTGTTATGACATTAAGTCTATAGATTAATTTGGGTATTGACATACTTGCTGTATGAGCTAAACTTAATTTTGTGCTGGGGACAGCCTTCCAATTGTGTATATTTTCCTATATTTCCATCAAAATAATTTAAAAGTTAACAAAAAAGTCCTTGGTAGGTTAATATGAAAATTCTAGATATATAAAGAAAAATAATTCCTCCTTTATAAAATAAGGGGGTTGGCTTCTGAGGTCCCTTTTAGCTCTAAATGTATAATCTAATGATCCTATGAATTGGAGAACCAGAATAGTGTTGTGTTACAGAAACCAAAGAAGATACAAAAAGATAGATCAATGTAAGCATGGGACATAAACCTTTTGAGCTGACAGAGTGTTAGTATTAAGATAGGATTAGCATCATAATCACCAGCCCAAAAAATTATGGGAATATTTTCAAGAGGAATTATATCAAACAAGGCAAAAGACAAAGCAGTGTGCCTTAATCATCTTCTGTATTACAGTGAAGCTCAATCTTCAAGACAGTATAGCTAAACCATATTCACTGCCTGGCTATACAATGTTTCTGCATGGTACAGTGCAGAGTGCTGGATCTAGAATCAAGCCCAGTTCTGCCACTTTCTAGTTGTTTGTCCTTAGACAAGTTACCACCTTTCTGGGCCTCAATTTTCTCACTGAAAAATAAGTGGTTTGGGTTCAGTGATTGCCAGCACCCTTTCCAGCTCTAAATCAATAATATGAAATATATTTGACCATAAGGTCCCTATAACAAAACTACCTCTTATATACCACTATTAAATCTATACCTGAAAGATGTCAAAAAAAAAAAAAAAGAAAAGGATTAATATGCTATTTATAGGAGCTCTTTTTGTAACAAAAAATAACCCTAGGAACTAAGAGGGGTAACCATCTATTAGTGAATGGCTCAACAGCTTAATGAAACATGATTACTGTCTCATAAGACAAAAGAGATGGTTTCAGGGAAATCTGGGAAACTCTCCATTACAGAGTAAAACAAGTAGTAGTAGCACAATTTATACAACAACAAAAATATAAAGAAAATTCTAAAAGTCTTGGGAACTATGATCAATTCAATGACAAACAACAATTCCAGAGGACTGAGTGAAACATGCTGCCCATTTCTTGACTGAGAGGTGATGGATTCAAAGAGATGCAAAATAAGTCATACATTTTCAGACACAGAAAATGTGGAAATTTGTTTTGCATGACTACACATATTTGTTAAAAATTATTTTCTTTTTTTTCCCAATGGGAGGTTGGGTAGAAAGGGAAATAAGAATAGAAGAGAAACAAAGTGATTCTGGAGCATCTTTCTTAAAAATGCACAGATCAGAAGAAAAAACCAAAAGAAACAAAAATAAATGAGACAGCTCTGAATCTACATGCTGAACTTATTATATATTTTAAAAGAAAAGCAAGCTGCACATAATAATGGTCTGCAGTTTCCAGTACAATTCTCTTTTTTATGGTCTACTTTATATATGGAAATGACTATTTTATTTAACATTTGTTAAGTTCAGAATAAAAATAAATTTAAAAAAAGAAAAGAAACTGGTTCTGACGAACTTTCATCCCAACTAACAACACTATTCACAAGGAGGAAACACTAAAAGCTTTTACACTAAATAAAAGAGTAAAGCAAGGATTAACTTTTTCTTCATTGCTATATAATTCTAGAATTGCTGGTGATAGCAATAAGACGAGAAAGAAATTGAAGCCAAAAACATAATCAAAGAAGGCACAAAATTAACATGTTGATGAGATGATGGTTTACTTAGAAAACCCAAGAACTTTGACAAACTGACATGATTAATATCCTTAGTAAAATAGCAAGATGTAAAATAAATCCATACAAATAAAGTTTTTTTAAACACAGAGCAAGAAAATAATCCAGGCAAAAAAGAATAGAAAGGGAAGTTCCATTTGAAATGAGTACAAAATGCATAAAATATCTGACAGTCAATCTACCAATGCACAGTCAAAACTCATATAAATACAATTATGAAACATTCGTAAAAGGAAAACTTGATTTGTGATATGTTCATGGCTCTTGGCTGGGCTACCCTGTAGAATAACAATAATGATATGACCTCAATTAATTTAGAGCAATAAAAAATATTAGAATGCAAGCTCTTTGAGTGTAGAGATTATTTCATTCTTTGTATTTATACTTCTAGTGACTAGCAAAGTGTCTGGCACATAGGAGATGCTTAATAAATGCTCTGATTAATTGAGAATTCTTAATTTAAAAAGCCACAGAGGCATTTACAAAATATAAATCAGATAATTTAAATTATATAAAATTGAATAGCTTTTTCAAAAACAAGATTGATACAATGAGGGATAATAAGGGGAATTTTCAATTGAGACTTTAAATTTACATTTACAGTGTAAATGAAAATAGAGAAAAATTAAATTTGCAAAGGGGTAACTAATAATGATAACAAAGAAATAAGGGTAGTACACTATAAAGATAACTGAATTTAGAGACAGGAATGGGGCTCAAGTTGTAGGTCTGTCACTTACTACTTCTGTGACTTTGACAAGTTACTTGACTTCTCTGACTTAATTTCTCATTTGCAAAATGAGGGGGCTACATTAAGTCTCTAAGTCCAATTCTAGTTCTAATTCTATAGTCATATGATCTCTTATCCCCATCATATGGCAATAAGGCAGAAAATTTAAAATAAAATGTATAAATATATAAAAATGCAAAATATCTAGTTTAATATAACAAGAAATAAAGAATTTAAACAGCTCTATCTCAAAAATGGAAATTGAACAATTCATGAAGAAACCTCTAAGAAAAATCCCCAGACCCAGAGGGCCTTGTTAGCAAACTATATTGGATATTCAAAGAGCAATCGATTTCTATATTACACAATTTTTACAAAAAAAACAAAACAGACAGAAGATACCTTATCAAACTGCTAAAAGATTATTGTGATTCTAATACCCAAAACCACGGAGAGGTAAAAAAGACAAAGAAATCCATAGGCTAATATCACTAATGTATACTGATATAAAAATAATGAATAAAATACTAGCAAAGATATTACAGCAATATAATCAAAGGATTACTTATTATGCCCAGGTAGTATCTACGCCAAACATGCTTCAACATTAGGAAAATAACCTGTTCTGCTAGATCATAGACAGAACAAGAAAATCTTAATCACAACATTACATAACTGCAGAAAAACTATGCAAAATATAGCACTTGTACCTATTAGAAAAAACTAAAAAACCAAAAGTTAAACAGATTTTTCCTTAACATGATATACAGTATATAAAACTATGATCTAACATTGTTGATAATGGAAAAAACACCAGGAGCTTTTCCAATAAGACCTGAGATAAAACAAGGTTTCCAGTTACCATTGATGGTATTCGATGTAGTTATAGAAATCTATGGCAAATCTATAAGAAACATAAACACACACACACACACACACACACACACACACAGAAAAGTAATGGAGAGAATAAACAGTAAAAAATTATCTCTATTTTCAGATGATATGATAGTTTACTCTAAAAATTCTAGAGATTCATAACAACAGCAAAATCAAACAATTAGTAGATTCAGTAGAGCTGCATTAAAAAGCCAGCATTTTTGTACTCTAAAAACAAAACCTAGGAAGAAGAGACAGAAAAAGAACTCCCACTCACAATAACTACAACATGTGTAAAATATCTTGGACTTAAACAAACTCAGGACATACATGAATACAATTGCAAAACACTCCCTAAACTGCTAGGTGTTAGAATAAATTACTGGACTTAGAGTCAGAAAAACCTAATTCAAATTCCCTTCGGATACTCATTAACTACGTGTCCTTGGGCAAGTCACTTAATTTCACTCCGCTGTAATATCTTCATCTGTAAAACAGGGATATTAATAACACCAACTTCACTAACTTAAATTAGACTTCAAGTAGGTTTCAACTGTTTCCCTTGGAGGACCATGGGAAGTAGGTCTGTATCAAAAGATGACATAAAAGACTATGGTGACAGGAACGAAAGAGTAAGAGCTAACAGCCAACAGTATCAAATGCAGTGTAGTCAACAGAATGAGGACTGACGCTCAACGTGCTTGTCAATTAGGGTTTCACTGATGATTTCTGAGCAAGCAGTTTCATTAGCATTGAGGAAAATAACCACACAGCAAGAACTGATGAATAAAGAAACTTGAACAGAAAGTATGAGTTACTATTTTAGGAGTTTTGCTATGAAAAGGAGGGGGAAAAAAATGATAATTTGAGGTAAAAGGGCAAAGGAATTTTGATGAGAAAGATGTGTGTTGTATATGAACAATAGACAAAAAGACAATTTGGCTAGATCGCAGAGAATGGAAAAGTAATATTCAATGAGGATACAAAAGTAAGTTAAGATCATACTGAAATGAGCTTTAAAAACTAAACAGAGAAGTTTATATTGTATCCTAGACCACTGCAGTTGACTGAGTAAAGGAGCGGCATGGTCAGAACTGTAAATAAGGAATTCACTTTGACTGCAGTGTATAGGATGGACTGAAACGGGAAGAGACGAGGTAGGGAGACTAAGAACTTGTTGCAATAATAAGGCTGAAAAGTGACAAAGGCTTTATCTAAAGTGGTATCTATTAAGTGGTAAGAGGGAGGTTAGACAAATGAGAAGTTGTGAAGGCTGAAACAGCAAGAACTGATAACAGAATGAATATGTATGGTTCAGCAAAGTAAAGAGTAAATGATAATGCCAAGATTTCAAACCTGAGAGACTGGAAGGATGATGGTGTCTTCAACAGAAATAGTGAAGTTCAGTAGAGTGGAGAATTTGTGGGGAAGGGAGGTAGGAAGAGATAGGAAGAGGGACAGTAATAGTTCAGTTTTAGATATGCTGAGTTTGAGATGTCTCTAAGACACACAGTTGGAAATGTACAAGAAGAAGGGATGATGCTAGACTGAAGCTGAGGGGAGAGACTGGGGCTAAATATATAGATATGGGAGTCATCTGCAAAGAGAATAAAGATTTAACCAATGAGAGCTGATGAGGTTACTGAGAAAGCATAAAAAGATGGAAGCAGATCTTGGACACAACCTGGTGGAATATCAAGAATAAAGAATGTAATGTAGATGATTAGCCAGCAAAGGAGACAAAGGAGTGATCAGATGGATGAGAGGACCAGAAAAAAAAAGCACCGTCATGAAAACTCAAAATTCAACAGATCAGTTGGGAGAATAAGGACTGAGAAAATACCATCAGATTTAGTTAGAAAGGGAAAAACTGAAGAGCTGTTTCAGGCTGAATGATGAAGTCAGAAAATAGACTAGAAAGGCTTGTGGAGTGAGGGAGAAGATAGGAAGTAGAGCATAAAGTGTTGACAATTTTTTCCAAGAAGTTTGGCTGAAACTTGGAACTATGTCCAAAGGGCTATAAAACCTATGACCAAACAATACCACTGCTATGCCTGTATATCATTGAGATATATTTTATCTCAAAGAGATAAAAAGGAAGAGCCACCTCTTTTTCAGAGAATGGAGGAAAGGGAAAGAAAGTAGAAGAATATGTCAAGGGGTTTTGAGATAAAGAGAAAGGGATGAAGGAGTTCATGTCACATGACATCAATTTTCTCAGTAAGATAAGAAGCAAGGTCCTCAACGGAGAGAGGGGACCAGGAAGGGGGAAGTGCTGGAGGCTTGGAAAAGAAGAGAAAGTATGGAGTAACTTCTGCAGGTAGGGAGATGAGACAGCAGCAAGGAAGGAAAAAAGTGTTCATTAAATGTACTAAGCACTTTACAAATATCTCATTTGATCCTTCCAACAATGCTAGGAGATAGGGTGCTATCATTATCCACATTTAACTGTTGAGGAAACCAACAGGAGGAAAGGAGACAAAGGTTAGGTGATCTGTCCATGGTCACACAGATAGAGCCTGAGGACGGATTTGAACTCAGGTCTCCCTGACTATAGGCTTCCCCAGAGTCACATAATTAGTAAGTCTGAAGCTGATTTTGAATTCAGGCCTTCCAAACATCAGATCCAGCATTCTATCCACTGCACCCCCAAGCTGCCTCCTAGCTGGAGCCTCGCTGAGACCAGATACATCACACATCTAAAATGGCAGACCATCACTGAAGATAGGACAAGCTGATAAAGCAGGCTCCATCCTTCTTCTACATGCTTCTCATACATTTCTATCCCTTCATATCCACTACAGTCCAGCCAAACTGACCTTGTCTTCCTCAAGCACCACCCCGCTTTCCCTCTGTCTGTGCACAGGTTGTTTCCCAGGCCTGGAATAGGCCTAAGCCTTACCTGCAGGATCCCTAGCTTCCTTCGAAGCTCAACTCAAACACCACCTCCTACATTTCCTATTCATCACAAACACTAGTATTGCCTCCAAAAAAATCTTGTATTTAATTTGCATATATTTAATATAGATTTACACAGTCTCCTCTGATAGAATACAAGCGCCTCGAAGATACGGCTGTTTCATTTTTGTCTGTGTCTCGTCTACCACGTATACTGTCTGGTACAAAGTAGGCTCTTAAATACTTGCTGACTGCAGACAGGGTGCGTAAACCAAATTCAGAAGTCATTGAGAAGGATTTGGGAATGTTGCTGACATTAGCAAATAAAAATGACATGGACGGATTTTGTAAGAGAAGCATTCGGTAGTGATAAAAAAAATCAACCCTGTAAATAGGATTAATGGAACTGATTAAGTAAACAACATAGATACAAATAACATTCAATAAACCCAAGGATTTCAACTGCAAGGGTAAGACTGAGAGAACTTAGGCTTAGACCAACATTTCATACTCTAAGTCACAATACCTTCCAAAGCTAAAAATGACCTATATATACAATAGTATTAACAAATTAGAGGAATAGAGGAGAAATCTTTCACTACAGAGAGAGGAAAAATTCTTGACCAAACAAGGGATTAAAGGGCAATAAAATGGACAATTCTGATTACATAAGATGGAAAAACTTTTCCAAAAAAAAAAAATCCATGCATTTTGAATTAGAAGGAAATAGTTTTCAAATTTCTCTGATACAGGCTGATATCCAGAATACATAGGACATTGATAAAGGAACAGATAAAAATCTGCCAGTTCCCCAAAGAAGAAATGCATACTAACAACAATATGAAAAACCAATGAAGTATTTGAAAAATACACATAAAAGAACAGAAAGAAGTTCATAAGGGGACACAGACAAGTGGGGCAATGTTAGGACTACATTAAATTTCACACTCATTTGAAGGAAAAAAATGCCCTAAGAGAGATTCATGGTGTTTTATGTATAATCCTTTTTCTGTTTTTTGGATAAGGAAATGTTAGTGTTTGTTAACGTTTATCAAGTTCATAATAATTTTTCAAAAAGAAGCTGTTTGGGGTGATGGTGGTTAAACAATAGCTTAGAAGCTGCAGGAAGTTAATAAGGAATCACAACAACTCATGCATACATGCATGCATACATACATACATACATACACACATTAGTTCAGGCAAGTAGGAAAAAGTAAGACTTCCCTTGCACACAATTTGAGGCTTGTAGAATCATCAATGAAAGATCAAATTTCAGTTAACTGGCAGAGATGTGAAGGAAGTTTAAAGAGAAGACAGAAGATCTAAAAAGAACTCATTTACAACAAAACTTGGGATGTATTAAGAAGGTTTAATTCTGTAACTGGGGGAAAAATGAAAATAACTATTGCCAACAGGACTTTAATCCAGTGGCTACTACTAATAGTTTCTTCGTTGCGGTGGTGGTAACAGATACTGTGTTTTTACTAAATAGGGCATAGGGAATAATATGCAGTCATTACAGAAATCACATGTGCCAATAACACTACATGTCAGTTTATGTGTTTTACAGGTCATTTTCACTTGAAACTTTTAGAAAACTTTCATCACATCCCTATCATCTTCAAAATTCCTAATGATTCTTGATTAATTTTTATCTCATTCTAGGAAGGATAAAATATGCTTTATTGTTCTTTCTTTCATTGCACCCTTGGAACCTTTTCAATAACATACTAAAAATGTTTCACATACAAAAAGACCTATCATCTCCTCTTATTCCAAATAAATAGATGGTCTGAAGATTTCCCCTCAAAAACTTAATTTCTATTAATGGAATCAATGTACATTCATTCAGTTTTCTAGATGTGAAACTATGATACATGATATTTTACATTTCCTCTCTCTCCCCATATATACATGCACACAATAAGCTGAACTGATTTTTATATCTACAACACTGTTTATATCTTTCCCTTTCCCTGACTAGTCCCAATGCCACTACCCTAGCACAGGCCCTCCCTTTACCCATACGTATGATGCAATGTACTCCCAACTTGTCTTTTCAGTTGCATTCTTCTCCTTCTATCAATCCTTAATACCTACCAGATTAATCTCTCTAATGCAAAGATGTGATCATATTACTATTCTATTTAAAATCCTTCACCTGTTCTCTAATGCTTTCTAAGTAAAGTTCAAATTCCATAGCCTGGCATTCAAGTTCTTGCACAATCTGACAGCATCCTAACTTTCTGGCCATGTAAAAAGTTCTTCAAGTACAAGCATATCTTGTTTTACTGTGCCTTGCTTAACTGTACTTCACAGATACTGCACTTTTGCTTTGTTTTTTACAAATTGAAGGTTTGTGGCAACCCTGCATTGAGTAAATCTATTGGTGCCATTACAAAAGCATGTGCTCATATCAAATCTGTGTATCATATTTTGGTAATTCTTGCAATATTTCAAACCTTTTCATTATTGTTATATCTTTCTTGGTGATCTATGAACATTGATGTTTTACTATTGTAATTGTTTTGGGGTGCCACAAACCATGCCCACAGAAGATGGTGAACTTAACTGATAAATTTTGTGTGTATTCTGGCTGCTCCACAAATCAGCAATTCCCCCATCTCTCTCCTTCTCCTTGGGCCTCCCTATTCCCTAAGACACAAAAATATTGAAGAATATTCCATAAACTTAGTTGATAAAGCAACAGCAGGGTTTGGGAGGTTTGACTCCAATTTCGAAAGAAGGTCTACTGTGGGTAAAATGTTATCAAAGAGCATTCATTGCATGCTATTGGGAAATCTTTCATGAAAGGAGGAATCAATCAATGTGGCAAACTTCATTGCTGTCTTATTTTAAGAAATGCCACTGCCAACCAGCCTTCAACAACCAACATTCCAATCAGTCAGCAGCTATCAACATCAAGGCAAGACGCTCCACCAGAAAAAAGATAATAATTTGCTGAAGGTTCAAATGATGGTTAACATTTTTTAGCAATAAAGTATTTTTAAATTAAGGCATATACATTGTTATTTTAGACATAATACTACTGCACACTTAATAGACTATAAAATAGTGCAAACATGACTTTTATGTGCACTAAGAAACAAAAAAATTAGTGATTCACTTTACCATGATGTTCACTTTATTGTTGGTGGTCAGGAACCAAACCCATAATATCTCTAAGGTATACCTATAATATAGAGACCATTCACAAACCCTGATTTAAAACTGAACATTGAATCTTTTCTGTTTTTGTTACATATGTACAAAATTCTTGTCATACTACCCTCCTTCATATACTACACTCTAGACAAACTGGATTACTCAATGACCCTTGCCCAGATGTAATGGTTTCCCACCTCCATGCTTCTGTTCACAATGTTCCTCATATCTACAATACCATCCTCAACCCCACTTCTCCACTTAATAAATTTCTATTTATCCTTTTAAACAACACTTGATTGAAACCTCCTCTATGAAGCTTTCCCTAATCTTCCCAATCAGTAATGGCATTTCTCCCATTAAACATCATAGAATTCTTTTTGTACCTCTCATGTAATATTTTGCATATGTTTATAACAAAACAATATCTAGTGAACTTTAAGAAGGCCCTCAGCATGTTACATGGACTCTGAGGTGGAATTATGTGAAGACATGAACAAGAGTTGCACAGGATGGTAAGGCATGGCTGGCTAACAATCTACATTGTTGGCAAGTACCCAACGGGGTGAGATCATAGATCCATTAAAGTTATAGTTAGAGAAACTGTTTGGTGTCATAGAAAAAAAAAAGCATGGCACTCTGAATCAAGAAGACCTTGATTTACAATCCTTTCTCTAGCATTGACTAGCTATATGACCATGAGCAGTTATTTAACCTAAGCCTCAGTTTCCTTACTTCCAAAATAACGCTAATATCCATAGTCCTATACCTACTCACAGAGTTGTTTTGAGGATCAAATGAGATAATGTAGATTAAGAGCATTAGGTAAGCCTTAAAATTCTAGAGAAATGCCACTTATTTTGTGATCCATTATCATAGTTGTCTTTTTACATTCCTATCTACCAAATTATCATGATAGGAGGGACCACATCTCAGCGTTCGTATCTTCCCTAAGATTTAGTACTAGGGACCTGTACACAGAACTAAAGAACTGGGAGATGAAGATATGACTGGGGAAGAGGGGAAAATGGACTCCCCAATATTCTAATTCTTTTTCAAACAAACATTCCTCGTCCTTGCCTGACCATTCTAACCCATCCATGGTTTTTCCTAAGTTTGCCATTAGATATCCACCTAATGTACTGGGTTCTAGTTTTAAATTTTAAAGATTGAAAAAAACACAGTAAAGTGAGGAAAAGGTTCATAGTAGATCTTGTCATAAGTACAGAATTTCTTGACTTAACTAATGAGAGTAAGGGAAAAGTTTTGTGGTAAATGAGGGAAGCATTGTTCTAAATAACAAAGCCGGGGTTGGCACCTTTACTTCAAACACAGATCAGCATGCAGATAGTATCAGGTGCTCAACCAGCCAGCCACAGGTATAACAGTCATGTTTTCAAGTGACATGAGTCTGGGACTCAGCAGTAAAAGGGTTTCAATAGCATCAGACTGGCACATAAAGACAGTGGAAGGGCTAGAGTCATTTGATTGGTTTACTCAAAAACCATAATATGGGATATCTAGAAGCAAATAAGATCAGAATCTGTTGGGAGTTCTTTGTTGGTGGTAGAAAAATCACATCTAAGAAAAGCCAAACAGCCAAATATAGTCAAGTGACATTCGTGTATAAGGGTTCCTATTTTAAGTTGCACTTCAAATGATTTAAAGAATACGTGGACAGTTCTTTCCATTTACTTAACAGATACTGAACTATGTACAAGGCATAATGCCAGGTGGTCCAGAAGACACAAAGAAATATAAGATAAGGTCCCTGACCGCCAAGATCTTACCATCCAGGCAAATATATTGCCTTATGTTACAATTAAACTGGAGAGAAGAGAAACCCGTTGGTAGGAGAATAAAAAAAATAAGAGATGAGTGTTGTGGCACCTAGTCTGCTTCTTCCCATCAAAAAACAACATTCTCCGTGGACCTAGGGAGGAAGGTAGTATGGAGAAGGAAAGGGATCCCAAAGGCTGGCACAGTTCTTCTCACCTAAGAAGGCTTCTCTGCTGAATGGAACAGCCCCTTCTAAATAACTAATAAGCACCAAAATTTTTTATAGAGCCCCTATTAACAATGCAGAGAAACCTCAGAGTTCTGCTGGACTAATCAATTAAAATGCATAGTTCTCAGGAAGATATCGTATGGAGTAGGTAATATCTACAAGCATTAGTCTATCAATAGTTATGTCAAGATACAATGTAAAAACACTGAAATAATTTATTCTAATTACCTTCTTTATAATAATGCAAATAAAAATTATCTGATTGCTCCAAACATAAAACGCTTCCTAAGAGGAATGCTGTATATAATTATTCTCCTAATAGGAATGCAGAATTGTTCTCAGTGTTCTAACTAGACTAGCACGTTCCCAACTATCTGTTAAAATGAACATGATTTACATATATTGCCATGCTAACAAAGTATATACATTTCATCCTAAGGTAGAAACCATGTGAATACTTTTAGGCCTACAGAGTTTGTAAGTAAAGGCCAGGAAAAAAAATAGAATTTCCCCTAATATTTCATAGAAACGTAGAAAAAAAGCTTCAAAGAACAAGAGATATCGTAGAAAAGTTACTGATAGCAGTGAATTAAAGATATCAGCTACCATCTTTGCAGCATTTTTGTAGTACTTAATAGGTTTTCATTTAACAAAAGATATAATTTTATCCTTTTATGTTGGTAACAGACAGCTCAATATGACTTGATATGCTACCTCCCTATTAAACTGGCTGTGTAGAAAACTTTCTTCAGAATAATACCAGCAACAAAAAGGTGTGAACTCTCCTTTCTTCAATGAAGTGTTTATTTAAACATCTGTATTAGTGGGAATGTATGAAAGAACATTATTAAATCCTAATATAGTAGATAGTCACTGAATCTGAATGAAAAAATCTTAGCAATTACATATGTACACATGTAACAATTGCATCTTCCATATAAACATTAATGATGATAACTACAGAAGTAATGTCTCCTTATACAATGCCTTCCTTCCAAGAAGTTAGAAGAACTTTACTGACTTTGGGTACAGGGGCACATCAGAAATTGATGGCAGATGATTTTTATTTTCAATAAATCTAGAAATACTAGGAGTAAGACAGCAACTTCAGTGAAAACTACACAAGAAGGTATAATGACACTTTGTGGTAGCAAAGAACTGGAAACAAAGTGAGAACCTATCAGTTGGGGAATGGCTGAATGAAAGTAGGTTGTATGAATGTAGTGGAACATTATTGTGCTGCAAGAAAGGATAAATATGATAAATTAGGAGAAATACGGAAAGGTTTTTATGAACCAGCACAAAGTAAAATAAGCGGAATCAAAAGAACAAACTATACAATAACAACAACCTAAATGAAAAAATCACCAAAAGGAAGCCTAACTCTTAAGTAACTGAAAAGCCAGTGCTGGTCCCAGAGAACAGAAAATAAAACCTCTCTCTCAGCAGGGCAGAGGGACTAGAGACGATAGGGTAGAGGGACAAGGAGCGACAGGACAGAATGTTGTACGTACGCGGTCAGATGCGCAAAGTGTTTCTGCTGATTTTGATTGTTTCTTTTTCAGAAGGGAAGGTTCGATAGGAAGGGAGGTGAAGAGGAGCTTTTGTCCCAGAAATGACTTCAACATAAAGACATAAGGTATTAATGAAAATATAAGCTTTAAGAAAACAAGGGAAATTATAAAGCCTGGGTGAAGAAATACACTGGAGACAAATAACAACTACCAGTGAGTTACAGGAGACGCACATTTCTACATAAACTGCGGAGGAAATCTTCCTTCTCCTCAGTATATGTAGACTGCTCTTTAAGAACATGCATGCATTCCTACTACTCTATTATCCTGAGAAAAGTCTGTAGACTCTACAGCACAATTTTCTAATTAATCCTCCAAAAAGGGAAGAAGGCAGGTAGTATTTCTCCAGTCCAGCAAATGAGAAGAAAACTGAAGACACTTGGTTCAAGATAAAGAAACTCTGGAAGGTGAACACAACCCTTAATTGAGGGTTCTACAAACTAGGCTATGTTGATGTTAAAGTAAAAGCAAGTTAAAACGTAAGTGTAAATACTAAAAAAATGCATTCTTGTAACATTTATTCACTTATATTTCACACAGTGCATACCCAGTTTTCTATTAAAGTCCCATTAGTAATCGAAAATACTATATATGAGCAAAATGAATGAGTTAATGTTACCAAAAGAAACTTAACTTTTGCATCTATTGACTTTTTAGGTTTAAATTTGTGTCTTAACCTTGCATTTTTGTTGCTTTTACATTTACGTGGAGGTAGAAAGTCACATTTAAGATATAATTCCATTAAACATACAAGCAACTTCATGGTGTATCATGTTAGATCAACTTTTTCTGTAAAAATAAATTGTTAAGGATATTATTCCTGGAACAGAATAAATTCTTGGAATTACTGAGTAACTTATGTACTGTACCACTGTTCCAAGAACACATTACTTATTTTATCATGACAAAGTAAAGTTATTAATCTTCTGGCTTCCATTTCAACAATGAGAAATGCTATAGGATGCACAGACACCTGCATTACATTTCAGCACAACTTCATATCATCCATAAACATTTCTGGTTTGGACATCACTTCCAAACAAATGCACACAGAATACTGCATGGAGCATTTGATTTTATAAAACGATAAAAGTTTCGTGCTGTTAATTACAGAAACAAATGTCTCATCACATATTTGGTTAACAGATAGTATAATTAGTTTTCTCCATTAACCTTTCAAATGCAAAGTCTGATTTTCAAGTAAAAAATATTGTAAAACCCTAGAATTAAAATTCTTTAGAATATATTTCCACAAATTTGCAAAAGGATATCATGTAATTTTTTAAAAACCAATTTTAATGATTCTAATTTATAAGGGTGTTGATTGTTAGGAATATCGAATAAGAATCTGATCTGCATAATTTTTAAACTATGATTTTTAAATCTGATATGCCATAATATATGAGTATTTGCATAGGAATTACTAACCATCAACAGAAATATACCCTTTGATCTCTTTTGCTAGTAATGGTGAAGAATTTGCAGTAATCTTTTATATTCATTCTCTTGGTCCCCCTTTTATGTACTTAAAAGATAGCTGACTGGAAGTAGATGTGCACTATATAGAAAAGAATAGAGCATTTCTGTCCAAAGCTAAAAGACTGTAACTGAAGTTACAACCTTGACTTAAACTATAAATTCCAAAATGGAGGGGATTGTATCTTACCTAAAAACTGTCTCACTCAACACAGTGTGCTCTAAATATAATAGAAAATAAATGTTTGTTGAACCAAAACCATGTTCTAACTGAAAACTAGCCTGACCTAATGTTATAACATGGTATATTATACTCTGAGTCAACCCTTAATATAAGAAAAGAAGAAAAGAGACACTTCGGATGAATGAAAAAACACAATTGTATGCTAACTGTAAGCATCCAATTAAATATATACACAAGGAAAGCAAATTTTCATGTCACGTCATTGCTTGTGGAGTTTAGACCTGTCAAAAACCAGTGGGTGGTGTTTCAAAATGGCCTATTTCACTCTGCTAAATTTAGATCTAATTTGAACCATATATTCCAGTTAACTAGTGTCTCTATCTACTTCTTTCACATTCCTAATCAGTTAATCTTTCCCTCAACTAATATGATACTTTCCATATTTTCTGCACAATGTTTTACTATGAGATGCCTATCCCACTGTAACTTCATTTTATTTTAAATATGATTGTAATATTCTCTTCAGTGTATGAAATCTATATTCTCACATGAACCACATTTTGCACATAAGCATGAAATTCTCTAGATAGTCTTTAGTATGCTTTTTCTATCCTTTGCTCTAGTTAAGTTAGAAAAACTTGTCCTTTGGATGCCAATATCAAAATCAGATAAATATTACCTTTAGCACTACTTTAAAAGTCCATAATGTTTTAAAATGTATAGCCATAGTCTAAATAACTACTGGCCATGCACTTTTTCATTTCTAATTCTTCAAATATACATTTCCCTCCTGAGTTTATATCCTTCATGTCCCCCTAGATAAAAACTGTTTTTAATCTGTTCCATTTCTGGGCAAATCTCTCAGGTCAACAAATTTCTATTCTGATTTAGATGATCAAAAAGATTTCTTAAATGAAACATAATACAATTTATCCCACTAAAGTTCCCAAAATCTCAAAAGTCTATATTTATATAGAGATAAGAATGAATCTATAACTAGATTCTTCAAGAGCTAAATGAGTATATTCATTCATTCAACAGATATCTGAGCATCTACCATTTACACTATGCTAGACACTCAGAACAAACTGGGGGCAGAAGAGAATGCTTACACAAAGAATCAGAAGCCTAAATTCTTGCCCTCTAGCAGCTTAAAATCAATTTGGAGAAATAAAATATATATATATATATTACACACACACACACACACACACACATACACACACACAAAAGTAACATAAAGTAGAACATAGCAAGTGCCACATTAATGAGAGATGAGCAACAGGAATTCAGAGGAGGAAAAAAATAACTTCTGGTTAGAATTAAGATTTTTATGAAGTATGTAAGATTTGAGCTGGTCTTGAAGACTAGGATGAATGTTCAAAGATAGGGATCAGAAATAAAGGTGGAAGCAGGGAGGCAGAAGACGAAATCAAACCAACAAAACCATTGTTACTACGAAAAGCATAGAAATCTATCACCACCTCATTTCATTCATAGTCCTCTGATTCCAAATAGTGAGCGCCAAATCAAAGCTCCCATCCTTAGTCACCATTCTCTGCTCTCATACCTATGTCTTCCAGTGTCATCTTAATCATTTCCTTTCCTGCTCTATCTTTCCCTTCCACAGTGTCCTAGGAAATCCATTCTATTGTTAACAAACTACTTTTTATATTGATGTGTGTCCTCCAAACATATAATAACCATTTATTCTGTATTGACTTTACTTATACATGTTGTTCCTTGTCCAGCCTCCACAATAGAATACATGCTCCTTGAAGACATAGTTTTTTTTTTCTTTATCCCCATGAAATAACACAATGCCTGGAACACAGAAGGCACTATAAATGCTTATTGAATTAATAGGATTAAATGATTTGAGAAAAGACATGAAGGTGAGAAAGAGCAAGGTGTGTTCATAGGACATGTTTACATTTGTTCTCATCTGGTATATCACCCTCCGACTGCCCTCTGATTATGGGAGAAGGGTCTCATGAGGAAATAGTTGAAGATAAGACTGGTAAACATCACATCTATCATACTGGCTAACATGACAAAACAGGAAAATGACAAATGCTGGAGAAGATGTGGGAAAACTGGAACACTAATTCATTTTTGCTGGTGTTGAGAACTGATCCAACCATTCTGGAGAGCAATTGGGAACTATGCCCAAAAGGCCCAGGAATACCACCTTTAAGGCTGTATCCCAGAGATCGTAAAAATGGAGAATGGACCCACATGTACAAAAATATTTATAGCAGCTCTTTTTGTGGTGGCAAAGAACTGGAAATATAGGGGATGCCCATCAGTTGGGGAATGGCTGAACAACTTGTGGTATGTGAATGTAATGGAATACATTGTGCTATAAGAAATGATGGGCAGGTGGACTTCAGAAAAAAACTTGGAAAGATTTATATGAACTGAAGCTGAGTGAAGTGAGTAGAACTAGAAGAACACTGTACACAGTAACAGCCACACTGTGCAATGAGTGACTCTGATACACTTAGTACTTCTCAGAAATAGCCCAAAACAACTCCAGACGACTCATGTTGATAAATGCCATCCACATCCATAGAATGAAACATTGAGTCTGAATACAGTTAGAAGTATACTATTTGCTCTTTTTTGTTTAGTTTTGTTTTTTCTTTCTCATAGTTTCTCCCACTCATTCTAATTCTTCTATACTACATGACTAATGTGAAAATATGTTTAAAAAGAAAGAAAGTATGCTTAATAAGAATGTATATGTAGAGCCTATCTCAGTTTGCATGCCTTCCTGTGGAGGGGGGAGAAGAGGGAGGTGGAGAAAATTGAAAACTTATGGAAGTGAATGTTGAAAATTAAAAATAAATGATTTATTAAAAAAAAAAAAAAAGACTGGTAAGGCAAGTTGGAGGCTGAATGTATGGGGTCTTAAAGGCCAGGAAAAGGGATCTGGGCTTTATCCCACAGGTTACTAGGGAGTCAATGACTAGGGAATTTTGACCAGGAGAATAATTTAGTATTTTAAGGAGATTAAACCTAAATCTTACAATAGTATGAAAGAAGAATAAGCTAGTGAAAGGTCTAGATGAAGAGAGAACAGTTTGGAGGTTACTATTATAATCTAGGTAAAAGATTACAGGAGTGTAACAAATTACGGTCATCAGAGTGAGAAGGGAAAGGAAAGAATGTATGTATGAATGTATGAAGCTAAATTTCACGACATAAAAAGTGATTAGTAAAGAAGAAGAGAAAATGAAGACTAGATAACTGATTCATTAAAAGAAAGAGGATAGTAGCTAAAAGAGACAGGAGAGTGAAGAGAGAAAGTATGACTATTGAGTTCTAACTTCATATTAATAATGTAGGTTAGTCACAATCCACCCTCCCACCATCATTTTTTTTTAGTTTTCACGCAAGTACTTTGGTTAGCATAGCAACATTCGATGCCTCACTTTGATCATTAAACAAAAACCTTGTTTCCTCAAGAAAATCTCTAAAATTTGACTCAACAAATAATTTTCTAATTGTCTCTAAAACCACTCTATGACTCTCCTCTGACTTGGATGTAGTATAAATAATCAAAACATTTTCAAATGTTAGAGCAGTAAGCACAGTTTCAAGACTTTATACTGTTTAGTGTATTAGCCTAGTATCAAAAATCTAAACCAAAATTCTGTATAAGAACACATTCTATTGAAAGTTTGACATTATTGTTTCAAGCAGTATTAGTTGGCTCATTAAAATATCCAGAGACTTGTTTCAGCATTCTTTGCTACTGATTCTAGATTTCTCTTCCTTGCCACTAGGTTACACTATAATAATAATACCTAAAATTCATATAATTCCTTAAGGTTTACAAAGAGCTTTTATACACATTATCTCATTTGGTACTTACAACAGAACTATGAGGTAGGAACCTGAGAAAACTGAGACTTAGAGAAGTTGAGTGTTTTATCCACAATTCATAGAACTAGGAAGTATCATAGAATTCAAACCCACATCTCTCCACTATATAATTCTGCTTTTCATGTTCATGGCTCCTGCACTTCAGCCCATGCTCTTCTTATCATCTCCTCCCACCCTACTCCTCCTTCTCTATGCTTATTCAAATTTTACTCATTTTCTTTTATTAATTTTTAGATATATTTTATTTCATTAAATATTTCCTAATTATGTTTTTTAAATGTTTTAACATTCATTTTTGAAAATTTTGAGTTCCAAGTTCTGTCTCTCCCACACAGCTTGAGAGGGTAAATAATAGAGCAATTATACAAGTGAAGTTATGCAAAATATATTTCCATCTTAGCCATATTGCAAAACAAAACACACACAAAAAAAACCCCAGGAAAAATAAAGTAAGTGTGCTTCAATTTGCACTCCAAATTTCATTAGTTCTTTCTCTGGAGCTGGACACCATTTTTCATTTTGGAATTGTCCTGGATCACTGTCTTGATCAGAACAGCTAAGTCTTTCACAATTGATCATCCTTTCAATATTGTTGTTACTGTGTTCAGTGTTTTCCTGGTGTCACTTCACTTTGCATCAGTTCATATAAGCCTTCCCAGGTTTTTCTGAAATGATCCTGCTCATCATTCTTATATTACAATAATATTCTGTCACAATAATATGCCACAACTTGTTCAGCCATTCCCCAATTGATGGGCATCCTGTCATATCTTTCAAGGTCTCTTTTGGATCTCACCTCTCCCTTGAAGTCCATAAGATCACTCTGCTTTTCTTTCTCTGAACTGCTAAAGAACTTAATACCTACATTACTCATTTTGTCATTTACCTATACCTGTATCTTAATTAATCACAGAATACCCTGCCACATGGATGGCTAGGTGGTGCACTGGATGGAGTGCAGGGCTTGGAGTCAGGAAGACTTCAAGTTCAAATCTGGCCTCAAACTCTTAGATGTGTGACCCTGGGCAAGTCTTTTAACCCTGTTTGCCTCCATTCCTCATCTGTAAAATGAGTTGGAAAAGGAAATGGCAAACCACTCAATGATCTTTGAAGAAAAAAAAAACTACCACCCAAATGGGGTCATAAATAGACACAACTGAAACAACAGAACAGCCTTGCCAAATATCATTATATTAATTGCTACTTGAGTTTCTGTAGGTCCCAACTAGATTATTAGCATGTTGAGGTCAGGAGGTATTCCATACTTCTTCTGTACTCATACTTCTCTTTTCTCACAGAACTTTTCTCCATGAGTATTCAAATCATTGAACTATTTATCCTCATGGGCAACATTAGAGAAAGTCTACATAGTGAACTATCCTGATCTAATATTATTGCATGGTTCAAAACATAAAAAAACAAAAAAAACCCATCGAAACACTTGACCAAACAATGCTCTATTTGATCCATGAAGAAAAGTAACTGAATTCACTCTCCACGAAAAATGCAAGTAAATAGCTTATACAATTTTCTGGGAGTATATTTGATTTGAAGACTTCTTCTGAAGCATGAAACAAATTTGTTTTTTTCTAAACTTCAATCTCATCAATATGAACTATATTATCTTACACAATTGGCATAAATGGAGACTCCATATAACATTAAGTTGAGGGTCCATGTTTCAGTCCTAAGTATTGAGCAAAACTGCTATAACTGTCCTTCTGTTACTTTTAGTAATAAACTCCTTTTGAGTTCACTGAATTCCAAGCTAAGTAGTGTCACAGCCATGCTTCAGTAAATTGTATAGCAAATACTACTGAAGTCTATATTTTGAGAAGTATCGCTATAAACTGAAAACATGTATTTTCTTATCAACAACAGAATTTTTAGTTGACCTGTGGATGCTGTCAATAACTCTAGCCACAGATGCTTTAGAAATATTAATTTTATAATCACTTCTTCCTTTACTACTTTATTATTCTAATTACCACAAAAATCAAGATATTCTTTGAGAAGCATGTCTTACTTTCCTCAAAATAAACAAGATTTTGAAAAATAACATAGCATACCTTTGATACTACTAAAAGCATAGAATCTTTTGCCCTTGACAGGAAAGGCCTTATTTAACAATAACTTCAGTTACGTATTCTAAAACTCATCTTTCTTTTCATGTACTTTATCTTCATGGGTTCTGGCTGTAGAAAAGGAAATCAGTAATGTCATCTTCAAGAGTTTTCATTTTATTTCATTATGTATACTGGTTACATTAGCATCTTTCATGCTCCTCAAACTATATGCCTCTAGTCTGTCATACCTAAAATAAATAGGCACTTGACAGTGTCATTACTATTTTCCAAGTACACAGAAAAAAAATGCCCATTTCTTTGGAGAATAACTAAATCAAGGACATCATGTTCCCTTTTTTATAATAAATGCTGATTTTACACTAAAAAGCTAGTCCTTCATTTCAAAAGACTGAATAAGGCAGTACTTAAAAAAGAATTCCAACTGTTTAAATTTAGGGATACTGAAAAAACTACAATCCAAAAATATTCTGATTGTAGGTCACAAAATTTCATTTGATTGTGAACTGGTTGAAATTCCTTGAGTTTGAAACTTTTACATTAAGTATTTAGTTTCTTTAAGAAAGGTAAACCAATGCTGATAGCTATGTTCATTGCAGTTACACTGCTTCCTTTAACAGAATGAACTATTTCAGTTGTATTAGCACCAATTAAAGATGTTTTGTGATAACTGATATAAGTTTAGTGAGATAAGAAATACTGAAATGTCCTCCACCTTGTCTCACTTCTTCATACATAGATTTGATCTATTCCCTCTACTCTCTTATACAGGGTGTTTGTGTGAGTCTGTGTCTGTTTGTTTGGACATAAAATAGAGGCTACCTATGCAAGAACTACACTCTCTTACCTGTTGTTTTGGGGAGGCAGGTTTGTTCAATTACGATGTTGACCTTAATCCCAGCTAGCCTGGGACTATCCAGGAGTCCTGTTAACCTGTCCCAGCTTGTACTCTCAACTTCCACTTGTTGTCATTCACCCATCTGCTCTCTAATTCAAGTGGTAATACTTTCACTTGTTCCTTTCCACATGTTATTTCTTTACTGTGCTGCATTAACCTTTTCCTTTAGAGTTGTGGCTAGAACATTCATTGCAAAGTCTAAATCAACTTTGATGGCCCAGGACTACTTACTACCCCAGTGCTTTAGGCTACCATGTAAAATCTCAATTATTGCATAAATTACTAGGACCCACCAAATAGCTACCTGTGAGTCAATATATAATAATGTTAAGATTTTCAGGTACAATATTCGTACCAAAAATGATAAATGAAGAATGGAAATGTTTTTTCCTACCTATCCATCCGTCATGCAGCTATACTTGTTTGAAGGATAGTCAGAGATGCTGCTTTTGTTCTACTTGTCCTTTAGGTGAGCTGGGAATGAGGATGGTAAGAGGAAAGCACAGTTGTTTCTTTCTGATCAAAAACTCTCTGAAGTATATAACACAACTGACCACCCTTTTCTTCTTGAAGTCCTTTTCTTGGTTTCAATGCCACCTACCTCTTTGGCTAATCTCCTTCCATACTCTAAATGTGTATTTTCCCTTGCCTCTGTCCTAGGTCCTCCTCTACTCTCTTTTTTCATAATCTTACTCACTCTCATACTTCAGCTATTATTTCTAGATAGATAACTCCTACATCCATACTTCTACTCCTGATCTCTTCTCTGACCTCAAGACACACATTTCCCACTACCTACTGGCCACCTCCAATTTCATGTACAACAAGCAGCTCAAGTTCTAAAAGTATAAAAACAAATCTATCATTTTTTTTTAAATTGCTCTTCTTTCTAATTTCCCCATTTCAGTTCAAGGTAAAACAATTTTCTCAGTCACCCAGACTCAAAAACTCAGTCATCTTTTTTCATCTCTGTCATCCTTCAACTAACCAATCCTCCAGTTTTGTTTTGTTTTGTTTTTATGATTTTGCCTCTACAATCTCTCTCCAAACCCATTTTTTCCCTTCCATTTCTATGGCCATCAGCCTCTCTGCACACTTACAAACTGGCCTCGGTTCTTTCTCCACTCAGATCCATCCTACACACTGTCATCAAATTAATTTTTCTAATGCACAGCTCTATTCAATTACTTCCCTGCTCAAAAACCTTCAATAACCCTCCACTTCCTATCAAATAAAGCCCAAATTCCTTGTCATAACATTTAAGGCCCTCCTCAATTTTGAACTACCCTTGGAACTACTCTACCTTTCTACTCATATCCCACTTTAGCTCCCTTTGTAGGGTACTTTATACCCTAGCCAAACTATTCTTGACATCATCCTATCTTCCCCCACCTTTCTTTGTACCATTCTTTATGTCTGTAATGTGCTGTCCCCCTTTCTCTACTTATTGAAATCCTACCCTTCTGTCAAGGGCTCATCTCAAATGTCACCACCCCTATGACTTGCCTGACAGACATTATGTATCCCTCTTCTGAATTCTATTAGTATTTTCTTTATTTCTCACTTACAATGTTATAACTGATTTGTACAATAATTCTGTACATGTTTCTTAGTAGGTTGAAAGCTTTTTTAAAAAGACCATGTTGTTTATGCTGTATGGCAGTGCCCTTGTACACTCAGTAAATAGTTAGCATGAAATGAACACAAAACACATGAAAATGATGAGCCCCTCAGTGATAACTAGTACTATCAAGAGATAGTTAGGCAGGCAATAATACTTCTGTTTTCCACAAACTTTTAAAAGTGTAGATTTAATTTAATTTTGTCATGACAGGATTAGCAACCAGGCTACAGAGGTGAAGGGACATTACAATATGACAGCACATTAATCCTCTATCCCACCCAAGGCAGAAGCAAAACCAAACAAATAGCAGCTTCCTGGAAATTGAATTTCTGTTATCCAGATGTCAAAGATGTAATACCCCAATTACACAAACTATTGCCAGTGAAGCATGCCAGCAAATATGCAATGTAAATGGGGTGAGCACAGAGCTACAAAACTGCACAGTCAGCATCTGGCTCTGTGAGTGAGTGATAATTAGCACTGTGTGTAGACACTAATAAACATTTATGTCTGAAATTACAACTTTTAGCAATGTTAATAAGGGATATATTGGCAATCTGTAAAATAAAAGGTCTTGAAAAGAATGTCATACATTAAGCAATGGCAGACATTTCCCGTTCTTGCACAATCTTTTTTTTTTCCCTTATTGCAAATGGCCACGCTGTTTTGCTCAGAAATTAATCAACATAAGAACCTACCTAAAAAAATGGGTTGTGTCTCTTTGGCCTCTCCATTAACATCATTGCTGAAGTCAGAAACCTTATATATCTCATGGTGATAATCTAGAAGAGAAACAACCAAAAATTAGAATTCTAATGACATAGAAGATATAAAAAGGCATTGAATACTAGCGTCTTATTACATATATATTAAAACTCTACAATTTAATTTATAATTATAATTTTTAAAAATCAGATTAACCACAGAATACAAACACTATAGCAGCACCCAAGAATTTTATCAGTATTTTTGAAACTGTACAAAATAAATATTCACAGATTTTTGAGAATAACTTTGCCTGATATATGTCAGGTTTCACTGACAAGTATGTCAGCATGAAAGTTCAAATGTTTTTTCTAAACCTCAGCAAGTAAATTCATAACCAATAGGGAAAATGTGCTGCATCCCAGGTCATAGAAGTCTTTTACATTGAACTATACAACTAAATTTGTATAGGACATATTAAGAGCATTCCCAATAGTTAGTGACAACACCCTTGATTTTAACAATTAATACTGAAAAATACTGGGAATTGAAAGTCTAAAAGGAAGCTCATATGAAAAATACTCATTTGTTGTTTTAAGTAGAGTGAAATTTGAATATGGAAGCCAGGGTCTCATCTTTCACATAAGGGTATCTTTTGCATACAGCTACTGCACTTTAATATGCAGTGGCTCATTTTCTGAAAATGCACCTGCATAGCAAAGAGTCAGACTCAGAATTTGTTATAAACTTCCTATGTCAGTCCAACTTAAAAATACAGAATTTCACTAGCCTCTCTGTAGAGGCTCATGCGGTTTTGATAAAGTTCCTACAAATTGGGATCACCTAACTATCTGCCTTAAAGGTAGATTTCTTTTTACATTCATGACTTATGGGTGCCCTTGGACATTACAGACCAACACCTACACAACTACTCTCATTTTCAAGATATGGTAATAAGTTATCTAAAGTTAGAAAAAACAGAAGTAACATATATTCTTGAATGAATAAAGCCCCCCAAAATGGCAGGTTATATATGAAAAAACTTTTAAAAGTTCAAGTAACTGAGCAATCAACTCAGTGAAGCAAAGTTACAAAGAATCAAAAAGCTAATATTCTGAATAGGTATAGTGACTGAAAACCCCTTTCACCAAATTCTATCCACTTGCTTAACTATTTAAATCAGTTTAATTGAGAAGAAAACATATAATCAAATGAATTTTCAAACAAACTAAAAGTAGGCTTTATTTGCTCCACACTAACATTTAGTTTAGCTGGGGTTTAATTAGGAAAAAAACCCTGTTATTTGCAAATAGCCCTCTACTTTTCATTAGTCTATATGATGACTTTTTAGAATTTTTAAAACAGTTGGTTTGCTCCCACCCCCAATAGTCCATAAAACATCGGAGGAAAAACAGACCGGTTCTAAGTTTTTGTGTTTGTTCAAATTTAAGGTTGTTTCAAAAAAGAGACTTAAGGAAAATAGGTGTTCTGAACCCTCAAAAGAGAAATGTGACATTACAATGTACTAATCACCTGCTTCGAATCTAACAAGTCACAAGTTGGTTAACAGATATATCTTACTTCTTTTGCCTTGGGCTTTAATTCTTCTCAGTCTTTTCTAAGCCAAATTAGAAAAAAATAAGATCCTAACAAGTAACTCATCCTCAACTGGACAACTACTACCCTCTCCCCTCTGAATAGCCTAAACCCAAGCAGTTGAGATATACACCTGTTAAATTATTGAGAAATTTGATGGGATTTTTAAAAATTGATTTTCACTAGATGCATAATTCTTTTTAAACACGTTTTCCTAAACCAATCACACAACCCAACAAGTTAGATAGCAACAATTTTTCCTTGTGCAATGGCATTGTTTTTCCTCCGAAATGAAAGAAGGAAAAATCACACCAAAACCTTTCATGTGGGGGGGAGGGACCGACAAGGGAGGTGGGGGGGAGGGGGGAAGAATTTGGTCTTAGGGACAAGAATCATTCGTCCAGACTTCTGTACACCTCTAAAATTGAAAAGCAAACACCCCACTTCCCAAACCTGGCCACAGTAGTTGAAAGCACAAGAAGGTTTTTTGCTCCCTAAGTGTCATTGTTTGCTAATTTCCTGATTCGCTTTTTGGGCTGTTTACGTTCAATAACATCCTGACTCCCCCCCTTAACCATACAACTTTATTTTGTGTACAGTGGTCTCATCGCCAAGCATCAACGTTGCCCCCACACACACCAAAACGCCCCCGCTGTCGAGCGGGTTCTTTTAAAAATAATAACAATAACCCTTTTTAAAGATACAGTTGCTGACTTGAAAATACATAATTGCATTGACAAATAACAGAGGATGAGGGAAATGACAAGGGAGAGGGCGAGAGGGGATAGGAGAGCGCTGGTGGCTGGGGGGATGTTTACACCCTGGTCAAGTCCCTTCTCCGAGTCTCTGGCACCCACCCGAGAGAAGCCCCCTAGCCGGTCCCCACCTCTCTCTCTCTCTCTCTCTCTCTCTCTCTCTCTCTCTCTCTCTCTCTCTCTCTCTCTCTCTCTCTCTCTCTCCTTCTCTATCTCCCTCTCTCTCCCCCCCCCCTCTGCCCGCCCCCCCGCCCCCACGTCCCTCTCTTCTTACCTTGGTTCACCAGTTTGAAGCTTTGGGATTTCCTGCTTCTTTTCCTCTCGGAGAACTCCATGGTGCTGGGGAGAAGGAAGGAGGAAGGGAATGTGGCAGCGGAGAGAGAGAGAAGGAGAGACAGAGAGAGGGAGGAACAGGGGGGAGGGAGAGGAGGAGGAGGAGGAGGTGGAGGAGGCGGCGGCGGAGGCTCTGGTCACCCGGCCGCAGCAGCAGCAGCCGCCGGGAGGACCCAGGTCCGTGTCTCGACAACAGTAAGAATAATGTAAAGGAACAAAATCGATCCGGCCCCCCGGGCGATTTCGGACCCGGGCGTGGGCGGGGCTGGAGGCTTCCCTCGGAGAAGTTGCCACTTTGCTCTCGCCCCCCAGCCCCGCACCCCGGGCCCCCGGCCCGGAGACAAGGCGAGGAAGCTGCCGAGCCCGGGCCCGCCGCCCTCCGCCACAACTTTCGGCTGGGGCCGGACTTGGCCCGGGGCTGGCTCGGGGCCGGCCCGGGAGCAGAGGGCTGGGAAAGGGGCGGGCAGGCGCCGGGCGCTTTTTCCTGCTCCTTCCCCGCGAGGCGGCGGCGGCGGCGCGAGGGCGGCGATGCGCGGCCAGGGAGGCGGCAGCAGGTCGGGTCGGGCCGGGAGGAGGTGGCGGCGGCGGAGCCGGGGGAGCCGGGTCAGAGGCGCTCGCCACCCCCCCACCCCCCCCCGCCGGGGCGGGCGGAGGGAAGGAGGGGAAGGAGCGGAGGAGGGAGCGCCCGCGCTGCCTGGGACCCCGGTGCCACCTGCTGGGGGGAGCCGGCCCTCGCACCGGCGCCCCGGGCCACCCCCCTCCCCGCCTCCGCCATCCCCCTGGGGGCCGAGCTGAGGGAGCCAGCCGAGCCCGCCGGCCGCTCCTCGGGCTCGGCCCCCGGCCCCACGCCATCCCGAGGAGGCGGAGGCCGCACGGGCAGACGGACCCACGGACCGACGGACGGACCGAGCAGCTTCCCGCGAGCCGCGGCCGCCGCGCGCTCGCGCTCTAAGCCCGCGCTCGCGCCCTCCCCGTCACCTCCCTGCCCCGCGCGCGTTGCCGCCGCCCGCCCAAGGCCCGGGGCTCGCTCGGGGCAGGGGGAGTCTTCCTCCCCCCGGCTTTGGAGAGCGCTGCTCAGCTCATACAACCTCCCCCCCTCCCTCGCCGCCGGCCTGGAAGCTCCATGGGGAGCCTCCCCCTCACGGCCAGGATCCTGCTGGTTCTTTCCTTTTCCTTAGAGACTCCAAGTCTTGGGGGGGTCCTCCCCTCTTGTCTGCTTCAGTCCTGGGAAGGCTGGTATGCCCCGCCACCCCCAAACCGCCTCCTACTCTCACATTCCTGAACCAGAGAGCCCTTATTTTAAGCAGCTGTTAGAGGTTATCTCCCCTGTCCACAAATGACTACATATGAAATGAACCAACGGTCTTGAAAAGGGTAGAGAGCATTGACACTGAGCCCCGAATACTGACTACAGACCTCTTGGTCTGGGTGGCCCCAGAATTTGGAGAACACATGTGGATTGAGGGTCGTCCTGAGAAAACTTGTCATCCCTCAGGTTCTGCATTAGCTGTCTCCGTTGCTGGTGAAGAACCAAATCCCTAAGGCAGATGCAAAAGACTGGCGTAATGATATCAAAATAAAGGGAATAAACAATAAGCATTTCATTAGACTTATTATGGGCATCTCTAAGGAGCACAGAGCACATCAAGGACACTGTTTGTTTCTTCTTCATAACATCCCCTGGGAGAGAGGGAAAAAATAATTGTATACCTCTTGGGATGTGCAGCACTAGAGAGAGAGCCACAATGGTATTAGTGGTTAAAATCATTGAAACTGGAGTCAAATTTCATTTCTGTCACTTAATCCCAATCCAATAAATACAATAAACATTTATTAAGTACCTACTATGTGCCAGGCATGCAGACACAATAAAAAAGACAATCCTTGCCTTCAGTGAGTTTACAACCTAAAGAAAAAAAGACCACACGAAAGGAGACAGGAAAGGGGAGAGGGTGGTTGGTGGGGAAAAGTCACAACCTCCTTGGACACAATTTTCTCTTCTGTCAAAGGTGCCTTCTAGATCTATGATGATTTTGTAAGAGGCATTTAGGTGGAGGAATAGTTGGGTTACAGAACAGGGTGTCCCAAAAGGCCGGCTCTCGGTCTTTTGGGACAGCAGGTATAACAAATCCCTAGTCGCCTTAAAGGCTAGTGAGGATGGGAGGGCATGGTGATGAATAGTAGCACCATATTTCACCATGGACCCCACCCAAGGAGACAATACTGTAGCGGGGAAGAGGTGTCAAACTCATACAGAAGCATATTTAAAAAGAGATCCCTACTGGTTGCATATTTATTTAGGAAACCCCGTTTGATGTTATGTTCTGTTGTATTTTTATTTTGTTTACTACTACCCAATTATGTTTTCATCTAGTTCTCCTCTAGATACTCGGGAATGTTGATGTGTTTGATATCTGCTGTACAATGATTGACAGTTGCCCATGTTTCATTCAGTTCCTTCCTTCCCTGCTTTAGTGGATTACCATAGCAGAAGAATTCCACAGCAGAAGAATTGCTAGTCCCGTAGCTGGTGGTACATCTACTGGTAATCACTGTCTCTGCACTTAAGTAGGCTGATTTTTGGCAAGCAGGCAACCTGTTGCCAGGACATGCTTGCTACCTTAGCAAGATTCTGCCATGTTTTGTGAATACTTAGGAAGTACAGCAGTGATCAATATCAGCCACTCTGGGTTAATAAATAACAATTCCCACCAAACTAATCTTAATTCTTTTTTTTTTTTTTTTGGTTTTATGAGGTAATCTGGGTTAAGTGACTTGCCCAAGGTCACACAGCTACTAAGTATCAAGTCTGAGGTCATATTTGAACTCAGTTCTTCATGACTCCAGCACTGGTGCTCTATCCACTTCACCACTTAGCTGCCCCTCCTTAGTTCATTTTTGACAGGACTATTAAATTTATACAGAAGAAGAATTCTGTAGGTATCATATACTCATATTTTGGTGAGGTGTTTAAATGAGAGAACCTCTCATAGTTGAGATAAATCTGAAGTTCTATACTTGGAATAAAAATTGCCTTTACAAGTACAGGAAGGGAGAGATATGACTAGATAATGCATATAAAAATGAGCTGGGCGTTTAGTGGACTTTCAGTTCAATATGAATTTACAGCACCCCCAAAAAAAGCTCATGGAATCTGAAATTGCATTAAGAAAAGATTAGTGTATAAAACAGAGGTTCTCAACTTGAAGTCTCTGAACTTGTCTTATTTTGTAACTGTATTTCAATATAATTGGTTTCTTTGTATTTTATGCTTTCAGAAACATTCTGAAAAAGGGTCCCTAGGCTTCACCAGACTGCCAACAGGACTATGATATAAAAAAGGTTGAAAACCTCTAGTCTAGAATGAGGGGAGATTATTATATCCTCCCCATCCTTCCTGTTTCAATTTAGAAAGTATTTATTAGGCACCTACGACGTAGCAGGTACTGCGGTGGGTGCTGAAAATATAAAAATAAAATATTGTACCTGCATTCAAAGTTTCTACATTACTAGGGGAAAGCAATATGTACACAGATAAATGAATACAAAATATATATAAAATAAGTTATTTGGGGAGGAGCACTACCTGGTTGAATTAGGAATGACCTCTTCTAGGAGGTTATACTTGAGCAAAACCTTGAGGGGAGCTGGATTCTAAGAAGAGCAGGTAGGTGGCAATAGAGCACTGAGCTTGAAATGTGGAAGACTCATCTTCATGAGTTCAAATCTAGCCTCAGAAACTTACCTGCTGTGTGACCCTGGGCAAGTCACTTAACCTTGTTTACGTCAGTTTCATCATCTGTAAAATGAGTTGGAGAAGGGAATGGCAAACTACTCCAGTAACTTTGCCAAGAAAATCCAAAGAGTTGGACAGGACTGAAACAACTAAACAACAAAAGATTCTAAGAGGAGAGGTATAGAGGAAGGTGCCTCTGGAGGCACAGAGACAGACTGACAGAGGTGGGAAAAGAATTGTCATTAAGATTTGGCATAATCTTCAGGTGTTCAAAGGGCTGTGGTGTAGAAGAGGTGCTCTCAATTTATGTTTTGCTCAAGAGGGCAGTTGAGTGATAGAAATTTCAAAGAGAAAAATTTAGGTTCACTAGGACAAAAGTCCTAACAATTATAGTTATCCAAAAATTGCATTGAACTACCTTTGAGTGTAGTGAATTCACCATTCCTGGAGGTCTTGTTTGTGAGTGTCATATCAGGTCTTCAACCCTTCATCTAAATCCGTACATTACTAAATCTATTCTCATCTTTCCTTTGCTTTCTTTCCTCTGCTCTCCCTATTTCCTCTCTGACCCATCCTAAATTGAAAGTCGCAAGTCTTAGTGTTCAACTTTGTCCTTTTAAAGGTTTTAAAAACCTCTGACCAAAACAAAGCTGAGAAACAGACAGACTAAAGGACATTTAGGAACTTTAATACCTGCGAATATAAAATGAGGTTTTATTACACTTAAACTAGGATGAAATCATTGAAGTTGTCATACCAAGATGCAAAACCCTAGGGAAGCTATTAACAAATTAACACTTCCAGTTCAAGTGGGAAGATGAATTCCACTTACCATAGAGAATAGTATATGTGTAGTTAAAAATAAAAGCCAAATATAATGGAATGGTTTGGACAATTCAGTTGAATTTCCCTTGAATCTTTTGACTGACATGAGACCCAGGACTGGAACATCGCTTAGGAAGGGAATACCTTATTCAAAAGCATTATTTGTGGACCATTATTATAAACAGGTGGACCACAGACTCTGGACCAGGTCAATATCCATGTCAAATCAACAAATAATTATTGAAAAACTACTTTGTGTAAAACCCTATACTTTTTAAAAATAATGTCAGTACTTTTGGTTTTGGCAAGAACTAATGATTTTAATCAAAAGAACTTTAAACTGAAAAATAAGGGGGAAGGAGAAAATATCGTATGTATATCCACCAAGATAAATATCATAGAGAATAAGTATGATGTAATAATAATAAATAACACCTGTTTATGTTTAACTCATGTTTATGTAGTGTTTTAAGATTTTCAAAGTGTCCAATATATTACTTCAATTAATGTTCACAACAACTCTGGTATGTATTTGTATCCTCACTTTACAGATGGGGAAGCTGAGTTTCAGATAAGTTAAATGATTTATCCAGGCTCAAATAACTACAAAGTATCTGAGATAATTTCTAAATCCAGGTATGTAGTGACACCAAGAAGTTTTTAGGAGGCAAAATCCAATGAAGTACCAATAATTAATTTAGTGGCCTCAAGTATCTATAAATAAATGTACAAAATATGGATAATAAACAGGATTAACTAATGAAAGTATCCTAATGTAAGAAGGCAAATATGATGTCATAGATATCACAGAGATTTGAATTTATGAAGTTTTTTTAACCCAAGCATAAAACTTTATCATCAGTCCTATTAAATTTTATCTTCTTAGATTCAAACCAATGTTCCAGCTCTTCAAGGGTTTTTTGGATACTGATATTGTCATCCAATAGTCCACCTTCCCACTCTTTTCTTCTCTGTGAATTTGACAAACATGCCACCCTCTACTTATATCTGAATCAGTGATACAAATGTTAAATAGCTCAGAGCCAAACACAGATCCCAAGGGTACTCTCCTGGAGACCTCCTTCCAAGTCTGCATCAAACCATTAAGGACTACTTGGCGTCTGGTGACACAAATAATTCCAAATCTGCCTAATTGTATTCTCACATAGCCCAAATCTCTCCATCTTTTATTAAAACAGATCAAAAGCCTGGCAGAGAAGCATGGTATGATAATAATGAGGAATTTCAATTATTTGGACATCTAATGGAGCTCTTCATACCAAAAGCAGAGGAGCTAATAAGGTCTCAACTTTCTTTGATGATCATTTCATCCTCCAAAAAGTGGAAAAAACCAGGAAATTGTATTCTGGTTCTGATTCTGACCCATAAGGAGGATCTGGTTGATGAGGTGACAATAATCAGAACCTTGAGAGGGGGAAATAACTTTCATTTTATAATTTGTGGTAGAGAAAAGGAAAGCTGAGAATAATCTGACATGTGTCCTAGATTTGGGGAGAGCAGAATACACAGGTAAAAAGAATATTTCACAGAATTTTCACAGAAAAAAGAATAGCTAGGATCCCATAGAACAAAGTATTACTGGAAAGAGACAGAGACACAGAAAAAGAGACAGACAAACATAGATACAGGGAAAGAAACAGAGAAACACCATCCTCAGAAAAATACTCTTGGTAAAGTGAGCCTAGGGCTGCTAAGCAAGCAAATAACCATTTTTTTGACCACTGGATTTGAAAAGGAAGCCATTGCCTCTAGAACAGAAGTGAGTTATTGGAAAAGAAAGCGTTTGTTTCCAGCCTTTGCACTGGGAGGCCCCTTAGTCTACAGGGTGATCAACTATTTGATTAGCCTTGCTCACCAGCTGCACCTGGTGGTCATATGCAGAACACAGTGGCAAGAGCAGATAATAGAAGATGCCTAAAAAGTATGGTATCCCTTCCACATAGCCCGGGTTAGGGGTCTGGCGACCCATTGATCTGGAAAATCCAGGTAAAATTCTTTGTCCCTTCCTTTGTACCAGAGAAAAAATCTCAACTTTTTCTTTTATGGGGTGTTTACAGTACTTTATTGTAAACTTTGGGTTAAGTATTTGGTCATAGGCCCTGTGTGGTCTGCTGGCCTTCACACGTCCTCTGCACCTTCCCCAAAACTCCCCCAAAATTTCCTTTTAATTTCTTATATTGACCTGCAATGTATTGAAACCAAGATGAGTAAAGTTTCTATGTGGAAGGGATAACTTTAGTTCTAAAAGAATAGTGTAATAGAAAAATTTAAAATTTAGTGAGGCTAAATAGGGCTAAGGATAACAAGAAAGTTTTTTGCCCTCAGTTTTGTTTTTTTAATTTTTTTTGGTTTTTGTTTGGTCGGTTTTTGCAACATAGGGGAGAATCCGTTAATAATGGTTTATTAAGTGCTTTCTCTATCCTAAGTGATGTGGATACAAACAATGCCCTAAAAGTTAAAAATAATATTGAGGGGTTGACTTTGTGAAGCCCCTGGTTTATTTTCTAACCTGAAGGCACCCTAAAGTCTATCCCCCTTATCTTGAAATACCATAAAACTTCCCCCTTATCCTGCCATAAAATTCCTTGTCTCTCCCATCCTGGGTCATAAAGTTTTCCCTGTCTCCCTTATCTTGTATCATCCATCTTCCTCATCCTGTCCCTAAAATCTCCAACCCCCATTAGAAAATTACGTCATCATCCTACAGGCTGTGTTAGCTTTTTGCCTATATAAGTCTGGTTCTTTTCCTATATCAGTGCCTTTGTTTAGCTCCTTGCTAAATCTCAGTCCCATTGCTTTGGTGTCAATAAAGCTCCCAATGGCTATAGAGAAGGTCTAAGTAAATTCATTCATATATGAACCAGCTTTCCCATCTCTCTCTTCAGCACAAGCACCATGTTGGGAGTATAAAGACAAAAAATTGAAGACAAATTCAACGGATAAAGTTTACCTAGATTTTAGCAAAAAGTTTTGATTCTAGTGGAAGATATGGAGAGATGGGAATAGATAATAACACAAACAGGTGAATTCAGAGTTTTTTCAGTGGCTGAACACAACAGAATAGTCATTATTTGTTCTATGTCAGCTTGGAAGGAGGTCTTTAGTGCAGTACCCCAAGAATCTATGTTTGGCCTTGTTATTTAACATTTTTATCGCTATTTGGAGGAAACTATAGATGGCTTACTAATAAAATATGCAGACACAAAACTAGGAGGAACAATTAACCTACTGGAAGACAGAACTAGCTTTAGAAAATATTGTCAGTGCAAAACAATCTATTAAGAAATTAGATTAAATCTAATAAGATAAAATATTATAGGGCTAAGTGCTTGGGTTCGAAAATCAGCTTCACAAGTAAAAAAAATGAAGGAAATGTAGCTATACAACAGGTTGTCCTCAAATGAACTGGTGATTTTAATGACTATAAGCTCATTATGAGTCAACAGTGTAATATAGAAGCCAAGAAAATTAATGCCATCTTATCCTGCATTAAGATAGACATAGTGTCCAGGAATAAGGTACTGATAGTCCTTCTATACTTCCCCCTGGTCAGACAACACCAAGAGTATTATACTTAGTTTTAGGAACCATATTTTAGGAAGGATGTTGGTAAGATGGAGAATATCACCCATCTTCCCCCCACACCCTTTCAATAATCTCTAGTGATTCTCTGTTGCCTCCAAGATCAAATATAAAATCTTCTAATAGGCATTAAAACTTCCGCGGTCTAGTCACTGCCCACCTTTACAATCTATAATTCAGTGACAATAGCATTCTTGATGTTACTAGAACACAAAGCAATTTCTCTCCTCCCTGCCTCTTTACTGCCTGTCCTCCTTGCTCTCCGTCCTGACCTCTGCTACATCCCAGCTCCTCTCACTGCTCCAGTGATTGCCTCTCTCAGATTACCTACCATCTACTCTGTGTACTCATATGTACTTTACACATTGTCTCTTCCATGGCAATATGAGCTCCTTGAGGGCAGGATGGTGTTGTGGGGTTCCTTTGTACCCCTAAGCTGTAGCACCATATGTGGCACATGTAAGCATTGTATAAGCACTTGTAATTAACTGAGAATGTCCAGAGGAAGACAACAAGGAAAGAAACATTGAGGTATCTTCAAATATATGTAGGGCTTTCACATGGAAGGGCTTAGATGTGTTCTGTTTCATCTCAGAGGTCAGATACAAGAGCAATGGGGAGAAATTGCAAAGAAGGCTATTTCGACCTGATGGGAGGGGAGGGGGGAGAGCTCTCTCCATAAAAGAGGAAAGAAAGCTTTTAAAAAAGAAAGGAAGGGGGGGAGGTGAAAGGCAATCTTACTCTCTTCAGATTTGGTTTAAGGAGAGAATAATACACACTTGATTGAGTATGGAAATCTATTTTACCCTGCAGGAAGACAGGGGGAAGGGGATAGGGGAGGGAGGATAATAGAAGGAAAGGCAGACTGGGGGAAGGGGTAATCAGAAGCAGACTCTATAGTGGAGGGGACAGGGCAAGGGAGTAAATGGAATAAATGGAGGGCAGGACAGGACACTGGGAAATGTGATTATTCTTTTGCAACGTGTCTGTTATGGAAGTGTTTTTCACGGCTACATATGTATGACTTACTTCGAATTACTTACTTTCTCAGTGAGGGTGGATGGGGAAGGAGGAAGGGAGAGAAGTGGAACTCAAAACTTTAACAATGAAAGTTAAAAATTGTTTTTGCAATTGGGTATAGAAATCTATCTTGCCATATAGGAAAATAGAAGGGAGGGTGATGGGAAAGGGGGCGGTGATAGAAAGGAGGGCAGATTGGGGAATGGAGTGGATAGGGTGCATGCTGTCCTGGGGTGGGGATGGGGAGAGATGGGGAGAAAATTTGGAATTCAAAATATTGTGAAAGTGAATGTAAGCTGAAAATAAATAAATTATACATTATTTTAAATTTTAAAAAATTGGAGCTTTCCAAAATTAGAGTTGGGGCATCTCCATGGCACAGTGAACTCTATCTAGGCTTTTAGTCAGGAAGACCTGAGTTCAAATTTAGCCCCAGACACTTACTAACTATGTGACCCTGAACCAGTCACTTATCCCTGTTTGCCTCATTTCCTCATCTGTTAAAGGAACTGAAGAAGGAAATGGCAAACCACTCCAGTATCTTTGCCAAGAAAACCCCAAATGAGGTCTTGAAGAGTTGGACACAGCTGAACAACAACCACAACAAAACTGGAATGCATTGCCTCAGGAAGTAGAAAAAGGACCCCTTGCTTTCAGTCTTTAAGCAAAGGGTAGATGACCACTTATCCTTCTTCACATATCTTGGACCTCGTATTCTCTAAGGTTCCTTACAACGTGAAAATTCTACGATTCACTTGCAATATCTGAAACAAACAAACAAAAAAACCCATAAACGACCCAGACATTACTGGCTACAGCATTTTACTCATTAACTTTATTAAGGGGCTGTGTGTGTGTGTGTGTGTGTGTGTGTGTGTGTGTGTGTATTAGTGAGTAATATAGGTACCCAGTTCAGGAATTGCACTAAAGTAGGAGCCTGAAAAATTATAGGTTTAAATGCTGCCAAAATAACCATTCAGCTTAGCAAAAAAAACCAAAAACATCAAACTTGTTGTTAAGCTTGTATAGACAAAAACATCTATATAATTAGCTTAATTTTAACCATAGATAATAATAATAACTGATATTTTAAATTAAGAATTCCAAAATGCTTTATATATACTATCTCATTGGGTCCCCAGTCCCAAATGGTTCTGTCAGATGTTACCTCTTTTATGATCATTTACAAGCTATAATTTGTCATATCATTTATAAAGTATAATATAACAAGTTATAATCATAATAGATTATTAAATAATACTTTATAAAAGATAACCTCTTTGGCATCTATTTCACAGAACCTTTGGGACTGGGATAAAACAAGATAAAGTATATATTGTAATTATTCTATATTAAGGTATACTATAAATATGTTATATGTTCTACATATATTATAAAACATTGCAAAATGTTTTGTATTTTACATTTAAGAAAGAGGCTCAGGTCTACATCCCAAAAAAATCATAAAAAAAGGGAAAAGGGCCCACACACACAAAACAGCTCTTTTTGTGGTGGCAAAGAATTAGAAATTGAGGGGATGCCCATCAGTTGGGGATTGGCTGAACAAGTTGTGGTATATGAATGTAATGGAATGCTATTGTTCCATGAGAAATTATGAGCAGGCAGATATCAGAAAAGCTCGAAAAGACTTTCATGAACTGATGCTGACTGAAGTGAGCAGAACCAGGGGAACATTGTACACAAGAAAAGCAACATTGTGAGATGACCAATTTTGTTAGACTTAGCTGTTCTGAGCAGCGCAATGATTAAAGACAACTCTAAAAGACTCATGATGGAAAATGCTATCCACATTCAGAGAAAAAACCTATGGTGTCTGAATGCAGATTGGAGCATATTATTTTTTCTTTTGTTTTCTTTTTTGTGGTTTTTCCCTTTTGTTCTGATTCTTCTTTTACAACATGACTAATGTGGAAATATGTTTAATATGATTGTACATGTATAGCCTATATCAGACTACATGCCATCTTGGGAAGGGGAGAATGAAGGGAAAGGGGGAAAATTGAGAACTCAAAATCCTATAAAAGTGAATGTTAAAAACTAAAAATTAAGTAATTGATTAAATTTTTGAAAAAAGAAAGAAAAGAACCTTTAAAAGAAGTGATTTGCCCATATGACTTGCATACAGCTAATAAATATTGAGGGTGGGATTCAAACCCAGGATCTAAAAATCATTCTGTTACATAATACTACTTCTCATATATTTAGTGTGCTTTTATATCCTAAAAATATGTTTGCTTATATACCAGTGGAATAAACACACACACATACACACACAGAAATCAGCAGTTTTGACATGTTGAAATAATTTACTTTAAATTATCTTAGAAACCAAAGAAGTTGAGAAAAAGTATTATTTTATAAAATATAGTGGTTAACTACAAAATGCATGTAGTTGCACAAGTCTAAACTTCAGATGTAGAACGTTCAACATGTTGTCGCCTCAACAAACTCACATTGACTACCGATGCATGCCTGCTCATTGCTAAAAGGAATTAGTGGTAGGGAATATGTGAGAATTATGTTTTGAACAAGTTCAGGTAAGGAGAATTCATGTTTGAATTTGTTGAAATGTATTCTGTTGGGATTGGAAGCTCAATTCCGTGTGGACAGTCTCGGGCGGGTAAAGGTGGGAGCTTCTAAATCTTAGAGCTCTCACGAGACCCCCCCAGGAAACGGCAGGGAATCAAGGTGAACCGAGCTATCTCGAGTAATTCCACCTCTTCCCGTGAGAAACGTGATGGGAGAGAGATCTCCCCGCCCTCGAGATTGTCCCGGATCTGGGCACACCTAGTTACCTAACAGCACGGTATTCAGATGCAAACTATGCGGCTGAAGGTTAAGTAGGATTGAGGAAGCCTGAAAGCTCTCTTAGCACGAGAGGAGCCAAGAGGACAGTAGGCTCCGCTTTTCTTCTTTCCTCTCTCCCCTCCCCCTCTCTCCCCGCTTGTACTTCTACTTCCAATCCCTTAAGATCTTAGCCTCCTTCGGAAATCTCCCCCTCTTCCTCCTAAGGAAGACCCCCCTGCACTTGTAACCGAGACCCTGAAATAAAGCTCAACCCTTGTTCGACTCTGGAACGTCCTTTCTCTCATATGAGCATCTGGTTTTGGCCAACCGAAGACCTCAGAGGTGAGGTAAGAAGACTCGGGTAGCCCACACAGGCCTCTAGGCCTGGCAGTATTCCTCCTAATTTCATACTTGATTTTTGTCTCAAGCTCCAAATATACATTATAGATGTGTTTTTGGACTGATTACCACATGACATTTTGAATGTACACTGGGACTCTTGGAACCTCACGAGTGAATTCTAAAGTATACATAGTCCTTATCAACTCATGTGCTGTCTCCATGAAGCCTACAAAAAGGCAGTGTGTTTCTTTATTAATAATCCAGCAAGGGAATATAATTTCTGTGTTTCTGTCAGGTGATGCTTTACTCAGCAGAGTAGTGTCATCAGAGTATTTCTGGTACACACACATGAGAGAAGCTCCCACACCATCAGAAGTTACAGTTTACAACCTGTACTGGTAAAGTTGTAAACTTAAACTAGGACATCATAGAAAATGTTGCTAAAAACTTTTTTTTAGTGGGAAATCTATGGTTGTACCTCACACCTTTTATCTGGAATCTCTGTTCTCAAATAGCCCCCTCATTCCCGTGACAAAGATGTTAAATTTCAGTCACAAAGTTTTATTAGGTGTAGCAAAAGTGTAGAAAAGCAAAGTTAAGGCTTCCAAAATGGAACCTTCTGCCCTAAACATATCCAAAACCCTTTATCTTCCTCCAAAGGTTATAGAAAAAATTAAAGAAAGAGTGTGTGTCCAGGACTCAGATTCCAGGTTTCTCAGTTATACCAAAGAAATCCCAGAGAAGTGATTACCATTCCCATCCATTTCGCCAACCAATAAGAACTTCAGAATCTGCCTCTCTCTTCTGCTACCAAGTTGCCCCCAGTGGAAGGATGTCAGTCATCTGGGTCTCTAGGCAATATGGATTGTTTGGTTGCTGTTTGTCCTTCAGACACTGTTGATTGGGGAAGCACTAAGTAATGGCTTTCTTCCCGTGATCCTGACCCTTGACATCAGCATCTCACGTAGCATCAGCATCAGCATTCAGGGGCTGCTGCAGCCAGTATGGCCATCCAGAAAATTCGGTTAGATTGTAATACCTCCTCATTCTAAGTGCCCTTCATGGCCTATAGGAAGAAAATCCTTGCCAAAGTAAACATAAAAAAAGAAAAACCTCCAGATTTCTTCACCTGCGTGGCTCTTATTATTTTCCTATCCTGTCTTGGGGCTTCTTGCTTGTTCCAAAAGGACATTTTTGCAGACTCCTAGAGAAATGAAAACAGTAGTTATTAGAATAGAATTCTTGATGAGAGAGGAAAAGTGAAAAACAATATTATTACTCACTCTCTTTAAATCATCATCATCAGCCTTGGGGCAGAGGGAGAAATAATAAGTATCTAAGCAGAAAAAAAGAAAGACATGGCAGTGGTCAGGGACAAACATGAGTAGAGGTAAGATATTACCAACAGTTATTCAATTTTTGACAGGTTTTGTGATACATGTGTTGCATTCTAGGGGTGCTAGGAACCCTGAAATGCAAGAGTTCAGGGTGGGGTCTGCCTTGAAAGAATTCAACTGCTGAAGCCTTCTTTCAGTCCAAGTAGAGAATTTATTAAGACACTGGTTGAGTGGGCTAGATTCCTAGTGAGTCTGTGGTATTTGTGACACTAATATAAGTGGGTCAAATTCTAAGAATCTGAATTCACATAGACTTGATTCAATTCTTTAGGAGTTCAGACTCTCAGAAAATGGTTCATTCTTTTCCTCTTTATTTTTGACTTTTTATGACACCCCCCTGGAGCCCCAGGACAAAATCACTTAAAGTTTTTAGGTGGCCTGCTTGAAAGGGATTATTACAGTCCCTCCCAGAAAGGTATTCCCAGAAAGTACAAAACAGATCAATTACAGAACTGTCATGTATTCTCTCCATCACAAGAGAAGTGCATAGAACACAAAAGACTCCTAAGGTGCATTAACAAAGACTTAAAACTTACCTCCTTGCTTAGGGCCTCTTCCTCTAGAAATACTCAATCATTTCTGCAGCCTTCTCAACCTGGAATATCCCTTTGTGAGATCTTCTCCCTTCTCCCACTGATCAATTACTCCTGTGGCCTTGATTTTGGGGAGGGGCCCAAGCCAGACTTTACGTTCTTCTCGACTTCAAAACCATGTTGTATACATCTCTTTGTGACTCCATGGACCACAGTCCTCTACCATCTCTTGAAGTCTGTCCAAGTTCATATTCATTGTTTCCATGACACCGTGTATCCATCTCATTCTCTGCCTTCCCCTTTTTCTTTTGCTTTCAATCTTTCTTAACTTCAGGGTCTTTAAAGAGTTCCAGTGCTAAGTCCCTTCATCGTCCCCCTCCCTTTAGTGTGTCCTCTTCCACACTTTACAATGTGCGTTCCTCGAGGGCAAACACTTTCTTATTGTTTATATTTGAATCCCCAGCTCTTTGCTCTGAGCTTGGCTCTTAGTAAGCCATGCAAAACTCCCTTCATTCCTTCCCTCCTTCCCTCCATTAAAATATTTAAAATAACCCATTCTTCCTATCATATTCTCCTTGAAGGTTGATATTTGCAACATTAAAATATTTAAACTTTATGAGACTGTTGAATAGACATTTTGACTTCACCCTGGTTTTGCACTATCTGACCACCTCATGCAAGGTCCACATCTCCTGGCAAACCACATGGTTTGGGCTCATTCTACCATCTGATCATCTTCTTTGAGAAGGGTATATAGAAAACTTTTCTTGCTGCCAGTCAGCACTGACTGAGAAACCTAAGAACATCCAATCTCTCAAACCCATGAGTTTGCCACAAAGGATGGAAATAGTCATTTCAGGATTACTGTTCTTTTATTTGTACTTGGAAAAAGAAACACACAGTTGAAGAGGCAGTCATATACTAGAGGTTATCTAGGCAAGCACATCAGCCTGCTGCCATGTACAACACTCAGCACATCTGACAGGGTAGGAAAGGGAAAGAAGAAATCCTCCAAGTCAGAAAATTCAAGTTATTATAGTGCGGGATTGACTCAGGCCAGTCTGATGATTCAGGTGTAGGATTAGAACAAAATCATATCTACTCATAGACATCTAGTAATAAGTAAAAGAAAGTTTATTTAGCCATGGTATTTGAAGGATTTTCAGCAAGGATAAAAACATTAGTTCAGTTAGTGGCAATTTCCCTACCTCCGTACAGACCATGTTGATCTGTAGGCAAATCATAAAAGGAAGGTTGTTCTGACGCTTGCTGTATTAGCTTTTGTACTTAGGTGACCAGGAATCTATGGCTATGGTTTGAGCCTTAGCCCCCTGGGGGAAAAATTACATCATGAGAGTGGTTTCAGTACCTTTTAAGGAAAAACTAACCTTTTCTGATGTCAACCTCCAGAGTTTTCAGTCTAAAAAAGACAATTAGGTTGTATGTGTGTTTATTTCTCTCAAAGCAGGCAGGCATGCACATGAATGCATGGGAGCTGCAGCAGCAGCTGAGTTCCCTGTGGGGTTAGAACGCACAGTTTATATACCCTTCCAACAGGGACTGAAGTCATTCCATCATTTTACTCCTGGACAGAGAAAATATCTCCAAACCAGACCACTCCCAGTCTTAGGCTATCTAGACAAAAGAATCTGTCTCCACCCAAGTTTGAATGGAACACAGTGGTCTTTCCCACTTTAGATTAATTTCCTTGCAAGATTGGGTGGGGTCTGACCAGAATAAGTAGAGTCAATGTCATCTTATTATCAGTAATGTCCTTTCCAGGAAAAGCTGAACTTAAAGTCAGGACTTTGAAAAAAAGGGACTACTAGGAGAGGGGGAAGAGTTCTGGACCTTCCCAAGATATTGGTTATTAATAGTCACTTTTTACATTTTCATACTGAATGGGGTAGGTAAGTAAGAAAAGTTAGCTCAGTCTATCAGGCAGAGCCTTAGGAAATACTGTTCCTACCACAACCAGTCCTTGGTGATAGGGTCCTAAAGGTCTTCTAGAAGACATTGAACCACTCAAATGGCTTTAGAACTGTTAGTGGATGAACCCTGACCTCAGGGATCTGAGAAGTGAGATAGCAGCAATGAAAGAGAAAAAGAAAAACTAGCTCAGAAGAATGGTAATCCCTCCCCCACAAAAAAGACAAGGAACATAGCAGCTTCCTAAAAAAGGAAAGTGAATATGGAAGAGAATGAAAGCCAGAAATGCCAGACTTTGCTTTCCTTCTTTGGAAGGATTGACTCCTATTTGTTAATGATCTGGTCTAGGTGGTGAGTGATGACAAATATTTGTAATTCACAATGAGTTTCCCAATGAAAAGTGGTGACAGTAGGAGAAGTTCCAGGAAAAATGAAGGCTGGAGAGTGAATTATGACATTTTCAGTACAATCACAAATCATCTTAAATCAGGGTCATCTGTAGCAAGGTAGCTATGGGTTGTTAAACATGAAGACTAACCTGTGACCAGGATCAATACTGAGGATTATTCTGTATTACCACTGTAAGAAGGAATATTATGGTATCTTGTTTTGCTCCCACAAAAGTTATTGGGAGATAATCAAAAGCTGTGAGGAAGCTCGTTTATCTTATTTTACTAAGACAATGGCCATCCTGGGCCAGGTGAACTAGAAAGGTTAGGCTGGAAAAACTGGTTCAAATCTGAGGGGTCATGCCAGTCAGAAGTATCCTCACTGTCATGCCTACGTAATCTGCATGAGAAGGAAATGTAGGGTAATGAAGAATGTAACTCTGAGGAATTTGAAGTAACCCTAACTCTAACAGGAAGGACAGAACTGTGTAACCTCACTCCTGCTTCTGTATCATTGTGGGTGTTCCTAGTGAGCACTATGCCAACTTTCTCATAAGAAATGTAATAAATGCCTTCCTCTGCCCACTCTGATTCTGAGTTCTTTCAGTGAGAAGGGGTTAACTACATGGATCTTCCTAAGGGCATGTTACCAGGGAAGCAGTGGACAGCAGACGTTCATCCAGGCTAACTCCCTGACCCTGCCTGGGAAATCCTATAATCCCCACAACTGGGTTTCTCACAGTTTGGGGACTTATCTGGGATAACTCCCTGACCCTTTCTGGGAAGTCTTGTGATTCCCACAAATTAGTTTCTCACACCACCTACTCAAAATGCTCCTTAACCTACCAGCCAAGATTTCTGGGAGCCCCAGGAGGAGAAGGAAATGCCTAAATCATTGTCCCTTTAGATGCCTCTCCTGAGGAATTGTTTCCCTTCTTCCAGAAGCTCTGCCCTGTTGCCAAAGAGCAAACCATCTTCCAACAACATCATCCCTTGGTTCCAAGCCCTCTTTGGCAAGTAGATTTCCAAAGACTATGGGGGACTATATTGGAAGCAATGTAGAGGAGCTCCAATAGTTTCAGATTACAGTAAACAAAGGGCTATGCTGGGCCTGCCTTTGTTGCTGCCCACTGCCCCTGGAGCCAACTATACTGCTCGCTGTTCCAGGACCTGAGCACTGTTCCTCTTTACTGGTGTCTGAGTGCTGACCCCTAGTGATATAGCCTATTACTACTCCCCTGTGCTACAGCCTGAATCTGTGCGCTGTGTCACACAGCTGCTCCCCACCTCCACCCTGTACTGGAGTTTTTAAAGTGCAGCCATGAATGCTGCCATTGCTTGGGTCCAAGTACCATACCCATGTGTCTCCCTGTGCCAGAAAAATGTTACTTTTACCACAGCTATTGTTCACCTTAGTTGGGCTAAGTTTAGCAAAATGTGGTGCTGATGCTGTGGCCAGACCATTACCCTTAACATATATAGTCTAACTGTACACCATCATCTCTGCCAGGGTGAAGGACAGTGATCAGGGCCTATGCTAGGTCCACTCTGCAGAGGACTGTCACCTCTCCTTGAGTCAGAGAGAGACATAGTTCAGAGGAGCTAGAGCTGAAGCTGTTTCTTCTTTTAAACTGATTCAGCTCCTCCCCTTTCCCTAGAAAATCCTAGGGTATATTTGGCACACCTCTCCTTCCTAGGATATCCTGCAGTATAGTCAACACTTTTGTCCCTATTCTCAATTCTCAAATGCTTTTCAAGTGCCTCTTTCAGTTTCTTTGTCTACGTGGTCCAGTTCCCAGGAGCTTCCCAAATGCCATAGAAAAATCCCAAACTGAAAATATCTTTCAATATACTTCTTTGTCTCCCAATTCAAATCTTTAAGGACTTCAGGCCTTCCTCAGCTGGTGAGCCTAGAGATTACTGTCACCCACAAATTTTAAAAATCATGCAAAATTCAACAATGTACAGTATTTATCACCTTCAGAGTACAGAGAGCACTTCACGGAGAGCATTCATGTCTCTGGTTCCTGAATATAATTTACCATTCAACACAGTCAGAGGTGTATGGGGTGTTCAGGGAGGACTAGAACTTCTGATGTGAGACCTTGCCATGCTCTTATCAGGGCTGTTCATATACCTTAGATGTCCACTTGTCACCTGACTCTCACCTGTAACTCCAAAAAGCTATAGCATGCACAGCAGCCACACCCCAGTGAAACCATCTTGGCAGAGGGTGCTAAACCAGGTTGAAGGTAATTGATAGGCTTCAAATCTGTAGATAAGTTAGGAAGATGTCTACCCCATGCATGTGAAGATTTACTTGGGTAGAATGGATAAATGAGAACAATTTATTCCAAAGGCTACAAAGGCAGCTGAAGCCGGCACCATAGAACACTCAGAGCTTGGTCAGACGCTGAAGACACCAAGAGCATCCACTGCATCCCAGGCCATCACTAGTTGTCTTCACTTTGGTCTTGTCACTGGATTTCAATGACTCTGGAAGAGAGAGTGAGGCTGACAACTTTGTGTAACTCTGACTCACTTAAATCTAATTCACCTACAAGTCTAAACAACACCCATCACCACTATTTTGCTGTTTTTCTACTGATCTTGTGCCCAGTCTGTGGCACAGCCTTCCACACTCATAGTGGGCAGATCAACCACAAGTGAACACACTGTACCCTGACCCCAATGTCATGGGTCACCTTTAAAAACAAAGGACAAATATTGACAATAAAAACAAGTCACAGCTAGAAGCACCACTCCCAGAAACACAGAAGCTACCTAGGATTTGCCTTCCTCTGCATGTAGATCACCCTTTCCCTGCTTTAACCATGATATGAGCCCAATGACTTTTTGATCTCATCCTATTGACTTTTCCTAGATGTCCTATTCCAGTCCTGAGTTAGGCCAGTCTGGTGGTTAAGGTTCAGGACCAGAACATGTGAGGGTACTCATAGACTGTCTAGCAATAGAACAAAAATTACTTAGACCTGGTATAGAAGGTATATTCAGCGAGAAGGCAATATTGATTCGGTAGAATGCCTCCTCTACCTGCTTGTTGGCTAGGCTGTGTTCACATTCAGAAGGAAAGATATTGAATTTGCTGACTTTCATGCTTGGCCCAGCAATGAATGGTTAATGAATGGTTCAAGACTTAGCCCCTGAAATAATTAAGTCTCAAGTATGGTTTTGGTAGCTTTTAAGGAAAAACTAGCTTAGTTTAGGTAACAGTGCCAAAGGAATGTTGTTTCTACCATTACCAAGGGATAACTTTTCAAAGCGTCAGACCACATTTTTGGTAGGGAGGAAGAAAGTAGAGTGAGTTAAAAGTTGTCTTGTGTTTTAAAGTTGGGGTAGTGTGGGAGGTACTTAGAGTGACATCAGGAAGGGGATATCTTGACTTGCAAGTGAATTGAATTGCAGGGCTGTGTGTAGTCACCAGTCTCACTCTCTCCTCCAGAACTATATGGATCCATGGCAAGATATCTTTGGAGTCAAATCCTGACTATGCCACTTGCTACCTGACCTTGAGCAAGTTGCCTAATCTCTTTGGGCCTCAGTTTTCTCATCTGTAAAATGAGGATGTTGAAGAAGAGACCTCAAAATTCTCTTCTATCTCTAACTCTGTGATTGGAAACCAAACTTCACCTTAATCTCAGATAAAACTTCATCCCATCCAACCATCCCATTATCAATGTCTGGCCCAAATGGGCATCTAGCCATCTTCCCTGCCATCACTCTCTTCTTACCACCTTTGGATTTTGGGAGACCCTATACACCTTCTACCCTGGGAGAGTTAATGCACTCAGCTTTGGGACTCACTCTGGGGCAGAGCTGCTGAGATTTGTAGATTGAGGGGATAGTAAATCAAACCTTACCTTAATCCCAGCTCAAGTTCATTCTATTCAGATGTCATTCCAGAGCACAAGGGATTCACCAGAGTGGGCACCCATCTCTTGCCTGGACTAATGCAATGCCCTCCTAATTTACTTCTTTGCTTCTACACTCATTCATCTGCCACCTGTCTTGCTCCCAGGTGCCAAACTGATATGTCTGAAGCATAGGCCTGATCATATCATTTCCTCTTATGATGCTCCACAACCTCTGAATCCTCTTGTAATCATCTTGTATATTCTTATATGTGTTCATGTTGCTTTCCCCAAGAGAATGGAAATCCCTGGAGAGCAGGCACTGTTCCATTTTTGTCTTTGTTACCTCCAGGGCTTGGCATATAGTAGGTGCTTAATCCATGTTTATTGATTGAATAGCATTTAGGCCCTTTACAGTCTGACTCCAATCTATTTTTCTAGATTAATTTCACATTTTTCATATATTATATTTCCATATTTATTATGTTATATTTTCTGTTCCAGCCAAATTGGCCCAGTTGTTTCTCCATATATATGGCTTTGGCTGTCCCTCCCCACCTTCCCCCACCCTCATATCTGAAATGTTCTCCCTCTTCATCTTGACTTCTTGGAACTCTGAACTCCTTTTAATGTTTAGTTGAAATGCCACATGCTTCAGTAGGTTTTCTGACCCTCCCATATGCTCTCCCTCCCAACCTCCAACTAGTAAAATCCTTGACTTCCTTTAAGTCTTAGAACAAATCCAGCCTTCAACAGGGATTCTTTCCTAATCTCCCAGCTGATTTCCTCTAAAGTTAACTTCTACTATGCATTTATCTTTAGTGTACAGATATATATGCACATTATATATATGTACACACATAGATATATACATACATATATGTTATACACGCATACATAATGCATACATATATATGTATATATGTACATGTGTGTATATGTATTCCCCAATCAAAATATAAGCTTCTTTAAGGTAGAGACTCTTTCTGCTTTTTTTCTATGCTTAGCATTGATCTTGGCATATAGTAAATACTTAATAATTTTTCATTGATTAATTGTAGGAATAATGTAGGTATCAAGGAAACCAGCAGAGGGACATACCCAACAGAGAGCAGAGAAGTCCAGAGCAACAAAGACGTGACACCCAGAGAAGGACAGCAGAGACACAAGGCAACTTCCAGAGAGAACAATCTGATGACATCATTGGAAGACACCAACAGCAGCCTTTTGGGGTTGGAGTAAGTTGCCTCTTTGAACTGTAGATAAATGTTTCCTTGCATTCCCTGGACATATTGATTCCATACATATGCTAGCATGCATGATGCACTTGAGTGCCCTCTCTTCTCACTGCTGTGCATGTTTGTAGGAGAGTATACCCTAGGTTCATGGGAGAATTCTTACCTTATCATGCCATTACATCAATTGCCTGGGACTTGAATTAATTGTGACCTTTGGCTAACTAGCAAAAGCAGACACATTGGTGGGTGCTTTTGAACAGTGGACAGAATACCTTGAATAAGAGTTCCTTTTCTGAGGATCCTAGGCGTGAGAAGGAATTCCCTAGGTAGTATAATTTCTTTTACTGATAGGTCAGAAGCAAAAATGGGGAAGAAATGGCAATCTTTTCTTTTCATATTTCCCAGACTTTTCATGTTGTTATTTGGTTCACTCTGCCATTAGACATACATACATACATACATACATATATATATACACACACATATATACATATATTTGTATATGTATACTTATGTACTAATTCTCTTGAAGAAATTGTAGTCGTTTAGCGATTCTTATCTAACTAATCCTTATAATCCCTCTGTGAAGTGAGTAGATACTATTATATCAATTTTGTGGATAAAAAGAAAAATCAGTTTCAGTAAATCACCTTGTGGTAAAGTCTCTATAGTCTCTAGATTTCCAACTCTACAATTCAGTGCATTAATTAAAGTATCTTTCCCCATTACCTTTGACCTCTTAAAACAAATCTATCCTGAACCAAGCTGAAGTTCTCTCTGCTCTATAAAATGAAAGAATCTATTTTATTCTTCTCTCTCCACTTAATTTTCCCATGAGGAAGAGTTGGCAACTGGTCTGGAAACTGGTCTGAAAATTATAGGAACCACAAATTAAGAGAGTGTTAGTTTGATACGTCTGAAATTAATGCTTTAATATATTCACCACAGAATGTCTTCACACATCGCTGTTTTCTGTAATTTATACCATATACTGTCTGTTCCAGTTAATGTGTAGAGCATGGCTAAATTATGCCTAAAAGGGAACATGATAACTATCTACAAGGAATGGAAGGGGAAAAGGGTCTAACTAGGAGTAATGGGATTGAATTAAAATAAAACAAATTGGGATAGAAGGTCTAGAAAAAAACCTGTCAGATATTTAAGGAATACTTTACCAGGAACAATCTCCCAAGAAAAGAGGTTAAAGCTTCTTACAGCAGTCATTTGATTTGGATTAGACGAACTTCTAGGACATATTTCTATAGGGAACAAATAATTATATGCTGTCTTCCAAAGTAGACTGAATGATCTAATAGCTTTCTACATGCCTCATATCCTGCAGTTTTCAATCCTGTGCTAATCAAGTCAAAGAAGACTTGGAATAGAGATCAAATGAACATCTTATAGACGAGACGTATTTTGTCAATATGTTTTCATTTTGTTCTTTTCCCATATGTGCCTAATATACTGACAGAACTTATATTCATTTTTTATAGCTAATTTAGTGCTGAGGGAGTGTGCCAAACCTATAACTATCACTATCCTAATGATTTATGTTGACCTAGAGCAATGGGATTCCCTTGTAGGGCTGGGTAGTGGTCCAGAGCAGAGGGGTCCAACACTCCACAGTGAAGCCCAAATCAGATTAAAATTTAGTTCCTATCTGATTTTAATGTGTTGATGTATTCATGATAAAAAAAAGAGATATATAAACCTGTGGTTTTCTAAGTCAATTTGTGCCCCACAGGGATCCCTGTGTATGGCTTAGTGGACCCCGTTTCTAGATAAGTTTGATAACACTGGTCCAGAAGACCAGAGCAGGAGAGATCTTTGAGAAGTAAGCATTCTGGCAATGAGAAGGCTTATGTGCCTTATCCTATATTATATCTTCTTGTGTTTTTACAGCCTAAGGGTTGTATTGTAGAACCTAATTCCTTTATCAGTCTGCTTCTATTTTTGAGCCATTTCCTGATGACTTGGTTCTGACTCATACATCTTATGGTATAAAAAGCTTTTCTTCACATTCACTTTCTTCTTGGGTCATCTCAGCTAGCCCCATTGCCCCTGAATGGTGCTTGGGCTTTTCCTGGTTGATGAGAACTCTATTGAGAGCCATTCTGCTGGGTAACCCAAAATATGGTGATTGAGAGATCTTGGAATGACTTTGTAACAGGAATAGCATGTGTCCTTTCATTTATTCTTTGCCCAACAAATAGCTGATTTGAATCATTAACAAATGAATATCAGTTAGGTGGTACAGTGGATAAAGTGTTGCATTTGGATTCAGGAAGATCAGAATTCAGCTCTGCCTCAAAACATTGACTATAGCTATGTGACCAGAGGCAAGTCACTAGATCTCTCTCAGTGTGAATAAAATAGGGATAATAATAATTCCTACTCACAGGGTTGTTAGGTAGATCAAATGGAATATTTATTAAGCATTTGATAAACTTTCATGTGATATATAAATACTAGCTATTATTTATGTTCTTTTGCTCTCCTCCAACTCCTGAAAGCAGATTGCCCAAAGGAAAGAGGTTTTCAAAGCAAGACAAAATTTGTAGTCCACTGAGTTTTTGACATCTCTCTTTAAGATTACCAAAGAAATATCTTTTTGGAGGAGGTGGGGGATGATGAAAAGGAAAATGACTCTTTTTTGTGATTTCATCAATTTAAGGAACTTGAAGATCCCTCCAACAGCAATTTCTCTGTAAATTTGAGTTTTAGAGAGTTGCCCCTGTTCACTATACATAAAGACAGGGACTCTATCTGTGATTTCACTCCAGATGAGAAAATTCCTTACATCAGTGCATATTGGCACATCCTCTTTAATTCATAGTCTTAAGAGAATTGTCTAGAACAGGGATCCAAACTACGGCCCAAGGGTCAAATCTGTGCAGCCTGCTTTTATGTGGTCCTTAAGAGTGTTTTTACATTTTAAAATAAGGTTTATTGTGTTTTAAAATCAGAAAAAACAACTTAGTGTCTTTCAGTGAGTTGGATTTAACCCTTTTCAGAGGCAGTAGTTTGCAGACCTTTGGTCTAGAACATTGAAAAATTGAGCAACTTGGTCAGGGTCATAAAGCTAATAAGTATTAGAAGTCTTGAACTTATCTTCCTGCCATTGAGGCCAGTTCTCCATCTAACCTGTAATTATTATTCTTTAAGTATTGATAATTATGATATAACAGTACTTTTATTTGTTTGTTTTATTTGTTTCACATTTTTCACTTTTTCACATTTGACATTTGTTTCACATAGACCCTTCAGTTCCCAACATCATGACCTTTTTAACCTGTGACCTAGCACTCTGAGCTCTTGGCATAGCCACAGATCTTTATGCATTCCCAATGCCTTACCTCTGAATGTTTCCCATAGCTCTAGTCTTTATTCTCCTTATATTCCCTGAATTTCAGTCATCTTATTTGTTCTCATATTTTCAATTTTTATCCCTGTGTAGATGGGTTTTTGATCTCTTTATCCAGCCCTAGTCTTTTCCCTAAGATTTGATTTTGTATTATCAACTGCCTATTGGATATTTCTAGCTGGATATTCCATAAGCATTTCAAACTCAACATATCAAAAATGGAAATCATTATCTTTTCTTCTAAACCCACCCCTCTTCCTAACATTTCTGTTCTTTTGAGGATACCACTATCCTTCCATTTAATCAGATTAATAACCTAGAAATTACCTTCATCTTATCACCCTCTCTCTCACCCCTATACCCAATCAGTTGGAGTCCCCTCCTCTAATTGGTGAATTTTTCCTAGAATCTCCATTTGGAAGAAGAGCTCACTCCCTTATTCCTCTTGGCTCCTGATTCTTATGATTCTCCACCTTGTCCCAATAGCTTTCTCACCCTGGAAAATGACTCCCTGCAGTCTTCTCTGGAAGTTCTCTCTATCCCTGTAGTCTCTTTCTGTGAGTGGTGAATTCCTCAGACCAACCATATTCACTCCTTCATTCCTCTCCCACCTCAGCTATTGACTCTTGGGACTGCTCCACTATGTTCCTAGGTGGATACTTTCCCTTCCTCACTCTTTTCACTTCTTTTTTATGCATTGTCTTCCCCCATTGAATGTAAGCTCCTTTATGGTAGAGATTGTCTTTTTGCTTGTATTTGCCCTCCTCACATTTAACATGGTTCCTGGCACATAGTAAGCTTTGCCTTGTTGATTCTTAGCATAGGAGTCAACCATTTATTTCTCTGTTCAAGGACCAAGCCATTTATTCCTCTGTTCAAGAAGTTCAATTGCTCTGTATTTTTTGCTAGTAAAAGTTATAAATGTCTTTGTTCATTATTTGAAACCCTTCACAATCTTGTTTCAATCTACATTTCCAGGCCAATTGCACATTATTCCCTTTCCCACACTCTACAGTTCAACCAAACTGACTTAGATACTTTTCCTTACACATAATATTCTTTCTTATGTCTTCGTTCCATTGCACAGTTATCCCCTAGAAGTCAAATTCACTCCTTCCTCATCTCTACTTCATAGAAAGCTAGCTTCCATCAAGGCTCAGTTCAGATATCACCTCCTATAAAAGTCGTTCCTGATCCTCCCAGTTGCTAGTGCCTTCCACTGTGAATATTACTTTTATTTACTTTCAATATATTTTGTATTTACATTCCTGTGTCTATGATGTTTCCTAGTAATAGACTATAAGACCCTTGAGGGCTAGGATGGTTTTGTTTTTTATCTTGTATCCCAGGTTTCTATCACATGTGCCACATAGTAGATATCTATTATTGAACTGAATTAGGAATTGCATTTATTCTTAGCAATGGCCACAAAAATATTACTCTATTTGATTTTTATTGCCCCTACCCAAAGTTTCCTTTAAGAGACCTTAGATGTACCTGATGTCTAGGTTCCACAGAAATAGTAACAGAGCCTTCATTTCCTATACAAGCATTCGTAAATTAAAAATAAATTTATTTATTGGTTAGTGGGTTCTTTTTATGTCATTCCACCAAAAAGTGCAGATGTAAAGGGCTCACAATAGCTCAAAAACAATAGATATAATCTCTTCACTCTCTAATAGGTCCCACTTTTCCACAGACTCATAGAGTCCTCTAGGCTCTGTACTACCCTGTGATTTGGACTCCCCTGGGAAAGGAACTGAACTGATAGACTGGAAACTTTACTTCCCACACTGTCCAGCTACTCACTGTAATAACAGAGTATAAAATCCAAGTCTCCTGCTCTTCTCTATTGTGGCTTTAGTCCTTTGTAGCTGCTCCTTCAGTACCAGAAGTCACATGATCAATTCTCTTCTCTACCCAAGGGACACAATACTCATGACCTTTTCCTTCCCTCTCTAGAACAGATCTTCAAATGGTTGAACATGGGATTGTCTGTGAATCAATTCCTGAGGAAATTCCCTCTCTAACTAAGGATTTGGGGTTGAAGAATAATAACATTGTGCAAGAACTCCCCACTGGACAAAAAAATGAATGAGCATGTCAGTTTTTCCCATGTATCTCTGATGTAAGGAAGCTATTAAAAGTCTTATGGAAGTACCCACTCTCCCTGATATTGCATCCTTGACAGGCAGTTCAACTTAGCTGAAGCAACAGGGTACCTTGGGGAATAAACTGGAGATGGCATGTGCTATGCAGTTCCAACTACCTTGACTACCACCTTTCCTCAGACCTTGATGAGGACAACCTAGAAGCCTGAGCTCAAGAGTCTTGGTAATAGCAGTGGTTGGCTAGTTTCCATATCAGTCTTTGCAGCCATCATTGATAGAAACAATCCTTATGGAGAGGGAGCCAATCATCCTGTCATTATCACCATCTGCTGACCAATTACTACCGATGGGCAGATAAACCCAAGAACCCTAGGAATAGCAACTCCCCCAAACCACCATCCCTGCTTCCATCCCGACCCTTTATTGAGATGAGATCTGGAAATTTCCCCTGAGGATGCAGCCACCACTTTTAAAAACCCAGAAGAAAAGGTCTTCCTACCAAAATCCTTGATTACTGTCAAATGGCTCAACAGTAGAAATTGACAGGGTTTATTATTGGAATTGACACAAAAGAAGCTTTATTACTATTTGCTTTGCCATATGCTAAGGATCACTGGGTCTTTTAATTTGACTTGCGTTTCAAAACCCCTCTATTAGAAAGTGAGCTTCTTAACACAGAGACTGTCTTACTTTTCTTTTTGTATCCTTAGCACTTATCACAATGCTTTGTACATAGTAAGCATTTAATAAAATATTTTTCACTCATTTATTCATCTCCCTAAAAGAAAGATGGAAAAGGGAAAAGGACAAAAGTCATTGATTGGCTCTCATGACCAGCATGAAAGGATTCCAAAAACAGTTTTTCCCCAAACATTGGGAAACCCAATCAATTCATCTCAGAGAACACTAACATAATTTTTTTTCTTTTAGAATGGATCTTTTGAAAGAGAGTAGGCATATTTCCATAAATAACTACCATTCCTTTAAAAACATATTAGGGTTTAAAGTAATTTGGTACACATCTTAAGGTACCTTACACTCTGTTTACTAGTTCCTTGCTGCTATACCCTTCTTTCTTGTTCACTAATAACCCTATGAGCTCTCTCTCTTTCTTTCTATTCCAGTTCATACTGTCTTGGTTTTAGCCCCATGATCTTCTACCCCATCATTATCCCAAACTGACAATTCATCCTCAACACCACTCAGGCAACAGTAATATGGACTAGAAACATTAAGCCAAGTGTTTTGGAAATGTTACGGCAATATGCAGACATGAGCTATTATAATTGTTATATGCTGTTGTAACTGCTGCCCAAGGCCTAGCACAAGCCCTATTCTACTCTTGCTGGTTCTTATTTTTATAGATGTGTTTAAATTTTCAGATATTTTACTCCAGATGACTTTAGTGAGCTCTGTGTTGAATTGGACCATTTGGTTAAAATATACATATGTGTATGATATATATGTATACACACACATACACACAGACATAATTATTAGTATAGCACTGCAGGCAATTTTCATATGTACTATGAAATCTTGCTGATTTTTTAAAAAGAGGAGACCATTTTATTGGGTCTCATAATTAAAAATTATGAAATTCTCTGGTTGAATATAGAATTCTATCAAATAAGATGTGTTTCAACAATCCTTCATTTGTTTAACTTTAGTAGTTTTATACATCAAAGTGTACAAGAGAAAGTTTCAAAAAATAAAAGGTTAGTAATATGACTGCAGGACTCTATAGGACTCTACTTAGCAATCTCTGCTGCGAATTAGGGTGAGACTGCCTTTTTTGTGAAAATGATCGTTTGCAGTTAAGCAAAGTGAGAATTAGCTAGGTTTGACTGTATTTAGCACTTCAAGTTTCCACTTTTCCCTTCAATCTTTATTAGCGACTTTCAAGAAAATTTTAAAAAGTCATGGGATTTTACAAGATCTCCTTCCTCCCTCATCATCTCAAATTTTCCTTAGTTTTTATTATTATACAAATAAATTTTATTTATATTATCATTTTCTTTTTGATATTTCTGTGAAGCATTACAGTGTAGTAGAAAGATGGTTTAAAATACAAATCAGATGATGTGAACCCATCATTTACTTTATTTTCAGACTAGAGTTGTGATTTCATTGTTACAGGGTACTTCTGATGCCATCGAGGGGTGCTAAATACCCAGAAATGCAAGGGCACAGGGCAGTGTACTTTGAAAGAATTCAACCACTCAAGCCTTCTTTCAGTCCAAGTAGTGAGTTTATCATGACATCAATCAGGTGGGCAAAATTCCTAAGGAGTCTGTGTTTAATGGGGGTGATAATGATACTTTTATTCAGAGAAAGGGGAAAAGGGTCAGTGAAAAGATTTTGATGGGATTAAGGAGGGGAAAGTAGCCTGGGGAGGTCCAGAAGTTACAGAGAATGAAAGACTGGACTGGATCGGAGGGCCACAATGAAAGGACGGTTGAAAGGATTATACTGGGATGCCTCAGGAGATTGCCAGGAATCTGGGCTGCTGAAATGTATGGGAATGTTCCCATTTCCCCCTTCCCCTATTACTTCCAAAGGGGAAAATCCCTCTAGCAGTGTAGATTGGCATCTGTCCTTCAACTTGCAGTCTTAGAGAGTTACCTAGGGTGCTGAGCAGTTAGGTAATTTGCCCAGAATCATTTGGCCCGTATATGTAAGAGATATTCAAACTCAGGACTTCCTAGCTCCCAAAATGACTCTCCACTACACTGTGCTGCCTCTCATGGATATGTTACTATGAGCAATTCATTCAACTCTCTGAAATTCAGTTTCTTCATCTGTAAAGTGGGGATAATAGCTGCCCTGTCTAGTATTTCCTTTTACAGGATTATTTTAGATATTAATTGAGAATATATGTGAAAATGACTTGAAAACTATATAGTCCTATATCTCTAAGGTATTAGGAAATACCTAGGGCAGCTTCATGGCACCGTGGATGGAGTCTAGGAAGACTCACCTTCCTAAATTCTCATCTGGCCTCAGACACTTACTAGCTGTGTCACCCTGGGCAAGTCACTTAACCCTATTTGCCTTAGTTTCCTCATTTGTAAAATGAGCTGGAGAAGGAAATGGCAAACCACTCCAGGACATGACTGAAAAAATGACGAAATAATAATACCAAATTAGGAAAATATCCAGCCCCCTTACCAGGGTAGCAAGGGTTGTCCCTCAAAGGCAGCATGCTCTAACAGGAAACCTAAAAGAAGAGCAGAGCGCATTTTTGCTCTGCGGGCAAGTAGATTTTCAGATGGTGACAACATCAGGTCCTTTAAGCACAAGCTGATTTAGCCTCTGTGTCTACAGTTTGTAAATCAAACATCTCCGGATGCTTGAGCAATTTAATGCTCCAAACTATCTCTGACATTTCTATTTTCTCAGACTATTCCCACAGCTGATAGTGCTGAATTGGGGATTTTTTCCCTTTTTTGTGAGGGGGTTCTTGTTCTCTACACCATTGTGGGTTGTTGCGTGGATTGTTTTCTTGGCAAAGATATTGGAGTGGTTTGCCATTTCCTCCCCAGTTCATTTTATCGATGAGTAACTGAGGCAAACAGGGTCAAGTGATTTGCTCAGGGTTGCAAAGCTAGTAAGTGTCTGAGACTGGATTTGAACTTATGAAGATGAACCTTCCTGACTCTAGCCCCTGCACTCTATCCATTGTACCACCTGGCTGCCCCACCATTGTGAACAAGTCATGGGAAAAATATAAGAACAAGATATTTCTGTCAAAAATGTGGGAGACTTAAGAGATGGTTTCAGATTATGGGCAAACCTTCAGAAAGAAGCTCTAGAGTATTTTCATCAAGCTTATGTTTTTGGCACAAAAATGAGAATAGCTAGTGTAATAGGAAGATTTCAGCAAAGGTGAAAGGTAGCCCAAAAGGAAAAGACAGAAAGTTTTGAGTAGTAAAAGGAAAAGCCTTTCAGTATAAAAATAAACATTCCACACCTTAGAAAGGGTCAAAGGCTTAAATAAATAGCTCACTCCCATATAAAGGGACCAGCAAACCTACTGAACTTGCCTCTAGGACAAAGATTGTATTCTTATCTTTGTCCCTAGTTATTCATCTGCTTAAGATCCTAATAGGAGTCTTGGAATGATAACTGGCTGTATAAGCCAAGGAAGAGTCCCCTAGTTAAGAGAGCTATCTCTCAAGTAGCTATCTCTCAAGACTGTCAAACTGGAGAGTCTAGATCTCCCCAATCTATTACCTGGGAGTGGCAAACCTTAGAGACTTGACTCTTAAGAGAGTCAAAGGGGAGAGGCATTTGCCAATCCTAAGTTGAAGGCCATTGCTCTGGTTAAAAGGAGACAGTGGCACTCCTATTGAAGAGTACTGTAACACCAGAGCTAAAAAAGAACACAGTGCTTACTATCAAACTGAGCCAGCAGCTAAAGGTGATGAAAGATTACAGCTGTCCATTGAAGAGTAAACCTAAGGTTGATTCATCCAGTATAGGAATACCCTACTTGAATTCTGAAGCTATGCTTTGTAAGAACCAAACCAGCTGAATCTCCTATCCATCAGAGAAGCTGTGCCCTGCAACAGAACCATTACAGATGAACAGTAGAGTGACTCATCCATCACTGACATCATACCCCTCAGTGAACTTCAAGAGGTCCCCAATGGAAAATGAAAGGACATAGAAGCCCTGTATTCTGGAATTGTGAATTGCCTTGGTCATGTGCGTTCCCTATATTCACTGCCATTTTACCCAAAATTTGCGTTCACTCTTTCCCCCCCTCACAGATTCTACATGTATTGATGAGAAAGTACCCTTCCTCCTAGTGTTGAGGGAAATGTTTTGTAACTACTGACCTTGCTATGCCATTTAAGTAAATGCCTTTCCTAAAGAATTAAATGATCTACTAACGAACTGATAATAGAAGCACACAGATGGGGGCTCATGGGCTAATGTTAGAGCATTCTTCATCTTATAACCTCTGACATATCTGTTCATAGCTGCTCATCAAAGTGAAACTTTGTGATATCCTGAAGACATTTCTTGTTTTTATAGTGCAAATGGGGCAAATGAGACAGATGGCGCTACTGCAGTTGTAGGATTGGGTAAACTTGGCAACTATAGGAGTAAAGGAGAGGGAATAGTTTAAAATAACTGAAGTATGAACCTGGATTCAAGACATCACCCTGAAATGTCACTGGTCCTCTTCGAAAATGAAGGATAAACAATATGAACCTAAGTAAGCAGGAAGATGGTGGTGACAATGTGCTGTTGGTAGTTTGGTCTAGGTCAGTGTTGAAGAAAGAGATGTAAGAGCTGGTTCAAACTGTGAATGAATTCACTTAGACCTTCTCTGTAGCCATTGGGAGCTTTATTAACACAAAAGCAATGGGCCTGAGATTTAGCAAGAAGCTGAACAAAGGCAGTGGTAGAGGAAAAGGACCAGACTTACATAGGATGATTTTAGGGTTTCCTTATGGGGAGTTGGAGAGCTAGGTAAGTCTTGCGAGATAAAGACACAGGAGCACTACGAATGTCACAAGATAAGGAAATCCCATTCCCCAGGATGAGGAGTGTGGACAGGGAATTTTTGGTCCCCCCAGGATGAGAGGTGGGGACAAGGAATTATGTGGTCCAGGATAAGGGGAAGTTTTGTGGTAAGGGGAGACTTTAGGGCACCAAGGGCTTCACAAAGTCGATCAATATTATTTTTAACTCTTAGGGCACTGTTTCTATCCACATCATCGGGTTGGGGAACCTGTGACCTTGAGGCCACATGTAGCCCTCTAGATCCTCAAGTATGACTTTCCAGTGAATCCATTAAAGCTACACTGGAGGACCTAGAGGGCCACATGTGGCCTTGAGGCTGCAGGCTCCCCACCCCTGCCATTCTAGAAAGCTTAGAATTATACCTAATAAGTCACAAAACTGTATACCCTTTGATCCAGCGATTCCATTAGTTGGACATATATCCTGAGATCAAAGGAAGATGAAAAGATCTGATTTGTCCAAAAATGTCATGTCTTTCCATAGTATAAAAAACCCTGTAAAATAAAGGGGGTGCCTACTTATTGAGGAGTGACTAAATACATTTTCTTATATAGATATAAAGGAATTTTACTGCACTATAAGAAATGATGAAATAGAAAGTGTCAGAAGAAAATGGGAAGACCGCTATGAACTGATGCAAAGTGAAGTGAGCATAACTAGGAGAACAATTTATATAACATTATATTAAAAAAAAAAACAACCTTGAAAGATTTTAGAGCCTTGATCAGTGCAATGATAAAGCACAATTCCAGAGAAGCAAAGATGAAGAACACTTCCCACTTCCTGCCAGAGAGTTAATGGACTTTAAAAAATGAAGAATGAAGCATATATTTTTGACATAGTTGTGTAAGCAAATAGGTGGATCTTTTACTGCTAAAAATCTTTGGTCTGTGGAGGGAGGCAGGTGATTTTCATTTCTGTCTCCTTTTGTTTTTCCTTTCCCTTCTTGAAAAGAAAGGCCAACTTTTGAGCATGACCCCTTCCTCCAGGGTAGGAGATTTACCCTGTTTCTTAAAAGTATATTTACCCTTCTGTGTTTAAAAGTTTATTTTGTCTTTTCAGCTGGCAGTTGTGATAAAAAGTGTTAACCACTGACATTACTAATCTAAGTGTATTCTGTATTTTACCACATAATCGTCGCACCCTGGTGGTTAATGAGTTTTTTTTTCTGGTCCAAAAATTGGTTTATAATCTTTCACCATGTAGTTGTCACATGATATGTTTCTATTCATCATGCCACTTAAAAGGTAAACAGAGCAGCAATTTACTCACCAATGGCTTATGGATATGCATTTATCTCTCACACCTAGAATTCTCAGCACAGGTGCATTGTCAGTATATATCCAAGAGCTGACTTGTGTGGTTTGTTTAGAGCACTATGGTATTAACAATATTGTCACTCAAGCCAATGAAAAGCTGTAGGTGCAAGGGGAGTGGATGGGCAGGCAAAGTTGCCATGATATGGTAAGACTTGCATCCTCCCAATTTTAACATATACTCATGAATTTTCTATGCATCCTAATCTTGCACCAAAGATAGTGTAATAATAAATGATTTTTAAATAATATAGGCACATCTTTAAAAAAAAGCTTCACAACCAAAAAGTTGCACCCCATTTTTCTGCCAAAAATTAGCACGAAATCTGTGACAATTATGAGGTGAAATATGGTATTTGGTAATGCAATAGAGAAAAGGCAAGTAGAGAGATCATCCAGGAGAGAGGGAGATTTAAAACAACTAATATTTTTGCCTGTACCCAATCTCTTTTTGAGGGCTCAGAGATATAGAATAGAATTTCTCATTCCTTTTATTACTTCCCAGAAGAGAAAATGCTTGTACTTTAATTCTTCTAGGCAACTGAGTTAGTAAACAATGATAGAGGCTGTATCTGGAGGCTGGAGGCAAGAAACTGCCATCTTCCCAGGTTTGGTTAGTTGGAAAGCCACGCCCAGAAGGAAATAGTCTTGGGAGTGAAAGAATACAAAGCTAAAGCAAGGGGAGGAATAATCTATAAAAATGTAGGAAGTAAGGGGGACTAAGAGCTCAGACAGCCAAAGACAGCAAAGTATAGCAAGCCCTATACTATGGCTAGAGATAAAGAAGTTGAAGGTTCAAGACAGAGCTTTGAGGAATGCCCTAATGCATGGGCAAAGACAATGAATAATAACCTCACAAAAGAGACTGAGAAATGGTTGGACAGGTGGGAGGAGATCCTAGAAAAAGCATTTTCCCTAGGCAAAAAGTAGCAAGGAAAAGGCTGAAGGTCATTTGAAATGTCAAATCTTTAAATGAGTCCTTAGAAAAGACCCCTCACACACACACACACACACACACACACACACACACACACACACACACACACACTTCCCACCCCCCTTTAGTATTAAAGAGATTGCCGAGAGTACTGAAGAGTTATGTGATTTGCCCAGGATCACACATTCTGTATATTTCAGGGGTGGGACTTGAACTCAGGACTTGCTGGCTTTGAGATTGATTCTCTATTCAACATTGCTCCCAAATGAAGTTAATCTCCCTCTCCTCCAAATTAATAGTCCCTCCTAATACAGTCTTGAGACCCCTTTCCTGCCATGAACTTCCAAGCATTGTAAGAGCTGCATTATCTGTAATTATGCCAAATGCGCTTTTTTTTTTGAGCTGTTGGGCACAGGTATGTATGAACTGATGAATAACAGAAAGTCTATCAAAATTCTCATAGCTTGCCACCTAAATCTGTGTGTAGCTGAGGTAGGGTGGAGAAGTAGATCCTCTTAATGAGTAAAACCAAGTAAACTGAGAAATTGGGAGATTAAGGTGTTTGAGTTAGTATCAGTATGTATGTTGATGTCATAAGGGTAGGAATTGGGGAGGGGAGAAAGACTGTGAACCAGGCACTGAGCTCATTAAGGGGAATGACTTGCTGGTCAGTAGACAACAGCTACCACAATTCTGTGATGGTAGAGGGAGAGCCTGAAAGTGGCAACAGGAGACAAGTTGTATTACTTTCTCACTTTGACCATTGAGTGAGTGGGTGACTGAGTGAGTGGAGGAGGAATAGGGAGGAAGAAAGAATGAGTGAAAGTGTGGTGTTTAGTGCTAGGAAGGGAGGTCCTGGAAGCTGAGTCATCAAGATGCAGCCAGGTCTCAGAGTCAGAAGGTGGAAGAAGTGAGAAAATAAAATATTTAAGATGAAAGCAAATTTGTTACCTGTGGAACAGGCATTATAGAGAGCACAATGGAAAGGGTGGGTAGCTTTAGAGTAGGACATTTGGGCGGTGGGTTAAGGGAATGAGAATAAGGAACCAGATAGTGGGGGGCGGAGAGAATAGGGTTTGAACGATGACAGTAGAGATTCAGAATCACTGAGAAGAGACTATGACTAGATTGATATTTGTTGATCATTAAAGAATGATTTCAGGTAAATATCAACATCTTTAGAGGTTTGACTTCAGGGTAGAGTTCTCTCAGGGAATTAGGCAGCTCAGGTGAGTGGACCAGTAGAGGGAACTGATAGAATGGAATATATTTCTTCTTCCCCCATAGGGAAGAAGCCAGTTGAGAAGAGAGGCAAGAGATGCAATAGAATGATGGAATGCCATGTCTTTCCATGGAGGCAGAGAGAGGCCTGTGGAAGACACCAGCAAGCCATGGAATGAAAGAATGAATCAACCTTGGGGATCAGGAAAACCTTCATGGTGGGGAAGAAAAGAGGAAGATGAGATACCTTTTTCATATTTTATGTAGTATTCTTATAATAGTCTTTACCCCAACCATTAATTCCAGTTATCTGGGTGTAGGGGATGAGGGAGTGGGAAAAGTTCTGTGGGTAAAGGTAATGAAACGGACTTTCTAAAAAAAAATAGGATTTAAAAATACAAATTAGCATTGTTCCCTTTGAAGTACAAACATAATCTGTTTCATATTATTAATTAGTCTCAAAAAAATGTCAGGCAAAATGATGTGCAGCAAGGGATTACCTCACTGAGCATTATGGACATGGACTTGTGCTGCAACTCCTTCCTTTGTGTCATTTGTGCTCAGACCCTTTCCCTTGCTAAACGGACACGTATAACCAAAAGGTCCTGATTAGTCCTATGAGGGAGTGTTGCGGTAGAATTGTAGACTGACAAATCTGTGAATCTGGATAGCTATCCACAAACTCAAGATTGAGACCCATAGGCTATAGGCCATATATAAAAATCCCACTGTATGTATACTACAGGCCAATATAACGGCAGCTCCTACCTCACCTGATATGCCATTTGTGGAGGTGGCTAGAGAACAGAGGTACCCAAGCTCAAGACTGGAATCTCTACCTGTAAAACTCTAAAATGCTGCCAACTGGATTAAAATGTAATTGGGAAATGTTTAACAAAATAAATTAAATAAAATATTAATATATAATAATAAAGTAATAATATAAAAATAAGATAAATAAAGCATAATGTTAATTTGTGGGTTTATAAGTCAACATATGGTGCAGGGACCCACTTCTGAGTTTGACATCATTGCTCTAAAGCAACCATTGGCTGGAGAGATTATCATCTTTTTGCAATTTTACAATGGGATTTGATGATAATGTATTAAGTTTAATTATAAAGTTACATTGGCCTTGGAAACTTTAAGATTGTAGCTATAGAACTAGAAGACTCCCTAGAAGTTGCATAGGTAGTAAGTGGACAGAGCTAGCACTCAATCCCAGCTCCTCTAAATCCAGTGTTCTTTCCTATGCCTGCTGCTAATGTCCCCCATGGAGTGCTTCCTTGTGCTTGGGTGACTACCTACTGACTTTGATAATACTGCCACTGTGGAAAATTGATTTTGATATTTTCTGAATTACCTTCAGAAGCTACATCACATTCCTATGAAAATCCTCAACATTTGCAAATTTTCATCCTCTGAATATACACATGCATACATATATGTGTGTATGTGTGTATATATGTATATGTATATTATATGTATATATATATATATTCAAGTTCTAAAGTGAATGAAAATCACGAGTTGAGAAATAAAAGGTCTTCAACTGAGATAATAAGGTAGCAAATCTATTCCATGAGCATAGAGCACAATGGATTTCCCAACCCAAAGATCCATGAAAAAAGCATCTTATACTTTTAGGAGGATGGGGGAGGAGGTAGCATAAAGTAGCAAGTCCTGATCATGAGACCCCAGTCACCCATGGCAATACAGAAAAGAAAAACCACTTCATTCTGGCTGTTTTGCCCTTCATGCCTTGAATCCCAACAGAAAGGGGCAAGGAAATCAGAAGCTGAGATGCAGCTTAAGCTCTGTTCCTTTACAAGGTAATATCATAACTTAGGATGTGGCTTATGTAATTGAGTTAATCTTAAAAGAAGGAATATAAAGAATTTACTGAAATTCTGAGTCATTAAGGGAGTGGCAAATAGCATTACATTTGTATTAACAATTTTCTGTCCGTATATATGTATGTGTATATATTCATACACATACATATGTGTGTGTGTCTATGTCTGTGAGTCTGTGTGTATGTGTGTTTCACAGTGTGTCTGTGAAAAATCATTCAGAACCAAGTATATTGAGATACTGAGTAAGTTGTATGATCAAGCTGGTAGTGCAATTTGAGGGTGAAGCAAAATATGCCTATAAAGTAATGAGATTAGTTTCTTGTGGCGCTCATAAATTGCCTCTCAAGTTAGTTTCAAAAGAAGAGCTCCAAAAATGTTGTAATGACATAGCTTAATGATGTTTAATAATAAATATTTAATGATGTTTTAATAACATTAGGATGGCTTATTTGAAGGACACTGCATATTTAAATAGTCAAGGTCTCTTATAGTTTTTATCATTTTTAAAATTGGCCTCATTACTTTATAGGTATAACACACACACATGCACACACACACAGGTCTCTATTTCTCCCATATACACACTAAATATTCTGACAAAGAAAGAATCTGAAAAGGATTTCTGTATTTTTATATAAATGTGGTGCTTGCTGTCTACAATTCGTTGCTTTTCTAGAGCTCAAAGTCACCTCCATTTTTAAGTTCTTTATAATAAACTATGATTTAGTTACAGGGCAGTTGAGTGGGGCAGAGGAGGGAGCACTGGGTTTGCAATAAGGAAGACTCATCTTCATGAGTTCAAATCTGGCCTCAAAAATTTACTAGCTGTGTGACCCTAGACAAGTCACTTAACCCAGTTTGCCTCAGGTCCTCATCTGTAAAAAATAAAGCATTTTAGTATCTTTGCCAAGAGAATCCCAAAATAGGTTCATGAAGAGTCAGACAGAACTGAAAATGACCAAATAAGAATTATTTAATTATAGTAAATTACACTTTTTGACAATTTCAGGTGAGCAGTTAAAGAGGAAATTGTACTTAGCTTATAAATGAGAGTTTTTGACCTTAAGGAGAAAACAGAAAAGGGAATTGTAGTAAGTAAGAGACTCACAAACAGGAATAAGAATAAAGCTCCATGACTTAACCACTTCTTTATAAACACTTTCATTTTTCCCCCTTATATGATCATTCTTCTTTCAGGTAGACTCATGAACAGACGGAAAAAATTCTTAGTTCCAAGTCCCACTTTTCATGTTGTGTTTTTTGTTATAAAATTAGGAGCAAATGCCAAGGTATAATGCTTTTGCATATCACTATTATTCACCTTTTTGTTTCTGGGTTAGAAAAAGAAGAAAAACTGTTGGACTGTAGTTAGAAAGAGAAAGCTTTGTCAAGATAATAAATGGTGAACTTGGCCTCCAAGGAAGTATGAGACCTGGCAAACCAGAAGAAAGAAGAGAGAGAGTTCGTGTTAACTGGATCTCATTCCATGGAGGACCAAGGCCTCCTATGTAGACCCGCTGTCTCTCGGCAGTACCTATGACTCTAGATTTCTATTTCAAATCCTTTATAAAAACCAATTCTTGGCTATGTCAGTTTAGGAAGGATCTGATAAATTAATTTGTATTGAGGTATTGATAGTGTTGTTATTCAGGTCATTTCAGCTATGTCCAACTCTTTATGACCCCATCTGGGGTTTTCTTGACAAAGATAGTAGAGTGGTTTGCCATTTCCTTTTCTGGCTCATTTTACAGATGATTAACTGAGGCAAAAAGGGTTAAGTGACTTGCCCAGAATCACATAGCTAATAAGTATCTGAGGGCAGTTTGAACTAACAAAGTTAAGTCTTCCTGTTTCTGGGTCACACCCAAAACATAGACTGATTCCTCCTTCGTACCTGGAAGTCACTTAGTATATGAGCACATCTATAAGAGAGAAATAGCCTGTCCAATGGTTCTGAACTTCTTCATTTAGAGCTTTTCATTGGTGGCATAGTGGATAAAGTGCTGGGCCTAGAGTCAGGAAGACCTTAGTTTAAATATGACCTCATATACTTACTAGCTGTGTGCCTTTGGAGAAATCACTTAAGCTCTGTCTGCCTCAGTTTCCCCAACTGTAAAATGGGGATAATAATAACACCTACCTTGCAGGGTTGTGACAATCAAATGAAATGTTACTTGTAAAGTTTTTAGCACAGTTCCTGGCATATAGTAGGTGTGTAATTAATGTTCATTCCCTTCTTTTGCCTTTTATCTAGGCCCTTATTAAAAATCCTTACTAGCAATGTTTACTTGGAAGAATCTTGGTACAGTGAAAAATTGGATATGGAGTTAAGGGAATCCTCTATCTGCTGTTGACTACCTATGTAACCTTGGTCAAGTAACAACTTTCTGAGCCCCAGTTTCCTTGTCTGAATGTAAACTAGGTTTCTAGCCAGGCCTGAGGCAGTTTGGATGAGGTTTTCATAATTGGTAGAGAGAATCCTGATGTAACCCTGTGTACCTGTGTGAAGGGTAGAATTGGTGCTAGAGCTTTTGGATAAGAGACATTTTCATCATCTTCCTTCTTTGAGAGAGACACGTACGATTCTAGGTTCTCTTCGGGACTAACTTCAGACACATGGAGGGAGACAGACACACAGACATACAGACACAGATACAGATAAAGACACGAATGATAGATACAGCGATTGAGAGGATTTGAAAGCAGCAGATAGGGAGGGGAAGTCAGCTCCTCAATAACACACTGATTTCCAGCTTGTGACCTTTGAGACTTCAGGGAATTTCCCCTTGAATAAGATCAGGGCCTTTTACCTAGTTTGAGCTGAGATGTCTAGCTCCCAGTGGTCACACTCTACCAGGAGTACCTTTCCACCCCAAAGATTAGGCTACTTCTTTCCCTAAAAGGCAAGGAAGTTTCCCAGGGCCTGGGCCTTGACTAGGGCAGAGGGCTAAGACTCAGCAGCATCTCTGTTGAAGGAGATTCCTGATGGCTTCTGGCCTTATTGATGTGGCTTGCTGATAATTTAAAGTCACCTAAAAGGCACATGTATGTGAAGTTTGGGTCCTTTCCAACTGTGTGTCTATTTCAAGACCCCATCAGTCACAATGTCATACCTTGCCCACTAACCCTACTGCCTTATGGAGGCTAGTGGTACTGTATCCAATCAAGCTAAATGCTGAAGTGGTCTTGTTGAATATCCTTTCTGTGTTATGATTTCATAATTCTCCTTTTGTTAACTGCTAAATGACCTACAAATGTCTCATTTCATGCCATCACAGAACCTAAAATAACAGGGCCTGGCCTGGGTCCGGAGGACCACCCATTATATTGCATCCTGTCACTAAGAGACATGCACATCACAGAAAACACATATTGACTAATGAACACCAGACTCCTAAAGTCTTCCTGCTCTGCCACAAAGAAGTATTGATTTCCATGATTCCAGCAGCATTACAGGCCAGCCTAAGATTCATACTAACCCAGAAGTTCTAGTTCTCCCTGTTTTAAATCACTCTCAAATGGGAGAAAGGAAGACTTCAGGGCTATTGCCTGCAGTGATTTCTTACTGGCCACAGTTTAGCTAGATTATTTTTTATTAATCATTCAATGAAACAAATCTTTATTAAGCATCTACTGTATGGAAGACTCTGTGCTAGGCATTGTCTATGCAAAGACAAAGATGAAACAGTCATGAAGTAACATTGGGAGGGGGAGGGATACAATAAATACATATTCAGAATCACAGAAGTTGAAGGTTGGAAGGAGCTTCAGAGGTCATGTAGACAGATCACTTAAAAGCATATATCAAGGATATGAAGACAATCTAGTCTTATGGGCAGACTTGAAGGAATATCTACACAATGAAGTCTTTCCTAGCCAAAAACAACCCACAATGAACTCTTCTAGCACTTATTGTATGTACCATTCATTTAGTGTTTAATTGTTATGTATTTGTTATGAGGTTTCATTTTTCTTTTTTGCCTCCTATAATTTCCATGCTGCAACAATTAACTGGATTTAGCCCAGAGTAATTTTTGTGGTAATAAAATATTGTTTTATTAAAAGCCTGCTTATCCTTTTTCTGTTTTTTTTTTGTTTTGGCTTATTTTCAACAATGTGTTTTCCTAATTAATTGATTGATTTTCAGCATTCATTTAAAAATTTTTTTGAGTTCCATATTCTCTCTTTCCTACCCTTCCCCCACTCATTGAGAAGGCAAGCAATGTATCAGTTAGACATGTGAAGTCATGCAAAACATATTTCCATATTAGTCATGTTACAAAAAATAAATAAAAAGCAAGAAACATAAAGAAAGGGAAAAAAATATGCTTCAATCTGCACTCAGAGCTCATCAGGTCTTTTTCTAGAGGCAGATAGCATTTTTCATCATGGGCTTTGGAACTGTTTTGGATCATTGCCTTGCTGAGAATAGCTAAGTCAATCACAGTTGATCATTGTATGGTATTGTTGTTACTTTGTTACAATGTTCTCCTGGTTCTCTTCACTTCACTTTGTAAGCCCTCCTAGGTTTTTCTGAAACTATTCTCCTCATCATTTCTTATACCATAGTAGCAATACGTAGTTTTTTTTTATAAGAGGAGAGATCTTGTTAAACCTGGACAATGATATCAGTAGAAAATTCTAAGTATGACATTTAAGCTATTAAATATGAATTCAACCTTGGACCATGAGCAAACCATATGCTTACAAAAGCTGTGGCCCAGAATCAAAGCTCTTCATAGATTTGGTTTAATCTTGGACATTCTGTTTGACTTCTATTTCCTTCTTCTCCTCTAGCCAACATCTGATTTGCAATGAAAGGAAAAGGGTCCTTGTTCCCATGCAAGCATTTAGTAAACTCTGGTGCTTTTTTTAGTATCAAATAGAAACTACTCTCACCAAGCATGAAAAGTTCTTCATCATCTGACCTCTTGAATCATTTATTGGGGAGGTTGTTTAGGGGAATTCTGTGCAGGTATTGATTCATTCTGGACTCCTCACTATCTCCCATTCCTCCATATCCAAGCTATTGCCAAGGCCTATTGATTTCACCTTTGCAACATCTCTCAAATATTCCCCCTTTTCTGATACTGCCGCCACTCTAGTGCAAGACATCATCACCCCATGTCTGGACTATTGCAATAGCTGGTTGGTAGGATTGTCTTCCTCAGGTCTCTCCCCATGCCAATCCATCCTCCATTCAATCTCCAAAGTGATTTTCCTAAAACATAGGTCCACCCATGCAACCCCTCTATTCAATAAACTCCAGTGGTTTCCTGTTGCCTCCAGGAGCAAATATAAAAAAGGTTTGGTACTAAAAGCCCTTCACAACCCAGCCCCTCCTACCTTTCCAGTCTTCTTATATATACCTTACTCCCTGGCACATACTCTTCCCTTCAGTGACACTGGCCATTCTTGCTGTTCTACAAACAAGACACTCCATCTCTCAACTCCAGGCATTCTCTTTGGCTGGTCCCATGCTACTTTATAGCCCTGGAAAGGTGTAACCCAGTATTTCAGTGTTAGTCTTAGCATGGAATCAATAAATGATGAACTTCCAGAAAGACTTTAGGAAGTTCTAACTGATCCTTCAGTTTTGTTAAAAAAAAAAAAAAAAGGAAAGAAAAAAGAAGAGAAATTTTAAAATGTATTTTTTATTAGCATTGTTTTCTTTTTAAATTTTGAATTCCAAATTCTCTCCCTACCTCACACCCCTCCCCAAACCACTGAGAAGGCAAGCAATATAATATCAACTACATGTGTGAAATCATGTAAAACATTTCCATATTAGCCATGTTTCCAAAAAAAGCAAGAAAAATAAAGTAAAAAAAATTATATATCACTTTGTACTCAGAGTTCATCACTTCTCCCTCTGGAAGTACATAGCATTTTTCTATCATGTTGTTTAGTTTCAGTCATATTCAACTCTTCGTGACCCCTATTTGGGATTTTCTTGGCAAAGATACTGGAGTAGTTTGCCATTTCATTAGATAGCTCATTTTACAGATGAAGAAATTGAGGCAAACAGGGTTAAGTGACTTGTCCAGGGCCACACAACAAGTAAGTACCTGAGGTGGAATTTGAACTCAGGTCTTCCTGACTCCAGGGCAGGAACTTTATCCACACTGTATTACCTACCTGCCTTGGATCAGTGTATTGATCAGAGTAGCCAAGTCTTTCACAGTTGATCACCATTACAACCTTGCTGTTACTGTGCACTACACATCAGTTCATTAAGGTATTTCTATGCTTTTTCTGAAACGATCCCCCTTATCATTTCCCTAGAACACCACTACTTCGTCACAATCTATGCCACAATTTGTTCAGCCTTCCTCAAATTGGTGAGCATCCTCTTGATTTTCAATTTGTTGCCACCACAAAAAGAATTGCAAAAAATGTTTTTGTATGTATAGTTTCTTTTCGTTTTTCTTTAATCAGTTTGGGATACAGACCTAGTAGTGGTATTACTGGGTCAAAGAGTATGCAGTTTTATAACCCTTTGGACCTAGTTTCAAATTGTTCTCCAGAATGGTTGGACCAGTTCATTATTCTGCTAACAATTCATGAGTATACCTATTTTTCCCAAATCCCCTCCAGCATTTGTCATTTCTTATAGGTGTGACATGTTACTTGAGTTGTTTTAATTTGCCTTTCTCTAATCAGATTAATAGAGATTTAGAGCATTTTTTTCATTTGACTACAGATAATTTTGATTTCTTCATCTGAAAATTTCCTTTTTATATCTCCATTTATCAATTGGGGAATGGTTCTTATTTTTTATACATTTGACTCAGTTCTATACTCAGTATATGACAGATGAGATCTATATAACTTTTTGACATTGCTTCATTGTCTATGGTACCTTTTTTTAAAGCAAGATGTTGTTTCCTTGATTATCCCTTTTAATTAGCTCTATTTTTGCTTTTGCTTTGTCTGAGATCATAATTGCTATGCCAGCTTTTTTTTTTTTTTAAGTTCAGCTGAAGCATATTAGATTATACTCTAGCCCTTTATTTTAACTCTGCTTGTGTCTTTCTGTTTCAAGTGTGTCTCTTGTAAATAGCATGTTGTTGGATTCTGGCTTCTAATCCATTCTGCTTTTTCTGTTTTGTGGGTGAGCTCATCTATTCATGCTCAAAGTTATGATTACTAACCATGTATTTCCTTCCATCACATTTTCTTCTGTTTCTTCTTGTCTCTCTTTTTATTCTGTTCATCCTAAAAAAGTCTGTTTTGCCTCCCTTAACCTACCCTCCCTTTTATCATCCTTCTTCCTTTCTCTTGTCCCCTTTCTCTCCTTTTTCCCTATTGGGTAATTTATATTTTTATATACAACTGAGGGTGTATGTATGTGCACACATGTATACACACATTTATGTATGTACACATACACACATATATGTATATATTCTTCCCTCTTTGAACCAATTCTGATGAGATTGAGGTTCAAACATTGCCCACTCTCACTCCTCATTTCCCCCTCATTGTAAAAGCTCTTCCTTGTGTGCCTCTTTTATGTGAGAAACTTTTCACCATTCTACTTCTCTTTCCCCTTCTCCCAGTGCATCCCTCTTTATCACCCCTCTACTTTTTTAGAGATCATTCTAACATAATCAACTCACATTCAAACCTTCTGTCTATGTAAATTCAAAAAGGAGAAATGTTACATCAGAGTCTTCAATGTGAGCTAACACTACTATATTATTGAGACTATTTTTCACCTCCCACTAAGATAAGATATGTGAAATCTATGAAATTTCTGTTCCAGAAACAAGGCAAGAAACTCAAATCTTATTGAAAATGTTCAACTGCTACTATATTTCCACAAAAGGTCACAGCAATTTAGCAACCATTCCTGAGTCACTTTCTGCTTACCACAAAAAGGCAGTCGGTAGAATTAGACTCACCAGTGTGAGGATGCTTTCTGGAATATCAAACAGTTATTGACTTTTCTGTCTGTGCTGGTACATTACAAAGAATGTAGATGGATAGTCCTGACTATCAATGCTTCACCTAACAGTATTTAGCCACAAAATTCCAGATGGCATAGAGGTGACTTTTTGCTACTAATCAAGAGCAGTGTCATCTACCAAATGCAAGTATGCAGAAGTTAACAGAGACCCTCCAGTGACTGTGAGAGTCGTCATTCTGTGGTTGCCTCTACAGCTCTGCCTTTTACAATCTGTACTGTTCACAAAACTTCAGTTGGGACTCTTCAAGGCAGAAATGCATGCACAATTAACTCTCCCCTTACATAGCCCTAGAGTCCTTTGCCCTGTGTTTACGACTACATGTTTATCTACAAGCCCCAAACAGCAAAGTACAGTGCAGAGGCCCTTAGCTTTTGGCCATTATACCTTGCTGTTTTCAGCCATTGGACATGGAAGCAGTTCAGAGGTCAGCCTTTGATGAGCAAGTAGGCAAGGCAGAGGACAGAGCTTGTCTAAGATAATAGCCTAGAGAGATAGTCAAAACATTGGCTAGGAGAAGAGAAATGTCTATGGCAGTACATTAAGGTGCCAAAGGGAAAAGGACACTAGACTGGGAAATGGGAGACCTACATTCAGGTCTCAGAGCTACCAGCTCTGTGTCTGGTTATTACCTCTTATTTAGATTTCTGGTATCCAAATTCATGAGTTGATCCCCTTTCAAATCCCAAATTTATTAGGAGAGGTATGTCCTCCTCACCAAATTCATGGACCCTTTTCACTACTCATCATCCTTAATCTTAATGCAGTTTGTGAAACTGCTGTTACTCCATACTCCCTGCCCCACCCCAATTCAATTCTCATCCCACTGAATACTGTTTTCTCCTTTGACCTTAGGGATACTCTGCTGTCCTGGTTCTTCTCCTACTTCTCTGTATCTTTCATTGTTTCTCCAGTAACATTTCAAAGTCATTGATTGTTGAACAAAAGATTACATAATAAGAGAACTGATAGTTAAATTATTGTTAGTATATGTCCTTTAACAAATATTTATTAAGTACTTATTATTTGCAAGCTTAATATTTCAGATAAAAGAAGAGTGAAAGTAGAATTGCCAAGAACTTATGGCTGATTTGGAATGGGGCTGAAAATAAGCACTCATCATAGTAAATTCTCCTAGCTTGAATTTAGGTTTATTTTGTGTATTTTTTTTAATCTGTTGTCTCTTGGTGCTGCTGGCTGCCAAATATAATGTATATATTGGATCATACAGCTTATTTAATTTTAAGTATTTTTAAAACATGACAAACATGTACAGACATAATCATTTCCATTTACAAAGAAGAAAACATCTTGTACATAAGACCGATAATTTCTATTATGTGTCACTTTATTTTTAAAAGTACATAATAAATTTAAACTGTTGATCTAAAACTTACCTATATGTTTTGGGTCTTTCTGAACTTCCTTATTCTTCCTTCTCTGCATCTTTAAAATGTTTCATTGATTCTCTTTTCTTTCTTTTCTTCTTTTTTTGGCACCACTATCACTTCTCCTCTGTTATCCTTAAACTCCAATATCCTCCAAAAGTACCACCCTTCTTTGAAGCAAAATGTAAAGTCAAACAAAACCAAATAAATATGCTGGCCATGTCCAAAAATGCCTTTCCTTTTTGACCTTCAGTCTATCACCTCTCTGTTAGTTCATCATTTGTCTGATAGAGCTGTCTTATCATTGCTGATCATAGCTCTTAAATCTTCCAAAGGTTGTTTTTTTTTTTTTAATGTTTTAGTCTTTGCATAAATTGTTCTCTTGGTTCTGCTCTCTTCACTCTGTCAGATTACGTCTTCTCAGATTTCTCTGAATCATCCCTTGTACATTCTTTCTGTACACCCCATTTATGAAAAGTAACGTTTCCCTTGTTTCTGATTTCTTTCCCAGTATATTCCTTTTCCCTCTTCTTACTTTCATCTTTTAAAACCATTACAACAACAAAAACACTTCAAGGTCTTATATTTGTTTTTCTTAGCTGTCTCTGGTGGTTGAAGGCAGTGTAATTTTTAATTTTGTCTCTTCTCCCTCTCCTATCAAGATGTATGCAGATCACCCTCATTTAGTCTCTTCTGATTGCTTAAATATATTTGACTTTCTAAATTGCTTTGAACTCCTAGGTTTTAATTTTAAAATTTTTGCTCAGTTCTGGTTTTTTCAAATGTCCTGTATTCTATTAAGGTTCATTTCTGCCCCCTCTTTGTACTGCCTCCCCCCACCACATGTGTTGGGAGAGAGAGAATGAAGGCATACTAATTCTTTCTGGGTAAGTTATTCCTAGTTTTTATCTTTTGTCTTTTAAAAAAATGTTAGGCCTTCATCTTTTACCTTTTGAAATATCATATTAAAAGATTTTCTCTCCTTTAAGTAATTTTAGAACAGTTTGTGTGATCTTGATTCAGGTTTTTTGGTACTTGAACTCCTTAATTTTGAGTTGTTGAATTTTTTTCTTTTTCTTTTTTTGTCCTAGAAGCCCTTAAGGTAATAATCACCCTGGCAGCTATTATATTTCTGGGTATTTTTCCATTTCTTTCCAGAATTTCAATTACTTTTTGGAATTTCTTACAGAAGGTGATTGCTCATTTTTTGGTGTGTGATTTCATTTTGAAATCCTCTGATTCTTAGAAATCCAGGAAGTTTCTTTTATGATTTCCTAAAATATGGTATCCAGCTGTTTTTCAGGGAGTCTAAACTGTCTTCAAACTACTTTCAGTACTGCTTTTCTTTTCATTTTACCATAGATTCATTATGTTTTCTTCTATTTTCCAATCTTTCGATTTTCAAAATCCTTTTTGAGCACTTCCATGGCCTGAGCCCATGGAATATTTCTTTTGGATGTTTGGGATACAGAAGCCTTGATTTCTACGTCTTTCCCTGATGGTAAGCATTGTTCTTCCTCATCAGAAAGGAAGGGAGGAGATATCTGTTCACCAAGAAAGTAACCTTCTATAGTCTTATTTCTTTTCCCTTTTCTGGGCATTTTCCAGGCCAGTGACTTGACATCCGAATATTCTCCTCACACCCACCTTGCCTCCTGATCCTCCCAGCCAGCACTTGGGGTCTGAGATTCAAATGCTGCTTCCAGCCTCAGGGCTTTTGGCGGGGGCAGGGCTGCTATTCAGTGTGAGATCAAGTTCAGCTGCCCAAGTGGGGGCAGGGCCGCCTCTCAGGCTCAGTTCCCTCAGGGGGTTTATGCAGAGACCTTCAACAATGGATCCAGGCTCCTACCTGCTTTGGGAGCCCCTGTCTGCTCCCACCTCCACTGGTGCCTCCCGAGGGGGCCTGAGTTATGGGGGCACCCCACTCCCCTCTTGACCCGCCAAAGAGACCCTCTCACCGACCCCCGTCACCTGTTAGTGAAGGGACCCGTGCAGCTGCTGGAGACTCCGTCCCTGAAGCCTGCTCGGATCTGCTCCTCTCGGTGCCACGGCCATGGCAGGGCTGTACTTGACTCCCAGTCCACGGCGCAAAAGACCTTTTGCGAGAGGTTTGCAAATCCCTCTGGAACAGAAATCTCCTTTGCTCCCATGTTCTGTGGCCTCTGGTCCTGCAGAATTTGCAGTGAGTTGCTATTTACAGATGTTCTATGGGTTGTGGGTTCGGAGCTATGTGTATGTGTGTCTTTCTACTCCGCCATCTTGGCTCCGCCCCCTCTCAGTGAATTTCTTGAGTGTTATTCAATTTTTTGTCCTTTTAGATCTTTACTGGAATACATGTAAGAAAGTTGAGTTCCTCTATTACTCATTATATCAATTAGAAGTTTTAAATATTAAATTTAGGTAGAAAATATGTTACAAAAGTTAATAGAAAGCCAACAAGCATTTATTAAGCACCTACTACATTTTTTAGGGCTATGCTTAAAAGCATTTGCCTACCTGAAATTAAAAGCTTTCCATTTTTCTACAGAAGTTATGTTTTACTATTGCCATGATTTTTAAATATCCCATTCCTATTAATCAGACATTTATAGTTCGGTGGAAACTATAAGTAGTTATATAAGTATATTCCTTTCTTTAGTTTTAGTGAGTTAAACCTCATGGGTCATCTCTTCCAACTACCTCATTTCATGGATGGGGAAATTGAGGCCAGAGAGGTTTAAATAGGAAATAATAACAGCTAGCATAGCTCTTTACAAATATCTTATTTTATTTTCATAATAACTCTGGGAGTTAAGATGATATTATTATTCCCATTTTTCAGATGGAGAAATTAAGGCGGATAGAATTTAAGTGACTTGCCCAGAATCACATAACTAGTCTGAGTTTAGGTTTGAATTCAGATGTTCTTGGTTCCTGTTCCAGAACTCTATCCACTGTGCAGCCTAGGTAATATGGAGCAGTGCAGGGTCTATTGTCTGACCCCACAGTCAACATTCTTTCTCACTGTATTGGCACATTGGTCACCTCAAAGTGGCTTTCCTCATCCATAACCCTCTGTTTATGTAATCTTGTTTTCACTATTCCCTACTCCTTTTTCCAAAAAAAAAATTATTTATTTATTTTTAGATTTCAACATTCATTCCCACAAAATTTTGAGTTCTAATTTTTCTCCCCATCTCTCCCCTCCCCCACCCCATACTACCTTGCATTCTGATTACCCCTACCCTCAATGTACCCTCCCTTCCCTTATCCCTATCTTCTCTTTTTTCTTGTAGGGCAAGATAAATTTCTATACCCCACTACCTGTATGTCTTATTTCCCAGTTATATGCAATAATAATTCTCAATGTTCATTTCTAATATTTTGAATTCCAACTTCACTCCCTCCCTCCCTCCCTCCCTCCCCATCCCTACTGAGAAGAAAAGCAATTCAATGCAGGATATATGTGTGTTGTTTTACAAAAGACTTCCATAATAGTCATGTTGTGTACCACTAACTATATTGACCTCCATCCTACTCTGTCCCCCCTTTTTTCTATTCTCTCATTTGACCTTGTCCCTTCCTAAAACTGTTTAATTCTAGTTACTCCCTTCTCCTATTTGCCCTCCCTTCTATCATCCCCCTCACCCCACTTATCCCTTTCTTCCCTACTTTCCTGTAGTGTAAGATAGATTTTCATATCAAATTGAGTGAGCATGTTATTCCCTCCTTGAGCCATATGTGAAGAGAGTAAGCTTCACTTTTCCCCTCTTACCTCTTCCCTTTTCTCCTCCACTGAACAGGATTTTTCTTATCTCTTTTATGAGAGATAACCTGCCACATTCCATTTCTCCCTTTCTCCTCCCAATATTTTCCTCTCTCACCCTTTAATTTAATTTTATTTTTTTATGGATATCATCTCCTCTGATTCAACTCAACCTTTACTCTCTGTCTATATATATATATATATAGGGATGGGGGTGGAGGTGGGTATGGGGGGGTGGGGGGGGGTGAGTGGGGGTGTGTATAATCTCTCCACCTACCCAAATACTGAGAAAAGTCTCAAGAGTTACAGATATTATCTTTCCATGTCGGAATGTAAACAGTTCAGCTTTAAAAGGTCCCTTATGATTTCTCTTTCCTGTTTACCTTTACATGCTTCTCTTGATTCCTGTGTTTGAAAGTCACATTTTCTTTTCAGTTCTGATCTTTTCATCAAGAATTCTTGAAAGTCCTCTATTTCATTAAATGACCATTTATTCCCTTGGAAGTATTATACTCAGTTTTGCTGGGCAGATGATTCTTGGTTTTAATCCCAGTTCCTTTGACTTCTGGAATATCCTATTCCAAGCCCTTTGATCCCTTAATGTTGAAACTGCCAGATGCTGTGTTATCCTGATTATATTTCCACAATACTCTAATTGTTTCTTTCTAGTTGCTTGCAATATTTTCTCCTTGACCTGGGAACTCTGAAATTTGGCCGCAATATTCCTAGGAGTTTCTCTTTTCAGGTCTCTTTCAGGAGGTGATTGGTGGATCCCTTCCATATTTATTTTGCCCTCTGGTTCTAGAATATCAGGGCAGTTTTCCTTGAAAGTTTCATGAAAGATAATGTCTAGGCTCTTTTTTTGATCATGGCTTTCAGGTAATCCCATAATTTTTAAATTGTCTCTCCTGGATCTATTTTCCAGGTCAGTTGTTCCTCCAATGAGATTTTTCACATTATCTTCCATTTTTTCAATCTTTTGGTTTTGTTTTGTAACTTCTTGGTTTATCTCATAGTGATTAGCTTCCCTGAATTCCACTCTCTCTTTTAAAGAACTATTTTATTCAGTGAGCTTTTGAACTTTCTTTCCATTTAGCTAATTCTGCTTTTTAAAGCTTTCTTCTCCTTATTGGCTTTTTGGATGTCTTTTTCCAATTGAGTTAGCCTATTTTTAAAGGTGTTATTTTTTTCAGCATTTTTTGGGTCTCCTTTAGCAAGCTGTTGATGTGCTTTTCAAGCTCTTCCATGGCCTGAGCCCACTGCATATTCATTTTTGAGGTATTGGATGCAGAAGCCTTGACTTCCTCTGACAGTATGCATTGTTCTTCCTCATCTGAAAGGATGGAAGGAGACACCTGTTCACCAAGAAAGTAATCTTCTATGGTGTTATTTTTTTTCCTTTTTGGGGCATTTTCCCAGCCAGTTACTTGACTTCTGAATCCTTTGTCAAGAGGAGGGTCCTAGTGCTTCTCCTCCCCCCAGTACAGTGCTCAAGGCTGAAATTCAAATCAACTACTCAGTTCCCCCAGGAGCTTTAAGCTGACCTGCCTGGACAAGGGATCCAGACTGCTTCCATGGCCACTGTAGCTGCCTGCTGCCTGCTGCTGCTGCTGCCTCTGCCTTTGCTACCACCTGGGGCCAGTGCTGGGGGGATCCCGCTCCCCTCTCACCCAGTTGGGAAAGCCCTCCCACATTGATCTTTGGAGCTTTCTTTGTTGCTTGTGGGTTGAGGGATCTGGGGCCCTCCCTGCTGGGATTCTGCCTAGATGTCTGTTCAGGTCCTATTCCTCCCAGTGCCATGCCATCAGAGCTAGGCTCCACTCTGCTCAGCATCCCATGAGATAGACCTTTCCTGTTGGCCTTCCAGGTTACCTTTGACTGGAAACCTCTTTCAGTCTGTTGTTCTGTGGCTTCTGCTGCTCTAGAATTTGTTGAGAATCATAAAAATGACAGGTATTTTGTAGACTGTTGGGGAAGTGCTAGAGTATATGCATCTTTCTACTCAGCCATCTTGGCTCCACCCCCAGTCTTCCCTATTCCTGAAATGAACTCCCTTCTCACTTCTGTCTCTTAGGTATCCTCATTTCCTTCAAGGTCGAGCTCAAGTGTCTTCAACCTGAAATTGTCCTGATACCCTTGAGTTGCTAGTACTCCTGTCCTAATCACATGGAGTCTATTTTGCATGTTGTTCACCTGACTAATTTGTAAACTTACTGACTGTAGGGACTGTTTCACTTCTGTCTTTGCATCCCCACCATTTGGTACAATATCTGACACATAGTAGGCACTTAGTAAATGCTCACTGATTGAATGATTAATATCAGCATAATACTGAGATCTCTGCCCATCTGACTGTTGAAAGCAAGTTTGATATAAAAGATATAGAAATGGATAAGGTGGTGAAACAGAATGAGAACCAAATTTTAAAAAGTTTATTAATTTATCATAATTTAGGTGTAGCAAAGAAACTCTAAGTACTTAGGCATATCATATAATTTATGCAATCTAACATTCAATAATATCTTGCCTTCTATTTGTTTTCTAATTATTTTTGTGTCTGTCTTGTTTCCTTGACTGTATTGTAAGTACATCAAGAAGTTTTTATTTTATTTATAGCAACTTGGTGGTGGTTGAGAATTGAAAATCAAAGGGATGCCCATAAATTGGGAAATGGTTAAACATGTTGTGGTATGTGGTTATAATGGAATATTGTTGTGCAGTAAGAAATGACAAGCAGTATATCTGGTATTGGTGCTGAGCACATAGTAGGCACTAAATAACTAGTTGAATTTAATAAATTTTAGTGACTTTTATATTTTATTGTATTGCCCTTTTTATCTTCTTCATCCCTTTTTCACTACAATTATTTGAGAATAGGCCAGGTATAATTTTTTTAAAAAATAGACATGGTTAAGACAATTTGATAAAGATGTCTCATTATATTTGCACAAAAGGATGAAGCAGGTGCCTGGTTATTGAAAAGTGTATTTTCCAACTGAATTTTCCAACTTCTCAAAGGAGAAGTCCTTTGGCACCAGAACATTAGTAAGCTATGTTGCTCTATTTCAGAACTCTCCCAGTCATTTCATTCTCCCATCCTGCAAAACCAAGTATCCTTCTTCTACATCTTCAGGATATATTCTATCACTATATTTCCTCTCTCAATTTAGGGCCAGTAATATATTATGTTATTTTGATGTACATGTTTACATACTCATCAAAATCAATGATTTGGAAGTTTTAAAGTAGTCTGTATGTGTTATGGTATGCTACTAATCTGCTTACTTGGATCCTCTTAACAGCTTCTCTGAGTTCCCCTGATCCTCTCTATCGGACCACACAGCTGCTCTAAAAGACTCTCTGAACTTCCCCTGCTACTGTATCCTTGTCAATCCTCAAGTTTGCTGTGTCAACTCCTCCAGTCTCTTCTCTGAGGAATATTAGGACTAATAAATTATCATTTGTATACTGTAATATAAGTGAGGCAAAATTAAACATTCCCTTAAAGAACATTTCAAAAGCACTTAAAACTAAGCTATTTAAAACCTTAAAAACCTAAAGATTACCAAAAACAGTCCTAGCTATATCATAAATTAATTCCTGTGACACCTTTGTTAGAAATGACTGAAATTTGGAAGTCCCAGGTTAATTTTGAGGGGCACCCACCTTCTTTAAGCTTGATCTTCCCACCCTATCTTGGGAAAAGATAAGGACATAGATAATTCCAAATGATTCAAGGTAGAGTAATCTTAGTACAGTAATCTGAGGCAGCTATATGGGGTAGACTAGGATAGAATGCTGACTCAAAGTTAGAAAGCCCTGAATTTAAATCCTACCACGAATTCTTAGTAGATGTGTGGCCCTCAGCAAGTCACTTAACCTCTACTTGTTGATCCCCTCTTGGATCACTGCACTGTTGTGGAGTGACTTGTATAGCTTAATGAAACCGTGAGCTGTGCTGTTCAGGGTTATCCAAAATGGACAGTCAGTCATAGTGGAGAATTCTGACAAAAGGTGATTCTCCTGGAGAAGGAGAAGGGAAACTGCTCCAGTATCTTTACCAAGAAAACCCCATGGATGGTATTAAAAGGCTAAGATTTATGGCATCAAAAGGTGAACCCCTCAGGTTGGAAAGGTCTATCATGCTATGGCCTTGTAGTCATGAAGAGTTGGACATGCTTGAATGACTAAACAACAGCAATCTAAGTGCAAAGGAGAAGTTTAAGGAAAGTTCTAGGAGAGATTTAAAGGAAGGGTTTTCCCTCCTAGCGTGGGAGTGCTGCATGGGGAGAGGAAAATGTAAAGGGAACATTTTGGAGAAGATAGAATCTATTTTGGACCATGAAGAAAGAAAAGTACCTAAACACATGAAAATGTTAGAGTAATGACATCTATCTATTGCAAGCACAGAGGACAATGTGAACAAAGACAGATAATAGAGGGCAAGATGGAATTAGTGAATGGTGAATAGTCTAGTATGGTTGGAATGTAGAACATATGAATAGCAAGCAGTATGAGGCAAGGCTAGAGAAAGAAGTTGAAACCAGACTGTGAAGTACCTTGAATGCCAAGTACAGTTTATGTTTTATTGAGTGGGCAAGGGAAAGCAGTGGAAAAACTTTAAGTAGATGATACACGAATAATAGTGGAGTATGAAAATCATTGATCTAGAGCATGAAAGGACATCACAGGCCATCAGGTACAAGCCTCTTATGTTATAGATAAGAAACCAATACCCAATGTGCTGGTCATAGTTCCATTATCTGGTGCAATAGGTAACTCAGAGTCTATGGATTCAAATGAATAGTACCTTTAATAAAAACATATTCAATTATTGTGCTATAAGAAATGACAAACAGGAGGACTTCAGAAAAACTTAGACTTACATTAACTGATGCTGATGCTGAAGTAAAATGAGCAGAACTAGGAGAACATTATACACAGTAACAGCCACAGAATGCAAGGACTGTTTCTGATAGACTTAGCCTTTCACAGCAATGTAAGGACCTAAAACATTCCCAAAGGACTCTTGAAGCAAACTGCCATCCATATCCAGAGAAAGAGCTATGGAATCAGAACACAGAATGAAGCAGACTACTTTCCTTTGTGTTATGTTTTGTTTTGTTTTTTTTCTCATGGTTTCTCCCATTCATTTTTAATTCTTCTGTGCAACATGACTAATATGAAAATGTGTTTACTAAGAATGTATGTGTTAGAATGCATATAAGATTGCATGCCATGTTGAGAAGGGAGGAGGGAAGAAGGGGGGGGGGAAATTTAAAGCTTATGGAAGTGATTGTCAAAAGCTAAAAACAAATTAATTAAATTTTAAAAATCACCAAAAAAACCATATTTAGTAACCTACAGATAAAAACAATTCACAAGGTGGTAAAATCAGTCCACAGGAAGGTAAAAATCAATCAGTCAGTCAGTCAGTCAATAAGCAGATAAAATCCACTCTTAAGGAGATAAAAATAGTTGGCACAAGTAGTTGGCATCAGGAGCTCTTCACCATTTTGAAAGCTGTCTTCATATATTCCTTGCCAAAGGACTCACAGTTGGGTCAATCCACCTGGGAATGAAGTTCATTCTAACTGCCCCAGATTTGCTCCACAGAAATTTGTCTCACAATAATAAATGTGAGACTTCACTAAAGACATCCCAGTTCTACTGAAATCTTGGTCCACAACACCCATGGTAGTTAAGTGACTTATCCAGGGTCACCAGGTAGTATCAGAGATGAAATTTGATCCTCTATAGACACTGTTAATGTTCTGGGGCACCTTACTGGCTCTTAAAGCATATTTCTCCTAGGAATACCACTTTCTGTTGATACCCTTGAAACTCTTTGCCTGCAAAATACTTTGTTGGCAATATGCTGAAGGATGGCATAGAAGACTAGCCTGGAGTCAGACCTGAAATCTTGCTTCTGACATTGCTCTGTGATTGTGGATAAGAGAATTGTCCCTCAGTGTCTTCAGGCATATCTCAAAGACTAGAAGTTTCAGAATTGCCTACATATGTTGACAGAAAGCAATTTACCATACTGTTGAACTCACCATTTTCTTCTAAAAATGTTTTTATTTGTTTGTTTTTTATTAATTAATTTATTTTCTATAAAATGTATCTATATCTACATAGGTACAGATTATTTTTTTTTACTCATGTTCACTTGTGTCTTTGAATTGCTCTTGAATGATTGGTGACTTTTATCTTTTGGTTACTCATATCTCATGACTCACAGCCTTGCAGTACCTCTGGAAGAATAGGGATGTTTAAAAAGATGAAACTTTGTTTCAGGGAGATAGTTGGGGGTCCTTAAAAGAAATAATTAATATCCCAAATTCAGTCAAGCTCCTGCCTTTTCAATTCTGGACCCTGGTCATTGTCCTTCAGCAGCGTCCATCTAAGATTTGGACCAGCTCCTTGCAGAGATGTGGAGAATAAGACTTGGACCAACTCTTTGCAGAGATGTGGAGAATAAAGGATAAATCAGGGTTAGGGTTTAGGGCAGGAGTGGGGAAATCTGCAGCTTTGAGGCCACATGTAATCCTCAAGGTCCTCAAGTGCAGCCCTTTAACTAAATCCAAATTTAACAGAACAAATCCCCTTAATAAAAGGGTTTGTTCTGTAAAACTTGGACTTAGTCAAAAGCCAAAGCAAGGCCCTAGAAGGCCATGTGTGACCATGAGGATACAGATTCTCCTCTGGTTTCAGGAAACGAGTAGGGTAGGCCTAGCTTTGTGTTAGGTGTATGATAGGAAATTTTTTTTTAAAAGTTTCTGACAAATTTCTCACTTCATTTACCATCAGAATGTCATTAAACAAGATTATCACTTATTTTTCAAGGAATCTTGAATAATTTTGACGTATGAATGGGAGACACTTTGTTGGAAGAGAGCCCTGAAATTCTATCAGATTTCATGCTTTTTTATAGTAAAAACAAAGTATAGTGGAATTTTGTATTTTGCACACTTTTACTAAGTTATGTGACAGTAAAGATATAATCTCACTGTGGAATATCAATTGTGAGTCTTCTTGCTCCTTACTAATCCTCAGTCAGTCATTCAATCAGTAAATATTTATTAAGCACTTGTGTCATGCCAAGCACTATGATAAGTTTTGGGGTTACAAAGAAAGATAAGTACAGTTCCTGCTCTTGAGAAACTCACAGGGATGAGGGATATATCATATAAAGAACTCTGTACAATCAAGCAAGTTATATAGAGGATTAATTCAAAATAAATATCAGAGAGGACTAAAATTAAGGGGTTAGGAAAAGTTTCTTGTAGAAGATGGAATTTTAGCTGGAATTTCAAAATAAACAGGGAAGTCAGGAGGCAGAAATGAGGAGGGAGAACGTTCCAGGCATGTCCAGTGAAAATGCCCAGAATTAGGAGATGGAGTGTCTTCTCTGGGGAACAGCAAAGAGGCCAGTGGGAAGAGATTCTGATTTTTTTTTTAAGATAGCGAATTAGTCATTCAGGTTGTTAGCTGCTAATGTCAATTATCTTTTTCAGTATTAGGAAGGTCTAAGATTTCTTTCCTACATGTTTAGTATCTTTATTTCCTTCTGATATATCTTATGAATGATCATTTAATGCCTTCACAATTGTGTTGCCTTCAGCATGGACTTCCATTTTTGTCTAATCCAACTACTTTCCCCATCTTTATTTTTCTTAAAGAAATTTTATCTCCACTATAAATAAATCTGCAACTGTGAAGTTAGAGACCAAGAGGTGGTATCTCTCCTGTCCTAGATGGTGAAATAGTTTTCTTATAAATAACTTTGTGGATTGTTTTCATTTTTCTTTTATTCTCCTTCCTTTCTTTTTATCATTGAAGGCTTGTGATAATTTAACTTGTTGTTTTTCATCAAATATTATTTAAACTGATCTTATCCTCCACTACTTTGCACTTTTTTTTAACTTTTCTCTTTTTCATGAGGCAATAATGTTCCTAATCTTTTGTCATTCTTCTCCTTGAAATTTTTTTAAGGTTATATTCTAAACTGGTGTTGACTTTGGTTGCTATCTCTCTTCACTTAACACAGTACCTAACACAAGGCAGGAGGTTAATAAATACTTGATTGATTGATTGATTTGCTCAGCAAGTTGTTAATCATGTGCTGAGGTGTTTTCGACTTTATTTGTTCTCATTGTTATAACAAATGATTTGTATCGGTTAACAACTCTATGAAATTATTATTGTCTGTTTCTATGGCCTTTCTTCTATCCATTATCCATGTTACTGTCCGTAAATAGTTTGAATAGATTATGATTGTTATTTCAATTGCATTCTTTATCTTTTTTCTCCTTTTTGTTCTTCTAGCTATGTATTAATTTTGACCTGTGTTTTTAACAACTGACTCTAGAATGACTCTCATGTCAGTAATGAGTTGTTTCTGATATGTTAAAATATAATCAGTTTCAGTTCTATCTATCTATCTATCTATCTATCTATCTATCTATCTATCTATCTATCTATCTATCTATCAATCTAGGTGTTATTATTGTAGTTCAGTTACTTCAGTCATTTCTGATTCTCCATGACCCCATTTGGGGTTTGCCAGGCCTAGAGGCCTGTGTGGGCTACCCGAGTCTTCTTACCTCACCTCCGAGGTCTTCGGTTGGCCAAAACCGGATGCTCATATGAGAGAAAGGACGTTCCAGAGTCGAACAAGGGTTGAGCTTTATTTCAGGGTCTTGGTTACAAGTGCAGGGGGGTCTTCCTTAGGAGGAAGAGGGGGAGATTTCCTAAGGAGGCTAAGATCTTAAGGGATTGGAAGTAGAAGTACAAGCGGGGAGGGAGGGCGAGGGGAGAGAGGAAAGAAGAAAAGCGGAGCCTACTGTCCTCTTGGCTCCTCACGTGCTAAGAGAGCTTTCAGGCTTCCTCAATCCTACTTAACCTTCAGCTGCATAGTTTGCATCTGAATACCGTGCTGTTAGGTAACTAGGTGTGCCCAGATCCGGGACAATCTCGAGGGTGGGGAGATCTCTCTCCCATCACGTTTCTCACGGGAAGAGGTGGAATTACTCGAGATAGCTCGGTTCACCTCGATCCCCTGCCGTTTCCTGGGGGGATCTCGTGAGAGCTCTAAGATTTAGAAGCTCCCACCTTTACCCGCCCGAGACTGTCCACACGGAATTGAGCTTCCAATCCCAACAGGGGTTATTTTTAAAATTTGTTTATTTATTTTTAGTTTTCAATATTCATTTCCACAAAATTTTGAGTTCCAAATTTTCTCCCCATCTCTCCCCTCCCCCCATCCCAAGACATCATGCATTCTGATTACCCCTTCCCCCAATCTACTCTCCCTTCTATCACACCTCTCCCTTCCCTTATCCCATTTTTTTTCCTTTCTTGTAGGGCAAGATAGAATTCCATACCCCATTACCTGTATTTCTTGTTTCCCAGTTGCATGCAAAAACAGTTCTCAACATTTGTTCCTAAAACTTTGAGTTCCAACTTCTTTCCCTTCCTTCCTCCCCACCTATCCCCACTGAGAGGGCAAGCAATTCAATATAGGCTATACATGTGTAGTTATGCAAAAGACTTCCATAATAGTCATGTTGTCAAAGACTACCTATATTTCCCTCCATCCTATCCTGCCCCCATTTATTCTATTCTCTCTTTTGACCTTGTCCCTCCCCAAAAGTGTTTACTTCTAATAACTCCCTCCTCCCATTTGCTCTCCTTTCTATCATTCCCCCTCATACTCACTTATCCCCTTCTCCCCTACTTTCCTGTAGTGTAAGATAGATTTTCATTCCAAATTGAGTGTACATGTTGTTCCCTCCTTAAGCCAAATGTGATGAGAGCAAGCTTCACTTTTTCCCTCTCTCTTCTCCCCTTTCCCCCTCCATTGGAAAAGTTTTTTCTTGCCTCTTTTATGAGAGATAATTTGCCTCCATTCCATTTCTCCCTTTCTCCTCCCAATATACTCCTTTCTCATCCCTTAATTTTATTTTTCTTTAGATATCATCCCTTCCTATTCAACTCACCCTTTGCCCTCTGTGTATAGATTTGCATATAATCCCTCCAACTACCCAAATACTGAGAAAAGTTTCAGGAGTTACAAATATGATCTTTCCATGTAGGAATGAAAACAATTCAACTTTTGTCAGTCCCTTATGATTTGTCTTTCCTCTTTACCTTTTTCATGCTTCTCTTGATTCTTGTGTTTGAAAGTCAGATTTTCTATTCAGCTCTTGTCTTTTCATCAAGAATGCTTGAAAGTCCTCTATTTCATTGAATGACCATTTTCCCCCTAAAGTATTGTATTCAGTTTTTCAGGGTAGGTGATTCTTGGTTTTAATCCTAGTTCCTTTGACTTCTGGAATATCATATTCCAAACCCTTTGATCCCTTAGTGTAGAAGCTGCTAGATCTTGTGTTATCCTGATTGTATTTCCACAATACTTGAATTGTTTCTACCTGCTTACAATATTTTGTCCTTGACCTGGGAACTCTGGAATTTGGCTATAATATTCCTAGGAGTTTTTCTTTTTGGATCTCTTTCAGGAGGTGATCAGTGAATTTTTTCAATATTTATTTTACCCTCTGGTTCTAGAATATCAGGGCAGTTTTCCTTGATAATTTCATAAAAGATGATGTCTAAGCTCTTTTTTTGATCATGACTTTCAGGTAGTCCCATAATTTTTAAGTTGTCTCTCCTGGATCTATTTTCCAGGTCAGTTGTTTTTCCAATGAGATATTTTACATTGTCTTCTATTTTTTCATTCTTATGGTTCTGTTTTGTAATTTCTTGCTTTCTCATAAAGTCATTAGCTTCCATCTACTCCATTCTAATTTTTAAAGAACTATTTTCCTCAATGAGCTTTTGAAGCTCCTTTTCCATTTGGCTAATTCTGCTTTTTAAAACATTCTGCTCCTCATTGGCTTTTTGGACTTCTTTTGCCATTTGTGTTTGTCTCTTCTTAAAAGTATTATTTTCTTCAGTATATTTTTGGATCTCCTCTAGCAAGCTGTTGACTTGCTTTTCATGATTTTCTTGCATCTCATTTCTCTTCCCAATTTTTCCTCCACCTCTCTTACTTGATTTTCAAAATCCTTTTTGAGCTCTTCTATGGCTTGAGATCATTGAATATTTATTTTTAGAGATTCTTCATGCAGAAATCTTGACTTTATGTCTTCCTCTGATGGTATACCTTGTTCTTCTTCATCCAAAAGGATGGAGGAAAATACCTGTTCACCAAGAAAGTAACCTTCTATAGTTTTTCCCCCCATTTTTTTGTCATCTTCTCAGCCAGTTATTTGACTTTTGAGTCCTTTGTCAAGTGGAGGTCCCTTATAGGGACCTATAAGTTCTCAGTTCCTCCAAGGTGGCACAATCAAAGGAGAGGAGTTTACTCCTCTTCTGGTTTGCTCTCTGGTCTGGAAACAACCACAAGCTTTTCTGCCCAGGATCTGTGACTAGAATTCCAGAGCCTCCACAGCTCTACCATGCCAGTGCTCTTCCTTACCCCAGGACTGCCACTCAAGGCTGAGATCCAGATCATCCATTTGATTCCCCTAGGGTCTTTAGGCTGAGGGCTCTGCTACCACAGTGGCTGCTGTCGCGCTGGGCCCTGGGGCTAGGCCAGGACCCTCCTCCATTCTCACACAGGTGAAAGAGTTTTCTCACTGAAGCTATCTTTGCCTGCTGCTACCTGTGATTCTGCACCCTGAAGCCTGTTCCAGTCCTGTCCCTGCCTGCTGCACAGCCATGACTGGGCTGTGCTCTGCTCTGCTCTGAGCCCAGTGTGATAGACCTTTCCTGTCAGGCATCTAGGCTGTCTTGGGCTGGAAATCTCTTTCACTCTGTTGTTTTGTGGCTTCTGCTGCTCTAGAATTTGGTTAGAGTCATTTTTTATAGGTATTTTATGGGCTCTGGGGAGAGAACTTCTACAAGTTCATTCTTCTCTTCTGCCAGCTTGACTCCACCCTATTTGCGATTTTCTTGGCAAAGATACTGAATTGGTTTCCTTCTCCAGCTCATTTTACAGATGAGAAACTGAAGTAAACAGGGTTAAGATACTTGCCGAAGGTCACACAGATATTGCATGTCTGAGACCAGATTTGAAATCAGAAAGAAGTCTTTTTGATTTCAGATCTCGCACTCTAAGTATTGCACCACCTAGCTGCCCTTTATCTATTTAATTAATTAAGTGACTGTTTGATGTTAGACGAAGATATTTATTTATCATTATGATAGAAGATATTTAGCACAGAATCCAAGTTGTAGAGAGATTTTATGTGGATGATGACTTCTGCTAGATATTACTTTTTAGAGATGACATTGCACTGGTTGCATTAAGTCCTGAAACATTGTAGAACCTATGGAAGAAATCGATAACTACTGAAAAGAGTCTAGTCTAACCATATACACAGGAAAAATCAAGTGGATGAAAAATATTTATTGCCCAAATTATGACATGAAATTAAATGTACAATCTATAGAACTTGTCCATATTCACATATACATGTTCATATGTGTATAAACATATATATGCATATATACACATGACAGAAAGTGCAAATAAGCAGTGAATTGACCCCAGAATTAAACAAGAGAAGATGAATGAGCTGAATTGTCTTTAGAAAATTGCAGAGCCTCTTTAATGACCCTAAATTTTCCCAGAAACAAAGGCCCATTTTTAAAAAATTAATATTAGCCAGTGTTGCTGACTTAGATTCATAGGACACTACAATTTGTAAGGAATTAAAAATGATAGTTTAGGGAAGTTTAGGTGACAAGAGACAGATCACACAAAGACAGCTTTTAGCAAAGTTTATTACTACTGACAAGAGGAAGAGAATAGCTGCTTTTAAGGTCAGTCTTAGTATGTAGCCTCCATGCCCACAATGGGCAACACATGGAAGGGAATAGCCCAGTGCCCCTCAAGGCTCGAACTTATATAGGAGGCAGTATGATACCAATAGGAGATTAACTTGTTTTCTATAGAACCAGTAAAATGAGCGTATTTTCTAAATTGCCTAATAAAGAGTAAGGAATGAGAGGCAGGGATGGAGGGAACTTAACCTTAAAGGTGCTACTCCAACCAAAGGCTGAACAGGGGTCTGGGGTCTGGGCTTACTAGTCTTGGGTATACTTGGAACCTGGTGGCTGGAAACATACCAGTCAAAACAGTTTTCACTTTTTCACAGTCACAGAGAGGGCAATAGTGAGTCACATAGAGGATATGAGCAAGCTGTAGCTTATGATAAATGTAATGAAATATGATGTTATAAATTGTTTTGTCATATAATGGAGATAAGCATTTATATACTGCCAACTGTGTGCCAAGAACTGTACTAAGATCTTTAAAAATATCCCATTTGAATCTCATAATAACCCTGTGATGTAGGTGCTATTATTATCCCTGTTTTATAGTTGTAGAAATTGAGGCAAAAAGAGGTTAAATGACTTGTTGAGGACCACACAGCCAGTAAATGTCTAAGGCCAAATTTCAATTCAGATCTTCTGATTCCAGGAATCCTATATACATTGGGCCACCAGCTGCCTCTGCAACATCCTTTCCTTTCAATCAATCAACAATAGACAAGAGGCAGCTAGATGCCTCAGTGGATAGAGCATTGGGTGGCATCAAGAAGACCTGAGTTCAAATCCTACCTCAGACACTTACTAGCTGTATGACTCTGAGCAAGTCATGTAACCTGTGCTTGCCTTAATACACTGGAAAATGAAATGACAGATCACTTCAGTATCTTTGCTAATAAACAATATGGTTCACAGGGTCATGAAGAGTCAGATATGACTGAATGACTGAATAACAGATGTTACAGACACTGTGCTAAGTGTACATCTAATGTTATAACACATATATAAAATACATAGCATACATATTATATTTTACATCTGTATATCAATGTTCTACATAATAGTAACATAGTATATATAATAATAATGATATAATAACACTTGGAAGAAGAACTAGAGTTAAGAATATCATCAGAGAAATATAGGAACAAAAAAGAATCTAATTTGATCCTGTAGCAGATTGAGGAATAATAGATGGGCACCCAAAGTGTTCCATTGGTGGCTTCATGGTGTTAATACAAGGGAAGGAAAGTTTGCAACTTATTGACTGGACATCCTATGTCAAATAAATGGGAGGACACAGGCAAGACTCACTCAAGATGAGTTGTGTCCTGTAATTATTGGAAAATTGATAACATCACAGATTTGAGTACTGAATACTTCTTACCATAATTCTGATAGCGATAGTCTGAAACCATTTCAAATAGATGGGAGAAGTCAATTCAACAGAGTGATGTGGAGATCAGAGATGCTAAAGTTTTCTTTAGCTAGCTGCTTGGATATTACATCCCATAAGAGCTCAAGATGACTTCCTGAAGCTATGAGGAGAAAGCTGAAGAACCGTGTTCTTGTGGGGAAACAAGATTCATAGTAGCTCAAGACCAGCAGATGGTAGCAGAGAGCAAAAGGCAGTAACCTCAACAGCAAAGGAGATGCCTAAAATATGAAGGAAGCAACAGAGATGCATCTCAGTGAAGGCACCCAGCAATCACCAACACAGCTGCAACAGAGCTCAGATCAGAAGAGAAAGCAGATGGGCAATGATGCACAGAGGATGCCAGTGATGCCAATGTATCCAAAGTACGAATCACCCTGGAAATGTGTGTGCCCTGGCAACATATATCCTCTACACATATGACCCACCATTGTATCCTATGGCTTGTAGAGTTCCCAGTGGTTATATAGGGATAGTGCACTTTGGGATGTATGGGAACCATCCTTTTTATTGGTATATCTTGCTAAATTATCAATTATTTGTCTTTCACTTTAAAATAAAGCCTTTCACCTGTGTCTTCAAGAAGCTGTAGCATGTTCAGTGGCCCCCCCCAGGAAAACCATCTCCACATATGGGCTAAACCAGGTTGAGTATAATCTGACAGGTCTCAGACCCATTGGTGAGTTAGGGAGATGTCTACCCTAAGCATGGAAAGACTTCCCCTAGAAGAATGGGCAGATGAGAACAATTTATTCCAACAGCCATGAAGGCTGTTGAAGGAGTAGTTAGACCTTGGTCAGACATCAAGGACACTGAGGTCATCCACTACATCCCAGGCCATCACCAGTTGTCTTAACTTTTGTCTTGCCATTAGACTTTGATGACTGTGGAAGAGAGAGCGAGTCTGATGACTTTGCACATTTCTGCCTCACTTAAATCCAGTTCACATGCAAATCAAGACATCACCCTCCTGATATCATTGATCCTCTTTGAAAATGAAGAACAATTACCCTCCAGTTGTGCCCAATATTAGTTGGGGCTTTGCAATATGATCTTGTGTAGACACACACACACACACACACACACACACACACACACACACAGAAATGTGTCTCAAACCTAGGAGAGCATTCAGTGGGACATAGATGTGAGAGAAGGGCCAGGTGCTACAAAACATTTCCTGCCCCTAAAGAGATTAAAATATAGTAAGGCATATAGCATAAACATAAGTAAATATCAGGAAACAGATCACAAGATTAGCAAAGAGACATGTTAGCAGTAGTAGTCACTATCCAGACGTTGGGAAGGGCTCTGTTTCTCTGCCAAGAGCTAAGAAGTTAATAACTTCTTGACTTGCTTTAATGGTAATTTCACTTTTCAAAAAGTGGAGGAACCAATGAGGAAAATTTCTATTGTGAATCTGATTCTCGGCAAAATGTCAGGATTTGTTTCTGGTTTGGAAATGATGGGAACCTTGATGGTAAGTGACCACTCCCTCATAGAGTTTGTGATAGAAAATGGGAAAGTTAGTCAGAGTCTGGTGTGCACCTTTGACTTTGGGACAAAAGATTTTAGCAGGTTCGGAGGAAGGAACCCATGAACCAAAACTGTATGTGAGAAACTATCCCAGAATGAAATTCTGAAGACACATTCCAATGAAAGGGAAAAATGAAAGTTGTTTGAAGGAACTGATGTAGATGTACAAGGATTTCACTAACCTATTTAAATTTGTAAATATATATATGAAATGGAAGCAAAGACAGGTAAGAGATGATGAATATAAAATGTATCATGGCTATAAGAATAGCTTCAGGAACAAAACACCTTAGTTATTACTATAAAGTAATTTAAATAAAGAAGAATCATTCTTGGGCTCTCGTCAACTTGGGAAAAAGTTGCTAGTGGGGTGACCCAGAGATTTGCACTTGGTCCTTTGTTCTTTAACTTTTTTTTTTCTTAATCAGTTACTTGGATTAAGAAATACATGACATGTTTATCCTATTTACAAATGACATAAATCTGGGAGAGATATTTAACGTGCAGAAAGACAGAGTCAGGATTCCAAAAGATTTTTTACAGGCTAGAACACTGGGTTTAGGCAATCTAATTTGAAATTTAAAAGCAACAAATGTAAAGCCCTATTCTTGAGTTCAAAAGACTGATTATACAAATACAAGAAGGAAGAAGCATGGTTAGAAAGCAAGTTTAAAAGAAAAATCTGGGTTTTTTTAATGAAATATAAGCCCAAGAGGACTCAATAGTATAAGAGTTGCCAAAAAAGCAAATGTGATCCAACATTACTAATATAATATGTTTTGCACAACTGAACATGTATAACCTATAACAAATTGCTTACTGTCTCAGGGAGACAGCAGGTGACGGAAGGCGGGATAAAATTTGGAGCTCAAAATTAAAAAAAAAATCAACATTAAAAGAATAGCTAGGTTGCATGATAGATAGAGCACTGACACTGGAGTCAGAAAGACCTCAATTTAAATCCAGCCTCAGACTCCTTCTAGCTGCATGACTCTAGACTTAACCCTGATTGCCTCCAAAAAAAAAAAAATGTTAAAAATTGTGTTTACATGTAACTGAGGAAAAATAAAATTAAAAAAAATTTAAAATTATCTTACTTGTTTTCAGTGTTCTACAATCACTTCCATATATCTTAGATTTTTTTCTCTTCCCTACCTCTCTTCCCACCTTCTCTCCCCACTCCCTCTCCAAGACTGCGTGCAATCTTATATAGGTTCTACACATACATTCCTATTAAATACATTTCCACTTTAGTCATGTTGAATAGAAGAATTAAAATGAATGGGAGAAACCATAAAACAAAACAAAACATAATACAAAAGAAAATGGTCTGTTTCATTCTGAGATCCAATTCCATAGTTCTTTCTCTAGATGTGGAAAGCGATTTGCCTCAAAAGACCGTTGGGAATTTTTTAGGTCCTTGCATTGCTGTGAGGCACTAAGTCTACCAGAAAAATTCCTTGCACACTGTGGTTGTTGGTGTGTACAAAGTTCTCCTGGGTCTGCTCCTTTCACCTCAGAATCAGTTCATATAAGTCTTTCCAGGCCTCTCTGAAGTCTTCCTGTTCATCATTTCTTATAGCACAAGAGTATTCCATTACATTCATATACCACAACTTGTTCAGTCATTCCCCAATTGATGGGTATCCCCTTGATTTCCAGTTTTTGGCCACCACAAAGAGAGCTGCTATAAATATTTTTGTACATGTGGGACCTTTTCCCATTTTTATGATCTCTTTGGGATACAGTTCTAGAAGCAATATTGCTGGGTCAAAGGGTATGCACATTTTTGTGGCTCTTTGGGCATAGTTCCCAATTGCTCTCCAGAGTGGTTGGATCAGCTCACAGCTCCACCAACAATGAATTAGTCTTCCAACTCTCCCACATCTTCTCTAACATTTATCATCTTCCTGTTTTGTCATGTTAGCCAATCTGATAGGTGTGATGTAGTACCTCAGAGTTGTTTTGATTTTCATCTCTCTAATCAATGGTGATTTAGAGCATTTTTTCATATAACTAGAGATAGTTTTAATTTCTTCCTCTGAAAACTGCCTGCTCATATCCTTTGACCATTTATCAATTGGGGAATGACTTATATTCTTGTAAATTTGGCTCAGTTCTCTATATATTTTAGAAATGAGGCCTTTATCACAGATACTAGTTACAAAAATTCTTTCCCAGTTTTCTGCTTCCCTTCTAATCTTGGTTGCATTGGGTTTGGTTGAAAAAAATTTTTTTAAAAAAGCATTTTGGGCTGCATTATTTTTAAAGACACAATTTCAAGTTTTTATTGAATGAAAAGGTGATTACTTTACTTTGTCTTCCTCAGATTTCATCTGGCATATTGTGTTCAGTTCTAGATGCCACAGGATAGGAAGGACACTGTTAGGAAAGAGAACATGCAGAGGCATTCAGCCAGAAGTCTTTGCCACAATTGTTATACACATACACGTATACAAACACATGCATACATCCCTCTATCCCTACCATCAATCCCTCAGCTATATGTAGGCTCCCTTGAAGCAAGAACTTTCTAGTTTTTATCTTTGTTTTCCCAAGGACTAGCATAATATATAATAAATTCTTACTTAATTGAATATGAGCTTTGGTTGAAAGAGCTCTGAATATTTTACCTGGAAGAGAGAAGACTCAGGAGGAATTGAAATTTGGTTTTCAAATACCTAGAAGGCTGTCATATTAAAGAGGAAATAGACTTGGTCTATTTAGTGTCAGATGGAAGAATTGGGTAGATGTTGTGCAGAGGCCACTTAAGGCTTAATGTCAGGAAAAATTGCTTAACAATATCCCATAGTGGAATGGGCCACTTGGGGAAGTAGTTGGTTTCTTCTTTTATGTGTTTTTGCCAAAGACCGTTTACTTGAATTGTTAACATAACAATCCCTCTACATCCAAGTAGCCAGTCTTTCCAAATTCCTAGAGCCAAAAATATTCACCACCTTCTAGTCAATCTTCACTGACTTTTTATGATCTGAGTCACTCTATTTGTACTTGCACCCTTTGCAGCTTCATAGAACCTGTAAGACTTTGTTCTATGTCTTAGACAATACAGGATCACTTTTATTTCATGATACAAAATGAGAGTTAGGACTGAGTAGTGACCCAGAGATTTTTTTGGAAAAAATATTCTCTGCCTACACAAAATGCTCCAATTCAATTATTTTATTGGTATGAAAGTACCAGACTGATGGTGATACAAACAACTATCAAAGATGCAAGTGTATTTCCCCAGAGAGTATAACTAAGATCAGATCAAAGCTCCCTCCTCTTCTCTCTTCAGGAAGTGATGAACTCATTCCCTTAGGCGATCACAAGTGATGAAACCTTTTATTTTAATTCCATCTTTAGGGAGCACGTGGAGTTTCTTTTCCTTATTTTTCATTTTCAAATTCTATTGTTGTTTATGTGTTTCAGTAGTGTCTGACTCTTTGTGATCCCATTTGGGGTTTCCTTGGTAAAGATATTGGAGTGGTTTGCCATTTTCTTTCCCAAATCATTTTACAGATGAGGAAACTGAGGCATACAGGATTAAGTGACTTGCCCAGGGTCACATAGCTAGTAAGTGTCTGAGGCAGGATTGAAATCCAAGTCTCTCTAACGCCTAACTTCCCAACTCCAGGGCAGGCACTTTATTCACACTATGCCACAAAACTGCCCCTTTAAATCCTTTATTAGTACTTTAATAGCTGGGCTGGGCTGGGTAAACCTGGGCAAGTCCCGCTCTGGGTCTCAGTTTTCTCCTCTGTAAAAATGCAAATAGTAACAACACCTACTTCATCGAGTTGTCTTCAGAATCAAATGAGATAAAATATGTAATGAGCTTTGCAAACCTTCAAGCATATGTAAATACTAGCTATTAATATGATGATAATGATTAGGATGGCAATGTATGTATCAGTGGGAGATTTGAAATTGACAAGCCCATCTTCCTCATTGGAGAAGAGTCATGCACGGTGGAGAATTGTGTTAGGTTTAGGATTTCAAGAAATATAGAGAAAGCCTCATGCTGAGTTATTCTAACTACAACAGGGTTTATTAGATTATATGCAAACTACATGGATATATTCACTAATATAAGAAAGCTATAAGAAGGCTTGTACATACTCACTTCATTCCCTACTGTTGGGTCTTTGTGTTTAGCTCAGAGAACTACTTCCAAGAAATCAGCTCTTTCCAGGTAATAGTCTGATCATGGTTTTTAAGGAATGTAAAGTTTTATTCTAAGGTAGAAGGGAGTTGGATTTTCTCTTTCAGGATAAGCAATCAATTAATCAATAGTCATTTATTGAATAACTGTTATATGCCAGATATTGTGCACATGAAAAAAAGAAAGAAAAAAAATCCATGTCTTTTCTTTTAAGGAGCTTGAAACATGAATAGATCTGGCAAATCTAGACAAAGGAGTTGGTAGAATTGTTTTGGAGTCAAGAGATGTTTTTATAAGTCTATATCAATCACTTTATTAGTGCCAGTCTGCAAATCTTTTCTTCTTCTCCTTCTTCCCTTCCCCCCACCAACCAAATAGGTCTGATCTAACTGTAATCTATCAAGGAAATCATGAAAAACACCCTTACTTGCTACAGGTCAATAGTCTAACTTAGAATTTTGGAACTAGAGAGGATCTTAGAGGCAAGGAAAATAAATCCCAGAGAAGTTAAGTGGTTTCACCAAGGTCATACAGCTAGTTAAAAGAGAAGCAGTGCTAGAACCTATGTCCTACCTCTCAGTTTAGGACTGTTTCTGTTACACTACTAGTATCAAACTCAAATAGAAATTCAGGTCACTAAACTGTACGTAAGGATCCTTGTGGGCTGTACATTGACTTAGAAAACCATACATGTTTGTATATTTCTTTTTTTTATTTTATGACTACATCAGTCTGTTAAAATCAGATAGGACCTACATTTTAAACTGGTTTGGGCCACACTCAGGAATGTTAAGGGCCACATATGCTACCTCTGAGAAGGACCTGATATGTATTAGAAGGACAATACAGGAAGTGAAAAATGTCATTTCATCTAACTTTTAAAACTTATTGAAATCACCCAAGATTGTGTTTTTGAATTAAATTTACTTTTTTGATTGACCATAAATCTCTTTTCTCCCTTTCACTCCTCTCTCTCTTGAAAAAGAAATGTCTTATAATAAATATGCATAGACAAGCAAAACAAATTCACCACCCAAGCATGTGAAGCCAATGTGGTTTATTGGATAAAGTGCTGATTTTGGAGTCAGAAAGACATGGAATTGAATCTAGACTCAGACACTGGCTAGCTGTAACCTTTCTGAGTTCTATTTACTTATTTATAAAATGAGGAGGTTAGTTGCAATCTCTTAGGTTCCTTCCCTCTCTAAATCTATGAGCTTGTGCTGTATGAGGTTCATTTTTTTTTCCATAGGAGAATTATTTGAAGGAATTGAATTTGTTTAGCCAGGAGAAGACTTAGCAGGGGATAGAACAGCTGTCTCCAAGTATATAAAGGGCTGTCATATGGAAGAGGGATTAGGTTTGTTCTCTATTGCTAGAAGTTGCAAAGAAGCAGATTTCAGTCCAATATAATTATAATAAGAGGGTAGGGAAGGACTGAGCAGCTAGGTGGCTCAGTGGAAAGACTTCTGGGCCTGGAGTCAGGAAGACCTGGGTTCAAATAAAGCCTCAGACACTTACTAGCTGTGTGACCCTGGGCAAGCCATTTAACCCTGTTTGCCTCAATTTCCTCATCTGTAAAATGAGCTGGAGAGGTAAACGGCAAACCATTCTAGTATCTTAGTCAAGGAAACCCCAAAAGAAGTCACAAAGAGTTGGACACAACTGAAAAAATTGCTAAAGAACAACAAAAATGAGGAGGGATTGACTAATGAGCATGCTTCTTGGTCGGTTATCTAAAGGATGTGTATATATTCCCTGCCTGGTTCTCATCCAACACATGGAACAATACAATCCTGTATGACCTATGAATTGATAACGTATGATGATCCAGCCTCTCCTAGTTGGCTGTGGAGATAGAAGAAGCAATAACTTAGATGGTGCTGAGCTAACACTGAATTTACACATGAAAGAGAGGATAGATGATTTCAATTCTGCCAATAAACTCAAATACAAATTAATTTCTTCTCATGGAAATTAAGGCAAGAACTACTTTGAGCTTCCAAGTGAAGAAAAGGCAGCTGTTCTATTTCCCATTTTATTTCATGTGTTCACAAGCACATAGTACCTCTGTTTCTTTTGTGTTTACTGATCTTAAATTAATGAGTATTGTGAGAAGAGAGTGATTAGGTAACCATGTGAGTTTGGGAGATCCATTAGAGCCATTGGAGGTCCCAGTGACAACTGGAATCAGAGGCCACCAGAATAGGAGTACCCAATGGCAGAAGAAACACCTGCTGACAGTCTACAAGCATGTATTAAGTATTTACTATATTGCAGGCACTGTCCTAAGTGTTGGAGATACAAAGAGAGGCAAAAAAATGGCCCCTGTCCTCAAGGATTTTACATTTGAATAGGGGAAAAAACTTACAAATAACTCTTTATACACATGCAGCATACAATATAAATGAAAGGTACTATGAGAGACAGAGCACACTAGGAGGACAAGGAGGGACAGGAAAGGCATCCTGGAGAAGGTGAAATTTGAGCTTAGTGTTAAAGGAATCCTCAACACAAAGGTGAGAAGGGTAAGTATAATGTGGGAAGACAATCACTCAAGAAAAATGGTGACTTCTGGAATTGGGTCCTCTTGTGAGGGAGAGACACTTCAGCTATAAGTTATAGAAAGGCTTTGATGCTTAGAGTCCAGCATGAAACTACCCCCAAGGGAGAAAAGAACTGCCTAATACAGGAGTCAGGAGGTACTAGTTGGTCATAGGTGTTCCTTATACTATTGCACTTTAAATTTAAACCCGTTCTCCCCAAGGACCTTATGAGAGAATGTGTCTCTTGCAATATAGAACATTATTTTTGTAGCCATTGGTCTTCTACTTTTTCCTTTTCTTTTCTAAAAACTAATGGAGTATAATTGATTCTGCCTGATAATGGGAAGTACATCAGAGGGGACTCAAGTATTAGATGCAATAGCCTCTCAAGATTACCCCTAGGATGCTGAGAAGAACTTTAAACAGCCACCCTCTGGGACCTGGCCTGGGATTCTAGTGCCTAGATAAAGAGTGAGCCCAGAGAGATTGCTACAAAAGGAAAAAAAATCCAACCAACTTTCTAACAATTCAAATTATCTAATACCAGAAACGAGATAATAACTTCCCCCTTACTAGAGGTCTTTAGGTCAAAGAATAGACAACAATTTAAAAAAATCGTAAAGGGGACTCTTGTTCACCCGTAGGTTGGACTTGAAGGCTTTTGAGGTCTTTGAGGTCTTTTTGGATTCTGAGATTTTGTTTTAATTTACTTGATCTTATTTATTCAACTTTTTCATCATTCTATTTGATTCTATGCTAGAATAGTTGATCTCTATTCTGCTAATAAACTCAATACTAATTAAATTGTGTTTTAGGAATACTTTTCCTCCCTTTCAGACAGGTGGTAGAGAAAATAAGGCCTCTGTTAATCAACTTATTTGACTTAGATCTGTAAAAGCAATTTAGTTCTTTTATGAAGTTACTTTGGCTCTCTGTCTTCACATGCAAAGGGAGATAAATATCCAGTGCAAATGACTGAATAAAGCAAGGTACTTTTTATTTTACATGATCAAAATGGACATTGGCAATAATTTCTGAAAAAATGTCAATATATCAATATTGGATAATGTCAGTGATCAAGTTCGGAAGGAGAGGCTAATTTAGTTCCTGAAATGACATAGCCATAACAAATCAGAAACTAGAACATCCCTTATTTCCTTCCTATTCTATCTTCATGCCAAGCTATTGGTGTTATATGTCTTTTTCTTACTTGCTGGAGAATAATTCATTAGGGTAAAATAGACAACACCAAAGTAATGCTTTCAAGGGGCCTGGAATAGAGATTCTGGAGTGAAATATTATTTTTTGATGCAAAACATGTTTTCATATTTACTATATTACAAAAAAGCAAGAAAAATAAAGTAAGTGGAAAAAGTATGCTTTAGTTTGCACTCAGAGTTCATCACTTATTCTGAAAATGGATAGTATTTTTCATCATGAGTACTTTGGAATTGTCTAATTGATTAGAATAGCTAAGCTGCTGTTACTATATACAGTGTTCTTCTGGTTTTGCTCACTTCACTTTGCATAAGTTCATGTAAGTCTTCTCAGGTTTTCTGAAACCATCATGCTCCTCATTTCTTATGATACAATAATATTCTATCACAATACTATACAACAACTTATTTAATTGTTCCCCAGTTGATGGATATCCCCTCAACTCCTAATTCTTTGCCACCACAAAAAGAGCTGCTGTAAATATTTTTGTACTTATAGTTCTTTTTCCTTTTTCTTTGATATTTTTGGGACATAGAACTTGTAGTAGTATTGCTGGGTCAAAGGATAATGCACACTTTTATAGCCCTTTGAATACAGTGCCAATTTTTTTCTCAAGAATGTTTGGACCAATTCACAGCTCCACTAATAGTGCATCAGTGTACCTATTTTTCCAAATTCCCTCCAGCATTTGTCATTTTCTTTTTCTGTCATGTTAGTCAATTTGACAGGTGCAAGGTTGTACTTGGAATAATATATTATTGTATAATATGTATTAATATTATAGAATGTGTCAGTCAATCAGCAGGCATCCATCAAGTACCCACTATATATCAGGCAGTGTGCTAGGGATAGAAAGACAAAAGATGAAACAATCCCTGCTCTCACTATGCTTTATAGCAGAGGTATCAAGTTCAAACAGATATGTGGGCCAGCCACTAAATCTGTATGTGAGGATCCTTGCAGGCCTCTTTTTGATTTAGAAAACTACATATTAACATTATCTGTATTTTAGGACATTTTTGTTTATTTTGTTAAATATTTCCCCATTACATTTTAATTTGGTTCAAGTGACACTTCTGTTTTACAGTAGATAATATATGATTTTATATGACATAATCTGGAGTACATATCAAGGAAGTTTTATTCTGAATAAGGGAAACCAATCAGAAATAATTTATCCTTAAAAAAAAAAAGATCAGCTTGGCATGGTAGGTAGAAGGCTCGTTTTGAAGTCAAAAGAATCTTGTCCCAAGTCATGTTTCAGGCAACTCTCTAAGATTATACAACTTTTCGAGGAAGAGGACCATGCCATTGGAGAAAGAATGACATGACTTTTACTTGACTTTGTTTTGAGTGAGGGAGGACTGTGCAGGTCACCAGCCTCACTTCTCCTCCAGAGCCATCTGAATTCAGTGACCAGATATTCATCAGGATGACTGCAGATGACCCAGGATGAGGTAATTGGGGTTAAGTGACTTGCCCAAGGTCACACAGCTAGTGTCAAGTGTCTGAGGTAAGATTTGAACTCAGGTCCTCCTGACTGCTGCACTGGTGCTCTATCCACTGCACCACCTAGCTGCCCATACAAGTCTTATACACTATTTAAGTTACAGATGCATTGCGAATCTATATCAGTGGAGAGAATTTTCACTCTAGGAGTGCCCTATACTGACAAAATCCAAGTATAAAGAGCTAAGCTGGAGCCATGCACACTGGCTGGTGTCAGTGACATTTTTCACTGTATTTGCACCGCCCAGGAAATCGTGCCCCCTGCAGAGCGGAGCTTGATTTGTTTTGTTTTTGGCCTGGACTCTGGGCTTAGGAAAGTGACGGAGATGTTTATAACGCAGAGTAAGCTTAAAAGGGTGCCTTGCATGTATTCTGTTTTCCTGGAGAACCAGCTGAATGTTTGTTAGCACGGAGTATACCCTAATGTGACTTTGGGTTAGTTATTATAACCTCTTTGGACCTCACTCTTCCTCTCTGTAAAAAGTGAGGAGGTTGGGTCGGACAGGCTGTGCGGCACCACGCAGCTATCGAGAAATCTACGTTTTTTGGCCAATGTGTGCTCAATTTAAAGCGCTCTGTGTGATGCCTCTTGGCGCCACGAGGTGGCGCTGCGCGCTAGGCCACGCCACCTCTCCGCGTCCTTAGTGCTTTCTTTGCTCTAGCCACGCCCTTTCCCTAGTTGTGCTCATCCCCTTCCGCCGGAAGTGGTGGTTGTTGACGGTGTTTCTTAGCTCAGCGTTGAATTTGGGTGGTCGGAGCTCCTTCGGCGGGGTCGCGGAGACTCGGGACAGCCGAGCCTGCCGCTGGGAGATGGATATCCTCAAGTCGGAGATCTCTCGGAAGCGGCAGCTGTTGGAGGACAAGAAGCTGCTGGGGGTGAGACGCGTTCGGCCTGGGGGAGGGGAAAGGGGAAGAAGGGGAAGGAGAGTGGCCCCGGGGAGAGGTCCGGGGACCTCCTGGCTCTTCCCCCGAACATCTGGTGTGTTTGTGTGTGCGTGGGGCGGGGTAAGCACGGAGCTCCTAGGAACACCCCGATCCCTGGTGGGAGCCTGAGAGGCCACATCTAGCGCCTGCATTTTACAGGTGAGGAGACTGAGGCTCAGAATGCCAATCATAATTATTATTATAAATAACACTTACATAGCGTCTTCGGGTCCTCTGGACTCCAGGCCCCATGCTTCGTCTGTTGGGTCACCTGCCTGTCTTTGATTGGAGACATGCTAATCCATTACAGAGACGGGACGGACTCAAGCTGCAGAACAATATTGGACTTCACAAATACTAATATGAAGCATTTTTTTAATGGATTACAAAGTGGGAGGGAGAGAAGAGATTTCTATTAATTTTATAAAAAATAGAGCGGCGGGGTCTTACAGAAGTGAAATATTGTATCTGCTTTCAGAGGAGGTCACCATTATTAGTTTTATTTAACTGTTACATTGTTACAAGTAACTACTCTCATGGGGAGGAAGTAAATTGTAAATGTACTGTAATAGAATTTAATAATTAGCTGGCGTTTTCTTGCCCCTTCTATCCACTCCTCCCTTCTCCCTGCAGCTGGTTTATGAACATTTTTGGGTCACAGGTGCACTGGGACGCATCGTGAGCACCTGTTGCCTTATTAGAGCAGAATGAAAATACAAAGTATATGGCCCGCAGAGTTTTGGAATTTTGGAATTGAAGGATTCAGCCACTTCCTTTTATAAATAGGAGAGCCATCTTCACAGTGTTAGTTGTGCAAAATGAAAGGAGATTTCAATGGGATTGTCAGCATTTTGTCAGCAATTTTTCATTTATAACGATTTTAATTTCCAAAAAATTAGAAAAATGGCTTGACACTAGTAAATCAGTTTCTAAGTACAAATTTTAAAAGTTACAAATCACTAAATTAAAATGCACTCCATATATGGAAAATTGAAAGTACAGATGAGATGTAGAGTATTGAAATTAAAGTTCATTCATTCAATGACTGTCTTTCCCTCATCCTCTACTGCCCACCCCCCAAAAAAAAGTATGTGGGGAATTTGTTATTCTCAGGTATTGTCTCTAAAAGTGTACCAAGCAGTGTGAATTTTTCTTATTGTTTGTGAGTCTTTAATTGAATATTCTGTTGTTTTACAGAAGCCTATGAACATTTAGGAGAAAGTAACTAAGCACTCATTACCAAGTACCTCCTGTGTGCTGAGTACCGTGCAAGGAGACATTCAAAGTCTGAATAAGATTTTCTTGCCCTCATGGAGCTAAGTTGAATTTCAGGATGAGATAGATAACTAATACAAAATATAATATGATAAGTACTTTTGAGAGTTGCAAAATGAAGTGCTACTTGAGGTCCAAGGGGCAAGATTGTTATGAATGGAATTGATAGTGAAGGGTTACAGGTATCAAGAAAGGCTTCACATGGGGGGCCATTTCAATTGGGTTTTCAAAGATGAGTAGGCATTCAACAGGTATACTGGGGAGAGACAACATTCCAAGCACAGAGAACCTAATTAGAATAGTCTGTCTCAGGGCAACTTCAGGTGAAAGCTGGATGATCATTTGTCTTATTTCAAGATTCTGTGTTTCTTTGGCAGGGTAGCATTTTTTTTTTTCCAACTTGGAGTCTTGACTTTTAAAAATTCAAAAGGAGAATTGGGGTTACTTGATTCCTCAGGATTACATTATTAGAATGTTACACTCTGCTACCACATTTTACCCTTATGTTCTCTACTTTGTCTCCTCTTACATTAGTCAGCAAGTATATGTTGAGCATCTGCTATGTGCCTACCCTTACAATAGGTTTTGGGGCTGAAGTTAGGTTTGTAAAAACTCAAAGAATTTATATACTGGTTGACAGAGATAAATCATTCCCTTTTATCCCCTTGTGTTCCACCTCCACAACCTTCAATAGAAGTTCTGAATGAGAAATATGGTTTTTTTTTAAAAAAATTTATTTTCTGGTGGAAGGATTAGGTAAAGAATGATTAGGGAAATGAGGAATGTCCTGCAATTGTATAAAACCAGTTTGGGGAAAATAATAGTAACTGAGGAAAGGACAAAATGCAATAATGGGTGCTCTGGAGTGGGAAGTTTGTCTTTGATAGGAAGGGGTAAATTTTTAGCTGCCTTATCAGCAAATCATTGAATAGGATGGTTAGGGAATTGTGTTGTTCCTCCCATGCTGAAATTTTTAAAGAATAAGATACCGTTTGAAAATATTTGTTATTTTAGACAGTCATCAAGCATTTTTACTGTATTCCAGGCACTAGGCTAAGTATTAGGAATGTAAATGCAAGCAGAAAGAAAGACAGTCTCTTCCCTTATGAAACTTATATTCTAATGAAGGAAGACAATGCATAAAAGGAACCTGAAGATGGGAGAGGATTACCCTGGCATGAAGGTGGCATAGTGGACGAAATCTGGAGTGTATTATGGAGAAGAATGGGACATGGCTGACCTTGGCAGCCTCCTTAAATGAAACCTCTTGGAGGAGCTATCCAGTCAGAAAGCCAGACTGCAGGAGAGGAAGGTACACATCCAGTGTGTGAATTCCTGGGCTAGAGTGAGCCTCCAACAAGACGTTTTAGGGCAGGAATTTGTTCTGTGAAGTTTGGATTCAGTTAAAGGGCTGTATTTGAGGACCTAGAGGGCCACATGTGCCCTTGGGGCTGCAGATTCCGCACCCCTGTTTGAGGAGGATGACAGAAGTCCTTGAGTGTAGACTAGCTTTCAGGCACTGGAGGATCTGAGGAAATCATGTTTTCATTTGTTGTTGTTTTCCATGCCAAGAAAAATGATTTTCAGAGTTCCTACACTGGATCAGAGTACAAGGCCTTTGCTGGAAAGTCAATTTACACTGCCATATCTACTTCCTTTCAGCAGAACCCTGCAGGGCCAGCACTTCTAACGCCATGGAAATTGATTCCATGTAACTGTGTAATTAACAGGAAATAGTATAGTGAAAGAATACCAGTGAATCAGGTATGACATTGGGTAGACCGATAATTATGAACACAGAATGCTGGTCTTATTCTTTGGCATTTGTGAAATTTGAAATTATTTCTTGATATCTAGACAAATGTCCCTTAGGCTTGCTTTCACCCTGGAACACTGTTGATATGTGTATGTGTATAATCACCTATCTTTAGGGTAGACTAACTTGATGGACTTTTATTACACATGCATATATGTTTTTTTTCCATAGTACGTATTTTGTTTTCAGTTCCAAATTCTCTCCCCAGCTCCACCTCCACCTCCTACCCATTGAGAAAACACGCAGTGTGATAGTAAGCCTATTACATGACATCTTGCAAAACATATTTCTACATTAGCCATGTGAAAAAAGCATGGGAAAAAAACATGAAAAAATATGCTTTAATAATGCATTCAGAGTTTGTCAGCTCTCTCTCTGAAGGTGATAACATTTTTCATCATGAATCCTTTGGAACTGTCTTGGATCATTGTATTGATTAGAATAGCTAAGTCTTTCATGGTTGATGATCATTTCAATATTTCTCTTACCATGGGCAATGCTTTCCTGGTTCGCTTTGCGTCACATGTTCATATAAGTCTTTCTAGGTTTTTCTGAAACCATCTCCTTTGTTATTTATTATAGCACAATAGCATTCTATCATAATCATATACTACAACTTGTTCAGCCATTCCCCAATTGATAGACAGTCCCTCAAGTTGCCAGTTTTTGCCACCATTAAAAGAACTGTTATAATTATTTTTGTACTTATGAGTCCTGTTCCTTTTTTTTTTTTTTTGATCTCTTTGGGACCCTAGTAGTGGTATTGCTGGATCAAAGGATAATGCACAGTTTTGTAGCTTTTTGGATATTGTTCCAAATTGCTCTCCAGAATGGTTGGATCAGTTTACAACTCTACCAACAGTGCATTAGTCTCCCTATTTTTCCACATCTCCTTCAGCATCTGTCATTTTCATTTTCTGTCATGTTAGCCAATCTGATGGGTATGTCATTACCTCAGAATTTGTTTTAATTTGCATTTCTCTAATTATTAGTGATGTAGAACATTTTAAAAATATGACTGATAGCTTTGATTTCTTCTTCTGAAAATTGACTATTCATATCCTTTTGCCATTTATCAATAGGGAAATGATTCTTATTTTTATAAATTTAGCTTTTTTTATGTATACTTGAGAAAGGAGACCTTTAACAGAGAAACTCCCTATAAATCCATCCCTCAGCCTCCCTGCACAGTTTCCTACTTTCCTTCTAAATTTGACTACATTGCATCTGTTTGTGCAAAACCTTTAAAATTTATCCATTTTACCTCCTATGGTCATTTCTATCTCATTTGGTCATACACTTTCTCCTTATCCATAAATCTAACAGGGAATATTTTCTCTCATGCTTTCCTAATTTACTCATATCACTTTTTTTGGGTCTAAATCTTGTACCCATTTTGAGCTTATCTTGGTATAAGATGTGAGATGTTTTAGTCTGTTTCTAGTTTCTGCCAGGCTACTTTCTAGTTTTCCCAGCAGTTTTTGCTTAAAGTGAGTTCTTGCCCCCAAAACTTGGATCTTTGGGTTTATCAAACAGTAGGTTAACTGTACATTGTATACTTGATGTGTCTATTCCATTGATAAACTGCTCTTTTTCTTATCTAATACCAGATTGTTTTGGTGATTACTACTTTATAGTACAGTTTAAAATCTGGTACTGCTAGGCTGCCTTCCTTCACCATTTTTTTATTCCCTTGATATTCTTGACCTTTTGTTCTTCCAGATAATTTTGGGGTTTTTTTGTAGCTCAGTAAAATAATTATGTGGTAGTTTGATTGGTATGGCACTGAATAAGTAAACTAATTTAGATGGTATTGCCATTTTTATTATATTAGCTTGGCCTGCTCATGAGCAATTAATATTTCTCCATATTCAGTATATTCTTAAAAATCATATTTCCAGTCTATAGAATTCAAAGTTGAACCATTTGACTCCTAAATCTCCATTTAGAGATTTGACAAATAAAAACAGGTTATTTTGATCCTAGTGAGAAAAATGGAGGTTTCTGTCTCGGTCTCTGTTTCTGTTTCTCTCGGTCTCTCTCTGTCTCTTTCTTTCCCTCTGTCCCTCTGTCAACTCTCACCTTTGGATTATTTAATGTGTTTTCTTTGGATGAGTGTTTTGGGAACCTTTTAGTGAACATTTGTTTAGGATGGGATGTTTGAGGATAAGAAAAAAAATGGAGATAGTTGATAGGTAATTACTGTTAAGAATTAGGTAATAGATAGGAAAAAGATCATCTTAAAAGGCATGACCGCAGCTTTCTTCTTTTAATACTTAAAATGGAAACCACTGTATGAAGTTATAATAGAGATGGAGAGACCTGAGAAAGTGCTACAGAACTGCAGCCTAGTTAGGCAGGGCAACAAACATTTATTAAGCCCCCTTACTACATGCCTTACTGTATTGTGGTAGAATTATGCCTATAATCACCAATCCTCTAATTATAGGTGTGTACTTGGTTGGAAGGTTGTCTTTATAGAGGCAAGTAGGAAGTAAAATGTTATTTGTACAAAGGCATCCTCCTTATTGGTGGAATTGGTTTTAGATTAGTCAGACCTGGAAGGAAGAAAAATAGAAAAAAGTAATAAAGAGGAAACACTGGGGATAATATGCATCTTTGATTTACAGTGCTAATTTATTATTTAACCTTATTGTTTAACACCTTTGTCAGTAATAATAGCTAATTTCTGTCATGCCTTACAGTTACAAAGCATTTTACTTATGTTATTTCTTGTGTTCCCCAGAAATTTCTTCATTGTTTTAGTGGATCTTGTGATCACATCCATGTAGGTATTACCTTCAACATTGTAGATCAGAACCTTTCCCTGCCTTCTTATCATCTTCATTTCTTTTTTATGTCTTAATTCTCCACTAATGTGCCTTTTCATATAGGGCCTTTCTTTGTGTTAGGGGTTCTTAATATTTTTTTGTGTGTGCCATGGACCCCTTTGATAGTCTGAAGCCTATAGACCATTTTTCAGAATAATGTTTTTAAGGAAATCAATTATATTAAAATACAGTTAGCAGTATACTAAAAAAAAATTCCATAAATTCATAGACAGCCGGGTAAGTACTCCTGCTCTAAGTCATTTAACATTACCTACATATCAGTGCCGCATACAGACTTTATCAGTTATACTTCTTTCTGGCTATTCAGCTGGTCTGTCTCCTTTTCAGATCAAACATTACTTAGGATGCCTTATATCACTTCTTGTTTGCTAGTTATCAGTAATATGCTACAGTTTATTTATGCCTATCATCTCTGTCACTGTTCTTTTGGTTACTCGGTTTTGATTCTTAAAGGCTTGTGATATTCCAGGTTTTGCATTCGTTTGACATTACTAGCAGAAATGTTGGTGTTAAAAAGGTGGTGTCTTGTTTCAACAAGATGCTTAGGGTTGTTGACAGCCAAGTGCAGTTTCACAAAAGCAGAACAATGCATTGTCTACATCTCTTCTTTGGAATACAGTTTATTATCTGCAGAGTCTTCCAGGGTGTTTTTATTAATCGGCTTATGGGCAGCTAGGTGGTGCAATGGATAGAGCACCAGTGCAGGAGTCAGGAGGACCTGAGTTCAAATCTCACCCCAGACATTTGACCCTCACTAGCTGTATGACCTTGGGCTAGTCACTTAACTCCAATTGCCTCATCCTGGGTCATCTCCAGTCATCCTAATGAATATCTGGTCACTGGATTCAGATGGCTTTGGAGGAGAAGTAAGGCTGGTGACCTGCATAGCTGTCCTTCACTCAAAACAAAGTCAAGTGCAAGTCATGTCATCATTTCTCTGATGGCATGGTCTTCTTAGGCAAGGAAGGACACACACACACACACACACACACACACACACACACACACTAATGGACCGTCTAACTGTATATGGTACTTCAACTAATAGGAATTTTTTACTTAGTTGGTTTTAACTTGTGTGGATTGTTAGACTCTTTTGGATGGCTATGAGTCTCATTGAAGAGATGCTGTAGTATTCTGTGACCTGACACAGTTAACACAAGGTCATCTCTAAATAGCATCTGGAGGAGCTCATCACTCCTAGGCCACTTCAATTTGAACTCTTCACTGGACACTTTCCATGACTATGATAGATGTCCATTGATAGCACTTAGTAGATTGGCAGGAAATCTTGTGTGATCTTCTTATATGCATCGACAAAACATTGGAGGGGAGCTTTTAAGGGAGCATCTTGCCCTATCCAATTGAATCCTTGTTTTTAATAGCTCACACACAATAAACATAGTTGCATTGTCTGTATTTCAGTCAGCTTTGTGACTAAAGATGTATCATTTGTTAAAATTTACCTGTTCTTTTCTCATTTTCATCAGGGATTTCCTCCATGCCATCCAAGTCACCTTCCTTTGAGGCAGCTAGGTGGTGCAGAACAGAGCACTGGGACTGGAGTTGGGCCTCATACATGTAATAGCCATGTGACCTTGTCAAGTCATTTAATCTTTTTTTTTTGCCTCAGTTTTCTCACCCATAAAATGGGAATAGCAGCACCTACCTTTCAGGTTTGAGATATTGTGAAGCACTTAGCACAGTATTTGGCATATAATAAGTGCTGTGCAGATGTTTGTTCCCTTTCTTTCTCCTCCATGTGTTTGTTGTTCAGTCTCAGAAAGATATTTTAAAATGGAGGAGTATGTTGCTAGTTAATTCTTTTTCTGGGAGTAATACTGACTGTGATTTTTCCAGTTGTTTGATATTTTGTATTAAATATATTCATACTCCATGGTAAAGCTCTCAGAACTGTGTGTTACATATACTCTTGTATAACTTGCTCTAGTCTAACTTTCCTTTTTTGTTTTCTCTAATACCATTTTTACTTCCTTGTGTAACACGTTGGAGACTGGGATGTTAGAGTGTAAATGTGGTGTTATTAATGAGGAAAATAGGGTGTCATAAAAATGTTGACAGAAGTTAAAAATCTTTTTATCCATTAATTGTCCTAGTTTTATCTTTTAGTACTTTTTGAATGTTATAGTATAATTAGGTTACATGCCATCCCTTCTGCATTTTTCTGCACCTTCAATTCATCATCTTATTCATTTATTCACTCTTTACGCATTTATTAAGCACCCAGTATGTATCTGTCACGTTGCTGGGTCCTGGCCATAGACAGATAAATATTAAATGGTCTCTGTCTTTAAGATGATTACAGTCTGCTGGGGGAAACAACATATGTGTAGAAAGTTAAATTAAAAAATAACGCAAAAGGATTTCTGGGAAGGGCACTTACAGCTGGGGGAATTCAGATGGTTGGGGGTAGGAAGTGGCACTTGAACTGAACTTTGGAAAAAGTGAGGGATTCTGAAGGTTGAGGTGAAGAGGGAAGTGCATTCCAGGATGGGTCAGCCTGTACAAACACATGGAAATGGAAGATGGAATTTCATAAAGGGAACAGTCACTTGACCTAGAATTCCTAGTGTGTGTGTGAGTGAAGAAATGGAAAGCATTTAAGTGCGCCCTGTATGTACTGTGCTAAGTACTGAGGATACAAATAGAAAAAGTAAGACAGTATATCCTGAAGGAGCTCACATGTTAATGGGAGAGAAAATACATTGAAAATTTCAGCTACAAGTCAAATGGAAAGATCCCATGGTCTTTACAGTCTAGTGACAAGGCATGTGGCAAAGCACAGATGGTAATGTATTACCTTTACTATCTTTTCTGTTCAAAAAATCATCAGTTTAAAATGCTAATCAGTTTGACATTGCCAAGGACAGAGAGGGCATTTGCTTTCTTTTCTGGGTCTTCAGTAACTTTCAGTACAGTACACATAAAAGTAGTTTCCAGACTATATCTTTAAGGGGAAGGGGTTTCCTTCTCAGGATTATGGCTTTTAGAGCTGGGCTAAAAGTAGGACTGATGGTCTGAAGTTCTGCTGCCCAGGGCTCTTAGCCTTGCGTAGCATTTGGTGGCATTTGATATTTTTTTTTGAAAAAAAATTATTTTTAGTGCAAAATTTTTTTAAAATTTCAGGTTCCAAATTATCTCCCTCCCTTCATCTCTCCCCCAACCATCGAGAAGGCAAACAGTCTTTTATATGATATCAGTCATACATGTGAAGTCACATAAAACATATTTCCATATTATCCATGTTGCAAAAAAAAGGCAAGAAAAATAAAGTGAACATGACATGTCTGGTCTGGAGGACAGTACTGTTCTCAAGATTCTTGACCTCAGGGTCCTGGGCTATTTTCATTTAGGTCTCCCAGGAAAGGGAGAGGTGAGAAAGACCAGGGATCTGAGGACTCCCACGACTCCAACTTAAAACCAGTGTAATCTCTGGTTGGACCTATTCCTGCTAAGACCTAAAACAGTGAACCTCTCGTAGTGACTGCACACAAGGAATTGGACCAAGGGGACCAAATGTTAGGGAACCTTGCCATTGTTGGCACCTATAGTAAATATGTCTTGATCCCAATGCCCCAACTGGTGCCTGTTCCCATTCCAGGTCTGTGAAAGATCAGATGATTTCCTTTCCTTCTCCTTTCACTCCCTGCCATCACCTAGAGACTTCAGTAGGGGAGATGAGGACGATGATAAGGGTGGAGTACTACAACTTTGTCTCATTCTGGGACTGTAGCAAGAGACAATACTTGGGCTTAGTCAACCTTGTCTAGCGTTGCAGAATGAGGCAGTTATTAGCCTTGTTTGAAAGTCCTTATCCAAGAGTTGAAGCTGTCGATATGGGCAAACAGAAGAAAATTTCTACTTCAATGAAGAAATAATACAGATTAAAAGGATTCTGAGATAAAATCCCAGAGGAAATAATAACTTTGAAATAATCACAATTAGAACCCCAGAAAAGGAATGGTTTGGCTATAAACCTTCTAGAGTGATTAGAAGGAATGAAGAATGCAGTTAAAATACTTGGAAAGGGAATAAGCTGTTCAGAGTAAAAATGGTTTTACTCTCAATTAGTTGAGACCTTGAAAAATAGAGAAAGGTGCAAAGAACTCAGTGACTCCAGACAACAAAAAGTAATTAGAAAAAAGTCAAAAGACAGAGTAATTAAAAGAACTGGCTTAGAGAAAGAATTTAAGAATCATTGGAGTCCTTGAAAAACATGATCAAGCCCAAAACTTGGACTTAAATTTTAAAAAAAATCATAGAATAAAACTGCCTGAAGCTGTTAGAGCTAGAAGGCAAAATGAAAAAGAAAGATTCCTTTGGATATCTCTTGAAAGAAACTTCAAATTGGACACAACCAGTAATTTCATCGCCAAAATCCAGTTTTTTCAGGTCAAAGAAAAAGTACAGCAAGGAGCTAGTAAGAAGAGATCAAGTTCTAGTAAACCTGGAAATATAGGCAGAGACTGATTGGGAAGGAATAAAAATTTTATGAGAAATGATGTGCTCAGATTTCTGCTCCTGGCCCATCAGCTGGTGGTTTATGAGGTAATATTGCTTCCTATCTTTTCCACACTTCTCAGTAAGGTTTTTGAGAATGAATTTATACTCTAAACTACTGTTGCTGTTAGTTGTTACCAGGTATTTGCTGGTTGAGTTTCTGGACCTTTTCTTTTTAAATCTTATGGCAATTGTTTCACTTTGGTTAAACTTTTTGGGGCAATAGAGATTTTCCATGCCTATATATGTTGCTTTATATGTTTTCCATATTTTAGTATTGGCATAAGTATTTATTTGCATATCAACTTGGATCTCTTTTAGTTGAATGCTGTATTTTCTTATCTTCACTTGTCTCAATTTGGGATTTTTGACCTTATTGACCTTATTTTTGACATTACAAAAAATAATAAGTTTATGTTCTGACTATACATGAACTAGATATCTAATGAAGAAATGACTCTCTCATCAGTAGCTTTATTTCCTACTAAGATATACTCCATTTCATTTTTAGTGATATTCTATGCTTTATCCAGCACCTTTCACCTCTTGAAAGTGTTTATGGAATGTAGAAGTAAGGTTTCTGTGAGTCTTTTGCTCTCTTGTTTTTCTTGATTCAGATCTATGTTTTCCAGCTTATTTTTCACTAACCTTATTTGTGCTACCTTTGTATTGAAGTCGCTGTCTTAAATATATATGTATATATACATAAATTGTATGTATGTGCATTTATTTACTATTTAAAAACCAGATCAGTGATTTTATTGATATAGGGAACTCCAAATGAATCAGCTCCCTCTAACAGTGAAGTTTACTACCAACTGCTCTGCAATTTATAGAGTTGCCTAGAGCCCTAAGAGGCCTAACAGTTTGCTCAGAGTAATAGCTAGTAAGTGTCATAGGTGGGACTTTGAACCCCTGTCTCAAGCTGTTTATCACCATGCACTGCAACTTTGTAATGTTGATTTAATTGAAGAGTATCTTCTCTGAGTTCTTGGCAGGATTTCTGTTCCTCTTTACCTTTTGCGACAGATGTTGATGCAGTTGTTTTCATAATTTTTTTCTTGTGATCATTATGAACACTGCAAAAAAAAAAAAGATGCAAGTGTGCTCAAAGAAATAGTTTTTTGGTGCTTTTTCATACATAGTAGGCGATATAAATATTCCCATAGCAGAATTGGAATTTAAAATTTGTGTTTCCAGCTCAGCACTCTCTTCATTACACCAGTGAAGTCTAGTATCAGAGAAATATTTAGTTGATATCAAATCCCTGTAAATAAAGGTTGTATTGCTATCCCTCTATTTTAAGAGGAGAAATGAACAGACCAAAGTAGGTAAGTGTAAAGATCGGAAGCAGTATACTGAAATTGTCCTATACCATACTTACTGATTTTTCATTAGGAGAAAATAAAGTTATTTTAAGTAAAGATTTGCCCAGTATTGTTGAAATGAATATTTTTTCATGTTAGAAGATGTTTCTGGGCAGCTATTTTACATGTATTTGAGACTATTGACAAGATCATTGAGACCTTTTTCAAAGGTGGTAAAGTTAAGTGAAGACTGACTTTTGCTTTGGAGTTGTAACCATTTTATGTTACAATCATTTAGGATTGGTTGCTGTCTGCAACTTTTTTTTTTTTTTTTTGCTTTGTCACAAGATACCATTGTTTCAAAAGAGCCATTAGCCCATTTCATATCAAATTTGTCTTTTGCTACCCAGTACTTGTTACTAAGAAGTACTGCTTGAAATAGTCCTATATGTGACCATAATTTCTTCTTGCTAGGTTTCTGATTGGTCTACTTCAGTATACCATGAATTATCTGCTTAGAAATCCTGTTGTCATTTTTTTGCGTATGCTGTGCTGAAGCAGGTATTTCTTTGCTGGTAAACTGGCTGAATTTTGTAACCTTATTGCTGATGAGGTCTGATGTAACATAGCTTTATGGGTCAGTGATATAACCATTCAAGCATTAGAATGGAATATTTGAAGAAGATTCAGGGTGTCACAGGTATAAGAAATGGTTCTATATACTTTATATGGTCATAATCATATTAAATTTATATTGTGTCTTTTGTCCACTTATCCTGGAGAAAAATTCTAAATCTTTTTAGAAGATTTTGGACTATCAGTTTAAATTAGATTTTTGTTTCTAACATAATAGCACAGTGCAGTGGAAAAAAACAATGGATTTGGAGTCAAAGACCTAGTTTCAGATTTTGGTTCTACTACTTATAGTACTTGTGTTACCTTAGGCAAGTCCCTTAAACTCTGAGGATCTGTTTCCTCACCGGACATTCTTTATGATTCTTTCTTGCTTTAGCTCTTGATCTTATAATCCTTTTGTTTTTGGTTTCAACATGGCAGGCTCCATAAAATGAAAGAATTATTTTCATTCACCACAGTATAGTTGTGTTACATTAAAGTTTAGAGAGGGAAATAGAATGTTGTTGATAAAGACTTCATAGGCAGAAATTGTCTGTAGAAAAATAGTATATAGCTTTTTAAGAAGCAGATAAAATGTGTTCTTTCCCTTAATTGTAGTTTGAGTGGATTTTAAGTCCATTAGGGGCATAGAGGAGAGGGCAGGGGAGGAAGGAGAGATGAGAAATTGAAGAGGTTAAGAGGAAGAATACATCTAGGTAGATATGGAAAGAGAAATCAGGAGCTTGAGGACAATGAAGAGAGATTTTACTCTGCACATCCTTAGGGCAGAATAATGTTGCTTTTCCACTAGCTTCTCTAAATGTTTTTTCTGTTTCTCTTAACCAGACATATTCTCTGTTCTTCACTACTGTAGATTGTGAGTGTACTTTTACCAGAAACCCATTGGGCATATCTATGCTTTACTTTTTCCTTAAAATCACAAGGCAAATATAGTTCTGCAAATGTAATTTCTAAATCAAATTAGAAAATGTAAAGGGGTATGTTAGGCAGCTTCATGATGGGCTAAGCAAAAATTGAGTAAAGCTGTTGAATTCTTTTTTGAAGATTGTTGTGTTTTTTTTAATTGCATATTCCTCCATTCCTCCAAACGAAAGCATTCCAAAAACCCAAATAACATCTATACATTCTCTAAAATTGTTCATAGTTTATTTACAGTAAGAAAGGCTGTGTCCTTTAACTTTGAAAATGTGATATTAATACTGATCATTTAATGATATGTTTTCTTATTGGTACTTTTTGTCATTATGTCACATTTGTTTCTGGAAGAAGAAAAAAAAATCTTCCATCCAGATATGCCCTTTAAGGGAATTAAGCAAAAATACTTGATAGAGTCACAACATCTGATAATTATGTACAGCATTTTGCCTCAGTCAGCCTTTGCTTCTTAGCTCTAGGCAGAGAAGTATGTTTCATTATCTATTTTCCAGGACCATCATTAGATTTTCATTTACAGTGTTGTGGTCAATATGTAATGTTCTTTGCTTTTGTTTATTTCACAGTTTGTCAGTCAAATATTTTCATACATTTGACCTTTGTGTTTCAGCAGAATTTTGTTTTCAATGCTGACTTAATTCACATTGTTATGGTCATGTGTGTGAGATTTTGTTTTGTCATTTTTCAAGTTTTAAGGTAAAATCTCAGGATTGTTTTGATTTGCATTTCTCTTATTAATGACTTGGAGCATTTTTTCATGCAATTGTGAATTTTTTACAGTTCTTTTGAGAACCATCTATTAAGGTCATTTGACCATTTATCTTTTAGTCACATATATATTGTCATATATATGCCTGTATATATACTTATTAAATATATCTTGCATACCAAACTATTGTCAGAGAAATTTGATACAAATCTTTTTTCCCGTTTGACTAGTCCTTCTAGGCAAACATACCAAAACATATCACATACTACTCACTACCTTCCCTCTTGTCCTAGATGGATTAATTTCTTCTATACAGAAGCTTTTCAATTTCAAGTAATCAAAGGTTGTCTATTTTATCTTTTGTAATTGCCTCTGATTCTTGTTTGGTTAAGAACATATCTCCTCATAGCTGTGGGAGGTATGTGATCTGTTCTTCTTCTAAGGTCAAATATCTATTCAGGATGTATTGTGGAATATAGTGTAAGATGTTGACCTAAGTCTAATTTCTGCCTACCTACTTTACACTTTTCCCACCAACATTTATCAGAAGGAGTTTTTCCCTAGATAATTTACGTTTACCACTTTATTAAACACTGGATTATTGAATTCTGTTGTTTTTCAATCTCCCCTATTCAGTATGTTCCAATGACCTGCCAGTCTCTTTTATTACTAATATCATATGAATTTGATCACTACAGCCTTATGATATAGTTTGAGTTCTGGAAGTGCTATTCTACCTTTATTCCTGCTATTTTTTTTTTTATAATTTCCCTTAATATTCTAGATCTTTTGCTTTTCCAGATGAATCTTATTATTTTATCAAATTCTATAAAGTATCACTTTGGTAATTTTGTTGGATAGCATTAAAGGTACAAATTAGTTTTGGTAGCATTTTCAGTTTGATTAGATTGACATGGCCCAGCCATGAGCACTGATTCTTTCTTCAGCTATTTAGATTGTTTTTAAGTTCCATATGGTGCTGAGAAACATGTAAATTATTTTGCTCTCCCATTTAAAAGATGTCATCAGTTTTTTAACTCTAGATTTTCCAACACCTTGTTTAATTCCTATTTTCCCTTTTGTTTATCTCTGTTTAGACTTAGCAAAAACTGATAGAGGGACAGTCTCTTGCACTATCATTTACTGTCTGTGCCTTCTTTTAGCTCAAATAATGTTTCTTGTATGAATTTGATGCAAAGGTGTTTGGAGCATAATATTTATGACTGATAGTGGTTTGTTGTCTGTGGATCATGTCAGCATATACCTTTTTATTTTGGGGGGTTTTTCCTTTGTCAGATTGCATGATGGTAATTCCTGCCTTTTTGTTTTCACTTGATGCATAGAAAAAAAATTTTTTTCTCCATCCCTTCAGTTATATCGTGTGTGTGTGTGTGTGTGTGTGTTTGTTTTAGTGTGTTTCCTGTAAGCAACAGATTGTAGGCTTTTGTTTTCTTACCAAAACTGTGACTTTTTTGTTGTATTGGATTATTTAATCCATTCACATTAAAATTATGTGTTTATATTTTTCTCTATTGTTTTTCTTCACGTTGTGATTTTTTTCCTCCTCTCTTCTGCAATGGACACAATATTATGTTCCTTCAGTTCTTTTCACTTTTTTTATAGTTGCTTTGTTCCCAGTGACTTTCTTCTCACTTGTGATCTGCTATTTTCATTTGTTACTTCTTTTCCTTTAGGGTGTTGTTTAATTAATTACTTTTTTCTCTTCTGCTTTTACCTGGTTATATAATTCTTCTCTCCCTATTTTCCTCCCAGTTGAGTAGATTTCCTTTTCCTCTGCTTCCTTTCAACTAATCCTATTCAGTTTTTAAAATTTCATTTTTCCACACTCCCTTCCAAAAATTTCTCTGTATTTGTTATTCTTCTTTCTTTTCTATCTTCTCTAGACCCTCATTCTCTGATTCCTAAGGCTTATATTTATCTGGTCTTTTTGTTTTCTCTCTGTATTTCTCATTCAGTGAAAACTTCAGGGTATCATTTCTAGGCTCTTCCCTTAGGGGTGGGGAATCTGTGGCCACAAAAGAAACAGGGCTCACTCAGGTCTCTCAGACCCTGAAAGCCAGTCAGCACTCTAAGGACTTCTTTGTCATCCTCCTAAAATGGGGTGGGGAACCTGCGCCTTTGGGACACACGTGACCTTGATGCTGCAGGTTCCCCACCCCTGCAGTCTAGGCAGTTTCTGCCACTGCCTTGCAGGCCTTGTCTTGTGGATTACCCTTTTCTGTTATGTCTTAATTATTGCAGATGTCTGAGAGGACACTGTTCTATGGTAGGGTCCCTCTCTTCTGAGTCTTGGATTATGTAACCTATTAATGACCTATGCCATCTCTTCTGTACCTTTTCCCCTCATTTGCCACACTATCTCCTCCCTGGCTCCATGCTCTCTCACTCCTCCAGATGTGAGTTGCCCCAGAAGTTCTAACTTCCTCCCTACTTTCCTTTCCTCCCCATGTAGGACATGTGGGCTTTTCAAGCACTAGATTCCCCCCAGCTATACCTAGTATAAGGTCCCCATCTCCCTTCAAAGACCATCTCTCTTTACTTATAGTAACATTCATCATTGGAATCCCACCATCCAATTAAGGCCTCCTTCCTTCCCCCTCCCCAACCCCAACCCTGCCCAAAGTTCACTCTTTACTCTCATCTTCTCCTATAGGCTTTTCTCTTTCTGAGACCACAGAGACTACCTTTCCCTCATTGCTGGCACTTAATTTGACCCTGGCATATCACATACCCTTCACTATTCTCCTCCTCTACTTTCATGTACCCTCTCATGTTATAATATAGTTCCACTGATTGACCTGTAAGCAAGGTGTCTTCAGGTTCTGTCCATAATGCATGCCCTCTGTCTACCTTTTTTCACTGCTATCTTCCAGATTTCTGTCTTTATCTTATATCCTTAAGTGTGTGTTCATCCTTCGTTGCCAAAGAAGACCATGAGTAACATCCACTAAATTAAAAGAATCTTGAAGAGAAACAATCTCACTGGTCGTATCCCTGACTTATGACCCAGTCTCTGCACTTGACTTTGTTTTGAGTGAGGGAGGGCTTGCAGGTCACCAGCCTCACTTCTCCTCCAGAGCCATCTGAATCCAGTGAGCAGATGTTCATCAGGATGACTGGAGATGACCCAGGATGAAGCAATTGGGGTTAAGTGACTTGCCCAAGGACACTTAGTGAGTGTCAAGTGTCTGAGGTGAGATTTGAACTCAGGTCCTCCTGACTCTTGCACTGGTGCTCTACATTTAGAAAGAAGTCTCTTTGCTGTCACTGTTGCTCTTGTTATCCTTGGCTGCTGCATTTCTTTTGTTTGGGGTGTTCAAGAAGCAAATAATCTCTAGTTTAATTTCTAGTTTTCTTTCCAAAATATTTCAAATTCCTCTTTGTAATTGAATGGCCATCTTTGTTCATATATTGGTTAAATTCAGATTAATAGGGTAGGTCCCTCTAGACTCCATCCTGAACTCCTGAAAGCATGATTCCATTTGCTCATATGTTTTCTAGAAGCTGCATAATAATTTTGTGTTTTTTGAATGTCCTTTCCTTTGTATTTGAAATTCTTTTTTATTATAAACTTACAGAACTTATTTCTCAATTGAATTATTATATTTAACAACTGTATGTCTTAGAGTTTTATAGCCTTGAATTTTCTGGGGGCAATCTGTACATTTTTTCAATTACTGCTTGTTAAGATTTGCTTAAGCTTCACTTAAGACTTGTCATCTTACATATATTCTGGCTCATTAGTATCTTGTCATTGTCTTTTTACTTAGATTTTTAATCTTGTCTTCTAAACTTCCTTTTAGCTTTTGAATTTTCAAGTTTGGTTTTTGTTCTGTTTTCCCACAGTATATGAGTCAGGTTGTAACAGATGGTTCCACGTATGGATGGTGTGGTGGTGACTGGTGTTTTTTTGGGTGTTAATTATTAGGCCAAAATTAGCACAGGCAGCAGAGATTTGATCCATACTTTATTGCATCTCAGCTTCAGAGGCTGCATTGAGTGCACAATCATCTGCAAACAGAAAGTCATGCACTAACACTCCCTCCACTTAATGCTGTGGATAAGTTCTCTTACCTTGGTAATGTACTTTCCAGGGATGTACACATTGACAATGAGGTGGATGCACGCATTGCCAGAGCTAGCTCATGTTTGGGAGGCTCCGAAGAAAGGTTTGGGAGAGAAGAGGTATTAGACTGACTACCAAACTGAAGGTCTACAGAGCCATTGTGCTGACCTCATTGTTATATGCTTTTGAAACATGGACAGTCTACCAGTGCCATGCCAGGAAACTGAATTGCTTCCACTTGAACTGTCTTAGAAAGATTCTGAGGATCACCTAGCAGGATAAGGTACTAGACACTGAAGTCCTTGTTTGAGCTGAACTGCCAAGCATTCAAAGCTTTCAAAGAGAGCGCAACTCTGTTGGGCTGGCCACGTTGTTTGAACGCAAAATGTATGCTTGCCAAAAAGACTATTTTATGGAGAACTCGCATGGGGCAGGTGATCACATGGTGGCTAGAAGAAATGATACAAGGACACTCTCAAGGTCTCTCTCAAGAACTTTGGATTTGACTGTGCAACATGGGAGACAGTGGCACAGGACCACTCAGCATGGCATGTCCACATAAGAAAAGGTGCTGTGCTCTTTGAGCAAAGCAGAAGTGAGACAGCACAAGGTAATTGCAGGATGTGCAGATTTGGGATATCCACCCCAAATATTCAAATGGACTATCTGTGCCCAGCCTGTGGTAGAGCATTCCGAGCTTGTATTGGTCTGATCAGCCATAGTCGGACACACTGAAATTTCACTTTACAATGGTGATGTCATTTTGGTCGTCTTTGAAGAAGAAGGACAACAACCAACCAACCATATGAGTCAGGTGTTTTGAAATGTGTCAAGTTTTCAGAAAAGTTACCATCTTCTATCTGAGAAGCTGGTGCTATATTTCAGCTTGAATAGGTTAGGAATGTTATCAAAAGATGTTGAGATAATCCATCAAGATCTTCTATATGTTTCTGATTGTCAGACATGCAATAGATTTTGAGCTGTATACCAGTAATAATTTTGAGCAAGGTTGAACTTGCATACTAAACTGTCTCAGAAGGGGAACCACTTATGGAACCATAGATTTTCATTGGCATTAGAGTTGAAAATGCATTGGTTTTTGTGTATTAGATAGTGCGCTGTTAAATTATTGGTTGATAGATTTGAAGAAGGAAAAAAAGAATCTTGGCTAACATGTCTCTCAAAGATGGGCCTATAATGTGCCCTCCCAATGTGATATGATACTCCTAATCATACTGGTATTTTCTAAGACACTTTATCTTCAAATTTTAATATGCTTTAAGACTTAAAGTTGGCACAGATATTAAGTAGGACTTTTTGAACAGTTTCATTGATCTTCCTAAAGGCCATACATATACTGGTTGATAAGATGGAGTTATTTTCACTAGAACACAGCCAGTCCACAAGAATTAAATTACCCTGGAGCACAGGATGAACGGTAGTATGATTGTCAAAAAAATGTTGATTAATTAGTATCATAGTCTTTTTTATTTAATAGACTAGTTATAAGCAGGTGATTAAAACAAATAAAAACCATCTTGAAGTGTAATTTCACAGGCTGTTGGATTGCAGTGAAAAGGGCACAGAACTAGGAACCAAGACTTGGTTGTTCTTGTCTTGGTTTTGCTCCTTAACTGACTATATGACTATGGACAGGTTACTTAACTCTATAGCTTTGTCGTGAAATGGGAGAAATGATACTAGTTACATTTACTTCACAGGTTTGTTTTTTTTTTTTAACGTCAAATATGAAGTAATTTTAAAAAAATAAGAAATTCCTTATAAATTAGGTAGCTTAATACAAAGTGGCTTTAGGATTCTGTAGAACTGGATCTATTCCTGCATTTCCTGCTAATTAGTTGCATATCTTTACTCTTTCTGGGTCTTAGATTCCTTATCTGTAAAATTAAGGGATTAGAATAAATTATCTGTTCCTGCTCAGATATTTTTTAATTGTGTTTCAGCAGGGCCAATAAGTGATGATAATATGACCAGCATTTATATAGCCCTTTAATATTTGTAAAACTCTTTTCAGGCATCTCATTTGATGCTCACAACAACCATCCTCATTTTACAGAGAAGGAAACTGAAGCATAGTAAGGTGAAAGTGAAGCATCTTAATCCTACCTCCTTTTTAAAGTCATCTGAGACCCCTTTGGCAGTTTTTGAAGCTTATGGGTCCCCTCTCGGAACCGGGCCGCCGCCTGCTTACCTCTCCTGTAAGCCGCCCGCTCTTCCAGCCCCCTCCTGTGGGGGAGGGGAGTGACCAAACAGTGCACCCGAGGAGGCTGCTTACTGCACTTTATTGCTTACCCCAGTCCTCCCGACCTTCCCGTGTTCCCCCCTATATACCCCGCCGTAGCTCCTCCCATGTTCCGCCCTGGAGGCAGAGCTCAGCTCCGGAAGGGGCGTTCCCAGCACCCGAAGGCGGGTTCTCACCCCTGGCGTCTCTGGGCTCACCAGGGGGCCATGGTCCAGAGCTCAGCCCTCTACAAGAATAGTTTTTAAATGCATAGAATAAATAGGATTGCAAAGAAAGTCATTATCAATGATATCTGCTTAAGGAAATCATCCAGTATTAAGAGTAGTGGCTCAGTTAAGTGGAAATTAATAGGTGCATGGTAGATTCAGTTCTCCCTAATGTTTAGCCTAAAATCTGCATAAGAAAATTGAGTAGAAAGTACCTCATAAATAGACATAACCTAGAGTGACTGCTCACTTTGTCTTTGCCAGCCCAAGCGCTGTATAGACGTCTTAAGGCATAGGGGGATGGTCATTTGAGTGCCTGGCTAGATTTGGAGCTGCAAGATCTTCCTAGGTTTGGCCTGTGGCTTTGCCACTTACTCATTCAGCATCTCTAGGTCTCATTTTCCTTATCTTTAAATGAGAAGAGTTGGATTAAATGATCTCTAACAGTCCTTTTCACCTGTGAATCTAAAATACTGTGAACAGATGTCTAACAGAAAGAGCTGCCACTAGAAACAGGTCCCACATGTAGTTTCTGTAGAAAAAAAGTAAAGGTAACTTTGTGGGTAGTATGAAAAGATTTGCCTGTTGTCCATCTCTCTCTTCAGCTACATCAGATTTGAAGAATGTTTCATAACATCAAATTCTATTTCAGTACCATTCTAGAAATCTGTAACAAAAATATTCCCTAGATACAGTCTATATACCCTGCCTATTTTAAGAAATCAAAGGTATTCCAAATGGCAAAAAGAATTTGGACAGTTCCTTGGAGCTCATTGTAATAGGATTTTAACATGTATAATACACATACCATATGTTATCTGTGGTTGTGTGTTAGCAGGGAATAGTAATTTAAGTATGCTATTTATGTTTGATCAATCATGAATCATTTTTGCAAAGGTTATCTTTCAAATAAAACAGTATAAAATTAAATCAAAGAAGATGAAATCTATGAGTTTCATTCTGTTGGCTTGCTTTGTTTCCTGAAGAACACGTACTAAAACACTATTGCATTTTCACACATCAGTACTTTGAAAATTGGTGAAATCTACTTAACTTGCTAGACATTGTTGGAATTGAAGCATTGGGGACAGTTTTTAAATCTCTGGGATCAATGCTTATTGGCACTGTGACAGGAAATGTTGTCTAAGAGTTATATTAACCTATTTGCTTCTTTCTAATAGGAAAGTAAAAGATATTTCAAACGTAGTGAACTTGCCAAAAAAGAAGAGGAGGCATACTTTGAAAGATGTGGCTACAAGGTATGAATTATTATTTTTTTTGGTCCAGACCTCTGGTTTCATCATGAAGGGAACTCCCAGTGAGGTATCTCCCTCTACCAGTGCACATCAGAACTATTATGCAACTTATATAACCTTAGAGAGTTATGTTAAATTGTTTATTTATGAGTTTTAAAACGTGTTTGGATATTGTTAAAATGACAATAAATTGTTGTTCTCTGTTCAATTTGTCATTGTTATACATTAGCCTGTAAATGAGAAGCCAACTGGAGAGGTATGAGTTTTCGGTGTATTTTTTTTTTTTAAAAGCACTTTTAAATACAGGAAGAACATGCATGATATTTGGCTTTGGAATTTGTGTTATGGTTTGGCTTTTTGTGAATAGCATGAAATGGCTTGAGATCAAAGCTTGAGTTTTCTTTTTAAAATTTTGCCTTTTTTTCCGTGGTTATAAGTACTGGATCTGACACTGGGCCATGTTAATCTCCTCTGCCACAACCATCATCACTATCCCCAAATTAACACAAAGCAAAACATAATATACTAAAAAGAAAGCTTAAAAATGAATAGACATATCATATGTTCTGCTGTAAAACAGTTATTTTATAGGATTCATAACTATTTGGCCCTGAAGATCCAGTGCATGAAAAGCGATGCCACATAGCATTTATGTGCCTTTGTTTAATAAGACCACACATTTCAAGCACTAATCTTAAACTCTTTCTGCACTTTTGAAACAAATGAATCATTGGGAAGGCTTTGTCTATATCTTTTAGTAGCATGAAAAGTTATCTTGTTGACAGTTAGCTTTTATGGGATTGGAAGGAGTTATGTTAAAATTTTACTATAAGACTTTCTTTAGCCTTGACAGTTTTTCTACTAAAGTTAAAGGACCTTTAGGAAAAATTTCACTTAATCTTCTGCAAGGTTTTGATTTGAGTTTTTAAAATGTAGGTACTATTATTTGTGTAATAGTAAAAGATTTAATAAAGAAAATTTAATAAAGAAAGATTTCTGAAAAGCAAGTTCTTATGCCAGTGTTTTGGAGGCAGCATGAAGAATGCACACAGCTTGTATGTGCATTGTTTTTTTGGTAGTATTTGGTGAGAGGATTGATATTTAAAGAAAAAGTAGTTATGTTTCTCATAGCATCAAATAGCAAACACTGTTTGAATTCTGATATTTTTTGTGTGTGTGTATGTGTGCGTGTGTATTGATTTCCTTTGTTCTTAGTGTGGGAAATTAAGTAGCACATATTGGATTATTTTTTTACTATTCCCAATTTTTCTGATTTAGACTTGATCCAAGAAAGCATTAACTATATATTTAGTTCATTTGCCCATGCCCTCCCAGATCCCTCTGTTCCTTTTTAGCTTAATGAGGTAGGGAATATATTTTTAAAATAATGGATGCTTTTGCTTAGATAATCTTAATGATGTATGTTTTATTTGCTTGTGAAAGAGAGATCACTGAAGCAAGATAATTACTGGAAAGATATTGCTTGTAGCCTTGAGCTCAGTTGACAGAATGTCTCAGATCTTTCCCCCAGAGCTATTAGCGGTCATTTTATAATAAAAAATAAGATTTTTCTTTGTAGTTTGTGAATACTTTTTGGACCTGGGAAAATCTATCTCTAGTCTAAGTAGAAAACACAGACCTGACTTTCTAAAGATCTTTTTATTTTTTTTCCTGTAGTGGAAATGTGTTCCTTGTGTTGTTGTTACTAGTTGTTCCTAGTTATTACTTCTGTTCTTCTACAAATATTATTCCTTTCTTATCGATAGACTCATAAATTTAGAGCCGGAAGGATGTCTTCCATCTTGGATGTCTTCAAGGCCAACCCCTTATTTTATACATGAGGAGAGTGAGGCCCCGAGAGGAGTACTAACTTAAGTGTCTAAGGTCAAATAGGTAGTAAGTAACAGAGCCAGGATTTGAACCCAGATTATCTGATGCCAAATCCAGGGTTCTCTACATAACACTGTGAGATTCATGGCATCCCACTTTATTAACTAATATACTCTGATCTGTACCTTTATTCCACTTCAGTCACAAACAAAGGACGGTCAAGCCCTTGATCTTACCATCATTCATTCTAATTCCATGATTGAGAACTCTCAAATTCCCCCTCTGATTGTGGTCTCCTCTCATTCCCTCTTTACCCTCTGCCTTATTCCTCCTAAACTTACTCTTCATTCTGACTCTGACCTGTTACTGTACTCCTCCTCTCCTAACGATTTAAATAGAGTTGAAACGGTTGAACTGGACACTGTTTTTTCTCCTCAGATCTCTTGTCCTTTGTCCTGTTGTTTATACCTTCCCAAACCCTAATTTTGGTTATCCCTACCTTTCACTTTCTCTTCCCCTATTATGGACTACTGAATGCCATCTGAAGAAGTCATACCCTAAGGGTCCAGTACTAATTTGTCATTTCAACTGAACCTTCACTGCTAAATGGAAATCCTTTTATTCCTTTTCTGTGTCCATTGTACTCCCCACCATGGCTATTCCAAACCTTCTTAAGCCTTCTACATTACCCCTTGGTGGCCTCTTTCAGCAAAGAACCTCACTTCCTACTTTACCAAGAAAATTGAAGCTGTCTGTTACTGTGAGCTCCCTCTTTTCTTCCTATTCTGTACCTCCAAATCCTTCCACATTGCTTCCCATTCCTGCCTCATTTGTGCTAGGACACCCATCTTTCTTGCCAAGTCAAACTTTTCAACTTGTGCTATTGCTTCCATTTACTCTTGTCTCTTCTAGGAGTTGGTCACAGGGATTATATCTTTTTCATTTTATTTCCTTCTTTTTGGCCTCTATTCTTTTGTCTATAGATCTGCCTGGATCTCACCTGTCCTTGAAAAAAAAAATCACTTGACTTTGCTACCCACTAAACCCATCATCTTTCTACTTTTTTTTTTTTTTTTAAAGAGTTTTACCAAACTCTTTTACCTTTCCTGGTCAAACTCCTGGAAAGCTGTCTGGACTTATTGTCTGCATTTCCTGACCTCCCACTTACCATTCAATTGAAATTGCTTTTCCCAAAATTACCAATAACCTTTTAATGTTTAACGTGGCCTTTTTTTTCTTAAAAAAGTTTTATTAATGTGTTCTTGTTAAAATATCGTTGTCAATTCCTGCTGACACTGTTCCCCCATTCTCCACCTTCGCATCTTTCTGCCACATACAACATTTGCATGTAACAAATAAGTATAATCAGGCAAAGCAAATCAGCACATTGATCATGTTTTAGAATATATATCTTTTTCCAAAGCTATAGTCTGTTGCCTCTGTGCTGAGAGCTACTAGCCTTTTCTTATTCCTAATCCTTTTTGAACTTGGCTTTTGACACTATCAGCCACTTCCTCCTAGATAGTCTGTCCTCCCTCATTTTCCATGTTTTTGTGGCTTCATTACTTGATTACTAGTGTGACTGTTCATTTTCAGTCTCCTTTGCTGGATCATAATAGATCTGTCTCTCAAATATGGATGTCTCAAAGATTTTGTCCTAGTCCCTCCTCTTTCTTTGCCTTTTCATTTCATGCTCCCATTATCCTTCCTCTGTACTCAGTCATTATTCCTATGCAGATAATTTCTCAAAATTTATACATACAGCCTCAGAGTCTCCTTTGAACACCAGTTTCACATTAACAACTTTCTAGTATTCTACCCACATATGTCATTGGTGTCTCAGACTGAATCCTTTCTAGAATGGATATACAGTTATCCCTTCTACAATGTGACTTTCTCCATTGTGGTTTCAATATATCAAGGGTCAACGTAAGAAATTAAGTGGAAATTTTTTGGGAGTTTTGTAGAAACCACAGATGACATAAAAAGGCCAACAGATTATACAGAATCTCTGATCAAATACTTAACCCATATTACAATAACATCCTGTAAATACCCCATAAAAGAAAAATTTGAGACTTTTTTCAGGTTTGAAGGGAGGGCCAAAAAATTTTATGCAGATTTTCCAGTGAGCGCAGGCACCATACCCCTACCCACTCTTACGTGGAAGGAATAATTTTTCACCTACCCTAAGTTTATTCCTCCTTCAAACTTCAGTAAAACTCATTTTTCCAATAACTTGAGCTTATACTTTGAGATATCCTTGAGTCTTTTCTCTCCTTTACCTCCCATATATAATTAGTTGCCATGTGTTGTTGATTCTGTCTTGACAATATCTCTTGTAACCACTCATTCATTCCCTTTTCTCCACTTACACAGCCACTCTTAGTTCAGTAGTTCTGCCTTTTACACTGATTATTGTAATAGCTTCCCAGTTTGTATCCCTACCTCCAGTTTTTTCTGTCTCCAATCTGTTTTCTACATAGCTGCTAAAATGGTATTGTTCAATCACAGATTTAATTATATTACTGACCCTGTTAGAAAATCTTTATTGACTCCCCATTTCCTCTAAGATAAACTATGAACTTCATCTTGGCATTTAAAGACCTTCACAATTTGGCTGCACCTAAATTTTCCTCCTTTGTGAAAAAGGTTCAGACCCTATCCATATTTTTAAACTCAGTTTTCCAAAATGGTACTTTGGAAAAGAAACTCTAATCTGTGAAGGAATTTTCCCTAAAAATCTAGAGGAAGAATTATTTACTCATGTGGCATGAATAAATTAGCATTTTTAATAATCATTCTGTTTACATTCTCTAGAATGGTGGAATGTTTATTTAAAACAGATCTATAAACTCTTGGGCATTTCTCCAGATGTGTGCCCTCTGTGGTCTCTGTGTATTTGGAACAGTTGGAAATAATTTTTTTTAACTATTAAAAAATATTGAATTTGGTGGCTTCACTGGTCACTGACTCTTATAGAACTCTTTTCTCTATTTTTTGGATTGTATATATGTAGCAGTAGAAATAGGACAGTTGATCACCTTACAAGAGCAGTTCATTCTTTTTTTTTCTTTTTGGGTGAGGCAATTTGGGGTAAGTGACTTGTCCAGGGTAACATAGCTAGTAAGTGTCAGTTAGTGACTCAGTCTGAGTCACATTTGAACTCAGGGCCTTCTAACTCGAAGACTGGTGCTCTACGCATTGTGCCACCTACTTGTCCCCAACTCATTTATTCTTTAGAATATTTGACTGGAACAATATTTGATCTTGCTAAATTTTATTTTAGAAAAAATAACTTCTACATAAAGTCCAAATTTTATAGCTTTTTTCTTTTTTTTTTTTTGATTGGGAGACTGTTATGTGTCGCTCTTCTGTATCATGAATGCCTTCTATGCATTGTATGTGTGTAGTCCTTGTAATTTCACTTAGGTTGGTAACTTTGTTAGTATTTTTACCATGAAGCACTTAGAAGCATGTTCATTTCCAAGACTCTTTCAGAAGAGCATTTAAAAAAAAAGCAACTTGTGTTTTTATTGAGATTTATATTCAATTTCATGAACAGTTAAGCTGATAAAAAAATCATAAATATTAACTATAGAATATTATGTAAGCTGAATTTCTTTTGCTTAGATACAGCCAAAAGAAGAGGATCAGAAGCCATTAACTTCTTCCAATCCAGTATTAGAACTAGAACTGGCAGAGGAAAAATTGCCCATGACTCTTTCAAGGCAAGAGGTGAGAGTTGGATGTTAATTGGTAGTAAAATGTGTATATGTTTTAATGTTTCTTTTCTGTGCTTGTATTTATCCTCAGCTTTGTCTGGCCGGTTGCATGTATTTGATTCAGTATAGGTTGTCTCTCAAAATAGAAAAAGCATGCAGCTAAGAAAAACCATAAGGCTCGTATCCCCAGTTTGGCTTTCAAGGGTGATAAATTTGTCAGCTGCAACAGCTCTTGAAGACCTACTTAGTCATCATTGGGTGACAGTCTAGGTTGGTGAAGGAGAGGGGAGGGATGATCATCAGAATTACAGGGCCTTAAGTATTTAATTTAATTGGTTTTCCTTCTTGATACCATTATCTGGATTCTTTCATATGAAAAATCAGTAGTCACGATTTTAGTCTCATTCTGAATTGAATACAACTTTCCAATTTGTGTGTAAGTTGCTTGAGTCCAAACATTTACAAAATTATATCTAAATGATAATAGTTCACATTTACTTTTCTTATAGTAACTCTGGGGGGTAGTTAGTCTAAGTAATAGTCCCATTTAACAGCTGAAGAAACTGAAGTTCAGAAGAGAGTTACATGACTTATCTCAGAACCAGAAAGCTATTAAGAATTGGGGCCCGAACTGAAATTTAAGACTTCTGTTTTTGAGGCCTGCACAGCGTTCTTTCCATTATACTACAGCAATATTTTATAGTTATTGCCCTATATAGTCAGCTGCTCCTTTAACTCCTATACCTTTACTTGTCTACTCTTCTGATAATCTTTTATGAATGCTTGTTTTCTGTCTTTTTGTATTCATCAAATTATACACATGCATATATGGATTTGTATTGCCTTTTTTCTCACACTTGATAGAACCCAGTTCTACATGCCTCCTTCACAGCCTTATCTCCTATACTCTGACTCCAGTACTCTTAACTTTATTAAATTGGTGACAGTCTTTTATTAATAATTGTAGCTTGATTTTTTTGATTGATAAACCATCATTTTTAGGAATTTAGTCATTTTGTTTCTGTTTTTTAGAAAATTGAAATATCAGTTTGGCATAAAAATCAATTGCTCTGATGTTTTCTCCCTATGTGGTATCATTAAGTTTTAATTATCGTTATGTTTATCATATGGAAATCCACAAATCAGGATATATTGGATATTTGATAGAACGTAGAGGAAACTGTAGTAACCTACCTTTGGGGAATGTAACTCAAGGATTTGGTAAAAGTCTAGAGACCCAGAGTTTGGGGTTTAGGTGTAATGTATTACATTATAATATATAATGTTTATGATCTAATTAGTGAAAGGAGCACTGAATAAGTAACTAGGGTCCTTGTACTATAACTCATATTCTGTTCATCCTTGGCTCTAACTTACTATTTAGCATTGAAATTTCTGTCTGCCTGAAATTAGAATAATTGTAACATACTACAGCTGAAAGGAATCTGGAGGATTGTGAGTGAATGTTTTTATTTATTTTTTAAATTAAACTTTATTTTTTGTTATCAAGGCTTTATATTTCTTCCCCTAGCTGAAAGAAAAAAAAAACACCATTGTAATAAATATGCATAGTCAAGGAAAACATTCTTATGTTGACTATGTCAAAAAAAAATATTTTATATATTTAAGATGTCACGTCTCTTATCCAGGGATTTGATAGCTTATTTCATTTTGAGCCCTTAGGAATTGTGGCTGACCTGACAACATATGTACCATTTTATTTCAGCAATCTCCTGAGTCTCAGCCATAAGCTTTATCTTACCATGTGTTGCCCAGGACCATTTTTGGTTTTTCAGTTAAGGGTTTGTATGACCAAGGCAATATTCACAGCACTGACAGTGACTGAATATGCCAGCATAGTTCTGAATCGCAAAGTGTAACAGACTTTCTATATGGAGGGCAGAAGAAAAACATTTATTCAGACACCAGAAAGCCAAATCCCAACACCAGAAAGCCAAATTCATCATAGTAACCAAGAAGTCAATACACATTAGTACTGCAAGGGACAAAGCCATTCCCAAGCCTCCCCCACTGCTGGGGCATTTCCACAAACAAACACAAGACTAGCTGTACCTGCCTGTGTCCTCTCCTTCCTCTGCCCCTAACTGCTCTCACCAGCTTCCTCCAAGTTCTGCTCCTGTTCTACCCTTTCAGCAAGTTCTTCCCACCATATGTGACTTAGATTTCCATGTGATTTAAACCAGTCACATGGGCTCTATTAATGAATGAGAAAGATCTTCTCATTTAAATTACCCTTACAGAGTTTAACTTCATTTTAGGGATCTTTTCATTCACAGTATTGACTTTCTGTGTCTTTCAGAGTTGTTTGTCTTTTTACAGTATTGTAGAGGGTTTTGTGTAAGTTATTCTCCTAGTTCTGTTAACTTCACTTTGCCTCAGTTCATACAGATCTTCTGAAGTTTTTCTGAAAACATCTTTTACCATTTCTTATAGCAAAATTATTTAATTGCTTTGTATATCATAATTTGCTCAGCCATTGTCCAACTGATAGACAACTCTTTAGTTTCCAGTTTATTGTCACTACAAAAAAGAATAGTTATGAATATTCTTATACAAATAGAACTTTATTGAATCTTTGTGGGGAATAGTCCTCTATGTATTGGTATCAAATGTAGTGGTATCATTGAGTCAAAGTATATGCATCAAATTGCTTTTCAGAAGGACTCGAGCAATTCATAGCTCCACTAACAAGGCATCAATGTCATGTTTTCTCTCAGCCCATTTTATATTTGTCATTTTCCTTTTTTGTCAATTTTTCCAATCTTATAGCTGTAAGGCAGAACCTCAGAGTTGAATTTGCACTTCTAATTATTCATAGTTTAGAATATAACCTAGGGAGAGTTTGGATTTCTTCCCTTCAGAACTGCCTGATTGTGGATAGTTCTTAGATGTAAACCTGTCTTAAAAATGATGTCTATGAAAAAAAAAGATTATATAATTTCCCTTGGTGTTACATATTTAATTTGCGCCTTTTTAAAAGGAAATTATTAGTGATAATATAGCCATTTCTCACATACTCAGATTTTGTTTGTTCTTCAATTGTGCTTTATATTATATTTGACCTGATCTATATGTTTCTCAATATTTGTTTTTGAGTTGAATTAATGCATTACAGTTTCTTGGGAAAAACATTTTATCCTGAATTTTAAACACCAACCAAAAGAATATTTCTATTACACACAGTATAATACAAGAAAGAGGATCCTATATAAAAGTTATGAATCTTCATTTTATGGTAGCTTCATTCTTTAAAAATATATCATAACTTCTGTATTTTAGTTCAAAAACTGTCTGAAATTCCTTTTGTTCTGTACGTTTTAAAAAGTGTTACAATGGCCCTCTTTTTTTGGCCATTTTGGCCAATAGACTTTTCCCCTCTCCCACTTACATAGAAACCTAGAGAAAGAAAAAAACACTTCTTACAAACAAGCACACTCAAGCAAAATGAATCTTGATAGTGGCCAGATCCAAAATATATGTCTTTTCACCTTGGATTCATCACTTTCTTTTGAGGTGGTGGGTTACATGGTGCTTTATTCTAAGTCCTCTTGAGACACAGTTGGGCGTTACATCAGTTAGAGTTCTCAGGTCTGTCAAAGGATGTTTTTCTCTACAATAGTGTTGTCCCTTGTTAATTGTTTTCATGCTCACTTCACTCTACATCAGTTCACACTACCCAGGCTGCTTTGTAACTTTTTTTTTCATTTCTTAAGGCAAAATTATCATTCCATCCATTACAGTAGTAAAGCACAGTTTGTTCAGCCATTTCCCAGGTGTCTAACAGGCAGCGTAGGGGGCCTCCTTAAATTCTAGTTTTGTATTACTGGTGACTCTTTCTCTCCATTATTATCCTACTTCTTGTATCCCCTTCTCCATTCTTCTCTGTCTCTTTGTTGAGTTTGATGTATGTTCGTTCATTAATTCATGTGTGTGTGTGTGTGTCTGTGTGTCTCCTTTCTTTATTCCAGATAGGAGTGAGGTTCCTCTGATAGCTATCTCCCTCCCGCACTCCTCCATATTTGTATGCTCTCCTCATAAACTCCAGTTATGAAAAACAAGTTCCACCCTCTTCTTCCTTTCAATTCTAATATATTCTGTTTACCCATTTCCCTTTTAAAACCCTCAGAACAAAACTAATCAGTCCCCAAGACCTTTGATTTTTTTTATTAACTCACTGTCTTTTGAAGACACTAAGGTTCTGAAGAGACACTTGTTATTTTCTGCCCATTAACATTAGATCACCATACAGCCACTTCCAATTACTCAAATAAATTTACCTTTTTAGATTTCTCTGGCTTGTGTTTGTATTTCATAGTTCTTTTCATCAGAAATTCTTGAAAATCTTTTATTCCATTAAAGATTCCTTTCTCCACCCTAGCCCCACCTTCACATAGGATTACATTCAGCTTTTAGGGTAGGTTATTTAGGGTTGTAAACTTATCTCTTCTGCTTTTTAGAATGTTCTCTTTCAAGATCTCCTCTTAATTTATATTAGAAACTGCTGGTCTTACATGATCCTGATGGTCATTCCTTGGTCTAGGGCTGCATCTCTTGAATTAATACACAGTAACTAAATAGTGTCAAAGTGCTGGTAATCCTGCACCTTGATATGTGGTTGTATCTCTTGGGCCTCTGGTCACTGACCCTCCCCTGGGTCTGCTTAGTTCAGCTTTCCCCCCCAGGGCCTGACCCTGGTTTTTAATCTCCCGGATTTTGACTGTGGGAAATTTGGCCCCAGACAAGAAGTTTCATTTTTACTTTTCTGTCCGCTACCCTCATGTTTTCCTTGTTCCTCATCTAGCTCACTATAAAGGATGAGCTTTCTAACATTTAGTTTCCAAACAATTAAGTAGACTAATTTTAAAAACAGAATAAAAATATTTTAAGCAGAGACTGAGTCATAAGTCAGGGATATGACCGGTGAGACAGTTTCTCTTCAAGATTCTTTTAATTTAGTGGATGTTACTCAGGTGATATTATACAGTCATAGTATTTCATAGCTGGAAAGGACATTAACATTATTTAGTACAACTCTTTTTTATAAAGGTACTAGAAGCCCAGTGAGATAATGATTTCCCAAGGCTGCTAAGGTAATAGTCAAGCAGAGCGGAGTGACCCCAGGTCCTGTGACTCCAAATCCAGTACTTTCCACCATATCATATCACTTCTGCATCGTAGTTGTTTTTTAAAATAAATTTTTATTAATATCTTTTTTTTTTTTTTACATCACGTTTACACTCTCCAAGAGAGCCATCCCTTAAACAAAAAATAAAGTTCAACAAAACTAAACGAAGTGTCAAAGAAGTCTAATGTTATGGGGAGTGTTTCTGCACTCGTAGTTCCCACTCACTACAAAGAAGCTTGGGGCAGGAGACGGGGAAAAGATGCTTTCTCATTTTTCCTCTTTGAGGCCAAATTTGGTTATTATAATTTCACAGCATTCAGTTTCAATTGTCTTGCGTTTTTTCCTACTTACATTGTCATTGTGTATTTGTTTCCTGGTTCTGCTTATTTCATTTTCTCTCAGTTCACATAAGTCTTTCCAAGCTTTTCTGTAGTCATCATATACTCTAATAGATTATTAAAAATACGTCTGATTTTTTAAAAAGAAGTATTAAATTGATGATTCCTTATAATGGTTAGTAGCTTCACTAACATGATTTCTAGGGTTTTGTCAGTTTATCAAAGGTTCCTTCTTTTTTCAATAAGGGAACTCATTCAACTGAGTCAGATTGTAACAGAGAACTACTTGAGACCCGACAAATATAAGTAGGTCATGCTAGGATATGTCAGAGACAAGATTTGGACCTAGGTCTTACTGTCTCCAAAGCTAGTCCTTTATTATGCCATACTGCTTCTTATGTTAGAAGCAATGTAGCATTAAAATGGAAAATAATTTAATTTTAAAAAGACATTGTAAAGGAAGTCATTGTAGTGGACAGAGCATTTGGCTTAGAAGCCAGGTAGTGTTAGATTCAAATAGCTGTGTGATCTGTGGCAAATACCTCAGCAACTCAATCAGAAAGAGGTTAGGATTTGTTGGTGGAGGCTGGGGCTGAGAATCTTTTGCACAGTCGCAGAGCCTTTACCTTTTCAAATTTTTAAAAAAAGAATACACTTATTTTTCTCCAAGATATCATGGTTTTTGAAGACGTGGAATAAATGGATATCTCTCTTTGTAGAACATAATAAAATTTACTTCTTTTATGCTTCTGTAGCATGTTTAATTAAAAAATATATGGCAGTATAATTTTAGTAACAAGAGGACAGTCATAATCTTTCACCTTAAAGAATTTGCTAATGTAAGAGACTAGACTTTATTCAGGAATTGTATTTAAAAAGAGTACTTAGCTCTGTAATAAGGTTGATAGTAGTTATTCTAAAATTAAGTACTAGAGAAGCCTAACCACAATTATGACCCTTTTCTCATTTTCAATGCATTTCATACTTCTTTGGTTGCTTAAAAATTATGATTTGTATTTAAGGATTTATCTTAAATGTGCATCATGTTAGCTTCCTTTTTCATCCTATAGGATCTATTTAAGAAAAGATTTCATAAGTTTTTGAGCCAGAATAACCTTTTAATTTAAAAAAAAATCCAGTAAACATTTATTAAACATTTATTATTTTCCAGACATTGCTAAGCTGTAGGGATACAATTAATCAAGAGCAAGGCAGTCCCTGCCCTCAAGAAGCTTACAATCTTTGGAGACCACACACCACAGGAGGCAGGAAAGCAGGGAGATGAGGGAGACAGCACCAAAGTGTCATCTTATCTTCTTCAGTGGAGTTGACAACAGGACAGCAGTTGTAAATTGGAGTGAGCTGAGAGTCCAGCTTCTGCACTCTATAAAGGACAGGTTTGGTACTCTGCCCTCCAGTCCTCCATTCTGAGGGGAGATGAGGCAGAAGTAGGTGGTATCAGTCAAAGCTTGAGAAACAGCCTGATAGTGAGTCTAGAAGTGTGGAGCTTTTCCTGGAGGAGCATCTTCTTCCATAGAGTTGAAACCTGACAAAGTAGTAGGTGCAAAGTGGAGTTGAAAAAAATGCCTTGATTACTTCATGTTTAGTTTAGAATATTTAAATTAACATTCTTCATTTTAGATTTTATTTTAAAATGAAAAGAACTGTGTAATTTATTATTGTTGTCATCATCTCATATTTACTTTTTTCTTGGAATTCAGACAGAAAGTCCTTTGACATATCACTATTCTGTTTTTATTTCTTTATATTCAAACTTGTATGGAACATTACATAAGTATTTAAAAGAACTGCTTTTTGTTTTGAATAAAAGTTTTAGGATATAACTTATTCTCTTTAGGCTTACTGAAAGCATCTTTAGTGCAATTCTGGTAGCAGACAGAACAGGAAAAATCAGGATTCTTGTCCTGACCCCAAGGCCAATATTGTCTTCACTACAACAGAGCCTAATATTTTTAAACATTTCTTTTTTGTTTAAAATAGGAAAAATGTAGTCTAGATAAGTCTGGTTTAAGGATTTAGCTGCTTGACTTAAAAGCTTGAATAATTTCTTGAAATTTAGTTTTTTTCTTTTTTTGCCTTTTTTTAGGTCATTAGGCGATTGAGAGAAAGAGGGGAACCGGTCAGATTGTTTGGAGAAACAGATTATGATGCATTTCAGCGTTTAAGAAAGATTGAGATTCTCACACCAGAGGTTAACAAGGTAAGTTGACAGATGACAACCAAATAAATGCTTGCGTTCCATATGTAAATAATGGGTTGTGTGGGGCAGCTAGGTGGTTCAGTGGATAGAGCACCAGTGTGGGAGTCAGGAGGACCTGAGTTCAAATCTCACCTCAGACACTTGACACTCACTGGCTGTATGACCTTGGACAAGTCACTTAACCCCAATTGCCCCATCCTGGGTCATCTCCAGTCATCCTGATGAATATCTGGTTACTAGATTCAAATGACTCTGGAGGAGAAGTGAGGCTGGTGACCTGCACAGCCCTCCCTCACTCAAAACAAAGCCAAGTGCAAGTCATGTCATTATTTCTCTGATGGCATGGTCTTCTTGGGCAGTGAAGGATGAACACACACACAATGGGTTGTGTGAATGGAGTACAGCAATATATACATTTTCATATATACCTTGGATGTACTGATCACGGGGTCATTGCTGGCAAATTCAATTTTGATTATGGCAGTGGCTCTTAGAATGGAATCTTATTATTTCCCTGGCCCTAGATCTGCTCCATAGGCATCTCTAGAACACTACAGTGAAGTTTTCTTTTTTGTCTCTGTCATGTTCTCGGGTGCATCTATTCCTTTGTTAGCAGAACTGGATGCCTGCCATTTATTTGCCACTATTGGACTTTTGTAAAAGGACAGTACAGTGGAATTGGATGCCTTCACATATTCTTTTCCATAACTCTCTGATTTTAGGGGATAGGTAGGGTGATGTATGTTGTCTACCTAGTAGAACTAAAAGAGACCTTAGAAGATATTATATTGATTACGCATTTTTGCTTATTGTTAATATTATTTTCCTTCTTAATGGGAAGATCTTCTTCCCCCATTAATGGACCTCCCTGTTAAGGGGAGTTTGGTTAGGGAAGATTTGTAGGAAGGCCCATACCTTTTGTTAATTTTCTAATGAGGCACTGGTTCTCAAGAGTTGTGATGCCCCCTGGCTCGGTTTTACTTTGGGGCTTACTGACTGGAAGTGTTTGTTTGGCCAAATGAGACTCTGGGCAGCTGCCAAGAAGCTGCCTTTGAAAACGCAGATGTTGGTGCTTCTTTCTCTGGTCACCATGTACGTATGGTCAGACATTTGAATCTGCCCATTGATCTATGATGTATGTATTGCTTATGTCAGACAGTTGAAAGCTATGTCTGTTGATTTTGATTTCTCTGTATTTTCTCTGAAGTTTAGGGTGCTGCCTTTTTCCCCTGAGCAAAGTGAATGATACATGTGCTTGAGTAAAGTGATTGTTGACCCCTCAAGTTGCTTTCCTTACAGAAAAGCAGATCAAAGAACCTGTGATAGCAAGCCTTCCTGTGTAGTTGGGGTGTTTTCTTTTACAGATAATCTTGTCCAACCTCTCAGCTCCTCTGTACAGCATCCTAATAGGTCATCATCCAGCTTTTGCTTGAATACTTTTAAGAACAGGAAACTCATTAAAGCTAGAAGAATTCTCTATTTTTATTTTTTGACTTTTAATTATTAGAAGATTTTTCCTTACATTGACCTATTCCTTTCCTCTAACTTAGTCATTTGTCCTAGTTCTGTCTTAGCTATGTAGAATAAATTCAATCTTTACTCTAAATACCAATCTTTTCAAATGTTGGAAGACAATTCTTACTTTTTACAAGCCCTCCCCACATTACAACATATACACAAACACATGCTCTTACTTATCTCTTTTCCAGGCTAAATACCCCCAGCCCTTTTAACCATTTCTCATATGACATACTTTAAACACTTGTCATCATTCTGGTTATTCTCCTTTAGTTTGCCAGTGTACCTTTTAAAATGTCTTAGAACCCAACACAGTGGTGGGCTGACAAGTGCAGAATATCATGGGACTGTTTACCTTATTATGGATCTCTTCTTTCCAGGTTGATAGCAGTTCCCTAAGGTATAGTAATAGTCCTTTTGTAGTTTATTCAAACACATACAAGTGCTCCTACTGTACTCTCATCTAATTCAGCATTTCTCCACATGTTCTCTACAAGATTATGCTAAAATGTACCAGTCTTTCATAGTTGGGTACTCAGACTAGAGCCCTGTGGCATCCAAGTGACTGGTTCTTTGTGGTTTTTTGATGGACAAACAAGGAATTTGTTTTGAAAGGAAAAAAGGGGCTTGGGAAAATCAAGGAGAGGACAACCTGTGTGCACTGTTGCCTGTTATCTCAGATTTAGCCCCTGGGTTGAAGAAGGTGCTCTGTTGTGTCAAAATGGAGGCCTGAAAAATGACCAATGTTAAAAAAAAAAACAAAAAACACTAGGTACATCAGATTTAAAGTTTAAAACGTGTGAGAAGGCTCAGTCATTAGAGACTTTGGGTCTCTATTCCTTGGGAAATTTCTAGCCCTAACCATGAAGATGATCTTCAAGATGATTGCTTAGATTTTAGCTCTCATGATACTTTCTAGCCATCAAGTTGACATTAGCATAAACCTCCTACCAAAAAAATATGCATTTGTATTGACCAGCTATTCCTTTAAGTCCATTTATGCTTAGAAAAGTTAACTCTGAGGAAGATAAGCATTAAACTGGTTAAACCAGTTACCATTATTTCAATCACTTTCTTCTGTTTAGTTTATTTAAATTTTTGAATCCTGTGTCTTATGTTCATTTTTAAAAATTGCGCATAGAATTTGTGCTTGCTAGCATGGTTTCATTCACCTGATTAAAACCATTTACCAACCTGATAGAACTAATTAAAAAGTAAAGGTGAAATTTAGTGTTAATGACATTTTCCTTTTCACTATTCCTAGGGTTTGAGGAATGATTTGAAGGCAGCCTTGGATAAGATTGATCAACAATACCTTAACGAAATTGTTGGTGGTCAAGAACCAGGAGAAGAGGACACACAGAATGACCTGAAAGTCCATGAAGAAAACACCACTATTGAAGAATTAGAGGTAATCTCTCTAAAAATCAATGAAATTTAATTGTTCTGTAGCAATTATTTATTCACAAGACATGTATGTCTCATTTTAAAACTCAGTGATTTTGGTGTTCCAGAAGTGTTAATTAAGAGTTGTTTTTATTTCTTTAATAACTGCTGTGACCCTGTGTAGGTCTAGTAGATGTGCCAGCGTTTGAACTGATTTTTTTCAATATGCATTTTTCATGTGAAACCATACATACATAGCATCAACATTTGAAATAATGTGTCTAAAAGCCAGTTTTATATGTATGTGTGTATTCTAAGCATATTTTCTTTTTAAAATTTTTAGTAGAAAAGTTTTCTACTTATTTTGAAATTCTGTCTGATTTGAAAACTGAAACAATATTGAACAGCCTTATGAATGTAAAGCAAACTTCATATTTTTCTCATATTTTAGGCTGTATAAATAAATTCCGTGTTTTGCCTTGTGCTCTCTACCAAAAGTTAGGAACATTTTTTATTTTCTTCCCTTAGGCATTGGGAGAATCCCTAGGAAAGGGGGATGATCATAAAGACATGGACATCATAACCAAATTTCTTAAGGTAATATCTTTTCGTGCTAACAGACTAATAACACTTTGGTGGTCTGAGAACTCTCCCTATGTTTTCAGATTGTCAGGTTTTTAAGATTTGAGAGGAAAATAGTCCTCCATAAAAATAATAGCTGACTTTTATTTAGTGATTTCAGGTTTATAAAGTGATTAATTAACTCAGTTTATTTCCATGTTAACCTTGCTAGGTAGATACTCTTATTATTTCCCTTTCATAGATGAGAAAACTGATGTTGAGAGAGGTTAAGTGGCTTGTCCCCAGGATATATAGATATTGAATGTTATTATATGCGTGATGCAAGGAAGTACTTGGATACAGAGCTTTATCAAAGAAACACATACTCTCTGCTTTCATGAAATTATATTCAAAGATAGGTACATTAATGTAGATACATGCAAAATAAAATAGCCACAACACGAGCAAGAAAACAAGGATGGAGAATGCTATTTTTATCCAATCAAGTGCATAGCTTTTTCCCCCCCTCAGTTTTTTAATAGTTTCTTATTGTAGAGGGGTTCTCATTTTCTTCTTAAATTGGAAAGAATGTAGGAGAAAAAATTTTGACTGATAATTCAATAAATATTTATTTTCTTCTTATTTAGTCATTCAATTGTCTGTTGACACATGGGTTCACATGACTCCATGAACAAAGTCTCTGGGGTTTTCTTAGATAATGGAATGGTTTGCCATTTCCTTTTCCAGTGTGTCCCCATTTTACAGATGAGGAACTGAAGCAAATAGGGGTTCCATGACTTGCCCAGGGTCACACAGCCAGTAAGTATCTGAGGTCATATTTGAACTCAGGTCATCCTGACTCCAGGCTCAGCACTGCAACCACTGTACCACCTAGCTGCCCCTTAAACATTTATGAAGGACCTACTGTGTGCTAGGCTTGGAATTGTGTGGAAGAAAGGTGATTATATGGAGGAAATGCTAAAGTAGGAGGAGGTAGGAAGATAGGTTAGTAAAGGTTAGTTTGGTCACATCGGCTCTTGCTCTCAGTGTACCCATGCATGGGCTTTTTCTATGTCGGTGCTAAGTTGCTGAGAGGGGTTAGTTGGAAATGTTGGGGAAAGGGATGGAGAAGAAAGGCTACAATTGTATGATCATTTTTTCTCTTTTACCCTTTTTCTTCTACGGTTGATATAGGGTCACACCTTTGTTCCACTGATCATCTAATGCTGAAACGTTCATGGTGTCATAAGCATTAAATGATCACATATTAATTGAACATTAGTCGCGATCATGATATTGTGGAAGACACTTTGTAAATCCATAACTTCGTGGTAGAAGTGTGGTAGACATATAAAATTGATTTTTTTAAAGAGCAAGGAAATATAATTTTAAAAAGTTTTTGTTTGCTGAATAGTATAAGATATATAAAGGGGAAAAAAAGAATAGGTTACTTGAGAAATACATATTTGATGATCCTCCAACAAAATTATTTGATATTTTATGGCATGAAAGTAGCGGTGGGCTCTTAAAGGCCGTACTCTGGCGAGTTCTACCAGGCCCTACAGGCTTTGAGTACTGATCTAAAAAGGGATTGGAGGTTAATTGAGAGCTAACTTGGTTAAATTTGGAGAATCTTGTCACCAGTTTGGTTTCATTTTGATGAATATTTTTGGCCATCACACCCCGTGAAGACCATCTTCTCCTAGCTAATAGTTGTTTAGTATACTACCTGTACTGTCTCATTTGAGCCTCACTTTGTAATATAAAACTCAAAAGACTGTTTTCATTATTAGCCCCAGCACCTCTTACTAAACAGTTGTCTTTTGGTTGGTCCGCCTCCTATCTCTTCCTCCTGGACTCTATCTTCCACTCAGCTTTCAAAATGAACTTTCTGAAGTATAGTTATGGCCATGTCAGGCCCCACTCTCCTTACTCTCCACCCATAATCCTGTTTGACTTTTAAAGCCCTTCATGTAACCTAGTCCCTTCCTACCATTCCAGTCTTCTTATAAGTTATTCCCTTCCACTTAATCTATGACCCAGACACTGGGCTCCTTGGTCTTCCTTGGAATGAGACACTCCATCTCTCGGCACAATTTTCCTGGCTGTCCCCCATGCCTGGAATTCTCTTCCTTTTCACCACTACCTTCTTCCTCACTTTCCCTGGTTTCCTTCACGTCTTCTCTAAAATCTCATCTGCAAGAAGCCTTTCTTGTTCCTCTTCAGAACTAATACATTCCCCCTGAGATTTCCTCTAGTTTATCAGTTTATCTAGTTTATACAGCTTGCTTGTACATAGCTGTTTACATGTTGTTTCTTCCTTAGATTATGATGAGTTCCTTGAAGGCAGGAGCAGTGTTTCCTTTTCTTTGTGTCTTTGGCACAATGCATGATACGTAGTAAACACTTAATTAGTGCTTATTGATTGACTGACCTCTGAGGTTGTGTCTTACCCATCATCACATTGCTAGTGTCAGAGACATGAGCCCAGACTTGGAGCATGTTGTTGGCTCTCCCAGACTGCTTCTCTGAAAGCCTAGGAAAATTGTAGTCTTCATCAGTGGAAAGAATACCCACACTGATGACACGTTGAAGCATACGTCATCATGATGGCTTTGTAAGGAGTTGAGTGGGTATAAAAATATTAATGAAATACAGTTAATAAAAATTAGTGCTTTTAATTTCTTGCACCTTGTGTGTGTTCCTGCCTTTGACCAGTAGGTGGCAATGTGGTATAAGTCTACCCATTCTCTTTACAGTTTCTCCTTGGAGTTTGGGCTAAAGAACTCAATGCCAGAGAAGATTATGTAAAACGCAGTGTGCAGGGCAAACTGAACAGTGCCACTCAAAAGCAGACAGAATCATACTTGAGACCACTTTTCAGAAAATTGCGAAAAAGGGTGAGTGACATCTGTTAGCAGTGCTGATGTTTAGTAGAACTTGGATTTTCTCTTTTCAGAATAAATGCTCTTTCTTAGGATGTTGAATGGATTCCCAAATTAATTACCTCATTTTTTCTTTTTCAGACTCTTCCTGCTGACATTAAAGAATCAATAACAGACATTATTAAATTCATGTTGCAGAGAGAATATGTGAAGGTATGTAAGATAGATACCACATACTGGGGATTGAATTGTCATTAGTAGCATATCTAGATTAGGTCCTTTACAGCATTCATATCACTTAGGATTGGGGGGATCTTTATGAGACATTGGCATAAATGTGGAAATCAGCTGGTCACACTTAAAAGTCAGCTGTCCCATTTTGCTGTTCACAATGATCTTTTGGCCTAGCTATCCCTACTGGCCATTGCCCAGACTTGGGAACATCACCTCCCACTTGTGTGCACTTGCACAAGTCATCTTGCATGCTGAGCATGCCTCACTCCTTTAGGACTCAGCTTGGATGCCAGAGGTGCATCTCAACTGTTAATGATTTTTTTCTGCTTTAATTGTTCCTTGTACTCTTTTTTTGTGTGTGCATGTCCCACACCTTCACCCTCATAAAAAGAAAGATTTTCAAGGGCAGGCTGTTTTGTTTTTCCCCAGAGCTCAGTGCAGTGCCTTTCATGTAGTAGGTGCTTAATAAATATTTGTTGAATTGGATTGATATCAAATATGAAGATGGGAGGAGTTGATAACACTTGCTATGAGCTAAGACTTTTGAGATCTTAGCTGTAGTGCTCTTCCTTTGAAAAAATTGAGCAACTTTTTTTTCTTTTTACTTAGAAATATTTTTACTTAAATGCCGTTTTTGATGAGGATGGTAGGTTTTAGATCTTAGTGAAGGCAGCAACATCCGTGGATTGTCTATAGGCTTCAAAGGCAATTGTCCATTCCTCTAGCATGTCTGTCCCAACTTTATCATCTTCAATCACACATTGTATCTGAAGCTTCTTGATGCCATGTCCTGCTGGAACTAGTCCAGAAGGTTCCCCCGACCAAACCATCTGCCTGAGTGCTTCTGACATATTCCTCCAGTGTTGCCATGTCTGTCTCACCTTCCCAAGGTTTCACATCCAGTAAGATGGAAGACTTGGTGACAATTGCAGGTTTTAGGATTTCTTTGGTTCGTACTGAGCAAGGTGTTCTTTTAGCTTCTTTGCTTCTTCACTTTCCTTCTTCTCATCAGACCCAAAGAGGTCAATGTCATCATCATCTTTGACATCTGTAGCTCCACTTCCTGTGGTATCTTCTACCAAAGCCTTCTTGATTCCTGGAAAGCTTGCCTTTTGCTTCTCATGGGACTTAATGTGGCTATACCAATGGAGGGCATGGTACCAGATGTCTTCAAATACTACAGTGTCAGCCTGGGATGGCACAAATGCTTCTATGTAGCTCTTGTCCACCAGGAAGTTGTTGAGGTACTACAGGGCCGCAGGTGTCTTGAGATCTCCAAAGCCCGTGGTGGTGGTGGCATTTATTAAACATTTACTTTGTGTAAGACCATCTCTTGCCTCTTACCTACTGAGCTTCTTTCCTCCAAGACTCCAACAGATTTGGGGTCCAGGAGAGGACTTTGATATTCTGGGGCCCCCAGGATAGCAAATATGGATCTGTTAACTCACATGAACGTATATGAAGACCTATGATTAATTACTGAGTGTCATAAACAATGCATGCATTTTCTAAGGCACTTTATTTTTAATTACTTAATGGAAAATGTGTGGCCTTTCATCTTGCACTCTTCTCCCAATATTAAATACCCAGAATCTAGTATCTGATTATTTGGTTAACTTTGTATTTACTTCATAAAAACAAAGGGAACCTAATTTGAACATTTAAACTAGTTTGTTTTGTAATCTGCTGAAATATATGTATTGAAATTTCCATCAGTTGACTTCCACTGTTGAAATTATACATGTGAGTACCTGTGATTAAAATGCTGAGTTGTTTAAGAAAACATCAATGGCCTTTTTTAAACCTCATAAAACCTGTTTGGAGTAAGCTTGACTGTTTTTGCTCTGGCAAAATAGTTTTCTATAAAATGAGCTCTGAGTTTTACCCTATTTGTAACAACTGGTTTGTGTATATTTGGAAAATTTTTAAAAAATTCTTTTTTATTGTGAATTTAGGAATCACTGAGAAACAGAAGCAAGAAAGAAGCTTTGTATAAAAACATCTTTTACTATGTATAGTTTACATTATATATATGTAATATAATATACATATGTATACACATATACATACGTATATAATATGTATATATGATTTATATGTTTAACATTGACACATAGTGTGTGTGTTTATGTAGTACCCATATGAAATTCAGCAGTGTGGTAATTGCTGTATTTGGCAGTCTTCTATACTTTTTTGTTTTCTTCTTTGCATTTTAAATCTAGCAGATTTTGAGCCTTTAATGATTTTGAATTGGACTGTGACTTCATTGATATGGGGAATTGCCCATGAAGAACCTTGCCTCCAGCAACATAAATTGGCGGTTGCTTTGCAACTGAGTGGCCAAGTGACTTTGCTAGGGTCATTTTGACCCAAGTCTTCTTGACTCCAAGCCTAGCTCTCTGTCTTTCATACTACACTGCCTCTCACATGTATTTATTGAGGCTCTTTTGAGGTTTAGTCAGATAAGCTTTTCTTAAACTGGCAAGGTCAGATATTTAAGATTTGCTTCTCTGCTTTCTGGTTTGTGTTTTTCTTCCACAGATGGCTGGAAAAGCCATTTTTAGAAAAACCTGCCTACCTCCAAGCACCTCCTCCACCTCTACCACCAGCTCTCACCCCCCCTCGCCCCCCCCCCCCACCCAAACAGGGGTAAAAGTCTGTCATATTCATTGACCATTTTCTTCAATGTAGATAGATTTGGTTTTAGGGTTTTTGGAGTATAGGGCTTTTGAGAGCTCAAAATAAAGCTAATTCAATACTTAGAAATTTTACTTGTGGGCCTCTATCTTAACCTTCCTGTTAGGAACTTCATCCTATGCATAGAACACCCACAGGTTTCATTGGGAATTCCATGCAGGGAGCAGCTACATCTTCAAGTTGGATTAGGAAAAACTAATTAAATGCTGTATCCCTGTATAAACCACCTGTAAAGGAGATAGTTCTTGAAGAGACCTGAATTAGAATATCTAGCAGTGCATTAAATTGCCTCTTTCATTCCAGATATGAAAAAGACATTAAACTCCATAGCAAAAAACAGTTTAAAGAAGTATTTATCTTATATACATAAACACTCATTTTCATTTTTGCCTTTGACTGTTGCCTTGAGCAAATTCTGTAATCATTCTAAAACAAATTAGCATGAATATATGACAATATTTTATATGTTTATACATACTCTCACATAAAACATTTAAATAATTGTATCTAAAGTGTTATTAAATCATTGAAAAACTAATACCTACACAAAATGTTTTGCCATTCTTTTCTCATTAAAAACTCAACTCTTTGTAGGCCAATGATGCTTATCTTCAGATGGCCATTGGAAATGCTCCTTGGCCTATTGGAGTCACTATGGTTGGTATCCATGCCAGAACTGGTCGAGAAAAGATTTTTTCCAAGCATGTTGCACACGTTCTAAATGATGAGACGCAAAGAAAATATATTCAGGTAAGCAGTTTGTGAGCAAGAGGTTGCAAAAGTTTTGCTTTAATATTGAGATATTCTAAAAATTCTAACTTTATAAGGAAAAATATTTGAGTAGCAAGTGGCAAATTCTGATGATTGTGCTTAATATATTCCAATTGAATTAATGACAAACAGGAATCATCAACTCATTTTCCTTCAGCTGTTTAGAATTTCACATAACTATATTTTAGTTAGGGCTTTATGGGTATGCTGTCCACTAAGTTTGAATTATTGAGTACTGAAATATATATTGTGCTGTCTACCTGTTTAGAATGTGAGCTCCTTGAAAGCAGGAACTTTGTTCCTTTTCTGTTTGTATCCTCAGTGCTTGGCATAGTGCTTTGCAAATAGTAAGCACTTAATAAATTATTTTTCATTTATTCATATATGTGTGTACATATACACTGTATGTATTAATGAATAAAACTTTATTAATTCAAACCAAATAGGGAGAAGACCAATTACTGAAGAATCTTAATTGAAGAGTATTTGAAGGAAATGTAGTTATATTTTCAAATTATTATTATTTAAAATGGGTCTAAAATAGTGCATAGTAGAAATCCTGATAAATATAGAAATTATTAGCAAACAATATACAGTTATATTTTCTAAGGACTATACAGTTATATATTCTTTATTTTTAAATTTAATTTTTAAAATTGATATTAATAAGTGCTAACATTTATATAGCATCTAAGGTGCAAAAGCACTTTGTAAATATGACTTTTTATCTTCACAACAACCTTGGAAGGTAGATGCCTATTATCATCCCCATTTTAGGGATTAGGAAACACAGGCATTCAGAAATTTAGTCACTTGCGTCATCACACAACTAATTAGTATCTGAGGTCAGACTGAAATTCAGGTTTTCTCCAGTCCTGGTCCAGCACTCTATTCACTCTTAGTTGCAGAACATAGGAAAAAAAATCTAGTTTCTTTTGCACTATTCCCTTCATTGGGGAAAAAAAAACCCATCCCCATTGTTGTTAAAAACAAAAATGTGTAGTGAAGCAAAACAAATTTCAACATTCTCCGCATCCGAATAAGAACTATCTCATTCTTTACCCAGTACCCATGAATTCTTGGGTGGTTGATAAGCATGCTGATATCTGTTTAATTGGCAGCAGGAAAGCTCTAAAGTTGATTTTAGAGTGTAGGATTTAGGAAAGACTTTTAGAGACCACTGAGTTTTAACAGATGGAAAAACTGAAGTCTAGAGCAATGAACTGAAACTTGACTGAGGTCATACAATAATGGAGCTGAGTTAAGTCCAGCTCCTCTGACTTTAAACCCAGAGTTATCATCATGATCACACGGTTGTTTGAAAATGATTTGTTCCCTTAAATGTGAGCATATTCCTACATGATCTTCTTCATGCTTTTAATTTACTCAACAAAACTTTCTCATTGAAAAAGTGAATTGCAGCTTCTTTTCAAATTCAAGATTAAATTTGAATTAATGATACCTTACCATACACTATTTCTAATGACTAAATGTAAGTTAGGTGATACCTAAAATGGGATATTGACTGTATGAGTTATTCTTCTGTTTGGAATTCAGTTTAAATGCTGAATGTTCATTTGCTTGCCATATTTTTTGCCTTGATCGTCTCTGTATTTCAAAGTACTGATATTTCTTAACTCTCTGAACATGAATTGTAGGACTTAAGAAATTTAAATGTACCTGTAGAAATTAAGGCACATATTTAGAGCATAGGAGTAGTAACTTTTTTGACCACAAAAATTCTATTTGAAAGTATAATTGCTTAACTTTGGTAATAGAAATATAAATAAAATAACTTTCTGTTTAAATATTTGATGATTTATTATATTTAATAACCTATTATATTGGTAATGTAATAAAAGACATTTAAATATTTCAATATACCATATATTTATACATCGTACACTTAGTTTTGCTGACTAAGGCTGCATTAATATTGAGCCCATCTCCACCATGGTTTTTCAAGCTGTTTCTTTTTCATGATTTTTTAAAAAGTATAAGTAATGTCTACATATTATACAATAATATTATATAATACATAAATGTTTTCTTATGTTGGAAGATTACCAATGTCTTCTAGAAGCTGTGTCGTATGAAAATCTGTCCTTCCCTTCTATTTTTGAAAAATCTCTTATTTCATGTAATATTTTCCCCCTTTTCCAGTCTCTTCCTTCTGTATAGCTTCCCAGGGATGTTGTTCATATTTTAGTGCTACTCAGAACAAGATTAATTGCTGATTCAGATAGAATTTTGTAAAAAATATCTCATTAACTTTAATATAATTTAAATGCTAAAGCTTCTTGCTGAATGTTATGCTTTTAACTTGAACACAGAGGGTCACTAGGAGCAGTGGGTACAAGTTGCAGGTGTAATTTTTGGCTTGATATTGAAGAAACCTTTCCAACAATCAGAGCTGTCCAAATATAGAATAGACGACTCCTCATGGGAAAAGATTCCTGCTTCACTGGTGGTCTTAAAGTAAAGAACGGAGGACTACATGTTGGCCTTATTCTGAGGAGGGATTCTTGCTCAGATTTGAATTGAAGTTAGATCACCTCTGATCTCCTTTCTGGCTTTAGGATACTGTGATTTTTCTAAATCTTTTCAAGCGTCACATTAGTGTTTATATAATATTTTGTTTAATTGTAAATCTGTACCCTAATAACAATTGATTAATTTTATCAAGCCATTCGCTTAAATGGTTTATTATTACCTTCAAACATCCATAAAACATGTTATAGATACTTGAAAGTTATTTATATTGAAATAAATTAATTTCCACATAAAAAATGCCCACAACTTATTAGTTACAATATCCTTAAAGACCAATTTAAATGCTTAGTACTTAATATCGAATTAATGTACTAGTTCTGCTGTACATTAGAAAATAAGAATGAATGCCATATATTTGAATTATTAGCATTTGCTAATAATTGCTTAACTGAGAATGAAAACCTTTTTGTTTATGAAATATAGTGTAGAACACCTAATAGGACTATTGGGCCTCATTAGAGGGGTCTTTTCAGCTCTTGCTCGTGTTCAGACCTCTATTGAATTTAACTGCAAAAGATGTTCTAGCTCTTCCTTTTTTTCTTTGTATATTTTTTGTTCTTTTTGTTCTTTCATTTTTCTGTTTAAAATTTTAGACAAATACTAAAATTTTAATACATAATAAAAAAAGAGAAACATTATAAACTTATTAAAATTAAATATACAATAAGAAAAGAAAAAATGTCATGCACAGGCAGAATGTAGGAGAGGATTCAGAATATATAGCAATAACTTTCCATTTCTAGACAACCTACATATTAAGTACAGTAAAACTCTTCATTTTCTCAAAATTAAATTCACTGTAAGAATTTATTTTATAATCATTTAGAACAAATAAATAAGGTATAGATATCTATTAACTATTCATAAGTCCAGAACTAATTTTATAATGATTCCAGTTAGAATTTTATGGTTTTAGGTAAAATTTTGCAATAGTAGTTTCAGGGGCTTTGTTCATTTTGCGAAGCAAAACACATTCCTTTATTTCTCAGAATTCTGTTAAAAAATATTTTACACACATTATAGTCAACTTTTGTTTCACAGACTGACCATAAATTAGGTTTGTGTTTTTCAGGCATTCAGACTTTTCCTTTTTTATTCTCTTTTGCCATTTGAGGTATTACCCTATGCATTAGACCCTCAGAGGTATGCAGGAAGAAAGAGAAATGTTGAAATTGATTCAACTCTTGTGACTATGTGAATAGTTAAATTATTGTGAAATCAATTTCAGCATCTCTCCTTTTTTTCTGGCTTAGCTCTTGGGGTCCTGGGAGGCATTCTGGGGTAGTAGAAAGTACACTGAAACTGTAGAGAGAGGAATGGAGTTCAGATCCTGGCTCTGCCACATGTGTTTTATATGACATTGGGCAAGTCATTTTATCATCCGTAAGATGAGGATATTGGACTAGATGATCCCTAATATTCCTTCTAGTCTTTGATCCTGACAGGTAATTGTGTATTTCTTAGCGATTCTGGTAAAAGCTTATATTTAAAAAAAAACAAACCTGAATTTAATAACTAAAATAAGTATTTTTTGCCCTATATCAAGGTAACAGGTCATGTATAAAATATTAGTATAATTCTTTAATATGCATTAACAAAAGAAAAATTGTCAACAAGTCTTTTAGCAAGTTAAGATCTCTATGACCTTAAGTCTTTGTATTCCAAAATAAAAAAGCCATTGCAGCATTTTGTGACAGGTATTTCCCATCCATATTTCAGGTTTTGGCATATTCACTCAGGATTATGCCAGTACCTCTGTTAGTCACACTTAGAGAAAAGGTGAGTTGCTAGTTTACATTGGGATACTGCATGAGTAACTATACTCTTGTCACTAAGCACAAAACTTTTTCTAACCCACATAAGTGGTGACAGAGAGCAATCAGACCACTCTCTATTACACTGCAAAATCTTAGTGAATTAAATCTATAATCATTTGGACAAAAATATTTCATCATCTTACCTAAGTAGGTCAGATGTTCTTATGCTGCTTTATTCAGGGAAGTGATTAACTTACTATTTTTATTTTTTTTTAATTACATGTAAAAAAATTTTTTAACATTCTTTTTTTTAAATGTTGAGTTCCAAATTCTCCCTTTCCTGTATTGCCCTCCTCCTCCTCAAGAAGGCAAGCAATTTGATAAAAATTATACAGGTGCATTCATGCGAAATATTTCCATGTTAGCCTTGTTGCAAAAGAAAACACAGATCAAAAAACCCAAGGATAATAAAGTTGTTAAAAGAAGTTATGTTTCAATCTGCATTGAGACTCAAGTTTTTTCTCTGGAAGAGGTTAGCACTTTTCATCTTAAGTCCTTTGGAGTTGTCTTTGATCCTGGTGTTTCTGAGAATAGCTAAGTCATTCACAGCTGTTATTGTGTACAGTGTTCTGGTTTGCTCACTTCACTTGTATCAGTTCATGTAAGTCTTTCCAGGTTTTTTAGAAAGCCTTCTACTCATTTCTTATAACACAATAGTATTCCATCACAATCATATACTGTAATTTGTTCAGCCATTTCCCGATTGATGGGCCTCTCCTCAATTTCTAATTCTTTGCCACCACAAAGTGGGCTGCAATAAATATGTATGCATAGGTTCTTTTCCTTTTATCTCTCTGGAATACAGAACAGTTAGTAGTAGTTTTGCCGGGTCAAAAGATGTGCACAGTTTTCTATCACTGTGGGCATAGTTCCAAATTGCTCTCTAGAATGATTGAATCAGTTCGCAGTTCCACTAACAGTGCAGTAGTGTCCCTATTTTTCCACATTCCCTCCAGCATTTTCTGTTATGTTATCTAGTCTCCTGGATGTAAGATGGTACCTGAGAATTGTTTTAATTTGCATTTTTCTACTCAGTAGTAATTTAGAGCACTTTTTCATATGTCTGTAGGCAGCTCTGATTTCTTCTTCTGAAAATTGCCTTTTCATATCCTTTGACCATTTATCAATTGGGGAATGACTGATATTCTTACTAACTTGATTCAGTCTCCATATGTTTGAGAGGCATTTGTCACAAAAACTTGGTATAAAATTTTGTTCCCCAGTAACCTGCTTTTCTTCTAATCTTGGCTTCACTGGTTTTGTTTGTGCAAACCTTTTTTAATTTCATGTGATTAAAATTATCTATTTTATATCCCATAATGTTCTTCTCTCTCTTATTTGGTCACAAATTTTTCTCTTATCCATAGACCTGACAGGTAAAATATTCCATAGCCTCCAATAGGCTTATGATATCACCCTTTATGTCTAAATTATGTAACTATTTTGGTTATATGTTGTGAGATCTTGGTCTGTATCTAGTTTCTCCCAAACTTCTTTCCATTTTTCCCAGCATTTTTTGTCAGATGCTGAGTTCTTGTCCTCAGTGTTATGTACCTAATCTTTTGAACTCATCCACTCCTTTATTTCTTAGTCAGTACCAGATTTATTTTTTATGATTACTGCTTTAGTAATGCAGTTGAGATCTGGTGCTGCTAAGTCATTATCCTTCACATTTCTTTTCCAGTGATTCTCTTGATATTCTTAAGTTTTTGTTCTTCCAGATGAATTTTATTATTATTTGGTTGGTATGGCAATGAGTAAATGTAGGCAGAATTGTCATTTTTATTATTTTGGCTTGGCCTACCCATGAGCAATTAATATTTCTCCAATTGTTTAGATATGTGTGTGAACAATGTACGTGAAAACTATTCTGTAATTGTGTTCATATACTTCCTGCATTTGTCTTAGACTCCCAAGTATTTTGCGTTGTCTTCAGTTATTTTAAATGGAATTTTTCTATCTGTTCCTTCTGGGTTTTGTCTATAGTATGTAGAAATGGTGATGATTTATGTGGGTTTATTTCCGTCCTGCCACTTTGCTGAAATGGTTAATTATTTCAACTAGTTTTTCAGTTGATTCTCTAAGTATACTATTACATGTCTGCAAAGAGTAATAGTTTTGTTTTGTTACTGCCTATTCTGATTCCTTCCATTTCTTTTTCTTATTGCTGTAGCTAGCATTTCTAGTACAATATTAAATAATAGTGGGGATGATGGGCATCCCTGCTTCATACTTCATCTTATTGGGAAGGCTTCATTTATCTCAATTATAGATAATATTTGCTTTTGGTTTTAGATAGGTGCTACTTACCATTTTTGAAATGACTCCATTTATTCCTGTGCTTTTTAATATTCTTTAATAGGAATGAGTGTTATATTTTGTCAGAAGCTTTTTCTGCATCTATTGGTATAGTTTTATAATTTTTGTTGTTTTTGTTATTGATATCCCCTGTATTTCTGGCATAAATTCCCATTGATCATAATGTATGGTCTTAGTGATATATTGCTGTAATCACCTTGCTAGTATTTTATATAAGATTTTTGCATAAATATTCATTAAGGAAGTTCTTCCTTAGTTTCTCTGTTTTTGTTCTTCCTGGTTTAGGTGACAGTTCCATATTTGTCTCATAAAAAGAAACTGATAGAACACCTTCTTTGCCTGTTTTTCCTAATAATTTGTGTAGTATTGGGATTAATTTTTCCTTAAATGTTTGATAGAATTCACTTGTAAATTTAGCTCATTTTAGGGATTTTTTCTTAGGGAGCTCATTGATGGCTTGTTCAGTTTCTTTTTCTATGATAGAGTTATTTAAGTATTTGATTCCCTTATCAGTTAATCTGGGTAATTAATATTTTTGTAAATATTTGTTCATTTTACTTAGGTTTTCTGATTTATTGAACTAATAATTGTTTAAATTTCCTCTTCATTAGCAGTGAATTCACCCCATTTTTGATGCTGGTAATTTGGCTTCTTTTTTTCTTTAATCAAATTAACCAATGGATTATCTATTTTGTTGGTTTTTGCATAAAACCAGCTGCTAGTTTTATTTATTAATTTTTTAAAAAAACTTTAAATTTTACTAACCTTACCTTTTTTTTCCCCAAGATTTCCATTTTGGTATTTAATTGGGAATTTTAAATTTATTATTTCTCTAACTTTTCTGCCTTGGCAGCATCCCACAAATTTTGGAACCTTGTATCATTGTTGTCATTTTCTTTAATGAAATTATCGCTTGTTTCTGTGATTTGTTCTTTGATCCATTCTTTAGAATTAGATTATTTAGTTTCCAATTAATTGTAATCTGTTTCCAAAGCCCCTTTATTGAATTGTTTTTATTACATTATGTTCTGAAAAGAGTACATTTAATATTTCTGCTTTTCTACATTTGATTGTGAGGTATTTATGCCCTAATAATTGTCAGTTTTTGTCAAAGGACCATTTACAACTGAGAAAAAAGTATAATTCTTTCAAATCCCATTCAATTTTCTCCAGAGGTCTATTATATCTAACTTTTCTAAAATTTTGTTTATCTCCTTAGCTTTCTTGTTTTTTTTATCGTTAGATTTATGTAGTTCTGAAAGGGGAAAGTTGAGGCCTCCCACTAGAACAATTTTATTGTTTCTTTCCTCCTGTAACTCATTTTTCTTTTCCTTTAAGAATTTGTATGCTATGCTACTTGGTACATTAGTATTGATATTACTTCATTGTCTATAGGACCTTTTGACTTATCTGTTTATCTCTTTTAATTAGGTCTGTTTTTGCTTTTGCATTGTCTGAGAATCTGATTGTTATCCCTGCCTTTTTTTTAACTTCATCTGAAACATGATAGGTTCTGTTCCAGCCCCTGTTTTTACTCTGTCTCTCAAGTGTTTTTCTTGTAAACAACTTATTGTTGGATTCTGATTTTTAATCCATTCTGCTATTTTTAATCCATTCTCCTATCTCCCCTTTTCTGGGGAGTTCATCCCATTCACATTCATTGTTATGATGACTGTATATTACCCTTCATCCTATTTTTTCTCTGTTTATCCTTCTCCCTCTCTTTCTGTTTTTATTTTATCCCTCCTCAAAAATTCTGTTTTGCTTCTGACCACTCTCTCTTAATCTACCCTCCTTTCTACCAGCTTCTGCCTATCCTCTTATTATCTTCCTGTAGGGTAAGATAGATATCTATACCCAGCTGAGTGTGTATGGTATTCTAACTTTTGAGCCCATTCTGAAGAGAGTACAGCTCAAGCATTGTCTGCTAATCCCCAACCCCCATCTTACTCTGAACTGTAAAAGCTCTTCTTTTTGCATCCCTTTTTTGTGAGATAATTTTCCTCATTCTTCTTCTTTCTTCCTCCTTCTTCCAGTGCATGTCTTCTCCCTTAATTTTATTTTTTTGAAATAATCCCATTGTAATCAACTCAAACCTGTGCCCTCTATGTATCTTGATAATGATATATAGTTCTTAGGATAATAATGATAAAGGTCTTAGGAATTACAATGATTAGCTTTCCATATAGGGATATAAACTACGAACCTTATTGAATCCCTCATGATTTCTCATTCATTTTACCTTTTTATCCTTCTCTTGAGTATTGTGTCAGGTTTTCTATTCGCTTCTCGTTTTTGAAAGTACTCTATTTCATTAAATGTCCATTTTTTCCCCTGAAGGATTTCAGTTTTGCTGAGTATGTTATTCTTGGTTGTAATCCTAGCTCTTTTGCCTTCTGGAATATCATATTTCCAAGCCCTCTGCTCTGTTCATGTGGAAGCTACTAAATCTTGTTTGATCCTGAATGTGGCTCCATGATATTTGAATTGTTTCTTTTTGTATCCTTGCAATATTTTCTCCTTGATCTAGGGCCTCTAGAATTTGGCTGTAGTATTCCTGGGACTTTTTAGTTTGGAATCTCTTTCAGGAGGTTATCAGTGGATTCTTTCAATTTTTATTTTACCCTCTGGTTCTAGAATATCAAGACAGTTTTCCTTGATAATATCTTGAAATATGCTGTCTAGGTTTGTTTTTGTTTTTTTTTTAGATCATGGGTCTCAGTCCATTAATTCTTAAATGATCTCTCTTGGATCTGTTTTCCAGGTCACTTGTTTTTCCAGTCAGATGTTTCACATCTTTTATTTTTTCATTCTTTTGATTTTATTTCTTGATGCTTCATGAGTCATTAGCTTCTACTTGTTCAGTTCTAATTTATGAGGATTTTTTTTCCCTTCAGTCATCTTTTGTGTCCTTATTTCCATTTGGCTGATTCTGCTTTTTAAGAAATTCTTCTCTTCAGTAAATTTTTTGTGCCTCTTTTCCATTTGGCCAATTCTGTTTTTTAAGGTGTTATTTTTTGCAATATTTTTTGGTGCCTCTTTTACCAAGTGTTCACTCTCTTTTCATAATTTTCTTGCTTCTCTCTCATTTCCTTTTTCCAGTTTTTCCCATATCTCTCTTACTTGATTTTTAAAAATACCTTTTGAGGTTTTTCAGGAGTTCTGGTTGGACTAGTGTCCTGTTCACATTTTTCTTTGAGAACTTGCTTGTAGCTTTTTTGGGGGGAGGGGGGGGACATCTTGTAGCTTATTTGAGATGGTTTTTTTCTGAGTTTGTGTCTTGATTTTCTCTATCACTTTAGTAATAACTCTTTATGGTCAGATTTTTGTTGTTGTTTTGTTTGCTGCTTCAGGGGTGTGTGTGTGTGTGTGTGTGTGTGTGTGTGCGTGTGCGTGTGCGTGTGTTGCTCTTTTCTGAAGGTCCATAGATTTTTTGTTGTTTTCAAAGTGGTTTAGTTTAAGGAGAAGTGTGGTCACTGCTTTCCTAGTCTGTATTATGGTCTTTACCCAGGAATTGACCTTCTTCCCCTAGAGCTACAAGTTCTAGCACTCTTTTCTCCCTGGAACTGTGACTAGGGCCCTTACTCCCTTGCAAGTAACCATAAACACTCTTATCTGCCCTGAAAATGTTTCCTGTGCCCACAAGTGCTAGTGTTCCTGTTTATCCTGGGACTGCCATCTTGGAACTGTACGGGTAATACAACAGGGCCCTGAACTGAGCACCAGCAAAGGGTCTCCTGTAATCTCTTTTGGACCAGTTGTCCAGTTGGTTTCCCATCTGTGGGCTGAGAGTTCTTCAAACTGTTGCTGATGCAGCTGCTTCCAAGGTCTGCTGCTTGCCCTATGGCAGGGTCTTTGCTGTACTCCAGACCAGCCACTACTCTAATGAGACAAACCTTTCTTGCTGACCTCTTTCACTTGATCTTTTGTTGGTTCTGGTGCTCCAAAATTCAGTTTGAGGCATTATTATAAAGTTGTTTAGAGGGAAATTGGGGGAAATTCAGGTGCCTTCTTTCTGTTACTCCACTATCTTGCATGATCAGTTTTGGAAATGAAAGCATATTCATCTGTAAAAAATAGTAACAACAACAAAAAAATTAACACATCATCTTATTTCATTCTAGAAACTGTAGGAACAGTTTTAGTCTGTCCCAAGCTATCAATTTTCATCTTATGGAATAAAATTTTCCAGTATGCTTTCCATATGTGCAGTGTTTTTTAAGCACTTAATTTTTGTAGTGGGACCTTTTCACTTACAGATGTGTGGAAATACCTGCATCTGCTGGCTCCCCAGGAAATTTTTATATCCATAGCAGTTACATGAATGGTTATTTTGTCAATTAAATGCTAGCATGGCTTTTACTCAGAAGAATTTGATTTTAGTGATATACTGTGCTGAAAGACTTCCTCCTGAAGCTAATGCTAGGAGCATCCATGGGTCTTCCATAACACCTACTATGGTGCCTGGCACTTAGTACTTGCTTAATAAATGTTTGTTGATTGATTGATTGTGCAAGTAATGTTAGGTTAATTAATGTTGGGGCTAAAAATGAATGTTTGCGCCTTTGTGTCAGAAAATTTTTTAAATATCCAGCAAGTATGGTGTAAGCTTAATCATTTTTGTGTTTTAGAGAATATCCTAAATTGTTGCACTGAATTACTTATAGGTGAATGTCACATTGTAGATTAATATCCTTAAAGTAGAAGTATGGAGGGAGACGCAATAGTTACATCTCAGTCTTTCAGCCTAATCTTTAGACATCACAGGCAAATAGAAAGACCACTGAATTTGGACTCAGCAAAGCTGGGTTTGAGCCTAATATCAACATTGGCTATATCACTGTGGGCAAGTCCTTTGACAGTTTTCAGTCTGTAAAATAATACCTCTAAAGGTTGTTGCAAGGTGTTGTAAATTGTATTGTGACTTAAGTTGCTATTATTATTGAGGTTGTTTTGAATATGTGATTTATGTGATTCACCTAAAGACTTCTTCATGTTGTTAGGATATACTGCTAAGTGGTTCTTATTTTTCACCTTTAGTAGTATATTGTGAAGTGCTAGAATTATTTGGGATGCCTAGTAATAAGAAATAGTTTTACTAATTTTAAAATGTTGTCAGTGTGATTAATGAGATGTCTTAGAAAATCTTGAAAAATCTTGGAGAAGAAAAGAGGTGTTGCAGGATCGGAAAGAGGAAAATATGGCTCCTATTTTCATAAAAGGAAAGAAGAGAGATTTTTGAAACTTTAGTCCTGTAAGTCTGACTGATTCCTGGAATAGTTTGTGAGCATTTTGAAAAGGAAGCAGATGATCACTAAAAGGCAGCATGGTTTCAACAAGAACAAGTTACATCTATTTCTCTTTTCCTTTTTGATAGGATAACTATACTGGTAGCTCACAGGAATTCCATAGCCATGAGTATATCTGGAATTCAGAAAGATACTTGATGGAGCCTTTTATAATATCCTTGTAGATTCTCTTAAAGGTGTAGACTAAATGTTAGTATGGTTAGGTCTGTTTTTTCATGGTTGAATGGCTGGACAAAAAGTAGTAATGAAAAGATTAGTATCACGTAGAATGGGGGTTATTAATCTGGAGTCTGTATGCCACCTGGGAGTCTGTGGATAGATTTCAGTAGGCTTTTGGATTTGGATAGGAAGAAGTTACATCTTTATTTTCATTAATTGCAAGTTTCCATTGTAACTCCATATATTTTATGCACTTAAACACATTATGCCAAGAAGGGGTCACCAGACTGCTGAAGGGGCAATGACATAAAAGAAGTTTAAGAACTTCTGATGCAGAAGGATATTTCCAGTGGAGTGCCCCAGAACCTTCACTCAATTCTTTGCGCACTTTTTTTAAAATTAGTGATTTGGACAAAGGCATATATGGTATATTAGTTAAACTGACAGGTGACACGAAGCTTGGAGGGAGAGACAAGCTAAAATGTTGAAAGACAGCAAGTATTTAAAAATGTCAACGGGCTAGAAATTTGTACTGAATAAAGATAAGTGTAAAGATCTACTTTTTTTTTTTTTTTAAGAAATAAATTGCCCAAATACAAGATAACGGGCAGCATGGCTAGATGATAATTTTTATGAAAGCTACATAGTGGATTGTAAGCTCAGTGTGGGTCAGTAATTTGATGCCCCCAAAGGTCAGTATAATCTTGGGCCTTAATTGAAGATAGGTTCCAGAATTAAGGAGGTGATAGCCTTGAGGTACTTTCCCATGGTCAAACCATATTTGGAGTATTTTGTTCATTTATAAGAATATATACTTTGAGAATATTATTGCCAAACTGAAATACATCAAGAGAAGGGTGATCAGGATGGTGAAAGAGCTAGGCCCCATGTGATATGAGGGCCATATGAAGGAACTGGAAATTAGAAGATTTACATACATATATGAAGGCATACATTAATTAGGACCTCTCTAGAAATACTACTCTTCAAATCCCACTGCATGGGTCCTATGGAAGAGGGTAATTTGAGTTGATCCCAGAGGATTGAAATAGGAGTAGTACATGGAAATTGCAGGAAGACAGGTTTTAGATTAACGTAAGGATAAATTTCCTAAACAAAAGAGGTAACTCAAAATGGAAAGGCCTATATTAGGATGTAATGAATTTCCTAGAGTATTTCAGACAGGCTGAATGAGCACTTATAAGCAGTGTGTCAGAAGATTTAGTGTGGTTTAGACTGCTTCTGAAAGTTCTTCCAGTTCTGGATTCCAGGAAAACATACTTCCCTTAAGCTACATTCTCTAGTGTTAGTTTGATAAAAAGAAACTTAAGACACACTAATGTGGTGGTTGTAGCCTGGTTTCAGTAAAACCTTGTTCTTTTACAATTCCAAAAGAAAGTTGGAGTTGAGTTAATAGAGGTAGTTTTTAGAACACATTTAGGGTTATTTTTCAGGCATAGATAGTTTGGTGAAAGATGAACCCTAATTTTGCATTAGCCAGCATAAAATATAACCTGTTTTACTTACTACCATTCATGGAGATAAGCAAAATCTTATCTTATTTGATATGTTTATAGATTTTAAGGATATCATAGTTAACAGAAAGTGATGTCATTCTTTTGGTAATGCTTCTATCAAGCAAAAAATTGAGAAAGATAGTGACTTAGAATTTTTACACTGTTAAACATTTTAGAATGATGACACCAGTTTTTGCTGCTTTGTATTTCTTATAAGCTCTAATTACTTAGCTTCTTGTGAAAAACATGTAAGGAAATGTCTACTAGTAAACTTATGCCTCATTGTTTTACTGAGTAAGAAATGGTCTCAAATCATGTGGCAATCAGGCGGAGTAGAAGGATGGACCTGCCCTTTCTCTTCCCCCCATAGCCCATAAAATACCTGTAAAAAAATGACTCTAAATAAATTCTAGAGCAGGAGAAGCCACAAAACTACAGAGTGAAAGAGATTTTTCAGCCCAAGACAGCCTGGGAGGCCAACAGGAAAGGTCTATCGCTCTGAACTCAGAGTAGAGGGCAGCCCAGCCTTGGCTGCGCAGCAAGGCAGGGACAGGACTGGAGCAGGCTTCAGGGTGTGGAATCACAGGTAGCAGCTGTGGTCCCCAGATTTCTCAACCCATAAATGCCAAAGACAGCTACAAAAGTCAGTGAGAGAGCTTTTTCACCTGGGAGAGAGAGGAGTGTGGGCCTCTCCCCAGCCCCGGCCCCAGGGTGGTGGCAGTCACTGCGGCAGCAGCGTTTGCTTTTGGAGCCTAGACCTAAAGACCCTGGGGAAATTGAGCTGCTGATCTGGATCTCAGTCCTGAGTGGAGGTCCTGGGGGGGTGAGGAGAAGCACTGGTGCTGGTGTGGTAGAGTTGGTGGTGGCTGTGGAGAGAGAATCCTATTTGCAGATCCTGGATAGAAAAGGGGTTTGTGGTTGCTCACAGACCAGAGTGCAGGCCAGGAGAAGAGTAAACTCCTCTCCCTTGATTGTGCCACCTTGGAGGAACTGAGAACTTATAGGTCCCTAGAGTATACCCTCCACTTGACAAAGGACTCAAAAGACAAGTAACTGACTGGAAAAATGGCCAAAAAGCGGGGAGGGGGAGATAAGACTATAGAAGGTTACTTTATGAGTGAAAAGGTATTTTCTTCTAGCCTTTTGGATGAGGAAGAACAAATGCATACCATCAGAGGAAGGCATCAAAGTCAAGGCAAAACCTCCAAAAAAAAATATTCAGTGGTCTCAGGCCATGGAAGAGCTCAAAAAGGATTTTGAAAATCAAGTTGAGAGGTGGTGGAAAAATTGAGAAGAGAAATGAGAGAGATGCAAGAAAATCATGAGAAGTCAACAACTTGCTAAAGGAGATCCAAAAAAATGCTGAAGAAAATAACACCTTTAAAAATAGACTAATCCAAATGGCAAAAGAGGTCCAAAAAGCCAGTGAGGAGAAGAATGCTTTACAAAGCAGAATTGGCTAAATGGAAAAGGAGGTTTAAAAGCTCACTATAGAAATAGTTCTTTAAAAATTAGAATGGAGCAGATGGAAGCTAATGACTTTATGAGAAACCAAGAAATTATAAAACAGAACCAAAAGAATGAAAAAAGTTGAAGACAGCGTGAAATATCTCGTTGGAAAAACAACTGACCTGGAAAATAGATCCAGGAGAGATAATTTAAAAATTATTGATCTACTTGAAAACCATGATCAAAAAAAGAGCCTAGCCATCATCTTCCAAGAAATTATCAAAGAAAACTGCCCTGATATTCTAGAACTAGTAGGCAAAATAGAAATGGAAAAATTCACTGATCACCTCCTGAAAGAGATCGCAAAAGAAAAACTTCTAGGGATATTGTAGCCAAATTCCAGAGTTCCCAGGTCAAAGAGAAAATATTACAAGTAGCCAGAAAGAAACAGTTCAAGTACTGTGGAAATATAATCAGGATAACACAGGATTTATCAGCTTCTGCAGTAAGGAATCGAAGGGCTTGGAATATGATATTCCAGAGGTCAAAGGAGGTAGGATTAAAACCAAGAATCACCTACTCAGCAAAACTGAGTATAATACTTCAGGGAAAAAAAAGGAATTTCAATGAAATAGAGGACTTCCAAACATTCTTATTGAAAAGACCAGAGCTGAATAGAAAATTTGGCTTTTCAAATACAAGAATCAAGAGAAACATGAAAAGGTAAACAGGAAAGAGAAGCCTTAAGGAACTCATTAAAGTTGAACTGTTTATATTCTTACGTGGAAAAATGTTATTTGAAACTCATGAGACCTTTTTCAGTATTATAGTAGTTAGAGGGAATATGTATATGTAGATATGTATATGTACATGGATGTATGTGTATCTGTATACATAGACAGAGGGCACAGGGTAAGCTGAATATGAAGGGAGAATACCTGGAAAAAAATAAAATTTACTGTTGAAAGGAATGTACTAGGAGTAAGAGAAAGGGAGAGGTAGAATGTAGCAAATCATCTCACATAAAAGAGGCAAGAAAGAGCTTTTACAATGGATGAGAAGAGGGAGGAGATAAAGGAAATAATTGAGTCTTGCTCTCATGGGAATTAACCTAAGGAAGGAATAACACACACTCAATTGGATATGAAAATCTATTTTTCCCTGGAGGAAGGCAAGGGGGAAAGAGATGGAAGAGGGAAGATAATAGAAGGGACAGCAAATTGGGGAAAGGGATAATCAGAAGCAAACACTGTTGTGGGAGGACAGGTCAAGGGAGAGAATGGATTAAATGAAGGGCAGGATAGGACAGAGGGAAAGGTGGTTAGTCTTTTACAACATAACTATTATGGAAGTGCTTTGCATTGTTACACATGTATAACCTATGTTGAATTGCTTGTTTTCTCAATGAGGGTGGGTGGGGAGGAAGGGAGAGAATATGGAATTCAAAGCTTTAAAAATTGTTTTAGCATGTAACTGGAAATTACAGGCAATGGAGTATAGAAATCTATTTTTCCCTACAGGAAAATAGAGTGGAAGGTGGATGAAAAAAAGGGTGGTTAGTAGAAGGGAGGAAAAACTGGAGGGAAGGGGTGAATGGGGTGCATGCTGTCCTGTGGTGGGGGGTGGGGAGAGATGGGGAGAAAATTTTGAATTCAAATTCTTGTGGAAGTGAATATTAAGAACTGAAAAATAAATAATATATTGAGAAAAGTAATAATAAAAAAATTAAAGTCTAAAAAAAATAATGTGGCAGTCAAATTCTGAGTAGATTGGCCCAATTTAAGACATTGGCCTGTGTTTGATTAATAAGTCTGTTGTGTGCTTTGATTATGAGCCTTTGAAGACCTATACTGTGTACTATATAACCATATTGAAAATGGTATAGTAATATTTTGTCATAGCTATTTATGCCATAAGTTGTCAAAGTTTTACAGTTTCTGGGGAATTAGGATAATTTCAGGCAAAATGTGAGTATATATTTTTAAATCATTGGCCGTTTAGTTAGTTTAAATCCTCCTCACCACATGGAATAAGCCCTTAGAAATCCACTGTTAAAATGGAATGAAAATTACATTCAGCAGAATTACATCAATTTACTTTTCATTTGCTCATAATAATTCTTGTCATGTTTTGCTGCTGACTAAAGCTATTTATTTTTCATCAGGAGTGTTCTCTTTCTTAGCCCCGTGACTCTCTTCTTACCTATTCCTTCAGGGGATTTAAGATGCCAAATTAATGATATCACATTCATTTCCATGGCTACAGATCACATTTTGCAAACATGGGATTAGAGTTACACTTCAGGAGAAGCTAGGCTATGAGAAGGGAATGCTATTTATTTTAAAGCAAGTACCTGAGCAGCAAAAGGGAGAAGAGAAAATGGGAGTAAAGCATATTGTTTCATTTCTAAATAGCCTTTCTTTTCATTTGTTTCTTTGGGAAAAATCTATTTTTGAAGATCAATTGAAAAATAATTAAACAAAACCTCTAAATGTGATTATTTCAAAATTGGCTTAGAAATCACAAAGTTAACAATTAGAAAATTTTAATTTGTCAGATTTTCTGAACCTGCTAAATCCTAGCTGGAGTTTAATGATTAATGTAGAAGTAACAAAAGCCTTATATTTTTTACTGTTTACTTCTAGTTAGGGAAAACTGTAAATTCCCTTGACTAGATTTGTGTGCCTATGTTTTTTCAGTAAAATTAAGAGTCTGAATAATTAGCTGATTTTGATGATAAGAATAAAATGTCTGTCCTTAGTGATGATGTTTTTGATACCTTTTAAAACAGGGGACTTTGGATGATGAATCCATACATTTTTAGAAAATCTTTTATTTTCCACCCTCAGATTCGGTTAGTTTGTATTCAGTAAGTACCTACTTTGCATGACAATTAGACGGTACAGTGAGTAGAGTACTAGGTCTGGAGTTAGGAATATTTATCTTCATGAGTTCAACTCTGGTCTCAGATGCTTCCTGGCTCTGTGACTCTGGGAAAGTCACTTAATCTTATTTGCCTGTTTCTTCACCTGTAAAATGAGCTAGCATAGGAAAGGACATCATTCCAATATCTTTGTCAAGAAAATCCCAAATGGGATCATGAAGAGTTGGGCATAATTGAAAAACTACCAAACAGCAACAGCCCACTGTGTACCGTCCATGAAGTTCTCAGATGTTAACCAGCAGATTTTCTGTTTTGTTTATAGTCATAGCCATTTAAGCTTTAGTAACGTGAAATCAGGAACACTTGAAGTATATGAAATTTAATTATTGCTTAGTACTCCATGGATCTGTATGGGTACTATCAATATAGATTGCAAACCTGGCAGAACAAATTCATTCTTACATAATAAGTCTAAATGGAACTGGGCTTCGTTGTCCTTGGACAACACACAAAAATCAGTCCATTGCGGGGCCCTTGTTTGAAGCCTTTCCAGCTTGGTGAAGACCCCAGGGTTTTTGCTTTGTTAGTGTAGCCTTGGAGAGCTCAGTTACCATCACACCATGAGGCATCTCAGTAGAACTTGAAGAGAGGGCTTAAATTGTACAAATGATTATACTTCAGAGCAGCATATTATTACTATTATATGATGAATATGTAAATATTTTTAAAATTATTTTTATTTTTGCCATTTTCTTTTCTTAGGGTTTGAAAAGATTAATGACCATTTGTCAGAAGCACTTCTCAACAGACCCATCAAAATGTGTGGAGTACAATGCACTATGACAACTCTTCTCCATGGAGCTGTAGAACAATAAGAAACTTAAGACCTGTGGCTTTGGGGGAACTGCTACCAGAGATGCAAGAGAGAGAAGGAATCAAGTTTTGGGAGCAGCAGTTTTCTACCAAATTCATTTCTTTGTTTATTTAGCAAACTCTGGTTCTTGCATCAAATATGACAGCAGACTCTTGATTGTTGAATCATATTTTGATTTTTAACAGTCTCAAAGTAAAACACCAGTGTTTCTTCCTTGACACTTTACGTACACAGATAGCAGTCATTGAGGGATTCCTTTTGAACATTTTCCCATCAGATGTGGAAGTTGTTGGTAAATGATTAGAAGGAAACATTTGAGGTTGACTTGTAATTATTTCTGTAAAATATTATAATATTCATGTTATAATTATTATGGTTTTATAGAGGAAAGCTTTTCAACAACTGCCCCCAAAATACAGTATCCCTTGGTTACATTTGAATTTCTTAAATGTGTCTGATTTTTTTTTCTGACTTCCATTAGAGGTTTGACTTTTAATTTTGTGACTCATTTGTTTTTCTTTGATTTCTGATCTTCAGATTTTTCTTGGGTTAATATCTTAGAGAAGCTGAAATAATCAGGAAATGGATGTTTTAAAAATTAGGGCATATCTTACTATGAAAATTTCTAGAGAAATTTAGTAATCTCTACATATGAGATTATGAATTAGAAGGTTCCCTGTGGGAAATGGAGTATCACAGCCAAAAGAATGATAAGGTTCAAAAACCTTTTAGTCTTCCTAGGCCAGGATTGTCTAGGATCTTGCCATACACTGTGAATTAGTCATATAGTTGTGACTTTCTGCCATGTTCTACCAAATAGCGGAGGGCAAAGCAGGTGGTGCTTTTGTTACCTTGAGTGTTCACTTGATGATGGTATTTCCTAGTTCCAAATTCTCAGATAAATAAGTATTTGTTCTTATTTCTCCCTGTGCAGAGGTTACCCCCCAAGGTGCAGTGCTGTCCAGTCATTGATTATGATACATGACTGAATGTAGAAGAAACAGAAGAATTGGTTGGTTTAGAAGGTTATGTAAATAGGATATTAATTAATTAGGTGAGGATAGCCAAGGCACTTTCATGAGCTACTGCTGGCTCCTTAGTAGTTGGAGTAGGAAGGGTCACAAATGCTTGGCTCCACATTCATTTAACTTAGAAGTCAGGAAGAAAGAGGTTTTAGCAGGAATTAGAGAAGGCTGAGTGCTTGAGTGCAGGCACACAAGTATTTCTGGCCAAGAGTTTTTAACCTTTTTTGTGTCATGGACTCCTTTGGAAATCTGGAGTTGGGGGAGGGGAACAGGACACACAAACCCTCTCAGAAGATTTAAATGCATGAAATAAAATATGTAGGATTATGTATTATATTATTGAAATATAGTTTCCAAAATATATTTTTAAAAATCCCTAACTGTAGGTTTTAAGGACCCTTGTTCTAAACACTTGAAGAGAATTGGCAGTAATTTAATATATAAATCAGTGAACGCTTATTTAAGTACCTTTACACAGGTAAAGAAAATGTCTGTTATGTTGAGAGAGATAGGTTTAGAAAAGATATGTCTCTATCCTGTGTGTAGTCTCTTAGAGGGATAAAACAGAAACACAAGTACCTGTGATAGAGAATATTACATAAGGGCATTTGAAGAGCAAAACAAAGTAATATGTGGCTTTGCCCAAAGAAGGCTGGTTTTGATAGGAGGAAGTTTTCTTGAAGAATATATCATTTGACTTGATTCTTTCAAGGATGGATAGAAATTCAACAGGAAAAGGAGGAGAGCGGGAAAACATTCCAGATAGGAATCCAGATGAGCCAATGCCTAGAGATAGGAAAGTATTGGGCATAATTGGCAGATATGTACTTTTCCCCTTTTTTAGAGAGAAATATACTAGTTATCCCTTTTTTGATTTAAATTAGGAAAACAGTTATGTTGCTTTAAAAGTAATCTATCGGATATCCTAAGAATGTCCCTGTCAGGCTCAGTGATGGAGCAGGGTTCTTCTGTACTAGAACTGAAATGAAAACACCAAACAGGAGGCAGTCTAGAAATAATGCTAATTATCTCAGTCTTTGGGGAAAAATTAAGAAAACAAGTCTTAGCCAGAAAAAAAAAATTGAATATTGATGACAAAGGACAGTCCAGATCTTTCAGGAAGGCAGAAGAGAGTCTTGAGAAAACAAACTGAGGAAGACAGCTGTCATTAATAATAAATCGTGGTGATTTGCTGTACACTGTGAATTCCTAGAAAGATTTGGTGGAAGAGGAAATGCAATTTATAACAGTGCAACTTATTTTTATTTCTAGTAGCTTTCTGATCTACTCTGGCTCTTTAGGTTGACCTTGCTGTTGAACTAAATAAATGATTATAGAAAATTGTTATTTCTTGTGGAAGAAAGTGATAATTTATACAGGAATTTAACATCCTGAGAATGATTAGGATAGTTCTGCAGTGATTTTCATGAGTAGATGTGAGTCCTCGGATTCTTATCACCATAATTTTACTCCTACACAAGCTCTTTGGTGATAGTAAAAGGAGAGCTGTTTCTGTGAAAGCAGCTCATTTATTAATGGGGATACTGTGATGTTTAAGTGAGAACATAGTGGAGTGGGCCTATGCCTCTCCTGAGTGACCCTTTCCTTCTCACTCTCTGGCCCACCCCCTAACATACTTGTCCCAGTTGACTGAATCCCATGACAGAATGACTTTATCCCATAGAAATTTGTGGAATGGCACCGTATTGGGAGTCTTGAAACTGAAAAATACTTTCTCACGGCATATTTCTATAAGAATTTCCAGCTGTCCAGAGTGTGAGAGCCAGCACTAGTCCCTTGAGGGTCGCTATGGGAACACTGTTATGGCAACTGTTTTTCATCATAGACTCTCTGCTGCAGGATTTGCTAGATTACAACCACAAGTTAGAATTTTAATGGTAGCTTCAAAATTTTTTTGAAAAGTAAATAAATTCTGGTGGTGTAGGGTGATGAGGGTGAACACAAACATGGCTAACTAACAGCAACGGCTAGAGTGTGAGCCATGCCCATTCTGCATTTTATATTTTGTTTTGTTAAATATCAAGATTACTGAAGGGCTGTCTCTTTATTTTGGTTTGTTTTCCTACCAAAGACTGTGACACTTTATAGGATGTTGTAAAGTTTTCTTAGTGTAACTGTGCCATTGCTTTTTGTTTAGTCTCTTCTCTCTGTCCTTAGGCACCAGCTTTGAAACGATTGTGAGCCTTTTCTTAGCTTACTCTTCTCCAAGTGTCCACGCTTTGGTCAGTACATGTATTTAGCCGTATGTAGCGACAGGGAAGAATGTTGAGGCTAATCTAAAATTCATTCAGTATACTTCCTGCAGAGAAGCTAAAATCAACTGCACATGGCTGGGTCTCCTGACTCTTGCCCTTTGTGGTCCCCAGCCTGTTAACTTGCCAAGAGTGGTCCTCAGAAGGCTAAGGTCTTTCCAAGTCTATTACATGTTTCCATGGTTCATTTGGGATTTTCTTGCCTCAACAAAGACTTTTTTTTAAGAAAGAAAAGAAAGGAAATTTTTTTTTTTATTAAAGCAGAGAAGAGGGTGATGTGAATTAAGAATGTGTTTTTTGATGCCCATTTTTATTTATTTGTGTAGGTTTCTGTACTTCCAGCTCAGGAAAACTAACAGTAGGCATGTTTATTATCTTTTCCTCTTTGCATTTGAACCAATAGACATTGAGATAAATGTAATTACTGTGGACCCTAGACCAAGCAAAGGAAGAAACTGATCTGTTAAATAGCCTCTAGACAGATAATTCTATTTCTTTGTGGAGGCAAAGGGGAGCGTATTATGTGTACACACACACTTATATGCATGTCAGCTTTTCTTTTTTGTTTTCATCATTTTTGTCCCTAGTACCTCAAGGCTCACTCCTAGGCTTTCATCTTTCTTTACATCCTTTCAGTGATCTCATCAGCTCCTATCATAGATTTATTTAATATCTTCACACAGATGATTGCCAGAACTTATATACAGCCCCAGTCCCTCTCCTGAGCTCCAGTCTCATATTGCTGGCTGCCAATTTAATATTTCCCGCCGTGTTCATATAAGCATCACAGACTTAGCATGTCCAAAACAGAACTCATATATCTCTTCCTCATCTCAGACCCCCTCCCCATGACCTTTCTTACTTCTGTGGAGGACACCTCTTGCTGTCCACATACCCTGGCTTACAACCTTGGAGTCACAATCCAAAAGAAGCCCCTTAAGGGCAGGGCATGTGTCATTTCTGCCTTTGTTTCCCAAGCACAGCACCAGACACATATTAGACTTGTTTATTCTCATGCTCTTTATGCAGTTATTTGCCAAGTCTGGTCAGTTCTTATTCTTCCTCCCTCCTGACTCCTGACCACCATACCCTCAAGAACTTTCACATCTTTTCACTTTACACCTCTTTCCATTTTAGGCCCATGACCACCACACTAATTCCAGCCTTCATCGTCTCTCGTCTGTACTATTGCAGTGATCGGGCTTCTTGCCTCAAATCTCCCTCTCTTTTTCATCCTCAGCATTGCTCCAAAATGACATTCCGTAAGCGAATGCCACTCCCTTGCACAAAAAGGCCCTCCATCTTGCTGTTAGTAATACACACTCCTCTCTTTCTCTTGTATAGCCCTTCTTAAGTCAGCTTCAGTCGGCCTTTCTAGGATCATTACACATTACAGGAAAACAAAACTGACCTCCTTCTACTTTGTTCTGGCTACTTCCCTTTGCACAGACTGTCAACCGTCTTCACCTTGAGCCTCTTAAAATGCAAGATTCCATCAAAGCTTAGCCAAGTGCCACCTTCTAAACAAGGCCTTTCCTGATCCCTACCATTGCTGTTGACTCCCTACCAATTATTTGTATTATAAGTTTTTGTATCTGCTTAGATATGCATATTTCTGCCCCATAAATAGAGGTGAGGAATTTTTGTCATCTTCCTTCCAGAACCTAACAGATTGATACATAGTAAGCATTTAATAAATGCTTAGTGATTGGGTATTTTTTTCTAATAGATTTCATTTAAATAAAAATCAAGTGGTTTAGAACTTTTAAAATTCATTTTTCCTTTGAATCTTCCCCATTTTTTTTACTAGCATTATGATAATGATGTAGGAGAAGGACCCAAAATTTGGCAGTCAGAGGAAATAGTGTAGAAAAAAAATTGCATTTAAAATTTTCATTATAATTCAGCTTTAACGAAATTCTTATCTCATGTGCTTTGATACCTTTCAAAACTGTGTGTGGCAGAGAGTAAGTGTTTGGAGTTCTAGGCTTTCTGTTTTAGTGTAAAGAGATGGAAAAAACACATTCAGGGTGTAATTTGCATTATTGGAGGAAATACTTCAGTCTAATATTATGCATCTATTTCAATACTGAAGAATTGATAGTGTTGTGATATTCTGAGTGTGTTGATGGGTTTTTCTTAAAATGGAATAAATCTAGCCTTTTCTCACATTCCTGTGAAAAATGATTCATTGTGCTTACAACTGCAGAAAAAGCCACTAGCCAGCATGGTTGGCAGGTCTTCTAGTAGTAAGCAGGTGAAGAGCAGGTAGGTACCTAAAGGAATTGTCTTTATATCCTGAGGTTGAGATTTTATATCACTTTATTATTATTGAGGTCAGGGCAGGGGGGTAAATAACATTTGTTCTTTAGTATCAGAGTTTTAGAGCTGGAAGCAGCCTCAGCATTCATCTAATCAAATCCCCTTGTTTTACAGCATAGCATATGGAAGACTGCTCTGCTTGAACTCAAAAAACCTGGGTTCACAGCCCCTTCTTCCTGACAGTTATTAGCTCCATGACCTTGGGCAAACTCTTTAGGCCTCAGTTCTTCTACAAGAAGAGGAAAAATACTACACATTACCTACCATACAGAATATTTATGAATAAAAGAACCTTGTGAAGCTTTGATTCATTTAAAGAAATTTACTGAGTACCTACAACGTGCTAGGCATCGTGTTAGGGGCTTAGGAAAAAGCACAAGGATAACCAACCCCTGCCTTCAAGGAGCTCATTTTCTACTATAGGGAAGCAGTATAGTGTAATACTATATAATTTGGAGAGGGAGAAAGCATTACCAACTGTGTATGGAAGGAGATGGCGGTGGTGTAGTGTGGAGAGGCCAGAGAAAAAAAACCATCATAAGTAGCATTCAGTCTGAGGCTTGAACAGTTGTTTGCAAACTATGGCCTTAGGGTCCAGTCTGGCCACTAGCTGTTTTCATCTGGCCCATGGACTAAAAATGAATTTTTTTTAATATGTGCAGTCATACAAAGCATATTTCCATGTTAGTCATGTTGTGAAAGAAAACACAGATCAAAAAAAAAATCACCAACTCAATAAAAATAAAGTGTGCTTCAATGTGCATTTAGATTTCATCAGTTCTTTCTCTGGAGATGAGCAGCATTTTTATTATAAGTCCTTCAGAATTGTCTTGAATCGTATTTCTGAGAGTGGCTAAGTCATTCACAGTCGATCATACAGTATTGCTGTTACTCTGTACACTGTTCTCCTGGTTCTGCTTATTTTACTTTGCATCCGTTCACCTACGTCTCTCCAGGTTTTTCTGAGAGCATCCTGTTCATCATTTCTTAGAGCACAATAGTATTCCATCACAATCATACACAAGTTGTTTAGCCATTCCCCAACTGATGGACATCCCTTCAATGTCAATTCTTTGCCACCACTAAAAGAGCTACTGTAAATATTTTTGTACATATAAGTCCTTTTACTTTTTGATTTTTTATCTCTTTGGAATACAGATCTAGTAGTAGTGTTGCTTGACCAAAGGGTATGCATGATTTAATAGCCCTTTGGGTATACTTCCAACTTATTCTACAGAAAAATGCATTAGTATCTCAATTTTCCCGCATCTCCAACATTTTGTCATTTTTCTTTTCTGTCATATAAGCCATTTTGATGGGTGTGGGGTGATAGCTCAGAGCTGTTTTAATTTGCATTTCTTTAATCAGTAGTGATTTAGAGCATTTTTTCATGTGATTGTAGATAGCTTTGATTATTTTGTCTGAAAGTTGCCTGTTCATAAACCATTTATCAATTGAGGAATGGCTAAGAATGATTTTTACATTTAAAAATCAAATTTATTTAAAAATTAAAATAAAAAACTTGATTTAAATTAAATTTATTTAAAAATACAGCTACTTTTAGCTTCTTGGCTGTATAAACAACAGTGGCCTGTTTTGACCTTCAGATTTTAGTTTGCTGATCCCTGATTTTGAAGAAAAAGATGAAGAATCTGAGAAGTAGAGATTAGAAGAGGAATAGCTGCTACAAGTCCAGTTTAGCTGGCAGGGGACTAAATTTGGAGTCAGGAACACCTGGATTCAGATCCTGGCTCAGGTACTTGATGCTCCTGGGGCAAATCACTTAATCTCTCTGATGGTCACTTTCTTCATCTGTAAAATGAGGTTGGACTTGATGATTTCTGAGATCCCTTCCAGCTCCAAATTTGTAATCCAGTAATGGAATATAGAGCATGTGAAGATCTTTCTACAAATCCCATTTGCCCCTCTCATTTCTCTTCATTTTAAAACCCCTTCACTCTTTATCTTCTCTGAGGAGATGGCTTATCTTGCCAAGACTAGTCCCTCTAAGGACTGTTTAACTCCCATCACTCGCTTTGGAAGTCCTTTATTTTCTGTGTGGAGATGTCATGCAAAACCCTTGGTTGTTTTTTTCTCAAAGAAGAGCAATGACATCACAAAGGTCATGCCTTGACTTGTACATGAATTGGATTTAATTGAGGCAGAGCTGCACAAAGTCATCAGCTTTGCTCTCTTTTCCAGAGTCATTGAAGTCCAGTGGCAAGAGAGAAGTCAAGAAGACTGGCACTGGCCCAGAATGCAGTGGGTGACCTTGGTCTTTCTATATTAAAATCTTTCCCAGATCTCAGTTTGTCCAAGGCAAAGTGTATTCAGTGATGTAAGAGCTAGGTAAGAAAATGTTTGCTTATTTACAGTCATATAAGCCATCAAAACCTAAACAGTAAACCACCAAACTCTGGGCTGAGGGCTGTTGTTAGCCATTCCCTGAAAGACAGAGGGATTTGGGTTTAAAGGCATAGTCAAGTAGCTCCATGTGAAATACAATGGACTTTTTTTAAAGCCTATTTTTCCAGCACTACATTTCAAAAAATCATAAATGAAAACTGCACAGAACAAAAAGTAAAATTATCCCAGTTAAGAAAAAATACACACATACACATATATACATATATATACTGAATATTAATATAATTAAAATGGGTTGTGGGCAACAAAGCTGTTATTTTGCAGCTCTCTATATTTCAGTGCCCTGGTATGGGGCTGGAAGTGTTCCTTCTCCCCATGTACATCCTCTCTCAGGGTGCTGGAGTGCTCTCCCTGGAGCTTGACCCCATCTTGACACTTGACCCCAGTGTCTATTGACCTCCCTCTGTGTCTCCTTATGCTCAGCAGGACTAGACAAATGACTTTTTCTGGATTTCCTCCTTAGGATTCTGTTTGGTGTATTTTTTAGATCAGTTTAGAAGAGTGTATGAAGGGGAGCCTGCCACAATGCTTTCTATCACTTCACCACCTTGATTCTGCCTCTTCTGATCTCTTCTAGCCTGTACTTGGACATGAGCTCTTTCCTTATCCTGAGATCTGAAAGGTAATTTCTTTCTTGCTCCTCTAATTTGTGATACCATCTTTTATGACTTAAGTCTTGTATCAATTTGTAACTCATCATATGGAGTGAGATGTTGTTCTGTACCTAATTTCTGCCAGATTATTTTCCAGTTTTCCCAGCAGTTTTTGGTATAGAATAAGTCCTTACATAAATTTATGAACTTTTAAAAATTTCTTGAACTCTAGACTACTGTGTTCATATTTATGTATGTCGTTTATGTGATATATTCTGCTGATTGACCTTTCTGTTTTTTAACTGTACCAAATCATTTTGATGATTATTATTTTGTAGTGTAGTTTGATATCTGGTACTCCTAGTCATTTCCCACTTTTTTTTTCAACATTTCTCCCAAGATTCTTGACCTTTTGCTTTTGTTATTTTTCCGTTGGATTGATATGGTACTGACATAAATTAGTTAGTATTGCTGTTTGTACTTACTCAGCTTATCCATGAGCAATTAATATTTCTCCATTTGACTCTGTCTTTATTTCTGTAAAGGTTATTTTGTTGTTGTATTCCTTTTCTTCCTATGTTTTGGCAGTTAGACTCCTAGATGAATTCAGTAGTTATTTACCTGAATATCTTTTATTTTTTCATGAAGATTTTGTTGATAATATGTAGAAATGCTGATGGTTTGGGGTTCACCAATAATAATAATATTTATGTGGCTTTACTTTTGTTTAAAGCTTTTGGTCTTTGACTCTCACCTCGCTTGACAGACCCCTCTTCACCCTCACAATAGCCCTGTGGTGCAAGTGGCATGAGTCCCCACTTTCGCTTTTGCAGAGAACAATTGAGAATAGTAAGCCTTAGAAAAGTTGTGACTTATCCAAACCAGATTATAGCAGAACTGGGATTCAAGTCACAATATGTTTTTTTCCACTGTATGATCATGTCTACCTAATACGCAAAGATAACCTCTTTCTTAGTCATCAAGGGACTTCATGCCAAAATTGTGCCAAATAATGCTCAAAAATTTCTATGAAAAGCTCTTGTAAGTGATCTCTTCCATCGCAGACCTGCACAAAGAGTTAGCCAGAAGCTCCCAGGTAATAGGAAAGGGGGCCCCTCAAGCAAAGTAAGCCCTAGCACACCAGAAATGGAGCAGGTATAACCTGTAAAACTCTGTGTAAGGAATCAGCAAGAATGGAAGACTGACCTGAAGCCCCAGAGTGGGCACCTTAGAAGTCCTGGAGAGCAGCCACAAGCAGAGACTAGTGACTGGCATGCTGCCACAACCCTGTGACCAGGACATCCCAGCACTAGCAGCTTTGGGATCCCTAATACTGTGACCGAGAACAGTGAAGATTCTGCCCCCTGAAACTTAAAGATCTGGGAAGGGAGGTATCCAATCCAAGAGGTATAGCTTGGTACAAAGACCTAGGATGACATCAAATGGATCTGACCATCCCACCTAAAAACATAGAGGTAGAGTCTGGACCTGGCACAAAGTCTCAATTCAGGAATTAAGTAAATCAAAAACGGACCAGTATCAAAAATTATTGCAAATCTAACTTTAAAACAATTATTAGGAGAGACTCAAGGGGGGAACGTGGATATTCTACAGGGACTACCTAAGTAAGAAGTTAAAACAAGAGATAAAAAATGAAATAAAAGCCCTGGAGGAAGGAATTGAAAGGAGAATGAATAACTTAGAAGGGAAAGTGGTCAACTTCACCCTGAAAATGGACGCCCTGGAAACTAGAATAAAACAAACAGAAAGCAATGACTCCACTTCAAGAAATATTGCAACAAAATAAAAAAAAATTGTTAATTGGGAAATTATAATGTGATATAAAAACTGACTTGGAAAGCATTTGCTACTTTAACAATCATTAGACTCTGAAAAACCATGATTTTTTTTTTAGAGCCTAGAGTCTGTGTTTCAAGGAAACATAAATGAAAACTGCCTATTTTCTCTCTGAACCAGAGAACAAAAAAAAAGGAAGATTCCCACCAATCTCCTCTGAAAGGAACTACAAAGGTAAAAGTCCTAGGAATGTCTTAGCCAATATCCAGAGCTCTTCAATCAAAGAAAAACTACTGTGAGCATGTAGGGAAAATCATTTCAGCTATCAAGGAATCACAGTCAGGATCACACAGGACCTGGTACTTTTTACTATAAATGCGAGAAGATCTTAGAATACAGCATTCCAGAATATGAAAGATACAGCCTTGTAGCCAAAAATAACTTACCTTGCAAAACTGAACATGATCATACAGGTAGAAAATGTGTCTTTAATTCATTAGAGGACTTTAAGGTATTTCTGATGAAAAGACTAAAACTAAATAGGAACTTTGAAATACAAAAATGAATCATGAGAAATCTAGAAAGGTAAATTTATTTGAGCAATTGGAAAGAGCTGTGTGATGATATAGACCTGAGTTGACATTCTAGTATGAGGAGAAGAAGCAAATGCCTCTTCACAACCTTAATGGTTTTGGAGAGTATTGAAGAAATTAAATAAAAAAAAAAAAGGTCTTGAGTATGAATTGTTCCTGTTTTGAGGATTTTAAAGGGGGAAAGAGAAAGGAGGGTAAAAGGAATACACTAGTGTGAGAAAAGATGAAACTTGCTGTCTCTTATAATTTTGTGCTGTGCAAAGAAGAGAATACAAACATGGAGAAAAGAGTAGGGGGAATGGGCATCAGATTAACCTCACCCTCATTGGAAATGGACAAATTAAGTTTGAACACACAGATGTTTTGGTATTAAAATACATCAGATTCAACAGGAAAGCAAGGATAGGGACAGGTTGGGATTAAGAAGGAAGATGATATCAAGGAGGGAATATTTATGAACAAAACAAACTCCCAGATCTTAAAAGGGACCATAAAAGGAGGAGGAAAGCAAAGCAAAGAGCTACAGTCTACTTCTAGATTCTAGAATCTAATTAGATACCTTCGATCAAAGGTGTCAAACACGTTCCACAGCACTGTGGTACAGTCTGAACCAGATTAAAATGTAATTGGGAAATATGTAACAAATAAAAGTACAATAAGACATAGATAATACTATATACGTTGTTCTAAGCCAATATGTGGCCCACAGGAACCCTTGGGTACAATTTAGTGACTCTTGTCTCTATCTGAGTTTGACACTACGGCTTTAGATTGCCTCTTAGACAATTTGGGAATGGCTGAATAAATTATGGTATGTGAATTTAAGTGGAGTATTTTTGAGCCATAAGAAATTATGAAAGAGATGTTTTCAGAGATGCCTGATTAGTAGAAACTTACAGCATTAGGAGAACAATTTATACAAACACAGCAACATTGTTCAAAACAAAACAGAACCTGACAGACAATAACTGATCAAAATCAGTGACTAATCGTGTCTCTAGAGGATCAGTGATGATGTATCTTGTTACCCACATGTTGACAAGTGATGGACACAAGTTGTAAACATACATTTTTACACATTGTCACTATGCATAAAGAAATTCAGAAAAAACACAGGACAGTTTTGAAAATATGTAGAATTTATTATTGTTGTTCCATTCTGCCCTGCTCTTCATGACTCCATTTGAGGTTTTCTTGGTAAAAGTACTGGAGTGGTTTGCCCAAAGTCTTATAGCTAGTGTCTGAGGCTGGATTTGAATGCATGTGTCTTCCTGACTCCAGGGCAGGTACTCTATCCCCTACGCCACCTAGCTGCCAGTGAATTTATTACGTATACTTTTCAAAAGAGTAAGTTTTATGGAGATTCATAGTTCCACCTGTCATCTTTTTGTGTGGTACTGTATGTATGGAAACGTTCTTTTTGTGGTATCTAAGTTCAGAATTTTTTTAAAGTAAGAAGCAAAGCCTATCAGGGTTGAAGAAAGCAAGTTTTTGCATTAGTAGAGTCAGTTGTGTGTAAAGATTTATTTTGCTTCCCCTTGAAGTTCCATTGGGAGGTGAGGAACAGAAAGATATGCTTTTAACTGCTCTGTCTCCTAGAAATCCCTTGTGATGAAATATGAGGATCAAATAACTAAAATTATAGGCATTGCCTTCCTTATTCAGAAAGAAGGAATAAACAAGAATAACCTAGCTTTACATAAAGGCAGGTTCTGGCCTGCCTTCTGTTTCACATTTATTGTAGAAAAAGCTTCTGGATTCCTTCCCCACGATGGAGTATCATGACTGGTCATGACAGCTTAGGCCAAGTAAAAGTATGCACACTGAATCTAAGCATAATTAACTGGGCATAGATCTTTTTTTAAAATTTCAGAGTGATGATTCACTTGTTCTTTTCTATCAAGGCCAGAGGTCCTGGGGCAAGAAGGAACCTGTTTGTTTACATCATCCTTTGACATCCATATAGGAGCATACCAAAACATTTTAGCAAGTGCTACTTTATCCTCGCATTGTAGCTGGTGATCAAATTTTGAGCTGGGGTAACAATTAATTAGAGTCATAGCTAGATAGGACTTTCGAGATTATTTAATCCAATTCCCTCATTTTACAGATAAAGAAACTGAGGTTGAGGTAAAATGACTTCCTCTAGTTCATTCCCTTCAGTGTCCCACTGTGAAGTTGTCCACATCATCTACTATGCTCTCTGGAATATCTGTTCCATAAGTAACAAATTTGATTTAATCTAAAATATTTTCGTTTCTTGCTACTTCCATCTTAGGGACTAAAATTGGGTTCCCTCCTGGTGATACAACCACCCTGGACACACATTCTATCCAGCACTTGTACTTTCACACCTTCCCTCTTACTTCGCTGTCTAAGGTAGGGTAGTTGGAATACCTCTTACCCCCCATTACTACTTTTACTAGTAATGAAATCCTTCTCCAACCACCTTTCAGTCGTTTTTCTCCTTTGAAGTTCACTCAGTCCGTCTCTACCCCAATTACAGTTCTGTTATCTGTTTTATGCTGACCTGCAAATCACTTCTTTCTTCCATGACTTCCATGCCTGGCTCACAATCTGTTTCTCCTCCCTACTACCTTCATACTAGGGGACTCCAGATACATATCGAGCCTCCCTCAAACACCCTGATCTCCAAATCCTCAATTTATTCATTTCCCATGACCCCCTTCTCTATTCCACCTCAGCGAAACACAGAAATAGTCAGTAACCTTATTCTTGCCATTACCCATAAATGCACTATTTCCATGTACACAAGACTTGAAATTCCCTTCATCTGATCACAGTCAGTTGTTAGAATGACATCTCTCCCTTGGCTTTCCTGATGACTTCTCCTTGTTCTCACCATGACCTCCAGTCCCCAAGTCTTTGAGTTCTTTCCCAGGTCATCACACCTGCACTGTCTAAATTCTCTCTCCTTCCCATTTTTATCCCTTGGTAAACCATTTTGGTTCGACCATCCTCTTCTCTCCAATTACTTGCCCATTTATCCTGTCACTGACTTATTCTGCCAAGACTCAACCTTGGATCATTTCCACCCTCTTACATCATTGCTCCTCACATAATCTTGAAGTAAGTTGGAGAAAATTTAAAAAAAAACAACCTCAAACTGTGATGGCTGACAATACAAATTTGTATATTGTAATCTCAATTGGACCCTCACTGCAACAAGACAAAATATTTTTTTTACCTCCCTAGTTGACTCACTGTGCCACTCATCTTTTCTTTTTCCAAACCTTTTTATCCTTTCTAAAATCTCAAAGGACTTCTCTTCTGCCACCCACTCTGCTGAGAACTTAGTCTCATTTCACTGAAAAAACTCAAACCACTTTCTGAGAATTCCCTCTTATTCTTATCTAGGTTTATGAACCCCGCACTAATGCTTAGTATATAGAGAGGCTCTCCAAAATACCATGCAGTGCTTCTTCCAGACCAGACCAACTGATTCTCTCCAGAAAAACCATCCATGTCCTCCAAAGATGCTCCTTTCTCCTTCATCTCCTTTGTGCAGATAAGCCTCTACTGACCATGTCCACTTTTGCTTTAGCTCATACTACTCCTCTAAGCTGTAGTCAGTAAAGTGCCCTAAACACTAAAGAGATGTGCCACACTCACACTCTGGAGCAAGTCCTAAGAGGAGAACAAGATCTGTATCTTCATCCATATTATACCTAATATCTGTCGGTTTCCTTAAGGCTCTGTTCTGGACCCTCTTTTCTCCCCCTATACTATTTCCTTTGGTGATTTCATTCAGCTATATATTCAATTATATCTCTATGCTGCTTGTTAAATTTACTTATCCAGGCCTATTCTTTCTCTTACCCTCTGGACTTATATCTCTGCCCTTTTGGATATCTTGAAGTGATTGTCCTATAGACACTTTAACCTCGTTATGCTCAAAATCGAACTCATTATTTTCTTCCTTATAATCTCCCATATGAATTCCCTGTTGCTAGGGGGTTTTTTTTGTTTGTTTTATTGATTTATTGTTAAATAATATGATGCCAGTTATATATGTGATCATCACACAAAATATATTCCCATTTTAGGAATGCTGCAAAAACAAAAAAACAGTAAGCAAAAAAATAAAGAGAAAAAGTCTGCTTCAGTCTGAACTCAGAGTTCATCAGTTCTCTCTCTGGAGTTAAATAGCACTTTTCATCATGGGTCCTTTGGAATTGTCTTAGATCACTGTCTTGATCAGAGTAGCCAAGTCTTTCACAGTTGGTCACTAAAATATTGCTATTACTGTGTGTAATATTCTCTTGGTTCTGCTCATTTCACTTTGCATGGATTCATGTAAGTTTTTCCGGGTGTTCTAGAAACCATTTTGCTTGTCCTCTCTTATAGCACAGTAGTATTCCATCCCAGTCATATACCAAAACTTGTCCAGCCATTCCCCAAATTGATGGGCCACCCTTTCAGTGTCCTATTCTTTGCCACCACAAAAAGAGATGCTACAAATAAGTCCTCTTCCCTTTTCTTTGATCTCTTTGGAATACAGATGTAGTAGTGATATTGTTGGATTCACCAATAGTGCATTCGTGTCCCTCTTTTTTCCACAATCCCTTCAGCATTTGTCATTTTCCGTTTTTTGTTAGCTAATCTCATGATTGTGTGGTGGTACTTCAGAGTTGTTTTAGTTTATATTTCTCTGATTAGTAATGACTTAGAGCACATTTTTATGTGACTTTGATTTCTTCCCCTGAAAACTGCTGTTCTTATCCTTTAACCATTTATCCACTGGGGAATGACTCTTATTTTAATCAATTTGGCTCAGTTCCTTATATGTTTGAGAAATGAGGCATTTATTAGAGAAATGTACTGTAAAATTCTACCCCCCCCCCAGTTTCCTGCTTTTCTTATAATTTTGGCTCCATTGGTTTTGTTTGTGTAAACCCTTTTTAATTTCATGTAATTATAATTATCCATCTTTCTTCCCAACACCCTATCTCTTGTTTGGTCATAAACTCTTCCCTTTTCCATAGATCTGATTGGTACATTTTCCCATAATGCCATAGTTACTTTATGATTTCACCCTTTATGTCTAAATCTTTTATCCATTTTGACCTTAATTTGGTATAGATATGAGTTTTTGCCAAACTGCTTTCCAGTTTTCTCAGCAATTTTTGTCAAATGCTAAGTTCTTGTCCCCAAAACTTGGCTCTTTGGTTTTATCCAACACTTGATTATTATGGCCATTTACTACTGTGCTTTATGTACCCAGTGTATTCCACTGATCCACCAGTCTGTTTCTTAACCAGTACCAGATTGTTTTGATTCCTGCTTTGTAATGTAGTTTGAAATACAGCACTGCTAGGTGGCCTTCCTTCATATTTTTATTCATTAATTCTCTTGATATTCTTTTCCTTTTGTTCTTTTAGATGAATTTTAAATTATTTTTCCTAGATGTATAAAGTAACTCTTTGGTAGTTGATTGGTCTGGTACAGAAAAAGTAAATTAGTAGCATTGTCATTTTTATTACATTGACTCAGCTTATCTATGAGCAATTAGTATTTTTCCAGTTGCTTAGATCTGATTTTATTTGTGAGAATTTATTTTTGTAAATGAGTTCATGAAGTCCCTGCGTTTGTCTTGGCATCTAGGCTCCCAAGTGTTTTATATTGCTTACAGTTGTTTTAAATTGAATTTCTCTTTCTGTCTTTTCCTGCTGGTTTGTTTGGTTTTTGGTAATATATGGGAATGCTGATGATTTATGTGGTTTTATTTTATATCCTGCAACTTGCCAAAGACGTTAATTGTTTTAATTAGGTTTTTACTTGAATCTCTAGAGTTATCTAAATATATCATCATATTGTGTGCAAAAAGTGATAGTTTTGTTTCTTCCTTGCCAGTTTTTATTCCGTAGATTGCTTTCTCTTGTTTTACTGCTATAGCTAGCATTCCTGATACAACATTGGATCGTGGGGATAATGGACATTCTTGTCTCACCCCTGACCTTACTAGGAAGTCTTCTCGTCTGTCTCCATCATAGACGATGCTTGCTCATGATTGTGTACAGATAGTACTTGTTTTTAAAAAAGACTCCATTTTATCGCTGTGCTTTCTAGTGTTGTTGTTTTTTTAAATAGGAATGGGTGTTGTATTGTCTTAAGCTTTTTCCAAATCTATTGACATAATCATGTGATTATTTTTTTTGATTTTTGTTGTTTTTGTCATCGATATGGTTGATTACACTTAAGTTTTCCTAATATTGAACCAGTTTTGCGTTCCTGGTAAAAATCCCACCTGGTGCTAGTCTATGACATATTGCTAATTTTTTGCATCAATATTCCTTAAGAGAAATACGCCTATTATTTCTTTCTCTGTTTTTGCTCTCCTTGAATTAAGTATCAAAGCTGTGTTTGTGTCATAAAAGAAGTTTACTCAGAATCCTTCTTTACTTAGTTTTTCAGACAGTTTATATAGTACTGAGATTACTTATTCCTTACATCTTTGTCAGATTTCACTTTTAAGTTTAGCTGGCACTGGGAATTTTTTCTTAGGGAGCTCATTGATGACTTGTGCAATTTCTTTTTCTGAGATACCAGTGTTTAAGTATTCTGTTTCCTCTTCTGTAATGTGGTCAGTTTATATTTTTGTAAATGTTTATCTGTTTCCCTTAGATTCTCAGTTTTACAGGGATATAACTAGGCAAAATGATACCTAATAATTGCTTCAATTTCATCCTTATTGATGGTGTGTTCACCTTTTTCATTGTTCTTGGTAATTTGTTTTTCTGCCTTTTTAAAAAAATAGAAACAGTGCTCTTTTTATTATCTTTATTTATTTGCTTCCCCCTCCCATAAAATCAGCTCCTAATTTTATTAATTCAATGGTTTTCTTCCTTTCAATTTTATTAACCTCACCTTTGATTTTCAGAATTTCTATTTTGGTGTTTAATTGGGGATTTTAAATTTATTTTTCCCCAAGTTTTTAAAAATTGAATGCCCCGTTCATCGATCTGCTCTTTCTCAGTTTCATTGATGTAAACGTCTAGAGATATTAATTTTCTCCTAAGTGCTGCTTTGGCTGCATCCCAGAAATTTTGCTGTGTTGTCTCATTGTTGCCATTTTCTTTAATGAAATTATTGATTGTTGCTATGTTTTGTTCTTTGACCTACTCATTCTTTAGGATTAGATTGTTTAATTTCCAATTAATGTTCCCTCTGTGCTTCCATAGCCCTTTAATGAATGCAGTTTTTATCGTGGTGTGTTCTCAAAAGGGTGCATTTAATATTTAATATTTCTGCTTTTCTGCGTTTGTGAGTTTTTATGCCACGATAACGTGGTTAGTTTTTGTAAAGGTGCCATGTGCAGCTCAGAAAAACTCCTTTTTATTTCCATTCATTTTCTTCAAAGGTCTATCATATCAAACTTTTCTAAAATTCCATTCATCTCCTTACCTTCTTTCTTATTTATTTTATGGTTAGATTTAACTAACTCTGGGAGGGGTATGTTGATGTTCTCCATTATTATAATTTTACTATTTCTTCTTGCAATTTAACTTTTCCTTTAAGAATTTGGATTCTGTGCCATTTGATACAGATATGTTTAGTTTTGATACTGCTTAAATGTTTATGGTGTCTTTTATTTTTTTCTTTCCTCTTTTTCCTCAGTTACATGTAAACATTTTTTACATTTTTTTATAATTTTGAGTTCCAAATTCACTCCCGCCTTCTCTTCCTCCCTTCTTGAGAAGGCAAACAATTTGATATAGATTATACATATGTAATCATACAAAATATATTTCCATATTAACCATGTTGCAAAAGAAAATAGACAAAAAAAAACCAAAGAAAAATATGGTTTAAAAAAAAGTTTGCTTCAGTCTGCATTCTATTAGTTCTTTCTCTGGAGGTGGATAGCATTTTTCATCACAAGTCCTTCAGGAATTGTCTTGGATCATTCACAGTCAATCATTGTACAATACCTACAGGATCAAATATAAAATGTTGTGTTTGGCATGTAAAGGCCTTCCCAACCTGGCCATTCCCTACCTTTCCAGTCTTTATAGACTTTACTCCCCTTTGAGCATTCTATAGTTCAGTTACATCAGCCTTACTTCTGTTCTTTATATATGTTACACCCTCCCCAGACTGTGCATTGGCACTGGCTCTCTTCTCTGTACCTAGAATGCTCCATCCTCTCTACCTCTCAGCTTCTCTGGCTTCCTTTAAGACTCAGCTCATCCTGCATCTTCTGCAGGAGGCATTTCCTCACCTCTACCCCTTACCTGCTAGTCCTGTTCCTGTGACTTTACTTTCCATTTACATTGCACAGATCATATAGGTACATAGTTAATTGCACGTTTTTTCTCTTATTAGAATGTGTGCTTCTCGACCTGAGAGCAGGAAATGTTTCTGTCTTTATATCCCAAGTGTTTAGCATAGTGCCTGGCACTAATATTCCATTTAATTTTTTAAAGTAAGTAGAGTTGTGTAACAAGTGCTTAATAAAATGCTTAAGAACTGAATAGGCACCACTAAAGCCATATGTTGCATAGAAGGTACCAGTGTCCATTAACAGGGAATATCCTCACTTGAGCTTTCCCTGTAGAGATGAAATCCCAGGTTCAATCTTTATCCCATGTGTCTCCCCCAAAGAGAAACCCAGAGTATGTTATCCGCAGATGTGATGCTGAAAATGAGCCTAAGGAGAGCTCAGAGATGAGCAGTGCCAGTTGCTAGACTGCAGTGAACTATGTGAATGTGTCAAAAGTACCTGGCAGTAGGGAAGAAAAATGCAAAACCTTGAAAAGCCACCAGGGATCGTTTCACTTTGAAAATGTTTTAATAAGTGTTGACAACACTGTTCTGCAAAATGTAAAGGTACTATACAAATTCTTAATACAAAAAGAATAAATTAAAAGCAGATTTTTCTTTTTAGATTCTGCAACTTTTTCTACAACATACATCTTTTAAAATTGATTACAGTCAAACAGAATCCAGTAAAATCATTTTACATGCTCTACAGTCAGTTTCAGGAGCAACCTAATCTTCCCCCCATTTCTTTAAACTAAAGTCCATTTTACACAACTTGTAATAAAACTATTGACATTAATGTATATGTAAAACTTTACACCTAGTTAACTAAGCAGTAACTGGTCATCTGATAGCACCTGGATGTAGTTTGCTATATTTTGAACTAAACTAATACTGAATGAAAACAAATTGGATTTTTTTCTTCAACATTTTCAACACTCAACTGCATATAGACTTTTAAAAAATCAACCTGCCTCACAATATAGCCTGGCGTTTCTGTCCACACCAGTTTTCTGGCTAAACAGGAAATTTCATACATTTATCCAAAGAATGCAATAGTGGCTTTAGATCAGACCAGGGGCTTAATATTTCATTTTATTTTTTTTAAAACAAATAGGATCATATAAGAAGTCCGCAAGTGCTTGTATACAATAGCTATGATGTTTCACATCCTAAGATGTGAATCTCATGTTAATCTCAAATTACTAACATTTTATGTACATTTATATTAATTGAATGCAGCTAAACAGTAAAACCTGTTTTACTTAATCTCCCATCTCTACTACCAGACTGGCATAAAGTCTGCCTGGTAATCCCCTTCCTTGCCTCTCTTCCCTTCCTCCAAAAAAAAATCCCAAATTGTTTTTTAGGAATACATTTTACCTCTCATCCCTTTTGTGGCCACACGACTAGACTAAAATCCATCTTAGTTTTTGATTCTTGACACCATTGACTTTAGAGTCTGCTGTTTCCAGGGATGGGGAATCTGAGGCCTTGAGGCCAAGTTTTACAGAATGTACCCCTTTATTAAGGGGATTTGTTCTGTGAAGTTTGAATTCAGACAAAGTGCCACACTTGAGGACCTAGAGGGCCACATGTGGTTTTGAGGCCACAGGTTCCCCACCCACCCTTGGGAGACTAACAGCTGTATATTTTTGTCTCCTCATTCTCCTTGTCCCCTTTTTAGTCTTTTATCCCTTAGTGCCTCATTCCCAACCAGCTCCAGATAAAATCTGTTCAGCCTGATTTTAGCCCTGCATTATTTTTGGGGGAGAGGGGGTGGAAAAAATATTTGGTAACATAAAAACTGACCACCATTTACATTGAACTGCATATCCCCAAACAATCTATAAATACAAATTCTTTTCTACCATCAAGATGAGAGGGAAATAACACAGACAGTACGCTGTAAGTGTTTATGGGATTGCCCAGACTCTCCTCTTTCCTCCTAGGCCTGGGTTCTGACTTCTCTCCACTGGTGGCCCACTCCACTAGACCTTACTGCCCAAGCTATAATAAGTGTTCCATGATAAATTGTTTTCTTTCTGGTTTTAGTATTTTCGTTCTTGCCCTCCTGGTCTGGTAGTCTATTGTTATTCTTGGATCACACACACAGATAAACAAAGGATTATCCATTTTTTTAAATTTTTATTTTTTTAAAAAGTTTTATTCTAAAGCTAACTTCAGTTTTGCTTTTCCACAAAATACTCCCAATCCCACCCCTCCCTCCCACTCCCCCACCCCCTCCGCCCCCCTGGCTGTTGAATGCCTTTCCAATAGAAACTCATTATCTGCACAGAACAAGTGGAAAAACATCTCCTGCTCCCTCACCTTCCCAACCCCACTTGTGGCAATAAACCCAGCCCAGCACCTCTGTGGAAACCTTGTTTGTGCTGGCTTAAATAACCCAGTGGAGATTGTGCACTTGTTCGGTAATATAAAAGTACTTTTGAGGCCTTTGAAGATTGATGGCTTTCTGGACAGGTAAAAAGCATTGCTCATAATACATGTAAACTTGCAGCCCCTTTAAATCCCCGTCATCCATTTTGGGCATTCACAGACAAATCTATGCATCAAGGTTATAGATAATGTTTTTGGTGTTATTGTCCCTTGGGGAGGTGATTTAAAAAAAAAACAAACCTCAAAAAACTCTGTCATGCCTGCTGGCTAGAGATACCCTACTGAAAATCTTGCAATTTAAGAGCATAGTTGTATTCCTTAATTAAGTGACACATTAAGTAACTGGGTGTTGAGAGCTTTGAGATCTGAACCCTTTGTTACACAAGTGCTAAACAAACATGAAAAGACCTACAACAATTAAATGCTAATGTATCTTTACCACTTAGATGGATCACAATGTGCTTTTAACCCTTGGTTTCCCACAAAAAAAAAAAAATGAAACACCTCGTGCATAAAAAAGGATGTGATTTTATGGGTTGTTTCCATGATAGACTACTTGACCACAACCGTGAATAGAAAGCAACCACCTGTCTTGTACCCTGCTTGCTCAGCCAGGACGAACAGTACTTGAACCCACTCTGTTACCCCCTCCTCATGGGTTTTCTCTCTGTCCAGATTACTTAGGACTGTGGGTCAGTGATGCTCTTTAAGACTGTAATGTCTTTACCATCCATTACACTGGCTTGGTTTTCCAGGCTTTAATGCCTGGGGTATAAGGGGGGCAGGCAGGGAGGGACTCTCATTTTTGGGAGTGATTGAGAATGTGAAAGGAGCTTACAAACACAGAACGCCCTCCATCTCTTGGCCTTTCTTTTTTGTTGGTTATTTTTATTTTAATCTTTGGCAGCATAGAACTGATTGTGATCCTCTGATGTAGCTGTGAAGTAACAGGCTTCCTTTTTCATTCCCCCCAAAATGTTGTGTTTAAAAAAAATACTTCAGGTGTAAACTGTGAGTGTCCCACATCAGACATCATCTTCTGGAAGTGCCTGGTTGGCCTAGAGATGGCAGGATGGACACATTCTTTCTGGGTCACAGAAGAGTCACGCTGCCCTTATTTTTGTCTCCAGGGTTGTCTCTGTCACCCTCCCACCCATCCTCATATCCTTTAGTAACCTGGACCTTGATGCCAACTCTTGATTGTCCCTGGTCTGGGGGAATCCGTGGCTGGAGGGCTGGAGGCAGCCACCAGGAATGCTTCTAAGGATTTGCATTCGACTCTCTGTGGGCAAGAGAGCCATAGGACACACAGTGGGACCGGAACCTTCCAAAAAGTCTCCTCAGTCAGGTTTTGAGGGTGAGGGGATGAGGAGCGGGAGGAAAAAAGTGCTAAGAGCTGAAGCTGGTGCAGGGTGACCGTGTGTCTGGGTAAGGCAAATGAGAGGCAGTGAGGTGATCTCAGAATGGCATTGAGAGGTTGAGGCCCAGCTCATTCACACCAGAGTCCCGGGCTTGGCTTTGTCCTGTCCATACCACTGGACGTCAGCTAATTCTGGATAGAGGGGAGAATCCAGGAAACAGCTATCATTGTAACTCCTGCAAAGAAACCCCAGAAGAAAAGCTATTAGAAATTGCAATCTCCTTACAATCTCTGTACACATTTAAGTCTGCAGACATGATTGAGCACTTGTAAACTCTCTTATGATTGTTCACTATCATTTCATTGTTGGTTTTTGCTTCTCACAAACTACACTTTGTATTCCTCACAGCCATAACGTACAAGAGAGTTAGTGAAGAAGAGTAGGGTCCGAGGATGGGAGTTTAGATCTCAGCTCTCTGACTTAGGAGTTGTGTGACCTTTGTCAAGTCATTCAAACTCTGGGCCTCGGTTTTCTCATCTGAAAAATGAGGATCTACAATGCTACGAACACATCATTGTGCATATTGATGGTATTTGATATTGTTGATTGGAATGATGTAAAAATTAAACCTTTCTATCAAAAGTCATAGATTGTGAAGGCATAAGATAAAATTTTAGGGAAGCAGAAGAGTCACAGATTACAAGTTTATCTACAGAAATACTTAAGATTGACTTTCTCCAAAGGATCATTAAAAAAGTATCAGCTTAGTGGACCTTTACTGTAGTCAAGCACAACCCTTCAAAATATACGCAGTTTGTTATATGAAGAAAATGTTTGTATAGATTTTGGGTTGTGTCTACACTTGCTTTTCAGGTGGAGGTCCCTAATGAGATGGGATAATTCTTAGATACTGACAAGTGACCAGTCTATAGGAGGGATCCAACACCTACCTGAGAGAACTATGTTTGTACCTTGAACCAGTACCTGTTTAGCTTCCTCAGTGCATTAGCAGGCAACCTAGTCTCCAATGGTAGTTTCTCAGACTTCTAACCTTGATCTTTCAAGGCAGCATAAAGCAACCCCTTCTTTCTCCATTTTGTTAAGTATAACGATGGGCTGAGATTCAGCTAATCCAGAATATGGTTAGTGTATGAAGAAGCAGGTCATGCTATTATTATAATTAGAACTCCACCTTCCTCAGAGGATCATCAGATTTAGAGCTAGAAAGGATCTATTAGAGTTCACATAGTTTCTGTTGCAATCCTTTCCTTTCCTGGTTCCCTATCTTGAGTTGCTTCTAGGAGAGAACTAGGCCAAAGAGTTACATAGGTCAAGTTGATTCCCTTTCTTTAAGCTTTGGCATATGGTGATTGCTAATTGGGTGAAATGTTGACTTTTAATCTTAGCATTCATTTCCTGTATTAGCATTTGTGTAAAATGCATTTCCCCTCCTTTTATATATCTATACGAGTTCACTGAGTGGGAGTAGGGATCTTAAATTTTGTTTCTTTGTGGCAGATCACATTTTTAGTGAAAAAGGATAGTATTACTTATTAGTAATACCACAGGAACTATAAACTCATCAATTATGTTTCCCTGCCTACCCCCTTGGCTTATATCCCCCTCAACCATGGTTAAGGAAGTTCAAAGGGTAACAAAACCAAAGAGCATCTTAGTAATGAATAGTCTTCATGAAATCATTTAAGGCCAACAACAACTAGAAATAATATTTTCCTGTTTGATTTACTGACCTCTTCAGTAACTCGCTGGTGAATGAAGGGGCTCTGGGTTTTGTAAATGTTTCCTGTCTAGGCTTTTACATAAAAATCCATGCAAGTCGGAAAATTCAAAGACTTCTGCCAGAATACCTATGAAGTCTAATGGGAGTCATGTGACTCCCTTGAAATGTATGGGTTAGCTAGTGCTGCTTAAATGTGGCTTCTAAAGCAAGACGCAATCAAAGCCTTTCATTAAGAGACTGACCACAGACTTTGCTTTCCTTAGGGAATAAAGATTGACAGTTGTGCCCACCCAGAGTATCCTGCCCTAACCGAGCTGAAATTTTCACTGGGCCTGGGGCATTTGGAACATTTTTAAAGGAAAAGAAAACTGGGTATTTTAAAAATTCCTTTAAATTTATTTTGGGGTTTGAGTTCAGACATCTCTATTTTGGGATAGGAGCAGGATGAATTTTAGTAGGGGAAATTTTAGGGTGCATAAGAACCCTCTAAGAAAGTCTAGAATATTTAAACAATATTTTCTTTTAGAAATATTTCCCATTGTCTTATTCTAGTCTCATGTCTAATAGAAGTTTTATATGTTGCTACTGTGTTTTATGAGAAGTATTGTTGAATGGCATGAACGACATGCAAATTCACGAAGCATTTCATATTTTTTGGCACCTTCCCTGTTCATCATTCCCACCTGCAAACTATACTGGATCTCTTCTTCCTCTGCACATCCTTAGAACTTTGTGTTCCAGTAATTATTACTTATGACAGCCTGCCTGGTTTTTGTCACTGTCTTATTTCCCCTACCAAACTGTAAGCAACTTGAGAGCAGGGAGTATGTATTATATATGTTTAGAGCTGTCATTGCACTGAGCGTTCAATACATTGTTGAATAGAATAATGATAATTCTATCTATAATCTATCCTGGTTCAAAGGAGACTCAAAGTACTCTTGACAATATTAGTCAAAATCTCACTAAGGGCTTATTAGAGTGCAAAGTACACTCTAAAGTAAGAAGCTTAATTGCATTAAACTTTAGCAGTATTAGACTTAAACTGGGTTCCAGTAATTCTTACACATAATTTACTGTTTATGTCGATGTGGTCCCTTTTGTGGATTACACTGCCTCCTTGTGGATGAGCAATGAATTCTTCTTTGACTAGGTTGGGAATCAAGAATTCTCAAGGATGGAAGTAGCCTTGAGACACCAAAGCCCTCTACCACATCACCTGAAGCATCTCAGAGAGTATCAATTGAGATCAGTTGAATTTTTAATTCCTTTTCATTAAATTTTTGGATAAAATAGTGAAAAAAGAAGCTAAAAGAAAAATCTCATTCATCCCATTCCCAGAAGGTCAAGAAAGAGTATTTTCTAAGGATTACCATAGTCATTATTATAATGCATGGCATTTAAAGCTATGTATTATGAAGGAATGTGGCTTAAACCATGTCTGCCTCTTGTAAGTTGTTAGAGCCATTAGGACAGAGACGTAGAGCTGGCTTCAAGACAGAGTCCTTGGAATCATATTCTGCATGAATCTACAGGTTGGACAAATATGATACATGTGTACCACGATATCAGATATGTACAGATGTGTTGTGCTTTAAGTGGGTTGATCTTTATAATATGAATTAAATTAGGATAACTATGCACTTTACAAAGGATTAGACAGGGTTCTCTTTAAGGAATTTTAAGTACAGGGGATCCTTGTTATCTGAAGGTAATTTGTACTGGAAAAAAAATGTCAATTTTACATAGGGAATCTACTTTAAATGGGTACCAACATTTCATAGTAAATAGTGAAAAAAATTTTATTGGAACATTGTCTTGAAAATAACACTAAAGAGTATGAAAATGTGCTTATTTTATATTTAAAATTTAGATTATAATCACAACTAAGGCCTTTTTCTCAGAATGAACAAAGAAAAAATCAAGTGGCTAAAAATACTTCTTTTTGGTGCATGACTACATATTTTGTTGGATTTCTTCCTATTCCAAATCCCTAAAGTGTTTCTCAAAGTTCAAGAAATTCTGCAATCAACAAACATTTATTAAGTGTATACTTTGTGCAGAGAATTGTACTCCTTTGTGTATATTCTTTCCCTCTCTGCTCCCATCTGCTCACTAATGGCTTCAATGACCACTCTTACTGGGGAGATAACTTGCTGCTAATTGTATTACCAACCTCCCAGTCACACTCAGTGTGATGCAGCAGATAGAGATTTGACTTGGAAGCCAAAAATATGCAGGTTCATGTCATTCTAACACATGCTATCTGTATGACCCAGTAACAACCATTCAGTGCTCCAAGAGACATTTGGAGACTGTAAATTGCAGAGAAAGTGCTGACTGGCATTGATAAAGGGAATTCCCTTACCTGGAGTTTTCCTAGTCCAGTGGAATCATAGGTCTGGTCCCTATTCCTATTCTTAAGTCTCTCTTTGAAACCCCAGCTTCCCTTTGCCTGGAAAGCAACCTGTTGAAATTCAAACAGCCTCTCAAATACCAGCTCCTCTTTGAAATTTTCCCTGATGCCTCGGTGGGAAGGGATGCTCCTTTCTTCTGAACTTGGATGGTACTGTGTACTCTTCTTATAATACTTAACATAAATGTTGTTGTCTTATCAGCAACTTAATCTGTACAGTTACATAGCTGTACCTGCCTTGCTTCCCCCATCAGGATAGGGAGCATAAGGTCATAAAATCTTGGTATATGGCACAAAATATTGTAAACAAAATGCTTTCAAGTAAATGATTTTCTGTTGTGAATGAATAGTATCTGTGATAGCTCTTGTATTACTATCATAAATTTGACTCTTGCATTGTTATTTAACTTATTATATGGGAATTTCTTTTTCTGCTCCATTCCACCCTTACCCATTCCTCCCCTCCTCCCAGTGGATTTCCTGAAGTCTAGACTACAAGTTCAAGAATTATTGATTATAGATTTCTGTATACCAGCTCCTGCCATAGTGCCATATACATTGTAGGTGTCCAACAAATATTTGTTGATTAAATTAATTTTTGATGAATTAAAAAAAACCTCACCTTTTATCAAAGTCAAATTAGGGAGCAACTATATCTTATATCTAAATAGCATGAACTAATTTTTAAGGTCTTTTGCCCTATATTGTGGGAAAAAATAGCTGAAAATTGTAGAATTGGGAAGATAATTATACCTGATGCACATAGACAGCTACACATGCATCTAGAAACAGGACACAGTCATAATAGTTTCTATACCATTGCAATGTTTCCTTTTAGCTATTATGGTACAATAAAGACAATCACATCTGTATCATATCTGGGAGCTGTGAAAAGGATCGTAAGAACAAAAGATTCCCTACTATACCTCTATTCATCAGTACTTTGGTGAGTTGGAGACTCAGACTCATCCATAGTGGGTGAGTTTTCTGTGGCTTCTCTGAACAAAGGAAAGCACAGGAAGGAAGAGCAGAGAAGTCATGTTAAAGACAAGAAGTGACACAGACATTGTTAATACAGTGGGAAAAATACTGGGTGAGTCATCTTTGCATTTCAGAATGTTAGTGACGTACAGTCCAATGGTATATCCAAATTCTCAAACTACCTAATTTAAAATAACCAGCTTTTTAGTATAGCAGGCAGACTGACAATATTTACTTGTGGTTCTCTTGTTCTTTTACCTTTTCTCCGAAACCATCCCCATGCCACAACATGCCATATAACTTCTGGTTGTCATTCATCACACCCAGAATAAGGCATCAGACTAATAAAACTGGTTATTTATAGGACTAAAGTATTTGCCTATGGAAATGCCTTCCTAGGGAGTATAAGCATGGATACCCAAGTTCTAAAGTGCCATCTAAACACTTCTTGTAGGATAATCGCATGTGTGTATGTATATACATATGTGCATATGTATACATAATTGGTATATACACATATGCACTATATCTATATCTCTATATATAATATATACTTTATATATACATGCATGTCTTTCTATCTTAGGTATTGGATTTCATCCAGAAAGGTCTGTGTAGTTCAGAGAGCTGTTTTCATATCAAAATTGTATAAATTAGAGGGATAGCTGAAAGTCGTTAAGGGGGCTAAATTTTTGGAACCTCAATTGGAAGGGGCTGCCATCATCATCACAGTATATACAGCAATTCCAAAGGTCCTAACAATTCCATTTCCTTAAGTGTGAGTGAAGTAGGTGAGGCAAGCCAGAGGGAAGCACCTCACCTGTCCATAATGCCATCAAGAAGATAGATGGGGAGCTCAGGGCAGCCAAATCTTTAGGTGTCTGGTACAAAAGCAGCTCCCCTCAACTAGAACTGAGGGGCATTCATTAGACTAAACGAGAAGGTGCTTGGGAAGCAGATGACTGAGAGGAATGTGGTGGAAGGTAACAGTACTTGATGATATTTCCTTTCATAGCAAGAAATGTTCTGTGCAACTGTACAAGCTGTTATCTTTCTTCTCTTTTTTTAATCTAAAGAATACCTTTTGCCCCATAACCCTCCTCCCCTAATATCTCAGTCTTACCCAATTTCTTGTTATCTGTCTCCCCACGTTAGAAGGCTGCTCCAAACAATTTCTCATAAAGCTTACTGGTTACCCCTCTATAGAACAGACTCTGAGAGGAGAAAGAGCCCAGATGGCACTCACCCAGATTGCCAGGTTAGGATGTGGTGTGGACTGCTTGGGGGAGTAGCTCCAATTTCACTGGAAGGTGTCGAGCTTCTCTGGCTGTGAGGTAAGGCAGCTACACAGGGAATCCAGAAAATGTGGGAAGGAAAAAGAAAGTCAAAACCAGCTACTCAACAGTTAAAGGATCTGAACAATGCAATGCTTCTAGCCACCTCCCATGGATCCTGCAGCCATGAGCTCTTCCACCTCTATGGGTGCAGCGTACCAGCAAGAGTTCTTTTCCTCTTTCTTGAGCCGTGTTGCTTTGGGGATGCAACAGGAGTATTCCCTGGTCCCCTAATACGTTTCATCGCCTAGTCCAAGTACCTTGAAACCAGCTAAGGGACACGAGGTAACCCCTCCATGCTCCTCTAAGGGATGACTAATACAAGAAAGACTGTTGTCTGTCATTAGAGAGACCCCCTCACAACATGACTTTTTTTTTCCCTGTGCCCAGAATGGGGGTTAAAAAAGGTCTGCATTACTTTATGAATAAAGGCATCAAGGAAGAGACTTTCAGATCTTGTTCTCTTCACCGATGTGGACTTATACATTGCTGCTTACCATGTTGCAAAGGTGATGGAGTTTTAAAATTGGTCTGTTTAGGTCTAAATAACAATAACTCATTATTTGGAGCAATGAGCAGTGTAGAAACCCAGTAGAGACAAGCTTGGCTGATAGGGTTATTGACTTTTCTTTCCCACCAGTTGAGCCAAATATAACCAAATCAACCTAGTTCTCCTTTTTGGCAGCAGGTAAGAAATGGGTTGATTCAAGCATGGCTTGAGGGAGACAAATACAACCTAGAATGAATGTCACAGGCCTCTTAGGTCCTGAAGCTAGATGTGCTTCTAGGGCAGAGAGAGGCAATTTGACTAGCTTGGAAAAGGCTGCCCCCAAAAGGAGTGATTTCTCTGTCATTGGAGGCACTAAAACGGAGCCTGGATGACCCCCTGCTAGGGATGTTATCGAGGGGATTCCTGGATTAGGAAGCAGTCCAAACTGGATGACCATAACAGCTTCTTCCAATTCTGTAATAGTCTGAAATACTGTGATCCATGGAGCCCCTCAGAAAATAATTGGTAAAAATTTGTGTTACCATCTTATGACCTCAGGAACTTACTTATAATAATATACTGGGAGTACTTTATAAGTAAAACCACCTTAAAAATAAGGTCCCTTCAGTACACTGACAACTAAGCCTATTTCTGGTGCATCCCAGATGGTTATAATCCTTTTAGAGAATTTGACTTAATGGTAAACAAATTTTGAGCCACTTTATCACTATATTGTAAGGGGTTTTTAGTGGGGGAGTCAGTGAATTTATTTTTTAAAAATATTTTTGTAACTTTATTTCAATGCAATAGGTTTTCTTTGTAATCTTATGTGTTCTATTTTATGTATTTAAAACATTTTTCTGAGATGGGGTTCATGGCATTAAAAAAGTTAAGAACCCTAGATTTCCAGAGTAGCAAGATGGACAGAATGGCATAGAGAAGTTCACCAAACTGCACCTTAGTATATTATGTAAGATTTACTTATATGGAAGCTAAAATAGAGCTCTGTCATCACATAGAAGAAACAGGAGAACTTTGAAAGGAACAAAGCAAAGCCTTGTAGCTGCAACAGGGGGTATGTGAAGAGTCGCGTATGTTTTTAAAGTTGTGTTTGGTTTCATTTGGATGAGTCCAACTTATAAAAACCATACGTTTGTAGTATAGATGAAAAAAAGTAAAACATTTCAGAATGGTTCTTCTTACCATTGGTTAAAGGTGACCCTGCATACCCAGCTCTAAGAGGGCCCCTCTTTTTGTGGGCATTCCTGAGGTGCAGGGGCTGCTTGCATGGAATTCTCGAATGGCTGAATCTGTGCTCATGTTCCATGCCTCCTCTCAGAGATCTCCAGCTGTTCTAAAGAAGGGTGGGCTATAAAAAGGGTCTGTGGGCTTCTTGATTTATATCTAAAAACCAGGAAAGCAGTCTCTTAGCTGGTGCTGTTCCAAGGTAGGTTCCTGGACAGGGTTTACTATTTAAAGAGAACATAAACAATGGCATTCATTCATCTGCCATGTTTACAAACTGTCCTTTCTGCTGAGGGAGCCATTGTTGGAGGATTATACTTTTTGAATGACAGGATACTCTGAGTTGATCTAAGGGAACTGAAAAGTTTTCATTCTTTATCTCTTATAGTCTCTCTAAGACAGCCATGACAAGTATTATTAAGCCAGTTTCAGAGGTGGAACAAGTGGAGAAAAAATGTGGAGGTCCCAGTCCACATAATGCAATTAATTAAATCAATGTAAATTATTTATCTATGCTACAGCCAGGGATACTTGAATTGTTTAACTGGGCTGAGTAATGTGGTGGGGAGAACACTGGTCTTGGAATTAGAAAGTCCAAGTTCTTGCTCAGTTGGAGTCCTAGCTAAATGACTGACCCTTGGCAAGTCACTTCAATTTTCTTCATCTGTAAAATGGGAATGCTAATAATGACCCCATCTTCCTCGTTGAGTTATTGTGAAACAAGATCTTTGTGAATCTTCGAATTCTACATGTGCTTATCATCATTATTATTATTGTTAATGACTGGTATAAAGTAAAGAAGCTGACAAGCAAACATTAGGAGCCTGGACGTTCTACTTGGTAGATTGGGATTCTTTCTTCCCATCAATCTGGCACATCATCAGTGCCAATAATGTAAAGAAATTGTATATTCATCCAGATACTTAGTTTTGTTCCCAGTTTCTAGCTTTGATCTGGAGCTTCTAATCCTTTCTATTGATCCAACTCCAAATCTGACTCCTTTTTCAAATGGTGAGCTGGGAAATTGTCTTTATTCCAGGCCACTGATGGGGCACTCCATGGGACATGACCTGTTGTACTTTATAGGCTTTAAATATTAATTTCAAGAGGAGGTTTTAAGGACTATGGCCTCTTTGGGTGGTTTAGCCTGCTAAGCCTTTGGGATCACTCCCAGTGTCTCTAGGGGAGCCCAACCCTTCCCTAACTGTTCATTAACTGAGTCACTGAACATCACATCATGAGTCAGCTCAGAGGAGTATTCCTGGCTGTGCTGCTTCCTCCTTAGGGCTGCTTTAATAGCCGTCTGAGGACATGGAATACTCTATCTCAATATACCATTTGAATTTCAAATGAAGTGAAGCTCCCATTTTACTGTGCTTATTCCAAGCAGCTCATTCCTGACTCCACAGAGTCACACAAAAAGCACACTTTCTCTCTCCTGCCCCTTTCCTTCACTCTGGACAAACGACACTTTCCTCACTCTTCAGATGATCAGTTCAGAGTTTGTTGTTTCATTTCATGCCTACCTTTGTACACTTCAAAACCCAGCTTCGGTCCCTCCTTGAGACTCGGAATTCTTGTCAGTTCCACATCCAGGATCTTTTGTCCTCTATGAGTAATGTGTGTGGTATGCATCTTTAGGACAGGAGCCATAGTAACGGAGGACATAAATCGGCTGGAAGGGGATTAGATGTCATCTAATCTAACCCTTTCATTTTACAGATGGGGAAACTGAGATCCAGAAAGGTTAAGCAGCCTGAGTAAGCAGAGCCCATATTTGATTCCAGTTCTTGGTTCCAAATCCAAAAAATATAGTAGGAGAAAAGGGGGGTAATGACAGATTAGACTCTTATTCCAAGCGTGTCCAGCTCACACACAGTCAAAACCCTTGTAGAAAGCCTCAGATTGGTTGACCCCCAGCATCAACAGATGATACATTTTTATGTTGTTCTGCGCAGGCTCAGAGAAAGTGGGGAGAAGTCAGACAAGGGTCTTTAACCTTGGATCCAGAATGCTTTTTTTTTTTTTTGACAATTTGATAACTATTTCAATGTAATTGGTTTTCTATGTAGAGAAGATAATAGGTATTTGTTATGCAGCAACTATTTGCCAGGCACTGTGCTAAGCACTTTACAAATATTATCTGATTTGATCCTCAGAGGATCTATTTCATCCTGTATTATTCTAGATTTACTTTTATGTGTTAATTTTTTTTTTCGAAAAAAATTGTCCTTAGGCTTCACCAGACTGTCATAGGGAACCATGACATCAAACAAGGTTAACAACCCCTGAGTTGTGAATAGTTTGGAATGGAAAATTCCTTCCCCACTTACCTAACAGAGATCTCAGAGTTAATTTCTGTTTTCAGCACTGTGTTTACCAGAGTTTCTGAGTCCCTTGAATTGATTTTAATATCCAGACCCAGCCCAAGAAATCACGAACCCCAAACCCCTCTCTTCCCAGTCTACTTTCTCACCTGATGTGGCTTTGCACATCTGAGGCATTCTTGTTACCCTGCTGTGAGCCACAAAGGTACTCTGAGATGATGTACTGTACTGGGAGCCGCTATCTGACGAGGTGGAGCTGGTGTGCGACAGGCGGCTGTGCTCCTTGTGGGAGGCAGTCGAGCGCTGGTACCACAGCCGCAGCTCATCTGAGACAACCGTCCGGCCTGAGCTTTTCTCATGATGGCTCTCCCGGCCTAGGGATGGAGTCCGGATGATCTGGGAACGGGAAGGGGTTAGCCGAACTGAGTCCCCCTCGTCCCCGTGCCAGCTCTCTTTGAACATGCCTCCTGCAGTGTAGGAGTTGGATGTTTTGAATTGTGCTTTTACGCTATAGTGTCCCTCCTGGTCATTCTCCAGGCTGCGCACTACCACAGGTGTGGAGCTACCCTCAATGTACAGTGGGTACTCCTTGATACGGTACTGAGAGGAAGGCTGGCTCTGGCTGTGGAGGTAGACTCCATGGTGGCCTGTGCCATTCCGGGCCGCCAAGTTGGGCATACTCCCTGAATTGGAAGAGACCAGGTTCCCAGCTGATTTATGCCGTTGCCGCTGCCTCTCTCTAGCCTTTGAAGGGGAGTCTTCAGCTAGGGTAGAGTAGTTGGGGTTCATCTGAGCTGGATAGTAGTGTTCAGAGCTTGAGTGACTGGTACAAGAGGAACAGTCATCCATGGGATCAGAGCCGTTGCTGCTACGAGTCCTTGGGGTATAGAAGTCAGGGCTACCGGTGTCATTCTCTGACCCCAGGAGTTTGCCCTGTGATTCCAAGCTGGAACTCCGGTGCCTAAAGTGCAGTGCTAAGCTGTGCAGTCTTGTTGGGCTGATATCAACTGACCTGTGGAAAAGCATTGGAAACATTGGTCTCGGTTTCTGTTGGGGAACCAATGACAAAGCCAGGGGAGGGGAGATGGAATCACTGAACTAGTGAGGCCATGGTTTCTTTTCGATCATTCCACAAATGAACAAAAATAGGACCTCAGCTTGTAGGTCAGACACCAGCGAGATGTCAAAATGCAAAGTTGTAAAAGCAGTTTAACAACCTTATGTTCTCTTGGAAACCAGAAGGAATGAATCAGTTCACTCCTCAAGGTTCACCACAGGCCTTTGATTCTGTGAAGGAAATAGAAATGAGATGATGCACAGAACATACTAGTTAGTTTGTTTCTGTTATAATTCATGCTAAAGAAAAACACACCAGTATTTTTGTAGGTTTTTGGAAGGGATACTAACTATACCACAGAAAATCAATGAATACCATTCACTAAATAGCATGCTAGCTTGAAGGAATTAACGTGCTGTATTATATCTGCATCAGCACTTCCCTCCCTGCCACTGCATTGAACTGGTCAACAAAATATGTACTAAGTTCTGGGTAGGGAGGTAGTATTTTAAAAATATAAGACAGCCTCTGCCCTCAGGGAGCTGACAGTTAGTCTCTTCTTAGAAACACAGTTAATGCACAAGAAATACAGGGAAACTAGACTTTTAACTATTGACTAAATGAATTCTAAGTGCCCAAGTCCTTTTCTTCTCTTTGACTACTCACTAATCCGTATGCTTATGATTTGAAATTAGTGACAATTCAAACATGTACTCATGACAAGTTAGGTAAACTTCCATCGTGGCATAGAAAAGAATACCAGATTTGAAGTCCAAAGATCTGGGCTCAAATCTCCGCTCTCCCACTTACCAGCTGTGAGACCTTGGCCTTAGTTTCCTATAAAATAAGGGCAGCTGAGATAATCTCCAACTACAATATTCTGTGATTCTATTAAATTAAAAAGGTTATAGAGGATAAGTAGTAACTAATAAGAAATATCATTAAAGTACTCCCAAATGCTGTAGAAGCACTTTTTTCATTAAAAAACAGAACAATTGCTATGCTAATTTAAAATAATTCTTATCTGTTCTTTAAAATATTTTCCCTAAGGATCTCTTAGGCAATGTTTTGTTAGCCTACTCCAAGTTAATGTCTACTTTTAGAAGTACTATAGTTGCATTTATTATTTTATGATAACATAATAATTTCCAAATTCTGATGGGTTTCCCCAAAATTTATTAAGTCAGAATCAGGTTATGCCATATTTAACATTGTTGATTTTCAGTTGCCTGGCTAGTAACTTCTTCTTCCTCAGAAGTAGCTCAGCATCAATATCCAGTTTTCTAAAAGAGAAAACCAAGTATTCTTCACAGGTTGATTGACCCACCTGAAGCCCATCACTGGACCAGTAGGAGAACTGAAAACAGAACAGTGTGGTGCTGTGGATAGAGTCCCAGGCCTGGTCTCAGGAAGACTGAGTTCAAATGTGGCCTCAGACATTTACCAGCTGTGTGATCACATCACCTCTTTTTGCCTCAGTTTTCTCATCTGTAAAATGGGGATAATAATAGCCCTTGTCTCCCATAGATAATAATTGTAAAGTGCTTATTAGTGCAGTGCCTGATCCATACGTAGGAAGTGCTGTATAAATGTTAGTTATTATTGTTGTCATTATTAACGTTGCCTTTCTCTATGAAAATGCCTGTGGACCCAGTCAAGGAGAACTAACTAGCGGCAGACATTGCCATCCATTTTCAAATAGTATTTGTGTGTTAACTTGATGGGAAGCTTTTTAAAGAGATTTAGAGGGAAAGGAGGATCATATATGCAGATATTGCTTCATCCACTAATCACTTAAGATACCTACCTATCTTTTAGATAAAAAATTGGCTCCAGCTTGGAGTGGTACGTTGTCTTCGAGGCATACAAGATGCAGTAGAGAACAGGTCAGCACACACAGGGTTTGTCAGATGTTTCACATCTTACCAAGAAATCTCTGAGTATTCATTTTAGTGTTTGATGAATGATTATGTCAAAGCACAAAAGGGAGACATGTTTGTACAATTTCAGGCATTCATAGAGCTGAGATTGACAGCTGAGATCCATTAAAGTCTTTCCCATCAGCAAAAAGTCTTTCTAATTAAAGAACTAGTATCTCTGTTAACCTGTACCACCCCATGTTTCCATTTTGACCAAGAAAGCTCTTCCTAGACTGGCAGTGTCTAGAGAATAGGGCAGGCTCATACACCCCTTAGGACTTGGCAGTGTGTCATCTGAGAGCTCTGTCTAAAAAATGCTTACATCTGTGGTCTCATTGGCATTCTGGAACAGATGTAGGAAAAGTCCCTGACAATTACTGAAATCAAGGCTTTAATTAATCAGTTAGCTAGGATAATTTGGGAACAGTAACCCCCTACAATGTTGTCAAGCTTTGCAAAGAAAGCTGCAGTGTGAGTTTCTCTAATAAAGGTTTCATTTCCAAAATATATAAGGAATTGATTCAAACGAATAAGATGAAGAGATATTCCCTAATAGATACAATGGCTAAAGGATATGAATTCGAAGTTTTCAAAGGAAGATATTCAAGCTAAAAATGTGAAAATGCTCCAGTTTCTAATAACAAATGTAAATTAAAGCAGCTGCTAGTTTCTGCCTCAAATTCACCATGTTGACAAAGATGGCAAAAGAGGAAAATGACAAATACTAAAGGGCTGGGGGAAAACAGAATTCTATTGTAGCAGAAAATTCTACTGCAGTGGAATTGTGAATTCTGGAAAGCAATTTAGAACTGTACTCCAAAAAGTCATTAAATTGTCCTTACCCAGCAATAACATTGTTAGGCCGGTACACCAAAGAGATCAGGAAAGAGGAAAAGGAGCCAAAGGTACATCACAAAAAATATTTACAGCATCTCTTTTCATAGTAACTGCAGCCTGGAAACTAAGAGTTGCCCACCTACTGGGGAATGGCTAAACTCATTATGGTATAGGAATGGTATTTCACCATAAGAAATGATCAAATGGGCAGTTCCAGAGCAAAATGGGAAGATAATGAACTTATATAGAGTGAAGTGAGCACAAGTTTGGAAATAATTTATACAGTAACAAAAATATTAAAAAAGAAATGCTTTGAAAGACTTTAAAACTCTGATCAACACAATGATAAACTGCAAGTCCATAGGACTGAAAATGAGTAACACACTCCCCACCTCCTACCACTGCCATGATAGCACAGGATACATTTTTGAACATGCCTAACATGGGAATTTCTTTTTATGGATTATGTATATTTGTTATGATGCCTTTTAAGAATTTGTTGTTGATAAGGGGGCAGGGTAGTGGGAAGGAGAGATAATAAAGGTTTATAAAAATAAACTTTTTTAATTACAAAAGAAGGCAGCACAAGAATCAACAAGTATCCGAAGACTTACCTAGTGGAATGGACATAGTGAGGACTTCGGACCCGTAGATCTGGTGTGGATGGCATGCTGGACTGGGAGTTCCAGTGAGGGATACCTCGGATGGGACTATTCTGCAAAGAGTTGCTTCCTCCAGCTTCTGCACAGCTGCCTGTGCTGGGGAACCTTTTGTGGCTACTGCAAACCAAAGGAAGTCACACCTGTCATCATCAGCTACAAGTGTGTCTTGCCAAAGGGCCTAACTGCTAACCTGGGAATTGTCAGGATTAGTTAATGGAGTCCTGGTCTCAGGAAGATTAGCTGAGGACCTGAGTGGAAGCCTGGCTTTCCAAACCTCTTAATTTTTTTTTGTTTTTCAGTTTTTGATCTCCATGTTCACTGGCTAAGATTTTTTTTTCTGTTCGGTCTCAGTTTCTCCCTTCCAAAATGCATGTGGCCACCAGACAAGAAATTTCTCCTGGAGCAAGAGGGAGTGTGCTTAAAAGTAATGGGAAAAACTGTGAAAAAATTGTTTTGTTTTTTTAAAAGAAAACCCTCCATAAAATGTTTTCTGAATAATGAACTGGTAATTTGTAGCTGAGATCACAGCTGTTGGGCATGACTGTTCTGATGCATGGTGGTTTACTGTTCTGAATAAATTTGGGATTCATGTGGGTGGACTGTGGTCATGTCATTTTAGAAAATTGCTGCTTAAGATTTTCCAATTAATTCCCACCAAATACAGCACTATTAAAGGGATTGTGAAGCAACACTCAGATCAATGTACCTTTGTATGGGATACCTGAACGCCTGTACACAATCAACTGTATTGGTTCAGGTCTGTGATCATGTTGCAAAGCAGTTCTTCTGCAGCAGAGGGTGCTATTAGCTTAGGGTGTAGAAAGATGTAAGTTACCAATACAGGAGGAAGGACATAGTTTTGACTTTTAATCTATTATTTGTGGACTCTCTCTTCATGTCTCTAGGATACATATGTTGCTAGAGTTGCAAAGGAACTTAATAAAGATGATCTAGGCCAATCCCCTCATTTTATAGAAGAGGAGAGGTTAATGACTTGCACATGCCATAATGTGTGGCTGAGTTGGGACTAGAACCCATTGCTCATGACTTTCAGGTTCAGGATCCTTTTTTTGTATGCTACACTGATGTGACGTTTATGCAGTGATTTCAGATGAAATAACACAGTCCTTGATTCACTTCATCCTCAAAATGACTCTGTGAGACAGGTTATTATTTTATATCATCTGTTTTACAAATGAGGAAACTGAGACTCAGAAAGGTTAAATGTCAAGATGCAAACCCAAGTCTTGCCAGACCCCCAAGGTGAATGTTTTTTCTAACTTACTACCACTTTTTTATCCAATTCATAATAAAGGAATAAACTGATGAATAATTATGTAAATTTGTTAATTGCATCTTCATCCTCATGGCTCACCTGGAATGGCTGTGGGAGGAGCGCTTCTTCACCTTCTCATAAGGTTCATCCAGAGAAGACTCACTCCACATTTTGGGCTTTATGGGGGACTTGTCATAGTCATTCCGATGATAGTGCATCTGCCTTAGTCCCTCCAGGGACTGGGGAGGAGGGGGTCGGTTGTGCGATGGTGGTCGAGGGGGGAGCCCTTTGTGAGGGGACTGTAAAGGGGAAATTGTGCTGGTAACCTGAGAATCTTCTACAGAAAGAAAAAGAGACAGAGATATGTATCAGGGATCATCCCATTAAAACATCAGTATACAGTATATTTCCTCACAGATTACCAACCTAATGCTGGACTCAAACTTTGTCACTCCCATCTTCTGCCCCCTTACCCACTCACTACTGCTCTTGCAACAGCTAAAATGGGTAGAATAGGATTGCTTCTTATGGGAATCTCCCAGCTCAAAGTCTTGTGAAACACATAAATGGGATCTGACTACGATTAAATATCGTAAATGGATTATTATTTTATGCCTGAGATGAAACAAAGACATTGTCATGTTGTAAATATTCATTCAAGAAGAATTATTCGGTATATGTTAGGCTCTCAAGACTCTACTGTGTACTGTGGAGACATCTAGCAATTAGATCTATTTCTAATATAATCTGTTCAAATTAGACACCTGAGTTGAGAATCTCATTAAAGGTCTTTTTTGCATTGTAAATGTTTTTTTGAGAGGCAGCATGTCATAGTGGATGAAGCTCTGGCCTTGCAGCCACAAAGATCTGGGTTCAAGTCCTACCCTGGACACATGCTAATTGTGTCTCCCTGGGTTGATCACTTAGCATCTCAGTGCTCTAGTCAACTACCTAAGACTATGAGTTGCAGAGAGAGAGCTTACTGACATTCAGTGGTGGAACTCTACATCAATGAATTCATGGTCTTTGTTCCTATTTTAATCTCAAGTTTCACAAGTAGTCAGGTTACAAATCTTAAATAAAAAATAACTCTTGCATATTCTTAACGTTAGATTTTTAATCTAATGAAATGAGGTATGTGCTGTTGAAATTTCAGATTAAGAGAATTTTGCTAGTCCAAGAAAATTTATTCACTTATCCAAGAAATTATTTATTGCACAGGCACAGCAGAGTTGGATCTTAAACTGAGCTTTGAAAGAAGTACAGAATTTGGACTGGCTAAAGAAAAGGTATGGAGGAAGAGATGAGCAGTGATTAAAGGGGAATAATCTAGCACCTTAAAGCTTTAGAAAGTACTTCACAGTAGAGTTGTGTCTTACACTGAGGAGAGTGTCTAATGTCAGCTCATGATACAAAATCCAGGCGGTCGAAATTATTCTCAAATTCCTTTAAATTTCCTAGTCCAGGATCTTTAAGTAGCTGTAGCTGGAAAGGGACCAGAGCCTCTTTTAAGAAGGCAGTCTGTCAGAGAGTAGACGAATGAATCTGAGATGATGGTGATGGGAAAAAAAACTCATGAATTAATTTTTCATAATAGCCAGCGAAGCTATTGATTAGGTGAGAAAAGAGAATGAGGAGTTTAACTCAGAAGAAAACAAAAATTGATATGGGCTTCGTTAGCAGGACAACTGCTGAGGGGCTTTGAATTTAACTGTTCTTATATTAACAGGGTGATTACCCCACTCATAACTCTTGCTATTTGCTGTTTCACCATGAGGCAAAAGAGGCCACAAGGCTAGCTGAACAGGAATGCTATACGGGTCAAAGAAGGTGCCCCTTTCTCATCAGCCTAAGCAGAATCAATATTTTTTTCTGCAGCTGTGATAACCAAGAGAGTCACCATCTATGAAAGGCATGTCGGAACTGAGACCAAACAAGTGAGTAACAGATTGTCATGCTCACTATTGGGGAAAACACTTAGTGAGTGGAATGATACTACTGTACTACTTAAATTATTGTTTTTCTCTCTTGCGGACAGGGGCAGTAGTGAACACAAATAGTTACATGTGTGTATGATATAACTCCATTGTAAGTCCTTAATCTATTTGATCCTTCTTAGAATAAATGGTATGTGATGGGGAGAACGTGAGAAAAGACTGGATGGGCAGGGGGGAGGTTACCTGATAAAGAGTCTTCTATGCCATTGTGAATATTTATGGCTTTATCTAATAGTTGATAGAGAGGTATTGTTTCTTAATCTGGGGAGTTACATGATTGAAGTGCTTAAGAAATATTTATCTGGCATGACATTATAGAATGAAAGCACTAGGCAGAGGGGTCAGATAGGAAGCAAATACTGAAGAAAAAAAACAGGAAATGAGTGGCATTGAGAATGGAGAAGGAAAAATGCAATGGATATTGTGAAGAAAGAATTAAGAGAAATTCGGTGACAAGTGGGCTTTGAGGTGCTGAAGCAGAAAGAAGTGGCAAAAATTACATCCAAGTATTGATTTTGCAGAGCAGAGAAAATGATTGTGTCATTGACCAAAAGGTTGGATATTCACAAAAGGAATAGAGATTCCTTTCTTTTAGACATGATAAACTGGCAGTGATGGCGGATCATTCAAGTAGAGACATACTGGATGGTTGGATAGAAATATGGGGTTGTAGACTGGATGAAAGGTAACCTTAGAAAGGGTACTTTAAGTGGAGTGGTTAGAGTGAAACTCATACTTGAGTGACTTATGGAGGAGGTAGAGGTTGCAGAAAGAGGCAGAAAACCATTCACCCAAGGAGTCTGTCTGTGAAAGGAAGGAGAACAAAAGAATGGTAGTTGAAAGGACTGACTGAGGATTTTTTCAAGATTAGGAAAGACACATGTTTGAGGGCATAAGAAAAACCAATGGAGAAGGAAAAACTGAACATATTGGAAGAAGAAGGAAATGTGGAACCTAAGTTCCTCAGAAGATAAGGACTGAAATACAGAGAAATAATGAAGGACAATCAGTTTCTGAGAGAAAGTAGGAGGTGATTTCTTCAGAAACCATAGTGAAGGACAAGGAGATAAGCATAAAGAAAGGTCTCTTCTGGGATGAAGGAGGTGGGTTTCCTGCAAGCCCTTAGCTTTGGGCAGAGGTGAGGGCTCCTGTGATGGCTGAAAAAGAGTGAGGGACTTGAGGGGAGATTAAAAATGTTTAAGCTTCTAGTCATGTGTATCGCAAAGCTTGAGAAAGATATTTTGGAATGTTCTCTTTGCTCTAGGGCCCTGGAGGTCCACCATATCCTAGAGAAATGTACTCAGCAGGAGGAAACTCTTTTTTGGTACTGACATGAAGATCCTAAAACAAGGATGAAATGGAGGGCATACTCCAGTCTTGTAAAAAGTACACAATGGAGGGAAGTGGCAAATAGGAGAGAGAGGGGGAGATGATACTGTACAGAGACTGCTGTTACAAACAGGCTGAACTATGAGTCCGATCGATCATTGCCTTTGAGACATTGTTGCTAATAAAGTAATCGATAGTTATAGCAAGAAAATGTCGGAGGCAGCATGCATGGAACGGGGAAAGGGCAGACTGCATTTCAAGGCCCAAGTTCAAGTCCTTCCCTTTGTATTTACTTCCTGTGTTACATTGGGCATGTCCCTTAAACTTGCCAAGCTCAGTTTCCTCCTAAGTTTGTTATAATACAGATATTAATCCTATTCTCTTATACAACATTGCCGTAAAAGAATCCCACCTTATTTTTTTGCATAGCTAGGGAAACTGAGGCCTACAAGGAACAAAGGAGCTTTCCATCCAGTTGGCATACCTAGGATTTCAGACATTCAAGGCAATGTTCTGTCCACAAGTCTGCTAGCTCTCCCCCCATACTCCTTTCCTCACTTCCCATGTAGTAAAATAAGTAATAAAAATATTATAATTTGGTTTTCTAATAGCAAGACCAAGATGACTAGTTAAATAACCTGCCAGGCACTGCCCACATCAGTAGAAATTATTATTACTGTAATTATCATTATTACTACTTCTTCTTATGTAACCTTTTAGGTTTTCCCGTCTCAACAACCACTTATCACTGCCAGCTTGAGGTTTTCCCAAAAGAGAAAAAAAAAAAATCGACTGCTACTTATCATGTTTTCATGTAATTAATGTCTCCGCCTCCAGAGTTTGAATTAAGACCCACAAGAACCTTCTCAGAAAAGGTTCCATGTTGGTCATTCTTTTTTCTTCTATGTTAATAGAATTCAATTCCATTTTTTCTAGGAATTTTTTTAAATTCTATGCATGCTTTAACTTTTCATCTAAAAAATTATTCTAAATTTAAGGATCATGAGAATGAGCAAAAATTGTCTTACCTTAAGTAAAACAGAAAAAGAGGGCCATATATGAAACCATGAATGCTATGTATAGCTTGCTTTAAGAAAACCAAACACAGGAGCCAAGATGGCGGACTAGAAAGACACATTTACTCAGGGTCCTCCCCACAGCCCATAAAATACCTGTAGAGAGGGATTCAACAAATTTTGGAGCAGCAGAAGTGGAGAACAGCAGAGTGGAGGAGATTTCCAGCCCACAGTGACCTGAAAGGCCCACAGAAACGTTGGTTGCGCTGGACACAGAGCCGAGTGTGGAGCCCAGCCCAGTCTTGGCCGAGCTGCAGCATGGCACCTGTGGCATGGCACGACTCTGGGAGGAGGACACCTGGGGTGGAATCTCCAGTTGCAGTAGCAGGGCCTCAGATGCCTCGGCACACAGGCCCCAAAGGTCAGTGATGGGGTTTAATCAGCAGTCCAGGAAGGGAGAAGGGCTTTTCCATAGCTCCCGCAGCAGGCAGTGGCCACAGAGCCGGCACAGCAGCCAGTACGGAAGCTCCCATTGTTGGAGTATAAAAACCCCTGGGGGCATTGAACAGCTTATTCTTACCTCAGCCCTGGGTGAAGGCCCTGGGAGAGCTGGTCTTTGTCTCACACTGAATGCCAGCCCTGCCCATCCAGCTTATCTGAAAATCAGCCCCCAGCGCTGACTTGGGAACTGGAGGCCAAGTGGCTGTGGAGAGGTATCTGCTAAGATTCTGGGCACAAAAATCCCTCTCTGCATCCAGACCAGTGCACGCTTGATTGTGCCACCTTGGAGGAACTGAGATCTCACAGATTCCCTGAATATACCCTACTCTTGACAAAGGACCCAAAAGTCAAGTAACTGGTTGGGAAAATACCCAAAAAAGGGAAAAAAAGTAAGACCATAGAAGGCTACTTTCTTGGTGAACAGATATCTCCTCCCATCCTTTCAGATGAGGAAGAACAATGCTTACCATCAGGGAAAGACATAAAAGTCAAGGCTTCTATATCCCAAACACCCAAAATAAATATTCAGTGGGCTCAGGCCATGGAAGAGCTCAAAAAGGATTTTGAAAATCAAGTTAGAGAGGTGGAGGAAAAACTGGGAAGAGAAATGAGAGAGATGCAAGAAAAGCATGAAAAGCAAGTCAACACCTTGCTAAAGGAGACCCAAAAAAATGCTGAAGAAAATAACACTTTGAAAAATAGGCTAACTCAATTGGCAAAAGAGGCTCCAAAAGCCAATGAGGAGAAGAATGCTTTATAAAGCAGAATTAGCCAAATGGAAAAGGAGGTCCAAAAGCTCATTGAAGAAAATAGTTCTTTAAAAATTAGAATGAAACAGATGGAGGCTAATGACTTTACGAGAAACCAAGAAATCACAAAACAAAACCAAAAGAATGAAAAAATGGAAGATAATGTGAAATATCTCATTGGAAAAACAACTGACCTGGAAAATAGATCCAGGAGAGACAATTTAAAAATTATGGGACTACCTGAAAGCCATGATCAAAAAATGAGCCTAGACATCATATTTCATGAAATTATCAAGGAAAACTGCCTTGATATTCTAGAACCAGAAGGCAAAATAAATATTGAAAGAATCCACCGATCACCACTGGAAAGAGATCCAAAAAGAGAAACTCCTAGGAACATTGTGGCCAAATTCCAGAGTTCCCTGGTCAAGGAGAAAATATTGCAAGCAGCTAGAAAGAAACAATTCAAGTATTGTGGAAATACAATCAGGATAACCCAAGATCTAGCAGCTTCTACATTAAGGGATCGCAGGGCGTGGAATATGATATTCCAGAAGTCAAAGGAACTAGGACTAAAACCAAGAATCACCTACCCAGCAAAACTGAGTATAATACTTCAGGGGAAAAAATGGTCTTTCAATGAAATCAAGGACTTTCAAGCATTCTTGATGAAAAGACCAGAGCTGAAAAGAAAATTTGACCTTCAAACACAAGAATGAAAAGAAGCATGAAAAGGTAAACATCAAAAAGAAGTCATAAGGGACTTACTAAAGTTGAACTGTTTACATTCCTACATGGAAAGACAATATTTGTAACTCTTGAAACTTTTCAGTATCTGGGTAGTTGGTGGGATTACATACACACACACACACAAAGCACAGAGTGAGTTGAATAGGATGGGATCATATCTTAAAAAAAATAAAATTGCAGTGAGAGAAATATATTGGGAGAAGAAAGGGAGAAATGGAATGGGGCAAATTATCCCTCATAAAAGAGGCAAGCAAAAGACTTCAGTGGAGGGGAAAAGAGGGGAGGTGAGAGAAAAACATGAAGCTTATTCTCATCACATTCGAATAAAGGAAGGAATAAAATGCATAATCATTTTGGTATGAAAACCTATCTTACAATACAGGAAACTGGGGGAGAAGAGGATAGGAGGGGTGCGGGGAATGATGGAGGGGAGGGCAGTGGGAGGAGGGAGCAATTTGAGGTCAACACTCTTGGGGAGGGACAGGATCCAAAGAGAGAACAGAAGCAATGGGGGGCAGGATAGGATGGAGGGAAATATAGTTAGTCTTATACAACATGACTATTATGGAAGTCAGCTACAAAACTACAGAGATATGGCCTATATTGAATTGCTTGCTTCCCAAAGGGAATGCGTGAGGAGGGAGGGATGAAGAGAAGTTGGAAGTCAAAGTTTTAGGAACAACTGTCAAGTATTGTTCTTACTACTAGGAAATAAGAAATACAGGTAATGGGGTATAGAAAGTTATCTGGCCCTACAGGACAAAAGAGAAGATGGGGACAAGGGAAGAGAGGGATGTTAGAAGAGAGGGCAGATCAGTGATAGGGGCAATTAGAATGCTCAGCATTTTGGGGAGGGGGAGGGGAGAAATGGGGAGAAAATTTGGAACCCAAAATTTTGTGGAAATGAATGTTAAAAGTTAAATAAATAAATTTAAAAAAAAAAAGAAAATCAAACATATCTGAACATGCTACTTTCAAAGTTGTTTTCTAGTAGTTTTTAAAAAGAAAACTATTAACTGTTCCCTTTTTCAGAATCCAATGGGAAATTTCAAAATAATTTTGAAGGCCAAATGCAGAGCCTACTCCAGAGGAATTTTTCCCATGTTCATTCCAGGTAGAGGCACTGTGATCAAGAGAGGTGGTTCCTCTACCATACTTCCAAAAATTAAAAGACATTCCAAAGGAAACCTCAAGCGAAACAGATACTCTATCCAATTCAAAATGTGGCTTTTAGTCATGGAAAGAAAAAAGTTAAACCCTGTCACAAACTATCACCTCCCTTACATTCCTCTCCTTGGCTCAGTGGAGGGAATGGCAAAGCCATGAACATTTATTTTTTTCACCTTTACCCTCACAGAATTTTCTTTTCTTTTTCTTTCTTTCTTTCTTTTTTTTTTTTTGCATTAACCAACCTATGTCAGAAAGGAATTCCCATTCTGATCTGCCTCACATATGGTCATCCAGCCTTTGTTTAAAGAGCTCCAATGATTAGAGATCCACCATGTCCTGGGGCAGCCTGGCCTGATTGGGGGGCAGCTTTGCCATCCCATGCATTGTTCCTGGTTTTGCTCTTTCAGGCCAGAAAAGACTATGGTAACACCACTTCCACATGACAGCCCTTCACATACTTGTGTTCCTGAACATTCTCTTCAGAAGTTCCTTCAATTGAGCCTCCTATGACAGACTCAAGGCCTTTCTCCCTTCTGGTTTTCCTCCTCCAAAGGCTGGTCAACTTACTAGCCTCCTTCCTAAACTGTGGTATCCAGAACCGAACAGAGTACTCTAGAGGGAGCCTGACTTGCTCATTGTTGGAAGCCATGCTTCTCTTCATGCAGCCTGAGATCACATTCCATTTTTGGCTGCTACATCACACCACTAACTTCCAGTCCATTGACACACTCAGATTTTTTTTAGATAAATTACTCTCTAACCATGCCACTGCCATCTTATACCTTTGATGTGGTTTTTGGAATTCCAGAATAAAACCACATTTATCCTTTTTTTTTCTCTCCTGTAACTGCTGAACCTCACAAAATTTTGAGGAGAAAAATGATCTGTGAAAAAATAAAGTGTCAGTTTGTTTTCTTGTTTTGATCTAAATACTGATTTCACTGGTGTGGGGAACTTTGGGTGTGGAAGCTCCCGTCCTTTACACTGATTGACAATTCAGCCATCATATCTGGTCTTAGAGAGTCTTATAGGGCAATGAGAAACTGAATGGCTTACTCAAAGTCCCCTATCTCTGGCTATGTGCCAGAGATAGGACTTGAACCCAGACCTTTTGGCCTCCAATGACTGGCTTGCCACTGAACTCTGCTACCTCTCACAAATGTAAATGGTTAATTCTTAATAATCATAGTTATTACTGTTTGCTTTTATAAATTGGAATAAAGGAATTGAAGAATTGGAAAAACCCTTGCACCCCAAAAAGACAGTACCTAAAAAAACCTAAAGAAAATGCTAAACTTGGTCCAAGTTCCAAATTTTCAGACTGGAAATGAACTACCTACCATCCTCAAGAACAAGGGCATCAGAGAGGGAGCTGTCTTCACTGGCAATATTTCCATCTGGCAAGAAACAGAACAGAAGGAGCCGCCGTTAGGGCACATGGGGTTTTGGTTCTCATGTCAAGCTTCACCCCTTAAGAAAGGGTGTTGCTGCCTGTCCACTCTGCACTCTCACACCTTTCTTCCTAATCAACAGCAACACCCAAGCAACATAGAAATATCAGAAGTAATTATAATGCTGCTCATCATTTCTTTTAAATTATCTCCACAACCAGTTAGTAACAAATCTCCCTAATCCTGTGGCGGTGATGTGGCAAAATAGGATAGCATGACTTCAGAGAAGAAAAACCTGGGACATGGAATGGTTTAATGACAGGTATAAAAGCTGTCCCTCCCTCAGTTAGGCCCCTTTGCTGTCACAGCACAAGGACATGTGCAGACTGAACTGAGATAATAGGCAATACTCTTTTTACATTTACTATTTGGGTGAAAAGCTTAGTCACGGTGTTTCACTTTCGTTGTTGACCAGTAAGTGGCTTCCTAATAAATTTTTTGAGTCTTTATCAGAGCAAACAAGCAGGATACATATAGCATCTTTTTCCTAGAAGCTTATTTTCCAAACAGTGTTCAGTTAATTCAGCAAACATGATCTCTAAATCCAGCAAAAATGATTTCCCTCCAACTTTTACAGCTGGGGAAACTAAGAGAGAAGGAGACTTGATTCAAGATGTTCTGCCGGAAAATGATCCCAGGTATCTTGATTCTCAGTTAAGCATCTTATCTCTTGAAAAGTAAAATCAGGCATGTGGGGTCCAGGGGAGGCCCCCATTACCTCTTCATCTCAAGTGGGCCCTTGAGATACAAACATGACTTCAATGAGGCAGCAAAGTTGAAATCACATATTCTCAAGAAAACGAGGCCCATATTTTTGCATGGCTGTAGACTGGAGGGAAAAATCCAAAGGACAATCCAGATGGATTCTTTCAAAGCAGCACCTCCATTGTAGTTGTCAGATTAGCCATTAATTGGAAGCCTCTATAAAGTTAAAGCATTCCCTGTGGCAAATCACCAGAGACATGCCATTCCATCCCTGAATTTCTCCTCATTCTGGTCTGTTGGCTCTGATGGATGTTTCATCTCAGAACTGGGAACATGAACCATAAATGTTTTCAATGGGGCATAAAGAGGTATGCAAATAAAAGAATTAAATCAGGAAAGAAGGGTTTATTTGTTTCCATTTGCTCTACCAGGTTAGTCTCAGCTCCTTTAAAGAGAATGGGGCAAGGGGAAGACAATCAGGGAAGGAAGGCCACTGCCTAGCCAAGACCAACAGGGCAAACTAGGCAAGGAAACTTGTTTCTAATCTTCTAAAGGGAGAGTATTTTAAAAATGTATAAACTATGAAAGAACACTTGACACTGTCTCTGGAAGAATTCTCTGAGTTGTTAAAAAAGAATAAAAGTAGGAGGGACTTTTTGCCTCACTCAGGGATTCCTTTGTGCTTTGTTTGGCTAAATAAATACAATCACCCTCAATATTCTGGACCTAAGTCACTCAAAGTTGGGGGCAGGTCAGTAGTGTAGGCAGGGTGGTGCCCAAAGTTCTAGCCACCCAGTTCTTCGGGGGACTGGGGTGTGGGGGTGGTAAAGGGCCAAAGGAAGATCAGGCTATTGGAGAGCTGAAATGGTACCACCCATTTAGAGGCAACAGCTAATGTTGGCAGGGTGTATCAAGGGAAGATGGTTGTCATGGTTTGCCCTGGTGCCCACCTTTTGTCCCACCCTCTTTCAGAGTGCCTGATCCTGATGAAGGCTGTGTTCAGAAATGGGATGAGAGACCAAAGGGCATGGAAGATGTCCTCAAAAGCCTTAATTTTTGTCCCTCACATCTGAACTTGGCAGCTGCCTCTGCCTTGGAGAAACTGGGACAGAGGAAAAATTTACATGGCAGAATGGGAAAGATTGGCTGGCCTCCTTCACCATAATTTCTCTCAGGTTAGTAGTTAGTAGAAATAATAATTTGATTTATATAGTTTTCTTTCATCTGTGGATCTGAGAGTACTCTGCTGCTCTGATCTGGTTGCAAGCATTAATAGCTCCATTTTATTAAAGGATAAATGAAAGCACCGAGTGGTTAATTTACACGCCTCCGGCCATGCAGGAATAAGGGCCCAGCACCCTCCATGGGGAATGGAGTTTCTAGTTTTCTGGGGCTCTATCTGATCATGTTTCTTAGGCAGTTCCAGCTGACAGAAAGTCAGGCAATGAAGAGAGGCTGGACACTGACCCTCTATTATCAGCGAAGCCCTCTGAGTGGGTTTCTTCCCAGACTTGATGCGGTTGTCGTTGATTGCATTTTCAATTTCTTGCAGCTTTTTCAGTGCATTAAGGTAAGAGGTTTTCCTTTGTTTCTTCAGCTTCTTACTGACGTTGGGGTCACTGGCTAGACGGCGGGCAGCTTCTGTAATCTGGGACTGAATGGCAAACTCCCGTTCCAGGCGCTCCAACTCAGCTTCCTGTAGGAGGGGAGAACATGGGCTCGTTCAGTGACTAGACATAAGTGCTTTGGGATACCAAAACAGGAAAACACCCAAACCATCTTACTTGAAATCATAAGATCACGGATCAAGAACAAAAAGCTACTTGAGAGGCCATCTAATCCAAACCCTCATTTTATTGATGAGGAAACTGAGACCCACAGAAATTAAATGACCTGCTCAAGGTCACACAAAGTAGTAAGCAACATATATGGGATTTGAACCCAGGATCTCTGACTCCAGAGTCAGAGTCATCCACTAGGTGACAAGGAATAAAACTTCTAACATAAATGATAGTGGGCATGACATCTTCAATAAGATGGCCACTATTCCTGAATCTGTAGCATCTGAGTGTCCCAGGCATGTGTCCTTGGTTTTTTAATTTCCTTCTTACTTTCTTTTGTCAGGTGGTGATTTAAAAAAGGTGTTACTGAGGCAGCTAGGTGGTTCAGTGGAGAGCACCAACTCGGGAGTCAGAAGGACCTGAGTTCAAATGTGGCCTCAAGATACTAGCTGTGTGACCCTAAGCAAGTCACTTAATCCTGATTGACTTAAAAAAAAAAAAAGATATTACCAAGAAGATGAAAATCTTCCCCATGATACAAGGTCTTGTCTTGGGAGTGCTCAACATCAATTTTGAAGTCTCTTGTAGATAAAGTGTGAGTGCTAACTGCCCATTCCCTTGTGATTTCCTTTTCTACTTGTGGTCTCGGGTGCTGCACTGCTTTGGAGCTCCGCTAGTATTCACAGTTCAAATTCTTCTTGTCACTTTTCCAGCAAGGGATTCATATGCACATGCAAGGTACACTATCATTTTTACCAGTTGCACAAGGAAAAGGGACTGCCCAGACATGACTTACATTATACATGCCACCCCCATCAGCCATTCCAGAATTCTCCCCCACCTGCTAGTCACACAAGTTTCTGTCCCTCATATTTACAGAGTCCCATGGATCTCTTAGGAGTGTTTCTCCCCAAGCTCTTACTTTCCCTGTTCCACCCTCGTACTCAGACATACTCTATCCCCTGAACCTCTAGTTCAGCTCCTTCATGGTCTGCCTTTTGCTGTCCATGGATGAAACAACCCAACATTCACATTTGCAGATGAACGTTGTATGCGGTTAAGTGTTACCTATCTTCACCCTTATCAAAGTCACTTACCGAAATGCCCACATTTATATTCTCACTCACCCCCTTTTTCTCACATTTACATGCAAACACAACTACCATACCACCTTTTTTGCTGAACCTTGTCCTTATTCTAGCTCAATGTTGCCTGCTTTGCTTGAGGTCACATGGGGTGTGGGGGTGCCATGGAAAGAATGTCGCATTTTCAGATGGAAAATCTGAGTTGAGATCATTGCACTGCCAAGGGAAGTCATTCATTCTCTTTGGGTCTCAGTGTCTTTATAAGGACAACGAAGATGATTAGAACTAGAAGACCTATATAAAGTTCTCAGGTCCCTTCTTTACCCCAAGATATAGCTTTTCCCTCAAAGTTGAAGGCTCGTGATTCGAACCCAGAGCTTCTGGCTCTACAACCAAGATTTTTTTCCCCACTCTATCACATTGCAGCTATCATATTCCCTCTAAATTGTCTCTTTCCAGGCCAAACCTTCTTAGTTCCTTCAACCTTTCCTCACCTGTAGTTCTTAATATATTTTTGTTCAACATGTTTTGTACTTGTGATGGTCAGATTATTTGTGCACTCCATTTAACATCATTAAATCTTCATCTTTCCCACCTTATTAAACTTGTCACAAGCCACCCTTGTGGCTGGTTTCCCTTACTCCAGTTTCTCCCATGCATTCCCAAGCCATCTCATTATGCACAGGAGGAGAGCCCTTCAACTACTTTTGCTGCCTCCATTCTTATCTGATACTAGGATTTCTACCACCACTGCTGCATGAGAGGGAGGGCAGAGATAATTTTCACTCTGGTTTCTTCTTCCTTTCTGTATACCTCTGAATTCTTATTTCTCCATACTGCCTCCTAAGCCCTATTTCTTTTTCCTTAAATTTAAAAAGATGTATTTTATCTTTTTTTAATTAACAAAATGTGTTCTTCTCTTCCACCTCCTCTTACCCTCAATAAGAAAAAAAACAAAAACCCTTGTAACAAATATACATAGTTGAGCAAAAACAATTTCTGCACTGGACATACAAAAAACCAGTCTCAATTTGAACCCTTATTTCATCATTCTTTTGTTCATCCTGGGTCCACAGGGACTCTTTCCCCCCTACTTTTGGTCAGGGCAAGTAGGTGGACTAGAGATTTACTGCACTTCCCAACTCCTCCTCCTCCTTCTCCCAGATGTACTTATGCTTTTTTTGGACAGCCTAGACCTAGACTATAACCCTCACAGAGATTGTCTGGTGACTATACACACTCAGCTCTTTTGGAACTCACTGCCCTGTGCCAGTCATTGTTTACCTTTGTTGCAGGCACATGTGGAACCTTCTAGAAGAAAAAATGGAGGCTAAATCACACATGCAACCCTTAAATTGCTACACAGGCACTTCACAGATATGTGTGTGCTCACATGAGGGAAAATGAAGCCCTTCATCCACCTTGTCTATTAACTCCCTTCCCAAGGAAAACTCCTAAACTCAGTAAACTGGCTCTCAGGAGACCCTGTTCTGTCCAAGACTCCGCAGTGTGAAGTGGCCGTGAATAGCGGTGATGCAGAAAATCAACTTTAGTGTTTGCTGTGATGAGCAGACTATTCAACAGCTGAATCCAATATGTGTGCTTCCTGGTACAACCCACCTGGCCAGAGGCTTGGAGCCTCCATCAAGGGCACCACATTGGCTAGATTTTATTTACTTTAAACTATGTTCAACTGGAGGGGGAGGGAAACTGGAAGTGGGAGAGCAGGAGAGGAGAAGAGAGGAAGAGGGAAATTAAACTTCTTAGGAGATGACCAATTGTTAAGACTCTCTCCAATGTACTGAGCAGCTTGCCAGATCTGTTCCATCCAGGGGGGAAATAAATGAAAACCGACACACTCTGATGTCTTGAAACAAACAAGTCACCAGAGACAATGACTGTTCTATGAATTCTGACTCCACCTTACAGCTGCTTCAGGGTTGTTATGATAGCCATGGTTCAGGACACTGACCCAGGGATTTGTGGGAGAGAGCCCAGAACAAACACTCCCTATTAAAGTAAGAAAAACACAAGACTGAGCACTCCCTATTAGAGTAAGAAAAACACAAGGCTGAACTCCCTGTGTGTACAGTTGACAGTGCTTAGGAAGGAATAGAAGGAAAACTACATTTGGCTTAGGAATCCGAAGAAGTCAGACTGGAAAGGTAGTGGGAGGGAAATGGGGGAGGAAATTCTTCCTGTGCTAGAGTATAAGACCTTTGAGGAAAGCCAGTCAGCATTTAAAAAAAAAAGCACAAACTTTTTAATTTATGAAAAGTAAAAGAAACAGAGGAGGGACAGCCTGGGTAGTGGAGAGAGTTGGTCTCAGAGTCCAGAAGGCCTGTGTTTAAATCCCTTGACCTCCCAGTGTCCCAATCTCTTAAAGTTGCAGAAGAGAGGCCATTTCCTTACCAAGAGCTCCCTATACGAATGAAATCACAAGTCTAGAAGAAGAAAGGACATCTTTGCTGACAAAGGAGGAAACCAAGTAGGGACAAGCTGCTGAGAGGAAAAGAAACGAGGAAAGGAGAGTCATTTAGGAATGACTCCCTCTTTAAGAGCTCTGGTGCTCAGTCTGTAAGGCCACATATAATCAGAAGCTGTTCTTACATGTTGGACTCAAATGAGGGTGTTATCTATGTCTAATATCCCCTTTCACTTTAAAATTCAATCGGTGCTATAATTCTTGGCCAACCCCAAACCATATCCTTCCATTCAACCCAGTAGGAATCCTAGTATTTGGAAGTCACAGAGTCTTAGGGTTGGGAGGCTCCTCATCTAATTTAACTGTTAACTCATCCAGAATTCCTTCTAAGACATATTGAAGAATAGCCAGACAAGTCATCTATTTAAAGATGGTCTGTGATGCAGAATTCACAACCTTATGAAATAAACTGTTCCATTTCAGGACAATTCTGATTAATGGCACTTCCCTATTCCCTGCCTTATAGTAATCCAGAATCCGTCAGCCACTTCTACCCATTTCATTCAAATTCTTATCTCTGGGACAAAATAAAACAAGCTTAATCCACCTTTCCTAGTGACAGTCCTTCAAATTTTTTAAAACAACAATGAAGTCTCCTCCCTAAGTCCTCGCTTCACAAAAAATTATTCTCCAGGCCTAAACACTGAAGTTAATTTCTTTAATGATCTTTCTAAAGTATGTTGAGTTTTTAAAAAAAATTCCTTAACCATTATAGTCCCTTAGGCATGGTCCAACTCCTTTCCTATTTCAAGAGCTACAGACATATTAAAATGCCTTGAGTTGAATCATTGATATCTGAACAAAAACGTCACTATGCCCATCTTATTTATTTATTCATGGTCCCTGGGATGGTCCATTTGCCCTGAAAAATAACCCCATCTGCCCTTCCTATCCCGCCCCTCTTCCAGCTAAGGTGGATCTGTCCAGCAGAGTGAACCGGAGAACCAAAGTCAGTTACACAGATTGTTGGAGGAGCTGCCCTCGGCATGTAGGACAGCAGCCCCCAAACTCCAAAATCAGCATCAGAGCCTTTTAGGCCAGAATCTCTAGCAGTGCCAAGCTGATCGTTTCTATTGGCTAGTGATTTCAGAGGTGAGTGGCTTTTTCATATGTTTTATAGGAAACCATGTTTCTACAGGTGCTAATGTAAATGCAGGTTAGCAACAGATTTCATAATGGACTCACTCAAGGTGAATTTATACTGAGCTGTATGTTTATCTCCCACTCATAAATTCTGGCACTCCATGAATCTAAAAATTTCAAAGACATGAAAAATGATTTCTTCAAAATACTTCCTTAAAGATTTAAAAATAAACAAACAAACACATATCCCGCCAGGTTTTAGCCTCTTGTTTTTCACTTGTTTTAATCATGTTCAACTCTTTGTGACTCTAGTTGGGGTTTTCTTGGCAAAGATACTGGACTGGTTTGCCATTTCCTTCTCCAACTCATTTTGCAGATGAGGAAACTGAGGCAAACTGCTAAGTGACCTGCCCAGGCTCACATAGCTAGTGTCTGAGGCTGGATTTGAACTTAGGTCTTCCTGACTGCAGGCCCAGAGCTCTATTCACTGCATCACCTAGCTGCCCATCACTGGCAGAAGAGGCTTTATTTCACTTTCTTTTTCTTGGGTTTATTTCTTTATAAGATCTGGCAGGGAGACCATTAAGAAATCACAGAAGCTACTAGTTTATTCTTAGAAGTTTACTTACTTATCATTGACCCTTAATGCTAAATAAATAAATAAGGGAATAAAATAAGTAAATAAGGGAAATTAAAATGCTTACTAAAGCAGCCAATACTACCAAAGAATTGTTATTGTTGAGTCATTTCAGTTACGTCCAACTCTCATTTGGGGTTTTCTTGGTAAAGATACTGAAGTGGTTTGTCATTTCCTTCTCCAGTTCATATTACAGATGAGGAAACTGAGGCCAACAGAGTTAAGTGACTTGCCCAGGGTCCCACAGCTAGTAAGTGTCTGAGGTCAAATTTGAACTCAGGCCCTTCTGACTCCAGGCTCAGCACTCTATCCAACTGGGGATAAGTGATAGGGGAGGGAAATTCTGGCCTGAAGTAGGAATGAATGAATCATTATTGAGGGTATGGACATTATAATCAGCAGTTGTTGTTAGTCCTTTTTACAGTATGAATGTTCACAAAAAATACAGATAACATTAGTGAATCCAAGTACCAAAAGTAAAGGGCTCACCTCTCCTTTGGGCAGTATTTTCTGTTCATCCAGTTTGAAGGCAGTACCTATCCTTCTCCGAACAATGGGTGGTTCCTCCCCTGGATCCAAGGGATATTCTCTTGGTAGTTTCCCTGTAAGCTCCTGTGTACATGAAAAAACATTAGTAGAGGCAAGAAGGACACATATTGGAGATGTATATCTATATATTGACATATATAGACATATGTATACACACACATACAAATGTTCTAAGACAAACACAGGCACACATACACTCACCCTTCTCAGTGCATAATCCTAGAATGATTGACATTGATGGATATGCCTAATGGGACAGATGTATTCTAATTAAGCTATGTACAAATATTCTTTGCCTTATAAGAAAGATGCATTCCAGAACCATAAGTTCCAAAATAAATTTCCATAAAGTTACTAATTTCTCCAGCAGCTTCCATTATGAAATCAGAGGGTAGTTGTTCCTACATGGAAAAAAAATTCCTAATGGATTGAATTGGAAATTTGGAGTGGGAGTAGGAATCAAGGTTCGTAGGCCTTGTAACATGGCTGGATTGTGCAGCCCTGTTAGTCTCCTATGTAACTTCTACTCAGGATTTCTTTTTAATTCCTTTCCACCTCAACCTGTCTTTTCCAAGACCATTTGTGAGGATTTCTTGATTTCTTTGGGTCACAGCTCTTAGAATTTAGTTCACCTTTGATCAGAGTTTATGCAATGTCTGGTATAATTTAACTACTCTAGGACATTTTGTCAAGAAGGTGCTGTTGTCTACAGTATTTTCTGTCTGAAAATTTGGCTTCAGGTTCTGTAAAATGAACCTGTTTCCCCAATCCTGTAAGCTTAAAATTCGATAAAAGTTCATTTACAATAGTTATATGTTGGAAGATATCTCTGAACCAGTGAATTAATAGATAACTTGAGTGTGCCCAGGAGGATGGATATATATGGCCAAAGCCCCAAAGAAATCAGCTGAGCTTAAAAGAAATTAGTTTGCACATAAGTAAGAATTTGATTGGAGGCAGCTAGGTGGCTCAGTGGATCTGTAGTCAGGAAGTTCAAATATGACTTCAGATGCTTACCAGCTCTGTAACCGTGGGCAAGTCACTTAACCCCATTGCCTCCAAGAAATAATTGAAGAGAGAGACAGAGAGAGATAGAGAGAGACGGAGAGAGACAGAGACAGAGAGAGACAGAGAGAGAGAGACAGACAGAGAGAGACAGACAGAGAGAGAGACAGAGAGACAGAGAGACAGAGAGAGATGGAGAGAGTCGGAGAGAGACAGAGACACAGAGAGAGAGACAGAGAAACACCAAATGGAGTCACAAAGAGTTGAGCATGAAAAACAACTTAACAACAACAGTTTAAATAGGGATAGGAAACTGGAGAGTTGAAACCTCTTTTATCAATGCACTACTTCTAGACTTAGAGAGTTTCCTGGGGCACTAAAGAGATTATGGGATCTTCCCAGGGTCACACAGAATGTTTTGGAGGTAGAACCTGAACCCAAGACTGCCTGCTTCCAAGGCTGCTTCTCTATCCAGTGAATACACTATGCTGCCTCATGAAAATACAAACAGAAATTAGAAATACAATTGACATGAATGACAAACTTAATTTCTTTGCAATGTATGTATGTATGTTTATGTATCTAAAAATGCCTTGAAAGCATCCAAAGGACAGAAAAATTCCAAATGGTCAGGCTATAATAGCTTTCCCTCCTTCCCTGTTTTCAGGTCACTGGTTAGTAAGCCCCACTGTCTTATTCAGTGCAAACCCTGTGGAGAACAATTTTGTTGTTGAGTCATTTCAGTCACATCTGAGTCTTTGTTACATTACTTTGTTACCATTTGAGGTTTTCTTGGCAAAGATACTGGAGTAGTTTGCCATTTCCTTCTCCAGCTCATTTTACAGGTGAGGAAACTGAGGCAAACAGGGTTAAATGACTCGCTCAGGTTCACATATCTAGTAAGTGTCTGAGGCCAGATTTGAACTTGAGAAGCTGAGTCTTCCTAGCTCCAGGCCAGGCACTCTGCACCATGGCTCCGCATAGCTGCCCCTAGCTATAAAGCACAAGAGCAAACTACTTTGACACACAGTGCTGGGCTCCTTCTGTTTCCTTTTTTAATAAGAAAGGTATAGTCCTGATGTCTTTGAAGTAGCTAGTACATATGAATTACCCTCTGCTTATTCCACAGAATGTTTTACTATTGCTTTGAGATCCTGCCTATGAATAACATAATACCTTTGAGATGTTAGACCAAACTCTAATTTAGAGACTTTTTTCCTTTTCTTTTGGCTTGAAACATCCGAGGAGATCCGAGGAGAAAAATAAAAATTATTAAAACTATCACTACCTCATGACTCAAAAGTATATATCATATCAATAGAAAATACAGTGTTTTAAAAAGTAGATGACTGTTGGTCTTAAAATCACTTTTTAGAGTCAAGGTTTGTAGTATCCAGAAATGTAATCTGAATAAATTAATAAGTAGCCAAAAAGAAAGCGTGATTTGATGCCACTGTTGTGGATAGCTTTCCCAGGCTGCACTTTCTCATTCGCTCTCTTTATGGTTACATAGTTCATGCAGAAATCATAGCAATTCTTGATATTCTGAATGGAATACAAAATATGCATTTTAGATAGAGAAACAAAAGAATACCACTGATGAAAGGGAGGCTTTTGCCAATAAAAATGAAACAATGAATTTCGTAGACTAGTGCTGAGAGTGGGAGGTGGGATGGGTTGGAGGGATAACCCTGGCTCCAGCCATCTGATTGCTTATCTTTTGCTGTTATTCTTTTCTCCTTCATTCAATTTCTTAGTGTCCAATTTATAGGAAGCAGGGAATGGGAGGAAGGGTGGTGGTGGGAGAGAATGTCTGACCTGGAGTTAAGAGACCTGGATTCAAGTCCAGATGTCACCACTTATCACCTCTTTGTCATTTAACCTTGCTGAGAGACTTAACTTCTTCCTCCATGAAAACCATCATTTGCTCTTGTTCTTTGGGGGTTTGTCATAACGGAGATCTTTCTGCCTTGCTTTAAATTTTACCATTCCTCTAAAAGATACCAAGATGTATTTGAATCCTTTAAAAAAAACCATCACGGTGTTACATTTTATTCTCTTGTTGCAGAAAAAAAATTGATTCTCAAAATGATATTTTTGCTTCTAGTTGACATTAAAGTCCAACGTAGTTACCACGTAATATTGTTCGATACAGTCCAGACACCTGTATTGGCATCATAGTTCCTTATCATATACTATAAATTTTGGAAGGGAAAAAGACTATCCTTTAACATTCTATCTCACTGGGGAGCATTATGGGAGAGAATTTGGAACTCAAAATTTTTTTGAAAAACGTTAATATTGTTTCTACATGTGATTTGAAAAAATACGTAAACAATTTCACATAAAAAATAAAATGTGTATCTTCCACTGAATCAAGCACAGTGCCTTGCATACAGTAGGTGCAAAGGTCTGTTACATTATATCACATGAGATAATGCAAGTGGAAGGAAGTAATTTGTAAACTGAAATGCTATACAAGTGTGAGGTCACAGTATCGTTATCATCATGATGAGTCGTGAACCATTTCTAAAAGAGTTCCTGAGCTTTGCTGAGGTGGAAGGCACTGTTGTATTAGAAAGTTTCAGATACAAAACAAGGCTTTAAAGTCCATTTATTAAAGACAGTACCAGTAAGCTTAAAAAATACTTTAAGTATATACTTTATAAAAATACTTCCTGATATTTACAATATCACATAGAACATCTGTGGCTAGGCCCTGTGCTTTCCTAAGATTTGAAATGGATTTGTATTAATATGGTCCTGCTTTGTGCAGACTCCAGTTTAAATCAATCCAGACCATAATTAAGCAAAGGAAAAATGTAATATGATCTCAGTCTATGGCCCCTTGTCTCATTTTTCCTTCTGTAAGCCATTATTATTTGGGGTGCAGGGAAGCATGTCTCTTTCAACCAAAGCTGAGATCTCATTTGTGCTTTCCCAGTTTGGACTGTTTACCCCTTGTAATGTGGGACAACCTCTCTGAGGAGTGCACACACTTAAAACACATGCACACATTTAGAACATTCACATACACCCTTTTCTCTCTCCCTCCCCACATATATCATATACTTTGTATTTCAAAATGACATCTACAGAAATGCTCAGAAATAGTCATGAAATGGAAAATGAGGCAGAGGTAGGCATGCAGAAGCACTGGCAAGGGGCTGTAGCAGGTTCCAAATCCCAATGAACTGTGAAATGATGAGTGTGCACAACTGGCTTGGATAAATACTGCTTTGTTAATAAAAAAAAAAAAATAGCAGTGGGCAAACTTCATTGAAAGAAGGAAAGAAAGGAAGGAAGGAAGGAAGGAAGACAATACTTCACATGTATAGGCTTTAGTATTTACAAAATGCTTTCTTCACAACAACCTTGTGAGGTAGGTAGTATAAGTATTAGCATCCCCATTTTACAGATGAGGAGGCTGGGGCTCAGGGAAGTTAAGTGACTTGCCCAAGGTCACACAGCTAGTAAGTAGCAGAGCTGGGATTCCAACCCAAGTCTTCTGAATCCGAGTCCGGTGCTCTTTCCAGAAAAAAAGGAAGGAAGGACAGAAAGAAGGAAGGAAGAAATGAAAGAATGAGGAAAGAAGGGAGGAAAGAAATGGAAGAAAGGAATGAAGAAGGAAGGATGATAAAGACAAAAGAAAGAAAGAAAGAAAGAAAGAAAGAAAGAAAGAAAGAAAGAAAGAAAGAAAGAAAGAAAAAAGAAAGAATTAACAAAACTGAAGCCCCAGGAGGCTAAGGGGATTTATGCATCAAGTGAAAACACTGATTTCCCCTTTTACCCCTAACCCACCCTTTCAATAGGAAATATGATTTATTAAGCCAACTTTGAACTTTATCCTATTTTAAGACCAACACAAGCCATAACAATATCGTATTCAGACAGTCACAAACTCTTGGCAGAAGCCAGCCATTCACTGGACTTTCAAGAACGGTACTAGTCAAGATTTAGCAGGCAACAAATGAAATAAGTTTCGGTGTGGTTCATTAACTTCCGACAATTTTTCATTAAAGACTACATGAGTGTCTCTGGAGGATTTTCACTCTGCTTATGTCCTTCCCACTGCTCCCACCCTTTCCCCCTATAAATGTGTTTCTGGATACATGTTCATGCACAACACAGTTTTCCAAGGCTGCAAGATTCCCATTGCCTACCGCTTCTCGAAGGCACAGCTTCTTCAGCTCCTCCAGTCGCTGGCGGAGCGTCTCCTCCAGAGCTTCCTGCCTTGATTTCAGTGCAGCCAGCATGTCCTTCTTGGCAGACTGAGAGCTATCTGACTCCTGGGAACCTGTCGATAAACATTGGTGTTACTAGGCTGGCTGACAATGGGACGCACATCTGGAATACTCATGAATTGCACTGGAGCCTCTGCTGTGGATATGGGATAAATCCTAGCAAGCAAGAGAGTATGAAATGAAACAGGTGCTGCAAGGCTTGCGTTCATGTTGAATGAGAGCTCAGTGCTAAGCTGCGTTTGTAGCCAGTCAGCAGAACAGGTGGAAGACAATCATTCTAGCAAGTTTATTTTCCCTCAGAGGTGCCACTCACCAAATGACCTCGTCATCAAATTTCAGTGGAACTAATAGAACTAAGGCAACATCAGAAAAAGTTCAAGTGACATATAATAATGATAATGCTAGCTAACACATATACTGCTTGCTAAATGCTTTGCAATTATTTTCTCATCCGATTCTCACAACAACCCTGTAAAGTAGGGGCTATTATTAGGCCTGTTTTACAGATGAGGAAACGGAGGCCAACAGAGGTTGAAGGACTTGTCCAGAGTCACAAAGGTAGTAAGTGTCTGGGACTGGATTAGAACTTTAGACTTCCTGACTCCAGGCCCAGTACCCTATCCACAATGTCACACCTACCTAGCTGCCCCAGTTATCATTATGCATATTTTTAAACGTTTTCTAGGATACCAATATGAATATGGAAGGTTCAAAGGATTTTGAGTTTGAAAGGATCACAGATTTCAAGATGGAAGGGACTTTGGTGAAGTTCCTTTCCAACTCCTCTTTCTACAGATGGGGATATTGAGCTCAAAAAAGGGTAAATGACTTGTCCAAGGTCCCAGAGGTGAAGAAACAGAAGCAAGATTCAAACCTGTGTCTACTGACTTCAAAACCAATGCTGTTTCCTTGATAGCACCCTGCCTTTTAAGAGGAAAATGAACTGACATTAGGAGGAATTAGAAAGTACATTTTGGAATGGCTTTTAGATGTGGATGTGTGTTTGATATAAGCAAATTTTGGAATAAGTCATGTATGAGAATCTTTTTTACATATGCAAATAATCTTTCTACCATGCTTTTGATCGGTAGCAATGGTGTGTACTCTGTATATGTGACCAACAAGAACATAAAGTCAAGAGCACAGTGTTTGTGTTCAACTAACTAGAAAGATTATTTCAAGAGTAAGACAGTTTTCATTTCCAGAGTGAATCATTTCTGATGTTGCTTCCACCAAGAGTAAATCCGAATCCTTCTGTGCACTACAGTACTTAAGCCAATCCATAAAATACGAATCTACTCTAATACTTACATACAATCACTCAACATTCTACCTCTTCACCAGTAATGAACTTCAGTGGGTCTTGAGTCATACAGTTAAGGAAGTTAATTCATCACCTAAATGCCTCCCTCTGTGATTTGGGCATATGTCATTCTTTTTATACCTAGTTTACATAGAAATTGGATTCACTGTCATAATATCTTCTACATATGTTGATGTTGTTCAGTCGTTTCAGTTGTGTCTGATTCTTCATGACCCCATGTGGGGTTTTCTTGGCAAAGATATTGGCATGGTTTGCCATTTCCTTCTCCAGCTTATTTTACAGAGGAGGAAACAGAGGCCAACAGGGTTAAGTGACTTGCCCAGGATCACACAACTAGTGAATGTCTGAGATCAGATTTGAACTCAAGAAGATGAGTCTTCCTGGCTCTAGGTCCAGTGTTCTATCCACTGTGCCACTTAACTGCCCTTCTCCACAGGTCTTGCACATAATAGCCCCTTAATTAACACTTGATGAATAAATTTGACAGTGAATGCCATATACTTGAAGTGAGTTATTAAGTTCCTTCTTAGTTTTATTCCCTTTGAGAAAATAATCCCTGTTATTTAGCTTTTGCTTGTAGGATTTGTGTCTCAACATTGTAACCATTCATTTTTCTCTCTCTTCTGGATTATCATTAGGTTTTCTCTATCATGCTTCAATGGCATGTCCCCAAACTGAATACAGTTTCTCTTGTGGAAACTTGACCAATGAGTAGGAAAGGGTTACCTTGTGGTTCCTCTGATGTATATTCATGTTGATCTATGCCACTATGGCAGCCTGTTGTTGCTCTGGGGCTTGCTTGCATTTGACCCAGAGCACTAGTCTGAAGATGTATGTGTCTTGGGTGGGATGGGGAGGGAAGGGATGAGGATGCTTGTAAAAAGCCAGCCATCTTGATTTAGTACAGGTTTTTCTTCCTCCCTAAGTGAATTATGTTGTATCTAACAGCACTGCACTGTATCTCATCCTGTCTGTCTGTCTAATTTCCCAATTTGGTCAGGTCATCTTGTATTTTAATTTAGTTATCTAAGGTAATAGTTACCAATCAAAGTTGATGACCGTGGAAAATTTAATGATTATGTTTTCTACATCATCATTTGAGAACATAATATAATATTCATAATGCTACATATAAACTCCAACCCAAAGAGACTGAGAGATTCAAACCAAAGGAGATTAAAGTAATATTGACTCCAAAGGAAATTCGTCTCTCTTTTCACTCTATAACCAATCTCTTAATGGAGAATGATGTTTTCTTAAAGTAAATGTGAACTTAGTGTTTGTTTAAAACGAATATAAATCATAACAATATTAGGCTCAGGGAGGTATAATCTTAGGATGATAATGATAGACCATTCATTCCAGACTGTACTATGGGAAGACTTAAGAATTGGTCAGCACCATTTGCCAAAGGCTAAAATGGGTAATTAACATTAATTAAATTGTTATTACTTTGCAACTCAATCATACCAAGTGCCAAGGCACTATGTGCCAAAGAAAGAAGTGTGGGTGCAGTGGAAGTCTCATGAAACTCCCCGAGTTTCTGACTCTTTTTTTCCAGGATTTCTTGTTAACGAGCATGCCAGAGCTGTCAGGAGGAATTCCAGCACCTGGGGCAAATTCAGTTGTTCTGGGTTTGGGGGGAGGTGGAGAGATGCTGCAGTGTGGGGGAGGGGAGAGGTCCAGTGAATTACTGAGACACAACAGAGATAGGTTATGGAAAATGAAGAGTTAAAGATCTAGGTGGCTAGGTTTTTGAAGATGGAGAAGACTATGAAGTAGTTACTGAACATAATAGAGTCGAGTCTACTAACCTTTCTCATCCTCAGTTTCCTTATCTGTAAAATGTTCAGCTTGAATGCTTTTAGGCTTACTTTAAATCTGTTATTTCTCATTTTGCAGAGAAGGAAATAGGCTGAGAGAGGATAAAGGACTTGCTTATCATCACTCAGCCAAGTCAGTGTCACAGTCAGGACTTTCTAGTGCTCAAATCCACTGATCTCACGTCCAGCATTCTCCTCACCACACCTATATTGCTTCTTATGATTCTATATATGTTCTGGAAATATGTTTTTCATGGTTGCACATGTATAACCTATAGCAAATTGCTTGCCTTCTCAGTAAGGGAGGTAGGGAGAGAGAAGGTCTGGAACTCAAAATTTTAAGAAATAAATGTTAAAAATTGTTTTTACATTGTAATTGGGGAAAAATAAAAAAAAATTAAAAATAGTTTTATATATGTTTAAATAACTGAAACTGCAAAGGTTTCTTTTTTCTTACTAAGTAAAAATTAGAGACATCTCTAGATGATGCAGAGAAATAGAACAATCTACCAAGTCACATTTACTGGCCCTTGTCCTTCTTCTCTAAGTATAACAACTTCAACAAGAAAGCAAAAAGATGTACAAGGATCCAAGCACTTGTACTATTCACTCTTAAGGAAAGTCACCCTTAGGTCACTGGGAATCATTTCAACTAAGAACAAAGTGGTCTGTTCTATGTCCCATCAGCCTTAGCTGTAGCTGTTTCCTTTACAGAGCAGCAAGATTAAGACCCATCTACTTCAAGTCCCTTCTCAAGCTACAATCCTTTTTGCCTACTGGGCTTTGCCAAACTACCTAAAAAACAAGACCTTGAATTCATGTATAGTCAGCTCTTGGGAATCTATGCCAATGTGGGACAAGAAAAGCATGGAAAAATTGAATCTGCAAATGATGGCACAATGTTATTTTAACCTACAAGTTGAATTCCCTTTTCCATGAATCCTTTTGTTAATCATATGCCCTAATTTGAATTTACCCTCTTTTTATTCCCAACCCCCTCCTTTGTATCCCTAGTTCTTAGTATAATGCCTAGCACATAGTAAGCACTTAATGAATGCTTGATTGATTCTTTCTGACCTTAGTGGGAAAGCTCTTGAAAGTACCAGAGTCAAAAATTTCAATTCAATTCAACAAGCATTTTACTGAGCACTTACTATGGATGAGGAATAGTGTGTACTACAGACATGAAAATGACACAAACCCTGTCATGAAGGAGCTTTCAATTTAGTAGGAAAGATAGGAGACTATAAATACATGCAGGCAATAGAAAGAATATAGAGAAAAAAGTACCCTAGGACATGTACAACCTGCTATGGAAGCACAGAGGAAAAGAGAGATTACTTCTATTTGGTGGCTTGTGGGAAGTTATATAAAGGAAGTGGCATTGGAATTGAGCCTTGAATGATGAGTAGAATTTCAATAGTACAGGCAAAGCAAAGGCATGGAGGAAGAAAAGTACAGAATATTTTTCGGGGATGAGTAGTGAGTGCAGTTTGGCTGGAGTTTAGAATGCATGAAGAAGTGGGAATAAGGTTGGAAACATAGTTTGGGTCCACATTGTGGAAGATTCCCTAAAGGCTTTGGTTTATATTCAATAGGCTATGGGGTGTGTGTGTGTGTGTGTGAGAGAGAAAGACAGAGAGAGATAGAGACAGACAGAGAAAGAGAAAGAGAGAGAGACAGATACAGAGACAGAGAAGAGTTTTCACTACAGATTCCTGGGGCAAGAGGGAGAATAATAAAATCAGAAATATAGGCTAAAGAAAAGTACATGAAAAAAAACTAAGCAACAGGAACAGTCTATCAGCCAAGTATTAGTAAGTAATCCCTATGTATAAATTATTGTAGGTATGATATGAGATTTAAAAAAACATATAAAATATGGCACCTGTCTTCAGGGAACTTATAACTATCTGGAGAGTCTCAAAATAAATGCGTAAAAAGAAACAGTCCAAGCCAGTATATATTCAACCCATGTATAATTTGGTAGATAAGTCACAGAATACATTCATGAAAGGAAAATGATCTAAAGCAAAAGATAGTCAATCCGTCTATGACTTGGTAGATCTTCCTCAAATACATGGAGTTTGAGTGACCTGCCCAGTTACATGACTAGTAAGGGTCAGGGGTAGGATTTGAACCCAGATCTTTCTGATTCCGAGGTCAGCACCTTATTCATTGGGCTCTTCTAGTGCACCATAATAAATATCATTTTCAGGGAGCATTAATAAATTCTAAATGTGCAGTGTTTTATGAAAATTCAGAGGAAGAGAAAGCTTTATTGATGACAGTGAACAATGTCTTTGAAAATCAAGACTTTAATATTATATCCAGTTTTCATACTTGTAATATGTTACTGATCTGAAAGTTGGTGGAACTCAGTCTTAGGTAATGACTGATGAAAGCACAGTGTCTTACACATAGTGAGTTTTCAATAAATATTTGTTAATTAGATTTGAAAGGCACCAGATTAAAAAAATCTGTGTTTTCAGTTATTCTAATAATCAAATTGGATTGATAACTGATCAAAATGATTTTATACAAAATGAAAATTGGATCACATTAAAAAATTTGATCTCAAATCTCTCAATTTATTTATAGATATGGTTAGAGGGTAGTAAAATGACTTACCCAAAGCTGGACAGTCATTATGAAAGATACCCATGACATATATAGCTGTGGAATGAGAAAATAACCCAAGTAGTAGTCTACCTATCTTCCAGACAGAACTGCCCCCAAAAGCTGTTGTTTTGTTGGTCGTCAGCTGGGGAAGTCCAGTGAGTGCAGTGGGTGATCACGCCAGTGGGAGGTCTGATTCACTGGGTCCGGATGTTAAGGGAACACCAGCAAGCACAAACAACAGCTCTCTTCCTGGCTCGTTGAACAAATAGAAGGATATCCTCATTCAACAAGGACAGAAGATTTGCTCCTATCTTTCTAAAGCTGTTGAGTTACTCAGCACAGGATATGAGCATGCATCCTGGAGGAGAAGATTGTTGATCATCAGGAATTTCTGCTCATCTATTTGATGAAACATTGCTGATTGGATCAGAGATTTCAACATAGAGGAGGAATGCTTCTCTCTATGAATGCAATGGGGAAAAGCTAAACAGACTCAAGAAGAAGAAAGAATTCTGTTGCCTGAAAGGCAAGGAAGGAAATGGCAATCTGCCTGCTTAGGTCTTTGGTAAATAAGCATTAGAAAAGTGGAATTAAAGTAGATCAGTGGAGTGGGGGAAAGTTTTGGCATATATTTCATGGTATAATTATTAAGAAAAAACATTTTTAAAAGATTGAATTTCTTTTATAGAAAAAAAGAAATGGACACTAACTTCCCATTCAAAATTCATAATTCCTTTCATGAAGACGAATTCAGAGGCGATGTGAGATGATCAAATATAACTTATATAGAACCTAAATGTGGCTTTTCTGAAGGTCATTATCAAGGCACCTTATCTAAGAATTAAACGGGGCCTTTAACAAGAGTATTAGTCTGTGTTAGTCTATTTGAATTCTCAGTCATGCTTAGGAAATTTTCCATCAGGTTCCTAAATTTCTTTAGTGTGAAAGCTTACATAAATGTACAGCAAAAAGGGAAAGTCTTGGAAAAACAAACATACCTTGTGCTAATGCACAAGCTGAGTAATATAAGGTTTGTTTTTTCTTCTGGACAATTTGTGGCTCAGCAGTATCTACACTAGAGGATGGGTGGCAGAAATAGTCTAATGGGTCTTCTTGTTTCCACTGCTATCTCACCTCTCCAACTTACAATTCAGCCTGCTACCATATTTATCATCCAAATGTATGGATATGATTATATCTTTCCTTTGCTAAAAACCATTCAATGCCTCCCTATTTATAGCCTAGTGAAAAAAGTTTTAAATTCTTTGATCTGGCAAAGAAGGACACCATGCCTTGAAAGCTTTTTCTTATGGTATACCTCTTCCTCCCAAATTCTCTTTTCCCTCAGATTTCATGACACTAATCTCTTCTGATTCTTCTACTTTTCTGACCATTCTTTCTAAGACCCGTTTACTGGATCATTAGCAAGTCTCACTCCTTCTGCAAAGGCATACCTCAGGGATCTGTTCTCAGACTACTTCTTTTCTTTCTTTACACTCCTTCTTTTGGTGTACTGGGTTCATTATTATCCCTACTCAGATGACTCCCAGACCTTATATATGTAACCCTGGTCTGTTGGTCAGTCTCTCCCCCACTCCCTCTCTCTTTCTGTCTCTCTGTCTGTCTGTCTCTGAGTCTCTCTTTTTCTCTCCTCTCTCTGTCTCTGTCTCTTGTCCAAACCCATATTACCAACTGCCAATCAGACATCTCTAACTGGAAGGCCTGTATTCAACTTAAACTCAACATATCCAAAAGATAATTCATTATCCCCACCCCACTCCACCCCAGCTCCAACCTGCCCTTCTTAACTTGTCTGTTTTTCTTAATGATATTACTGTCTTTCCAGTCACTTTCTAGTCACAAGGTTTGCAACCTTGGACTTATCTTAACTTCTCTAGTGCATTCCTCATATCTAATCAGGTACCCAATGCACTCAATTCTACCTGCACAATATATCTTTCTTTTTTCCTTCTCTCCACTTATATGAATACCACCGTAGTTCAGGCTCCCATCACCTCTCACCTGGACTATAACAGCTTCCTTGCTGTTCCTTGGGTTCTTTGCAATCAGTCTCTCCCCTTTCCATATATCTGCTAAAATAATCTTCTTAAGACATAGGCCTGACCATGTCACTCCCTTGCATGAGAAGTTCCTGGGTCTCCTCCCTTTTGTCTCGAGGATAAAATGAAAATTCTTCTGTTTGGCTTTTAAAGTGCTTCAAAATCTGACTCTAGCTTACTTTTCTTGAACAGACTTCTCGTAGAACAGGCTTAACTGCTCTTCTTTATACATGACGTTTCATCTCCCATTATTCTGATTTTATGACTGTGCAGACTCTCCTCCATGCCTGGAATACACTCTACTCTCATCTCTGCCTTGAAGAATACCTAGTAGTGAGTTGTTGTTATTTTCCCCTCAAACTGTTCAAGCACCATTTTGGAAAGGAAGCTCATTCCTCCAAATGGTAATGCCCATCCCTTGGAAATATTTTATATCTACTTTGTATATTTCTTGTATTTATTTTCTATTTGTATTTTTCTCCTCCCCTTCTCCAAAATAAACTTCTTGAGTTTCCTTTCAGAAATGGTGCTTGAATTGAGTTCGGCTTTTATTTTTGCATTCCAATGCCTGGCACGATGGCAGTGCTTGATAAAGGATGGCCGAATGATTGACATTGCTTTGTATCTACCACTGTCTTCACATAGTTCTCTTTTAAAATATAAAAGCTCCTTGGAGGATTAACAGGAATGCTGGGTATTTACATGGATTAATAAAGTACACTACGTACATTATTTCATTTGATCCTCGTAAAAAACTTGTAAAATAGTACAGGTAGTTATTGTAGTGTGGTGGGAGGGGAAAGGCAAACACTGGGAAAGGGTTTTGATCAAGATGTCCCTGTCAGTTGATTTTGCCCTTTGATCCAGTAGATGAAATCACAGTAGGTAGGGAACAGGCAACAGAGAATAAGTTGTTACAGTCTTAAAAGAAATGCATAGAAGCTTAATACTCATCTCTTGGTGACATTTCAAGAAAGTCTCTGATAAAGACTGATGGAATTAAGAGAGAAGCTAGCCATTAATTGGCGAAAGGTCAGCCATGTCTTTAAAAGCCAGACACTGTCTCAAGAAAGTAGTTAAGGCAAGAGACAGTTTGAGGTGTGACCCTGGCAGCAGAGATAAGAAGAACTTTTGAGAGGAAATAGTTCCTTTCCTGGGAAAAGAATTTCTCTCTTCCTCCGTTTCCCCACCCATGTAAGCCCATAGCTGGAAGTGGAACTTTTCACTCAGTAGGAGACACTGTAGGAGTCAAAGCAAGAGACAATTCTTAAGAGTCAATTATGTAAGTAGAGAAGAGATCCAGCCTGATCTTTAGGAGTTGAGCTGCAGAGTGTACAGTTAAATGGCATGCCTAGCATAGATTCTGTGCCCAGAAAGAACAGTAGTAGGACACCAACAGAAGGCAAAAGACATTGGGGATATTCGGTGCCAGAAGTTGTTTACATATATTCTCCAGGTGTATGCCTTTCAACATAGTATATTCTAAATGTACATATATTCTTCCTGCTGATTCTTTGTATACGTGTGGGGAAGTGTAACCCTGGTTTATGGAGGAAATGTTTTGGGGCTATTGTTCCCATCAGACTGAGCTCCTTGAAAGCAGACACTGTCTTTTGCCTCTCCTTTTATCCTCAGCACTTAGGATAGTGCCCTGTACTTACTAGGTGCTTAATAAATGTATGTTGACTGACTGATGCCACTTAACAAATGCCTTCATTTTTAGTTAATTGTGTCTTTTTGCTGACCATTGAAAGTAAGTATATCAGCTGGAATTTGTGAGCTCCACTTTTCAGCATATAGATTCATAGGATGCCCTGAACCTAAGGTAGCTGTCCTTATTCCCAGGGATCTGGGAATGGGAGTGTCAGTTGAGGAGATACCCTAGAGAGAACAGTACATTGCTGTACCTATTTTTACCAATGAGAAGATTAAGAACTACTGAGGTGATCAGGATAACAGGTATTTTTTTCATATCCTTATTTTTAGGGTTTTTTTTTAAACATGGATTGTTAGACTGATTTCTTGAATAATCACAGACATCAGTGATGAAGCCTATACTGTCCTGAATGATTAATGTAATCAATGCAACTGAGGAAATAGGATTGTATAGAGGACTTGGCCCTCTACAAGGGATCTCTCTTTGATTTGAATCTAGCATAAAACATCCTCCATGAATTAGAAGCACCTTTGGCAATTACATCTCTCTGTGTAATGTCTTGCCTGACGTTGAACAAAGTCATCTGTGGTTACCTTTATCAAGGAACCTTGATGAGAGACTGCTTCTCGGGGGAGAATCTTTAAAACTGTGGTGTGTTCTCTTGATTTAGATATCAATTAAAAAAATAAACAAAGTGGAATCTTGTATTCTGTGCACCTTTCCATCAGTTGTATAACTGTAAAGATATGGGCTGCTAGAGAACATAGTTTGTGAGATGCTGTTTGTTTCCTTATCATTTTCACAAAGGATTTGATACGTATGTGTATCAGTATATGAATGAAAATATATTTTAAGATGGGAAAATAGGCCCTTTTCTAGTATATTAGAAACTGTTGGGACTTATACTTTGTGCAAATAGCTTTTGAGACCCTAGGGTCATATCTATGGTTTCAGAGCAGGAGTTTGTGGAAGCCTCATTGTTATAATAGTTATTAATAAACTTTCCAACAATAGGAGGAAGTGTTAATGTTAAGAGAATAAGAATGTGCAAACAGCAGAATGATGAATCTATAGTGACCCCAGCCAAAGCTGTGTTCAACTCTGCAAAACATACTTTCTCCAAGATGTCAAGGCCAAAGGTACACAATCTTTAGCAACTGACGTTCTTGCTGAATATGATGGAGGTATTCAATCACCATCTTATAACTATAATATCTATTTCCTATTTCTATACATTTCACTCCCTCATTTTCTCCTTCCCTAGTTCTCTCTCATTTTCTCTTTTTCTAGTTCCCTCTCTCTCTGAAATGACTGTGGCATTTTATAGAGTAGCTGACAGAGGTTCACTGACTTGTCTAGGGTCCCAAAGCAAATTAGAGGCAGAACTGGAAAAAAAACAAACCCCAAACCTTTTAAGTCCTGTCCCACAACTGTATCCCCAAGCAAAAACTACCTCTGGAGTAAGGGGGAATGTAGAAAATGAATGGTTTATGCTTCTAAATTTTCATTCAAGACACCAGCATCAGTCACACTGTTCTAATTCTTTAAAAATAGATATTATGATAGCAAGTAAAAAATAGATATGATTCTACTTGCTTACATGCTGGTATTGAAACCCACAAAATCCCTCCAGGAACACTGGCATTTTCTTGGTCACTTTATGGAATTTTCTCTAAATAGCTTAAAAGAAAAGAAAAAAACACACACATGGTCTTTTTACTCCCACTCCCAACCAACCAAAGAGTCCTTGGCTATGGCAAATTCCCTAAACAATGTTCAGAATAAACCCTAAAATACTTCCCCTCTCCCAAGGGGATATAATCTACTTACAAGGCAGTATGTGTCCCACTATAAAGGAAAATGTAGAGCTTTGTATTCAGGACCTGAGTATACATATTATGATTCAAATCTATCCTCATTCTCCCTCTTCACAAGTTTAAGCAAAACATGTTAGAAGTGAAAATATTTCAGATTTTCACAAAAAGAATAATCACACTTTATTTATTCAGAATATACATGAATCATTTAAGACTCAGTTACGAATCAGTGTTCATGGCTGTGTACCTAAACTTCATCTCTGTCTATGAAACTCGGTTCCTTGAAAGCAAAAACAAGGAATATAGAACTATAACCATTTGGTAGAAACTGTTAATACTAGGAGGAAAATGCAGGAAAGTGATTTCTGCCTTCTTGCCTTCCTCAGTTCATGGTACTCATTAGCTGAACTCAATGAGTTCAACAGGAACTGCACACTAAGAACATGATGTGAGATTCAGTGCTGTGGAAATACAGGATTTGAGTTTGTATTGGCACATTTTTGGGAGAATTCTATATCAAAGAAAACTGAAGAGGTCCTGCTTTGTTCTTTCTTTTGAAAGCCAGCAATGCCCATAGTAAAAGACCAGAAGATTCTTTGGAGGTCTGACTGGTCCGGTATGTTCTCTGCAGAATTTCCATTCTGATGGTCAAGGAGACTCCTGACCAGACTGCGTCTATAGGCTACCCAAGAGTGGCCTTAAACCTTTGGTGCAGCAAACCTGGAAGGATCTTGTTTCACATACATGAAGAAGGGTAGGAAGTGAGATTCTTGTACCCCTACAGAGAGGCACAGTAGAAGTACATAGAGAGAACATTAGATAAAAGGACATGAGTTTGAGTCCCAGCTCTTCTATTTGCCATCTGGGTGACCTTGAACACAGTTATCTAAATTTTCTGGGCTTCAGTTACTCATCTATAAAATGAGGGCTTGGTACTTGGTTTAGCACCAAGCCCTTGTTTTATAGATGAGTAACTGAAGCCCAGAAAGTTTAGATAACATGCTCCAAATCTATGATCCTTTGAACACTGGCCATGATTCTTTCATTAGGTAGTTATAATATTTATATGGAAATCTTACTAGATGAGACCTACAAGGCTGTATAGTAGATCTCTCTTAGGTATCTAGTTCTATCACTATAGCCTTGGAAGGGTTCCAAGGAGCACCGTCCTTCAAATGATTTAGCCCTTATCCTCTCCATTTAATTTTCCCGGTGAGATGTTTTTGTTCCTAGCATATGCCAGTAGATGAGAAAGAAAATACAAAGTCATAGATCATTAGAGATAGAAGGAAGCAAAAATATGATCTAACTTACCCTCCTCCTTGTACGGATGAGGATCATGTACTAAGTTCAATTTCTGTTTATGAGAAACATTAGGAGCAAGGATAATATGTGTCAGTCAACAGTTGAGTAGAAGGCTATGGGATTAACAATGCCAAGAAAAGGAAAGAGAGAAAGGAATTGAGCTACAGGATTTCTTAAGACAAAGGACATGTAGCCCACTATAGGGAAAGGAGGATGAGAAAGGGTCCATAAGAAGTGGAACTGTCATTAACTTCACACATAAGAGTTCTGTCCTCTTCTAGTATTAGGAAAGACCAAGGCTACTGACAGCTACTGAAAAGAATTGCCAGGAGCAGCACCCATCTGACTGGTGACAAGATCTATGGTGTCTGAAGCTGTTTCTCATCATTATTATTATTTAAAGAAGCTCTCCTTGTTTGGTGTCTGATGATAAACTTCCTGTTTGGTAGCTAATCCTCCAGCTTCCCACTGGTCTAACCTCAGGAACTTCTAAGCTGCCTATTATCAGAGTATCTGAAACCTCTTTTCAGGCTCTGACATGTATTAGTGGAAAGACTTGACATGCTAGCTGGGCCAGTTAGTTACCTCCGATCCTAGTCTGGTGCATGATTCGCTCCTCAGTCCTTTCTTCCTTAAAAAAAATTCTTGCTCATTGAGTATAGGAGAGTTGTAGGGAGAAGGAGAAGGGCTGGGATACTAACGAACTAAAGATCACTAAGCTTAAACCATCATGCATTTGTAAACCTCTTTCATATCTAAAAAAATTAAATGCAAAGTGTGCAGAGAACAAAGAGAGAGCACAATGTAGAGGAGGCTAGAAGGCTTTGTCTTAAGAGTCAAGATGTGGGTTCAAGTACAGTCTCAAGTACAGTACAGGTGGTGTAACTGTAAGAAAGTTAATTAAAATGCCCCCAGGCATTGAGGGTAGCTAAGTGGTGCAGTGGATAGAGAACTGGGCCTGGAGTCAGAAAGACTCATCTTCCTGAGTTCAAATCTGGCCTCAGACACTTAGTAGCTGTGTGACTCTGGCCAAGTCAGTTAACCCTGTTGGCCTCAGTTTCCTCCTCTGTAAAATGAGCTGGAGAAAAAAATGGCAAACCACTCCAGTATTTCTGACAAAAAAAAAAAAAAGCCCAAACAGGGTCATGAAGAGTCTGACAAGACTAAAAAATGACTTGGCAGCAAGACTCCAGGCAAATTCTCTACGACTGTAAGTTTCAAAGAAGGGTCTGTAGAGCAATCCCAATCCTCTCCCCTCACCTCCAAATGAACAAAATCAAAAGAACTTTTTTTTAAACTTATCTTTTCATTCCATTCAATTCAAGAGGCAATCTATATAAACTGAGGCAATTTATATGAAGTTTTGTAAACCTTCAAGTGCTTTGTAACTATTGGTGGTTATTATTATTGTTCAACAAATGTTTATTTCATTTTTTCAAGTTCATGAATAATGTCAATGTGATTGCTACAATATAAATGGGCTGCTTTCTATTTAAGAAGGAATAACATTATTTTATTTCAAAAAAGCAGTCTGTTTCTGATAGTAAACTGTTCTCCATGTGAGCTTCTAGAGATTGTGGGTTTACATTCCCAGCGTAAAGAGCACTCTGATCACTGTTACAGACATGGCTAACATTCTAGAGAAAGACTCCATGGCAATACAGGAGACTTCAGGGATGGAACAAGCTACAATATTGTAAGTATTAGACATTTGGAGGCTATTCTCAGCTCGGCCAAATGTCTACACTGTGGTCTTCATCAAGACATGAAATCTCTTAATTTGTCTAGCTTTAGAGCAGCGATGAAGAATCTGTCACCACAAGACCAGGTTCAGAAAGTACTTAGTGATCTTGAACTGGACATAAAAGCATAATGAAATGAGCATGGTGATATGCCCATTCATCCAAAGTTGAAAAATGAACAGGGCTGGCTAAGAGGGGACTAGATACAGAGAAGGGCTCTGTGCTGATAGGAATGTGGGTGCTAACTTGATCTAGCTTTCAGCACTGTCTGTTCAGTAGACCGCCATATTTTGTTTCCAAAAGACAAACACAGCTGTTAGCTTTTGACCTATTCTCTGCTACTTAGCCAGAGATTCCATAAATGGTGGCAACTAGAGGTAGAGGAATGGGCTTCTCACTGGAATCCTGTGGCTTTGATGTGAGGATCTCAAATTTTTTGCAATGTGAAGTGGAGAGCCTCTACCACTCTCCAGACATTTAGGAACAAATAACATTAGTTCCATGATACTGAAGAAGGAAATGAGGCAAGGACAGGTTGGTGGTTGACGAAAAGATGAATTTTGGGACTCAGAACAGGAATTTAGCAATTATGACAACCAGATGCCTCTGTTCTCATTTAATAATATAGTTCTATAGTACTCTGCAAATGTTTTTTTTCCTCACAGTAAGCATATAAGGTAGGTAGTTTTCATGTTATTATTTTGAGATTCAGAGAGGTTAGCGATAGGCCCAAGTTAAGTGGTAGATCCAACTCTCCAACTTAGGTTTCTCAAGTCCACTATTTGTTCTGCTAAATTATACTGTATTCTTTTCTGTAGGTAAGTGCTTTTAGGAAGGGAAAACTTTCTAAGTCAGTCCCTGGCTGAAATGACTTTGTGGAACCATTATAGCCCATTTAGAATGACTGCTCTGAAATAGTCACCCAAAGAAGCTGGATACTTCTGAGATGTATCACTAGGACCAACAGGTCTACCGATACCTGGGCTCGAGAGGAGATGAGACAGTTTTTCCTCAGATACACATTAGCTGAGAAAAGATGAGAAAGGCTTCAGACTGCTTTTCTTGTTCTGACATTCCCAAACCAGGGCTGGATTATTCTAATGGGCAGTTAAGCATTTGTCTAGTGGCCTGTGGAGGAACCTTCACTTTTAGGATTTTTCCAGTGGGAAGGTTGGCACATGGCCCTTAGTAATTTGGCCTCATAGGAATTTGCCTTCCCTGCTTTTCCAACCTTTGCCCAAAGGCATAGCCATCACAGAAATCTCAGTCTGAAAGCTAGACAGTAAGGAAAAGATGCAACTGGTAATTAGTAAACAAGGATGCCCCCCATCAGTGACAACCAGAAGGTACTTGCCAGGAGATTTTCCTCAATCCTTCATTTTTAGCTTGAAACTATTTCTTTTCTGGCATGTCTGTATGATTTACTAGTAGTAGTTATTCCTGATTAGCTATTAAAGAAGCATAAATCGAAAGCTTTAAAGACTTATTCCAGGGCCATGAGCAAGCCACACTTCAGGGCTAGGAGAAATCTGAGCTTCTATCATCGTTGCATCTGTCTGCTTTCAAAGCTCCTCTATTCTGGTCAACCTGAAGGCTCACTTAACAAGCTTTCCAGGAAATTGAGGGCTATAGTAGGGGAGGTTTTAGCAACTTTGCTTTTTTCTGCCTATTGAGTGAATGAAAAAAGCATTTATTGAGTACTTATTCTGGCCAAAACACTGTGTAAAGTGTTGGAGATAAAAACAGAAAAGACAGTCTCTTTTCTCAAGGGCTCACCTTATAATGGAGGAAACAACGCATATAGAGGTTTCCGCTACAATTCAGATGGGAAAGTCCCATGGTCTGCAGGGTGCAACAATGGAGCAGATGGCAGTACTCCTTCTTTACTGTCATTTCCAATGATAAAATCCTATCAGTTTCTGAGATTGAGCCATGTGACAGTGCCAAAGACTTGCTTATCTGAGCACTTTCATTTGTCAAGGTTTGCCTATGACTGCTTTGCAAACTGGCTTTCTATTGAAGAAGTCACTAGACAAAGGCCCAAGGTGAGCCTGTGAAACTCAAGCCTTGGATATCAGTCCAACACACTGCTGTGGTGTCCCCTGAAAATAAGTCTTTCACATTCAAAATAATTAGGGGAAATGGTTCTATACTTTTTCTTTAAAATGACTGGGAAATACATTCTATTGCTTTAAAGTGGTTTCTGTTAGTTCCATTACGATGCATTTCCTCTATTCATGAAAACACACACACACACACACACACACACACAAACCACTTTCTCTTCTATTTAGAGATAATATTACTAACAGAGGATCAGGCCATCAGTCAACAAGTATGACTAATTGATTGATCCTAGGGTGTGGGTGAAAAGACTATTGTATTACAAATCATCCTCTTTACTCTGAACTATCATTTGATTGGCAGCTGCAGCTTAATTTTTTTTTGGTAGCACCTGTTGACATTTGTGACATGATATCTCAGTTTACTCCCAACTTTGGGTGTGTTTTTTTAAAAACATGCTGCTATACACCAGGCTGTTCTGTTAGCTACTGCTGTTTCCCAGACCTGCACAGTTCTGCCAGATGGTATGAAGTTGTGTTATAATTTGCACACTCCAATAGAATAAAGCAAAGCCCTTACCTGATGAAAGGAGACTCCCACTGCTGCCGCTGATAATTTTCCCTTTGCTACCCATGTTGGCTAACTTCGAAGTTTTCAGTGTTCCTGTCTCAGTCAGGTCAATAGCAATCTCACTCAGGCTTCTTGCAGCATGGATTTTGGACTAGAATCAGATGGAAGAAATATGATTATAGAGAAGTTTAGAGTTGATAAAACTTACTGCTTATGGACAACATAAACTTGCCTGTTTGGGATGCTACAATTTGACAATGCATCTTACTTGCCTAAGTATTTGACTGTTCCAAGTCTGGGAAGTTTGGATCCAGCTATTAGTTAACATATTTCTGAAACTTCTGGCAATGGCACATGTAAGCAAGCTATCATCGAATAGGAGTTACAAGTATTCAGTGATTGCTTTAGTTCTGTGCTTAAACATGTCTACTTCAAGGAGAAAAGAGATGAATTTTTGAAACTTGTATGAGTGTGTGGTTTTCCTAAAGAGCAGGCCTGACCATGCCCCTCTGCACCCTCAGTAAATTCCGGTGGCTTCCGATTACCTCTAGAATCGAATATAAACTCCATTTTGTGGCCCTCTCATAACCTGACCTTTTCAGTCTTCATACATATTGCTTGTCTCCATGAGTCCAGTGGTCCAGTCATACTGGCCCCCTCATTGTTCTTCATACACGACATTCTGCCTCCTATCTCTGTGCCTGTGTACTCACTGTTCCTCATGCCTGGAATGCTCTCCCCCTATATCTGCCCCTCTTAGATTTTCTGACCACCATCAAGAATCAGCTTAAGCAACAACTTCTATAGGTGACTCTCCAAGGGCTCCTCCCACTTTCCCCACCTGCCCCAGCTGCTAATATTTTCCTTTGCAAGGCCACCTTGTTTCTATCTTTATGTATCTTGTATATATCGATTTATGTACATGTGGTCTCTTTCATTAGACTGTAAACTCCTCGAAGGCAGAGACTATTATTTGCCTTTTTTATGTATTCCCTGAGCTTAGCGCAGGGTTTGACATATAACACTAAAATTATTTACAGATTGAGTGACATGAAAGTTTCATGATGTAAAAGTCATTTTAAGTTGCAGCTAAATTTTAAGTGGATTCCAAGGTCTGTCTTTGTTATTCACACAGTGCCACAAAGGTTTCTTAGTAATTTTAGGGGGGTGGTAGTTAGATGGTTAGTAGGTGTGTATGCGCTGTTGGTATGGAATTGTAGTATGGAAGATGTGAATACTTAAGGAGCAAATGCTTGCCTGGGTTATTCAGAGTCTAATAAAAAGTGGAAATACAAACTTTTAAAGAAGTTTTCAATATCAAAGGAACTACCGAAGATGTGTAACTTATATTACATATAAGCTTATTAATGCTACATTATTATGTAGTTACATAGACTAATGTTTGCAACAGAAGAGAGCAATAAAAAATTTGCTATGTTTATACATGTAATCCCAAAGGTAATTAAGATACCTGTTTTGTTTACTGTTTTTGGCAAATAAGAATGTTTTTCATTCCCACAAATAAAGTTTACAATTTTCACTTAACAACTGGGGACCAGATTCTGAGGCCAGTAATAGGTAATATTCGAACAATTATCTTTAGCAATACAATTGTAACTAAAATTGACAAATTTGTTAATTGCTCTCCTCAACTGTAGTCATTAGCCAATGTTGAATATTTGAATATAATCTACACAAATGTTTGAGGCAGTACGAGGTAGGGGATAGAGAGCTGCCCTTGAAGCTGAGAAGAGCTGGATATACACTGGCTGTATGGCCCTGGAAAAGTCACTTCAATTCTCATTGCTCTAAGCAGCTCTCTTATACTAGAGGTTGCAAAGTTGAAGCTGTCTTTCTTGGTACAACTAGTGAAGCGAATCTGATCTGGAGTTTCCTGATCCTCACACAAAAATGAAACGAAAACAATACAATACAATACAAATACAAAGATGAAATCATAGGGCTTGTCCATTTCTTTATGCATATGTAGTCTTAGCTCAAAGCCAAAATGGAGGCTCTGAAGAACCTTAGCACATGACTAATAATTAATAGGAATTCCCCGCATGGATAAGTGCCATGACCTCCTTCTACACCGGCAGGCACAGGTGGAGGGTCTAGGACATATTATGAAGAAAGTATAAAAGGATTTCTTTTTTCTAGTTTCTTCCTGGGGGGTCCCCTGTCCTGCTCATTTTAACATTCCCTTCTCTATATGACCAGCTAGGCACATAGGCGCTGCAAACATTGTCTTTACATCCATTATGTTCTCCTGGGTTTGACAAAGCTCGGGAGAAAAGTCCAAATTCAGGCTATAGCTGGTGGATGCAGGGGTTGAGGGTGGGAAGTGGGGGATGGGGAAGGGTTGACCATGTGTTAACAAGATAAAAGTCTAGGGAATAAAGGAAATGCTGAAGCTCCTTGCTTGTTGTGTTCACTTAGGAATGAAGCACCTTCCTCCTCAGCCTTTGACCTGGCAAATCTTTCCTCTAGTCATGATTCCTTCCTGACCTCAGCAATGTTCCTCTCTCTCAGGACTAGGCTGACTTTCTCAAGTTAGTGCTTCCTTGTCCCATAAAATAATCATGACTGCCAAAGCCCTCTCACAAGATTTGGGTCTGGAGCAGAAAACAGGGAAGGGCTTCTATTTCACTTTGACAGGGAATGTGAACAGCACCCATCTGGACGAGGGCTATCTCTGAACAAGCTCAGACTGTATCTGGAGAAATCCCATTTCTCCTCTCTTGGAAGCAGATACATTCTTCTATGAGCTAGTGATTAAAAAAAAAGAGAAACGGGCCCATACCTAGCATTTAGTTATCCATGAGAGAAATGGAAAAAGTCTAGGAGCTAAGGAAACCAAGTAATGGAAGTTGGAGATTTACCACTAATTTGCTGAGTAACTTTGCATTTGTGTGGTTAAACCTGAAGCTTCAGTGTCCTCAGAGAAAACCATGGACAAATTGCCTCTCCCTGCCATATTCACGTGTGTGTGTGTGTGTGTGTGTGTGTATGTGTGCTGATGGTGATGGTGGGGTTTTCTCTCAAATACCTTCATTCTGGGCCTAGGATACCTAGAAAATACAGTCCCAAATGTGTAAGCCTAGAAAAGGCAGTAAGAATTCAGTAAAGAAGACTTCAGAAAACTTCCTGATTTGGTTTGGAATGGTAATAAGACAATGCCCAAGTTAGGCTGGGTTGGAGTACTAGCAGAAACAAAGGGGGAGGAGTGGGGGAAAGGAAACAGTTTGAGCATCACCGAAGGAGGCTTCTCAGTAAGGAGATCTGTCTGGCCTAATGCCCTCTAGTCTGAGGTATCCCAGCTCATGCAAGCAAGACCTAAATTTCTTTTGACTCCTGGCCTTGGATAAAAGGAAGAAGACTGTATTATCTTGGAAAAGGAGAAAGAATCCCTCAATTGTCTGTTATCTGAAGGAAGACTGTTATTCAGTTTCTGGGAAAAGCTAGCTCTTTAAAAGATAAGGTTAGGAACTGTGCTTTCATTGGCCTGGGGAATTCCCAGGTGAGAAAAGTCCTCCTACCAAGGTGGGTTGGTACTTTCTCTGTCACTTAGAGAAATTTAAGCAATTTGCATTTTAGAATATTTTTATCTGGAGACAGCAAGACCTTCCTTGAGATAAGGATATAAGGTATTTTCGAACTTGGATAATGGCAAGTATCTTGTTCTGATCTCTGAGGTAATATGGGGTCAGTTACTAATTGCAATGAACATTTTTCCAGTACAATGCCTCTTGTTCTCAAAGGGTTTCACAGACATTAATCAATTTATACTTAGACTACCATTTCCCTCCCCACAAGGTGGAATGGTCCTCAAATATAAAACTGGGAGAAACAAATAAAGTGCAAGTCCATGTGTGCACATGCATATATATGTGCCTGCAGGTGTATTATAAGGGGTAGGGGGAAAGAGTGAGACAGACAGAGATGGAGGAGAGGCACGCAGAATACATGTACATGAGCTAGGCACACAAAATCCACAAAAGGAGAAAATAGTCCAAACGAGGGGAAGAATATGAAATTTTGGGCTACCTTTTGGGGTACTGTTTGCTATGATGACTAGGCAACACTTGTCTCTGGGGTTGGTAAATATTATGTGGGAGGCCCTGCTGAAGGCCTTTGAAGAGATGAATGGGTGGTGTAGCACTGTCTATAGTAGAGTGTGGTGCGGTGGATCCCTGACGTATTAGCCAACATGAGCTGTTCTAAAATATTTTGTGTTTGGTCCTGAATTCCTTGGATATAATTTATCTGGAGGGATATCTACTCACCAGGAAGAATCTTAGCAGTTTTTATGTGTGTGAGCATATGTATACAAACACACACACATATAAAAATATGTATGTGTATGTTATTTATATACATTATATCATATTTTGCATATTACTCATGCCTCAGATGAGGATTTTGTGATATACTTTCCCTAAGGGGGCTTTGATCAGCTCTATCACCTCCGTTTTAAATTGGGGAGCTTTCATTGATTTAACTAACATAACTGTGGTAGGAATTTGCAGAGTAATTCCACAATACTCGTCTCATGTAAACTTTTGATTACTGGATAAGGAAAGGAATTTTCACTCCTCCAGATAAAGAAAGTGACCAACAAGGTATTAGAAGGCACTTGCCCAGAGTTGACACCCAGATGTTATACCTTATCCCTAACACAATGTGTCAAGGAATGATCTCCTGTGGGGAATGGAAGGGGATCGTGGCATTTGTGATCATCCAAGGCTTAACTTTGATGAAGTGACTGTGCCCAGTGGGGACACATATTCCCTTCCACAGGTTGAAGGCTGGCTACTGAAATAGTGGGATATTAAGGACCTCCTTGCTAATGTTGAAGTTTGGTTTCATCTTTTAATTGATTGTTATTATATCAGTAATATAATATTAAAATAATTAATAATTGTAACATTATATGATATTATATATTATTACATAATATATATAACATTATATTATATGATAACAATAATTGATGTTATATCATCCTTCTGCATTAAAATGCTTCTTTCAGGCAAAACACAAGAGACAGAGTGTGCACATGATCAGTCAGTCAATTCATCAACAACACTGTGTGGAAGGCATTGTGGTACACTAGTTACGACACTGTGCTAAACTGGGAACCCTGCAATCTGAATTCCAATCCCACTTCCAATATTTGCTGTGTGATCCTGCTCAAGTGGCTTTACATCTCTGAGACTGAGTTTTCTCATTTTTAGGGGTGAGAGGAGTTCAGATCATCACTGGGATTTCAGTGGTATAGGGCTGAAGGATACAGCACAGTAAAGAGATTTCTTTTAACAATGGGAAATGCTTATGCAATATACAGTGCTTTTAGAGGCACTGCGTAAAGTGTCTACAGCCCAGGATAAGGTAGTTCATAGGTTTCACAGACAGGATTTGAACTCAGATCATCCTGACTTTGATACAGGTCTTTTTTTCATTATGCCACAGTTGTCTCCCTTTCTTCAATTATAAGATGAAGATAATGAAAATAATATTTTCCCTACCAACTTCACAAAGTTGTTGGCAGCAAAGTATTTTATAAACTATAAAGTCGTATTTACATGTAAATTGTTATTACTGTTAATTGTTTGCTATCTACAGAGTCAAATACAATTTTTTTCTCCTTTAAATTCATGGCATCAATATATGGAACTTTATATCAAGAAGGATTACCCTCTATGTTCTAGAAGATTACTGAACCATCTGTCCTTCATATATCACCTTGACAAAGGATCATAGATCTGGAGTTTGAAGGGGCCTTAGAGGTCATCTAGTTAACCCCCTCACTGCACAGATGAAGAAACATTAGCCCAAGTTAAGGGACTTGATCAAGGTCACGTAGTAAGTGCCAACAGCAGGATTTGAACCCAGGTTCTTTAACTGTTAAAATCATCAAATAAGTATTGAGAGGTTTGGTCTTCCAACTGCTCTTACTAATAGTAAACTTATAGTTTTGGCAAAACTCTTATACCTGTTCAACGTGTACAACATCTAACTGAGACACTTCGGCATAGTTTGATTTTGTTGTATCAAATAAAGTCTCAAATTATTGTGCCATTATAAATCATTACCACAAAGGCTACTGTGCTGATATGTCCTTAATGGTACAAAATGCCAAAGGTGGGGGTTGGTGAAGTTTTATCCCAGACCCAATTCAAGCCAAGCAATGTCAAGAAGATGGTGAAAATACAAAAACTAGCAAAAGAAAAAAAGTGGCAGTCGTTGTATGGCTAGTATGCATGGTAGATAGCTCCTGGTTGAAAGCCATCCTATACCTTATGCATTAGTTCGCTTTCCTCTCCTTATCCTCTTTTTTCCTTTCCCATGCTCCCTTAAAAAAAGGAAAAAAAATCTCCAAACAAAGGAAGATAAAGAAAAAGGGAAAATTCCCCAAACCAGCAGAGTTGCACAGGGCTAATGAACCTTTGAGCTGGTGTCCTCCCACACCCACCATAGAAACTAACACTGCAGGAGAGAAAACTCCACAAGAGATTGGTGGTATCACTCCACTGAGCTGCCAAAGTTTGCTCATTCAATACTTCCACCCCCTCCCCATGGCAGTAAGATCCTGAGAAAGGGACAGAGCCCATCTTGATATGCTTTTATTCCGGAGGGATAATGAGTAGGAGTAACTCCTGATGGTGGTAGATGGGGGAAGGGGAGGATGGGGAGGTGAAGTAGTAGGAAGGAGTGAGTGTTGATATGTTTGTGTGTGTTAACAAGAAGGACGTCACCCACCCACCCACTTACCCACTAGCTGATGAGAATTGCCTCCTGTGAGGGAACCACAGGGCACCTAAGGAAGATAATTATTTACAAATTTCTGAGGTCCTGGGCCCAGTCTTAGAGAAGGTTTTCATTACTTTTTTTTCTTTTTCTCTGTGTGTGTGTGTGTGTGTGTGTGTGTGTGTGTGTGTGTGTGTGTGTGTGTATTTAATAAAGCTGGCAGTTAGAAAAGCCTGGAGGGTCAAAGCAATTAATCCTAAACAGTTAGGTGTTGTCTGTTAACTGAGAAAGGTTACTACTTCTCTCCCCTCTAGAAAGAAGAAAACAATTTGCCACTGCGTAAAATACTAGTTAAAGAATTTTCCTATTTGGTCTGAGGTGATTCTTCAATGGTTTGAAAGAGGGTCAGAATGCCACAAATGAGCCTTAGCAGACTGCATCAAGAAGGATGAGCAAATGAGCTTGTGGGTGGGCCGGAAACCCCTCTGGCACCTTGGAGGGAATTGGTCTCTTGGCAAATTCTGGTTTTATTCCATCTATCTAGAGCCCAAAGAAGCAGAAAATACCATGACTGGTATGAGTTTATGCCATTAATGAATCAAATGGGCCCTGGTCCAATTTTTAATCCCCGAGTTATGTGATCCCTGGGGCCCATCCAGTCTGTGACCTCCAGGTATATCCATGGTCTATCTAGGAGAAAGCTCCAGCCTTTGTGAAATCTTTAGTGTAAATAGAAACTGTTCCCTCGATGTCCCAGGGAAGAGGTTTACCTTACTCTGCTTTCTGTCCAGGTAGAACTGGTGTTGGCTAATGGCCATAGCCCATATGGACTTGATTAATGCTGGACATGCATACCACGTATGCACTGCAATGCCACTGTGACCAAACGTCCTCCTAGTCACCGAGGCCCTGGGGAAGCAGAACAAGAAGGTGGAACATGTTTATGCTAGGGTTACTTTCAGGGTCAGTAAGTAAATCAGTGATGAGATTTAATAGTGCTAAGTACAATACTGGGTGGTTACAAAATGTGACTTATCAGAACGCACAAACACACACACACACACACACACACACACACACACACACACACACACACACACACATTTCGGAGACAAGCCAGCAAAAGTCCCTTTTTGGATTCCTGACTCCTTCGGGCTCAGGCTGCTGCCAAGTCTCTGCCTTGTTGGGTCACAGATGGGTCAGAGCAGGCCACTGGCCTTTCCTGCTTGCTACTCTTTTGTTGACAAAGGCCCAACTTAACAGAAGGAATACAAGCCTTCTATTCAAGAAAAGCCTTGAATTAATTGGCAGCAAGGTCTTTGGTGAAATACAGGTAAATTATTTCCTAATCCTTGTAGGTCTGAGCTCCTGACTCAGTCATGACTTTTCCATCACCTTAGGCTCAATCCACCATGGGAAATGTTGATTATCAATTTTAAGTGTTTGTTGGGGTGGAGAGCAGTTAGAGGTAAGCAAACTTTAGAGATCATCTAGATCAGTCATTCTCCAAGTGTGGTCCCCACCATATCTCTGGTGGTCCCTAATACCCTTTCAGGAGGTCCTCCAGGTCAAAATGATTTTCATAAGATTACTGTGTCATTGATAATACCCATAGAAACAAAAACTCTTTGGCATCTCCCATAATTTTTAAGAGTATAAAGGACTTGTGAGACCAAAAATTTTGAGAATTACTGATCTCTGCTAAAGCCATTATCTCACAGATGATACAACTGAGGCAAAAAGAAAGCAGGAATGACAACTGGATGCTAGAAGGTGATGAATGAAAGAGTGGAATTCCCCTCCCCCCTTCCCTCTTATTACATATCAATTATTTCAGCATGGAGTAAAGAAGAAAGAATACAGCTAGATTTCCAAAATGAAACTGGAAACCACTGGTTTTTCATATAATTAGCTGCAAATAAGAATAGAGGTCCATGTTTTCCCAGAAGGGAAGGAAGTCTCTTAACAAATAAAGGCTGTCTGGCCACTTTTCTAGAGGTCAGGAGGTACATGGTAATGGTAGACTGATCATTATGAAAATGGAATCTTAGCTTTGGAAAACAGCATGAGGGAGAGAGAGAAAGAAGGAGGGAGGGAGGAAGGGAGAGAGAGAGAGGGAGAGGGAGGGAGAGAGAAAGAGAGAGAGAGAGAGAGAATTTTTCCCACCAACTTATGGCCAAATAGAGTAGGGAATTTCATGTAAGAGTTAAGGTGTATCAAGTCATTTATTCAGAAAAAGGAAGGAACAGAGTTTTCCTAAGATCAGTAAACTGGAAGATCCCAGTGTAACAAGAAGAGAGTACAACCATGGTTTTCAGGAAATTTTAATTATAAATTGGATTGTCAACCTTTCCCTGGAGGAAAATTCAAGGTTACTTCCTTCCTTCTTGTTTATTTGGGTTATAGGTTTAACTTTCTCTCCGCCCCTCATCCTTCCCCCCTTCCGGAATACTCACTTTTTTATTGAAAAAAGTCAAATCTGGTGTCAATGAATACTTCTAATTCCAGGTGCATATGATTTGTGTTGTTACTTTGGTTAAAATGAAAGTTAGGGGGGAAGAGTCAGCTTGTGAATGAGCAAACAGTTGCCACTTGAAGTGAGGCTAGAAAAAAAAGGGAGAGGGAGGGAACCACATACAACAAAACACATAGAGGTTTTAAAATGAAACTGCCAACCAAGGACTTGGCTCCCATGATAGCTGTTAGAACTGGGACGAATTCAACTCTTACTCTTCTCTAGCAAAGCTGAATTGGGACAGGGAATGGGAAGGGGGAAGAAATGTGAAATTGAAGACAATGAAAGTTGCAAAATGAACAGTAGGTCATGGGAGGATCAATATTTTTCTCAGAAGGATAGTGGGAAAAATTAAGGAACTACCAGCTGAGTATAACCACATTCTTTCCCCACTTCAGGCCCTTCCCAAATCTTGTTTTCTTCTGCTCTCCCTACTTCTACTAACCTGAATATCTGACAAATTGAGATGGCCAGGGAATCAGGAGCTAGGCATGGAGCCAGCTCCCCTCCACACCCTCTCCCCCCCAGCAATTCTACAGGATCTTCTGTGCTCTGTATTGAAGAGATAAACATTGTGATGGTGGGAACTCCAGTGAGTAAATGTGTGACTGTTCCAACCCGGAAAACATTAGCTCTAGTAAATTATTTTCTTGTAATTGCAATTTCCAACTGATTGCATTTTAATGAAATGATTATAGCTGACATTTCCCATAGTCATGCTCAGTTCTGACTTCCTTCCTCATCCTTAATAGACGAGTTTGAGGAGTTGAGTATTAACTACTTAGCATCATTGTTACATGTAGTCAATTAGATTAATCTTCTATACTCCAAGAAAAACAATATATTAAGAATTAGTGTGGCAAATACAATTAACAATGGGGGAAATAGGTTTCTCGGGTACTACTTGTGCCTTATAGTTCCTTGGCCTGGGAAAGGGTCCTTGTTTAACTGAGCAGTTTGGATCTCCTCAGCTGGAGTGTACTGACAGCAGCAGGATGTCCAGGCCCTGGCCCTCCAGCTCTCTGCAGTCCTAATCTGCCTCCTTCTCCTTCATAGACAGAACATTCACCTAATATCTTTCCTCCTTTCCTGGTCAAACACCTACATCGTATGCATCCTTGAAGATCCAGCTCAGGTTCTTTTCCTGGGTGGGGTTTATCTTGGCCATCTCAGTCCAAGATAATCTATTCTTTTTCTGAATCTCTGAATAATACTCATATGACAATTAATCACCCACTGCCTTCTATTGTTCTATGAATGGGTTCTATGGTCACCTTTTGGTTTTTGTATGTCTCCCTCCCCCTTAGACTATACCTTCCTTGGGAGTGGAAATCAATTTTTTGTATTTCTTTGTATCACATGATTATGGATCTAGAATAGGAAAGGGATGTTAGAGGGAATCTAACTCATCTCCAGCATTTTACAGATGAGGAAACTGAGGCTCACAGAGTTGATGTGACTTGTCACACAAGTAGTAAGTGGCACAGTTGTTTCCCTCAGTACCTTGAAAATAGAAGGTCCTCAATCAAATGACTGATTAAATTAACTTCTCTAGATTTAAAGGCTTAAAGTTTAAAATACTAGATTATTATATATTATGCCCAGAGGATTTCTTTTCCTTTCCTATATCTTTGTGAAGCAGAAAGAAAAAACACTCATGCTAATTTGACTGCTGGGGGAAACTGAGATAGAAGCAACTGACTAAATTTTGTAAAACTAATTTCCATTTTTACATCTATTTTTCCTTTCCTTCACCTAGAGCCTTTTGGATCTACTTTCTTATTATTGCCCTGGACAAATAACTGTAAATTACTGCTAGTTTCTCCTGGTATAGAATAGTCTCTTCCAAATCTGCTTTTTCCTCCCCCTTTGAGTCACTCTGATTCCTGCTCTATTGTGGCAGCATTTTCTGAATACTGGACACATGCTCTAAACATTACCAGTGCTTTCTCCTCATCTGCAGTACTATCATGGGGTTTGCTCTCCCTTCTTACATGCCTGTGAGGTAGAACCTCCAATGTGCCTTTGGATTCTGTTCTACTAGTCAGCTGTGAAATGCAGGATAAGACCTTTGCTTCTAACTGGAGTGGCTGTTCTATGCAGATTACTGAGTTAAAACTCCACATCTGTCCTGCTCAGTTATCATATGCTACAGGCACAGACTGTATTGGATGAGCTATATCTTTTTCCTGTGTAGGCAATGTTTCCTAAGTATAGAGAAAAGATCTTTTGGAAGGATAGGGGCCCTTCGCAGGGTGGGGGGAAAAACCAGGAGGCAGACCCTGAAGTCTATTCATGCATGGTGTGGTATGTGCCAGACTTTTCTTTTAATTAAAAAAAATTTTTTTTAATGAAGAAAATTGAATTTTCCATCCTTCCTCCCCTTCCCCATCAATGGGGTGAAAAAAAGGAAAAACTAAGCCCTTGTAACAAATAAACATAGGCAAACAAAATAAATTCCTGCATTGTCATATCCAAAAAATATACATTCTGTGCCCTGAATCCACCACCTCCCTGTCAGAAGGCAGGTATCACTGGCCCTCCAGAGTCATAGTTGTGTACCAGACTTCTTTTTCATCAGAGCAGGGAAGGGGTAGAGTTAAAAATATTTAAAATCAACCTTCTTTTCTTGGCAGGAGTCTGATCTTACCAATGTCCCCCTAGAGCTACCTTTTAGTTGTAAATCTGACTCTGGACCTGTCTAAAATGATTTATGTTTAGGTACGAGGCCTGTTTTTAACGTCTCTAACTGCGGTTTGTGGGCTGTATACAATTCTAGGGCTGTTAGCAGACAAAGAAAAAGCAAAGCATTGGGTTGAAGTGGTATTCTGAACTGAGACTCCCCTCCCCTTTTTTAGCATCTTTTTCAATGTGAGCAGATTTGTCTTAATGTAGTATCTCCAGGAAAAATTTCTGGGAGGTAAAATACAATGTAGAGGCATGCAGAAAAAAACCAAACCAACTAAACTCTATTTCTCTCACTCCAAAGCATAACATCGTGAAATTGGGGGGCTGTGAATGATGCAGTTTGGTACTCTGTAGCTGGCATGGTAACTGCTTCATTTATGCGTTCGCTTTTGCTCTGACTGCTTATAATTATGTATATACTATAGCTGTCATTTTTGGAAATTTTTCAAAAGCTACTAAGCCCTGAAAAGCATGTTTGTTGTTGGTGCTAGGGTTTTTTTTAAAGAGCTTTCAGCCTTCTTGAACGGGATGTCTGTTGGGGGAGAGCAGGCTGTCCAAACTGGAGACATCAGCGATATAACCACATGAGAAGTTTACCAAATTGGCTCGGTTCACCCTATTTATTGTCACATTCTAATCGGCTTCCAGCTTGGCATCTGGAGCATCGTCTACATAATATAACCACCCATCTCCTACCACGACCGAACAAGGACAGCATATCCTAGAAAGAAGCAGCCCCCCTAAACATGAATGCATTCTTCCGGTGGAGTCATGCAAATCTCATCCATTCAAACATGCAAGAGGAATCTTCCAGCTTACCTGCGAGGGTCATGAACTTCCACCGAAAATTTCTTTTCTCTGAAGTACAGGTTCTCTAACTGTCTCCATTGGAATATCTGAAGAGAAAACAACTTTCTTTAAGTACAGTAGGAGTTCACAGCTGCAGTCTGATCCGCTGTTAACTTCTACTGTGGGCTGCTCTCTCGTCCAAGTACAGTCTGCATGTCCTGTTTCCTTATCCTCCGTTTCTTGCTTGAAACAGACAGGGACACATGGATCGCCAGCTTAAAAAGGGGGCACGCTGGGTGTGGATTTTCCTGCAGGTTTCTTAAAAGGAAGAACATAAGCTCTTTCCAGTCCTTTCCCTTTGTTTAATTCTCTCAGACTGCTCTCAGCTTTGCAGATTTTTTCCCTCCAAGACAGAGAGAGAGAGAGAGAGAGAGAGAGAGAGAGAGAGAGAGAGAGAGAGAGAGAGAGAGAGAGAGAGAGAGAGAGAGAGAGAAACTTGAGGATGGAAGAGAGAAAGAAAGAAAGAGAAAAGGATCTTTCAGAAGTCAGCAGTAGCCATCTGTGAGTAGTGCTGAACTGAGTTTCCTCCTCTCAGAGTGCTGAAATGGGAAAGCGTTCAAATTCCCCAGTCCCCCATTGGGACTCCACTTCCTGCCACTAATGTGTACGAATCCCTGACTCGAACTGGTGCTTTGGAAACTCCTCTCTCCTCAGAAAGCCTCTCTGTGAAGGGCGGAGGCTGTTATGACCTTAATTCAGGGGAGGCAACGCGAGATAACGATATGAGCCTGTCTAACCCATTCTTTTCTCTGTAACACAAAGAGAATCAAGAATTCCATTTCTGCAACAACTTTCTGCGCAACCAGAGTTTACCCTCAGCCCAGTGGAAGAGGAGTAGAGAAGGGGAGGTGAGGGCTTAAGCTGCTAGAAGCATACTCCCTGGCAAATATTTCTTAGGCTGTCTTAACCCACTTTTGAGCCAGATAAACTGTGGATAAAATATCTAAGAAATCTGATTTTCAAGTTTGGAAACAGTTAAAACTGCATTCATTTAGTCCTAGAATGAGATTTTCTTTCATCGGAGAAAAGAAAACACCATTTAACCCTTCTGGAAATGACAAAAGAGGTTAAAGTAAAATTTTAAAATTATATACATAGTTAGTGGATTTCTCATTACCTGCTTAAGGGTTTGACATTATCCTTACTGAAAAGAGAAAAGAAGCCAAACGCTTTTTAGATCTTTTTGGTGATGAGCCCTGGACGTGCTGATCATTCTTTTCTAGTTTTTAATTTTCTCTATTCTTTCTTTCCTCTTTATTTTACTCATGAAGCTAATGTATATCATGGACTCACAAAGCCAGAGGTGGAATGGGCTTCAGTGCTCATCTAGTTCTCTCATTTCCTTACTCTACACATGAGGAAACTGAAGCCCAGGGAGATTAACTGACTTATCTAAGGTCATGCAATTATCATTGTTTCTATGTTCTCATCTCTCTTAAAGATTCTTTCCCCACCCCTACACTCCTTTCCCCTCTACATCTACTGATTTGCTATAGCCAAACTTGTCCTCAGATGCTTACTAGAGGTGTGACCCTGGGCAAGTCACCTAATCCTGTTTGCCTCAATTTCCTTATTAGTGAAATGAGCTGGATAATGAAATGGCAAACCACTCCAGTATCTGCCAAGAAAAGCCCCCAAATGGGGCCATGATGAGTCATATATGACTGGAAAATGACTAAACAGCAACATAGCTTGCCCACCCTAGCTACACTCCATTCAGCTGCATTGTTCCATCTTCAGCCAAAGGTTTTTCTTCCTTGTATCAATTTTGTTAGATCTCTCACTGTGTTTTCCATCCAGCTGCCATGATATACTATCTAGACCTAAGGAATGTTTGCTTAAAAGATGTTACCCTGAGTAAATCTGGAGAGGATTAAAAGATGCTTCCTACACAGGCTAAATGCATTTCTGATTGCTCTTTCACAAACAATATCACCCATTACAATCCTTAATTGCTTTTCCAAAATTTTGTACTCTCCTTTTATAGTTTAGGCTACATTTCAACTCTATATCTGAGAATTACTTCCATGTTTTGGGGACGTACCCCCAAGTGGGTAGAGGGGTGTCAGTCATGTGACAGGAGCAAGAATCCTATATTCAAAGAAAGGGATGACCCAAAGCCATACTAGCCGATACCTCCTGCAGCTGTTTCTTATTGGTCATTGATTCATTGCTGCTTCTAGTGTGTGTCTGTGCTCAGACACCCAACACTGAACAGGGTGTCCAAGGGAGGATGTAACTTCGCATCACTCAGATTTCTCAATAAAAGCAGGCAAAGTTCTTCTCTCCCCTCTAAGTGGAAATATATTTGTAGCTATTTTACCTGCAGTTATCTCAGCCACGAAGGTAATAAAACAAACCCAAGCTAAGCTAATGCTTCCCTGATACTTCTCACAGCTTCCCTCCCAATCCTATTTTTAAAAATAGCTGGCAAAGAGAATAAGAATTTTACTCACTTTATTCACAACATACTTTTTTTTTTTTAACCATCTCAAGGTCAAATACTCTTGATATTGTAACACAGAGAATTTCTAACTAGTATTTAGATTTCTTTTCTGGAAAGGGGGGAGATGAAGGGCTGAGAGATGGTGGAGATAGGTTTAGGATGAAGGCCAAGGCTTTGGGGAGAGTGGGAGGTGGATTCCATGTCTCTGTGGACCTCTGTTCTTGTACCCTCACTGGTCAGATAAAACTCCAGATGCTTGGAATAGCTACAGTTGCTTCAGACACTTATTCTCAGTCCAACAGACCTGCACAGTTACACTGTGTTCCACTGGGAAGCCATGTGGCCAGGGAGGCTGTTTTCCCACATCATTAGGGTTCTTCTCCCAGCACGGAAGAGGAAGCCATGCCTGGTAGGGCAGAAATGCATAAGGGAATTCCAGCTAGCAGCATCTAAGGCACTTGCTTCTTCTCTCTGTCCTCCTTCCTCCTCCCCTCCAACTGATAAAAGACCCCACGGAGCTGAGTAATGTTTGTGGTGAGTTCCCTGGCAACTCCTCCCCCTTCATCCCCCAGCCCCTTGCAAAACAAAACAAAAAGCAAGTCTTTCCTCTAAATGCTCCCTACTGCTGCCTGCTGTAGAGAGTTAGATGTCTGCCAGCCAGCACAAACAAAACCATCTGGACTCGGCCGAAGGTCTGTCTCCTGTGGCTGCTGCTGCTTCTCACAGGCTGGCTGACAGTGCTTCTACCCAGCAGGCCCCAGGGGGTGGCAGGGGGTGGGGGGAGAGGACTTTCTGTGCAAGGGAATGATGGCATGTTTTACGTTTTCTTCCTAGGAAGTCCTGCCCCCTGGTCTTCTCTTCCTAAGAAGCTGCTCTGTCCTCAGTTGTTTTTAATATATGCTATGTACTTGTCCTTCCTGGTGCTAGCTCTCAAAACTTTATTGTTTCTTGCTTGAATTAGTCAGAGTAGATAAGACTTTCCTACCATAGGCCAAAATATTGCTAGATATACTGAAAAGGAAAGGGAAATTGTGAGAATGAGAAGACAAAAGTATTGAACATGTCAAAGGATGTTTGAATTCTTTCTTGAGGACTGGGTTTCTATAGTGGGGCATTAGAGGATACCAAGGCACCTGGAGGTGGACTGCTGCCAACACAAGTGCCCAGACTTGTATGACTCTATATGAAATGAAATAAAGCAAAACATACAGAACAATATATTCATAGTGATTACAATAATGCAAATGAAAACAACACAGAAAACTCTTAAGTATAATGACTAATCCTGGCCCTGGAGAACACATGAAAAGCACAGGTATCAAACTTCCAGCTTGTAAAATTCTTTAGTGCTGGCCAGAACCAGAATAAAATATAATTGAGAAATGCTTGAAAAAAATAAATAAAAATTCAATACAACATAGATAATGCTAATTTGTGATTTTCTAAGCCAACATGTGTCCCATAGGGATCTGTTTCTATCTGCGCTTAATCTACTGATGAGAATTCCTCTTTACAGGAGAGACGAAGTAGAATGCTGCATGTACTGTCAGTCTTGGTCACTGTGTTAGTTTTTCTGTTTAGTTGTTTCAGTCATGTCTGACTTTCATGAACCGATTTGGGTTTTTTGCTAGTTTGTTTTTGGCAAAGATACTGGAGTAATTTGCCATTTTCTTCTCCAGATCATGAGGAAACTGAGGCAAACAGGAACAAGTGATTTGCCTAGGGTCACATGGCTAGTAAGGGTGTGAGGCCACATTTGAACTCAGGTCTTCCTGATTTCAGATCTGTTGCTCTATCACTGTACCACCTAGCTACCCCTTATGGTTTGTTTTGCTTAATTATTTTCCTTTACTGTAAAGGAGGGCTCATTGGGTAAGGACAACACACTTTCAAGTGACTTGGTATCCTCTAATGCCTCACTAAACAAAAGTTTTTGAAGTTAGCATGGCTAATCTGGGATAAAATGATAGTTTATTAGTTTGTTACAGAATATATATAAATTGCATGTTCTGTTTCCTTCTGTTTCCCCTGCTGGGGAGAATGACCCTTGGACTGTAAAAGATGGAGAAAAAAATGGCTGGTAAGGAACTGAAATCCAAGGTACATAAGGAGATAATGAATGTTCTGATCTGCCCTTGATGAGTTCAAGTGACCAGATCCTAATAAACTACACCCCAGAGCTGCTGAATGTGATTGCTAAGCCAGCGTTAGTGATCTCTGAAAGGCCATGGAGAATGGGAGCAATGCCATGGGGCTAGAGAAATGCAAACAGTGTCCTAATTTTCAAACAAAGGAAGAAAGTGGCCTCTGCTAACGGCCCATGGGCTTGACTTAAGTTCCTGGCAAAACCCGAGTGCATTCTGGAATGTATTATTAAAGGGATTATTAGTGAGCATCTAAAAAAGGAAGCAGTGATAACAGAGAGCCAGCATGGCTTCATCAGGAACAGGCCATGCCAGACTAAACTCATTTCCTTTTTTGACAGGGTTACCAGATTGGTAGATTAGGGGAATGTTATTTACCTAGGCTTAAGCAAAGCATTTGAGAATCCCTCTTGCTATCATTTTACACAAAATTGGGAGATGCTGGTGAAGCAATCATTCAGTAAGGTGGATTCAGATTTGGTGGAATGACCAGACCCAAAGATTTGTCATCCAAGTCAACTCAGAGGAAAGCCCCTGACTGAGACCTCCAGGGATCTGACTTGGCTTTATAAGCCATAGTTATGTTGTGTTCCACACTTTTATCAATAAGCTATTCAAGTTTAAAAATTGTTCACAGTCTATATCATGGACTGATGTAATCTCCTAAACAAGGTGTGAAATTCCTTTCACAGGGTTAACTCTTTAATAAAGGATGAATTTCTTGCATGTGTTCTGGATACTAGTTGACATCACACCTTGATGTTACAGGTATTTTCACTGCCAGTTCACATGCTTGACCTATGCCCTTGGGCTTCATCTTTAAAACTGAGAGCTGGAGAAGCAGGTCGAGCAGCCCAAGAGCTGAGAGATCAGATGGAGAGAAGTCAGTTGGACATATACAAAGCTGGTTCCCTAGAGCGAAGCCTACTCTCACACCCCTCCAGGGGACCATGTGAAGTCACTTAAAATCCACAGGGAGCAGCTGAACACTAAGGAGTGTCTGGATCAAACTGAAAGCTACAGGGATGAGTCAACAGAAGTACCACAGTAGCTGTGGAGCCACAGAAGAATTCTTGGGGCAAATGAACAAGAAAGGATAGAGTCAGGATATAAAGGGGCAAACCTGGACCCTGCCCTCCTTCAGCTGTGAGTTGTGTGGACCACCTAGATCCTACTGAGTAGGGTTTGATACCCCACTGACCTCAAGTGCTCATGTGGAGAGTGTCCATTAAGAGTACTACAGTAAGCCTTGGCAATTATATATGGCCCACTGGAGATGGAACTCATCATACATGAGGGTTGCTCGATTCCCTAATAACCCACAATTCCATTCACTTTAAGAGGAGTTCTACCTAGGGTAGCACTGTATGACTAGAGAACTGCCATGCAAGGTGGGATTCACTGGAGGGGCAGATTGCCTGACTCCCTAGAAACCCAAAATACTGGAATAAAGATCTTATTATCAGTGAGACAACAAAGACCCAGGACAGGACTATGTACACTCGCTACAATAAGATGGAATTTTATAGAGATAAATTTTAAATCCTGCACTTGGGATCAAAATATTAACTTTAAGATGGGGTGTGACCAGAGCCATTTCAATTTATCTGAAAAGAAATTGTCGTTATTGTTTTCAGTAGATGTCAGCTGGCACACCTCCAAAAGGGAAATAAACTGAAGTGCTATTAAGAGAGAGAATTTCCAGGATGATGGAAAGTTGAATTCTGTTATATTCTGGTCCATTCACATCTTTAGCATCATGCTCCATTTTGTGTGCGTTTCTTTAAGAAGGAAAATGACAATGCTAGAGAATGTCTGGAGGAAACTAACCAGGATGGTGAGAGCACTGGAATCTATGCCAGAAAGGGAATAATTTAGAGAAAATAATACATAATGGAAGGATCTGGAGAAAATAATACTTAGGGTGGAAATAAGATCTGTTTTCAAATATCTAAACAAATGTTACATGGAAAGAACACTGAGAAGCAATGGGTAGAGATTTCCCATTATTAGTGTTCTTCAAGGAGAGGTTAGGGAAGAGAAGGAAAGGAAGGGACAGATAATGGGCATTTATTAAGCACCTGCCATGTGTCAGACACTGTGCTAAGAGCTTTACAAACATGATCTCATTTGATCTTCCCATCAACCCTGAGAGGTAAAAGCTATTTACTGTCCTCATTTTACATTTGAGAAAACTGAGTGACTTGCCCAGGGTCACACAACTAGGAAGCAAGCGTCTGAGGAAGGATTTGAACTCAGGTCTTCCTAACTCCAAGCCCAATGCTCTATCCACTGTCCCACCTTGCTGGATGACCACTTATTAAAGATACTGTAGAGATGGTTCTCTTTGGGGGATAGGTTGTGGGGTCCCTTTGGGTTCTGAGATTCTGTAGTGGATTAGAACATTTTTAGGTCTTTGTTTCCGATGCCCTATTCCCTGGAGGTTCTGTCCTCTTGGTCCGTCAAGCACTGGGCTGGTAGAGTATAAACCAGCAGAGTCCTCCCAGAACCTCCATTTGAAGGAGGACCCCAGGCCAGCCAAGTCTTCATACCTCTCCCATCTGCACTCCTGACTCTCTGGACTTTCTTTACCATGCCACATATCTCTTTGCCCTGAAAGTACACTCTAGCTCTGTGGCCTGGACTTCTCACACTGGAAGTATTCTCTGCCCCTGCAGCCTCTTCCTCTTATTGGCCAGTTCCTCCCAGAATCTCCATTTGAAAGGGACTCCCCTGGCCAGTCAAGTCATCTTTTCTCTTGAGGTTGCTTCCCTGACGCTCTGGATTTCCTCTTCCACACCCCTACTTGGAGATCCCCTTCAGTCCTCCTTTTCAACTCCCCCATTCTTTGGGGAAAGCTCTTTGAAGGCAGGAGATCATCTTCTGCTTGTGTTTGCATTCCCAGTGTCAGCACACTTAATAAATGTTTGCTGACTTGACTTGACTCTGCTTCCCTCACGTAAGACTTCATGGTTTTACAGACAGAATAAGAACCTGAACACATGTATGTTATTCCCTCTGCTATTACTGACATGACTGTCTAACCTCAGGTTAGTTAGATAGCATCGTTGTGTCTAAGATAATAACCCTCCTCCGAGATAAAGAACGTAACATGCTTTGAGATCTTCAGATGAAAGACTCACCAGAGATACACCTAATCATTATTAGCTGTGCTAAGACAAGGTGACTGAGTTAGTCCTATTAGGATTCTGTACATTTTTTTCCTTCTGGATAATTATGCACAAAAAGCTAATTAGAGGCTATGACACACACTATCCTATCAATAATCTGAGTTTATTAATTATTACCTATATAAAATAATACTAGGCTAATAGCATTCATTTGAGATTCTGAATAAAAAGCTTTGCAAAGGTTTTCTCTTTGAACTTTGGATACCATTTCAAGAAGGGTCAGTGACAAATGTTCTTTCTTCTGCTTTTACAGATGGGGAAATGAGATCTAGAAAAGTTAAGTCCTCTGACTAAGGCTACCCAGAAAGTCAGTGGTAGAAACAGAAACTGAACTACAGGACACCTGGTACATTACGCTAACCCTCTGACCATGTTTCCTTTCTAGAGGAGACTATGAATGAATGGCAATTTGTGTGTGGTTCATTTTAAAAGAGGAAAGATTTTGAGAAAGAGGAAAAAGTGATTAAAAAATAGGAAATGTCTTAACAAGCCCATTTTTCCTTCACAATGATTTTTCTTTCTTTTTTTTCCCCCTAAACGATAAAAGGAAATGTTTCCTTCTGTCACCAGTGCTTTGGCTTTTTCTAAGCTTTCTATGGTGCAGTGGATAGAGTGCTGGGCCAGGAGCCAGGAAGACTCATCTTCGTGAGTTCAAATCTGGCCTCAAACATTTACTAAATGTGTGACCTTGGGCAAGTCACTAAATCTTGTTTGCCTCAGTTTCCTCATTTCTGAAATGAGCTGGAAAAGGAAATAGCAATTCAGTCCAATATTTTTTGCCAAGAAAACCTCACATGGGGGTCACACAGAGCCAGACACAATTGAAAAATGATTGAACCACAAAGCTCTCTATATAACATCTCATCCTTCTGTGTCCCTAAATAGATGGTAATTCAGTGGATAGAGTGATCAACCTGGAGTCAGGAAATCCTGAATTCAAATTCAACTTCTGAGTTGTAACCCTGGTCAAATCACTTAATCCGAAATGATTAATACAACAGTTACCTCATCTATAAAATAGGGATAATAGCACTCATCTCCTAGGGTTGTGAGGATTTGATGAGATATTTATAAAGCATTGTGAAAACTTGAAAGCACTATATAAATCATGATGATTATGTAATAAAACCCTTACAAGCTCCATTTGGAAGTTTGCACTAAAAAGCAATGTTAAATCTACTATGACAAAGTGCTGCATGCTGTTTGACTTCAGGAACACACCTGAATGGCCTTGGGCTCCAGGTTCCAATTTGCCACTGATTCTCATTCTAATCCGAGGCCCATGACTTACTTTTGGAGACTCAGTATCTTAATTTATATAATAAGAGGTGAGAATAACAATATGTACAAAAGGAATATTGAAAAGAGTAGCTAACTAAAAAATGTCACCTTTGAGAAACTTGCCAGGACAGAATATAAATGCTTAAAAGAATAGGACCCCAATAGTATACTCTGATTTTTGCACTGAAGCCCAAATTTTGTAGACAACTACTGTTCAGCACTAATAAAAAGAGATTTGCTGCACTTTGTGGGATGAAACTGTACTGGCAACGGCAGAGGGGCCTGATGTCATTAACTGTCACCATCCATGCATATTTGTGGAGATCTCTGCCAGCATATCCCTTTAAAGTAAATATGGTCACTAACCGGGAGTGTCAGAGCAGCGATGATAATAAGGAGTCCAGAGGCCTGGGAAAATCCTGAATCTTTTCTTGACTACTACTCAGTTACCAGGAATGACAATAATCTCCATGTGAATTATTTCTTTCACTGGCCCAACTAGTTATCACATATAGGGAAGAATCAATAAGTGATAAGATGATAGGCATATTTTCAAAATACTTCAAAAACATGAATAAAAAAATTTTTTTTGGTCAACTTCATATTGCAGAAACCAGCAGTACAGTACCACATTTAGACATCGGTGAGGACATCTAGCTTATTGTGATATAGGAATGGTCTAAATTCTGCCAGCTCTTGTCAGCCCTCCCAAACTAGGACTATGGGCTTGATGACACATCGCATCTTTATTTTTCCTGGGAGAGCCTAGCTAAATTTGGAAGGGCTCATAATCAAGGCCTGAGTGGCTCAATAAAGACTATCTTTTTAGGTAACAATTGATTCCAAAGAAATCACAGATCCTTGAAATAACATAGTAGAATGGAATAAATGTTGAATTTAAAGGCAGAGGACATAGGACTAGACAGCTCGACCACCAGCTACCCATTTGACCTTGGATAAGTAAGTGATTTAGTGACCCTTAGCATCCTCGTCTCTCAAATGAAAAGGTTGGACTAGATGACCTCTGTGTTCTCTTCCAGCTCTAAATCAATGATTTTGTGACCCTGAATATTGAAGCAAAAGGAATGTGGGTATCTAGAAATGTACATACACACACACACATACATTATTTGTACGTAGCTTGAGATAAAGATGAAGTGTACAGCATAAAAGCAGATGATATGATTTTTGTCTTATGTAGTTCCATTTCTAAAGATAGAGCTACTTTTAATTGACTTCTTAGTGCCCTGATAATTCTTCAGTCAATGAATTCATTAAAAACGAATGATCACACAAGATAGGACAGAGGCTAAGTGATTTGCACAACGTCACATCAGCGGTGAGAGGCAATGTTGAGACTCGAATTTGGATTTTGTGATTCTAACACCATGTTTCTCTAACTTTTTTTGCTTTCCTTCCCTCCATTCCTTTCTTTTTCTCTTAATGATTATTGAAAGAATGCCTACCAATGTTCTTGATGTTACAGAGTATAGGTGGTCTCTACCCCCAAGGAGACTATTATTTGAGGAGAAAAGCCATATATGCCTATTGGCCAATAGTCATGTAAGAATTAGCTCCGTCAGGATGATGATTGATACTTAGGTTTCTAACTTTCTCACAGAGGCACTATGCCTGACTCCTTCCTGTTTGTGAGACATCCCAATCTTCTTATTTCAATCAGTTCCCTACTTATAATTGCTTAGCTTCCTTAGTCCATTCTTTCCTTCATGCCCTTGGGCTTACAATAATGTGAAAATAAAAGCAGTAGATGTCCAAGTCTCAGATTAGCCCAAGGCTTGTGATTGTACAGCTCTCTTTGCATGGTACTATATGCAATTTTGTACTTAGCAAATGGTTCTGATGATGATGGAGAGCAGACCATTTGGATGAATTATGGTTTGCTTTCTTCAGGGCGAGTCCAAGGCAAGCAGAGGCCTACAATGCACTTAGCTTTACTTTTGCACTCTCTGAGTTTATAAATTTTTTTCTTCTTTGGATTTGTTCTACCTCAGTTTGATAAAACCAATTCTTGCTTCACTGGAGTTTCTAAGTAGAGCCATCACTTTCTCCAAATAAGAAATCAGACTGTCTCTCCACACACACACACACACACACACACAATATATATATGTATATATATATATACACACACATATACATTCATACATACATATATACACACACACACACATACACACACACACACACATATAAACTACTAGAAGGAAGTATGGTAGGATTGTTAGGACATAACTCATAATTACACAGATTCAGATATACCAGAAATCAAATCATGGTCCCCAAAGACGTCAATTTTGTATCATGAAAACTTGATTTTTTTGGTTGCTAATATGATTATTAGTCTTGTCCCTCAAAATCAATCACGTAAAGGGGTTCCAATGTATCTACTTTCTTCTTAGATGGCCAGATACTATAAAAGGAAAACAATGTTTAATTCCTGTTCTCAGCCAGACCTCCTAATGGAATCAAGATGTTCCTGAGACTGATTTCCTAACCTTTTAGACAGCATGACACAATGACATCAATTGGGAAATTGATTTGGTTAATTCAGTGACAGATGCACAGAGCACCAGGCCTCATGACCTTTAATGGATAGCATCTTTTAACCCATCAAAGCTCTTTCAGTTTCCTGTGGTTTAAGTCTTAACTGTGTGAAAGGACAAAGAAAGAGGGGTGGATAGTAAAGAGTGGGGGAAGTACTGACCAAGTGTTTAGCAGTCCCATAGAGAAACAGGCTTTTTCATTTCCCCATTGGACTTTATATACCCCCCCTCCCTTTTTTCTTTTCAGAGAGCCTCAATATATTATTTTTCTCTGTGTACTTTGGCTTATACCCCAGAAAGACTTCATCTAAAAGTTTTGGCAAATCTGAATGCTTTAGAGGGAGGCTGAAACTGTTTTTCTGCCTCCTTAGCATAGCTTTATTCCTTCCCCCATGTGTGCCTCATAGGGATTTATGAGATTTAGTGGCCTAATGACAGGGATTTTAGCCTACAAGTCAGAAGACCTGCTTTTTAGTCATTGTTTTCTCAGGAAAAACCCTGAGATTTTGTGGCAAACAACTTAATTTCTCTGTGTCCAAATTAAAAAAATATTGTGAAGCTAGTCATACTTGCTTTTGCTTATCTCCTATGAGTGTTTCAAAAGGGAATTAGATAGTCTAGTGAAGCGTTTTGGGATTTTTGGGAAAAGGCTAACAGTGGACCACTCCTTGTTGAAATATGACATGGAATAGAACAAATGAGAGGTTAAATGTCTTATCTCCCTTCTAGCTCTAACAGAATATGATCTTAATATTTTCCTAGGTGTGAGATGCATTAAGATGGTATAGTTAGCCTCTCCTGGCAAAGGCTATTTTATTTTAAGGGTAGACACTGACTACCTGAAAGAGGCAACACCAAATTGCATAATCTACAAGAAGGTCAAAGACTGAAGGAAAAATTTCCAGGTACACACACACACACACACACACACACACACACACACACACATACACACATAGGAGTACTTTTGTGAAAGCAAAGGACTTGACTCAAAGTGGGTATCCATTGATTGGGGAATAATTGAACAAATTGTGGTGTATGGATATATGGATGCAAAGGAACTTTGCTATACAGAGAAAAGAAGGAAGAAACTTGGGAAGTCTTGCAGATTACACACAAGTCACTGACATGGGGTGAAATAAAGAGAACAAAGAGGACAATCTGACATAAGGATTTCAATAACATCAAGGAAAATAACTTTGAAAGACAACACAACTCTTGATTGATGTCATGACCAGTAGAGACTCCAAGGACTGGTGGTGAAGTACGTTTCCTTCCTTTCAACAGAAGGAGGTATGAATGAAGTACGTGTTGACCCGAGCAATACATTGATTTCTTTAGTTTTACTTTATTTTTTTATGGTAAGGAAGGTTTCTATACAGTGGATAGAGACCAGCCCTGGAGTCAGTAAGACCCTGAGTTCAAATCTGACCTCAGACACTTACTAGCTATGTGAGCCTGGCCAAATCACTTAATCCTGTTTATTCCTCCTCTACAAAGTGAGCTGGAGAAGGAAATGGTAAACCACTCTAATATCTTTGCCAAGAAAACCCTAAAGGGTGTCACAGAGAGTCAGACACAATTGAAATAACCCAACAACAGAGTTCTACAGAGAGAGGTAGATAGTACAGCCAAAGGAAGGTACAGCAATGTAAAATAAAAAAAAAATATCAGTAAACCATTTACTTCATTTTTGTTAAATGAAAAGGACCTCCTCCTAGAGATCTATTCTCTTTGAATCAGAAGGTGTCTGATGCTGTTGAAAAGGTTGACAAAATATGACTGGTTCATGGAGTTCTCTCAATGGAGGACACACTCCCACACAAACCCTGCTTCTTTGTGCAGCCTCCCCTCTGACCCTAAACAGTGCTATCTGAAGGAAAAAGAAAAAATATACAAAAGGCCTTAGCAAATTTACCTAACCTTCAGAAGCATGTACTTCTAAGGGAAAAATTGCCTGACACCAGGCAGCTTGTTTGCAGCATTAAACTGTTCAGTGTTTACTAATTAGTCTGTACTCCTGTGGGTTCAGGCCAGAAAAGCTCCTTCCTTGTAAAGCTACGTGTGGGAGATACTAGGGCCATTAAGAGGGGTCTCTGCTGTCTGCCGCTGAAGCTTGAGGTGGGTGCTCCAGGCTTTCCTCAGAATCGGCCAGGGAGTAAGGCAACTGAGCTGGCGAAGGGCCTGAGGCCTGTGGTTCCCTTTTCAAGTCAGGGTTCTGTTGTAAGAACACTTGTGGCTTCGCTAGCTGCTCTGTAATTAAAGTCGCAGCCAGCAGAAGAGGAGAGTCCAATGAATCTGCTCCCACTTTAGCCATCACTGTCTGACAGAGGGTCTGGCTGTGCAGAGTGGCCAGGGGGTCTAAATGATCTTTGGCAGATATCCTCTGGATATCCTTGTAGACTGGGGAATTTAGACTGGGTAATTTTACAATAGCTCCAGAGCTTTTCATTTTCTCCCAGGAGGAAAGGAGGGGGAAGGATGTTTTCCAGAGCTGAGCCTTTCATCTCTGGAATTTCTATCTTTCCAGAGAAGGCTGCTATTATTTAGGGCTCTCTATTAGGTCTATTTTTTTTTTTTAAGCTAAGGCAACCTGTGGGACAGGCTGGCCTTTGGGATCTAATTCTGTTTTTGTTTTCTGGTACTAAGAGTAATCTTCTGTGTTTGAATATAGACTTCTTGACAACTGAATGTTTTTCTATAGTGACATAGCTATATCTCTGCCTCAGAACGTGTGCACAAAGATAACCCAAAGGAAGAAAGGCAGTAGAGGGAAAGATTAAGAATGGACAATAGCAGAATCTCAGTATTGTATCTGAAACACTCCTAATGACGTCATTGATGAGGACTGCTAGGGTTCCTGATCTTAACTGAGCTAGACCAGAGGGAGGAGGGGGGGATGGGAATAGCTATTCTATTCTGTTCCAAAGCAAACTCAGGAAATCCAGGTTGAACCTGGCCCATTCTGAGTGTATTGTAGTGCAGGGAAATTTTGGAGTCAGAGGATTTGGATACAAATCTTGCGACTGAAACTTGGTTGTGTAACCTTGGACCACTCATTTGACTTCCTTGAATCTCAGTTTCCTCATCTGTAAAATGAAAGGGCTGAACTGGATGGCTTCTGAGGTCTTTTCCACCTTCCTATCCCTTGAATGTCATGGTTAGAATTACAAGTCATTTGGTTCAATCTCAATCAATCTGAACCAGTATCTTATTTGGGAGTCCATGTTTCAGGGTGGGTTCAGGGGGCAAATGGTGGTCATGAACTAGACCCCGAGTCAAACCTTGGACTAGACCTAAACCCTACACATTCATGCTGACTATAAACTGATCCAATCAGCCTGGATGAGGTGGGACTTAGATGAATTACCGAGTAGAACTCCTTAGTTTTCTCTAATCTGCTTCCTCTTGTCCACGGTGAGGGATGACTTTCCCAAATGGATTTGACTGGCTGTTTACCGGCTGCAGTTAGTGTTCTATTGATTCATAATTTCAGGGTGAGGGCCAAGTTAGCATGGGTTTCCTTTCTGAATCATGGTCACTTTCTTTAAGTACTGCATGTCTCCACTGAAGTGAGAGCTCTCAAGGGCTCCTTGATGAGAAGAAAGTCATGTTGTTTGGACTTAGCAAGTTGAGCTTGCCAACTCATACCTCTGTGAAATGAAAGTCCTAGAGACTGACTAAAGTTCTTTTAAAGATTTGGCAACAATCTCTTTGCTGCTAAGCACCTGGGGTTTACTTTTTGGTCAGATAGCAAAAAAAAAAAAAAAATGGAGAGGGTCTTCAGTTTCGCTTTTTTTCCATTTTTCAAAGTCCAGGCCACACCAAAAAATAAAACCCCAAAACTCCTCCTTCCCAGTCCCCCATTCCTAACGTAGGATTTTTTATTATTATTATTGCTATTTGTACACTCACCTAATTCCACTGAGTTCAGTCCAACATAATTGATCCAACTATTCATCTGAGCATACAAGCACATGTTACCAGGTCATACTGAGCTACAATATATTTTTCTAGGACTACATAAAGGTCAGTCTGTTTTGCTCTGGGAAGGTAGGAAATAGTGACATTTTATCAGCACAGGTCACCTGACTTAGAAGTGAAAGGCCCTGGTTAATACTCCTGTCAAAGAAATACAGGCTGTGATGCTCCAAGGTATGTGTTTGTAAAATTTGGATTCAGTCCAAAGACCTCACTTAAGGATTTAGAAGGCCATATGTGGCCTTAATGCCACAGGGTCCCCACCACTGCTCCTAATCAACCCCTACATTCCCTCTCGCCACTTTTTATTCTTGCCAGAACTCCTGGGACCTTCCAGTTTCTCTGTAGCCCTTAGGATAGGGCTGGGTCTGGAGGGATTCCAACAGAGACTGAAGTTTCCCACCTTCTGGGACTGGCTTCTCAGGTGGGGCAGCTCTTGTGGGTGCCTGAGGTAGAGGGAAGAAAAACTTCCCACAGTCTCTGTCTTTTGGGAACCTTCACTGGCAGAGTCAGTTTGGGGTATCATGTTGTGGGACAAAATAACAACGATGATGGTGATGATACACATTTATATAGAACTTAAAGGTTTGCGACATATTTCACAAACCTTATCCCTTCTGGTCCTCACAGCAATCTTTTGAGTTAAATACTACCAGCATTTTAAAGATAGGGATACAGATGCAGGAGGTTAAATGATTTGCCCAAGGTCACAAAACCAATACACAACAGAGGTAGAATATTAGCCAAGGTCTCTCTTGATCCTAAATCTAGTATTCTTTCTATTAGACTGAACTCAAACTCAAAACATTTCAAAATTAAACTCATTATCTTGCTACAAAACTTTGTCTTTCTCCTAACTTCCTTATTTCTTTTATGGTACTGTTGTCTTCTCAGAAATTGAGGCTCAAAACTGCAATCATCTTTAATTCTCCCTCTTCCTCAACCCCTCATATTCAAGGAATCGCCATGTTTATGTTGATTCTTTCTCAGTAATAACTTGAATTTATCCACACCCATGTAATAATCCCAGTTTGTGTTATCTCTTGTAATAGCCTCTTAAGTGATTTCCCTCTTTCCATTCTCTTCCTTCAATTCATCATTCACACAACTGCCAAAATAATTTCCTTAATACTCAAGCATCACTTTGTTATCCCCTGCTAAAAAAAAAAGCCCAAAACAAATAAACAAAAAAACCTCAAAGCAACAAAAAACCTTTGACAACTCCCCATTGCTTCCATAATAAAATACAACCTCTTTAACTTGCCATTCAAGACCCTCCAGAATCTACTTTGTCCCTCACACACTGTACTTTCTTACCAAAACAGGTCATTAACTGTTCACTAATTTGAGAAGTAGGTCCTCTATGAATTTATACTGTATTCTCCCCTCCACTCTCCAACTCCACCTATTGGAAGACTCTTCTCATTTCCAACTCTCATCTATTCCCTGATCTCCATAACTAGAAGTAATGCCTTTCCATTTCAAAATTTTCTTGCCTTTCTACTTGACATTTCCATGCATTCACTTATAATTCAATTTCCATTACATTTATTTGCATACATACCATGTTTTCCCTACCAAACTATATGCTTCCTGAGGGCAGACATCGTCATTTTTTCACTTTTGACTGGTACCTAGCAGAGTTCTTGGTAACTGGAACACTTTAAATAAATATTCTGTTGACTTGAAAGCAGCTATTTGGATTTACTTTCTTTTTTTGCATTTTTGTTTTCTCCTCCACATTTTGTGTAATCTAATGTTTATTTTATGTACTAAAGTTAAATCTACATTCATGAAAACTCACAAAATTATCTGACTAAAATCCAGGATAAAAGAGATGGAAGGAAACACCTTACTAAGTATCTACTTTGTATCAGGCACTGCGCTAAGTGCTTCGAAAATTACCTCATTTGAGCTTCACAATAACCTTGAGAGATAGGTACTATTATTATCCCCAATTTTACAACTAAGGAAACTAAGGCAAATAGATTCAACGACTTTTCCAGGATCACATAGTTAGTAAGTGTCTGAGGCCAGATTTGAACATAGGTTTTCTTGACTCCAGTTCCCAGAACTTATCTACTATGCTCTCTACATGTCTCTGACATATAACACAAAGAATTTTAAGCAAATTTTATTTCTTGTTTTGCCATAAAACCCCATCCCTTCTCCTAACTTCCTCATTTCTTTTGCTAGCACTACTGTCATCCCAATCACTGAATCACAAAACTATAGTCATCTTCAACTATTCTGTCTCCATCACTTCCTAATGAGAATTCCAGGGCTTCCCTGAGTTGTTATAACCCTTCTTGTAGGAATTCTTAACTTGGGATATGTGAACTTTTTTTAAATTGATAATTATGTCTCAATATAACAGGTTTCCTTTATAATCTTATGTATTTTTATTTTATGAATTTAAAAATATTCTGAGAAGGGAGTCTATTGGCTATAGGAGAAAGTCAAAGGTGTCTATGGCACAGAAAGGGTTAAGTTCCTTTATAAGATCTCTCCCCACTCATCCTTTTGTAGCTGCTTTCTTATCTTCCCAAGGAACTCTCAGACCCTGTCTTCTCTTATCCTGTTGCACAGCCTTGTCTCCCTAGATCTGTCCCCTGGTTGTGACTCAGTAGTAAAGGGCACTCCCACCCAGGGTCCTTCTCTATGTGCTCTCAAACATCCAGCTGGTGATGCAGCATCACCAGCCACTTCCAATCAGGAGAGAGATAGACAGGAGAGCAAGTTTTCCTCGCTGACTGATGATGCGTGGCCAAGGAATCATTAACTTTCACAGAGCTGGCTAGTGACACTTTTGGCTGGGGGCCAACTTTTTTATGATTTTCCAACTCCACAGATGCAAACATAAACTTATGTACATATACACAGATTCTATAGACACACCCCCAGAGATTGACTGGGCCATGACTTATAACACTTATTGAAATGGGAATGGAGTTTAGTTTCCAGTCAAAAGTGAACATCTGGAAGAGACTGTAATATTAGAGCTGTTTTAGGATCCTGGCTTCTACTGAATTTCCTTTCTGGATTTTGGGGCACAGATTTTCCTTGAATGAGGTCAGGCTTGGTCTCAGGGACTTGGGGACCACATCACATCTGAGCTGACAATGTAAATCTGCCTTCCACAGGAGCTGAGAAGATTGGCTGGAGGAAAAATTGTGAAGCCCATTTGGACCACCAAATGCACCCTGGAAAAAGTCAGATCATGAGAACTGTGTGGTGTATGAAACTGGAGCTGTCTTGTTGGCCCGGCCTCATTAGAATTGAGTATTGACCCAATATGAAATTGTTTCCTTTCTGCATGACCACCATTTTATATCTGTAACTAAGAACACATTGGTTTCTCACCCGAAAAGGGAAGACACTGCAGAGAAAACTCAAACTATGTGTAAGTGGCTAATTGGTTAATTGTCCATGGTTCACTGCTACTCAGGCAGGCGGCTGCTTGGCAATGGTTTATAACCCAATAAAACCTTTTGGTTTTGATTTTGCTTTTTCAAAGGCACACATACACGGTCAACTCTGCTCCTGGGTTAATGCTAACTGAATGTTTCTACCAAGATGTTTTGGGAGTCTAAATCTGAGGCTGTGCTGGCTGGTAGAGTGTTTATAGAAGTATGTTATAAATACCAAATGTTGTTGAGTTTGACCCCTGCTATGTAAACAATCAACATAGCTATTTATATAGCCTCTCAACTCTGTGTGTGAATGTCCAATCAGCTGCTGGAAAGAAAACAGACTGTAGGAAATCAGCAATTGATGCTGGAAGAAGTTACAGGGCAATCTACCCCAACAGATAAAAGGTGTGAGGACCAGGGAGGAAAAAAAGATTTTGAGCATATGATCAGATATCGTCTGGTCTTGGGATTAATTGGCATTTGCCCAGGACATCAGGATTGGCAGAGCTCCATTGATGGGCTGTTTTCCACTCTGATTATTTTTTCTAGGGAGACTCTAATTTAATTAGTCTTCTCTCTTCATAGTACACTTGGATTGTACCTTATTTTATTCCCCACACCCCCAAATCCTCAAATTATTCATATGATTTTTCACCATTCTCTCCTTTTTTCACCAGTTCTGTTGACTTGAGAAATATTCCCACTAAGTACAGCCAGCTCTCTGACAATCATTTCAGATTGTCTCTGGGCAAACTGTTTAGTATACAGCTAAAAAAAATAAGCAGAATGTGCATGTGTTGGGGGGGGGGGGTGTATTTCAGTGACTTCTTCTGAACAATTTAGAGTCATTCCTACTCTGGCATCAAAATACCCATTCAAAAACAAGCTTCTATTGATTTTATGTGGCCACCATTTCACTCATGATCTCTCTCTCTCTCTCTCTCTCTCTCTCTCTCTCTCTCTCTCTCTCTCTCCTTCTCCCAACCTCCCTCCTTTTTTCTTCTTCTCCCTCTCTCCCTTCCTCATCCCCTCTTTTTTTCTCCCTCTCCATGTCTCCCTCCCACTCCCACCCCCAATTAGCTCAGATGTACCTCTCTTGGCAACACAACGCAGACTACCCATGGTCTGAGAATAGGCTACCCAAAGACAAATGGCCACAGGTCCATATGGATGGGATCTATGCTGAGGATGGGGAGAGTGGTTGTGGTGGTGGAGAGACTTACAGAAAAGACTACTGTCTAGTATCCTTAGAAGTTTGGCTTACTCTTTACAGGATCAGGAACAAACCAGATAGTAACTCTGGGTGAACTGGGAGACTCTGGGTTTCCCCACTCACAGACCAAGAAGAAAATTCTTGTTTTAGAAACACATGCTATTTGATGCTTACTATTACCTATCTTTTGTTCAGTAGTTAAAAAAAAAGAAAAACCCAACATTTGCTATATAATTAGCAACAATGGGGGGAATGTAGCATTCTCTGGAATCTTCCAGTTAATTAAAAGGTCACATCTCACTATTCTCTTTTCAAAAAGGGAAGAGTAGAGACACAGAGAAGCTATGACTTTTGGACTCAGGCACCATAGAACAAATGACCATTCCTAAAATGATCACAAACAGTGAACCAACTAACCTGGTTAAAATTCACTCTGGGGTTTTCAGTGGCTTATTTGCATGATAGCCACAGATCATATTTATATATATGGTGCTGTATAATACAGTGCAAAGTATATCCACATAAACTTTGCAAGTAAAAGCAATGCAAATATTATTCTTTCCATTTTACAAATGAGGAAACTGAGGCACGGAAAAATTGGCAATTTGCTCAAAATCACATAGCTAATAAGTGGCAGAGTCAAATTCAGTCAAATTCTTGCATGCTCAAGTAATTTTGAAATGTAGCTATTAAGGGTGTACCTGCCTCAGGGAGGAATTAGATTTTGGATTATTTTGAATCTGTTTCATTATAAAAATCCAAGGCAATGTTGCCAGGAGAATGGCTCACTGCTTTCATCTTAGAAGTGGTCTGTCACAACTTCCTGAGAGGCGGAGTGTGATATACAGGATGTCTCAAAAGTCTAAAAGCAGTTTCAAGCTTCTAAGACAAAACAATCCCATATTTTCCCCTTAACTATAGCAAAATGCCCAGCAGTGTAGATATCCTAGGCAAAATGAAAATGCTCTCTGCATTGCATAGACATCTGCTAGCACCTGAGCAGCTTGTATTTCTATGGGGCTGACTAGATGCTCTCCACCTATAACAACCAGGTGGAGGCAATTTCACCTGGACTCATTTCACAGCTGCTAAGTTACAGTTCAGTGTTTCCAGGTGCATTAGTTAGAGGCATGGAATTTCCACAGTGGAAGATATGACAGACATCAGGGGGTCCCAGTACTTCATTTTAAAGAGAGGCTGTTGATATGGTTGAGGTCATATTGCTAATCAGTGGCTAATTGAGACTAGAATCCAATTCTCTATGTAATTAGCTAGTTTTAAACCAAGTTCTTATATTTTATGAAAATCTACGATGTCATAATATACTTCTCATGTTTTTTATCCACTTTTATTTAGCAATGGTTCAAGAAATTATCCCAAAATGGTATGTGTGTGTGTGTGTGTGTGTGTGTGTGTGTGTGTGTGTGTATGTGTGTAGGGTTTTTGAAATAGAAAAATCTGGTGACACTGTTAAGAGTGGATTTTTCATGCCAAACATTCTTGCAGGCCTGGTCTTTGAGGATGCCCCATATGCCAGAAACTGTTGAAGACAAGGTTTTGAATCCTGCCAAGGCCCACTCAACATTTTTTGTGAGATCTGAAGGACTGATAAGTGGGGATATGGGGTAGGGATAAGAATGGGGAAGAGGCTCTTTGATCAAAGCACCATGGGATGAGCAGAGACTACAAAATGCAAAGAATGTTAAATATATAAAGTGTCCAGCCCAGACTTTGGTATGCATGGAGAATGCTGAAGACAATACAAATAAGAACCCAGGACCAGACTAAGCAACAGCACTCAGAAATAAGGAAAAAAGTCAAAAAAAATAAACCATTCTTAACAGAAATGGTTACACTGAATAATTAAATAGGACAACTCCACTGGGAATCAAAGTACAATTAAATGGAGAATTTCCTATAAATATGATTTTCTTTGTCTCCTTATTCACTCAGTTCAAAAATCTTTACTAATTTATGGCCATGACATCAATTCCCAGAGTAAATTCCCCTGGTCGGAAGTTATTCTCAGGGACAACATAAAGCTGCTTTGGCCACTTCAGAAAGAAATGTTAAACTGGAATAAACAGCAGTCCATTTAAAACCACTCCTCTTTCTGAAACTTCACTGGGGACTCCATAATGCATCTAATTGAACATCTAAGTATACATAAAAGCCCATCTAATAGCACATCAAATAAATAAGTAAATAGGAATTGCTAGATAACAAGAAAACCATACCGCCATTTTTCCCCATGAGGAAGATTTCAACCCATCTAAACTGGTAATCACGTTGGGCCCTCTAGATAATGATTTATACTAGTACATAGATAGTTGCTGGTTTTTTCTCCCTGTAGAATATCTTGCCACAGTAGGGTCTCCATTTTAACTCTCTGACACATTAATTTTTTTAAAAAGTTATTCTTAGGAGCAATGAGATTTCTGAAATAGGGTATAGGGTTATAAAGGACCTTTAGGGGACATTTAGCCCAAACATCTCCTTTAACAGACACTGAGGCCAAAAGAGGGTGTGACTTTTCCTAGGGTCACAGAGAAATGAGTAGTAGAGCTTAGATTTATATCCAAGTCAAGTGTTGGATTTGAAATGGAAGGACTTGGGTTTAAATCTTGGATCTGTTCCTTATTACCTAGGAGACTTTGGGCAAATTGCTTAGCCTTTTAGGGCTAAACTCATCTGCAAAGTGAGGGGTAGGGTTAGATGGTGTGGACACTAAAGTCTTTCCCAGGGCTAAATCCATAATTTTAAATCCTACATCTTCCAATTCAGTATTTTGTGTTATACCAGGGGTGGGGAACCTGCAGCCTCAAGGCCATATGTGGCCTTCTAGGTCCTGGCTGCAGCCTTTTGACTGAGTCCATGATTTTATTAAAGGGTTTTGGTCTGTGAAGTTTGGATTCAGTCAAAGGGCCACACTTGAGGACCTAGAGGGCTACATGTGGTCTGGAGGTTGCAGGTTCCCCACCCCTGTATACCAATCTACCATGAGACATGAAATCTTGTCCACCAATTTCAGAAAGGGAAAAGAAAGTAGAATGCTTTAATGTGCATTGGGTATGCTGCAGATGGAGCTTGGGTACTTCAGTGTATGTGACAACCATGGTCATCTCTGAAATAACTCTTAAAATGTTAGAAAAGAGGATCATGTTGACCGAAGTAAACAATATTCATTTACCATGATCCTTTAAAGGGGAATGCACTTTCTAAATCCTTGGGTCCATATATGAAGAATCTGGGGTCCCCCTCTGGAATCAGAAGGCCCCCCTGTTATCACAAATGTCTGCCAAGCTGATTTTGTTGTGGTTGTTGTTGCTTAATTTGGAATCTGATTTCAGGTGAGAAATTGTAATAATCTTTTGACAAAGTTAATTAAATATCTATTTAACTGCTCTCAGGGCCAAAGGATGAAAAAGAAATTCAACTTTTATACTGTGATGGGAAGGATTAGGACAATGTTGATCAACTTCAGGGGTTACCAATGACCCTGATGAGACCATGGAGGCATAATCTTCTATTTGAGGGCATCTTCTAAATGTTCATGCCTACTGTTAGACAAAGGAAAAGTCATCATCACTGGTTGCTGAAGATAGTTGAAGGCTCTCGTTGGTAATCAAAGCCCATTTCTTTGGTCAATTATTCAAGTCAATACAAAATTTAAGTTTTACCATTAGTTAGAACTACCAATTTGATTATATTTGCTTCCTTATTTCTTGAAACAAACACATTTATGTAATCAACTTTTGCATTGAATTGTCCCCTTCTCATATACTTACACACATGTGCAGACTAGTAGGCATGCTAAAAAAAAAAAAAAGCCCATAGGCCACATGTATTCATATTTGCCAGTGCCAAATTCTAATCTTTTCTCACAATGGCCTAAAAAACTCAACGCAAGTGGATTCTGTCAGTACAAACACCTTAAAATACTCCCACTGGCAACATAAATCCCCATAGGACTTAATATAAAGGAGTCATGGGAAAGAACAAAAAGATAAGATCACAAAAAGATGTGTTTGAAAGTGGAACATAGTGTTTTAATGCTTAAAAGGGATGCTGAAGTGGAGAAGGAGAGCAAGAGAATGAGAAAGAAGGTATAATTGGGGAAAGAAAGAAAAGGGAAGAGTCTAGCATACTGATGGAGGGGACAAAATGGCAGCTTGTTCACATCATTTCTAGGGATTTTAAATGTCTAAATCTGATTTATTTTAGTACAGAGGCATTTGGGCAGGTGCTAATTTGCATAGTTGTAAGTACAAACAGTTGATTTTCCATATATAGGTATTGCCTATTTGGGAGAGTTTTGTAAGACTGTTCTGCATGTACGGCCCCAGAATACTTCCCAAACTGACATTTGAGCTTGGATGGATAAAGAGAAACGCAAATGGCTTGTCTGCAAGGTCCCCTATGTCATGTGTTTAACAATTCCTGGAGAGCTAAAAAACCTTCTTTATAGCCATTTGAAAAAAGAAGTAGAAGTGAGCCTCTGCACAGCAACGTTTTCATCAAGTCTCTAGGCCTCAGGAAGTGGGGAGGGCAATGGACTCCTGGAAGAGAGCAGGGTGACCCTTTGAGAATGAGATTGCCAGTCGCTACTACCTAGCACAGGATACTCCCTCTACTCTTTTGCACCTCTAAAGGGGAAGCTATATTTTATTTTTTCCCCAAAGGCAGCCTGAGCCCAGAAGGGAGAGTGAGCTATGCCGCACAATATCTGACCCCACTGGCAGATGGAAGAAAAGCTGTGAAGTCTGCCCCAGGCCAGATTTGGAAAACCTAGAGCAAGTTCCAACAGTCAGTTGCCATTTCTGGAGAGCTTTCAGCATGTCGGCAATGTTTTTGTAAGGCATATGGAAACACTCCAGAGGATCTGTTTAGGCTGCTTAGCTCTTCTGACTGTGTTAATTGTTTGCTAACGTCATTAAAACCCTGCTTACCACAGAATGCTTCCGGGTCCTCCAAGGCTGGGAGAGTAGCCTCGCCCCTACCACTGTGGTCTCTCGAGTATTCATCATTATCATGGTACCATTTGCCTTCCCTGCTTCAAATGGCTCAGAAGCTCTAGGAAAACTCTGAGCTTGTTACTGGGGCAAGAACAGCTTACATCGGAAGTGAACAGACCTCCACGTAGAGTGCAGAGAATAGACCAGCCCTTACTCTTTTCTAAGTGCTATTGTGAGGCTTTCTTTGGCAGGAGTGGCTTTGGCAATGTGGTGCCCTCCAAAAAAGCTGGCCCATACTGTTAGCTCTGTGCAGTGTGCAGTGTTCATCCTGCCTTTGGTCTCTTAGGATCCCAGTTTCTCATCAGTTTCTCTTTGGGGATATGTATTATTGGGTACATGTCTTAGCTAGTTTCTTGCCCTAAAGTCTTACTTTAAAATGGAATTGCATTTACAGACAGGAACTTTTATGTAAAGGAGCCAGTAGGCCAAGAAGATCAGTTCTTTTGTGCTTAATGTAATTTTGTATATAAGCCTTTTATTGTCCTTTATATTCTCATGTGTAGGTAGTTAGGTGGTGCAGTGAATAGTTGGGATTGTAGTCAGGAAGACTCTTCTTCCTGAATTCAAATCTGGCCTCAGACACTTATAAGCTGTGTGACAAATCACTTAACCTTGTTTGCCTCAGTTTCCTCATCTGTAAAATGAGCTGAAGAAGGAAATGGCAAAGCACTCCAGCATCTTTGCCAAAAAACCAAAACCAAACCCATGAGGTTTGGTTCCTGGTAGTTTTTTTTGCTTTTGCTTTTGTTTGTTTTTTGCCTTTGTAACATGAAATGGTGTAGTGGAAAGAAGCTGCAACTTTGGGTCAAAAGTATGGTGGGGGATCTCTTGTGAATGACTTCACCTCTCTGGGTCTTGTTTGCTTCATTTGAAAATGGGAATATGACTTCGAGATGATCTTTAAGGTCCCAATTCAGAGGTAATATTCCATTATTCTAAAATGAATAGGTATGTAGGGGAGAAAACGAGAGAAGCAAAGACAGCAAGAGAGTTAGAGCAGCACAGAGAATTATTCAGAAAGACAGTGTGGGAACCAGGCAGCAGAGACACAGAGAAGGGGAAAAAAAAGAATGAAATACCCAGCTCCTCTTCTGGATCATAAAAACCAAAATGGAGAGATTTCAAAGACAACCACATAATAATACACATCACCTCCAGTCCCCCAAACAGCCAAATTCCTACTGAATTGTTCCCTGGTGAACCATCCATCCATCTCCTGTCCAAATTCCTTTCTTTGAACTTAGTGGACCCAGTGATAACCAAACTAACATTCTCCTCTCTGGGGTCAGTTTATTCTACCAATTTAATAAAGAAGCAAACCATGGACAAATACTAATTGGATAAACTAAAATAAACTTAGATATGCAGAGTGCCTTACAATCCTACTCATGGAAAGCTATCTAGGGTGACATAATAGGCCAATATTGCTTTCTCTCTCAATATGCTTTTAATATAAGTCTCTGAATCTGAACTGGGTTCTTGCCATCATTCTCTGCCAGGAAATCTGATTGTTAGCATTCTCCTTGGAGATCTTTCCATTATAATTTTTCAATTTGTTCCGGTCTGGGAAATGTGTGAACACTGAGGGAAAAAGGAAAGAAAGCGCCTTCGAACCTTTTGTTGTGTGTTCACAATGACTTTGGCAATAGCTTCCTGCCTGGCTTTCTCCTCTCTGTTACATGTCCTTTAGTTTTCCAGATTTATCATCAATGCCTTGATGTCAAAGGATATTGTTACTGATTTATATGTACTCTCTCCGTCCAAACGTACTTTATGGTTCCCTCTTTTCTCTGGTACATTATGGAATGCGATAGGCTATCAAGGTTCACAAACACTTCTGTTTTAGAAACAAAAGTTGTCAGAGTAACTTAACCAGTTGTACAAAACCTCCCCCAAGCACCAAACAATGGATCTAATGGTCTGTCTTTTCTCCTAAAAATCATACCATCTATTGGTTCTTGGGGATCAGAGAGAAGAGGAACTTGGCCTTCTCACTTTTAGTTTTCCTTTGTGATGTCTAGGAAAATAACTTGCTTAGGGAAATCTAAAATTTAAGTGATGCCCATCTTCTTAAATGATGGCATATTTATGGGACCAAGGGTTTCTTTCATTAGGCCAGTTAAGACAGTAAGACATTAACACAACAAATAATAACACACTTACCTTCCTTGGTTTCACTTTATCATGATAGTCATATTGGAAAATTCCTTTGTAGCTGAGTCCTAACCACCATGGAATTCCCTGCTTATCCTAGGATATTAAAAAAAAAGGGTGGGTGAGGTGGGATTAATATCATTGTCTACAGAGGCAGAAGTTTAAAGATGAACCAGGGGAAAAGTCCTTGGTTCACTTGAGGAGGCAGAGGGAGAAGAGGAGCTTGACACAGGGAAGGTTTGTTTGTTTTGAATTTTTCCAAAGCTTTAATTATGTCTAAAGACTGATACAGAATTAGGAATTCTAGCTTATTATTATCAAGATTGTGATTTTTGTTATTATTCCAAAAGTCACTTAAGAAGTATTAATATCCCATGTTCTAGGAGACTCAAAGTTAGGTTCCTCAAAATTAGAAACCTAATCTCCTTTATCTAATTCTGACAGTGCTCCATGATTGAGTGAGAGTTTATTATGTGTGCGATGCTGAGGAAGAACATGACAGAGTAGAATGAAAACTGAATTAGGAGTCAGGGACCCCAGAATCTAGTGGCAGTTGTACCACTTATTTATTATCAGGGTGATTGCACCTACATGACCCCTTTAAGAAAAATACTAAATAAGAAGAAACAATCACTTTACATGGAAATCCTTTCTGGGCCTTGGTTTCCTTTGCTGTAAAAGGAGATGCTGAACTAAATAATTCTAAGGTCCCTTCAAACTTTCAAATTCTATGATTCTATGGGAAATGCTTGTCCTTTTTGCTCTTGAGGCTTTGGGGATTGAGGACTGGCTCCCTCATTCAGCAGAAATGAATAAATGCATTTTGTGGGAGTTTAAAGTAGAACAATAAAGGTGGCTTTCTGGAACTGAGGAATTCACTGACAAGGACAGTTCCTGAGTTGTATAGCAACATTTGACAATGCATTTGGGGCATCCAGTGGGATTATTATAGTAGTGGTACATGTGTGTAGTCCTTTTTGCTGGGGAGGCTGAGGCTGGTGGATTGCCTGAGTTCAGGAGTTCTGAATAGCAGTAGGGTTAAAATGTAATGAGTGATCCACACTAAATCTGGCACTAATATGTCAAACCCCCAGGACCGCAAGGCCAACAGGCTGTCTCTAAAGAGAGGTGAACTAGCCTAGGTCAGAAAAACAGAGCTGGTTTGTGAGTATTGAAATAGAGCCTGGCAGCCTGGGAAACATAAGGAAAAAAAGATGGAAAGAAGGGTAGAAAGGAAGGAGAAAAGAAAAAGGAGAGAGGGAAAGAGGGGGAAGGAAAGAAGGGAAGACAAGAGATAAAAGAAGGAAGAAGGAAAGAGGAAGGAAGAAAAGAGAGAGGAAAGAATAGAAATTAAAAAGAAATTGAAACAAAGATTCTTACTTCAAAAGAGATTTATTTTTTTTTGTCATTAGATAGTAAAATTTTAATAGCTATTCTAAACACCTGCCTAATACCTCCCATTTGTATATCTATATGTAGATATCACTGTCAAAAGTTTACAGTGATTTCCAGAAGGGTGAACTAAATAGCCTTTTCCCTTATATCATATAAAAAGGAGGTTCCTCTTTGTCAGAGTTACAAGGGCTGTTAACTAACAACAAAGGTGTTATAGGTCTATAGTGAGAATGTTCAGCAGTTTTGCTCACTACAATGCACAATAATAACCTGGAGTCTCTACCTCTGACCCCACTGAGAGCCCAAACCTATAGGAAGGCAAGTGTTTTCCAAGCCTGGAATGTCTCAGAACCTCAGAGGTAGTTCTCTAAAATCCCCCCTTTATCAGAATAGGATTTTATTTGGGGAAAAATGATTCTTATTGTTTTTTCTTAGGATCTGAATATAGGGTATGGGTGTTTTTTGCTTTTCTTTTTTTAGCCTATTTTTAAGATGTCATGTCTTTGCCTGAACCTTCTTGACAAAATCTATGTTTATATATCACAATGTTTTCAGCAAGCAGAACAGGAATAACCTAATATTACTGCAACACTGAATTAAACAGGTTAACGTTCATAACCCCCTAAGAGACAGCACTAGTGAAATAATAGGGCTACAAAATGCTATGTCTTGATATAACTGATTTAGGCAGACTTGGACTCCTATGCCTTCTACTCAAAGAGGCCATCGAACAATTACTGATGCTTTGAAATTCCAGAAAAGTCAAGAATCCGAAGTCATTTAGTCTCCTGGAAACTCCAGCCTTATTGCTTCTCACTAACATAAAGTACAAAAAAAGCACATTCCCAAAGTTTATTCAAAGACAGAATGCATACAAGAAGGGCACACATAAAGTGATCTTTTGTTAAATTGCATAGCGGTCCAAGCCAAGGCCACAGCCATGGGCAGTGAAGTTTAACGTCTCCAGCAGGCTTGCCATATTCTTTGGAACATTTGTTGAAGCCTTTAGGAGTTGGTAGGCTGAAGAGAATCCTAACCTCCATAATGAGGAAAAAAATTTTAATTAAATCTTTCTCTGAGAGCAAACGATGAATTGAAGTTTACAAATGAAAAGTTCCAGGCTCCTAATTTTGTGCTCGGATGCCTGTGCTATATTCCTCAATCTGGAATATTTCTATAGTGAAAAAAAAAAACAACAGAATACACAATTTTGTCTCTATGAAGCTTCTCTTATAAAATTTGGAACTTGTTTAGTTTTTTTTTTCTCTCTCTGCAGCAAGAGCAGGGCAAATTGGAATGAGTTTAGAAATTCTTAAAAGGACCTAATTTAAAAATGGGAGTGCTTTTCAATACTATAGCCAAAGTGTGATGAATTCCTAGCCTCCTTAGGTTAATAAACCCCTTTCCTTTAAGTAGCTAGATTAGCTACAAGTTTCTTTGATTATAATCCAGCAGGCCTACAAATCTTCCTACTCAGGCAGCGAGGTGGCACAGTGGAAGATGCTAGCAACTACCTCCCAGGGTTGTTGTGTAGATCAAATGAGATCATATTTATAAAGTGTTTAGCACAGTGCCTGGCATGTAACAGACATTTAGTAAAGGCTTGTTTCCTCCCTCAGGATCTGAGGATCCTATAACAGATTAGCTGTGTTTCATTGTAGGATCTCGTACAAGTCTCTCAACCAAAGTTGGCAGAGGACAGCCCAAGAAGCCCAGGCTGAAGAAGAGCATGCTGTGGAATAATGTGGGAACAATGAAATGCTGTTCTAACTTGAAATTCTCTGATGTTCAAAGGCGTAGGAAGGGTTAATTAATTGAATTATTAATTAATATTAATTTATTATTATAATTACATATTAATATATTATGTATAAATATATAATTATAATATCATGAACTAAACACCAAAATAATTAATTAGTTATACATTTCCCACGAAGACAAAACAATGGGAAGAGGGTTTTCATTACACACTTTGGTTAAGTATCAAAGAAAACTTAGTGAACCCAAACCTTGTAAGAATATGAAATAAGTTAACTAGACTAAACAAGAGAGCTTCTGAATATATCATATGACCTTCAGCTTTGGTTTCCTAGTATATGATCCTAACGTTTGGCTCTGTCATGGAAGCTGAATTGATTAATGGACCTTGAATAAAGTCTGAAGGAAGGATGAAAATGAGCATTTATTAAGCATCTACTATTTTATCTACATCTTACATTTGAGAAAACTGAGGCAAACAGAAATTAAGTGATTTGCCCAAGGTTATACATAAATGTGTGAGGTCAGATTTGAACTCTGGTCTTCCTGCCTTCAGGTCTAGAGCTCTATCCACTAAGCCACCTAACATACATATGGAAGAAATTGATGTAAGAGTAGGAAAGTCTACATTAATACATACAGCCTTCAAAAGAGATGATATTTACAACTGCTTGACCTTTGTTGTGTCCATTTTGGCTTTTTGTGTGCTATTAATTTTGTATTCCCTCCACCTGGAAGGAACAGAATTTTCTGTGCTTGCAGCATACAGCCCTTTTAACCAAAGGAATACAATAAAATCTTTAACATGGCTGTTTCAGTGGAAAACTCAGAGGGCTATATTTCAAGAGGGATGTTCGTTACCCTCAAAAAACTGGGTTTCCCATTCTGAAGTCACTTACCTTCACTGCATAATAATGTACTCCATAGGTAGGGAGAGACTCTACGATGCTCATATAGCTGTAGAATAAGGAATACAACACATGAACACAAAAAGAAAATATTCCAAGGTTGTCATTTAGTAAAAATCAGTTTATTCTATACTCTTTTGCATAGAAGCTTTCCCTTGTCAGGCATTTACTTGAAGGAAAGATGGAAACATTATCCTTAGGAAAGTTTTTCAAACAAACGCCGAGAATTCCCACTTACTTTACAATTGCTTGGCCTCTGGTTTGACCGTTCAGCTTCTTGTAGTGTTCTATTACTCTGTCCTCGCTGGAAATAGAAGAAATATCATTTATTTACTGTAGTTCTCAGGTTAATGAGCGAGCAACTTGCTACCTGAACTACTTCTCAAAGGATCATTCCCAGATGGTTCCAGGACCAGACAGCTCCAGGTGGAAAAGATTTTTCCCTATTGCAATGGCATTTTCATTCTCAGCATAAAAGACTTCCCACACAGACTGCGTAGAGATCCAGTAAGAAACAATTTTCTCAAAGGACTCCCTAATTCTCTTAATTCAGTCAAATGCACAGTGGTGTGGTTGGAGACCAGGTTTTGGGAGCAGCCTCTTGCAAGCTGCTAAGACACTGCTGTATTGCTTCTGGAGAAGTTTTGGAGGGAGGTGAGAATGTATGTGTGTGTGTGTGTGTGTGTGTGTGTGTGTGTGTGTGTGTGTGTGTGTGTGTGTGTGTGTGAAAGATAAGGTGAAGGACAGGCATCATAATGGTAAAGTGTTAGATTTGGAATCAGGATGATCTGGGTTTGAATCCTGCTCCGGACACTGAAGAGTTACATGACGCTGGACATGTCCCTTTTTCTCCATTAACTTCAGTTTCCTCATTAGGGAAATTAGGACAATAATAACACTTACTTCAAAGGGTTATTGTGCAGCTCAAGTGAGGGAATGCAAATAAATTAATATGAGTGTGACTATAAAGGAGGGAAAAGTTATATAGCTCCGAGAAGACAAGAATATTGGATATTTTATTTTGTGCTATCTATGACTCTTTTCTCTTTTTTCCCTTCTCCTCTCCCTTTTTATTCCTCTTTCCTATCTTTTTTTCATTTCCCCTTTCTATCCTCAATAGATACAAGGTAAAATTAAAGTAGAATTAAAAGAACAATATTACACAATAATTACTACAGTGTAACAATGATCACTAAAATAAATGGAATAACAAATATAACAAATAAATGTAATGTAATAAACAATAGATAACATAAAATTAGTAATAATAAATATTAAATAGATCACTGAAAGAAAATTGAACTCTGAATAATGGAGAAGTCAGTGAAAGTGCTGGAGAAAAGATGAGGTAACATATCTCCTTTATGGCAGAGAGACAGGAAACTATTAGGGAAAATAGATGCATTAGCAACATATACACAGTCTCTGGTTTTGCATATTTTTTTCTCTTTGTTACAGAGAATTTAGTTTGGAGGAGATAATGGGAAATTAATAACGTGAAGATGAAATCATTTTTATGAATTAAAAAGGACTTCAATGGAAAGTAAAAATGTGGAATATGGTAGGTGCCCATCCTGCAACTAGTGGCCATATGATCTGGAGTAAGAAGGCACAATGAAATGATCTTAAAATAACACTTCAGGGATAGGAATTTTAACCTTTTCTGTCCTGTATAAATTCATTTACAGTGTACAGTGACTAAGAGTAGGAGCTGAGAAACACAAAAATGCTTGAGATACATAGGCCTTTTGCCATTTAGCTCCTGAGCAGTCTCAGGTTCACTGCTGTGAAACAGCCTAGAACTGGGAGAACCAGGGGATTTGATGGAGCCAGTTGGAACTGGCAAGAGCTAATTATTAAAATTTCAGTGTGAGCATTAGTACCTCAGAAATCAGCTAATGCTACAAATCCGGACTTGATTTATTATTTTTTTTATTGAGAGCCTACTTTAGATGTAAGAAAGAAAGTAACAGAGAAAGTAATTCAGGTTAAATTTTAAAATGTTTCTTGCATACATTTGTATCCAACTCTTAATGACCCCAGTTGGGATTTTCTTGGCAAAGATACTGCAGTGATTTGCTATTTTCTTCTCTAGTTCATTTTACAGATGAAAAAACAGGTAAACAGGGTTAAGTGACCTGTCTAGGATCATACATCTGGTTAGTGCCTGAGATCAGATTTGAACTCAGGAGGATATCTTTCTGACTCTCGGTTGATAGTCTATCCACTGTACCACCTAGCTGTCCATCTCCATAGAACCAGTTGTTGGACATTTAACAACATAATTATTCCTGGATGGAACAACCTATGAAAGATGCAGGAGCTATAATCAACCAGCTTTATAAAATTAATTAGTTGGGGGCAGCACAAGGAGAATCTTATATAAAAGGAAAAGATGAAGATAGCTACTTTTTGTTAATCTCTCTCTCTCTCTCTGTATATCTATCTATATACACATATACAGACACATAGACATATATGCTTATATACATCCATATATATGTATGTGTACATCTATATAGAAATGGATATATATACACACATATAAAGCTAACTATTAACTAGTTTTAAGTTTGGCAGTGTCTAAATTAAAATTGTCCTTGCCTAGTACTATTTCTATTGGTGGTGGTAGTGGTGCTGGTGGGGGTGGTAGTAGTAGTAGTACTAATAGAGCAGCAGTACCCATTCACATTTCTGTAGTTCTAAAAGGTTTATAAAGTGCTTTCCTCAGGCCAGCCTTGTCAGCTAGTGCAAGTATGATACCCATTCTACAAATGAAGAAGCAGAAGTTTAGAAGAGTTAAGTGACTCTTCTAGGGTAATCTTAGCAGAAAGGGTTATTACATTTTCACTCAACATCATGCTGTACGTTTCATTAGTTTCTAATTATATTCTGAGACTTTAATTCCCTCCCAATTACCTTAAGGGAAATATATTGCTATTATTAGCCCCATTTTACAAATGAAATCGAGGTATGAAAGAATGAAGAAGTGGCCTAACATAAGGTCACACAGCAATTCAGAGGTTATATTGGGATTAGAACTCATATCTCATTAGACATCCCAGTTGAGAATTTTAGTTCAATACCTTCCCTGATCAAGGCTGGGAATCTACTCTGCATACTGCTCTCTTCTGAGGGATAGCTGACACATTAAAAAAAAAAACAAAACACCCCAATCCAATAACTGAGCAGGAGAATCTCTAAAGGACGTATGGCCTTTATTTGGCAAAACATAAATGCAACGTGGTATGGAGTAAATTGCACTAGATTCTTGAAGAGTCAGAAGACTTGAATATTACTTACTAGTTGTATCATGGGCAAGGCACTTGTTGTCTATGAATTTCATATTCCTCATTTCTAAAATGAAGTAGCTTGACTACATGGTATTCAGGTTATTTTCCAGCTCTACAGTCTATGATTCTAGGATAGGGAGGAGACAGCCTTGGTTGGCTATACAGATTTATGAGTTGGAATATCTCTTCCCATCTGATAATGTATAATATTTGACATGGGTGATGAATGATGATAACTGGAGACGAAGAAGAAAACCCCTCCAAGCATCTTTGGATTACAGATATTTTTGATTCTATTTTCTATAATCAGCATATGTCATATGTAAATATATATGCACAAAATATAATTATATAAATATCCTTCCTTAAGGCCTTTGCTGAAAATTCCAAATAAATAGGTTGAACTACTGAATATCTGCCAAGAATAATGAAAAAATCAAAGAGGAAAAGAGCCCTATGCAATCAGCAGTGAGTTATCAGGGTAGTCCATGCCACTGACTTGTTTATACAGGAACCAGGCTATGCAGCTTGAATGGACGTGCTTGAAAAACAAAGCCCCAGACTTACACTCCAATCATTCTGAGAAAGCAAGGAGGCCAGTGATTGCCCACCTGGGTCTCAATGGGGGCACATAGACAAGAATAGTGAGGATGAAGACAGAACAACTATGGACTGTTGTGTATAAAATGGAGGCTGGGGAGGGACAATGGGTAAAGAAATCTGTACATCAAAAAGACAGCATATCAATGAAGCAGAGGGGAGTTATATATATATGAGTATACAGAGTGACATATGCTTGTATGTGAGTGGGAGAGAGGAAGAGGAGGAAGAGAAGAGAAGAGGAGACAGAGAGAAAGAGAAAGAGAGAGAGAGAGAGAGAGAGAGGGAGGGAGGGGTGGGTGGGGTGGGAGAATTCCTTTCCACTTGATAGGACTCTTGCATAATTATGTAATGCATTTAAAATATTTTCATGATGAAAAATAATAGGTATGATTCTATTAAAATTTAAACAGTTTATTCATGAAACCTATATAGTGCTGGGGGTGGGGTGTGGGGGGACAATGAATTCATTAATGTGCAAATGATGAACCAATGAACATAAGTGACTGCAAAGTGCTTGGAAATAGATGAAGATAGGCAGACATGACGGAGAGATAGAGATAGATCTCTCTGCTAAACTAAAATATAAGTAGTGATTACATCTGTTTAACTCAATCCTCTCCCTTCTGATTCTCAGTGGCAAACATCCTCTAGTCCTAGAAGAGAGAAAAGACTTCAATAGTTACCTCTTTCATTCCCACCCCCTTCATTTCTAGCCTCCTGACAATGCAGTCATGTGCACTAATGGTAGAATTATGGGACTACATTGTAGGATGTATAATCATCACAGGGTCAAAGAATATAGGGAATGATGATCAGTGGCTTTGAAAGAACAAGGAAAAAAATATTTTTTGTGCATGAGCGCATATGATTGAAAGACTATAGGTCTAGAATTTTACACAGCTCAATTGCCTGCAGGTCAAACAGACTTTATTCTACTCAGTCAATTATAATTCTACAAAATAGTGCATTACAAAACAAATGACTATTATGCACTAACCTCAATGGCATTTTTTTTTATTAATGGCATTTTTTTTTAAAGGAGCGCAATAACATGTTTACTTTAGAACTGAAAAAAATCAAACTTTGCTCTACCACTAACTAGTTATCTAACCTGACACAAGTCATTTCCCTTCCTTGAGTCTCCATTTCCCTATCTGTAAAATAATAAGTTTGGCCAGATGACCTCTGAGGTTCTTTCTAGCTCTGATAGTCGATTATTAATCAGAGGTGAATTTAGAGATATGATCACAAGTAGGATAACTGTATCATGGTGAATACATAGGTTTCCTAAACCTCTAGGTTAATTTCCTAAGTATTATTCTGTCTCTGAGGCAAAAGGGATTTTATGAGATAAGTATAAACATGTTTTGAATTTCTAATATTAAGACATGCCCTCTCTTAGCTAAAGAGGCTTGCCAAAACTACCTTGGTTATACTATTTTTTGAGTGGAAAATATGTTCAGGCAAAGTGAAACATTGTCAATATATCTATCTCAGAATGTAAATTTATAAATGCTTTTAAAAGGGTCATCTTCCAATATATCCCGGTTGACTTGCCTCTAACATTTTTTTTTTTTTGGTTAAACAGCCTACAGTAGCTACTTCAGAGTGCTGTTTTCTGAATACTGTTTCATATTGTTAAAGGGCAAAGAGTTCTAAAGTTTCCTAGTAGGTTATCTTACAAATGCTCTTAAGAAAAACTGGAATAAATTTTAGGAAATGGGGGAAGGGGAAGTCAGAGATCATTTGAACACGTATTATAGGAATGCCAGTGCTACTCATTCATGAACAAAACACTGAGCTGGGAACTTTTTAGATTTCTAATTCACTTATAATCAGCCACTGAAAGTCCTATAGATAACTAGGGTATTATGTTACATGGCTGCTGGCTTTGGAGATGTGGAAAGGTGGAGGTAAAGAATGGCCCTATCTCTACTGCAAAGAAGAAAAAAAATCCTGTTGTTCCAACATCATGAAACCTTGCATATCTGATATTAGATGATAATGTTCTCAAAATGAAACTCTAGAAGTAGAAAAAAGGCTCTAGAAGCAGCCATGGATTCCAAAATGAAACCACAGAGAGCAGATTAAACATAAAACTCACTGCTCCTCATGGTTATGGCACCCAGTGTTTTATTTTACCCCTAATATATATAAAATCTAACAAAGAGCCCTCCCCATCAAAGGAATCTTATGCATGCCAAAGGTTATTGAAATGTGTTTCCCCAGCCGTACAGAATACATAGGAGATAGGACTGGGGAGGGAATTCTCTCTGGTTAGAGAAAGCCTCTGGCAAAGCGATGGCTAAAGAGATCTCTGAGTAGGTTACCAGTAAGCCAGGGATGGATGCTCCTTCAGGGCTTGGGTGGGAAGTGCTGGCAGCTTCTTCAAGTCACTCCTTACAATTTCATTGCTGAAAAAGAAATGAGAAACAACGCAGAGAAAGAGGGTGAGACTGAGATAACCGCCTCGAAGAAGATGCGCCCTTCCTCAGCCGCCTGCCCCAGGATTCTACCTGTATCTGCTTACTCTTACTGACAAGTGGTGGGAACTCTTTCTATTTATTATACAGAGCTCTTCTTGGAAAAAAAAATACCGCTATCTTCACATAACCCACAGACACATAAACACACCCAGAGTAGAACAGCTTTTACTTCTCGTGTAAAACCCAGAGCAAAGTTCTTCCAGGCAGACATCCTCTTGTATTTGGAGCGCAGCAGAACAGAATGAACACTGAGTGACTCTGGGTGAGGGAGGGTGTGAGAAGGAAAGGAAGAGAGCAGAGGTGCTATGCCACAAGGGCAGGGGTGGTGACAGAAAGGCTAGCCAGGGGAAATGCAAACCTCTGCTGATGTTTTTCAGGAGATTTTTAGGGCTCTAAGAAACTGGTAACTTAGTTATGTGTTCCTTCTGACCCTGTTTGATGCCCCTATTACAACATCAGATCTGTTTTCTGGGAATGACTGTACATTGGAAAGAATTTTCTAAGTCACCATGTACACTAAAATATTGATAGCAGCACTTCTTGTGGTAGCAAAGAATTGGAAATAATATCTATACTCATCAACCGGAAATAAGCTAAAAACATTGTGGTATGTGAATGTAATGGAATAATCCTGTTATAAGAAATGAAGAATAGGATGAATATGGAGAAGTCTGGAAAGACTGACATGATCTGATGAAGAGTAAAATAAGCAGAGGCAAGAAAACAACATACACAATGATGCTATCATGCACAGGCAATCAAAAACTAATGCTGCAGAATTACAAAGAACAAGTATTGCTCCAAAGAAGGGATATAAGAAGACACCTACACCACGCTTCTTTTCAGACACATGGTACATTGTACAGTGTTTCAGACTTTTAAAAGATGTATTGATCTGTTTTGATGTTTTCTCTCTGTGTCTCTCTTTCTTTATATTTGTTATCTGGGATGTCTCTCTGAGACTGGGAGAGAGGAAGGGAAATTGGAAGAAATTTTGGTGATGTAAAAAAGTACTGCAAACATACCAATAAATTTTTAAAATTCATTTTCCAACATGCAGATCACACAAATTCTGTTTCAGTCGAGGTCCAAAGAGTACTTGAAAGGTATAGGGCAGATACCCAGATTCCTTCACAACTACTGAACCAGTTTGGTGAGAACATACAGAAGTACTAAGTGTACTATTTTGGGAACAGAAATTCTTTATCCTTGGAAGAGCCTCAGAGCCTAACACAGGAGGAGAGTCTCTTCTAGGATGCTGCCAGTTCCTCCTGGATTTATGGGGGGTAAATGGATAGCTATTTGGTCCTAGGTGAAATAAATCTCCCTTTTTACCTCTGTCTCTTCTGAAGAAATGAACCTTCCCTTTGCCAAGGCAAACACATGCCTCAACCTATTCTGTCTTCTCCAATGGATTGCCTCCTTTATCATCCCCACTCCCTCTCTATCAAATAGCTCATTTCCTGCTATCTATAAACATACTTATGTCTTCCCTATCGTAAAATGCTCTTGCTTGACCCCATCATTCCTGCTGGCTAAAGACCTATATCTCATCTCCATTTTAGCTAAACTTCTTCAGAAAATCTTAACAATTGGTGCATGTACTTTCTCTTCTCTCACTCAACTCTTTGCAATTGGTCTTCTGATCTCATTTGAGGTCAACTGCTCTCTCCAAAATCAGCAGTAACATTTAATTGCCAAATCTAATGAATTTTCCTCAGTCCTCATCCTTCTTGATCTCTCTTCAAACTTTGACACTGTCAAGAACCCTTTTTTCCAGGATATTCTTTTCCCTCTAGGTTTTCTAGACTGTTCTCTTTTGGTTCTCCTCTTATCTGTCTAATCATTTCTCTGTCTTTCTTGCTTGGGTGTTATCCAACTTATGACTATTAACCATGGGTGTCTCCCAAGGCTTTGTTCTGGACACTTCTCTTCTCCTACCAGAAGTTCTTAACCTGGGATCCATAGAATTAAGGGGTTCATAACTAAATTTCAAGAGGTCCATGAACATAGATGAAAACAATTACATAATCATAGGACCATAAAACCTCAGAGACCATCTAGTCAAATCCCTTCATTTTGCAGATGAGAAAAACTGACGCCTACGGAGGCTGAATAACTTATCCAAAGTCATATAAGTATCACAGGGAGATTTTGAATTCAGAACCTTTGGCTCCCAAGCCAATGCTCATTCCACTATACCACACTGGGGGATATGGAAGCTGTTTACCAAAAAGGTAGTTCAGACTACAACAAAGAACTGCTTTGGGGTCTGTGAGTCTGAGGCTTGAAGTAATAGACAAGAAGGAAATATTGCATTCCTCATGTTCTAAGACACTGAGTCTCTTTAATATGGAATATTCTACAAAAGGACTATTTAATATTTAAAAAATAATATTTAATATTTTTATATTCTATAAAAAGAACATCAATCAATGAATCCTGGCTCTACCACATACTCCCTGTTGGGCAAGTGATTTTGCCTCTTAAGGTCTCATTTTTCTCATCTATAAAATGGTGTAATGGTGGTGAGTAGGTTATATTAGATGCCTTTGAAGACCTCTTCCAATTCTCAGTCCTTTGTTACTATAAATCTTCTTCCCCATCAAATGTGTACTAGGGACAGTTATGTGCTGGTAAATGTTTAATAACTTACTCTTCAGAGGGGGAAAAATGTACTATACATGATATACTTTTAAGTTTAATCTGCATTATTACCATTTTCTCCATCATGTTCTTAAGTTCACATCAGAGGTGTCAAACACACTATGCATGTGGTCCACAATACTCTCAGTGCAGAACCAGATTCAACAAAATAATAAATTGACCCCTAATTTGAGCTATAAATGTTCACACTGAAATTTATCAGTCAGCTGTTGCAAGCAGGCTCAGGCTAGCTCTTACATACCTCTGACTGTGGGCCTTTATATGCAAGGCACTATATTAAATGCTTCTGGAAATAGAAAAAGTATATAACACAATCCTGTCCTCATACAATTTATAACCTAGTTGGGGGAAGATAGGGGACACCCCCCTACATACACACCCATACACACACACACACACACACACACACACACACACACACACACACACACACACACAAAGACAAGTAAGAGGCCAAAATGACTCTTGGCCACTTGGGCAAATGATTGGTGCAGACAATACATGAAAAGAAGTTTGGAGGAACAACAACTACAAAAAAACCAGTGTGAGTGGGTAATGAAGCAAGTTCTTAAAGATGGCTAAGACTGGCATAGCTGGAAAGAAGTAGAAAAGCAATCTTGGTGAAGACAATGGTATGACTTTAGGTGTTTACAAAGCAATACTCAATGTGTGTTTTAGGGGACAAGTTTGTATTAAAACACAAACTTGAAATAATAAAGAGGAAGAAGATTACAGACATCTGGACTTTTATAGATAAAGAGGAATCGCTGAAAATTTTTAAGCAGTTATATATTATGATAAAAGATCCATCCAACAATGATTTGCAGGAAGGATTCAGCCTCTGAGGATGGTTCAGAAACCATTGTAAACAGGATCTAGATCACATTTTTTTCTCCATGTGTTAGGATGTGTCAGAGGATCAATTAGGAAGTCCCTTGAGAGAGTCAAAGAGACTTAGTTTGGGATTTACTTGTGATCGTTACACCTAAAGTGTGTTTGGGGAAGGAGAAACAGTGGAAAGGATCTTCTTACCTACCAAACACCTAATTTGTTGGCAAACATGTTTTGCTGGTGACAGTCACATATTTGACTTCCTTGCTTAAGCTCTCAGCAGGTTCATTAGTTATCTCCCAGGGTGAGGTTGCATAGAAAAATATATACCACCCCCTCCCAAAAATCACCAAAGCATGAAGCCAGTTCAATCCATTAAAATCTGGAAGAAGTCCCTGACATTTAATCTTTCCCAAAGGGTAAACATGAAGTAAATGTTATGTTTACCCTTGTCTATCTCATAAACATCTGCATTAACTAAAGGAAGTTTTTAGTTCTGTCAAATAACCTGGACCAAGTACATTGTGGGTGAAAACCAGGAGAGAATGCTACAAATGAATGAACTTTGTTCCCAAAGACTTATGTGTGTGCAGATCAACAAGCATATCAAAATAACCTTTTGTTTTTTATCACTAAGAAATAATGCTTTCCAAAACAAACTCTAAGAATATATAAAAATACTTTATCAGCTTTTTTTGTGGTAGCAAAGATTTGGAAATTGGGGGGGGGGTCTCCATAAATTGCGGAGTGGCTGAACAAGTTATTGCATATAAATGTCACAGAATTCTATTTTGCTAGAAGAAATGATGAAGGTGTTGTTTCAGGAAAACTGGGGAAAACCTGTATGAACTGATGCAGAGTGACTGAAGTGAGTAGAACCAGTAGAACATAAATTGTTCAATGACAGCCATGTTGTAATTAATGACAGAAAAAATTTAAATGATTTGGGAGCTCTGAAAGGTGTAATGACCACCTATAATTCCAGAGGACTGATGATGAAATATGCTACCCATGTCCTGAGAGAGAAGTGAAGGAGTCAAATTGCAAAATGAAACATAGTTTTTTGGACATGGCCAATGTGAAAAATTTATTTTGCTTGACAATACATTTTTGTAATATGTGTTTTATTTTTCTTCAGTTCTCAGGTCAGGGAGGGATGGGAGGCAGAAAAGGTAGATTTTTACTGGTGATAAAAATAAAATTTAATTTTTAAAAAGAAAAAAGAAATAATGCTTTCTTCTATGACATAGGATTATTGTTTAAGAGCTGAAAGAGACTTTAAATCATCTTTAGTTGAATTGTTTGTCTTTCATTTTCAAAGAGGACCAATGACATTTAATATAAACCCTTCATTTTACAGATTGCGGAAAGTGGGGTACAGAGAATTAAAATGACTTGTCCAAGGTTACATTGCCTATAATTGGCAGAAAGAGAATTCAAACTCATGATCCAACACTACAGAGTTCAGAGCCTATAATCCATCATGTTTCTAAATCATTTTAAGTAATTCACTTTCATCACGGTCACTTTTAGTGAATATTCCACACACAGTATGGAACAACATAGTGAACTAGTTGTTACAGTGCCAGTAAAATCCCATTCTTATGTTCACCACACTGTACATGATGCCTCTAAAATAATGCCACCACAATTTTATCATTTATGTTATTTATGTCTCTGATTTACTGTCTTTTCTGTGGAGTGTTATCTGATCTCTGTTGCTCTTTAAATGCCACAGGAAAGCACAGGAATAGCTTTGGAGAGAAGCTACAGTTTCCAATAACTGATCTAAAAAATGTATTTTGCCAAATATTTTTTGGAAATGTAGCCAAATGCTCCAAAGGCCAGGTAGCACCAGGCAAATGCCAGATGAGAAGGGTCGGCAGAATTCAAAATGTGCTTGTTCTCATTTGGAGAAAAAGAAAACATCCTCTCAGGACAAAACTCTCAGAAAAATCAGAGTTGCCTATGATTAAAAGGAGGAACAGAATATGCCTACATGGTCTTTCCAAAATGGGTTTCCTCACTAGTATAAAAAAGTTAACTAAACTCAAAAAGCTACAGTGATGTCACATAATGGGCTAATGTGGGGACACACTGAAAATATAAAATATTCAAATTAACCTATCTGAAGTATGTACACTTTCTCAGTTTTGTTGAAGGCTAGGTAATTATGAAAGGAAGTAACATTTCATAAAGAGAAAACACGATGACTACTCTTTTCACCAGCCCAGTGAGAAAGTCATTGTACTAGAAGAAGTCACTGAGCAAGATTATAGAATTTCTCCAGATGCCTAAAAGGTATAGATGGTTAGTTATCTATTTTAGATGGCTAATGTAAAAAAGTATTCTACAGCAGAGTAGTGGGTAGTGTTTGAGAGAAAACCTTCAATATTTTATGTATAGGAGGAGAGGTTAAGCAGTCTAGCATCATGGTAGCTTTTCCAATAGGTTTTCTAATGGTCATCAATACCTTAGGCAAAGGTGGAGATGAAGTGACATTTTGAGGGCTTCTCCAAAGTGAAGATTTTATGTTGTTTTGTGCCACGGATAAAGATCTATTGTAGGATCATTGTTGTCAGTGTAGAGGATGACAATTAGTCATTTTTATGAATTATGCTTCATTATTACAAAGTCTAATATTTATTTATTTTAAATTTCTGCCATGATCAAAACTTTTAGTAAAATAAAGTGTATTTTTACTGAGCCCTCTTTCCTAGGGTAAACTATAAAACAAGTAAAACCCAAATATATTTGTGTGACACCCCTCCTCCAAGAATTGCTAAAAAAAAAAGACAAAAAAATAAAGTTGTGCAATTAATCTAAGCAAGAAAAAGGTATGCTAGGCAGCAGCTGCCTCCTTGGAATCAGGAAGAAATGGACTCATGGCCACTCAGATGCATATTAGTTATGTAAGACAGAACATGTCATTTAACCTCCCACTGTCCCAGACAATCCACTGCATTTTAAGTTGCAGAACAGGGACAGATCTATATTGTTAGTAGGAGGATGTGATGTTTTGAAATAACAACAACAAAAAAAGATTAAATAGAAACTATTCCAGACTTTTCTATTTATCAGCCCTGAAGTTTAGGCAGGTTAGTATATTATAGAGAGCAAGATTATGAGAATTTTCTCTAATTTCTTCCTTTAGACTAGAGAGATTTTTCTCTTTTTGTTTTGCTCTGTTCTGTGCTATGGATCCCTTCGGCATCTGAGGAAGCCTAGGGACCCTTTACAATAATGGTTTTAAATGCATAAAATCAAATAGAGAGGATTACAGAGGAAACCAAAGCTATCGAAACATAGTTATCAAAATATTAAAAACAAACCATCTCCCAGCGTGACTGTTCCCCCATTTAAGAAACCCTGCTTAAGAAGCATCAAAATTGGTGTGGTGGGAAAAGTGCTGACTTAGACAGAGATTTGTGTTCTAGTCTCCTCTTTGCAACTAACTAATAATGTAACCTTGTAGTTAAACTCAGTTTCATTTTCTGTAAAATGAAAGGATAATTTCTTAACAGTTTCAAGATGCTTTCACTTCTACCATACTTCTGACACTCCTTTTACTCCCCTTCCACCTTGGATTCTACCCTTGGAAAAATTGGATTCCAGCAGGTGAGTTTTCTCTACCACCTCTGCACTTCTCACTTTTGAGCATTCCCTAATATGTTACTTTCACCATTACAGTATAAGCACCTGGAGGGTAGGGACTGTCTTGTTTACTTGTTTGCTGCACTTGTACCCTCCAGGGCTTAGGTCAGTGCACAGAACATAGTAGTTACCTATCTGAAGATGTGAACTTAATGTAACAATATACATGAGGACTTTACAGCATAAACCTTTGGGATTTTTTTTAGGTGAAAGGTACAATGCCAATTCAGCAACTATGAAGTTATAGAATTACATAATCAAAGAGAATGGCTGCCGCATTAGTTTCCTTCTTTTGGTATTGTTCTTATACATTTAGAAGAACACACCCTATGAACATACCCTATGATAAAACTCTTCCCTCCTTTCTAAGGATGTGAAACTCTACTGTTACAAAACTTAAAACTACATACAATGTTGCTCTACGTGTGAACTGAAGATTTCTGTAGCAATATAGGATGGTAACTTCCTCATTTAATATTTTGTTTCAAATTCTTGCAGAATCTGTTCCTCTGAAGAGGTCTTACCAGAATACAGGGTTTCAACTGTTCCTAAATTTATCTTTGATCCTCAAGGTCTTTAAAGTTATTTGCAAATTGTAGGGGAAAAATATTCCTCCTCTCGGAGTTATACTTTTAAAGGATTCCGTCTTCTCCTCTTTCCTCCCCATCTACCCTCCCCCCTCATCAAATTTCTCAGCAAGCAGAAATGAAATTTGCATACTAATAGTTAATGACAAGTTACTTCAGTTTCATGACAAACCTTGCATACTATGAATGTCACTGTCTGGCTATTCCTACTAATGATCCCAAGGGATCAGAAAATCCACTAACTTTTGATTAACTAACAATAGTAACAGCTGTTAAATATCATGGGGCCAATCTCACATACATACACACACACACACACACACACACACACACACACATTAAAGAAAATAAGTCTCAAATGATCAAGCAGTACAATAATTGTTTGAAATCAACTCAACTTAGAGATTGTGGAGAGAAGACATTTATGTAAATTCAAAATAATGTCATTATAGGGTACGACATCCTGTGAGCTGAATGAAATGCACAGCTCATTAATGAACTTTTGATAATGGCTGTTGAGAATGCAGGAAAATAACTTGTCATCTTGATTAAAATAATAATCTGCACAAATGTTTTTATTACTGGGGAGAGCAAGTATTTCAGAAGAAAACTAGCTCTTTGTCCTTTTGTTGTTAATTTTTGGCAATTATTCACTTGTCACTATTTATCCTATGACCTACTCAAAATACATCGTTTTGTGTAACTGAGAAGACTAAAATGGTACTTTATAGATTTTGCAAACTCCAATTGATGCTAAAGTCACTTACAAGTGCTCTCAGAAAGAACAGGATATATTTTAGGAAATGAAAAAAATATTAATCCTACCTCCAAAGACCTCATCCTCTTATCTTTCTAGGCTGGTGACAACACAGTCATATGATGTACTTGAAATAAAATATTAAAAGCTTTTCTTTTATCTGGAATAACAATGCACTGTTTCTGGGTGTTAAGTAGACTTTTTCATCTCACTTAAATGGACCAAACAAAGATGGTCCATAGACCATCTGAAATAGAGATAATTCATTTTCCTTTGCTAATGAAGGCAACTGTTTGTGTAATGTATCATGTAGCAGGGGTGTGTGCTGGTAACTGTTTAACAACCAGCTCTCTGAAAAAAATTCAACGTATATTTTTAAGTGTAAAGTTTTATTGACATTTTCTCCATTACTTTCTTTAATCTAGGCAATTAACAAAACAATCAAGCCTAGTTTATAATGTTCACCATTTCCAAGGTGTGAATGCTCAAACTGGAATTTAACAACTGGGCTACCTTGAACTAGCTCAATCACACCCTTGTTTATCATTTTATTTCTAAAGCTGTGAATTATTACCAAAAAAAAAAAAAAGGAAAACCTCTAGAAGCTGTAGGGAGAATTTAGGCTTTTCAGTCAAATGACCCAATGACTGATATTTTAACCTGATTCCTGAGCTCTGATGATCATTTTCTTGATCTGCTTAGTCTGTACTTACAAACAGATGTCTTAAAAGCTGACCTCAAGTCTTCAATCCCTACTTCTCTTCTTTTTGTTTCTGTGGTTTGTTGAAATGGTGATACTAACAGAGCTTGGGGTGCCCTTTCCCTCAGCATGTAACCCATGACTGCAAGATTACCAGTTTGTAGCACATTGTCCCCTGGGTAATAAAGGTTCAGACCAAAGATCCTCACATGTTATATTCCTTCAACATAAGTCTTCTTCAGGCTCTATTTGCTAACTGATCCTAATACATATTCCATAGATGGATTCCCGTTTTAGTGATTAACATTAAGGTCTATAGAACAAAACTACTTCCATGTCCCAGCAGATGGTCAGAGGTAAGATGACTATGCTTTGCTGATCTGGTTTCAATAACCAGGCCAATCCTCTCATATCAAAAAATCCCATATAACAGATGTGTTTTACCATCTATATTTGTGGATATAGGTATAAATCCCTGTAGAAGGGATATAAGTATAAATCTCTGAAGACTTTACTGTTTTGATGTCTATGATTTATGTTTTACCAGTATTTGATGAAGGTGTAAGATACTTTTAAAAAACACACTGACAGGTTTGACATAAGGTTTATTGATGTTAAAGTCTATGTAAGGGTGGAGAACCTGCAGTCTGGTACTTGGGTGCGGCCTTTTGACTGAGTCCAAGTTTTACAGAAGAAATTCTTTTATTAACAGGATTTGCTCTGTGAAGTTTGGATTCAGTCAAAGGGCCACACTTGAGGACCTAGAGGGCCATACGTGGCCTCGAGGCCACAGGTTCCCCACCCCTGGTCTAAGCTCGGTGAGGGCAGGAACTTCCTCATTTCTATATTGATTTATATTGGCAGTAGTGGTTAGTGAGTAGAGAGAAAGCCTTGAGGTTAGGAAGGCCTAGCTTCCTATGTATGAGGCATACTACGTGTGTCGCTCTGGGAAAGTCTTAACTTCTTGGTGCTCAGGCAAATTGCTAAAAGGATAAATTATAGAAAAACTCGACAATCTTCATTCAGCCTCTGCTTGAAGACTTCACTTGTGTGTGGGGAAGGTGGTGGTGGTGGGTGCCCCCTAACCTCCTGAGGCATTTATGCATTTTTCTAATAGAATATTGGCAGTTAGGTGGCACACTGGATAGAGTGCTGGGCCTGGAGTCAGGAAGACTCATCTCCTGAGTTCAAATCCAGCCTCAAATACTTACTAGCTATGTGACCCTGGGCAAGTCACTTAACATCTGTCCGCCTTGGTTTCCAAAGCTATAAAATGGGATAAATAATAGCACTTACTTTCTGGGGTTCTTGTGATAGTCAAGTGAAATATCTGTAAAGTACTTAACACACATACATAGACATCAAAACAGTAAAGTCTTCAGAATTTATACTTATATCCCTTCTACAGGGATTTATACCTATATCCACAAATATAGATGGTAAAACACATCTGTTATATGGGATTTTTTGATATGAGAGGATTGGCCTGGTTATTGAAACCAGATCAGCAAAGCATAGTCATCTTACCTCTGACCATCTGCTGGGACATGGAAGTAGTTTTGTTCTATAGACCTTAATGTTAATCACTAAAACGGGAATCCATCTATGGAATATGTATTAGGATCAGTTAGCAAATAGAGCCTTAACATACAGTACCTGACACATGGTAGGTATTTTAAAAATTATTTTTCCCCACCCCCCACCCCATGAAGCTTACCATGTTAGTTTTCTTTCTGGTTACCATATCACATGGTTGCTTCATGCTAAATCTTCCTTCCACTGATGTCCTCAGATCTTTTTCAGACAAAAGATTTTCTAGCCAAAGCATCCTCTACTTTGTACTTGTGAAACTGATTTAAAAAAAATATCTAGAGGAAGACTTTATTATTTTTTCTATGAACTTTTATCTCCTTAGGTGTGGTCCACTGTTCTAGACTGTGGAAATAAATTTTTGGACCCTGAATCTGTCATTAGTGATCTTTCCTAGCTTGGTGGCATCTGTACATTTTATAAATATACCACTTATATCTTTATTCAAGTAAATGAGAAAAATATTAAACAACCCTTTAAGGTAGAATAAAACAACTAGAAATAATACCATGCTTTGTACTTTGTATACATCAATGTGTCCTTTACCAACACAGCTAAATAATTTTGATATCCTATCAAATTGTATAAATGTTTTTTTTTTTTTTGGCTATAGTGCCTTTTTTTTAGGGGCTTACTTTTCTGAAATTGTTTTAGCTTTCATTTGTTGAAAAATGTAAAATAAAATAATATCCTCAAGATTTTTACATCTCTTTGGTCTTTGGGATAAATATACTATGTATATGTCATCAATAGATGGAAAGACAAACAAATTAATAAACTGTGGCTTTTCTGACACCCCTACTGTTAATTAGCTCATTCAACTACCTTGCTATAGTCACCTTTAATGAACACTATTTCCATATTCTGACATCCCAGTTATGGTTGCATATTAGATCATCATCATCATTATCATTGATAATAATAATAATAGCTTATGTTTATGTAGCTTTTTAAGTTTACAGAGTACTCCATATCTATTATCTCATTTGGTATTCACTGCAGCCCTATAAGGTAGGCCCTATAGGAATTATTATCCCCGTTATCCAGATAAGCAAACTGAGGTACAGAGAGGTAAAATATTTGCCCATGTTCCTATGGCTTCTAGGCTGGATTGGAAGGTCAGTCTCTCCTAATCCTTAGACTAGTGTTTTTTCACTAATCATATTATCTCCTCTACATAATCAAAGAAACAGTAGGCTTGGGAATAGAAGTGATAGCCAAGGCATACTCTGTTTATTTGCTGATGATCAATAGCCATTAGTTCTGATACACAAACTAGAAAGTAAATGTGTATCTATTAAGAAAAAAAAAGAAGAAAAAGCTACATGTGGACAGAATCATTTTCTGAGCCTTTACCTAAGCCTTTTAAATTTATCTATCATATTTAGAACTAAGATGGTATTTGTTAGCGTAATTATTTTTATTTTTTTACAGTGTTCTTATATTACGGAATGGAAACTTCTTTTCTTCCTCTGATGACTTACTTATCCTTCTTTCTCAATGATGCCAATTCAAATTAGAATTTATATCAACTGGATGGAAAGGAGACTTGACAAATTACAAGTAGGCAACTTTGTTAAACAAATATAGCCAAAGGGAAGAAACAACTTTGCTTTGAGCTACTCAAGAGGTTTAAGAGTAAATTGAAATCTTGTGTCTGGAAAGATTTTTCAGGCCTGTATCTAGTTTAAGCCTCTAGAGCCGTTACTAGGAAATTTAGAATCAAGTGCAAATTCACTTTAGGTGGGAGTAAAGAGCAGATCCTCTTTGTCAACAGAGTTCCATTGTGATATAAGAAGGAGCTGCCCATCCTCCAGACTCCAATTCTCCATTCCATACAGTCTATGATTCCCTACTACTTCCCTCCCTGCACAAAATTTCAAAATTTCAACTTTAGGGAGGAGGCAGGGTGAGGCAGGCAGAGAAGGTTGTGTTAGTTGGTGAAAGTGGGCCCTGGCAATGGGAATCCATAGTGAAGAGATCCTCAGGTATGGTGACCTGGGGCCACACACAGAAGTGGGGCTAGCAGACGACTGAAAGCCACAAGGATGGACTGCCTTAATGTCCTGTTAACTCACCCTAGTTATGGTTCTGTGTCTCATATGTGCCAAAATTCTTTTGAAATTCATCATTGCTAAATAAGCAAACTAGTCCTAAAGTCATATATGTAATGCTTCTGATTCATAAGTTTCATGGAAACTCAGATATATATATATATATATATATATATATATATATATATATATATATATATATATATATATATATATATATATATATATATATATATATATATATATATATATATATATATAACTTTGACGGATCTATGATCTTACCAATATATCCCTCCAACAGTAGAGATTGCATGCCACCCATACTTTATGCCCTATTGGAATCCACAAAATGTTACATGCTATAAAGGAAAATCCCCCACTAGAAATTGGGTGGTCTTTTTGGGGGGGATTTATAGATTACTGTGTATGAGAATGTGTACACAGGATGAGAATGTTTGGATTTTGTCACCATAAATCAGTAGGAGTGGAATGCATACTTCTCATAATCCTCCATCATCCTTTTCTGTAAGATTTTATAAACCAGCCTAAATCACATTCTAGAGTTTCCCCTGATTGCTATTACTTGGCCAGGAGATCAATAGTTTGTAGCTTAGACAATTTATGGACTAATTTGGTCTCCTGGTTGAGGTGCTTGTTTTACATTGGATAGGAAATGGTGATAGTCTTTACTGATAGCTGTTCTTTTTATCTATTTCCTCATTTTTAATGTCAATAACTTGTTTAAATAGACCAGGCTGATATTTCTTTAAGTGTATATCATATGTATATTTTATATATATATATCTATCTTCTTACTTTTATTCTTATGTCTAGCTTAGTATTGATGCGGATCTTTGTTCTAACAACAGAAAGCTGATTTAGAAAAATCTTGTACATGCTATCCAGTTATTTCCTTTCCACTAGAATATAACAATCTCATTTTTAGTGACTTTTTTTGGCATTCTCTTCCCTCAACTCCTTTTTAAAGAAAATATTAATGATATAAACTCATTAGACTTCTTTATAATTTATAAACCTTTGACCCTCTTGTTTCTTTCACATGAAACATATTTTCCAACATATATTCCTTGTCTTCCCCGATCACCTTTCCCACCATTTTTTCCCCAACTTTTCCCATCACCTTTTCATTGGAGACACTTATAATTTAAGTTGGGGAGTGGCACTTATCAGATTTTTCATAGAATTTCTCTAGCTCTTTATTTTCTTCAGTAGTTGTTAGTATATAACCAACAATTATCACTGTGGAGATAAAGAAGCTTTCTAGGATAATGCAGAGTAGGCCTATACAACTTGTCACTGCACACTCTCCTGTTTATCACATGACCTATCTGTGGTCTGAAGAAGTTTACAAGTTGGTCAGATCTGGTGTAGAGTCTTTTCTAGTAAATTACCAATTTAAGTCAATATATAACACCTTAAGTCATGAGTTAATTTTCCTTGTGTGTGCATGTGTGTGCATGTGTGTGCATGTGTGTGTGTGCGTGTATATAGATTTCCTTAATATATGTACATTAACCTTGGAGGCTATTTAACTTAATGATAAAATAGAGGGAAGTCTTATAACTTGTGAAAGAAAGAATCTTCCATAAAGCTAATATATAATTTTGCTAATTATATTTTTAAGTAAAACACTTATTGGCAGGGCATATCTCTTAGAAGAAAGCCATCCTGTTAAATACTTCTAGAAACAATTGTTGGTTTTCATCAAGTCTAATTTTGGACTTATTCAGGGGGTCATGAACAAAATGAATTCTGAATGTAGGTTCTGAACTGTAACCACCACAGGCATTAATTAATAGGAGAGAGAGAGAGAAAAAGACAGAAAGAAAGAGAGACACAGAGGCAGAGAATTCTAACATTATTTTTAGAATATTAATTAATATGCTTAGATGTAGAGAACCTAAGAGATTAGCTATTCAAACTTCCTTATTTTTCAAAGGAGAAAACTGAGGCTCAGAGAGATTAAATGGGTCAAGCCAAAGTTTATTTCGCAAGGTCACATAGCAAGTCAATGGCAGAGATGAAACTGGAGCTTGTGTCTCTTGAGCTGGCAGGCAAACCTTCATGAAGTATGAATTAAGTACATATTGTTAGGGGTTAATGATAAATTCCGTATTGTATTGTTGTGGATAGTAGTGGTACCTAGACAGGCAGATTCAGAAAGTAGAAATTTATGATTCCTTCTCTGAATTTATAGCTTCAAATACTTAAAATACAAGATATTTCTAAGAATTCTGAAGGTTTTTTTCGGAGGGGAGGTTTGGGGGGTTGGCAGTGGGATGAGTAGAGGGGAAAGGAGGATGATAAACGAATGCTTGCTCCAGAAAGTGTAATTTATCAAGGAATTCAATAGAATGGCTCACTTGCCTTCCAACTATGCTATCTGCTTGATTCTACCAACTTTCTTGATCAAGAGGTTTTCCTGTATGACTACCTCTCTCTCCTGACAGCCATTCCTCTTCCCAGGCAGTGACAGGGACAAACAAACTGCCCAGTGGCACTCTGACAAATGAGGCCAATCCCGGAGACTGAGTTCCTCTGTAACAACCCCACTAGCATTCTGTGTACTCATTAGGCAGCAATAAATTATTGCAGAGGCCAAATCCCTGCTTCCTTGACTCCAGAAGAGTCCACAGGCCACACAGACCCAGGCTCTACAAGGCAAGATTATGTATTCATAAAGCACATTCCAGCCTGTCAGGACATTTTTAAAAACTAAGCAATTTTAAAGAAATGGTTCAGAGCTGGGAAAAAAGAAAGAAAAAAAACCTAGGAAAATAAGAACACCCTGATAAACCTGAGGTTGTGTATTACCAATTGAAATTCATTGGACCAATAGTTTTCAAATTGTTATGACAAGACCCCAGAGGCATCTCCAAGGACTCTTGGAAAAAGAGGGAAATCCTGGTGGATATGTTCAGCTTGCGCTAGCCCCATCAGCTCACACCTAATACTAAGAAACTAAGCAGAAAAGGCCCCACAATCTTGAAATAGCTGTTACAGGCCACAATTTAAAGAGCTTAGGCAAGAGATCCTGAAAGCTTCCCCTTCTTTTAATTGTTCTGGAGAGACTATGAAATGGTTGTAGCTTCCTTCATCCCTGACTGATTGTGTGTGTATTTTAATGAAAGACTGATTGATGGGGTCTAAACAGAAACACAGGCAGAGAGAAGGAGAGGAAGCAGCTATGACCCCCATGAATCAGTCAAGTCATAAGCATTGCAAGGACTGAGAGACAACAAGGTTATGGGAGTATAAGTACCACCAAGTGAAATGGTGCATGCTGTTTAGACTATTTGGTTGCAGTGGAAGCTATGAATGCCTGATGGACTGGGGGGAGCGAAAGTGATGGTGTCATTTTCATTTAAAGCTTTATTATGCTGAATTTCCTATTTCTGTCCCTAAATCTTAAGCCTGGACGTGTTGGTATTGTTTTTGCTGTTTAATTTTGTCTCTGGACCTTGGTTCTAAAGAATGAGCCCTACCGGCCTCAGAAAAATTCCATAAGCAGACTCAGAGGTATAAAGTATATCTTTGAGCAGCTAATCCCATTAAGAACATTTATAACATAACATCCAGGACAGGGTGCGGTGATGTTGCTGAAAAATACTGCTAGGCAATTTCTTTTAGCTCCATGGACTGATGTACAGTACTTGATGAAACTGGTTTTATAATCAAAACTTGCAGTCTTGTAGATTTCCTGAAGTTACTAAGCAAATTTTGCTAATGAATCTCATAAGTATTCAAGTTATAAATAAAGTGTTCAGAGTTATGACTGTGATCTGAGTTGCAGGAGAGAAGGAAGAAATGAGGTAGGCATATCTCCATGTGTAGGAGTAATTCTTTAGAGACTGAGATCCATTTGTTAGTGGAGAGGAAATTCATTATAATATATTAATGGAGAGATAATAGTTGAGAGGGCCCAGAGTACTTGTAATTATATTTACTATAATATATTATTCAATCTACAATAACATTGCTTTCAATCAGAGCAGAGTCATCCTTTTAAGTGTGGAAGATGGTTGTTGGTTTTTGTGTCTGTTTTTTTTTTAAACCAAATTGAGAACACAAGGCTTTGGAACTATCTTCTCCTGCACTGATATAAGGTATGATTTCCCATCTATTCTCATATTACCTAAAAATGTATTGGATCTGTTATGTGGTATAGCACTAGATGGCTTAAGTCAGAGCACTGGTTAGAGCTTAGGATGTTATGTGTCAAAGCAGCAATTATGGTACACAATGAAAGTACCCATCACTCAACAAAAACTACAGGTAAGTTCACGTGTTTTCATTCAAAATGGATGGTAGCAAAAGCATCATTCTAAATATAACCACTAATATTATTACTGAATTATGGGAAAGGCTGTAGAAGCAATGACCAACAAAGAAGGAAGGAGTTCTTGCAGACTTACCTGGAAAAATCTCCCTTTGCCTCCTGAAACAAACAAAATATAAATATCAGTAGAACAACCTCGTTGCTAGCTTCAGAGTTCAAAACTCTCTTTCTCAGTTTCTATTTTCTCCTTCAAACTAACTCAGTTCTGAAGTGCTAAGTATTTATCAAAAGATAATCTACTCCACTATTTTATGAAGGTAAACAGTCATAAACAAAAGCATGGTTGCACATAACTGTAATCTCGTTATCTCATTACTAGGAAGGCAGAGGCTATTAGATCTGTGCTTGAGAATTCAGAGCTGTAGTAGGCTATGCAGATCTAATGCTCATTCTAAATCTGGCATGGATAGGTTAGCCCCTTGAAGGAGGTAGGGAGGGTTCATCAGATAAGGAGGAGCAAACTGCTCTGGGCTGATCAGTAGACAGGACTGGACCTATGACTAGTTTCTGCACTTATAGTCTAGGTAATATGGAGACCCAGTCTTTAGAAACAAGAGCAGCAAAAGAATCACAGGCACAGGGGGCTGTTTTTCATTTGGAAGAGACACACAACATTGAGCTAGAGAAGGTCATACATGGGAGAAAATGAAAAAAGAACATAGAACTTCCCTCCATTTCTGTTCTAGACCTAATAATGCAGAGATCTATAGGGTCAAAGTGGCCCTGATGCATAGGGTGTCATTTAGATTATTCCTAGATTCATGGTTTCTGGGGAGATTGGGCCAGTACTAACTCAGGGATATATTTATGCTCAAGAGGAAAGTCACATTAGCTCTGTTTATCTCAGACCAGTCCAGACTGCTGAACCTGCTGTTCTACATTGGACCCAAATGTTGTGTTACTTCAGGGGCATTCCCCCAAGTTTCCTCTGGGTAACAGGACCAGGGGATGGGCCAGGACCAGATCTGTTGTTTTCTTGGTACCTCCACTATATACATTACATTTTGTCTTGTACCACGATTATCTGTGCACCTGAATTATCTCCCCTACTAGACTACAAGGTTCTTGTAGGGACTACCTCTTACTTATCTTTGTATTCTCTTTGGCAACTAGTTCAGGGCTTTCTAAACATACATTAGGCACTTGATCAATATCTGTTATTTAAATGAATGAATGAATTTGCTTTACTGTGTCTTTCCACTGTCACATCTCATGTGCACTAATGCACTGTTTTCCCTTTTGTCATTGCAAGGTCTCTTCGTTATCATTCCAGAAGGGGTGAGATAATTCTCTGTTAGCTTTTATTAGTTTCTTAATTTGCTTGGAGAAGTAAACCCAGAGTAAAATGACTGAATGATACATACACTATCCACTTTTCCTGACTCAGACTATGCACAAAGTTTTCCTTAATAAAGATCCAATCTCTAGGACTGGGTGAGTAGGGTTTAATTAATTTACTGGAAGCTCTGATGGATTCCATGTGCCTAATACCCCTTCCTTGAATTAGGCTAGAAGCAGTTAAGGACACAATCAATCAGTGGTTGCAGTCATAGCATTCTGGCCACGTCTGCACGTGTATTTGCTAATTACTCAAATGTCTCACTGTGGTTTTTTTTCCTCTAATGCATTGGCAGCAGATTATTTTTAGTTTGGGTTTTCATGATGAGCTGCCTATTTGGGATACTTATTTATCCCAAGAGCTGGTAAGTAATCATGGCACTGTGATTTTAATGAATATACAATGACCCTCCTAACTCCCCTTCCTGTGTGTAAATGGATATGTGTGTGTGTGTGTATGTGTGTGTGTGTGTGTGTGTGTGTGTGTGTGTGTGTGTGTGGTTGTAACTCAGAAAATCACTTTACTCAAGGAGAAGCCAGGGATGCCCACACCATTAAATCCTTCTTGGAGTAACTCCTCAATAACTCTAACACATTCTTAACCATATCCCCTGATTGATTAATACACATAGTCCTAGAAGACTGAAAGGAGGTTAGATCTTACCTGTAAAATATATGAAGCTAATTCAAATACCACTTCACTGTCAACCTCAATAAGTTCCTATAAAGAAAGAAAAACATAAAAAGAAGACAAAATATGGTTATTTTTTCTGTGAAGGTGCCTCTATAATTTTCGATACTTTCCCAACACATCTATTTTATGAGACAATCTTAAATCAATTATTTTAACGACTAAACAAAATTAAAACCAACCTTATGTGAAATTGCCACATTTAGCCTTATGCCTCAGTCTGAGGTCTTAGAGAGGAAGCAGAAAAAGTAACAAAGAAATTTCATTTGGGAAGAGCAGTTGGATTAAACCAAATACACACAGAAGTGGTCCATGTTAGAGAAAATACAATTTTGAATGCATTACTCTATCAATATATAAAGAGAAGATATATGTTTAGAAAAAAAATCATGGTTTGGAGAACTGCTCAAAACTGAGAGACTATCAATAACTACTGATCAAAAAATCCTACTTTCTTCATTGTCATGAAATCTCTGAAAACTTTTTCTATTGATTCATAAATATAAGAACAGGGGCAGCTAGGTGGCACAGCAAATAGAGAGTTGGATCTGGAGTCAGGAAGACTCCTCTTCCGGAGTTCAAATTTGTTGTCAGACGCTGACTAGCTATGTGACCCTGGGCAAGTCACTTAACCTTGTTTGTCTCAGTTCCTTCATCTGGAAAATGAGCTGGAGAAGGAAATGGCTAACCATGCCAGTATTTTTGCCTAGAAAACCCCAAATGGGGTCACAAAGAGTCAGACATGACTGAAAAACAATAAAATACAAGAGCATCTCAAAAAGTGTATTTCTTATAAACAGTTAAGCAAAAACACCTAAAAGACAGTAATTATGTCCAATACTACATGTCAATCTCTAGGTTTACAGTTTACTACTTAAGAGAAAAAGATGTGGGCTTTAACTTTAATAATTTGGTAAAACTTCATCCACTGTATTTGAGCTAGATTTTGTTACTTAACACTTTTCCTTTATATCCTTATAGTGATTGCGTGTGTTGGTATTTTACCACTGCTTTTCTCATTCTGCATCAATTCATGTATCTGCCCACATATCTATTGATTTTTCCTTTGTATCTATCATTCCTTGAGCTTCATAATATTCTGCTACATTCATATACCATTATTTTTCAGTGATTCCTAAATCATTGAGCACAGTGTGTTTCCAAGTTCATATCATTACAAATAGCAGTAGTATGAATATTTTTGTCCATATGAGTCATCTCCTTCTTTCATTAATCTCCTTGGGGTACGACCAGTAGTGGAATCAATAGGTCAAAGAATATGAATAAATTTAAATTTTTTCTTGCATAATTACAAATTCCTTCTGCCACAGTCAGCTAGTTCGTAATCCCACTAACAGTGAATCTGCATATCTATCTTCTCAAAGTCACAATAAGATCCGATTTTCCCTCGAATATTTTACCATCTTTGTCAATTTTTTTTGTTTGGTGGGGAGGTTAAGTAACATCTTGGAGTTATTTTTATTTGCACTTCTCAATGATTTTGAACTTTTTTCATACAGTTTCTGATAGCTTATGCTTCTTTTGAAAAGTTTGCTCATATCCTCTAACCACTTACTGTGCAATGGATCTTCAATGAGATTTGTGCCAATTCTCCAAAGATGTGTATGTCAGGCTTTATTCAGAGATGTCAAATGATTTTTTTTTCAATCTACATCTTTTCTTCTTGTTCTAATTGCATTGAATTTATTTGTGAAAATTTTTTTACTTTGTGATTAAAACCATATACTTTGTTTTTTAATATCCTCTATCCCTTGCCTTATTAAGAATTCTTCCTGTATCCATAGCTGTTAGAGATAAAACATTTTATTTTCCTCTAGCATTTTAATGATGGTCCTTTTTATATACAAGTCTTTTAAGTCATTCAATTTTATTGTGCTATGTTTTGGTCTAAACCCATTTTCCATCAAATTGCTATCTAAGTTTCCTTGTAGTTCTTGTTAAATAGAATCCCTCCCCTAGTACTTTGAAATATCAAACGCTCAGCTGCTGTATCCATTTACTTGTAGATTTTGATTACCTTGTCTGGTCCATAAATCTACTTTTATATTTTTTTTCCATTAACTGATATTTGATAATGGATGCTTTCTAATATAATTTGAGATCCAGTACTTCCTATTTTCTGTCTTTTCTCTTGAAATTCTTCATCTTTTATTCCTCAACATAAATTATGGCTAATTTCCAATTTCACAAAATTTCAGCTCCCTGCCCCCACCTTCTTCCTATTCAATTCTGGACCCAGTTCATTGGCCATCTACAGCAGACATTCAAGATACATCTTCTGAGAGACCTACTACCTATCATGGTCTTAACAGGAAGCAGCTTTCATCTAATTAGCCCCATGTCATCTACAAAAAGGAACATTTAAAGGACTTCAGAATCTATAGGGAATACCTCTTAGATTTTAACTCTAACCTAGGTACTCTCTATGACAATAGCAAATAGTTTGTGTGAACACGTCTCCTAGTTTTGTGTCTCACTTGATACTGATAATCAGAGGGATGTTGAAAAGAGTTACCTTCGTCTTGATGCTCATTCAGGAATCTCATGATTTTAATGGATGAATGGAAAACAACTTCTTAGAGAAGATTCTTTAAGGTAGTATTTTATTCTACCAAATAAAATGTGTGTGTATGTGTTTTTAAAATAGTCAATAAAAAGAAGCACAGTAAGATCTCTCCTTCAATTAATTATAAGACTGTAAAGATGTATTCTGTTGCAGAACATCATTTGAAAAGGACTATTCTTATCAAGAATTGCTTTTAATGTCTCCAAACTTCTCGCTGAGACACTAATATTATTCAGCAGCCACATGGCTATGAATCAAATACTCTCACCATTTCTGAAGAGTTAAAGCTGTAGGTCATCCAAGGGGCACTGGAGAGATGCATGATGGGGGTAAACAGGCTGGACTATATTAAAGAAGTCAAAGTGATATATGATTGAAAAGGGAGGTAAGCCGGGTAATGTAGCAAGAGAGAAGAATAGTAGAAAGACAGCTTATATGTACCATTGTAACCTATTTAATGTCAAATCTAGAAGAAGGCCCCAAAACACTAGATGTTCCACTTATGGAGGATTCCAGGGAAATGTGGACAAGAAGCATGAAGAATGACCAGTAAATGGGTCACAATTTGAACTGTTGGAAGGAGGACACATATGGATAAGATAAAGATTCACCAAAACATCTCAGTATTTCCTTGGCAATTTGATGATGTAGCTTAAAATTTACGTTACCTTGGGCAGTATTGTCATTTTTATAATGTTGGCACGGCCCACATATGCACATTTTTGTTCAGATATTTTTGATTTATTCAGGCTTGCATTTATAAAAATCTATTTTGTAATTGTTTTTGATGTAATTCCCTGCGTATGTCTAGGTAGACCAACTCCAACGCATTTGAATCTCATTTGAAATGGCATTCTCTTTGTGGTTATTTTTCCATTTTTTAAGTTAGTAATATAAAGAAATGCTGATCAAACAAGAATCTTGCCTCACACTTTACTAAAAACATTTAGGCCAAATGCAGCCAGTTTCCTCTTCTCTCTTTCCCCAAATTTCACAACCACCTGACATCATCCCTCACTCCTCCTACTGTCTTCTCCTTTACCGTAGTCTCTGATGAAGGTTGCCCTTCTCCAAACTAAAGCCATCCCTTCTCCATGTACTGTCCCCTCTGGTCTTTTCCAGCCTCTTGCTCCCTAAATCATCTCCTCTTCTCTCTCTTAATCTTCAGTCTCCTCCTATCTTACTTGTTCTTTAGCTATTGCCTATAAATATGTCCAAATCTCTGACATCCTTCGAAAAAAACAAGCTTTCACTAGATTCTCAAGATAGTATCCTATATCTTTTCCTTTCTCAGTCAGATTCTAGGAAAATATTTTAATACATTCTGTTTCCATGAGGTATAGTGGAAAGTCTCAGGAGTCTGAGGATCAGAGTTCAAATTCTGTCTCTCAGATCTGGGGCAAGTCATTTAACCTGAGTCTCAGTTTCTTCCTGGGTAAAATGAGGCTTTGACTTTTGACAATCCTTGTAGCTCTAGATCCTTTACTGTTTCAATGCTCACCTTGTCACCCAACTGAAAAACCTCTCCTCCCAAAGTTTCTGGTGATCTCTGTTCTGCCAAACCCAATGCGTTTTTCCTACTTTTTCTTGATCTTTCTGCAGCATGTGGACCACTATTTCCTTCTGAAACCCTGTTTTCTTCCATCAGAGTTTTTGGAAGACTTCTTTCTTAGTTCTTTCCCTGTCTGTCTGACCATTTTTTCTTTTTCTCCTTTGACAGATCAGCAACCCTCTCCTTGCCTGTAGCTGTGGGTGTCCCTCAAGGTTCTTGCCTGAGCCCTTTTCTTTTCTTTCTCTGCTTTCACTCAGGGACTTCATCAGTGTATATAGGACTTGTTCTCATATCTATACAAATGACTCACAGATCCACACATCTAACCTTCTTCTTCTTGATATCTTATCCTGAATCACAAAATTGCCTATTAGATATACTGAACTGGATGTCCTGTAGGCATCTCAGTTTTCCCCCAAACTTTCCCCAACTCTTCCCACCTTCTCTTTTCTTGCTGAGGAAACTACCATCCTTCCAGTCACCCAGTTTTGTAACCCTGTTGCCATTTTTGGCAACTGTCATCCTAACCACATACGTACAGTTGCCAAATTCTGTCTCTCCTTCCATAACATCTATTGTATTTATCCCAACTGACCCCTTCCCTCCACCCATCCAGTTTTAGCTACCTTATATTATAATTCAGACTTATATCATTTCTCACCGGAACAGTTGCAGTGGTCTCCTAACTGGTCTCACTCAGGGTCTCAATTCTCTCCTGACTCTTTTCTATCCTCCAAATAGCTTCCAAAATACTTTTCCTAAAGTACAGGTCTGACCATGTCATTTTCTTACTCAATAAACCTGTGGTTCTCTATCAGTTCTAGGATCTGCGATGAGTTCCTATATTTGGCATGCAAGGGTCTTTACAACCTGGTCCTTGCCTGGGGTAGGGGAGAGTGTAATATAGCCTGAAAAGGTCCATCCTTCTAGCCTTGTCCACTTTACTCCCCTTCCACACTCTGAGATCCAGTCCAATTGGCCTTCTTGCTATGGTTCATATGTAACACTCTATCTTCCGTTGTCTGCACCTTCATTCTTGCTAGCTTCCATTCCTAGGATTCTCTCCCTCCATACTTCCACTTCTTAAAATTCTTAGCTTCTTTCAAGGCTCAGCTCAAGGGTCACCTTCTACAGAAGCTTCTTCTCACCCCTCCCGCTGCCAGTGCCTCCTCTACCCCGAATAGCTTGTGCACACCTTGTAAACATTTTGTATATAGCTACAAGTATGACTGTTTTTCTCCTTTGATATAATATAAGCTGTGGAAGAGCAGGGACTCTTTACTTTTGTCTTTATATACTCAGTGCCTAGTATGGTATCTGGAAAATAGTAGGCACAAAGCTTGAATTTGTATTCAGATATTTTAGGGAGATGATTTTTCTAATAATTAAGCTGTCATCTTATCTGCAGATAGGATTGACTTTTGCCTGCTCTTTGCCCATGCCTGGGATTTATGCTAATTGCTTCCCTATTGTTGAACTCTTCTTGTAATGAGACCAGTAATCTCAGGGTAATCTGACCTACCATGGCAGGGTGGTCTCAGCACCAAAGCATCCTTGCAGTCTAGATTTAGAGCTGATAGGGAGCTCAGAGGTCATCTAATCCAATGCCTCATTCTTCAGTGATGAAGGGTCATGCTCTATCTGATGATATTTTATATTCTTTTTAAGAGCCCTTGCATTTAAGCCTGGAACCAGAAACAACTTGAGATTCTGAATCAATGTTGTTACCCTGAGTTGTTAACTTTCATTTACAAGAGATTTGACATAATGTTTTCTCTAGGACTTTGATCTCACAATCACAACAATGGATGAAATTTAGAGATGACTATTGGACCTGGATTTCCTTGGTACAGGAAACTCCCAGGTAAGGAAATTCCCTCTAGCAGCCTGAAGTTTTGGCAGAAGCTGTATTTTAGAAACTTGCCTAGAGTGGAGGTGTCTAACTCAGAGCTCAACCCTGGGCCGCTGAAAGTGCCCTCTCCAAAATCAGACTACAGTGTAATGGGGAAATGTTTAACAAAATAAATAAAAATATAATACAACTTAGTTGCTAATTTGTGGTTTTCTGAGTCAAGATACCACCAATATGTATCCATTTCTATTTGGATTTGACACTATTAACCTAGAACAATGAAAAAGGTAAGTGACTCGTTCAGGGTCACACGGACAGTGTGTGTCAAGTTCTAGAAAGGCTTTCTATCCATTTATCTCTTGATAAGACATAGCAGAATGATAATAAGTTATGCTTGCACAGTGCTTTGAGGTTTATGGTAGCATTTCCCTTGCAACAAGCCTCTGAAACAGTCAATGAACATGCGTTTTGTTGTTGTTCAGTCATTTTCAACTGTATCTGACTCTTCATGACCCCATTTGGGGTTTTCTTGGCAAAGAAAGCCATGGAGTGGTTTGCCATGTCCTTCTCCAGCTGATTTTATAGATGAGGGCTAAATGACTTCCCCAGGGTCACATAGCTCGTAAGTGTCTGAGGCTGGATTTGAACTTAGGAATGTCAATCTTCCTGACTTCAGGTTCAGCACTCTATCCCACTGTGACACCAAGCTAACCTATGAAAGCATTATTATCCCAAATATATAGACAAATTAACTAAAACTCAGAGAAATTAAGTGACTTGTCCACATGGCACAGTCCTGACTCAAACCTAAATCTGTTGGTTTCTGGGCGTAGTACTCTGTCTCCACTGTTTTGTCAACATATTGATGAAACTGGAATAATCTGAAATCTAAGTTTAGGAATTAGTTTGTTTGCACATTTCTATTAATTTGTTAACTAGAATGATGGAGTCAATAGCATGAGTTGGAAGGTTAAAAATGCTCAAGTGATTTTTGGCTAAATAATTAGAGGCCATGATGAGAAAGTCCATGACCCCAGTGTGTTTTCTCTTGATCAGAACTCATCTGAATTATAGTACTTAATTCTGAGTGCCAGTTTAGGAAGGAGATACTGACAAGCAAAAATGCATTTAAAGAAAGTAGCTGGGATGATGAGGGCTTTGGAAACTATGCCAAACAAGTATTGGTTGAAGGACTTGAGTGTGTTTGGTCTGCAGAAGGACAGAATATGATTGCTACCTTCAATTATTTGAAAGACCATCATGTGGAGAAGGCACTGGACAGGTTCTGTCTGGGAAGAACCAAAAGCCAAGCAATGGGTGGAAGATTGCTGGGAAGCAGATCTAGGTTTGATCTAAGGAAAAATTTCCTAATAGAACTCTCCCAAAGGGGAACTAACTATTTCTCAGTAGGCATTGATTTCCATCTCATTGATGGTCTTCAAGAAGAGACTGAGTGATCCCTTGTTGTAGAGGGATTCCTACTCATGGGAGAGTTGGACTATATTATCTCTGAGGTCCTTCCCAATTCTGAGAGTTTACAAGAAACTATCATTTTTCACTATAGAATCATATGCTTGGATTCTATAAATTCAGTTTCAATTTATGAATTGCCTAGATTTTTGTTTCCTCTCCTAGTGTCAACATGAACCCCTGCAGAGTAAAATCTTTTAAACAGGGAAGGCTGTGTTAAGCAAGTTACTGAGTCACTTTCTGTCTTGGTTATTTCTAGTTAAAAATAACAATGATAATATTTGCCACTGGCTGCTTTGGAGGGTTGGGATAAGAGAATTAATGGGAGAACATGAGAGATAATAATATGGGAGAATCAACATTAATAACTCTTTATACTTTAGAGAGTGTTTTATGGACATTGTAATTGATATATGATGCCAGTGGGTTGAAATGGGGAGGAATGCCTGGAATCACAGTCCTGGGACTCTTCGGTCCCACCAGAATGTAAATCATTTAACAGTCTACAAATGATTTAACCAAAACATCAACCAGGGTTGCAAAAATAAATCATTTCCATTTCTACTGCTGTCACTTCCCTTCCCACTAACTGGCTGGCTACGTGATAGCATGTGTATTTGTATGTGTGTATTCTCTGTCACACATTGACCCCCAGCTTGCACTTAATGTTCACTAAAGGGCTAATGTTTAACATGAGATTGAGGAGTAAGCCAAACTCCAGAAAACAGTGTCTTGAAATGTGAAGCACCTTTCATTTCATGATTTTCTCTTACCTGAATTTTCACCTTAACTGAAATCATTTTGGGGCTAGAGAGGAAAGGAGGAATTTTCTCCTGATTTGGTTGATATGCAACATTAGATGGTTGTTTGGCCAAATGGTGGACAGGAGCCTATAGGCAGAAATTAGCTGTACCAGGTATAATACGTAGTTATCCATGTTGATAATGGACAACATATTAAATGTGTAGAAACAGCTCTAAACTTTACTCTGGTCAGTATTTTTCTATTTGTTCCCAAACAGGCATCCACTAGCAAATTTGGCTGATTGGATTTCCTGCTTTTTTTGTATATCTGTTCACTTATTAGTGGAGCTAGTAATAAACAGTAAAATATTTAAAATGTGAGCAATAGGAGGAAGGAGGAGAAAGAGAAGTAACGGGCAAGAACACTCCACAAACCTGAAAAGCCAATACATTAGAGGGTGAATATTATAGGACTATTATTCCTAGGGATAGAGCAGCCAGTGTTGTAGTGGATAGAGTTCTGGGTCTGGAGTCAGGAAGACGTGAGTTCACAAGTGGCCTCAGACACTTACTAGCTGTGTGACCCTGGGCAAGGCATTTAATCCTATTTGTTTCACTTTTGTAATCTATAAAATGAGCTGGAGAATAAAATAGCAAACTATTTCAGGATCTATGCCAAAAAAAACTTCAAATGGGGTCTTGAAGAGTCAGGCACAACTGAAAAAAGTGAACAACAACATTGCTAGGGATAGGGACAGAGACTCGAACTATGATTTCACTGATATAGGGAACTTTCTTCTATCAATTCAAGATGGCACCTTTGATGCACCCAGAGTCCTTGAGAGTTGCCTAAAGCACTTGACGGTTAAGAGACTTGCCAAAAGTCACAAAACCACCATGTCAGATGTAAGACTTAAACCCAAGCCTCCTTGGCTCTAAGGCCAGCTATCTTTCCATGGTGCCATATTGACTCTCATTACTATTGCTACTTTGGTTGTTCAGTTGTTTCAGTCATATCTGACTCTCCATGATCCCATTTGGGGTTTTCTTGGCAAAGATACTGGAGTGATTTGCCATTTTCTTCTCCAGCTCATTTTACAGATGAAGAAACTGAGGCAAACAGGACTAAGTGACTTGTCCAGGGTTACACAGCTATATATGTCTAAGGACAGATTTAAACTCAAGATGAGTCTTTCTTACTGCAGGCCTAGCACTCTATCCACTATGCTGGACCATTACTACTATTCTTTACCATTGAGCAAGTTAAGTTATCAATGAGAGGCAACATTGTAGAGTAGACAGAGGCTGGCCTTGGAGTATGGAAGGCTTGTATTCAAGTCCTGTTCCTGAAGCATACCATAGGCAAGTTGTAACTCCCCAGGGTAACTCTCTAAGGCAGATGTTATAGATGTGTTGCCAAAATGCACTGGTAGAAATATTTTATCAATCAAGGATTTTAAACGCTAAGAAAATCACAGGTTTGGATCATCTCCCCTCAACATACCAAAAAAGTATCAACAGGAAGATGTCCAACAGAGGAGGTGAGGCAGATATTGGAATGGCATGTACATGATGTGAAACAAAGGGGGAGTTTTCTTAAATGTTAAAATAATTCATTATCTACTCAGTTATTACCAAGCCCTCCCTTCTTCCTCTGCGCATCTCCCATTTACTTTCTAAGCTAATATTCTTTCTAAAATTCTGCCACACAGGAATGAAATAATTCTGCATACTTTCCCCTGTACATTAAGATCTAAAAGCCAGCTTCCTCATATAAAGTACTTTTAAAAAATCCCAGAAATTTGCTGTCACAGAAAGCTTCTCCTTTTCTTCTCGGACTTGCTTAACAACATGGAAGTGTCTCATCTTATGTGTCTTTGTTCAAGTAAAGACACAAACTGAATGAGACTACAAAGCATATAAGCAAAACTTCCATTTAAAAAAAAAATCAGACTTTTGTCTTTCCCTTGGCAAAAGACAGAAAGAGTATGGAAAGGGAACAGGAAAGGATACATCAAGAAAGACAGCTTTTAGACTCGTTCGCTTTTTTTGGCTGGCATGATGAAATATGGACTCGTAGTAAGGACTTTCCCTAAATTTCTTGAATTCATAGCCCTATGCTGGGGCCTCCAGTGATCTGAAACATCTGTTCAGAGCTTCCCACAATGATTATTTACTGTACCCAATTTCCAGGGGTCTGCCTAGGAAGCAGGGGTGGCCTGGTGGGTATGGCAATGTGTATTTTAAGATGCTAAGCAGTCTGTGCTGTTCACAATGAAATGTCATGGGATGAAACTGAACTGTGCTTGGTGTCAGTACAAATTTCTGTTCAAATAACCATGTGCATGTCCTTGATCTCCCTTAGCCTCAGTTTCTCCATATGTACAATGGGGGAATAATACCTCCTTCCCTGAGCTATTCCAAGGGGCAAAGAGGATAATGCATGTACAGGGCTTTCAAATAACCATGTGCATGTCCTTGATCTCCCTTAGCCTCAGTTTCTCCATATGTACAATGGGGGAATAATACCTCCTTCCCTGAGCTATTCCAAGGGGCAAAGAGGATAATGCATGTACAGGGCTTTTTAAAATTCTTAAAGCCCTATCTACACACATCAGCTATGATTACCTGCTGCTCAATTATGTGCAGATGTAGTGATCTTTGAGTCTCTGAAAGATTGTCCTGTACAGGAATTTGAAATGTGACTCCGCAGGAGGCAGTGAGAGAGAGAATGGGAGTTTAGAGTGTGGGACAAAGGGAAGCGATTTCTATCATTCAGCACTGACCTATCATTCAGTGATGACATGCTAAAAAAGAAGCGTCGAGTACGTGTTTTAACCAAGCTAATAGTTACTATCTCCAAAGATTTTCATCTGAAGATCTGAAAGGGATATCTGAAATGAACAGTTCTCAAACAACTGTGTGGCACAGTGGAAAGAGCCTAGGTTTTTGGAGTCAGAGGACCCAAGTTTGCATCCCAGCCCTTGATCTTAGGATTCTTCAGATCTTGGGTAAACCATTGCTTGTCTTCAGACCTCAGTTTCTTTATTTACAAAATGAAGGGAAAGGACTAAATGATATTTCTGCTCTATGAATTCTATGTATCATGTGCAACCTGCTTTCCCCAAAGTCACAGAGGGATAAAGAGGTCCTCACCAGCTCTGAAATTCTTAAATTCTATTGTCTTTCCTACCACCTTTAACTCTTCCCAAAGTTCCAACCATCAAGCTCCCAGGCTATTGTCTTATGAATTCTCATCTTGATTATCTTCCACAAAGAAATCACTTTTTTTCAGTTAAGAATTGCAGAAAAATCTGGAAAGATTTGCATGAACTGATGCTGAATGAAGTGATCAGAGCCAGGAGAAGACGGCACACAGTAACATCAGCACTATACAATGACCAGCTTTGTTAGAGCTAGCTCTTCTCAGCAATGCAAGGATCTAAGACAATTCCAAAAGACTCATAATGGAAAATGCTATCCACATCCAGAGAAAGAACTAGGAAGTCTGAAGGCAGATCGAAGCATACTATTTTCTTTTTTTGCTTGCTTTGTTCTTTCTCATGGTTTTTCCTCTTTGTTCTGATTCTTCTTTCACAACATGACTAATGTAGAAGTATGTTTAATATGATTATACATATATAGCCTATATCAGATTGCATGCTTTCTCAGGGAGGGGATATAGGAAGGAGAGGGAGAAAATTTAGAACTCAAAATCTTATAAAAGTAAATGTTGAAAACTAAAAATAAATAAATTTTTAAAAATTATAAGAATTGTTGATTTCCAAAAGAAATACTGGGTTGAAAAATTAAGATGAGAGGCATACTTTCCCAAGTCAATCACATATAAGACAGGCCCTAGTGTTTCTTTGGTGAATCTCTACAACTATCACCTTTTCTCCCCACATAGCACAGCTTTTAGCCATCCATTTCTGAGGGAGGTGAGCAGTAAAGAGGAGTGTCTTACATCAGCTGCTATCCTTGTAACATGTTAGAATTTGTAGGCAAACTGAATTCCAGTGTTCTGCTTCTTCTTTTTGGAATTTCAGACATTTTCTCCAGATTCTTTAGTAAGATTGCTTTTTGTTTTGCTTTAGTGGCGGACAGGATGGTGTTAGTGTGTGGGAAGCATGAAAATGGGTCCTGAGGCCCAAGTTCAGCCAAACATGTTATCTGCCTCTGTGCTGGTAACCGCCACAGCTCATTGCACAACCCATAATAGCTGTGCCGAGTCTGCCCCCCGGCGAACAGGGATTGGGATGCAGGATAAGCAAGGTTGATGTGATCTTGCATAATTCCTCTTTCTTTACCCACTGCCAGTTTTTTGGAAACAAGTCATCTCATGTTTACTTAATGATCCACTTGGGCTACATACTGTTCATGTTGAGAAATGGTTCTTTAAGTTTCTTATAGGAAGATTTTTTTTTTTTATGCTCATTCCTCAGCAACCCCCTCCCACCTTTTTTTTTTTTTTTTAATGATTTTGATCCAACTGCCACTGTGAAATCATAAGCATAAGAAGGGCTTGACATCACCAGAGACAACAGGCATTAAGCAGCCACCTTGATAAGAGAATCCTACTTTTTTATAAGGCTCTCAAAAAAGATACGTGAAAAGAGGGGACAATAGATTCTGAAGGATGAAGTCTAATGCCTGCCTTGATCACTCCTTTGTTAATTTGATCTCATTTGGGGCCTTAAGTCTCCTACCCATAAAATGATGTTGACTCTATTTGTTTATAAGCAAAGCACTTGGAGGGTTCCCCCGAAGAGTACTTATGTTAATGGACAATAATATACCATATGACCAACAGGGGCAAGGCTCTATCATACGCAACTCCCTACAAGCAAACTCCCTTTACCAATGCAGCTTGGCTGCAACCCACAGTCTTACAGAACAGCTTAGCATCCTGAGACATTAAATAATGCACTGGATTCAAGGCCAGTTCTATTCCCTATGCCACAGTGCCTCTATATACTATATACTAATAATTATTCTTTAATTCTTAGAGCCCTCTGACCAGTGAGAACACTATGAAGAAAGTGGGCAGATATGGTCTGCAATATATACAATATACAACAGAGAGCTGGCTTTGGTGTCAGATGACCTGAACTCAAATTCCCCCTCTGAGTTTTATTGTATGACCTAAAGCTAGTGCAGGGGTGGGGAACCTGTGGCGCTGGGGCTATGTGTGGCCCTCTAGGTCTGACTGAAGCCAAACTCCACAGAACAAATCCCTGAATCTGTGACCTCAAGGACACATGTGGCCCTCTAGGTCCCCAAGAATGGCCCTCTGACTGAATCCAAACTTCATGATTCAGCCAAAGGGCCACACTTGAGGACCTAGAGGGCCATAGGTGGCCTTAAGGTTGCTGGTTCTCCTCCCCTGGGTTAGTGTCTTCAGCTTCCTACGCCTCACTTTTCTTATCTACGAAAGGGAGAGGTTGGACTAGATGACTTCCCTACTCCCTTCTAGTCCTGAATCTATGATACTATGAATACTTTTCTTTGACCTGAACTATCCTCAGGAGAGCACACCTGGATAACGAACCTAGTGGTTTCCTATTTGTTACCTAATTGCTGGTTTCTGGGTCTGAGAATTCAGTGAACGAAGTTCTACTAAGCACCTCCCCATGTGGTGGTTGTTGAGTTATTTCAGTCTTGTCCAACTCCTTGGGACCCCATTTGAGATTTTCTTGGCTGGCCTGATTTGCCATTTCCTTTTCTAGCTCATTTTACAGATGAGGAAACTGAGGCAAACAGAGTTAAGTGACTTTCCCAGGGTCCCCTAGCTAGCGAGTGTCTGAGGCCAGATTTGAACTCGGGAGGACGAGTCTTCTGGACTCTAGGCCCAGGATTCTATGCGCTGTGTAGCCTAGCTGCCTATGTATGGTGGTAGATGCTATAATAATAATAAAGCTCACTCATAAAAACTTAACACTTGATTTGGTTCTGAACCTACAAAGATATTATTTAATTCAGTTTTAAGGGGTGATCGCTGTGATTTGTTCTTGACCTTTGTGGTATTCTTGTTGGGCAATCTGAGCAGAGAGATAAAAAAAAAATGGCAGTATGGTTATGTGATCTTTTGGGGTCAACAAAAAACCAGGCAGGGCATTATGTATTTAGTTCTTTTGATCAACTTTCTTACTTCGCTCGTCTTAAATCCAATATTTCTTAAATTATCCCTGTGACAGAAAAGAAGGCTTTCAAAGATGACAAGAAAAGATCCTTTGCCTTTATTAGATTTTTGGCCCTTAGGGTGTTATTACTTAGTATTCTTCCTTTGTAAGGCATTTAAAAATCATCTTGACCATCACTTCTTGAAAATAGTTGTTTCATGGATGAGGACACTGTTGTACCATAGGAGATAGGGATTCAATCTTATAATAAAGTGTAGAGCTGAGATGAAAATTCAAAGCTCCTGAGTCCCCAGTCTTAGCTAAAAACCCCACTGCCTTCCCTTGAGAAGGACCAATGATTTTCTCTTGGTTTGCAAATTCATGACCCTCCTAATGATAACAGATTAGCACAGAAAGGAGGTAGAAGAGTTGAATTGTGATTTTTCTTATATCTCTTCCCAGAGAAAAATCCTCAGGCAGTATTGCCATGGGAGCTCTCCCAGCAAACAGAGCATGCTTTTATCATAAGTTCAATTGGTTCCCTGCTCAGTTTCCTTGACAGTGAGAATGTTCACATTCTTCCAGGGATAGGTGGGGGAGAGATAGCAAACCATCAAGTAGCCCGGCTGTAATGGTTTTAAGATTCTCCCTTCTTGTTTTCTGCTTCTTTCTATCTTTCCCCTTCTTTCTTTTTCCTTTTCTTCTGGTCTCATAGGCTTAGAGTATTATCCAGACTATGAAAATTGGGAGCCAAGGGTGTGTTGGAGCCAGCTCATCTGGGTGCGGGACAATTGATTGTTAAATTTTCTGCAAGCATTTATACCTCAGAAAACAGCAGATGCTACAAATAAGACCTTATTTTATTGTTTTGTTGATTGTCTACACTTAAGAAAATGGTAAAAATGTTAATGCAGATTAAACTTAAAAGCGTATTGTGCATTGTTGTAAATCCAGTAGTTAAGCCTTTACCGGCTTGGTCATGGAAGGGGCCATAGAGATTACCTGGTTCAGGCCCAGGGTCATATAAAGAGTAGGCAAGATGGAATTCAAAGCCAGGACATCTGATTTGAAATACAGTGCTCTTTTCACAATACCAAACTGCCTCATTCCATAAACTTTGTTTCCCCTGAGGTAGATCACTGAACTACTATTCTCTCATCATCTACCATTTTTGTATGTGTCATAGATACTTTTGGCAGGGTAGTGAAGCCTATGAAATCCCTTCTTAGAACAATGAATTTTTTAAAAAAAAATTGTAATTGAAAGAAATGCTAAATTTCAATAAGAGATTAGTGAAAATAAAGATGAATTTTTTTCTCATCCCAAGTTAATGGACTTCCTAAAATTTATCCACAAACTTTAACCGTGTGTGTGTGTGTGTGTGTGTGTGTGTGTGTGTGTGTGTGTGGAGAAGTTGGGATGGTATCTTGGGCTAAGAAACTATAACTCAGCTTGAAATTTCAACTATTTAAAAATTGGGAGGGCATTTTTTTAATCTTCATATACATATAAGTCAGGGGAGATGAAGAGTGGATGCAGTATATAAAGTGACGGGAGCAAAGAAGTGTACTTATCAGGAATATGGTTTTTCTTTCCTCCTTCAATCATTGTGCAGAGAAAACCCCCTGATTTGTTGAACTTAAATGAACAATGAAATTTGGTAGACATATAAAGCATTTTTCAGGAATCTATCAGTCCATATGACTGCCTATATCTAATCATATCTATCTACCTATATGTCTATCTAATCATATCTAACTAACTTCCAGATCTGTGATTTCAGCAGTATGGAAGACTTCCAGTGGAAAATAAAAGCAAAAACTCCCCTTCATTTGTGAAGATTTGTAACTTTAGAGTTTTGGAGAATTGTCTGTGGCACTAAGAAGCTAAGAGATTTGACCATGGTTTCATAGCTAGTAAGTGTTGGAGACAGGACTTAAGCCCAGAGTTTCTGCTGCTTCTCAGGATGTTATTCTTCCCAGGATTCTTTTAAAACCCTCCCTAACCATCAAAGTGGTAAAGCAATGAAAAACAAATATGCTTCTAGGGCAGGTGAGAGGTGTAGAAACCACATGGCATAGGAACCCCCATCACAAGCTTTTAGATTTCCTTTGGAATACCATATGAAGCAAAGGCAAGATCTAGAGTAAGTAGGAATAATGAAACAGTGACTGCACCTGCACAGCTGAAGAGTCTTCACCCCATAGAGAGTTGTTTCATCTAAGGAGTAGTAAACAATACTACTAGAACCCAAGTTAAGTAATTCAGAGCCACTGGGTGATAAACAGTGGTCTCTACTCTGTGTTTCCTCTGACATCTGGGATGGCAGGTGCTTCAGGGACATAGAAGAGTGAAGAAAGAGAGTGGATGATGCCACATAAATCATCACCACATAAACAATTCAAGAAAATGTCTTGTTAAATTGCGAAGAGAAAAGAATTGTCTTCAAATATTTAGAGGTCTAAAGTTTATTGTTGTTCAGTCATTTCAGTTATGTTTGACTCTTCATGAGCCCTATTGGGGTTTTCTTGACAAAGACACTGCAGTGTTTTGTCATTTCCTTCTCCAGCTCATTTTACAGATGAGGAAACTGAGGGAAACAGGGTTAAGTGACTTGCCTGGGGTCACACAGTAAATGTCTGAAGTCAGATTTGAACTCTGGTCTTCCTGACTCCAGGCTCAATGCTCTATCCACTGTGCCACTGAGCTGACCTGTAGCTAGATGGGCACAATATGGTAAAGTGTATAGGTCAGAAGTCAGAAGATATGAGCTTTAGATAGAGCTCCATCATTTACAGGCAGTATGATCTTGAGCACATCAGTCAATCATTCTAAACTTTAGTTTCCTCATCTTTAAACTGGGTGTGATAACAACTATCTTAACACTGAGAAGCTAAAACAAAATAATATTACTTGTAACTGACATTTTGATAGTACTATAATACTATGTCTTACAAAGAACTTCACATATGTTATCTCATTTGGTCTTGTTTGGTAATATACATGAGAGTCCCTTACAAATTATAATGTACTATGTGAGTATAAGATATTGTTATATTTATTATGACATTGTAATGTTCCTTTACCAAAGTCTGATCCTGATGGCATATCATGGTAGGGAGATGCCATTAAGTTCTCAAAGGCCATGCCAATGGGGAACAAGGTTTAAGGTTCTAATATCCTTTAAAGTTTTGAAGATAGTCACAAGAGAGAGTAATTCTACTTTTTGATAACCAGACTGTGTAAATGCAAGAAGCCTAGTGATAGGTTGATCAGTACGTGATAAACCACTTTGATATAGCAACCTAATAATCAAATAAAAAAGCAAAATGACCTTTAGTTGTGGGTATCCCTCTTCTAGCAATTGAGTGGTGGGAAAGGGGGGCAGGAAGTGCTAAAAAGAGTTATCACTAAGGTGGTGCAGCTAAGACTTTTCCCAGGCACCATCCTCTAGGGAAATTGTTTCTTGGAGAATGGGGCAAGAATCATATTATGCTTCCTGGAAGGAAGTGGGATAGCTTGAAGACCAAAGAGAACTTCTCCACAGAAACCTGGTCCCTGCCATTAGATTGCTCCAGGCTTCTTTCAGTGCCCTCTTTTGCCATCAGGAATGAAATTCACAGAACTGTGCCATCCCAGAGCAGCCTAATCTCTGTTTCCCAGATGGTCCAGCCCTTGAAATACTTCCCATTCACGGAAAGCCCAGGTTTATGAAGGGAACTTCCACTTGCCAAGAACAGTACCTTTGTAGAGGGTCCAGGACTCTGAGGTTTCCTACCTACTTTGTCTTATACCACCCCTTATCCTCTCACAGACTTTTGTCTCCACAATATGTGAATGGGAGGGGGTGTTGTCTTCAATTGCTCCCCCTGTCCCGCCCTGACAAGTGAAGAAATTCCTAGTTATTCCTCTTTTGCTGAGAAACATGTAATTTTTAGATTATCTATAAACATTAGCCCAACTATTAGTATACCAAATGTGTATTATTTGTACAGTAACAATGAATGGACATTGTATTACAGGAACTGAATCCAGAGCCATATATATCATTTTGGGGGCACAGACAAGGCTAAATTTTTTTTTCCCAGAGTAAGTATCATGAAAGGCTCTTTCAAATCAGTTTTTAAAGTGATATTCAGTGGGGGATGGGAGAATATAAGGGTGTAGAAAGCCTGGGTATATCCCAGGGGAAGGACAGAGATCCTAAGTAAAGTCACTAATGTAGAGGACATGGTGGTGATGGGAGCTAGGCAGGTAGGCTGAGGGAGGAGATAACCTAAGGTACAAGGGAATAAGTTGGCCATTTTGTAGGTTCCTCTCTTAATTATTTATTCTTGCTAAGTGCTAAGCTTAGTAGTTTCTATGCTATTGAAGTACACAAGTGTTGTAAGTGTTCTCTACATGCATGCACCCTAAGGCAAAACTATAGTCACCCCACCTTAGTTGTGGCATTTTTAATAAAAATGAAACTAGAAGACAAAAGGAAGTTGAAGCTAAATAAAAGTTTAGCTCCCAGGTTCTCCTTGGAGAAGCCAATAAAATAGCTGGTGGAGTTGATATTATCATGTATCTACATCATTTCATGGGATACATGCAGTCATTTTGTATGTGGTGCTCATCAGGAGCACCTGTAAAAAAGACCACTGTGAAAATAATTATAGCTTATGAGTTTGCATGTGTTACAGCGAATGAGCAGGTACAAGAATTCTAAGAAAAATTTGATTAAAACAGCAAATTGAGAAATCAATATATAATTAAATACTTTGTAACTTTGATGCAACAGGGAAAGTTGCAAAAAAAAAAAATATTGAAATATATGGCTTGTGTTCAGGAAACTAAAGTTCCTAAACATAGGTTTATAGGTAAAATAAATTAAAGTTTATAGGTAACCCAGAAACCTAGGGACCATATACCATGGGTATTTTCTTTAAGAGGAAATTTGATAGGCACACAACATGGGGAGCAACAAGGAATGTGACAAAAAAATTAAAATACCTATGTTTTAACAGACAGGAAAAATGATCACCAACATGGAAATTTCTGAATTGGCTTTTTCTATACAGTCTGGTTATAGTAAAGACTGAAATGAACACTGAATTGTAACAATAAAAATGAAAAAAAACATAGCACGTAAATGAAAAGCTTTAAACTGTTTAAATACATTTTTTCCAAGACAAAATAGAGAAACAGACAAGGGGACAGACAACAAATTCTGTCACCATTTCCTAAGGAAGTTTAAGTGATGTCAAGCAATGGCCCACAGGGGGAAGTTAAAAGAATGTAGAACCTGCCCAAATTAGCAAATGCTTGATCTCCTTGCCAAACAAAGAAAATGTCAGGGAAAAGGAATGCCAGTTTGGAATACAGATATGTTTGTGAAATTTTGCAGAAGATGATCAGAATTTTACAGAATTAGGAGGAAAAAGGGAAAAAGAAAATAGCAGAATATTTGTCAAGAAAATCAATTAAATGAGATCATCCTGAAAGCATTTAAAGGGGAACGAAACTGGAAGGACCAGAGGCAAAAAATAGAAAAGATGTGTCCAGATTTCTCTAATTCTCTCTTCTCCATCAAAGACAATGGAGCAATCTCATTGAGACTTGAACATCACAGTGTCTATATGCTTCATGAAAAAGCTGTGCAGTAGCTCTAAAGTAAACAAGGGTGGGAAGTGTAACTGAGCAAAATCAAGACCACGTGCCAATTTCCCAATCTTGTACTGACTGTTCTTCACCCTGCAGTGTTCTCCTTCTTAATTCTATCTCTCCGCTTCCCTGATTTTCTTCAGACTCAGCTCAAAAAGTCAATTGTCTTCAAGCCTTCTCTCATCCCTACTGCTAGTGTCTTCCCTATGGCATTACATGATATTTTGTATATAAGTAGTTATTTGCATGTCATCTCCATTATTAGGGGAAGGAAACAAGCATTTAGATAACCCTGCTATGTGCCAAGCACTGTGATAAGTGCTTTACAAATATTATCTTGTTTAAACCATATAAAAACCTGTGAGGTAGGTGCTGTTAATTATCTCCAATTTACAGTTGAAGACACGAAGGCTAAGAGAGGTTAAATGTTTCACCCAGCATCATTAAGCCAGCTGAGGCTGAATTTGAACTTAGGCCTTCCCAATTCCAAGCCCAGTGCTCTACCCACTGAACCACCTGGCTGCTATTTGAACTCGGGTTCCTTGTTTCTGTCTTTCTTTGTCCTAAAGGATCAGCATAGTGTCTTACACATTAATAAATGCCTATTAACTGACTGACTGACTCCCAAATCACTCAAGAGAGTTTAATCAAAAGGATAAAGAATGGCCTACTGTTCAAACTATGCTATGCCACTGGGTGAACAGTCTATAGAGCTTTCTTTAGTGTATAAATCATGGGAAAAAAATGCAGATAGACAAAAAAATGGATCTAGAATTGACTAAGAGGAAACAAACTGGCTATCTTATATTTGGGAAATGTAAATTTGGGGCAGTGTCTGAGAAAGGTAGAGTGCTTTGGCGCAGGTAGGTGGCACAGTTTATAAAGAGTAGGGCCTGAAGTCAGGAAGACATCTTCCTGAGTTGAAATCTGGCCTCAAACACTTAGCTATGCCATCCTGGGCAAGTCACTTAACTCTGTTTGCCTCAGTTTCCTCATCTGGAGGATGAGGATGATTCATCCTCATGAACTGGAGAAGAAAAGGGCAAACCACTCTAGTAATGGGGTCACAAAGAGTTGGACATGACTGAAACAACTCTACAACCACAAGAAGTGCTTTTAATGACTCCAAGCTTCTCCATGAATCAAAAATCTATCTTTTAAAACACCATGCGGTATCTTCTGGTGATGCTGCATGGCTGCAAATCATGTGCTACTTAAATATTCAAAGAAAGAATGGGGCCAGTGGGCATGGGGAGAGGAGCATGGGGAGAGTCCTGTGGTAGGCAGAACTAGACTGCAGCCTAGGCCCAAGATGACATCTAAAATATATTAATAGGACAGCTGTTTGAACAGAAGAAATGAAAGCCATCAGCAATTATTTGTGTAATTGTTCAAAAAAAAATAACAATCAAAAAGATGCAAAATTAAAGTAACCCTGAGTTATTATATCATACATCAAGCTAGCAAAGCTTCTAAAATATGGGAAAATTCATAGTTGGAGGGACTATAAGGAAGACAGGCACAGGATTTCATTTCCCAGGCAACTGTGAATTGGTTTAACCATTCCAGGAAAAAATTTGGCATGATGCAAATGATATGACTGTATCATTCATGTCCTTTTGAACCAGTGCTTCTACTACTGGAGCTATGACTCAAGAAGGTTACTGACAGCAAAAGGAAATCCATATGCACAAAAGTATTTATAGGAGCACTATTTGTGATAACAAAAATCTGGGAAAAATATGTGCTCAATGAATGGGGAATGCCTCAACAAACTTGGGCATATGGTTGTAATGTAATATTCCTGTACTAGAAGGAATTACTATAGTACTATATATTTATATATAATAATATAATATGTAATATATTTCTCAATATAATATATAACATAATAACGTAATATAATATATACTATATTACTATAGGTATTAAATTACATAAATAATAGACAAAGAATTAAAAGAAACATAGAAATTCTTTTAGAAAGTAAGAGAAGCAATAAAGAAGAGCGAAAAGGATATACAGAATCACTAAAATCATGTAAATGAAGTTAATAGTTAAAGGAAACAAAAACTCCAGTGAAATGGAAATGTTAGCACCATGCATAGGTTTCCTTGTTTCTGATAACAATAGATAAATTAACTTCTGTGGAATGTGCTTTGTTGGGGTGTTTGGGCATTTGTTGAGAAGCATCTATTACTTAAGACCAAAATGTGTCAGTGATGTTTTTCAAAGTTCTCTTGAAAGATATAAATGACTGAAAAAGCAGATGGGTCTATTATGTATCGACAGCAAGAACAGGTGGATGGCCCATGTGCTATGATGATACCCATGTAAAACCAGAAGACCTAGAGGAACAGTTCAGAATATTGGGTAGGTGATACATGGAGAATTCATAGGAAGGCATGGGCAAGACTAACACCGGATGAAAAGGAAGCTATGAGTTTGCACCCTGCACTATATCAATGAGATCACATATCCATCTAAGCACAGAAGTAAACAGCTTGCTAGAGCGTCATCACAGCTTTCAAGTAGGATAAGGCACTGGTCATTTTTTAATATTAGGAACCAAGGACATGGGGGAAGGGATACAGATATTATTTATCAACAATGTGCAAATTGTGAAGAGGAACTCTTTGACCATTAGGAAATATGAGCCTTCAAAATTCCCCATTAACACATATCCTGAAATATTTTAGGTATTGGAAGGGATGCTATGTGGAAATGGGATCTGATTTGTTCTACATGGCTCCAGAAGGCTAGACTAGGAACAGTTGGATGAGAGCTGTAGATAGGGAAAGATATGAGGAAAAACTTCCCAACAGTTAGAATATGCCCAGTTGAATGGGCTGCTTCAGTAAGGAGTGAGTTCTTCATCACTGGGAAGTCATTAAATGAGAGTAAGGTGATTTTTTGTCAGGGGCATTGCAGAGGAAATTATTTTTCTTGCATGGATAGGAGTAGGTGAGCTCTGGGCTGCCTTCCACTGGAGGTCCTTTGATCCTTTTAATTTGTTGGTACCCTGGTTCAATACCAGAGTGACTTTATCCAGGCCCTGCCTTTGAGACATGCTTGGTTCGAAATATCAATCATTACCTCTACATGGACAATGTAGAGGCAAGTTAAGTTCTCATTCAATTTTGTAGATCTGTAGATTAGTGCCATGGCTCAAAATGACAGTCCCTAAAAATGTGGATAAAATGAATGGGTTACTAGAGGAAGACAGAGTAGTGTAAAGGAAGTTTAAAAAGGTGCATAACAAAGTGATGGGGGCTGGGGAGAAAGAAGAGTGCTGCATCTTTGTACCTAGAATAGCATACTTCCTTTCGAGTTCCAAAGTTGGGGAAGGCTTAAAAATTTTAGACTTAAAAGCAATTAAGCCATATGTAACTACACAACTATATGGCTGCCATTTCATAGTGTGTGGGGCTTTTTTAGAATTCGTTTTGATTTTGGAAAGAATCCCAGGGTTGATTTTGCTTCTTACTTTTCTGTTACTTTAGCTCCACTCTGAGTCCCTTTCCCCATGTCCTCAGCTCCTAACATATAAAAATGACCAATGCCTTATCCTCCTGTTGGAAAGCTGTGATAGTACTCTAGTGAGTTGTTTAGAGGCATCAAGCACCTTATTTCTATAGCTCAATAATCTGCACAGGGAAAATTTCATTTTAACATAATATAATAAATATTAGGCAAGAGCCAGAGTGCACTGGGGATAGAAGGCCTGCCTTCCAGTCTAATCTAGGTCCTAGCCCTGCCTCTGACACATACTGTCTGTGTGATCCTGTGTAAGTCACTTAACCTCACAATGCTCCAGGCAAGTCTATGTCTGTAAACTGCAGAATACTTAGTAGGATCATAGATTTACAGCTAACGGGGTCCTGGGGAGGCCTGGCCCCACACACTCAATCTGTAGGCTCAGAGATGTTAAGTGAATTGGCCAAAGTCACACAGCTAATAAGTGTCAGAGGCAGGACTCAAATTTACTTTGTGACCTATGTCATGCAGGTTCATATGCTGATGTATACTGGAAGAGGGAGCTTCCAGGGATGAAGTCACAGGCTTGGAAAAATGATAAATAGGTCAGAGGTGTGTGTGTGTGTGTGTGTGTGTGTGTGCGCGCGCGTGTATGTGCATGTGTGTGCACGTGTGTGCTCATGTGTGCGTGCGTGTGCGCGCGCACATTTATTACACCAAACAACTTTTTAGTGAGAAAGTCCTCCACTCTGAGAGCCTCAGTTTCGTGTTTATTCCTGTAAGTACAGCTTGGTTGAATGTTCCATTCAAGTATTCAATTTGTTGCCAAGCCTGCCCTCTGGTGGGAGGTGATAGTTATTTCTTCCAGGGAGCTGAGAAAGGAAATTGTAGCCAAAAGAAATACAAGGGCATCCCTCTCATACCCCAGGCCTGCATGATGCTGTACTGTACATAGGTGCTGTTCCCTACACACATCAACAAGGCAAAGAGACTGGATTGAAAGGAACATGGCATGATGGAAGCAGCACTGGCCTTGGAGTCAGATAACCAGAGTTCAAATCCCTCCTCCAAGGGTCTTCCTTGTACCATACGTGTGACTTTGTGACTTGGGGCAAGTTGTACAGCTTCCTTGGGTCTTAGTTTTTTCATCTTTTAAACGCATGCTTGTGTGTGTGTGTGTGTGTGTGTGTGTGTATGTGTGTGTGTATGTGTGTATGTGTGTGTGAGAGAGAGAGAGAATTTCTACTTCATAGGATCTTTGCACGATGATGTAATTAATATGTGCAGAGTATTTGCATGACCAAAGAGATAAGATTAATTCAATTAGAATTTAAACAGTTCTTACATGGAATCAACCTAGTTATTGCTATTCCCAAATCGGAATCTACTTAAGTAAGAAGGTCTGGCCAACTTGGTCTGATTAGAATCCTTCTAACCTCTTCATCAAGTACTGAAGAAGCAGGTCTGTTTGTAATTTAAAAGACAGTCTATGAAATTCAGGCATCTTCTAGTTTTTGAACATCCTGATCCAGTTAAAGAACATGCACCTGAAAATAAGATAAATGAGGAAGTGATTGTCTCACTAAAATCCTCTTCTGATGCCTCACTGTGTTACAGAGGTGATCCTTGACAGCTATATAAGTTCTAGTCATTGTGGTTATCATTATTTCTAAGCTGGAAAGACTTAGAGTAGAGGTCAAGTTGATCTCTTGATCTCTGTTCTCCCAGGACCATCCTAAGTTCAGATAAGCTGATCACCTGGCTGTCATCAGGGTGCTGAAGTTTTAGATTCTCTATCTCCTAAGCTGCAGGAGAGTGATGGGAAGGTTTGCAAACTATGTCAGTGGATGAGTGTGTAATCAATCAACCAATCAATCAGTATAAAGGATATACTATTTGCCAGGCACTGTGCTAGGGAGCTGGACATTTTAATAAATCACAACTCTTTGAATTATTGGAAGCAAGGAGGTGATTGTTCATTTTATTTAGAATTTTTTAAACTAGCAAGATATTGTACTGCATTTAAAGTATGAGCCAATGTACAAAAATGGACGTACATACAATATTTTGGGGATGTAAGTATTCAATAAATCAAAAGAATTTCAGAGTTGAGGCCACCTAATTTAACTTATAGTTGAATAGGAATCTTGTCTGTAATATCCCTTACAAATGGTCTTCCATCCTCTGCATGAAGGCTTCAGTTAAGGAAAACCATTACTTCCCCAAGCAGGGCATTTCAAATTGGGCAGCTCTATGTATTTTCACAAATAGGATAATCTGTATTGCAAAGTGGTAGGGTAAAGATTTTTGTATTTTTTTTACCCTTTTAAAGAATTCTGGAGTGGCCTTTGAGATAAACAACTCAACTCTGATGGCTTGTGGGCCATGGAGTGTTCTTCCCTGGTTTGAGGGATTCCCAAAGCAAAGGGACTGGTTGGTGCCATCTAGTGGTGGCTATCAGGAACTTAAGTCGATTTAATGTGCATGAGGAGAGCAATACAGAGGGTTCTACCTTACAAGTAATACAGCAAATCACAGGCAGACAGTATTGTACTATCTACACAAACTAATGCAGAGGAGAGAATTTTTGGTAGGAAAAAGGGACTGATGACATGAGCTGGGACATAGCTGTATGAGGCAGAGGAATGGAAAAGAAATCTCAAATTGCAGGTAGAGAGTACCACTGGGAAGGCAGAGGGTGGGTGGAAGGGAGGAAACCATGGAAGAGAGGTCTAATATGGAGGAATGATTATAGGAACCCTCTGCTGGAGCCCTATCCTAGGCAATAGTGTAAGTGACTGGGCTTTGTGTCAACCAGTAACTATTTATTAAATATCTACTATGTGCAAGGCACTGTGCTAAGTGCTGGGGTACAAAGAAAGGAAAAAGAAAGTCCCTGCTCTCAAGGAGTTCACAGTCTAATTGCGAGACAATACACAATTATAAAAACTGACTACATGTAGGATATATTGGAGATAATCAATAGTGGGAAGGCATTTGAATTAAGGGGGAGAGGGAAATGCTTCCTATAGAAGGTAAGATTTTAGCTGGGACTTAATAGACCCTCTTTGTGTTCTTTGTAAATAAATCTGTTTATTTTTTGAGCCTTATGCACTTATAAAGGGAGGTGCCAATAACCTACTGGATGGTGTCAGACAGAAAGTTCCCAGATTATCTGGGTAGGTGGGGGAAGGCAAGAGGAGTGAGAGACAAAGAAATTCCTCATGGTATATTTGGGCCCTTTGTGTCCTGTGAAACTTATTAACACAAGGACTGCATCTAAAAGCACACAAGTATATCAACTTTTTTGTGTACATAGGAAGTTCATTTGAATCCCCCCCAATAAACATAATACTAAAAAGGATGTGAAATTAAAAGAGTATTTAATCTAGACCATCTCAAATTCCTTCTAATTAAGCCAGCAACTACCTAAATGAAAACAGTATACTTTGGCTCCCATATGTACACATACCTAGGATAAGAACTCTGATAGTATGGTTTCCATTAGAACTGGCTATTCTCTTTATTGGGAATCATTTTGACAACATTTCTTTAAAGCTTACAAGGTCAGGATTGAAGTATTTTGAAATCTTACTAGAGCCTGTTTTGACATGAAAACTACTAGATCCTCCATTTTCTCCATTACAACGGAGTCCTGCTCATTAGGAAAATTAAGAATTGTGATGGGTTCCTTCAGATGTCCTTTTACTGAAATTTGTGAGCTCAGACATGACGCTTGTTCATGATCTGTCCAATATTTAAGTTTTAAAATAGAATCATCCAAATGAGTGCCATTTTGGTATAAGGAATTCCATAATCCAAGCAATTCAATATTTTCTATCATTTGCCCCTTGCATCACTTAAACTTTTGTCCTCACCTGGTTCTCATAAAGGGCCATATATGTATCCACCAAGTATGGTGGATAGAGTGCTGGGCTTGGACTCATCTTCCTGAGCTCAAATCTGACCTCAGATATTTCCTAGCTGTGTGACCCTGAACAAGTCACTTAGCCCTGTTTGCCTCAGTTTCCTCATCTGTAAAATGAACTGAAGAAGAAAATGGCAAGCCACTCCAATATCTTCACCAAGAAAACCCCAAATGGATCACAAAGAGTCAGACACAACTGAAAAATGAATAATTGGGTCCTCAGAAGCCTGAATAGCTCTTGATCTGATGCTCAAATCCTTATATGTTTGATTTGTTTTATAGAGAGGGGAGGGAATAAACAGTGATTTTTAAAGTTGATGCTACTTCTGCTGTGCCATGTTTGCTGGCACTATATTTGACTGTTGGCTAGAGTTTGACTGAGTTCTCTAATTTCCTTCAACTACCACAAAACCATATGGAAAAAGTTAGAGGGTGGCAGAGGCTGAAATCTTCCCAAGATGAATTTGTCACCATGAGGAAATTTTCAGTTCTCCCTTTAATTCCCATTCCATTGCACTCAAGAAAGTATGGTTTTCATAATGCTAATACATTTTTCATGCCTTAATGTTTGCAGTTCTCATAAGTATTGCAACATTATTTAATCACATAAAAGATAAGGAAATTGAGCTTAGAGGAATGAAGTGACATATACATAGTTATATAAAAGGAAGTGAGAGAACCAGAACTTGAACCAAGCTCTTGTAAATATCCACATTGTTACAAGACTTTTCAAAATGAGCCACTTTAGGGTTATATAACGAGGAACTGTCTTCCAGGTATCCATAGATCTGTTGCCTGGACACTTATCAAGGAAATCCAAGAAAATTTCACAAGAAAATAAGCCCAGAAGCTACAGCTTTAACATCTCATATTTTGTTGTATAAAGTTCTGACTCAGAAATATATACGTCAATACAATAAACTTTCTTACAGAAATCTTGTAAACCATAGTTTTAAATGACACCATCGAGTTTCAGAAAGACAATTCTCTCAGTCTTGACAAAGAACACTTACCTTATAGATGCAGGATTTTGCATTCAAGAAGAATAGCTCAATGGTGGCATTATCCTTTAGGTATGAAATGCTTTCAATATAGAACCTGAAAGAGAAAACAGTAACTAAGGAGAGGCAGAAATTCTGGGAGCAGAAAAGTCCACTGACACTGTAAACTATAAAGTAAAACACTGAATGAAGACCAGAGAGCATACTAATGCAGAAAGATGTCTTCATTGGTGGATACTTCTACATCTATGCAATAAATATTTTCTGATTTTTTGGGAAGGACATTGCCAAGTTGGAATGTATCTAAAGGAGAGTAATTAGGATGGTGAGGAGATTCAAACCATGGCACACTCGGAACATTTCAGGGAAATGGAAAAGACTTGGAGAGAGAAAGTCCTGTATTTAAAGAACTATCATGTAAAAGAATAATTTTTATCAGTTTGTTCATTCCCAGAAGGCAAAACTAGAAACAATGGGTGAGAGTTATAAAGAGGTGGATTTCAGCTCAACATTATTATGGCATGGGGAACCCGTTTCCTAAAAATGTGAGCTGTCCAAAAGCAAAACAAGTGCCTTAGGATATAATGAGTTCTCCATCACTGAAGGTCTTCAAATGCAGCCAGGACAGCCATTTGCCAGAGATGTCATAGAAGGAATTACTCAGCAGGTAATTGGACTTTATGACCTCTGTGGTTCCTTTAAACTATAAGATTTGATGTGTTTATGATACACCTCTTTAGGAAGAAACTATATTGTAGTTCCATGCACAGTTACATCTGTCCCTTATGGACTTCCCTGATACCTAAGGTAATGGGTCTGCCATTAATTTGTGACTATGGTTTCAACCTCATTCTTTCTTTTTCTTCAACTTTCCTTGCTGTTAGCAATGCTCAGTATCAATTTATTCTCTACACTCCAAATCAGAGGTATCAAACTTCTGACTTGAACCTGATTAAAATGCAATTGTGAAACATTTAATAAAATAGATAAAAACATAAGATAGAGAATGTTAACTTGTGCTTTTCTAAGTCAATAGGCAGACTGCAGGGATCCATTTGGCACCACTGCTCCAAATGGGCTGTGTTCAATTGAACATCTCTTTTCTAATAAATTGAATAGGGTTGAATGAGGTTCCATGTTTGTGTTGAAAACCACTACTGTATCTCTTTCCAAAGGTGGGGAGGAGGTTGCTATGATTTCTACATATCCAAAGAAAGATAAATTTCCCTAATTCTGTGGTGCTAATGCATACACTATCATATAAACTTGAATTTATACACATCTGTCATACAGATGGTCCTTAGAAGCTTATTTTTCCCCAAGATGAAAGACACTGAAATTGTTTAAACTCACAGGAACAAAAATGTATCTTCACACACTGATTTCAGGGTTTACTTTGTGCTAAAACGTTGCCTCTGCAGAAATCTGCGGCCACACAGATATGCACAATGTAGCTTTTAATGCCAGAACTTTGACTTTCAAAATGGCTTGTATATTACAACTATCATTGAGTAAATTCTAATGTGGTATAGTGTCTGCCAGTGTTTGTTTCTTTTAAGTCCAAACGACTACATTTATTCACATTTTCTAAAAATGGAGAAAAAATAATTGGAAGGGATTACTGAAAAGCCAGACTGGTGGAGCCAAGATGGTGAATTAGAGGTAGCAACTCAGCCAAACTCTCCCAATATTTCCCTCCAAACAACTTTAAAATAATGCTTAATTGAATTTTGATGTAGCAGAACCTACAAAAGGTTGGGGTGAGACATTTTTTCCAGCCTAAGACAACATAGAAGGTTAGCAGAAGTCTGTGACACTGGGGTGGGGGAATGGCCCAGAGTACATGCAGTGGTAGCACCAGCTGGGGGCCTTGGAAGTGACTGAAAGAGCAGCAGAAGCAATTTTGGGAGCTCTCAGCCCAGAGATGCTAAGGGGATCAGATGACTAGTCAGAAAGATATTACAGGGGGCCTTTTGCTGACACTGGGTGCAGCTGGTACGGATCTTCCACAGACAGAAGACACAGGTATGAATCAATTATATTGGGGATAATCTTAAAAAAAAAAGAAGGGGTAAGAAAGAGGAATGCATAGGGAGAATAGGGAAGGGAATGGAAAAAATTATCTCACATAAAAGAACTGCAAGGAAGAGCTTTAACAGCAGAGGGGAAAATGGAGGGGGTAGTAGGCAATGTTTGAACCTCCCTCTCATTGGAACTGATTCAAAGAGGGAAGACTATCTATACACACTCAGCTGATATAGACATCTATCTTACCCAATAGGGAAATAGCAGAGAAAGGGGATAAAAGGAGGGGGGGGGAGGATGATAAAAAGTAGGGCAGATTAAGGGAGGTGATAGGTAGAAACAAAACAGACCTTTGAGGAGGAACAGGATAAAAAAGGAGAGAAAGATAAACAAAAGAAAATAGGATGGAGGGAAATAAACAGAGATCATAACTGTGAATGTAAATGGGATGAGTTCACCCATAAAATGGAAGCAGCAGAATGGATTAGAAACCAGAATCCAGCAATACGTTGTTTATGAGACACATTTGAAATAGAAAGACATAAATCCAGAGTTAAAATAAAAGATAGAACAGAATTTGTTATGCTTCAACTGAAGTAAAAAAGGCAGGAGTAACAATCATGATTTCAGATAAAACAAAAGGAAAAATAGACCTGATTAAAAGGGATAATCAGGGAAAGTACGTTTTGATAAAAGATACTACAATGAAGTAATATCAAAAATTTTTTACAGCAAGTTTCTCTGAGTAAGGCCTCATTGCTCAAATATATAGGGAACTGAGTCAAATTTATAAAAATAAGAGCCATTCTCCAATTAATAAATTGTCAAAGGATAAGAACAGGCAGATTTCAAAAGAAGAAATCAAAGCTATCTATAGTCATCTGAAAAGAAGCTTTAAATCACTATTGATTAGAAAAAGAAAAATTAAAACAACCTGGCATCTACCAGAAATGCCAAGTGCTGGAATAGATGAGGGAAAATAGGTACACTACTAATGAACTGTTGGTGGAGTTGTGAACTGGTCCAACCATTTGGGAGAACAATTTGGAACTATGCCCAAAAGGCTGTAAAACTATACATATACCTTTGGACCTAGCAATACCACTACTAGGTCTGTACCCCAAAAAGATAAAAGAAAAAAGGAAAAAGACATATGTATACAAAAATATTTATAGAAACTCTTTTCATGGTAGCAAAAAATTGGAAATTGAGGGGATGTCCATCAACTGGGGAATGGTTGAACAAGCTGTGGCACATGATTGTGATGGAATACTATTGTGGTATAAGAAGGAGGATGGTATTGGAAAAACATGGGAAGATCTATTTAGGTAAAGTAAAATGAACAGAACTAGGAGATCATTGTACATAGTAACAATGTTGTAATGATAATTAACCATGAAAGATTTAGCTATTCTGACTAGTACAACGATCCAAGACAATTCCAAAGGAATCATAATGAAAAATGCTATCCACATCCAAAGAAAAAACTTATAGAACTCTGAATGCAAATTGAAGTATAATTTTCTCACTTTTTTTTTGTGCTATGGCTAATATGGAAATATTTCACATGATTTAACATGTATAATAAAAATCATATTGCTTGCCTTCTCAGTGTATGTGTGTGGGAGAGGCAGGAAGGGAGGAAGAGAATTCAGAACTCAAAATTTTTAAAGAAGAATGTCAAAAATAAATAAACACTGAATTTTTTTTTAAAAAGAAAAGTGTGACTATCTGCATGTTAGGTATTGTTTACTTCACTAATTAAACTGTATGCTCTTTGTAAATGTAAGAAATTGTACCTAGACAAATTACGTTAAACTGTGCAGAAAATGCTATATTTGCTAAAGGAACTATTTTTCACACCATAGAGAGAGGACAAGACTATCATTGGCTGGGGCTGAGGTCTTCTGGGACAGACACTCATGCTTCCTAAACTAAATTACCTTTCCTAAGCTAGGAAAGGTAGAAGTCAAAAAGATCCTGCTCAAGTAGTTTGAGGTAGGCTTAAAGGACTCTGAGGCTGGTTGTACAGAGTCCAGAAGAATCTGCCTGGACTCAGACTGCTGTACGTATGACTGTGTTTTTAATGTCTGGGTCTGTTCTTAAGCTTCATTTCCACTGAATGATGCTCACCTCTTCATAGGTGAAATGAGAGCTAAACGACAGCAAATATCATAAAATGTCTAGTAAACTGCTGGTCTGTTCACTGTATAGAATTTGGAGATACTTCAAAAGAGAACGGACAGCTCTCAGTTCTGGAAAATTTCGATATTTATCTTAGTGCAAACTACCAGAAGACTGCAAGGATTGTTATTGTTGTTTGTTTTGGTACAATGATTCAGGGACTTTATTGCTCTAAGTTAATTACTCTTAACACTGGTTTTATGACACCCAAGGGCAGGAAAAGATGATATTTCAGAAATGGAATGCCAGGTTATTAACCCCTGTTTTTCTTGTGTTGAATATATACTTAGAGGCAGGGGTGAAAAGCAGGCGTTGGTAAGGGCCACTTTGAAATTCCCCCTGTTCAAAAAATGTCACCATAGCACCCATTTTATGATTTGATTGATTTGGGTTAATCAATCCCTGTTTTAAGAATGAAACCATCTCCCAGTTCTCTACATTGGATAATAGATTTAGAACTAGAAGAGACTGCAGAAATCATCTACTCCTCATTTGGAAGATTAGGAAACAACATCAGGGAAGCTATCTCAGTAGGTAAAGCTAGGGTTATAATTCAGGTCCCAATCCAGTGAGTGTTTTTCTCATTACATTAATAAGCCTATCAGTCATTCATTCTTGATTGTGAAAGATTTTAATTAGATCATCTCATATTTAGGGTAAATCAACCATGCTGACAAAGGTAGAATTAAGTCCCAAGGTAGCTAGGTAGCCCAATGGATAAGTGCTAGGCTGGGAATCAGGGAGACAGGAGATAAAATCCTGCCTCAGACATTTATTAGTTGTGTCACCTAAGGCAAGGCACTTAGTCTCCCTCAGCTTCAGTATCCTCATCTGTGAAATGGAGATAATAATATCACCTACCTCACACGGCTGTACAAATCAATGGAGGTTACACATGTAAAATGCTTTACAAACTTTAAAATACAATATAAATACTAGCTAATATTACTATTACCATAAAGATGAGAGAAATTATTGAGGGGTTGGAGAACAAATACAATGCAGATTTTTTTTAACAAAAGGAAAGAAAATGGAATCTATAGACTGTATATCAATTAGCTTGATTGAAATTTAGACTTTTTTTTAAAAAAAGAGATGGTTAGCAAATATTTAGAAAAGGAGGCAGTTTATCTTTCTCTTTTCCCTAATGTTGCTTTGAATCAAACTCCCAATAACTACAACCATTTTGGTGTCCTTAGTTTTTCTCACCAGCCTCAGTTCATTTTCAGGTTTCCTAATGTAGACTCTTGTTATTCTCTGCCCTATTTGGTCAGAGCCTAAAGAGTAATCATTAATACTTAGACATCAGTTTGGATGGAAAGTTACAGCAGAGTTACCCAGGGATGTGTCCTTGGCTTTGGGTAGTCGAACACATTTATCAATGACTTGTATGAAGGCACTGACTTCACACTTATCTTACAGATGACCCAAAGCTAGGAGGTAAAATGAACAAGAGACCGCAGAATATGAAGCCAAAACAATCTTCACAGGTTAGAACAGTGGGACAACACCAACAAGATGAAATTCAGTCTGGAAAAGTATAAAGTTTTACACTTGAATTCAAAAAATCAATTTGATTAGTGTAAGATGGGGGAGGCATATCAATATGAAAAAAAATCTGAGGATTTTTATTGACTACAAGCTCATTGCTGTTTAGTCATTTATCAGTCGCGTCAGATTCTTCATGGCATCCATTTGACATTTTCTTGGCAGAGATATTAGAGTGGTTTGCCATTTCCTTCTCCAGCTCATTTTACAAATGAACAAACTGAGGCAAACAGAGGTAAGAAACTTGCTCAGGGTCACACAGCTAGTAAGTGTCTAAGGCCAGATTTGAACTCAGGAAGATGAGTCTTCCTGACTCCAGGTCCAGCCCTCTATCCACAGAACCACAACTGCCCTACTAACAAGCTCAGTATGGGTCAAAAGTGTAACATGGTAGCCCAACAAAGAATACAATCTAAGTTGCATTACGAGAGGAGTATATCCAGAACAACTAGGGGCATAATAGACCTGTTCTCTCCTCAGATTAACTCACCTCTGTAGTAGTCAGTTATGTTCTGACTGGCTTTTTTAGGAAGAAACTAGAAGTTGTGGGAGAAGTAAAGACATGATAATAGGGTGAGAGAAATGGGGATGTTTAGTCTTGAGAAAAAAAGGTTTACAGAAGATACGATAGATTTTTTTTTCTTAAAGTGTTTTAAGGAGACTAATGTGGAAAATGGCACACTTTGTTTTACTCAAGAGGACAGAATTAGAAACAAAAGGTGAAAGTCGTAAAGTAGCAAATATATTTTTTTATGTAAGGAAACTTCTTAAAAGACGAGGTAGCAGCATACAATGGGAAGAACAGTGAATTTGGAGACATGGCACCTGGTCTCAAGTGTCAATTACTGTATGATCTTAGGTCTCATAAAATTTTTCTGGGTCTTGTGTCATCTGTAAAATCTGGGGACTAGATGATCTCTAAAGTCCCTTCCAACCCCATCATTAGAGTTATCCAAATAAACAACTTGCTTTCTTAGGAGGCAGTAGGTTCCCCTCACTGGAAGTTTTCAAGCAAAAGCTGGATGACTATTGTTGGGTATGATATGGAAGGTACTCTTTTTTCAGGTTCAAGTTAAATTAGATGGTCTTTGAGGTTACTTTCAACTCTGAGTCTCTGATTCTTTATAGTCATTGGAAATACCAGGGTTATGATCTAATATGGAATAATGAAGAGGAACTCAAGAAAAAAATCATCTTCTATTTGACAGAGCCCTCAACATTGTTTCCTGTATCTTTGCTTGTCAGATCAATATACTGGAGAATCCTAAGTAACAAGACGGTTATACACTGGCTGTGTAACCCTGAATAATTCACTTAAGTGTGCTGCAACTTCCCAATTGTGTGTCAAAAACGGAATTTGTACTTACTAACTTCACAAAGCCTTGACTTATAATCCTTCAAGAAGGAAAGCATTTCATGCATCAGGAAGGCGAGTCCTCTAGGGAAGGGGGAGGGAAATATTGATATTATGGGCTGAAGCTTTCTCTCAATCGAAGTTTTTTTTGATTTAACCTTTTAAAAATATTCTTGTTTTTAGCATTAGGTGGCAGTGTTGCACCATTTCCTTGACCTTCCAGCACAAAGCAATGAGGACCCAACTAATTCATAAAGAATTAAGAATTCTCTTCCCATAGTTAATTTAAGAAAATGAAAGATTCATGTTGGAATCAGTGACTCCAGCAGATAATTCCGAGGATGGTTCTTTGCCATATTTAGCAGAACAGAATTCCAGGGCTTTCTGAGTTAGAAGCTATTGGCTTTCTGGGTTAATAGTTTTCCTTGAGAGCGATCCACCTAACCTACCAGTACCAAATTCATTTGCCGGAAGAGATCTGCCCTCCCCCTTTAAGGTACAGAGGAGCTGCGTGACTGTTCTCAAAGCAAAGCATTTCAGCACTCGGACAGGATTCTGTGAATGTGGGAAAATTATATTTTCTTTTTCTTCCAGGAGACTTTGCTAGAAGAAATTGCTAGAAGGGGATTTTACACTATCCACGTTTAACAATGGCATCTGAGGGCACCCAGCTGACTATGACCACAACTGCTGTCCACCGCACATTCAATCACGAGACTTTGTCACTTGTAATTCATTGAGTCTATATTTCAAGGGCTAATTAAATATGGTAATGAACAGTTTACTTGGTAACCAACAGAAATGGTACATTTTGATTGCCTGTTTTGTGGTGGATATTAGGGCAGTAGGAGGGAAGGAAAGGGAAAAGGAGGAGAAAGACATAGAAAGTGGGAGAGTGGGGAGGAGGGGAAGAGAGAGAGAGACAGAGAGAGAGAGACAGAGAGAGAGGAGAAAGAGAGAGGAGGGAAAGGGAGAGAGAAAAGGAAGGAGGGAAAAAGAGAGAGAGAGAGAAGGGGGGTCGGATGGAGGGAAAGAGAGAGAGGCATTGGGAGGAAAGAGAATGAATGAGAACAATGAGATGTGGAATAGAAATCTCAGTAAGTTTGTGCAACTGAACATCTAAAGTATTTAAAATTGCAACAGCACTAAATCTTAACTGAAAACATATGCCTAGGGTCAAATTAATATGCAGTAGGTCATAAGCAGCCACAGTTTGGGATATGCACAATCACTGCTACTCCAAAGTGACAAAAGATAGTGAGTGTCATATCAGTCAGGAGAGAAAAACTTGAGTCTTTCACAAAAATGACTGTAAAAATCCTTTCCTTTCAGATAAAGTGCTCTTGCTTCTCTTTCTTTGTTTTCTTCAATTGCTTACTTCAGGTGACTGTGAAAAGCTGGATTTAAGGAGATTTAACCCAGTCTCTCTTTATTTTCCTGACATGCTGAGTACAGTGCCAGAGCTACAGTGGCACTGAGCTGGGCTAAGTAGTTGAAAGGAAGGGAACCCAAAGCTGTAGGAATCCTCCTGAGCCTGAAATTTGAACTGAAACATCCCCATGGTTTCCTATTGTCGATTACACAGATTCCATGTCCATTTTCTTTTGGCCGGTTTCTTAAGCTTGTCTTTAGACTTTGGGCCCATGAATTCCTTGAATGGTACTAGAATTCTGTCAATCATCTCTACATAGTTGTCACTCAGAAGCTGCTGGAATATTTCTGAAAAGCAAGTGTCATGTATCTGTCTAATTTGTGCCATAAACTAACTGCTGTATGTTGTTTACTGTGAGTGTTTTGCACTTTCTATTATTATGTGTCATATTATAGACCCTGAGAGGAAGGTGTTCCATCTTCATTCAAAAAATATTCACTGATCTCCTATCACGGGCACAGTTTTATGGGAGGGAGATGAGATGAAGACAGAAGTGGATAGAGACTCTGTCTTCAATTTAAGTTATAATTTAGACCATACTATTTTTGCAGTTGTTGATATGATACATATTTATTGTTCTCTAATTTTTTTCCTATGTATATTTTTTGATATCCTAGAGTCTAATCTCCCTTGATGAATAGGGACTTTCTCTCTCCTCTCCCTCCCCTCCCCTCTTCTCCTCTCCCCTCTTCTCTCCTCTCCTCTCCCCTTTTTTCTCATATAGTATTTCCCAGTGAGAAGCAAGCAGTTTGCCACAGTGGACAGGAAACTAGAGTGAGAATTGAGAAGACTTGGGTTTAAGTCTTGCTTCTGATAAATCCTGGTGATATCATTCTGGGCCAGTTACCTAACCTCACAGTGTCCCAGGCACTCTATAAGGCTGTAAGTTGAAAAACAGTTTCGCATCTGCACTGGTAGAGGGAGTTTCTATACCAGATATTTTTTACATCAATAAAATCAAAGGTCTATCCAGGATTAAAAACCAAACCTCTTAGGAGCACCTAGATTTATAGCATGAGGGGACTGTAGAGTTTACCTAGTGTAAACTTCTTATTTTACAGATGAGGAAACTGAGAGCCAGAGAGATTAAGGTCACATGGAAAGTAAGTAGAAAATTTAGGAATTTAATGCACATTCATTCTATAATACCAAATCCAACAATTTTACCTCTACACTACATGGCATAGGGTAAGGATTTAAGTAAATGCTTATTATTCAATGAAAATATGGGTCCAATTAAAAAAAATCTAAAGGAAAATTATGTAATAAAATGGAAAGAACAGGGAATTAGAATTCAGATTTGGGATTCTGCCTCTACTACTAACTAGTTATGTGCCCAGAGGCAAATCATTTCATCTCTCTGCGCCTCAATTTATTTTCCAAATGGTAATAAATTTCACCTAACTTGTATCAACGGATGACAGCAAAAGTCAAATGAGACAAGGTAAAAAATGTTTTGAAGATTAGACAGCACTAATTACAATTATTAATTACTGACTAGGCAGTTTTGCCCAGTATTGAACACAGTGTTAAATAAAGATGGAAACTTGAATACTATTTGATAGGAATGCTGATTAATCAAGGCACTTATCAATAGGAATGACTGAGAAGGTCAGAAAAAGTGTAGAGGAAAGCTAACAGCAAAAGCCAAAAGATTGTTGGGTTTGTTTTTAACATACAGAAGGGAGGGAAAAGATAAAAAAGATCAGTGCTTCCCTTTTTGAGGTTCATTAGCCATTCCTTTAATTGTTAGTACAGTCTGTCATAATATCATTCTGATGCCTTCTTGGTTTTGTGAATTTATGCATGGATGCAAAATAATAATGATGAGGAAGAGGAGCATGAAACGTACAAATAAGTAAAGGATGGGGTAACTTCTCTCCCTGTCCCTTACCTGTTTATTTATCTCTAAAGCAGCCTCCCTCACTCCATCTATCCTGGCCTTTCTATACTATGAGATTTGTTCCATTTTGCAGAAAAGTAAGACATGGTATACAGTATGGGGGGAGAAGGGGATGTCTAAATATTGTTCCTTGTTGGCAGACAAAATAATCAAATTTGGGTGCCAGAGTCCTAGATGGAATAGGTTTAGTGGATAATCTATACTGCTTTTAGAAATTCTTGCTTCTTCCATTCCATTTACTCTTTCTCTGTCATTGTTTCTAACTTAACTCCTATACATTGTGAGGAGGTCCCAGGGGGTGCTGGCTTTGGAATCAGAGGATCTGGGTTAAAGATAGGTCCTTGGGACCAGGTAACCCTGGCATAGTCCTATAATTTTCTTGGGATTCAGTATCTATAGCAATAGAATGAGGAGGTTGGATTAGATGATTCAAAATCTCTTCCAGATTCAAATCTATGATCTTATGATGTTCTTGACCAACATCCGTGGTCTCCATGGTGCTGCCTCTAAAGTGACCAGTGATCTCTTAACTTCCAAATCTCGTGGCCTTTTCTCAGTCCTCATTTTTCTTGGTCTCTCTGCAGCATTTGACACTGTTGATCACCTCTCTGAGGACACTTTCTTCTCTGTAGGCTTTGGTGACACTCCTATTCTGGTTCTCCTCTCTATCTGACTGCCCTTTCTCAATTTCTTTTGCAGGTTCTTTATCCATGTCACACTCACTAATGATGGATGTCCTCCTCAGACTCTCTCTTGGGCCCTCTTTTCTCATTTTGCTATATACTGTTTCACTGGCGATCTCTTCAGTTCCTAGCATTTCACTTATGTCTATGCAGGTGATTCCTAGATCTCTGTGTATAGTTCTAGTGTCTCTACAGAGTGAAGCCATTTATCACCAATTACATTTTAGACATTTTGAAATAGATGTCCTCTATGCATCTCATGTTCAACATTTCCAAAATGGAGCTCATTGTTTCTTCCCCAACCATCCCTTCTTTTGAGCTTTTTTCTATGAAGGGCAAATCTCCCAATAACCCAAGTTCACAAAATTACGGCCACCAATGACTCCTCATTCTCCCTCAGCAGATGCAATTTATTGTCAGATCTTGAGGTTTTTACCTTTATAACACCTATCTTGTACATTCCCTTCTCCCACGCAGCCAACACCTTAGGTTAGGCCTCCTGTTTCTTTCGCCTCTTGCCTGAGTTATAGCTTAATTGTCTTCAATAGTAGCATTCTCATTTAATGGCAGACCAGTCCATTATCTTTGCCAAGAAAACTCCAAATGAGATCACAAAGAGCTGGACATGACCAAAAACGACTGAACGACAACAAAATGTTTTCTTCACACCTCATTCCTTTCGAATATATACTGCACTCAGCCACTAAGGTCATTTCAAATAATAAAAACAAACATAACAATACTAGCTAGCATTGATATAGTGCATATATACCATATGTACCATATTACCATATGTAATCAATTATTATCTCATTTGATCTTCACAACAACCCTACAAAGTAGATGGTACATTACCTGTAATTTACAGTTGAGGAAATGAGGCAAAAGGAGGTTAAATGACTTGCCCAAGATCACACAGCTAGGACTTGTATGAGGCTGGATTTGAATTCAGGTCTTCCTGGCTCCATGCCCCATGCTCTATCCACTATGCCACCTTGCTGTTTTTTCCTAAAGTCTAGGTGTCAACATCTCCTTATATTGCTTCAGTGTAAGTCAGAGCATGCCTACCTTCTTCTCCAGTGACTCCCTATTACCTGTAGCATCAAATAAGAACTTTACATTTAAAACTTTTCATAAGGTGCCTCCTTCTTCCCTCTCTAGCTTTCTTATTTCGAACCCATCTCTTCCCCTTCCCCTCACCTCCCACCTTTCACAATCCAGCTACGCTACTCTACTTGCCTTCCTTGAACTCAATATGCCAACTCCTAATGCTCGACTCCCTTACCTCTTCCCCCTCACCTCCACCTTCTAATTTTCCAAGATTTACCTTCAATTTCACCTTCTTCAGGGGGTCACCTGTCCCCCTAAATGCTGGTCTTCCCCTTTCAGATTACCTTCCATTTACTCTGGATATAGCTTATGTATAACTGGTGAATTGTATCTTGTATGTGTTCATATCTTGTTAGAATGTGAGCTTTGTAAGGGCAGGGATTGTTCTTGGCTTTCTTTGTATGACTTCATATGGCCATTGCTTCATGTCATACCTGGGTGCACTCAAAGCTGTCTTTGTTTCCTTTGGACTTACTGAATACATTTCTTGCTCAAAGATCAAGCCTTAAGCCTAATTCACTCTGGAGCTCATAGACTGGACAACAAAGTCCCTACCCACCTAGCACAGAGTGAATATAATTACTAAAGAGTAGTTGTTTCTCTTTTACCCAGGTACCGTGAGGGTTTTCCCCTCTCAGTTTGATTTTTTTTTTTTTTTGATGGAAGGGGCTATCCCTTGACTAACTACTTAAACAAGCCCATTCACTGAATGGGTGTATCTCACTCAAAGTGAGAATGTGATAAGACCTTAGCCTGAAAGGGCCAGGGTCTCCCATTGCATCCTGTGCCATCTCTAGTCTACCTGACGATTATCAGGCCACTGGACCCAGATGGCTCAGGAGAAGAAAGTGAGGCTGGTGACCTTGCACAGCCCTCCCTCACTCAAATCAAAGTCAACTGCAAGTCATGTCATCATCCTGATGTCATGGTCCTCTTCGAGAATGAAGGACAAACACAACTAAGATAAATTGTCTATACTGAGAAACCCCAAGTTTCTTGTTTGTACTTGAGTCAAAAAATATGTAATTGGGCCCTCTTTCCTAATGATCTAGCACCCTTGGGTTAGTAAATAAATACCTTCTATATTCTATGCGCCCCTCAGTTGCTCACAGCACTTGCCTTCCCCAGTGAAGGCTCTGCATTCTTCCCTTCTAGTAAGGGTCTCTATTTTTAAAGGGACTCTCACTTTCTTACACCTGGAGGATGAGCCTTAGCCCTTTCTACTTAAAACTTGCTGTGGTGGTTTCTTGATCCTCATTTTCAAGTCAAAGGTACACATTTTCTAAATGAGGTTTAGGCTACAAAGGGAGAATATCAGGGTTGGGCCTTGAATTAAGCTTCAAGGTCTTAATTCCTTGACCTGAAGCTTACTTTCCTCAGTCACTCTTCATAAGAAGCAGGACTTGTGATAAGCTCTTACGGGTCACTTTCCATTAATGGATCTCATGTCTCTTTTGAAGTAATAATTACCTTAAGGACTTTGGCGGAACATTTCTGTTATTTTACCAATAATCTGAGGCATTGAGCCCTTTCCAAGGCAATCAATTAGCATTAATTATATACTTGCCACATGCCAGGCCACATGCCTAGTTACTGGGGATAGAAATAAAAAAAAAAAACAAACAAAAAAAAACAAATCAGTCACTGTCTTCAAGGAGATTGCATTCAGTAGGGGAAAAACATATACTTAGATGTACTTTGTTTGTGTGTTTGTATGTGTGTGTGTGTGTGTGTGTGTGTGTGTGTGTGTGTGTGTGTAATAGATGCTATCAGCTGAAGGATGACTAAAGATCTCCTGTAAGAAGGGGCATTTACATATATACATCTATGGTCTAATGGTAGCCATCATTGGGGGATGGGAGAAAGGGAAGAAAGAAAAAAGAAATTTACATGATAATTTTGTTGTTTATTTGAAAATGGCAAGTTGTGCATAGCAGATTTGCAGTTTCACATGCAGTCATCTCTTTTTTTTAAACTATATTATGGAAATGCTTGTTTTATTCCATAAATTAAAAAGAAAAATGGAAGCCAGGGATTCTAAGAGGCAAAAGAGAGGAGAGGATGCATGAAGAAAAGTCCTGGCAAAAGCCAAGAGATGGGAAATGGAATATCATGGATGAAGAGTAATAAACAGGCCAGTTGGTTTGGAATGTGGACCACATGAAGGGCAATAATCTGTAATAAACCTGGAAAGGTATGCTGGAACTAGATTATGAATGCTTCCCACTCCCATCCCCATTCCCTCTCAAGTTTGCATTTTATCCTGGAACCAGAGTAAGTCATTGGAGGCAACTTTTTCAGTTGGGAAGTGACTAGTCAGTTTACACTTTCAGAATAACATTTTAGCAGCTGTGTGAAAAATGGAATTGAGAGGGGAATACCTTGAGGCAGAGAGTCCAAAGAAAGGGTACCCAGAAAAGTCAATGAAAACCTAAATTGTAGACACATTTTCTTCATGGACTAAGAAATTGAGGACTGGATGGAACTTGAGCAGTCACCTGACTCAATCCCTTCATTTGGTAGGAATGAAGAAACTTAGCAGCGGTCACTGGCTTTGGATATCCTGAGAAGGTAACTTGGTTGGAAAGGCAAAATGTGGTTTGGAAGGCTAGAAAGAGAGTTAGAATTTCAGGTTTTTACTGACTCATTCCTGTACTCAAGTTACTTAACCTTTTGGCATCTTTACTTCTTTATCTGTTGAATAGGTGTGAAAATTCTGTTCCATCTCTCCTCCAAGTCTTAAAAATGTGTTTTTGTGAAAGAGTATATAGATGCCAAATAAAAAGCCATCTTGGGATGGTGTCCAATATGGAACATGTGGGAATATTTACATTCTATGAGCTTTCAAAGCTTGGCTTAAGGCATTTGATCTTTTCTACTTTCCTCTTTTATGAGGGTGATTTAATTTTCCCTTCTCACTAAGGCAAAGGAAAAGCCACTCACCATCTGAACTGAGCATGGATCTGTTATATAGATATATCTTTTTAAACCAATGCAGAAATGACATTACTGGACTCTCTAGAGTCAAATTGCTTTTAAGATATGCATGTTTAATGGATGGCTCAGCTGAGGCTATAGATATTTGTGTTAAATAGAATGAACTCCACCAGATTCCCTGATAAGGAAGGTTGGATGGTACCCACTGGGAAACATCCTGGATGGAGAGACTCCAAGGTCTGGAATCTTCATGAAGATGATGTATTATGCCTGACCCCACATATAGAATAGAGAATGTAGTCAGCATTGGGAAAACATAACAATTTTGCTGGGGATTCTTTCCCTAATGAAACAACAATAATTAATTGCTGTATGTCAACAAGAAGGAAGGTCTCTAGGAGAATATGCCAGGAAACTGTCCTTGGCCCTTGCTGTTCAATATTTTTACCAATGCCTTAAATGAATGAGTAGATGACCAGAATATTAAATCTAAAAATGACACAAAACTCGGAGCCCAGAGAATGAACTAGATAGCAGAGTCAGAATCTAAAAAGACTTCAATAGGTCAGAATGTTAGGGTAAAATGACGAAGGTGAAATTCATAAGGAACCATATAAAATTCTACACTTGTTAAAAAAATCAATTATACAGGTGTGTATGAGGGGAATCTATGGGATAGACAGCAGTTCATGTAAAGATGTAGGGGGTGGGGTTGGTGGACAGAACACTCATACTTTTGGCCTAGTACACATACTCTGAACTGTCTTTTCAGAACTGGTAATGGGTTGGTGTTTCATTCACTGGTCCTACTGTGAATATACTGCAAGACTGATGGAGTGTGGGATACAGCTAGTGGAAAAGAGCTATAAAATTCTGACCTCTACTTACTCCAAAATTGTTAGCTGGTTGTTTTACTTCAGCACTTTCTTCTGGGATTGTCTGTTTAACAGGGAGATGGCAGCTCCCTGTAATGGCCTCAGGGACAAACATTTATACTACCAATCCTAGGGTGCCTCAAGCTTCCAAAAAACCAGGTGTTTATGCTGCACGGGGAGGGGAAGAAGAGTCTCTAAATGCAACAATGAAAATGTTTTCCTTTTTCTTGGTTAATATCTGTGGAATGGGTTGGATAGGTATATGGCAGTGCTTATGTCTGGGAGGGGTTCAATAAGAACAATGCATTCTCATTCTCTCCATTCTCACCCCAGGTAATGAACTCCTCAAAACCAAATTCTGTGCCTCAACTGAAGTCAGCTGAGGATGGAATTTTCCCAGGAGAATTTCTTTCCTGGCATGGTTACCTCTCCATTAACACAAAATAGTGTAGGCACCATTGAAAGGATTATAATATCGAAATCCTTCCTATCAGTGATGGAAATGGTTAAGATTAGTTCTGAAATGTATGCAGCTGTTAAACAAATCAAGAAGGCATTAAATTTTAGCTTAAATGTGCCCTACCAGCTAGGGTAAAGGACACATACTGAACCTTGTGAAATGGGACTATTATGGGATGTACTCTTTCGATTCAAGCTCATTTATTGTACTTTTTGTATTGTCAGGCTGGTTGTGACTAAAGCTGCGTCGCCGGTCACAATCTTTAGAGTTAGGAATCATATTTTTTTTTCCTGTTGGGAATTGTTATGCAAATTGTTTGTTTCCATTTTTGAATCTCTGTTAACATATTTTAAAAGAACTAGGAAAATGTAGAGGTTGGAAATTATCGTGCATTTGAATTCAACAAGCATTTTAAAAAAAGAGACTGGAGAGTTTGAAAATCACTCTATGTTATATGTATTTAGAAAGAGGCAACAGTTCATTAGGTTAAGCCAAAAACGAGGGATGTTGGATTCTTACTCAGACTGATTTATCCTTTGGCCTAAGTTACTTGACCTTTCTCTGATACCACAAAGCTTTCTGTAAAACGGAAGCAAAAATTGAGTCCAATTTTAAGGGACTATTGCAAAGGTTAACTAAGCATACATAATAAAGTTCTTTGCAAATACACAATGAACACTCTTGTAAAAGGTTAATGAAACACACAATTCGAGCTGTTTTTGATATTTTGTCATGCATTTCCCACTCCCACCCCCCCAAACACACACACTTGGGGATAAATTAGCTAGTTATAACAATGGAGAGAGTATTCTTATTTGGGAACATAAAGGTAAAAGTTCAAGGGAACACAATGTGGGAACACATGATACAAGAAAAGGAATATTAGTATTATGTAGTATAGGACTCTAGAGTTCTCTATATATTCACAGAGAGAAAAGATTCAAATGTAAATGTTACTGTAATAGATAAGTAGGGTTTAACATGTTTAGCAATAAAATCAAAACTCTTATCTTGATTTATTTAACCCACATTCCCACGATAATGGGTACTCGACATTACAACTAGAAAGGGTTATAGACTTGAATTGTATTTCCATGATGGCACTGAAATTCAAAATAGTCATTAGCTTCATTTAAATAATATATTAATACCTCCTTCTCCTTGCCTTAACATAGATACCTTAAGAGAAAGGCAAATATATATTTGTAGGTGTACGTCATGTATATGTGTACAGACATATGTAATATGTATAGATATATTATTATATTATATATTATTACGTTACATAGATAGTCTCATTGTAAACCAAGAAACTTTATCACACCTTCATGTTTACAACTCTCAGCTTTCTGTGAAAACTTTCTGTGAAGATACATGAAGTCAAGTGAACACCCTGTGTACATACCTGACACAAAAGTACAAAACCACAGGTCCTGACTTTTTGGGAAAGTCATGTTCCAACACTCTGCGATCAAGCTGAAGCCAGTTTAAATGTCCCCTGAGAAAAACAGAGAAAAAAAAAGTCTATAATATTTCCAAAGACTCTTGGCTGGGTGTGTGTTTATGTGTTCACACTCATGCACAACTCAGCAGAACTTCTAACTGAGATGTGCAATATGAGGATAAACCTAGAAGTTTTGCTTAATGACACAGGAGCTAATAACTTGTAGGCATTCTTCTGTGATATCATAGGGTCATTATTTGGAGAAAGCTCTGCAAATAGTTAGCAAATATGAAGTCTAATAGAAACAAATGCAATGACACGAGGATATAGAATGACCATTTATATTTGATTTCTATTTCCAAGATTTCAGTGAAATTCAAATAAAGCCATTAACTTCATTCAAATACTTTATTAACAAGTCTCCTTTTTCTCTTGTTCAATTTTCCTCCACATTTTTTAATGTCTTTTTCTGAAGAATTCAAAGCACTTTTATATCTTTCATCAATCCATATAATTTCTCTATAGAAATAGAGGGAGAGAAAGCAACATTTCCATTTAAAATGGTCAAAGAAAGCCACTGAACAATATAATGAAGTGATAATTCTCTTCTTTTCTTCTTATACTTCTTCTTTGGGGTTGATTTTGATTCTTGCTTTAATTAATCAATGACACTAAATACTTGATTCCCTTGAAAAGTGGAAAAACATGGCAGTCAAGAAAGATAATGACAGTTTAGACCATAAACATTTGCAAAACATTACATAGTGGTAGAAGATGGTAAACAATATCCCTTTATATAACATGGTGAAAAGCAGTAGAACTGAAAATTGGAAATTCAGCTAAATTAGATTATCCCAAGTACATATATGAAAGTGGAAGACAAAAAATTGGAAATGAAAGAGATGAGGCAGTATTTCTATTTTTCATGTTGATCTATTATCAGTATAAATGTGTTTATATTATTATTATAACTTCTGATGATCATTACTCAATAAGGCATAAAACAGAGAAAGAGATGAATATCAAAGGTGTTCACCAACATCACAGTGGTTGTTTTGTGCAGTACCCCAATGGAAAAAAGATGTCTACAGATGATGAGGTGCCTATTTGTGGATGGCGTTGTGCTGACACCATCAGTGCCCAGAACACTACCTGGCCTACTTAATGACATCCACAGCCAGGCAAATACGATCAGACTAAGAATCTATAAAGGAAACACTTAATGGATAAGGAGTTTCTATTGCCTAGACTATGGCACATAGTTGGATGAATTGAATTAGTTCATCAAGCTGAACTCAAAATTGAATAGGAAGTAAGAGTACCAGCTGGATTAAATTTGGAAATTGCATAAAGCTTTCAACAATCTCCAAACATTCCTTTCATAAAAGCTTGAAATCATCTTTGATGCTTCACTTTCAACTCTCCTCTCCATTCAGCTGCCAAAGTTTGTTGATTCTACCTTCACATGTCTCACATCCATTCTTTTCTTTCCATTCACCTAGCCATAACCTAAACCTAGGTCAGGATCTTATGACTTCTCAACTGGACTACTGCAATAGCTTTCTAAGTGATCTTCTTGTCTTAAGTCTCTCCTATCTTCAAACAATTCTCAACAGAACTGCTAAATAGATATTCCTAAAAGACAGGTCTTACTTTGTCACTACCCTAACTCAAAAAGCTCTATTGACTCTCTATTGCTTCTAGGATGATGATGATGATGATGATGATGATGATGATGATGATGATAATGATGATGATGATGATGATGTGTACAGTGCTTACTATGGGAGGTAGGTGCTATTATTATTCCCACTCTTCAGATAAGGAAACTGAGGCAGAGGACAAAACAACTTTTCTGTTTGACATTTAAATCTCAAAACCTAGCTCCATTTTATCTTTTCATGCTTTCTGTACTCTTCATGCATTTTATATTCTAATTGAACTAGGCTACTTACTGTTCCCCAGACACAACATTCTATCTTCTACCTTTGTGCCTCTGTACAGGCTACCTCTCAATAGCCTGGAATACATTCCCTCTTCACCATGGCTTCTTAGATTTCCTAGTTTCCTTCATGGCTCCACTCAAAAACCATGTATAATCAATGAAGTTAGAATTCAATGGGAAACAGTTTCGGGAGGAAAATATCTTTGTAGCAAATTTCTCTGATAAAGGTCTAATATCCAAAATACATAGTCAGCTAATATAATTAAATATATAAAAGTCATTCCTCAAGATATAGTCAAAAGATGTAAAGAGGTTTTAAATAAAGTATATGAAAAATGCTCCAACTCACTAATAAAAAGTGAATTCAAGTTTAACAATCTCTCTAGTTTATACTTCATAATCAGATTAGCAAGGATGACAAAATATGAAAATGGTAATTGTTGGAATAGATGGGGCAGGATAACTCCAATAATGCATTCACTGTTGTTGGTGCTGTAAAATGGCCCAACCATTTAGGAAAGCAATTTGCAACTATACCCCTTCCCCTACATCCCTACATCATCGATACCACTGCTAGACATATCCTCTAAAGAGATTAAACACAGAGAAAAAGGGAAAAGGACCTATATGAATAAAAATACTTAGAGTAACATTTTCTGTTGTAGCAAACAATTTAGAAAAAAAGTGGGTACCTATCAATAAGAGAATGGCTGAACAAACTGTGGTATATGAATATAATGTAATATTATTGCACTATAAGAAATGACAAATATGAAAAATACAGAGGAACCTAGAAAGATTTGTATAAACTGATGCAGAGTGAAATAAAGAGAACCAAGAAAAAAATTACATGATGACCACAATAATTTAAAGAAAAACAATTCTGAAGAATATAAGACTTTGATCAATGTAGTGACCAATTATGACTTCAGAAGATCAATAAAGCAGCATGCCATCTATCCCTTAGAGAAGTGATGGATGTGTAGAATAAGGCATGTATTTTCAGACAGAGTCAACAGGTTGAATTATTTTTGCTTGATCATAATTATTTCTTAAAGGAGAGGTTTTATGGAGGGGTAGTTAGTGGGTAGTGACAGAGATGCAGAAAAAGAAAAAAAGGGAAATCAATGAAATATCAAAAACTGAACAGCAAAGAACCAAAGGTGATAAGGGAACATAAGTAGGCCAGTTTTGTGACTTCTATGATAAATACAATATGCAGAAGTTCACAGTTTCATATATGATCCCATTTTGGGGAGAGTAATGAAATGTTCATATTTGTTCACAATTGTTGAATTCACAATAAAAAAGAAAATTTAAATTAAAAAAAGGGAAAAACATCCTTAAGTACTACTTTTTTACATGAGGCCTTCTTGATTCCCAAAGTTATCAGTCTTTCCCCTTTAAAATTACTTTATATTCAATTTGTGTATATTTTGTACAACATGGTTTTAAAACTGACCACCCTCATGCATAGCTTATGCCTGCTATTTGATTAATTATATTCATTCCGTATTATAATATAATCCAAGAGTGTGTTTGGATATTTCTTTACTAACAACTACAGTTGCTACTTCCTTTTCTTTAGTAAATCAATTATCTCTGAGTCACCTTCCCAGTTTTCTAATAACTAGCATTTATATAGCACTTCAAGGTTTCTAAAACACTTTGCATGTTATCCAAATATTACTTATTTAATAAACAAGAGAAATAGATTTTCCCAGAAGCAACTGCTCACCTCTCTCCATATATATGAAACCCTCTAATATGATATTAGAGTTACTGGCTATGGTACCATTTATTCATAGAGGAATAGATAATAATAGACATACTTTTTAAAAAACAGAATTTTAGCTGTAATAAGGATCATACCCAGAGTCACTTCTAATCATTATCATTCCTCTTGACTTAACCTCATTTCTGTTTTTCTAGATAGCAGCCAAAGTCTCTCTAGAATCCTTTTCTTATTTACTTTCAACATAAGGGTATAAAAATAATTTATATCCATTTCTGTCCTCTCCAATCTCTCTCCAGATATGACAGATTCTTCTCTAGTATGACAGCTAAATCTCTTCAGTTTCTTCACAGACTCAAGAAATTCTCTTTAAAATGTTTCTTTCTAAGAGTTAAACTATATTAGCAGAAAAAGAAGTTCTCTGCATATTCTCTCTCATTGCCTGACTTGGTTTCTCTGCAATCATCACATCTATTTCTTTTCAGGATGACAGCTGAAATAGCAATTTCCTGCAGACTTCTCATAGAAAATGGCAAACTGTAACTATACTAAGTTTTGAAAGTATTCTTAGACATAAAGAAACTTCTCTGTGAGAGAAGCAATTGAGGGTGGTGTTACATTTGCTTTTACTCATCTGTGCATATAGTGTTCCCACCAATATAAAATACATTCCCAAGGGCACAGACTACACTGCTTCGGTCTTCATATCCCCAGTGACCAGCACAATGAAAGTTCCGTATTTTTAAAGCCAGTATGTGATGCTATGTCTGTGAATCATAGAATACCACAATCTTCCAAAACTAAGTTATGTAAAAGACAATTTGTGTATACCATATATACGCATATGTAATATTCTGAAGGTTATTTATTACCACTATATGTATATATATACATACATATATATATATATATATATATATATATATATATATATATATATATATATATATATGAAACCAATCATTTGTATGAAAAAAAGTGATATAAAAAAGACCATTCAGGAAATGTATGATCAGAAAAGAAGATAGGTTGGTTAGAAAGAGCAAGGTATAATAGATGGATGATCCAAGTTCCTCCCTGGTACATGCAAAATGTTAAAAGACCCAGAAAGGGCCCTATAGTTCATTGGACACACATGAGGTTTTTTATTTTTCATTTTGTTCTGAGAACGGGTCTCCCTATTTCACCCAGGTTGAAAGTTCAGCACTCAGGACCCAATCTCAAAATTGATTGATAGGGAAGATTTAACTTTCTCTTTCTCTTTGATCTGGACTGCTTTACCCCTTCCTAGGCACTCTGATGGCCCTCTGCTCTCAGGGTCTTACCATGTTAGTACTAGACTTAGAATGAACACTCAGTTGGCTGTAGCTCAGCATTCCAGAACCCAAGAGAGCTATCAGCCTCAATTTTCCCTACTGGCAGAGACTATAGGTATAGGCCCCTCCTTCTAGTCTGGATTTCACGAAGGATTTATGGGACAAAATGGACACAGATCATACAGGATGAGAAGGCATAGATGTATTGCTATCTGTACCACTGTAGGCTATGTATTTTACTATATAGGTCCATGAAATACTGAAGAAAATAATTCTCTGCACATATTCCAATGGAAGACAAAACTTAGCAGTTCCATACAAAAAAAAAAGTGTCTTTTGTGAATTATGGATATGAGCTAGATGACAGGATAAATAAAATAGTATCTGATATGAGGTGTCCTTTTTTTCCTCTCTTAGCTAGCCAGAGACTCCACCAAGAATAGGTAGGCAGAGTGCTCTAAAGCCTGCAACAACTTGGAGGTTTTCCTGATTGGCTGAGAGTGAGTATAGATCCATAATTCTGATAAAGGGCTCTTAATCTTTTTAATCCCATTGACCCTTTTGATAGTCTATTAAAGATTATAGACTCATTTTCAGAATTTCTTTTAATGCTTAAAGAAAAATGTATAGGAATATAAAGGAAACCAAATATATTGAAATGTTATATATCTGTACACATACATATATGCATGTGTGGAAATACATGTGTAAACATGTGTATATACACATATGTATATGTGTATGTGTGTGTATTTTTTTAAAATTCTCTTTTGATTACTTTTAAACTTATGTATTATTTCTAAAGGTATAAACTTTCTCCTTTACAAGTTAGCTACTAGAAAAGACACACTAAGCCTGAGTGACTTGTTGGCAGAGAGGGCAGAGAGAAAGAAGGAAAGTGTGCTAGAACTAGGAGTCTACCACGAACATCAGAAACTCAACACTTTGAGTTAGTACATGCATCCCTTCCACATTTCGATGTCCACCATCACAGTTCTGATATATCACAAGTCAGCATAAGAAATTAAATGGGAGTTTTGGGGGGGGAATTTTGTGGAAGTCTCAGATGATACATGAAGGCCAGCAGAGGACACAGGAAAAGTATAGACATTCAGAAATGCATAAAATATTTATATAGTATTACATAATGACAACATATTTTATCTTTTAATACTGTAATAATTCAGATTTCTTCTCTGGTACAGAGGGAGGGCCAAAAAATTTTACATGGATTTTCTAGATGTAGGGGGTACCATGACCCTAACTGCCCAGCAATGTGGAAGGGATAACTGTATTTCAGGAATGACTACAGTCAGATAGCAAGCAGTAAGACACAGCTCTAAATCCAATGAACCATTTTATCACAAAATACTTACTAAAAATGGGAAAAAAGGAGGAGGAAGTATGGAAAGAGGATAAGAAAAAAAATAAGTGCTACTAAACCATTCAGGAGTTTTTTAGTGGGAAGAAATGAAATTAATTAAAAACATGCTTGTGGTTTCAGGAATTACTTTAAGAACTTTCATCCAAAAGCACTATTTGTGCAAGAAAAGAAGTTCCACTGCTCAAATAAGCCCATAGAACATATTATGCTGCATAAATAAAACCTTTATTTATAATGCATTTTTCACCCAAGGAATTTTGAAGCATTTGTCCCACTCCTAAGGATCCTTGATACACACATAGAAATCACACACACACACACACACACACACACACACACACATACGCACGCACACACGCATGCACACACACCCCAATTTTAAAATTCTTGGTTATTTGGTCTTTCTTTGCTCTGCTCTATACATCATTGGGCTAGGTAAATTCTAGGTAATGCTACACCAGTAAGCATTGTCTTCTTTGGTAAAAGAGCCTCTTGGGATTCCATTGTGACTCTCAAGAAATGCAGAAAGTAACTGAACTTTCTGATCAGAGTAAGCTTTCATACAAGCACATGACCATCCCTTTGTTTTCAAACAAAACGTGTCCCATTTACTTAGCAGACCTGAGCCAAATGAACCCTCCCCATTTTCTCTGTGAAGCATTCCCTGAATATCTAAGTCTACAATTACTATTCTTCCTCTATTCTTCTTTTCAAATAATATAGGCTTTACTGTAGGTATTTGTTATTTGGCACATCTAATGATAACTCATATTTACATATCATTCTTAGACTTACAAAGCATTTTTCTTCTTAATATCCATTAGAACAAGTTTTATTCTCCCCATTTTATAGATGAAGAAACTGAAGCTCCTCGAAGTTGAGTGACTTGCCCAGGATAACACAAGTAAGGAAGCCTGAACTCAAATCTTGATCTCTATCAACACTAAATTCAGCACTTTCTTGCAACTTATCAAAGACTGTCGCGTATTTTTAGTTTTTTTTCTACGTCTACAGGTAGGTGACTCAGTGGATAGAATGCTGAGACTGGAGTCAGGAAGACTCATCTCCCTGAGTTCAAATCTTGCCCCAGATACTTACTAGCTCACTTAACTCTCTTTGCCTCAATTTTCTCATTTGTAAAGTGAGCTGGAAAGGGAAAAGATACTACAGTATCTTTGCAAGAAAATCCCCAAATGGGGTTATGAAGAGTTGAATGGAACTGAAAAATGACTGAATAACAGCTTAGCTCACATGTTAAATAATGAGCTTTATGAAGGCAGGGTTCATGTCTTTTTTGTTCAAAATCGAGAACAATATGTCTCATCCCGTAGGCACTCTAAAATTCTTCTTGACAATTTCCTTATTTAAGTAGTGCATTGCCAATCATGTAAATACAATTTTAATTTTCTGCCTCATTGTACGGCTTTCTAACAAGCCAGTCTGGACTCAAGAAGAGAAGGCTTTGGAGTGCTTCATAGCCTTGAATGGCTTGAAAGAATAATAGTTTATTTCAACCCATGCTTAAGTAATAAGGAGGCACCTGAGTCAGGACAGAATGTTCCACATATGTCCTCAAGATTAGCTGTCATAGCTTGGGAAGCTCAGTTCAATCAATGAACCATGCTTGAGAAATTCCCCCCAAAGGCGCATACATTATCAACAACACAAGCTACTGGGGAACAGGCTGAGGTCTCCTGGGATCAGAATTTTTAAGTGGGTACATATTACATAAAATGATACAGGCATCACTTTGTGTATGTTTCTCTAAGTGGTCTCTGACCCTCAATTTTTTTTTTCTTATTTTCCCACTTTTCTTTTTTTGGGGATGAATAGATAATGAATCAACATACATATCTGTAAGAAGAAAGATTTGTTTGAATATACATATACACACGTGTGTATAAACTTGTAGCAATTCATTTCAGCATTGCCTGCTGAAGTCGATCCTGTCCTTTGGAAACTATTCACCTTTTTCTCCACAAAGCCTTCTTTGATGCTTTCAGTTGAATGTGGATACGCCAAGCCTGGTCAGGCATGGTACTACATGCCTACAATTCCTGCTACTGGGAAGACTGATGTATGAGGCTGATGTATGGCTTCAGCTTTGAAGTTCTGACCATTAGGGAATCCACCTTCAAAGTCTGGTACCAATATGGTGAGCCCCTTGGAAAGGGGAGGTTATCAAGCTACCTTTGGAGGGGTGAACTAGAACAGTTTCTGATCAGCTGATGGGGGATTGGACCCAGGAATGACCTCCAGCCTGGACAAGATAAGAAAGGAAGGAAGGAAGGAAGGAAGGAAGGAAGGAAGGAAGGAAGGAAGGAAGGAAGGAAGGAAAGGAGAAAGGGAAGAAATGAAAGAAGAAAGAAAAAAAAGAAAGAAATGACAGAAGGAAGGGAAAAAAGGAAGAAGGGAGGGAGGGAAGAAAGAAAGAAGAAAAAAGAAGAGAAAAAAGTAGATATTCCCTACTCAGGGTTCCTGTAACACTTTTCTTGGACTGCTCCTTTGTACTAATAACATCGTACAGTCTTTCCTTTCATAAGAATGTAAGCATCTTAAGAGTGGATATGGGGACTAATGTGAAAATGTTCAATATGAATGTATATGTAGAGCCTATAAAAGATTACATGTCCTCTTGGTGTGAGGGAGGAGAGAGATGACAAGAAAATTGAAACTCAAAATCTTGTGGAAATGAACGTCAAAAACTAAAAATAAATAAATTTATTTTTTGAAAAAGTGGAGATGGGAGCTTCAGTATTTTTTCTCTTATCTACTATCTTTTGCAAGTAAAGAGGAAAGGGATTATGAGGGTTTTTTCCTCACCTACTGAAGACCTCTAGAACAAAACAAGCCTTTAATTCAGGAGTTCCAAACAGGGGTCTCTAAACTGAAAAAAGAATTCATAATTATATTTCAATGTAGGTGGTTTCCTTTGTAATCCTATGTATTTTGTTGCATGCATTTAAAGCTATTATTCTGAGAAGAGTTCCATAGGCTTCACCAAACTTCCAAAAAGGTCCAGAACAAAGGTAGTTAAGAATCCCTGCATTAGTGGGGACACCAAGTGTTAGCCTTCTCAAAACCTTGATCGGCCCAAAGATCTAGAAACATGAATATTCATTGAGAATCTGACAGACAGTGGATTTTGAAAAGTTAGAAGTGACAACTTTGTTGTTCCTTTCCTTGAAATTACATGATGGAAAAAGTAACTTGTTGGAGGGGGCTAACTTCATGAATGTGTGTGTTTGTCCTTTGTTGCCAAAGAAGACCATGCCATCAGAGAAATAATGACATGACTTGCACTTGTCTTTGTTTTCAGTGTGCAGGTCACCAGCCTCACTTCTCCTCCAGAGCCATCTGAATCCAGTGACCAGAGAGATATTCATCAGGATGACTGGAGATGATGCAGGATGAAGCAACTGGGGTTAAGTGACTTGCCCAAGGTCACACAACTAGTGAGTGTCAAGTGTCTGCGGTGACATTTGCACTCAGGTCCTCCTGACTCCTGCACTGGTGTTTTATCCACTGTACCACCTAGCTGTCCCCAACTTCATGGATAAGGAATTGGGGAATAAGAAAATGGGGGGAACTAAGAAAGATCAATGCTTATACCATACTTTCAGGCTTACAAAGCATTTTTTATCAAAATAATCCACTTTTGTTGGTTATTTTAGAAACCTCTGTATACTTATTTCTCTATTTTTGCTAATAATAAAACTGGGAGAAAACTCATAGGAAGGCTATGTGCTTATCTCAGACAAAATAGGGTGGAGAAAGTAGAAGAGGGAAGAAATAAGAGTCCTGGAGCCCCTTCTATAGGACATGAAAGTCAGAAAAAGAAGAGGGTGGCATTGCTAAGAGAAGGAAGAAGGTAAATGTGTAGACAGCTGGCCTGGGATAGAGATATGTTGAAAAGGAATAGTTAACACTGGCAGGTCTGTCACGACATGAGCTACTAATGAGTAATTAAATTATCTTATTGGTATTTCTCTTCTCTTTGCCTTGACCATGTTCTGTTATAGCATATAATCAGCACCAAAATGTTTAGTTATAAAAGGGAGGATGTTGGATGGAAAGAAAAGAGAACAGGAGATCAGATCAAGACTTGAGAACATAGTTTTTTTTTTTTTTTAGAATGAAGGAACATGTTCAAGTAAAAATTAAGCTCCTTCCTTAACCTATATTTGTGATGGTAGCTAAAGGTTTAAAATTTTCAAGAAAACAGAAAGATGTGGGTTAGCAGCAGATGAACCTCTACAGTTCTGAAATAATTTTGTTAGTTTTGCTGACATTTAAGAATATATAGTCTTACTATTTCCCCACTTTTTTTTAAACGAGGGAATAGAGGGAGAGACAAGATGGTAGGGAAAATCAAGAAAGAGCTATCAGATTTGGAGAAGCCTCAGAAAGTCATAGGAATGCCAAAGAATCATATAAATATATTGTGAACTAAGCCAAATACAGTGAGAGCATTAGAAGAATATGCTCACCAAAACCTGAAAAGGGTATTTGCAGAATTATGCTAACTTATGCCAATGATATTATAATAAGAGGAAATAACACCAGAGATAACTTCTCTTAGACTCTGGTAAGGGTGGCATTTGGGGAGGGAGAGGAGGAACATTTCTGAATATGAAAAGTACTATACTTTTGGGAGAAAAGGAAAATTTAGCTATTCTAGACACTAGGAATTCGTTTTCAATAGTTGCTACCTAGAACGATGCAAGTGACTAAAGACATTTAGATAAATTGCTTCACGTACGTTCTTCCCCAAACTGAGCAACCTCAACAAGAGGGAAGCCTGAGAGATGCCTAGGTCTTCACTTCAATTTCTTATCACTAGAAAAGTCATTCTGCCCTATATCCAGGACAATATTATCAGAAGTTAAACAACACAGAAAAGGAAGAGTATGAAGAATTAAACCATTTATCCAAGGCGATTTTCAATGAATCTTTGTAGCTTCTACATTTTTTCTGGCCACATGTGTACGTGTGTGTTTAAAAGGAGCAGTACTAATATGATTGGAGTAGGGACTTTTAAAAATTCTATATTTCTGTTTCTATGTACCCTCAGATCTATTCCTTAATAACCCACAACAATTTTGAAGAGTCTTTTATTTCCAATGACTTCTTCTTCCCTACGTAACAAGGATTTGATCTATATATATGTACCTTCTAGCCTTCCTACTGATGTCAAACAAGTTTTCTTTTGTTCTGTCCATAGTGGAGGAAGGGAACAGCTGGCAAGGCTTCTAAAATCTAATATATATTGGGAGACCCCTCAGGCTTCTTTTCTTCAGGATAATTACAGTTATGAAGGAAAAATTAGTGAGAGAATAGTAGGAAAAGCAAATGTAGGCAAGAGAGGAATTTTTCCATCAAGAAATGCCTCATAGCTTTTTCTTCCTCCCATTCACTGATTGGTGAGAATTCGCACCAGATTCTTTTCTAATAAGATTTGGAAAGAAAAAACCCCAAACCGAAATTCATATGTAAGACCAGAGCAGACAATTAGGAGATATTTTTGTTGTTACTTTTTTAAACTGAGGCAAGATAATGCTGATTCTGTTTGGTTACAAAGAAGGTCAGACAGTCAGACATAATAAATATTAACTTGCTTCTAAGGAACAAAAATGGATGTATTTAACAAACTTTTAATCCACAGAGATTTTGGTTAAGGTGCTGGGCATCTTCAATATTGCAATGCTTTCTTTGTTTTTTTCCTCCTGTGAGTCCTAGGGTCTGCTGGGTGGGAGGACGTCCACGTAGAGCATGTTCTGATATCCCTTGTCTGCTTTCAGATTTTCATATGTGTGAATCAGCACTTGGCCTCTCTGAGGATGACAAACTTCCTGGTCATTTCCAGTCATGTGTAGGCTCGGGTGCAGAAGGACATAAATGCCTTGAAGTGGCTGAGTGATCTGCTCATTGGCTACTAAGCTAGAGGAGATGATGAATCAGCTAACATCTCTAAAGGAAACAGGTTTTAGATCAGTCCTTTGCTTTCACTATTCCCTCTTCCATGTGGCAAACTCTACTCTGACACTAAACTCCCCCTGAGGAGACAGAGGTGTGAGAGACGCTAGTATCTTTTCTGCTTTGTGTTTCCTTTCCTGATTAGGTGGTTTGAAAGTCATTCTTGATGTGAATGTGTCCAGGCTCAGAAGTCCCTGGGTTTAACGAGTGGAGGTCACTGGTAGTAAGGGGAGCTTCTGCACTTGAGAACACGACCACCACCAATGACAAGAGGGGGGCCTGATATGCCAGGAGACATTTGACTTTGAGGAAGACAGTGAAGAGTTAAGATGAAATATAAAATATATAGCCCAGTAAACTTCTGCTCCTTGTTTAGTTAAGTATCTGTTTCCCAGAAGATTATAACATTAGTTATAAATTAAGTTTCTGGATCCTGTTTTAAGTCACCCTGTCAATATAAGCTGTGAGTCTTTTATATCTTTTTACATTTGTATGTGGGAAATAAATACCCATTCTATATCTGGTTCACGTTGCACACTGAATATTTCTCCCTTTGGAAAGAACTAAATGTTAGTCGAAACCTAAGCTTTAAATGATTTGGTCACAGGTCACTGGGGTAGAGGTATAATGAGATGAAGAGGGAGAGAAACGGAGCCATCTCCTTCACTTCCCCATATTTAGAGGCCAGAGTCCTCCAGGACTGGCTCCTGTCAGACTGTCTCTGGGTCCAGTGCAGGAGCGGAGAAGGGAGTAAGGGTAGAGCCCTTGTGGATTCAGAAGCAATTGTTAATATTAGGAATGGAAAGAAATTTAATGAACACTTGGCCTTCTCACTGGAGTATAAGGAGTGGTCTGCTAAGTGGAATCCTCCTTATAGCTTCTTCTACCAAAGGAAAAAAATAAAGACCACTTCAAGTCCTTTTATTTTTTTAATGACACTTTAATTTTTTGATGGAAATAGTTTATTTCTTATGAAATGTTTGTTCAGAAAAACAAGATAACATGAAACTGTTGTGGACATTGTTGTATCTTTAGCTGTAAATTCAGGGCTTCTAAAGTTCTTTGGTTTTGTTAACATGACAGCTCTCTCCACCAACACGGAATGCAACTCTTCTGTAACATAGGATAGATAGTCTCTGAGAGTTACTGAAGTTGGAAAATTTATCAAACCTGGGCTGTTCCTGGTTCACTACCTTGTGTTTTAATGCTGTTGATGAGACTCTACACTAATAGCTAGGTATAATAAAATAACAACAATAAGAGAAAAAGTTGGAGACGGAGGTCAAAGTTCTCCTAAGGGTGTTCTAGGTATAAAACAGATACACAAAGAGAGAGCCAAATGATCTCAGTTTACCTAATGAAACCCTTGAGCATGAAGAATTCAAATAGTTACTTTTAAGATATATGTGTAAACATCTGTGTACACATATGAGATTGTATATATTCTAGGGGGGAAGATTAGACTCAGATTTTCTAACTCTTGGCCTGTGGTATTTCACTGTATTTCTACCTTGATAGCTCATTCATTGACTTCAAGGGACCATTAGATTTTTAAGCCTCTCTAAAACACAAAAATATCAATATAATTATTAATGTTCATTGGATATGACTCTAATGCTGTTCAGAGAAAGTCTGAGAGAACTGAGTTAAAAGATGAGTTCAAGGCCTTGATAATCTGATTGTAAGATCCTAGCTTTAGAGCTGAGAGAGACCCCAGAGTCCACTCATATTATAGATGAGAGAAACTTGGACCCATAGATCTTAGTTACTTGTACCAGTTTAAACAGGTAGTCAGGATCAGCAGTGGCATTTGAACCTAGGTACTGTGACTGACAAGAAGTCTTTCCCCATCCTCCTTAATCTTAGTGCCCGCCCTCTGACATTACCTGCCATTTATCCTTTTTACATCTTGTTTATTCACGCTTGTTCGCATGTTTTCTTTTCTATTAGACTATGAACTCCTTTGAGAGCAGAGGCCAGTTTGCCTTTCTTTGTAAATCCAGTTCTTAGCACTATGCTTGGTACCTGGTAGTTGCTCAAATAAATGAATGTTAGTTGACTGGCTAACTACAGACAATGCTCTTTCCATGCACCAAGATGGTTATCTGACAACCTTGAGACCCAGTTTCCTCATCCATAAAATGGGGATGGTAATAATTATACTACCTAATTCACTGAATTGTTGTGATCATCAATTATGATAATATATATATGTACAAATCATTATGTAAAAATAGGCAATTATTATTGAGAATCAGTTCCATAAGTAGGATCTCTTTCTCCTTACCTTCTACCTAAGCATAATAATATAATAAGTATATGTAATAAGCATATTAAATATATGTATACACACACATACATAAAGAAGAAGAGGAAAGGCAGACAATAAACTCTAACATAGTACCTACTATGTGTCAGGCACTATGATAAGTGTTTTTTTCAACAACTATCTCATGTGAGCCTCATAACAACCCTGCAAGATAGATGTTATTATCTCTAGTTTACAAAAGAGGAAACAGAGGCTAAATGGTTTGTTCAAGGTCACACAGCTAAGGCTCCATGTCTAAGAATCAGCACTCTATCCACTGCATTATCAGCTGCCTCTCAAGAGAAGGAAGAGAAAAAAGAACTCCCAGTGATATAGGACTTTAAGGTTTTGAAAGTCTTTTCTTCCCAACAAACCTGCAAGGTAGGTAAGAATCATTACTCCATTACTGATAGTGGTTAAAGAATGAGAGGAGTATATTGAAGGAAAAGTTCTGAAGCCAAACTCTTTTTCTCTTCATTTACCTTAGTAAATAAAAGAGTTGTGGAAAAGCACTTTTCTGATCGTTAAATACGAGGTCCTGTTATTTTCTATAATGTCTGACATTCTAATGTGAGTTGTCTCTGGGGCAGTAATGAATGTTGAATGCCATATTACCAGAAGAAGCTATTAAGACACAGGCACAGAGATTGTTGCTCTTGATTTTCTCCTCAAAGTCTCCTGATACAGTATTTCTAATGAATGGAAATCCCAAACCTATTTCTAAATAAATTACTCTCCTGGAGCTGCATTTTTATTGTTATTTCTTCCTTCATTGGAAAATTGCCTTTCAAGTTCCTTGCTTTAAAATTTTGCAAAACAACTCACCAAACTCATCTACTCCTTCCTTCTATTCTCTAACTATTCATTTAAAAAGATCTATTGTAGGGTCACCCAAATGTAAAATTCAAAGATATTTTTAAAATAAAAAAAATACTGTTGATTTTAAGATTCAAATCAGAATTTAAAAATATACCACAATGTAAAACATTTAAACTTGGAAGTGTCAACGAGTATAATTCTGCTAAAATATCAAGAACTGCCTGACATTTAAAAAACAATAGTATTTATTTACCTCTTACCTGACAAGTACATATTAGAGTCTGAAAGAAGAAGAAGACTCTGTCCCTTACCTCAGGGAGGTCACAATTTAGCAGAGAAATCTGGTAGACTGCAATGCATGAATTGTGGGGCCTCTTGGAGTTTGGGACCATCCCAATGAGCTCCTGCTGTCTAGGCTAAAGCTTGACCAAGGTACTCTAAGCTTATGAGAAAACTTAAAGTGAAGGATGTTACCAGGTGGAGGAAGAGTGTTTATGTGGAACAAATTACAGGAGTGAGTACGTTGATTGTTTATAGTTTTTGTTCTTTTAAAAAAACAATAGTTGACTTTGTCTTTTTTTATAAAAATTACATATTGACCCAGAATTGTTTGCTTGAGTGAGATTTTAAGAATCCACAGTATTAGTCAGATTTTAAGAATCTGAGCATTGGCCAGACTCTTAAAGAATCTGAGCATTTGTGGTGCTTGTATTGACAAGCAGCCAGAATAAATCTGAGCATTTTAACGGAGGCAAGATGGACCTTTTAAACAGAAGACTGTAGGAAAATCTGGATGTGATCTAGGAGTGGTCAAGCAGTAAGGGAACAGAGAAGGGATCTAGATGGAATTAAGGAGGGGCAGTTTAGGATGGAACCAGGTACAGATAAAGAGGACCACAATTAAAGGATTAACTGGGAAGGGCCAGGTGCCCCAGGTAAATGCCAGGGACCTGGGACAAGAGGGAAAGTCCAGGGGCTTTTCCTTTTTGGGGTCCAGATTCCATCCCCATAAGTAGGAGTGGGGGGCTAGGTACCCCTGAATATAAAAATGTAGGCCACTCTCCACACAGGATGGATCTGAGAACATGGACAAGAATTGCACAGGATGAGAAGGCATACACATAGATTGCTGTCTTTACCACCAAAGTGGTGGTTTCACCCACACCAAAGAATTTACAGATACACAGAAGTGTTAAAGAAACACTTTACTCTATATACCTTTTGTTTCTACTCTCTCAAAACCCAGAAAATCCTTCATTAACACTGAAAGAAAATCTAAAACATTTCATCTAAAGAACTGTGCAGACCTAATACAACATGACAACATATTATGGTAGGAGTCCTTAAGTCATTTTTCTTGTCATCTACTCCTAATAGTCTGGTGAAACCTGATGCAGTATAGACCTTGGAAACCCTCCCCCCACCTCCTAACTTCCCCTGAACTTTCTCACATGGCCCTGGCTTTCTCTTGAGACTCATTTCAGTATAATCCTTCTAACTGCCCTTTCATCGTGGCCCACATTGCGCCTGGCCCCACAGTAGACCACCACTCCTTGATTCCATCTAGATTCCTTCCCTGTTACTTCCCAGTCACCCCAAAGCTATTGGGCACTCCTTGATCACATCCAGATCTTCCTACAGTCTGTATATAAGGTCCATCTTGCCCCCCATTAAATTGTTCAGATTCAGTCTGGCCTGCTTGTCAATACAAGTTTCACAAATGCTCAGATTCTTAAAATCTCGCCCCACCCCAGCTGGTGTTCCTTGTCTTTGGCTGAAAGAAAGTTTGAGCTGAATTCATTCGAGGCAGGACCTGCATCGTTTGCTGTGGAATTCTGGGGTTCCCAACACCCTAGACCTAAAACAAAACCTATGAACCCTTTCCCTGAATATATTTTTAAATTCCTATGTGAAGGAAATATTAAATTTCAGTTATAGGTCAGTGAAAACAATTCCATTCCTATCCAAGTTTACAGACCTGCTGAAATCTTCTCAAAGACTCTAGCACATTGGGGGTCCATGGACCTCAGGTTAAGAACCCCTGATGTAAAGAGTATGAAGAGAAAGAAGGACATAGCCTTGTTCCAATGAGAAAACATGTGTGTGTAATAAATATTTTACATACAACACTTACACAAACACACACACGTGTCTAAGCATATACATAAATATACATTTTATTTATTTCACTTAAATGCACACATTCCAGTTCCCTAGAAAGCATAATATGGTCAAGGGACTTTGCTACAGTGGGAATAAAAAAAAAAAGTCAGAGAGGGCAGTTGAGACTAGTTCCAGCAGGGTGGTCAGTGATGTCCACAAAGATGACTGGGTAAAATCTAACGATAGCCAGACCCTGAAAGCAAAATCTCTCCATTAGAAAGTAGAAAAAGGAAGAGCTCAGCTTAGTGGCAAGGCTATCCGGAGGGCAAATGCCCGCTGGCCCTCTGGAGTTGTCCAACCACCTGATGTTTTTCTGTACCACCATCTCTCCCTGTCTACCTGCCCGACTCCTCTCATTCTCCCTTGACCTCCTGTTTCTCTCCAGGTGCCTGAAACTGTCTGTTTCCCAGGGGTGAGTAGGGTGCACCTGCTTGTTCTTATTCAGTAGCTATTTTTGAACAGCACCTCCTTTATCATCTGCTTTGTCCTCCTGGCTGCCTCCTGGCTGCTTGCCATTGCTGCTCTCGGGGAAACCTCTCACATAGTCTCCAGTGAGCTTAGCAGACACTTTCCCTGGTTGGTGCCAGTTGGATAGCTTATGGTCTGTCGCCATAGGTCCTTCAGGGAGCGGCTACTGATTTACTGAAAGTCAGTCAGTCAGTCAGTGAACATGCATTTTATTAAGTGCTTACTATGTTCAAGGCATCATGCTAAGCCCTGAAGATACAAAGAAAAGAAAAACAATCTCTACTCTCAAGGAAGATGTATCCCAATAGTACATGCATCATACATAAAGAGTACATTAAAGTAATCTGAAAGGAAAAGACATTAGAAGCTGGAGGGCACAAGAAAGGGCACTTCAAAGCTGGGATTTGAGATGTCTTAAAGAGGAACAAGGACACAGAGGTGGAGGCAATAGGGAAGAGCATTTGATTAACTGATAAATATAAGAAATAATATCTTAATAAACGATATCTATCATATTAATAATTAACAACAAATCAAACAATAAAAATTTATTAAGCACCTATTATGTGCTAGGCACTGTGCCAGAAAGCATGGGGGGCAGCCAGTGCAAAAGAACAGAACCTGGAAATGGAATATCATGTTTGAGAATATGGCCAGTGCAGTCATATCCTGGGTAACAGACTAGAGAAAGGCATAGGGAGGTTGGAAATGTAGGAAGGGGCCAGGGAATAATTGATGGGGTACAAACTCTGGGGACCTTCTTGAACTCTCCTTAAATCTTCCCACTTAATCTGGCTTTTCATACCTGAATTTGTTATGCTTAACCTAGCCTGGCCCTCCATAGTCTGTTACCTCTGGATTGCCCCACCTGCTTCCCACCCAATCCCTCCATTGTCTGATACCTCCCAATTGCCTCCATCTGTTTCCCACCCTTGATCAGTCACCCCAGTCACATTAAGATCCTCCTTGGACTCTAGACCCTCCCTAAACCCCTCCTCCCGACACCCTGGAATACTAGACCACCCCCAGATCCCTCCCACAATCCTTCTACATATAAGTTCAGTTTCACCTCCATGAAGGTGCTCAGATTCAATCTAGCTCACTTGTACAAGTGTCACAAATGGTGAGGCTTCTTAAGAGTCAACCCAATATGGCAAATCTTTAATAAATTGATTTCTTTGGCTGTAAGAAGACTTGGGTTGAAATCATTTTGGGCAGGACCCAGGGTTAGTATTTTGGGGTCCCAAGCACCCCAGACCTTCCTTATGCTTCCCTGACCTCAACCCAAGGATCTGTGGATGCTAAAGAGGAGCTGATCTGTGATCCCAGATGAAAGAGGAAATCAGTAGAGCTCTTTGAGCAGCAAGGTGACAGATCCACACTTTAGAAAAATCACTTTGGTGGCGTGGAGGATGGGAGTGGAGAGAACCATGAGGCAGAGAGACCAGTTGGATTAAATAAAAGTAATATGCGCAAAGCATTTTGCAAACCTTAAAGCCCTATCTAAAACTTTGTTTTGTTACTTTTACTATATTTATTAACTTATTTATTGCTATTATTAATATTAATGATCAGCGGAACCGATGAAATCACTAAACAAGAGAGTAAGAGTTGAAAAAGAAGAAGGCTCAGGGCAGAACCCTGAGGGAAACTAGGCTTTGAGGGTATGACAAGGATGATGAACTAGCAAAGGTGACAGAGGAGTCAGATGGATGAGCAGGGAATCAAAGGAGAGTTTGATCACCAAAAACTAGCGATGTGTCTGTCTCATGTATTCATCCTTGACCCCTATACATGCACACGCAATCCACCACATATTCATAGCCAAAGTTTGACAATGACAAGGAATATTAACTTCTATCCTTAATGGGAACAGAGAGATAAATGAAGCATATTTAATAGCTACCATATGTGCCAGTAATAGGACACTATGAAAGAAAAGAGTCAGAACTAGGATTATGTAAAATAGGGCAAAATACAGAACTGGAAAAGGGGAATACAAGAAAGCATGCTGCCTTATTTGTAATGTTTATATATAATAACTAATTATTATATATGATAATTATAATATAAATATTTCTGAGGAATATTAGTCATTTAGCATTCATCAAGCACTGTGCTAGGCATAGGGGTAAGTGCTGGGGAAAGAAAAACAAAAGAGAAACAATACCTGTCCTTAAAGTGCTCACTTTTACAAATATTACTCTTTATGAATACATATATTTTTAATGCCAGAAAATTCTACTTTGTGTGTCAAATAGATATTCATTTACGATTATTAAAAAATCATATGTGTTTTCATGAAGTTTCAGAGCCTCCCCTGATCAGGAGCACAAAGGGTACACAATTTTCAGATACTATCTGTAAGAGGATGAACTTCACTATTTGTCCCTTCTCCCTTCACTCTATGATGTCTCTTAATTTTTCCCTTAAAAAAAATCTCCTTACCTTAAAACTAAAATTCTTCCTTTTGACCAAAATGGCAGGTACATTCAACATGTACCAGTTATTTTTTTTCTTTTTTGGGGCCAAGATTGCCACTTTAATTCTTTTATTCTTATTTTCTCAAAACGGAAGTTAAATTATTGAACTATAGTACAAAGGTTTTTTTGAATAGTAAAACTCACGTGAAAAATATCAACAATGGGAGGATAATTAGTTGGAATGTTTTCTAACTTTTTAAAAAAGCAGTACAATAGAAAAATAGCCTACACCATAGGCCTCCCATTTATTTTTTAAAAGAAAGGGAAGAAAATATTTGAAAGCAATCATTCTAGATGTATGTCAGGGAGATGTACACAGAAGCAAATTCATGTTCCGAACTTTTGTTCAAGCTCTTAAGATTTTAAAACATAGAAATGAAGCATGAAGATACTTAAATTAAGGGAAAAACCAAATCTTCTACTTGGGTGCCTATGTGGAAATTTTTCAGATTGAAATCAATTTATCATATACCAATATATTTAGAAGAAAGCCACAATCTTATTAAAGGAACATTTGTGTTGCCGATCACAATTTCAGAGGAGAGAAGCAAAAAGTCCTTTAAAAACCCAAAGTTCTCTGCAGTAGTAGAATGATGTATGTTTTTTATTTCTTATATTCTCTAATTGAGTTTAGATAGATTGTTTTCAGTTTCCATTTATCATCAGTGTTGCTTCCCATTCTCAATATTGTTCCAACATGCAAGAAAATATCTAATTTCCAAAACAAATTTTTAAAAATTTAACTTTAAAAACAAGCCCACATATTTTGCTTAAACCTAATTTTTATAACCATTTCAGTTCTAAATTTAATACACTTGACCATGAATGTCTTTTCAGAAATGGTTAATTTAGAAAAAATTAATACATCAACAACCATTTACCAACATGGCTATCAGGCACAAGAAACATAACACAGAAATAATCAAATATTATTGCCCAAATTAAATCCTTTGGCTAAATTAATTATGCTCAATTCTTACCATGATTTTGAATATTGGAATGCAGAGCAAGAGTGATCCAACCCTATTGACTACAAATGATTCCTGTCAACTTCTGATAGGCCAGAGAGGGCTATCTTAGAAACATTATATTATCATTTATGGCTTTAGATGTTGCTTCATGGCACTTACGTCTCATCTGTGAATGCTATTCCAAAGTATTCCTTTTCCTTCAGGTTGAAGTGAGATGCCACTAGATCAAGCAGTTCCTTGGCCAAAAGCTTGGGCTGAAGGAGAACAAAGGGGAGAAATAAAAAAAAAATGGTGACATGAGAACAATTGTCCTAAACGCCCCCCCCCCCCATACCCTGCTTTATTACTATATATATTATTTTTCCCTGGGGGGAGGGGGGTCTCAAAAATCCATATCAATATAATTTCTTGAATTCTCAATGAAATATCCCAGTGGTATAGACTAGAATATAGAGAAGTACTCTGAGACACAAAGAAGAAAGCTAACTAGTCTCAAAGGGTAAAAAAAAGACTCACTGTCAGAATTAGCACCAAGATCTGGTGCTTCACTCTCCCAGATCCTGCTCTTTCCATGTTTTAGACCTCTCTAATCTAAGGTGTTAAAATCTTTATATTTTCTATGTTTTACATGATTGCACATAAATAACCTATCGTCTCAGAGAGGGGATTGGGGGAGGGAGAGAAAGAGGGAGAAAATCTGGAACCCAAAATTTTACAAAAAACAAATGTTATAAATTGTCTTTACATGTAATTGGAAAAAATAGAATACTATTTTAAAAAATCTTTATATTCTCTTCCTACTCCACACCATGAAGAAGGTGCTATGGAATAGATTCAATCTATCTTCCACATTTGTACATTACCAAAGTCATTCCACATGCCTGAAATGCACCCACTCATCTGTGCTTATCATAATCCCTAATGTCATTCAAGACTCAGCTCTGATACCACCTCTTTTGTGAAGGATCTCCTCATTTGTTCCTGTTCTCAATTTTCTGATTCCCATTCTTCTTGTATATATGCTATATCACTCAGTAGGAAGTAAACTCATTGAAATAATGCATGACCTCATTTTTGTCTTTGTATTCCCAGAACCTAAGACAGTGCCTCATCCATAGAAGGTGCTTGTAATGTTTGTAGGGCTGAGGTGAAGGAATTGGCAAGGTATCTTAATTATCATGAGGATGATGAAGTAAAGCATTCCATTAAATGACAGTGAGCATCAAAGCCAAGCTAGGACAAGATTTTAGTTCACTCATTATCCATCCCCCTCAAGCTGCTTTATATTAAAATTCACAACTGTTTCTCTCGAATCAAAATATTCCTAATCTAGTGTATTTCTGTTGGATCTGTGGGACATCTCTTGATTTTAGACTGTTACAGATGTCTACAAGAATTAACAGTAGTCATACTTGTGTTTCACTGTTTAAACTCGGTGAGAAGTAGTTCTGTGGAGTGAGTGGGAGTCAGTAAGACTTGAGTTCTGATCTGGCCTCAGACACTTACAGCGGTGTGACCCCGGGTAACTCACTTTCATCTCTTTCTGCCTCAGATTTCTTATCTATATAAAGTGGGAATAATAAGAGTATCGAGCTCCTAGGGTTGTTGTGAAGATAAAATGAGATAATGTTATTGAAGTCCCTTGCAAACCCTAAAGTGCTGTATAAACTCAAGTTATTACTATTGCATATTATATATACTATTATTTATCATTATTATTACTGTCACCAACAAACTCCAAATGCACTAAGCCAGAGACAGTGGAAAAAGAGATTTCTGATGGAGACACCTGTATCTAAGGGACTTAGCAGTGGGTCTTAAAAAAAAAAATAGATCAAAAAATGCATAGACAATGTAATTAATTACTCAGGAAAGCTCTTTAGGTTTCCCCAAGCTCAGGGCTAGGTAATGCAGTGGACAGAGTGCAGGCCTGGAGTCAGGAAGACCTGAGTTCAAATCTGGTCTTAGACACTTATTAGCTGTGTGACCCTGGGCAAGTCACTTAGCCCTGTTTATCTCAATTTCCTCATCTGTAAACTGAGCTAGAGAAGAAAATGGCAAATGACTCCAGTAACTTTACCAAGAAAACCCCAAACTGTGTCATAAAGAGTTAGACATGATTGAAATGACAGAACAGCAACAAAGCTCAGGGTGGGGCAGGAGAGCTCTAAGGGAAGAAAAAATATTTTTGCACTGTGGCTATGTAAAAAATATCAACTCTGGTGGGTTAATCTTGCTTTTTTGAAATTCAGGATTAGGTGAATAGACCACATCTGAGAATGCAATTACCATAAAGAATGTAAAAATAAAGAGGAAAAAGCAGATACCTCAGTTCTATGGTGTCTGTACAGCAGCTTCACTAATAATTTGTCCTATTTTTGCAGAAGCAGGAGGAGATATTTTGCCCTTTGCTGTCATCCCTCTAGGCAGAAGGGATAGCAGTGTCTCAGTTCCAATGACTAGTACTTTACTGAATGAAAACAACTTGATCCATTCCTTGTGAAAATGCCTTCTGGCTCTTTGAAGGTAGTGCTTCCATCTTGTAATAAATGTGTTTTTGTTTCCAAGAGGTGTAGCCAGTAGATGTTATGCTGACAAATCAGGATCTGCCTCTGATATATAATACTTCCTTTCACACCTAGTTTTAGAAAAGTAATCTTTACGATCAATAAGGTTTTTGTGCCAAGATGCCAGGATGCCAGGAATTAGTGTTGGAAGGGAAATGAAGAAACCTGATCCAATCACTTAACAAATGAGAAGACAAGAGGCTCAGAGAGGTTAAGTCGTCTACTGTAAAATATTTAATATACAGAATATGACCATAAAGTCATAATGCTATAGGGTGTTAGAGGTAGAAAGGACCTTAGAGATTATCTCATGCAATCCCATCCATTTACTGATGAAAAAGTGGAAACCTACTGAGCTGAAGCAACTTGCCCCAAGGTCATACAACTAGAGACTATCAAACAGTATAAGGACAAGATCCCAAGTCCCTTGACTTTCAAGTCTTTTTTGTTTCCTAAAAACAAATGGATATTTCCCTTCAATGATACACTCTTGGGAGGCTGTCCACTCATTTCAGTGATGTTGCTGCTGTATAGACATTTTAGAATTACTCATTTGGGGGCTACATAGTCTGGGTCCTCTTCTCTCTCTTTCTACATTACCTTTCTTAGTAATCACGTTGTTTCCTATGAGTTCAATTACCATCTTTATGCAAATGACCCCCAAATCTACATATCTAACCCTCATCTCTCTTCTGAGCTCTAGCCCTATATTGCTTCCCAGATGCCTCAGAATTGTGTTAAAATCAACATGCTTGAAACAAAACTCATATATTTTCTCCTCCCATTCACTTTTTCCCTAATTTCTCTACTTTTGTCCATGGCACCGCCATTCTTCCAGTCAACCAAGTATGCAACCTAAGAGTCATCTTAGACACTTTCTTATTCATCACCCCTCATACATAATAAATTGCCAAATTTTGTCAATTCCACCCTCTTGACATGTCTGTTATCATCTCCTTTCCACTCATATGGCCACTGTTCTAGGTTAGGCTCTTACCATTTTTCACCTCGACTACTGCCAAAGGCTCTCAATGGGTCTTCTTGTATCCAATCTTCCCTCTCCCACATTTACCTACAGCTGCCAAAGTGATGGTTCTGAAGCAAAGGTCTGACTTTATTGCTCCACTACTCAAGAAACTTCAATAGTTTCCTACCACTTTACCCTTGTGCAGGGTGTCCCCCATGCCGGAAACACTCTCCCTTCTTGCCTCTTCCTCATGAAATCATTAGATTCTTTTACAATTCTGTTCAGGTGCCACCTCCATCAAGAAGTCTTTCTTAATTTGTTAAGTTTTTATCTTCTCTCCCCTCCAAATTATCTTTATTTATTTTGCATATACCCAATATTTGCTTGTCTATGACCATTTTGTCTCTGATGATAGACTTAGCTCCTTGAGGACACAGACTGTCTAGCTTTTGCATCTGTAATTTCAGTATTGAGCACAGTTCCTTATATATAGCAGATGCTTAATCAATATTTGATTCTTTCATTCATTCATTCATTCATTCATTCATCACACTGTTGGAGACATTCTTAGTATTTTAGTATCTCTTTAATCCTACCATTCCTTTCTTTTCCTTGCTGCCACCACAAGCCAGGCTGTCATTCATTTTCAATTAAGTAAGTGTACTTGCTTTCAGTCTCACCCACTCTAATCCTTAGTATACTGTTGTCAGTGATCTTCCCAAATTTTAACCCTGATTGTGTAACTCCCATACTAAAACAAATCTGCAAAGTCTCCTACTACCTATAGAATAAAGTCCAAACTCTATTACAAAGCATTAAAGTCATCAAGAATTCATGTCTCCAGACTTAATGCACAAGTATTCTTTATTCACTCACAAGATACACATGGCAAACTGGATTCCCTGGACATTTACCGGAAACATCCTACTTTTCTGCCTCCATGACTTTGCTCATGCTCTTGCCTGCAACATTTCAAGGTCCTGCTCAGTTAGCTGTCTCTCACTTGAAGCCTCCTCTGATACCCTCCCATGGAAGAGATTTCTCTCTTCTCTGAAATTCTAAAGTACTTTGTTTGACTTGGTTTTTTTCTTAATAGCCATTAGCTTATCATTTGTTCACTTATTATCTCCTCTACTAAATTGTAAATCTTAGGGGAAGCAGGACACCAGTCTTATTTATCTTTGTATCCTCCAAATACCTATCCCTTGTGTTTATATCAAGTATCACTACTTTGTCATAGATAATCTTCCAATGACTCCCTTCTGATTCCAAAACAGATTGCATTTCCTCCATAACTCAATAGATTAGAGTTTCTTAATCTTTTTGGGTCACCCCTTTGGCAGTCTGGTGAAGGCAATGGAGTTTTTGGAAAGTGTTTTCAGTGAATAAAATCAAATACATAGGATTGGAAAGGAAGCCACTTAGACTAAAATACAGTTATCAAAATATATTTAAAACAATTCAATGTTCCCAAGATAAGAACAACTGCAATGAATGGTTTTGAGGTCTCATGTAAAAAAAAAAAAACCAAAAAACTCACTCCCCTGTGGACAACCTGGAAATGAACTCTTTCTGAACTTAGCTAGTGTGGTCTTTGAATGACAGACAATTTGCTGCTGGAACCAATACTGTGTCCTTTCCAACCTGGACAAATCTGCCAGGGTTAGTGTTCCACTGCCATAGACTTTGAGAATCTAGTTACCAAAATGAGACTTCAGGTGGTCTTGCTCATGTAACCACAAAATACATGTTTGCTGAATGGATGAATAAATGAATGAATGAATATCTTCTGTGATGACAGCTACTTGTTCTTTGAGGATGGATTAGATTTTTGGAAATATCTAAAAGTCATTTGGTGACAAGGATGATATAAAGGGGGGCAGGTAAGTGGTATAATGGATAGAGTGCCTGGCATGGAGTCAGGAGGACCTGAGTTCAAATCGGATCTCAGACCCTTATTAGCTGTGTGACCTCGAGTAAGTTATTTAACCCAGTTTGCCTCAGTTTCCTCATCTGTACCATGAGCTGGACAAGGAAATAGAAAACCACTCCAGTATCTTTGCCAAGACAACCTCAAATGGGGTCACAAAGGGTAGGATATGACTAGACAACAACAAATGTGGTGAAAAAGGTGGATGACCAATATGGACAACCTAGTTTTGGTATAAATAAATAAATAAATAAGGGGTAGATAGTTACATAGACTACATGCTTGTAGTCTACTATGGGAGGCTAAAGTTAGTGGATCTCCTGAACTCAGGAGCACTAAAGTACAGCCAGGGTTAAAGCCAATCAGGTATCCACAATAAGTCAATACCAGTATGATGACTGTGCCTCCCTCCCCATTCAGGTTGTCTAAGGAAGGGCCAACTGGTCCAGGTCAAAAATCAAGCAGATTAGAGCTTCTTTGCTAATCAATGGTGGTTCTAAGCCCATAAATGGACTGCTGTACTTCTAACCTGGGTAATACAGGGTGACTTAGCCTCAAAAAAAAAAATTTTTTTTAAGTGTGACTTTAAGTAATAAGACACTTTTCTAGTATGAATCATAAGTTGGCTGTGAACTAAATTCCCAAAATGTCTTGGGCCAAGACATAATCATTTGAATAAAAGTATTATCATCCCAAAGTCACAGTTAGTTAAAGCACAGTAACACATGAAATAAAGGCCAACATTTATTTCATTGCATAGGAGAAAAAAAGAACAAATAGCATAAAAAGCTCAAGGAGTCAGGAGAACTGAATTTCTAATTCTCTATATTATAGTAAAAGTTACTTAAATGAAATTTCAGTCCTGTTGGCTTCTTGCCTTCTAAATTATTGCTATATCTATATGGCAAATAATTCTCTAATTAAACTGTCTATTTCCTTAGCTTCATAGTTTCATAGATTTAGACCTGGAAGGACCTCAAAATCATCAAATCCAATCCCTTTATTTTACACAATTTTATAAGTGACTTGCCTAAGACCACACAGAAAGTAAATGACAGGGTGGGATTTGTACCCAGGTCCTTTGGTTCTAAACCCAGTACAAATTTTTATACTATCTGCCTCACCACTATAAGCTTGATGAGGAGAAACCTAGACTTATCATTTCCAACCCATAGATGGGGAAAATGAAAGGAGAAAGAGAGAGAGACACACAAGGAGACGGTAAGAAACACAGAGACAGAGAGAGACAGAGAAACAAGAGTGAGAAGAGAGATTGACTCAGGATCTCTACAAAGTAGGACCTCATTCTCTAAAATCCCAATTTTAGAGCCTTAGATGAGAAGTTGAGAAAGTTGCCATTTCTAATTCTCTGCATCATGAGAGTGAGTTGCTTAAGTTTTCAGTCCCTTAACTTCCTACCTTCCAAATTAAAATAATATACCATTTGGATCACCAAGAGGTGGCGGTGATTATTGAATTACATTGTTTCTAAAGTTCTTTAAACTTGTTCAGAGAAAGTTGCAGACTAAGCACAAAGCACAATACTCTTAGAATACTTGGAGAGGATGTTTATAGAATCCTGATGATTATAATTTGCCACTTACGTTGAACTGTAAACAAGCATGCAGCTTTGTAGGGATCAGGCCAGGAGCCAGGCCAGCAATGAGATCCTGTCCTAGAGAGATAACAACCTCATGGACAATTATACCTCACAGGACATACTGGGGCAGGGAACAGGGATGAAGACCCAGAGCAAGATGGGTCACTGTGTGACTTTAGGTTGACAGCTAGCCTGTTTAGATCATTTAGCCCAGTTCTTTCTGCCTTAGTCTATATCCTTCTTTGTCCACTCCACACCTCTTCTCTTCTCTGAGCCTTTTTCAGAGCTTTCTAGACTTGAAAATAATTTTCCTCCTGAATTTGCCAAACTCACTCTTCTTATAAATCTTCCCCTTAAAAATAGCTCTTTTTAAGGAAACTCCCTCATAATCTCAGCATGGAGAGGTTCGATGAGTCTAACAAAGAGTCTCCATAATGCAAAAAACTTCTCAGCCAAGAACCTGGCTGGCAGGGATGTGCAGGGAAAAAGCCGGAAGCAGCAACCACAGCTATTTGGCACTAACTCATATCTCTAACCTCTAATGCATCCAATTCCACTTTCTCTGACAGATATTCAGATTGAGAACTAGCAGGAACTTTAGAGATCATATAGTTCAATCCCCTCATTTTTAAGGGAATGAAGGCCCAGGAGGTGAAGTGACTTGCCTCATGCCCCTTAGGTGGTAGATAGTAGAGGAGAAATTTTAACCCAGACCCAGTGGCCCAGTTTTATCATCCGTTGATCTTCAAAATAGTTCAAATCTTGCCTTAGGCAGTGACTATGTGACCCTGGACTAGTCATTTACATTTTTCAGCCTTAGTTTCCTCTTTTGTAAAATCATGTTAATAAGAGAATCTACTTCACAGAGTTGTAAGGATCAAATGAGATGACATACACACACACATGCACACACACAGAACCTTGCAAACTTTCAAGTGCTACATAAATGCTAGTTATTATTTTTATCATTACTATTATACACACATAAAACTGTGCTTGGTCAGAGTGGTTTCTTTATTACTTCTGAAGATACTATGCTTATCTCCCCCTTCTTCCTTTATTTATTATTCTTTTTCTTTTCTATCAAAGCCCAACTTTATTTCCATCTCTTCTCCAAAGCCTTCCTTGATCACCCCGGCCCACAAAGATCTCTTTTCTCCATCTGAATAGTACAGAAGAAAAACAAAATACACTGGATTTGGAGTAGGAGGACCTAGGTCATACCCGAGCTCTGTTACCTAGATGTCTTTGGGTAAATCATTCCTCTCTGGGCCTCATTTATACAATTAGGGTGTTGGGCTAGAAAACTCAACATCCCTTGTATCTATGACAATATGACCTATGATACTTAAGGCAAGAGAAACTGTGACATATGAATGAAATGGCAGGTTCCTGTGCTTTAAGAAATGATGAATAGAATCACAGAAAGACATATATTAATGATGCAAAGTGAAGAACTGTCTGAGTCATTTGTATTCGGTGACCTAATGCTCTACAATTCTGGCTTTAATGCAGCGTGAGTGCAATCCTGAGGGTTAAAAAAAATCACTGTGGCTTGTTTTGCCGTTTTCCCGAGGGAACTTGCCAATATAGCGTATGTCCAGGTCTTTACAAATATCTATGACAGGACATTTAGCTCCTGGGTGAACATCCAGGTCACAATACACATTTCAGGTACTGGACAACCTTTATTGTAGCCCATAGAAAGAATTCACACAAAACAAGAAGTGACAGTGGCCCACAAATAGTCATGGCAATTATCTTTTCCCTTTCTTGTAAAGTCTACCCTCCTTCAGGGAGCTTTACAGTCCTCCACACGCATAACCCTACCATGTGGTTTGGACTCCCTAGTAAAAGAATGAATTTGGGCTGGTTAACCAGAAATCCTCTACCTTCAACATTCAGGTAGGTGCCACACCCTCACTGACCTAAATAGGCTTCAGGTCATATAGAACTACCCTAAGTGTTTGCTCTCTCCTAAAAGGACAAGCTCTCCAATTAGAGGGTACTTGCCCTCTGGTATTTCCTACTTATCCTGTATTTAGCTAGTTTATACTTATTGGTTTGCATGTTTTCTCCATTAAGTTGTGAACTCCTTGGGAGCAGGGACTTTGGCCTTTCTTTAAGTCCCCAGTTCTTAGCACAGTGCTTTGCATATAGTAGGTGTTTAATAAATGCTTATTGATTGAGTGAAGTTCTCTGAGGGTAGTTTCTAAGGCTTTTTTGTTCTTCCATAATGCCCATATCAGTGCTTCTTACCTATAAAGAATCACAGAATCTGAGAGTTGGTAGGGACATCTGTGCTCGTCAACATCTAGCAGAAAGGGAGTCTCACTAGAATATAGCCAACCAGCGGACGTGTAGGGGATCCTCCAAGAAGGGGGCCCAGCCACTTACAGAGGCAGCACGTTCCAGGTTTGGATAGCTCATCACTCATGTATTTTACCTGTTTTTGCTTTCACTTTCTTCCTTAATGTGCCTTTTTGCAGCTTTTACCAGTTGTTCCTGTTCCTGTCTTCTGTGGCCACAGAAACAAATCTAATACCTCCTGCAAATATGTGAAGGCTGCCATTTTCCTTTTTATCCCCAGTCTTTTTTTTTTTTTTTTTTTTTTACAAACTAAATATTCCCAGTTTCTTCAACCAACTGTCATGTCATATGGATTTGAGGTCCTTCTGGACACTTCTTAGCTTCTCCAATCCCTCTTAAGTCGTGGGCCTTAGAACTGAACACAACACCCCAGTTAAAGTCCACCCTAGGCAGAGCACATAGTAGGACTATCACCACCCTATTCTAAGAAGCCATGCCCTTCCTTATAAGAACTGAATATCTGTGAATGAAAGGAAGAAAATTAGTTTGCATTTCAAAGCCCCCTATTTGCAATTTGTTTTGTTTATCAAGCTCATTTCCTATCCAGTCCAGAAATCTAAGCCATAGCTAGGGGAGGTGAAGAAGCCTTTTGCTGGGAGAACAACCACAGTGGGAATTAGAACTCTGGGTCCCTGACTCCCAAGCCAGTCCTCCTGCCCTTCGGCCTTTCTCACAGTTTCTAAAGCAAGGACATTCCAACTCCTGAATTCATTAAAAAAATCAAACAACTTCCATCTGTGGTTGGAAATGAATTACAGCTGTGTTCCACTAACAATTCACTGAATCCTTATCATCAAGAATGCGTGTGTGCGTATATATGTATGTATACACATATACACACATCCGCTTAGTTCTCGTTTTACCAAGACACAGACACACTGACACACAGAAGGATGACAAGACATTGTCTGTGTAGCTATTTTACAACTTGAGATTTCTAGGCTATGCATTTTCCAACATCTGGCACATCCCTGGACTGGGCAGGTGAGTGTCTGCCCTCTGGAAAGAGCCACAGACTGGGTGCTTTTGACTACGACTGGAGGTCTCAGAAGCACCAATCCAGCACTGGATATTAATATGGGTTCCAAAGCAGCGCATCTCTTTGCTCCCCAAAAGGTTTTCCTTTATTAAACCCTGGGATGAATGGAAGAGAAAGGAGGAGATACAAATTGTTTTGAATAAATGATGTCTGAGCTCACTTTTCCTTTGAAACCAGTGTGGACTATTGTGATTCCTGGGAGCAGCTGGGAGTCTGGCCTGTTACCCACCATCACCCTAGGGGCTTCTGTAATAAGCAGAGCAAATGCTCATTGGCTGTTCATCATTTCTGGGGAGGGGAATCATGTGATTAAGTGAAGGGCATGAGATCATGCTATCTGGCCAAAGTGGGCCTTAGCCCTTAGCCCTTTCCCCTTTTCCTTTGCACTTTCTATTCTTCCTAATTGGTTGAGACCAGATTTTCTTCCTGTTTCTATGCCCCCCCCCCCCCTTTCTTTTGTTATATTGCAGAAAATAAGGCAAAGAGTTGGGTTTCTAGAATTCTTAACATACCAATAACTGAAGTAATCATCAGGCCACAGTAGGAATTTGCACTTGTTTATATTTCAGGGAGATATAAGCAAAAAACAATGAGTCCTTCTTGGCCACCCAGCATCCTTGATGGGGGTATGTGATCCTGAAATTAAGGTCTCTGCAGTTTCGTTATGGCAACTCAGTCTGCTCTTTTTATACAGAGGAATGGACCAAGAAGAAATGATATAACCACATTGTCAGAAATATACTTAACATGGGGCAAGGAGGGCAGCACATTTCTTACAGTGTGGTTACAGCTCCCTGGGGACAGTTCTAACCAAGATGCACCTGAATCCATCAGTGGTTACAAGCTTTATCCTTTATCCCTAGTTAAAAGGATTGAAAACAAATTCATAGTGAGATGGACTGCCATTTTGGAAATTAAACAAACCAACAAAAAACAGTTATCTCAGGGGCCAAACAGGCTGACATGAATTTTCTGTCCCAAGTGGCAAGGAGTGGTTAGAGGTTGTCTTTTATTGTAACTCCAATACACTTTATTTAAAGTCTGAAAAAATTATCTATTTCTAGAAACTCTAAAGAAAGAGTGAGGTGGAGTTAGCAATTATTACACTGCTCCAAGTAGGAGAAGTGGAATATAGACTAGAGAGAGGAACTTTAGGAAGGCTGGGGGAAGGCAGTGGTGACTTCTGAATTCCATTCAGAGAATCATAGAAAAATAAGAATTAGATCTAAGGAAAGAGGCTTAGAAATTATTCAATTCAATCTCCTCGATTTTAATTTGAGGGAACTGAAGTCCAGAATTAGAACAGCAAAGTGTGACATGCCCCAAATCACATAAGTAGTAAAATAGTAAAGGGCAGCTAGGTGATGAAGTGAATAGAGTGCTGGGCCTGGAGTAAGGAAGACTGATCTTACATCTTACATCAGACACTTATTAGTTGCACGACCCTGGAAAGTCATTTAATCCTGTTTGCCTCCGTTTCCTCAGTTGTAAAATCAGCTAGAGAAGGAAATGGCAAAGCACTCCAATACTTTTGCCAATAAAACCCCAACTAGGGATCAAGAAGAGTCAGACATGACTAAAAAATGACTGAACAGCAAAGTAAGATAGTAACTTTTTACTATATAAATTTTTGTTGTTCCCAGTTTTTTCAGTAATGTCACTATATTGATAACTGAAGGAAAACAGCTTGGTTTCAAACTAACCTCTGTGTGTTTGTATGTGCGTGTATGTGTATGGGTGTGTGTACATATACATACATATATGCACAATTCTAGACCTGTATGATAAACACAAACTATTAGTATTCTGGAAGAAATGTCACACTTGAGATGAGAAATTCAAGGTCATTACATCTGACCCAAATTTGGGTTCCCCTTAATTTCTCCTATCATATAACTGAAGGCAAGTGCTCCTTGACGAGTCTAAATATTCAAAGTAGGGTAAAAGATCATTTCTTTTGAACCATGGATGCCCATCATCCAAATACTGCATCTGTCTTAAAGCCTAGCTTTGCCACTGAAGTATGAAAAACCAGAGGGATGAGATTTAGACTGGTTTCCATTTTTAATGCTTCTCTATTTCCCTTCCTCCCACTCTCTCTCTTTTCTAAACTCTTGCTTCCCTTGTTTTACTAAGGTACAATCTAGATTCAGCTTTCAGGGAACCAGGAGGGTGATTTTAATCTGAATAATGCCCACTGGGAAAGCTTTGACAGACATATATAATGATTACTCCTCCAAGAAATGCAAAATGTTTTTGTCATTCAGAGGAAAAAAAGCCTGCTTTACCCCTTATCCACACTTGGGAATAGAAAAGGGTAGGCAGATGTTCATTAGGGACTGACTTCTGATTAACATAGTAACCTAGACATATATCAGTCTGCTCAGGAGAATGTTATATGGTCTGCCCATCCAGGGTTGCTCTGTCTGTAGGGACTTTGCATTAATGAGAGATCTCTATACCTTGGTAAGGGAAAACAATAAAAAAAAAATTAGTCCTAGGTTTCACAGTGCCAGGTGGGGAGGCCTAGCGGTTTGTAAATATATACTTTCATATATTCTTACTAGAGCATCTGGCATAGAGTAAGGAGTTAATCAATATTGTTGTTGTTTTTTAATGGAGATATGGTATGGTTCTAGGAATTCTGTAGCTTGTTTTTCACCCTAGTCATTCTCTGCTGGTGGAGAGGTAACCATCTTAATTGCGCACAGAAAGAAAGCCTGGGTGGCCTGCTCCGTCTCTTAAGATCAGACTTTTTCTTACAGTGAGTTTGGAAGTAAATTACTCTTTAGGAAAAAACTATTCAAGTACTGGGAAGTGAATTGTCTTTACCAGGAGGCCGCAGGTGAATGAAATGGTATCTCATCCTGTTGTCCTGGTATTAATATTAATATTAAATATATTAATGGTATCTCATCCTATTGCCCAGGTCTTAGGTACTAGTTTTATTATAGCATTTTCCATAGTTAAGCACTAGTCTTGGAGTCACAAGTTCTGGGTGATTTGGGGCAAGTCACTATAGCTATCTGACTCTCAGTGTCCTCATCTGTAAAATGCACTTCTTAAACTTCAGGTTGTGACCCCAAATGGGGGCCACAAAAAAATCTGGCAACAATAAAAGGTTTCTGAATGTGCAATGACCAAAAATTAATTAAAAATCAAACATAATGAATCTGAGGTGTTTCTGGCAACACTTGCCTGCCTGTGTTCCATCATGCAACTTCACTGCAGCCTTGGTTCTGAACACAAAGTATGGACACTTCACACCCCGATGCCCTCAGGTCATGCCAACAAACAGAAAAGAAGTCATAAGTGGAAAAAGTTTAAGAAGCCCTGGAATAGATGAACTGCTCTGAAATTCTGTGATTCTGTGGTTAATATTAATAAGTTGCTATTTGATGCCTGTGGAAATTAAGCAGGTAGTATGTAATATTCGATAAGTCATATGATGCTTCCAGAACACAAAGAGTAGTGATTTTTAAGGGGAACTGGTGTTTACAGACAATGTTGCCTACATGGTTCAAAAGACTTGGAAAAGAGTCAAATCTTTAGGACCAAGAGATATATTATTAGGAGTGCCTATCAAATCCTTGAATGTCCATCAATAAATAAAGAAAGAGTGAGACTTAGGGGAGGCTTAAGCCTAGATCTTCCTATCTAATCATCTGTGATTTGCTTAGACCTCAAGTTATGTGTAGAGTGTCTATGTAGCACCTCTGCATGGTGGGTACTCAATGAATATTAAAGCACCATCATGTGGAAGAGAAAATGTTCACTTCTACCACCTGGATTTGGTGGGAGTTAGGGAAGAGGAAATATACCAGGGAAAAAATACTGGTGATGCAATTTTACTTGAAAGGAGAAACATCCAAGAAAAACACAAACAGCTGCCTTAAAAGTTTAACCGAATGGAGTACATACAACTCATTTTATAGAGGCTAGCTTGGTTCCACTTGGTCAAAGAGCATAGAACTATGATTAAGTAGGTGGAAGATAAGAAAGACATTTTTAGGCTTCATATAAGGAAGACCTAGTAGTAGAATTACTTAAAAGTGGACTGGACTGTCTTAGAAGGCAGTAGATCTTCTTCCCCAGACCTCTTTGAGTAGAAGCAGGATGACCACTAGTTGGCAAAGATGCAGAGAATAATTTGGAAGTCCTCCAAATTTGAGATTCTGTGATTATAACCTTTCCAGAGTTAACAGGCCTTTTCAAACTCCTTGGATATGCTCAGTAGTATTTACCTCCATATACCACAACAATTCCCCTTTAATGCTCCTTTCCCTAATCTTGGTTCTTAGTAGATTTTGAACTGATCTAATAGGACACAAGGAGGAAAAAGCTCTTTACTCAGCTCAGTGATCTGCCCAGAAATGAAACTCATTTCCTGTTTTTCTTTTTAGAAATCTACATTTTAATTTTGAGATTTTCCCCCCCCCCACCCCCCCCGGGTCCTCTCCCTCAACTGTTCACTATGTATGGCTCTTGCAAAGCACTGCTTGGCAGGTAAAAATACATGCTAGAGAAAGAAAATCTACTATGCTGATGATGTCATTTTCAATAGAATTAAAATGGCACTCTCACTGGGGCCAGAGCTTAATGAAAAACTGTACAGATCCCGGGTTTCCTAGGAGGCTAAGAAGAGAAGACCAATTTTTGGCAGAAACTTTTTTTCTGAATGGCAGTTTTCATTAAGGTCAGGCAAAAGAAAAAAAAGGCATCATAGGGAGAACCTCCTCTCTTATACTACACTAATTAAATGAATGAAAACAGATGGTGTTACAGTGCAGTTGACTAGTCTACAGAAAAGAATTGTGGGCACATGCATACACATTTAAAAAAAATTATTTATACCCTGCCTATTTCCAAAAGGATTTGAGACAGCTTAGAAAATTAAAAATAATGTACAATAGGGCAATTAAGGACAAAAACAGAGGAGCACAGGGCGTAAGTAGATGCTACCAAGCACTTGAGATGAGTTAATTACTACTGTTGGGCATGGAATTTGTCTTAAGTTTCCTGGCAGCTAAAGAAAAAAAGGAAACATTTTGGATTGCATAGCATTGTCTGACAAAAGAAAGCATACCCATTTGTCCTGCATAGACAAACTCTTTCCTTAAACTAAGCTCAAGGAGGAATTTATCATGTGATTACATTTATAGGAATCATCAGGTAATATAAAGGAGAATCAGATTCCCAATTCTCCAACTCTGGTTTTACACAAAAGATACTGAGATGCTTCAAAAATGAACAAATCTTTTATCTATGCTACTAAAACGCATGCTTATATATATTTGGCATTCTACCTGTTTCTGCTCCAGAGGCAGATTTAAAGGCAATCCCCTCAACCCCAGCGTAGAAGGGCTTGAGGAAAGGCATCCTGTTGGGTATTTACATATGAGTTTGGTTAGAATTTTTTGAACCTGTGAATTGCTAGGACTTAGAATGTCAGGTAACTTAGCACAAAGATTTTTGTCCTTATTTATGAACCCAAACCATGTGAGAAAAGAAAAATGTTGCTATTCAGGCAACTTCATACCATCTCCTGCAAATTGATAAAGTGAAAGGAAAGAATGCATAAGAAATTCTGTGAAAGCATGTAACCAGACCACCTGCAATAAACGAACTAGGATCAAAATGTGCTGACTGGTTCAAGGTTCTCACAGTTTGACACGAAGAAGAGGGATGATCACTGTGTCTCAACTTTTTTAGTTTGGGCACATACAGAAATTTATAAATTTGCAAAGGTGACTCACATACATGCCTACTGATGAAAAGGGTTCCTTCAGTGCATCCAGCATACCCTGGAGGAGTTTACAATCTAAGAACTACTTTCCCAGAAACTCTGCAGGGTGGAATTCCAGTCCTTGGCTTTCTCAGGAACTAAACCTAGGTGGGTTCTTATCTGCTCCAGAACCTAATATTAACAAGAAAAGAAGTAGCTACTTCACCTAGCCTTACTGGAGAATCTGAGGAAAACAAGTGTTAAGATTTCTGTTATCAAAGACTACTCAGACACCAGGCACGTAGGTGCTAGAAACCCCTCTAGGAGAAGGACCTCAAGCACTAGACCCAAGCCAGGAGACAAATTCATCCTCCACGTGTGGGGTAGCTAGTTTGTATCTTAATGTGTAGCTATAACTTTCCATACTAACTCCCTTTACAGCTGCTTTGTATTGGTTGGCTGACAGGATGATCCCTGGGACCAGTTTGTGCCACTGTTGGCTTTGGGTCTCTTCCCACACAAGGACTTTTACATTACTCACAATCCATTCTGCTCCCATTGTGAGAGGTTTAAACTTGTTATTGAACTGCTAATCAATAGTGACAGTTTTTTAAAACTTTTATTTTATTTTAATGAATATTTATTTTCTCTTTAATCTCCCCTCCTCCATTAGAGGAAAAAACAAAATCAAACCTTGTGACAAATATGCAAAGTGAAGAAAGAAAATATCTTGCATTGCCTATGTCCTAAAATGTTTCTTAGTTTGCACATTTATCACCTTTCTATCAGGAATTGCTTAGCATTCCTTATTACGGGTCTTTGGGGATTGTGGTTGGTCATTGCATTGATCAGAATTATTAAGATTTTCAAAATTGTTTGGCTTTACAATGTTGTTGTCATTGTATAAATTATTCTTTCCCCTGGTTCTGTGTGCTTTATTTTGCTTCAATTCACGTAAGTCTTCTCAGGTCACTCTCAAATAGTCCCTATGCCATTTTTTATAGCACAACAGAATTCCATTACACTCATATGGCACATTTTATTCTGATGGTCATCCTCTTGGTTTCCAGTTCTTTCTCACTAAAGAACTACTATAAATATTTGTGTACATATAGGTCCTTCAGCTCTTTCTTCAATCACTATGAAGTATAGGTCTAGTAGCAGCTATTCAATAGAGTAACTTTTTAGTTATAGTTCCAAATTGATTTCCAAGGTGACTAGATCAATTCATTGTTCAAATAACACTGCATTAACATACCTGTTTTTCCAAAGCCCTTCCAACACTTTTTACTTTCTTTCTTTTCCAACTTTGCTAATCTAATCTACTGAGTATATGGTAAAACTTCTGAATTTCTTTATTTTGCATTTTGCTAATAATTTGTGATCTGGAGTATTTTTTCATATGATTGTTGATAGCTTGGATTTCTTCCTTTGAAAATTGTTCATAGCCTTTAACTATTTATTTATTGGGTAATGTCTCTCAGTCTTATAAACTTGAATCACTTCTTTAAAGCTTGGAGGTCTTTATAAGAGAAGCTTGCTGCAAAGATTTTTTTTCCTCTGTTAGCTGTTTTCCTTCTAATTTTGACTGCACTGGTTTTGTGCAAAAACTTTTTAATTTTATGTATTCAAAATTGTCCATTTTATTCTCTATGATCCTCTCTAGGCCTTGTTTGGTCATAATCTCTTCCTCTATCCACAGATCTGAGAGGTAATTTCTTCCTTGTCCTCCAAGGAACCCTTTTGAGATTCAAGCAGCACCCTCAAAGTTAACAGCCTTCAACTGTTTAATCCTAGCACTGGGCATTGGTTCTCTAATGACACAACCTTCAATCATTCTAACACAGAAATTACACAACAGTTCCTTGAATCACATTGTATATATTGCTAGCAGGGTCTAAAATGAATAAACTACTGTCAAATTAAAGTGTAATGTTGAAAACTTCTACCTAGGTCACTAGTATATAACTTGAGCAGTATGATTTATAAACACAAGGATATTAAGGTAAACAATTTGTGCCCAAGAAACTCTCTGTATTCTGGATGAACCCTCATAAAATATAACCCACATATCACTTAGTTCTCAATTCACATGGATTACAGTTCAGAATTACAGGAGGGATATTTCAGTTATACAATTTCCTTCATTTGGTTAATTACCTGTCTTTCTTCACTGAGTCCCCACCCAATTAAAAAAAAAATGTGATGAAAGTAATATGTCCTAGGGCCCTACTATATAGGCAATTTTCCTAAAATCTTCTTCTAGATTATACTATTTCTTTTACTTAAGAGGTAATGAAATTTTCTGAGACCTGATTTGCTCAGGGACAACCCTTGTCATTGACTTGGTTTCCTGTTCACCCTGAGAAGCTCTAGTCCTCTCTCTGAAGCTTCTGACCATGGTGTGATAGCATGAAAACACCAGGAAACTGTGCTCAGCTGAATCAACATGGTACCTTCACTTGGTATCTTTTTGGACATTCTTCTACTGCTAGGACAAAGTAAAACTCCATTCAACAATAAGCTGTTGAATGACTTATGAGTGTCTTATATCATTTCAATACAGGACATAAACTGTTAGAATATTGGCTTGAGTCAAACCCAACCCAAAACAACTGGGAACTTCTAAATCAGCTAAATACAGTTGTCAACATATTAACAGACCAGGGAGTAAATGTTTCTTGAAAAAGTAAAATATTTAATTAGGACAAAATCTCAGTGTTAAGCTAGAGAAAAACCAAACTCAATACTCATTTTCTTGTCCCACCTTGGATTAACTTTGGTACAAGCCCAAGACTGGCACCACCAAAATGGAAAAGGAAAGCCAAGTTCCTGGCTTGGTAGAAAGCTTTCTACATGTAACAGCTGGATTTCTGCTCAGAGAAGAATCTGCTGGTCCTTTTGCTACAGTTGTACAAGAAATCTTTATCAGCTCTCCTAAGTATAGCATCTACAGCCAACAGAAAGACTGTATTACTGCTGTTACTACTGTTACTATTCCAGCATCATATATCATCATCACTACTTGTCTCCCTCAACCTGACCTTAGTCTCACAGCACCAAAGGAAACTTGTCCCATCGAGGCCTGCCTTTGGGTTCCAGAACCTCATGTAAAATCCATTCTCCCCATTAAACATACCAATTCCTCTTACATTTTCTCATATTTTTGACCTCACAGGAACATGGCTCCCTTTAGTCTTACTTGACCTTTATGCAGATTGTTTGAGTACCCTTGTGCTTTCTGGAGGCTTGATATCTGTTCTGGCCAGAAACTCTGAGGGTTTCTCCTAGACTGATTCTCCTGTGAAGACAAACCATGCCATCCATCATTTTGCTCAATTCTAACCTAGATTTCAGCTACTGCATAGCTGTTGTCTCACACAAACTGGGACTAGGAAGGACTTTAGCTTAAAAAGGCCAGGTTCCCCACTGCATTTGGGGCCATGGTCTGTTGTCTTGACCAATGTCTTGCCTGTGGACTCGAATGACTCCAGAGGAGAAAATGAGGCTGGTGACTTTGCACAGATCTGCCTCACTTAAATCCAATTCACTTGCAAATCAAGATCACCCTCCTGATGTCATTGGTTCCCTCAAGAACAACAATCCTTCTTTCTTGGCTTCTTGATTGGTAGATTGTGACCTATCTCCTGCCCTTTTACCATGCCAATTCCTCTAAACTCTATCACGGTCCTTATTCTCCTCCTCTTCCTCCTCTTCCTTCTTGCTCTCTCTGAAGATTACATCTATTCCCATGGCTCCAATTTTCACCTCTTGACAAGTGACTCCCAAATCTATTGCCTCTAATTTTCCTCTCTCAAGGAGCAGCTAGGTAGCATGGCGGATAAATTGTGATATCTAGAGTCAGGAAGACTCATGTTCCTGAGTTCAAATCTGGCCTCAAATGCTTACTATCTGTGAGACCTTGGGCAAGTCATTTAACTTTGTCTACCTCAGTTCCACAACTATAAAATGAACTGGAAAAGGAAATAACAAACCACTCTTTGCCAAGAAAACCTCAAATGGGGTCATGAAGAATCAGAAACAACAGAAAAGACTGAACAACAAGAATGACAACAACAATGACAAATCTCTCTCTCAAATTTTGTTCCTATTTTACCAAATTCCTGATGGGTATTCCAATAATACCTAAAGTTCAACAATGGAATTCATGATCTTAGCACCTACTCCTCCTATTGATTTCTGTATTTTGTAAGGGCACCTCCATCCTTGAAATCATCCAAGCTTTCAATACTTGAATCATCTTTCACTTTTCCTTTTTCTTTAACCACCATACCCAATCAGTTGTTGTTTTGTAAATTCTACGTCTATAACATCTCTTGCATTTGTTACCTTCTCTCTACACACAGATGCCACCATTGGTCAAGCCCTCACTATCTCTCATTATTCCAGCAGTTTCCTTCTTGGTCTCCCACTTTCAAGTCTCATTTCTTTCCAATCCATCATCCATTCAGTTGCCAAAATAATCTTCCTAAGGCATAAGGATGCTCATATTATTCCTCTGCTCAAAAATCTTCTCTTCTCTAGACAAAACATCTCCAGTTACTTCAACTGATCCTAATACATGTGTTCAAGGTTCTTTGTATTAAGGACTTTAGGAGCTTACATGAAGCAGGAGACATAAGGAGGTTCTTCTCTCAACCAATCTTCCCTACCATTTACCAGTGAATGCTTTTCAAATAGGTGAATGATAAGTCAAGCAATCACACCAGAAAACTGAAGTTAACCATATCTGAAATCAAATGTATTAGAAGGAAATATTGGAGTACAGTCAGTTTACTGTGGATGTATTGCTAAAATACTTTTGCATAATGGGAGGATCTTTCCCATCTATTAGTAGGCCCACATGACCTCCTGAGTCACATGAGTAGGAGGAGCTTGCCAAATTAGTGGAACAGAAAGGGTGGAGCAGAGCTGAGAGGAAGTGGAACACAGCAATTAAAGCCCAGGGAGAGAGAGGAAGCAGGCAGCAAGCTGTGAGTGTTTATTTGCAGAAAGGCTCTAGCAGTAAGAAACCTTGGGGATGGTGGTGCCTGCTGCATTGCTATTGTGTATAGATTTTTTATTGCTATGATGGATTTGCCTTTCTGGTGTTTAAATAAATGTTTTGGTTCTGTAAATATTTTTTAAAAATACATTGTATTGCTTGGAGAGAGAAAAGAGAGTAGAGAGAGAAGCAGAGCGGAGAGAGAGAAGTGAGAATGAGTGGGCCAGGGGAACTTGCTTGTGAAGAGGCCTAACAGAAAGTATGCTTGTGATGTTGCTGCTTCCTCTGTTGAACTGTGTTAATTTCTCAGACAGAAACCCTATCTGTTGGTTTTTATGAAGGCTTCAAGCTCAAGAGTGGAGATCCCCTCATGAAAAGGAGGCTTAGCTGAAGCCCCTTTTCAGAGCTGTAAAGTGAATTGAGATGATGGTGCTGGTAATGTGTATAAATATTGTTATATCCCTGTTAAGCTTTGTTTTTCTAGAAACAGAATCTGTGGGCAGGAGCCCCTAGAGCCTGCTGTCAGGCAGAAGCAGAGAGCTGCCTGTGTGTGAATGCAGGCAAAAGCTGGGAGCAGTTGGCCCATTGAGGAACAGCAGTGGGGTTTGGAAGTCAGCCTTGAGTCAAGATGAGAGAGGACTTTACTTGGACAATGTGTATTGATTAAGGAGATTGTTCTTACAGTGACGTAGCAGTGTATGGCATGGCATTTTCTGCTACCCCGTAAGGATGCATCATGCTAGGGAAGACCCTAGTCTGGGGCCCCCTAACTTTGGGGATGCAATGCTATATGCCATATGACATACTGAGTGTTGTGAGAGACATATATGTATTAAATGATATGTTTTGCTTAAGGATGTTACTATGAATAATATGTTTTACTTTGTTGAACAAAGTTTAGTTTACTGCTGAATAGAGAGCTCATTATACTATGCAATTAGACCCTTAAAAATATTCACAGCAGAAGATGGTAGAGTAAAAGCAGGGACTTGGTAGAGCACTCTCCCCAAACCCAGCCAAATACCTGTAAAAAAACAACTCTAAACAAATTCTGGAACTGCAGAACCCACAGAATGATAGAATGAAGCAAATCTCCAGTCCAAGATAGCTTGGAGGATTGACGGGAAGTGTCTATTGCACCAGGAAGGGAGCAGAGCACAGTCCAGAGTAGGCCATGCCAGCACAGACAGGACTTAAGCAGGCCTCAGGGGGGACTGAATCATTGGTACGTGTGGCAATTTCCAGACTTTTCAACCCCAAAATGGCGAGGACAAATTGGAAATTCAGTGGAAAAAAACTTGTGGGACCTGTGTGAGAGAGAATGGTTCAGCCCCAGTCTCAGGGCAGTGGATGGGGACAGAGGAGTCCACAGCAACAGCAAAAGCAGCAGCAGAAGGGGCAGCAACAGGGGCTGTTTCTAGAGTTCTAGGCCCACAGGTTGTGGGGCTACAATCAAGTGGCTAAGAATACACACACACACACCTTCACTGGAAGCAGAGAACTACTTGACAAAGAGCTCAAAAGTCAAGTAACTGCTTAGGGAAATGAGCAAAAACAGGGAAAAAAATCAGACTATAGAATCTTACTTTGGTGACAAGGAAGATCAAAATATACAACCAGAAGGAGACAACAAAGTCAAAGCTCCTACATCCAAAGACTCTAAGAAGAATATGAATTGGTATCAGACCATGGAATAACTCAAAAGGATTTTGAAAATCAAGTAAAAGAAGTAGAGGAAAAATTGGGAAGAGAAAGAAGAGTGAAACAAGAAAATCATGAAAAACAAGTCAACTGTTTTCTAAAGGGGGCCCAAAAAATGATGAAGAAAATAACACCTTAAAAATAGATTAACTCAAATGGTAAAAAAGATCCAAAAAGCCAATGAAGAGAAGAATGCCTTAAAAAGTAGAAATAGCCAAATGGAAAAGGAGGTCCAAAAGCTCAATGAAGAAAATAATTGCTTAAAAATTAGAATGGAGCAGATGGAAACTAATGACTTTGTGAAAAATCAAGAAACTGTAAAATAAAACCAAAACAATAAAAAAATAGCAATGTGAAATATCTCACTGGAAAAACAGCTGACCTGGAAAACAGATCCAGGAGAGACAATTTAAAAATTATTGGACTACCTGAAAGCCATGACCAAAAAAAAAGAACCTAGACATCATCTTTCAAGAAATTGTCAAGGAAAACTTATCTGAAATTTTAGAACCAGAGGGTAAAATAGATATCAAAAGAATCCACCAATAACCTCCTCAAAGAGATCCCCAAAAGAAAACTCCTAGGAATATTGTAGCCAAATTCCAGAGCTCCTGAGTCAAGGAGAAAATGCTGCAAGCAGCCAGAAAGAAACAATTCGAGTACGGTGGAAACACAATCAGGATAACACAAAATCTGTCAGCTTCTATATTAAGGGATTGCAGGACTTGGAATATGTTATTCCAGAGGTCGAAGGAGCTAGGATTAAAACCAAGAATGACCTACGCAGCAAAACTGAGTATAATACTTCAGGGGGGAAAATGGTCATTCAATGAAATAGAGGACTTTTAAGCATTCTTGATGAAAAGACCAGGGGAAATATAAAATTTGACTTTCAAACACAAGAATCAAGAGAAGCATGAAAAGGTAAACAGGAAAGAGAAATCATAAAGGACTGACTAAAGTTTAACTGTTTACATTCCTACATGGAAAGATCATATTTGTAACTCTTGAGACTTTTCTCAGTATTTGGGCAGTTGGAGGGATTAAATATATAGACAAAGGGCACAAGGTGAGTTGAATATGAAGAGATAATATCTTAAAAAACAAAATTAAGGTGTGAGAGAGGAATATACTGAGAGAAAGAGAAAGGGAGAAATAGAAGGGGATAAATGATCTCTCACATAAAAGAGGCAAGAAAAAACTTTTTCAATGGAGGGGAAGAGGGGAGAAGTGAGAGAGAAAGAGTGAATTTACTCTCATGGGATTTAGCTTAAGGAGGGAATAACATGCACACTCAATTTGGTAAGAAAATCTATCATACCCTACAGGAAAGTAGAGGGTAAGGGGATGAACAAGGGATGAAGGGGGATGATAGAAGGGAGGGTAAATGGGGGGAGGGGATCGTTATAAGTAAACAATTTTGAGGAGGGACAGGGTCAAAAGAGAAAATAGAATAGATGGGGACAGGATAGGATGGAGGGAAATATAGTTAGTCTTTCACAACCTAACTTTTATGGACATGTTTTGCATGACTGCACATGTATAACCTATATCGAATTGTTTGCCTTCTGAAGGCAAACAGGGGAAGGAGGTGGGGAGAAAAGCTGGAACTCAAAGTTTTAAAAACAAATGTTAAAAATTACTTTTACATGCAACTGGGAAATAAGACATACAGGCAATGGGATACAGAAATCTATCTTGCCCTACAGAAAAGTAGAGGGGAAGGGGATAAGAAAAGGGAGGAATGTGATAGAAGGGAGGGCATATTGGGGGAAGTGGTAATCACAACTGTCTTGGGGTTGGGTGAGAGGAGAGATGGGGAGAAAATTTGGAACTCACAATCCTATGGAAGTGAATGTTGAAAACTAAAAATAAATATATTAGAATTAAAAAAATAAATATACATCTCTCTGTCTAAGTATGTATCATTATAATAGTAGTCCTTTCTTTGCTTCCACTGACTGTCACCCCAAATTTTCATCATAATTCCCCCCTGTTGGATCTTGAATTTCCTCACATGATTATCTTTAAATAGTCAATCTACTATGTTCTACTTTTTTCCTATTCCATTCCTTTCAAATAAAGTATGCTATTCCAGTCATTTTCTGGTTATGGATCTCATCCAACCACAATTAGGCATGAAGGTCTAATTTTATTCTTTGCATTAGGATCTCTAGTTCATTTTTTTCTTTACCCATACTTTGTGCATTTGTGTATAGACAACAACCATTTGGGTTTTCTGATTGGATCACTATATGAAAATGAGGAATGGAGGTCCAATATTTAAGTTACTTGAGCAAGGCCACACAAATAATAAAGAGCAGAATTAGGAATCAGTTCCAAGCCCGCATATTCCTATTCTGATTTGTTTCTCCTATGCCAGGCTGCCACTCTAAGATTCTTTCTGTCAAGCTTTATTTCACAGGTAATAGTTCATACTTGGATTCACCTCTTGCCTCCTACGAAAAGGTTTCAATATGCAGTATGATCTCTGACTTCTTCTTTATAAATCTCAGCTCCTATAGCAAAGAATAAAGGACCAGCCTTCTGCAACTGAAGGAGATAAAAGAGGCAGCAGTCTAGGTTCACCAACAGACTTCTCTGCCTCCTTCCTAACTCTCCCAAGTCAAGATTCATACATCAGAAGTAAAAGATTAGGCCTTTCTTCTAAAAGAGAAGTATGATTACCAGTTGAGTCTCTAAGATTCTTGGAGCCTAACCCTTCTGATCTGGTCAAAGATTTTATATGATAATAGCAATTATTATTGTTGTCCAATCATTTCAGTTGTGTCAGACTCTTTTATGACCTCATTTGGGATTTTCTTGGCAAAGATACTGGAATGGTTCGCCATTTCCTTCTTCAAATAAAGATGATAATGATAACAAAAATTCCCAGAGCTTTACATAGGACTTTCCCCACAACAACCCAATGGAGTTCCCACTATGTACATAGTCAAACATTTCTTTTGACCATCCTGGGTCAACATAGGGGAAATCTGTCAGAGTGAATAGGAGGAAGAGGATAGTATCCTTTTTAATACATGATAAGCCAAAGCTCTATAACTATCTTCATCTTCCCTTGTCACTTGCCTCATCACTCGCTGTCTCTTCCCATCATTTTCCTGTCCCTTCCATCCCTAATAATAATAGGAATCTGAGAGTTTAACCATCTGACACACTTAAAATAAAAATAAATCCAGGCAATTGGTTCCAATCTCAAGGAAAGGACCATTTCGTCTCTCCCTATAGCTAGTATTTTATTCAAGCATTAACGTTGTAATGCACTTGGGTTGAGAATTTAAGCTTTTGTGACCTTCCCTTCCCCCCACTCTCCTCTTTTCAAAGCTTCGAAATTTCCCATGAGATTTAGAGTTTAGCATTTAAAAATTTCATAATAATGTGCCAATAACAGACTATGACCTAGTGACAAGAAGGATTTTTTGTTGCTAAGTAGAGATCCTCAGGGAGAGTGGCAATTCCATCCCCTTCCATTTTCTCTTCTACATTCAGAATGATCAGACTATGTCCCTGGTCATGTGTCTTAAGGATAATTTGACCATATGGTTGCTTTGTGAACTGTCTTTAAGGTTCTCCTTCAAAGAAGTCAAAGACTGGGGATAGGGTGCCATATTTTATAAGGGTAGGATAAGAAAGTGAAATAGTTAAAAAATGTGTGTTGTCTCCACCAGTGAGAATATACATTCCTTGAAGGCAGGGATTGTCTCATTTTTTTTCCTATTTGTATGTCTTATTTGGATTTATTAAGAATGATATAAGGTGCTTAATGTTTTCCATTCATTCATTCATTGATGCCTTTTATCTTTACAGCAATCATTTCTTGACTCCACCTCCTACTGAATTCCCCACCTTGTGACAAAATAAGCAAAATACATCTAATATAAAAAAACCTATATTACAATGTACATACGGGTCTCTTAGAAGTCTCTCACTGCTCTGCTGTGAGGACAGAGATAGGTATATTTCATCTCTTCCCTAGGACTTTCCCCCTTCTTTACTCTGAATTCAATTTCTTTTTCATTTACTTAACCCAGGTTTCCAAGCCAAGGGAATTTTGGAAGCCGCTGTGTATTTATTGGTGGAAAAAAATGCTGACAGCTCACTCTTCCTCTGTGAGTAGCAGAGCAGACTCAGGAGCTTTAGAGAGAGAATTCCCTTTTGGGTGATCTTTCTCTCTTGGTTTGAGTAGAAAGACCTTATTTTGCTCTCTTCAGAAAAACTCATTCACTCCTGTGAAATGTTCTGATATATTCTAGCTTGTCTAAATTCTCCAATTTTGTTTTGCTATTTTGCCTGGATGAATGAGTGCCTTGCTTTTCACTATTTGTGATCATTTTTCCCCTGCTATCAGCATTTGGTGGAAATAGACCATGTTGGTGGGTGTAAAGGGGAGGACTTCTCTGCCTTCCTTAAAGCTAAGGACTGATGATCAGAGAAATGACTTGGTTTTGAATCTATTATTATTGTTCAGTTGTTTTAAGTTGTGTCTAACTCTATGACCCAATTTGGGGTTTTCTTGACAAATATACTGAAGTGGTTTGGCATTTCCTTCTCTAGTTCAATTTACAGATGAAGAAACTGAGGCCAACAGGGTTAAATGACTGGCCCAGGGTCACCAAGCCAGTAAGTGTTTGAGGTCAGATTTGAATTCATAAGGGTGAATCTTCCTGACTCCAGGACTGGTACTCTATCCCCTGTACTAACTGAATCTAATATATCCCTAGACAAGTAACCTCTAGGGAGCAAACATATTTCTAGACTGGTACCTCTCCAGACTGAAGAAAAAGAGCACCCAGTCACATCCTTCTTTCTGTTCATTTCAAGGCAGAAATCAGACTCTCCTTTGGTGAGAGGTAGGGTAGTTTCTATTGATCTATTCATGGTATTCTTCAGCCACAATTTAGACAATGCACGTAGACATATTTTATACAGGTACCCAAACTCATGCTTATCTTCTTCTAGTCATTATACTGTTCTCTTGATTCAGTTCATTTCACTCAGTATTGGTTCATACAAATCTTTCAAAGTATCTGAATTCCTCATAATCATTATTTATGTTACATTCATATATTACGATAATCCTCCAACCATTTCCCAATCAATTGATACTCACTTTGAATATATGGATAGGAAGGAAACTTATAAGATTCTAAGGATCCCAAAAACATTTTAAGAACTCTTACAAGTAGCATGGCTGGGTGGAAGGAGTGCTGACTTGGGTGTGAGAGTCACATTTAAATTCCATCTCTGTCACTTATTACCCATGTAACTTTAGATAAGTCACTTTAATCAATAAGCATTTGTTGCTATGTGCCGGGCAATATGTTAGATCTGTCTCTTCTCCTATAAAATGAGCGAGCTGGACTAAATTATCAATAAAGTTAATTCTAAACCTATGATCCCAAAATCCTCTAAAGTCTCTGCTCTTAATAGAAACACAAGATCAGGATGGAAGAAGATCCCTGGAATAGGAGTCATGAGACCCAGTTTCCACTATATAACAGCTCATATCCAAACAATGCTTTGCAATGTTCAAAGTACTTTCCTCCCAACTGCTCTGGAAAGAAGGCAATACAAGGACCCACATTTTGCAATGAAGTAACTGAGGTGGAAAGAGATTAAGTGACTTGCCCAAGGTCACACAGTTAGTAAATGGTAAAGCCAAGATTTGAACTTAAGTCTTTCTACCTCCAACTCTCTACCATTCGCTAGCCTTTCTGAACTTCAGTTTCCTCTTATGTAAAGGGAGGAGTTCGACTAAATGACATGTAAGTATCTTAGCTATTTCACTTCCAGATGTTTAGGCCTTTTCACCTTGAGCTGCAGGGCAGGACAAGGTTCATATAGTAGTACCTAGCATTCCAAATTTTTAATTCCTTTAATGCATATGGTTAAAACCTGCCTTAATCTCACTTTCTATTTGCTCCTCTTAGGAGATTGTCTGAGGAGCCTTTAAAAGGAATTCAGCTCTTATTGTTTGTGGGTTCACATTTTAGGACTCTAGCTCTCCCCACTTTAGTCTTGTGTCACATTGTACTATGAAGATGACCTTGGGTTTTTGAAAGCTATTTCAGCAAAACACAATGCTTAGGGGATAGTCCTGTACCCATCATAAGAAGACCAGCCTAGCTAATAACAGAGAAGCAATGAAAGGTTAATGACTGCGAAGTGATTTATTTATTTTTTTTCACTGTAGTAACTCATGAAACCTTTGACTAAAATGTAGAAAGGGTGCACATTGTATCAATGGTTACCAGAGAACTCAAGGATGCTTGAAATACTGAGTATATGACAATTTCTTCCTATAATTATAATATAATGTAGGGAAAGTGTAGACCTGCATTTTGCGACTGGAATTTCCCTAACCTCAAGAGTTTGTGAGAAGCTTGTGGCAAGTCATATACATATAGCATCAAGGTAAAATTTGGGAACAAAGGATTTTAGGGGAAGAGTTCTAACTTTTATTAGCTTTTTATGTTCTCACTTTGCCACACCTATTGCTTTGTAAAACTATCTGAGCCTATTTGGAACAGAAAAAAACTTATTTCCTTATACTCCGATGGCTCTTTGGGGATTTCTTTGGCATATTCCCTCCTTCACCCCCAAAATGAGTTTTGAGGGCACAGGATTCCCTTGTTTTAGCCATCATAGTATTAAGAAAAGAGAGAATGCTTTTTCTTTCCCCTATCTTTAGATACTTAATCCCTCACTGCCAGTTTGTGCTGAAGAGGTAGTATTGACCCAGAGGTGAAAAGAATTGCCAGGCCATCTAAAACAATACTCCTAGTCAGATTCCACCATGCCAAAATAAATGAAGTTTTTAAACTTTCAGTATTGGTTACTCATTTAACTTTTTCTGTGGCAGAAAGTTATTGGCAAAGTCACGGCACAAGGAGGGTATGTTTAAAATGATCCACACTATATTCATGCTTGAGGGTCTAAAGTGCTCATGAGACATCAAAACAACACAACATTTTGCCAATGGATAGAAACCAGGATGGGGAGAAAAAAAGCTAGTCATCAGAAGGAGGCCTCGTAATTATGGAATGATCTGAAACCTGACCCCAAAATGGAAGCCCCATGAGGTCACAGACTGTATCTTATCTAAACTTCACATCTTTTCTCATCTCTGGAATGGTAGTGATTTGATATATTGTTGGATCAAGGTTAGATTGGCACCCAAAGGACATATAACTACTTGCCTGAGTTCTTTTTTTTGTGCTTTCCTAGATGCCAACAGGGAAGGACAATAGCTGAATGACATACTTTTGACTTTCCCTCTCCTCCCAAAAAAACCCCAAAACCTCTTTACTTTTATCATAGCCTCATTGGAAGTTTCTTAGCTTCATAAAGGATGTGTAATCTGATCCTGAATCCCTACTGTATATAATTGTTACCAGACCCCCCCCCACCAACCAAATCCCAAGCTGGTTCTATGGCCTCCTCCAGACTGCAAAATCTAGATGAAACTCTTTACAGATGGTCCACTCCAATCCTGAGCAGTCCTGGTCATCTGCAGTGTCCTTATGGGGTGGACAAATTAATTTCATCTTTCTCCCTCTTGGTAGAAATGAGGAGGTCAAGTAGGAGTTATCTTAAAAACAAGATTCAGGGTGATGGTAAGCATTTGTCCTGTTTCCCCTGAAAACTTAGTAATAATGGTTAATATTTATACGCTGCTTTAAAGTTACCAAAGCATATCCTCAATAAGGATTTTGCATTGTTAATTTTTTTGTTAACAATTGTTAATTATAAGAATTTGTTATATAATATATAATAAATATATAATAATACAAACTGTTAATAATAATTATTTATGCAAAACTTTAAAGTTTACAAAGAGCTCCACAAATACCATTTCATTTTGTCCTTACAACAACTCTGAGAGGTAGATACTGTTATAATCCTTATTTTACAGATGGGGAAATTGAGGCAGAGAATGGCTAAGTGACTTGTCTAGAGTTACATACCTAGGAAGTATCTGAAGATGGATTTGAACTCAGCTCCTCCTTATCTTCAGATCCAGAACTCCATCTACGAGGCTGTCTGGCTATCTTACAAGTATGGTTCACACTGGGCTGTTGTTGTTAAGTCATGTCTGACTCTTTGTATCCAGTGGATCATACAGTCCATGGGTTTCTCTTGGCAAAGATATTGGAACAGTTTGCCATTTTGCCATTTCCTTCTCCAGTGGATTAGGGGAAACAAGTGATTTGCCCATAGCCACACAGCTAGTGTGCCTGAGGTCATCGAATTCAGGTCCTCCAGAATCCAGGTCCAGGGCTCTATCCCCTGAGCCACATAGCTGCCATTAATACCAGTTTACAGGTAAAGAAATTGAGACTTTGGAAAGTTCAGGGATGTGCCTAAGCCTCATATAAGTGAGTATTAAGAGCCAGGAACCAAACCCAGATAATCCATTCTTATAAGCTGAAATTCACAAGGAGGGATTTAAGGTAAATATTAAAAAGATTTTTCCTTACTCTGAAAGTTTATAGGTCCCTGAAAACTATACTAAGAAGAATGAAGAATATGTTGTTATAAGAAGTTTTAGAAGTAGAAATTTGCTCTTTCCATAATTCCAGCATAAACACAGTGAAAAGCTAAAATTCTACAGTTAATCTCATTTATAATTTATTGCTTGACTCTTTGTGCAAAGGAGTAAAATGAGTTAATAAGCAAAGATTAACTGCTTAAACACAAACCCACACCCACATTGTTTCCTCCAAAAATTTGTTTTTCGGAAAAAGTATAGTCTTCATTTCCAGTCACTCTTGTCTCTAGAGACAAGAGATTCACACATTTTTATTCTGTTATAGCTGTATTTGAAAACTATGTGATATAAAGAAAAAAAAATCACGTTTTAAGAGCAGTCCCAACTGAAAAACCTCCAGTGGTTTGAAACATTCCTTTTGACATGAATCAGGAGACGCATGTCTTGTATGTGTCACTAGAAGGGGCAGAGTCTAGTCTTTCATGCATGCCAGTCATGGACTGAGGAGTGGGCGGAGAGTTGTGGCTATTCAGTGGGGGAGGGTAGTTTTAACAGACACTGAATGCACATACTGCCTGCATTTAAATTGACCTTTTCCCCAGCTCTTTATAAATAAATTATAACAATGCCACTGAAAAGGGAGCTGCAGAAACAACCAAAATTGGAATTACAAGCAATGTACAGCATGATGTGATACATAACTTGGATGTGTATTGTCAGAGATGATAATTAAAGGGGAAGAGAATGAGAAATGGAATTTGGTTTAAAGAAGTTTAAAAAACTCAGTAAACTGCTTTTTTTAGTTTTATCATAGTTTCATAAACCACACAGTACCCAGTTTTTTATCCTATTTGCTTCATCCACTTTGACAAATTTTATTAAGCATCAACTCTACGTGATATGATAGAAGAAATATGAAGAAATAGTTCCTGTTCTTGTTCTAGGCTGGGCCTCCCTCAACCTAGCATTACCCCATATTTTAGGTTTAAAACTGGAAATAAACAAGGCACTTCTAAATCAGTCAATGGTTACAAAAATTAGACTGACTTGGCCACAGCAAGAGGGTATTCAATAAGGATAATGTACTGAAGACACCTTGAGTGGATTCTGGATGAGGGAAGGACTCTGGCTCAAGTTCTGATACACCAAGCATTAGAGAAAACAGCTGAAGCCCCTAATGGATAGTTTGTGGTCAGGAAGTGAGGTCAACAGCCTGAGTTTTTAGCTCTCTCAACTAAGTTTCAAGGAGGGTCTCAATGGTCTTTTGGGGGCATCTAGGTGGCTCAGTAGCTAGAACACTAGGTTTAGAATCAGAAAGACTCATCTTCAAGAGTTCAAATACACACTTAGAAGCTTACTAGCTATGTGATCCTGGGTAAGTCACTTAACCTCGTTTGCCTCTCAGTTCCTTATCTATAAAATGGGCTAGAGAAGGAAATGGCAAACCACTCTAGGAGTTTTGCCAAGAAAACCCCAGAAGGAGTTATGAAGAGTCGGATGTGACTGAAACAACTAAACAGTAACAGTAACGCAATGCTTTTTGTCTTTTAAGAAAAAATTAGGGGGCGGAGCCAAGATGGCGGAGTAGAAAGACGCACATACACATAGCTCCGAACCCACAACCCACAGAACGGCTAGAGGGGACCAACTCACGGTGAATTCTGCACCCAGAGGCCATGGAATATTGGAGCAAGGGAGATTTTTGTTCTGGAGAGACCTGCAAACCTCTCCCGGGGGTCCTTCGCGCTGCGGACTGGGCGCCGGGACGAGGAGCAGAGTGCAGCCCTGCAGCGGCCGCGACACCGTGAGAAAAAGATCCGAGCGGGCTACGGGGACAGGATCTCCAGTGGCCACGCGGGTCCCTCCACCCACAGAGGGACCTGCAAACCTCTCGCAAAAGGTTCGTCGCGCTGCAGACGCGGAGCCCAGCCCAGACCTGTGGCGGCCGTGGCTCCGAGAGGTACAGATCCGAGCAGGCTTCAGGGATGGGATCTCCAGCGGTGGCACAAGCCCCCCCACCCACAGGTGATGGGGGTTGGTGAGAGAGTCTCTTTGGCGGTTCGAGAGGGGAGTGGGGTGCCCCCATGGCTCGGCCCCCCCCCCCGGGAGATAGAAGCTGAGAGGCGGTTGCAGACAGGGGCTCCCCAAGTGGGTGGGAGCCTGGATCCATTGTGGAAGGTCTGTACATAAACCCCCTGAGGGAACTGAGCCTGAGAGGCGGCCCTGCCCCTGACCTGACCATCTGAACTTAATTCTCACACTGAATAGCAGCCCTGCCTCCGCCAAAAGCCCTAAGGCGGGAAGCAGCATTTGAATCACAGTCCCCAAATGCTGGCTGGGAGGACCAGGAGGCAAGGTGGGTGTGAGGAGAATATTCAGAGGTCAAGTCACTGGCTGGGGAGAATGCCCAGAAAAGGGAAAAGAAATAAAACTATTGATGGCTACTTTCTTGGAGAACAGACATTTCCTCCCTTCCTTTCTGATGAGGAAGAACAATGCTTACCATCAGACAAAGACACAGAAATCAAGGCTTCTGTGTCCCAGCCCACCCAATGGGCTCAGGCCATGGAAGAGCTCAAAAAGAATTTTGAAAATCAAGTTAGAGAGGTGGAGGAAAAACTGGGAAGAGAAATGAGAGGGATGAAAGAGAAGCATGAAAAGCAGATCAGCTCCCTGCTAAAGGAGAACCAAAAAAATGTTGAAGAAATTAACACCTTGAAAACTAGCCTAACTCAATTGGCAAAAGAGGTTCAAAAAGCCAATGAAGAGAAGAATGCTTTCAAAAGCAGAATTAGCCAAATGGAAAAGGAGATTCAAAAGCTCACTGAAGAAAATAGTTCTTTCAAAACTAGAATGGCACAGATGGACGCTAAGGACTTTATGAGAAAGACAGATATCACAGAACATAGCGAGAAGATTGGAAAAATGGAAGATAATGTGAAATATCTTATTGGAAAAAAAACTGACCTGGAAAATAGATTCAGGAGAGACAATGTAAAAATTCTGGGACTACCTGAAAACCATGATAAAAGAAGAGCCTAGACATCATCTTCCATGAAATTATCAAGGAAAACTGCCCTGAGATTCTAGAACCAGAGGGCAAAATAAATATTCAAGGAATCCACAGAACACCGCATGAAAGAGATCCCAAAAGAGAAACTCCTAGGAACATTGTGGCCAAATTCCAGAATTCCCAGGTGAAAGAGAAAATATTGCAAGCAGCTAGAAAGAAAGAATTCAAGTATTGTGGAAATACAATCAGGATAACACAAGATCTAGCAGCCTCTACATTAAGGGATCGAAGGGCGTGGAATAGGATATTCCAGAAGTCAAAGGAACTAGGACTAAAACCAAGAATCACCTACCCAGCAAAACTGAGTATAATACTTCAGGAGAAAAAATGGTCTTTCAATGAAATGGAGGATTTTCAGGTTTTCTTGATGAAAAGACCAGAGCTGAAAAGAAAATTTGACTTTCAAACACAAGAATGAAGAGAACCATGAAAAGGTGAACAGCAAAGAGAAGTCATAAGGGACTTACTAAAGTTGAACTCTTTACATTCCTACATGGAAAGACAATATTTGTAACTCTTGAAACATTTCAGTATCTGGGTACTAGGTGGGATTACACACACACACATGCACACATGCACACATACATAGAGACAGAGTGCACAGAGTGAATTGAAGAGGATGGGATCATATTCCAAAAAAAAAAAAAAAATGAAATCAAGCAGTGAGAGAGAAATATTGGGAGGAGAAAGGGAGAAATTGAATGGGGCAAATTATCTCTCATAAAAGAGGCAAGCAAAAGACTTATTAGTGGAGGGATAAAGAGGGGAGGCGAGAAAAAAACATGAGGTCTACTCTCATCACATTCCACTAAAGGAAAGAACAAAATGCACACTCATTTTGATAGGAAAACCTATCTCACAATACAGGAGAATGGGGGACAAGGGCACAAGCAGGGTGTGGGGGAGGATAGAGGGGAGGGCATGGGGAGAAGATTGCAATCCGAGGTCGACACTCATGGGGAGGGAAAGGATCATAAGAGAATAGAAGTAATGGGGGACAGGATAGGATGGAGGGAAATATAGTTAGTCCTATACAACACAACTAGTATGGAAATCATTTGCAAAACTACACAGATTTGGCCTATATTGAATTGCTTGTCCTCCAAAGGGAAGGGGTGGAGAGGGAGGGAGCTAAAGAAGTTGGAACTCAAAGTGTTAGGATCAACTGTAATGTTCTTACCACTAGGAAATAAGAAATACAGGTTAAGGGGTAAAGAGAGCTATCTGGCCCTACAGGACAAAAGAGAAGACGGAGACAAGGGCAGAGAGGGAGGATAAAAGAGAGAGCAGATTGGTCACAGGGGCAATTAGAATGCTTGGGTTTGGGGGGGGGGAGGGGATAAAAGGGGAGAAAATTTGTAACCCAAAATTTTGTGAAAATAAATGTTAAAAGTTAAATTTAAAAAAAAAAAAAAAAGAAAAAATTAGTCTAACTTCCACAGGGGCAGAGATATTGTTCCTACTACATACACCATTTGGCAAAGGTAATATAAATGACTAACAGTAACCCAAAGGTGTAATGTTACAGTATGAGAAAAGAAAGAAGACACCATACAGGGATCCAGATGGAAGAGAGAGGTTACTTCCAACTACAGGAATCTGGTAAATTTTGCTGGAATAAATGACATTTATTTGGAGTGGGTGGTGAAAGATGATCAGGAATATGATATGGAGGGTATTACTGGTAGAGAGAAGTATGAATCAAATTTAACAGCATCATTTCATAACAGTAAAAATTAAAATAAGATTATTAATACAGGATCACAGAATTTTATAGTTAGAAAGGGGCCTTAGGGGCTACCTAGTACAACCTGTAGCTGAACCCTTGCACAACATCCCCAACAATTAGTCATTCAGCCTCCTCAGTGATGAGGAGCTCACTGTTTCCTGAGATGGCCCATTCCACTTTGGTATGGTTCTAATTGTTGAGGAAGGCACATAGAATCAAAATTTGCCTCTCTAACATTTCCAATCATTGCTCCAAGTTCTGTCCTTTGGGATTTCAAGCCTGATCCTTCTTTTCCATGGCTGCCTTCTAAATACTTGAAACCAGCACTCCCATTTCACCGAAGTTTTCTCTTCTTTGGGTTGAACATTCCTAAATTCTTCCAATGGTTTTCAGACTGTTTTTGGTTTCTTCACCATCCTGGTTACTTTCCTCTGGATACATTTGTCAGTGTTTTTCCTTCAGTCTGGTGCGTAGAAGTGAACTCAGAGCTTCAAATGTTGTCTGATCAGGGCAGAGTATATCTGGATTGCCTCCTTCACTCTGTGACTCTCTCCTCTTAACTCAGCTTTAAATTCACATTGGGTTTTTTTGACTGCCATGTTACACTGTTGACTCATTTTCACTAAATTGTCTGTGCCTCCTTATTAAAGTAGCATAGTTAATTAAAAAATGAAGATTTTACTCATGATTTTATTAAGTTTCTTCTTACTAGCTTCAACTTGTCATTCTAACCCATCAAAATCTTATAAGGGAAATATTATGATGTTGTAGAAAAGGCCTTAGACTTGGAGTCAGCAGATAACTGACTTTAGATCCTGTGTCCGAGTCTCACTAGTTATATGATTATGGGCAGTCACTTTAACCTCTGTGAGCCCTGGTGTTTTCATCTGTAAAAGGGGGATAATAAAAACTATGGCACAGAATGATTAGAATCAAATACTATTGTAATAAGCTCCTTTTCACTTTAATTTTCTTCTTTCAGATCCACTTTCCACACAGCTGCCAAAATAATCTTCCTAAGCAAAGGTGCAACCATGTTCCTCCTCTGTATAAGAATTATCAGGCTGAAATGGATTCATTAATCATTGTACTACTTAATATCATATGGCCATTTAATTTGTTCTGAATCTACCTAATTCTACCTTCCTCACTAGTGCCCTGAACATCAGAATTGGTGCTGTAGTATTTGTTTAATATATTTCTTATTTTTTAAATTAACAACCTAACATTTCTCCACCTTATCAACAAGGATATGATGAGAGACTCCATCAAAAACCCCAGTGTCAAGGGTAGTTCTTAGCACAGAGTAGGTGATTAATAAGTATTTGTTAAGCCGAATAAAAATCTAAGCAAATTATTTCAATGACATTTCCCTGATCTACCAGCCTACTCTGCCAAAAAGGGAAATAACCTGAGTTTAGCATAAACCAGCCTTGGTGAACTCATCTTGGCTCTTTGGGATCACATTCTTTCCCTTTGTAAGTGTTCACAAACTATCCCTTTAAGAACATATCATAGAATTTTTCCAGAAATAAAAGAAACAAACAACTTATGGTGTGCCTCCTTCCCCCTCTCCCCGCCCTGTAAATTGGGACTTATTTCTATTGCAGGGATCACTGACAACTGCTCAACAATCACATCTCAAATGGATTTTAGTATTTGGGAGTGACATCGTCTATTCCCGGTTACTTGAACTCATCAAAGGCAACTAGGTATTCTTTTTCCATCTCACTTCTTCCCTTCCGCTGCTCTCTTCTTCTGTCATAGCAATAACTGATTAGGGCAAAGCCTTTCATTCTGGCATTTCAAATCACAGACTAGAATTCCAACCTGTACTAGGGGAGGCAGAAGACAGAGAAGTTTCATGATTTACAAAGAAGACTTCAGGTGACTCAATACGCAAAGCAAATAGACTAGAAACTTAAACAGCAGCAAGACTTGGCTCCTATTCTTTTGTAATAGGTCTTACTTTGAACAAGGGAGGTAAATTTTTGTTTTCTTATTGGTTTTCTTGTTTAGTTGCTTTTCAATTGTGTTCAACTCTTTATGACCTCTCTTGGAGTTTTCTTGGCAAGGTTATTGGCGTGATTTGCCATTTCCTTTTCCAGTTTATTTTATAGGTGAGGAAACTGAGGCAAAAAAGGTTAAGTGACTTGACCAAGTTCACACAGCTAGTAAGTGTCTAAGACCAGATTTGAACTCAGGAAGATGAGTCTGGCATGGCACTCTATCCACTGTGCCATCTAGCTGAATCTATCTCCAGATTACTTTACAAAGAAAATCATTCTTCCTATCACATATGGCTTTAATGCAACTAAACAAATTTCAGAGAGGCCAGTAAAAGTCAAACCTTTTGCCCTCAGAGTTCCCTTCCACAGCATAGAGAGAACCTCCAGTACAGTGTCCTCATCCTTCTATAAGTATTGTCCCCATTTGACCCAATAGCCCACCCCCAAAGTTTGGTGCTACTCTGCTTCTCTTTCCCACTTCCTGTTATTCTTAATTCACACTTCATCCCTGCAGGGCCAAGTCCTTCCTGCCTTGAAGTGACAGTCAGCTAATTTGATAAACTTATTGTGTAAGTATTCTAGACAGAAAGTTAAAGGAGCTAATCAGATTCCTTTCTTCCAAATTCTAGTTCACACAGTGCTTCTCAACCAAGGGCTTCTTGAGACCAATACTTATCACCTGGTTTTTCTACTGTATTGTATTAATGGCTATAAAGGAAAAAGAGGCAGCATAGTGTCGTGAATGGACCTGGGCTCAATCCCAGCTTCTCACACATATGGGTTGTATGACATGGGGCACATCACTTATCTTCTTGGTGCTGCCAGACAACCCTCTAAAATGCTAGATTGTAGAAAAGTTTTATTATATTTCACTACATATCATCACAGATTTTATGCCAAATCTTTTGCAAAAGAGTCGGGTGCAACCATTATGTGAAACTTTAAAGAAATTGTACCAGTATTACTTAATAGTCATTTATTACTAAACTGTCTTTGGTACAAGATTAGGATGCATGGAATAGTTGTGAATATCATGGCAGCTTTGCCTGTCTGCCTGTCCCCCTTGCTCCTAAGGCTTTTTATTGGGTTGAGTAACAATACCATTGGTACTGTGTGTGTTTGTCCTTAGTTGCTGAAGAAGACCATGCCATCAGAGAAATAATGACATGACTTGTACTTCACTGTGTTTTGAGTGAGGAAGGGCTGTGCAGGTCACCAGCCTCACTTCTCCTCCAGAATTGTCTGAATCCAGTGAACAGATATTCATCAGGATGACTGGAGATGACCCAGGATGAGGCAATTGGGGCTAAGTGACTTGTTCAAGGTCACACAGCTAGTGTCAAGTGTCTGAGGTGACATTTGAACTCAGGTCCTCCCGACTCCTACACTGGTGCTCTTATCCACTGCATCACCTAGCTGTCCCATTGGTATTGCAGTACTCTAAACAAACCACACAAGCTGGTTTTCAGAAATATACTGACAATGTGCATGTGCTGAGAATTCTAGGCTGGCTTGCAATGTGTGAAAGATAAATACATATCCATATACCACTGGTGAAAACATTGCTGCTCTGTTTACCTTTCAAGCAGTGTGTGGAACAGAATTATACCATGTTACAATTATATGATGAAAGGCTAGAAACCAATTTTTGGATTAAAAAAACAAACAAAAACAAAAAAACAACAACAGGATATGACAATTATGTGGTGAAATATGGCAGATCTGCATTGTGAGACAGAGTTTTCTCATGAGGAGGAAATCACAGGTCTGGTCCAAACCCAGTATCTTCTTAATTCTTAACAACTAATGAGATTCCATGGATGAAATCCATGGATGAAAACCAATATCTGCTTAATTCTTATATTATCCTTAGTCTAGTCTTCCTGCCTCTCCCAAATCTGATTTTTTCCCTAGCTGTCCTTTGCCAGCCCTGATAGTTTTAATCCTTTTATTACTGCACTTCCCACTGGGGCCTCTGCTGCCTTGATTGCCCTATCCCTGGCTCACTTTCCCCAGCAATCCAGTAATTCTTCACATTTACTCCCTAATCCCCAGTCATCTTCTCACCCAAAGCCTTGCTGTGGCAAAAGCACACTTTGCTCACAACTCCCACCCCCTTTGCAGTTCTGGAGCCAATATTCAATTAACTCTGCCAAGAGTATATCAATCTACTCTCCCAAGGCCCCACTCATCTTCCAGGCAACTTTCTGGGCCAAAGTCTTGCTCCTGTATGTATTGTGTCCCTTCCTCCCCTCTCTGAAGGCAAGGACTATCTCTCTGCTTACCTATTTGTATCTCCAGTCCTTAGCACAGAGCATGACGTTTTCATTCATTCATTATACTTATTTATGTACATATCGTCTCCCTCATAGAATTAAAGTTCCTTAGAATCCTCCTAGGGTAAGACTCTTCAATTTTTGTCCTTGTATTTCTAATGTGTGGCACAATGACTGGTATACATTTGGTATTTAATATATACTTATTGATTTCTCTTTGTTCCCCCTTTCATTCTCTGTCTGAGATTTTCTCCCCCATACATTCTCTCTCTCTTTCTGTCTCTCCCCCCCCCCCCCCCCAACTGCTTCCTCTCTCCTTCCTTCCCTCCATCTACAAATGACTTGGTATAAAATCTTTCTGGCAACATTGTAAAATATACACATATACATATGTATAGCCCATCAAAAAGCTATATCTTAAGAATATTGCTTAAAGCAGCTCTTCTTCATTAAAAAGATTAGAGACCTAAGGATTACTGGCATCTACTGGATATCTGGCAGATTCTGTGTTTGAATCTGAAAAACCTTGGGAATTGCTTCATTGTAAGATTTTCCCTCAAATCCCCTTGTCACTAATGTCCTGTATCATGTTTTTTTAAATTCAATTCCTGTTGTAAAATTCCCCAGTTCTTCCTTCCTTCCTTGTCTTCCTGCCTTAGCACCTAAAAAGCGAAACTATCTACCAGACTTGGATGTATCCAAGAGATTGCTTGCAAATAAGCTACCATAGCAGTTCTCCCCTTTCCTGGTATTTGCATTGTCTAGAAAAAGCATTTGCAAGAGTTTTGAGGCCCTGGAATCCTGTTTTTCATAATTGCAGAGTCCCAAAGCCTGAGGATTGGTTTAAAAGGAATACACAGAAATTCAAAGTGTTTGTTTGCTTTTCAAGGAAACTCCTAAATGCCTTTCTATTTTTCTATGGGAACAGCATGTAAAAATATTCATCTAGATGATTAAAAAAAATTTATATCAGGAAAAAAACACTCTTCTCTGATAATGAACAAGCTGGTCAGATTAGTTTCAAAATACCTACCTAGGACAGTTCATTTCGTGGTTTTTCTTTTTGAGAAAGCAAAATCTGTAAATTTGTTCAGACTTTTATTAGACGTTTAAAGCTAGAAGGGATCTTGGTGATTATCTATCTAGTCTGCCTCTATTATAGAGGAGAGACTAAGGCACATTCTCTTGTGCATTACTCTCACTCACTTTTTGGTTCTGGAACCAATATTAAGTCAATTCTGCCTCTGCTTCTGGAAAGGGTGTGTTGATCTATTCCCCTAGGGGTCCACTCAACATCCTGGTCATTTCAGGGCCAAAGTATCCCTCTCTGGTCACCACTATCATGTCCCTTTTCCCCCATAAGAAAGTGAGTTCCTTGAAGACAGGGCTTCTCCCAGGTCTTGACTATAACCAAGATTGAATTCAGGTCTTTTGCCTGTCAAGGCATTGGTGTCTCCATCCTATCGTACTGTCCCTCCTCAATAAACAAGCATTTTTTAAAAATTAAGCCCTAGGGTTACAAGAAATGGGAAGTAATCTCAGAGGTAAAGCATTACATTGGAAGGGGTGCTGGGAGGATCTGGAAAGGCATCTTGTAGAAGTTGGAATTTGAAGCAAGTCTTGAGGGAGAAGCCAGGAGGCAGAGTTAAGGAAGCAGAGAACATTACATTCCAGGTACAGGGAGTAGCCATTACAAAGGCAGAGAATTGGAAGGTGGACTCTAGGAAGAAGAAAAACAGAGTGCAAAACCAATCCTCCTACCTTTACAATTTTAATTTTAGAGTAATCAAAAGGATGCTGGAGTTTGAAAGACTAACATTAGAAGGAAAACTTCTGAAGAAGCTGACTGCATCCCTCAGGGGATAGAGATGATGTTAAATTGATGTGTCTGAATTTTCTGAAAAGGAATTAATAAATTTGGTCCAGAGAGCAGTCTCTAGCATTACAAAGAACATGAACAGACTAGGAAATAGGCCTCACTGGAAGGGAACAGGGGGGTAAGGCAGAGCTATATTACCATATGACATATTTCTAAGGTGCCTATTAAACGCAAGTGATTTAAATGAGTTCAAGAGACAGTTAAGTGCTATTGAAACACAAAAGGTATTTTTCCCTGCTGGCAACATGGCCCTCAATTTCACCTTTTAAATATCTCTGCTTAGTTTTCTCCCCCCCTCCCCAATTAATTTCAGAAAACAAATTATAATACGATCAGTTAATCTTAGCTTATAACCTATACATGGATGGAGGATATACATCATGATGTTTTTAGCCCAGGAGAAATGACCTTCAAAACAGACCCTGAATAATAGTGGATTCTGGCAAGCAAGACAACATGTTTTTTGGTTTTCTGTGTTTCAAAGTTGAAGGAAAGCTTTAACATTAGAAGACCTGAGTTTTTGAATCAGAGGGAGAGAGGAGATGAAAGGGGAAGAAGAGTTTTCTTGACTCTTTGGGCTTAGATATGAATTCATATTCTCTCATATTCCTCAGATGCATTTGCATTTTCCTTCTCTCTGTCTCTCTGTCTCTCTGTCTGTCTGTCTGTCTCTCCTTCCCTCCCTTTCCTGCTTTCCTTCCTTCCCTCCTTGTCCTCCTTCTCTCCATCTGCTTCACTGTTTTTATCTCTGTTTCTATCTCTATTTATAAAATCTCTTCTCTGTTTAATGCTCTTGTTAGACTGGGCATGTTCGTGGGGACTTCTGTGAAAAACCTAAGCTTTTAGAAAGGATATGCAAGGGATGCCCCTACATGGCACACTGGGCAAAATAATTCACGAATTCTAGTTTTGTTTCTTGTAGCGGTCTCTTCAGTGGGATTCCTGCTTAACTTACTCCTCTTCTTAAGCAGAGGAAAGGAGGAGTATTGCTTCCACACTAACCATAACTCCTATTTCTAGATCACTTTAAGGTTTACAAAATACTTCCCATGCAACATTCTTATGAGGTAGATTGTGTAAGCATAACTAACCTCATTTTCAAGATGAGGAAATTGAGGGTAAGTACTCAGGATCACATGGCCTCTAAGGGGTGAAGTCAGTATGTTTCAGGTCTGCTGATCCTAAATTTCAAGGCCACATTGGTTAGTCCCTTGGCTGCCACAACTCTTTTTGTTATAATAGTTGTGTATTCTATGTAACTATTTGTTATCTGGATTATAGCTCTCTACTTTAGATAAACTCCCAGAGAGCAGAAACTTGTTTGTTTCATTTACTACACAGTCTACTACACTGCAAAAACCAAATAAATCTCACTTGCACTAGGCTCTTAAAAATATTTATTAAATTTACTGAATAGAAAACAATGATAAGTATGGCTTTGGTGCTGGGACATGAGTCAAATGGTTTTGGTTTTTTCTTTGTTGTTATTTTTTTTTGGACTTTGCCTTCCTTATTTTCTAACACCTGTACAAATGACTATGGATATGAAATTTATGGAGAATCATTTTCAGAGTAATTCTCCTAATTTAACTAGTAATTTCACCATATGCATAACAAACTTACTAGGATAATTGTGAAGAAGTTTTTGGATGTGAAATGCTAAAATTAACTGGTGAAAACATAGTCAATGTGAGCTAAGTGACATGTACAATCATTTATATTTATGGCCTTTTGCTCTTTAAGAAGATAAAACATTAGAAGCTCAGAAACAAATATAAGGATAGGAAATAGGGATTTCTGTGGTACAGAGAACTCCCAGAAGAGGAAATTCTCACTACCAATGCACATCAGCACCTTTTCTGAAACTTAGAAGTCTTAGAGAACATGGAGATGTTCTAGTGACTTCTTCATGGTCAATAGGTCTCAGAGGTAAACCTAAGTCTTTGTGGCTTCATGGCTCATTCTATATCCATTAGGCCATGCCCTCCTGTGTTTGAATTATCTCATGATCAGTTCCACATCAGATTCACCTCTCATGGAGGCAGCTTGCTGGGACATTCTCATTCTCTCTCTCTCTCTCTCTCACTCTCTTTCTCCCACTCTCCTTCCCTCCCTCCCTGCTTTCCCTTTTCCTCTTTTCTTCCTTCTCTCCTGTCTGACAAGTGAAGGAAGGAATGTTGGCTTGGTGATAAGCACCATGGCCTCCACTGGGTAATGCTGGCACAAAGCAGATACATAAAGCAGGAGTGATGGTTACTGAAAGCCAGAAAACGCTGCCTGACTCAGGAAATCTCAAATAGGTGCTACCTTTAGATTTACAAAAACCTTGACATCCCTTGGTTGAGCAAAATATCACAAGGAAATTGGTGCCATCAACAGAAGTAAGCAACAGAAAGGTGCCCAACTTTCTCACGCCATTTTGTTCAAGCAGTGGAAATGAAGTTGGCCCATGAGTTGGCAGATTCTGTGAGGAGAGATTCTTAACATTTTTGTGTCCCGGGAGCTCCTTGGAATAATGTTTTTTAAATGCATAAAAGCACAGTATTACAAAGAAACTATTCTTTTGGAATAGTTATCTATTTTTTTTAAAAAAAGGTTATGGATCCTTGGTTAAGAATCTCTGAGCAATAGGAGGAAGAAAGAGTTTAGAAAATAAACTTAAAAAAAACCAGAAGTAGCCTTTCTTAAATCATTCTCCCTCCCTCATAACTTATAATTCACATGACTTAAAATGTGTTTCCTTGTAGCTTTCCTCTCATTATTGAGTTCTCTTGTTGTTTAGTACTTTCCTTGCTGTCACTGGCACTCTCATTTACTCAAGTTATTCACCCCTCACCTTCCATATTCAATGTTGTCAAATTTTGCCTCCCTCCTTCCAATCCATCCCCACTGTTACCACCCTTGAGCTGGCATAAGTACCATTGTAATATTCCCTCCCTATAGTGTCTCTATCCTTCATGTTGCTGCCAGACTTAGCTTCCATAACACCAATCTTATTGTTCAATCATCTTTTCAGAACTTTATAGTGGTTCCCTATTGCCCTCATTTGAGGCCCTCCACCATCTGCACTCCTGAACTCATAATTTAATGTTCTTTCTACTACAGAGGATGGCTGTAGGGAGAACGCTGTCATTCTTATACACTTACTGCTGTTCAATTCTTTTTCAGTTTTTTCTGACTCTTTGTGGCCCACCCCATTTAGGGTTTTCTTAGAAAAAACGGTAGAATGGTTTGCCATTTCCTTCTCCAGCTCATTTTACAGATGAGGAAACTGAGGCAAACTAGGTTTTAGTGACTTACCCAGTCTGAGGTCAGATTTGAATTCAGGAAGATGAGTCTCCCACACTCCAACCACTGTGCCACCTAGCTACCCCTGTACTCTGTTCTATTTTAAGAGCCAATACGACTAAGAAGTCTAAATATAGACTTAACTAAATTACCACCAAGAAAGAAATGATAAATAATAGATATTTATTTTAGGTAAGATGAGGATCAAAAATGGATTGACTTCTGATGTGAAAAACCTTCAATTGCTATTTATCTCTAAGGACAATTTTCATTATTCAATGAATTATGAAGCCAACTAAAGGCACTTTTATGTTTTATAAATGTCAATCAGAAATACCTAGAAACTTCTCCAATGAGTAAACTTCAAGTATGGCAAAATTTAGGCTTCCTAAGTTTTTCAGTGAAATAAAATTTGGTGGCCTAAAAAACATTTGTAATAGTAACCTCTATTAACAAAGGGGATAGGCTTCAGACAGTCTTTGTTCAAACAAATAAACTAGTTTACAGAGAAATGAATTAGATAAAATAGGATACTTTCTAGAACTTCAGAAAAAGAAGTTAGGGTATTAAAGTCAATTAAATATTAAATAAAACTGCTAGGCAGTCTGGGAAATTGGGCCCAAGGTAGAAGAATGCAAAAATAAGGTTAGGAGAATACTATAGAGATCCTGAATCATCCTGAGATTTGGAAAGTAGAAGGGAGGTCTTTGGTTTTGGAAAGAGCTTATGATAACTTGGTGCTCATCTAACCCCCAAAGGTTCAGATAAGTGTCTCTAGAAGTCTAGAGGGCATGGCCTAATTGGAACCCTGGATGTGGATGAGGCTCTGGGTTCAAATACTACCTCAGACAGTAGCTATGTGACTATGGGCAATTTACTGAACCTCTCTGTGACTCTTATTTCCTCATCTGTAAAATGAGGGGGTTGGGAGTCAAGGGTCTCTAACGTCCCTCCAGATCCTACATTTAACTTCCTATTACCCCCTAGTGTCTTTCAACTTTGAGAACCTATGGTTCTAAATTATCAAGATTATCTTTAGACCTGGCTTTACAAATTAGATTCAGGGGTCCTTCTAACTATACCCTAAATCTCTATGCCTACTTACTAATGATTCCCAATTCTTTTTATCCCATAATAGGAGATAAAATGCTTCAAAAGCTAATGACTAGTTGAGGTAACAGTCTTAGAAATTACTTCACAGGTCATTCCCCAATTGATAAATGGTCAAAGGATATGAACAGGCAATTTTCAGAGGAAGAAATTAAAGCTATCTATAATCATATGAAAAAATGCTCTAAATCACTATTGGTTAGAGAGATGCAAATCAAAACAACTCTGAGGTACCACATCACACCTATAAGATTGGCAAACATGACAGAACAAGAAAATGATAAATGCTGGAGAGGATGTGGGAAAGTTGGAACACTAATTCATTGTTGGTGGAGCTGCGAGCGCATCCAACCATTCTGGAGAGCAATTTGGAACTATGCCCAAAGGGCTACAAAAATGTGCATACCCTTTGACCCAGCAATATCGCTACTAGGACTATATCCCCAAGAGATCATAAAAATGGGAAAGGGTCCCACATGTACAAAAATATTTATAGCAGCACTCTATGTAGTTGCCAAAAACTGGAAGTCAAGGGGATGTCCATCAAGTGGGGAATGGCTGAATAAATTATGGTATATGAATGTAATGGAGTACTATTGTGCCATAAGAAATGATGAACAAGAAGACTTCAGAGAGGCCTGGAAAGACTTATATGACCTGATGCTGAGTGAAAGGAGCAGAACCAGGAGAACTTTATGCACAGCAACAACCGCAGTGTGTGAGAGTTTTTTCTGGTAGACTTAGATTTTTGTAATAACACAAGAACTTCTTACCAAAAAAAAAAAAAAAATCCCAATGGAGGATCTCAAGGCAAAATGCCTGCCACACTCAGAGAGAGAAATATGGAAGTCACTCACATATTGTAGCAGATCATGTTTGTGTATGTGTATGTGTTTGTGTATCATGTTCTGATTTGTTATACGATTTCTTTCATTTATCTTAGTCTGACTACATAGCATGACTATAGTGAAAATATACTCAATAGGAAAGTATATGTAGAATCTATACAGAATTGTATGCAGTCGTGGGGAGGGAGGGGGGGAGTGGGGGGTAGGTGGGGGGGATAAAATCACAATTGTATGGCAGTGACTGTTAAACATTACAAAATAAAAAAAAAAAGAAATTACTTCACAGGAAGTTAAATCTTTTCTTGGTTTGATAGCAGGGGGAAGGGACAGAAGGAAGGTACTAGGTATCTAGGGGGGAATTGCCCCATTGGGGAAAAGGACCAACTTCACAATTTCGCTTAGGGTTCACCTTGTTTCCCCTTAACAATGGTCAAAACAAAGGTAAGTGAGCAGATCTCTGTAAAACTAATAAGCTATGAAATTATGAGTTATTAGTGTCATTGCAGCTTTTCACATGTTTGAAACTTAATATTGTTTAATATAAGCTCTAAGTCCAAAGAATTCATTAAATGGGATAGCACTTGAAGGGCCAGGGTCACTGCTCTGACCAAAACTTGGCCCATAATAGAAAACAAATTATAGGAGAGGTTCTTATCTGGGTAATCTGGATCCTTAAATATTCCGTTAGAATGACACAGGCACTAATTTAGTGATATATTTATTATTATTACATGAAGCATTGCTATACAAGCAGAGCTTGGTATAGTGGAAAGAAGAAATAAATTTGGGCTAGAGAAACTGAGTTCAAGTCTTGACAACTTATTATCTGTTTAACCTTTAGTCATCCCCTTGATCTCTCTTGCCTCATCTTCTCCACTTGTAAAATGAAGAGGTTAGCCTAGATTAGAATTGTCAAACACACTGCTGGCTAAATGCAACCCACAACACTCCTGAGTGTGGCCCAAATCAAATAAAATGTAATTGAGAAATACCTAACAAAATAAATAAAAATACAATAAAACAGAGATAATATTGATATGTAGCTTTCTAAGTCAGTATGCACCCTGGAGGGATCCTCCTGTGTGGTAGAGTGGCTCTCCTAATATCCTAACATCACTGGTCTAGAGGATCTCTAAGGTCTCTTCCAGTTTCAAATCTTGTGAACTAAAAGATGAGACAAACTGGATACCTTTTTTTTTTTTTTCCAGAAAGTTAAGTGATTCTCAAATATAACGTTACCATTCTCAGTTTAATGTAGCCATATGTTTTTAAGTTCTATCAAACATTTCTGAGTGAAGTATCATTGTATGGGTCTATTGCTGTGAAATAAAAGGATTTCAAGTGAATTTTCAAAAACTCTTTTCTGAAGCAGGATTTTTTTTTTTTTTTTTTACTATTTCTTAACTGGCAATCAAGCATTTCCTGAGAAACTTAGCTCTCCAGGGAATCTTCAAAGATTGCTGGCATTCCAGAAACCCATGCTAGCCACATGTTCTCTCTCAGCTTTGCAGACCACTATGGGACTCATTTGAATGTCAAAAAAAAGTCTGTCCCATTGTGTTATAACATCTGGTTAGTACACTGAGACACTTTGTAAGGGATAAAGCCCCTAATGGGAAACAGTCAGGAACATATATTTGTGATAACTTGAGCTCAAGAGTCAGGGAAAATACTTACCTCCCCCCAACCCCCCCCAAAAAGTCACCAACATATGTAGAATGGATGCCACATGCCTTCACTTCTCACCTTCCCATGTAATATTAACAATACGGTCTGTTTGTATAGATTTTTGGTGCAGTGTAGTTTGCTACAGAGAGCTGATATTAGACTATTAGACTGAAATGTTTATAACGTATCCCTATTCCAGTCTTCCAAGTCATGTTTCTATTTCATCTCCAAGAAGGACGAGGGGCAGTTGTTGAGTTTTGATAGAGCTTGGAGGTTGCTTTCTTTATCTGGATGGTCATCTACATTCTATAGAGTCACCAAGTTACTTTTTCCTGCTCTTTTCCCCATCCTGATTTATGATACCATAACATCAGTCCCATTAGGTAGTTGGGATGTGTAGCTGTTTAATTCAAAGCAGTGGCTACTACTCCTGGAAATATCAGATGATATGTTTAGATCATAAGATTACTGAATCATAGATTTAGAGGTGAAAGGGGTCTAAGAGGTCATCTAAGTCACCTTTCTTTTTACAGGCAAAGAGATTAAGGTTTAGAGATGTTAACTTCACACTTACAGTAAGTGACAGAGCTGGGATTTGAATTCAGGTCATGTGCCACAGGGGGCTGTGCATATGCTACTGAACCTGGCTGAGTTCAAATCCAGCTTCAGAGACTTTTGATCTGTGTGACCCTGAGCAAGTCACTTAACCCTGTTGGCTTCAGTTTCCTTATTTGTAAAATGAAGCGGGGAAGGAAATAGAAAACCATTCCAGTATCTTTGCCAAGAAAACCCTAAATAGAGTCATGAAGAACTGGACATGACTGAATAATAACAACCACTTGTGACTCCTGGATATCGAACCACAATGCCTCCTAAAGCCTCAGGCTTTTGGAAGGTAAAACAGAATGAAATACTTCTGATAGACAAACCTTCCTCTGATCAACTGAATGCAAACTGAACTATGTGTACACCACTGACAATCATAAAATCTTAGGCAAGTATGCTTGACTTTAAGAAAACTAACAGACAAACTAGGAGGGGGTAACATTACCAAATAATTCTTTGCTTTACAAATGAATTTACTGAAGGAATCCTCTAAGTAGTGACCCTCTCCTCTCATTCTCCCCCAGTACATTTAGCTATGTGACTCTGAGTTAGCCACAATAAGCCTCAGTTTTCTCATCTGTCAAACGAGATAACAATGCTTAATTAATCTCTCTACCTTCCAGTCTCTTTTCTCTCCAGTCCATATTCCATGGCTGCCAAAGTGGTATTCCCTATAGCACATGTCTATGTCACTTCTCTGCTCCACTCCCTCACTATTGCCTCTAGTACCAAAGACAGTCTTCTCTGCTCTGCATTTCAAGTCCTTTCTTTTCTGACTCTAGCTTTGCAGACTTATTTAAGATGCTTTACTCCCCTTCATGAACCTTATGGTCCAGCCAATATGGCCTTCTTGTTTTCACTCAGTCAGTCAACAAGCACTTAGTAAGTGCATACTATGTGCCAAGCTCTGTACTACCCACTTGAAATACAAAGAAAGATAAAAATATTGTCCTTGAACTCAAAGTGTTTTTTTCCTGTGAGGGGAAATAATATAACTACATACATACAAGACACACACACATATACATATACATGTATACATACACATATGTATAACATATATATACAATATATGCATGTGTGCATATATGGGTATGTAAATATAATATATATGTTTGTATATACAGAGTAGATGGAAGGTCATCTCCCAGAGAAGGCACTAACAGAGGAGAGGGGTGGGACCAGAGAGGCCTCCTGCAAAAGGTAGGGTTTGAAACCCATCTTGAAGGAAACCAGGTATGGATGAGGCAGCTAAGAGGTGGAGAGGAGGGGCAGAGCATTTCAGGAATAGGAGACAGTCAATGCAGAGGGAGAGACTCAGAAGATGCAGCATCATGCACTAGGAACAATAGACCAAAGAGATGATGAATTGCATGAAGGGGAATAATATATAAGAAGAGCAGAAAGGCAGGATGGGACCAGATTGTAAGGGCTTTACATGCCAGAGGAATTTATATTTGATCCTGGAAGTAACAGGAAACCATTAGAGCTTACTGAGTAAAAAGGTGACATAGTCAGAGCTGCAATTTAGGAAAAGGACTTTGACAGTGATGACAAGAATGAATTGGAGTGAGAATTGAGGTAGAAATACCAATTAGAAGGCTACTGCCGTGGTCTGGGTAAGAGGAGATGAGAGCCTATGTTAGGATGTGGCTGTATGAATGGAGAGAAGACATACAGAAGAGGCATTATGAAGGTAGAAATGACAAAATCTGACAAAAGATATGATATGCAGGGTGAATGTGAGAATTAGTGATGGCACAGAGTTTGTCAGCATAAGTGATGGAGAATTTTAGCCTTGATAGTAATAAGAAATTGGAAAGATGGGAGGGTTTGAGGAGAAAAGATAATGAGTTCTATTTTGGATATGTTGAATTTGAGATGCCTATGGGACATCCAGTTTGAGATATCTAAAATGCAGTTGGTAATGCAAAAATAGAACTCAGGAGAGAGACTAGGGCTGGATTTACAGTCCTGGGAATTACCTGCGTAGAGATGATAACTGACCTCATGGAAGATGATAAAATTACCAACATTATCATAAACAGGAAGAAGAGAAGAGGGTACCTGACAGAGCTTTGGAGGGAGGGCATCCCTGGTTTTTGGTTATGATATGGATGAAGATGCAGCAAAGGAGATGAGAAGAAACAATTGGACAGGTTGGAAAACCTAGAAAGAATAGTGTTGTAAAAAACTAGAGAAGTGAGAGAATCTAGGAGGAGATGGTGATCATTAGTATCAAAAGCATTTAGAGAAGTCAAGAAAGATGAGAAGAAACAGAGAGGAGAGAGTTCACTAGAGTGAACAATTAAGGGATCACTGGTAACTTTGGAGAAGATATTTTTAAGTGAATGAATGAGAAGTCTGATTGTAGAGGGTTCAGTAGCAGGTGAGAAAAGAAACTAACTCACTTCTCTACCACATGAGTGCATGTTGTTTCCCCTGATAGGATATAAGATTTTTTGAGAGCAGAGGCTGTTTCTTTTTTGTCTTTGTAAACCCAAATCACAATGCCTGGCACATAATAAGCATTTAATAATTGAATGTCGACTGATGGATTACCCAGAGTTGAGAAGATCCAGTGACATAAGATCCTTTGTAAAGATTAACTATAAGCTATTATTATGTTGGCTTCAATTATGTCTATGTTATGTTCAGTTATTATTATACTTCAGTTTACAAAAATTTCATTCACATGCAGGTTTTTGGGAACTTGTATAAATTGGGGAAAATCTGTACTCATAGAGTTAGCGTAACATTAGAATAGCAAGCTGCCTATATTATTTATTATGTCCTGTAGCTGTTTGACATTTTGAGTCCAGAAGCCCCAGTACTGCTCTGCAGTAAGTGAAACAGTTTCACAGGGCATTTGCATATAGTAGGAGCTTAATAATTGTTAAATTGATTGGACTCCCATAGAGTACTCCTGAGCAACGCTCAAGCTTATCATTAGCAGTTTGTTCCAGCTTTAAACTCTAGTGATCATAGGACTGTATTATATCCAACCCCCCAAAACTTAGGCAAGTATGCTTGACTCTAAGAAAACTCACAGACAAACTAAGAGGGGGTAACATTACCAAACAATTCTTTGCTTTATAAATGGATTTACTGAGGGAATTCTTTAAGTAGTGACCCTCCCCTCTCATTCTCCCCCAGTACATTTAGCTATGGACTCTGAGATAACCACAATAAGTCTCAGTTTTCTCATCTGTAAAATAAGGGAAAAGTGAAGGAAAAGTGAACAGCTGAAGGGGCAATGGGGTTAGGTTTGGACAAGTTCAAAGGTCAAAAAGACAATCAACATGCCAGACAGGAATGAAAATCAGTGGAAGGATTCAGGTAGAGTGCACAGAAATGGTGAAGAGGAAAACAAAGCTAGCTCCCCTTCCTCCTCCCTTCTAGAGTAAGTGGTCTCAAGGGTGCTGAAGAACTTAAACACATTATAACATAGGTATTTGGTATTTGGAGTTTGTCCCTTGAGGAATCAGGTTAGCTGGTGCTCTAAGCCCAACTCCAACTGTTCATTCTGACAGGGACCTATATAACGTTAAATGTTGGCCACAAACACACTCAGTTACTGCCTCATACATTCCCCACCCATGACTCAAAAGTTGGTATGTGACCTCATCCCCTTTGTCCAAGCATAGTTAACCATTTAAATATATATTTCCTGTTTGGGGCATGGAAATTCCTCTTGTTGGGAAATCTTAAAGTTTCTCCCTCCTTTCCCACCACCGTACTGCATTGGCAGGGCCCTCTTTATTCTTCTTGTTCTCTTTGCCAGAGTTAGTACGCTAATTCCCTGTACTGTGACCTTATAGTTCAAACTCTCCCAACAGTCTCCATTCAATCAGGGAACACCACTTATCTATATAATCTTTAGGATTAAGCTGCCCTGTAAACAGGAAGTTTTCAGAGAGTTGGAATTCAAGGTCCTAATCCTCTTTTTTTTTTTTTTAAAGGCTTCCTAACTAACAGACATTTTAAGGAACCCGGGTTGAGAGTGAAATCAAAGTACAAATAGCTCAATGAAGTTAAGAAAATAGTAACAATAGGAGATGTTTATCTAGCACTTTAAGTTTTGCCAAGTGCCTTATATCAGTCACAAGAACTCTGTGAGCTGGATGATATTGTTATCCTGATTACACCAATGAAAAAAAGGGACAAAAAAAGAGAGGTTATATAACTTAGGGTACTACCGCTAGTATGTCTTAGAGGCACAATTTAAACCCCGCTTATCCTGACTCCAAATCCAACCCACTCATGCGCTGCGCCAAGTTGGCCTCTCCCAACAGGCCAACAGTGGAGTCAGTGGAGTCAGCAATACAGAGGTCTTTTAACAGATATCTGTATGTATCTTCCACGCACACATTAGATTATCTCTAATTTATCTTGCATGCTGCTTGTTTGTACATAGTTGTTGCATTTTTGTCTCCCCCATTAAACCCTGAGCTCCTCAGGGGTAGATACTGTCTTTTACCTTTCTTTGTATCCATAGGACTTAGCACAATGACTGGCACACAGTAGCTGCTTATTAAATGCTTAACCTATTCATTGAGAGTTGCAAATAATACCTAACCATACAGAGTCATAACTGAAAAGGCAGCTATGTAAGTGAGACCCTTATGTCAGAGACTCTGTAAGCTAAAGAATTCTGGCTAGTCAGGTATTTAGTTACAACTTAGGTACTTAATGTGTGTTTGTCCGTTGTTGCCAAAGCAGACCATTCATCAGAGAAATAATGACATAACTTGCACTTGACTTTGTTCTGAGTGAGGAAGGGCTGTGCAGGTACTTAATAAATGCTTATTGAATGACTAATGATGCTACATCTCTACATCACCTCCTTTTATGGATTGCTCAACTCCTTTTCACCCCATTAATTCATTTACAAGCAAGCTCCAGCTAGTAATGAAGTACAGAATACTCTTCTTTAAGGAGGTAAGGGAAAGGAGAAAACACAAGGGAAGTTTGCACCATACCTTTGATGGCATCACCATTTCTGATGCATTATACTTAGTGAGGTCTAGCATGACGTCAGTGATGAGTGAGAGGGCTATCGCTCCTAGTAAAAGGATGCGCATGAACTCTGGGCTTTCTTTTCAGCATTATATATTTCCCTTTTTCTAACTTCCTGATGAGGACAGTAGAGAAGCAAGAAAGGAACAGGTTTCTCTGGAGTTGAAAGTTAGAGAAAGGAATGAAGATACATAAATAAGCTATTGGCGTTAACATCACCATTCCCATTCCCTGGCCAGTTTTAATGTACCAGTAAATTATTAATGAATGGCATCCATAATCAGAGAAGATTAAAGTTAAAAAAAAAAGAAATGGGTCAGAGAAAGAGGGGAACACAATAATTTGAGAAAGGAGGGTGTGGGGTTTTGCTGTCATTTGGCATAGGAAGAGAAAACCAGAAAGATGGGAGAATTCTAGAGATTTGCCCTCACTTTCTCGAGAAGATGGTAGTTAAAGTGGTCACATTCCCAAGCTGAGGAGTGTCATGCAGAATGGCCAGAAGTTGGAGAAATAATTCTCTTGCTGGTTGAAGGGGTGCAATACATTAAGACAAGACCTGTAGGAAAGTAGTTTCTCCAGTTTCTCTCATATTCAGGTGCATGATTTTGGAATTAAATAGTTTTGAGTCTAATCAGTTGAGCACTCCTAAGTATCCCCTGCATTTTAACAAAACTTTCTTCTGTAATACTGTGATCACTGTGATCTTGCAAAAAGAGGGTTGGGTTGGTCTCAGTATAATCCAGGGGTATTAGAGGATGAGGACTGAGAAAAGGCCATTAGATATGGCAATTTAGAGATCACTGGTATCTTCAGAGAGAGAAACATGTATCAAGCACCTTTTCTATGTACCAGCATGTATCACCCCTTCCTCCCACCCTCCCTTCTTCATCTGTTGAAATTCTCGTTGTCCCTCAATGGCTTAGCTTAAATACCACTTCTTAGGATCAGGATCATAGATTTAGAACTTGGTAACAACTTAAGGGCATCTAGTTCAAGTCCTTCTGTTTTTTTTTTGGGGGGGGGGGTGTGTGTGAAAGAAAAACTCAAAATCAGTTTAAAAATTTATAAATATTTATTGATAGCTTTTGTTTTCAAATAACCTTCATTTTGAAATATATTCCTTTCTCTTTTCTTACCTAGTCATCTCTTGTAACAAAGGATAAGAAAAGAGGTAGATTAGGAGAAGTGGGGGGAAGTTTGTTAAAACCAATCAACACATCATCTGAATTTAACAGTAAATGGAATGTTCCACACCCACAGCCCCCCACCTTTGCAAAGAAGGGAGAGAGGAGCATTTTCTCATCTTGTCTTTGGAGCCGAGCTTGGCCAACCTCCTAATTTTGATGGGTGAGACCCAGAGAGATAAAGTGACTTGTCCAAGGTCACCCAGATAGTAAGTAGCAGACCCAGGATGAGAAACTACGTTCCCTGACCCCGAAGTCAACACTCTGGTCACTACACCTTACTAAGATTTTAGAGTTGGAAAGCACCTTGGACTATCAAGTCCAACATACTTATTTTTTCTTTTTAGAAAAAGAAACTAGGGATCAGAGAGTTAAAGTGATATTTCCCCAGATTTCACAGCTACTATCTAGACAATATTTGAACTTGGGTTTTCCTGACTCCAAATTCTGTACTCAATCCACTGTACCATCCAGCTAAGTTAAATGAATTACATTAGGTCTCACACACCAGCAAAGTCAAGTATTTTTTTTTTACTTTTATATCTAGTGTTTGAATTACCAAGTTACCTTTCTCTCCTCTGAGACAGCTTCATCTTTGCATTCTTCTTCTAGAACATATGAAATGCCGTCTCGCAGTGTAGTTCAATAGAACATAATTCCTTCAAAAGAATCTAAGTGCCTTGACAGCAAACATTATCTAGCTCTTGAATTTGTGTCTCCAGAAACCAGTTCCTGCCACATAATTGGTGCTAATCCATTTTTAGATATTATTGCTACATGTGTATGTTTTTCATCCATGCTAATATATGTAAAAATTATTAGTTGAATATTGGTCAAAAATCCATTTGAAATGATGAACTGTCTCCTCTAGAAAAGTATAACTTGGAAGCTAGCACTGTCAATCTTGATAGAGGGAGTTCTGTTCAGGCATTCAACAAACATACATTAAAGTAACTGTTATTTTTAAGACACATGCACCGTCATCACAGAGTGGTTTCTTATGTGTCTGGGTTTTAAAAGATACAGAAAATTTTGGATCAGTGGCTATTTTATTCATCTTCATATCCCCTTTAGAATCTAAGATGTTATTCAGTCATTTTCAGTTGTGCCTGACTCTTTATCACCCCATTTGGGGTTTTCTTTGCAAAGATATTAGAGTGACTTGCCCCGGGTCACACAACTAGTTAGTGTCTGAAACCAGATTTGAACTCAAGATGAGTTTTCCTAACTCCAGGCCCAGCATTTTATCCACTGCATTACCTAACTGCCCTAACTTAGGATGATGCCTTGCTCAATAAATTCCATTATAATTTTTAAAAACAAGTTAATTCTCTGTTTCTCTTAAGTATATACTATGTCTTTGTTTCCATTCTAGTATTTCTCTCTAAAACAGGGAAATTGCTTATCATAGCAATAATTCATGATCCTGTTTCAATACTCTTGGAAAACTTAGTGTCCATACTCCTCTGCATTGTAAGAAAAGTTTGTTTCTTCTATTGCTGTGAAAAGAGAGATTTATAAATGGCTTATGGGTCAGCACTCACTGAGGGATTGAGTGTTAGAGGGAAGAGAAAAAGTAGTGGTATTGTCTTTAGTCCAATACTGGGACAACTTGGAGAAGAGGTATTTTGTTTTATAGGGACCTTTCCTAAGCCATTGAGGGAGTGGACTTCATTAGGACATTTGAATTTTAGTTCTATAAACTTCTTGCATAAAAGGGATTAGGAGTTCTAAAAGCAAAGAGTGCCAACAATTAGTAGGACTTAGTCTTCTAGATATAATGAACAAACAACCAGTGCAACAAGTAGCAGATGTGAAAATGGGAAGGAGTAAGGCAAACATAGTTTTCTTGAACCTGAATGGGCGTGAAAGGTCATTTTTCATGTTAGGAAGACACTACTAGGGTATAGGCAGCTAGGTATTGCAGTGGATTGAGTGCCAGGCTTGCACTCAGGAGGACCTGAGTTCAAATGTGGCCTCAGACATTAGCAGTGCAATTCTGGGCAAGTCCCTCAACCCTGTTGCCTCAGTTTCCTCATCTGTAAAATGAACAGGCGAAGGAAATGGCAAACCACTCCAGTACCTTTGCCAAGAAAACTCCATATGGGGAATTTGACAGGACTCAAGTGACTCAACAAAAACACCAGGATATACCAAGGCAGTATAAGTATAATGAAGGAGCCACACCCAAAGCATCTCAGACTCAGGAAAATCTCTCCTTCATTAAAAAGCCCTCAATCCAAGGGGATGCCAGATTCTCCCTTCATTAACTCATTCTTTTACAACACTTGACCACTCCTACCCTCAGGAAATTCTTTCATTTATACTTAAAAAGTTCAGTTGCAGCTTACATCTGTTTCCTCTTTCTTTGTCCTTAAAACATATACATGCCAGGCAGAAAAAGAGAGTAACATGCATTGCTTTGCAGTTTACCAAGAATTTTTCTGAAAACCCTGTGAGTTAGGTAGTTTAAGTCTTTATTATTACCACTTTGCGGATGAGGACACTGAGGCAGAGAAAAGTTAAGAGATGTGCCCACCTTCACACAGAAAAGGGCAGGTCTAGGACTGAAATCCAGCCTTTCTTGAAGCCAAGTTAGTGTTCTTTTCATTACACCAAGCTTCCTTTCAAACGTAAATAAAAATGCAGAGGCAATAGTGTCATTAAATGGTATTTTTACACAACTACTAACAGTTTACAGAAGCAAGTACCTCTTATGCTCAATATTATTTTTTCATGGTTTAGCTCTAAATCTGGCTATACATGTGTGTACTAGTGTAGGATAGAGTGGTTAAAGGGCCAGCCCCTGGAGTCATAAAGAGATGAGTTCAAATAATGGTTATGCCAAATGCTAGTTGTGATTTTTCAATGCCTTGGTCTTGCCAGTCTACACTAGAAGGAGTCCCCTATCATTATGATATCACAAACTTGATTTCCCTTCCTAAACAAATATGGGTACGTTTCTCTCTCTTTCTCTCTCTCTCTCTCATCCTAACTTCTGTATGTTACTGCATGTGTGGTCCAATGAAATGAAAGGAAACACACAGCTAGCGTGGTCTTGTCCACTAGCTCAGCAGAGCAACAAACAGCAGAGGAAGCCAGAACAATGTCTCAGGAAAAGATTTCCATAAGACATCCTTAATTAGGAATTTGAATTTCTGGGTTAGAGTTCTGATTGATCAAATAATAGTGGAGACTGAAAGGAATGGCTATTAAAGATTAGCGAATTCTCAGGTCCAACGTGCCTCCTTTTTCAGCCAGGTGTACAGGTCAAGTCTCAGGAGTCAGAGACAGCCAGTCAATGACAGGTCTGTGACTCTGAGGGGCATAAACTTACATAATTTTAAGTCCTAATATTCACACTTTTAGAGATTTGCTGAAGTATTATCAGAATTCAGAAACATGAATTCAATCTCTAAGTGTCTTAAAGACATTTTGTGATAGAATTATACACATTTTATAGTTATCCCCTTCCATACCATGCCTTTCTCCTTTGTAGTTTTGCTCCATTGTGAGTCAGCCTAAGTAATTAAATAGGAATTTGGGAGGAGTTTGGCAGAAGCCTCAGACAACAAGTGAAGGCCACCAAATGATACAGAAAAAGTTTAGAAACTCAGAAATGGATAAAATACATAGAAAGTATTATATAATATCAACATATTTAATCTTTTCACATTGTAAACACCCCATAAAAGAGAAAGAAAAAATTTAGACTTCTTCTCTGGTATGAAGGGAGGACCAAAATTTTTATACATATTTCCTAGATGGCAAGGGCACAGTGTCCCCAACCCTCATGATGTGGAAGGGATAACTGTATGCTGTGATCCAGGGAAGGAAATGAGCTCCTCAAAGACACACAGTGGGCAGAAACACACCATGCACAGTGAGACCATCTGAATAGTTGTCTATCAATCTGCATTGTCTTGAATAGCTCCAACTCTTACCAATGAAATACAGAACTGGCTTATGGGCCCTACCTTCTCTGTCTACAAGGCTGTATTGTATTTCTGTCATTGGATAAGCCTTTTAAGCTTTCAAACTGTTTATTGTCTTAAAAACCAGAACATCCTTGGACCCAAAGAAGGTCTCAGTCTTTTCATGTAGATATTTGATATAAAGCTGAGCATTCACCATTAGCCTTCCCTTCTCTCTTTCCACCTTTGTTAAATTAAACTTGTGAAGAGCTCCTACTTTGCTCCAGGATCAATGGTTTGAAAATGCAATGCCCTATTTTAAGCTGTGTTATAAACATTTATGGATATGATTCAAATTCAAATGAATCTGAACCATATGGATCAGATTTCTTTTTCATATCCTCACGAATAAAAAAAAAATAGAAAAGAGGGCACAAGGTCAAAATGTGTATGTTATTTAAAAATCAGATGGATGAAAAATCATCTATGCTACAAACTATAGCACGTGTATTAAACATAACAGGTACTTAAAATATATCTGTAGAATAAAGATATCATCCTTCATAATAGTGTGATATAATAGATTAAAGTCTCATGACTTGAGTCAGAGAACCTAGGTTCAAATACTACCTCTAACTCTTATTACCTATGTGACCACGGAGACATCACATAAACTTTCTGGGCCTCAGTTGCCTTGTCTGTAATACGAAGGTGTAGAACCAGATGGTCTCAGAGGTTCGTTCCATAGATCTATGATCCTGTGAAATATTTCTGAGTTTGATTGTACTTCTGTGGAGTAGAGACACAGACATCTCATATCTTTAATAGCTTTTTACTAATCAGTAACTAATAGCTGTGGCCTTGTTGCTGTAGGTTTCGTATACCTAGTTTGAAATGTGATGCAAAGAAAGATATCATGCCTTCCACTTAGTAGTCCTTTCTTTTAAAATAATCCCCTCCATCCCATGCCAACCAATTAGGTACTATGGCAATAGATCTATCTCTTGGGAATGTGATACTAAAACAGATTTATATGGAAGCTAGTATAGAGACAGTATGCAGCTAACACAGGTAAACAGACCATTTTCTCATTTTATTTATGATTTAACATTTCCACAAAAACACAAACTGAAATAAGTTTTTTCTATCGTGCAATTCAATTTCAGAATTCCTCATATATCTTCACCCTTCTCAGAATAAGGCAAATATTTATCCTGACCACATAAGGCAGGCTGGAAATCAGATGTAATCCTGGTGCCATGTGAGCCTTTATTTCTTGTTAGAGCACTACTTCTTTCCAAAGCTACTAGCATTGATAAGAGAACATTCAGTTTAAAAAAATTCCAAGTACACATACATGTTCACACCTCAGCTATGATTCTTAACCATTCAAAGGAGACTTTGCACAGCACTGCCTCCCTTAAATCCAATTCACATGCAAGTCAGGATATCACCTGTGATATGGGTCTTCTTCAAAAACCAAGTAGGAACTGCGACACAACAAAAACAATCAACTCTGATTCTTAACCCTTCAGATGCCTCACTGGTAGCTGGAAATCTTGCATTCATTGAGCCACATGTTTATTTGACTTTTTCTTTTTTGCTCAACATTTTGCTCAACATCAGACTTCCTCTAAAATTCAAGACATGATTTAGTCCTTGACTAAGGTCAAAAATATAAACTATCAACTCTTAAGGTTAATTGTTTGAATACTGACAGGTTTGAATAATGGATATGCGACTGGGGAAAGGGGAGAGGAGAGTGGATGATAATGACTGTTTTTCTGTCTACATCTCCCACCCTAAGAAGCAGCCCAGAGCTTCTTCCAAAGTCAGTGAATGGTAAAAGACATAATTTTAACCCACTGATACACAGTAGTCACTGCACTACTGAAATATGATGGATGATGAAAAGCACATAGTAACAACACAAGAATCTTAGCTGGGAAGTTGGCAATAGAGTATCCGATACTCATTGGCATACAATTCTAATCCGGAGGAAAAAATAGAGTTGAGCTAGGAAATACTAACTCTTGAAAGTTTTAAAATTATATACTCAGGTCTGAAGATCTAACTATTTTTTTTAGTGTTCTAAAGAAATGAATGGATTTTCCAAAGTAGTCTGAACTAGAGACCAGGGACTTGGGATGAAGGTGGTGGGGGTGGGGTGGGGGTGAGGACAGAATAGCTCTAATTTCATTTCTGACTTATCTGACATGGATTTGTTCTCTTTTATGCAATATTCATTTTCTGGATCTGAATTCTCCCAGATGTAAAATATAGAGAGAATGTTGAGTCTTTTTAGAGGGATGAATAGGAAAATACTCTTAAATAGAGAAAACAAAAGGAGCAGCTAATTGTCTTTATAAAATATGTGAAGACAAGTGGAGAATGCCGACAGCTGTTTTCCATCTACACTGAACATGAAAGAACAAATTGGCTTAACTTGAAGCAGGAGGCATTTAGGCTAGGTATGAGGAAAATCTTCCAAGTAGTAGGAGTAGTTATCATAAAAAGATTTGCTAATGGTTGTTGTGGATTTTTATTTAACATCAGTCCAAATACACATCTGTGTACAATAGTTTAAGTGAGGTCAGAATGGAAGCAGGGGAGAAGAATTCCTTAAGAATTTCACTAATATGATCTGGCTATGTATTCTAGAGAGAATGCATTTGAAAAACAAGATTTTCCCTCTTATTTGGAAATAGGTTGAAAACTAAATTTCATTAAAAAGAAAACCCTTAAAAACAAACCAAAATAATTTACCTGTACTAGTAGTTCCAGCTTTCTGTCATCAAGGAGATGGACTTGACACCGGCGCCCCTCCGTCATCTAAGAGAAAAGGAAAGTAGAATCATGAGCTTTTCAAAAGCTTCAGAAGCTTTCAGATAATCACCCTTACTCGACCAACATTCATTAAGCCCTTACTGTGAGCAAGGTACTGTACTAGGCACCAGAGACACAAGTTTAAAAAAATGAAACAATCTTTGCTGTTAAGGTACTTTCATTCTTCTAGATACATAGAAACTTGTACACTAGAAAGTAAGTAAATACAATTTAATTCAAGCAGAGAGACAGAATTAACAATTGCCCTAAAGGGCAGCAAGGTGGTGTAGTGGGTAGAGTGCCAGATCTAGAGTCAGGAAGACCTGAGTTCAAATCTGACCTCAGACACTTACTAGCTGTGTGACCCTAGGCAAGTCACTTAATGCTGTTGGTCTCAGTTTCCTCATCTGTAAAATGATCTAGAGAAGGAAATGGCAGACCACTCCAGTCTTTGCTAAGATGAGATCCCTCAAATGAAGTCATGATGACTGATGACTGAAAAGACTGAGGGACAAAAATAGCATTAATACCCAGTACCAATGAGATTTGGACAGCAAATCAGGTGTGTACACACACACACACACACACACACACACACACACACACACACACGATTGTAGGCACCTGGAAGGGGGTGAGTGTGTGTGTGTGTGTGTGTGTGTGTGTGTGTGTGTGTGTACCAAGGATGACCTCTGTGATGCTACTTTAGTAGTCATTGCTACTTTGATCTCCTGCCCTCCCTGGACAAGAAGAGTTTAACCACTAGGCCATCCGACAAATGCATCACCCTAAAAATATCTTTTGTTTCATGCGATGGAAATAAAAGTACCCTTTCAGTCTTCACTCTACCCTTACTTAGTACCACTGGCAGATCTCTGGAGATAATGAAATGTAGCTGTGTGCTTTGCCTTCACTACCTCAGAAAAAAAACCAGTGAGACAACTTCACAGTCAACCTGACTTTCATCCTTTTGTGTCTTTTCAATCTACAAGTGTCTGCACCTTAGGGCCATTTATTTCCTCCATTAGCATGCATCATTTCTCCCCTCCCTGATTACCAGATGCTTCTGCTCAGACTTCACAGAATATTCCACCACGGAGAGACTCTGCAAGATGCATTAACCTGGCTGGGTTAACTCCTTCCTACCTAGCCATTCAGCATCTACTTTCTGCTAATCAGGGAAGGGAATAAATGCCAATGCATAAACTTCCTGTTCTGCATTAATAACCTTCCATCTGTAAGGAAACTTCATTCAACTTATGTGGACTCCCAGTGAGGAATGCCTCTAATTCTTCCTCCAGATAGATGGCAGAATATGAGAGGTAGCTGGGTATGGCAAAGAGCCTTCTGGACTGCCAAAGAGGCCTGGGTTCAAATTCTGCCTCAGACACTTCTAATGTGTGTGACCCTGGGAATGTCACTTAAATTCTCTGAGACTCAGTTTTCTTAGCAATAAAATAGAGATAATAGCACCTACTTCACATATATGTTATTGATTGAACGGCATCATTTATATAAATAATTTCATGAACCTTAAAGAGCTACAAAAGTGCCAAGTATTATTAGGGCTGGAAGGGACCGTAGAGATTATATGTCTTCACTCCACACACATATTTGACAGATAAAGAAACTGAGGCCTAGAGATAGAAATTAAATGCTCAAAGTCACACAGGCAATAATTAGCAGAACTGTTCTTGAAATCCAGGTCCTCTGACTCTATCTCTCTTGGTACCACACCAGAGAAGTCTGGTGGTAGCCTTCCCAGGGTTCCCTTGTCTTGCTATAGGATCTGATACAAAACAAAGGCTGTCTTACTTAAATGAGTTCCTGTGTTCCTGAATAAGTGATTCAATAGTTACCTACATAAAGAAAGGGTATACCAAGAAAAAATTTAGCCATACTTCAATATTTTAAAGGATTTGTGTGTACACTGATAAAATCCTAACGTTCACGAATAAAGATCACAATGGTCCCATACCTAATCAACTAATTTGCTGTGCCAACCAATCAACTAATCCATCAATAAGCATTTATTAATCACCTACTATGTGCCAGGCACTGTGCTAGATCAACACACAGTCTTTGTGAGTTTGCTGTGACCAAAATAAATAAAAATATTGATAATAATGGCAATGATTGTCATCATGATCATCTTCATCGCCATCATCATCAACCTCATCCTCATCCTCACCCCCCACCATCAATGTCACCAGGTTTCCAAATTTCTAGAGAATATCTTTTCCAAACTCAGGACTCACCAAGGCATGTGTACCACTTAAAGCAGTCTTTAAGACTCCAGCTTTTACATTGCATGGCATTTTGAGGCAAAGGGCATTATCTGGGGTTAGACAATCATGAGAACAGAAATGAAAAGAATAAAATAGACTAATAATATAGCAAACCAGTCATGTTACACAACCTAAACTTGTCTCCAAATAGGATGACAACCTATTCTATTCTGATCTGGCTATATAAAGCATTTGTTCCTAGAAAACTCTGTTTCCTCTGACAGATGTGACGGGCAGGAGGATAGGTCTCTAAACTAGAAGCTAAACTGTATTGCAGATCATGGGCATTCAAAAAATATTTGTTGATATGATTCTAAGAGAGTTGTTCAGCCTAATTTCCGTCCTTTCTCCATGGAAACTCAAGGGGAGGGTTGTGCGTTCTTAAATAAGAATGAAAACCTATCCATACCTTACAATCAAAAAATAAATTCCTAGCTTTGCAATTCTACCATAGCTGGATATAGCAATAATGGGGGCACTTGAGTACACCCTCTGAATTTGAATAATTCAACACATGCTAGAAAGAGCCTCATATTATTAGAGTGTAAGTTCCCAAAGCAAAATAGAGTTACACGCAACTAGCAACAGTAATATGTTATTTTGATAACCCATTTCATAGTATCAAGAACATTCCAGAAAAGAAAAATTTACAAGAGAAACACTGCACACACATCTCTCTTCAGAAGCTGGAGTCTAAAGTTCAACTCATTGCAAAAGGATTAAGTGTGTATAGATTTAATGCAGTATCTTATTCACACACGCTTAACTTTTTCAAAGCAGAGGAAAATTGGTGTCTGAAGGACTTAATAGTGCCACATAAATATTTCATAATAGTAATAAAAGTGATGTCTTTCTCTCAAGTATTAGCCAGTATTTAATACTGTGTGACTGATAAAAATCTGTAAGAATTCTACTATTGAATCCAAAGGGTAGAATTTAGAAAATTTAACCCAAGCTCTTCTTCTAATCTATGCTAGGGGAGAAATACTCCAAACAAATAACTTTTTATGCACTCTCACCTTAACTACCAGCAAGCAGTTTAAGCAGGTCACTTCCCAGGCTTCAAGATGTTAAAGTTAGTCCATCATCTCCTTTATGAAGCCTAGCCATGAACTTGTAGGTATAGGAAAGACTTCCCCATGTATTAATGCATGGAGAGAAACAGATCTAAAGCAGAGTCTGAGCTTTGAACTTGCGAACGTTTTTCTGGATTAAGGTCTTTTTGACAACACCTTTGTGGTTTTCAACTCAAAAGGTAGACTTTGTTGTTCCCTACTGGACAGAATGAGATGCTCCTTCCACATCAATCAATTTAGAAAAGAGACCTGACTATCCTGGGGTGTATACAAATAATAAATGACCATCTGCTGGCTTTGTCTTGGTTGCTAGGCATACTGAAATTTCTTTTGAATACCAACAATTGTAAAATAATACTAGTTTCCTTTTCATTTTCAGCTACTCAGGCACAATCAAAGCTCTGACATCGCCCTCAAAGGAAATCCTTTGGAAAACAAGTCTTCTTATACACGTCAGCTGGTTACCATTTCAAGCATAAATTGTCTTGCTACAGAATAATTCTATAACAAGCAGTGGCATGCCAAGCCCACTATTGTTCTGTAAGACATATAGGAAAAGTTATTTTGAAAATTATGTTTCTACCCTTCTGTGTTATCTACTTTGCTATTAAGATATAAGTCAGATAGATCTATAGGTGGCCATAGAAAAGTGGCCTGGAGTGATTTTTTCTTTTATCTTTAATAAATTTACTTTAAATAGTTCAAATACTTTTTACTGAAAAAAAGGACTTCTCTCTACGGTCTACTACCAAAAATAATAAAAATGAGAAATTATAATACTTTTATGGGGAGCAGTATTATAACTCAAAAAAGACTGTGGGTTTCCTAGCTAACTGTGTTTACTGCTTTTCTGGACAAGATGACAGAATGTAAACAGACATTATAGCAAGACTTTCTTAAAGGTGTATTGGCACAGACGTTGAAAAGACTAGGCCTACCTATGTAGAAAGACAACAGAGTTTGGGGGTTGGCAAATCTCAGTTGTGTTTTACCAAGAACATATAATCCTCACTTCAAAAATAAACAATTGTCCCGCTTATTTGCTCTTATATTTCTATTTGAAATAAACTGAGAGATCATCTAGTCCCAATCCCTTATTTTACCAGTGAGGAAACTGAGGCCAAGAGAGATCTGGGGAATTGATCTAAATTATATGCAAGTGCAAGGAGAAGGGATTTGAATTTGGGGCCCCTTAATTCACTCTACTACTCATCCTTCACAAGACACTCTATTTCTCTTTCTTGGTTATGGTCTACTCCTTAGATGTCCTCTTTTCCTTGAATTCCACTGCTTATAATTCTGATTGAAATTTAATCTGGCTATGAAAGACCCTCACAACTTATATTTATATAAGCTATACTATGATTTATAGATTTATTATAGTATGTATAATAAAATATTAATCTATAGTATATATTATTATAAATAAATAGTACATTATATATAACAACATATCATTTATTTATATTGATTGTTTACTTTGCTTTCACTTCATTTATAGAATTTGATCTTTAAAGGAGCCATGGACCCTGGAGTTAGGAGAAGCTGAGTTCAAATCTGGCCTCAGATACTTACTAGCTCTGTGGCCCTGAGCAAGTCACTTAACCCTGATTGCCTTCTAAATATTAAAAAAAAAAAATAGCCTTGGATCTCCAGGATATTGGAGAAATTAGGTAATGGGGGAAGTAAAATTTCTAAAAAGCAAAATAACTACAGCTATCAACTCTGCTATTATACTTCTTGGAGTTCCTGGTACCAAATCATCAGCTATGGCACGACAGTAATGAAAAAAATGTATATGAGCTTATAAGTTTAAAAAAATCTATTTGGAAGGCTATTTGAGTCATCAGTATCAATAGGATTTAGTGAAATGTGTGCTTGGATACCTTAAACAAAAATTAAAAATTAGCTCTGGTCTCTACGTCTTGGAACTGACTCATCAGTGCTGTTTTTGACAATACATTTATGAGAGGCAATAATGTACAGAGAAAAATACAAAGCACTTACATGAAAAAAAACAGGAAAGTAAATCAAACTCTTCTGCTTTGTCACTCAGGAAAATTTAATAATTAATCATTTATAAAGAGTCAGACTAGCCATCTCAATTTTTTTTTCTTTACAATCGTAAGACATCACATTTCATGATGGGAAATGGAAACCTCAAAGCATCCAAGCTGTATTCTAAACACAAAACCTTTGGTCCTTCAGCACCTGGTTTCCAGACCCTGTCCATTAAAACCCACATGACACTGAACACCCTGGCAAGGTCAGACGTCTTGGAGAGGCACCTCAAACTCTGCCACTTATTCCAACCAAAGGAATTGTTCAAAAGGAAATTCAAAAGATGTGACTAAAACTTCCTAGCACACTTCTGGAGCTTCTACTCTTTTAACTTCCTTTCTCACAATTCCAGCTTCTTTCTTAGAAAAACAGAAATACAAGTCAATAGGGACTTATCTCTTCACAGACTTTTGGGGTAAGTATAAGCAGGCTAATATGAATCACAATTTGTTAACGATCACAATGAAATTTATAAACAAATGGATGTACAAACATAAAGCAGTTACAGATCTCAGCAAATGAAGAGCTGATGGTAAGTATACAATCCTTTGGAAGATTGCAGCCAAACTTATAGAAACACTGAGGACATTCAGGAAGACTTGCTCACACTATCAGAGAGATATAGTACCTGACGGCAAGTGGATATGATATTGACAAAGGATGACTGGAGCTTGCTATGGGAGCTGGATAGGGAGATCACAGCATGGGCAGGAGGCACTGTGAGTTTGACTTGGCTCTGACTTTGGGCAATGTTTTTCTGGTACAGTAGTTAGAGCTCTGAGTCTGGAGGCAGGAAGACCTGAGTTCAAATGCAGACATAGACACTCACTAGCTGTGTGAACCTGGGCAAGTCACTCAACCTCTGTTTGCCTTAAACCACTCCAGTATCTTTGCTGAGAAAACCTCATACAAGGTCAAGAAGAGTTGGATATGACTGAACTGCAACAGCAAAAACAACAGATGATCTAAAAGCTGTTGTGTTCAAGGTGGTGATCACTTTTAGCTATTTGGATTTGCTGCTGCTGAGGACACTATGTTCACTCAGTGGACACATCACAAGCCTGCTTTACATCTTCACATTCCAAGAGCGGAGAAATCAATTCCAATCCTCCACAGATGGAACTGCAGGGCAGAGGGTCAGCAAACATTAACAGTTACTCCCAGGGTCTACAGCTAAGAAGGGAAATGGACAGACTTTGGGGGGTGAAGCAAGTGGCTTCCATCAATAGATTTTATGTGATTCCTCAGAACGGAAACTCAGACCAGACACAGAGGTGAGTCAGGATTGTGGTAATGGAGAAGGGTGGGGTTGGGGAGGGAGGAATATTATTTCTTCCTTATTACAATGAATAACATTGTAAAGAAGATGATGACGTGTAGCCTTGATTACTGCTGTACAGATGTAAAGACTATCCCAGATGGAAGGTCAAAGTTCAGTACTGAGTGTAACACCAGTGGACAGAACAATGACTTAGATATTTACCTTTTTCCTGGACCAGTAAGCCTGTGACCTTTTGATGTGTGGGCCTTGAAAACTGGTCCTTCATTAGGAAATTAATAACAATATTAACCAACATTTATGTAACACTTTAAGAGTTGCAAGGCACTTTAAATATATTATTTTATTTGATCTTCACAACAACCCTAGGAAATAGGTGTTATGATAATCTCCATTTAACAGATGAGGAAACTGAGACTGGAAGAAGTTAAGTAACTTGTCCAAAGTCACACATCTAGTAAGAATCTAAGGCAGGATTTGGACACATCTTTCTGACTCCATATGTGGCAACCTATACTATTTCATGTAGCAGTAACATTTCAGTGACTGTCATAAGCATTCCCATGGATACATTGTGAGCTCTTAGAGGGTAGGGGAGGTTATCTTCCTCAGAAGCTAAAACAGGGCTTTAAACACAAGAGGAGCACAAGATTTAGTGGTAGAAGGGCTCTCGTAGATCATAAAATCTAACTCCCTCATTTCGTAGATGAGGAATTTTGTACTTAGGTGATTTACTCAAGGTGATACAGGTACTAAGTAGATTGTTCCAAATCTGCTTCTTTGACTTCAGATCCATTCAGGTTTCTACTATACCACACCTTAAAAAATTATGGTTGAATTTGTAAATAGTGGAAGTGCTCATTTCTAGCTTTTAAGACCTTGGAGGGAAGTGAGATTGTGTGGACCACTGTCAAATATAAATTTGAAAGATCACACTTCTAGGATTGCATCTAACAGCATCTTCCAGAGATGTCCATTCCTTTATCTCCATGATATTTTTTTTAACACTCTAACCAGGTCAAACATATGCAGATTTTTTTTTCAATCTGGGTTTAATACTGCCGATGCCCTAGGCATTGTGATTGAAGACAGCAGAATTTAACTAGTCAGTCTAGAGGTATTTAGTAGGGACACCATTAGGGAGGGATATAGTTAGACAGGGAATCAATGAGTCAAAGGAGGTTCCATAGAAGGGAAGTAAGTGGTGAAGTAGATAGAGCGCTGGACCTACAGTCAGGAAGACCTGAGTTCAAATCCAGCTTTACTTACTTCACTGTGTGACCCTGGTCAAGTCACCAAACTGGAATCATAACAGTTACCTCACAGGGCTGTTGTGAGGATCAAATGAGATATCATTTCTAAAGTAACAGTTAATATTTCTAATGCACCATAGTACCTGGCACATGGCAGGTGTTTATTAAATGCTTCCTCCTTTTCACCCTTCCTTGGTCACAGAAATGATGATGAGAAGAAAAGGGATTATGGAATCATAGTCCTTGACCTGGAAAGGACTTCAGAAGTGATTTAATTCAATCTCTCTCCATTCTATCTTCATTTAACAGATGGGAAGACTAAACCTAAAATTAAGTGACTTGCCCAAGGTCACACATTTAATTAGGATTTAAGGCAAGATTTGAACACATCTTTCTGACTTCTTAACTTGACAGTGGTTACTGAAATTATTTCACTCATAGAGATCTATTTGACTCATTTTACAGTTGAAGAAACTGCAGCAGAAGGAGTGACTTGAACACCACATGAGTAGTAAGCCTCAAGACAGGAATTTGAACCAACTCCTGAGCTCTATCCACTGTACCATGCTTCTTCCTCAATCACTTTGAAGATGGGTAAAAAATCAGAACAGTGATGTTTACCAAAAGTCTAGGGCAGGAAGCCAAGGCTGAAAGGCAAAAGGTGGGTGTAGGTAATCCATAGCTCATTCAATCTTTTATCCTCAAGGTAGCCAGTTGGTACAATGGTTAGAACACTGGCCCTGGAGTCAGAAGCACCTAAGTTCAAATCCTGCCTCAGATACTTACTAGTTGTGTGACCCTTGGCAAGTCATTTAACTAGCAATTGCTTCCAAAAAAAACCCTTTTATTCTCATCTGATTTATTACAACTAATATTCCTTGAGATGAGGAGCTGATGTGTGTGTATATCTACATATCACATACACTTGTAGAAAAAAATCTAAGTTCCATAAAAAAGACAATTTTAAAGCTTATATGTAGAGCAAGAACAACCACTGCTTGAGGCTTATGGTATATTATTAATTGTTTTTTGATCAAACCTTGTGATATCATTAGTATAGGGAATTCCCTGTGTAGATGCTCTTTGTGGGGAAACTCCCTCTGCTAATGCAAACTGGCAACTCATCAGAAACTTACAGCTCTAGAGAGATGTTAAATGACTTCCTCAGGATCGCACGGTTACCATATGTCAGAGGGAAGATGAATAAAAGCCTTCCTAACTCCAAAGTCACACTCAAAATACCACACTTGGATACCACACTGGACAAAAAAGAACTATCTAAATCCTACTTTGCTTCCGTGTTCTTCAACAAGAAAAAGGTAGAACAAATGGAGTTAAGAAGGATTTGGACTCCAAAACAAATGAAGCAATAATGAAAAGATACCCATCCAAATTAATTCAAATTATGATTACACTCCAGGATATGAAAAGAATTAATAGAAATGACTGCAGAACCACTGCCAGTAATTTTTGAGAAATCATACCCCACTGTCAAAAATATGAAAATAGTCAAATATTATTCTGAAAAGAGGAAACAATATCGTTCTAGAAATTACATATTAGCAAGCTTGGTATTGATTCCTGGAAGATTTTAGAATGTATTAAATACTAAATTTAGCAGCATTTAGAAATCAGCGACAATTAGGGGTCAGCATGGATTCACTATAGAAAAAAAGAATGTCAAAATAGCTTTATTTTCTTTCTGGATGGAACGTGGTAGGCATAGTGTAACTTGATTTCAGCAAAACTTCTGAGAAAATCTCTTATGATATCTTTTTGGACAAAATGGAGTTGATTGTTGTCCTTTCTCAAAGAGGACCAAAATGACTTCACTCTGTTAGAGTCAAGTTACAGCGTGTCTGACTGTGGCTGATCAGACCAATACAAGCTCGGAATGCTCTACCACAGGTCAGGCACAAATAGTCCATGTGAACATTTGGGGTGTATTCTCTAAATTTGTGCATTTAATGTTTCTTTTGAGCTACTTCAATTCTGCTTTGCTCACAAAGCACAGCACCTTCTTTGAGGGGGGCATGTGATGGAGGGAGAGAGAGAAGAATGGATAAAAGATGAGTGGATCCATAAGATGAGTGGATCCATAGTTGGCTAAACAACCATACTTGAATATAAATTAATTGATGGCAACCTGGAAAGAGGTTTCTAGTGACATACCACAGGGATCACTCTTTGGTCTGTTACCTTCAGTTAAAAAAAATAACGAATCACTAGATGAAGGTATTCAATTTATAGCTATCAAATTTGCAAAAGGCATAAAGCTAGTCCCATTACTTCTCTGTCTGAGGAAAATAGAATGTTTCATCATCAGCCCTCTGATCATCAATCAGTTCTTAAGCCTTTTGAAGTTGTTTGTCTTTAGAATATTGTTGTATTGTATAAATTGTTCTTTTTGGGTGTACTTATTTCACTCTGAATCACCAGTTAAGTCTTATCATGTCTTTTGGAACCCTTTCATCTTTTCTTAGACACAATGGTATTCCATTCACTTAAATCTTCCTTCAACTCAACTTCCTGTATGCAGTGGGGGCACCAGCTTAACTCTGTGGACCCCGATTCCTCTTCAGGGAGTTGTACATACCTACTTCCCTCTCTTGTTCCTCCCCTCATCCCTATCTTTATCTCCATCTATAAAATGAAGATAACATTAGCACCTACATCACAAGGTGGATGTGAAGATAAAATGAAGAAATATATGCAAAGTATATGCCAACCTTGATGCTTGTTATTTTTATTAGTGGTTCAGAGTGGCATTTCACCAGACTGGCTGCAGAGTGATGAAATTTATGATCTGCCCTAGCAGAGAGAGGTACCCTCACCTAGAAATGGTGAAGGAATAATACATATGATACATATGCATATTTACATACATTCCAAAGGTAATTATTTAATATAAGACTTATGGGAAGGGGGGAGGGGAAGGAAATAAGCATGATTAAGCATTTACTATGTAAATTGTGCTAAGACTTTACAAAAATGATCTCATTTGATCCTTATAGCAACCCAAGGAGGTAGATCCTCATTTTACAGATGAGGGAACTGAAAGCAGACAGTGGTTAAGTGACTAAGCCAGGGTCACGCAGTTAGTGTCTGAAGATAGATTTTCACTCCAGTCACCTGATTAGAAGCCCAGAGTTCTGCTCTAGCCCCTGTACCACCTAGCTTCCTAATTGTACAAATCTATAACAACCATTCCCCCCAAACTACATACTTCTTGCAGGTGCACATAAGCATGTCTATTCTTTACATACTAGAAAGCTACATAACCACATAAACCATACACAGCACAAAGCTGACAATTTGTGGTCAGTGGCAGTGGGTACATTCTGCCACATAAGTAAGCATTGTTAAAGGGACAGGTTTTCCTTCCCAGTAACCATTCAATCTGTGTTCCTCCTGCTCCTTTCTCTTTTGGGATAAGTGGTACCACACTCCATACATAAGCCCCTACAGTGACCTTTGGAATTCTCTGAACCATAATTTTAAAACAGCTTCTTTAAGCCATTCAGGCAGCCAGTCTCCGAGCCATTGCGGTGTAATGAAAAATCACTTTAATAACAACTCATAGCTTTAAAGGCATGTTAAGTTTTGGGAAGCATTTTCCTCATAATCCCATGTGAGGCAGGTACTGCAAACATTAATATACCCATTTTACAGATAAGGAAATGGAGGCATGGGAAGGTGATTTGTTTAGGGAATCATGGCTAGTAAGACTACCAATATGGCAGCTAGGTGGCACAGTGGACAGAGTGCTGGGCTTGGAGACAGGAGAGCCTGAGTTCAAATCTGGAGAAGGAAATGGCAAACCACTTCAGTATTTTTGCCAAGAAAACCCCAAATGGACTCACAGAGAATCAAACATGCCTGAAATGATTCAACAACAAAAAAGAGTACCAACAGAGATTCAAGCTCTCTTAAGTCCAGCTCTTGCATTCTTTCCATAAAACTATGCTACCTTTCAGACTTGCAGTCAAAAGACCTGGATTCAGGTTCTAAAGTCATGAACTCTTGGATAGCTGTGAGGAAAGTACTTTGTAAACTCTATGGTTCCATATAAACGTGCACTTTTATGATCATTTGGTCATTTCAGAACCTGCCAGAAAATATTAGCACAATCATGATGTGTCTTATTGTCCTGAAGGACAATGAACACAGGTCGCTAATTATAACAAATTTGAAAAGAAGCATTACAATCTTTTAAGAATATCTTCTTTATGCGAGTCTACCTGCCAAGACAAACCCATAACTATATAAACACAAGTATAAAACATTTTCACATAAAGTCAGATCTAAACAACTTGGAAAATATTAATTGCTCATGGGTAGGCCAAGCCAATATAATAAAAATGATAATTCTACCTAAATTAATCTACTTATTCAGTGCCATACCAATCAAACTATAAAATTTTTTTATAGAGTTAGAAAAATAATAAAAAGCTTTTTTATTATTTATCTCAAGGATATCAAGGGACCAAACTGTGCACACAGTCTTCCCTTATACCTGGAATGCATTTACTTCAATTCAACAAACACTTATTTAAGGGCCAGAGACCCTCACATTTTTATTTCTGTGTTCCTCGAGTCTGGTGTCTGGCACTGTGCCTTTTATGCAGGTGAATAAGACATTTTGGTTGAATTGAGAAGGTTGAATTCAGGGACTGAGTTCAGGTTCTAGAGGATTTACTCTTAAGTTCTGTGCTTTTCCCACCTCTGCCATGAGTTCTAGTTTGGCTCTGTCACTTTATTTCTTGTCTGATCTTGGAAAAAAACACTTTTCCATTCTGGGCCTCAGTTTTTTCTTCTGTAAAATGACCAGATGATCTCTTCATTCTATGATACAAGATAGCTCTCTGGATCCCTATGCATTCAGGTCCCTCACAGAAGGGAGGAACCAAAGGGGGTCACTTCCAGTGTTCCCTGGAGTGGGAAGAATGAGGGTGTCCCAGGCCTCTCAGAGCTTTGACTGTCCTGCCCCTGCATCCAGTGCAAACTGTGAGATATAGTTACTTTTATTGCTGTAATAATTAATAATAGTTCCCAGTCAAAAAAAAAATGTGAAATGCAAAAGAAAATGGTAAATTTGATTTTATGACTACCATTTAATCAGGAAAAAGAACATGTCTAGAAAGGCATGTAAGCCACTTAAGACTTGCCTCAAAAGATGTTCCTTAGCCAAAGTGAAATTATGGTCATATTTGAAACCTGGTTATTGGAACCTGCTATTTTAAGATGCTATGGGACTATTAAGTGACTGTTTTTCTGAGTCTAACTCCAGGTATGGATAGCAAGAAAGACAGTCTGAGCCTCCAATCCATGATGCCAGTAAGCCTGTGAGATGCTGGTATGAACTGAAAAAGGTGATCTTCTGGGAAGGGTGGGAAAGCGGCTGTTCAGTCTGGGCTGAGGTAGGATCCTCCTGATTCAATTTCCCCACTGACACCTGGCAGACTTTAAGCCTGACAATGCAAGTGGATAATCTAATCCTGCCTGGAACTGACATGAAGTTGGGGAGATATCGGTTCCCTGCAATGTCCCTACTCTTAGTGGCAATTTCCTATAGGCAAAAGGTTTGTAAGCTTAATACCAAATCTATTAAATTATAGTTTGTTGGTAGGGGAACATCTGAGGGTAAGTGTAAAATTAAGCTATTAGGCTTAGAACTTTAGACCAACAACAATAAGTTAGGGTCCTTTAATTCTTAGTAATACTGTGGAGACAATTCGGTCAAGGGCTTGTGAAGTTAGTATACGTAAATATTATTTGTGTCTCAGTTAACGTTTTAAAAAAATTCTTTTGTGGTCTATATTGTAAATGCTTTAAAAAGAAGTATCACCTGACCAAAAGTTGGAATTGTTTTATGTGATATGAACTGTGTTAAAAATGAAAAAGAAAATAAAAAAAAGAAAGACCTAGAATCATCAATAATTAAAATCTAAACATGACAACCCAGGGGAGGGCAAGGATGCAGGGGCAGGACAGTCAAAGTTCTGAGAGGCCTGGGACACCCTCATTCTTCCCACTCCAGGGAACACTGGAAGTGACCCCCTTTGGTTCCTCCCTTCTGTGAGGGACCTGAATGCATAGGGATCCAGAGAGCTATCTTGTATCATAGAATGAAGAGATCATCTGGTCATTTTACAGAAGAAAAAACTGAGGCCCAGAATGGAAAAGTGTTTTTTTCCAAGATCAGACAAGAAATAAAGTGACAGAGCCAAACTAGAACTCATGGCAGAGGTGGGAAAAGCACAGAACTTAAGAGTAAATCCTCTAGAACCTGAACTCAGTCCCTGAATTCAACCTTCTCAATTCAACCAAAATGTCTTATTCACCTGCATAAAAGGCACAGTGCCAGACACCAGACTCGAGGAACACAGAAATAAAAATGTGAGGGTCTCTGGCCCTTAAATAAGTGTTTGTTGAATTGAAGTAAATGCATTCCAGGTATAAGGGAAGACTTGTGTAATGCACTTGTGTGCTCAGAGACCTGAGCAAATCAGTGTTCCCCCTTCCGCATAAACCATATAAGCCTCATTTTTGTGATCTGTAAAATAGGAATAAAATTCATATTATCTATGATGCAGAAGTGCCTTGGACTATAAACTGCAAACTGTGAGATATAGTTACTTTAATTGCTGTAATAATTAATAATAGTTCCCAGTCAAAAAAAAAAATGTGAAAGAAGGCGGTCATCGTATCAGATCTCAAACTGTGTTATAAAGCAATAATTATGAAAACAATCTGAAACTGGCTAAATAATACAGTGGTGAATCAGTGGAATAGATTAGGTACAAATTGCATTATAGTAAATGACCATGGTATGCTAGAATATGATGAACTCAAAGATCTCAGGTTTTGGAACAAAAATATATTATTTGACAAAGCCTAATGGGAAAACTGGAAAACAATATGGTAGACACTAGGCATAGACCAACATCTTACAGCATATAACAAAATAGGGTCAAAATGGGTACATGATTTACACATAAAAGGTGATACCATAAGCAAATTAAGAGACCATGGAATACTTTATCTGTCAGATTTCTGGATAAGGGAAGAATTTAGGACCAAAGAAGATATAGAGAACATTAAAAATATAAAATAGTTCATTTTGATTATATGAAATTAGAAAAGTTTTGCACAAACAAAATCAATGCAGCCAAAATTATAAGGAAAGCAAAAAACTAGGGAAAATCTTTTGCAACAAGTATCCTTGATAAAGACCTTTTTTTCTCAAATATATAGAGAATTGAGTCAAATTTATAAAAATATAAGTCATTCTCCAATTGACAAATGGTCAAAGGATAAGAACAGGAAGTTTTCAAAGAAATCAAAGCTATCTATGGTTGCTAAAAAACATTCTAAATCATTATTGATCAGCGAAGTCCAAATTAAAACAATTAAATTAAATTAAAATAAATTAAAAGTACTCTGAGGTATCACCTCACACATATCAGAATAGCTAATATGACAAAAAAAAATGAAAATGTTGGATGTTGGAGGGGATGTGAGAAAACTGGGACACTAATGCACTGTTGGTAGAGTTTCAAACTGATTCAACCATCCTGTAGAACAATTTGAAACTATGTCTAAAGGGCTATAAAACTGTGCATACCCTGATCCTGCAAGAAGCCTGCTAGATCTATATCCCAAAGACATCTAAAGAAAGGGAAAAGGATCTATTTATACAAAAATATGTATAGCACCTCTTTTTGTGGTGACTAAGAATTGGAAATCAAAGGTATCCCTATCAATTAGTGAACAACTAAACAAGCTGTGGTATATAATTGTAATGTAATATCATTGTGCTGTGAGAAATGACAAGTAGAATAATTTCAGAAAAACATGGAAAGACTTATATGAACTGATGCATAGTGAAGTGAATGGAACCAGAACATCATACATAGTAACAGCAATTGCCAGATGGAGAACTGTGAATGACTTAGCTATTCTCAGCAGTACAATGATTTGAGGCAATCCCAAAGGACAAATAATGAAGCATACTATGCCTCCAGAGAAAGAACTGATATTGAATGAATACAGATTGAAGCTTGCTATTTTTCACTTTCCTTCATTTGTTTTCTTTGACTGTTCTTATACAAAATTACTAACAGGAAAATATTTTACATAATTGCACATGTACAACCTATATATATAACCTATATCTGCTTACTGTTTCAGGATGGGGGGATAGAATTTAGAACTGAAAACTTTAAATAAATATGTTTAAAAATTTTTTTAACAAGAGTATCTTCCTTAAATCAGGTCTGAGGCAGATATGATAGCAGAGCAGATCCAAGGAACAGACTGCTAGATCTGGAAAACAATCAGACCCATGAGGGTGGTCAGCTTTCATTCCAGCTTAGAGCATAAAACAAATTTCCAAAAAAAGTTGCTTGAAGAGCACTGGGACCCTTCGTGTTCTGCATTAAGGCAGGATTTTACAGCTACCTTTGACATCCACACAGTGCAGTAAATCTCAGCTGGAGACTGCTGCCCAAATATTTACATGGTTGATTTCTTTGGATAGAATTCCTCTGGAGCAGGGCTGGCAGTGGCTTGACATTCTTACATGAACTACGTTGGCAGATTCCCTCCTTTCCATTCATCTTGTCTGAGACTTTAAACATTGGCTGAGAGAATCCTCTAAACCTTCCCAGGCGTTGCTTGGAGACCTACACATGAGGTTCTAGGATAGCCTGCTCATGGGTCAGTCTCCTGCTAAATTACCAGAGTGTAAAACTTCACAGAACAAATACACTGAGTTTGCTGCCAAAAAACATTTAGATTGGAGTGGGGGTAGATGCAATGATGAGTAAATAGTAACTGAAGATAAAAGATAAAGGTCCCTGATGGAAGTGGTCCCAAATCACCTCTGCCCACTCCCAATCTGTCAAAGGGGTATATATCCTATCACCCTGAACAAGTCAGAGTCTTAATAGCAGGACCAGAGGCAATGACAGTTCTAAGACTATCTAGGGTACATTTCATTAGTTAGTAGTTATAGAGAGACAAAGACACATCTCTCTCTGTGACTGAAATCAAATATTGTAACTGGCTACAAAACAAGTCCTAAAAGATTTTTAGTAGGCATTAAATTCACCAAGGGAAAAAAATAGAGCGTATGGTTTGGGCTGATTTCACACTAAAGAAAAAAAGGATTTTTTTTTTCCTTGTGGTTGGGATCTATTTAAAATTCCCAGGTTCTTGCTTTTCATCTCATAGACTTTAACAAATGAGACAAGTGGCAAACTGGAACATCTGTCTGTACCTTTTTTAAAAAAATATAACATTGACAAGTGGCAGTAGTATTAACTGACTGAATGAATGAGGGAAAAATTTAATGTTTACTGTGTGCTAAGCACTAGTTACAGAAAGAAAAGCAAGATAATCCCTGCTCTCAAAAATCTCCCATTCTTAATTGGGGGGAGAGAAAATACAGAGGTCAGCTACAGAGTGGATGATGGAAGGGCAGAGTGGTTTGTTGGGTACAGTAGTAGGGCATATGGCAAGGTCCTGAGGTCTTAAGGGTTCAGCTGCTGGGCAGATGGCAATGTTCCGGGGTCTAGGGGGGCACAATAGCAGGTCATGTAGTAAGGCCCAATGATCCTTGGAGTACAAAGGCAGGGCAGATGGTAAGGTCCTATTTAAACATTACTGGAATGATGAATTTTTAGGCTTAAGCATGTATAAATACATAATCAGTTAAATAAATAAATGGATAGATTAATAAATAAATAGATGAATGAATGAAGGCTTGCAGCTGGGACTATGATGCAACACATCAGCATAAGAAAATCTGAAAATATTAAATCAGATGAAAGAGACAGGTGTATGACAAAGCTTTTGTTTCTCTGTATAGCCCACAGAATTGACTAAAGGTCCAGTAACTGAAAGACAGCATACATAAATGAGAATCTCAACCTTTTATTTTTTTATGGGGAGGGAAGGTGGACCTTTGCTTATGATTTTTTTGGTATAGGACACTCCTGGTAAGGAAACTCCCTCTAACTGTAGATGGGTATTTATTCTACAATTTAGTCTTAGAAGGGTTCTTTGGGACACTAAGTGGTTAAATGACTTGCCTTGGGTCCTAGTCAGGTGGTGCCTGCAGCAAAACCAAATAATCAATCAATCAATCAATCAAGAAGCATTTATTAAGCACCTCCTATAACAAGTTAGTCAGTAAGCAACATAGAGGGTATTTGAAACCAAGTTTCTCTGACTTCAAGCCCATAACATTATTTATCACACTCCAGTAGGGGACATATGGTATAATGAAAATGGTCTTGGATCTGAAGTTAGACAACATAGTTTCAGGTGTCTATCACTCTGTGACCCTGGAGGAGGCACTTGGTGCCCTTAGTGCCTCAGTTTGCTTATTTGTAAAATAAGGATAATGATATTAGCAATAGCTAGTGAGTTCATAAACTTTTGTGGAAAAGAAAATACTTTCTGATCTATGACATGATACACAAATACAAGCTATTGCTGTCAATACTATTATTACTTCTATTGAGGTAAAAGGTATCTATCATTCCTCTGTGTGAACTATGTGATAGATAAGGCTACAATGAGGATTTCCTAGGGGAGATTCAATTTATATCTTCCTTCTGTCTTAGCAAAGTCATTCTCCACTTCCATAGATCTCATTTTGCTCATATGTTATTGTTCTTTAAATGTGAAGCTGATTACAATTTCTCCACCTGACTCAATACCCTCAGGTGGGAACCATTTATGCTGGTGTGATATTCATCTTCATTTTATAGGTATGCTAGACTCATTCTGCTCTACAGATGTATTTTGAACAACCATAAACTATGACTTCATGACTCAGAAACTCTTAAAGAAAAAGAGGAGGATAAAACAGGAAAAGGAGACTGTTGATAGGTACGGGCTCCTTAGCTTGGCATTTAAGGCACTCTACAATGTATCTCTGACCCACTTTCTCAGCCTTCTGTCATAGTAGTTTTCCTCATACCCTTTTAATTCCTCCTCACTCTCATCCTCATCTTGCCATCTTTTGTTGCTATGCTTTTGTTCAAACAGTTGTCCACATTTAGGATTGACACCTAAGCCCATCCCCATCTCTTTGTGTTGAAATATTTTCCTTCTGTCAAGACTCAACTCAGGCATCAGCCCTTCCTTGAAGATTTTCCCTGATCCATCTAGCTGGCAGTGATCTGACATCCCTGCAATTTCTTAGAGTACCATGTGTGAACTTCATGGTATTTATATTATCTACTTTATATTATAGTTGTTGATGTGCATATCCTCCATCTCCTCTGAGACTGCAACATCTTGAGGACTGAGATTGTGTCTGATTTCATCTTTGTATCCCTGGCACATAGTATAGTGCCCTTTGCAAAGTATGTGTTTAATAAGTATTTGCTGAGTTGAAATGGATCACCTCATGCGCATTTAGATGGGAGAATGGAATAATTTCAGGGAAATACAAAGTAAGAAATGAATAAAGACACCACAATTTATGGCATCTTCTGAAGAAACAGAGTTTGGAAAGGAAAAAAAGGTTGCCACAGAATTGCAGGGATATGTTTAGGAAGGACTATGAAAGATGAAGGGTACCTAGGTGGTGGATTAGACAGAGTGCCAGGTCTGGAGGCAGGAAGGCTCACCTTCCTGAGTTTAAATTCATCCTCAACCACTTACTAGCTGCATGACCCTGGGCAAGTCATTTACCCTGTTTGCCTCAGTTTCCTCATGAGTAAAATGAGCTGGAGAAGGAAATGGCAAACTACTCTAGTATCTTTGACAAGGAAACCCCAGATGGGGTAACGAAGAGTCAGACATAGTTAAACAACAATAACTGAAAAATTCTTAACTATGGCAAACTCCTTCTACCAGTCAATAAGTTTTATGAGGGCAGGAACTGTGTCTAATTTTTCTTTGAAGAAGAGCCAGCTAGCTCTGAATGACAATCTGTTTATCCCTATTCACAAGTAGGTGTGTCAACAAGTAAACAGCTTGATGATAACAATGAGGAAGAAGAGGAAGAGGAGGACCACAACAAAGTCACAGAGTAAAATATAATAAAATATCAAGTAAATGAAATATTTTCTAATTGACATCTATGGGTGTTATAGACACCCATCTATGAGAGCAGTTTCTGCTCTCAATGAGCTCACAGTCTAATGGGGGAGACAACATGAAAACAACTATTTACAAACAAGTTACATGCGGGATATGTTAGAGATAATGAGCATATGGAATGCATTAGAATTAAAGTGAATCAGGAAAGGCTTCTAGGAAAAGAAGAGATTTTAACTGAGACTTGAAGGAAGCCAGAGAAGCTAGGAGATCCAGAAGAAAATAGAGTTCCGTGGGGACCACAAGTAAAAATGGTTTGGAGTCAGGAAAGGGAGTTTTGTGTGCTAGGAACAGCAAGGAGATCAGTGTCCCTGGATTACAGAATACATGGAAGGGAAGAGGAGAAAGAAACAAGCACTTTATTTAATGCCTACTGTGTGCCAGATATCGTGCTAAGTACTTTACAAATATTTAAAAACATAGTGAAGCAAAGTGGAAGAAGACCGGAAAAGTAAGAAGGGGTCAAATTTTGATGGGCTTTATGTGCCAAACAGGATTTTATATTTCATCTTGGAAGTAATACTAAGCCAGGAGAGTTTTTGGAAGAAAGAGAATGATGTTTTCCAACCTTTATTTTAGGAAGATCAATTTGACAGTAGAGTATTGATTGGAGTGGGGAGAGACATCAGGAAAAGAGAACAACCAGCAAGGTATTGCCTTAGTCTAGGAGTCAGGTGATGAGGGTCTGTGCCAAGATGGTTGTGGCATTAGAGGAAAGGAACCATGTACAAGATGTTGTCACGATAAAATCAACAGAACTTGGCAACAGACTGGATTTTGATGGTGATAGAGTCTGAGTGACTAGTTGGAAGGTTGATACCTACATTTGGAAAAGGGCACTTTGGAAAAGGTTGATAAAGATACTGTTTAGTTTTGGACATGTTAAATGTGAGATGTCTACAGGGTAGCTAGTTCAATAGGCATTGGAGATGTCAAAGTGGAGGTCAGGAGAGAGGTTAAAGCTAGACAAGGAAACACTTCCCTCATAGACTACAATGTTGAAACCTGGAAGAAGGTGGCAACATAGTGATAATTACAACAATAACTGATGTGTATATAGTGTTTTAAGGATTTTGCAGTATTTTATATACATTTTCTGACTTGATCCTCACAATCACTCTATGAGGAAGGTATTAAAAGTATTGTACCCATTTTTCAGAGGACGAAACTGAGGTTTAGATGATAAGTGCCTTGTCCATGCTTATATAACTACTAATATCAAAGACAATATTTGAAACAAAGTCTTCTTTACTCTAAGCATAATGCTCTATCACTCCCTAATGGAATGAAACTTTTTTTCCCTCAAGGACCCAGCTTTAAAGCCAAATCACTTGCATTCTCATAGACTGGCCGATAATAGGTCCTCCGGGGCCAAACCCCACTTGGACATTGGTAGGACCCAGATTGACTCAGAGTGAAAGCAAATAGGAATTGTTCTATTCTGGCCAGAAACCCTGAAGGTCTTTCCCTCCCAGATTGATTTTTTTTTTTGACTAGGTAAAAGAGGCCATTCTCTGTCATATTTCTTACCTACCCTTAATCACTGAGTGAGCCTTGCCTCAAACTGAGTCATGGGAAAGACCTTAGTTTAAAAAGTCCAAGATCTCTTACTGCATCCAGGGCCATCTCTAATCATCCTGACTGAATCCAGATGGCTCCTGAGCAGAAAGTGAGGCTGGTGACTTTGCACAGCCCTGCCTCACTTAAATCCAATTCACTTGCATGTCATGGCATCACCTTCCTGAGGTCATGGTCCTCTTTGAGAAGGACGACAACAACAAACAACAACACTGTACAATTTGTCTATTGATGTAGGTGTATATATTACTGATATATGACAATGACAAACACATGTGTGTATGAGTGTGCACATATACATATATGTGTACACATGTAAAACTTTGCTGCTTTGAGTTCTTTCTGATGTTAGAATTTCTTCCCCCTTCTTGTTCCTTGAGTGATCCTAACAACACCTACCCCAAAGCGATTTTTTAGGTCACTTAGGAAAACTATGAAAGGACTTAATATCAAGAATTATTTGATGCGGTAAAGAACCTCAGGTTACCACTTGAGTAATGAGACACCTATCTCTCTTCTGCAACTCACACTATGTGAAATTAATTTTATTTCTTTAAATATTTTCTGAATTTTACTTTGTTGTGTACTACCTATATGATCTAGGGGAAGTTACTTGATTTTTCTAGGCCCCAGTTTCTTCACCTGTGAAACTAGATGGACTAGATCAGAGGTCTAAATTTGGAGCCAACCAGGTGGCTAAGGAAGGAGACATAAAAATCCTGGCCAACCAGAATAAAATGCAATTGGGAAATATTTAACAAAATAAGTAAAAGCACAATATAACACAGATAATGCTAATTTGTGGTTTTCTAAAAGGTCAATATGCAGCCTGCATTTCTATTTGATTTTGATACCTTTGGAATAGATGACCTCTAATGTCCTTTTCAGTTCTACATTTGTGTTTTCAAACGAAGGTTATATATTTTACATAAAGGTGTCTCCTTTTTCTAACAACATTCCTTCCAACTTTCCTAGATGCTAAATTTCAAAGAAAAATTAGTTCTGTAGAGATAACCAGTAGTAGGGACAGGGTAGAAAACAATGAAAGATCAAACATAGCATATTGTCTAATAACCCTACCAAAAAAGTAAAAAATATTTTCCAAGTTGAGACCTCGTACAATGAGAACACTGGACTTTGAGTCAAGTGGGCTTTATTCTAATCCTGGTTCTGCCATGAACTAGTGGTTTGACCTTAGATAAGTCATTTATTTCTCTGGGTCTCAGATTCCTCATCTATAAAATGAAAAGATTTGAATAGACTATTTCTAGAGCCTCTTCTAGCTTAAATTCAATGAATTTAAACTTATAATGCCTTTTATAATACTCAGGGTGACAACACAAACTATCAATAGCTTATAGGATACTCTAAAAGCTTAATGTTGCCTGGAGATTATAATATCTCGGACTTGGAAGAGACCTCAGAAATCATCTTTTTAAAAAACCTATGGCCAAGTCTTCTTCCTAAAATGGTACTGGTATCTTGCCACTAAATTTATAGGGGCTCTCTACTGCCCCTTTTGCATCCCCATTCTCATCCTGTCCTCTCCTGCCTTTGCTCATGCCATCCCCCACACCTAGAATGAACTCTTCTCCCCACTTTCATGGCCGACTGTTGAAATCTCTCCTATTCTTCAAATCTAACATTATGCCCTCTCCTTCACAAAGCCTGTGAATCCTGCCTCTGAGATTTTGTAGTGATGTGATCAGTGGGCAACCACATAACCCTTAACTGAAAAATAGGGGTAGGTACCTGTTGTACCCACCTTACAGAGCTGTTCTGAGTCAAAAATTATATCATATATATAAAACACTTGGCAAACTATCAAGTGCTACAAGATGTCAGTTTGTATCATTATCCTATCAATTAATAATCACATAGATTTTTATTACACAGATCTTCTACTAAACTCTGTATGCTTAAAAACCAGCTGTGCCTCTGGTTATTCTGTTTTGCTGAAAATAGCTGAATTTCCCTATTAAGGGGGGGGCGGGGTAGGTAAAGTGACTCTCCTCATTTAAAGCAGCTTTGACAAGTGATTCTTTAGCTCACACCTGAAGACCCCCAGTGATGGTGAACTCACTACTTCCTGAGACATTCCATTCCACTTGTGGTCAACTCTAACAGAATTTTTTTAGTTGAAATCAGCTTCTTTGCAGCTTCTGCTCATTGTTTCAAGGTGTGCTTCAGAGGCCAAGTGGATAATTCCTTTCTCATATGATGGACTTTTAAATACTTAAAGGAAGGCAACTCTCAAGTCTTTTCTTTTCTATGTCAAAATCTCTAGTTCCAATGTTCAATCTATACAAGATCATGTTTTACAGTTTCTTCACTAACACCAATGGTCCTCCTCTGGACATGTTCAAGGATGTACCTTCCTAAAATTCTGCAGCCCAAAGAGGTCTCCCTGCGTAGCCTCATTAAGGCTGAGTACTTTAGGAATCTCCTCCCAGATTATTGCCTTGTCATGGCTATGGGTCTGCATAGCTCAATGAAACTATGAGTTATGCCACACAGGGCTACCCAAGATGGACAGGTCATATATTTTATATATTTATTTATTATATATATTCTTGGGCTCAAAAATCACTGTAGATGGGGATACAGCCATGAAAAGAAGCTTACTTCTTGGAAGGAAAGTGATGCCAAATCTGAACAGTATACTAAAAAGCAGGAACATCACCTTGCTGACAAAAGGTTCTCTGTGTAATCAAAGCTATGGTTTTTCCAGCAGGAATGTATGCATGGTTGAGTTAGACTACAGGGAAAACTGAGTGCTGCAGAATCAACACTTCTGAATTGTGGCACTAAAAAAGACTTTTGACAGTCCCTTGGACAGCAAGGAGATCAAATCAGTCAGTACTTAAATTAATTCAGGCTACTCACTGGAAGGACAAATACTGAAGCTGAAGCTTAAATACTTTAGCCACATAATGAGATGATGGGACTCATTGGAGAAGAACCTGCTGCTAGGAAAGATTGAAGGTACAAAGGAAAAGAGGATAGCAGAGGATGAGATGGATGTATTAGGGAAACAATAAACATGAGCTTGGACAGACTTTGGGAGACAGTCAAGAAGGGCTGGTGTACCTACTGCCCATTAGGTCACAAAGAATTGGACATGACTGAAGAACAACAACAAACAAACCTTAGGAATAAACCCTTTCCTCCCTCTGAACATTGTCTATGGCTATGTCTATTAATTCAGCCTTGGCTACTGTGGCAACAGACAACGAACAAAGAATTCAACTCAAACATCGATTAAGTCCTTATGTGTAAGAGACCTCCGTACAGTCGGTCCCATCTTAGAACCTTTCCCTTATATTAGGAAGCAACATTCTGGTTTCTAAGAGTTATATGCTCAAAAAGTAGCTGGGCTTCTGGTTACTGTGTTCTACTGAAAAGAATTAAATTTCATCATAGAAGAGGGCTAGGTCTAGTAACTCTTCTCACTGAACTCTCATTTTCACATATAACCCAGGCAGCACAGCATATTAGACAGAAAGAAAGACTCAAGAAGAAAAGAAGCCTTTATTAAGCATCTACTATGTGCCAGGCACAAATATTACCTCATTTTAACATTACAGCAAGCCTGGGAGATAGATGCTATTACTACCCCCATTTTAGAGATGAAGAAACTGAAGCCGACCTAAAGACCTAAAGTGACTTGCCCAAGGTCACAGCTAGTGTTTGAGGCCATATTCTTCCTGACTCCAGACCCAGGTCTCTATCTACTGTGCCACCTAGCTGCCTCTAACTTGAGATCAGAGGATCTATATCATTTAATTGCTCTCAGTCTCAGTTTTCTCATCTGCAAAACGGGGATAATAACAGCACTTACCTTATACGGTTACTTTTGAGAATCAAATGAGATAATATATGTAAAATGCTTTGCAACCATCCAGCATTATATAAATGTAGCTATTATCTGTCATTATTATTACTATCATTACTAACAACTTCCAATCAACTGTCACAGAAAGACAACTAAGCCCAGGATCCTTGGAAATGGCAGCTTGCTCCCCTTTTCTCTCCCCTACCCGGGGCTGCTGGTCCTAATTCTAGTTCAGCCTCCACAGCCACCATCTAGGAATGTAATTCCTGTGGAGGTGGAATCAGCCTTCCTTACCAAATGCCACCTACAGGTGAGTCAAGCCAGCCTCGCTGAAGCAGGGCAGCACTATAAGGCAGAAAAAGGAAGTGTCACATGCCAGGCAAGTCAAGCTAGGACCACCATCTCTATGACCACCTATTCAGATACCAATGGAAATAACCCATCAAACCAAGAGTCTTGGGAATAGCAGTGTCCCTAACAACCACCAGCCCTGATCCCACCTGGGCTCTTCAGTTATTGAATAGAGCAATTACTGTACAGAGAAGACCCACTTTCCTTGCTACTATCAGCATCAACTGTCACTGTCAGGCAAGTAAGCCCAAGAACCCTGGGCATGGCAGCAATCCCTCCCATCACTACCCCAACTCTGTTCCAGCTTCCAGTCTAGTCCCCAAAGCCATTGTCTCAGGAAGTAACCTTTATGGAGACGTGATCTGGCAACTGTTTCTCCGTGTGTCATAGCCCTTGCCTCTTGAGAAAACCTAGCTACTCAGGGCCCAGAAAACAAAGCTCTTACTACCAAAGTCCTGGACACTGTCACAAAGTTCAGCATCAGAAATGGGTATGATTTCATCAATAGAAATGAAATTACAGAAACTACCTTACCATCTGAACTACGTTACTGTCTCCTTTGTTGCTGTACCTGAAGGACTGTGGGACTTTTCATCTCACTTGCTGCTCAAAACTATAGATATGGGTTGTCTCCCTGTTAGAATGTGAGCTCCTTGGAACAGGGACCATTTTGCTTCTTTATTTGTATCTCCAGCACTTAGTAAAGTGCTCTGTATATAGTAAACACTTAATAACATTTTAATAGTATATAGTATATACTCTGTATATAGTAAACACTTAATAAATACTTTTTCAAATTGTATAGCCGCTCTTTTTTTTGTTATGGCAGGCAATTGGAAATGGAGGGGATGCCCATCAATTGGGGAATGGCTGAACACGTTGTGGTGTATGAATGTAATGGGATGCTAGTGTTCTATAAGAAATGAGGAGCAGGCAGATTTCAGAAAAACCTGGAAAGACTTACATGAACTGATGCTGAGTGAAGTGAGTAGAACCAGGAGAACATTATACACAGTAACAGCAACATTGTAGCAATGATCAACTATGATAGACTTAGCTTATCTCACAATGTCATGATCTAAGACAATTCCAAAAGACTCATGGTGGAAAATGGTATCCACATCCAGAGAAAGAACTATGGGGCCTGAATGCAGATCGAAGCAGACTATTTTCTCTTCTTTCGTTTTTGATTTTTTCTTTCTTGTGGTTTTTCCCTTTTGTTCTGATTCTTCTTTCATAACATGACTACTATAGAAATATGTTTAATATGATTTTACATGTATAGCCTATATCAGACTGCATGCTGTCTTGGGGAGGAAGGAGGGGGAAAAATTAGAACTCAAAATCTTATAAAAATGAATGTTGAAAACTAAAAATATATAATTTTTTTTTAAAAAAACACTTTTTTTCATTCATTCACTCTGAATCGATGATTTACTATGTGACACTGGACAACTCAAATAAATCCCATACCTCAGTTTCCCTATCTGTAAAATGGGGATAATTATCTATATACGGATCAAAAGAGATAATGTTTTTTGGAATGCTTTGTACATTTTAAAGTAGTACATATAAATATATTATTCCATCCCAATTACCTTCCCCTTTCTTCTCTTCCTCTTTGGTCCATGTCAACCCTATAGTTCCCATCCCATCCCTTATTCCTTCAGCTTTCCAGTACATTAAAAAATAAACATATGATGCTAGTAAAAAGCACAGACATTAAAGTGACCAGCAGGGGTAGAGCTGATGACTCAGTCAATCAACATGCATTCATTAAGCACCATCTACATACTAATTACTTAAGCTAAAAAGTAGGTGTTAAGCTCTGAGGCTACAAAGACATGCAAAAACAAACCTTGCCTCCAAGGAACTCACATTCTAATTGGAAAGACAACATGCAAAAACTGCTACATTTCTCTAATCCAAATAGCTTGATTTGCAATGTCTTGGCAAAGTTATATTGGCTTACTTCTTCAAAATCATACCTGTCTAATTATCTTGGTTTCTCTCCAAGTGCCTAACACAGTGTGTTTCAAATAGTATACATTTAATAAATGTTTATAAAGTCAAATTAAACACTACAATATTTTTATGGTTAATGATGGGCTGGCCTAGCAACCTCTCTATTATCATTCCCATTTCTTGTCATGAATTATCAATCTAACTCCTCATTTCCTACAGTTTTTCCCCCCCTAAAGAAAGGAAAGGAAAACCATGAGTCACACAAAAGAGAAATCCATCTTTAAAAGAGCAAGTTGATTCTAAATGGAAAATGAATGTTTAAAACCCCAAGGATTGTTTTCTGGACATCCAAAATAAAAACCATTGTTAAGAAGTGTTGGTGCTACCCCCATGGTCCAAAATGACTCAGTCTGAGGTTACTGATCTGTTGTTCACTGACAAAGAGGGCAGACTAAGGAAAGGATGAGAACCAGATAGATATGTTATCCTGAAGCTTTAACCATTGATTTCTTCAGTTTTAATAATAAATATATATAATTAAATGATGTACTCTTTCACATAACTGGTACAATGATTGCCTAAAAGATTAAGTGAATAATTAATTCATTCACTATTGAGTGCATACTCTGAAGCAGGCGAATGGCCAAGAGGATGGAGAGCTAGACTTGGGGTTAGGAGGACTTCACTTCAATCCTGCTTTACACCTAACTTGCTATCTCAGGCAAATCACTTAACTTTCCTCAGGCTCAGTTTCCTCATCTGTCAAATGGGGATAATAAGCACTCTTGTCACAAGATTGTCATGGATAATATATGTAAAGTACTTTGCAAACCTTAAAATGTTATAAAATGTTAATTATTAGATATTATAGCCAGGCACATGATCACAAAGTGCCCCGACTATGGAATAGTATATACATGTTAATAAAAGGCAAACAAAAGAATACGTATGCAAACACTGTCAACTATGTGGGAAGGACCACGTGAAAATAAGCTTTTTAGACATTAAGAGTATATCTCTCTCCAAAATTACTTCCCTCAGAGGTGGAGATTCTAATTTGAAAATTTAAAATATAATAACTCTATAAGATCGAGAGTTTTGGTTGTGTTGGACATCCAGGGTTTACCATTTACATTTAAGAACTAGAATCAGGAATGCTGATATGTCTGGGATGTGGGTAACCAGGCAGTGCCAGTTGTTATCCATTCATTTTAAAAAAAATTTTTGCCGTTGAGTTGTTTTCAGTCATGGTCAACTCTTTGGGATCCCATTTTGGGTCTTCTTGGCAAAGATACTAGACTGGTTTGCCATTTCCTTCTCTAGTTCATTTTACAGATGAGAAAACTGAAGCAAAGAGGGTTGTGACTCGTCTCGGGTCACACAACTAGGAGTCTGAGGTCAGACATGAATTCAGGGAGATGAGTCTGCACTCCATCTGCTGTCCTTTTTCATAATTACTTGGTGGTAATAACAAGTCAGTGAGCTGAGCGGGGCCCCAGAAAAATCTCCTTTATTCACATCATCACTTCTGTAACAGGACTTAACACCTACAAAGAGACAAGGACTTCATAGTTGGTCATTTCATTGATTAGAGTTGTTGAGTCTCTCAAAGCTGTCTTCCCAATGTGACTGCTACTGTTTATTCTCCTGGTTTTCCCTTTACTCTACATCAGTTCATATAAATCTTCCCAGGTATCTTTGAAACTGTCTCTTCTTTTCTTACAGTACAATAGTCTTCCATTACATTCGCAGAAGATAATTGGTTCAGTCATTCCCCAATAGATGGATATTCCCTTAGTTTCCAATTCTTATTTGGGAGGAGGATATAGAAAAAATAAGAGCTTGTTAATTGAAAAATGTGCTTAAAAAGAAATAACGATTTCTTTTTTGGGGACAAAACTTATTGCTGATACCAGCAAAAGCAACACACCTATACAAAACACAAATAATAAATTATGTGTAATAACAACAACCATAATTCCATTGTTATAAGAAAATAGGGTTGTAAAATTTCAGAACTGCAAAGTTGGAAAGGATCCCAAAGGTTATCCCCACTCAAAGCATGAATCATATCTGAGAAACGTTGCTTCAATTTCTGTTTGAAAGTCCTTGGTGATGGGGAACTCAGGAACTTTTGAACCTGTTCTATATTTGAACAGCCCTTACAGCTTAGTTCTTTTTCATTTTGAGCCAACGCCTTCTTTCCTGCAATTTCCACCTATTTGTTCCTTTGGGCCCAAGCAGACAAAGCCCACTTAATCCCTTTTCCATATGACATCCTTTTAACTATTTGAAGATAACAATTATATATCACATGTTCTTTTCTCCCACAGGCTAAATCTCTTAGGTTCCTTCAACCTTCAAAAAATGCTAAAGATGGTTTTGGTTTTTGTTTTGGAGGGAAGGGGGGAAATGAGACTGCCAGCAGAGAACCCGCAACTAGATAACAGCAAAGGTATTACTAGACTGAAAACCATGAAAGCAGGATTCCAGTCCTATTTCTGACATCAACTAGCCTTGTAACTTTCTTCACCTGTAAACACACTGAACCTACATGATTTTTAAGCTCTCTTCCTGTTCCTATGTGGCTCAATAGATAGAGTATTGGACTTAGAGTCAGGAAGACCTGAGAATACAGTCTCAGATATACACTAAGGGCAAGTCACTTAACCTCTCCCTCAGTTTCTTCATCCATATAATGGGAATAATAATAGCACCTACCTCCTAGGATTTTTTTTTTTTGAGTATCAAATATTTGTTAAGTGCAAACTTCAAAGTACTACAGAAATACTAGCTATTTATATTATCATTATTTAATCCCACACTAATCTCCTGTGATACCATGAAGAGTAAGACTACTTATGAGATAGTCCCTTAGATCAAGAAGATGATGATCTCATCAGCCAGAAGGAAAGGATTTGATTTCTAAAAGAAACTGCTGTGGTGGATACTTTTGGTAATCTGGATATATGCTGATGTGAAAAGCTATCTGTTCTAAATAGATGTTTGGCTAGTGTAAAGGCAAGCAAAGTAGGATCTTTTGTTGTTTTTGTTTTAGTATAATCAAGAAGTATGATGCCTCTATTTGTCCTGGGATCTATGGCCATTTAGATTTGTAAGGCCAAGGATCCTGGAAGAGTAGATTATAAGGGAAAGAAAAGTAGGATCCTTTTCTGTTTTTGTTTTATTATAATCAAGTGCCTCTGATTGAATCTTGCCTTTATCAATCAAGAGTCTTTACTACCAGTAAAGTACAGAAATAAGAACTTTCTAAACTAGAAATAGTATATGTATTTGTATTATTACTGTGATTAGAGATCTTCCCCACCCATTAATGGGCTTGCCCATTAAAAGGAGTTTAATTAGGGAAGATTTGTAGGAAGGTCCACACCTTTTGTTAATAAGGCATTGCTTCTCAAGGGTTGGGATGTCCTCTGGCTCTAAGGGTGAGGTTTTACTTTGGGGGTTAGTCTTTGGAAAAAGCTTTGTGTGCCAGATGAGACTCTGGGAAGACTCTAATGAACCTCTCTGACTTTGAAAACCCAGATGTTGGTGCTTCCCTCTCTGGAAACTATGGCCAGACAGTTGGACCTGTCTGTTGATTTGTGTTATATGTATCGCTTATGTCAAACAGTTTGGAAGTGCTGTTTGTTGATTTCCTGAACTAAATGAATGATATATGTGCTTGATTAAAGGATATTATTAACCCCTCAAAAGTTACCTTTCCTTTTATGAATGCAGATCTAAGAACTTGTGATAGCAAGACTCCCTGTGTATGTCAGGGTGCTTACTGTTACAGTTTGTCATTTTCTTTTTATAATGACTCTGAAATGTCAGGACCAGAACATATATCTAGTCAAACTTAAGGGAAAAAATTAGAAATGATCCCAACAGGTCAATATTTATTTACTTATTTACCTACTTATTCATTGATTGATTGTTAGTGAGAGGGATGTGTTTCAGGTTCCCTGGGGCTATTTCAATTCCCTGAACAGCTCAATGATTTGGGCACTAGACTTTTTATTAATGCAGTCTTCTATTAACACAACCTAAGATTGAATTACAATATGAGATTTGTTTTTTTGTTCCTCACAGAGGTGTAGAGACCCTGGACTGTGGAAGGCTCCACTTTTGTTGTTGTTGAGCTGTTTCAGTAGTGTCCAACTGTCTATTATCCTTTCTCGGTTTTCTTGGCAAAGATATTAGAGTGGTTCACCATTTCCTTCTCCAGTTCATTTTACAGATGAGGAAACTGAGGTAAACAGGGTTAGATGACTTGCCCAGGTCACATGAGTATTAAGTGTCTGAGGCTGAATTTGAACTCAGGTCCTCCTGACTCCAGGGCCAGCACTCTATCCACTGTGTGCCTAGTAGCTGCTGGAAGGCTCCACCAGAAGAGCATAAATTCTGACAATTCCTACCCAGTTAAAGATGATAGACTCTGTGTGTGTTTGTGTGTGTGTGTGTGTGTGTGTGTGTGTGTGTGTGTGTATGTGTGTGTGTGTATGCATACGTATGAATGTATACACCTGCTATCCAAAGACTGGCCATGCAGAAGTCAGGGAGGTTCAGGAATAATAACTAATGAAGACTATCTACAAAGGTATAGTAGTAGACAGGCTGCAATTTGCAGTCGAAGAGGAAATTTCCATTTCTAGTGAAATCATGAATCCTAGAAGTACTTAGTTAAAATAATGAACTCCTGAAGTATCTGAACACTCAAATGCAACCTATTCAAAGTTGTAATCATGTAAAATCTGGTAATTGATTCTAGGCCAATGGAAATATACAGAATACAAACAATGCCACCACTTCAGGAGATTTCATTCATGTTACTAGGGACCTAGCTGTCTTGCAGTGACCCTGCCACTTACTATCTGTATGACCTTGGGCAAGTCACAACTTCTATGTTTTTGTAGAATAAATGATTTGGATTACGTGGCCTCTAAGGTCCCAAAGAGGTCTATATTCACAATCCAGTGATCAATCAAAAAAGCATTTATTACTTACTGTGTGTCAGGTAAAGTGAAGCATTCCCTGCCTTCAAGGAGTTTATATTCTAATGAGGGAAACAGCATGTAAAAATGATGATGATGATGCATATTTATATAACATTACTATGTGTCAGGCATTAAGCTAAGCACATTATATATATTATCTCATTTGATCCTTGAAACAATCCTAAGATGCAAATGTTATTATTATCCCCATTTTATTGTTTAAGAAACTGTTTAAGAGGTTAAGAGATTTGCCCAGAGCCACACAGTTACTGTGTTTGATTTAAACTGACTCTAATGTATGTGTATACAGACAAGCATATATACTACATGTACACATATACACACATAAATATACATGGTATGTGTGTATGCACACAGGGCAGCTAGGTGGTGCTGGGTCTGGAGTCAGGAAGATTCCTCTTCCTGAATTCAAATCTGGCCTCAGATAGTTTCTAGCTATGCGACCCTGGGCAAGTCATTTAACCCTGTTTGCCTCAGTTCATCTTACAAAATGAGCTGGAGGAGGAAAAGACCAACTATTCCAGTATCTTTGCCAAGAAAACCCCAAAAGAAGTCATGAAGAGTTAGGACTGAAAAACAACTAGAAACCCCCCCCCCACACACACAAACACAGATACATACATACATACATATATATACATACACACATATACATATATACACATGCATATATATCAATATATTTGTATCCAAAAAATTGAAAAAGCACACCCAGGGTTATTTGTGACTCAAAGACTAACATGCTTCCTAAAAGAGTTGTTTGAAATGTATTTCTGAATTTTGAATTTGCAAACACCAGCTCTTATCCTGAGATATTAAGCTAGACATTCTAAAAAAGATACACTTTCCATTTTATGAAGTAAAATGTATTTTAGAAAATAAATAAGGCTTTAGAAAATAAAGCCTTCTATTTTGAAAATGACCTGAGATATTTCCAAGTCAGTCTTCCTGATACCATGCTAAATCCATATCTTAGAATACATGTGAGGGATTTAGCATAAGATACTTATGAATAGAAATGTATGTTTTTACTCTAATAGGAAAAAGAACAATGAGACCACTAGTTTATAATATCCTTCTCTGAAAGGATATTTCAAACTCCTAAAAAAAAAACTTAGAAACTCTGATATACTCCCCCAATGTGACATTTCATGAACTTCCTTACAGGATCACTGTTCTCTTCCCCCTTTCTCATACCAATCATATGGGGCAGCTAGATGGTGCAATGGATAGAGCACTAGTGCAGGAGTCAAGGGGACCTGAGTTCAAATCTCATCTCAGACACTTGACACTCACTAGTTGTGTGACCTTGGGCAAGTCACTTAACCCCAATTGCCTCATCCTGGATCATCTCCAGTCATCCTGATGAATATCTGGTCACTGGATTCAGATGGTTCTGGAGGAGAAGTGAGGCTAGTGACCTGCACAGCCCTCCCTCACTCAAAAAAAAAAAAGTCAAATGCAAGTCATGTCATCATTTCTCTGATGGCATGGTCTTCTTCGGCAACGAAGGATGAACACACACCAATCATATACCAATCACTCCCCCTTTCATTTTTACCATCTCCTCCACAGCCCATGCACCTCTGACTCAATGAATTCTCATCTCAGTTCCAGGACTCTAGGAAAAGTCTAATTCCTTATTCCCCCCTCTCCCCCACCTGCATGTAGTACCTTTCCTTCTATTTAAAGATAAAGTCACACAATTTAACACTATTCATACTGCAATGACATTCTTATAGACTAGACTATAAAGAAACTACTTAACCTCATAGTACCTCAGTTTCTCTTCCTTACTTGCTACTTATCTTACCATCAGGGCATATGAAATAAATTCTAAAATTAATAGGCCCCTAGATCAATGTGCTGTAGAAACAGCTGGTATTATGGATAAAATAAGTTTATGCTGAATTTCTAGAAGAATATAGAAACAGTAACAAAAAGTAATCTAGTATTTATCACACAAAAGAGAATGGGATAGTTAGATTTTCTGGTATTCATTCATATTGAACGTGTTGCCACTGAATGTATGAAGTTACATTTTTTTAAAGGGTTAATTTTCCTATACATCTTAGTTTTCAATTTAGGCCTTCCTTTCCAAGCTAATCTTTGGCCAGTGCACTCTTCTTTGGTTGGCCAGTACAGTTTTGATTTCCATGAGTCTCCAAATATTGAGTTCAATTAAATTAACAGTAGCTATTTAACCACCCAGGACCTAATAGTTTCAAATCTATTTGTCACAGCACCCTCATTCATGCTGAGTACTTAAACAAACTGAAACTACATTCTCAGCAAAATCATTCTATTTGCAAACAGCAGTTAATGCACCACAAGTGGCTCTCGTCTCCACATAACAGTCTGCAAGAGATGACTGACACTTTGGGAATCATGATCAGAACCCTTCAGCTTTCAGTTTTTATCTCCTGGACCAGCATGAATTACACACAAATGTACAGTAAGCCAAAAAACATTTTTTTTTAATGAATGAATTTGAGGTAATTCTAAAAAGAACAAGCTATAGACAATAAAATGGATTTTTTATTTTTACTTTTTGACATCTTGTTATACATTTTCTAAATTACCTAAACCTAAGTGGTGTTTATTAATTGCAATGGATAGATTGCAGAATCTCAATCCATGCCACATCTTTCCAGGGTCAATGCTGATTTCAGCATGTTACCTTAGCAATCTGTCCTGTAGTTACCATGCCTGATGCTTTCCCTCACAACCAGGTCAGATTTGGAAGACATTAGGAATATTAAAGAGTAAGTAAGGAAAACCTGCATCACTGGTTTGCACTTAAAAGAGTTCCCTTCTCATTCATCCCCTCTACCACCCACTATGAGACAGCACAGTGAAAGCCATTTATTCCCAAAATGAACCACCAGGCCATCACCGCTGAGAATCTAAGATTTAAAAATGGGCATGCTCCAATCTTCTGTGGAGCTCTGTTTAAAATCTGGGAAGCTACAAACCTAAATAAGCTAGAAACAATAGCAGCTTTCTTTCTCTGAATGCTCCATTAATAAAAAATGAAAAAACCTCATCCATTCATTGTGGGGTCAGGAGAGTCTTTTAAGGGCACTAGATCACATTTGTTTGAATGCTGTTTTGCTTGAGAGGCAGCATGGTTGTATCATTCAGAGCCGGTATGTATAGTAGCAAGTGATTGCCAGATCTATTCTTAGAACAGCCTTCCCTTGGAAATTTTGCAAAAGATGCTAGAATCTACTAGGCAGTTGCTCCACTAACAAGGTAATGAAGAAAGGAAATGAGTTTCTGCATACACACGGACTCCACACACAGCTTTATAAGTAGATGACTAAGCAGCCTTTTCTAAATTTAATATGCAGGAACTTCTGGGGTGTGGGTTGCCCACAAAAGAATCATTTTGCCTGGATGTAAACAAAATAAAGGTGGTTTCCAGGGTTCCTTCTTTTCTTCTCTCTAACCTCTTTCCCCCCTTCTCCCCCACCTTTGCAGTACCCCTTTTCTCTGCATTAAACTTGCAGCAGCCATTTGAAATGTAAAAGAACAGTCCATCCTCAGCAGTCATAGGAAGCCGGCTAGCAGCCTGCAGTCGTCTCCACCCTGCCCCCCTCTCACCCACTAAGGATGATAAGACCCCTGTTCACTCTTCTGACACTTCCACAGAAGGCTTTCAAAAAAGCACCCTACACAGTTCAACCTGCAGTTATTTTGTGTGTGAAATTCTGATTTTGCATGAACCTTACTCATGCCGGGGTGGTGGGAGGGGATGGCGGGAGGGAGAATAGTATATTTCTCACGTGGAGTTAGCATTTTAAAAATCTATCCCATGCAGAGGAACAAAATGTTTGGGACCTCAGGAGATATAGTATTTTATGCTTTTTGTTGCTAAACTAGCCCAGCATTCTACAATGGAAAGAGAACTGCTGCATGATCCGCCGCCTCCCTGAGATCACTCCTGGAAAACAAAGAAACATTACCTTTCTGCTTCTCACTTCCCGAGGAGCAGGGGAACTTCAGATTTTAACCCAGTTATCCGCAGGCAGCGGCATGCCCTTACATCCCGATCCAGCAGGCCCTCGGCCTAACAGGCAGCATCCATTGCTCCGAACCCGTGGCTCGCTAGGATTCAGGCCTGGCGCGTCCTCTCCCTCTCTCGGACCGGTGGCCGCGCGCGCTCTCTGCAAGGCGCTGCTGCTCTCTCTCCGGTCCTACCACATCCCATGTCCCCACTAACGGTCTCTCACACAGGCACTGGCTGCCATCCAGAGTGCACCACAGCCCTCTCCACTCCCGACAGCTTGGGGGCGGGTCAGAAGGGAGGTAACCCCCCCTCAGCTGGCAACCTGGAGCGGAGCTCGCGCTAAGGTACCGGCGCTGGCACCGGCAGGCAGGACACCCAGCCTGTCTGGGAGACGCGAGAGCGGCGGCTGGCCAATCACCCTGGATACGGGCTTCACACGTTCCCGGAGTCCCTACTGATTTTTCCTTCTCCTCCTCCTGCCACGGCTCACGTGCAGACAAAAACACACTTGGAACCCGAGGACGAGTGGCTGGGGGTTGGGGGCGAGGAGGGGAGAGAGCGGGAGAAGGGGTGTGTGTGCGGTGGGCAGCCTCCAGGCCCGGACGCGGCTAGGTCATGTGAAAGGCAGGGACCCTGGCGTACAGACAGCGGGAGCGCGGTGGCTCGGGCTCTGCCTGCCTCGCAGCGGGGTGGCTAACTAGTGCCCAGACCTGAGAGAGGCGGTGAGAACCGGGGACAGCCAGCAGAGCCCCCTCCTTTGTGTCCCTTTCTCCCTTTAGAAAGGGAGGGAGGGGGCGCGAGGGAAAGCAGCCCCAGAGATGGTTAATCTTTCAATTTCCTCTCGACAGCATACGCAATCAAGGCAAAGTTATGTCTTGAATTATGCTGGCGAGCAGGGAAGTACTGTGCTGAGTCGGGGAAAATTCCTCCCTAGTAAAGAGAGAGAGTGTAAGTGTGTGTGTGTGGGTATAAGTGTGTGATTGTGGGGTGGGGAAAGGCGGGAGAGCTGAGAAGAGGAAGCCAACTAGAGAGGGGTCAGCTCCTCAGAATGAAACTCCAAATTTCCCCAAGGAAAACCCAGCGATCAGGGGCAAGCTCCCCCTCTCCAGTCTTGGCGATCAGCCAAGCAACCACCTTGGCCAAAGGTGTGGTGGCCCTGTTCCATCTTATTTTGACTCCCTTGAATTTTATTCTCCCTTCTACTCTTTAGAAATGGGAATTCCTGTGAGATAACCAATGACTACTGGCTGGGATCTAGTCAAGTATTTTACAATTATCAACGAAAGGCTTTTACGCGGGAGAGTTCTATTTCAACCGACCTGGGGGAGGGTGGAGAAAGAACAGGCAAGTTCTTAATCCAAAAAATAAAAATAAAAACAAACACAGAGTATATGATTATTCATAATAGTAACTCCACCCACACTATATTTCTAGAGCTCTTATGCCTGAGGAGCTCAATTTCCCAGACATACATTTTCTCTTTAATTGCCAGAATTCCCTTGGGAAAATAAAGGAAGAGGCAGGAATTATCGCCCTCTTTTTCATGGATATTGAAATTCAGTCGTGCCTAGGTCAAGAGTAGAAGTCCACACATCCCCTGATTCTGTCCAACCAAACCACAGCTGAGTCTTTAAGCGGTATTCTTCACCCTATTATATTAATGCCCCCACAGACAAAGGCGGCACTACCTGATCTAGCATTACAATTGTCCGGGTCACGGTCAAACAGCGAAGACATCCTAAACTCCAGCATTCGAAGAAGTAACGTCTCAAGGTAATGGACTCAGGAACTCACCCCGTGATAGGTTTGTAGTTAACCCTTTGCAGAAAGATCTCCAGGAAAAGTTGGTGTTTTCTGTTAAAAATGCAAGGGAATCCCTCTACAAAGCTGTTGTTGTAGAGGGAGACTAATACCGGAATCATCAACTACACTTGTTATATTTGCGCTTCACGATAAAAAATATTGTGAAAAAATATTTTCATCAGACCAAACTTTTCATTTTATGTGTGAGGGAACTGATGCAAGTTGTGACGTGTCCAAAGTTCGAGCTGATAAAAAGAGACAGAATAGATCCTCTGACTCCAAATTCTAGTACTCTTTACTATGCACTCTACGATTTGACTGTATACGGTCTAACAGAAGCTACAGGCATTACAGTGTAGGGTAGAGAATCTGCCCCCAAGTCAGGAAGACCTGCATTCAAGATTAACTTCTAACAGGAACTGGGTATGTGGTGTAATATTATAGACACTCATAAGAATATACAAATATTTTATATCTATAATATATGTAATCTAAATTTCCCCTCCTCTTTGGGAAGTGAGAAACAAAAACATGATGTTTTTTTCCTTTTCAGTAGCAACTACAAATTTATGTAGTAACAAACCATCTAATGAGGTCTCTATTGTACTCCCATGTACTGATCCACGATTATTCTCTCATGCCAAACCCTTCTGTTAAAACTGAAGAATATTTCTGAGTCTTTTTTGCACAAAGGGCATTCAAAGGCAATCCTTCTGACTTTTTTGGGAGTAAATTTAGCCTTAAGGAAAACCAAAACAGAGAAACATTTCCCACAATTTTTAGGACATAGTTCTCAATAGGATGTCACATTACTGCTTGTCACACACTATGGCTGAGAATTTACAACTGCGTTTTCACATGATGACTCCAACATGCTCAACTTCTTAAAAGTAACGCTAATAAAAAGTACCAGATTGAGAATTCTCCTAATTGCCACACATACTCACAGGCTGAGGAAAAGGTGTATGGATGGTAATTAGCAAATGATGTTTGTGCTATGACTTTTTAAGGTTGTTGGTAGGAAAATAGGTGATGTGGCTCTATTTGGTTTTTTTTTTCTCTATCTTGTTATCAAAGGTAGTCACTCTTGTGATAGATCTATCCATTTCTTGGCATATCCTCATTCTTAAAAAAATTCAGCAGAATTCTGTAGATCTCCTTTACCTAGATTTTAGCAAATATTTGGCAAAACTTGTCTTGTTATTATTGAAGATGAGATGGAGAGAGATAATCTAGGTGATAGGTAAATTTGGAGCTACTTAATTCACTAAGACTCTTAGGTTGGGAGTTAAAAGAGAGTTCAGAGGTCATCTTACTCAACCTATAACTTTAAAAAATGGTCCCCTCTACAATATATCAAATAAGTAGATATCTAGGTTGCTTTTCTAAGACCTCATGTTCACCTCCAGAGAAAGAACTTGATAAATAGAAGTATGCATATTTTGGTTTTACATATATAGATTTGGATATATATCTGTGTTACATGATGACCTTCTCTAACGCAGGATAGGAGGGATGGAGTGAGACAATTTGAAACTTAAAATAGAAAAATTAATTTTTTTAAAAAAGACTTCATGTGAGGGAGGGACCCACACTATCTTGTGAGTCAGGCTATTCAACTTTTGGATAGATTTTTAGAAAATTATGTATTACATAAAATCTAAATTTTTATCCAGAATTTTTACTCATTGCTTCTAGTTCTTTCTTTTGTGATCATGAAGGGCAAGTCTTTCTTTGTGGCAGTCCTTCAAATGTTTGAATATAGTTTGACATTACTCCCCTTTCTCCAAGTCTTCTCTACTCCTTTTCACTAATGGTTGGATGTCAACTTGGAAGGAAGTCTCTAGTGGTGAGAACTATAGGGATAATTGGTTAGGAGGCTATCAACATAGTCTAAATAAAAAGAAATAAAATTCTGACCTAGGGTGGTTTCATGGTAGAGAGGAAGGGACAGGTGAAAGAAATACTCCAAGTTAAGAATCAACCTGATTTGGCAATTAATTGGATGTGTGTGTGTATTGGGAGGTTGGAGGTGGGAGGAGAGGTGGAACTACAATTAGAGGTAGCAATCAAAGATGGCTCCAAGGTCAGAAACTCAGGCAACTGGAAAGATCGTGACACTATAGAGGAGTTAAGAAGAAAGGTATTAAAAATATATGTAAGACTATATAGATTTCAGTTACTTGTATATTACATCTAAAGGTTTTATAGGCCAGCCAGGTCTTTACAATATCTACTCAGGCAGTTGGAAATATGGGTCTGGAGTGGTGCAGAAATTGGGGTGGAGACAAAGATTTGGAAGGCATTAGCATAAAGTTCATAATTAAAAGGAGTGTACCAGATCATGAAAGGAGAAAAAGGCAAGAAAGACAAGGATACAACTCTTAGAAACACCCACATTTAATGGATGAGAAGATGATGAGGCATTATTAAAGAAAACCAAAAAAGAACAGAGAGATAGGAATGAGACCATAGGGACATAGTATTATGGAAATTGAAGGAGAAATGGAAGCCAGGAGGATATACTTTAAAAAAAAAATTCTACTGTTAGTCATGAAGTGAATGTGAACTGAAGTACTTTAATCACACACATGAAAAGAATTCTATATTTCCAAGTTTCCTAGGAGAAAGTTAAAATTATATCTGGAGAATGTTAACAGATCACTTTACATCTGTATGTAAAAATTATGTTTTATGTGTTATGTTTTCTTATTTGCAATCACAATTTAGAATTTCAACCAATGACAACAAAAAGCAAGGATGAGTCTTTCAGCAATAGACAAGAATCAGTTGAAATATCACAATCTAATAAATAAATTAGAGGTCTTTGGGATAATGCATAAAATATTAAGTACCATGGCATAGAATTGTTAAAACACTGCAAATATCCTCAAATACCTTATCCAGGAGATAATCTCAATTCAATTGCTCAGATGTAACTGTTACAAAGTCAAAATTTGGCATAATTTTCCAAGAAACTCATTCATTAATTTCCTCCATAGTTTCTTAACATCAATGAAACTTCTGGCCAATGGACAGTAATCAGCTAATTAATACGTATTTAGGTTTGTCAAATACTAATCTCTTGTTTATATTTGGTTGGTAGTCTGGTGTGTCTGTTCTCTTTTATTTATCTCTCTATTTTTTTTTTTTTTTGCCCAATACCAGAGAGCTGTGATGATTACCATTTTCTAATATGTTTCAAAGTTAGGGACTGCAAGATTTCCTTCATCAGCTTTCTTTACAGTAACCCTTAAAATTCTTGCCTGCTTGTTTTTCCATATAAATTACATTTTTGTGTGGTTTTATGTAAAAGTCTGTTGTTGTTTTGAATGGCTTTGTATTAAATAGTACAATAATTTTGGGAGTGTTATCATTAATCAGATCTATCAACGAACGTTAAATATCCTTCCAGTAGTATATCCTTTTTATATTACTCACTATAGTTTTATGGCTCATCTATGTATTCCATGAATTTCTGGGTTGATTAATTTGCAAGGATTTTATAACTTATATTGTTATTGTAAAATGGTACTTTTAAAATTATTTTGGGGGTCATTACTATTAAATTATAATACATATGATTTTGTGGGTTAATCTTGTATCCTTCAACTTTATTGAACTTATTTGTATTGTTGTTATTAAGTTTTTGTTTGAGGCAGTTAGATTTTCCAGATATACTATCATGTCATCTGCCAATCATGATGGGAATTCCATAATTTTATATTTGAAAGGGACTTCAGATTCTACTTCTTCCAATCCATACCAGAAAAGGAATCTCCATTATAACACACTCCCAAATGGTTATCCAATCTCTGCCTGAAGATTTCCAGTGAAGGAGAAATCACCATATCCAGAGCTAATTTTTTCCTGACATCATATCAAAAATTGTTTCTGAAAGTTTCCCCCTGGTTTCCATTCCTGCTTTTCCTCATTGGGACCAAAGAGAACATGACAACCCTTCAGATACTTGAAGACAGCTACCAATATCCCCCTTGAATCTTTTCTTCTCCAGGGTAAACTCTCTTCTCTCACTGTATCCCACCCTCCACCACAATCTTCTTTCATTCAATTCTCACATGACATTGAATCTAGGCCCTTCAATATCCTGGACTGAATTTTCTTAGGTTGCTCTTTTATTTGTCAATTTTTCTCTCTCTTGAATTATGGTGCCCATAACTGAACACAATGGTCTAGATGTCATCTGACCAGGAAAAAATAGCACAGTGAGATAATCACCTCCTTATTCCTGGAAGCAATTCTTGTTCATTGTGGTTCAAGATGACACTAGTTTCTTTAATTGGCTTATCACATTGTTTAGTCATACTAAGCTTGTAATCCATTGATAACCCCATTTTCATTTCTATTATCTGTCTAATATCTTTTCCCTGTATTATTGCTAGAATTTCTTGAACTGTCTCAAGCAAAAATTATTAAAGTGTATAGCCTTACTTTATACTTATTTATATTTAGTAGGAGAGCTTCTAATGTTTTTCCACTCCATGTTATTTGGGCTTTAGGCTTAAGGTAGATATTTTCAATGCGTTAAGGAAAAATCTTTCTATGTTCTTTTTTAGTATTTTTTTATCATGAATGAATATTGAATTTTATCAAAGACTTTTTGCATCTACTGATGCATAGTTGTTTTTTTTAAAACTTTTCTGGTTTATATATTTCATAATATTGATAATTTTTCTGATGTTAAGTTAGTTTTTTATTTGCTTGATATAAATAAATACTTCTTGATCATTACAAATTGTTTTCTTGATTACTGCTGTATTCTGTGGGCTAATATTTCATTTAGCATTTTTGCATATGTATTTCATTAGTGTAATTTGATCTATAATTTTTAAGTGTTATCTTCACCTGGTTCTACAATAAATACCATATTTGCCTCATAGAAGGATTTGGTGATGTCTTTTTTCTGTACTGATGAATAATCTATGTATCATTTATTCTTAGAAAGTTCCAAAGACTTTCATTGTGAAAAATTCTGGACAAGTTTGTTTTTTAAACTGGATGATTCTCTGATAATTCATTTTTTTTCCTTCCTGTAAGACTATTCAAATTATTCATTAGTGTTTGACAAATCCTTATAAAATAAAATAGGTGGAAGGATTCATTATTTTACAAATATACTTTGGAAAATTGGTTTTTTGCAGGAAAGGTATTGGATCTTCATCATAAAGCAAACCCTAGTGAATTTCAGAAACAAACATTAAACAAATCCCCAAAAAAGTATTCTAGAAAAGACAACAGAATCAAATGGAATAGACTATTTCAATTGTGGATTTTTAAAAATTGAACAAATGAAAGATATACTTGACTATATTTGAAAAGTATATAACTAAAAATACATCTTCTCATTTGGGGGAAAGCTAGCTTCAGTGGCAATCTACTAATGTGGCATAGTAGAATTACTTTTAGACTTGGAGTTGAGACCTGAGTTGTAATCCTACCTGTTACTAGCTTGTGGCCATGGACAAATCACATTACTTTTCAAAGCTTTAGGAAATAATCATATTTTACCATCTCTTTTACAAAATTATCATGAAGAAAGCACTTTGCTAACGTTAAAATGCTAAATAATGTGACTGATTTTGTGGGAGATAAGAATAGAATATTATTTTTATTTTAGACTATACATGTGGGTGCATGTTTGATTCTGCCACAGCTAAAGTACATGGATTAATATACACACACACACACACACACACATATATATATGTATATACTTATATATAAAATTTAAAAAACATCTTATCAATTAAACCTACCTGGACACTTCTGTTTTCAACTCAAAGGTGGTCCACTATACATATCTGGAAACTGTTTCTTCATAGTACCTTTATGTTGATTCTGGCCAGGTAATAAACTGGGTTTTGTGTCTAGGCTTCTGTATCCCCTAAATGTGTGTGTATTCTTTTTAAACCCTTTTCACACATTTTGGGCACTTTCTCTGTAAACTGTCATCTACTCTCTAGTACAGTATTTTGAACACAGTAGGTGTTTAATGAATGTTTATTCCATTGAATTCTATTAAAATGTTTATTTTTAATATCCTATTTTAATGGATTTCTCTTGTTTTACATCACCTTCATTCATGAATATATACCTTCTCCTCCATCCCCTGACATCTATCCCTTATAACAAGGATTTTAAAAAGAAAAGAAAAATGAGTAGTTCTGCAAAATTATTCATTGTGTTTGACAGTATGTACAATATTCCAAACCAATAGTCCCTCCTCCCATCTCTGTAAAGAGAAGATAGAGGCACATGGAGAAATCTTCATTAATTGACTTTTTTTATATTATCAGTATTATGATAATTAATATTCATAATTATGGCATTGAGGCAATGAAAGACCCTAAAATACCTACTGAGTCAATCATCATAAGATTAAATTATGTTCATTTTAGTTACATATTTTATCGCATTCTAATTTCTTGCAAAATTGGCAATACACATCAGGGACAAATATGCAGCTTTCTATAGACCATATAATTTGATGAAGCAAAATACAATAATCCATGACCATGTCAGATAACAAAGAGTTTAAATTATGGTTTTAAAGTTGTATGTCTCAGTACTATTCCAAAGAGCAGTTAAGAAGGGAAAAAGAAAATGTTACAATTGGATCTTCATTTTTTAAACAAAGAAACTAAACTTCAGTGAAAATAAGGTTACATCAAAAATTGATGATCCTTTCGAAAATGGAAAGAAGATCTCTTATCTATAGCTGTCTCATTAGACCACAGGGCCTTTCTTTAGGCATTTCCCTAAAAAATTCCAAATGAAGTCAACACAGGGATTTTTTTCTACCCTAGTTTAGCTGTTAAATGATGAAATGGCAATCATTAATTGTTATGTTAAAAGATTTTAGAATGTCAAAATATTACTTTTGAAGGGTTTTAGCAAAGAAATGTACATTTAGTTTTGTTTTATCACTAATAAAACTAAATGTATGAATGACCAATTGTATTTGCATAGCTAAACCAAGTCAGCTAATTAAAAACATAGTAGAAGAATCAGTGATTTTGCAAATCCATTCAAATTATTAATAAATAAATAGTGCATTCTACCCTTTCCCAATCTTGTCTTTTTCTGGGGCCCTAAACCCTCTGATCCAATAGTCTATTAGCTCTTTCAGGGCAGGAAAATTTCCATCCCATTCTTGCCCCTTTTGGGGATGGTTTTTGTCCCCTTCCCTCCCTCCCCCCACCCAGCACAGTCTTACACATACAGTAGGCACTTAATAAATGAATTGATAACAAAACTCCAAATTCTACTTCATCTGGAAAAAAAACAACCCCCACAACCAAAACCCTAAGAAATTGATGGTATGTCTTATAAACAAACCCTAGAATAATTATGAAGTTGAATTTCCAAAGTGAAAGTAGATGCAACTTGACCTAAAGACTCTGGATATTTAATAAAAGTCATGCTTTATTTTTAATTAATATTGTGGGAAACCAGAAGTAAGTTTTATTTCCACAGTTTCGGATGAAGGGTGTGTGTGTGTGTGTGTGTGTGTGTGTGACTTAGTACAGTGAGGAAGGTAAGAAAATATTGCGCATGCTGAATAAGTTGTTTGAGGAAAAGCCTATCACAGGAGAACATGAAGTTCCATGGCCAGGAGACAGCGGCCTGGCCCGAGAGGTTCAAAGTTTGGAATTCTATGAGAATCTTGCCTCATCCTGACCTGGTCCGAGTCCTTCTGTTGGCCATACTGGAAGCTACCTGTTCCTTCAGGGGGAGGAACGTAGAAGGCCTTCCCTCCTCTGAACTCCATTTTTAATAAATTTTTCTCGGTACCTTTTTTGTGTGTCAAGTTTGGCTGTAACATAAGTAATATTATCTAGGTAGCACAGTGTGTAGAGTGCTGGACCTGGAGTTCAAATTTGACCTCAGACACTTACTAGCTGTGTCCAGGCAAGTCACTTAACCTTGTTGGCTTTAGTTTCCTCATCTGTGAAATAAACAGCAGTAGGAAATGGCAAACCACTCTAGCATCTTTGCCAAGGAAACCCCAAAAGAGGTCATGAAGAGTTAGACATAATTGAAATGACTGAACAACAATGAATTATATTATTTACATAAATTATATATGATAAGTTATATATAATAAACACAGTAAATAAAATTATTCACCCAATGCCAATTTCCTATCTTGGAATTAATGCAACTAATTTTTTCCTTCCCCTCTCCCCCGTTTAACATACAAGTCAAATTGTTCTGAAATGCACAGTCAATAGATTTAAGGATTCAGGAGTTATACCAACCTCCTGCTTCGATTCACCCTTCATTGATTCCAGGAACAGTTCCAAAACCTGGACCAGGGCTCAGTAGTGTTTCAGAGGTAACAATTGTTTTCTTTTGCTTCATACAAGCCGGGACCTGGACTCTCTGACCAACCCTCTTTTTCTTTGGGCTCTAAACCCTCTAATTCAGCAGAATGTCAACTATTGTAGACAGATTATTTCCTTTAAATTTTTTTTTGGTTATTATATCCCCAGATATCTAGCACAGTTCCTAGAACATGATAGGCAATAGCTTGACCCTCCTTGCTGATTGCAGTTTTTATCTTTCCCACCCCCACAAATAAGGGGAATCCATTTCTTTGTCAAAGCTGTCAGAGATGGTTTCAGTGGAGGATATAATTTCATTTTAGTGAGCCTTAAAATAACAACAGAACCCTTAAGATGGGTGGAATTCTCAACATTTGGTTCATTAAATCAATGATACTGGTGAAGTTGAGATTGTGAATACCAAAGACCATTTTCACTTTCTAGTGAGAGAGGTAGTTGAGTCATGAATGGTTTTCTTTGATTGCAGAGGAGGGAAGCTCCAAGTCATTGTGGTGTGAGGCATCCCAGCCAAAGCCAGGTCTGAGATGCCTGGGGTAATGCCTCTCATCCTGGAGGTCCTAACAAGGTGGCATACATGTGGGAAGAAAGGTGGTGAGGTCCCAGCTGTGGCTTTTTAAAAGGTGAATAATGGAAAAGAACCATATTTTGAGCTTTTTGTCCCTCAATTGTTTTCCAGTTGTATCCAACTCTTTGTGACCCTATTTGGGACTTTCTTGGCAAAGATACTGGAGTGGTTTGCCACTTCCTTCACCTAGTTTACAATTGTGCTTACAGTCAACCCCAGTCATACCATCCCCAAATCATTTCAGTAGTTTGTCACCTCTAACCTAAGCAGTGGGAAAGTTTCTTAACTGGGAAAGGTGCCCAAACTAGCTGAAAGTGCATAGATAAAGACATCATGATATATATTTGCACAACGAAACACTGGCTTATAATTCAGCAACGTGGCAGCATTGCTTTTGATATGGATGTGAAAACATGTATATGGGTATGTTTTCTCTAAGGAGCTATGATCATTTTTGAGTAGGTCTCAAAATTGAGAGCGATAGATGCGATGTCTTCTCTCTGGATCTTCCCATCTGACTTTAGGCTTGGCATTTTCACTCTCTAGAAAGGGGGAGGTGGGGAGCTGCAGCCTCGAGGCCACATGTGGCCCTCTAGGTTCTCAAGTGCAGCCCTTTAGGATTTGTTCTGTGAAGTTTGGATCCAGTCAAAGGGCTACACTTGAGGACCTAGAGGACCATATGTAGCCTCGAGGCTGCAGGTTCCCCATCCCTTTTCTAGAATAAGCTCTGGCTTGTCTTCGGTAGAACAGGTGGGAAGGGATGGTAGATCAGGAGTTACCAGACATGGGTTGATGGTGTAGTTATACTGGTAACAACTATGTAACCTTGGGTACCTTGCCTAAACTCCATGGGCTGTTTCTTCATGTGTCAAGTATGGATAATAATACCTGAACTACTTCTCTTTCAGTGTTGTTATAAGGAAGGTGCTTTGCAAACTGTCATGTACTACAGAGATAAATGGAGCTGCTATTCTAATGACCTCAAATAGATATAACTGTCATTAAAAAATATACCAGTTTCCCTTCTTATTTATATGAATTAATGATATAAGAACTAATATCTTTTGTCTGTAGTCTCTCCTCTCACCAATGAAAATATTTTGTATAGCATGTGCAAGTATCTCATAGGAGTATAGAGGTGGTATGTCCAGGTACAGTAGCAAACCTGGCCCAAGATCATTGCTGTATACATGGTGTGGAATATTGGACATAACTTCATTGAAAACAATTACAATTATAATAGTTTGTATGAGGGCTGGGCAACAGAGTGCATAGAAAGCCAGCCTCAAAATCAAGGAGGCCTGGATCCAAATCTAGCCTCTGACCTATATTCACTGATCCTAGGCAAGTAATCTGTTATCTCAGCACTATGCACAGCTCTCTATGATTATAAGTAGCAGAGAAGATACTGACATGAATTGGTAGAGTTTCCTCACACAAGTGTTTTCTATATTAAGGAAACCACAGGTTCCATCCCAATCTTTATTCTTAAACTTTTGGTGAGAGACAGATAGAGGCCAGGTGAGAAGTCAGGAAAATTTGGGTTCAAGTCCTATTTCTGACCCTTACTAGCTGTGACCATGGGCAAGTCATTTAGGTTCTCTCTATCCTAGACAACTAAGAGTAAAAATTGCATATGAATTTCTGACTTGCATCAATGAAAAGAGTTTTCATGTTGAGGAATTTTCTTAAATTAAATCACAATCCTAACTCCACCTCTAAGTAAGTATATGTATGTACATGTAACATATCTGAATTATGTGGAATGCTATGAAATTTAATATGTATTTAGTTTAGGATTTATGTATCAAGAGGTTTAATGAGAGTCCACATAATTTAACCCTTCTAAGTAAATCACAAGCAATGCCTATGCTTGGTCACTTATAAATCTCATTGTCTTAAATCCCCAACCTCTACTTTGAGTGGACTGTGCATCCTCTAATGATACTCTTTATAATCTGTCTGTGATTTGCCTGAGTGAAAATTCAAGTCTACTCATGAGAGACCCTGTCTGTGTTCCATAGACACATTATGACTTGAGTAATGACACATTATTGACTTGATATGTATGCCTGTGAGGAATGATAATTAACTACCTGGAGGTGCTCTGAATTTCAACATTTTTTCCCAAACCCCACTATGTGTGACAGCTCATAATATACTGTGCATTACTACATGACATATCTTCTCCCCTGATTTCACATATCCAGATATGAATGTCACTCTTCTGTCTACCTGGGAGGCACCCTACAGTAGAATAGCAGTTTATAACCAATGAAAGCATCTGAGAACACAAGTTTCTGTGCCATTTCTAAGTACCAGATTCTAGACATTTTTTCTAAGAGAAAAGATTTGAAAATATGGTTTGACTTGAGTGGACTTATTCAGTGTTCAGGGTAGACCCCATGCTAAGTCCAACATTGAATGAAATAGTCTGATTTTATATACAGTCATACAGCTAACTAATACTACTTTACGTTTAGCCTTTCAGAACTCTTAGGATCCTCACAAAAACCCTATGAAGTATATAAGTATACAAAGCAGACTCATTGTCCTCATCTGAAAAATGAGAAAGCTGAGCTAAAAAGATATTGAGAGGTTAGCAAGGCATCATGTTGTAGGGACAAAAGCACTGAACTGGAAATCGGGTAGCCTTAATACTGACTCCACCATCAATTTGATGTGTCTCTGGACAAGAATTAATCCCTTGAATCTCAAACCAGACCTCAGTTTTCTCATCTACAAACTGAAGTGACTAAAGAGGAAGAGTGGAAAACATGTTTCTGTCATTTAGGACCATTAGGACTTTGGGCAAATTATTTCATGTCTCTGAGCCTCAGTTTCCTTATATGTAAAATGTGGGACTTGGACCAGATAGCTTTCGAGATTTCTTTTGGATCTAAACCCATGATCCTATCATCTCTAAGGTTTTTTTCAACTTTAAAATTCTGAATTAGAAATAAATAGCTGGAGCTGAGAAGCTGAATTAGGCGATGTGGTTTCCCAACACCTGTTAGTTACCGATTTCTGAGAAACAAATGAGACTTTATCCATAGAACTCTTAAATTTTTAGAAATAATTGGTATTCCTGAGTAGGTTGACAGTATATAAATTAAAGGTAAAAGGTTCCCAGGATGGAATATTATCTTTTGCATAAGTGAAATTTCCACAGTCATGGTATAGGAGTGCATCAAATTACTGCAATGGTTTGCACGCAGTAGGTGCTCCCTCATGTTTGTTGACTGCACATATGTCAGTATTTTGGGGGAGAATAAAGAATTCCATTTTGATTTTTGCATTAGGATATTCATCTGATCTTGTCTCCCCCACCCAATGATGAATGTTGTTTTTTTTTAATGAAGGCTTTGTGTTTGACACATTTGATCTAATGGCTATGCTTAGTTGATTCCAAAAAGGAAAAGATTTGTCATTTGTGGACAATTGAAATCTTGAATCTCCAAATGTGTTCTTGTTGTTTTGGATTTAGTGGGGATGACTTTTATTTCCTGATATCACCAGATACTGTCTGTAGCATGATGAATGACAAATCAACGACAGCTATCGTATGTGTCAAATGAAAACAGCGCTGAGAAAGGCAAGATAAAATAACTTCCTATCTACGATGTGCTTCCAGATTTTGTAAATATGCACTTTATTGGCATAGTCATGCCAAAATGGTTGGGAGAGCTTAAATTTCACCTACTTTTTCTTTTTGTCAGGTATATTTTAATACTTTACTATAGACTGAGTTTTTGTAATATATGCAGAGTGCAATTGCTTTCCCTTCCCTTCCCTCTTTCCCAGGGAGAAAAATGGAAGCTGTACTCATCCTCTAACAGTAACTAACTATGTATGGGCAGTCCAACACATAGAAAATACTGAGGCAACCTTCATAAGGAATTGTTGCAGCAGCTGGATAGCATAGTGGATAGAGTTAGGGCCTGGAATTCAGGAGACCTTAAGTTCAAATTCTACCCCAGACACCTATCAGCTATGTGACCCTGCAGACACTTATCAGCAATGTGACCCTGGGCAAGTTACATGCACATTTCATACCTCAGTTTCCTCATCTTTAAAATGATGAGTTTTGTCTCAATAGATTCTAATGTCCCTTTTAGCTCTAGATCGATGATCCTACATAAAATATTCCCCAATGGGACTCAATAATGGAAAAAGTAATGGACTGGACCTCATCTTAAGGCTTGAGTCTTTTACTCCTCTACTCTGACACTATCTATTCAGTTTCCAAGAAAACGGTTTAAAAGGCAATCCAGTCAACTGATGATTTTGTCCGTGTGGTGCCAGATAACTTCTCTGATTGGGGGTGTATGTTCGATGGGGGAAAGACACTGCAGGTAGTGAGCAGACTTTTTGTTGGTTCTCTGATTTAGAAGGCACAGCCCAAGTCATGATAACAAGAAATTTGCTTATCTTTCTAGTATCTTCACCTCCACTTCTATTGCATATGAGCAATTTCATTGACCTATATAGAGTACAGACCTTAAAGTGCTATTTAAGTTATTAATAATGCTAGAAGTATTCTTTACCAGAGAACCACAGTAAGAATATTGTAATAACTAATGCTGAAATAACATTCATAGAAAACATTATCTCCCTACTAACCCTCAACAACCTTTTCTTGGCAGCCACAGAACCATCAAAAGACCCCAGGAAAATCAGCTAAAGGAAGCGACTTTCAAGAGGATTTGATAATAAAAACAACAGCCCACATGTTTTGAAAAAGAAAGAAGTTAAAATTCCCATTTGAATGGCAGATGTCCCCTGGTTTCTATTTGCTATTACCACAACACATGAACAGATCTAATTTTTAAAAATTGTTTCTTTTCTGTTTTCTAGAAGTGCTTTTGGAGCAGGTTTTCTCGGCAATCTTTTGTCAGAGCGCCAAGCAGAGAGCCACTGGCTTCTTTTGATTCTTGCACACTTATTCCTAAACATTTGCAATTGCAGTAGATCTGTGGTTTTACCAGATGACATTAATGAGCACAGTTGATGTGAGGGGGATGGGAATTGGAAAGACTCCTTAACACAGAGAGGGGTTAAAATAAAATCCTGATTCTAACAGGATGAGTTATAAATGAGCCACTTTGCCTGTGACTTTGTTTATACTGCAGTAGGGTATTGTTTTACTTGGGAGACTATTCATACATCATTGTACTAATGAGCTAATGAGTAACTAGATGCCTGTATTTTCCACTTTGGGGCCCCGATTTATTCCAGGGCAGTAATAGCCTAAACAGATTAAAAAAGAGGGTTCAAGAATGAGAATGTGTGTGTGTGTGGGGGGGGGGGTAGGAGGTAAAATTCTTTAAAATACCTTAGGACCTAAAATGAAATGTGGTTATAATGAGTTCTTATTATAGGAGAAAATGGCAACACCGAGCTTAGCGATATGGATAAAAACAAAAGAAAAGCTAAAGGAAAATCAAAAGGAACACTGGCTGTTTCAAAATTTGGACTGAAAAATATGTGATATTGGTGTGTCTCCGTTTCCTTGTTTAAAACTACAATACAATCCTTTGTACACAGTCAGAACTCAATAAATGCTTGACTGAATTTCTCAAAAAATTTCTCCCTCAAGCTCTGAACTTCTCATGACTTTCCAAAGGATAGAACATAAAGAAAGAAAAACAATTCATGAGTAAGCTAGGTAAAATCACATGTATAACATGAAGGTAGTTGTGGAACAAATTCTTTGACAAAGTCACATGGCACCAAACATCCAGATAAACAATAAAAAGTTCTGGAAATCATCACAGTCTTTCCAAAGTACTTAGATATGTGAAGTTTAGACACAACATCGGGGTGATTAGCTGAACTTTCTGCTTTTCATCCAGCTACCTGTATAGCTAAGCCTAACCCCAAACTTCTCTAGTACCAAAGTGTAGTTCTTGAACTAGAAATTTCTTCACTTTACTCTATCTCTCCATCCCTTCTTTCCATATTGGAGAGGCAGGTGCTACCTATATGCAAAATATTGGAAACTAGAAGTGTAGTTTCCTCCCACCATTGAGGAGTCAAGGGAAATTTGCAAACTATGTTTTGAAGTCCAAGACTAGATTCTACTAGATAAGTATTTACTCTCACGATCAACTTTTATTACCATTCTCTTGCCTTATGCTATTGACATCAATCTTCCAATTCTCCCCCATACCCCATGTATCCTGATTGCTTTGATCTATGAACACATTGTCTATAATCAACACAGTTTCCTCACATTCCACATGAAATATTTGGGTTTATACATTCATATATACATACTTTAAGACAGACATTTTATCTTTTTGATGGTTTGTGACAGGAGTTTAAAATATAAGAAAAAATTCTTACAAGTTTGCTGACCCCTGGTTTATAACAAGATCAGAAGTTTTCACCTTCCAACACAGTCTAATTTGAATTGGTTTGTTGAATTGAATGAGAATCACTTTTAATTTATTTGTGAGTTCTTTCTCTAGATGCAGATAGTATCTATCTTCATATGTCCAATTTATAGTTAATTTGTGTATTTATAATAGTCATAATCACTTATTCACTCAAAATCATCCTTAAAACAATATTGTTGGTGCCATATACAATGTTCTTTTGGCTCTGCTCATTTCACTCTTCAGTATTTCATGCAAGTCTTTCCAAATGAATTGTAAAAATTTAAAGCTGAAAGCAATCTCAAAGCTAATCTGGGACAATTCCTTCATTCTTTGAATGGGGGAACCGAGGCCCATAAAGCTTAAGTGATTCGCCCCATGTCAGACAGCTACTCAGCATGTGGAAAAAGACTGATGCTTGTTTCATTTTATAGGTCTATCACAGCTGTTAAATCATAAGCTCCCTGAAGGCACTGATGGTATTGTTTTTATCTTTGTATCTTTAGTGTCTAACACAGCAAATTATACATTGAATTGAATTTGGTGGTGGTGTAGTTTGGAAGATTGGGATTTATCTATGAGATAAGAGATGTATGCCTAAAAAATGCAGGGCAGCTAGATGGCACATTGCATATAGTACAGGGCTGTGGAGTGAGGAAGACCTGATCTCAAATCTGGTCTCAGACACTTAACTAGCTATGTGATCCTAGGCAAGTTTGCCTCTGATTTTTTATCTGTAAAATAAACTAGAGAAGGAAATAGCAAACCACTCCAATATCTTTGCCAAGAAAAACCCAAATGCGGTCACAAAGAATAGACCACAAACAGGAGTGAAAACAAGTAAACAAGAACAAAGCCTAAAGAAATCAAGCTATCATTTGAATCCGATTCTTAAAAAATAACTGTTCTTTGGCCTCACCAAATGACTATGATGCCTCCAATTAGGATGAACTTTCAATGCTTTCAGCTGAAAATTATCTAGAGCAGAGGAAGTTTATTACAGTATAACAAAATCATTCTCCATACACCGGGTATGTGGATGGGAATTGAATCATTACAATGAGACAGAAATGTTGACTATTTCTGCCATATCCACATATTTATGATTTTTACAGACTATGGTAATTGCCAGCAATAAATGGGCTATATTCAAACAACAGGACTGATTTACTATTCAATATTATAACCAGCCACGGGTAACTCATTCTTTGGTAAAAATTATGCCTGTAGAAGTGAGAGAATATGATGAAAAAAATGCACTCAAGCCATAATGATAACCTAGGGTAATCATATAATTTTCTAAAAGGAATAACAAAGAACATAACCTTTGCCACATGTAAATATCACCACAGAAAACACTAGAGCACAAGGTCTCTTGTATGTGAGACTTCCCAGAGAAAATTGATCAAAATGACTGCCATTTTCTCAGAATTTTGATGTAAATGCACATTTTAAACAAAGCATGTTCACATGAAGGTGGTATTTAACCTAACATTGTGTTTTGCAAAGGCCTTCAGTCTTTGTCTAACATTTAGATTTAATTATATTAACTTTTAACCTGAGCTTTTCTCTCTTTGAGGAGTCAACAAAGTAGAAAACAAAATTGAACTATGATAGAAGTATTAGTTTATGATGCCTACTAAGTGATAGAGTGGGTAATTGAGAGTGGGTAATTGAACCTATATCCTCTAAGTCCAAAGCTGGCAGCTTTAGCCCTATACCACAGAGCCTTAGGTATAGTTCAGGAGTAGGGAGGGAGGAGGAGAATTACCTTAAACCTTAATCAAATCAGATCCCAATGTTGTTACAGAAGACAACCTTGTGGTACAGTATTTCCCAAAACAGCGAAGCTAGGCTGCACAGTGGATAAAGTGTTGGATCTGAAGTCAGGAAGACTCATCTCTCTGAGTTCAAATCTGACCTCAGACACTTACTAGCTGCGAGACCCTGGCCAAGTCACTTAACTCTGCCTCAGTTCCCCATTTGTAAAATGAGTTGGAGAAGGAAATGGTAAACCACTCTAAGTATCTTTGCCAAGAAAACCTCAAATGGGGTCATGAAGAGTAGGACACGACTGAAAAATGACTGAACAAGAATTTCCGAAAATGTTTTTGGGAACCTCAATATATTATGGGATATGAATAAAAGAGTCTATAAGAAAAATTTGATATGAATGAGCCATCTCAAAAGACAAGGGGTTTTTCTCAACACATCAGAAGAGTCCTCAGACCTGAAGGGCAATTACATTGGCTCATAGGCATCTTTCCTCTCTTTATCCACAGCTCTAACTCCAGTTTCAGGTCTGGGCAGGTTGACACAGTTCAGAAAAAGAGACTACTAAACACATGGAAGAAGGACTGACTGAATGAATGGGGGATGAATGAATGTTATCCTTCCTTCCTCAAATTTCTCAGAAAATTTTATTTGGATTTTTCCTCTGAAACTCTTAGGCTGAGTGGTTGGTGCACTGGAAAGAAAACTGATTCACAATTAAAAGGCCAATATTTTAATCCCAGCTCTGTACTTTGTCAGCTGTGAATACTTGGGCAAGTTAAATTCACAAGATATCAACTCTAAAGTGAAGGTATTAGCCTAAGTAATCTGTTAGGTTCTTACACTAATTTCTATGATAATAATTCTTCTCCTTAGAGATGCTTGTGACCTTGACCATGGAATTTTGTATTTGATTTCCATCAATATATTCAAGCCTCAACATGTTCTTTTGTCAAATTATTTTTGGAAATTCTGCTTTAGCAAAAAAAAAAAAAAGTATCTTAGGACATGTTATTTAAGGTATAATTAATTTGTTCTGTGCAATTAGCCTATGTCTCCTATTTGAGGCTCCAGGGAAATCTAGAGTTCTATCCACAGAATATTCAGACTTGTCTTCTGAAATCTATTTTTCATTGAGTCCCCATTGAGTTAAGCACTTCTAAACTTATTTGTCAGTCAACGTTAATAATTCCCCAAGCATTTACTGAGCATCTATGGTGTTTATGGGCCTATTTTCTCATTTGAGGTCCTAAATTTGCCCTAAGTAGATTTTCCTGACATGGAAGCTATTTTAACAGAAGTTTAAGGGGAAAAAGAACCAAATCAAATCACAAGTAAATCAAGCAGGTGGATTTCATTAGGTAATTATAATACAGTTCTTACTCTTTGTGCTCTGCCTTATTGAATTGTCTCACTTGTAGAAAAGTTCTGTGTTGGACTTGGAAAGTACCTTAGAAGTCATTTAACTGAGCCTCTCCTACAATGTATGAATCCCTTCTATGTTAGCCCTAAAGACGGATACCTAGGTTCTGATATAATAGTTCTAGTACTGGTGAGCTCGCCAATTTTTGAAATAGTTGGTTTCATTGTTGAATGACTTAAATGCTAGAAAGTTCTTCCTTAGATCTGGGTTCTGAACCTTCCCCGATTTGCCAGGAATTAACCATGTGATTTTGGGCAAATTACTTCATCCCTTTAGTCTCAGGCTCCTGATCTATACAACTGAGTGTGTTTAATTAGCTCTTTGAGGTTTCTTCTAAGTATAAACTTTTAAATTAAGCAAAAGTCTTTCTTCTGACAGCTTTCATTCATTAGTTCTATGTCATCCTGCTGAAATAATGGAGAGTTAAGTTTTCATTCTTTTCCACATGATGAACTTTAAATATTTGAAATCTTGTTCTACCCTAGACTTCTCTTCAAGACAGACATCCTCATTTCCCTCTGCTCCAATGTATTTGCCTCCTCATCTGGCACTACATGTTTGTTTTATCCTCTTTAGTATAAAGATCTTTCTCCTTAATGGAGTAAAGGAGAGGAATCCTCTTATTCTCTCTCTTTTGTGTATAGTCATCTTGTGTGTTGCCCATCCCTCTGAATATGCTCAATAGACAGTAGCTAGTGCTGATGACATTCAGAGGTCATTTTAGATTACTAAAATAGTGTTTCATCATTTCAAGTAGAGTGTAGATACAAAAGAATGTGCCCTATTTAGTGATTTGTAATGGCAAGCAAAGTAGGATCTTTTGCTGTTTTTGTTTTAATATAATCAAGTGCCTCTGACTGAATCTTGCTTTTATCAACCAAGAGTCTTTCCTAGGAGTAAAGTATAGAAATAAGAACTTTCTTTAACTAGAAATAGTATATGTATTTATATTTTTAAGGTGATTAAAGATCTTCCCCATCCATTAATGGGCCTGCCCATTAAGGGGAGTTTGATTAGGGAAGATTTGTAGGAAGGCACTGGTTCTCAAGGGTTGGGATGCCCTCTGGCTCTAAAAAAGGCATGAATACACTGAGGAAGAGGTTTTACTTTGGGGCTTAGTTTTTGGAAGAAGCTTTGTGTGCCAAATGAGACTCTGGGAAGCCTCTAAGGAACTCCACTGGCTTTGAAAATCCAGATGTTGGTGCTTCCTTCTCTGGCAACTATGGTCAGACAGTTGAAGCTGTCTGTTGATTTGTGATATATGTATTGCTTATGTCAGACAGTTTGGAAGTGCTGTCTGTTGATTCCCTGAACTAAGTGAATGATATGTGCTTGGTTAAATCCCTCAAAAGTTACCTTTCCTTTTAGAAAAGCAGATCTAAGAACCTGTGATAGCAGGCTCCCCCTTTGTATGTCAGGGTGTTTACTGATACATGGAAAGAGTGATGGAATTGGAGCCAGAAGACTGGGTTCAAATCCTGCCTCAGTCAATTATCAATCAGTAGGCATTTATCAAACATCTACTACATGACAGGTACTGTACTAATATTAATAATTATTAGTATAGTTAGCATTTCTATGTCACCTACTATGTGGCAAATACTGTGCTAAGTCCTTTCCAAACATTTCTTTATTTGATCCTTATAATAACTCTGAGAAATAGGTGCTATTATTATCCCCATTTTTTAGTTCAGCAAACTAAACAAATAGGGTTAAGTGACTTGCCCAGGATTACCCAGCTCCTAAATATCTGAGGCTGGATGAACTCAAGTCTTCCTGACTCCAGGCACAGAGATTTACCTAGCTATCTTTCTTTAGACTTTGTATTTGTATCCTTAGTGATAGACATTGGGGATACACGTACAAAAAAAGTTCACTTCTAAAAAGTAACTAATAAATACCTGTGATACTTCACAAAAATGTGAGAAAAATGTTTTGCAAACTTTAAAGCAATTTGTCAATATGAGTTATTCTTATTCATGTAGAGTCTTTCTACTGAAAAGCTAGAGTAGCTTTTTGACCTTCAAAACCTCTTTGTGAAGGTAGAGAGGGGCCCTTGTTATTGGTATTTCCCCATAGGAAATGGAGGAAAATGGAGGCTTTGGATGGGTTTCCATGATTTCAAAGCATCTGGTCAACTTAGCCAAAAAAATTCAGTTAATCCTGTAAATATGTCAGTCAAACAAGTTATTTGGCTTTGTGTAGGATTAGTCAGTGAATAGCTGAGTGGCTTTTCTCAGTTCTCACAGCCCTGCTGAGTCTACACTTAGAAGAATCGTTAGAATACAACATTCATTAAGTTAATCAGTACAGTCTGTTTCCCCATTACTGGGTTGGCAGAGATCCAGAATGATCAGTCGTCTCCTTCATGATTTTGTGGTTGACCATGAAACATAACTGGAAAGGTTTGACCAGTGGGTATACAAACAGACAATTGGCCAGTGAAAGCTATGGAACTATATGGTGGAAAGATTTCCTCCAATACAAAGAGTAGAGGCACAGACCTACTCAGCCCATTTGCCATTTGTCTGTGTCTCTGTCTTTATCTCTCTGTCTCTCTCACTCTTCCCTGCCCTGCCCCTTTCTCTGCTTCAATCCAACTCTTCAAGACCCTGTTTGGGGTTTTTTGGTAATGTTACTGGAGTGGTTTGCCATTTCCTTCTCCAGCTCATTTTTCAGAGGAGGAAACTTAGGCAAACGAGGATAAGTGACTTGCCCAGCGTCACATAGCTAGTAAGTGTCTGAGGCTTGATTTGAACTCAACATGAGTCTTCCTGACTCCAGGTCTGTGCCAACTAGCTGCCCATCACTCATCTAGGCATTTCCTATTTAAATCTCTAGTTTCAGACCAAAGCTAGCTCACTGGTTGAACAGAGAATTCTGTCATCTTTTTTGTTCAGCTTTTTCCTTCTGTTTGAAAGTTTCATTTTCAAGATTAGACTAGACTGTCTTTTCATAAGTTCTGAGTGTTCTATTGTAACAGAAGCTGTTCCTTGGGTCAAGGAACCTTATCAATTAATCATTAATCAACCAGCAGCATTTCTAAATCACCCCTTACATGCTACGGGCTGGGGATACAAGAACAAAGAATGAAACAATTCCTTCTGGCAGAGTTTACATTCTAAAAGAGGAAACTCCTTATATTGTGATGCACAGTTAATCAACTAAATGGCTTGTTTGGCTAAATAGTTGGGAGTGGGGACTTATAATGAGGACAGTTATTTCCAATCTATTCTGCTCAGGATTCCTGGTTATAGTCAGTAGGAGAAATAAAGGCCACTATTTTTGTACTCCAAAGGTTATAAAACCACAGTGAAGTCTGGAGGAAGCTTCTGGAATATTTAAAAACCATTTTTCAGATCTGTTTTTGCTTTTGTGTATTAGACATTAAGTGGAAATGATAGGAAGAACCAGAATGGAGGAGAAATTGAGGCTGTGTTTTGGGAAACATTTCTCAACCTGCTCTGCTAGACAGTGGAGCAGATGCCCCTAGGGAGGCAGTAAAAATCTCATTGTTGGAGTCATTTACAACCAGACTGGACTGGGCACTTGAAATTTAACAGTAGGGAATAATCCTGCCTGGACCCCTGGGATGGAAGTAGGGGGTGGGAGCTGTTTGGTGGGAGGGGAAAAGAAAAGAAAAGATGATCTAATAGTTATTCCTCATCTACAATGAGCGTGTGTAACACTAAGGTACCTTCTGCCCAAGGTAAAAGTAACAATAAAAATGCCAATAACTCGTCAAGAGTTTAGAAGATGAAAGGAACAGAAATATAGAAAGAACAGAAAGCTAGGTGTTTATTGTCCGGCTTTCTAATGCTATTTCATTCAAATACAACAGTGAAGCACAACGCACACACGTATACAGTTGTATATGAATGAGACAGCATTTTATATATATATATAAATATATACACACACGTGTCTGTGTGTGTGTGTGTGTGTGTGTGTGTGTGTGTATGTTTGTATTTGTCCTTGGTTCTAACAAATTGGTAATAGGCTCTTTAATCAGGGAGGAAATGCTGTGAAGTTTGTCTCACACAAAGGTTATTGAGTATATCTATGTTCTAGTACCACCTTCAACAAGGGTTGTTTTTTTTTTCCTGCCTTGTGAAGGCAAATAAGGAAACAGTGCTCCAGGCATGAATGTTTCAAAGAAGCACAGCATGATGGGAAGGAAAAAAATCATAGACACAACCAATTATCAGATCCTTTCAAAACAGAGCAACAGTGACTATGGACACATTGGGATCACTCTGGCTTTTTTCTCCCCTCCTTTTGTGTGTACAGAATCTTCTATCTTTTTCACCAAGAGAAGCATGTTTAATTTCTAAACAAATTCAAAAGCCTGCATAATTCCCTTTCCTAGGTTTTTCTCTAAAAAAGACCAATGACATTGTTTTCTCTGTCAGTAGTCAAAGTGAGCTGTTGAGAGGTATGTTATCCACTAAAATGAAAACATTTCTAGGTGCCTAGCCCCTAAACTAAAATCCATGTTCTTCTGTGAGTTCCTGTTTTGTGGTTGGCTGTCATCGTTGTACAGCTTTAAGGATTTTGTTGTATCTGGTTTTTTTTTTTTTAACCTGGCTACTTGAGAAAAAAAAAAACCTGTTGGATTTCAGCTGAGTTTAGGTTCATTCTCCCTTTTCTCTGAATATGGAGCTATCAGAACATGGCAGATTATTGCAGAAAATAGTAATGAAATAGGTGATTCAAAAGACTAAATCAGGAATGAATCTAGTGACTTGATGAACCTCTCTCTTTTTTATTAAAAAAAGCTAATACAACCATTGTGAAAATTCCTGATGGAAAAAAAATCCATGTACGTTCAGGGATTCATCCTTCAAAAAGCTATATATTTATAACAATATACAGAGATTAAAAGATCCCACAATTTGATTTTTAAAACCATGGGTTAATTTTTAGTACAATTTGCTTTTAGAAAAGGGGGGGGGTAGGTCTCTAGGTCTCCTAGAAAGAGTAATTCATCTATAGAAGGGGCAGCTAGGTGATGCAGTGGATAGAGCACTGATGCAGGAGTCAGGAGGACCTGAGTTCATATCTCACCTCAGACACTTGACACTCACTAGCTGTATGACCTTGGGCAAGTCACTTAACCCCAATTGCCTCATCCTGGGTCATCTCCAGTCATCCTGATGAATATCTGGTCACTAGATTCAGATGGCTCTGGAGGAGAAGTGAGGCTGGTGACCTGCACAGCCCTCCCTCCCTCAAAACAAAGTCAAGTGCAAGTCATGTCATCATTTCTCTGATGGCAAGGTCTTCTTTGGCAACGAAGGATGAACACACACAATTCGTCTACAGATAATAAAGAAATGAACTGATTCCCAAAATCACTTGTAAACTACATTCTCACAACATAACTTGCTAAACATATTATAGCATCAATTGCCCATTAAAAATAAGTTGGCCAGAAGAAAATATGAATATTTATGCAGAGCACACCTTCAGCTGATTTCATGACCCAGTTTATTTGCTTTCTTTTTCAACTATACAAATTGCCCCTAAACTAACAATTCCAATAAATGAGAAATCCAACAGTTTGTACAAATATTTGAATTGGCACATTTTGGCAAGAAGAAATGCCTTTATATCTTGGCACTGTAACAAATGATCTAAATAAAAAACATTAAAAATACCTATCAAATAAAAAGTGAAGTTTTCCTGTTTTACTGGCTTCATTTCATTCATTTGTTTAAAAAAATACTCAGTTAAGAATAGGGATTACATATTTTCTTTAATAACCCATGTGATTCAGACAAGCACTGAAGCTAGTTGATGGCTGCTTTGAGGTTGTATGAAAGGGTTTCTTTGAACAGAATGTGAAAGTTGCTTTGTATTATGCTCAAACACAATTTAATCAGGCTCCATGTTTCTGGGACAGCTGGAGCTTCTCAGTTGTAACAGATTCTTTCTGTTGTTTTGAAGTTGTACAGGAGTTTCTTTCTCCCCATTTTCCTTCTCCCTTTCCCTTCCCACCTTTCCTGAAGCATGCAGGAGAATAATGAGAGGCAGGAGGCCTATTTGGTTTAACATTACATGGAATTTTTAATTTAGTGAAACCCTCCAGCTTTCTCTGAACATGATGGAACATTTGGTGATGGGTTAGAAATTGGTTTGAAAACAATCTAACTGGACATTCTGGAGACCCTTCTTTTCCTGTATAATTTTATTTTGTTATTTTCACATTTTATTTCCTGGTTATTTGAAGAGATACTTGCCTGCCCAGAAAGCTGCAAATTATTTACAGAATGGCAGCCTGTAACCATTAAAAAATATTAAGTTACTGTTTGACATACAGAATGTACATTTCCCATAATCATATAGTAACACTGACAGCCTCTATGTTTCACAATTTGTTCAATTGGTTCACTTTCCATATGGAATAATTAGTTGAAAATCTGGAAGACTTCCTTATACTTTCTCCAGGCTGAGTTCTTGCTGAAGGTTATCCTGAACTCCAATTACAATGTGCAGGCATCCTGCCTGGGCTCATTAGAAATCCTTACAGAAGGAAAAGAGACTTGTACGATTAGATAAGGATCAAGTTCTCAGACTGTCCCATTTCCTTAGGCCACTTGTGCAAAGGAAGGATGCTCCTTCTCTGGTCCCAACAGGTCTAGGATGGGAGAGGTGATAATGTGCCTTTCAGAGGTCAGTCAATCCACAGGTATTTAAGAGATACTTTGTATATCCCTGGCATTATGCTAAACTCTAGGGATAGAAAGATGAGCACAACAGCCCCTGGCCTCAAGGAGAGAACATTCTAATGGGGGAGGAGGGATGAAAGGGGAACAACATGTAAAGAACTAGGTACAAAATAGCTACAGAAGAGACGTGAGGTATTCTCAGAGGGAAAGCACTAGAAGCCGAGGGCAGAGTGGGGGGAGGGGGCGGGGTTTAGAAGTTTGGGGATGGGGAATGAAGATTAGGAAAAGCTTCCTGAAGAATGTAGGATTAGAGTGGAATCTTGGACTCATGTATGGTATTGAGCTTATATATCCACATCTGTATCCTCTGTCATAAGATTACAGGATTTAGAATTGGAACGGACTTTTGAGATCTAGTCCAACTCTCACCCTTCTATTTTAGAGATGAGGAAACTGAGGCTCAGAGAAACTTAACCATTTACATGACAAGATCAGGTCCTCAGACTCCAAATCTAAAGCTCACTCATTACACCATGCTGACTCTGGGCAAGCTAATTAACTTTGTTGACCCTTAGTTTCCTTGTCTGTAAAGGGGCAGGCAGAGTTGTCACTCTATAAATGTCACGCTTTAAAGAAACCTCTCATTATGGACTCCTAGCTGATATTTCATTTGAGATTTAGCTTTTCTAGCTGAACAGAAGAAGAATGAGGTTCTCCAAGTTAAGAAACCTGGGTCCTGATATTGAGTTTAGTCTTTTCACATCTGTGGCATTCAGCCACATTTCTTAAATATATGATGAATCAAGTTTACAGTATGTAAAATAGCCATATTGATAATCAATAGTGCACTGAGATGTATTTGGGGTTAATCACACCATTCACTTCACTTCAATTAAACAAATATTGATTAAGCCTATAACTGATGTGGAGTACTATGAGTTTCTGGGGAGAACAGCTCTTGAAAATGAAGTGCTGTTTCCAGTTTAGGAAGATAAAGAATTTTACTAGGGCAAAAAATATTGTAGACCTAAGAGCCCCAAGTCCCAATAGACCAACTAAGATATTAATAGTGCAGACCTTGACTACACTTTCTTTGCATGATTTCATTAATTTTATGGCTATTAAGAAAATATAAAATATATCTGTGATGAAGCTCATTGGATTTTGTGGCTTACTTGGTCAAGCTCAGAAGTGTAATTAAGTGGTGGTGAATGACAAGAGTTAGTGCCTGTTACCATGCCTGTATCTCAGTTAAGTGTGTGATAATGCTGGGTGAATGCCAGATAAACCATGAGGGTTACTTGTTCCGAGTGAACTTCCCTCAGATAGCTGGGCAAAGCTCACAGATTCTTAGCAATGTATGAAGCCTGCCAGGTTTTATAAATAACTTTGATTATACTTCAATGTCAGGTAGGTCTGTCATCAAAAAAGTCTTATTTCCTTTGACTTTTCCAATGAAACACAGTCTCAATCATAAGGTATCATGTTTAGAAAACTCTCTGGACAGAAGAGGGGAGGGAATAAGGAACTACACTTCATATAGACACTACTTCTTGAGGACGGGTATCAGAACTAGGAAATAATAGGGGTGAATGGTTTCTTCAGTTTCTGCAGAAAAACCACAGGAAAAAAGTCTTAATAACTACCTGAAAAAATTTTCAAAAAATTCAAACAAATGTGTTATGTCACCTTGTTCCCATTAAAGTGTAAAGACAGTTTTAAAACTCAATGTAGACAGGATTGTGGAAAAATAGACACTCTAGGAGGCAGAATTGGTACAATATTTTTGGAAATCAATATGACGTTATATTATGAGCTAACAAAACTGTCAATATTCATTAACTCTATGATCCCGCTACTGAGGCTATGCCCTACGGATATTATTTAGAAAGGGGGAAAATAGAATTATATGTACTAAAATAATGGAGCAACATTATAGATAATGTTTAAAAAAGCTGGAAATGACCTACATGTCCAATGATTAGGGACTAGCTCAACATATTCTAAGGATGGAATGGAATATTATTACAAATAGAACTAAAACAAAAATCACGAGAAACAATGCAATAAGGTAAAGAAAACAGAATCACAATAATTTACAAAGACAACAGAATCAGAATAATTTACTCACTAACAACAACTATATGAATAAAAATAGCAATAGATTCTGTACAAATAAACAGAAGAAAAAGTTCAGAATGGAATATGGAGACAAACAGGTTGTTTTTCCTTTTTTCTTGCTAAAGTTAATTTACACATCCCACAAAGTAAACTGCCAATAATAGAAAAAAAAATGGGTGGACATAATATATCATCTAATCAGGCTGACTGTTGTTTTAAGAAGTCTGGCTTTTTCCTTTCCTTTCATCCTACACTAAGTGATTCTCAGTTGATGTGTAAATTGTGACATCATACCTTTTTCGGTTGATCTGCAGCATTCATCCCCACTCACCAAAAAGTGTTGTCTGCTTTCAGTTACTGTAAACTAAAATCAATTTCCTTTCATAATATTTAAACTTTAATACTTAATGAAATATGAAGCCTTATCTCTCAATTTCCCAAGGTAAATATAGAGAGAAGGCAATAGACAGTGTATATTTTATACTTTGGAGAGTTGCCTGGAGGTACTGAGGATCCTCTCAGGGTCACACAGGCAGTGTGTGTCAGAAGCAGAGAAGTGAGAGGCCAGACCCCTAAGGTACTATGAGCTTTTTTTGTAGGCACTTGAATGTAGGATCATTTTGGAGGAAAATGTAAGGTTGTATACTTCAGATCTATTGACTAGCACAGTACTACAAATGATGGCAAAGTTGACAAGTTATAGGGGAGGGAAAGGAAGAATCTATTGGGGAGGGGCACATTTAGATTATTTCTCAGTATTTCTAAATCCAAGAAGTGTTAATAAGATGAGCGAGATTCTAACACAGAATAGCCAAAGTAGGTCATTATTATGCTAACCCACAGAATAAAGAAAACTATTCTCTGCTGGGATGTGGACATTAGAATTCAAAGAGAAGTCAGCTGATATGAGAGCTCTAACTTGGCCCCACCAAGTACGGGAATCTCCACTTTATCAATTATCAGCTGGCTGTTAGAAGATAGTTGTGAGGGGTGGCTATAAGAACGCAGTCCTAAAAGTCTCCATGTCACCAATGGCATTTAAAAAAAATGGATAACATTGATTTGCCAAAGAAAGGGTCAAAGACTTTCAGAGCATTAGAAAAAGGAAAAGAATGTGGAAATCAAAATTAAATCTATGTTAACAAGAGATAGATAGACTTAGACATAGCTACTGACATACAATGCTTTAATCACTGGGCTAGTAATCATTTGCAGATCATTCTATCTCTCTATCTAATCAATCTACCATTTGGAGTGTGCCCAGACTTTCTAAAATGGAGACTGCCATGTGGGAAATGCCATCGGGAGATAGAAGTGATACGTGTGTGGGCCTTCTGTATTGACTTGCCACATGGCTTGGATTGGCTATGTAGCTGTTAGTGCCTGTGTCTTTAAGACTACCTGAATCTTTTCTGCAGCATCTGCAGTGGTAAAGGACTCATTTATTCACAGCAGGGGCAACACTCTATAAGATGTGGGGGATGGGTCCAAGGGATACCTTCTCCTTAGGCGCTGTTCTGGTCTTTCTTGATTTGTCCTTTCCAGTGGGTAGAGTAGAATTCCCAACCTCATGAGCTTGTGCTAGAATTCATTGTTATTATTATTGTTGTTGTAATATAAATGCTATTATTACTGTTATTGCAATATAAATCCTCTTCTTATTACTGGAGAGCAGTTGACATGATATGTCATTTGATTCTCTTAACAACTCTATGAGGTGGTTGCAATCAGAGATTAGCTGTGTTTATATAAATACCCAACAACTGGTTTGACTCATTTACTTTTCCCACAAATTGAATGATTTAAAAACTAAATTAATGGTTTGTTTTTTGAATAGACACAGACAGAGTTTTAGGGTTACAGTGTCCTCTACTCAATCCTACTCATTTGACCAAGATGGGATCTGCTAATCATGAGTCATTTTTCTAATTTGCAGGATGTGAATAAAATATATTGCTTTAGTGTATACAAAGCGCTTGATATATATTTTCTCGTTTGATCTCATCAATCCCATGTAACAATGGTAGCAACTGGCACACACATACATACATACGTGCGTGTATACCTTTAACGTTTACAAAATGCTTTTAAAAAATTATGCGGTAGTGCCCAGAAAAGGGAAAAAAAATAAGACCATAGAAAGTTACTTTCTTGGTGAACAGATATCTCCTCCCATCCTTTCTGATGAGGAAGAACAATGCTTACCATCAGCAAAAGACATAGAAGTCAAGGCTTCTGTATCCCAATCATCCAAAATAAATATTCAATGGGCTCAGGCCATGGAAGAGCTCAAAAAGGATTTTGAAAATCAAGTTAGAGAGGTGGAGGAAAAACTGGGAAGAGAAATGAGAGAGATGCAAGTAAAGCATGAAAAACAAGTAAACACCCTGCTAAAGGAGACCCAAAAACATGCTGAAGAAAATAACACCTTGAAAAATAGGCTAACTCAATTGGCAAAAGAGGTTCAAAAAGCCAATGAGGAGAAGAATGCTTTTAAAAGCAGAATTAGCCAAATGGAAAAGGAGGTTCAAAAGCTCACTGAAGAAAATAGTTCTTTCAAAATTAGAATGGAACAGATGGAGGCCAATGACTTTATGAGAAACCAAGAAATCACAAAACAAAACCAAAAGAATGAAAAAATGGAAGATAATGTGAAATATCTCATTGGAAAAACAACTGACCTGGAAAATAGATCCAGGAGAGACAATTTAAAAATTATGGGACTCCCTGAAAGCCATGATCAAAAAAAGAGCCTAGACATCATCTGTCATGAAATTATCAAGGAAAACTGCCCTGAGATTCTAGAACCAGAGGGCAAAATAAGTATTCAAGGAATCCACCAATCACCACCTGAAAGAGATCCAAAAAGAGAAACTCCTAGGAACATTGTGGCCAAATTCCAGAGTTCCCTGGTCAAGGAGAAAATATTGCAAGCAGCTAGAAAGAAACAATTCAAGTATTGTGGAAATACAATCAGGATAACACAAGATCTAGCAGCTTCTACATGAAGGAATCAAAGGGCATGGAATATGATATCCCAGAAGTCAAAGGAATTAGGACTAAAACCAAGAATCACCTACCCAGCAAAACTGAGTATAATACTTCAGGGGAAACAATGGTCTTTCAATGAAATTGGGGACTTTCAAGCATTCTTGATGAGAAGACCAGAGATGAAAAGAAAATTTGACTTTCAAACACAAGACTGAAGAGAAGCATGAAAAGGTAAACAGCAAAGAGAAGGGACTTGCTAAAGTTGAACTATTTACATTCCTATATGGAAAGACAATATTTGTAACTCTTGAAACTTTTCAGTATCTGAGTAGTTGGTGGGATTACATATACACACACATGCACATACAAACACACACACAGACAGAGAGCACAGAGTGAATGGAATAGGATGGGATCATATCTTAAAAAAATGAAATTAAGTGGTGAGAGAGAAATATATTGGGAGGAGAAAGGAGAAATGGAATGGGGCAAATTATCTCTCATAAAAGAGGCAAGCAAAAGACTTTTCAGTGGAGGGAAAAAGAGGGGAGGTGAGAGAAAAACACGAAGTCTACTCTCATCACATTCGACTAAAGGAAGGAATAAAATGCACACTCATGTTGGTATGAAAACCTATCTTACAATACAGGAAAGTGGGGGAGAAGGGGATAAGCAGGGTGGGGGGGATGATGGAAGGGAGGGCAGTGGGAGAAGGGAGCAATTAGAAGTCAACACTCTTGGGAAGGGACAGGATCAAAAGAGAATAGAAGCAATGGAGGGCAGGATAAGATGGAGGGAAATATAGTTAGTCTTACACAACGCAACTATCATGGAAGTCATTTGCAAAATTACACAGATATGGCCTATATTGAATTGCTTGCCTTCCCAAAGGGAAGGGGTGGGGAGGGAGAGATGAAGAGATGTTGGAACTCAAAGTTTTGGGAACAACTGTAGAATACTGTTCTTGCTACTAGGAAATAAGAAATACAGGTAATAGGATATAGAAAGTTATCTTGCCCTACAGGACAAAAGAGAAGATGGGGATAAGGGAAGGGAGGGATGTTAGAAGAGAGGGCAGATTAGTGATAGTGGCAATTAGAATGCTCGGTGTTTTGGGGTGGGGGGAGGGGAGAAATGGGGAAAAAATTTGGAACCCAAAATTTTGTGGAAATGAATGTTAAAAGTTAAATAAATAAATTTAAAAAAAATTATGCGGTAGCAACCATCTATAAGTATTATTTCCATTTTACAGATAAGAAACAGAGAGTCAGATCAAATGACTTATTGTAGGTTCCATATATGAGAAGTGATAGAGCCAGAATAAGCACTTTCTGACTTCTCAATCCTTATCCGTTGTGAACTCTCTGAATCTTAGACCATCTTGACTACCATCTGCTCCTGTATTCTCTGCTATGTGGGGTTTTGCTCTTTCCTGGCTTCCCCCTACCTATCTGACTGTTCCTTATTCTTAGGGATCAAATCAAATTCCATAAGTTCAATTATCTCTATTCCAATGATCCATATGTTTAGACCTAGTGTTTCTCCTGAACTCTAGTGACTCACTGATTTTGGGACCTTTTGAATTCATTGTGCTATAGGTACTTCAAATTCAACATGCCTGAAACCAAAACCATCCTCTCTTTCCAACTTTCCTTTTATTGGCAAGGAAGCCACCATGCTTCCAGTCACCCAGGTTGTTAAAGATGTCAGACAACAAATTCCTCACTCATTCTCACTCCACGTGTGCAATTTGTTGTCAAATTGTGTTGTTTTCCCCTTCATAACATCTTTCTTATATATCCTCTTCTCTTCACTGAATTCAGCCATCACTCTAGCATAGACCCTCATTACCTCTCACTTGGACTTTCACAGTAGCTTTCTAATTAGTTTCTTTGACTTGAGTCTCTCTCTACTCCAATTCATCTACTCAACTATGAAAAGAATTTTCCTAAACTGCAGATTGGCTGGTAAATGCTAGTGACTTCCTATTACTTTCAGGATCAAATATAAATCCTCTGTTTGGTATTCAAAGTCCTTCACAATCTGCTCATTTTCTGGCCTTCCAGTCTTCTCACACTTTGCTTCCTTTAGCACACTCTACCATTCAGCTCCATTGACCTACATGTCATTCCTTGAACAAGACACTCCATCTCCTATCTCCCTGCCCAGGCCTGGATTACTCTTGCTCCTCACCTCAGCCTTTTTAACTTCGCTTGCTTCCTTCCAGAATAAACTCAAATCCCACTTTATGAAAGAAGCCCCTCCTTTTAACCCCACCCAAATGCCTTCCTTCTAAGATTCCCTTCCATCATATCATATCTAAATAGTCCTTTGCAAGTTATCTCCTCCATCAAAATGGGGACCACGAGGGCTGGAATGTGTCTTTGTCTTTCTTCCTAAGCTTAGCACATTGCCGGGCACATAGTAAATGCTTTTTATATGTTTATTCAGTAGCTGGCTAAGCAACTCAGCCTCTCGCAAGATCATCTTGTCAATAGTGCACAAAGGGACAAAATTGTTCCAAGTTTCAGAAAGCATCACTGTCCTATCATGAATATAATCACCATTCAAATCATCAATTACTATTCTCCTACTGAGTGTGGCTAAAGTTTATTCCATTTTGTTATTCTCTACTAAATCACAAACGATTATACTTTCATCACTTCCGCAGAAAACACATATGTTAAGGTTCTTCCCTTAAATAAACTGTTTTGACATATCTCTGCACTGCATCCTGTCCATTTTTGTAAATCTTTGCTGAGTGATTCTCAAAGCCTTCTCACAATGATGGGAAAGGCATTGCCTTGTATACAATCATACAAAGCAGTTCAGAGTAGATTATTTGAATGAGGTACCAGCTGACAACAAACATCTGAATGTTCTCTAGGATGCAAATTTTTTTGACACAAACTTTTCTCTGCAAATCATTTGGGGGTAACTTCTACCATATATGTATTCCCATTTTTAAATGCCTCTCCTTAGGAAGCATCAGAAACTTACAATTCCCGGAAGCCACCAGACGTTTGAGACTGAAAATATATAGCATGTATTGATAACACAGAACCTCAACTGAGTTGTAAAGGTGCATGTCCCCTGATTACACAGGTTCTTGCCAGCAAGATTTGAAATAATTAACCCCACAGGGACGACAATTGATGAAGCAGAAAGTAAAAAAACAGTTACTAGCTAAACTAAGAATTATGATTTTGACAAGTTTGGGTGGATAAATACAACAAATAATCTTATTCTACTTTAAGAGAGGAGAAAAGCAACAACTTTAGAACAAGAATGGATTCCAACCCTACAAACCACCAAGTCATTAGCTACATTTAGTATAGGATGGCTCCTTTTGATCTGACCAGTAAGAGGTGGAGGAGTGAGTTATGTATTTTAAATTTTTATCTAGACCTGCATAAACACCATGCTGATTGGTCTTTTTACAAAGGCATCGCTTTTTGTTAGGTATATTGAGATGCTCATTATTTTCTATGAGAGAAGACTCCAAGGCCCTCTGGGCATCAGAGCCAACTTTAAATTAATATTTATGATTAAGATTAATAAAATTTCAATAAAAAATGGCTCAAAATTAAAATTTAAAAAGCCCTTAAGTCTCCTAATACATTTACAGTGGAAGAGATGGAAAAATCTTGGGCAGCTCAGTATATCACATATTGAAAACATTTCTTAGGTGGCAAATTTTTTAATCATCACCATTATAACACATTATGAATGTCTCCGTAATCTCTCAATTTCATTTCCTCCTGTTTCTCATTCAGTTTTCTCCCCATTTTAATTCTTCTTTTTCCTTCTTTCTCCTTTATTTCTTGGCACTTCAGAATTAAAAATTCTCCCACTAAAATAGCAGAAGAAAGAGAAGTGAAAGAAAGAGGGAAGAGGTCAATGTTTTTCTCTACACTCTTGTGGTCCAGTATTTCCTAGACAATCAAATCAATTATTTTGGAAAGGACTTCCAGAGGTCACTTCATTTACCTAATTGCACTCAAACTACTAATAGCAGATGGTTATCACATTTATTTAAGAAGGAACTTGAACAAATTACATAAGAAACCCATTTCTGTATTTAACATTCATGTTAGGATGGGCAGCTAGCTAGATAGTTCAGTGGACAGGGTGCAGGGCCTAGAGTCAGGAAGAGTTATTGTCCAGGATTCTGACACTTAGTAACTGTGTGACCTTGGGCAAATCACTTTACCTGTTTGCCTCAGTTTCCTTATCTGTAAAATGAGCTGGAGAAGGAAATAGCAAACTGTTCCAATATTTTTGCTAAGAAAACTCCAAATGGGGTAACAGAGAATCAGAAATGACTTAATAATTCTTAGGAGATTCTACTTTGTGTCTAAACTAAACCGGTTCTGTTATTTTGTTTCTTTTCCTATGGTTTTATTCTTATTTAACCACAAAAATTCATCTTCACCTACTGAGTCATATATTCAGCGAAACTAGCATTAGCTGCACCAACCGTATCCACAGCCTTGCATTAAATATGATAGGAGATGTGAATGACATGATGAGGAAACAGGACCTATTCCTAAGGGGACAAGATAAGTACAGAAGAGACTACTAGGGAGTAGAAGCAAATTACAGAAGGTGAAATTCAAACTCTAGCTAGCTTTTTTTAAAATACAAAGCTAGGAAGTGATCCCTATGGGGTGAGGCTAGCCAGGAAGACTATTCGAAGGCCATTCATGGTTTGAAAATGTTTAGTCATAGAAATGCAGTTCTATTTCCTCTTTCATCTTGAGATTATAAATCCTACACAATCTTTTCCTCATATGGTAAAAGATGTTAGAAGCTACACATACTTATTGGGAAATTCAAATGCACAGGAAACATTTAAGTCCAGTTGGCTCAACTGTCAGCTCTTAACAGAATTCCTAAAGCATTTGGCATAGTGAGAAGGATTTATTTGTAGTATAAACTTTTGGTTGGTTAGATCCTGGCTCTGGTTTTAGAAACTGCCATTTTTTGTAGGGGTTGTATTTTCCCAACATCAGTTGAGAGAGCTAAATTTTTTTCCCCTTAGAAAAATGTCCATGTGTCAAAGGTCAATGACATAAAAATATTCCAGATTTAATGGCAAGCATGCCTAAATATAGAATGGAACTGAAACCTTGACTTCCTTCAATGGAGCCAACATAAACAAAAATAATCCATGGAGCTTCATAGTGACTTTCTCAACAGACAAGTTTTAAACACACCACATTTCTTTTTCCATAGGATAACCACATGGGAAGCATGCACAATCCTGTATTGTGCTAAATCTGACTCCTTATTTAATAGAAAAAGAGATGGAATTTACCACTTCCTCTGTGTCAGGAAAACAAATTCTGCATTCTCCTAGCAGGCTCTTAGAGCATGCTGCTGTACCAGCTTTTAATTATTTGGAGAGAGAACCCATGCTCCCTGACTTTCACTTCTGGGGCAGCTGCTTCCTAGCAATGTGACTGGGGGCATCTGAGCACCAGCTACTTCATATGTAAAAGAATATGTAGATAATACTTTTAGGTTATTGGAAGGAGAGTACTATATACACGGAAAAGCAGGATACAGAGGTGAGCGATCCTTAATAACCAGAATGCTAATAATGTTACTGTTATAAACAACTAAGGTCAATCAAAATGTATTATTTGCCAGACACTAAACTAAGCTCTGGAGATATAAAGAAAACGCAAAAACTGTAAAAAAAAATATAGCTTGTCGATTAAAATAAAATAAGGTGATAGCTCACTCTCGAATTTTCTGGAATCTTGTTCACAAAGTTGTTGGGTCACGTTTGCTGATGGGTCAGAAGGATCAGCCTGACCCATCTTTGCGTGTTTAAATGAAGGGAGTTTGGGAAAGGTCCTTTCCTTGACTTCTTGGCTTGTTGAACTTATCTGGTTAGAACAAGGGTGCTAATGGAGGCTATTGTCAGAGGTTCAATCCTCCTACAGGCCAGCTAGCCTCATTGTGTCATTGGGTCAAGTCTAGCACTCTAGTCTTGCCTCATCATTTCACAGCTATGTTGCTTTTGGCCACAAGAAAATGGAGTGATAGAATGTGGACAGATCAACTCAAATCCTTTTATCTCTGAGATAATAGTCAGTAGACTGTTTAATAATGGACCAATAACATCATCTTTTCTTGCAAAAAAAGACATTTAAAAATCTGCTTGATACCATACATATAGTGATTAACCTTTGAACTATCTGCTAATAAAGTGGTGGTCCTCGTGCTGGTCACTAGATTTGGGTGGGAAATAGATTTTGTAGTGTCCATGATCAAACTGTATCCTCACCTATTAACTCGGAGTTCTAGATTTCTGTCTCAACTCAATTCCCCATTTAGAAAGAGCAGAAACAAAGAACTACCCTTTGTCTTCCTTTCTTCACTTACTCCCTTGGCCCCGCCCTTTGGTGGAAGTTTGAGTCTTCTTTAGACCATAGTAACTGGCCAGGGTAGTGAGTGAATGTTGATAACTCTGGCTATTAAAAGCATTCCAGGACTAGATTTAGCCTGCCCTAATCCAGGCATCCTCCACAGATGGCCTGGTCATGCTACCTTCCTTCCCAAGGAATACCAAGTCAATTTTTTTTTCCACATCCATCCCTGCCCCTGCCCCACCAGACCGCACCTACCAAAGCATCATCTTCATTTCTCATTTGATTCAAAGTTCTATTTAAAGGGGTAACAGCAATATTAAAAAGTTTGGTGATGATGGTGGAAAAAGAACTGCAACTCGTGATATGTTAGACTACAGCCAAATCATTTCATCACTCTGAGCCTTAGTTTCCTGAGTATTAAAGTAAGGATCAAATGATATTTTTCTGGGCAGATGGACTTAGGAATAAATAATTCTTTCTCATTCAGTGCAGAATAACAGAAAGCATTTGATGAAAATTTAGGAGGCTTGAGTTCAACTTGAGGCTCATTATTTACTATTTGTTTGATTCAGGGCAAATTATAACCCTGCTAGTCCTTAGTTTTCTCATCTGTAAAGTGGAAGGCTTAGAACAGATGGTTTTTAAGGATCTTTCCATTTCTTAGTCTTATGACCTCCTAGCAATATCATCTTCAATGGGCCCTTTGGGACTGCCTAGCGGCCACAGTCTTGACACAGTTCTGTCAGCATTGATCAGGAACTGAGAAAATAGGAAGAGACAAGACCTGTGATTTTATTGGCATAGGGAGCTCCTGGATGAAGAAAAGGAAGAATTAGGTGGTGCAGTGGATGGAATGCCAGGCCTGGAGGTGGGAAGACTCATCTTCTTGAGTTCAAATACAGCCTCAGACACTTACTAGTTGTGTGACCCTAGACAAGTCACTTAACCTTATTTGCCTCAGTTTACTCATATGTAAAATGAAATGGAGAAGGAAATGCAAAACCATTCCAGTATCTTTGCTAAGAAAATCCTAAATGGGGTCAAGAAGAGGCAGCTGAGCGACCCAGAGTCAGGAAGACTTGAGTCCAAATCCAGCCTCAGATACTTATCTTTGTGACTCCTGGGCAAATCATTTAATCTGTCTGCCTTAATCCACTGGAGAGGGAAATGGCAAACCAGTCCAGTATCTTTGCCAAGAAAACCCAAAATGGGGTCATGAAGAGGTGAACATGATTGAAAACGACTGACCAATAATAAATGAAGCAACTTCCTCTATCAGTGTAGGTTGGCACCTTCTTTGAAACTTATGTTCTTAAAGATCATCTAGATTAGAACTTTGAGAAGTTAAAGACCACATTGCCAGTGTGTGTCTGAACTGGGGCTTAAAGCAGAACCTGGCACATAGTAGGCACTTAATAAATGTTTGACTGACTTGAACCGAGAGATTCCTAGCTTAAAGACCAGATCTCCATCTATTATGCCACACTGAAGAAATAGATGAGGTGAATTCAAAGAATGTTAGAATTTAAAGGGGATAGAAAGATCATCTAATTGAACAAATGTCATAATGGATGTCCAAGGCTCATAGGTTTTAGAGAGGAAGGGTTCTTAAAGGTCATCGAGTTCAACACCTTCATTTTATAGATGAGGAAACTAAGAACCAGAGAGGTTATAACCAGAGAGTGATGGAGCCAGCTTGAACCAGCTCATGAGAGCTAATCATGAAATATTGAATGTAAGCATTTACGCAAAAGAAATCAGTAAACGTTACAAATTGGGGTTTGATTTGTTGTTTTGTTTGTTGATTGTCTAGATATTATAAAATGATGGAGAAAATGTTTATAATGCCTATTAAGTTTAAAAGTGTATTATATGTCCAGGTTCCTCCTCCCTCCAAGAGCTGATTGTTAAACATTTACCAGCACACTATAACTTTCCTAAGCTTAAACAAGTAAAAAGCATCAAAGCCTGCATTAGAACTCAAGGCTCTTGAACCTTAAACCTACTGCTCTTTCCATTACATCACTAAGCAAAGGAAAAGTGATGAGATTAACTGCTAAAGTAAATAGCATTGTCTCTTTTTGTTTCCTCAGCTAGAGAAATGGGAATACAAGTATATTAAAAGTCATATACCATGCCCATCCATTAGTTCAGTATAATGGAGTGTATCAATAGCCCTCTGAACTCTAAGCCAGACACACCTGCATAGGAAGGGGCTATGGATGGGGCTGAGCAAGTGGAAGGTATACTGATTTTGCTCCTTGGACTTTGGGCTCCCTTGTTACACTTCTCTCTAGATTCCTCTGTATGAGAGAATGGAAGAGATTTAGGGCTGGGAAAGTAGGGAACTCCAGATGTGTTTGGCAATTATCAAGCAAATAATCATTACCTGGTTTATAGCTTTGCCTTCAGTGATGAAATTTTAGTAAGTATGTAGGTTATTCATGATAAGTAGAGTTGAGGTTTCTGACAGATTCACCCTTCACCAGGAAGAGAACTTGAAAGTAACATTAAGCGTTAAGTTTCTTTTGAAGTAAGTAATATTAAACTTTAAGGATATTAGTAACTGGGAACACCTTGCTTTTTGATCCAAAAAGATAAATACCAAAGGTTAAACATTTCTGTCTAGGAAGATGAGTGGACTAACTGGTCAAGATTGAGAGAACAAGACAGGAGAGTTTCTTCTTGGATGGGATCTCAAGGAAGGGACCTTCCAGGCGAAGTTCCAACGTATGGATTTTCTATCTTTTCTAAAAGAGATGACACAAACCTATAGGTTTTTATTTAAGTTAAAAGAGCAACTTCCCTCAAAGAGATCATTTGAGCCATTTAGTTGAGAATCTAGGACTGTGTCTAGCACAGAGGAATTGGGTAAATGCTACAAGAACATCTGGGAACAGGAACATCCAGTAAATATAATGGGAATAATAATTATGGTAGTAATGTGATGACATCACTAGAGACAGTAGCTATGATGCATTGGAGGCATGAGTTGTCCTTAGATGTATGTGCTTTTGCCACATGTTCTCTGCGAGAGCTGTAACATGTGCACCCTGATCACATATGATCCCTGTGCATGCCTTTCTACAAGTTTCCTATGTGTGATCACTCTTCTCATTGATGTTACATGTATTTGTGGAAGAGTGCACTTAAGGTTGAAGAAAGAAATATTTTTCTTATCATAACATTTCATTAAATATTTTTATTTGAGTTAATTGTGCCTCCAGGTTAGCTGTTAAAGGTAAGCACATTGGTAGGGGCTCAGGACCTTCAAGAAACATAGATCCATAAAGTACTTTGAACTGGAGGTAGCTATTGTTGGGATTGTGGAATTGTTGACCCACACTGTGAGTTGGTAGGGTGCCCCCAGGCATTGACAAGTTTCCAAACCCCTCAGCATAATGCCTAAGCTGTGCTTGTACTGTGTCAAGTTGTCACAGGTACATTTTTTAGGCAATGGAAAGAATAATTTCCTCCTTTGATTGGATACTCACTCTGAAAACCAAGGAAAGCAATTTTGTGGCTTGGTAAATTATTCAGAAAGTTTCCGTCATTAATAAAATCAGGTAAAATCTCTAACAGATGTTAATGAACTCTGCTTTTCTCTTTAGACATATATCACTTATAAATTTTGCCTGTGAAATTTAGGGACCCCTGGAAAGAAAAACAATTGTTCAACACCCCCAGACTAAGAGGTACATGTTTTATATGTTAGAATTTCCCTACATTTATTTCACAGGGAATATAGGATTAGTTGTGTGGGTGATTTTTTTTTCTTACTGCATGAGTTGTGGAGAACAAAGGAAGACTTCGAGTCTGAAAGTCACTTCCATCTTGGAAACATCTGAAAGAAATCACTGCACAGGGGGTGGGGCGGGGGCTAGCAAGATTTTACTCTAGGAGGGAACAGAGCAGCTTGAATTCTCTACCTGAATTTTCACTGTTAGCACAATGGATGATACCTAGGAGTTTGGGATGTTTTTGAAAAAGGATGACTGAAGGATGCATGTTAAAGATGATGAAACTCTGGAATAAGTAAAGCTTATTTCCCATACCAATTCAATATAAATGTCCTAGCTAGTTTGTGATGGGGGGAAAAAAGGAACCTCTTTTCCTTGCTGGCAAAAAAGGGTGGAAAAAATTATGTCAGTTTTTTTTTCCCTGAGAATAACAAGATGCTTTGTGGTTTATCTCATAAATTGTCTGATTCCACAATAAGAGGATTTCATGGAAGAACGCAGCTGTTCAAATCCCCCAAACTAGGGGGTAAATGTTTTTTATTTCAGAATTTCACTCAATGTGTGAAGCTAGGGTTTGCTGTGTAGCAAAACAGCCTGTTTTGAGGATGCAAAACTAAATTCTACGTTTTGCTCTAAACTGAGAGATGGATACAAAATACACACACACATATCTACAGTGTCAACAATTTCATTTTTTCTAGGCTCTCAGAAACTTTCTCTTTTCTCTCAGCTTTAAAACTATGTGAAACAGGAAAAGTTTGCATTTATAAATGAATTTACTCCTGAAAAATTCAAGTTAATCTAAAGAGAATCCTGACTCAGGAGAGGATGAACCACTGGAGCATTGCTTAGGGGAAACAGAATTTCCTGAGGGGGCATCCAAGTCATCTCCAAGGCCCAATCACTTTCTACAGCAATGAGCATTAGAGATCCTCAGTGATAATAAGACTCAGAGCTTTCCACTTCCTAAATTTTGTGTCTCAGACCAATAGCACCAGAGAGGTGGAAAGCATTTCAAGAGGTTGTCCATCTGGTTCAGCCTCTCTGCCTTTTGGCAGGTGAACAAACAGATAAGTCAGAGTTGTCCAACTCAAGGCCTTCCCACAATACTCCTGGCAGAACCAGATAGAAATGCAATAGAGAAATACTTAACATAATAAATAAAAATGCAGTAAAGCATAGATGACATTACATTTTAAAACTGAGTCAATATGCACAGTGCACGGATCTTTATGTACAGATTACTGGCCCCTGTTTCTATGTGAATTGGCCATCACTGGTCTAAATCATCAGGAAGGCAGTAGTCTACTCCTTTCTTAAAGATCTCAAGGGCTTTATCCAGTAGTTCATTCCAAGGTTTTGCCAGCCAAACAGCAAAGACTTTTGTTCTCACGCAGAACTTTCTTGCTGTTTACAGGCAGTTAGCTATTATCAGAGGCAGTCTTGGTCTAATGAAGAGCTCTCCAACCCCCCTGGAAATTCCTAATTCAGTTGCACTCATTTTCTAGACTTTTGTTGGTTTCCTCACCAGGTGCTTGTGTGGGTGTTGGTTTTTTAACAAAAGATGCAGTGAATATTTGCTTGTTAGATCTGTTTCATGGATATGCAAAGCTGCTGGCCTATGCTTCAGAGACGACCTCAAATTCCATTTCATCTAAGTCTGGTGCTCTGCATTTAAGCAGAGAGCAGACAGAGATTATCCTGTGAGATGAAGGGGTGGGGGTAGGGCTTCATCCACCTATCAGGTAGATAGGTCAGTAAGTCCTAAGTGCAGAAAATGCTATTTATCCAGTGTTTCTCACTCCCTGCTCAACAGAGGAAAAGGCTTTAAAGAAATAGGATTGAAATATTTCATGGCTAAATAAATTGTAGCACATCAGTATAATGGAATATTACTGTGCTAGAAGAAATGGTGAGGCAGCATGATGAAGTAGGAGATGGAGAGAGGGCCTCAAAGTAAGGAAGAAAGACCTGGGTTCATTCCTCTTCTGACACATTCTGTCCATGTGATCCTGAGCAACTTGACTTAATCTCTCACTGCTCTATACAATGCTCTAAGACCGCTGTATGCTGTAGTTGTGGAGAAGGGAGGACTTGCATTGGTAGGGACAATGTAATCATTTGGAAGTTCCCTATATCCAAAACAATGAATACAAAGAATTCTGAAAACCTATGAAGGTGTATGAACAATAAAGAAAAATAGAAAATCAATTTCTCTTTCCCTCTCTTCATTCCTCCACCTCCTCCTTTTCCTCCTCTTCTTCTCCTTCTCCTGCTCCTCCTCCTCTTTCTTCTCTTTTTCTCCTCCTCTTCCTCTCTCTCAACAATGTAAATGGAAAGGACAATCTCCCCCCATTCAATTGAACACTATGCAATTATGATGACCAACTTTGAGTGTGAAGAAGAATTGAGAAAAATACATTTTCTTAACCCCATTGTAGGAAATGCAGTGTAGGAAATGAAAGAGGCTTTTCTTTTATCTGTGTTGGACCCTAGGTGCTTTGAAGCAAGGAAGATTGTTGACCCAGTTTAGTTGGTCAATAGAATCTTCCATAGCATCTCAAATAGTTTAATAAATCCTTTTTTAAAATGGTGGTGATAAAGGTAAATTGAAAGAAGGCATTTTTCTGTATTTCTGAGGTCCTTTTCTCTATCCATAAAAAAATTCCATCTCTAACCTATCCACTCCTTCATGAAAAAAGTCTGGGTTTGCTGAAGTTTTTCTGGACAGATGAGCACTTCCCCTAGCTGTGGGCAGGTAAGTATTGAGAGTTTGGTCCATGCTTATTTGATGTCCTGTGTGTGGGGATGAGCACTTGCTCTACTTGACTGTTCCCTGTGAGTTTGGTGGCAGCCCTCCCTGCCCTTGCCAGGAACAGTGTAGTGTTGAGTTATTGGGGAAACAGATCCAGTTGTGGGAGGGAGACCGAGACACAGCCAAACTTACTAGATTAATGCCAAATCTACAAGCTGGGGAAGGACAAAGCGAATGGAAGGAGTAAAGTAATAAAAGAAACAAATAGCTTGAAGTAAAATGTCTGTTTGATGGGAATGGTGAAAATAGGCAAGGCCCTCTCTTAGATATTTTCTTTCCAATAACGTTTTAATCTGCCACCTCAGGATAAGGACTGTGGTATTACTGTCCTTCCAAAGATGGGTTTAGTGGCATGGTCACATGCTATTTCTATCTAGTTTCTATTTTTAATCAATTCCCTTTCCTCCTTTTCCCTCCTACAACAAAACTGACAAAGAATCTTAAAAACCAGAACACTATCAAATCCTTTATGAAACATTTGGGGGTAATTATCCTTTCTGGAAGTCTACATTTTTTTTTTTCTCTGTGCTTACATTTTTTTTTAATGGAACACAGTTCAGGTCTCATAAATGCTTAAATATGTAGTCATAAAGTTTGAGATGCCTCATGGGCTTTGTTGTCTGCAAATCAGCTATGCAGAGGCTCTGTAAAGGTTCCCATTCTAATGGATTTCACTCTTTCCTGCCCCTCTCCTCCCCTCCCCTGATATACTGGGTGTTATATAAGCTGTTTGGAGCCCTTAAATGCTGCATGAGGCGACTCACTTGATTATACAGCCAGGGTCACCCTAGATGATTTTGCCATTTATACAATTAGATGGAAACTTGAATTTGGCTGGTGTTGCTTTGTCCCCTATGCAGTCAACATTAAATCCTTTGTTTCCTCAGTGTCCTGTTTTTGTGGGGAAAACTAGTGATTTAGGCTCAAAAGGTTGTCAGAAGCTTGAGATCTAACTTTATCTGGAAGGTCGCAAAACAATAAATATGAACCCAAAAATTTTACATACTTTACTGTGTGTTTACTTCTTCTCTTTCAAGGAGAAGTGTCCCCTGGTCATTTCAGACATAGGAAGAAAAGATGTTTACTGATGGTTGGTAGCCACTTCTCATCAAGAAGAAAAACAAAAGCCAGATTTGAGTCCCTTTGTATTTTTATGCTCAGTCTTGTATAGAAGCTGAAAAATTCTGGTGGAGGTCATAGTGTGGTAGAAAGACTTCTAGATGGAGGACTTGGGCGAGAAATTTAGTTATTATACTTTTTGGTGTAATTATTAGCTATTATACTTAGTTATTATACTTCCTGGGTTAGAATCTTAATTATTATACTTTCTACTTGTGTGACCTTAGGCAAATAATTTACCCTTTCTTTCTGAATTTCAGTTTCTTCATCTACAAATTAAGGGTATACAGTGAATTGTGGCTGGAAGCTAAAATTGCTAATACTTCTCATTCCTTCTATCTTATAGACAAAATTCTCTGGTCATCAATGCTTGCCTCTATTTCACCTACATTGTAAGGTGTGATGTGAAAAGGAGACTTAACTTTTCACCACTGCAAATACTGTGCCCCAAGTTTAATGCTGTGATTATTCATGATTTTTCTAATGTTTTTGTTCATAGATCCCTTGTTGTTCAAGGATTTGGTGTGTCATAATCACACAGTAAATTAGCTTTATATTAAACCATGGTAGCCAATATTAGCTTTTTATTTCTATGTTGTCAGAAGAAAATGAAGGTTGTTTGGTCAGCCGAAGGGTCTGTTCGGTTTACACAAGTACAAATTTTATTTTTAGGGACAAATTGGCTTGCTCCAAAATGGCTCCTGCTGTCTAAGTCAACTGCTACTAGCAGCGTAACCTTCAAGAGTTCATCTACCTTTCTTCTCTTTCTTTTTCTCTTTTCTCACCTCTCTGTTCTTCTCTGCCATTAACTTTATTTTTTTCTTGCCTGTTTTGCCCCTTTTCCTTTTTTTTCATTTCTATTAGTCAGGAATCTCCAACAAAAATGCGTTGGACATCTGCTCATGATAGTAGTGGGTGAAAAGAAGTGTAAGACACAGCATACAATGCAACTGCAAAGACATAATACCCTTAGGTAAAAGGACAACTAAGGACATGGTGATGACGATGATGATGATTTCAACTGATAGAGGGCTTTCAGGTTTACAATGGAAAATGAAAAATACAGGAGAGCAGAAAAAGGAGAGATCACTATGGACTGGGTGTGGCCAGGATAGCTTCCACAAAAGAGAGTGGACATGAGCCAGGCCTTCAGAGGATTGAAGAGGATGGAAGAGGGCATTCCAGGCTAGCGAAAGGGCAAAAACAAAGTCATGGAGGCAGAAATGAGCAAGGTATGAGGAAAGAGAATGGAAAGAGGTGATTAGAACCTGAGCCAAGGTAGTGACAGAGAATGGAGAGGAAAGGATAGATGTCATGGTCTGACAGGGGCTCCTTTGGAATTGCTTTGCCTCTCAGTGACGTTTGGAACCAAAGAGATTGATGACTTCTGCTTTCAATCAAAAGCCTGGAAGATCCTGGTTTCCAAGTTACAATAAGAAGAATGTTTATTGAAGTAAAATGAGACGATTCCAGTCTTTTTGGTTTGATTAACTTAGGAACACCTTCCTTCACTCAAAAGAACCAATTTCACATGGGAATTAAACTAAGCTTTAAACATGGTTTACTAGCTAACTGGCCTACCATCATTACAGATGATATCCAATGACCATTTTAATCCAAAGGGCCAAGCCAATGGAGTATTCAGTCCCTTTATCTCAACAAAGCAAATTGCTAAGTCAATATTGCCAGGACCTACAATCTTGGATGCAGCATTCACCACGCAAATAAAACTACTGAACTTTCTTGATCAGAAGCTATAAGCAGGTCACATATGCATTGTGTTTTCCCCCTTGGAATGCATGAAATCAGAAGATATTCATTTCACTATGTCATCAAAAGTGAATACATCTTGAGAAGGATCCCAGCTTCTCAGAGAAATGTTTCTTTAATTAGCAATACATTCAGACTATTACCCCAGTAAAGAGGTCTTGGCTGCATTCATACTCTTTGACCTTGTCCCATCCTAGGAATTTTCCCCCTCTCCCAGCTAGTCGTAAGAAGATAAAAAAATATGCACACACCCTAAAATTCTGTCCCAGATGAGTGGCTTTAGGGTATGTTTAACTTCTCTTATTAGCAGTAGAAAAAGAAAAAGGCTATTTACATTTGTTCCTGTGACTAAGTTTTACTTATTTTTAAGAATGATGTTATCTCTGGCATTTTCCTGACTGATGACTCAATGATCGATTTTAATATTTGGTGAGCCACATGTAAACTTTGAAAAAAAATTTTTCTCATCAGTTTCATCTTTTTTTTTTCCCAAGGATCAGGTTTTTTGTATTGTCTCTGTGTGTTTTTTTTTCATCTTAAAATGAGATGAAGCTGGTTACAGGGTCTTATATGATAAGTGATGAGGGCACATTTTACTCAACAATTTTCTCTCAATTTTCCCTTTCAATTATCATTGTTTTTAATCTTTCCTTTTTATTTCTAAAATGTTGTTTTGTATTTTACCTTAAAAATACAGAAAAAGTACATAGTGACTAGAAAGCAACTAACCCTATGATTTCAGCAGTATAGGGAATTCCCAGGTGAGGAAATTTTCTTTACCATTGAAGGTCAGTATCTTCTCGGTGACAGCTTTAAGGTTTTCCAAGTGTTTTGCAAGCTGTATCACATTTTATCTTCCCAATAACCCTTTGAGGCAAGTGCTACTATTATTCCCATTTTACAGAAAAGGAAAATGAAGGAAAGGGAGATTAGTCAAAGTCATACAGAGACTAAGTGTCTGGGGCCATATTTGTGCTGAGGTCTTCCTGATTCCAAGTACAGATAGCTAGCACACTTAAGAGGTCACACAGCTAGTAATTGTCAGAGGTAGTACCTGAACAGAAGTCTCCCTGGCTCTGAGGCCAACTTTCCATCAACTATGCAAGAGGTGCCAAATACTCTCCTGCTTGAATGGGTTTAAAATGCAATTGAGAAATACCTAACAAAATAAATGAAAAGACAATAGAATGTAGACATTATTACATTTGAAAACTAAGTCAAGATGCAGCCCACAGATCCTTATGTACAATCTAGTGGTTCCCATTTCTACTTGAGTTGGATACTCCTGTATGTATCACACCCCAAGTTTAATGCTGTAATTATTCATGATTTTTCTAATATTCCTGTTCATAGATTCCTTGTTGTTCAGGGATTTACTGCATCACAAGCATAGAGTAAATTAGCTTTATGCTAAACCACAGCAGCCAATGCTAGCTTATTATTCTTATGTTGTGAGAAGAAAATGAAGACAGAAGATTGCAGCCTGGTTCTTCAGAACAAATTAAGGGAAGAATCAGGTGAAAATGAAGATATCCTTTCTCGTTCTGTGCTCAGTCCCTGTTGCCTCACCACGGCCCAGTTTATGTTAGTACAGCCAGGAATGACAAAGAAGGGGAAAACAAAACCCCTTTTTAATCAGAGTCTCTGACTATGTTTGGTATCTCCAGCTGCTAAAAGTAACGGAGAAAAAAATAAAAATGAGAAACACGCTACAGACACTGCTAGAACTCTTACATGCACTAGTTTTCCAAATCTCATGGTTAAGGAATCAGGAATGATCCAGATAGGCAAACTATCAACAGCCCTGTCTGTCCCTGCTCCACAGCTACTTATCTAGGCAGAATTGCTGCTGCTGCTTCTTGTTCAGTTGTACTTGACACTTTGTGACCCTATTTGGGTTTTTCTTAGCAAAGAAATTGATATAGTTTGCCTTTTTCTTCTCCAGTTCATTTTACAATTGAGGAAACTGAGGTAAACAAGGTTAAGTGACTTGCCCTGGGTCACATAGTTAGTAAGTGTCTGAGGCCAGATTTGAACTCAGAAAGAAGAATTTTTCTGCCTCTAAGTCTGACACTCTATCTACCGCACCATCTCACTGCCCCAGAATTATTGCGCTTGTAAATAATTCATTTACAATGACCAACAACTTATAGATATCTTAAAACCATTTGTTCCAGGTTTAAAAAAAAAGTCAATTAATATTTATTAACTGACTGCAACAGAGGCAGGAATGAGTATAGTATAGGAGTGTATGAGTATTATTATCTTCAACTTACAGAAAAGAAGGAAATAAGCATTTATCAAGAGGTTACTGTGTGTCAGGTACTGTGTTATCTACTTTACAAATATTAACCAATCAATAAATTTATTAAATGCCTACAGGCATTGTGCTAAACACCAGGGATACAAAAAGATACAAAAGATAACATCTGCCCTCAAGAAGCTTATAGTCTAATAAGACAACATGTAAACAAGCATCTACAAAGCAAACTATGGCCAGGATAAACAGGAAATATTTTAAAGAGAGGAAGCCCTGGAGTTAAGAGGGATTAGGGAAGGCTTCCTTCAGATGGTAGGATTTTAGTAGGGACTTAAAAGAAGCCAGGGGGGTCAGTAGTTGGAGTAGAAGAGGGAAAGTCTTCCAATAATGGGGAAGAGTCATAGAAAATAGCTGGAGCCTAGAGATGGAGGGTCTTGTTCATGAAATAGTCAGGAGACCAAGTGTTACTGGATCAAAGAGTACATAGTTGAGGAGCAAGATGTAAAAATATTGGAAAGGGGGCTAGATTATGAAGGAAGGGTTTTGAGTGCCCAAGAGAGCATTTTGTATTTGCTCCTGGAGGCAATAGAAAGCCACTGGAGTTTAATGAGTAGGAGGTGACATTATCAGACCTACATTTTTAGAAAATCATTTTAGTGACCCAATGGAGAATGGTTTGGAGTGGGGAGAGACTTGAAGAAGGTGGACCACTAGCAGGTTATTGCAGTAATCAAGGTGTGAGATAATGAGGGTCTGCATTAGAGGGGTGGCAGTGTCAGAGGAGAGAAAGGGGCATATAGGAGAGATGTTGTAAAGGTGAAATGGTCAGGCCTTGGCAACAGCTTGGACAAGAGGGGTGAGAAATAGTCATGAATCCCAGAAGAGCTCTAGGTTGTCAGCTTGAGGGAGTGGGAGGATGGTGCTCCTCCTCTCCTCCCATAGTAATAGGGAAGGTGGGGAGGGGGATGGTTTAGGGAGAAAAATAATGAGTTCTGTTTTGGACATATTGAGTATAAGACATCTACTGGAAATCCAGTTCATGATGTGTGAAAAGCAATTGGAGATGCAAGATCTGCAGAGGTTGAGCTGGAAAGGTAGGTTTGAGAATTATTCTCATAAAGATGGTAATTAAATTCATGAATGCTGATGAGGCCACCAAGTAAAGTAGCATAGAGGGAAAAGACAAAAGTTCTCAGGACAGAACCCTGTAAGGAACTTACAGTTAGAAGGTAGAGAATGTAGCAAGAGATAGAGAAGGAGCTTTAAGATACATAGGAGGAAAACCAGGACAGTGGTATCTGTAAAACCTAGAGATGAGATATTTAGATGCAAAGGACAAAAAAGATATAGAATGTTAATTAGCAATCCCAAGAAATAAGTGCTATTAGTATTATTGCCATTTTACAGTTGAGGAAAATGAGGGAAGTTAAGTGACTTGACCAGGGTCACCTAGCTAGTAAACATCTGAGGTCACTTTTGAACTCAGGTCTTCCTGACTCCAGGCCCTGTACCTTGTTCTAACCATTAGGCCTGTCTTCAAAATGACCACCATAGCATTTTGTAAATGCATGTTTAAATGTCATGCACATAGTATTTCTATCACATTTATGATTTATTATTAAATGTTATGTTCACAATAACTTTTTGGTGGTATCAGCCTGGATAGCCAGATAAAATTTAGTTTTGGTTTTCCAGGGTAGGAGTCTCTGCAGTTAAAAATGTCACCTTCTTGCTTTCCCAAGCTTCCTTCAAGTCTCAGCTAAAATTCCACCTTCTGCAGAAAACCTTTTAAATCCCTCTTAATTTGAGTGGCTTCCCTCTGTTGATCATTCCCAATTTATCCTATATATAGCTTGTTCGTATCTAGCTGTTTGCCTTCCCTACTAAAGTATGTGGTCCTTGACATCTGGGATTGTCTTTTACTTGCTTTCTACTCTCAGTGTTTAACTCAGTGCCTGGCACATAGTAGGTGTTTAACAAACGTTCATTGATTAACTTTCAGAAGAGATGGGACCTTTTGTATATAGAGTAAAAGAAATCTTTTCAACTCAGTTGAATTTCCCTTCCTAATTAAAAACACCTTCTAATACCAGAAAAGTGGCACCTTATGGCTGGCTTATTTGAGAACACAAAGTCACTGCACTTCTGGGGCTTACTTTGGTTTGGAATTTCTGGGCTATTAACAGCCCTATGGAGGAAAGCCTGTTCCATATGTGGTGATATGGAGTTCTCAGGAAACACATACTGGCAAATTGGTACCTAATGCCAATAGCAGGAGGAAGACACTGAAAATTGGGATGAAGAATGCCTATTTGGACTTCCCAGTACCTTTCCTATTTTTGTTTAATCCACTGTAAAAACGGCAGCATGAAAAATAGCAAGGTTCTATTTTTTCACTTACAGTTTTTAAGTACTTCAAATTAATTTTGAGAAGTATTTTTTTTAAAGGAAAGCTAGATTTCTAGGACCAGCAAAAGAGAGGGTAGAGCAAAGAAAAACAGGTGTCTATCAATGTGCATGCTTTTGCCTGGCATAAAACTTGGTTGCTAAAAGATAAATGGATGCACTTTAGGAGACAAATAAATAGGTTTGAAACTTAGGAACTTAAGAAACTTTTTAAAGATTCAAAGAATTTCATGAAACTAATTAAGGTTAGATTTAAAAAAAAAATGCTGGTCTTAAGCTATTCTTAGCAGTGATCTCCAATACAGCTCAGAGCTGCACCTTAATTTTTGTTCTTGTTCAGTCATTTCAGTCGTGTCCAACTTTTTCTTACTCTGTTTGGAGTTTTCTTGGCAAAAATACTGGAGTGTTTTGCCTTTTCCTTCTCCAGCTCATTTTACACATGAGGAAATGGAGGCAAACAAGGTTAAGTGATTTGCTAACTAGAAAGAGTCTTAGGCCAAATTTGAATTCAAATCTTCTTGACTTCAGGCCTCCGGTGCTCTTTCTCCTATGCCACTTAGTTGTCTGGACTTAGGTATAGAGGACATTTTTTTTGGAGTCTCAGACATCTCTAGTTGATTAGTGAGTCACCTTCTGCCTCCTTTCCTTCCATCACTTGCATTTCCTGGAGGTCTGAGAACTAAAATTCTGCTTAAATGGTGGTAGAAACAGTGAACAGGCTCTGATCAGGTTGCAAGTTAAACACATTTTTACTAACAAGATTAGTCCTCTTTCTGCGGGAAAGTCTCTGACATTGCACAGACTACATGGGGGATGAAAAAATCTGTCTACAACGTGACATTAAATAAATAGGCACATACCTTTGAGAGGTTATACTTGCTGATGCTGATGAATATTACTTTTGCCTCTCTTTTTTAGATTGTGCTCTATCACTAACTGTTATGGAATCCGAGGAAAAATGAGTCCAAGAAATTTAAAAATAATAACAAAAAAACACAACTCCATTCTTTGGGAAAGTGCCTTGCCTTAAGACTCTGAGCCTGGGAACCAGTAATCTTTGGTATTATTTCTGGCTCCACTAGTCATAATGTCTGGCTTTATGCTTCTTAGTTTTTTAAAATTTTCAATAATAGTAACAATAGTTAGTATTTATATAGAATTTTAAGATTTGTGAAGGTTTTATTCATTATCTCATTTGATTCTCAAAACAACTTTAGGAGGTGAGTGCTTTATCATCCGCATTTTTCCAATGAGGAAGGACAGAGTGGTTAAGTGGCTTGTACCCTTAATACAGCTAAAATGCATCTGAGGTACCATTCACACTCAAGTCTTCCTAACTTAAGGTCCAGAGTATTAAAACCTACACTACCAAACTGCCTATTTGTTAAAGTGAAATTTCATTCTATTCCAATCCAGTATTTCTCTGGCTGCCAAACGGAAAACATTGTAGACATGGGCAACAGTTTACGGCATGAAGACAGTAAGTGGAGTCTCATGTTTGAGGCTGTTCTTGTGTTTGTCCTTTGTTCTCAAAGACCATGACATCAGGGAATGATGACATGACTTGCAGTTGACTTTGACTGGAGGAAGGGAGGGCTGTGCAAGGTCACCAGACTCACTTTCTCCTCCAGAGCTATCTGGATCCAGTGACCAGATATTCATCAAGAAGACTGGAGATGGCACAGGATGCAATGGCCCTTTTAGGCTAAGGCCTTTTCAGGTTCTCACTTTGAATAAATTAAAACCCATTCAGTTAATAGGCCATTTAAAGGAATGGTTCCTTTAATTAAAAAAAAAAATCAAGCTGGGAGGGGAAGACCCTCAGGGTTGCTGGTCAAAAGAGAAACAGTTACAATTGACATTCACTCTTGAATCAGAAGGGCTCAATAGTAAGTTGGCCAGAGTAGGATTATAGAATGTGTGGAAGATATCACCCTGGAAAGGTAAGAAGGGGCTAGAGTTCGTAAGGGGTCTTAAAATTCAACAGAGCATTTTATATTTGATCTTAGACATAATAGGGAGTCACCAAGTTTAATAAGGTAGAGAGAAGTAACATGGTCAGTTCTACCCTTCAGGAGAATCTCTTTGGTGGATGATTGGAAGATGGACTGGAATGGAGAGAGACTTGAGAAAAGGAGATCCATCAGAAGGCTACCATGATAGTCCTGGTGAGAGGTGTAAAGGGCCTGGACCAGGGTGATGGCTGTGTTCAGGGAAGGAAAAGGAAATGTAAGAGAGATGTTGGGAAGGCGGAATCAACAAGATCTGACAACTGAATATGTGGGGGGAAGAAGGATAAAGAGTAAGGGATGACAGTTACATTAGTGATCCTCTCTTTCAGGGGATGGCCATCCTCCCAGGTACCCAGACTTATACTTATTCACACTTACACTATGAGCACCTTAGAAAATTCATCTCACATCAATAGCCTGAGTACACATTATACTTTCCTAACTTCATCCCTTTGGCTAGTTACTTTTCTCTTTAATTGGCAAACCTTAGCCTTTTTTCTCTGCTTGACTAAATCCTACCCATTTCTCAAGACCCTCCCCTCATAAGATCTTCCCCGAACACTCTAGCTGAAAGTTGGGTTCTTGCCTCTCTACCATTCATTTGACAACGACCCTATTGGTTCTTGACATGTGAGTTGCCATTTTTGTATGAATGCCATGTTTTTTCTCCTCATGTAGGTTGCAAGTTCCTTGAACTTCAAATTCAATTAATAGTCAGATTAAATTTCAGACTAATTAAATTCAGATTAATTAAATTTCAGATGAATAACATCTGTACTATCTCCTTCATGGTGGTATTATAACTAAAACAAGCTGGAAAACTTAAAACACCAATGAGTATATTTATTTGTTTTGACCATATCTGTGATTCTTTGGTAGAGTGACCTGCCCAGGGTCAAACAGCCTATATATAACAATGTGTCAGAATTAAAATCTAAAGAGGGTGAGATGACAGGCAGTAAAAGTAAACCAGGCCACTTCTCAGAAGAGCTGTTTCTCATATGAAGAGTCCATGGACACCTCCTTCCACCTGAGCAGATGACATCCTCTTATCAAATTTCAGCTTCCCTGAGTGCATCATGGCTCTGATTTGAGTTAGATTCTTGGCATCAGTATCTTGGCAGGAGTGCTAGATGCCAGCAATCAAGTAGGGAACAAACTTGTGGATGGACCCTTTATCCTGCATGGCCCCAGATACCCCTTAAGTCACTTTGATTTTGTCTGATTGACTGACATAATAGTTCTGGCTGCTGAGGTTCTTGTCCATGGCATCAAGGGACCCCATCCCCCTGTATTTCTTTATCCAGATCCCCATGGAGAAGAAATATTCACCTTTGGCAGCTGCCAACAGAGAGCCCATCATCACCGTGGAAGCTCCAAGGTTAAGACCTTTGGTGATGTGGCCCACATTTTGGATGCTGCCATTTGCAATGATGGGGATAGAATCCAGAGATTCTTGACTCCAAGTAATGTCTTTATCAACTGTAGCATGATGTCTTCCAAGTGTGTGTGTGCCTGTGTATATGTATTTGTGTGTGTATGTGTATATCTGTATATCTATATCTATCATCTATAGATATGTATATATAAAACAATAAAAGTATTATAAGACATTGTTCCCTGCCCTCATGGAGTATAGGAGTACTATATACACTAGCAGTATAGGAGTATACAGCAGTATAGGAAACAGTGTCTATTCATTTCCATTTCAAATCCATAAATAGTTTCCTTATGATAAATTTTTTCACCATAAGGAGTCCTGTATAAATAGTTAAGAATCCTCCTGGAACAAAACATTCTAAGTGGCACCCTAAGACAAAACCACATGTAAGACTCTTCTAGAGGTTATTTAAGGCCATAGTAGATAGGGGAGAAATACCAAGTCTAAAATCAACCATACAAGAAAAAAAAATAAGGAGGCTGCACTGATTTATATCAATGTCCAAGATGCCAAGTCTTGATTAGATAAAAGAAGCTGGCACTCCTTATCCTTTCCAGGGTTGTTTTTGGGATGTGTCCTTGGAGTACCAACTTGGATCTGCCTAACAGTAAGTGGGGTCGTACTTCCCCATTTGTCGTATGGAAAATGCTTAGTGGTGCCCAGTGTGAAAGGGTTTGCAAAGAAAGAAAACAAAACTGCAAGGTTATTTGGCCTCAATCCACAGGCATTGTGGAAATGCCACCATGGCTGCTCAGAACAGGAAAATGACAAGTAAAATGCCCCCTTAGGGAAACACAAACCAAACCACCAGAACCTAGGCTGTGTAGGAAAGAGACAGCCCCCGCATTTGGATCCTGCCTATCTCTGTGGGGAGAAGAGAACAGAAGGCTCTTCTGATTTCTAGGAACTGTTAACCTTGTGACCTACATTTTTTCAGCCCCCAAACACACAGGAAATTTGAACCCTGGGATTTCTCCTGCTAGCAAAGACATCAAAATTACCTTCCTACAGTCTTTCAGGAGCTGCTTATTTATTTCAGATCCGATTTCTCTCTGAGAGTGCTATTTTAGAGTCTCACTGGGAAGTCAAAGAGGCTAACAATAGTTAGAATAACAGTAAAGATGTTAATATAACTTTGGGGGCAGTTTCTTTTTAAAATGTTGGAGAAACATTCTTTTTCTTTTCTATATTTGCCAGAAAGTTCTGAAGGTATAAGCATCATTAAAATTGAGGAAATATATACATATGTACATACATATTACTTATGTGTATATACACATACATTTACATATTTATAAATAGACAAGTAGGTATTTATTCATTAAGTTACTCAAGGTGAAAATACAAGAATGATAGATTTAGGATGAGGAAGTCAGTTCCCTGAATCTCACACAAGCTGTGAATCTCCATCTTCTCTCCCTGCATGTTCCAGGAAATACTCTTTATAGGGCACATAAAAACCCTCTGGTAAAATGACTCAGTGCTAAGAAGATTCTGTTGCCTTTCCTTCTCCAGAAATAGTCACCCAAATGAACCACTGTCATGTCAAATTCAACATGTCTAAAACTGCACACAATGACACACAGCACCATGATGCTGATGATACAGTGATCATTAAGAAGGAGAATTCAGAGCTTTTGGAGTAGATTTGGTGAGAAGGCAGGATGATATGAGCCAGCATGGCTGAATTCCAAGAACTTCAGAGATGCGTTAGGACTGTGCAATTAACAGAGTCAGATAAAAATTGAGTGCTAAAAGATATAACTTTGTTGAATCATTATGATTTGCAATAGTTTCATTTCTCATAGATTATAGAGCTGGAAAGGCCCTTAGAGATACATTTTAGTTCAACCTCCTTACTTTGTAGATGAGAAACTGAGGCCTGGAAAAACCAAGTCACTTGTCTGAGGTCCCACAGTTGGGTAATAGCAAAGATACATTTGTACTTAGTTCTCTAATTCCAAATTCACCCATCTTTCTACTATATCCAGGAGTCAATGTCTTTGTTAATTTTATTGATGGGAAAGCTGAGGGAAGAGTTTTGCCTGAGCTACAGAGAGATCTTTATGGAGATTTTGGGCAGAGCTCCTTGTGAAGATGAAAGGGCCAGAAATCACATTTGAGAAGGAATGATTTTCTTACTGCTAGCAATACTTCAATGAAGTTGTGCTGAGAAGGGGCCCACAGGCTTCACTAGACGGTCTTTGGTCCTCTTCAAAAAATGAAGGATGAACAATGATCTTACTCATAAGCCCTTATCATCTCATTCAAGTCTTTTGTATGTTTTCCTACATATCCTCCCACAGAGGATCCACTTAGCTTTTTCCCTATGCCTCAGTTTCCTTATTTGTAAAATGAATGGTAAAATCAAACTCTATGACTTCTAAGTACCTTCTAGCTCTAAATGCATAATCTCATATGATTGCTGTTATTTCTCAATGTCTCTTCTGTGTGAATATAAAAAGTAAAAGCCCAACTCAAGATTCTTAAAATGAACAAGAAAAAACCAACAACAGATTGTTTCTAAGAATAATTTAAGAAATAGGAGATGTAATATATTTTTATTAAATCTGGTCATTTTAGGGAAGAAAAACTCACAAATCAGTTATGCTTACAATTCTATCACTAATGGATGTCATGAGTTAGGTTAAGACTCTATGCCTCATTGATGGGTCAATAAGTGAAGATGCTGACTTTTCCTATGACACAAAATACAAGATATCTGAAATTCAGAAATAATTAAAAATTACTAATACCTCATTATCTGATAGGTCAGTTCCTTTTCCTATTGTACACATCTGGGATGATACACTTATGCCCTGCTTCTTGCAGGAAAAATCATTTTCATTAATAAGCTACCACCTACTTATACTTGATATGAATCCCTTTTCCCCACCCCTTTAGTCATTCATAATTCTGGGTTATGGAGAGGAAATGAATATGTAGCTAGAGAAAGGGATGAGTCAGAACTGAAGGTAGCAAAATTGTTGCACTCTTCACTTGTGAAAAACTCTGAAATCTATACCAGAGGTTCTTAACCTTTTTTTCATGTTGTGAGCCCCTTTGGTAGTCTAGTGAAGCCTGTGGGCCCCTTCTCAGAATAAGGTTTTTAAGTACATAAAATAAAATATACAGAATTGCAAAGGAAACCAATTGTATTGAAATACAGATGTCAATATATCTATATATCTTTCTATATATATTTTTTAAGTTCGCAGAACCAGGTTAAGAATCTCTGATTAGAAGACTTTTAAGATATTAGATTGATCCTGAAAAGAGAACTTACAGAGGACATAGACAAAAGTTATGCAATATGAGAAGGCATGAATGAGTGTCAATCTGCCCTGTTATAAGAAATATACCAAATCTGAAGTTTTCAAATATAGTATATATTAAAGATAATAAGGAATGTGGATTAGTGGGTAAAGAAAACTGATCTTTGTGTCAGGGAGATCTGGAATTGAAACCTACGAGATATATGACAATAGGCAAGTCATGTAAATCCTTGGTATTCCCAAACAAATCTTTAAAATTTTTTGTTTTTGACAAGTAAAAAATGGTGGAAGAGTTTCTCTGCCAGGAGTTCCAACAAAATCAAAGAAATCTCAGGATAGTAGAGGGTACTTCCTCCACCATTGCAAATTGCAAGCCATTTACAATTTAGTAAAATGTCTAAGATCTACTGGGGCCAGAAATGTCATTGTCCTGCTACCAAAACAGAGGTGAACCTTTCCAAATTTAGCTAGGCTAATCATTAGATGACATACACTTCATCCTTGGGTCTGTATTTGAAGTCTTTCCAGGCTGGTAAAATTGACTGAAACTTGCAGTCTGCAAGCATAGCCTTTGAGAGCTAAGGGATAAATACCACAATGCTAAGCTGAGGCATAGAATGTTAGAGGCCAAAAGAGGGTAAAAGAAATAAATGCTCAGACTTGACAGTAAAAGTGTAAACAGTTCTCTAATGAATTTGCTAACTGTTTTTCCCCATTGCAGGCTTTTTGTTCTTTATCCATGACAGCTGTTATGAGCAAGAGTGGCACACTCCGTACCACTTGGCATGAAGACATTAAATAATACAAAGTGCATTTTTTCTTACTTGTGTTATATTTGAAACTATTTGCTACCATAATGAAACGATAAAAAGAGAACAGCAGAAATCATGAATTAACAATTGAAACTCAACTTCCACATGTGGAAACATCTGTTCAAATTGTGGCAAGAACCTATTGGTCCCAGATTGGCCTTACTTTTCATTTCAGAAAACACAAATCTTTCATAGAAAATAAAATCATCCTTGCTTTTGAAGGACTGCTCATCATCTTCATTGTCACGCCAACCAAATAAACAGTCTTAATCACTTTAGCTAAAAAGAGTACAAAGAGAGATTTTTCCATTTTTCAATCCTATTCAATTCAACAAGCATTTAAACATCTACCATGTGCCAAACACCGTGTTAGGTGCTAGAAGTACAGAGAAAACCAAAATAGCCTCTAGGAACTTACATTCTACTGAGAAGGGAATGAGATGAATACAGATAACTAAATACACAACACAATTCAAGGGGAGTGAAGGAAGAAATAATAACTGAAAATTAGGAAAGTCCCTTGATAAACAATATCACTTGAGATAAATCTGAAAGGGAATGGTTCTAAGGATGAGTAAAATTCATACACAAAGCTATCCAGCAGTGGAGCTCAGTAGACCAAAGACTCTCAGCCCAGAGAAGAGCCAAGGTATGCTGCTAAACCTGCCTTTTCTATTGCCTCTGGGGCAAGAGATTACAAGAAGAAGAAGGAAAGAGAGTATAATATCTTTAGATACAATGTGTCAAGAAGGAAACCTTAAATAATGAATATAAATAAACTCAGGACTATGTCTTAGGCAGATTTGAAAGCATTTAACAATAGTGTATGATTCTTCCAAGTTTCTGTATAAGGCAATGGGAAAACTAAGGTATAGGTTGGTGAGTGGTTCTTTGTTTCCCAGTAAGCCAAGATCAGAGCTGGGTATAAATGAAAGAAGGACCATATAAATAAAACCCCCAAGGATAATGATGTTCATGCCATATATAGCCACTGACCTTTGCTTTCTTCTCTATAATCACCAGAGGGGAGAACTAGGACCAGTGTATGCAAGTTATGGGAAGGCAGATTTTTACTAAGATAAGAAAGGATTCCTGAGCACTTAGAGCTGTCCCTGCCTTTTGAGGGTCAAGTTCACTAGGAGTGTTTGGTCAGAAGCTAGCTGGAGGGTGTATCTTTTTTATTAATAGAAAAAGATGAATACATCCATCTTTTGCAAAAAGAAAGTTCTAATCCCATTTTCCATATGTGACACATATGTTTCTAAGTTTTTGGGGCCAGAAACAACTTATGGCAGGCCATGACTTCAGAATGCTCATTCTATTTATTTTATTCTTCCTTATGTTGTACCAACTGAAGGGAAGATGAACTGTTTGATTACTTCTGTGGGCCAGTGAAATTTGGAGTACCCATCCCCAAGTCTAAAACATTTAAGAACTGTCTAGTCTCCCAGAGGGATAGACAGGGACACTTTGCATGTGGAATCTGGCACTTAACTACTTTGGAGGCATGGAGATGAGCAAAACTCACATACAAAGCTATCAGACATCAGATCTCAGTGGACACAAGATTCCCAATCCAGAGAAAAGGCAAACTATGTTGCGTTCTAAACTTGGCTGTTCTATTGCCTCTGGGGACAACCTTTGGTGATTCATTCCTCTCTCTGTACTGCCCTCAATCTTTAGTCTGCTGGAAGGGACCTCAGAGAACATCCAGGACAAACTTCTTCATTTTAAATATGAGGAGATTGGGCCTCAGGAGGATTAAGTGACTTGTGTATGGTCATAGAGAAAGTAAGCATCAGAGATGGCATTGGAACCCAAACCTTTTGATTCTATAACCTGTGCTCTTTCTACTGCACTATTTTTCTCCCCAGTACCCTCCTGCCCTTTCCTCATTGGTGAATACTAGGCAAAGAAGTCCTTATAAACAATAGAAATACTGTTAAGCCATAGAGCCAGATATGGGAGCAATAAAACATAATGTCATTAGCAGAAAAAGCACAAAAAAGAGAACTGAGACCTAAGGTTGCTATTCAAAGACTCCCCAGCATGAGGGGAACAAAAAGCATATTTATAACATAATGCCTAGCACAGAGTGATTGCTTATTATGCATTTATTAGTTTGAATAATGAAAGGGTCAAAAAGAGTCTCTTGACATGGAGCTATCTGGTGCCATTCTGAATCCACCAGAAGACTTAGAATTCTACAATCCATACAAAGAGACCAGAAAGGAAAGAAGACACAGAAAGGGAAAGGTCATGGGCTTCTACATCATAGACTTATTTAGAGCTGGAAGGAAAACTTAGAGGTCATTTGATCCAACTCCCTCATTTTATAGCTGGAGAAAGGAAGTTAAGTCACCTTCCCAGGGTCATGCCACTAGTAAGCAAGGAAAGGTAAGCTAGGGCTACTGAACTTTCCTGCATGGGCATGGTTGTCCCAACTGCAGCACACTCCCCAAAAGGCAGCTGACCAAACACTAGTGCTCAGATGTAAATCTAAATTTGCCTCCAAGTAGAGGGATCAATAAATCCCGAAGAGGGGAAGCTCAGCCCCATGGCATAGCCATTGTTGGAGGCCATTTCTATTACCTCCACATTGGCTTGCCAGAGCATACTTCTAATTAGCAGTTAAAGAAGCAGAAGCAGAAGCAGAGGGACCAGCAGCAACTTTTTCTCTGTGGAGTTCTCCTAGGGAGGAAGCTGATACATCAGTACAAAGGCAGGAGAGATATGGAAGCAAAGCCTAACGCTTAAGCCTTTGGAACTGTCTCTTCAAGGCAAATCCAGACATTCTGTGGGGAACTGGTTGGGGGTTGGGGAAAGAGAGAATTATCCCTATTAATTAAAGGATTCAGTACAGGCCACATTAAGCTTAAAGATACTAAGTCCAGGCAGCCTGTTTTGTTCCAAACATCAAGGTGATCCGGCTCATAAAAAGGGAGGGGTCCAAAGCTATTTGAAATTTTTTAATGGAACAAGCCCATTAGGTTAGGCATTCTACCAGTCATGGTGGAACAGCATACCTCAGCACCAGAGACATGGAACATGTTCCCCTTCCCCAGTCTATCAGATAAAAGCAGAATCCTATCAGAACCAAAAAGCTCTAAGACAAGGGGTTTGTAAATCCTTGGAGAGAGAGGGGATGTTTGTAAAACTGTTTAAACATTTTTGACAGCTGTATTTCAGTATGATTGGTTTCCTTTGTAATCCTATGTGGTTTTTTTTTACGCATTTTAAAACATTCTGAGAAGGGCTACACTTCACAAGGTGTCCCTGATACAAAAGAGACAATTACTTCTGCTCTAAGGTTCTCTGAGCTGATGTCAGTGGATGTATCCTGTAACCCAGCCCCCTTTTAAAGTCCTTATTGTCAAATAGTCTCAAAAACACCTGGGTTAACCAAGCTTCCTTTCCCCTTTCCTTTCTAGGTGAAGCCCATGGGGTAAATGTCCCTTTTCACAGGTTTCTTTTTAAATGAGAGAGAGGAAGGACCCTTCCCAAATTCAGGGCTCTTCAACCCTGCCTTCTTGTTCTAAGGACTCAAGAAGACATCAAGAACCTCCCCACCTCTGTTTTGCTTCCTCCTCCACCCCCTAGGGATAGGGCTTGAGCCAGTGATTTCATTGATACAGAGAACTCCCAAGTGAGGGAGCTTTTGCCATTGCAGGTTGGCACCTTCTTTCTAACTCATTGTCTAGGAGAGTTACCTAAGACCCTATGAATTTAGTTCAGTGACTTGGTCAGGGTCACATTACCAGGTTGTGTCCGAAGCAGGACTGAAGCAGGATTTGGCTCTAAGACCAGTGATGCCATACTGACTGGATACCTCATAGACTTGAAAAAAGTAATAGCTCTAGCAATGCTCATAACTGTTTTCCTCTCTTCTCCTCTCCCTTCCTCTTCTTCCCTCTTCTCTTCTCTTCTCGCTCCCTCCTTCTCTCTCTGTCTCTCCCCAACCCCCCACTTCCCCCCCCCCCCCATCTCCTGATGTTAAGAAGTTTTAGAAGACAGACAAATCCCACCTGGTAAACAGCCCTGGAGATGCACCATGGTTTCAACATCAGCTGCAAGACTCGAAGATTTCCAGCTCGGCAGGTCCTTAGTGCCCGGGCAGTCAGGTTCCACACCAGGCTGTCCCAGCTATATGAAAGGTCTTCAAAACTAAAGAGTACAGCAGCCATGCCAGCTATGTGCCCGGTTGTACCCCTCTCTGATCTAAAGCAGCAAACCAGATGACTGGACTTCTTAGGAACCACAAGGTTCAAATGTCACTGTGTTTTAATGAAAAAAGAAAAAAAATGCAGCCAAAATAAACTTTGCTCCTTTTTCCTTAACCTTTTAACCCTCCTCCTCCCTACTACCACTAGTCTTCAGGGACTGCTTTCCCTCAGGGCTTGTGGAATGACTTCTTAAATCAAGATGCTTTTCTTCTACCCCTGGGAATTACCAGGGACAAGGTGAAAATATCCTCCTCTAGTAAGTAGATAGTCACACATCCCTCCCTTGTGGAAGACTGATGCTTACTTTCAAGCTGCCTTCTCAGCTGGCCAGTGCAGAACCCAAAAAAGAACTAAAATTCAAAGCCATCACTAAGTTTTCAAAGTGCTGGGATTCTTTCCAAGGGGAGAAAGCGGAGGGGAAGAAAGAAAAAAAAACTGCTGTCTCTCTTTGCCAACATTCCCAAGACATTCCATGTCTTTACTTAACCCTTTCAAATTCAGCAACCTAAGGCTGTTTTGCATGGACAAAATCATGTTTAAATTATGAGAAAATCAGTCTCCCTCCCAGTCTCCAGCCTCAGAAGGCACCATGTGTGATTTAGCAAAAACAGAAGTATATTCTTTGGATATTTTGCAAGTTTGGATTAGTATGGAAGGAACCTAAAGAAATGTTATTGAAAGACTAAAGCTCAGAGTTTTAGAGGAGGTGCGAAAAGGTGGGAGAGGCATCATAGACCATCGTCTCCATTACAGGCTGTTTTCAGACAAGGCTTTTCACTATTTGGGAGGATAAGATAGCCATATGTGGAATACATCCATGAAAGAAAACTCAGTAAAACTCTTGGCTCTGTGATGCTAAGCATATGGTAGTTGTTTGTGATTACAATTACAGGTCATTTTATATGGTTTTTACCAAGCTTCAGAAGTGCTGCATCCAAGTCCTATGTATTAGAACTTTGATCTATGGGGAATGGAAACTTTATTCCACAATATGTAGCAATAATAAAAAAAAAAATCCACTCTTTCTGCTAGTGGGCTACCTAGCTTGGGATATAAAAAGGGGGGATGCCCGAAAGACCAAACAATAAACCATATCCTGAAAAAAAAAAAGAAATGGAGAGGGGTTAATTGCTTCTTCATGCATTCATTTTGAATATGGTGTCATAAAAAACCCATCATGTTTTCCTTAGTCTGCTTATGAGACATAATTTAGCCTTCTGCATATTCTTTGTTCTATCTCTGAGTCTCAGACTTCACATAAAATTCTCAAGGGGAGATGCTATCATATCAATGACATTCCATGATTATGAATGGAGGGAATATAGAAAAAACACTGGCTTAGGAAATAGAAGTTCCAGGTTCAAATCCTTCTTCGGACACTTTGCTAACTATGTGACTTTGGGCAATTAACTTAGTTCCCCTGGGTTTCAGTTTCGTTGTTGTTCAGTTGCGTCCAACTCTTCACGATCTCATGTGGGGTTTTCTTGGCAAAGATACTGGAGTAGTTTGCCATTTCCTTCTCCAACTCATTTTACAGATGAGGAAATAAATGCAAACTGGGTTAAGTGACTTGCCCAGCATCACACAGCTTGTGTTTGAAGCTAGATTCAAACTCAGGAAGATGAGAATTCCCAACTCCAGGCCCAGTGCCCTCTACACTGTGCCACCCAGCTGCCCTCAATTTACTCATCTATAAAATGAGATGGTTGGACTATATGGACTCCAAGGTCTGTTACAACTTTAGATTGATGATCCTCATGTGCCATTATGAAATCATGGGTACGATTTTAAAACAATGTCCCTCTAACTAATGTCTTTCTTCCCATGATGATGTTTTTACACTTTCTGTGTTCTTCTACAAGAAATGAATGTTATTTCCACCATAAAACCCATTTTAGAGAGTTGCATTATTTAGCTATAAAACACTGACCCAAAGCTAAAACCATGTTGGGCCTCAGCATTATACACTGTACTAGTTCCCTGATACCCTTTGTGGATTCATTTTAGTTTTAAAAAGAAAAACAAATGTATACATATATTTTAGTTATTTACAGTTTCCCCATAAACTCAAAGACTTTTTCAGACAAACTTTTTTTTATGCCAAAGCAAACAAAAACCCTCCTAAAAACACAATATGGAAAAAGATGGGTCCGTTAACATTAGTTAACTGCTTTGGTATTTTCAAGGAAAAACAAAGAGATGAGATATGCAGTTAACTACTGTATGTGTGCCTTGAGCTCATTCCATACATGCTCTAGAGAATTTTGGCTATGAACCAGAGTCCTATCAGAAGCATGTAATTATGGGACAGACAGAGATGTTGCTAAAGGAGATGTTTCACTCTATTGATTAAATAATATGACTTTCAAAAAAAGCCAATTTCAATATGTATTTAGTTGATAGACTGGAACAGGAGTTCCTTTAAGTTGAAAGGTGCCTTAATACATTTTTTAAAAAATTTGAATACAAAATGAATTTATTTCTTAGGACAAAAGAACTTGTTCAAACTCAGTTGGAATCTGCATGACTTGCAGAATGGGAAAGCTCTTTAACGGGATTCTTTGTGTAGTCTTAAATTTGAAGTTCCTAAGAGGGGTCCTCTCTGATTGTATTTCTGGAAATCTGACATGCTCCCATGGATATGCATGGTGAGAATGGCTTTACATCCATGCCAAAGACACTGTCCCATTCTCCAGGGCAAAGTCAGGACCCCTGAATTCCTTCCTCTGCTATAGATCCATATAAAGGTGATTTACTGACATAGGTTTTCATAGGGCAATTTAAGAGAGAGCTAGCTGCTTGACCAGGATAGGCATATAAACAATAATAATTTGTACTTATAGAAAGCTTTCTAATTCTCCTCACATTTCACAGGCTATATTTCATTTAATCTCTGCAACCTGGTGAACAAGGAAGAAAGAAAAGAATGAAGGAAAGAGGAAGGGAAGGAGAGAGAGGAGCTAGAAGGAGGAAGGAAGAAAACAAAGGAAGGGAGGAAGGGAAGGAGGAAAAGTAGAAAGGAGAGAAATAAGCATTTATCAAGCAGCTACTACATGTCAGGCACTGTGATAAGCACTTTACAAGTATTTCCTTCAATTCTCACAATAACCCTGGGAGTAGGTAAAGAGTGGGCAACCTGTAGCCTCAAGGCCACATGTGGCCCTCTACATCCTCAAGTGTGGCCCTTTGATGGAATCCAAACTTCACAGAACACATTCCCTTAATAAAAGAATTTGTTCTGTAAAACTTGGACTCAGTCAAAAGGTAGCACCCAAGGACCTAGAAGGCCACCAATGGCCTCAAGGCCACAGGGTCCCCACCCCTGAGTTAGGTACTATTATTTTTCTCACTTCATAGTTGAGGAAACTGAGGCAAACAGAGATTAAGTGACTTGCTCAAGGTCATACAGCTAGTAAGCACTGGAGGCTTAATTTGGTAGGCATGAGTCCCTAACTTGTGGGCTGGGTGTGCTAACAACCAGTTCTCATTACCATTGATTCTTCCTATTCCCCTTAAACTTGAAACTAATGTAAACCTGTGTTCTCTATGCATATCTATGATAAAGAGGTTAGGTGACATGTCCAAGCTAACAAAGTTAGTTGTGATTGACCTAAGACAAGGACTTGGGGGTCTTACTCCAAGTCCAGTGCTCTTTGGGCACAATAGAGACTTGGTTTCTGCCTCTCTAAACCTAAACACCTTTCGAGCTGAAAACATCTTTTACTGTCTCCATCCTTTCCTCATCACACTTGGAAGATCAAATTTTATAAGCCATCTACCTATTCAGAAACTGAAGGATAGAATATGGAAGGAAGGATATAGCCTAAAGCAAACCAAGGTAACCAAGAGACAGGGCTTGTGCCAATTAACAGAATGTCACACAGAAGCTGGAGGTAAAGCCCTCTTCTTCAAGGGGAGTGTTGTCCAGTGACTGAAATTGAAATACTTTTAATCAAAACTCAAGAACACAAGAACTGAGCCAATTAGTTAACTCATTCAACACCCACTCTATGCACTGGAAAGATATACAGGGAAATAGATTCACAGATTTAGAGAGAGAAAGGGCTTTAGAAGTCAGAATGTCCAACTCTGGCAATTAACAGGTGAGGAAACTGAGGCCCATTGGGGGTAAATGACTTGCTGATGGTCACACAGGTACTGACGGGGTCCTAATTTGAATCTGCCTTCTAATTCCCATCCAACAGTCTTTTCCTTACACCATATCTTCTCCAAGTATGTTCTGTTGACCCCTGAGGGTCTCTGAGACTCTTTCAAGGGGTCCATAAGGTCAAAATAACTTTTGTAATAACACTAGGACATTATGTGCTTATTAAAATACTACTTGCTTTTCCAATTATATAACTGTGTGAGGCCAGATTTTCTTTATAAACTTCAACCAAAACAACATATCTCAACAGACTGAATGCAGAAATATACATGAGAATTCAGCTGTCTTCTATTAAGGGAGACATTAAAGAGATTTACAAAAATATGTCAAATAATGCCACTCTTCTCACTAATTTTTTTTTTTTTGGAAAAGTTCTTTTCCATAAAACATGTTATTTACATAAAAATATAATGGATTTATTGTTATTTAAAAATAGATATTTTCAAAATGTATAAGTTTTAATTTTTCATATGGTATATGTCATAGACAACCCACATAAACAAAAACTGTCTAATTTTTAAGAGTGTTAAAGGGGGTCTTGAGACCAAAATGTTTGAGAACTGAGTCTCTGCACTCTACTAGAAATAAAAATAAACATGGTTCTTCAGTTCTGTGAATGGGAAGAGAAACTAAAAAACAGTTTCTGGAATTAAGAAAGGTAGCAAGAAGTTTCTGACCCTCTATAAAAGGGAAAGAGATAAGACATTAAATAGTCATGGGATGCTAAACCTCCCTTCTATCCCCCCAATACATCTCTTTCCTTTCTACGTGTTCACCAGAATGAGTCATCCACCTAATTAACAAACTGCAATTGGGTTACTTCCTGCAGCAGAAAAGGAGTCAACAGCTGTGTCTTGCAGGGGCTGGAAGTGGAGTTGGGTGAGAAGGTCTGAAGGTAAAGTAGATTCACCTTGACTATTACACAATTTGATTCTGTCTCATGGAAAATACTCATCAACACCCTAAGAAAATATTAGCAAGTGAGCAGCTAGCTGGGAGAGGATGGTCTTTAGGTAATTATTCACCTCATTTTCCTTTATTCCAGCCCATTTACCTTTCTCCCAATATGTTCTTCCTGTTCCTGTTCTCAGTCCCCAGTTCATTGTTTTTGTAAAGAAGTACTCAATGTCTCTGTCTTAGCTCTGAGGATGTTTTAAGACTTAATTACTGCCTTGAAAAGCTCTAAGTTGAAAGTGATATCTTGCAATTATTATCAATGTGTAGAGTATATAAATATACAGAAATAACAGTACATAATCCTGGGAAATATACAAATATATGTGTGTATGTATATGTATATATATATATATAACATATATACACATATACAGAGCAATAGAAAATTACATTCAGAAACATCATCTGAGCTCCTCATAATTATTCAGTTATTATTTCCTGCCATCTATTTTAGAAAATGTCAGGCATAACATTGACTACAGAACTCCCTCGCTCTGCTAATAGGCCAGAGGGTGCTACTCGAATGCATAAATAGATTCTATTTTTAAAAAATCCTCTTGGATGAATTTCTTTATTTCATTGTGGATGAGTTGCAAAAGTAAAAGGCAATCACCTCACCATGAAAACCCAAACTTACTACAGCCCAAAGTCAAAAGAATTTAGCTAGAAAGTTAATCAATAGGGCCCTGGTCAAAGGCTGACTTGGAGCCTTGGGAGAGTTAAAAGAGAAGAACACCCCAACATCATTCTAGAAAAACAATGCAATTCATAACCAGTTAGGAGAAAGGGAGTTAAGTCCCTAGAGGAATTGTTAGCCAACAGCATTTGGGGGAAGAATACAGGGAGCCGGATTAGTATATATTTATTAGATGTTGCTTCTTTCTGGGCCACATCTGGATCTTTTCACTTCTGTCCTATTCTTTCACCCCTACCCCCCTATCTCTGGGGCTCCCTGTAGCCATTCACAGGACCCAAATCCGGATGGAAATTCACTGCCCATTTAGGTCTTTATTTTTTCTTTCTATTGTCTTATAAGAACAAATATCACTTGTTTTTAAACTTCCAATGAAGGTTTGATGAGCCCTGTGATGCCAGGACATGACAGGGTCTGAAACTTTGTTTTTTGAAAAAAGACAGTCCCTAAATTTTGTTATCCTAATAGTGTTTCTGTGGCACATGCCTTTCCTTAGGCAGGGTGGAAATGGGCACCAGGCCTGGAATGGTTCATTGAAAAGACCCAGAATGCTGTGCAGGGGATTTGACCCTCTTGTTTTGGCCAAAAGGCCATTGCTAATCAGATTTTCTAAACCTGCCTCTGCAGAAACACGATCTATGATGCAGATGGGATTGAGGAACCAAATTTCCTTTCCTTATCCCTCTCACATCACACCTCAGTCCACAACATCCTAGGGAGAAAAGTCTAAGCTTTGTGAAATGTTACAGTCTTTTTCTTTATAAATGTCATTTCTAGGGTCCTGGGAATGCCACATGTAGAAAGAGGATTTTGTCATTCAGTGAGCGTTTATTTGGCAAAACTTGGAGCAGAACAATCTTTTAAAAGTTTGAGACCCTCTGATGCTGACCTCAACACACTAAATGTCATTCTTGGGTCTGGATAGCATTCTGATCGGGACACCCAAAGAGTCATCATCATTTCTGGACCAGAGAATTCAAGAGACATGATGATAAAAACAAAAGGGAGAGGGGGATTAAATCATCACTTTCATCCAGAATACAGCATAATGAAAATAAAATCTTGTTGGTCCAGTACATAAAAATATTTTAGGTCCCTGGGAAAGTACAAGAAGAAGTAGGAATTGCCCTCTGGAGTAATTGTCCAAGCAGCAGGCCAAGATCTATGTTTAGAAACACTCCCCAAAGGTCTACAACTATTACCCGAACTGATCCTATGGCCATAAAAGTGATCTCATTATACCAATTACCTCAGCCACAAAAATAAACACTCACCCACCCACATGCTTAGGACCTAAAAGAAATCAGAACATCAAAATAAACATTTTCAGGCCAAATCAGTAATTCTAAGTGTACTTTTTCTTTTCCTGAATTCTGTGTTGGTCAATATCATGGTACCATGCTCCATGTTCATTTTTCTTCAAGGGAAGGGGAGAAGGTATTCAGAGGGGGTGTTCTGAAGTCAGAGATGGGTGCTACATTTGCCTTAAGTGTATTAACTTATATAATGTTGATAGAATTGTGTTCTTTTTATCTGAAGTTTTAGAAAGAGGTTGAGCCTGTTGAAGAAATTAGGTATAAGTGTGGTATAATGGATAGAGTGCTGGACCTGGGGTCAAGAAAACCCTGAGTTCAAATTCTACCCAGGCACTTACCAATTACCTCATCTCTAAAATGATCGTACTAAATAAGGCTTGTACTTCTATTTCAACACTTTAAGGATCTGTGATTTCATTAGCAGAGATAGTCCCTCTAGTTTTGTAGATTTTAACTGCTCCATACTTTAGTAGATACCCTTTATGAGTTGTTGTAGAAAAAAAAAAAACCTCATCTGACAGTCAACTCTTCGGTGATAATCGTCTATGAACTTTGCTATGCCAATTCTTTGGGCAGTTAGATGGAGCAGTGGATAGAGCGCTGGGCTTGAAATCAGGAAGATTCATCTCTATAAGGTCAAATTCAGCCTCAGACACTTACTAGCTGTGTGACCCTGGGTAAGTCATTTAACTCTATTTGCCTAAGTTTCCTCATCTGGAAAATGAGCTGGAGAAGGAAATGACAAGCCACTCCAGTATCTTTGCCAGGAAAAAAAAAGTCTGATGCAACTGAAAAACCACTAAGCAATGAAAAAATGCCTGTCCTTGGATACCATGAATATGGTTTGTTGCCAAATTGGTATGGAATCCTTTGCAAGTAGGTGGGTCATGCTAGAGATTGTGCTCTGCTAGCAGAGCTTTCAAGGAGCATGCTACTTCCATGAGGCAGCAGGATATGGCATTAATGAAGAGGAGGAGAAGGGGTTTGGGGGAAGAAAAGTATTCTATTCAAGTTCACCTTACTCACTGAATGCTAGTATAAATCACTGATGTTGGGCAGAATGCTTTAGAGACCGTTGGGTAGGGTAGTGCCACTCCCCTCTAAACCATTCCCATTGTAAACTCCATTCAAAGGATAAAGCAAACTCTCCCTGGAAAGACCTGACTCCTCAAGATATTTTCATTCTCTCCCCCCTGCCTCCAATCCAAAATTAATAGAGATAGTAAAACCTGTGACTTTATTCTGCAAAGCCAGGATTTTTTAAGAACAGTTTTTGTAATTTATAAATTGTTAATTAAAAAATTTGGCCTGGGCATCCTCATAAAGAGTTCACTTGGATAAAATCATACATGGGTTTTGATCTGCGGTTTTGTATGTGTATATGGTTGTGCTCCTATTTAAATTAGCTTAACCACGGATGACTTTGTGGATAATGGGTACAGAATAAAGAATTAGGGGGGATAACCAGAAGTACATTAGGTTCTAGGACAGGTATTCTTAAACAGTAGGCTTGCAGTCAGGAACCTAGAAACATACATGAATTCAAGATCAAGGAGAAGCAGTAGACTTTAGCAGGCAAGCAAAAGTCTAGACATAGAGAAATACTCCAGAGCTCAGAGGAAGCAATTAATCAGAAGTCAAGGAAACAGACATGAACCAGTAGGACACAGGGATAGCTATCTGGATAGAGGGCAGCACAGAGATTCACAGGACCTTAAGACACAGGACAAAGACGGTTGAAACAAATATGTAAGGCATCAGTAACAAGAAAACCTTGAACACAAAAACAAATCTCTGACACAATCAATAAACATTTGTATAGTTGCTATGAGGACTCTGTAAGTGGTGAACCTAGCACTTAGGAGGGGAAGTAAGTATGAGAATCTGGTTGGAGTAAAGGATGAATAGACAGAGCGTAAGGGGGATCCTGATAGAATGATTTATCATATGTCTAACGTTTTACATATTTTCCTGGCACATAGCGGATCCTTAATAAATGCTTAATGACTGATCTACTGGATCTTTCCTGAGTCCTACCAATTGTTGAAAATGACCAAATGTTACATTTGTATGAGTTGCTTGCTAAACCCAAGGCATAGTAAGCGCCAGTATTTGGTAAAGAGTTGTCATCTCAACTTCTTCTTTTTGTGAACCAAAGCAACTCTGAAGACAGAGAAGCAGCCCCAGGAACCTTGGAAACAAGTGACTGAAAAAAACCTCCCGACAGCCTACAATTTAAACAAAAACTGTAAGTGAATCCACTCAGGCTGTGAAAGAATCTAAAAATCTGCAAAGAAAATTAAATTACCTTTCTTATCTGATTTACCATAAAGATTCTCAATAACTATTTTTCTTTATTAGATAAACTTAGACCAGAGAGCAAACCTTCTAGACACAGAAAGAGATGAAAATTAATATTCAACAATGGAGAAAAGTTTCCAAATTTTGTATCTTCTGTTACTCTCAGTGCAATTAAAATAATTCTTTCCTTTCATTTAAAAGCGACTTGTCTCCTTGCTAATTACCTCTCTAACAATGAATAGGGCTTTGCTGTCCCCATGACTCTTAGAATTAAGTATCAAGGGTCACACCATTGTCCCCTATCACAAAAGTGGTTTTGTACTCAGTAGTGGAAAATGAGCTGCCCATGAGGTAGCTGAGAAATGAAGCTGACAGAGAAATGGGAGACCAGATGGGTTTTAAAAATTCTTCCTTTGGGTTCAGTAACAAGAGCTTCTCTTTCTTACCAGGGATGAAATCCAGTGAAATTTACCTGACAATTACATAAGAGGAGAATATGCCCCTGATATCAAAGTTTTACCTTTCTTCCTTGGTTGGAGGAGACAAATAAGGAAAAAAATAAATTGGGGCAAGGATGTTCTAGCTTCCACTGAAGTCTGATTCCATGGTTCTTTGTGGCATTGAGATGAGCCTAGGTTCTTGAAAGCTAAACAGTAGGCAAAACTCCCCAGTGAAGCCAGAACCAGATTAAAATGTAATTGGGGAGGGAAGAAAAAGAAGAAATTTATATGATAACTTTATTATATATTTACAAGGAAGAGCAAATTGTACTGATAAATGTGCAGTTTCATTATCTTTTTTATTATTGTACTGTTGCAGAAATGTTTGTTTTAATCCATAAATTAAAAATTAAATTAAAAAATATAATTGGGAAATGTTTAGCTCCCCCTCTTCCTCCATACAATATAAAAAAGATAATCCTAATTTGTGGTCTTCTGAGTCACCATGCTGCCTCAAGGATTCTGTTTCAATTTTGACACCAGTGATGCACCACTAAACAATCACTGATCATAGATCTAGAATTAGAAGAGACCTCAGAGGCCATTTATAAAACTACCCTTTTACAGAAGGGAAAATTGAATCCCAGGGAGCTTAAGGGATTTACCCAAGTTCACAGGGAAGTGTCAAAGATAGGTTTTGAATCCTGAATTCTGACTCCACAATCAGTGTTCTTTCCATTGTACGAGGTCCAGGGAATGTGTGGGATTCAGCTTTAAATCAGCAACAGCTACAAATCAGGGCTTAATTTATGTTGTTGATTGTCTGAATGTAAGTGTTAAGAAATCAAATTAGCCTTAAAAGTGTGGGTGTGCATACTTTCTCCCTCCTCCCACCACACAGCCTAGTTGTTAAACATTTACCAGTTTTGCTCTGTATTGTTCTATAAACCTTGTTTGATCTCAGCAAGAGGACAGTAGGAGGCTCAGGGGATGATTCATCTTCAGACTTGGGGCTTGGTGACTATAAGCTAACACTACCACCACCGCCAACTGGCATCTCTATAGTGTTTTACAGTTTGGAAAATGCTTGACCTTTCATTCAAGATTTACAATAACCCTGGTCACATCTTACCAAACTAGAAAGAATTTTGACTTGGGCCTTGTGATGGACTGCCAGTCAGCCAAGGATCAGTTTAGTTAACTTTAGGGTAGATCATGAGGTTGGCTATAGAATAATACTTGTAAGCTCTCGAGGGGTTACATTCTCTTTGGGTGCAGGGAGTACTCACACTAATGAAATCACAGGTCCCAGATTACTGAGTTTGGTCAAACACAGTCAGGTACAAACGAACTTTGTTCATTCCTTATAGGCAATGGTTGCTGTGCCTTCTATCTGACAGGAAGTATAACAACTAAGAAGGAATTGGGATGATTATCACATTTATTGCCTTTTTGGAAATCAAATTTGTCTTCCTCAAGTCTGCTTTTTCCCAAGGCTTCTAGTTCCTATGACTTACTTTTTGATACCACTGAAGTTTTGCTTTGGGTTTTTTTGGGGAGTGTGGTGGGGTGGGTGTCCACAAACTATATTTTGCCTGGAAATTTTAAAGCTCCATATGTATAAATGGTAAAAATTTTCTTTCAATAAATATTCAATTAAAAATTAAAATTAACCATTATTTGAAGTAAAGTGGTAGACATGAAAAATAAATAATAAAAAAAAAAACACCATGTGTCTTATGTTTGGGCAATTTTCATATCACAACATCCAGCTTATCAAGAGTCCTTGAAAGCATAGCACGTCTTTGGAGTCAGAAAAGCCAGGTCCAGGTCAGCCCTGCCTCTCTCATATATCATGCGTCCCACTAGCAAATCACTTAATTTCTCATCGACCCTTCCAGGCCACTCTCCAAGACTATAAATTACAGACAAGTTGTGGCTCTGCATTGATGAAGGAAGTTTCTGCACTAGGAGTTGCCAATCACAGATAGGACCAAGCAAAAGAAGTCAGATCTTTTCTCTTTCCCACCCATGTCCTCCCCTGAGGTAGCCTATGCAGATTCACTCACTGAGGTTTAAAATCAGAATCCTGGGCACCTAGATTTCATTCCAAAATGAATGGTTTCTTTGGGAGGTAATATTAGTAGTGACTTTTTCCCTGAAAGAGAGGCAGGAAGCTGTCAGACCAGGACACTGAATCATCACCCACTCCATTGTCTGTATAGATGGGAGCTCAAGATGTTCATGATGTGAAGTTCTGAAACTAACAAAAAGGATTTTTATTCTTCATTCAGAAATTGGTGACTCATTCCTTGGTCATTTTGTTGCCTATCCTATTTCTCTTTTCCTCTCATCCCTGACCGCAAGGAAAAGGGAAAAAATAGCATTTGCTATTTTTTTTCTGAGAGCTCAAAGAATTCCAATGTGTCCTCTCTCTCGGCAACTTCACTTCCTGTTATGGAGAACATCCTAAAATTTAACAGAGCAAAGTTTTCAGGCCAAGCAGAGGGTCTAATGATTTCAGGATTTTCTTCCCACTTAAAATTAACTAGGTCACAGCTGTGAAGGAAAAGAAGTAAATAATCAGATCACTTCGAGGCATGAACAATCATAATCATCTGGGGCCAAAAGAATTGCAGATTTCTTTCTAGTTTGTGTTTTTTATGAGTATTGAATCTCATGTATAACCATGACAAAACAAGCAGATTTGAGATCTCTCACAACTAGAAATGTTAATCCTAAACAGGCTGGAGGATAGTGTCTCTAACCTATTTGTTTGAACAAATTCAATAACTTCATGAAACAAACGGGAATTAAAGGTTTTCCATACCTGTAGGTCAAAGACAATCTTTGATCAGTGCACACAGGTTCCCTGGAATTTTACATTGCCTGAGTCTTACAGGAAGCTTTCCATTAGGCAATGAAAGAACTAGGATTTATGCAAAAGCTTGAATCTTTACCAAGTCAACTTTCAGTTTTCCAGAACTACAGAGATGATAAATTGGAACTAGATTCCAAACTAGGGACATGTCAAATTCTCCAGTGGTGAAGAATTCAATCTCAGCTGCTCAAGGTTCTTTGACTTCTGAAGGATGTTGTAGAAAAAAAAATACTTGTTTTGAACTTCAAGAAAGGCAGGATCCGCAGAATGAACTGAAAAGTCAGGAAAACTATAACTTGGCCAATCTCTTTTCCTTTCTTTGAAAATTTTGATGCTCAACTCCTGTCTTAGTCAACAAGCATTTATTAAGCACTTACTATGTGCCAGTCATTTTGCTAACCACTCATATACATTTAAAAAACCCCAGTTTTTTAAAAAAATAAAATAGTCCCTGCTCTCAAGAAGTTTGTAATCTAATGGGGAGAAAACATGTAACAACTGTGGTTGACTGACTCTGCTGTCTTAGACACTGGTCTGTTACATTTTTTTTTCAGTGCCCTGATGGATTGGGAGGGTCTCCAACTGTTGCCATTAGGTAGAGACCCCATTGATTATGTTCCCCCCATTGTAGGGGGCTAGTGAATAGCACCTCATATCCATTTGACCACTTAACATCAGATTAGCTTTGACAAAAGAATATTTACTTCAAACTATAGCCAGAATCACTACTCCATTTTCCATCAGCAGCTCTGCTTGTCTTTGATTCCCCTAGGAACATCATGACCCTCCCCCCAGGATAAATAGATCTCACCTGAAACCTCATCCCCAAGTAAATGATTCAGATTTTGATACTCAGCACCTTCTCAATTCATTCTCAGATCCCTCTTCCCTCTGACTGGAGGGGTACAGGGCAGACCCAAGACCTTCCTTTATATAGGGCTCACAAAGTTCCGCATAATTCAGTAATTCTCCAAAAATAACTCTACTTGGCTTTGGATCCCGAAACACCATGCTTGGGGAAAGTGGTGTTGAGGGAGGGCTGTGGTGGTTCCACCCTCTCCAACATCTTCCCCACTTCCACCATGCTCTCCTTATTGGGTACCTTCTTGTGGCCACCAGTCCCCTTTAGAGCTTCTTTTTGTGGGTTGATCGTAAACTATTTAGGACAAGGACTGTCTCTTTTGATAATATCCCTGATGCTTTGCACAGTACCTAACACATAGCAGGCACTGAATATATATTTATTGAATTGAATTGAAGATAAACATATTAACATTTACCACCAACATCTGGGAAGCATAACCTTCCCTACTACCTAAATCTCTGGGGAGGGTATAGGGTAGAGATTAGGACCACCTTTAGCTCAATTTCTACTTTGTCCATCAAGTTCAAGTCCAAAGTTCAAATTTAAAGCCCTCTCCCATCTGATTCTTCACTGAATGAGTTAGAGCAAATACTTTTCTGGGGATCCCTGTGGTAAAAAGTCATAGCAAATGACTTTTTTTAAAGACACTAAAAATCCTGAAGTCATTCAAACAAAATAAAAATTATATCATCAGTTTTATTGTTTTGGATCTGTCTGAAAAATGGGGACCATAATTTTGGTTTATTCTGAAAAATGTCTTGTTTTCTTCATCTGTAAAATGAGCAGTTTAGTCTAGATCAAGTGATTTTAACCTAAGAGATAAAAATGATTAAATGTTTTAAAAGTTAGATTGATATTCATGGGGGAAAGTCCATGCTTAAATTGATAAAACCGCACAGTCTTGAACTAGTGAAGGTTGCTAGATCCCTACATGGGCAATATTGAAACTCAAACATAGAGGCAACAAACATGTGGTAAAGGACACAACTCTGGGTTTAGCATGAAAGCACCTGGTTTTAAATCTCTGCTCTGCCACTTGGGTTGTCAGGCAAATCATTGTATCTCAAGGGGTTGCAATTTTCTCGTGTGTTAAAGCAAAGAGATTAGATTAGAAGATAATCTCTAAGGAAGAGGTTCTTACCCTGGGGACTGTTAACTTTTCAAAAATATATTTCAATAGCTGTATTTCTACATAAGTGCTTTCTTTTATAATGCTGTGTATTTTATTAATTTAAAAGCATTATTTGGAGAAGGGATCCATAGGCTTTCCCAGACATGCTAAAGATGTCTATGGCTCAGAAAAGTTTAAGAAACTCTGGTCTAAATGATCTCTAAGGGCTCATTTACAATATCCCTAAATCCTCTGACCTAGGTCCAAGCCTTAGGTCCCAGTGCTTTATGAAAGTTCTATAAATATGAAGGATCATTCAGTAGTCAGACCAAAAGGCCTTCTTACTTTAAGAGGGGAAAAAAATCTGATGGGTCTGAAGAAAGAAGATTAAGGTAAAGAAATTTGGTGACAGTGAAATGAATAAAAGGCTCATAGGACAGAGCAGAGATAGAGTGTCCGTATATCTTAAATGCTGAAAAAGAGGATTCATGGTTGTCCTTAGTCGACTACCTCAGAGCTATAAAGGAATGGCCAGGTGTCACAATAGCTAGAACACTGAACCTAAGGTCATAGTCAGGCGCCAGTTCAGTGAAACAAGATCCTGGGGATTCAGTGAACTGCAAACTTGATATGCATGAATAATATGTCACGTTAATCAAAAAGCACATGTGATTTGAAGCTATATGAAGAAAGATAGAGGGTCCAGGATATTGGAGGCTTTACATCCTAGTTAGACAACATCTGGAGTATTATGCCCAGTTTTGGGTACCATATTTTAGGAAGGCCATTGAGAAGGTAAATGGTGTCCAGAGCAAGGCATTCTAGATAGTTAGAGAACACACCATATGACCATTTATTAGAGAAATTAGGACTATTTAGAAGGGAAGATCAGGAGGAACATAATGGTGTGATCATGTGTAAAAGCAAATACTCCAATGTACACAGGAGTACCTGCTATCACAGGTTCTTGGATCTGCATTTCTAAAAGGAAAGCAACTTTTGAGGTGTCAACAATCACTTTAATCAAGCATGTATATGTCATTCACTTAATTCAGGGGAAAAAGTCAGCACCTTGAACTTCAGAGAAAATACAGAGAAACAAAGATCAACCAACAGACAGGGCTTCCAACTGTATGACCATACATCACAGATCAACAGACAGATAACTGTCTGACCATACATACATAGTTACCAGAGAGAGAAGCACCAACATCTGGGTTTTCAAAGCTGGGTGATTCCTTAGTGGGTACCCAGAGTCTCATCTGACCAAACAAACACTTCCAATGAGTAAACCCCAAAGTAAAACCGCATCTCAGAGTATTTATATACTTTTCAGTGCCAGAGGGCATCACAACCCTTGAGAACCAGTGCCTCATCAACAAAAGATGTGGACCTCCCTACAAATCTCCCCTAACCCCTTCTTAATGGGCAGGCCCATTAATGATAGGGGAAGATCTTTAATCTCATTAGCATTACACCATGTCACCCCATGTCCTCCCAGCTCTTACTAAATCAACCCTAGGGACTCTCTATCTTCTCTAGGATCAAATATAAAATTTTCTGTTTGGTATTCAAAGTCTTTCATGATCAACTCCCCTTCTATTTTTCCAATCTTCTTACAACTTACTCCCCACCACATACTTTTTGATCCAGTGACACCAGACTCTTTGTTGTTTTATGAATGAGACCCTCCATTTCTCAGCTCTGGGCATTTCTTTGGCTGTTGTCTATGACTAGAATGCTCTCCTTCCTCATCTCTGACTCCTGATGTCCTTCAAGTTCCAAGTGAAATCTCAGTTTCTACCAGAAACCTTTCCTGACCCTTCTTAACTCTGGTGCTTTCTCTCTGTTAATTATTTCCAATTTATTCTGTATACAGCTTGTTTGTATATATTTGTTTCCTGGTTGTCTCCCCCATTACGTTGTCAGCTTCTTATGGGCAGGGACTGTGTTTTGTCTGTTTTTGTATTCCCAGTGCTTACTTAGCATAGTGCACATAGTAGGTGCTTAATAAATACTGACAGACTGACAGCTATCTTTAAAGGGAAGAGGAGTTATACCTGCGTTTTGACTCTAAGGGCAAAACTAGGAACTGAGGATAGAAGTGGAGAAGAGGGAAATTTGGGCTTGACATAAGGTGAAATTTCCTCTCAATAAAAGCTCTTCAAAAGTTGTAAGAGCTGACTTGGTAAGCAGTGGGTTTCCCCTCTCTGCATGACTTCAAGTGAAGGCTAAATAACCATCTGTTAGACATGCAGCAGAAAATATAGGTGATAATAATAATAAAAATAATAGCATTTATATAGAACCTAAAGTGCTTTATAAATATCTCATTTGACTCTCACAATAATCTTGGAAGTTAGGTGCCACTATTAACCCCATTTTACAGATGAGGAAACTGAGGCAGACAGAGTGACTTGTCCAATACCACACAACTACACAGTATCCAAGATCAGATTTATATTCAGATCTTTCTGGCTCCAGGTACCTTCTCCCATTAAGATCTCTCCTAGCCCTGAGATTCAGTGATTTTCTATTCCTTTGGTTCTTTATGATCAACATTATCTTACTTTGTTCAGTCAGTATATTTCCTGTCTTACAACATGGATATTGCCTGAGAATGTTAGGTGGAAGAGAGCGGGGAGATGTAATTTGCTATTTGTTCTGCGGTCACACATCTGTCTGAGAACATGCCCACTTTTTCCTTCATTGTTAAAATTGTCCCAGAATGAACTGCTTCTCTTCATCTCTCCCTTTGTGCCCACACTTCTCTCCTTCACTGCAATTAACTGTAGTCTTGGCAGTCGTATGTGGAACTAAGTTGTTCCTCAAACACAAGGGCAGGGACTGTTTTTCTTTTCTTTGTGTCCTCAGCCCCTACCACAGTGTCTGGCATGTAACAGGTACTTAATAAATGCTTGTTGATTGATTAAACAGAAAAAAATAAGATGGCTGTGTAGTAAGTGCCTATTGGGTTAAGCAACATATTGCTCAGCTCAGAGTAGGCCAGGTATGGATTTGATTTCTGAACCAGCATCTCTCTAATCTGATTTACTATTCCGAAACTGTCCAAATAAATTTTTTGGTTCTCTTAAATCAATATTCTCTGTTTTTACTATTCTTGGCAATGACCCTACTGCCTGAGGCCACATCTCTTTCCCAGGGAATCTATTGTTATTTGCTCATTTTGTCATTTACTTTAAAGTACATTGATGGAAGGATTACAACAATGTTCAGTGTGGAAAGAGAGGGGAAAAAGGGAGAGAGAAGACATATGAATAAAAGGCATTTTAACATTTCTGGTGAGAACTGAACAGCAGAAAAATTCCCTCCTTTATGCCCTTCTCTGCCACAAAATCTTAATTCCTTACAGTATCCCCAGGGGCATTTGCAGCTCATGTCCAAGGCAGGCATCAGTCTTAGAGATGTAGTATTGGAATGTGCATCTTTTGACTTTTAGCTAAGAAGACCCCATCTAAAATACATTCTCCAGTGACTGTTCTTTGTTAAGATCTACCTTCCCCCCCATTGTCCATAGTTCCTGTAAGACACAGATACACAATAGGATGAAATAGAGTGCCACCACTCTTTCAGGGCCCAATATCCCATTTGAATTCATTCCCCTGTGAGAGGAACTCCTTATTTAAAGAGTGGCATTCCCATGCTTCAGGCTGCCTTTGAATCATCTCTGGTACACCTGCTGGAACAATACGTTTCACCAAGGGGAGTAAAGGGAAGTATTTTGTTCTTTATTTTTTCTTTCCTCTCAACTGAAGCTGTTCCATTGTGCTGACTGCCCACAGAACCCACAGAAAATCTAATGAAAGAAGAAGAGAAAGTGATAGACATCTATCTTCCTGTTAGGATACAGAGTACAGATTTGGGTAGGACTGTTTGCTTTGAGTCCTAATGGAAGGGATGAAGTAAGACTAGGAAAGATAAGCATAGAGAGAACTCAATGACATTCATGTACTTACAAAGCATTTTCATCAAAACAATTCTATAATGCAAATATCATTACCCATATTTTATAGAGGAGGAAACAGAGACTCAGGAGGTGAAGTGACTTGCCCAGGATCACACAACTAATCCAAGTTGAGGACTCTTCTGACTCCAAGTCTGGGTCTCTTTCTACCACTTATTTTGCTTCTCAGGGAGCAGAGCAAGACCTCCATTGGAAGAATGTAGAGAATTGTTTTTGATCTTTGCAAGATTGTTCCAAAGCAGTACTGTAGATGTGCCCACACCATTCTCAGTCCGTATCTCAGATAGCCAAAGTGATATGTGAGAATCCTGACGTCATTTTGGACTGGCTGACCCAGTAAAACATGGGTGGGAATATAGTATGCTTTTTAAATGAGACTTTATACTAGAAATGAAGAGAATTTGAGATGTCTGAGTATGTAATTCAATATGTACGTGCAAAAGATCAGGAGTTTTCTTTAGGGTAGTGACTGTCCAGCTCCAGCCTTTACAAAATCTGAGTCAGAGGAAATGGGGTGTAGTAGAAAAAGCCAGAGGTGGAATTAGGAGAATTGATTCTGCCACTTACTAAGGTGAGAGTGTGGACGAGTAATTTAACTTCTGAGACTCAACCTGGCAGAGGGTTATGTTTTTAGAACTTTTTTTTTCAATTAACAAGCGCTTTTTCCCTCTCCATCCCATAAGGAGAAGGGAAGACCTTGTACAAATATGCAGAACAAGACGTACAAATTCCTGCTTTGGTCATGTCCAAAAATGTGCGTCTTGTTCTGCATCATGAGTCTGCATCATGAGTAGCATGCCAGAGGTATTGCAGGGTACTTTGTAAATTCTAAAGGGCTGTATAAATGTAAACGATCATGAAGACCCCCTGGCACAGCCAGGAGGCCTCCTGATTCAGCCACAATGAATCAGTGTTATTAGATGAAATGCATTTGCATGAGTCACTGATTTAAACCACGGTAAGTAGAGAGGATAATTTAGGAAACAAGACTGCAGAGGGATGTGAGAGGCTCACAAAAACCTGATTTTTTTTTCATTTTCCTTGACACTGCCTTGAATTTTATGGGTCAGAGATACTTTCTTGTATCAAAGGAAAATGCCAAGGAAGGAGAAGAAAATGATAATAGTAACGGTGACATGTATGTACTACTTAATGGTTTATAAAGCTCTTTATGCACATTTACTCAGTCAATCAACAAGCTCTTATTAAGCCCTTATTATGTGTCAGACACCGTACAAGACAAAAATGAAACAGTCTCAGCCCTGGAGAAGCTTGTATTCTACTCATGCTCACCACAGTTCTGTGACGTCGGTAGCAAAGATTATCCTTATTATTCAGATGAAGAAACAAAGAATTAGCGGTTTTCCAAAGTCACATGATTAGTAATTGGCAGGGAAGATTATATATGCTATAACCAGGCAAGTAGAGGACAGAAATTTCATCGACAGCAGAGTCTCTGCACAGCAGGGCAGTGCCTAAATCCCTACAGATTATAGGATCATAGATTTAGAGTTAGAAAAGACTTTAAAGACCATAGAGTTTAATCCTTTCATTTTATACACAGGGAAACTGAGGCACAAAGCAGCTACATTACTTCCCCTAGTCATAAAGCTATTAAGTGTCTGAGGTGGGATTTGAATCCCTGTCTTCTTGATTCCAATTCCAGTGCCCTAGCCTCTACCAGTTCTTCACATATGCCAAATCAGTAGGGATTTAAAAAAAAATAACCCTTATCTATTTTTCTGCCAGAACTTCACTAAGATTCAATGAAATAGAACTTGAGTTAAAACAAAATAGAAATGGCTTCTTTGAGTTAAACACAAAGCTATTTGCTTCTTAACGAATGGGTGTCAGCTCCCCAACTTAGGGCTCAAATTAGGACTTGCTTATTTCAGTGCCCACCCAACCCCAAATTATACTTTCTAAATATACTATACAACTCAGCTGGGTTACAAAACCAAAGCATGTGACTAACTCACTATCCTTTTTACTTTCCTTCTACAAAACCCCACATTTCCTCTAGCTATCCCTAGGAGAGTTCAGATGTAAAAGCTAATGATATTATTTGCTTTCCTTGAATGAGACACTGGAGTTTTTTGTTTCTTTTTTAAGAGAAGAAGATTTTCTATCTGCATTTACTGAAGGGCATAAGAGAATCTCCATTTTAGCTACTGACTATAAAAAAATTTACTCTTCTCCCATCATATCTTCTAATAAGGTAGTCTTGTTTAAAATTGTTCTTTCATAAACTACAGATTTAAATAGGGCGTATTCAAAATTAAAAAGCAACTGTGCTTTTGTAGAGGAATATTCAGTGGTTTGCTTCTGTCATCATTCACTTCCTTCCATTTCTCCTGAGATGGGCTCCATCAAGGCCTGACTCTAGGTAAAAAGTTGGAAAGAGGCAAAGTTTGTCTTTCAAATGCCCTTCTCCAATCTTCCTCTTCCATACCACTCATTTTTAATATTAAACCAAAGTAGTGAATCACTAGTGGAGAAAATTGCTTCTTGTTCTGAATTCTATTTCCTTGTGATTATCTTTACAGCTCTTCTGACTTATCCTCTTTTGCATGTTCCTAGAGAGTTCCATATGACTTTAACTAAATCTTCAGAAGGAGAAAACCATGCAATCTGAACTAGGGTCCCCATTTCCCTCCTAAACTCATTCAAATGGCTGGCTAAAAAACAAGCAGATTTCAGGCAGACCACATTTTCTGATTTTCTACGCTATTATTCTTCCTGATCTAATTCACAAAGAGCAAGAAAAAAAAAGCTCCTTAACCACCCTCCCCTTGCTCTCTGATATGTCTGTTTTCATTTGTTCTGTTGCCTGGAATGGTGAAAGAGCTATAATGGGTATAAGCCAATTGCCTCATGATGATCCAAGTATTTGTCTATCTGAGTACGGATCCAATTAAACTGATTCCATGAATGCCCTTGAGATAGTCAAGGAAATCACTTTAACCTCATCAATTTTAGTGAAGCCCCCAGAATATCATAATGGCATTTGGATCAGAGTACAGGTTTTTATTTTCAGACCTCAGTATGTCCCTCTCTCTGACTTGCTTGAAAGGCTATACTGGATTTGTTTTAAAATTATCTACTCTGCATGCAAATACATTCCCATTGTATTCTATAAGCTGCCTTTGTGAGGGTAGAGAACACTTACAGGTAAGGGGAAAGAGGGAAAAAGAGGCATGTTTTCAAAACACCTCATAGGGGATGCCCTAAAAATCCACAAATGAGTAAAAGTTATTTTTTTCCCACCTCTTTTTTCTTAAGCTGGCCTACACTTGTATGGATAGAAATGTGCCCTGAAGTGACTTAATGCACGAAGAAGAGTAAGGTGCATGATATGTTTATTTATCTTTCCTATTCATCTTCATTCATATATATTCATATTCATATATAGGCACTGTTATGAATCAGCTTGCATTTTTGGCATTTTGAAGGTGTAACTGGCTTTTTCAAGGCATCTTCCCATTCTCAGCCTTGTTTCTTTGTTCCAACTCCTCCTCGTGGAGGACTTAACAAACCTGTGAGACTCTTGTGTCCATTGTGGTTATTTCCCAAGTGACCTCCCTAGAAAGCATCTGGGTAATTATGACAGCAATACCTAGGTGTATTCTCACTCTGAGAGGTTGTTTCAAATAGGAGAGAGAGAGAAAGATAGACATATATATATATGTATATACACACGCACACACACACACACACACACACATATATATATATATATATATATATATATATATATACACACATAGATAGATAGCTAGATAGACGCACACAGAGACAGAGACACAGAGAAAACAGAGGCAGAGACAAAGAACCTCTTCAGATATATACTCTGGCCTTATTACCTTTCAGGCAATTCTCTAAGACTATAAGTTATGGTACAGGACCCCCAATTTAGAGCTTGCAGGGACCTCAGAAGTCATAAAGTACACCTGTGTTTTACAGATGAGAAAACTGAGACTGAGAGAGGTTAGGTGATTTGTCCAGTACCACTTGGCCAGCAACTAAGGCAGAGTTTGAACTCTATATTGCTGCATGCAGGTTCTATTCTGTGGTTGTTTTGTCGGAGCATTTTTCGGTCATGTCTGACTCTTCATGACCCCATTTGAGGTTGTCTTGGCAAAGATACTGGAGTGGTTTACCATTTCCTTCTCCAGCTCATTTGACAGATGAGAAAACCAAGGCAAAAGGGATTAAATGACTTGCCCAGGGTCATACTACTAATAAGTGTCTGGAGCCAGATTTGCACTCAGAAAAATGAGTGTTCCTGACTTCAGGCCCAACATTCTATCTACTGAATCATCTAGATTCTAGTCTGATGGTCCCTTATACCAATAGGTCTGGTTCATCTCTTTGTCTCTCCCTCCTCCCCACCCCCCAAAAAGAAACCTTATTGTGGAGTAAGTGAAAAGACTAGTCCTGTGCCTTTGAGTTGATTCATTAAAAAGAGTCAGTAGTTTGAGGAAGGGGGAGACAGAAGAAATAAGTTCCTATTGTCCAGTTGATCTACAACCATCTTGATTTTAGAAATTTGGTGCAGGAGAGTGGGAAAGTTAGACAGTGATTCTCAAACCCGACTTTGTAACCACCCAGAAGATTTCTAATACTATCTGAAGGAAAAATTAAAAAAATTCTCTGAAATAAATGTAAGCTTAATTGTTCGAATGCCGAACATAGTAATATCTGTTATCTAAAATCATGCCCAATTTAAATATTATTGGCATGTATCACTTAAGTCATATGTGCCAATAGAAAAACTACAACAGTTGAAACTGGTATCTAACATCAACACCCTAAAAGTCCATGAGATGGAGGGGTCTCCTTGAGCTCTAAAATGGGACAGTATTATTATTATTAGTATAATAATCGAGATAGTGATAATAAATAGCCCCCAATTATATAGCACTTTAAGTTTGCAAATTTACCTTCCTGACAACAACCTAGTAAGGTAGGTAGTATAACTATAATTATTCCTATAATCCTCACCCTGCTTTCCTGAGCAGGAATTTAGTTTTTATTGTTAGTTGAAAATGAGGAAAACATAGAATTTTAAGAGCACCTGTGCTTGCAACTCTGAGATAATGACAAATTCTGGCAAAATGGATTGACTTTTAGAGGGCTTTCCTCCCTACAAACCAGAATCAGTAAGAAGCAGAGTTGTCACATGGCATTGACTAGTCTTTCACCAGTGTGGCGTTCCAAAACTGGTTGCTTATTTAAATATCTGAAGTCTTTCAGAATGATCAAGGAAAGATAAAATATGTTCAATATAATATATTTGGTTGTCAGATTATCTTTGAAAATGTGTGGGGCTTTGAAGGATCTCTATGTGGCGACTCCTTCCGCTGTTGCAGGCTACAATTCTGCTTTTTCTCATACTGTAATTCTTCTGAAATTCTTCCCAAAGGAAAATGTTCATTTCTCCAATACTTCCTCAATTCTGTCATGGTACAGTTTCACAACTCACCAAGTTTAGTACTGGTGTCCATACAAAGACATCAAATGGTTATGAGAATATCATTCCTAGGTCACAGAGGTCATTCTATGTAAAAGTGCTTTGCTAAAAGCACTATATAAATGCTGTAGCTGTTATTATTAATATTTTCAGGTGAAATAATTGTCCTGCTTAACTTGAAGACATTTTAAGCAATATTGAGAGGAAAAAGGCTTTACCCTGGCTTCAAGTAAATAACAAATATTATAGGAAAACTGAATTTGGTCAGTGAACTAGAGAAACTCTATATCAGATGCTCCAAGTTCTTTCTTCTCTAAAAGAGACATGTATTTTTAGAAGGAACAAAACCTTCTCCTGTATTTGGAGGTTGTGATAATAATATGCATGATTATAGTGATCTGTCTCGATAGTGTCTTTGCTGTCTACTTTTAATGGTAATAAATATCCACTAAAGACAATTCTTTATTATGTGGGTTGTTTCCTTGGGGGAGGGGGGAGAACGATAGTCTCACACTTTTTCTGCATGAATATATTCAAAATATGCGTCACACACAGCCTGAAGAGACTGCATTGCTTCCTGACTCCTTAACTTATGCAGCCTAGCTGCTGTGATAATGTAATGGTTTGTGAAATAATAGCTGGAAATATATCAGCCCAGAATAACATACCAAAGAGTGTGGGTGCAAAAAGTTGATTATTATAATATTTTGAAAATGTTTTTATAGTGACATCTCACCATTTGGTTTCTTTTGCCAATATATATTTGTTTTAATCTCCCCCCCCATCCCAGCTAAAAATATCCAAATAAATGAAGATTTTCACCCAAAACTGGATATTTCACCTAAAATATCCAGATAAATGGGACAAATTGAAGTATAGTTTGCTGTCTTCACCCTTAACATTCTAATGAATTGGATATAATTTGCCCCTTTATGTATATACAGCTTACATCTATTCAGATCACATATAATCACATATAAACTTTATTTCATCCCAATACCCAAAGTTCATATCAAAATTAGGAATAAGTGTGAAAGGAGTAAGGAAAATTAGTTTGTGTCTGTGCAAAAGTGAATGTTCCTCAGTGAAGAACAGACTTTGTTTTGATGTTTTACTGGTTAAATATGAGAAATGGTCTGTCATTTTGTGCCTTCATTTTTTGTCTTTCCTCCCAAACCATTTGATTCTGGTTCATTGAGAGTGGTTTCAACGACAAATTGTATTTGATGTCTAGATAGCTAATATAGCTTATAACATATTACAAAAGACATATATATGCATATGCACATGTGTATTAATTATGATTATTTATACAAGTGTATATATATCTGCATACATACTGTGTATGCACACATATTCTGCCTCATAAGTCTTCTATTAATTTATATGGAGGTAGTGTAGACATGTGAAAAGAGCACTAGATTCCAAATGAGAGGATGTGGGTTCAGATCCTCTTTTTGTACCTTTGTGACACCTGAGTGATTGATGGTGAATCGTTTCTCTGAGCTTTAATGTTTGTAAATTGTGGTGGAGGGACTAGTTACCCATGAGGTCACTTCCAGTTCTAAATTAAGGACATGGCAAACCACCCAGTAATCTTTGCCAAGAAAAGATTAAATGAGGTCAAGAAGAGTCAGACATGACTGAAACAACTGAATAACCCCAATTTGTAAAAAAAAAGCATACTTTGCATTAGCCTCATGGCAGAGAAAATCCAGTATATCACAAGCAATCATTTCTTTAGTGATATGCAAAATAGTAAAAGAGGCAGAGGTAGAGATAGAAACAGACACCATATAACTAATTCTGTGCTTCCTCTTGCCTGATTTAGTAAGTCAATGACAGTTAGGAGTAGTGACCAACTTGATTATATCACCCTTCTCCAATGTTTCCCTGACCCCAGGCTATAACAGTTTCTCTTCAGGGATATAGCAGCCATGAAACAGGAGTTTAGTGATCAGGATAGCTACCTGGTAGTCTAGAGACCATTCCATTACTTTTACTTCTGACTTGGGGGGTAGTTAGGCTGTATATCACCTTGGGCAAGGGACTTAATTAGTCTATGAATCAATTTTCCTACTCTATAGAAGGTGAGGACAATCATGTCTGCTCCATCTCCTTCACTAGGGGATTTTGAGACTAAATTGAAACAAGAGTTAGATGTGTAAACCTTTTGGAAATAGAGATGAAATAGGTGAAAACAGGTGAAAGTATTATATGGTTAAATATTTGCAAAAATCAACCTCTAGTAACCTGAATGTCTCTTACTCACTAAGTGCTTGATGTAACTTTAGAAGGGCTTATTGCTTGGGAATCAGGGAGATATTGCTAAGCCTTTAGGAATATAGTGGCAAATGCCTCCCATTATTGCAGAAGCTTTCTCTCTCCTTTCTTGTTCTTTCCTTATATAAATATATGACTTAGACTCTGAAGAGTCTCATAAAACTACAGACAATATTAAGAGTCCAATTGAAATTGACGTTACATCATACATTCCAATATACCTTTATTGTCCATTACAGTGGGAAGTGAGACAGGATGGTCATACTAAACGCAAGACTATATCTCACATGAGTTATGATCCATCCCCTCCTCCTGACTTCCCTTCTGAGAGGTGAGATTTAATATGATTTCTAGAGTTCCAACAATGTACAAACTTTTCTCCAAGGACCAAAGAGTTCTTAGTACACATCTTTTAAAATCCATGTGAGTATAAGAAAATAGATCTATGTCTTTGGCATATATATCCCCAAAGAAAAGCAAACATGTTTTATGGATGCAAATCTATCATTGCTAATGATTAATCAACTGAACAATAGTGAATCAAAATAAAAGTGGATGTATTAAGTGTCTGATGGATAAATCTAATCATTCTAAATAGGAAGTAGAGGTCTCTTTATGCACATATACATAACCATACATACCCTGTCTATGCCTTTATATATACATCTATCTACACATATATTGGGCATATTATAAAGTATCTGATACATTACAAAACACTTTTCTGAAAAATATAATACTTAACTGTGGTACAAGTCTATTAAAAGATGGTTAAATTCCATCACAAGTGTATATCTTGAGTACCAACATGATGAAAGAGTTTTACTGTAATAATACTTTGCTATAATAATAATAACAATTAACATTTCTATAGTACCTACTATGTGCCAGGCACTGTACTAAGTGCTTTACAAATGTTATCTCATCTAATCCTTGCAAGAACTCCAGGAAGTAGGCACTAATATTATCCTCATTTTTACAGATGAGGAAACTGAGGCAAATAGAAGTTAAGTACTTTGCTCAAAGTCACAGAGCTAGTAAGTATCTGAGGAGGACTTTGAGCTCAGATCTTCCTGACTCCAAACTCAGTGTTTTATCCACTGTGCCACCTAACTTCCCTCCTATAATAGGCACTCAGGAAGTGTTAGCCAATGACAATTGATAAAAGGGTTGTACATCAAATTTTAAAAACTCTCAGATTTAAGCACCATAGATTATAGAGAAGTTGGTGTATATTTTTTTAAATGAGTGAAATTGTAGGGACAAAGCTATGCTCAAAATCCTTGGTTGCTTGTGGTTTCTCATTCCAGAGTATACTTCATGTTTTCTAAGACCTTAATCATATTTTCCCAATATCCCAAAATTAAAAATTAGGAATATATAAAAAAAGATCAAGATCATCCCAACTAAGCAATATTAACTGCTATGAAATACCAGGTCATCAACTCATCAGGAGAACCTTCTGTGATGCTTTTTACCTTACTCAGCCTTGCATAACACATTTATCTGAACCCTTGGCTTCTCCCAGGTGACAGTAAGAGTATTTAAAGAGGGGACCTTTTGTATTTATGGGAGTCCCTGCGCCTTGGCAACCCTGGGTAGTTATCACCTGCTACAGCCACAGGTGTGACCTTAAGTTCTTGCCAAGCAGCTTTGTTTTGACAGCTACAAACATTCCATTACCTAAATAAATTTCCTCAGACAAGGACAAATCATCATTGTTATTTTATTAGATCTTCTCTTCCAGGGGCTACCATAAAGTAAATACATTTTCAGGTGGTTAACAGAATAATTGTTAAGAAGACCTTGGAATATTTGAAAGACACACACCAAAAATCAGAGCTAATTTATCTGAAAAATTCAGAGATTTTTAATCAAGCAGCTGTACATTTGAAACCCCTCCCCCCCACAAAGCTTCTTAACTGCCTGATCTCTGGCTATTTCTTCCATTACACAAAAATCATCCTGTGGGAAAAAATGTGCAGCCCCTCAGCCTTAATGAATGTTCACCTTTCAGTCAAAGTCCTAAGAAACAATGGTGTATTTTTTTTAAACAAGCACTCAGATTTTTCATACACACTTCCAGAGGTAGTGACCCTTCTATCTCCTTCCTTCTCCTCCTCTTCCTCCACACACATACATAGCTTTAATAATCTAGTATCCAACTGTAGTCTCAAACTTTGCCCTATCCCAGATGAAAAGAAAAAATCTTAATTCCAATAGAGGATCATGCAATCCCAGTAACTAATTCCTCATGGAAAACGTTACTAATAACATAGTGGAGCTGGTTACAATTAAAATAAACATCTTCTCCCTTGCTAGGCAGCACTTTGCTTAGAGAATAACAGACCTCCCGCCCCGTTGCTTACCCTCTCGGCACTCCGTCTTCTCAGAGATCCATAAGGTATTTTGAACAAAAGTCTTTGGGACCTAGTCGGAGCCACTGCTGTCTGAATTACCATCGCTCACCAACTCACCCTGTATGTGTGGGTGCTCCCCTAGCAAAGAGAGAGACGAAGGCTTCTTCTAGAATAAGTGATAGTCTCCTGGAGATCTGCTAAACTATCAAGTAACAAAGAGGGTTTTACTTTAGACCACATGAGTCAAGATGTGGCTTGTCTGGGGAGAAAAATGGAAAGAGAGGGAAAAAAATAACTCAAGTCCTGCCACTCTAGGAGCATGTCTTAAGCAACATATCTTTAGCTTCCTTCTGTCTTTCCCTGTGCAGTCAGTTGGCTCAGCAGGGCTGTTGTGCCTCAGAAGTGGAAGAATTCAGCTTCTAGGGCAAGTGGTCCCAAAATGTCAACCTCACTTCTTGTAGTTACAGATGGGAACCAGGTCAGTTGTCTAATCAGAGCCCTATCAGGCATGATACATGGCATCACGTGATTCCCCACCCCCCTCTGCTTGCTGTACAGTAGATCACATGTTCACCTTAAAAAGAGTATCTACTATATCACCATCTGGTGCAGAGATTAATGCTAAATCTTGCATTTGGAATTTCCCTCTCTTCTGAACACAGGGAAAATATTTGAAGTCCAGAAACCCTACACATTGGGGATTTGGGAGAGCCAATGAATGTCTCAGTCATAAACTTCATATATTTTGGATCATCAATAAATGTACATGTTTGATTAAAAGGTTTTAATGCGTATGTATGTGTGTGTGAGAGAGAGTGTATGTGTGTACGTACACATATATATTTATACAGAGAGACAAAGAGGAAAAAAACAGAGACAGGGAGAAAGACACACAAAGAGAGAAAGAGAGAGGATAGAAGAGAGAGACACATACATATATACACAGAGTGAGTCTTGATGTAGGGACAAGGTGGAGAAATGATATTAATTGTATCACATGCCCCATGTGAATCAAATACAATCCATAAATTTGAAAATTAAACCGTTGTTTAAATGTCTGTGTTCCTGGGCATTTACTTTAATGTGTACTTGTAAACACAAAGAAATAATTGAACTTTACAAGAGTCTGAAACATAGTTTTATGAGTCAGACATCCATCAAGTTGCTGTTTCTGTTTCGATTACATTGTATTTATGATATAAGATACAATTCTGTTCTTCAGTGGAGCTCATTCAGAGTAAAAATAATCTTTATCTAGTCTCCCCTCTCTATCCCCCATGTGCTTACTGATCCCTGCAAAGGGAATGACGACAAAGAGACGAGTAAAAGGTTTTCTAGCTTGAAGACATTTTTCTTTCATATGTATTATTCCCATTTCTAGTTTTTATGAAAGAAGCTGGAATTTCCTTTGGAATAAACCCATATTATTCATTCAATCCCATATTAGCATGATATCACTCCTATGTTTTGAGAACTACCCTCTATTTATTCCCCAGAGAACAGTGTGCATTTTTTTGCAGTGGGAAGGGGAGGAGGAAATGAGGCTAGAAAAAGGGAGTGGGAGAGATGGGATGGAAAAGAAAGTTGTGTTTATCCAAAAAACTAAGTAGGAGTTAGAGCAAAAAGTTTGAGTTTTAAACTGCATGAAAAATGAATCAGGAAACAGGCACTTTAAAAAGCTAGAAAGAACGAAAGAAAGTGAAGTGAAATTTATGTATCCAGTGCAGACTTACATTAAGAGGCAGTTAAAGAAAGCATAGATTCGGTGTGGGAAGTATACAACAATTGGGCTCTGTCCGTAATTGGTTCCATATGTGCTGTTAGCAAATGAGTGAGTGAGACAGGGAGAGGCAGGAAAAGATGGAAGTCTCTTAAACATAACTTACTCATGAAGCTTCTTTGGAAAGACAGTTTCGAGTTACACATATTCTTTCCTCCCTTCTTTCCTCTATATTCTTGATTAAATTAAAAAACAACAACATCTCCATACATCAGGAATGTTACCTGACCATCTGAACCAAACAGCCAAATATTCTTCATTTTTAAATGGTGGCCTACCGTTTCCGAATCGCAAGGATAATACCAATTTCAGCATTATCTTCCCAAAAGCAAGTGATTGATTCACTGAACAGTTTCTTTCCTTTATTGTCCCCTGACTATTCCATAGGACAATGGGTCAGATCAGTTTAGGGGGTCATTCTGTCCCATATTGGCCCTGATCCAGGCAAAGCTCCTCAGGGGTTGGACTTCCTGTTTCCCATGGGCCATCACCAGGATGTCAGTGGAGCTCTCCAGGCTTCATGGCATACATGGTTCAAGCTGGAAGAAATATTCTGATGAGCTCAGTATAAGTGAAACAGAAACATATGAATTTTATTAAGCTTAAATTCTATGTAAACATAAATGTTAATGGAGGGAAACTATTCTGGGCCAAACTCCCATATGTTTGATCTCAACAAAGGCTCACTGATGGGACAGTTAACTCTGATGTCACAATTGTAACTCAGCAGCAAATAGAGATAAAAAATATCACTATTTAACATTATGATAAAATGTCTTCACTGTATCACCCCGGAGAGACTGGAGAACATGATTCGAAAGGTACTCAAAGGTCAGCCTATTCAACAGCATCTCCTTTATCCTTTGTGGATGGGTAGTTGAAATTCATTTGATGGGGCCAGCTCTTTAGGTTTAGACAGTATTTGCAGGAAGTTACTATTACAATGCAAATCTATTATCTAGGAGGGATAACACATAAACCCATTAGCAGACTAGCACAGATTCCTTTACAAGATTAGCTTGGAACGTCATAAAGCAGGGCTCTAAGAGACTGAAGCATGTGAAGCTGGGGGAAAGGAAGAGGGAAAGATCTGGGGAAAGGAATTGCCTGGAGGAAAGCTATATCAGCTAGGACGCCGGATGTGGGGGATGGGGACAGCCTGAGGATGAGACATCGGACGGTCCCGAAGGACTTCAAAATATGAGGAAAAGACTGCCCAAATGAGGATGGGAAAGGGAGGCATAGAAAAGACAAGCTTTAACATATTTTGCAATTTTGATCAAAGTGGACCTGGAATATCTGCCCTCATCTAGACCCAGTTTTTTATTTCTTTGATTGTCTCCAAGAAAAGATATTTGTGAAAACAATAGAAATGAAAGCACATAAGCATCAGCTATGCACTATTTCCAGAAAATATAATTTCAGCACACTGAAGCAAGATTCTTTGAATCAAAGGGATATTCCTAGTCAACAAGTCTGAGTCTGGTGACTCTGGTCTAAGATAATGTCCAGTCACTGAGAATTGTATTTTATAGTACTAGAATTTAAACAAGTTCTTTTAGGTTCTGCTGGAACATGGGATAAAACAAACTTCTGGGAGTAGTCAATCAAGTATTTATTAAGCACCAATTATGTGCAAGGTACCCTGCTAGGTACTCAGGATACAAAAATAAAAGCCAAATAGTCCCTGCCCTTGAAGACTTCATGTATTATTGGAGAAGAACATATAGAATCAATATTTGGCAATTTGGTGGTGTATGTGAAGCACTAGTAGCTGGGGACATTAGGGTGGAGTTTGAGTTGCTTTGAAGGAAACTAGGGATTCTATCAGATTCAGCTGAATAGAATGCATTTTAGGTATGGAAGACAGGCTGTAGAAAGGTTCAGAGATGGAAAGTGGAGGGCAAAGTATGGCATACTTGAGAGGAAGGACAAGTTGGATGGACCATAGAGGTTGTGAAAGGAAGTAATATATATTCTTGAAAAGTTAGATTGGGACCAGATTGTGAAAGGGGTAAAAAAAAATGTTTTTGTACATATTTAAGACAACAAGCAAAATTCAGGCCCTCTCTCTCTAAGGCTGACCATAAGTTGTGGAACAGTTGGAATCTTGGAAGAGGTAGAAGCAATTTCACCAAGAGGAGCTTCTTAAACATGTGAAATCATAGGTCTGAATACCTGACTCCCCCCAGTTCTATGAGTGCAAACTGAAAAGTTTCATTTAGGTTTAAGTCTCTGTAGGTACAACTCTTGTCTGAAGTAAGATTTCTTTTGCCTAGGGAAGACACAGTTCCTAGCAATGGCCAGGACATGTGGATAGACATCCATTTACATAATCTAATTGGAGAGATGCAGAAAGTTTATCTTGCTTAAACTATCTCCTATCACTGCCCCATAGATGTCCCCAAAATTTTCACTAATAGGGTCAGTTTTTTGGGAGTAGGTCATAGTGTCATAGAGTTAGAGCTGGAAGGTACTGTGAGGTCATCTAATCTAACCTCTTCATTTAAAAGATGGGGAGAATGAGAATTAGAGAGATTCAATGAGTCACAGAAGGTGACATAGGTCATAAATAGCAGGGCTAGGATTTTAACCCTGATCCTCTGACTCCAAATCCAAGTACACTTTCCATTACATTAGATCCCCTGTTACTTAAAAATAGTAGTGCACACTCAAGCTGTTAATACAGATTTGGTTGTTGTTATTCAGTCATTTTAGTTGTATCCAACTCTTCATGACCTCATTTGGGGTTTTCTTGGTAAAGATACTGGAGTGATTTGCCATTTCCTTCTTCAGGTCATTTTACACCTGAGGAAACTGAGGCAAACAAGGTTAAATGACTTCTCTGGGATCCCACAACTAGTAAGTATCTGAGGTCAGATTTATTCACTTTGCACCTAACTGCCCTCACGGATTTGGTTGTTCATTTGGATTATCACGTAGCAATCATTCAATTAATCAACAAGCTTTTATGAAGTAGTGACCTCGAACAAGAGGATACGAAGACAAAAATGAAACTCTCTTTACCCTGGAGAAGTTTACATTCTATGGCAGAAACAGCATATATGAAAATATATATGAAGTAAATACAAGATAAATTTTATGGTGAAAGAGGCACCAACATTGGGGAGATTCAGGAACGGCCTCATGCTGGAGGTCGTGTTTTGGCTGAGCTTTGAAGGAAGTTAGAAAGCAAGAAAGAAGAAGGAAATGAGGCCATAGAGTACATATGTGACAGTGGTGAATGCAATGAGGTTGTTGTACCTGACTGTTGGGAGCTGATATTTTGCTACTTCCAAACATTCCAGCATTTAATTATAACAAAGAAAACAAATAGTCTGGGGGATTCATGACCAGGAAGGACCGGCCAGAGCAATGACCTCAGCGTCCAGAGGCAGGGTCCTATGGCTGGCTGCAGGGGGCAATGTTCATACCAGGGTAATGAGTGGGGAATTTGTAGTGGGTGTGTAAGGAGGCACAAGTTCATAGCTGGATAACAAGTTAGTCTGGGAGCAGAGGTCATGTGATAAGGATCTACTAGAATCCTAGGTCCTTGGGGAAGGTCAAGAAGGTGGTATCTGCTTGAGGAAGATTAGCTCCAACAGAGGCTGAAGGCAATATATTAGAAAGAAAACATACTTTTTAAGGGTCAAAGTATACAAATTTCTTGAGGAAGGGAATGGTAGTGGGAGATTAAAACCTGAGGGAGGTGTAGAGATAACTTTGGGGCTCATAGGGAGAAGAATCTTTTCTCATTGGAATCAAAAAAGTAGACTGGAAGGAGTGGCCTTCCTAGGATTATAAAACAGTAGTCCTGGTAGGGACAGACTAAGGACTAGAGGGGAGGTTTGCCTACTCAGCCCTAGAATTCTTTCCAGATAACAGGGTGGGAGAAGCAGATTTTAGAGGGCAGTCTGCTGACCAAATTCATGGCAAAGGCATTAGAACCAAGTTAATGACACAACTGAGATGGGCCAGAAAGAATTTTAGGCAAGAAAGAAGGGGGAACTAAGAAGGAGTAAGCCCTAAGCTCCCCCATTGTTGCTAAAAACCATGATCAAATAGGAAACTTTGTCAGTTGTGACAATGATACCTTTCCAATTAATTACATCATTCTCCATGCTCGATTCCCAGTATGTCTATTCAGTAGTGTCTTGTAGTAAAATTCTTTTTAAAAAAACATTAGAGGGTGTAAATATGTTTTATATGATTGTACATGTATATAGCCTATATAGGATTGCTTACTGTCTTATGGAGTGGGGAAGGGAGAGAAGGAAGGAGGAAAAAATTCAGAACTCAAAATCTTATGCAAGTGGGTGTTGAAAACTATCTTGACATGTAATTAGAAAAAATAAAATCTTATTAAGAAGGAGAAAAAGTAGAGGGTGATATGCTACTAGGCAGACTAAAGGATGCATAAGAAAGTGGAGGAAATCCATTTTCCTCATGAAGCAGGGAATTTAGAAAAGCTACATGAATGGTTGAAGAAGAAATCCAAGAATTGAGCTGCTAGGAACAAAAATGAAAATGAAGCAGAGAGAACTGAAGGAGTTATCTTCATCACCCATGCTCCCCTAGGCCTGAGCCACATGACCTCACAACAAGGAATTTGAAGAGGTTAAGGAACCATTTGAGGAACAATCCAGTGGTGACCCAAGCAGTAGAAAATAGTCCTAAGAGAGAGTCTATCTGGAGGATGGGCCAGGTGGCCCTGAAAGTAAGATAGTGCCCAAAGGAGTGATAGAAGGTAACAAAGATAAATAATTTTAACTAGAGATGACTTTGATCCTAGAGAAGCAAATGGAAAGACTTTCTTCCCTCCCTTCTTGAGAGAACATAATTGATGCTAATACTCTCCTCCATTTGACTTGTAGAATCAAGCTGGATGACAACCAAGGTATCGCTCAGTATGGACATTTCTCAAGTGTTCAATATGTACTAGGCACCATGTGTTAAGTACTGGGGATGCACAGAAAGGCAAAAATAGAACCTGTTCTCAAGAAATTTACATACAAATGGAGAAGACAACATACAAAGAAATAGGTACAAGCATGATCCAAATGGAATAGATGGGAGGCAATCTTATGAGAGAAGGCTTTAATAGCTGGGGAGACTGGGAAAGGCCTCTTATAGAAGGTGGTCTTTAGGTTCAGACTTGAAGAGGTTAAGATGAGGAAAACAGTGAGTGATAATCAGAGCAAACACATGGAGATGGGAAATGGAATACATGTATGAAGACTAGCACATGGACTAGTCCAGTTAGATCATAGATAAGAAAACTGGAAAGGTAAGAAGGGATCATGTTGTCAAACAAAGGATTTTATATTTGATCCTGTAGCCCCTAGAAAACTTGAGTGCATGTATATGCATGGGGGTGGTGTGGTGTGATGAAGGTGGGAGGAGGGATTGACATGGTCAGACATATTTAGGAAATTTAGGAAAATCACTTTGGCAGATGTGTGGAAGATAGATTATAGAGGAGAGAGTCTTGAGGTCTGGGGACTTGTTAGTAAGTTATTGCCAAAGTTCAAGCAAGAAATGATGGTGAGCTTGAGCTTGTGTGGTGGCTGGGTAATGTATTCTCTTGTATGGTGCCTTAGAGTCATTATATGGTAAATAAAAATAGCTAATGATGATATGAAAAACAAGGGGGAATGATGCATCTTTACTAACTTCTATGGAACTATTATTGAGTGATAGAGGAGATGTTATGAAATCAGTTACAATTGTAACAGCAATTGGAACATTTATTATATACTCCCAATGGACGGCAACTGTGTGTGTGTGTGTGTGTGTGTGTGTGTGTGTGTGTGTGTGCCAGGGAAGATAAAATAATGTGAATAAAATTTTGATCATTGAAATTCCACACTCAGTCCTAATCTCTCCCTCCCCCTATCTTAAGCATTTCTTAGGAATATTTTTATTTCTTAGGAACATTTCTTAGGAATATTTTTAAAATACCAACACCAAGTTGAAGGGAATGGTGGAGGAGTATAGTCTGTTCAAGATGATTCCCCCAGGGTTCCAATAGTGAGTGATTCAGGGCTGAGTATGATGAAAAGCATCTTCAGTCCAAAGGATCAAAGCCATCTGGGAGGCAAGTAAAATTCTGCAGAAAGGGGCATCCCTACAACATGAGCATTCTCACTCAGTTTCCTGGAATAAGCAAAATTCAATAGCCTAAATGAAGGAAGATGAATCAACCATAAACACAGACAGCATTTATTTTTAATCAAATGTGAACAATCCAGAAAGGGAAGATGAGGAAAAGAGAGGAATCCCTGTCATTTTTCATCATTTCTTCCTAAATCAGCTAACCCCAAGGGCCATTTTCTCACTTTTTAGTATAAGAACAGATGACAGTTTTTAAGGGCTGGAATTTAGGTCAAACATACAAATGAAAGGTCTCTGAAAACTAGATCCTTTTCTGACATGAAGACCTCAAGAAACATCCATATAAATCCAAACATGCACAAAATCCACTAAGTCTCCACAGTTTATCTGAGAATGATTTTTTTTAAAATTTAAATTGTTTTTATTTGAAACAACTTAACAAACACCAAATAAAATGAGCATCACCATTTATAAAATGATTTTGCATTTCCTTTTTAGAAATAGAAGAAATTGCACATGTAACTTTCAAAACTGTCCTACTTCTCTCTTTGTTTTCTTCTGGCCTCCCTTCTATATTCTGCTCTTTTAAAAAGATAATGCTTCAGTGACCCTCTTTTCTTTTTTTGCAATCCTATCTCTAGGACTTTAAGTTTCTTTAAAGGTTACTACAAACTAAAGAAGGACTCCTCAAACTTTTAAGGAGATGTCCCAGATGAACCCAAGAACCTTGGAAATAGCGGTGTCCACTAGACCATTGGCCCTGCAAACAGCACAGACCCCACAGTCATCACTGAGTGGAGGAATTACCATGGGCCTACCTTCCTTGCCATCCCAACAACCAACTGCTGACCAATTTCCACCATTGGTTGGACAAGCTCAAGAGCCCTGGGTCCTCAAAGCTCCTCAGTCCTCAGGTCCTGCTTCTAGCCCAGTTCTGTCAACCATCATCCCAGGAAGTAACTACCATGGAGATGCAGCCTGGCAACTGCTTTTTCAACTGCTATGGCCAGAGTAACAAGATTTAGAAAGGAAAGTTCTCTCTACCAAAGCCCTTGGTACTGTCAAATGGTTTAGCATCAGAAGTGAATAAGATTGTAAGAAATGACATGAAAGAAAATGCATTACCATCTACTTTGCAGCCATACCCTAAGGACTAAGGAACCTTTCCATTTAAGTTCTAGCTAAAACATACTATTCATGTTGTCTCTTTGTATTAGAATATGCTCTCCTTGAGAGCAGACTGTCTTTTCATGTATTTGTATTGTTACTGCTTAGACAAGTGCTTTAAACATAGTAAACCCTTGATAAATGCTTTTTCAACAACCAGCCAATCAACTAATCATTTCTCACTATTGTGTTTTCTTCCTTGTTACTTCCTAAACCAGAAACAATCTCCACAAATTTTGCCAGTTAGGCCATCCAGGTATTGCATTATTTAGGTCTCTCTAAGACTCATTTTCAACCTTCTGAATTTTGCAAAAGCAGTATGAATTCTGTGTGATATCGCTGTAGAGTGACTTCTTTCAGCATCTTCCCTACATGTTGGGCATTACTTTGATGATTTGCTCATGTAGAATAAATTAGACTTGAATGGAACTGCTCTAAAAGAGATGTGGGCATGTGTCCAGTAGCCTGTAATACACCCTGCATACTGTATGCTGCTCTAGGATTGGGAAGAAAGCATTTTTAGACTTCTAGAAATTGCCCATAAGTCTGGCATCACAGAAATTTGTCCAGTCTTCTTAATGGAGAGAGTTCTATCTTGGCTATGTTCTTAAGGACGTCAAATAAGCAAATTCAAAGGCTCTACAGGCCAAGCTAATTCTAGGAAGCCAATACTATAGATGGTGATGCCATTACATAGTTTCTGTTATGATGTCTACTACTTCGAGTCATCATGTTCTATATCTTGTCACTGGACCCAGAATGACTCTGGAGGAGAAAGTGAGGCTGGTGACTTTCCACAGCCCTCCCTCACTTAAATCCAATTCCCTTGCAAATCGTGGTATCAACTTCCTTAATGTCATGGTCACCTTCGAGAAGAAAGGACAAATCACAGCAGCCTACTCTATCAGGCAGCAAGCATTTATTAAGCTTCTATTATGTTCGAGGAATTGTGGTAGGCACTGAAAATACAAATACAAAAGCTGAAATGATCCTTCCTCACATGGAACTTGCAAAGGGTGACTACAGTGAAATTTATAGCTCCACAATTATGTGATATAATAGTGATGATAGCTTTGAGCCTTGAGTACCTTGAAACACAATTTTCTGTAGAGGTAGTAGGGTGATGACAAAAGAGCTTAGACTAAAGAAGCGTTTCTTAACTCCTGGAGCTCTGTAAAGCTGTATTTTGGAAATAAATATATATCTGTGTGTATATGCATGCACACATACACATACACACATGTATATATACATATACATACAAACGCACATATGTATATACACATATGTGTATATACATACATGCACATATATACGTATACATATAAACACACACATATATACATATACATGTATATGTAAATATTTAGGACATATAAATTAATAACCATTTCAATATGTTGAATTCCCTTTGTAATTCTATAAATTGTATTTTATACATTTTAAAACTCTATTCTTAGGAGTGCATAGTCTTTTGCAGATTACCAAAGGGGTCCAAGATACACAAAAGGTTAAGAGATGGTAAGACATGCTAGGGAGAGTGACATATTTGATCATAAGATCATAGATTCAGAGCCGGGAGGGTACTTAGAGTCCATTAAAAGACTTAAATTCAAATCTCAGATATAAACCCATACTAGTGGCCTGGTAAATCACATGACCTCTCTAACCCTTCATTTCCTCACTTGTAAAAGAAGTAGATTGGGCTTCTGAGATGATCTCTAAGATTTCTTCCAGCTTGAAATCTTTGCTCATCTTCTTTTACATATAAATAGGAACAGCTTTAGTTCTCTCACACCATGGTCCACATCTGGTCTTAGTGTATGATTCACCAGAGACAAGTATTTCGGGTGCCCTGTCCATGTGTTTGGCTAAGTCAGGCGATTTACAACTGCAACATGGGTTAATGGGCTGTTCTGCATTGTGGTAATAGCTTATTGCTTGTATTATTAGGAGTGATGTCATGTCCAAACCGTGAGTAATCAATAAGGCTGCCAGGACATGTGGGTGATTAAGCGGGTAATAAGTTGCCCTGAACTGGGTTGCCTGAAGATGGGATTTCAAGACCATTTTGCAAAACCCTCTTTCATGAGCTATCACTTGTGGATGGATTTTGATAACTAGTATTGATCTACCATGTTTATGAAGTGCAGTGAGCACAGGGTAAACCGTGTAATTGCACCAGCAGTGGTAAGATAAATAATGTTTTTATCTATGGTATTGACTGCCTGGGATTAGCTTGGATATATAGCATATCTCTGAAACACAGTCAATGTAATGTTGACTTTTGCTCTTTCCCAGGCTTAGATTCCAAGTTCAGGTCATCTTTGAGTAAGATAACTCAGTGGCAAAAGATCAACTTTAAAATCTGCTTCTAATTTCCACACTACAACCCCACCCCCAGGAGGAATTTAACACAGAGTTATCTTTAGCTGGTCATCCAACTTCACATGATCCCTCTGATACATTAACTAACACCAAACACCACTAAGATACATGTAAGGATGTTGAAGGGTAAAATCTCTTTCTCCTGCGCCTAGTCTTGTCTCAGAGTGCATTTAACTGATTCCCAAGGGCCCATAGGAAAATCTATGTGTTTTATGTCTTTTAGAGGCAGTGTAGTGGGGTGAAGGGTTGGAGAGTGGGAGGGATGTTTACTAAGAATTCTGCCTAGCATCATGGGAATTTTCCTAGTCTACTTAATGAAGAATGTCTAGCCCTGATTTTAAAAGACATCAAATCACTAGAAAATTAACAGGTTCTATGGTCACTGAACACCATTTCCAATGCACCAGGAGAGGTGTAGTCAGAATACAATAAATGTACAGTTCCCACATTCCCCTCTCAGGCTGACACTACCCAACACAATCTTCGTTTCCTCATTTGCATGAAGAGACAAAAGTCCAATTCAAAGCCCCCAAGAGTTGAAAGTTCACAACTCTAAAGAACTTCAGGGAACTGAAAACAGTTCAAGGAAGCCATGCTTGTTACTATAATCTAATACTGAGAAACACCAACCATCTCTGATATGTTTTCTGGAGTAGAGATTGTTATATGTACTCATTCCCAATGGACTCATAGAGTAACTGAGCACTTCTCCTTTACAGAGATGCTGTACGGATGAATTAATTAATGTTTCTCCTTTAGAAGCAGAAAGTACAATCTAAAGACTTAAGAATTATTATTAGATGATTAAATTAGGTTCATTGAAATAGGCATCAGGTCAGTTCAGCCACAACAAAGCACATATGGTACATTACAAGTTTTCCCCAAAGGGCAATTAACCTCTCCTTTTCTCAGTTGTAAATAACAGAATTTGATCCTTTACACAGCTGCCAGAGTGATTTTCCTAAAGCCCAGATCTGCTGATGTCACCACCACTCCTACTAAAAAAGCCTCTTCCAATGGCTCTCCATTACTCCTAGGATCAACTATAAACTCTAATATTTAAGGCTCATCAAACCTCCCTGTTCTTCTTACACATGGCTCTCCTCTATGCACTTTATGACTCACTCATGCTGGCCCACCTGCTCTTCATTATTTACGAGACTCTATTTTCCCTAGAAGAAAGTATTTGGAGCAGTGGCTAGAGTTCAAGGTCTCAGGTCAGCAATTAGGGCTTGAACCTGAGTTCAAATGTAACCTCAGACACATCCTAGCTGTGTGACCCTGGGTAAGTCTTTTAACCTCTGTTTGCCTCAGTTTTCTTAACTGGAGAAAACAGGGATTATACTAGCATCTACTTACAGGGTTGTTATGAGGATCCAGTGAGATAGTATTTGTAAAGCAGTTAGCACTATGCCCAGAACATAGTTTCCTTCTGTCTTTCCCATTAGATTTCTCTTCCAAAGACACTTTATATCTGCTTTGCATATATTTCTTAAATATGTACATGTTAAGTCAACAAGAATTTTTTAAGGGCTTGGGACCATGCACTGTGCTAAGGGATGAGAGTACAAACACAGGCAGAAAGAAAGACAGTCCCTGACCACAAGGAGCTTACTTCTAGGACAGTAATACATAACACATAAAAGGAAGCTGAAAAGTGGGGGATGGAGGGGTGGGCATGGTAAAGAAAGGGTTTTGGAGAGTCTGGAGGAAAGCCTGTAGAAGAAGACAAGGCTTCCTGGGCTTCCCCCTTACAACAGAGGATTTGGGAGGAACCAGAGAATCAGAGGGAGAGACTGAAGGACAGAGGGTACTTCTAGTCCAGGGGTAGAGTAAGCATCTAGGGTGAAGAGATTTCTGTGGCATAGTATATTCTTTGTAGGATTACATGATATAAAATGCATATAAAGTGTAGTGTTTTCATTTCATTGTCACTGTTTTTATTTTTTCATTTTTATAATTGACAGGATGATAGAATGTAAACTCTCCGTTAGGCAGAGTTATTTAATTTTTGTCTATATCTCCAGTGTTTAGCACAATGTCTGACACTTGGTAAGAGCATAAATGTTTGCGGTTTGATTGATGGACTGTTGGTATGTTGGAGAGGCTTTCTATGGATGAAAGTCATCGGGAAAAATTCAATTGGTTCAAGGGAAGGACAAATGAAATGAACCCAACTTGACCTCTCCTTTTGTGATATTCACTGATACCCTGCTACTTGTATCTGACATGGACAAGAATAAAATGGGTGAATTGGACAAGCAACCTATCCTTCTAACTGAGCCATGCAGTCTAGTTCTTCCTGTTGATTTAACCTAGAGACTACTCTGCATTTGGTTTATTTGATAGAGTCACAGTATCAAGACTGTCTCTTTTAGCATGGACTGGAGCGATTCAATCTTATGGGGTTGTAAATGGGAATATACAAGTCTCTTAGCTATTGTGTTAGTTAGTCCAACAAGAAGGTTGTCAGAGGCTCTGCCAGGTTTCTACTTCAAACCTTTCTTTGTGGCAGATTTATTCATGGTCTCAGCCTCCTGAAGCTACTATTGGAGCATTTAATCCAAGCAGTAATCCGTTCTGAGAATAGGTACACTGACTGCAAATAGCTTGACAGTGATGAGGGAAATAGGAAACCACTAAAAAAAAAAAAAAGGAGACATTAACTAAAAAAAGAAAAGCTAGAGATATCAGTGCTTTTTTCTATTTATATTTTTATTTTTTGGTAGAAGGAGGCAGACCTGTTATTCTGTCCTCACAGGGCAAACTCTCTCCTCTGCGACAGATAACAACTTTTCTGTAATGTAGAATCTTATGGAATTGTCTGAGTCACTGAGGGATTACATGAGCTGCACATCCATGGTTACAAAACCAGTGTGTATCAAAGGCAGGACCTAAACTCAGAGCTTTCTGACTTCTGTGCCAAACTGCCTCTTGGTGCACTACAACTCAAGGATATTGTTTATAATAATCTTGAGTCATAAAGATAATGGTAAATTCTACTTATTATGTTGTTGAAGTAGAGAGAGAAGTGTGTTTTTAATACATTTTTGAGAAATATTTATATCCCAAATAATTCAACTAGGGTTAAGCTCAAATACTCGAAGGGGTTAAGTGTCAGCCACAAAACCCTTATGTAAAATAACGTTTTCTCTAAAAATACTGGTCTTATGAAGTGTTAATGCATTACTCTTTTAAATGTATAATATTCTTTCTTTTTACACCTCATGGTGTTTTCTATTCCTGACTTAAGATTGCTATAAAGCAAGTTCAGAAAGCCTAATGGTATAGCCACAAGCAATTACAACAATGAATACATTTAGAAGTGTCTTGTTTTCCTGGACTGGGAAGCTAAAGACAGAGAGTAGCTCAGTGGCTAGTGCTGAGGCTGGAGTCAGTAGGAACTGGGTTCAGATTCTTTGGCTGACACTTAGGAGTGGATGTGAGCAAAACACGTTTCCTCTCTGAACCTCAGGCAATTTTCTAATACTTAAAGTTAGAAAGATCAGTTAAATGACAGACTCTTGACATTTTCATGTATAAAGCTAAGAAATGAAGTTGATTTGATGATAGATCATGAAATCTCAGGCTTTGCTCAGATACCATCTCTCAATTCATAGCATGTCCTTTCCAAAATCACTGCCATTTACTTTGTATATATTTTTGTATTTACTTACCTGCACACATACGTAACATAAAGTAAGTGGCAGCTTCTCCCGGCCCTTCTTGTATTTCTAATGCCTAGCATAGTACATTGTCCAGAGAAGATGTTTAAATTTAAATTTCCAGAGAGGATGTTTCTTACTTCAGTAAGCCTGGTCAGGAAAACAAGAAACTTACTAAATATATTCATTGTCATAATTGCTTGTGGCTATAAGATTAGACTCTAGACTTGCTTTAAAGCAATTTCAAATCAGGAATAGAAAACACCATGAGGTGTAAAAAGAAATGATATTATACATTTGAAACAGTCAGCTTGGAAGAAGGGGAGCATTCCAGGCAAGGGACAGCCAGAGAGAAGATGCTTCATCTCCCCACTCCAGGTGTTCTCTTTGGCTGTTCCTCTGTCCCTACTGACCTCCTTGACTTCCTTTAAATCCTAATAAAAATCTCACCTTTAAACTGGAATCCTTTCGCCAACCCCTTTTAATTCTAGTGCCTTTGCCCTGTTGCTTGTTTTCTGTTTATCCTGTGTATAGTTTGCTTTGTATAGATTTGTGTGCTTGTTACCTCCTTCATTGGATTATAAGGTCCTTGAAGGCAGGGACTGTCTTTTGTCTCTTTGTGTATCCCCAGGTCTTAGCACAGTGCCTGGAACAACATAGAGACTTAACAAATGTTCATTGATTGACCTCAGCAGTCACTGAATCAAGCCCAGTGAATATTTAATACTTTTTTGGATTGATCGATTGCTTATTGAATTCCCTGAAATAGAATTCTCCTCTTCAATGGAAGGCTTGCTCAGATGGCATTAGCTCTTTGATTTTTTCAGTGTATATACTCCATCCTAAATCAGGAGTTCGTTTGGTTTCACGAGTCCCTTTTGCAGTGTGGTAAAGCCAATGAGCACCTCAGAATATTGATTCTAATTGCATAGAGTAAAATACATAAGCTTACGAAGGAAGCCAAACACATCGAAATACAGTTTTCACAAAATGTTAAAAAAGTTTGTGGGACTCCATTTTTTTGAAAGTTACATGCCAATTTCATTACATATCTGAATGGAATAGCAAATTGCACAGATCACTTTTTTTTTTAAGTTTATGGATCTCTACTTTACTGAAGTAAAGTTCAGTGGCTAGAGCAATGTGATATTTGGCTTATTTTTTTGGAGTGAAGTAACTGAAATATTTTCACATGGAAGAGGGATTAGGGCTTATTCCACTTGGCTCTAGAACTAGCAGTAGGTGGAATTTACAAGGAAACAGTTTTATTTCTAAAAAGGAAAATTCTCCTAAAGTGGCTTTGGAAGTTAGTGAGTTTCCTCTGGATAGAGGCATTAAGCAAAGAGTTAATGGCCACTTGGCAGGAATGCTTAAGTCCAGAATCCTGCTTCAGGTAGAGATTGAACTAGGTGACTTCTTAGGTCCCTGCCAACTTTGACTTTCCTTAATTCTGTGCCTTGAAATCTCTGAATAGCATAGTAGGAGAATGCTGATAGCCCTGAAGAACAAACATTCAATATCAGTCTAACATTTAATAAACACCAGGTACAGTGGATGGCATGCTGGGCATGTAGTCAGGAAGCCTCACCTTTTTGAGTTCAAATCTGGGCTCAGACACTTACCAGTTGTGTGACCCTGGGCAAGTCACTTAACCCTGTTTGCCTCAGTTTCCCCATCTGCAAAATGAGCTGGAGAAGGAAGTGGTAAGAAATTGCCAAGAAAACCCCAAATGGAGTCACAGAGTCAAACATGACTTTAAACAACTGAACAACAACTTTGTAGTGGACCTATTTAGTAGTTTTGTGATTTTCTTTAGTTTCAGTCAGATAGGAATCAAGGCAAAAGATGGTGGGAGTAATCCAAGACTGACTTTTGGGAGTACAAGATTGGTGAGAAGGTGAGGGGGGAAAGGACTAGAAAGAGGAAGACGATACAGAGTTGAATTGGTTCACCAAAGAGCCAAGATGGGGAAGAAAGCAAAGTGTAGTCAGTACAGAGGGGATGGCTGGGGAATAAACTATGGTATGGAAGGACTGAATGTCACAGTAAGGATGAAGAACAGGATTTGGGGTTGCAAGGCAGAGGAAGAGGTGTGATGACAACAGAATGTAAGCAGATAAAGTAGTTTTCAGAGTTCACCAACATGGAAGTGTTGTATTTCTGGGTGATGGTAAGATTAAGGGTATGACCATATCTGTGTGTAGCTAAGCTGGAGTAGAAGAGAAGATTTTGTGGAATGAGTAAGTTGAGGAACTGGGAGGTTAGAGTGTTTGAAAGAGGGAGGTTAGAACTACATCGTGGTGGTCATTAAATGGCAGGAATTTGTATATTAGTCTGTAGGTTAATGAGGAACCATTTAAGGTTTCTGAGTAGGGAAATGAGACAGAATCACGATCTCAGAGGTCATCAATTTCACCTGTTTCATTTTACTGCTGAAGAACCTGAAACCCAGGGAGATTAAGTCACTTGTCTGTGGTCATGCAAGTACTAAGCATCAATGGTGGCATTTGAATCCAGGTTCTCTGACTTCAGAGCAATCAGTCATTCCACTAGCACACACAGGAACACAGGATTTATTGTTGAAAGACACCTTGGAGATTCACTACTCCAACCCCTTTGTTTTATAAATGAGAATACTGAGGCTAAGGGAGGTTAAGTGCATTGCTTGCCCAAGATCATGTAGGTAGGAAATTGCAAAGCTTGAATTTATACTTGATTCCTCTGACTACAAATCCTGTTCTTTTTCCATAATACCACCTTGCCAGACCAGAGTAGTTTAGAGACAAAAGTTCCTGAAAATGGCTTTACATCCCTTAACTGAGCTCACATTTAGGGCTACCATATTTGGTCTACCGCTCTCTCTCTCTCTCTCTGAGATACATGTGTGCCATTTCTACTCATATGCCTACTGGCATGGCCTCTCACTAAGCTGCAGCCAGAGAACCCAGAAGTGATGACAGCTAATTATGAAATGTCATGTCTGATGTCTCCCTTTTATCTCATCTTGCAGAAGCTACCGAATCTAACAAAGCCCTCCAGTGGCCCTTTGTGATTCGGGACAGGAAGTGTCAATATGGCAACAGCTGTTCTTGAGATAGTGGGATGACAACCTAAGGAGTATATTATGGGTTGGGGTGGGGAAAGGGAAGGCTAATGAGAATCTGATGCAAATTTTCATTCCAGACAGTTAAGCTCAGGTGAGAGAGCCTGTGAACGCTTTGGCAGCAGAAGGCAGGATTGTGTGGAAGAGAAGCCTCTGTAAATGTCAAGCTGTTGATGGCTCTGATCCTTTCACACTCCATAGAACATCTAGTGCTGTTCTTGAAGGTCACTCTTTCCCTCAACCACGGGTAGGTTTGAGTGGTGGCAGAAGGAAAAAAATTCTGTTTATTAAGCTTCATAGTTGTAGATACAGACACCATGAAACATGGTGGGATAAGGATGGAGATGTTCATAGATTGACTCAGGTCAGATGAGGCAACAGGGGCTAGATCACATTCATAGACTTAGAGCTGGGAGAGATCTCAGAGGTTAGCCAGTCTATCCCTTTCATTCTATAGATAAGGAAACTCAGTGCAATGGAGGTAACACACAGGTAATGAAACTCAGGGACAGTCTATACAGCACCACAATAACTTGTCAGTTCATTGGGTGGAAAGCAGTCAGTAGTCTGATTTTAAATTCCTCAAAGTGATATAGTGAATTGAACACTGAATTTGAATCTGGGCTCAGCCATTCACAAACTGTGTTACCTTTAGAAAAGTTAACATACTCTTTGATTCTCAGTTTCTTGATCTGTAGAATGGGGATAAGGATACATTTATTACCTATCTTAAAAGGCTGTTGTAAGGAAAACATTTTGTAAACTCCAGAACACCAAATGATCATATGTTCACTTTTATGAGTTACTATTATTTAGCACTGAAGCTTGTTCATTTGTGATTGTATGAAAGGAGAGAGACTAAAAAATTTGTGGAATAAAATTTTCACTTTTCACCAGTTTGGTGGCGACACAAAATACAAAGTTCACCAGTCTGGTGCTCAGGACAGGAACCTCATAAACTGCTATATTCCACCCATGGGGATCCCTTTCTTTTAGATCCTTACTTCCTCTTTGCATTGTCGTCAGTTAATCAATCCATAAATGTTCCTTAGCACCTACCTAGCATTTATGTAGGACTTTAAAGTTTATAAGGCACTTTAATTAATCAATAAGCATTTATTAAGCACCTACTGGGTACCAGACTCTGTGTAAACCTTTACAAACATTATTTCATTTTATCTTTAGTGAGGAAACTGAGGCAGAGGTTAAGTAACTTGCCTGAGGTTACAGAGATAGTAAGTGTCTGAGGCAGAATTTGAACTCAGTTCTTTTTGATTCCACATCCTTGGCTCTATTAACTGTGCCTCCTTACTATTTAATATACCAGGTAAATACAGTTATCCCACCTTTCAACTTTCCCCATTATTGTTTTGATATAGTATAGGTTGGTATAAGAAATCAAATGGAAATTTGGGGGAAGTTTTGTGGAGGCTGTAGATGATACTCAAAGGTCAGCAGATAACAGAAAAAGAACTCAGAAATTCATAAAATTGTATAATATCAGCCCAAATTTATAATAAGGTACTATAAACACCCCATAGAAGAAAAAGAAAAATTCAGACTTCTCTGGTACCAAGGGAGGGCCAAAACATTTTACCTGGATTTTCCAGATTGGTGGCAGGAGGAGGACTGCACCCCTAACCCCCATGATGTGTAAGGGATAATGTAGTGAAATATGGAGTATCATTATTGCTTTTTATGGATTTGCAATATACCTCTGGATCAGACGTAGATACATCAAAAGATAACCAACAACATAAGGCAATATATTATTAAGATTTAAAAGAAAGCTGCAGACAGTGGGAGCTGTAGAAGCTCAGAGAAGGGAGAAATTACTATGGCCAGGAGTTAACAGGAAAGGCTTCTTGGATTTGACTGGGGACCTGGAGACAGAGAAGATTTCAGATTGTTGTATAAGAGGGAAAATAAAGTAAATAATCTTGTGAATGCAGGAAAATATAAGGAGTGTTTGGGGGATAACAAAAGACAACAAAATGACTGAAATGAAGGCTCTGTGTTCATTAAATTAACCCTGTTTGCTTCATGGAAGAATGTAATGGAATATTGGCCTTGGAAGATAGGTCGGGGCAAGATTTCGGAGAGTTTTGACTATTAAGCCAAGAAGACTTTGTCCAGTAGGTGAGGAAAATCTAATGGAGGTTATTCAGTAGAACAGTGGTAGGATGAAGGAATAATTTTATTATTATGTAAATATGGAAATGATCTGTGGAGTTTGTCAGCACGGGGAAATTTCTGGTGTGGGAACTTTCTCCAGGAAATGAAGATTTCACCTGATCTATGACTTTAGTAAGTCCAGTGCTCCATCCCATAAACTACACTGCCTAAATCACAAAGAAATTAAACAGCTTCCTCAGGTCAAGGAGGGAGAGTCAGAGGCAGGATTTAAATTCAGTTCTCCATGAACTCAAGTTTTGTACTATACACTATAAGCTTCCTACAGTATTTTATTTTTTTAATGCCTTATTGATTTTTTTTTTATGGTTGTTATCCTTCTCTTCCAATAAATCTTCCCTTGAAAGAGAAAACAAAGTGATTAATAAAAACACCTATGTCTAATGTCTAATGTCTAATCCATGCCCAGTTGCCCCTTTACCCAATACTTCATGGTATCTCCCCAGATGATGCTAGGTTCCTGCTCCCCCAGCCTCTATCCCTAACTTCTCACGCTCTTGATGGCAAACTGCTACTACCTCTAGCCATCCACCCTCACTCCAAGAGCAGCAATTGGGCCAAGGATATAGATTTATTAATGTTTATAGGGAGGGATGCTTTGAGAAATGAAATGTAGGTACTGTAAAAAAAAAGATCTCTTTAATCCTTTTTAAAAAGTATGATCTTAGTAAATGTTTCTTGAAATGAATTGGAGTTGATGGGAAAGTATCATCAAGGTTTATCAGTGGTCAGAATTATTTGGCCAAACAGTTAGTTAATTGAAAATATCTTTAAAAACAAAAACAATCAGCTTTGTTATAAGCTTGACTCAGTTGTCATTATTGTCTTCTAATATATTCCTACTACTTTAAAAAAGTTTAGAAAGTCTCATTTTTGTCTTAATTACATAGTTGTGTTAATCTTTGATCGCTATTTTTGGAAACCATGGTTTATGTCAAGTTGAGCTACGCCATAAACAGACTATGGATTAAATACATTTCAATTAAAAATCTTAAAGAAACTAGCACAGAATAAAGATTTCCCTCCTATCCCCACCAATCCCATCTTTGGCCAATCTACTTTTTTCCCTCCTCCCGACCAAGTAAGTAATGCTATCCTCTAAAAACCCTGGAAGTGTTCTTTCCTGCTTGGACAGACTTCTTTGGGGGCCCAGCTCAAGCACATTTGTCAAGGCTGAATGAGATTCAGGCAGCTGACCATCTCTGCCCACAGTCACAGAAAGAATGATGACCTTTAAGGGTGTTCACTGAGGAGTTCTTGCCAGCACAAACATGGATTCGATTTAAAGACAAATTATAAATTAATAAAGAAAAAAAAGGCCCAGACTCATTTAGCTGCCAAAATATACTATTCCCTGAAAAGATTCCTGAAAAGGATCTCAATTATCCAGCAAAAAATATCCCTCCAAATCTCCTTCCAGAGCTGAGATTAAGTCTGGCTTAAATTTCAAAATGTAAATCATTACCTCTGCCTTGGCCAGACTTATATATTTCTTGGAATATGAATATCATTCCACTATGTTACCACCTGCATTTTTCACACTAACTGTAGTTTTTCATATTATCAATAATAGTGATAATTTAACAAGTAAATTACCTGCAGAAAACTCTGAGAAATATATAGTGGTAAGGAAGGGTTTTTTTGGGGGGGACAATAGAGTTTACTGCAAATACTTTAGTATACAAAAATACTTTGTAAAAGACACTATCTCCAAAAGTATTCCTATCAGCTGTTTAACATAATAGAAACACAAACATAAACACACATACACAAATGAATACACAAAAGTGAAAAAAAGAAAAAAATACTCTACCATACCAGGGTGTAAAACCTATTTGTGGAGAACCCTTGGTGATTTAACACCTATTAAAAGATGATAAGGACCCAGGTACTTGAGGTTTCTGAGGACTTCTGAAGTATTCTGTCATCTTGACTCTCAAAGGAAGCCCTTGTGATGTTTTGAACCATTCTGTCTGGAAGCACCACTTGTTGCCTTAGAGACTGAGTTTATTCAGTGAATGTAAAATAATTTTTGTTTATGAAGCAGTTTTTTTCTCTGTCTCCTGGTGCATTTTATATTCCTCTCCTAATACAGACAGGGCTTGGCTTTCTCTAAAGTCAGAACGCTGCCTCTGAATTTGTATGTTTCACTGCCTGATTCTTTCCATTCCTAACTCAGAATTTAGCATTATCATTCTGCATCGTACACATGAGAAAGGAGCGCTAGTACTTCTGGAGGCTTGGACAATGGCAGACATAAGTTAGAATCCTGAAAGAGGGCAGAGTACAAGACACGTTACTCCTAGATTTCTTTCAAGGAAAAAAAACCCACCTGAAACATCTACGGCATTTTGAATATGAAACTGCTATCTACTTACAAACACATCCATGAGCAGGTGTTCTAGAGTCACTTCAAAGTCTTCCAGTTTGGCTGCCAAAGTCATGATGGCTTGGATTGTCTCTCAGGCCCAGCCGGCAACCTCAACCTTGAATACACCTTAACCCAGAAGACTTGTATGAGCAAATGGACCCAATCTGGTTTCAAAACAAAGCTGCTCTTAATGGACAGTGGAAATCACTGAGACAACATAGAACATTTCAGGCTAGGGAGCTCAGGACTCTGCAGCCAGAAAACAAAACAAATGAAACAGAAAACTCGATTTCAATAGCATCGAGGGGGTCAAGCCAGCCTGAAATCACTGGGCTTAAGCATCAAGGATCAGCCTTTCCAGTCCAGCTTTGCAGTCTGAGGTGCTGTGCTTAAATTCAGGAAAACACAACAGGGTGAAATGGAGAGAGGGAGATGAGGGAAAGGAAAGGAAGAGGGGGAGATAAATGGAATAAACTGTCTGACTCTACTGATATTTATAGGGCCACATGTTTTTGACTCAAGCCTATTTCTCAGTTCATTTCTGACCTTTCATAAATGGCTACACACACAGGAGAGTATTGTGGAAGGAGGGCAGTGGGTCCCACAGAAGTTGGCTGTGACCAATGCTAGGGCAATTCACACAGATACACCATCAATGGTTCTTTGTGAAAAAACATATCAGACCTTGTTCTAGACATGATGACAGAAAAGCTCATAGTCTTGTATGAAACAAGGAAATGAAAGTTGTACGGGTACTAATTTTTTCCTGCGAATATTATTAGATCTCTTACACTCTCCCTCTCCCTATCTCATTCTTTTCCTACCCTCCCTCTTACAAAAAATTGGCAAACATGATAAAAAATAAAATCCCATGTCAATTGCTCAGGCGTTTCTGGCAGTTAGAAGAGAATGATCTCAAATCACGCAAAAAAACCCTTTGCTTTTTCTGTGCTTAAAGTTTGCTATTTATATTCTGAGAAAAATTGCTGCTTGGGTAGTAGGTGAAACCTGGGGAAATCGCTAAGAAAACATAAGGTTGTCAGGTCTAGAGTTGCAGTCACTGTGACAGTAGTAATGAAGGTGCCCTACCACTTATTAACATGTGACCTTGGGAAAGATACAACCTCTCTGGGCTATTTCCTCACCTATAAATGATGGGGCTGGGCAGATGTCTACTGAGGTTCCTTCCATTTAGGTCTATGATCTTAAAGTTGGTTCCAGCCTCTGTGTAAATGGGCTATGTACATTTAACACTTCATTCTTGCAAAACATTTGTCAGAAAGCCTGTCATTGGATAAACATGACATCTCTGTGAAAATGGTGGTATGAACATTATGGTCCTCATTTTAGAGATGAGTTTCAGAAAGTTTAAGTGACTTGTTGATGATCACAAAGACAGTGTTTGGTGGAACTGGGACTCAAACAATTGATGACTGAATTTTCAGTCTCCCTAGTCCAATCATCTCTTCACTAATGCCTCTAGAAAGTCCTTTCTATTCTGTAGAGTCAGCAAATACTTTGTGGACTCCAAAAAAAGTATAGTTTTCTCTTGACTCTACCAAATCAGGGAAAACCAGACTGCTTCTGGATCAGATCAATTATCAGTGTAGTGAGTTGACACATACAAGTGGTGGAAGACTTGAAGTCTGTGAGATTACATCCCTTAAAATGAGCTGTGTCCTGCACCCTGTCAGTCAATCAAACAGCATTTATTAAGTGACTTAGGTGCTACTCTTTCTCATAGCCTCTGGAGGTCCAGATTTGAGGATACAATGTCTTCTGAAAGATTCTCTTCAGCCACAAAAAACATTAAAACGAGTAGTCTTTCTTAAGGTATAATAGTAAACCCTAAGCACTGAATGTGTGAAAATTGCTAATTCAATATCTTTATTTTGGTTGTTTATTGATTCCTTTGTATTTTCAAATAAATAGACTAACTCTGTCCTAAAATCAGAATTTAAAAACTGAGAGAGTATGTGTGTGTGTGTGTGTGTGTATGTGTGTGTGTGTGTGTGTGTGTGTGAGAGAGAGAGAGAGAGAGACAGAGAGAGAGAGAGACAGAGAGACAGAGAGACAGACAGAGAGAGACACACACACACACAGAGAAAGAGAGAGAGACACAGAGAGAGAGAGAGAAAGAGAGAGAAACAGAGAGAGAGACAGAGACAGACAGAGACAGAGAGAGAATTGGCAGAGGGTAATAATGTAGCATTTGAGATAAAGTAACACCTTGTTCATAAAAACGGATTTGAAATCTGTCAAAGAGGTCCAGAAACACAGCCAGGGATAAACTGTACCTAAATGCTCTTCCAGTTGTAGTTCTAGTCTACTTTCAAACACATGGACCAAGAATCAGAACAGGCTCCTGGCAGGCATCCCTCATTAGGCAAAAGCACCAGGGAGTGGACAAGCTGTGCTGTGATGAACAGTTTCGATAACCATGAATATACAGAAAAAATATTTCCCCAATGGGCAAGCTCATACATGCAGACCTCCATGTAAGTTCATTGTTTTGCCATGCTAGAAACAGACTTAGCAAACACAGGAACAACTTCACCACTGATGATTTCCAGTGCGAAGAAACTATTTGCTGTGTGGTTACTCTGATTTGCTAAACCGACGGTCATGTTGAAGGTCCTGAAAATGGGCAGCACAGTCTCCAAAACTCCAAGGAAGTGAGAGAGTGATTTGTAAGCACAATTCTCTGTCTGTCTGTCCGACCTTCTCCATCTCTCTGTCTCTGTATCTCTCTCTCTCACTTTCTCACTGAGTGTAGTATTGTTTCTACATTCCTATAAGTCTCAGTGAAGTCTTTAAGATAAGTCAAGCCTCTTTGCAGCTTTCTTAATTAAACTTAAAAGAAATTTAAAAATATTAAAGTATCAGGGATTTTATAGAGTTTTTTGTTTTCATAAAACATATTTCTGGGACAAAGGATTATATACTGAGAAAAACCTTTCTATTCGTCATCACTAAAAGGTCCTTGTTTCTCTGGAGAAAATAGTCTCGCATCAGAGACAACAGATATCTATTGTGGCATTCTTAACGATGTAGGCTTCTTGGGTCACAAAACTGTTCAAAATACTACACTTTCTTAGACTATGACAGCAAACTCTAACGTGTACTACTTAAATTCCTGAAAATGACAAGATTTTTGTCTGACCAAAGTTCTTCTCTTTCAGATTGGCGGAAGCTTGAGCAGTTGGTGGGAAAAGCTCTAGATTTGGGGCCAGACGACCTCGGTTCAAGTCTTAGAAAGTTACTGCTTGTGAGATGCTAGGTTAGCATTTAATATCTACAGGACTCATTTTCTTCATCTGTAAGATTAAAGAGTTGGGTTCAATATCCTTTCAGTGCCCTCCTTATTCTCAATCTATGAGTATATGATTTTTCTTATATTTTCTTTGCTCCCAAGCACATTCTACCAATGTTAGAATTAGCATTTTATTAGTACAAAATATAGTAAAAGATAGTATATAATAGTGATATATTATAGTAATATAATATATAGTGATACAATATATAGTAATACATGTTATTACTATATATTATATAATATAATACAGTAATATGATATATAATAGCATACAATATAGCATAGTATTTTATTAGTGTAAAATACTCATTTTATGTTTATATAACCTGTATTCTTATTTTTAAAAAATCTATTCATTTTTAATTCATGGAATAAAACAAGCACTTCTATAACATGGTATATTAGGAAAGATAATTACACACAAATCTTTAAATCTATTGTGTACAACTCACTATTCTTTCTAAATATATAAAATATTATCACGTAAATTTCTTTCTTTTTTTCTTTCTCTCCCCCCCAGAGATAGCTACCATTACACACAAGTAGGCATAGATATATGCGTATATGTTTATATGTACATACACATATGTATGTAAAATTATTTGATACATATTTCTATTTATCAGTTCTTTGTCTGGATGCAGATAGTGTCTTTCTTCATATGTCCTTTATAGTTAATTTGGATATGTATAATAGTAAAAATGACTTTATTCACGCAAAATCATTCTTAAAGCAATGTTGCTGTTGCTGTACACAATGTTCTCTTGGTTTTGCTCATTTCACTTTTCATTATTTCATGCAAATTTTTCTGTGTTTTTCTAGTACCCCTATACCACTATTCTTTACCTCTGACAACAAAGGGTAAGCTCTTTGAGAGCAAGGTTTGTATTGCTTTTTGATCTTTTTCAGCCTCAGAAGCTACAGAGTGCCTTGAACAGAGCAGATACTTAGTAAATGTCTGGAGCTAAATTGAATCTGCATGTGAGACTTTGGGGCAGGGAAGAGGATATGCCAGAGACATTCCTTCGTTAGAAGGTGATATCACTGAAAACACTTTCAGTTGGAGGACTGCTGGACAAACAAGTCTCAGTCCGAGGAGAGGGCCCACAGGTGACTGGGGTCAGACAGTGACAGGAAATGTCTGTGAGTTTGGAAATGTGGTTCAGAATGTGAGAAGAATGAAAGTCAGACGCACTAAGTTGTCCTTTGAGGACAAGTACTAGGTTGTTGATTGTGAGAAAAGGAAATTAATGTAAAATGATCTATTAAGTGATGACATCTTCAGAGTCATACAATTGACTGAAAGATACAGAGAATATAAGTACTTTGTTTTCTGTTCATAAAAATATCCCCCAAATATTTTACTTATTTAAGTAAAATACAGACCAAAAAGTCTCTCTTTGAAAAAAAGTATTTCTCAAGTATTGTGATTTGTCTTTCATTCTCGAAGAGGATCATGGCATCAGGAAGATAATGCCAGAACATACAAGTGAATTGGATTTAAGTGAGGAAGGGCCGTGCTGAGTCACCAGCCTCACTTTCTCCTCCAGAGCTATCTGGGTCCAGTGGCCATATATTCATCAGGATGACTAGAGATGGCCCAGGATGCAGAGGGAGACCCTAGCCTTTTTAAATTAAGGTTTTTCTGAGTTTTCACTCTGACTGAGGCGATGCCCATTTGGTGTTTAGGGCTCTTTAAGAATGAGCCAAAGGGATGGACCCTTTAATCCAAAAAGAAAAAAAAAAATCAAACCGGGAGGGAAAGATTCTCAAGGTTTCTGGCCAAAAGAGAAACAATCACTATTTACATTCACTGCAAGTCATCGCATCATCTTTCTGAAGTCATGGTCCTCTTCAAGAACAAAGGACAAACCACAACCTGTGAGTGGTCTGAGATGCCCACTGGGGACTCAATCGGCCAGTTCCAGTCAGGCAGCACAGTTCTTCCTCCTCTCCCCTCCCCTTCCCTCCTCTTCTCCCTCTTCTTCTCTCCATATGGGATATCATGCCCTTACCTGAGGGTGCTCTGATCAAAAGAAAGTAAATTTTGATGGCTAAAACCCATCATGACATCTTGGAGTTTACTGGCTACATTTCTTTCCTAAAGACCATGCCTTAAGCCTAATTCACTCTGACTCTTCTTGATTTTCCACACGTATGTTAAGATCAAACATATTTTTCACAGAAGCAACAATATAGAAAACTTCATAATGCTCTGATTATTAATATCAAGCAAGGTAAAAATGAGCAGTTCCTACACAAAAATCCAAATGGTGGTGAGATTCCACATAAGTGATGATCTTATCCAGATGGTCCTATTGGTATATGACATAATGTCAACTACTTCATACTTTAGCTCTACACTGCTATATAGATTGTCCCAGAATACAACCTCTTCAAGGAAACCTGTTTTTGTTGTTTAGTCATTTTTAAGTCATGTCCAACACTTCGTGACACCATTTGGGGCTTTCTTGGCAAAGATATGGCTTGCCATTTCCTTCTCCAGTTCATTTTACAGATGAGGAAACTGAGGTAAACAGGGTTAAGTGACTTACCCAGAGTTACATAAACTAGTAAGTGTCTGAGGCCAGATTTGAACTCAGGAAGAAGAGTCTCCCTGCCTCTAAGCCGAGGATTCTATCTACTCTGTCACTTTGCCACCCAAGGAGATCTGCAGCCACTCAGAAGAGATCTGCCTAAAAATCCACATAAGAAAATCTGAATGGATGGAAAGTATCCCTTTTTTGTCATAGCACATACCCAATTAATTGCAGATCTTGGTCATTTCTGTCTCCACCATCCCTAGCATCCATCCCCTATTCTCCACTCAAACTGTCCACACCCTGGTGATTCACCTTCCACAAAGTGCTAGTCTTAAAGCACAGGTCTGACCATTATTCCCTTACTCAATAATTCCCTTTGACTTTTAGGATTAACTCTAAAAATTGACTGTTAGGAATTTAAGCCACTCACAACCTGGCTCCAATTCACTTTACTGTCTTATTATATATTGTTCCCTTCATGATGCTACAATCCAACAGAATTGACTTTCTGGTTATTTTTCATACACAACATTCCTTTTCCCTTCTCCGTGTATTCGTATTCCTTCCATCTCATCTTTGCCGCTAGAATCCCTAGATTTTTTCAAATTATCTTTCAAACAATATTGTTCATGTTGATGTTCAGTTGTGTCCAAATCTATGTGACTCCATGGGCTTGTCTATAAGGTTTTCTTGGCAAAGATATTGCAGTGGCTGGCCATTTCCTTTCCAGTATATCCTCATTTTACAGTTGAGGAACTGAGGTGAATAGGTCTTCCTGAGTCCAAGCCGGGTATCTAGCACAGTACTTGGCACCTGGTAGGCACGTAATACGTGCTTGTTGGCCGTTTTTCCAGATTCTGCCTCACTGAATGGGCTGCCCTTTTGAGTTGGTCATTGAATAAAAAGATATTGGATATTTTCTGCAGACAGTTAGGGCTCAGAATTGGATTGGAGGAAGGCAGAATCACTATTGATTAGAGAAATGCAAATTAAAACAACTCTGAATACCACCTCACACCTATCAGATTGGGTAATATGACAGAAAGGAAAAATGACAAATATTGGAGGAGATGTGGAAAAATTGAGACACTAACACACTGGGGGGTAAGTTGCGTGAACTGAACCATTCTGGTGAGCAGTTTGGAACTATTCCCAAAGGGTTATAAAGGTATGCACACACTTTCACCCAGCACTGTAACTACTAGGTTTCTGAAAAAGAGCAAAGAAAAAGGAAAAAAGATCTATTTGTACAAAAATGTTTATAGCAGTTTGTTTGTTTGTTTGTTTGTTTTTGGGGGGGGGGAGTAGCAAAGAATTGGAAATTGAGGGAATGCTCATTAACCGAGGAATGGCTGAACAAGTTGACTATATGATGATAATAGATGATTGTGATGGAATAATATTGTGCTACACGAAATGACAAGAGGGTTAGTTTCAGAAAAACCTGGGAAGACATCTGTGAACTGATGTGAAATGAAGTGCAGAACCTCGAGAATATTTTACTCTGTAACAGTAATATTGTACAATGATCAGCTGTGAATGACAACTATTTTGATCAGTACAATGATCCAAGACAATTCTAAAAGACTTATGATGAGAAAAGCTATCCACTTCTAGAGAAAAAACTGATGGATTCTGAATGCTGATCAAAGCATACTTTTTAAACTTTATTTTTCTTAGTTTTTTCTTTTGGCCTATTTTTTTTCTTTCTTTCTTTTTTTTTGCAACATTGCTAATATGGCGGTATGTTTTGCAAGTCTTCACATGTAAAGTCTCTATCAAGTTGCTTCACTTCTTAAGGAGGAGGAAGGGGAATAAGGAAGGGAGGGAATTTAGAACTCAATTTAAAAATAAAAAGAGTAATTGAAAAAAATAAAAGATAGAGAAAAAAGAAGGCAGGCTTGTTTCTATTTGAGAAACTGCAGGGCATTTTCAGTGATCTCCAGTAACTCTCTAACACACACACACACACACACACACACACACACACACACACACACACACTCTTTTTTCACATGGATTTTCTTCTAGCAATGTTCCATAGCTTTGAATCACAGAAAAATCTTATAATCTGCATTGTAGCAAAGGATAATAAAGTAACACATGAGTAATACCATAATTATCCAGTAAATTTAAAAAGGCAGAATTAGGAAGGGCAATGGACTGGTTATACTGAGAGACTGAGATATAACAGAGTCCAAGTATTTTACCGACACATAGAGACTGTGAAAAAACCTAAAGGAAGGCCTCTAAGAGATTGGGTAAAACCCTCATAGAGAATTTGTGGTAGGATATGAATAAGAAGCACTAAAGATGAGATTTGGATGAATTGTAATTTGTAATATGATTGAGATAGAATATCTTCATCAATCACAGAGCTGCTGAATTATCAAAGAAATATAATTATTTTTATGTCATGCAAATATATTCCCATACTTAAATATAAACATACTTATAAATTTACATATAAGCCAATACATAAAAAATGTAAATAAATTAATATGTATGTATATTTTCCTACTGGACTATAAATTCCATGAAAGAAGAGGAGTTTTTTTCTAAACTTTGCTCCTAGCACCCAGTTCAGTGATCTGAGAAGATGAGTTGCTTAATAAATATTTTCTCAATTGATTAGAAAACTCAACTCCCAAAATGATTAGGATAGTCAAGATAATTTCATAATTTGGTTTGGGGTCATTAAGTTAAGACTCTGAGTCAAGGCAGAGATAAAATGGTGACTAGTGAACATGCTGTCACTCTGCAGGCCCTACTGTAAGATAAGAAAGGGATGGGGTTTTAAAAGTATCGGGCTGGTCTTAGTAAAACAGGCCCCTTTGATGGCTGAATAGATAGATGCCTGTCTTCAATTATTTATAATGCTTTTACTGTCTGTCATAGCTCTCTCTAGGAGCACAGACATGTTAATTTAAAGGTTGATTTCTATAGGACCCTTGACAGGCTGGCACTGCAGTTTGCTGAGGGCAGTGGTTGTCAATAGACCATGGAAGCTGTTTCTTACTGCCTGATCTGCCAATGTCTGTGTTCTAACACTGGTCAAAGAGCTTGAACAACCAAACCTGTCTTCCTCTGTTCACAAAGAATTTTAGATTTGACAGAAGCCTTGACAAGCACATGGGGGACGTTCTGCCGACTCCCCCTTCAGTGGTCCCTGCTCCTCCCTCCTCCCCCACTGACTCAGAGTCCCCTGACCATTCATAAGGATGAATTCCAAGGCTATTTCAAAATTAACAGAGAGTGAAAATAGTGTCAGGCACTTGTACAGACGCTTTGGGCCCAAGATGAAGAGGAATACATAATGACTGTCCTGATCTTCCTTCAATCTTGCCACCTGTCACATGCTTTATCACTTGGAGCAAAAGAGCTTCACTGAGGCCGGGGAGCTCACATCCACCACAGGACATGCGTTACGTGCCCAGAATTCCCGCCCAGTTATTACACTGCTCTGTTGCACCTTATTTCCAAGAGTGAAAATAAGTCCATAGATGGTCACTCTATTTTCCTAAGAAAAATATGATGTCTATTTACAGAAGTTTCAGGAGGCTTCCCAATGTGGGGAAAAACAAAAACAACTGCCTAGAGAACTTTCTTTGATGCTCTCTAGAGTAGCTGTAGAGGAAAGGAGATCCATGGGTAAAACATTTATTGGTAGTGGCTCAGAAAGGAACGACCTTCACAAATTGGCAGCACTGCTTTGTTAATATTTTATGTTTGCTGTTTACAGGACGTTCTCCAATATGAGACCTTTTCTTGGTGGATGGATAGGGGCTGAAGGTTTGGATGAAGGACAGATAAAATTTTCTCATTGCGAAATCATTACCTTATTACAAAGAAGGGAGTGAGCCTAAACGTGGCAGGGAAGGAGACAGGTGCTCAAAGGCAGGATTACCTTTGTGGTTGTTCAGTCATGTCTCAGTCTTCGTGACCCCATTTGAGGTTTTCTTGGCAAAGATACTGGAGTGGTTTGCCATTTCCTTCTCCAGCTCATTTTACAAGATGAGTAAACTGAGGCAAACAGGATTAAGTGATTTGCTCAAAGTTCAGAAAGCTAGTAGCTAACTGTTTGAGGCTGGATTTGAACTCAGGAAGAGGAGTCTTCATGACTCCAGTCTTGGTTCTGTATCTGCTACATCACCTAGATGCCCTGTCAAATGCAGGTTACTTGATCTCAAGTCCAGCATTCTTTCTTCTGTGTCATATATAGCCAAGAAACTGATGCAGTGCTATTCAGAAGACTGCGATCACTAAGCCTTGAGGAAAAGAATTCAATTCTGATCCCAGATCTATGGGTCAGTTTAATAATTGACTACTGAGAGGCACAATATTCCCTGACCAGTAGGATTTTTAGTGTCTTGAGATTTAGAACTAGAAGAATAACCTTTAAAAAAGGGGCTCTAAACATTTTTGTGTCTGGAATCATGCCTCCCTTCACTCCCCCCCCCCCCAAACTCTTTGACAGTTTGATGAAACCTGTGGACCCACTTCTCAGAATACCACTTATAAATGTATAAGCTAAAATATACAAGATTACAAAGGAAGTCGATTATGTGGAAATTCAGTTATTGAAATAAAAAAAAATTCATGGACTCCATGCTATACAGATTATTGTGTAGCCCTTTGATTTTACACATGAGATAATTATTTTCCAGAGAGGGGAAAAGATTTGCCAAATGGCCCAAGTAGAAAAGAAAGGACTGTGAGGCAGCTAGGTGGCACAGTGGATAGAGCACTGGCCCTGGAGTCAGGAGGACCTGAGTTCAAATCTAGCCTAAGACATTTACTAACTTTGTGACCCTGGGCAAGTCACTTAACCCTGATTGCCTCCAAAAGGAAAAAAAAAAAACCAAGGATAATCCATGTCTTCTCACTCCAAATACGGTGCTATTTCCTCTACTACATGTTGCTTCTCTATTTAAATTTCAGTTCTGTTCTTACAGGGACATAGCAAATTTCACTGGATAGAGGTTGTAAGACTTTGACAACTTAAGTGTTGACTTTTTTCCCTACGAACATAAAAATTAACTTTTACACATTTAATTATCTTTATTTCTTGGTTAGGCCTTATATCTTCAGCCCATAGAGATGGTTGGCTTCAAAGGCTTACTATCTGTTACTCACTGGTGTTAGAGAAATGCAACCCTTCAAGAATTTAAAGAGAACATCAGAATCCAATACAACTGGCAATGATCTGCTCCAACCTCCAGCTGGCAGAGAACTTTATCTTTCACCAAGAGCGTCAGAACTTGGAAAATATTCACAGTATAGAGAGCTGAAGAATGACTGTGGGAGTCTGGCTCTTGACCTTTAACCCTCAGTGGGATTAATGTAATTCCATCTCTGAGAAAAGTGCAACTTCCCCAAAACAGTAAGATAAATGTTTGCATAAGAATTACTCCAAATGGGAAGTGTTGGAAGACTGTTTGGATATGACAAGAGTGCCCTTCGTCCTTAGAAAAAAAAGAATAACCTGAGTCCCTTTCACCATTTCAAATCCCTGATCAAGTTTAGCTAGAGGAATGACAGAAAAAAGGGACTTCAGAGCTGAGGATACAGGATTTTCTTTATGGATCTAAGCAAAGTCAACCAGAGACCAGGCAAGTTTCTCCATACGCTACCTTTACCACTAAGAGAGAAAAATCACAGACGTACAGAATTTTAGAGCTCAGCAGGACCTTACAAATTCTCTTTGTTGTTGTTTGGCTGCTTTCAGTCTTGTCATTTGGGGTTTTCTTGGCAAAGATACTAGAGTGGTTTGCTATTTCCTTCTCTAGTTCATTTTACAGGTAAGGAAAGGAAGGTAAACAGCGTTCATTGACTTGCCCAGGGTCACACAGCTAGTAAGTGCCTGAGGCCATATTTTGGTCCCACACTCTAGCCACTGCACCACCAAGCTGCCCACAAACCTTCTGGTACTACCTCTACATGAAAAAGAATCCTAGCTACAACACACTCAGTGATTAGTTATTCAGTAAAGCTCTATTCAAAGAATTCCAAGGAGGAAGAACTTACTCTTTTTCCAGATGGCCCATTCCATTTATTGATGCTTCTGATTTTGGGGGGAAAAATTTTTTTTTTCCCCTGATGTTAGGCCTGGATTTGCCACTTTGCAAAATTTTAAGCCTAGGCAGTCTATTCTATCTTTAGGGGTCTTAAATAATACATCCTAAAACCATCCAAGTTGGTCAGTTCTGGTGTTTTTTGTTTTCATCTGCCATATCTAGGGAGAAAACCACTCATTGACTTTTGGGGACCATCAAAGAGTTGGCAAGAGCTGATCTTTACAGTTTGTATCCAAAGTACTTAAATCACTAATCCGTACAGTCCATTTCTCTCCTGAAATAAACATGTACTTATTCAAACTTGGAGAATAGTATGGTAAAGTAGAAAAATTTGGAATCAGAGGACCTGAGGTCAAAGTTCGGCTCCATCACTTATTATCCCTATAGTCTTAGGTAACTTACTTATCTCTCTGGGGCCCCTTTCTCTCATCTATAAAATGGAGTATTGGACTAGAATTTAGGGTTCTTAACCTTTGTGTGTATGTTAGGAAATCCTATGGATCCTCAGAATAATGTTTTTAAATGCATAAAAGAAAATACATAGCATGACAAAAGAAACCAATCATATTGTAATAGTTATCAAAATATTTTTTAAAAAAAACACACTTAAAGAGTTAAGAACCCCTGGTCTAGATGATACCTGCTGGTTCTTGAACCTTTACATCTGTGATCTTATAAGGGAAATCAAAGCCATATATATAGTGAGAGGGGGATAATATGATGACTCCATTACAATAAACTAGAGTAAAATTCTGAAACTTTGTGTCCTTTCCTGGGATATATGTGTGTGTGTGTGTGTGTGTGTGTATATGTATATGTATATGTGTATGTATATGTATATATATATGTATGTATATATGTGTATATTTAACACTTTGGTGCAGAATTTGTCATGTTATACGTTATTTTGGTTTGCTATTTTCATTCTGTAAAATAGATCAAAATTGTTTTTCTAAGTTTACACTTAAAGACATTTGACATGAAGAAAAGGGAAGGAGTTATCCAAAATTATGTCCTACAGCGGTTTCTGAAACAACACAAGACTTGTTGAAGCAAGGCATAATTTGGTGGAAGTAAAGGAATGAGGATTGGTTAAATGTTTCTGAGTTTTTGGTTGGATTTTTTAAAACTTTGTGAATATGTCCTTTGCAAATTGTAGTGTTTTTTGTTTTTTTAAAGAAGATTAATGAACAAAGTATGGAGCGGCTAGGTGGTGGTGCCACTAGATGGAGCTTTGGTCCAGGAGTCAGGAAGACTCATTTTCCTGAGTTCAAATCCAGCCTCCAGACTGGCTGTGTGACCCTGGGCAAGTCACTTGACCCTGTTTATCTTAATTTCCTCATCTATAAAATAAGCTAGAGAAAGAAACGGCAAATCACTCCAGTATCTTTGCTAATAAAACCCCAAATGGGGTCATGAAGAGTTGGACATAGCTGAAACAACTGAACAATGAAAACAATGGACAGAGGATTGGATTGTGGTGTGTCAGGAGTCTTGGATTTCAAAGCCATCTCTACCTCTAATTTAGGCATATCATTTAACCTCTTGCTTTCCTTATTTTAAGCTTAGGGGTTGGAGAAACAGCATCACAGGATACAGAAGGCAGCACACTTGGAGTCACCAGACCAGAGTTTGAATTATACCAGAGTCATTAATTAGCTATGGATGAGGGGAAAGTTAATGAACTCTCAGAGCTTTAATTCCTTATTTGTAAAATAGGCATAATAGTAATTATTCCTCCTACTTTCAAGGACTATTGTGAAGAAAGGGCTTTGTAAACCTTTAAGTTCATGTGCATGTTATTAAAGTCATATCTAGTTCTAAAATTAATTTTTTTGTCTATGACTTTTAACTCGATCATAGATGAACTTTATACATATTTCACATTGTTAATAAATACTTTGAAGAAATTGTGACTTCATCATGGTGGTCATTTTGAGTATTCAGTCCACCAATTAAAACCTCTCCCTTCCTTCTTATATGTAATTTTTATCCATGTTTTCCAATTTGATTAAAATAAATTCAGCAAGCTTTTATTGAACATGTACTTGGTACAAGGAACTATGTAAGATATGAGGCATACAAATGTCGCTTGTATGTATGGCAACTTGGACAGGTCAATTACTAAGCAAGTGATTCCTAGCCCACCCTCTCCCCTCCCCCAGCTCGGTTAATGTAATCATAAAAAAAGATAATAGAGGTCAATATCTGCCTTGCTATTCCTTTACAAATATGAAGAAGCTCCCCCAATCAAATTGGAAGGAGAGCTTGCAATTGACTGGAAAAATATTAGTCATAATGGTCCTCAAAAATGGTCTTCATAGCAGTGTTCAAAAGAATCTAGTTTGCCAGCCCTGATTTTCAATCAAGCAGAAATCTAGCTCCTCCCAAAAGATGTAAGAGAGGTACGGAACTAGGAGGTAGATGGCAAAGAACAAGGAATGTGGACCTTGACAAGCAGAAGTACAGTTACAGTTTGCCATTAGGTGTAGACATCAGTGGTTAGGCTGTGTGAGCCTAGTGAGCTTCAGCATGTTGGGACAGAGGCTAAGTCACTGAAATTCCATAGGCCTCCTCCCAAGGCAGTGATTATTTATTTACTTTCTCCCTTTGAACTCTCTCATGGAATTCTGCAGCCTTTTCTTCTGGGCATGGAGAATGTCTTTCTCAGGAATTTTTTCTATTTCTTTGTTTTAAATGTTTATTTTTTTTCTTATAAGCTCACGGTTGCAATTAACTATGTAAACCCTAGGTATGGGTGTATTTAATTGGAAGTTGGGAGGAGGATGTTAAGTAGACCATCCAAGGAAAGGACAAAGAGATCTAAAAATGTGGTGTTTTGCCAGAGTTCTGTCTCTGGCTGGACTCTCAGAGATGGAAAAAAAAATTGGAGAATTAGAGAATCATTTGTTATAATCTCCCAGAGCAGAAAGAGAATGTTTATACCAAAAAAAAAAAATCCAACTAGAGAATGAGTCAATAGTAGGGTGGGGATGAACAAGAAGGCTGAATAACCTTGTTTTCCATCTCTATCCCTGCACTGCTATTCTAAAGATAAAGGTAATAGGCTCTGTCTTTAGAGGGTTTACACTCTCCTGAATATTATATAAAACATACCAATATCAGTTAAATGGAACGCAAAGAATAATATAGGACAAAGGCAAGATCCAGATAAATTCCTGTGGAAATATCTGAGGAGGGAGGGAATGTGTTTGGGGAAATCAGAGAATACTGCACAAGAAGACGTCTAGTGACTTGAGCACTGAAGGAAATGAAAGATTCTGAGAGGTGACGAGGAATGAGGGCATTCTAAGCATGGGGTACAGTCTGTGCTATTTGTGTTTTCCCACCAGTCTTCCATGGAAGATTTATCCAAATATGATGGAAACAGCTTTCTTATTCTTTAAGTATATAATGAAAGAATAGAAGGAAACAAGCATTTAGTAAGTACCTATTTTGTGTAGACACTGTATTGAGAGCTTTACAGATATTATCTCATTTGATTCTCATAACAACCTAGCAGGTAGATAGAGTTCTTTTCCCTATTTTACATTTGAGGAAACTGAGGCAGACAGTGGTGAGGTGACCTAACTCAAGGTCAGACAGCTAGCAAGCGTCTGAGGTATGATTTTGGCTCAGATCTCTGACACAGTGCCTCCCCCAGCTGCTCCGTTGTCTGTCTTTTTAGACTGGCCCATTGCTTTTTGTAGTCATTTACATCTACATAGCCTTGATAATAACTTATGTACAAGTTGTCATTCATAACAATAAACAATCTGTTTTGATTTTTTAAATTAAATGTCATCAACCACTACAAGCATGGACGATGAGGAAAACAAATCAACTGAAGAACAAAACAGAATTCTTCTTAAGATTAATAATGGCATCCAGGAGAAAAAAAGAGAATGACCTGATCAAGGTTTGGAATGGACAAGGAATCTAGAGCTAGATGAGACCCCAGAGGCTCAATCTCCTCTTATCATTTTATAGATAAGCAAACTGAAGCTCAGGGAGGTTAAGTGACCTGTGATCATATTGGTAGAACTTGAACCTAGGACCATCAACTATTGAGCCAATGCTTTTTCCAAAGTACCATAAGCAATCTCTTCTTGGCCTACTTCAATCATATCCAATTATTCTCTACTAATGGCTTCTGGTTTGTACTCCTTACCTAATTTTTGTCAATGCCATTCTTAAACATAATTTTCTTCCTGAAAGTCTAATTGAAGGGTTATCTTTCTTAAAGACTAAGACCCACTCATTTGAAAATAAGTGAAAACAACTTTTCCTTCCCAAGAAAGATTTCAGTAATAGGTCCTATTTTTTCCTTTAAAAATAACAATATTCCTAAGAGCTAGTTTAGTAAAAGTCATTTGGATTCTTAAACAGTCCTGGATTCTCTATTAAACAAAAAGTTTATTGATCTAATTGATTTTAGCTATAGATTGCAAATTTCCAGTTGGGACATAAGCTAACCTTTAATCAAGAGATGGCTGAACCGTTTACTAGCTGAAGAACAGATTGAAAGGCAATTTGAAAGAATCCTTATTAATGGTTCCCTCATGTACCTCTGTCTTATTTACACTGAACACACCTGTTCAGATGCATAAAAAAAGAAAAGCACATTTAAGCAGAAAGAAATTGGCCATTCATCCTAATTTCACCCTTAGTCAATTTTCCCTTTGGCCTTGAGCATGGATATCAAAGCAGAGCAAATGTCTTGAAAGGCTTTGGACTTTGACACCTGACCAGATGTGGACTGTATAAAATTAACAACATTTGTCAGCTCCTCAATTTCAAATCTACCAAGCTCATAAAAAAAGTCTTACAAACAATCAACAGTATAGGCAATAAACAGTCTCAGAATCTCCACTGTAAGTCAAGATATATGAGACCTTCAACTTTAAGCGTGGCTCTAGGTTCCCCCGTGTCTTTGTTGAGCAAAGACTTGTTACTAATGATTTTTATCTGAAATCCTGATCCTAGGACCTTACCAAATTTATGATTGGGTATCTGTTTGATTTTGTTATTAATCTCTGTTTATGTTTCCCATCTATTCTCAAGGTCACCAGTTGTGTTTGGACACGTTATCATAACACTAACATTCAAGCCACACATTTTAATCTTATGTGACAGAGAAACCATGGACACACCAAGTTTTGAACACTGTTGGAAAATTATCAATGAAAGGGTATAGTTAGTCCTTTTGTACTTAAAGAAATTCTTCTATAGATAAGTGAAACACTACTAAATATATTAAGTATTTGTTGATCTTGCTTTACACTTAAATTATAATAAGTTGAGATTGTACTATGCTGCAAACTCTGAATTATTTATCTCGAAATGTTCACACTGATGAGTTGCATGGAGTCTATTTTGTTAGCATGTGATTTGGGGCTTAAATGATTCAGTGTTATTGCTTTATAAATCCTATGCCTCACAATGTGATAGGATCTGTAGATGACAAACATGTGATATGATTGTTACCATGTATGGAGGAAGAAGGACTGCCTGACCTAGAGTCAAGTGCCTGGTTCAAACTCTGTCTCTGACGCACTACCTTGTGTGACCTTGTGTAAGACACTTACCTCCTTATATGTCAGTTTGCTCATCTGTAAAATGAGAGGATTAAACAAGATGGCCTCTAAAGTACATTCCAGAGCAGAATCTTTGATCCTAGGAACAAATATTGTCTTTAATACTTATTACCTGGATGATCATGAGAAAGATACTTTTCTAAGACTCCATTTTTGTATCTTTCCAATAGGATGAAGTTTGCGTTGCCTACCACACTAGGTTGTTTTGGCAGAAAAGTACTCTGCAAACTTAAATGAATGAATGAAAATCATTTATTGAGGCTTTACTATATGCCAAACACTACGTTAACTGCTGGGTATACAAATTGAGAAAGAAGATGATCTCTCCCTCAAGTAGCTCATACCCTAATTGAGGGAATTAGCACATCTAGGAGAATGTTCAGTCACAGGGTGAAAAGTATGCTTTGTTCAGTTATTTCAGTCATGTCTGACTCTCTGTGATCCTGTTTGGAGTTTTCTTGGATACTGGAGTGGTTTGCAATTTACTTCTCCAGCTCTATTTTACAGATGAAGAAACTGAGGCTCAGGATCACACAGCTAGTAAGTGTCTGAGGCTGGATTTGAACTCATGAAAATGACTCTTCCTGACTCCAGGCCTGACATTCTATCCATTCTGCCAAAATGGTGAGGTCCAGGAAATCCTAAACTCCTAAGGAGCATATATTGTGTTTCACCCACAGGAGAGTTCTACAACCACTGGAAAGACGGGGTAGATCTAAGGGTAAATATGCAAAGGAGATTCCTTACTGCCCTGTAAGTAACTTACTCGCACACCCACTAGCAAATAATTGTCTCTTGGGTGTGAAGGAAGAATGAGAACTTTGTTCATTCTTAGGGAATAGTTAAAAGACCAGATCAATAAGTGACACTTACTTTCAAAGTAATAATTTTACAATTGCATTTTACTTTATAGATAAGGAAAATCTAACATATTACAGGGAACATGTATTGTGCTGGAACTGAGGTCATGAAATTATACATTTATTTGAATTGCAAGGAGGGATATGCTAGGACCAGCACCAGAATTGGCTCAAGAGAGCTGATTGTTAAATTTTTAACGTGAGTGTTTATAACTCAGAAATCAGCAGACCACAAATCAGGGGTTGCTTTATTGTTTTGTTGATTGAAATGATGGAGCAAATGTGAATAAAGCAGATGAAACTTTAAAGTGTGCTTTGTGTTCATCATTCTCCCTTGGAGAGCTGATTGTTAAATATTCACTAACACAAACCCTGCTTGAAAGGGACCTTAGAATCAGATGACCTAGTTCAAACTGCTCATTTTAAGAATGATGAAATTGAGGACCGGACAAGTCATGCAACATGTCTTTGACAGAACAAGACTAGGTCTCGGTTCTCCTGAAGATTTTTCCATCCTACCATGCTGACAGGTCCAGGAAATGTTCAGGCGCCTTATGCCAATTCAGGTTTCCACTTTTCATGATCCTTCAATAAAATCTCATGAGGTAATAAAATCGAATGGAGAATAGGGTGAAGACCAGTGGTTTCAGTGTTCATGCATATAGGTGTTTGGTTTCATGAAGTGTTGATAGGGTGGTAGTTGAACACAAAGCACAAAGAATGGTTAGTGAAGAGAAGGCTTGGGGGATGCCTGTTACCAACAAACTAAAATATATTTTTCTGTGCTTCAGTCAGCTGCAGAAGGTCTTGTGTATGGAATTACTGTTCTACTTTCTCTTAATTAAAGGAATTATATGACTCCCTTGTGAGAAACCAAAATGACTTATTTTATCATAATGGAGATTTTAAAAGGGAGACCTGCAGTATTTTGTGAAAATCATGGAGAATGTGTAGTTACACTTGATTCTTTCTTGTTTTTTATTATTTTGGCTAAAATAGGCCAGTAAGGACAAATGTGGAACACTTCTGCTTTCTACAAATAAAACAGAGCTCTTTCTGTCTTCCACATTCTTCAAAGATATTTTTATTTAGGACGGTTCAACTTAGCCTTTTTCTCATGCCACACAATTCAGAAAGTCTTGCTTCATATTCATGTTTGAAATTTATATCCTCCAGATCATTTAGAATCATTGGAGGTTCAACTAGGCTACCTGCTTCTCCCTTTAAAGGGTTTTGATCTAGATATACACAGATATTATTAAGATGCTGTCATGTATTAGTTTGAGACTGTATTAGTAATTGCATCCTTTGTGACCTCTTAAATTTTAGTGCAAGATGATTTTGATCTAGCTCCCGTTTTAATTTTTTTTTTACATTGGAGGATGGTGGGAAGGCAGGGAGGGATGCTGATACAATCCTGTCTGTTTTTAATAATTTCTTTCCTGATTTTAAAATGATTGGAAGGGCATCAAAAACATTTCTTATTGACTTATTTCCCTGAAATGTTCTGAGACCCCAAACAAAACCAACATTGTGCTGGTCTGGGTAGAATCAGAAAATGAAACTCTTTTCATTATCCAAATGGAAGGAAATGAAAAGGAATAGTAAGAAACACTTTGGCTTCTTAGGAATGTTTTCCTTTTAAAAATGACAGAGTCCAGTTAAAACTCAAGGAATGGTGAATGCAATCTTTTAGAGATACAATACCAATCAGCTGAATGACGCTTGGTCTGATAGCACAGGATACTAAACACTGTTTTCCTTTTCATTGAGTATTTCCATTGTATATTCGCTAACTGTGCATGTAGGTGTCATACCTTTGGGGTAGGGATGGGTTGCATGTATCACAGTAAGAACCGCATAATCCGAGTGTTGAATACCCACTGGCAGTTAAGCAGCTACAAAAGACAAGAAACTAGAATTCAAGAACAGAACATTCTTGAAAGCAAACGTGCAAAGTTAACAATGAGGAAAATGGCTGTGGGAAAAACTTCTGTTTTTATCCAGTTGCATGTTTCTGGTTCATTGCTGTACAAATTTAATTTCAACTGAAGTTACTGGAATACTTTGCCTCTATCTTGTCCAATTCTTTAACTTGGTTAACTTGAGGCTTAACTTGGTTAACAGTGTAATTGAATCATTCAGTGTTATAAATACGCTGCTGGAATTTGATGATTGAGGATCTATAATAGGATGTAATATAATATAATATAATATAATATAATGCAATATATCAGCAGTAAACTTTTTTTTAAATCCCTGTTCTTCATAGTAATTGGGGAACATAAAAACAAGACAAGATAACTAGTTATTCTGATCTAGGGAAGTAAGTAGTAAAATGCAGGGTTCTAATGTCACCCCTAATACTAGGTAGACTGAAGGCTTTATGTACCAAAGAGGAGCCCTGACAGTTTCATAAGGCTCATGTGCTTCTAAAATCCATAACTGTAGTTCTTGGCATATTAAGAAAGACAGTGGTTGAATGTGTCCTTTAATTTGCATTAAGTCATTAGGGTCTGAAGTAAATCGAGTTTCTAGAGGTCTATCTGGGAGTGATGAGCTTTGCTTTTAAAAAGTTAGGCTTCATAGGGTAAAAATTCAAAGGCAAGTAAGTGATTGGAAGGAAGATTCTTAATGCATTAAAGAGAATTTTTAGTTTTAGAATTTTAAATTTCCTCATTCTTTTATTTTTTTTTTAAGATTTCCTGCTCATTAATCTGATATTATTTTTATCCAGTCCTTCTCCTCATGTGAATCAATTAATAAGTACCCATTAGTTGCCAATGGTACAGTGTAGAATATAGAATGAGAAGATAGAGTTCTTTTATACAAGGGATTTACAAACCAGCTGGGTAGACAAGGCTAAATATAATACAATTCATGTATTATACTCAAATGCTGTGCCCTCTCTCACCTTGTTTTTGCTTTCACCTTTCCCTGTTCCACTGACGATACTACCTTGAAGAGGTTCTCTCCACTCCTATGCATAGCACTAGCACCTCCCTCAATTTTTTCTTAGTCTGTATCTATACACTAATGATATAACTGTACCAGTCATAGCTTTTCATCAGTCAAGTAAGCTGGGACCCATCCATCTACAGAGGGGTATCGCAGCTGGGACTCGAGAACATCTATCGCTCTAATGGCACGGCACACTGATATACCATGACTGAACTATTCCACCAAAAGTTATGGCTGGAATAATACTAGAAGAGTTTGACCATTTCAGTGTTAGATAAGTGTTATCAGGTCAGGCAGTAAGCACCTCATTCATTCTCAAAGCTATGTAAATCCGGATGAGCCATGTCATGTGGTGGAAAGAGCTATGCATTTGGAGTCAGAGGACCTGGTTTCAAATCCTAGGTCTGTCACATATAACCTATATAAGTGACCTTAGGAAAATCATTTGATTTCTTTGGGTCTCAGCTTTCTCATCTGTATAATAAGGGTTGACCTAGATGACCTCCAATTTCTCTGCTTGTTCTAAATACATGATTCTGTGATTTTACAAGATCTACTGTGCTTTTAAATGCACTGTCCTTAAATGTTTCTCAAAGGAAATGCCTTTCTCTATCTGCTTTGCTAACCTATGCTCATAATCTTCTTCAGAAGTCTTCTTCCAAGTGTGCCTCCTCAAGGATGACATGACCTTACTCAGTTTACTTCTTTGACTTTCTTCTGTTTGCCCTCAGAACTTCCATTGGCAATTAGTTTCTATTCATGGATGATATTTTATAAATGTTCTCAAACCATTTTCTTGTCTGTATGTTGTCTTCTCAATTCAATAATCAGCTTCTAAAGGCCAGAGAGTAGACATTTTGTCTGTTTTTACCTTCCTCCACCTCTCAATATTGGCACTCCATGAATATTGTTTGGTAGATTTAGAGGAAAAGAAAGTCTGTGAATAACAACTGGGAAACTGGAAAGACAGTTGAAAAGACAAAGGCGACTTGCCTAACTAGTGGGTATCTTGATTGTTTCGATGCTTTTGCTGCCTTTGCTAAATCCAGTGTCTTGCCACCATATTCCAAGCATATCTCCCTCTTTTCAGTCCACCATGGAACTCTGGTTATCACTTCATTCTCTGACTCCTCTCCACTTCAGTTTAGTTGACACTGCGCTACTCACTCTAAAAGCTGCTAGTCACCCTCCCCCAACCCTTCTAAACCTATCTCCCATCTGAAAACGATCCACCATCTGGTACTGTATATTCATGTGCAATGATTCAGCCATTGCAAATGTACCTCATGCTTCTCTGCTTTTTGCTTCCTCTTTGTCTAAACTCAAGCAAGAGAAAAAAGGCCAATATTATAGTTCTTGCTCTTTCTTCATGAATACTAAAGAAAAATAAAAAAAGTGCTTGCAGGGCTTTTGGGGGGGGAGGGGAGGAAGGTCACGACATGCTCTCTCCTCACCCCCAAATAGCAAATGAATTCTTTATACTCTTATTTAGTCCTGCCAAATCCGTCAGACTGTGTTTTGTTGTAAAACCCTTAAGCCTCAGTAAGTGAGCTGACATCTTCCATATCTCTTCTGGCTTGGAAACGCTCTACTCTGGAAACCACAAACAATAAAAATGGCAATTGTCTCCCCTGGCTGGCTTTAGGAGATGAAGCGTTGGAGATCTTTCTAATTAAGACATTTCGGTTTGTAGGTCAGAAGGGCTTATGTAATGAATTGTCAACTCAGATGCCTGACTCTCAGTTTCTGCCTCAGTGGGGGCAAATGAAGCTGAGGGCCCACTGCTAAATCTGTGTGCAAATTCCAATAAAAACAGGCACATTTTTAATTAAGTGAAACTGATAGAGGAATATTTTATTTCCCCAGAATAATCTGAGTATCTTCAGACATTGTATGTTACTCATTGATGGCTTTATGAGAAAATGTCATGTTGACAAATACAAGCTAATAACAAATAATGGAAACCTAACTGCTCTTTTTTATCACTTCAGTTCAAGAAATTGAATAGGGGAGGGTCTAACAGAACAAAGAAGGGACCAAAAAAGAAAACAAAACGAGAGAAAAATATAAAAGTGAGTTGTTGTCAACTGGAAAGGCAAAATGTTCTAATCTTAATACATGATGAATTTCTTTTGCATTTTTGGCACAAACAGGTTCTCTGGAAAAATTCAGGGCATAGATGGAGTTCTGTGCATGTGGACCATTGCTTTTGGTGATTCTTGTGTGATTTGTTGAGCTTATTTTTTCTTATCCTTTTTTTTTATTCATTGTTACAAGAGATGTCGTTACAAGGACTGTTTTACTTTTGTATTTTTACCCAACACATAGTAGGTGCATAAGAATTATTTTTGATTGGTCAATTGAAGGGATGACCAGATAGGTGAGGAAAGTATGCAGATACAGTTGGAAATTAAGAACAAAAGATATCAATAATTTATTTAGAGCAAAGAAAAAAATGAAATAAATAGAGGCTGCTTATACGATGTTGGTGCATATGATAAAAACAGCAGCAGTAATGACAACAAAGTCCTGCCCTTTAGAAATAAAATATCACAACTTATGTCAAGGAAGCGTGTTTAGTACTCTGCTAGTGAATCCAAGCATTCAAGCTTACTTAGGACTTGAACTGAGTAGACCCTTGAATTCTGACTTTTTTCCCATTAGGCAAAACTGGGGAGAAGGAATTGGGAAAGACTTAGTTTGGGGGTGGGGTGATACCTCTTAACATCTTTCTTTCCTTTTTTCTGTTCCTTCCAAACATGTGCACACATATGCACACACCTAGGAATGGTTGGACATAGGGGAGAATGCTAATGGTTTTCATGGGCAACCTAAGTGGGTATTGAAATTGTCATTATGTTTTCAGTCTGAGATTTGAACTTGTGTAGTGCTCAGTCTACCTCTAAAGTTTACTGATGTCCTTTGCTTTTACATCAAGATGATTTTTGAACATACTCATTTTGTACCTCCAGTTCAGAGAAGAAGCCTCTCTTTGAATATAGAAAAATAATGCAGCAAACCAGTACAGTAATGACAGTGTATACAACATGCTTTCTTACTAATCCCTCACTTCTTTGCTAAGAAGAAGGTATGTTTTATTGTCTAGTACCATGATCAGCTTTTCAATTTTGGACTGCTTTTTCAATGGATCAGTTGATAGAACATGCAGTTTGAAAACCATGTCCTCAAAACCTCAAGTTTCTAGTTATGGAAAATCATTTCCTATTAATTTCTTTGTGATGTTATCAGGATCAGTGTAAGAGGGGCAAAGACCACTGAAGTCTGAGAGAGAAAATATTAAAAGCCTTTCCCTCCTAAATAATCTCTGAGCATGCCTTTCCAAATTTTGAGTTCTGCTTTTTAATAGTGATAGAACCTAGAAAAAGCATATAATTACATTCAACCAAGTTCCAAAGATGGAAGTCAAAATAACATTCAGCTTTGTCCATAAACTTAACCTGGGTCTCTGTAGAATGTATTCTGTATTTCTCTCCCTCCCTCTCCCTTTCTCTCTCTCTCTCTGTCTCTGTCTCTCTCTGTCTCTCCTGAGAAAGAGAAAGCTCTTAGAAGAATTCTGTAGCTTTATGGCATGGAAATAAACAAAAGTTTAGCACTGAGTCTTTTTGGTAAAGGAACATATGCTCTGGAGCCCCCCTCCTGAATGTAACGTCACTGGGGAGCTGTCTGACTGCATATGATTATATATATCTAGCAGCTAAATCATGGATCCCAATTCAGCACTCAGAGACCACATGTGGATTTTTAACTTCCAAAGTAATTATGAAAAATGTCTTTCCTTTAGTTTAGAAGGTAGGGGGTAGGGAAAGTGCTTTGGCCAAACAATATGGGGATGTATGTGGTAGAGATGCTTTTGATTTTTCATGTCAAAGAATTATAAAATCTTAAGTCTGGAAAAGGACTTTTGAGATCATCTGGTTCAGCCCAGCCCCCTCATTTGGCAAATCAAGAAACTGAGGTGCAAAGAGATCAAATGTCTTGATCAAGGTCATATCTGGTAAGCAACAGAGCTAGGACTTGGGATCCAGTCTTTTTGGATCCAAATCCAATCCTCTTTCCACCAGGCCATTTTATACCCAAGGCTTATTTATTTTATATGGGGGCTTATTTAACATATCATTTTTGGATAAACAAAACAAAATAGAACCTAATTTATCAAAAGGAAAAAGAAAACAGCCTACCAAATACATGTGGGTTGAATGAGAGAATGAGATCAAGTCGGCTGAAGTAAGAGTGATTAAAATGTAATTTGGCTTTATATGCTCATCTTTGAGCTAATGTCAGTCTAGAGAGAAGACATGCACATGTTTGAGTGTCTCTGAGAAACGACCCTGGGGGAAGTGGAGTTGGTGCCTCAGGACTTCATGTCTGGACAATAGTACTAACAGCTCACCTCTCTATAATTGGTCTCTCTGCCACCCGTCTCTTAGGTCAGCATGTCAGGCAGTAAACACTTATGAAGTGCCTGGCACTGTGTTGAGCTCCAAAGGTACAACGAAAAAGGCAAAAGATAATTCTTGTTCTTACGGAACTCACTCTAATAAGGGAGAAAACATGCTGACAGCTACATGTGAACAAGCTACATATAGGACAAATTAGAGATAATTAACGGAGGGAAGGCACAGTTGCAAAGTGTTGTTTTAAAAGCATGATTCTGACCTGACCATATAACTTTCCTGCTGAGGGAACCTCCAATGACTCCCAGCTAGCTCAGGGGTGAAAGGGAGGGGGTTGTTGGACACCACTCCACTGTTTAAAGTCCTTCATAATCTGCCTCTGCTTTACCTTTCCAGATTTAAGCCCATTCCTCTCCCTCGCACATTTTCACTCCAGTTAAAGTGATGTTCCCAGCATGCAACATTCCATTTCCCATCCTTCTCTTTGTTATTCCCCTATACCTGGAGCCTTCTCTCCTCATCTCTACCTGGTAGGAACCTGAGCTTCCTCAAACTGAAGCTCACTACAAGAGGCCACTGTGATTCTCTAGCTGCTAGTGTCACCTGAAAACTACTGTGTATTTACTTTGTCAGTCAGGAAATCAACAGGTAAGTTTATTAAGTGCTTGTCATATGCTAGGCTCTGTGCTGAGTTCTGGGAATAAGTGCTGGGTTAAGTGACTTGCCCAGGATCACACAGTTAGTAAGTAACTGAGGCCAGATTTAAACTTGGAAAGATGAGTCTTCCTGACTCCAGGCCCAGCACTCTATCCACTTCACCACCTACTTAGCTGCCTCTAGATAATCTCCAGAGGTATGCTCAGTGTTCAAGTGGATGGCTAGATGGCCCATTTAAATAAAGGAAGCAGGCATTGATAATCCCAAGACAGTTATAAAAATCAAATACAAGATCTTGAAGAAAGTGTAAAATCATGTGAAAAATTCATAATAGCTATGAAAAGGAGAGGAAATCATAAAGAAAATTACCAATATAGAAAATATGATATGAAACTTTAAAAAATTCTTGGAAACAAACTGCTGACTCGTTACAGCAGAAAATTGTTCACAGTGCAAAGCAACTGGAAATATACACGCAAATAAATTGATGGGTTGTTCAAACTATTCAAAAACACAAAAGTCTAGTGTCAGCCCCACATCATAACACAAGAATCTCAGGAAGCTTCCAAAATTAGAATATTTAAGATATATCATAGTTAAACTGTCATAGTACAGCAATAAGGGGAAAAAGATATAAGAAACAAGAAGAAACTTAAATAGGAACAAAGATTAGGATTACTCAGTCTTGGCAAAGAGGGCAATATGGCATTGCAGAAATTGTCAGTTTTGTTGTTGTTCAGTTATGTCCACCTCTTCTTGACTCCATGGACCATAGAAGGCATTCTGCCCTCCACTATCCCTTGAAGTCTGTTCAAATTCATGATTATTACTTCGAGGACCCTATCTATCCATCTCATCCTCTGCTGTCCCCTTCTGCTTTTGCCTTTAATCTTTCCCAATATCAGGGTCTTTTCTAAAGAATCTTATCTTCTCATTATATGACCAAAGTATTTAATTTTAATGACATGAAGGAACTTACAATACAATGTTCATAAAATTAAGGGCCACAAATCTAGAATCTTCTACCTAACAAAGTTCAACATGATAGAGACCTTAGAAAGTTTACAAAGAGACATATAAATTTAATTCAATTCAAGCAATTTAATTCAATGAGCATTTTACTAGGCTATGACAAAAATGAAACAGTCCAATGAAATATTTACTCCAAGGAAATTTTCTAGAAACAAACTTTCCAGTCACAGTGTTAAGCATTCAAAACAGCAGAGATAAAGAAGTTGCTAACAAAATGTGCAAATCCTCTGGACACTGTTGTCAGGTAAAGGACTAAAGGTTTCAGAGGTATGTTTACAAGACTTTTGGAAACCAAAGAAGAGGGGAAGAAGGGCAAGATAATTCCTAAGGCAAGCTCTTATCTTTAATAAATGGGAAATCTATATTAAAATAACATACAAAATTGCTTAATGTAAGAAATATTTTGTTTATAGCTGGGGAATAATGTTGATAATAATAACATTTATATGTCACTTTAAGGTTTGCAAAATGCTTTAAAAATATTAACTCATCTTATCCATAAAACAACCCTAGGAGGTCACTGCCATTATTATCAACATTTTATAAGTGAGGAAACTGAGGCACAGAGTGGTGAAGTGATTTGCCCAGGGTCATAGAGCTGAAGTTGCATTTGAATTCAGGTCTTCCCAATGGTGTCCTGGTAAATGTTTAACAACTGGCTTTCCTCAGGAAAAATAATGTATGTATGACATACTTTTAAATTTAGCCTGCATTATTAATATTTTCTCCATTCTTTTCTTAAATCTAGACAATTAACACAACAACAAAAAAATTAATCCCTGATTTGTAGAGTTGCCAATTTCTGAGGCATAAATGCTCATATTGTAAATTTAACAATTGGCTTTCAAGAGCCAGAATTAACTAGTTACAGCACACTACTCTTGATCCTGTGCTACCTCTACCTAGTTATGGACCCCTTTGGCAATCTGATGAAGCCTACAGATCTCTTATCAGATTAATGCTTTTAAATGCCTAAAATAAAATACATAGGATTATGAAGGAAAATCATTATATTGAAATAGACAACAAAATAATTATTTTAAAAAACCAAGTTCCTGGATCTCTCGCCATTAAGAGAAAGTAACTCCTTTGAGAGTTTTCAAAAGACTTATTGTGGTTTTAAGGAACTGAGTCATTTACACTTTAGTGTGAACTAGTTTGGGGATGAATTACCTCAGCAGACATTAGTTCCAAGAACAAACAACTGACACTGTGTACCCTGGTGGGGGTGAATAGGACTGAAAGGTAGAAAAGGGGTTTTTACTATTTCAGAATTTTCCCCTAAAGCAAACCCTTAGCATCCTTATCAATTCGGTATTGTCTATATAGAATGATTAGGAGCCTTTCAAAAGTGTACTGATTTTAGTTTAGAACCTAACCTTTAGTTCCTTTTTTTTGCTAAATCACAGATATCTCCCCTCTTTTTTCTTTTGATTTCTTTCTCAACACACACATGTGCACACCCTCATGCCCTTGCACACTTGTACACACATGCATGTATATACAAACATGCACACGCACACAAACATGCACACATACATATCCATTTTCCAGAACATACTCTGCATGATATTTCAAGTGCCAACTAGAGAAACATGACTGTAACAATGTAAGTGGACAGAACTGTAACAATGAAACAATCTATATTAAACGCTGGGAGATTGTTATGACCAGGCTTGACCCTAAAGAAAAGATATTAGAAGACACTCTCCTCTATAGCCTTCTCCCTCTGCCATCTTTTGCAAAAAGGTATGTGGGACGCTATATCAAATGTCAATCCTTTGGTTAGTTTTACTGAACTTCATCCCTCACTCCCCTTTATATTCTTTGTTATAAAGGATAGCTCTTTGAGAAAAGGAAACAGTGGCATACACCAAAAAAATGTATATTTTGAAAAGAACTTGAAAAGCGTTACACAGAATTCTTAACCTTGTGTTATATGGGTTACAGTTTTTTAGGGAAAAACATTTTGTCAGCTGCACTGAGAATGTTTATAGCACAATCTACTGTACAGTAGCTGACCTTGGAATATTCACCTCTCTGAGACATCAACTTTTATTGGGGTTAATTGGGGAGTAGTTTCCTGCTTCTTTCAAGGCTGATGAGAATAAAATAAGCTTGCCTTACTAAGTCAGTAGCCTTTTTGATGCATTGTTTTCATGATTTGTGGAATTATTATTCCCTTGACCCAAAACACATCACTTCTGTTCTATTAGACTGGCATCCATATTACCAAGGCTTTCTGGCGCCCAGGGTCAGAAGGTCACTGATTTGCTTGTCTGTGTTTGCTGAAGAAGGAAATGATATTAAGCATTCCCTGCTTTATATCTTTAGGATATTAAGTAATTTGGCAAAAACATGGATTATAGTTCTAGAGCTTGGGAATTTTATTTCTAGTTCTGCAACTAATTACTTGGTAATTAAGGACTTTACTGAACCTTTTACTGCCTCAGTTTCCTCAGCTGTAAAATGGAGATAATGATGTATATCTACTAAATTCTAGCAAAAGATTCTCAATAATCCATTACAAAATCTAAATAGCTCAATCTTCATCATTCCATTATTTTCTCTAATGATAGCAAATAGTTTTCTCATCTCCTTAAGTAAGTCCAATAAATAAATAGATCTTTAGTAAGCAGACCCTTTAGACCATTTATGATGTGGTTGAGAGTCCAGAAGGGGAATTAGGGGGTCTGGGATTGAGTCCTCACTTAGTTACTTACTAACTTTGTGACTTTGGGCAAGTTAATCTCTTTGAGTCTTGACCAACTCAGTTGTAAAACTGGTGAATGTAGAATTTACAGCTGAAGATAATGGATAAAAGCCTTAGACATATATTAGCTTTGTGATCATAGACAACTTACTTAACCTCTCAGCGCCCCAGTCAACTTTCTAAGACTAAGTTACTTGTTGTTGTTCAGTCCTGTCTGACTCTCCATGACCCCATAGACCACAGCATGCTAGGACCTTTCATCCTCTGCTATCTCTTGAAGTCCATCCAAGTTCATGTTCATTGTTTCCACGACACTATCTATCCATCTCATTCTCTTCTGTCCCCTTTTGCTTTTGCCTTCAATTTCCCCCAGCAGTTGTAATCTGCTTTCAGGAATGGCTGAAACTGTGAAATGTGAATTTCACATGTGAAAATGTGAAAACTACTCACGACCCTGAAATCACAAGTGTGGAAAAACCCAAAAAGATGATTAATAATAATCAAGTCACAGGGGTTTTGCAAAGATAAAATAAAATAATGCCCGTGAAGAAGCCACATAAACCATAAATTGGCAGGGAATTACAGAATCTCCAAATTGGAGATTAAACATCTCTTCTTTGAGAGTTGAATTTTAATCCATAGACTGGATCACTAGCTACAGAATAAGGGAGGATTGTTTATAACCACCATCTAAAAAGACTGAATCTTCCACCAATTCCAGAAAGGGTTCAAGCTTCTTTTAATGGGCATCCATTTTGTAGTACCTCCTTTTACTGCCTTTATGTTAATTCCCAAGCTAACATAGTCAGAGTGATTCAGGGAGAGGAATGTGTGAGGCAGCAAGCTGGCGGATGGTGGTCACTGAATTGGGAGATTGATTGCTGGAGTCAGTTCCATTCACCTTCTTTGATTTCAAGACAAGATCTGTACCTAGTAGTCTGCAGTAATTACTCTGCAGAGAAAAGAAGCAAACCCAGAAGGCAGTAGAGTGAGCTACTCTTTCCAGGGAAAGAGATGAGATCCCTGAATGGCAGCTTGTGATAACCTACTAATCTGATTTGACTTTCCATGCTCCATGCATGGAAATCCTGAGTGTGTGGACTTTCCCATCCTGGTTTGAGTGAAACCAGTCAAAAGAAGAGACATGTCCAAAGCTGAGCAGAGCTGTGCTGGAGACTACAAGCCACACTCAGAATGGAAACCAACTGTCCTTGACAAAAAACATAAATCAGGTCTATAACTTAAAACCTCTGAAGGGGAAGTCTATCTGATGTACTTGACCTGAATCTAGAGTTACACTGGTCTCTATATAGACTCTACTTTCTCAGCTGTAATGGTGAAGTTCAACACCAATCATACATCATCTCTAAGTTTCATAAACACACAAGGAAACCTGGGTAAAGAATCAACCTTGTTTTTGAGGAAGGTATACTTTTTTCTTTCTAAAAAAAATAATTATACTTTATTTATTTTAACATATTTTTTTAAATAAATTTTGAGTTCCAAATTCTTTCCCTTCCTCAAACCCTTCCCTCACCCAATGAGAAGGCAAGTAGTATGATACCAATTATATATGTGAATATGCAGAACATAAAAGGAATACTTTTAAAATGCTTTTTAAAAGGTTAAAATGCCTTAGACACTTCATTGTTTATTATTTCTTTAACTTAGCATTTTTTTTATCTTTTAAAAATATTTACTTCGAAGACATCCCTGATTTTAGAAAGAAAAATAAAACTTTGGAGTGGGCAAAGCTTCCCGAATGGAAAGAAAACTGGCAGTGTATTACTGTGGAAAGAATATTTTGTCTGCAATCAAAAGACCTGGATTCAAGTCCTTTCTCTGAAGCTTCTTACCTATGTGACTTTGGGGAACTCATTTCATCTTCCTTGGCTTGTTGGCTTATCTGTAGAATAACTACTGATATTCCCTCTAGCTTTAAATCTAGGAGGCGATGAATTCATATTTTCTGTTGTTTAGTCTTCTCTGACTGACTCTTCATGACCCCATTTAGGGTTTTCTTAGCAAAGATCCTGGAGTGATTTGCTATTTCCTTCTCCAGATCATTTTACAGATGAGGAAATTGAGGCAAAGTGCTGAGAGTCACACAGCTAGGAAGTGTCTGAGCCCAGATTTGAACTCAGGAAGATGAGACTTCCTGACTTCTGACCCAGCATGCTATCCACTGTGTCATCTAGGTACCCTATTTGAATTAGTATTAGAATAATTATATTTATGATTTTGAGTCACCAGGATTAGGGAAAGGTTTGTCATTGGGGCTGAGGGGTAAGAGCAGAGTCTGACAGAAGAGGTGGAAGAAAGCAAGGCAGGTCTCAAAGGCTTACATCTCTCCAGGGTAGGGATTGATAGTAGGAGGACCAATGCCTAAGATTCGCAATTAGCAAGTTGACTCCTTCAGGGCAAGAGTCAACCTGATAATTTTAGGATAACTGACATTGCCAAGATGCTTCTCTTCCTCCAAAGCTAGGGAAAGGGAAGATCTGCTTATTCAAAGATGCACTTTATTGTAAAAAAATCACTGAAAGGAACAATTGGGAACAATGGTGAGACTGAGACATAGACAGCAGAAGACTATGCCAAAGGCTGTGAGGCAGAACACATTGCCAGAAAGCAAAGACTCATCTTGAGATCATTAGTGATAGGACTTTCACACACCATTTAAGACTTTCTGGACTAATTCAGGCATTGAATGGTTTTACCTATTAAGCAAGTAGTTCAACCATGTGGTTTAATTTAAGGTGGAACTAGAAAGAGCTCTCTTTTCTATAAAGCTATCCTTTCTACAGTCTGAAGCTCTTTTCTTCACACTGTCATACCACCCTACATGATACAATGCCCTATATCTAACTAGTTCTCAATAAATTTTTAGTGATGATGATCATGCCTAAGATTTTTACCAGATATTTATTTAGATCAACAATTTTATCACAATAATTTAATAAGTTCATTTAATGTATGGAGACAGGTGATTTGGGTGCAACTAGTGATGGAAGACACAGGTCACTGATTCCACCCTACTCATGTGGTCTTGATAAAGCGGAATTCTAGGGGTCATCTATATGGTCAGTTCTAGATTGCTGGAGAATGATGTCAGGTAAATTAATTTTTGCTAAAATATTTCCACATTAGTCATGTTGTAAAGAATTAGAACTAAAGGAAAAAACCATGAGAAAGAAATAAAAAAGGAGAAAATAGCATGCTTCCATCTGCATTCAGAATCCATAGCTCTTTCTCTGGATGTGGATGGCATTTTCCATCTTGAGTCTTTTGGAATTGTCTTAGATCACTTCATTGCTGAGAAGAGTTGAATCTATTAAATTTAGTCATCATACAATGCTGCTGTTATTATGTACAATGGTCTCCTGGTTCTGCTCACTTCACTCAGCATCAGCTCATAAGTCTTTCCAGATTTTTCTGAAATCCTCCTGCTTACCATTGCTTATGGAACAATAGTATTCCTTTACATTACTATACCACAACTTGTTCAGTCATTCCCCAATTGATGGGCATCACCTCAACTTCCAGTTCTTGGCCACCACAAAAAGCTGTAATAAATATTTTTTGTACATGTGAGTCCTTTTCCCATTTTTATGATCTCTTTGGGATATATACATAGAAGTGGTATTGCTGGGTCAAAGGGTATGCACAGTTTGGTTAGCCTTCTAGCATAGTTCCAAAGTGCTCTCCAGAATGGTTGGATCAGTTCATGACTATACCAACAATGCTTTCCCACATCTTCTTCAACATTTATCATTTTCCTGTTTTGTCATTGTTGGCTAATCTGACAGATGTGATGTGGTACCTCAGAGTTGTTTTAATTTGTATTTCTCTAATCAATAGTGATTTAGAGCATTTTTATATGATTATACATAATTTTAATTTCTTCATTTGAAAAATGCCTATTCATATCCTTTGACCATTTATCAATTGGTGAATGACTTGTATTCCTATAAATTTGACTCCATTCCCTATATATTTTAGAAATGAGGTCTTTATCAGAGTTAATGGCTGTAAAAATTGTTTCCCAGCTTTCTGCTGCCCTTCTAATCTTGGCTGCATTGGCTTTGTTTATGTGAAAACTTTTTCATTTAGTATAATCAAAATTATCCATTTTGTATTTCCTAATGTTCTCTCTCTCTTGTTTGGTCATAAATTCTTCCATTCTCCATAGATCTGACAGGTAAATTATTCCTTGCTCTCTTAATTTGCTTATAGCCTCACCCTTTATGTCTAAATCATATACCTGTAAAATGAAGTTTTTTACTCCAAACCAAAGAACAGGTAGGCCTAAGGAAGTAGAAGCAAAGACTTAAAAAGACAGTTCTTGATCTGGGGGCTTTTACTGCCTGGATAGACATGGCAGTAGGTCTGACTCCCAGAAGAGCTGAAAAAGTCATGAGATTAGAGCTAACCTACAAAAGACTCATAGTTCTCCTTCAGGGAAGAGGTTGTACAACAGCAACAATTTAGTGGAGAACCAGAAAAACAGTGAAGAGTACCCAGCAGATCACATCAGCAGCCTTGTGGGAAAGGGAGAAACCATAGTGTCCGGGGCAGAGAATGGTTTCAGCTGAGACAAAGACCTAGAGCCGTGACTGGTCCAGGATTTGTGTTTTTCCTTTCCCACATGTATTTCCTTAGCGTATTCCCTAAACAGGTCCCTGTGTTCAGCTTTCTCATTTATGATCTTTGGATCAGCTCTGCTTCTTTTTGCTGTTAGATGCTGATGTTGGCACAGCTGGGGGTGCAGTGAAGCTCAGGATGTGGAATCAAGAAGATTCTGCCTCAAACATTTACTAGCTGTGTAAACCTGGAGAAGTCATCTGACATCTCTCCTTCTGTTTCCTCATCTGAAAAATGGGGATAATAACGGCATTAAAACGAACAGATTTCATCTGTTTTAAGCACTTTGTATATCTTAATGTACTTTATATATGCTGTTATTGTTATTATTATTGGGGCATAAGTTGTCTGTTCTCTTTTAAGAGCTCATAGTCTCCTTTGCTATCTCAGATTCTGCCAGAGAACTTTAATATGCGTGTGGATGCTCCCCCATACTGTACCGGACTTCCCAGTTGCTTAATTTACCCTACTCCCATGACCCATTCCTCCTTTCCACTTCCACTACATACAGGATGATAACACTCTTGATTTTATTATTATCTGCAACTGTTCCGCTTCCACAATTAAATGCTCTAAAATCACTTTACCTAAATGTGACCTCCTTTCATGCCATCTCAGGGCAGCTAGGTGGCACAGCAGATAGAACACCTGTCCTGGAAACAGGAAGACTCATCTCCTGAGTTCAAGTCCAGCTTCAGACACTTACTAGCTGTGTAACCCTGGGCAAGTCACTTAGCCCTGATTGCCTCAGTTTCCTCATCTGTAAAATGAGTTGGAGAAGGAAATGGCAAACCACTGCAGCATCTTTGCCAAGAAAATCCCATGAAAAGCCAGAAATGGCTGAACAACAAAGATCATTCCATCTGTTTCTGGTTCATTCTTCCTACACCTGTCTTTCATTCTCGCTATTGTCTCCAGTTCTCCTACCTATAAGGAGTTATTATCAGGTTATTACTCCTTCTGTGGACTCACTTTCCTTCCTTCCAGTCTTGATCATTTAGTTAACTGGTTCATCTTTACGTTGTCTTTTCCTCTTCTTTGTCCCTCTGTCCCATTGTCCTAACTTCCTTCAAACAAATACCACCATCTGCTTCTTTTCCTCCTACTCGTGTGTTGCTGAACAAAGCTGGAGAAAGTTGCACCCTCATGTTGAATGGGTCCACTATAAATATGTGTTATCTAATCTCAACTGGACCCTCATTACAGCAAGGTGGCCCTTTGATACCTCCCTAATTCATTCTATATGCTGCTCTTATGGTAACTGTTCCAAATTTTCTCTGCTCCCCTCAAGCCTCTCACACTATCCCCATCTCAGATCACACACAGAGAGTCAAGAACTTGCTTTATATTTTACTAAGAAAATAGATACAATTCATGATGAGTTCCCTCTTCTCCCCTTCTCTATGTCTCATAGACCCTTGACATAATCCCAGTTCTGCCCTTTATTACTTTAATCACTGCTGAAGGGGTGCCCCATCTCTCTGAGAAGGTCAACCACTCTACAAATACCTTTAATCCTGTTCCAAACTTTTATATCAGCTTACCTATAATCACAACTCCCTGGAATTCTTCAACATCTCCCAAGTTATTGGTTCCTTCTCTACTGCCTCCCAACATGGCCAAATGCCACCCATCTTTAAAAAAATGCTCACCAGATGCTACCATAATTTCAAGTGATCATTCTATATCTATTCTCTCTTTTTATCCAGATACCTAGGAGGAAAAAATAACTTTCTATATTTGTTGCTTCCACACTGTCTCTCATTCACTTCTTATCCCTTTGTCATTTGGCTTGAGAGTTCATCCCTAACTAAAATTTACTCTCTCCTAATTTTCCAGAGATATCTCAGTGACCAAATCTGATGGCTGTTCTCAGCACTCATACTGCCTGCCCTCTGTAGTCTCTGACACTGTTAAATACTCTTTCCTTTAATTAAAAGAACAGTTGTAGAGCCATTGAATTTGATAGACTCTCTCAGCAGACTTAGCCCAAAGCAGCAGGGGGTGGGCTTAGCCCATGCCATGTACTTCTCTCTTCAAGTGGATGAGCTGTCTTCTCATTCTTTTGATCTGTGGTTTCTCATCTTCTGTTTTCACCCGATCATTTCTGGCTTCTTATGCTTCAACTCAGGACCTCCTTTTGAGGAAGATCTTTAATTTGATTAAAAAAATCCAAAGCCCATATTCCTATTACACATAGCACAAACAATAAACAATTTCCTAATGGTCCTCCAGTAGTTCTGTGATTTTTAGTTTCTCAGCTGTATTTTTTCCAAATTTTGAAAAGTCACCAATAAGCTTGTGCTTTGGAGCTACTTTCAGACAGGTCCTTTCAGTAACATTCTTCTGAGGGGGGAGTTTTCTTTTAGGTTCTCCCAATTGGGTCAAGGTGTTTTTCTCACATGAACATCCCCTTTCTGACCCTTTTTGCAAACATGTCTATATACAAAGAGGCAAGTACCTTACAAATACCATTTACCTTACATTTTATTGATGTCTGCTTGCTTATAAGTTGTCTGCATTTTAAGTATTTACTTTATGATGGAGGAAATAAATAACTGCTTTATACCTGATATTTCCTACTTTGTACATGCACTAACTCTTCTAGAAGGGACAGATGTCAATTAACCCTTTTAGGGGAGACCATAGACTTGAGTCATGCTGAAAAGATTTTAATAACTACTAGTAGTTATATTTATATAATGTTAAAAGGTTTCCCGAGCATTTTACATTTGTTATCTCACTTGGTCCTCACCACAGTCGTATGAGGTAGGCAATGTTACCATCCCTGTTTTACAGATGAGAAAACTGAGGCTGAGAGATGTTGAAATCTTGCCGAGGGACACACAACCAGTACGAGCTGAGGCAGGATCCAAACTCAGGTCTTCCTGACTGTAAATCCTGAGCCCTCTTCACTCTACTTCCTACCTGATCCAATCTCAGGTGGGGCAAAAATGAGGTAGAGAATCCAAAAGAAACTTGATCCCTTTACTTTCAGACAGGATCCCCTAGGACCCAAACCTGCTCTATAGCTGGTGAGAACAGGGCATCTCCCATCCTGGGCCATGCATTGCAAATAGCTAGGCATTTTTTATAAGTCAGAGGGTTCTCAGAAAACTCATTCTCACTCTCAATTTGAATTCTTTGTAAATTTTTAAAATGATATTTCCTTATTTGTATTCTCTTTCTCCAAATATCCAGATTTTCTCTTCAGTTTAAAACACCATCTAATTTTCAACATTGTTAACAGTAGCAGAAACAGCATCCTCTCAGTACAAAGGGCTATTTATCAGCTATTTTGGGAAAGGGGAGGGATTTTATCTTCAAGAATAGAGGAAATCATGCCAATAACCTAGTTGTCTGTGTTCCTTTCCCATTGAGATTCCATATCACTGTCTCAAATCATTACATATTCATCCTTTTAAAAAAAAAATGAGGTGATACAGATACCCAGGATATTTTGAGTAATGAAATTTACTTGTTGGAAAATAACTTTTTTCCTCCCCTTGCCTTGTGCAATTCCCAATGAGATATATTTTGTCAATAGGAACACTGGTAAATGAAGTTAAGGGTCTTGCATTCTGGGGGGTGGGGTGGGAATGAAGGGGGAGGAGGGAAAAGAAGACAGCTAGGTAAAAGGAGGTAATAGGGAAGATATGATGATAAAGGAGCAGAAACAGAAGGGAAAGTACTGAAAAAAAAGAGAAGCGTTTTGGATTGTTAGCCATATTTGCGATGATACATAGGATCATAGGATTTTAGGCTTAAACTTTCAGTCAGGGTGACTCATCTTAGCCTTATACTGCCAGACCTTATTTTGACTAATTTTGAAAAAGTTAGGCATATAAGCAGGGCTGACTTCATCTATAGATGGAGTCTAACATTTGAAACGCTTAGGAAAGGCACTCCTCACTCCAATCCAAAAAGTTCTCTCTCAATCAGCTATAAGTGACACTTATAATACTATTGAGAGTCCTAGACCTATAGACTCATAGATTTTAGAGCCAAAGGGACTTTGGGAATCATCTAGTCCAAATGCCTCATTTTACAAATAATGTAGCAAGGTTAAATCACTTGCCAAGATCATGCATAAAATTATTGGTTCACTCCACTGAGTTAAGATACTATTTCCAGAGAAGTCCTATAAAAATACAAATATTTTACTTAAGAGGGAGTTTGTCTTTTGTCTTTTGGGGAGTAGGAGAAGAATCTGAACCTCTGATTTCATTTGTATATGGAGCTGCTTGTAAGCAAACTCCTAGGGAAGCAAATCAGCAGGTGCATCAATAAACATGTATTAAACACCTAATATGCACACCAGCTAAGGCTCAAAGGCCAAAGACAATCCCTGCACTCAAGGAGCTAACAATCTAATGGAACTCAACCTGTAGCTGCATCTTGCAACTTAAAGTCTTAGGGAATTGCCTGGAACACTGAGAAGTTAAATGACTTGTCCAAGGTTATACAGTCACTAGCATAAGGGAGGTGGGCCTTGAGTCCAGGTTTTCCCATCTCTAAGTCCAAAAGTCTTTTCACTACTCTATGGTGCCTCTCAGGAACACCTTATGGAAAATAAGCACATTAGGTTAATTAGCCTGTATTAGGGAAGCAAGTTAATCCAAGCAAGTCATTTGAGGCAGAAGTTTAATTATTAGTATATGGACAGGCAGGGACCAGAACATTTGGAAGAATAGATTGGTACTTGCTACCATCAGCATTAAAAGACCAAAACAGACTGGCAAAGTCCAAATTCCTCTAAGAATATAAAAAAAGGGTGTGTAAGCTCATTTGCACTTATCCAATCTGACTCAAATGAACGTCATTTTGAGCCTGGCTTTGAGTCCCCATATCCCTCTGATCTTCTGAATAAACTTCAGTGGGGAAGAGCTTTTCAACACAACCGCAAGGGGAAGGAGGAAGAGGGAAGTGAGGGAAGTCATATACCTACTGTGTGGCAGGTATTTTATTAAGTACTTTCTAAGTATTATCTCATTTGATGCTTATAACAATACTGGGAGTTAGGTGGTGGTATTATCTCCATTTGAGATAAATTCTTCCATTTGAGGAAATTGAGGCAAATGGAGGTTAAGTGACTTTCTCAGACTCACAGAGCTACTAAGTATCAGAGGCTGAATTTGAACTCAGATCTTCCTGACTCAAGACTCCTGTTCTGTCCTCTATACCACCTAGCTACCTACAGTCTTTTATATAAGGAAACAACTGTGCTCACCCGTTTTGGGTACAATTTCTTTTTTGGTAGAAAAGACAATGTCTGGGGTTTACAGTTGTTGTCACAAGATTGTCCCTGAACAGAGAGGTGGGAGGGCACTTTACCATCTTGTTCAGGACTAGTCTTTGTGGGGGCCAAAGGGTTTTGTTTTGTTTTTTTACTTCTACTGCAAAGCACAGGAATATATGACTCAACTAATGAAATCTCAGGAGATTTTGAAACCGAATCACTGATGTCTCAGGAATTCAAAAAATATACTAGAAATTTCTGCCTAATTTGTGAATATAAAATAGAATTTCCGTAGCTTCTTTTGCTCTTCAGCCTATTACTTCCTTCAGTGACAACATTGTGTATTGATCTTTATAGTTTGCAAAGCACTTTTCCACACATGATTTCCAATGTCTTCAAACATTTGAAAGATCATTTCAGAGAAGATGGATTATACTTATTTTGCTTAGTTCCTGAGGGAGGTATTAGACTTTGGCTCAATATATAGGACTTCCTAGCAATTTGAACTGTGAAAAAATAGAATGTGATACTTTGGTAGGGAGTGAGTTCTCCATCAATGGAGGTTCTTCAACAGAATAAAAAAAATGATGAATGACCAATTATTAGGGATACTATAGAGGGAGTTCATCATCAGTGCTTCAGGTACTGATGGTATAGATGAGAGATAGATAGATAGATAGATAGATAGATAGATAGATAGATAGATAGATAGATGGATAGATAGATAGATAGACAGATAGATAGATAGATAGATAGATAGATAGAGATGGTATACAGGTATATTTAGATTATCTCTGAGATTCCTTCCATTCTGATATTCAACGAATCCTAACAACCCCATATTTGCAGGAAATACTGGTATTATCCTGCCTCCTTTTTTCACATGAGAAAACTAAAATACAAAATGGTTACATGATTTGTCCAAAGTCACAAAACTAGAGGGGAAAAAAAGACTTTCCAGAAATAATTATCCAGGTCTGAATTACCCAGGGCCATGGAGATGAAGAGTAGTAGCCTAGCAGAGAGAATAGATATCCTACCTAGAGGCCATTATTATCTACCTTTTGACACATACCAACCCTAGTGACCTTAGATAAGTCAGTTAATTTCTCCATGCTCTAAGTTAAGCTTTAAGACTAAGATGTAGAGAAGGTAATAGTGTGTTGGAAGTTCCCTAAACTAATGGAATTACAGTTCCAGTCCTGATTCCTATCCATGGAGTAAATAAAGCGAAAAAAGCAACTCTAGTTTGAATGAAGTTAAATTATCACACAATCCAGTTTAGAGGAACAATTCAATTCAATGAGCATTTTTTTGTGTCCACTGTGTGCAAGTATGTTAGTGTTAAATGCTGGGAATACAAAGACAAAAATGAAACAGTCTCTGCCTCCATGAATCTTATAATCTGAATTTTTGGGAGGGTGTAGCAAATATGTACACAGAAAAATAAATACAAAATAATTTATATGGGTATAGTGGGAGTAAGACCAGAAAATGGAAAATCAGGAGAGACCTCTATGGAAGAGATGGCAGTTGGTCTGATCTTGGATGGGAGCTATGATTCCCAAGAGGTCGATTACTTAATAAATGATCATTGAATGTTGTTGATTGAGTTTCCCCTTTTTTGCCTCCCCACCCCCACCATGGAAGGAGGGCGAGGGGGATCAGTGAAATGACCCAAAATGGGGGGGGGGGGGCAGCAGTAAAAGGAGAAACTGGAGACCTGGATAATTGCTAAGTGGGATACCAAGCCACTGAATAAAAATTTAAGTTGTCTTACACAGAAAATAGCCACAGCCCCAGCAAACCAAGTAAACAGTAGAAATGGCTTCACAGCAAATCTGTAGAACATGAAATCCTATGTGGAACAAAAGGATTTCAGAGTCCTGTCACAATGCTCTCAGAGATTAATACATTGACAGTCCATGCCTAATGAACCTGAAGAAACTGAAATTCTTCATTCAATTCTGAACATCAGTGTAATCAGCATCATGTGATGAGATATAGCCAATGCCTAGTATTGCTTTCCTCTTTTCCTCTTTGATGTCTCCTTGAGACCCCTCATCTTCCTCTGCTGAAGTTTTCCCAGGAATTAGTCTATTCTGCTTGCTTGTGATTTATAAAGAGACAGTCAGGAGACAGCCCCCAGGGGAGTGCAGGCCTGGGGGAAGATGTGGGGAAATCATCCCAGGGATGCCGTAGACCTTTTAATCAAAAGTCAAAGGGCTTACTACATACCAGGCATCATGCTAAGTTCTGGGGATGCAAAGAATTAAAAAAGAAACAAAACAAAAGGGTGTCTGCCTTCAAGGAGCTCACATTCTAACAAGGAAGACATTAGGCAAGTAACTATGTATCTATAAGATATTTATGGTGATATATACACATATTCAGACACACATACATATGTACATATACATATAAATACGTACACACACGTGTGTGTGTGTGTGTATATGCCAAAGTAGGAATTCAAAATTGTTAAAAAGCCAAAAAGGATACCAACACTTAGCATGTGTTGTTCAATGAGTATGTCTCCAGTACACATAAGAGGCTTCATGCATTTCCTTTAAGGCTCTTATAATTTAATTCAGATGATAACAACAAGAGGACACATATTAAAGTAAACAAGGAGCAAGTCTCACACTTAGGAAGACCAGGGAGGTTCAAATCTTTCTGTCTTTCACCTTCTTGAAAACATAGAGTTGGTCAAAACTGCACCATATAACCACTACAGTGGCCATCATTACAACCAAAGTGAATGGGAATTTCAGAAATGCTTAGTGAAATGAGGTGGCCTGTGGAAGTGAAGAAATTCTAAATTACACAGTTGGTTGTTGCTTAGTCATTTTTCAGTAGTGTCCGACTCTGAGTGACCCCATTTGGGGTTTTCTTGGCAAAGGTTGGTGTAGTTTACCATTTCCTTCTCTAGCTCATTTTACAGATGAGGAAACTGAGACAGAGTTAAGGGACTTGTCCAGGGTCACACAACTAGTAAGCATCTGAGGCTGGATTTGATCTCAGGAAAGTGAATCTTTTTGACTCCAGGGCTGGCACTCTATCCACTGCACCAGGACAGATAAAGGAGATAGTGCAGTCTTGGATCAAATGAAAGAGTTCTCTAAACTGACACAAAGTTTGAACAAATTCTTCAACTATCCTGATAGACTTGGAAGGTCTTCAGCATTGGACGAAGGTGACTTGCTAACGAGACCTTACAAAGTGAATGATAACCAGCTCTGACTAAAAACAACAACAACAAAGAAGCCCAAACACAAGCTATCCAGTTGGTTCTGAGAAATGAATTCTCTCTTCGTCATTCTCCCTTGAGCCCCTTGGATCGTACAGCAAGGGGGAAGAAGATCTCTCTCTTTTTCCTCCTTTACTCCCATATCCTGAATCAGGAATGGAACCTTACAGCAAAAAGCACAAGGCAGTGTCCAGGGAAGCAGTGAGTCCACAGGAGTATCCAGTCCACTTGCGTAAAAGAGATGAAAATGATGAAACATGCTATCCCTATCCGGATAGAGTTCATTGTCCCAGAGTGAGGAACTAACCATATTTTTTTCCTTTTCTTTAAAATTAATTATTTTTTCAGTTCTGAATTTTGTTCCTCTCTCCTCCTCCCCCCACCCTTTGAGAAGAAAAAACAAACTCAAAACCCATTACAAATATATATGTATATAAAACGAATTTCTATATTAACCGTTGCCCAAAAAAAGAAAAGAAAGAAAAAGAGAATATGCTTTGCATATTCTCTTTTCCTTCCTTCCTTCTTCCCTTCCTTCCTTCCTTCCTTCCTTCCTTCCTTCCTTCCTTCCTTCCTTCCTTCCTTCCTTCCTTCCTTCCTTTCTTCCTTCCTTCCTTCCTCTCTTCCACTACTATGGAAATTTCTGTTGCTTGTCTATACAAATATATATATATATATACATATACATATAATTTGTAATGGTTCTTGTCTTCTCAGTGGATGAGGGAGGGGAAGATGGGGCTGAGAAAATTTGGGAATGAAAAGTAAATTGAATTTACAAAAGGTATGAGCACCTGGTGTCCCCAGATCTTCTAGTTATACTCTCCCACAAACCCAGGAAGATAGAGGAGAAACAGAAAGCCTCTTATTCCGTTCCCTTTAGTGCCAGTCTATCTTTTCCCAGATCTAATGTTGCATCCTTCCTTTTCTATGCCCTAAAAGAATTCATCACAACCCAAAGCAGTGATTTTGTAACTAAGGAATGAAGACATTTTAACCCTGAAATATCAATTCACTTTTTCCTAATCTTTCCACTTTCCCTCCATATCTTTTGCTCATTAGGTTCTTTAACCCAGTGAGGACTCCTCTGTCTAATAATCCACTTACAAGCATTTGTTAAGAACCTACTATGTGCCAAGAACTGTAAAAAAAAAAAGTCCTATGTTTTATTGGATAATGCGTGTTCTTCCTTGTGAACCATTTTTGTTGCATTCTTTCCATTTTTACTCTGAATAAATGCTTTATTCAGAAAGATTTAATCAATCGTTAATTGGAATATAAGTTCTCTGAGGTCAGGGGCTGGTTTTGCCTTTCTTTACATACGTAGCTCTTAGCACGGGACCCGACACAACACAAGTTCTTGATAAATGCTTGTTAATTGATGCTGCGCACAACACCCAAATTTTCCACTGTTGCACAATAACCACTCAAGTGTGAGAAAGTCATCTTACTGATTCTACTTGCCCATCTCTGAAAGGGTTATTTTTTAAAATGGTAACAATAGGGTGAATGTGGGGTGATGAGGAAAGGAGAAAAAAGGCCTATAAAATGAAACTAATTGTGCACAATATTGCATCAGGGTGAGTAATTTCATCCTCCATCCACCTGGTGATTATCCTGGTTGCAAGAATTAATGACCCCTGTCATTTGAGTTCTGTGGCAGACGGCGTCTCATCACAGGCACCATTTCTATGCATAGTTGTAATGAATAGCAACCCTATCTAGACAATAACAGACCTTCACCTTCTTGCTGCCTGCCTAGTGTGAATCAGTATGACTTAGGAGATAGTCCAAGAATAGTCTCTGATGTTCTATCCTGGAGTTATTTTATTGAATCACCCATCCCTAGAAGAATCACCTAGTTCTTCCTCCAGTCTTCAAGGAAAATAACATCAGACCATTCCAGTATAAATGAAAAGAAGCATCTGTAATCCATCCAGATAATCCTTTCCTAGTTGCAGCAAATGCTCCTTCAGAGGAATTTTCTTGCTTCATGACAAATTTGTTTTCTTACCTGTAAACCTGGCCAAATGGCACCAGCAAGTAATGAGGCATTTATCACCCTAGGTAAATGTAACTTGATCTTTGTGCAATCGACTGGAATTACCATCCTTCCCACCTCCCCATCCCCCATGGCACTTACCTCAGGATGCAGCAATGTATTGGACCTACTCTATGAAGACAGGCTTTGTTTGCCTTCAAGGCTGCCTAATTTATTTCTAAAATTCAAGTATTTGTAGAATACCTACTAGGTACCAGGCACTGTGCCTAGTTAGTCAGTCAACTAACAAGCAATTATCAAATACTTCCTAGATGCCAGGAACTGAGTGCTGAGGATAAGGCAAAAATCAAAGAGCACAGATTGTAATCGGGAAGACAATATATAAATAACTAGGTACATCCCAGGTATATTAAGAATAGGTGGAAAGTCACTGAAAGTGGGCAGCATTTGCACCTGAGCATGGTGGGACTAGAAAATGCCTCCTGTGGAAGGTAAGATTAACCAAGGCTGACTGATATCTTACCAAAAGCTCTTGAACAATGAACACCCCAAAACTGGTCTGCTAAGGAAAGCAGGGAAAAAAGTTGCGATGAACTCACAGTCACTCAGGTACTTTATATAGCAGTAGTCCAGGCCAGGTAGAGATTAACTACTTCTCGTGGCAGAGGGCTGAATAAATACTGTTGTTTCAAGTGCCTGGCTGCCTGTAGTACTTCCTCCCATCTGTTGGAGGGGAACAAATGTAGTGGTTAACCATAAACTATTCTCCCTGTACTTCCACAGTATGAAAGGATTTTGTCTTCAGGTTGTATCACAGTAAAACCATCCCCACACAGACAAAGATCCACTCGTTCTTTAGGTCTCCTGATTTCCCATTCCCCTGTCTTTTCCCCTTGAAACTACTCTGCATAATGTTGTATATACTTTGTACTTAATTATCAGTGTACTTGTAGTATTTCAACAATAGCGAATGAACAAATAAAACAAAGCATTTAGTAGGCCCTTAACCTCTGATAAGTACTAAGGTTATAGACAGAAAAATTTGTCAGTCGCTATTCTCCATGATCTGACATTTGAATAGAAGAGAATACATACAGAAGGGTAGATGGGATGGCCAAGTGGTTGTTCATGGCCCTCTCCAAAGCTACTAATGATCTCTCAATTGCAAACTCTAATGGCCTTTTTTCAATCTTCATCCTTGTTGACTTCTCTTCAGTCTTTCCTACTGTTGATTGCCTCTCCCTGTTCTTCTCCTTCCTCTGGGTTTCATGACATTGCTTTGTCTTCATTCGACTTGCCTGGTTACTTCTCCGTCTTTGCTGATTCTTTATTCAGGTAGAGTCTCCTAACTAACCATGGGTGTCTTCTAGGTCTCTGTCCTGGCCCTACATCTATTCTGTTTATATACTTTTTCACTTGGTGATCTCATCAATTCCCATGAATTCTAACATCATCTCCATGCACATGATTCTCTGATCTATTTACTTAACCTTAATCTCTCTCCTGACCTCCACTTTTGCATCTCCAACTATTTATTGGACACCTGAAACTCATTTATTGGACACCTGAAACTGGATGTCCTATTGACATCTTCAACTCAACATATCCAAAATGGAACTCATCTGTTCCCAGACTTCTCCACTTTGGAACTTTACATCCTCAAAATCACCCAAACTCAACTCCCGATATCATCTTCCTCTTTCTCACTTCTCACATCCAATCTATTGCTAAGTTCTGTCAGTTCTACATTTGCAACATCTCTCTTATCCCCCTTCTTCTCCCCTTGGACATTGCCACCATGCTGGTATAAACCCTCATCCTCTCATGCCTGGACTACATCAATAGCTTGCTGGTTAGGCTCCCTACCATAGTGTTTCCCCATGCTACATTGGATCAAATATAAAATCTCCTCTTTGGCTTTTAAAGCTCTTTCTAACCTAGTCCTTTCTTATTTTTGCATTCGTCTCTTACATGGCTTTCCTTCACATCATCTGTAATCCAGCTGTCTTGCTGTACCTCACGGAAGACTTCTAAATCTGTGCACTTTTACTGGCTGTCCCCCATGCCTCCGATGACCTCTTTCTCCTCTTACCTCTTGACTTCCCTGGCTTCCTTCAAGTCTCAGCTAAAATCAAACCTTCTGTAAGAAAACATTCTGGATTACCCTTCAGTGCCTTTCTTCTGAAATTCTCTCTCCAATTTACCCTTGTTTGTAAACAGATGCTTGCATGTTGTTTCCCCGAGTAGATTATGAACTCCTGGAAGGCTGGGACCATTTTTGCCTTTCTTTTTATCCATAGGGCTTAGCAGAATGTGTGGGGTGTTCAAGGAGGACTAGCACCTCTGGTCTGAGGGCTTCTAAGCTGTTTTCAGGGCTGCTCATCTGCCTTTGGTGTCCACCTTTCATCTAACTCTTAGCTGTGACTCTAAGAAACTGTAGCATGCACAATGGCCACACCTTGTCAAACTCTTAGCAGACAGGCTAAATCATGTTGAGGGTAGCTGATGGGCCTCAAACCTGTCCACGAAATAGGGAGATGTTTCCCTCAAACACGTGAAGACTTTCCCTGGCAAAATAGGCAGACAAGAACATTGTATTCCAATGGCTACGAAGGGAGCAGAAGCAGGGAGTATGGAGCACTCAGACTTTGATGAGGCATCAAACACACCCAGGTCATCCACTGCATACCAGGCCATCACCAGTCATCTCAACTTTTGTCCTGACGCTGGACTTCGATGACTGTGCCTCTCAAACACAATTCATGAGCAAGTCAAAACATCAATATGTGATGCTGTTGTCCTCTTCAAAAATGAATGAACAACAACAGTTCTTAGCACAGTGATTGAAACACTTTAGGTATTCAAAAATGCTTTTTGAGTTAATTTGACTCCATAGGGTCTTATGGGAAACCAGCTGGTAATTCACCTTCTTTCATTTCCGCTGATAAAACCATATCTGTTTTTGATTTGGAATCTTTTATTTGTGCTAATGACTTTCCTTCTCTTCAATCACTATGACTGCAGTGGAAGCAGAGGGCTCCAGTAAGTCTCCTCAGCTGACCGTTTTGGGGGTCTGCTGGAATCAGGGCCTGAGGGACACTGCTTTTTCTGGGGTTCTTGGGTGCACTGTCCTGGTCTTTTTCTATCTGCCCCTTGAGGGCACAGATTATTTCTTTTTTTGGATTTATATCCCCAGTACCCTGCACATAGTAGGCACTTAATAAACATTTGCTGAATTAAAGTGAGTTATAAAAAAATAGTTTTAAAAAATAGAGAACTGTTATCTTTGGAGATTTGGCATTGTAGGTAAAAATGTTTCCAATTCCTTAACTAATGCTGTTCATTGGAATTACAACAGAATTATTACCTGCTTCTAAAAGATCATAGGCCTACAGTTGAAAGAGCCATCTTATCCAAATTCTTTATTTTACATATGAAGAAACTCAGGCCCCGAGAGGTTAAATGATTTGCCAAAGGTCATATAGGAACAGAACTAGGATTTGAATTCAAGCTCAAGTAACTGACTTCTAAATCCAGAAAGACTCCATATTGTGCCCATTCCTTTTCTGTGCCTTGATATTTCAATTATTGACCACTGCTGCCTACCTAAGGACCTTGAATATTTGATATAAAGGGAAGTATGATAGAACAGAATACAACTATATAGAGAGAAGACTTAGAGACAACCTCAATGATAGATAGCTAGTTAAAATTTGGCCAGTTGAGTAGGACGGGATCATCTGGCTTTAATTTAAAAAAAATCTTTGTGGAATCATCAATTAGTTTCAGCTTTGTTTATATAGCACGAACTCTAACATCCCCAAGTATTTTTTAAAAGAACAGACTTACTTAAGCCTTCACCTTACCATCCAACAGGAATGAGACATAAATAATCTCTTAGAACTTGGATTTGAATTTCACTTGTCACATTTATTACCTCACTGACTCTGTACAAGCCACTTAAACTCTCTGATCACCTGACTTCTATACTATAAAGTAAAAGGGTTGAGCTAGATGTCCTCTGAGGTTACTTCCATTTCCAAGTCTATGATCCCATGATCTTCTGAGCCAGTCTTGCCATGTATTTAGGCAGACATATGTGCCTACCTGTGCTACGAAGCAACCTAGATACATCTGGCTCCTGCCAGAACATGGAACACTAAATCTCTTACCAGGCATGCATATCATCTATGAACTTTTTCTGCTCTCCCTAACCCACCACTTCTAAAGAGGCTCGTAGTGGAAAGAGACCTTGGTTCATTTGCCAAACAAATTGCGTTTCCTTTCTGCTTTGGCTACTTCTTTCCCATTTCCTAGTTTTGTTTTGTTTTTGTTTTTTCACTAGCAGAAGACTTAAATGCTGCTCTATTTCCCCTTTCTTTCTTCAATACCTATTATAGCCCGTGGACATTTGAGTTGGCACTTGTGCAAGAGATTAGTCTAAGAAAGGAAACTACCCAGGTTTTAATATTTTTTCTCACTCTGGACTCTTCCCTCATCCAAATTCATGGGGAGAAGCAATTTGGACAACAGTGAGTGCAGATCATCAGTGCCTTCTTGTTTTATCTCAGTCTACTGTAGCCTAACTAAAATGGCTGACACCCCTCCTGGGTCAGGAATTGGTTGCCAAACTCCTGCTGTACCAGATGACTTTCTTCAGCGAGGTATTTCTAAAATCAAATAATAGTGAAAGTAGCTTTAGAGATCTAGCATAGCAGTCTTATTTCAGAGATGAGGATATTGGGGACCAAAGTGGCTAGATAACTCGCCTAAGATGACACAGCTAGTTAGTGGCAAGGCCAAGATGAGAACCTAAGTTTTCTAATGCCTAATTCATTGCTCTTTTAACCAATTCAAGTTATTGCCCCAATCATGTGCCAGATTTTGAAATTATCAGTCTTAAGGCCTGGATACAAAGAAATATAAGCTTAATGCCAACAAAGGACTGGAGGATACAATTTAAGACATATTTACCAAGCAGCAACAGAATGGAAAATGGAAATGGGTGGAGATGGAGGATTTACTATTAGCAAAACCAGAGGCCAAGCTATGAGTTCCACTCCCTATGTGGTCCTATAAGCTTTGATATGATCTGTGGCCAATGACTGGACCCACTAATCCCAGAAAGTCCTCTCCTCTCCCTCCTCCAGTTAAAAATGAGAAGATGGATGAATAAGCCCAATTCCATGACCACTATTGAAAAAAACACTTAAAGTACATGTTTTATTAATAATAACTATTATTTTATCTCTTATTTACATAGAGTTTTAGGGTTTAAAATTTCTTCAGAACAAATATCTGCAGGAAGTTATTATTTTCTCCATTTTACAGATTAATAAACTGAGTCTCAGGGAGAATGACTTACCCATGATAATAGATCTCATCAGTGTCAAGGCTAGGGTTCAAACCCAACATTCTTTTCAATGAGTCATCCTTGTGTCCAAAAGACATCAAGTCAATATCATATATGAATTAGAATATGTCATACTTTTGATGTGAGATTATTCACTTTGTAATAATGCTCCTAAAAAGCCATAAATTACATTAAGTTTATAGACATCCTCCAGCCACAATAATTTTAAATATCATTAAAAGTAATAAACTCAACTATTAACAATAGACCATTTTTGGTATCCAATGAAGAAATACTATTTTTAATGTTTGAAATCCTTTCTGCATGTGTGTATAGTGAGAAGAAAATGCTCTAGACCTATAACAAACTAAAAAAATGGCCATGAGACATTTCTCAGTTCATTAAATTAGATAATTAGATTAAGTCTAATGGATCTGCCTGAATATGCCAATACCATAGTCAGAGGAGCCATTTAAATGCCAGCATAGACAGAGAGGTAGTGCTTGGAGCAGTGAATAAAAAAGTTACTGTACTTTCTACCAGAAAGAAACAAAAATATTTTTTAAAGAAATAATTGCTCTGGTGCAGCCAAATGTCAAGTTACAAACAACCTCCAATGAGACAAATAGGAAATCTATATATTTTAGTGAAATTAGCTTGGTCTAAGCAACAGAGAGAACTGTCTCTGCTACTAACTAGTGGCATGACTTTAGACAACCTATTTAATTACTTTGTGTTAGGATTTCTTCTCCTATAAATTTTTGGATAATAGTGCATCCCATCTGCCTCACAAGGTTGTTATGAGGATAAGAATGAAATAGAAGAAATAGAAAGTCAGTGTTACAGTCCACTATGGAAGAAAATTTTGAAGTAAATATAAAATGTGGCTATTGTAATTATTAATGTCTTCTGTTGAGGTTAATTTATATTTCAGGAAGAAGTGATATGACAGTAGATACATACATTTCTTTCAGAAGAAAGTCACCAGAGAAGGGTGGGGATAGACCTGGAAAGTCTTCTTTCAGAAGGTAGGATTTGAACTGAGTCTTAAAGAAGGTCGAAATGAGTAAGGATTGCATTCCAGGTGTGGGGCACAGCCAATGAAAAGGCATAATATTAGAAGATGGAGTGCCGCATTAAAAGAACAGCAAGGAAGCCATGTGGCATTGGATGGTGGTGGATATGGAGAGGGATAAAATGCGTAAGAATGGAAAAGTAGAAAGGGGACACATCCTAAAAGACTTTAAAGGCCAATTAGAATATTTTTAAAATTGGATCCTGGAAGAAATAGGGAGCCATTAGATGCTACTGAGTTGGGAGATGGAGTACACTGGTCAGGCCTGCACTCTAGGATAATTACTTTGGCATAAGACTGGATGATGGACTGGAATAAAGAGAGACTTGCGTCAGGGAGACCCACCAGGTAGTTATAGCAATAGGTCAAGATTCAGGTGGTAAAAAGCTGGAGCATGGTGTTGTATCTGTGACTGGGAAGAAGGGGAAGTGTAGGAGAGACTGAGTATCCCATTCAATTCTTCAATTATGTAAATGTACAAATGGTGGGTGATTCTGCCACATGGAGGGTATGAGAACTCTAGTGGGTTCAGAGATCAAGTGATCAAGTAGGTATCAAAGAATCATGGATTTAGAATAGGTCCCAGCCAACCCCTTCTTGTCACAGATGAGAATACTCAGTCTCAGAGATGTTAGATGATTTGCCTCGGGTTGTATAACTAATAAATGTTAGAGGCAGGATCTGAAACCAAGTCATCTCGAGTCCAAGTGCAGTGCTTTATCCTCTATATCAGGGGTAGGCAAAGTATGGACCTTTGGTCAAATCTGGTCCACATATTTTTACACAACCCAAGAGCTAAGAATGGCTGTGGTGACCCCTGCTTACACCATGATGATCTCATATCTGAAATGCTGGTCAATCTTTCATGATCTTTGATTTCCTCCAATAAAGGCACACATGAAAGATTAGGAAATGCAGGTGTATGCTGGAACCAGCTCACCCCAGCTTGCATAAAACTTTAAAAGCTGCAATTTATTCTAGAGAGCTGGTTGTTAAATATTTACCAGTATACACATGAAAGATTCAAAAGGTATTGTCAAGAATTTTCACTGTTGTTAATCTTTTGACAGAGGCCACATTGTCGAATTGTGGTAAAGAACTTAGGTTGTTTCAACATGGCCCAGTTCAAAAGATGTTTCCAAGGATTCACACAATACAAAGAAACACAAAGAAACTGAGGAAAAACCACCCAGGAATACAAAACCTCACAGACTGCTCTGACCCAAAAAATCTTTGCCAGCTCTATTAATCTACAGTGTAATAGTGTACCTCTCCCATGAGTTCATACCTCTCAGATTTTTATGTACTAGCTACCAGCAATGTCCCAGTATGGGAAATGGTGTTCTCATCAGGACCATTGACAGCAACTCAAGCTTTGTCAGACTTACAGTTCAATTGCCCTACCTTCCTTATTTTGGTAAAATTATGTTTCTTTTTTAATGCATACAAATGTCATGTCTGACATTTTACTCAGAAAAGTGGTTGTTATAAAAACACACTTTGGTTTCAACTTCTATATGACACCAAGTAAGTTTTTCATCACCAGGTCTCTGAAAATGGTTCTTTACCACTGTTACAAACCTATATTTATTTCTGTCTACTTAGCCTTGTGGAGAACATGAAATCTATTGCCCCCAACATATACTTTACTAGTAAGTGTGAGCTCTCCTCTTATACTTCAGTGGATCTGTGATTTCACTGATGTAGTTATACCTTCCAATGACAGAGATCCAAACCCATCCATCCATGTCATCTCATCTTGTGTGGTTCTTGTTTAGATTCATCCATAAATTCTTCACTAAGGATCAATCCATTTTTATATTTATATCCTAGTTCCTGACACATTGTAGATGTTTAAAACCTTAGAAAAAAATAGACTTCAACTATGTTTCAAAGGATCAAGAAAATTTTGCATTAGTTAATGTGCCTGGACCTTCTAGTTAGTGTTAATAAATGTTACAGTAAATGGAACATTTTGTTACTTAAGGTCTGGCACTGCCTCAAGATCATCAATAAATTTCTTTAGTTTTCAAATACTTCAGAGACCTGTAATATTATTAATGCAGACACTTCCTCTACTGATACAGGCCATATAGCTCCTCTAGAGCTTAGCATGGGTAAAAGAAAGAAATGGAAGGGAAGAGGAGGGAGCAAATATTTATTAAGGAACTGTTATATGCCAGGTACTGGGCTGAGCACTTTGAAAATATGATCTCATTTGATTCTCACAACAACCTTGTGAGGTGGGGTGATCTCTACATGATCTCCACTTTAAGGTTGAGGAAAGGGAGGCAGGCAGAGATTAAATGACAAAGCGTCACACAGCTAGACAATATATGAGGTTAGAATTGAATTCAGATCTTCTTGACTCTATCCTCTATGTCATCTAGCTATCTCCATGGCCTTTGAATGTTCCTGTGAACCAAAACTAATTGTAACTAACCAGCTTGGTGATGGACCTCTCTGAACTTAGGTGGGCTGATCCCTGGATGACAGATATATCATGCATCACCATGCCAATCCTTAAAGGCTTTTTGATTTGCTAGAATTTACCAACACTTGTGCTTTGTTTGACAAAACCTTTGATAGCCCAGTTTCCTTTATATACAACAACAAAACATTAGAATAAGACTTGTGGAGGTGAGCATAAATTGTCATTGTCTGTGTAAAAGTAGCATGCGTTTGAGCTGAATTTGTCCTGACGAAGACATACCCTAGAAGGATATCATTATTACGTATCTGATTTCACAATTTCCAAAGAAGTAAAATCGTAGGTTTCCCCCAGGCCAAAAGAGGTTTGTGTGGTGGGTATAAATAGACTACAACACACTATGAATGATACACATAAAACAAGAAGTGGCACATCACCAAAAGAAATAAATGCCCAGAAAAGAAGATGGGTCAGACATGTATCAGAAGAAAGCTCAGTGGCTAACAGATGGGCAGCCTATGCAACCACGCAATTTTTTAAAATTATAAAACTTCAATTTTCATTATGATCTTAAATATCAAGAAATATGAACTTCTCAATATACTACAAAGAAGGGAAAATAGGATTTTATGTGAAAATTTGAGATTCCATTATGTACAATTTCAAAATTGGGGTCTATTTAATTGAGGTTTATTATGAATTGTCCCTTATCTAGGATAAGGAAATTCTTTTTAAAGTGAGTGTGAAGAATTTATAATTCTGCTGGAGTCAATTTTTATTGAGGTTAGTCTCCTGCCCTTGACTAGGACATTTGTATGTTATGTATGTTATATACAAATGTATGTTATGTATGTTATATACATTATGTATGTTATCTACAAATACATGAATGTGTGTGAGAAGCTACCTAGATAGGAAAACTTTCTATACCTTAACTTCCTGCTCAAGCATACTTTCCCTGCCTTCAGGAATTGTCTTTTGATGTCTTCCTATTATCCAACTCATTAGCTCAGTCTCCATTTGTTTATTTCCTTAAGGCTAATCCTGGTTAAATGCATTTCTGTGTAGAGGGAGGGGACTTCATAGCTTTTCTTTAATATGAACCCCCAAACATAGGTACATTTCCTGTGGGCACCTGGGAAACACTTGTTACTGACTGCTAAATGACATTACCTGTCAGTAGGGGGAGAAGTTCATAGTTAAATGCTTCAGGTTGAACCCTCAATTATAACAGAATTAGAGTCATTCATCCTTTACAATTCTGCTTTTTAACTCTGGATACAAGTGTTATCTGTTTCCCATTCACAGTCCTGGAGTCTGATTGTCATCGCAGTTCCCAGAGAAAACAGGCTGCCTCAATCACATGGTATCACCTGCTCTAGGAAAAACAAATCAGCACACTGGGAACAGGGACTCTCCCCCTCCCTCTGGCGTACCTTCTGGGTTTTCAACCAGGTCTCTAATGCATCAGTTTCCTCTTGGCTTCCACAGTGATCACCTCATTAGAGTTGGAACACCAAGTTTTCAGCTGATAACAACCATCGTACTGACCCTCCCCACAGTCCTGTTCCTTGCCCCATTTTCTCTCTACACACACACACACACACACACACACACACACACACACACACACACACACACACCACACCACACATATATACACACACACAAACACACATATTCTATTCTCTAAAAGAAAATTAAAATGACTAGAAACTTCTCTCCAATGGGGAAATGTCTGCCATTCAACTTTAAAGACATAGTAAATGATCATTCTGACTCAACTGAATGTTTAAGGCATTCCAAAGAGTTGGATGAACTCCCTAATGGACCAGTCATGAGACCAGGCCACTCAGCATTGTTTCCAAGCTTAAAGTATAAAGACTATAGGTTACTCACAGGCTGCTGGCTAGCACTTAATAGCCCTGTAGGGAAGTGTGACCTAATGCCATAATACAATGACTTGATTTCTACTTCACAGAAATATTGTAAGGGAATAGTAGAACTTGGCCTTGCAGGGGAGAACAAAACAATTCATTTTTTAGAAGAGATTGGTTAGCTTTCTTATATGAAATACTTGCCGAGCCAGAAGGAAAAAAACAAAACAAAATACAAAACCCAATCATGCCTGACAAAAACCAAACCAACCCCCCCAACCCCCCCCCCCCAAAAAAAAACCCCTTCTCCCAAATAAGCATTTGTCCTAATCTTTTCTCACTGACAGGATCAGGTCAACTGAGTGTGAAACTCTCAGAGGATATATCAGCAGGCACTATTGTCTACAGTAATCAAGCTAGGAAAATGACACCCTTTGTTTTGTACTGGAGCATATTTGGGAACTCTTTGCATGAAAACATTTGTGCTATTTCCATACTGTAAGGCTGAATGAGGATCATGATTGCTGGATTGTCAATTTCTCTGCAGCAAGGTACCCACTACCTACAGCAAAAGACAAGTTCTCAAAAAGGGAAATGAATGTTAATTCTGGAGGAAACGTTAATGACAGCTAGCATGCTTTACACCTTATGCAACTTGATCCTCATAATCCTGTGAGCTGGGTGATAAGATTATCTCCATTTCACAAAAAGGGAAACTGAAGTTTAGAGAGATTAAGTGACTTGCCCAAGTCCAAGTAGCTAGGAATTATCTCGAGGCAGGATTTAAACTCAGGTCTTCTTGACCCCAAGTCTAGATTTTGAGAGTTTTGTGAACTACATATTCAACGTAAATCAGCAGTGTGACATGAAAGCCAAAACTGAGCAAAAACAAAAAAGCAAACTTGATCTTAGACTGCATTAATAGAGGCACAGTGTCCAAGATGAAGGAGAGAATGACCCTGCTGATCTTTTCCCCAGTCAGATGCAACTGAAATAATTGCTTTCAGTTCTGGACATCATATTTGAAGAAAGATGTTGACACACTGTAGTGTGTCAATGGTAGGGGACTGGGCATCGTGGCATATGAAAATTGATTGAGAAAAATTGAGGATGTTTTAATTCTTTAGGGGGGGACAAGAAAGTTACCTTTGCATATATAAAGGTTTGTCATATAGAACATAAATCAGACTTGGGTTGTAATTATTTTTGTCTCAAAATGGGGTACATTCTGACTTAATTTAAAGAAAGAATCTTTCAAAGCTGTCGAAAAGCATTATAAGCTGCCTTAGAAGGTACTGAGGTCCCTATCTTTGGAGGTCTCCAAGCAGAAACTATGCTACACTTTATTTATTGGGAATGACATAGAGAGGATTCCTTTTCTTGTATTTACCATGGTACTAGAAGGGTTAGCTAGCTCCGATTTCATTTTACAGCTAAAGAAACTAAAGCCTGAGAAGTGAAGCAATTTTCCCAAGTCCATGATTTTTCCTAAGCTCAGCTGAGTACTAGAATTGGGTTGGAAAAGATGCTGTCTATAGACCTTTTTAACCCTGATACTTTGGGAAGTTCTTTAGACTGAGCCACAGCTTTTTCATCAGTAAAATGAGGATAATATCTTTAACCCTACCTCACTGAATAGTTGTGAAGAATGTGCTTTGTAACCTTTAAAGTACGATAGATACATGTTATTATTAACTCCCATGAAATACCGATCTAAAATTTTTTTCGTATTTTCTATTCTGACCACCAGAAAAATATGTACTTGTAGAAGCTTATAAATTCTGCTGAGTGGATGCCCATATTTATATGTCTATAAATAAAGAACTGAAGACTAGTGAAGAGGAAGGAGGTGCTAGTTGCCAAGTTTTCCCCTCTTACACAAGACAAAGGAACATTTCCCAATTTTGACAGTGGGGCTATGATTTTATGAGAAATTTTATGAGAAAATGGGTCATGGGTTAGTTGAGGTAATTCAAGTATTACGGACTTTTGATTTCAAGACATAATCACATGCTATTTCTTTTAACAGAATAAATAAGGGAGAGAGAGAAAGAGAAAGAAAGAGAGAGAGAGAGTGGGGAGAAGGGAGGGAGGGAGCAAGAGAGAAAGAGAGAGGAAGAGGGAGAGAGAGAAGGGAGATAAGAAACTAATAGAAAGGAGAGAAGGGAGACAGAGAGAGACATAAGCAGACAGTAACTGAGAAGAGAGGAGAAGAAGAGAAGAGAAGAGGGAGACAGAGAAAATGAACCTTTTTCCTAATGGTGGACGATCCCCAAATAATTCAGATAAGTGGTACATGTTGTAAAAGATGGAAATACATGGTTCAATTTTCATTTCATAAAATAATATAAGTATTTTAAAATCTACAACAGGAAATTCCTTTAGCATATATATTTCTGTCACACCATTAAAATAATTACTACCTGTCCTGTTTTGGGGAAACTATTGTTTGAAAACAATGAACTGAGTATGAGAATTACCTATTTCTAAAAACAGTAATAGCTTACATTATACAGCATTGTGTGGTTATAAAGTCCATTCATGTATATTACCTCATTGGATACTACAGATGGCTTAAGGGATCAGTAGTAGAAGTGTTATTACCCTTACATCATGGAAATGGAGATTCAGTGATGTCCAATAACTTGACTGAAGACTGTTTAAATAATTGTAAACATATAATTGGTATTAGCTTTGCTCTTGTAAGGAAGATAACCCAGAGTTGAATAATAAGAGAGAGACCAAGACACTGAGGGCTGGATAATAAGCTATAGAGACTAAGACCAATAGACAGAGGACGAGAGATAAGCAGACAGAGACAAGCAGAGAGAGGAAGACAGAGAAGAGGTATTGACCCTACTCTGGTGGGCCTGGTGAACAGAAAGATCCATAAAGAAAGCATAGGATAAGAGAGGGGCAGCTAGGTGACGCACTGGATAGAGCACTGGGCCTGGAGTTAGGAAGACTCATCTTCCTGAGTTCAAATCTGGCCTCTTATTAGCTGGGTGACCCTGGTCAAATCATGTAAACCTGTTTGCCTCAATCTCCTTGTCTGTAAAGTGAGCTCGAGAAGGAAATGGCAAACCACTCCAGTATCTTTACCAAGAAAACCCCAAATGGGGTCATGAAGAATTGGAAACAACTAAAAAACAACTGAACATAAACAGCCTAGGAGAAGACATGGGGAATTTGGCTGGGATCATGATGGCAAAGTTTCCTAACAGATCATCCCTATAGCTGATGAAGAAGACTGTTAGAGTAGCAGTGGTCAGCTTTCTATATGCAGGGGCAGCTGTATCTTCCTAAAAACCATGCTTGAGTACTCTGTGCTAATTATCCCAGAAGTGACTAATTTGTAAAGTGAGTAATAGATTTATTCTCAATTATTCCAACTGTGAACCTGAAAATATATACAAATGTGTCTTAATTATGTCCCACTAAGGAAATGATTAGAGAAACACCAAACTCTTTATTATTCTTTCATTTGGAAGGAGGACTATATGGTAACACACCTAAATAGGAACACTGAAATTTGAAATGGAAAGAGCCCTTGGAGTCAGAAGACTTGTGCTTTATGACTGGTTCTACTAACTTATTGGCTGTGTGACCCTGGGTAAATTCTTTAACCTCTCTGAGTCTCAGTTCCCTCACTAGGAAAAAGGAGATAATAATATTTGCACTAGCTGCCTGAAAATTATTGATTAAATAATATATATAAAAGGGGACTGGGACTGCAGTTAGGAAGACTCATCTTTCTGAGTTCAAATATGGCCTTAGACACTTACTAGCTGTGTGACCTTGGGCAAGTCACTTAAGCCTGTTGGTCTCAGTTCCTCAACTGTAAGATGAGTTGGAGAAGGAAAATGCAAACCACTCCAATGTGTTTGCCAAGAAAACCCCAAATAGGGTCATGAAGAGTCAGACAAGCCTCAACAACAACATATAAATAGCTTTTTGACTGGTAAGTGTTATATCAATGTGAGTTGTGCCTCAAGTTAATAACTAACATAGATTCAATGTTTTAAAGTTTGCGAAGTTCCTTAATTTTGCTACTTCGTTTGAGCCTCCCAATATCTCCATAGGATAGGTGTTATTAGGACAAATAAGGAAAGTGTGTCTCAGAGAAGCTAAGTGACTGAACTGTGGTCATTAGTCTCGTCAATGTCTGAGGTGGGATTCGAAGTTAGGTTTCGTGATGAAGTCACAGGACATGATGACTCACAAAATTAATTCCTCTCAAGTCACTATCTGTTACCTTTGGTGTTACTTTGAATATAGTTACTTTCTTCCTTACAAAACAAAATGTGTTCCAAATTAATTCAGTTTTAATTCAATAAATATCAAGCACCTACTACTACAAGGTACTATGTTAATACTACAAAAGATTAAAAAAAACCCCAAAAACAAAAGATCTTTCAAGACATGATCCCTTCCCTCAAAGAGCTTACACATACGTAAATAAATAGAGTGCAAAGTAGAATGTAGTGAGTGCCATAAGATACATAAAACAAAATGCTGCAGGGTTTTGAAGGATAGAGAGAAGCTGAAAAGGTAAAAGACAGAATCCTAGAATCATAAACTCCATAGAAGGGGCTCTCCAATAGCTTAAATACCACCTTCTTCATGAAGCCTTTCCTGGTCCTCCCAGATGCTAATGCCTTCCCCTCCTAGTGCTCTTGCCTATGCCTTTAAACCCAAATCACTCTGGCTCTCACTGACTGGCCAATAATAGATCCCAGCCCAGGCCTCACTTGCTCATTGTTTGGGTTTTGATGACTCACAGTGAGCGTAAATGGCAATTGTTTCTGTTTTGGCCAGAAACTTGGAGGGTCTCCCCCTCTCAGAATGATTCTTTTGTGAAGGCAAACAGGGTCATCTTTTGCCTCAGTTCATCCCTAGCCTTTCATTACTCACCTTTGATCTTCTTTATCAAACAATAATTAGCTGGAGAAGAGACAGCATAAAAATTTCCTTTATTTTTTACCAAGTAGCTAAACTGAGGCACTAGAAGAAATGAACTTTAGACTTCAAAGAGAAGCTAGTAGCCACACTGGAAAGTAGATGTAGCAGTACAAATATCCCCAAGCCCAGTACTTGTCCCAAGACTATTGAGCATTACTATTGAGTCAACATAGTTAGGTTCATCATCATCATCAAAAGTCCAAGCTATTGTGGTGACAAAGTAAAAAAAATGTCTCTGATGTGATCCATCATATAAATATGGTTCTATAGTCCCTATGCAAACAGAATAGGGATGATGAAAACTATTACAGGAGGGGATGCGATGAACCTTAAGATGGAAGTTCAGCAACACAACGTTTGAACTTCAGATAAAAATTCCAGTTTCAAAACAATAACCCAAACTATTGTTTATCTTAGACTAAGAACATCACTACTAATCTGTGACAATAGGAATAGACATTTTCAGTGTTGTTCAATTCCCTGGACTAGTGAACTACACTTTCCTTGAATTCCCTTAAGCAGTAGAATCTTTTCTTCCATTGCTGCCACCTAGTGAATTTGTCTGGGAGAAAAATTGTATTAGAGAAAGAACTGGCTTGGGAGGGAAATCTCCCCCCTCTCCCCCCCATAAACTCAATAATTTAAATGGTACTACTAACATTTTAATAGTTTAAATTACATACATATACGCATATATACGCTATGTACACAAATGATTAGTTTAAGTGAAGCTGATAAAGAAAAGAATCTAAGATACAGAAACTAAGATCAGAGAAGCAATTCCTACAATAAAGAAATAAAATTCAATTCTCAAATTATAAAAGCAGAGAGTTTTCAAGATTAGAAGGCACCAGAAAATTTTTTTTAGTCTAATTGGTAGCTGATCAGGAATCCTCTCTCAGGTAACTCTGACAAGTGGACATCCACTGTTCCAAGACCATCACTGATGAGAAATTGCCCTCTTAGCAGCCCATTTCATCTTTGTACATTTCTTGTGTAAGTTTTTCCTTACATCATATCTGAATTCTGCTTTATTGCAACTTCCAAACAAAGTTCTAAGTCTATCCTATGCAAAAAACATTTATTAAGCCACTGTTATCTATAAGTTACTATGTTAGGTGCTGGGGATCCAAAGGCAAAATGAAAAACAATCTCTGCTCTTGAGGATCATGGTGGTGTAGGGGTGGAATACAACCTCTAACAAATAAACAGACACATACACACGTCAATTTGAGGATGGAAAGATCACTAACAGGGTGATCCAGAAAGGCTATCCCTAAGATGAATTGAGCCTTGAAGGAACTTAGGGGTTCTACTAGGTGGAGGTGAAAGGGGAATATACGCCAGGCATGGGGGCAGTCTGTGAAAAGGTCTAGAGGCAGAAGATGGAACCCAAGTTTGGCAAATGACAAGTAGGCCAATTTGGCTAGAATATAGAACATGTAAAGGGGAGTGGTGTGAAATAATCCTTGAAAGATAGTCATTGCTCCTTGTTTTTCATTTTGGGGTAAAATAAAACTAGTTTAATTCTTTTTTTTCCTCATGGAAGCTATTGAAATGCTTGAAGATAATTAGCATATACATATATATGTATGTATGTGTATATATGTGTGTGCATGTGTAAACATATGTGTATGTGTGTGTATATATAATATATATGTGTATTTTATATATATATATATGTCTTTCCTATAAGTCTTTACTTCTCCAAGGAATATATCCCCATGTTCTTCAACATGCCCCTTTTCAACAATTCACTCCATCTTCTGCATGTCCTTCCTAAAAATGTGTCACCCAGAACTGAAAAATATATTCTACGATTAGTCTAACTAGAGATCAATACAGTGCAACGAGTTATCACTTCCTCATTATGGACATTATGCCTCTATTAATATAGCAGCATGGAACAGTGAATAGAAAGTTGGTCTTGGAGACAGGAAGAAGAGGGTTTCAGTTCTACTTCTGACACAATGGCTAGGTGACTTTGGCCAAGTTACCTAAGTTATCAGTGCTGCCTCAACAACTCTCTACACTGAAAGTTCCAGATTTGGATAAGTAGGTGAACTTCCTCCTTAGGAGTTCTTTTATATCAATGAAATAGGTTCAGTGTGGAAAATTAAACACACCCTAGCTTTGTTGGTTGTATATGACTGCCTGTCACACTGTGGCAGTCAAAAAGATGTAATGGAGTTTAATTTTTGCACCAGTTTTAGGTTCTAACCAGCTAAGATGTTTAGTCACAGATCACAATTCATTTGTTTGGCAAATAATCATTAAGCACCGCTCCTTATGTCCAAGGTACTGGGAGTGAAAAGAAAGGGCACAAGTTCTTTTCTCAAGAAGCTTATGGTATAAAAAGATGAAGGAATGTGAACACAAATACTTGTGATAAAATGGAGAGTAAGTACAGAAGAGACATCAACAGAAGTATAGAATTTGAAGATAGAGAGATAAAGCACAAAATATTCTGGGAAATCTGAGGAAGGAAAAGAGCTGTCCAAATGTTGACTAAGGTACACCAGGAGATAGTAGGTTCTCCCTGGATGCAGGTCTTGCAGACTACTTGAAATGGTCACTTGTCAAGAAAGTTGTAGAAAAAAATCCTATTCAGGGAAAGGTTGGACTAAACCTCCCTCTCCCAAATCTGAGATGCTGTGAATTATATTACATCTGCTATCAAAACTTTCAAGTCATTTCAATTACTTTTTATTACAAATTTATCAAACATCTACAGATATGAGCATTTCAATATATAAAAGAACAAAAAAGAGACTTGTATGTGAAACTCTGAGCTTCTGTCTTTACCATTAATTATTAAATGCTTATAAAATGTAATAGGACAGCAACAAATTTACCATTAGCTTTTTAATTTTATCCCTTCATGAACTTCTTGGGTTTTTTTTTTCCTTACAGATAATTTTCACATCTGGTGCCTAGCCATGTCATGGTATCCTGCACTTGTACTTTTGTTTTTTTTTAAAATCCAAGTCAGGAATTTACATTTATTCATATTTAATCCTACCTTATTAGAGATTCAATTTATTCTGACTTGTGAAGATCTTTTTTGTAGCCTGATTCTGTCATGTAGCATATGAACTACTCCCTCTAAGAGCTATTTCACAGGATAGATATTCCAGCTATTCACTAAAACTAATTCTTTTATCCATACCCTTAAAATTCCTCTTTTTTGCTTTCTCCAAGGCTTTGCACTAGCATTTATTTCATCTCTAGCATGCATCTTTAAACTTTCCTTGTCCATTGCTTACTTTCCATCTGCCTTAAAACAAGCTCTATCACCATTCTTGAAAAAAAAACCCACCACCTTCCTTTGCTTCATTTAGCCCAATCAATTGCCAGAAAGGTTCTTTCCCCTTCCCTTCATTGTTAAATTGCACAACAAGGGTTCCTACATTTAATCCCACACTTATTTTCCCCTCTCTCCTCAGCCCCTTGCAATTAAGATCTGCCCACCAATTTATTGGTGCTACTTCTTTATTGAAATCAATGACTATTTACCAATTACTTTCTTGATTATTCATCATATAATTTACCTCCATCACATCCTTTTATTATTTTCCTCCCTTTGCCCCTATTGCATCCCCTTTTATTTACTGGATTTGCCTTCATTGTCCATGAGCTCCTTTGCTTGTTTTTGACTCCATGAATATCATGCACTCATGCTGAGTATCCTCTGGCTCCTTCCCAATCCCTCCTTGACAGATCACTTTTTAATGACTAAATTCAATGGCTTATGTTCAGTCCTGATCCTCCTTGATATTTCTGACATTGATGACCACCCTAGCATTTATTCTCCTTTCCCTCAGTTTGCTTCCAAGACAACACACTCCTAGTTTCTTCCTACATCTTTTCTTGCTTCTTCTTCTCTGTCTCCACTTGCTTCATCATCCTCTTGATATAGGCATTCCTCAAGGATCATCCTTTGTCTTTCTCTTTCTGCACATGTTCTCCCTTAACAATATCATGAACCTCCACAGCTTTGCTTACCACCACTTTGCAGATGACTCCCATATTTCAATTTCCTCTCCTGACTTCTCCCCCAAGTTCCAAAAGTTCCAAAAGCACATCTTGTAGGCCAGTTGCCTACAGGACATTATCTCCTAAATGTCACATTAGTACTTTGAACTCAGTATATCCAAAACAAAGCTCATCTTTCTCCCTAAATATGATCTTTCATCTAACTTGACTATTGTTTTTGGTAGATCACCATTTACCAGGTCTCCTATATTTGTACCTTTGCAGTTTTCACTGACTCTTCTATCTCCTTAACTGTTCACATTCATTTGTTTCCTAGAACTTGTCTAAATGCTCCTCATTCTTTCTATTCCAACCCCACTGCTATTGCTAACAGCCTTATTTCAGTTCTTCTTGACTTCTTTCTTTTCCATCTCCAATCCTTCCTTTCATTCTACTGTCTTAGACATAGATCTTATCATGTCATTCTTCTGCTCCAAACTCTTAGATGGTTCCCTATTGTTAACCCAGTAAAGTACAGATTGTTCTATCGTATTCAATACCCTCTGTAACCTTGTGCTACTATGTAACACTTGATACAGCATCTTCTCCTTTATGTACTCTATGACCAACATGCTTGACCCTGCACATTTGTTATGTTTTCAGACCTCATTCTTTTTTTGAGTCTATTTTTTCCCTATGCCTGGAATACTGTCTCTTCTCTTTGCTTATTGAATTCCTATCCATCATTTAAAGCTTAGCTGAAATACTAGGTTTTCTGATCCCTCTGGTTGGGAACAATTCTTCCCCCTAATATTTCTCATGGTATTTTGCTTTGTAACCTTCTAATGTATTTGCATAAAAACTAATCAGTAAGCATTTATTGAACTCTGTTACATGTCAGAAGTGCAGACAGGTAGCACAGTGGACAGAACATTGTGCATAGAATCAGGAAGACTCATCTTCCTGAATTCACATCCAGCCTGAGGTACTTCATAGTTGTATGACCCTAGGCAAGTCACTTAACCCTGGCCTCAGTTCCCCATCTATAAATGTAAAATAAGCTGGAGAAGGAAATGGTATTTACTATTTATAATATTGTATAATATATTATACTGTTTACAATATTCTCTATTTCCTTTCTTTTTAAAATTTTTTTAACATAAAAATTTTTGTAGTTTCAACCTATTTCCTTTAAAAATGAAGTTATTAGACAAAGAGATCAGGGAATGTATCAAACTAATGGATCAGGAAATGGCAAACCACTCCAGGATCTCTGCCAAGGAAACCCCAAATGGCAGTCACAAAGAGTCAGACATGACTGAAATGAATAGATATGTTGCCTCTCTGAGTTCCTTTGCAGAGATCAGGATCCACAGGTGGAGATCATTGCATATAATGTTAGACTTCTTCAATGTGTAGATTAGCTTTTCTGAATTATTCTTTCTTTTATCTTTTAAAAAAATTCTTTGCTATAAGGTATAGTTTTGGAGGGCAGAGTGAGGAGGTACAGAGGAAAATTTAGATGATGCACAAACACCTATTTTTTTTTAAATAAAAAGACTCAGGGCACAGCATTCTGCTTATTGGGTAAAGTAAACGTGATATGTTATTTTTATTCTTTAAAATAAATATTTTTCCTATTTAAAAAGTTTTATCGATGCTTTTTGTTTTTATACCACAGTCATTTCCCAACATACAACTTGCCCGCCCATCCCTTCAAATGTTATGATGAGAACTGATGCTTAAGGTAGCGATCAGGGTAGGGCAGCTAGGTGTTGTAGTGGATAGAGTGCTGGGCCTAGAGTCAGGAAAACATGAGTTCAAATCCATCTTCAGATACTTACTAGCTGTTTGACCCCAGGCAAGTCACTTAACCCTGTTGGCCTTAGTTTCCTCGTCTGCAAAATGAACTGGAGAAGGAAATGGCCAACCACTCCAGTACCTTTGCCAAGAAAACCCCAAATGGGGTCACAAAGATTTGGACGTGACTGAACAACATCAACAAACAGCAACGTCTGTCAGGCACCGTTCTTGTTTCTGCGTCTCATCTCTTCAGATTGTAAAGTCATCGTGGTCATGGACAATGTCTGTTCTAAACTTTGTCTCTCCTCTAGTAGTACCTACTCCAGGGGCCTGTTGTATTAAATGGCAAGCATATCATCTACACCTTTATGCAAGTCATTGATAAAAATAGCTCAGGGCCAAGGACAATTCCTTGGAGTGTCTTTTTGGCAGACTTTCCGGGTGGATGTTAAACAATTGATGAATATCCTTTGGGCAGTGACTGTGCCTTATTCAAACTCTGGGTCTTCTCTCCTAGTATCTAGCATAGGGGTCTGCATATAGTAGCTCTTTAATAGATTGTTGTATTATACTATAAGGATACCTTCTAGGCATCTATCCAGGTCATTGATGAAAATGTTGACTAGCCCAAGGCTAAAGACAGATTTTTTTGGAGACTACCCTCCAGGCTGATGTTAATCTATTAATGACTACTTTTAAGTTTGATTATTTTATCAGCTCTGGATCTACCTAGCTGTACTATCATTTAGCCCATATTTTTCCATTTTTTTCTATAGGCATGTCAATGAAAGATTCTTAAATGCCTTGAAAAAATCCAGGTATACTATGTTTATGGCATTTTCTGATCTATTAGTCTGAGAACCTTATTTTAAAAGGAAATAGATTGGAACTCAAAAAAAATTTTGAATGTTAAAAAATATTTTTTTAAAAGAAAAGAAATAGGGAATATTATAAATAGTAAAACCACTTGTCAATGAAATGCCTCAGGGAAGGGATCCTGGGCAAACTGCGGGGTCCTCTGAAGATTCTCCTTCCAATCTCTACTTAGGTAGTCCTCATATTGGTTTTAAAGGTGCAGTGTCATTCTTGGCTGAATTCTAACGCAGACCCACATGCTCAGCTTTCTCTCTGCAAAGCTGTTAATGCACTCAGTTTAAAGTTGGAACAGGCAGCAAATTATACTCAGAGTAGAAGTTCCCATTTAAATATGTGGCAGCAAACTATGTTAACGAGGCCTGGGTGTATGATCACAGAAGTTCCACTTTTGGTTCAGTGTAGACAGTTATAATTAAAATGGAAACGTAATATAGTTCAGCTACCAAACATCTCAAACTATGTCTTCAGGGTAAATCTCTCCTTTTTTTCCCCAAAGGCACAGAGTGCAAGGGCTATATTTTCTATGCAAATTAAAAGCAAACTAGGTCCTTCTGTACCTCTTAAACATGCTCTCTTCATGCTCAGGACAGGTTGCTAGTTACTCAGCAATTCTTTCATCTAAAAAAGTTGCCTACAGGAGTGTAGAGTGCTTACCGATAGAGCCTAGCTTTGCTCAGTTCTGTGGGCTGGTGAGAATCCGACCCACTTTGAAACGAGTTTACCTTTACTCTGATAGGTGTGGGCCATAGCAGGATGCTCACTTGGCTGTTGTTTAGTACCAGATCCATTTGCATATGCTGGGAAAATGGATTATTAGGGTTTGGCAGCTAGTAACTGCAGCACTTGGATAACACCTGAGGATGAATGGCACTGCCCTCCAGGTGGGATCATGACTCTGTAAGGAACTTACACTGGTATCTATGATTTACAAAGTACATGCGTATGTGTGTGTGTGTGTGTGTGTGTGTGTGTGTGTGTGTGTGTGAGTATCCCCATGCACATATAGTACGGATGCTTTCCCCCATTCATAGGGTCATACACACATGTAAACACATGTGCACTGTGGTATACATCAATACTTGTTCATTTTTTATAGGAATGCATCTCCCTTTATATATTTCTTCCATGAATTAAATGCTAATGAATAGAATACCTAAGTAGGTATCAAAACAGGTCAGCAAAATTAGGCTTAATGAAGGGACCTTGAACAAGTCACAACATCTTAATGCTCTGGGTAATTCTCTCAAGCTCCGAGTTGCAGAGTGTGCCAACCTGCAGTGGAAGAGGACTTGTCTTCACAAGAGTGCCTCATGTAAATGAAAATACAGGACCAGATCCTTTCCACAATCCCATAGTAACTTACTTAGCACTTTTCTCAAATAGACAGAAACCAAATACATTAGAAGACCAGTGAAACATCTGACTACATAAACCTAAATTCAAGCCAAAGCATTTCTTTTCTTTCACTTCAAGAGACACCTGGTTGATAAGCATATTGAATTGCATTCCATGGGAGCCTTCCTAATGACAAGCTTTTTTCTAAGTACAATAGAGTACAATGGCTTGAAACTTTCAGGAAATTCCCATGGATATATGAGAGATAAATTTCTGCACCAAACTTCTATTTCTTTAGGTATCATTTCAACCTTAAGTTTTTCTACACAATTCTAGACCATTCCTCCCTGATCTTCCTGCCACCCTTGATTACTATCTAAGTGATTTATCCAGGTTTATTCCAAAGAAGAAAATAACATTAAAATAAGCTGCCATTTTATAGCACTTTAAGATTTGCAAAATACCATATATATATGTGTGTATGTGTGTGTATATGTATATGTATATGTGTGTGTGTATACATATATATATATGTATATATATATATATATACATATATATATGGAAAGAGAGAGAAGAGAGAGAGAGAGAGAGAGAGAGAGAGAGAGAGAGAGAGAGAGAGAGAGAGATGCCTACAACTATATCTTCGCAAAATTATAAGATCATAGATTTAGAACTAGAAAGGACCTTATAGATCATCTGGTCCAAGTCCATTGTCTCATTTTATAGGGGAGGGTACGATCACACAGGTAGTAAATGACAGAGCTGAGATTTATTGACAATTATTCTGTTGCTTAAACATCATAAAGAATTTTGCATAGAGTATCTGATTTTGTGATACCTCTGTGTAATAGGTTGTATAATTATAGGTGACAGAACTGAGGTGGTGGACAGTTAAGTGACTCGCCCAAGGTCATACAGCTATTAAATATCAAACGAAGCACTTGCAGACAAGTTTGTGCTTTATCTCAAGTCTGCCATACCAGGCTAACTCTTTCTACCATATCATTCTAACACTGTGATTTATGTAAGGTGTCACAAAAGTCTTAGTTCAGCTTTTTTTAAAATTGCATTTTTGTTTATTTTATTAGACATTTCTCAATTACATTTAATTTGGGGGAGTTGAGTTCTATAACTTGAAGAATGAGAAGTACTGATTAGCTTTAAAGAAAAAGAAAAGAACCAAAAGGAATGTGTTGAATAAGAAGAGAAAAAAATAAGGATTAGAAAAATGCACTATGCTTGAAAATGAATAAAAGTAAACATAGGTTGACTTTTTAATAGTATTTTTCCTTGTTATCACATTCTCTAAATGATTAAATTGTATTTGTGTCTAGAGTAGTAGGACAAGTGAGATGATAAATGTGGATTGATGGCTGCAAGGTAGTGTTGAATAGATAGAGTGCTATGTCATATTTGGGTGTCCGAGACAATTAAGAACAAAAATCAGCTTCTACCAAAGTGTGCGTATGTGTGGTGGTCGTGGTATTGAGGGTGGGTGTTAATCTAGGATACACAAAATACATTCTATTCCGAACACAATTTTGGAATGAGACCAAGTGCATGAAATGCTGACGAAGACTGGTCACCACCACGGTGACCTGAGTATACTGTGTGAATTCTGTACGTACTGGAATAATACTCAAAGCTCTGGGTTTCAAGGTGTGCATGTATTAATAAATAGGGTAGTTTAATCAATATAAAAATATAGATCATTAAGAGGCATATGGTTAATACCAAAACATAGAGGATATATTTTTCATATAAAGGTTGTATTTCTTAAATGGTTGAACTCCAGAATAACGTCTAAAATCTGTCTCACATGATTAAGCTCAGATTTGTAAGATAGGTTGCTCTGGGCTGCATACTGAGCTCCTTTGCTCTTTGGAACATATTTAATTCCCTCATCCTTTCTCTACTGGGTACAGAATAGTCTTGTGTGTGTTTTTTTAATGTTCCCTCCTTTGTATTTAAAGGTCATTTTCCTGATGACTTGTAGAACTTTTTTTCTGAATTGAATTGTTAAATTTAACCGCTATATATTTTAGAGTTTGCAACCTTGATATTTTGGGGTTTTTTTGTTTTCTGGGGGCAATTTGAGAATTCTTTCAAATGGTATTTTGTTTTCTATTTAGAAGTTTAGGATGGTTCTATTCTATTATTTCCTTTATTGTGGTATTAAGGTTTTTGTCCTATTTTTCTGGGAGACTTATGATTCTCAGGTTGTCTCATCTTGCAAGTGCTGTCTTTGATTTCAGTATGTTCTGCTGGCATAATAAAAGGTTTTTTTTGAATGTTATTGGTGTTTGTTTGTTTTTTTGCTTATCCTCTATGTTGTCCTTCATTTTTGTATATTTGCATTCCCTGTGTATTGTTCTCTTTGGTTCCTTGAAGAGATTTGTCAAAGTCAAGTTTTTCTAATTTGTTATTTTTGCTATGCAGGATATAAATTTTGTTCTCATAACAATTAATTCTTTTAAACCACCCAGGAAGAGTGTATTATGATTCCATGTTCTCATCCTCTGTCTCATCAAGTGTTGGATTATTTTTCTTAATTTTGCAGTATTTATTCATAGATGCCTAAAGTCCTTTATTAGATCTGAAGGCCATATTTCAATTTACTAATATGGTTTTTCCTGTTGATTTTTCTGTTTACATTTGGGGTCTTTGAGATTTCTTCTTTATGAAATAGTGGTACTTTAAGTTTTTTCTCCTCCTTGTTGATTTTCCCCTATTACTCACTTTCTGACTCCCTCCCTTGTGATTATGTTTTTCCTTGGTGGTTGCATCTCAAAGCATCTGGGTAATTCACAGTTCACCAGCTTAGGTCTCTACTCCAACTGATTTCTGGTCAGAAGTGGCCCTAGTTGGATGTCATGCTCTTTCCCTTAGGCTTGATGGAGTGCTGCATCACCCCTACATACACAGTGCTGTTTCCTAGTGAACTGTCCCGCTCCCTCTGGTTCCATAGTACTTTGGCCTGGCACCAGCAGTCCAACACTTTGCAGTGCTGGCACTTCCTGGTATGCAGACCCTAGCAGACTTTTGCTCTTAAAGGGCAAACTGACTGTAAAGACCTAAGCAATCTTCTGCAGCCTGGAGTCAGGATCTCCACAGCACTGGAAAGAGAGAAGGGGAAGCAAGGTGCAGGGGTGTGTTTTGAGGTAAGCCTCTGTTGTATCCTTAGACCTGCTAGTACAACCTTGCTGAGAGTAGTGTGAGAGGATGGGGAGAGGTACTGAGTGAACTCAAGATCAGTGACATCAGTTGCTGGGTTTGGATTTTTTTTAAATCTCTTTTTGGAGACTGGGTATGTTAGACCATGGAAACAACTGAAGTTACTTTATCTTTTGTGTATAATTTCTATTTTGGAGAGCTTTGAAAGGTTGTGGGGATCAGAGAAGATGTCTAGTCTCCAGTCTTGTTGTGCACATGGCATGGTCTTAGCTGCTTTCTGTAGTAGAAAATGCCAGTCTTACTTGTCACTTGAGATAGTCCTGAGGAAAATGATACACAAAGAGCCTATACTGAGGAATAAATGCAACATAAAAGAGAGAAATTGAGAGTTTACATAATTATAGTATGAACTTTTAAAATCTTTTGAACTTTTCAATATCTTTTACCCTCAGGTCATTCTTTCCTTTTGAATAACCTATCAAAATCTCAATCAATAATAATGATCAAAGAAAAGAGTACATGTACCCAAGTATGTGTGATTATGCTTATGCCATGTGGTATATAATCAAACATAGCTAACATCCTCTCCAAAATATTAACCAGTTCCTCAAATGATTAATTCCACTGTGCTCTCTTCCATTGTGGTTCATGTTATTGCACTCAAGTGAGTCAAAAGTGCACCAAAGGGAGATTGCAAGAGCACACACTCTGTACCAGCTGATATTGACAGGAAGGATAACAAGTTTATCTGCATATCAAATTGAAAACAGAGAGTAATGCAAGATGGCATGGATTTGGAACATTTTATAATTATGGAAAGAGATTTGAAAAATAACCCAAATACACATACACATAAATATACATACATATGTATATCTCTGTCTATCTGTCCATCCATCCTCCATCTATTTATCTATCTGTCTGTCTATCTATCTATCCATCCATCCATCCATCCATCCATCCATCCATCCATCCATCCATCCATCTATCTATATTAGGAAAGAAGACATTTGCTTGTTATATAGGAAGCAGTGATTTAGAGGTTACCTGTTCTCAAATATTCAGTACATGCCAGGGAATGTAAGGCTAAATGCCAAATTAAAACCTTGCATAGCTTTGTGACAAAATTAAAAAAAAAAAACTTCAGCTTTGTAAGAAAGCAAAGCATTTGCCCAAAGAAAAAGTATTTCTTTAAGAAAGAAAGGTACTTGCCCACTTTTTTCTTTGTTCTGTTAGCCTACTTTCCTCATAGTCAATTCTCTGGGAAAAAGAACCAAGTCCTATTCTAAAAGACATGACTGAACATCCCATTTAGTGCTCTATTTTATTCTTCCCAAAGAGTATTAGGTAGACATTGTCTCTGTCATCTATAAACTTACAGACTAAAAGAAATGCACATGTGTTGGGCATATGAACAGCAGAATAGAAATATTCATCCAATACATTGTATTCTACTTATGCAATAAATGGTATCAGCTATTTTTTCTGACTGATAATTTTTTTTTAATAAAACAAAGAGAAATAAACACCCAGAAGTATGTTTGAAAAATTGGACAAAATAAAATGATGATCAAGAATTATATTACATGTAAAAGTATATTTTTATGGGTTATATTTTATTAGAGAAAAGATTTATGATTTACTTTTAAGGAGGCAATATCAACGTTATATTTCACATGAGTTTTGATGTTCATTATTGTCTTTGTAAAGGTGCAACTCCATCCCAATCTCAATTACTGTAATGATGAGATATCAAGTATAAGAGTGGTCACAATTAATGTTCCTTTTAAAAGGCATCTAGGTAGATCAGTGGCTAACAGGTGGGCTTAAAGTCAGAAAGACCTGAGTTTGAATCCTGCCTCAAGCACTTACTAGTTGAATGACTCTGAGTTGTCATTTAACCTCTCTATGCTCCAGGTTCTTTATCTGTCAACTGGGCATGAGAATAATAGCACTTACCTCACAGGGTTGTTGTGAAGATCAAATAAGTTAACATATGGAGAATGCTTTGCATACATTAAAATGCTACATAGATATTAATTATTTATTTTCATTAGTGCAAATATTAGTATTATTATTTGTGAACAAGATGCCTTTATGCCCTATGATCTCTTTATAGGGCAATAACTTTTTTAATTGAATCAAGAAAAGAGTATCATAATTAATCTTTGGGTATTTCATATAGTGGAGGAATTTCAATAATTGAGTAAGTACTGAAATAGTCAAGTGGGAAATAGTCAAGTGGCTCAGGACTCCATGGTCAGCAGTACCTTGAGGAGGCAAACCTTTGAACTCAAACCAAAGGATATTTTGGGTCAGCAGTGGGGAGAGAGTGTCAACATTTCCCCATAACTGATGACATCAACAACAAGGATAGACGAATAAAAGACAATATATTCAAAAAGGAGCCGACAGAGATATACTGAGGACAAATATGGTCAGAGACATATAGCTTCAAGGAACATGATGCTTTGTATGGAGAGATATATCAGCTAAGTGCCCAAGAAAACATTTCTAGTAATAAAGAATTCTGAGTTTACCCTTTGGTTATAGGTGTTCTCTATGGTTAGAGCCCACACTCTCATTGACCTGCATGTGCTTCTGGGAGGGACTTTGGGGGGATATTTTATATTAGCTGTTCTTACTAAACCACCTTAATGAATATCCTTTTCTTAAGGTTAATTGATGTCTACTTGATGATTGAAATGAGAAACACACTCATGGGGACCCATGAGAAGTACTAGAAATTCAGGTCCTCGGTATTACTCCCCTAGAAAAATGAGGGGAGAAATAGCTAAGTGCACCCTCTGAGGACTCTGCTTTAGCCAGTGTACATCAGTGGAGTGTTCTCTGAAGGGTTGTGATATCTCCATTTATAAAATTGTTACCAATGTTTCCCTCTCCTTTTCTCTTCTCTCCTCTCCTCTCTCCCCTCTTCCTTCTCCTCTCTGTCTCTCTCTGTCTCTCAGTCTCTGTCTCTGTCTCTCTTGTTCTACACCATTTTATGTATCTTTTCATCTTTCAAAATTCTTTATATACTTTTGATTATTGGAGTACAATGCTATTTTATGTTGTTAAGACATTAGGAGATACTCTGTTTTCTAGAACTAAGGCCCAGCAAGCAAGCTGTGTGTACCCTGAACTTGGCATAACAACAATTCTTTGTGCTCACCCTCTAGATGATCTCACCCTCTGGCAAAAATCATATAATAATTGTATTGCTTTGACCAGTACCAGGTGTTGTCTGAGCTCAGACAAGCTTGGACAAGTACCCGTGTTCCAGACATGAAGTCCTGCTATGAACGGACTTTTTGTCACTAGACCCCCTTGCCTAACTGTTGTTGTTACACCTCACTAGTGGTGCTGCTCTACACTCATTGACTCTTTGTGTAGCCACAAATACATAAATCAAGGTTCAGCCTCACTTAAGCAGGGCCTTCTCCACTAGGGGCAGGGCCCCAGTGTGTCTTCAAACTACCTCCTTGCTTGCAAGCTGTTTCCCTCACTTTGAAATTCTGTTTAACAGCCTACTCTGTTCAGCCCTGGCCACCCACAAGTTAGAGGCTGATTCAATCCCGTTGACAATGCATTATATGCTACCATTCATTCACTTGGCTTCTATTTTGCTTTAAGCCTCTTAGGTTATACGTTAGGGTATAAACCCACTAGTTAAACTCTATTCTTGGCATACTAAGAGCTTAATAAATACTTGTTGCCTGATTGAGTAAACAAGTAGACATTTTTTCTAACTTTGTATAATTGTAAATTATGCTTCAAAACAGTCAAATTCATAGCTTCGTTAGCAGGGAATTAATGTACCTCTTTCCCAACAATATAACCAGCATTAAATTTTTTAAACATCTTTTCTAAGTTTTTGGATACTACTTCAAAGTTGTTTTAATTCACATTTTTCTGATTATCAGAAATTTTAAATATTTTAAAATCTTATTGTTAGTTTATATTTTTACCTTTTAAAAGTGACTGATCATATTCTTTGGCCACATATCTATTAAGGATTTGTAGAACTCTCCTATACGTTTTGTATGTCAGCCTTTTTTAAGGGATGTTTAATGTATAACTTTTCCCCCTAATCATATCTTTTCTTTCTATTTGCGCTATACTACTTTTAGATTTAAAAGCCTTTTTTATTTTTGTAAATTTGAAATTGTGTATTTTATTTTAAAAGAAATTCCTTTATCTTGTGGCTGATTAAGAAGGTTTTCCCTGTCACAATGGTAGAGAAAAGATCACTTTACACTCTTGTCTATTTTTTTAAAATGGAGATTTTTTTGTTCTTTAAATGTTTATTTGAATTTACTTGTAGGTTTATGTGGTTCTGGAGCTATTTTCCATGATGGTTTACTTTACAGTTTCTTCAGTCTCATTGTTGCTGTTTGGAGATTAGGTAGGCTAGATTAGTTATTTCCTTTTTGTTAATTTGGAGAGTTTAGATTTTTGTGGCTATTCATTTCACAAACTCCATTTCCTCATTGTAGAAGAGAGGTCACCCTGAGCTCTCAAAGACTATGCCAGTAGAGCACAAACTGGCAGATTCTACCATGATGGAAAGGCTTTGAGTATGGTCTTGGCAACAGATTGAATCTATTTTCTGAGGAACTGCTTGCTCAAAACAGGGAGGTTCATTACCGACTGGCCACATAATGGATTCTTTGGCCATGATAACCTATGAAAAGAAAGAAAAGTTCCGGCTGGTCTTTAGTCCTAGGCAGGGTTCCTTCCAGTTTAGCACTGGGGCAGAAAAAGAGGAAAGAGGGTGCTAAAGATCACATAGTTTTTAAATCATCTATAAACTTTAACTTTGTGGTTTGTATTCTAAATATGTGACTTTTGTCCAGTGACCAATGTATATATTACTAGAACAGGCCTTTTAACTTGAGATTCTTGGATCTGTGGATAGATTGCAGGAGGTCAATGAACTTACAAGTTTTGTATCTTTCTTTTAACTGAATTTTAACTGGTATTGAGCAAGAAATGGCTTTGTTACTGATGAGTCATTCCTGAATCAATTGTCCAGACAGTCAGATTACGGACTTGTTAGAGCAAAAATTGAAGTTAGTACAAAGTTAGAAGAATAAAATGTGAGAGAAATATAGCATGTGATGAAAAACTCCACTGGAAGTTATAAAATAATTTATTTATAATAAAAATGGTATATGAATCAATGAAGACAGACATTGATTTCAATAATTTCATATAAAGTTTTACCGACATAAATCAACTACCACAAGGAAATCAAAAATCCTTCCTTCCTTCCTTCCTTCCTTCCTTCCTTCCTTCCTTCCTTCCTTCCTTCCTTCCTTCCTTCCTTTCTTTCTTTCTTTCTTTCTTTCTTTCTTTCTTTCTTTCTTTCTTTCTTTCTTTCTTTCTTTCTTCCTTCCTTCCTTCCTTCCTTCCTTCCTTCCTTCCTTCCTTCCTTCCTTCCTTCCTTCTAGTCTTCTTGTACAAAATGGCTAATATGGAAATGTTTTACATGATTACACATGTATAATTTGTATGTGATTGCTTACCATCTTAGGAAGGGGAGGGGGAAGAGGGAGGGAGTGATAGAATCTGGAAATCAAAATTATTTTAATACATAATGGGGAAAATCATATACAGAATACATACATATGTGTATATATGTATACACACATATATGCATATGTATGTGTGAACAACTAAAAGCTTTGTCAGTCATTTGGAGACTTTTTGTTGTTAGATAGCTGTTAGAATTGAGGCCAATAGAGTGAATTCCGTTTAAATCTTCTCCAGACAATGAGGATGGTGAAAGGCCTTGAATCCATGTCAGAAGAAGATGGATTGAAGAAACTAGGCATGTGGCATTTGGAGAAGAGCAGGCTTATGGGAGTTCAATTGTGGTCTTCAAGTATTTTAAGAGTGTCATGTGGAAGAGGGATTAGGTTAATTTATCCCAGGGGGCAGAAACAAAAGTGATGGTTAGTGTCATAAAGAGGAAAATTTAAATTTGCTATCAAGAAGAAAGGATTAAAAAGGAGAGGTGCATAAAAGAGGAATGCTCATCCCTCTCACTGCCACAGGATGGTGGATTTCTTTTCACTGGAGGTCTTTAAGCAAAAGGTTCTACTTATCAGGGATGTTATCCCAGGGATTCCTTTAGTATATGGATTGGACTAGATAATTCTTAAGGTCCTTTAAAATTTCTTAAATTGTATAATTCTGTGTTAAATCCTTTCTAGCTCTAAAAAGCTGCAGCAGTAAGGAAAAAGCCACACTATTCCAGAATGACTACAGTATTTGATAGGGAGTAGAAAAATAGGTTCTCCAGGAGAACACTCTCCTAAGTAATGGCAACATTGTGGGATGAACAGCTTTGATAGACTTAGCTCTTCTCAGCAATGATCCAAGACAGTTCCAAAGGACTCATGATGGAAAATGCTATCCACATCCAGAGAAAGAACTAGGGGGTCTGAACACAGATTGTAGCATATGAATTTCTCTTTTCTTGTTGTTTTTCCTTTCTGGTGGTTTTCCCCTTTTGTTCTGATTCTTCTTTCACAACACGACTAATGTGGAAATATGTCTAATATGGTTGTACATGTATAACCTCTATCAGATTGTTTGCCATCTTGGGGAGGGAGGAGGGATGGAAAAGAGGGAAGAAAATATTTTGAATTCAAAATCTTATAAAAGTGAATGTTGAAAACTGTCTTTACATTTAATTGGAAAAAATAAAACACTATTAAGTGGGGGGGAAAAAGAAAAACAGGTTCTCACCATCTAGAAACAGAGGAAAAGAAGGAAGGAAGTCTGCAATTTAACCTCTGTGAAACTTGTACTGATGAAATAATTAAGGGGTGTTAGACCATCTTTTTAAATCTGGCAAAGTAAAATTTGGCTTATGTTTTTTGTTGCTCCCAAGGCTATTTGTGGTTTTTGAAAGCATCTTTTTGTTGATAATCATGTATTATTTATATGTTTCCTGTAATACTTACCAATTCATAGCAACATAATAAAAGATGGAAAAAACAGAGACAGATGTGTTGCTTACAAAATTTTATATTTATAGTGTAATGGTCTGAATTATACCTTATCATCCCATTTATCTAAACATGTAAGATTTTTGTCCCAGATAACCTCAGATACTGGAATAAAAGATGAAGGGGCTGAAAAAGAAGAGCCACGGGGAAGCCACAGGCTTCACATAAGACGGGGGACAGAGCCAGAAGAGCAATCCTACTGAAATTGGCTAATTGGGCTAGAGCCCTGGGAAGAGGCTGAGTATGCCATCATGTGGATGTAAGAATCCTCACATTGCAACAGGAAAACAACAGCTTTTCTTGTTAAAGAGGCATATGTTAGGAGTTCAGCGATAGCAAGCAAGGGAAGGGGCAAGTGGGGAAAAACTCTGGGTCAAGACTAAATTGTGCCTCAACAGTAGCAATAAACTTCCAAGAGAGATTCGGCACTGGTTTTCTGATTGATCTGACTAAGCCAGTTGAACAAACTTCTCATACTTCTGGTGTTTGAAGGCTTTTGGTAAGAACCTGCAAAAAGGAAATATCAGTAGACTGACTTCACTTCTATCTGGCTCTAGATCTGTCACTGATTTTCTTTGGGTCCTTGGTTGAATCATTTAATTTCTCTGGGCCTGAGTATCTCTGTGAGGGCATTGGACTAAGACAAGCTCTTCGGACCCATCCAGTACTACTCCTTTTCTTATCAGCCTTATTTGGGGTGATTAATCCCCTTTTGCTGACATTTCCATGGGTTAATCATGATTTTTAAGGTAATCACTATGGTTTTGTAAAAATTTTATAGTGATAGTCAAAAGACCCGACTTCTATCCTCTGATTGTCACTGGTTCAGTCCCAGTGGGGAAATGATTTAAAATTCCTATGTCTCAGCTTCTCCAACATACACAAAATGATGGTTACCCTCCTTACATTCCAGGATTAAAAAAAAGAGTAAATGAAATGAAGAACAGTAAAGCATTTGGAGAAGCATAAAGCATCTCCCTAATATAAGATGCTGTCATGTAATTGCTGTAGGATGCATTCATTAATTTATTTCTACATGTTTGAATGAGATTTCTTAAGTGTAATATATGCAGATTAGAAATAGGTAGTAGTTCTTTAGGGCAGCTAGGCAGTACAGTGGACAGAGAGCCAGGCCTGGAGTCAGGAAGACTCATCTTCCTGCATTCAAAGCCAGTCTTAGTCACTTACCAGCTGTGTGACCCTGGACAAGCAACTTAACCTTGTTTGTGTCAGTTTCCTCTTCTGTAAAATGAGCTGGAGAAGGAAATCGCAAACCACTTTAGTATCTTTACCAAGAAAACCCCAAATGGGGTCACAAAGAGAAATGACTGAAAAACAACCGAACAAGAGTTAAATCTTTAACATTCACATGTATAATTCATCCATGTCCTCAGACTTTCTGAAACTCAAAAGAACTATGATTTCATCAGTAGAAGAAGTTCCTTTTCCCAATACTGTTTGTGATCTCTTCATGATTTAATAGATACTCACAGAGATTTGTCTGAGACCCTTAGAAGTTAGGTGACCTGCCCTGGGTCATATAATTAGTCAGGGTCTGAGACAGGATATAAACTCAGAACTTCCTAGCTCTAAGCGTGGCACACTATTCACTATGCAACACTGTGTCTATATCCTCCACATCCTGAGACTTACTAAGTCCTTAAATAGATATCAGTTATTTTGTAGATTCATAAATTCCTTCTAATGAAGTAGTTCATAATCCATCCCTGCTCACCCCTCTTTGTTGTTTAGAAATATTTTAGTCCTTCATGACCCATTTGGGGTTTTCTTAGCAAAGAAACCAGAGCAGTTTGCAATTTCCTTTTCCAGCCCATTTTACAGATGAGGAACTGAAGCAGACAAGGTTAAATGGCTTCCCCAGAGTCACACAGCTAGGAAATGTCTGAGGCCAGATTTGAACTCATGATGATAAGTCTTCCTGACTCCAGGCCTGGCACTCTCTCCATTGAGCCACCTACCTAGCTGTCCCTTGTATGTGAATATTTTTCATATTCATCTATAAGACTGCTATGAGGGCTCTGGAAATATTGAGGGGTGGGTATGAGTGAACATTGATGGATCCTGAAACTTAAAAAAAAAAAATAATCCTGGCTGAAACAATTCTCTTTAGCATTATAGACAAATATAACTTAAAAGTGCTATTTAGTCATTATTCACACTTGAAAAAATAAAACCATTTCTTTCTGGCTCTCTGGATAGCTGAAAAATCTATCCTTAGGGTCAGCTTCACTTTCAGCATCTTTGAACCCCTGACTTCTGTAAAACAGAAACAAAAGATTCCGTCCAACATTTCATAACCCGAAAATCGATCTAATACCAAACTGCTCCTAGCATCAATGCAAATCTCTGAGGGGAGAAAAAAAGGCTGAGAAGTTCTGTTTTTCACCACTCTCTATGCCTCTTTCTGGGATTTTCATGGCTGACTTGGTAGCCCCTGGAATCCAAGTCATCAGCAAACTCCCTTTGGAAGGGACATTCCATCATCCCCTAACACATCAAAATGACCTATTTTAAGTTGCTTTTCTTTCACTGTCAGCTTTGCTTTCCCCCCCAGCTCCCACATTGTTAGGTAGAGAGGGAAGCTCCTAAGTATTTCTATTGCCTCCAAACATAAACTTAAGAATATATTGTTTACTAATGACCCAAACCCACATTTTGGTCAACTCTGGATTTGAGCTCTTTTCCTGTATTCTGGCCCAACCCTCTTGGAAAAAACCATGGAGTGGCGCTTGAAAAGAACCTTATTTCTAACTCTTTACTTGAGGGCAGTACAGCCCACTTACAATGATATTGTCTCCATCTGTCCCCAAAAAGCAAACTCTACCATTAAACTTGTAAAAAGATATACACACATGTATACACATATACATGTATGCATACACATACATATATACACACACACAAAATTGGTTGAGGAGACAGTGCTTCCTCCCCGCTCCTCGTCCTTTGTTCCTTCCTCTCTCAGATTTAGGCATTCCTGCTAAACGCTTTTACAACTTTCCTTTTAATTTCAGTCAATGATAGTCCAACCTCTGGTGATGCCCTACCTAGGTCCTTGTCTGACTCAGTTAGCTTATTTGTTTCAGGCAGTGCCAGTTCATTCTGTCCCCTCTTTCTATCCCCAGCTCCATTCACCAAAGGTTTTCATTAAAAAAAATCATACTGTGCATTTCCATTTTCCATCACTTTTTATTTGAAGATGCATCCGTTCAACGGTTCTAGGGAATTCATTAGAAACATTCAATCGGCTCTAGAGCTCAACACACTTGGTTACTTGGGGGAAATGCCTAAGATAAACTCCCTATCAGAAATATTTTAAGATTATTCCATCATCATCTTCTGCTCTGGGAAACCTGGTAACAAAATGTTGAGTCAAGTCTATAAGCATCTATTAAGTGCCTACTGTGTGCTGGGCATTGTGCTAAGCTCTGGGAATCTGCAGAAGGATGTAAGGAAGAATATATACCAATTATTTATTTGTAGCCCAGATTTGTGATTTTATGGGTGTGGGGAACTTCTTGTATGAAAATTCTTTCCACTTATGTGTATTGAAAACTGACTTATAGTCTGAATTATTAGAACATTTTCTGGGACACAGAGAGCTTAAACGATACACAAATAATGTGTGTCAGAGGTGGGACTTAAACCCAGGTCTTTCTAGCTCCAAATCCAGTTTTCTATCTGTTAAGCTTTGCAATTTCTTGCCACATTTATGAGAAGTTATCTTCTTGTTCCCAAGGTCATATTGTCCCCACTTACACTTCCTGTTTTCTTTTCCTAATTCTGGGGTTTTCTGTGCAGGTCAGGCAAGCTACGTTTCAGATTCCTCATCTAGAAAGTGGTAAGGTTGCTCTAGGTCTACTATTTTTAAGATAATAATAAGGATGATAATAATAATAATAACTGGCATTTACGTAATACTTTAAGTTTTGTGAAACACTTTGTATATATCTAATTTTATCCTCACACTGACCCTGGGAGGTAGAAGCTACTATTGCCCCCATTTTAGAGATAAGGAAACTGACACAGACAGACATTAAGTAACTTTTCCAGGGTCATCTAGTTAGAGATCACATTTGAACTCAGATCTTCCTAATTCCAGGTCCAACTCTTTATCCACTGTGCCACTTCTGTTAGTCAAAGATCCCTTCCAACTCTAAATCGCATAATGATTCATAGGTAGGTAAATCTAATCCCACACAATTCTTCCACCAACAGCCTATGTTTTAGCAGCTATATTTTAGCTCATCAGTGACAAAACTACTTTCTGGATGTGTGTCCATCAAGCTTAATAATTTAGAAAATTATTCCTCTAAGTGATAACTTATAGGGCATAGGACAAAGTGACTCCCTACTCCATCTAATTTCCATCATCCTCACTATGAGATGACATGAAATTCCATATAGTTCAACCAAAGCTTCATGTAAAGAACATAGAATATACTATCAAATGAACAATTCATGTTGAGTTTCCACCAAATAGTTATGATCCATTCAGAGCACATACTTCAATTTTTACAAGGAGGAAGATTGTGCAATATTCTGTTCATTCCTTATTACCCAAGCTTTTGATTACCAAGGATCTGTCAGGTCTCATTTAGCATGGATGATCAGAACTCTATCCCACCTCATAAAATGCTAAGGACCTAGGTATATTGCACAAATTGGAATCTTAAAAGAGTTCCACTAATTCTAAGGTGACCGCAGGGGACACTTTTCCTTGTTTCCAATGGATTTGGTATGTCTTGTAGATTTTGAATGCAAAAATATATCCACTTTGAAAGCTTGTTTTGCTATTGCATTGTTAAGCCCTAAAAGAGAGATGGGAAACACACACACACACACACACACACACACACACACATACACGCACACACACACACACACTAGAAATGAGTCCTTGTAAAGAACAGGGCTAAGGTACTCTTAATTTGGCATGTAAACCTTAAATAGATCTGACAGTTTAATTTTCTAATATGATATACAGGAAATGTGAAATTAACCCCACAATCATGCCAATACAGTGATTCTACTGGTGGTTGGTTTCACATCTGGAAATACAGAACAGCTAGTTCCTAAAGCTTTATACTTTAAAAATCAAACCTCTGGCTAGAGAAAATCAAAGGCTCCACATTTAGATCTGGTCCTATGACATAATCCTCTCACTTTAAATCAATTAATAAGCATTTTTTAAGCACCTCCTCAGCACCGGACAGTGTGACAGGTGCTGGGAACCCAAAGACAAGACTTTCACAGTCACTGTTCCTAGGCACCAAATTGTGATTACCAAATTATTTAGTAGCCTAGTTGCTTTACATGTATTATCTTATTTTATCCTCACAATAGCCCTGTGAAGCTGGTGCTACCAAGAGTCCCACTTTACAGAGTTTGAGTGATCTATCCAGTCACATGGCTAATAAGTGTCTGTGGCAGGATTCAAACTCTGAGAACAGGGACTGTCTTTTAACTTCCTTTGTATCCCTATTGTTCAGCACAGTGTTTGGCACATAGTAGGTACTCAATACTGTTATCCCTTCCACATTGTGGGGGGCTTGGGGCATGGTACCCTGAAATCTGGAAAATCCTCATATAATTTTTTGACCTTCCATACCAGAGAATGTCTGAATTTTTTCTTTTTACTTTTATGGGGTGTTTACAGTACCTTTTTGTAAAATTTGGGTTAAATGTTTGGTCATAGGCTCTGTGGTGTCTGCTGGTCTTCATGGGTTGTCTGTGACTTCCGCAAAAATCATAAAAAAAGTTCCCATTTAATTTCTTACACCAACCAGCAATATATCGAAACTGGGATGGAGAAAGTCAGAGGTGGAAGAGACTGACTGAAGGTCTCCTGGCTGCAAGTTCAGCACTTTGCTCACTGCGCCACCTAGCTGCCAGTTAATTATTACTGGCATTTATTCTTTTTTTCTCACTTAATAAATGCATATATATAATATATATATTATATATATATATATGAATAAGCAACAAGGTAATAAATATCTTTTTTATAATTAACTTATTTGTTTTCAGTTTTCAACGGTCACTTCCATAAGTTTAAATTTTCTCCTCCTCCCTCTCCCCTTCCTCCAATCTTATATGGGTTCTACGTATACATTCTTATTAAACACATTTTCACATTTGTCATGTTGCATAGTATTAAAATGAATTGGAGAAACCATGAGAAAACAAAACAAAACATAACAAAAGATAAAATAGTCTGCTTCATTCTGTGTTCTGACTTTACAGTTCTTTCTCTGGATGTGGATGGCATTTTGCATCAGGAGTTCTTCCCCTACTGATAAATGGCCAAAGGATAGGAACAGGCAGTTTTCAGAGGAAGAAATTAAACCTGTCTATAGTCACATGAAAAAACACTCTAAATCACTATTGATTAGAGAGATGCAAATAAAAACAACTCTGAGGTACCACATCATACCTATCAGTTTGGCTCACATGACAAAACCGGAAAATGATACACATTAGAGAAGATGTGGGATGGCAGAGTTGGAACACTAATTCATTGTTAGTAGAGCTGTGAGCTGATCCAACCATTCTGATGAACAATTTGGAACTATGCTCAAAGGGCTATAAAAGTGTGCATACCCTTTGACCATTTCTAGGGTTAGTTAGTTGCAAATGTTATTTCTATTTAAAAGAAAGGAAGAGTTGTTGCTTCTTTAATTATACGATCCCAAAGAGATTATAAAAATGGGGAAAAGACCCACGTGGACAAAAATATTTATAGCAGCTCTTTTTGTAGTGGCCAAAAATTGGAAATCGAGAGGATACCCATCAATTGGGGAATGACTGAACAAAGTATGGTATATGAATGTAATGGAATACTATTGTGCTATAAGAAGTGACGAACAGGAGGACTTCAGAAAAACCTGGAAAGATTTATATGAAATGATGCTGACTAAAGTGAGCAGAACCAGGAGAACATTATACACAGTAAGCACCACAGTGTGTGAGGATTGTATCTGTTAGACTTAGCCCTTCATAACAATGCAAGACCTAAAAAATTTGTCACTGACTTCCTATTGCTTACTATATGAAATATAAACTCTGATTTCTGGTGTTCAAGGCTTTCCACAATCCAGTGCCATCCCATCTGTCCAGTCTTAGCTCAAATGACTCAAGTCCTTATAACCTAGGTTTTAGTTCTTGTAGGTGTGCCCTGCATTGTCCTGTATTAATTAGTATTTTCAGTCCATTAATGCCCCTCATGTGTTCCCTATATTTTCCTGGCTCATACTTTTGCCATTACCTAGAACACCCTCCCTTCATCCACTTACTTCTTGAAATTCTATCCATCTTCCAAGACTCATCTCTCCCCTTGCCTCCTCCTATAAGGAACGATGTTTCCCCAGTGACAACTCCTATAACATTTTTTCTCTGTACTTCTGGAACGCATTTCTCATGATCTATCTTGGATTATATTTACTTGCATACATGCTATATCTTCATTCAGATGGAAAACTTCATAAGATGAGTTGTTTCTTATGTATCTTTTTATCTTCCCAATGTGTTCTACATATTGTAATGGCTTAATAAATGTTCACTGAATTAACTCAGAGTGGAAATTAATTGTAAATCTTACAGAAATGCTTTTGAAATTTTAATCTGATTTGCATGCTCATCTCCAATGGTTTTATATAGCTAGGGTTCAAATTTGTTATTGTTCAGTTGCTTCAGTTGTGTTTGACTCTTTGCGATCCTATTTGGGGTTTTCTTGTCAAAGATAAGAGTAATTTGCCATTTTCTTCTCCAGCTCATTTTACAGATGAGGAAACCAAAGAAAACAGGGATAAAAGTGACTTGCCTAGGCTCACACAGCTAGTAAGCATCTGAGGTCAAATTTGAACTCAGGAAGATGAAGCCTCCTTATTCCAGGTCAGGCAATCTATCCACTGAGCCACCTTGCTGCCCCAGCATTTAAATAATAATACGTTAAATTAGTATCATGATTCACCAGGGAAGCCAGAACTGTTAGTTGCAACTGCTACTTGTATCTAAAAGAAAGGAAGAGTTGTTGCTCTGTTTAATTATAGACATGGGATCAGAAGTTATGAGATGGCTCCCAAGACACATGGGAAGGGAAGGACCTGGGGTCTAAGTGTTCTAAAAATCATTGAAAGCATGTTATAAAATGCACTGATATTCTTTTCCATGATTCTATTTATACACTTGAAAGAGTGTCACCCAGTCATAAAATTAGAGAAGCAGATTGTTGTGTTCGCTTGTAGCAGTAAGTCCAAAATGAATTTTTTTAAAGACAACTACAATGTCTCTCTTGCTCCCCTCAACTTAGAATTTGAGTCAGTTTCTTGAACCTATTGGTTCAGAAGTTGAATCACAAGAGGATTGTTTGGCCACAGCCTGCACCACTGAGTGCAATACCACCTGTTGGAGATGCTTCAGGGGCAAGGTCCATTCTCTTTAACACACCTGTGTTAGATGTTTGTAAATATATGCTCATTTTAACTTGCCCTTAATGAACACACACCTACACAGAGCTTCATTTTTCATCCTAATGTTTTTGGAACTTGCAGTCCAATAGCAGCCCCATCATCCTTCATCAAGAAGTTAATGAAATTACCAGGTGTAACCAGTAAAGAGCTGTGGTGATGGTTTGTTTAAAAGAACTGGAAGCAATATCAACTCAAGCCAGATTACACAAGGAAATTACAATGGATGAGAGAGGAATGAAATATATTCTCATTTGAGTTTGCTGATGGCATTCAATTCAGCACACTTGTGAAAGGAAAGAATAATATCAAAATTATGCTCAACAGGGTAAGTGGATGGTGGTACAATAAGGAGAAAAAGAATTTACATATCCTTAAGTATTTAATCGGAAGCCTTATCTCCTCCATGAAGCTTCAACTTTTGACAGATGAACTGTGAATAATATTTTACATTTAGTATAGAATTTGACAGTTTACATAGTGGATTTTTTACAACCATCCTGCAAAGTAAGTACTGTAAATATCAAGACCTCCCTTTTAAAGCTGAGGAAACTGAGGTTCCAAAGTAGTAAGGGATTAACCCCAGGTCACAAACCCAGGTTTTTGTGGATTCCAAGTTCATTACACTACCTCAGATCTCTGCCTCTGCCAACATCAGTATGGTTCAGTCAGTAATTTCTCATCTACTGTCTTGTCTTTCTTTCTGTTTGCTTCATGTCTTTGTTTCCCTAAAAAGATTATAATCTCCTCGAAAATGTGGATTTTGTCAGATAATAATTTTGGGTCCCCTCTGGCAACTAGTGTTGTGTTGAATATATCATGGCTGTTCAAATACTTATAAAATTGAATTGACCACATATCCACAGGAGAGAGGAAGATGGTTAAACACAAGCACAGTGGACCAGATTTATAAGTCTAGAGAGAGCCACACATTTGAAATATACAGCATAAATGTCATGCCATGTGAATAAAGGACATGAACCTGGCAAACTTTAAAAGGAATAAGGCACATATAAGCTGGGAAATAATTATCATTCGTCTGGACTCTTTACTAGTCAGAATCCTATTGGAGCCTAGAGCCCAGCTTGACTTATTCCATTATAAAGAGAGGATAAAACAGTGGAGTGCAAAGAACAGTTATTGAATGAAAGGATGGAAAATCTGTCTTCTGAGAAAAGGGTAAAAGAACTGTGCTTGTCTGTGAGGGGTGACCTAAATGCTGCTTTCATAGAAGATGGATTTGTATGTTTTCTACTGTCAGGAAGCAAAAGCTATATTAGCCATGTTTCCCTTCTAACTTTGGCTGTCAGGAAATTCAAAGCCAAGTATTGAAATCTGCTCAAATCAGATCCCTGAAGATATCCATTCCCTCTGCTTATTTCAAATGATTCCTGTTCAGTTTTACCCTTGAATGTCTTTTCTACTACAATCACCTCCTCATCAGACTCCCTACCTTCAATGTTTTACTTCTTCAGTTCATTCTGCATACAGCTGAAAAAATATACTTTCTAAAACATAGGCCTGACTCATTCGTTTCTTTGCTTAAAAATCAAATAATAGTATCATAGACCTAGAGTTAGAAGGGATCTCAGAAGCCATTTAATCTAATATCCACCTGTATTTTACAGATGAGGAAGTTAAGTCCTGGACCGATTAAATGACTTTTCCCAAGTTCATGCCCGCTTGCAAGTGTCAGAGATGGGATTTGAACCCAGAGTCTCTGATTCCAAAAACATTCCACCAAGACCAGATGAGGGTCTGCTTGTGATCCTAGCTTCCTGGGAGACTAAAGCTAGTGGATTTCTAGAGGTCAGGAGGTCTGAGGTGCAATGAGTTAAGCCTATGGTGTATTCTTACTAAATTTGTTATCAGGAAGCTCCCAGGTGGAGGACATCAGGTTATTGAAGAAGAAGCAAACTGGCCTAAGTTGAAAGTAGAGCATATCAAAGCTTTTGAATCCATCAGTAGTGGTTTCAACCTCATGAGTGAATCACTTATCTTTAATCTGAGACCTGGAAAACTCCATAGGACTGACCTACTATGTTATTAAAAAGTTGTAGGAGTTTTTAGGGCACAGCTAGGTTGTGCAGTGGATAGAGTGCCAGACCTAGAGTCAGGATATTTCATCTTCTTAAGTTCAAATCTGGTCTCAGACAATTAGTAGCTGTATGACCCTGGGCAACTCATTTAACCTTGTTTGCCTCAGTGTTCCTCATCTATAAAATGAGCTGGAGAAGGAAATGGCAAACTACTCCAGAATCTTTTCCAAGAAAATCCCAATGGGGTGACAAAGAGTTGGACACAACTGAAAAACTTGAGAATACCAACACTGGAATGTGTAGAAAAGAGACTAGGGGAAGGAGCTGGATTTGGTGTGACCAGTGAGGAGAGTATCACCATAGTCCTACTGTGCTCACACGAAATATTTGAGTTCAGCAGATTACTAAAGACTCATCATAGATTCTTCAGGTTTCACCTGTCCATTTCTGTCACTACCCATCAATTCAGGCTCAGCTTACAGTAAGAAATGATTAAACTCCATTCATTTCCCAAATCACAAAGACATCCTGTTATTCACTTCCCTCTCTGTATTCATTCAATGTTTGTAATTATTCTAATTATGTACAACACACAAAGGGTTATTAAATGGTGATTTTGTTTAAGTGTGTGCTAATTACACAATGCAGACTACAAGGTCAGCCTGAGATGAATTTTTGTACAAAATAATCTAGATATTAAATACATATTCAAATAATAAACCCTGTTTTAATGATACTGAAGTACTTTTACTGGAAACCATGGGAGAGAATTTCAACAACCAAAAAATGACCTGCCCATGCTACTGGTGTCACCACTGACACTGCATGCAGAGTGTTTGGATTTAATAATAGAAAATAAAAGAAAAAAACAACAAAAAGCTATGCATGGCGAGTTCATCACTAGTAATCAGTAATATAATCTGTGTTGTCATGTGATACAAACTTCAGAATGAATTTTAAACTTGAAATGTTTATAGTAACTTAAGCCTCAATTGTCTTAAATTCTTTTTCTTGACAATAATGAAAAGGAATTGTGATTTCATCAGAATGTGGAACTCCCAGTGTGGGAATCTCCTTCCACCAAAAGAGTTCACATCCTACCATGATTTAGGAGATAAATTCTATATCAGGAAAGTGTCAAGTGTGGGATGTGAATTCAGAGATTCCTGAATTTAAGTTCAGCATTCTATTATACCACATTACCCCTAATTACCTAGTGCTACTAACCTGGTCAATTTCCAAAATATTCCTCATGTCTATTAATCCTTTGAAAATTGGTTAAATGACCAATATAGACATGATATAGACATGTAAAATGTTTGTAGCTGAAAAGTGATGGATAGCATCCTGGGATTTCTAAGCCCTCAAATCCATGCTAACTGCTTATGAGGACCTTGACCACAATCTAATAATGGATATAATCAATTAATTCAAGGGGAAGTAGAGATAAGAGAGGTTGAACATATTTTATACATGATATCCAAAGAGGATCTATGTGGCAGGGGGCAAACTTGTAGCATGCTGTAATATTCCTACCTCAGTTTCCTTTCATCACCACTACTCAATCCCAACTCTCAGCACAAATTCTCCAATGTCTTTTATTTCTTACTATTTTTTTGTAGTAGAAAAAAGTAGAGGACCAAGTTTCAAGAGCTCTTTCCCTCAGAAAACTGATGTTTTGTGTTACCTTCATTTGGCCCTATCATAAAACATACTGCTTGAATCGTATTTGTCCACAAAATAGTTTGGTCTCTGACTCCAGTTCTGTCAAGTACACTATGATTTCCCAGTGACTCAGGCTCAAAACATTGGTGTCATCCTTGACTCCTCCCTCTCCTTCCCTCCCCACATCTGGTCAGTCATCACCAAGTCCTGTTGTTTCTTTTGTAATATCTTTCACATCATTTTATGATTCCTTTCTTTCCCTCTCATTTCTTTCCTCATCTCTAATATGGGGATAATAATACATGCTGATCAAGTCCATTAATCTCCCTAAACTTACCTAAAGTGAGAAAAAGTGCCCCACATACTAAAATCCTCGAAGGATAGTTCTAAGGATAATGCTTCGTAAACTTTAAAGTACTATAGACATGTGAACTATGAATATTATTGTCTCCTCATTCAGGGTCTAATTACCTCTCACCTGGACAATCAAAAAATCCTCCTTGCTGGGAAAGTTCTCTCTACTTCAATTCGTTCTATACACCACTTTCATATTTCTCTGTCTATTCATTATTTCCATGTCACAACTCCTTCCCCTCAAAAATTCCACTCCCCCCATCTGAAAGGTATTTTCTCTTTCTCTCTATTTACTTAACTCCCATTTCTTCTGTGAAAACTTCCCTGCTTACCTTAGCCCGGAGTGATCTCCCCTTTCACTTAACTCTTATTGAATGTATTGTTTCTTTCTATGGCCCTCTTGAAGAACATAGCATGGGGTTACTTTATATTACCATTCTCTTTGCCATAAAAAATATGAGCTTGTTATAGTTAAGTACTCACATTTATCTGAAATCTCATCACTTGAGAAGTATTTCCCCTGGTACCACTTCAAACCTATCAGATTGGTTAATATGACAAAAAAGGAAATTGACAAATGTTGGAGGGGATGTAGAAAAATTGGGACTCTAATGCACTGCTGGTGAAGTTGTGAACTGATCTAACCATTCTGGCAAGTAATTTGGAACTATGCCCAAAGGGCTATACAACTGTGCATACCCTTTTATTCAGCAATACCAGTATTATAATACCAGTCTGTATCCTAAAGAGATCAAAAAGAAAGGAAAATGATGTGTCTGTACAAAAACATTTATAGCAGCTCTTTTGTGGTGACAAAGAATTGGAAATTGGGGGATGCTCATCAATTGGGGAATGGCTAATCAAGTTATAGTATATGATTGTAATAAAATACTATTTTGCCATAATAAATGACAAGCAGGATTGTTTCAGAAAAACTTGGGAAGATTTATATGAATTGAAGCAAAATGAAGTGAATAGAACCAGGAGGACATTGTTCATAATAACAGCACTATTGTATGATGATCTACTGTGAATGACTTATCTATTCTGTTCAATACAATGATCCAAGACAATCCCAAATGACTTATGATGAAAGAGGCTCTCTACCTCCAAAGAAAGAATTGAAGGAGTCTGAGTAAATATTGAAGCATAATTTTTTCACTTTATTTTTCTTGCCTTTTTAAAAAATATATTTATTTTTGTTTTTATTATTTTATTTATTTTTTTTAAATGTTCTACAATCACTACCATAAAATTTAGATTTTTACCCAACCACACTCACCCCCTACCACCCCCTCCCTCCCCAAGACAGCATACAATTCTATATAGGATGTACATATACTTTCTATTGAATACGTTTTCACTATAGTCATGCTATGTAGATGAACTAAAGTAGAAGAAATCATATAACAAATCAAAACATAATACACACACACACACACACACACACACACACAAACATGATCTTCTACATTCTGTGAATGAATTCCATAGTTCTTTCTCTGAGTTTGGAAGGCATTTTGTCTTAGAAAACCATTGGGATTTTTTTTTTAAGTTCTTGCGTTATTATGAAGTTCCAAGTCTACCAGAAAAAACTTTCGCACGCTGTGGTCGTTGCTGTGCACAAAGTGCTCCTAGTTCTGCTCCTTTTGCTCAGCATCATATAGGTCCTTCCAGGCCTCCCCGAAGTCTTCTTGATCATCATTTCTTATGGCACAATAGTACTCCATTACATTCATATACCATAATTTATTCAGCCATTCCCCAATTGAAGGGCATCTGCTTGATTTCCAGTTTTTGGCAACTACAAAGAGTGCTGCTATAAATATTTTTGTACTGTCTTTTTAATTTTTTTTTTGCAGTATGGCTAATACAGAAATATGTTTTGCATGATTTTACATGTATATTTAATATCACATTTCTTACCTTTTCAGTTGGTGGGGAAGGGGTGGGAGGGAAGAAGAGAACTCAAATGTTTTAAAACTCAAAGGTTTTAAAAAGAATGTTAAAAATAAAGAATAAAGAAAAAAGAAAAAAGAGAAGTATGTTCTAACAATGAAGATTGCAATCCATCCATGCCTGCCTATCCTTTCCTTTTCTAGTCTATGTAGGCTCAAAAGGTCAAGATATCTCTTTGGGGGAGATAATAGTCAGCACCCAATGTGCTAAAGGCTTTCCTTGCTCTCTCTTGGCATTGAGAGTGTACAAGGAACACTGACTGTCTACCTAAAATTCCTCACCCTTGTCAGGTGACCAGCCCATGTTCTCTTCCTACCTATACATTTGTTTGATGACATCTTTGATTCTGGTTCCTCAGATTTTTGTTGCTTATATTCTATATGTTGCCCCCACCATTACATTCTCCATGTAGAGAGGAACCATCTCCTATATATATCTCTTTGTATCCCTAACCTTTAGCTCATTATTGAGAAGATGTTATTTGTAGATGTTGATCATGTTAATGATTAACAACGACAACAATGAGGGGAAGGAGAAGGAGGAAGAGAAGGAGGAGAAAAAGGATAAGGAGGAGGAGAAGAAGATAATGTTAGTCGTACTGGGACTTCTGACTTTGGTCTGTTGCCTGCTCAGGAAAAGAATGCAAGCTATTCCACTCTTGGACTGAAATGGTGCGGATTGTCTTCCCAAATTTCCAGAGCATAGGAAAGTAGAATGAGGCTCAAATACCTCCATATGGCCAATGAAAACACCCTTTGGGAAATTTAAGAGACAAAAAATAAAAAAAATAAAAATGGGAAATTTGAGTATCTTGCAATAAACCCCTTTGGAAAAAAGCCTGAATCCTCCAGATCCACTTTTAAGTATCTCAGCCTCCAGGAACTTCATTTAAGCCAAAGAGATTAGCACATGCTGATATGATCTCATACTTTGGCCCAGTGAGTGCCCTCAGCATGTGTGACTAGGCTGGTCATTCTGCTCACAGAACACTAGAACAAGCTACAGCCAGGACCTGTCCATTGGACATTTTTATTTGTTCTAGTGTTAAATGTATTACTTTTAAAAGTTCCATGGTGAGGAGGACATACAGTAGGAATGGTGTTTTTAAAGTATGAGATCCCAAGCATGCAAATGACAATTAGTGGGATTTACTTGGTAATTCTTTGCCTATTAGCAACGCAAAAGCATCATGTCATATAAAAGGGAGTTCAAACGAAAACAATCTGAAGCAGCCCTGATTTTTAACTCTTGATCAAATGGAAAGTTATCTGTGGTTTTAGTGATAAACAAAACTCTTCTCTTTCCTAGCTACTAAGTTTATGAACCAATGCTTCCCAAAGATTAAAATACCATTTATGAATTTGTTTTCTGTTTTTCTTCTTTTCTTCCCTCCCAAAAGTCAACATAAGAATTCATTTTCACCTTCTATATTCACCATTTTCTTCCTTTGCATCAGTCCCTTCCTCTAGCAGTATGAAATTATAAGACCTACTTAAAAGGTACATGGTAGGCTCTTCAGAAATATATCCAGTGAGCAAAGGGAGCACATTGTAAATTATACATACTTTTACTTTACTTATCAATAATTATACTATATTTATCAGAGAAGAGATGAAATTTACTATAAGCTCCTTTTATTCATTTAATGTTTCGTTGTTGTTCAATTGTTTCAGTTGTGTCCAACTCTTCATGACCCCTTTTGGGGTTTTCTTGGCAAAGATATTGAAGTGGTTTGTCATTTCCTTCTCTAGCTTATTTTACAAGTGAGGAAACTGAGGTAACCAGGGTGAAATGCTTTGTCTAGGGTCACAGAGCTAATAACTATATGAAGCCACATTTGAATTCAGAATGACGAGTCTTCCTGACTCCAGGCCCAGCATTCTATCTGTTGTGCCACCTAACCATCTGTACATTTAGTTTACTTACTGTGTATTATATTTGAATATTATGAATTTCATATGTACTTGTGAGAAAAATAGCATCGCTATTTAGTGATACATGATAACATGTATATATCATATTTTTCTCATCCTGCCTGCCTCCGCCTTAGTGCATACACACTGAGGGTTATTAAAATTTCATGTCCTGCCTCATTATTTGGATTCTATCATATTGGGACTCTCAGCTGACAGAAAAAAAGGGGAAATCTTTAATTCTTAAGCTATCTCTAGGGAAACTCTAAGAAAAACCTGAAGAGTCCTCAAGTATGATGCATTTCCTACTTTCTGTTCTAGCTAAAAATGAACACAGACAGATGACTTTGGCATTTTCATTCCTCTACATTTAAGAAATGGGCTGAATTGCCTTAATCAAAGCTTAGGTCTCATGTGCTGCAACATTATCTTAGTTTTTCATTACATAAAATTCTGTCAGGTCATTGTACTATGGGTTTCTTTAACTCAAGAAAGTATTACCACTTGACTGAAAAATTGTACTATTCTACTGAGAAAGTAGAAGGAAAGTTCTTTTTGGCTGAGTAAGTAACTTCAAAAGGCATTCACATGGAGAGTGAAGAAAGGATCAACTTACCTAGTCAATAAACCAGCCAAATCACTGTTGTCTTAACCTACGTATTTCCTTTGACAATAAAGGTTTTACATGATTTTTGACAAAGCTATTCCAGAGAGGGAGAGAACCACTAAGCAGTTGCCATGGGAATAAGAAAAATGGGAAGGTCAGAAGATTTCACATTTTTAGATTGTTAGATTGGAGAGCTTCTAGAGGCAGGAATAATTTAAGTGACTTGCTCAAGGTCACACGGCTTCCTAGTTGCATATGTGAACCCAAGTCTTCCTGATTCTCAGCTGAATATTCTCTATTATGCTCACCAGTTACTTTTTAGCATTAGGCAAACATGAAATTCTTCCTATGTATGCTAAAGGAAGAAAAAGGATAGAAGGAATAAAAGAAGGAAGAAAGGAAAGACAAAAGAAAGGAAGGACAGAAGCAAAGAAGGAAAACAGGGTGGGAAGAAGGAAGGAAGGAAAGAGGGGAGGGAGGGAGGGAGAGAGGAAACAGCAGTGGTAAACATTGAAAATATAAAGAATAAATCAAAAAATTCAGAAGGGGACACAAATTATCAGGGCAACTAAATTGCTATCTTGATAAATTTAACATACATTAAAAAACACCTAAGTGACAAAAGTTCACTGTTTTGTATGCAATCCCTTTCATAATTTATTAAAATGTTTGATAATTAAATTCATAAGAAAAAAATTAAATTCTTTCTTCTGATATGGACCCTCTTTCCAGCAGGAGGCACTGTCAAAGCCCTGTGGGGCAGAGAGGGCATGAAATCTGTGGGGCCTGATCAGAGTCCTCAAAAGAATGGTTTAGGGTACAGCAGCTTCAGGCACCTAGACTGAGAGGAGGAAGAAGAGGGGATAAGTACCCCTGGAGCTGCTCAAGACTTGTACAAATGTTTCCCTTTTTTAACATTTTTATCTTCAGATAAAGACTGGATTGGCAACAGTGATAGCTCCAACGATGTATTGACAGCACTTTAGAACGGGGGTGGGGAGGGGCTAGTAGAGAGCATCAAATCAACTTGTCTTTCTTCACATTTAACATTTCCACTGATTAATGGGGCCCAACCCCTGATAAATAGGAGGAGATGACAAAGTGGGCACTGGTATCTATTCTGATTAAATAATTAATTGCTGTCTATGAAGGACAGACCACTGCCTCCTGTTGACACATATACTTTCAGAGGAATGAAGCCATTGGTAAGAGTGGGCACTGATCTGGGTTTTTATTATGAATAACTTTCCTTCTTAGGCTGAGGCAATGAGCAAAATCTGCATATGCCCCTCATAAGTAATGAGATCCCCAGGGCAAAGCAGGTGACATCTGTTCTGTGACTATAAAATATGGGTTAATTTAAAAGAGCCCCCTCCTTCATTTTTACAGGCAGGCAAAAGGCTTCTCAGTTGGGAAGCTCAGTTCAGTTTCCCCCAGTAACTGCAGGAGGTAACCGTGATATATACACATATACTCTCCAGTACAACCATTTGTGTTTTTTGTTTTTAATGCTGGCCAAGGGATCTCAGGAACAACTTTTTCTACATTTTAAGAAAAAGAAAAATCAGGAGGGCATTTTGCGATTTTTTTTCAGGGAGAAAGAGAAGGAGAAGGCCAATGAGGTAATCCACTTCGCTCCTCTGAGAAAAGAGACGGTAGATTGTAGACATGGAAGGAAGTGTGTGTTATCAGACATGGTCATTATATCAGTTTGTTTTTTCCTTAACTATATTTTTTGTTACAAAGGAAGGTTCTGTGAAGGTAAGGGTATAATGACAATGATGTTTTTAAAAAGCATCAATTATATGTAAAGGAAAATAAAATGAAGGAAATGAAAGCGACAGAATAAAGACCAAGTATGACATAATTTAAAAACTTCTTAAAGCTCCACTTCTATTTTAACTGGACCACTGACTGAACACACAATTAACTCCTCCTTTTAGAGTTCAGTGAGAGCCAAGGACAACTGTGGCTAGTATTAAAACCAGTCATAATCACTTGATAACCAGACACAACACCATATGTTTGAGGGTTTTTTTTTGGAGGGGGGGGAATGAAAGGGGATTGCTTAAATCTTACATCTTATTTGAATTCTTCAAGCAGTAATACTTTCATCCATGTGGCTACCCTGTCCACTGACAGATACTGTAATCCCTTTAAAACTTAATAGGTGGCATTTATGAGGTGCTGTGTCCAGAAAAAAAATAACCTGGGAGCTGTTCTTGTGGTGATGAATGATGAAAAATGATAAGTCTCTCCAAAAAAAGTTCATTGCAAGGCCTTTACTCAAAGCCTTTTCAGCTTGGTAAGCTGCTAAAATTTGTATTCTATTGGCATATCCTCTGAGAACTCAGGGACACCTCAACACTATCATTTTGAGAATAAAAATATAGTGGAGGGAAACCTGTATGTTAACACAATCAGAAAAGCAGGGCAGTTGATCTATGAGTCAGGAAGGCATCTCTCCCACTCAGACGCTGTCTATAAAAACAAAAAAGAAAGAAAGAAAAAAAGGCTTAAAAAAAGCAGGTATGTTCCAGGCTTCTGATCTGGTATCTGAGTGTCCATAGAGGAAGGAAAGCCAGAGAGTCAGGCGAGATCTCATTTGGAAGGAAAATGCAGCTGTGAGGAGTCTGGTTACTTCAGCAGCTTTCCCTATGTATTTGCATTTGAGTTCTTTGTATGTCCCTGTGGAGAATCTTGTATTGTGTTCTAAGCTGTTCTACGGATGATACCTAAAGGCTGGGCAAGGAAAATGCTGTATCAAAGGGTCATTGAGAGCACTGTTTTTGGTGATACCTTCTGAGACCTCCACTGTTTCCTTGGGCATGCTTGTGTCAATGGTCACAGGACCCTGACAGTTATACCTTGTCCCCTTTCACTTAATCTTGGCTCTGTGGTTAGCCATTTCATGATCTCATCTATTATAGGCTGTCTTATGCCCTTGACTTTCTGCTGCTCCCACACTGCTAACCTTTTACCCTGGGAAATGCTTACCATTTATTTTTTTTCCACCTCCTATTCCTAAGTCACTGGAGGGATTCATAAAACCAAGCTGATTGATTAAGCCCATCCTTTTTACCCTCTCCTTTACTCTGATTTCTAGAAAGAATAGTTTCATTTAGATTTCCATTTCTTCAGCCCATTGAAAACTGGTTTTCATTTACACTATTCTACTGAAACAACTATCTCCATGATCCTACTAATGACTCCCTTAGTGCTAAATCCAAAAGGATTTTGTCTTCATCTTCTTGCTTAGCACAATGCCTAACACATAGTTGGCACTTAATAAATGTTTATTGACTTGACTGACTTTTGGCATTGTAGACTATCCTTCCTTTCTGATACTCTCTTCTGCTTTTGCTTTCATGATACTTAACAATAACTGGTTTCATCCTACCTCTCTGATCAAGAAATGATGTTTTTTTTTCTAGTTCCTTATCTTTCTCAAGGTTGGCAGCTAAGTGGTACAGTGGATAGAGTGCTGGCTGGAAAGACTCATCTTCCTGAGTTCAAATCTAGCTTCAGATACTTACTAGCTGGGTAACTTGGGGCAAGTGACTTAATCCTGTTTGACTCAGTTTCCTTATCTGTAAAATGAGGGGGAGAAGGAAATGGCAAACCACTTGAGTATCTTGCCAAGAAAACCCCAAATAGTGTTATGAAGAGTCAGACACAATTGAGCAAAAAAGCATCCTTCTGAACCTTTTAAATGTAGATATTCTCCAAAGTTCTGTCCTTGGACATCTTTTCCTCTTTGTTTTGACGATCTTACCTACTCCCATGGTTGCAATTATTATCTCTGTTCAGAGGACTTTCAAATACATCTCTCTCTTCAAAAACTCTTCAGAACTCTACGCTTCTATTTCCAACGGTTTGCCCGACATCTGTCTCCATCTCCTGCTAGCACCTGAAACCCAATAGATCCCAGACAGAACTGTGCATCTTCTTCCCCAAACATACCTCTCCCTAACATTTTCTGTTCTGTTGATAGCCCCTCCATCTTCCCAGGCACTCAAGTTCATAACCTTGGAGTCATATTTGACTTTTCCTTCTCCCTAAAAACAAAATTTAGTCAATGGCCAAGTCCTATCAAATCTAGTTCTACCATATCTTTCACATCTGTCTCTTCATCTTAGCTCCTATTGTAGCCACCTTTCTCTAGCATCCTCCCATGCATAGTTTATCTTTAAGTCTTTTCATTAGTTTGCTTGAATTCAAGCTATCATCCCTCCTCTCCATCCTTCAAACTGTTGCCCAAGTTATCAATCAATAATCAATAAGAATGTATCAAGTGCCTACTGTTGTACATGCCAGGCACTGTGTTAGAAGTTAGGCACCCAAAGACAAAAAAAATGAAGCAACTTCTGCTTTTAGGGAATTTATACTCTACGAGGAAGGAGGAGAAGACAAGACAAAATTAAAATAAATTTCCCTAATTACTCTTATGCTATTCTCCTACTCAAAAATTGAGGAAAGTATCACACGTTACCTGAGTAGGTGGGAGTTATCAAGGAGGAGGTCTTCCTAATCCTGGCATTGAAGGTTATGTATAGAAAGGTTACACCATACCTTTGTCACCTTATCTCAGAGTGGTGACTCTTTGCTCAAGGCAAATTGTAATATATATATATATCTTCCTCCCATTTAGTGTACCTTTTCTCACATTGTCTGCAATGTCTAGACTGAATTTCTCCCCATGCCCACCTTCATCTCCTTTTGGAGTCATTTCCTTCCTTCAAAAACAAATCCAGGTGACAGCCCCTCCCACCTCTGCCATGAAACCCTTCTTGACCCCTGTAGTTGAAAAACGATCTCTCCCTCTTCAAACTTCTCATGGCACTTTGCCTGGAATACTCTTAAGCACTTATCATGACAAACCAGACCATGCTTAACATCCTAGTCAGCCATCCTCCAGGAAATCAGGATGGACTTAGCACGGGAACTTTGCCATCTGGACAGAAGCCCTACTCTCCTTCCTCTGTTCTTTCCACTTTTTGCTATTGCTCTACAAAGAGATTACTACAGTTGTTAATGAAAAGGACATGGCAGTCAACTGTCTTATGGTTCCAATCACTATCCCACTGACTGTACCAATCAAAGATCCCTTGCTTGGCTACCACTCCTTGATGTGCTATAGTATCCTCTTTAGTATGCAAATTTCTTGAGGGCAGAGACTGCCTCCCTTTTATATTTGTACTCCCAGTACCTAGCATGGTGCTGGCATATACATTCCTTTTTCTTAGTTATTTGTAAACAGGAATTTCTTCCTATTAATAAGCTCTTTGAGTTATAGCTTTCTTTGTGTCCCTGATATTTCACACTGTAGCTTGCACTAAATAGGCATGTAATAATAAAAAAAAATAGCTAGCATTATTACAATGCTTTAGATTTTGAAAAGTGCTTGACATGTTGAGCCTCACAACAATCCTGTGAGGTAGGTGCTATTATTATTCCCATTTTACAAAGGAGAAAACTTAGAAAAGTTAAGTGACTTACTGGGATCACACCAGTAGTAAGTATATGAACTTATTTTTAACTTAGGTCTACCTGTCTCTATGTCCCACATTCTCTCAACTAAACTATCTGGCAGCCAAGATTTCACCAACAGAGATGATCTAGAAACTGTGTAACAATATAGTAGGTTACAAAACTAAAAATTATCCCAGGATTATTTCTACTGGAACTCCATAAAAATATGAGAATGAGATGAGGATAATGATAATGAATATGTAAAGAAGATACATTTGTAGAGGAAATTTCCTCATCAAGGAGTTCTCCATATTACCGAAATCACAGGTCTAGTTTGTAACCTAGAAGTAGTAGGAGCAGCGGTAGTAACAGTATTGGTAGTAGATGTAGTGGTACTACTAGCAGTGGTAGCAATAGTACTGGTGGCAACAGCAGTAACAGTAGCAAGGGCAGTGAGAAGAATAGTATTGGTTGTAGAAATAGTGTTGCTATTAGTAATAGTAGCAGCAGCAGCAGTGATAGTAATAGTAGTAATAATAGGGGAGTAGCATTAGTAGTAGTAGTAATAGTAGTGGTAGTAGAGGTCATAGAAGTAGTGGTAGTGGTGATGGTGGTGGCGGTGGTGGCAGTGGTAGTAGTAATAATAGTAGTAGTAGCAGTAGCAATGGTCATAGTAAATGGGATGATGGTTTTAAAAACAGTGGAATACAATTAGATGGAATTCCTAACTTGATGCATTCCTTATCCCTGGCTACAAGTACAATATTTGACTCAAACATAGTTTCACTTGTGCCTTCTTGCTATCTGGGTGACCTTGAGTAAGTCCCCCTCAGTTTCCTCATTCTCTAAGGGAGTTTTAGACTAGATGGCCTTTAAGGTCCCTTCCATCTCCAAATCTCCTATCCTTCTGCTAGAGAAAGCATAATATATATTCTGCTGTGGAAGTGTTTCCTTGTGCCAGAATCCCTTGGCTCCCAGCAGAGTCCATTTGACAGCTGTGACCAGATCCTACACTTCTACCAGCTGCTAAGGGGAACTCTATGAAAATAACTCTCAGGGGCATGGAAAACTTTGCTAGTCTCTCCTGTTTTGTTTTTTTTCCCCCCTAAGGCTCACAACTTCTTCTGGTAGAAAATGACAGTTTCTTCAACTCAACAGGACAATTGCATTGAATTCAAACTTTTTTTTCTTTTTCTGGAACAGTCCACAATTGTGAAGTGGCCCAAAGCAATGTCTGTTTTCACAATGAACTGCCAACTCATGCCCTGGTTTCTGGGAATATAAAAATCCTAGTCAGGTTTCAGAGGCTGGACAAACCCTGATGGATTCTGCCTCCTCTTGCTAAGGAGGCATGCATTGAAGCACTAAGCTTTCAGATAACACTTCAGATTTTCTAAAGTGTTCCACATTCATTGGGGTCTGTTGCTTAAGTGGTATACTTTTTATTTTGGTAAGTCCTTGGAGACTTTCACAAAAGATGCTCCCCCTCTCTTTTCAATGAGCTGCTCATTTAGATCTACAAGTCCAAGGGTAGCTAGTTTACACCTTACAACATCCACTGGGTATTTTGAAAGCTTGGTTTGGAATCTATACATTACTATAAAGCACTTGCCATTGCAAATAACTTATCAATATGATACCAGTCCATACTATTTAAAAAAAATAGTTTGTCTTCCATTTAGAAGGTGATCTAAGCAAATAAATGAAAATACTTCTTGAGCTCAACACATAACTTTCATAACAAAGCAGTGGAGTAGAATGAAAATGAATTTATTGAATACTTACTAAGTGCTAATTTATATAATGTTAAACATGGGGGACTCAAATATGAGCAAGTAGGATAATGATTCTTGGTCCATGCAACATATTGTCCATGCCTGATGACATGAAGCCCAGAATTCCACGGCAGGAGCTTGGAGTGCCCAGTTCTAGGTGAATCCCAGAAAACAGGAACATGGTAGCATGGAGATGGCTGGTCAATAAGCTGGTGATTCTAGGTCCCCAATACAAAGAGGCAAATTTGACTCCAGAGGTTTCACTGAAACTTTGGTGGAATGAAACCCATGACCAAAATATGGTCCTGAAAGTAGACCTTACTTAAAAGAACAATGGATTAGTAAAAAGTAAAAGTGAATATTAAGAAGATATACTTTTAATATGTAATCAAATTGTAATCAAAGTCCTAGGCCTTAGCTTAGGTCTCTGGATCCCCTTATGTGGAGTGAAAAAGAAAATTAAGTACTAAGAAATGGATTTAGAAGGGACTGAGAGTTAGGAGAGGTGAGCCTTAATCCTGGCTTTGCCTCCACCTAACTGTGTCCTATGCTTACCCTCTGTGACTTCTACTTCCTCCTCCAACAAAATTATGGGATTGGGGTGAGTGTTCTCTTAGGTCCCTTCTGGAGCTGACAGTTGATGATTCTTTGACTAGTTTTTTTGAGCAGCATCAGTTTTCAGCACAGGAAAACAGGGAGCTTCCTAAGCCTCTCTGTTACAAATAAGAACTGAAGAAAGTGAAGTTAATGGAGCAGCTCAGACCCATCAGGAATGTAACATGAAGTCATCAAGCCCCAAGCAGCATGACTTGTGGGACTGTTGCCATGACATTCCAAAGCACTGACTGATCACTGACTAGGAATATTCTGCCGACTGATGGATCGTCTGCTGCTTTTCTTTCCTTGTAAGCAAATGTGATAACAATATTAAGCAATTACAAGTAATGTCACCCAGCTGCTTCTCCCCTGCCTTTGAGATATTATTTCTCAACTGCCAAAATAATTACAAAGTTATTAAAATGCAGTATGTGTGTGCCTACATGTGTGTGGCCTATATCCTAGTGCCGTGCCTTTGAACCACCAACAGCACAGCTCTTTCTATCCTTTCCTCACCATTTGATGATTAAATCACATTTACCTTTGCTCCTGTCAAGAGCAGGGCAATCTACTGCATCCCCTTTGATGTAGAGCCCTAGGCTACCTAGGCCAGAGCTTTCTTCTCTAACCACTACTTCCTACACCCTCATACCTAGCCATGTCATCCTCATCTCTCCAGTGCCCCATTCTCCTCTTCCATAGCCTTCCATTGTGCGCTCTGTATCCCCCATCCTATTGTTATCAAACTGCTTTTCATATTAGACCTATGTCCTCCGCCCAGAAATTACCTTGCATATAATTGTATTTGCTTATATATGTGCATGTTCTTTCCTCCAATAGAACGTAAGATCCTTGAGGGCAGACCCAGTTTTGTTTTGTTTTTTCTTTGTCTCTCTAGCACCTGGCATAGACCAGTAATCCTGCTTCCAGATCTTTCCCTCACAAACAACATCCAGGGGAAAAAGCTGCAGGTCGTCATCCTTACTTCCACCAAACATGAAATGCTGGATAACTGCCACCAGTGTACAAGAACACCTCCTTCCTTTCTGCTTTCATCCCCAGGAACAATCCTTATGATCATCAGACCTAGAAATTGCTTCTGTAGGTACTGCAGCCCCTAATTCCCCAGGGACTGCTGCTGCTAAAGACCCAGAAAACATAGTTCTCATCACTAAAGCCCTTACGAGTGTCAGATGGTTCAACATCAGAAGTGAAGATGATTTTATTAATAGAAATGACACTAAAGGAGATGTATTGCCATCTGGCCTGCAGCTGATCCTTAAGAACCACTGGGCCTTTGCATTTGCCCTGTGCTAAGACCTCTTTTATGTATTGTCTTCACCATTAGAATGTGAGCTCCTTGAGAGCAGGGATTGTTTTGCTTTTCTATTTGCATCTCCAGCCCTTAGCACAGGATTTTTGCACAATAGCAAATACTTAACCTGACTTCTCATCCATCCATCCATCCATCCAAGCATCCAACCCATCCATCTATGTAGAGTAGGCACTTACTACATACTTGTGGAATTGAATTGGATTTCATGCCAGCACTTGAAATTATGGATATTTGGAAAGCCTTTCTTGTTCTCTGTGCTAAGCATCATGAGGTTTATAGAGGTTCAAACAGATCAATGAGATGTTCTGAGCTCCATAAACACAGGCACTTAAAAACACAAGTGGCACAGCCTCTTGGCTGCTATGCTCTGTCTACTCAGGGATTAGAGTGGGAGTTGCTTCCATCATGATGACATAATGAACTGAATTAGATTGGATTGCTGAGTAGTTTGGGTGATGATCTCTTTAACGTTCTCTTTAAAACTCTGGAAGTCAAAGTCCCTCACTATGAATCTATGTACAACCCAGCAACTTATTCTGAAAATGTCTTTTTCCTAAGGCTTTGGGAGATCAAATTATATAATATTTGTAAAGTGCTTAACACAGTGTCTGATATTTAGTAGGTACTTAATAAATGATGGCTCCCTGTACTTTTCTGTATATCATCTCATGCTTCTTTCACCCAAATGGTTCCCTAATGTCTATAGGGCACCATTTCCTTACCTTTGTCTTACTGGAGCTCTTACCTTTCTTAAAAGTTCAGTTTAGGTACTACCTTATTTGACCTTTCCAATCTTCCTCAGCTCCCCATCCTCTCCCCAACCTTCCCAGCCCAGTTATTACCATTCCCTCCTTCTTGAAATTACTTTGTATATATCCTCTTTGGAGGGGAGTTCTCCTCTTTTGTGCTCTCACCAACTCCATCCCTCCCCTGATCATACAGGAATGGGATACTGAACTGCACCAGTGTGCAAAGAGTCCTATTCCCATAGGTTCTTGGACTTGGTTGCATTCATTTTACTTAATCTGCTACATGTTGTATCCCCTCCAACAGAATGCAAGGTCCTTGAGGTGGACACTTCATCTTTGTCCTTGTGTTCCCAGTATTTCCTTAGCACAGAACCTTACAGGGAATGAGAATTGAAAAGATATTTATGGAATTGAATTGAGTTAATCCTGTGAAGTGGGTAGGAAGTAGTGCTCTATAGAACAACTGGGGGAGATTAAGACTTCTAAATGATTTTACCAATGAACCCATTTCAGATCTATTACTTTCCTACAAAATTCAAACACTTTAACCCGACCAGGTTCATGGAAGACAACTCTACTTGCTCCTCTAACTTGCAGACTTTGAGTTCTAGCCATACTGGTCTGCTGGCTGCTTCTTTGTCTCCCTCTGTTGAATAAAAGAATCCAGAAGCACAGGTTTCTTCTCTTTCAGGCTATTTTTCTATCATCTGGGCCAGACTGTTCCCCTCCAATTCAATCATCTACATGGGATTCTAGTCCCAACCTGACACCATCTAGGTAACCATAAGCAACAATCTCCTGTAGGAACTATTTCCTTTTTGCCTTTTTATCTCCAAAGCCTAGTAGGATTTTGCATGAAGCTGTTTTAAATAAATATTTTTGCTGTTATTTGAACTCAGGAAGATGAGTCTTACTCATTCCAAGCCCAACGCTCTAACCATTACACCACCTGGCTATTCCCCCAATTAGACTAATAACATTTATTTACCCTCTTTCATCAATTCAATTCAACAAATATTTATTTGATGCCTAAGATGTACAAGATATGGAGAAAACAGAAAAAAGTAAAACAGTTCTTGTTCTCAAAGAACTTATAGTCTATTGATATATTATAGCACAAATATACATGGAGATAGAAGATAATGAAGAGAAAAGAGAGTTTGTAAAATGCACTATGGAATAGTTGTGCTGTTAATGTGTTTTTCTAAAAAGGCTATATGATGGAAAGAACTATTCTTTTTAGATAGACACAGAAACTTGGGGGGAAACTGGAGCACGAGACTTTATAAGGAAAGCATCTCTAGACTGCCCATGAGCAGATCTGCAGGAGAGATGCTGCTGCTGAAATGTGTACTCTGCACCCACCCTCCCACATACTTAATATGTTTCTTCCAGTCACATATCAGTTGCCATCTGAGAATCTTTAGAACACATTATCTCACTCTATTTTAATCACCATGGGTGGCTGAGAAGTGTCCAACTGAAGCATCTCTGCTTCACAGAGAAAGAGCTCAAGTTCACAGGCATTTTCTTTATTTGGCTGATTAAAAAAAAAGCTGAGCAGCCCTTTGTTTAAGATCCTCAGGAAAAGCTTATTGATAAAACACAGCAGTATTAATAGTAGGGTTGGGGAGTGAATAGGGACTGGATTTATGATTTAACTGGTGTCAGGAACTTGCGGGTAAAGAAACTCACCCAATTTAGGAAGACACCAGCTCTGTGACTTATTGTCTCAGAGCAAAAGTTCTCAAACTTTTGCATCTCTTGGCCCCTTTTTATTAAAAATTATTGCAAATTCACAAAAACCTTTCTTTTATGTATTATAAATTAGTTATTGTAAATTATATTAGTACATGAGCTACTGTAAATATTAATATTATATTAGAAATTAAAATGTCTTAGTATTATTATGAAAATAGTTTTGACCTTGCAGACCCCATGAATTGCAGACCACTCTTTGAAAACCATGTTAAAAGTGTGTGATAAAAGTGATAAAAATAACATGAAGAATTCTCCTCCTTAGGGGAAAAAGGAAATGTGTGCTAATTCAAGAACAAGCGATCACATGTGCATGACAATAGCCATCTTTGGAACCAAAAATATTTCAAATGATGAAATATAACGAGAGACACCTGTAATGTACTAGATACCTACTCTAGGTATCTATGTGTAAATAATAAATTATATTTTGGTAATGCTTTAAACTTTTCAAAGTACTTCCCTAACAACAAACTGGTGAGGGAGATAATTCACTTCTTACTATCCCTAATTTACAGATGAAGAATCTGAACTCAGAGAAATCTAATGAGTTCTCCATAGGCACACATCTAGTAAATGGCAGAGCTGGAATTGGAACCTAAGTATTTTAAACCTAATTCCCGTGTTCTTTCCACTCTATATATTTACTGTCTTTCCTTCTTTCTTTTCCTCTATCTCCTCCTCTTCCTTTTCCTCTTCTTTGCTTTAGCCCTCCTCTCTCTGCCCCCATCCTGGAAGGATTTATACCTAGGTATATCATATATATGTGTGTATATATACATGTATGTAAATGTGAACATGTATATATTATACACATATATGTATGTGTGCGCCTCCCTGCATATATATTTTTCTAGGGAAGCACAGAAATTATTTAAGAAATAACTAAATAATACTGACTTTAGAAGCTCTCAAAACCTTATAGAGCTTCTTGCTAGAAAGACTAAGCTCCTGGAGATCTCAAATATTAATATTTAAGCATATATCTTTAGTCTAAGACTCTTTAAGCTTTTGGTCCAAGTTGAGCATGATACAATATGATAGAACCTTTAGAATCCAAGGATCATAGCCCTATGTATGAAGACAATAAAAAATATTGCACATCTATCTTTTTAAAAAAATCAATATCTGATTATGCTGAATTTTTATTACGCGTACACCATTATTTTTGAGTCAGTCTTAAGCCAAACATCTATGCCACCAACAACAGCAATGCCACATCTGGAGTCAAGACATCCTTAAGTTCATGTCTTTCTCTCTGGACTATGCTACTACCAGAATATGGGGACAAAAGATAGCAAGAAGAAAGCTGGGTGATAAAGAACAAATTCTCCTGCTTGGAGAAGAGCCCCGGGAGCCTGGAGCCAGGAGGAATGAGAGTGAGGGCAGAATGTGCCTCCTGGTTCCCAGAAAGGAATCAGCGAATAGCTCAGTCAACACTGTCCTGTTGCTGTGTTATCCGGCTCACTTCCATTCAGTTCTGATCAAACTCAATAAGGGATCACTGTCTGTCAAATCCTGGTTTACAAAGGAGCCTGGAAACATACAAACAATAACCAAAACAGCACATAAGCAGAATGGATGATTGATGAATTTCATATAACAATATTTTTCAGTTCTTGGTAAGGGACCTAATGGTAAGTGTGGTTTTTCTTAGCCTGAAGCAGGGACTGAAGGATCATAGGAGGCAGAAGCTAATAATAAAGAAAGTGTTGCCCCTCTGAACATTTGAAGGGCTGCATGGTTCACTGACCTGTTTAAGGAGTAAAATGCCTGGATAGAATTTGGTACTACTGGGACCTCCCTCCCCTGCCTCATCACTGACTGGCAAATTTCCTACTGTCTTTGAACTGTATTTGCTACATATATTTTTATGATGAATTTTGTCTCTAGAAAAAGATAAACTGATTCGTATTGCATTCTGAGTGTTTGCTATGAAGAGGTAGAATGCACAATGGGGAAAGACAAAGGAAACTCTTAGGCTAAAAACTTTAGCATTAACTGCAAGCTTACGTTGAAATAATTTCTGTCTCTCTGTTTCTATCTATCTCTTTCTGTCTGTCTGTCTGTCTGTCTGTCTCTCTCTCTCACACACACACACACACATACACAGAAATGTCCAGATTTGATAGTGTTTTGCCATATGGAGAATATTAAATTTAAAAAAAATATTGAAGGATATTGGTCCATAATAATCATTTGATAACAAAAATTGGCTGAGTACCTTTGAAACTAACCAATATAACTACTCTATCCAAAAAGGAACTTCCTTCTACTTCTTCATTTGATCTGGTTTCTAACACCACATACTTTTAGGTTCATAGAGATCTGGATGAGACCTCAGAGGCTATCTAATCTCCTAATTTTACAGATAAGGAAGCTGAGGCTCAGGAAAATTAAAAGATTTACTCAGCGTCATATAGGTCGTAAGCATCAAAGGTAGGATTTGAACCCCAGACCCTGGAGACCAGAGTTAATTCTCTTTGCATTGTATCACAATGCTTCGATCTAAAGACGATGTCTGAGAGGAAAACAGCTAGATTTTCACAAACCACTCCTTGATCCATTAGATTGTGCTTACAAATGAGTCTAGAATAAGGTACATTTGAAAACCTCAGGAAGTAAATCTGAGTTATGGTACCTCTTAAAACTGCAACACTAAGTTTGTGTCACACTAATCCAAGAAACCCCTTTGCAGGTGCTTAATCACCACTTGAGAGATGCCGACATGGTCTAAAGTCAGGCTGTTAGAATCATGGAGCCTTATCCTTTCCTCTTAACCACCACAGAAACCTCTTCACTACTGACCCAAACAGAAGTGACTGCTCCCATACGACCCAGATGGACAGTCCTAGTTTTGGAGCCGCCCTTCGGTTTGCCAGCCACAATGGCACTTTCCATTTCCTTATCCCTGCTCGATGGGGCATTAAGCTCCCACAAACCAAGTCAGAGCAGTGTACTGGGAGTGACAGACCCTGTCCTCATTTTCAACCAACCTGACAGGGAAATGAAGAGGAAAATGGAGAGCAGGGCAAGTGTGCTATGGAGAAGGAATGTTGCCAATTGTTTTATGAGAACAGAAGGCAAACGGCTTTCACCTCTTAATATCCTTGACTGCACTGAGTGAGTTGGCAAACATGCAGCCCTGGTCTCCAGCAGGCTCTCCCCCACACTGACACATGGGATTTAAAAAATAAATTGCATCCATTCAGGAGGGGTGTGACTAGATTTGTTGGCTTGTTTTCTTCCCCATCATCCTTTGTTTGAAATTGAATGTACATTCTTCAAAGCCCTTGCTCTTACTTTCCAGTGACCAGGAGATTATAGGGCATTGGTCCATGGATTAATGAAAGAAATGGGTGGCACTGCCACCCAAGAGAATGGACCTGTGATAGTGCCTGGTACATGCTAGATGGGTAATAAATTTTTGTTCTTGGTCCTTCATTTTCAAAGAGGACTAGGACATCAGGAAGATGATGCCAAGATTTGCAAATGAACTGGATTTAAGTGAGGGAAAGCTGTGGCAAGTTCTCCAGTCTCACTTTGTCTGGGTCATCTGGTTCCAGTGGCAAGATATAGATCAGTACAACTGGAGATGGTCCCCAGTCAATAAATGTTTCTTGATTGGAAAAGAACTGCATTGAAGAGACTTATTTGGGATTGAAGCAAGATTCATCCCTTATCCCTGAGAGTTAAATACCAAAAGTAACCTATTTTCCTACAGCCTGGGAGGTAGTGAGGACTGATCTGCTTTCACAGGAATGGAGATGTAACTTAGATGGACTTCAGCAATAACATACAGAAATGGGCATAACACTGGGGAAAGGGTTAAGGGCAATGCATGTGGAACTTAACCAGCTCTGGGACCATTAGCTAAGAGACCATGGGCAAGTCAATTAATGTTTCTGACACTCAGGCTCCCCATCATTAAAATATGAGTAATAATACTACACTATCCCATAATATCAAAGGCCCACTTTTTCAATACAAGTGTTTTGCCAGTGTTAATGCATAGCAGCAAGACCTGGGATACCACTGTGTCCAAAGGACTAGTGGGGACACAGAGGGCAATGATAAAGTGTGTGGTGGTTACAAACAGCCTGCAACATATAGCCAAGGGAGGAACTCTGGACAAGAATAGAAGTGAAGGTGTCATCAAAGGATATCATCACAGAATGACAGAAAAGATGGGATAATAACATGGTGAGAGTGAGAGATGGCAGGTGGGTGACCAGAAAGCCTGAGGAAGACCTCTAACACACTGTGGGTGCTATTCACCCTGTGTTGCACTTCTGGAAGGCTATGGATGAGAGTCACACAGGATGGACAGGTCCATATGAGTCTCAATGTGTAAACTACATCACTGGGGGGGGGGTGCCCCAGAATCAAAGAGATTACAGATTTGAGCACAATGCATTTCAGAGCTATAAGGAAAACACTATGAAACTTTAAAACATTATGTAATTGCAAGTTACCAGATTTTCATAATTGCCATAGACTCAAAGAAGCATAGATTTAGATTTATAAGGGACTCTAGAGTCCATTGACTCCAGCCCCTTCATATTATAGATGAGGAAGCTGAGGAAGGGGTTAAGTGTTAGGTCACAGGGTTAGTGATCAGTCAATTTGTCAATCAACAAGTATTTCTTAAGGGCTTATTCTATGCTAAGCAGCAGGGGATAAAAAAAGCAAAAAAAAAGCAAAAAAAGAGCAAATCAACCCCTGTCCTCTATGAGGGCACAAAGAGATAGCATACACAGAAACAGGTACATGCAGAATAGATAGAAGGGATAGCACTAGCAGTTTCCAAAGAGGTAAGCTCTGCCCATTCGTTTGTTTGTTTTGAACTCCAGGAAGTTTGGCTAAAACTTAGGTTACAAAGAATTGTGATGCTGTAGACCAAAGTGAAATTTCCAGCTAAGTAGACAGTAGATGTTAAAAAACACTGGCAGGCAGAGAGCAGGCATTAAAAAATACAGCAGATTGACTCATCTGTAGAATTTAATTATCTCTGTTCTCTCCAGTTGACTTGTAGGTGATAAAATTTTGTCTATATGACCCAAAGCAAATCCCTAGACTTCTTGAGGTCTTGGCCCCTTTGTCAGTCAGTCAATAAACACATTGTATGCTAGCCGCTACGTTAAGAGCTGGGATACAATTATGAAAAATAAAGATAGTTCTTGCCCTCAAGGAGCTTACGATCAAGAAGGAGAACACAATACACAAAGGAAACACTTTTATTTTGTCTGTTGAAGAAAGTTTTCACACTGTCTCATATCCCCCTTGCATATATGGTTGTGTGCAAAATAATATGTACATATATGTAAAAACACATATGTGCTTTCAATTGATTATATGTTATGTATATAGTATGATGTCTTGTTAAGTGTGTCAAACTTCACAAAAGAAAAAAAAGACCAAGAAAATGCCAGTCAGACTGCCTACCTGGAAGCTGGGTCTCTATCCACTGTAGCAAGTTATCTCTCTACTTTGCATGTGAGAGGTGCTCAGTAAATGTTGAATCAAAGGTAGTGTGGGGGAGATTGTGGAGCTTTTGCAGCTGTAGACTTGGAATTTTAAACTTCATTTGTTGGGCAGTGGGAACTCAGGCTTGCTTTTAGGAAGGGGCATGGGACAATCTGATGGAATAGCCTGAGGAAGCTATTTTGTTGGGACCCTTCAAGGCAAAGGATTGCTGTTGTTGTTATGTTTTTCCTTCATTCTCCAAGAGGATCATGACATCAAGAGGATGACATGACTTGCACTTGACTTTGATTTGAGTGAGGGAGGGCTGTGCAAGGTCACCAGCCTCACTCTCTCCTCCAGAGCCATCTGGGTAGAGTGGCCTTAGTCTAAGGTGTTCACAAGGTAAAGGGTAGAGTCTGGGGAAAGAAAATCAGTCAAGAGGCTACTGCATTGATGTAGGCATGAGATGATACTAGAAAAAGCATAGAGGTTGTGGAAATGGAAATGGAGATATAAATATGACATATTATGCAGCAAAAAGCTATGACTTGAGGGGTGAGAGTGAGAAAGAGATCAAAAATCATTCTGAGGTTTCAAGTTTGGGTGATCCAAGGAATTGTGCCACCATTAACAGAAATAAGGCAAATCAAGACAAAGTATTGGTTTATGATGAAGATATTAAGCATAGCTCTTAGCATGCTGAATGTGAGGCTCCAGCGGGCCCTCTGGTCAAACCATTGAGCAAGCAGGACAAAGCCTGGTATTGAAACCTAGATCAGCAGATGAAGAATCATTCCTAGGAGGTGAAAACGGAAGTTGTGGTATTGGAGAGAGCTCTGAGGCAGAAAGTCTAAGAAAAGGAAAGAGGGTCAAGAGCAGAATCTTGAGGAATGTCTTATCTTCAGAGAATGAGAAATGGTTATAAAAGAAAATTGAGTCAAGGAACCCGAAGAGTACAATTCCTGCAAGCCAGGCAAGAGATCTCTAATAAGATGGGGGTGAGGTGGGTGGAAGTACACTGGTGACTGCTACTAAATGCTTCAGAGAGTAAAAGTCTCATTTACTTGGCCATCAGAACGTCCTTCATGTCCTTTGAGAAAACAATTTCAAAAAGATGGTGATGGCAGAAGGAGGAAATGGATGGTGAATAACTAGATACATATCAAGTGTAGATTTTGTTTTTAGTGTAGCAGAGAATAGTAAGAACTTTTTTGATGTTCAGTCATTTTTCAGTCATGTCTGATTCTTTGCGGCCCCTTTTGGGTTGTTTTTTTTTTTTGGCAAAGATAGAGTCATGGCTTGTCAATTCCTTCCTCAGCTCATGTCTTTGCCAAGAAAACCTAAAAATGGGATCACAAAGAACCCAATAAATGTTTATTTCTTGGTTGATTGATAATAAGGAGAGAGAAAATGAATGATGCAGTAAGGTCCTAGAGAGAATAGACAGAGGATCAAACAAGCACTTTAGGAGGGCATGCTTCCTTGTAATAGGCAAGAAAAAGGAAAGAATGTGTGAAGATAAAGAATTTTAAGGTGGCGAGAAGAGTGTGTGATAGGTGAATGCCTAAATGGTCTCAAGGTCCTCAATAGGAGTTAAAGCTGCTTGCTGAGGATGAGATGGAGGAGTTCAGAAGTGGTATGTGGTTTGGGGAGGGAAGCTGAACTATCTGAACAAGCTACCAAGTAAAACTTCATAGGGAATTAACAAGAGAGTTAAGAGACTGCTAAGCAGCCTTCAAGGTCCAGCTGAGGTTGAGTAGCACCAATGTAATGTGTCTGCAGTCAGCATGACTACCAAAATAATGTCCTTGTCAATTATGTGCATGGAAGGACAAAGGAAATGAGGACAAGAAGTTGGTCTGCAGCACTGGGAAGTAGGTAAGTAATTTCCCATCCTACAGCCCCATCCCCACAACTACTAACTATCTTCCATGAAACAGGAAAAAACAGAAACTCCTTAATCTCCATTGATTTACCAAAGATATGACATTCTGGTTTATTCCATCAGTCTCATGGGATGGACACCTAATCATTCCAAGCATTATTGCAAATACACCCTGCTTAGTTTCTGGTATTAATTTCCTCCAGCTATCAAATGCAGCCCTGCCCCTTACACTCCCATTTCAAAGAAAACTCTGCAACATTCTCACATCCTAGGGATTTGTTGTTAATTAATCCCTAGGAACCAGCAAGTCTGGAATCCCCATAATTAGCATTACCCATTTTGTATTACTGTGATGAGGCAGAGGAAACTATATGCCTCATGCCAGAGGGCTAGTGCCAAATCACAGTGGACTTCTTGTGAATCACATATTTTATCCATATTAATTCTAAGCAAGGTACCAATGATTAATATCATCCCTCTTCTTTTCTCATTACTAAGATAGCACATGCCATTCAAATGGATGGAAACCCTACTATTATTAAAGGAACACCCTCAAGGATCTTAATCATTCTAGCCTATTTCCAAGAAGCCCACTTGTGCAAAAGCCAACAACATTGTTCCTGGAAGGAGAGTCTTGTTTTTTAACTGTATTTTCATTTGACTGCAATGGCATTATAATTTGTGCCTTTATTCCTGAAAAATCATCCTTCCCTGCAAAAAAATATACTTCCTTTCCTACTTCAAGGACACATTCCAATGCCAAAGCTGAAGAGTCTAAAGAAAAATCCAAGGAATTACCTGAGAAACAGTCTTTTGATTCTGCTTGACAATATGCAGATTTTGAAATGACAGAACTTGACAAAAAGGTATTGGATTTTACCTTGGTGGAAGCTTTGAGTCAGGTTGGCATTTTTTCTCATTCATCCTTTCCCCCATCCCATTGAGAATTTAGCCTTTGAATTTTGCCTTACAAGCTATCAGGTGAAAATGACTTCAGTTTTAAGAAATTGTCTAAAATGGAAATGATTGAAACTACAGAACAGAAATTCTTATTGCAGGTAGCGCCCAGGAAAATTGGCTTTCAGTAGATCTGAATACCTCTGAGAAGTTTCCTTTTCTATGGAGTGCTCCTTTCCTTCTTTCGTCTCTCTCTTATCTTTTCTCCTCTCATTAAAAACAGACTACTTCACTTTCTTCTGCAGTCTCACTTCACTTGATGCAAGGATCCTCCTTTGGAGAATTAGAGACTTCTGTCTCTCCCCTTCATCAATTCTCCCAATTAATCTCAATCATTTTGGAAAACATTTTTCTCTTATTATTCTCTTTCTCTAATGATTTCAAAAGATGTTATTATTAAATCCTAAATGAATTACTTTTACAAAAGTGTTTTGGGATCTGGATACCCTTAAGCACATTGAACGAAGCAATTTGGTACTATGCACTGTTAATCCCAAATGCATACACATGCACACGCACACGTGTACATGTGTATTCCAACACAGAAGGGAGGCAGTAGAGACAAGGACTATCTCAGGGCCACAAGAGGTCACTAGGATTGAATGAACTAGGAGGAACATAATGTCAGGAAGCTATGATGAATTCAGCATTTAAAGTTTTATTTTATTTTATTTTAATTTTATGGAATAAAACAAGCATTTCCATAACAGTATAATTTTTTAAAAATGCACATGAAACAACAACTTTGTTATATATGACTTGTTAGTCTTTTAAAATATATAATAAAATTGTGTAAATTTCTTTTTTCTTCCCTCCCTATCTCCCCAATCTATATACATCTGATAAAGTTAAAGCATATGTATGAGAATTATTGTTTTATTCAGTCCACCAATGGTGTGTTTGATTATTTACCAATCTTTGTCATTCAATGAGAATACCTTGTGGGAACTCCAGAGTCTCCAGGGGTCCACATTCTATAGGTTGAGAAATACTTCTCCAGATGGTCTTGTAGGCAGCCAATCTGCCTTCTAAAGACTATGTATGCTACACAAATGGTTTAAAAAATATTTATCAATATTAGTGATATTCAGAAAATAAATTAAATAAGCAAGTTTTATTCTCTGTCTACCAATTTGGAGAATGGTGGGTTAACAGACAATTGGGGGAAAATCTGAGAAATGTACACTTCTTTACCGGAATACACACACACACACACACACACACACACACACACACACAATTTAATACTGTGGTGTCCATTTAGTTTTGTAGAATGGATTGAGAATGTACCTTTATGGGAAAACTGTCCTCAGTTTCACAGATTGTTTCTTCCTGATAGACCTTTCAATACGGAGGTAGGGCTGAGAGTACATAGATCCTAGCAGTAAGGCATATGTCTGGAAATATGCACTCTTGTTTGACTGGAAGTAGTAGGTCAGTGATTAAGCAATCTGGTCTGTGACCTGTTTCCTGTCCATCTTTCTTCTTTCAGTTGGCAATGTAAGCAGTTGTTTGCTAATACTTCTTTCCCTTACCTCCTGATGATCCATTCTGATCTTCTCTTTCTCTGATATTGACTAGACTTTGGGTTTTGCTTCCCTTTCAGCAAGGGACAGGATAGTAGCTTTCTTGTATTGCTCCTATCCTTATGACATCCCATATATGAAGGAACAATCTTCTAATTTTGCTCCCATCCTTTCCTTCTGTGGGATACTGAGCAGAGAAGAGCTTCTTGTGTACTTTCCCTTTCCCTAGGGCTGAGCAGAAAATTAGAAGCTTGGTTTCCCCTCTTGTATTCCTCTCTGCCTCTCCATCTCTCCTCTGACTGTCTGTCTGTCTCTGTCTGTCTGTCTGTCTCTCTCTGTTTCTCTCTGTCTCTCTCTGCCAGGAATTGGGCAGTACAAGGGGTCTCAGGTCCAGGCAAGCTTTTCTAAACTTAAAACAGCTATCAATTGTGATTCATAGTCATTCTTTTTACAGGAACAATTGTTTCCCCTCTCTGTTTAGGATTACTATTGAGGATTATATTTTCATTATATTGAAATCATTTTTTAATAGATTTGTATTTTTGCTGTGGAATTAATGTTTCCCCCATTCCACTTACTAGGTGATTTGACCTACATTTTTATTTTTGTTACTCTTTTGATAACTTATGTGACAAAATAAATTAGTTGTTGATTTTGGAATTCCCATCTACTTCTTGACCTTTATTAAATGCCCTCTCTATCTAGAGAATCATTATTTAAATATTTCATGGAATTCAACTTTTTAAGAGCACTAAATCATGTCCTAAGACTATTGTACCAGAAGTAGGGGATTTCCTTTCTAACAGACTGTTTAGCCAAAATATTGTCTATTCTTATCAGTTTCTTCTCATTGAACTTGGCCTAATTTTTTTTTGGAAGGTTTTCAAAGTTCAGCCCTAGAGGTTTTCATGTCATAAAAATATAGTAACCACCACTATGCTAAGTACGACACTCTGGTACTCACCAACTCTCTACTGAAGAATTTTGATGTTTTTGATGCCATGATATGGAGAAATTGATCTAGATTATTTATTATAACTGGGTTTGGACCACGATGGTACCTGATATGGTTTAAATATATATGTTTGTGTAGATGAATACATATATGCATATAATATTTGATTTGCATTTTAAAACCAGCTACCTCCATTACTCAATTTCTACTGTACGAAAACATAAAGGGATAGTACAAGTATTTGAGAAACATGGGTTTAAATGTGGTCTGTTACTATCTGGCTGTTTAATTCTGAACAAACTTTAGATCTTTGGACCTCAGTTCCCTCTTCTTTTAAGGAAGAAAGTTGTACCCAAATCACTTCCATTTCCAAAGTTTTATTATTCCCTGGTCATTTTTTAAAAATCTGACTACAAGGACTCTTTATAGTCCTTGAATACTTCCTTAGCATTCCTCCCCTAAAATGTCAATCTAAGAACTCATGCTCAGTTTTCAGTATATATGGAGAACTGGCAGTCACCATAATCTCTTTATGGAAATATTTCAACATTGATATTCAAATATATTCAGTATCTCAAAATAGCTATTTCTTGCATTTACCTTATTATGGAAAAGGCAAGGTTTTTAGGATAGTCACTCAAAATAAAGTTTACATATAGAAAAAGAGAAGGGAGAGAAAAAAGGAAAAGTAGGGAAACTAAGACACAATGGAATTTTTTAAACAAGGACAAAAAGCTGGACAAAGACTTGTTAGAAAGTTCAAGCCTCTGACTTTAACCCTATAACTTTGCTTCTTCTCTGTCATGCATAGTGGTTATTGAAGATTTATGCATCATTTATGTACATGTTCTGGTGACATTCACTAAATTGTTGAGCACAGGTTTTCTAAGTAAAGTGCACTGTTCGGCTCTTAAGGGAAACTGTCAAGCAACTGAAGCAGAAAAATTTGACCTCGTAAAATGCTGACCCTTCAAAAGCTATAATCTTGTGCTGAATGCAGTCAAAATACTGTCAAGAAAATCCATCATGTCCTCAGAGAAAATTAAAAGGAGTGAAAGCACTAATTTCTGCATCCCTTACCAGGAAGGTAGTCATAGGTTGGATCCGGGGAAAATTGAGATTAGATGTGAACAAATCATCTTCTCTAATGCAAAGCAGTGAATGATGCTCATATGATAAGAATACAGTAAGCAGAACAAGAATAAATAAAAATAAAGTAACTATATCTGCCTTTTTCAAACAATGAAGAAAAATGAAATTTGTGGGACTAATGGAAGAAGACTGAAAAAAGGAGCTTTCCTTGAACACCACACATGATAGGGATCCCATTATGTCTTGAAGCAGCCCATTTCACTTTTAGATAGCTCTAATAATTTAGGAAAATATTTTCCTTATATCAAGTAAAATAAACCTATTTGCGACTTCTACTCATTGCTCATAGTTCTGCTTTCTGGGGTCATGTAGAACAAGTCTCATCTCCCTTCCCCATGACAGTTCTTTAGATTTTTGAATACAAGCTATTAGGGTTCCCCTAAGCTTTCTCTATTCCTAGACAATCTCCTCAGTTCCCTCAGCCAATTTTTATTGGTCATAATCTCAAGGCTCTTCACCATCTTGGTTTCCCTCCTCTAGATACTTTCAACCTGGTCAATGTCCTTTCTAAAGTATTGTGCCTAGAACTAAATATAGTATACTACATGTAGTATGACCAGGACAATTCAATTCAATAAACATTTATTAAGTACCAATTATGAACCAGGCACTGCACTAAGAAAGACAATTTCTGCCATATAGACACTTAAAAAAAAATATCTAACAACAAACATAAGGAAGATGGAAAAAATATATGTGTGGGAGGGAGGGAGCACCACCAGAGAATTCCTAGCAGGGCAGTATGATGTTCTGTGGAGGTGAAATCAAACAGAGATATTGATGGAAAATGGAGAGTTACCTGGAAAGTTCAGATCCCATTCCTCCCTAAAGGAAAGAGTTTAGTGCTCCTCCATTTAGCATTCCAATCATGGGGAGAGGCAACTGATGAAATTAGGGTGTTGGGAATCAAGAACTCTGTTAATCAGCATAGTGATGAAATTTCCCTATGCCCCATCCTGGGCCATGATTTTCCATGAGGTCAAGCCAAGCACAGCTGCTGATGGAAAATGGAGACTATACCAAACAAAAGGCCTATCATCCCCTCATTCATGGAGATTATGCCTCTCTTAAAATATCCAAAATTCACATTAGCATTTGGTATGCCATCTCACACTGCTGACTCACATTTAGCATGAAGTCTACTAAAACTCCCAGATCTTTTCCAGATGAGGTGCAATCTATCCACACGGTGATTTATAAAATACCATGTGCTAGACAAATGCATAGCAAGTATTATTTTTTTCCTTGTTATCACAATGTGAGTTTCAAAAAATTATTAAAGATTTTGTTTAAAACATGAGGCTGGTCTGCTGCAACTCTATACTTGGATCATACTGTCACAGACCCAGCTGTGTTTACAGAGGAGGAAGAAATGGCACTGAAAAGAGTAAAGATGGTAAGAGCAGCCAAATTGGATCAAATGTATAGAAAGGAGATCCTGTTGGAGATGATGCAATTGGGAAGAGGTTGAAGGAGAAACTGACAAAATATATGAAGGAACTCAGCCGTGTTTCTGAGAAGGGAAGCTAAGGCATCAGGAGAAGGCAGGGAATAAGGTTTCTGTCTTTCATATGATCTTTGAAAGATTTCAATAGAATAGTATTAGGAACCTACTACAACTGTATTTCCACCACTGCATCTTCCTCATTCTTAAATCACAGAATTCAAATAATGGAAAGGACCTCAGTGAGCAACTTGTCCAACTCATACCTCCTTAGAAGGCATCCCCTTTGTAACATCCCTGAGAAATACTAATTTATCCTCTTCTTAAAGACCCATTGTTTCTGGCAGCAGCCCATTCCATAGCCTCTATCGTTAGGAAAATTCCCATTGCATTAGGACCAAATCTGCCTCCCTGTGACTTCTACTCACTGTTCTGAACTCGGTATGTCTAATCCATCTTCCACAAGACAACCCTTCAAATACTTAAAACTCTCATGTCTCCAGCCAAGTTTCTTTCTCTTCAGTTTCAGTATCGCTGGTTCTTTCAACCTGTTGTAACATAGCACAATCTCAAGGTCCTTCTCTGCTATGATTGGCTGCCTCTGCACTACTTTTCATTTTATTGGCTTCCTTAATAAAATACAGGATCCAATCCTATTCTCCCCCACCCCCAACACAATGCCTATTTTAAGTGTTGTAAATACATGAAGATATTAAGTGGCACATTAGATAGAGTGTTGGGCCAGGAATCAAGTAAGTCAAGTTCAAATCTGGCCTCAGACTCCTATTAACTGTGTAAACCTGGGCAAGTCACCTAATTTTGTTTGTTTCAGTTTCCTCAACTGTAAAATAAGGACAATATCAGCACCTACCTCGCAAGGTTTTGTGAGGATCAAATGAGCTGATATTTGAAAAACACTTAGCACAGTGCACAGCACATGATAGGTACCATATAAAAAACTTGTACCCTTCCTTCCTTCCTTCTTCCTTCCTTCTTTTCTTCCATTCTTCCTTCCTTTCTTCTTTCCTTCATTCCTTCCTTCATTCCCATGAGTCAGTCTTCTTTTATTGCTGTTGTTTAGTTATGTCCAACTTTTTATGGCCCCATTTTTTTCTTGGCAAAGATACTGGAACAGTTTGTCATTTTTTTCTCCAGCTCATTTTACAGATGAGGAACTGAGGGAAACAAGATTAAATAATTTGCCCAGGGTCACACCTTTAGTGTCTGAGGTCAGATTTGAATTCAGGGAGTTGAGTCTTCTCAACTCCAGAACTGGCACTCATCTATCTGCTGCATCACCTAGTTGCCCTCTTTAATTGCTAGAGTCAACTAAATCCCACTTTATTCTCACTCATAGGCTATATTTCATTGTCTTTTGATGTGGCAATATAAGGTATAGTCTGTACCAGAGAAGGTTTTGGAGAAGATCCACAGTTAGACATTATTTTGGCAGGTACATGTGCCCCATTAACTTTCAATATCTCTGAAACTGTATTTAGATATCTCAAAGAGGAGAAAATATTTTAGTTGTACTTCTACAGTTTTCAATTGAATGTGCTTAAAGGAGTTCAAATGTCAGGAAAGAGATTATTCTTCCCAGATCTTTCACAGAAACTATCACCTCATCTTTTAACCTATTTGACCAAAACAGAGCTGCCATGTCCTGAAATGGGAAAAACTAACTTACAGACCAAATAAATTTGTACAAAGAAGCCATGCTTGGCATATGATGGTATTGGAACAAAGGCCTCCTCCCACTCACCACACCTCTATCCTTTATGATATAATTTTTCAGGGAACCATGAAAAGAAACCATTTTCAATAAAGAATGGTAGAAAAAAAGAAGAAAAAAACCAAAAAAGGTGGCACATCATGCTTTCAAGATCTGGTACAAGATGTTCAGTTGTGAATGTGCTATACAGAAAATTGTTAATGTTATACAGTATTCTAAATGTACATATATACACACACACATATATATACACATTCACATACATATATGTATATATTCTTATATACATGCATACAGATATTTGTATTTTCTCAACATATGTGAAGTAAAGAGGGTAAAAGAGAAGCAAAAAACATTAGTCAGAAAACTTGGATTTTATTCTTCACTCCACTTACTATTTGTGTGGCCTTAGGTAACTAACTTTATTTGTCTGAGCTTCAGTTTCCTCCTCTGTAAAATAGAAATAATACCCGCCCTGTGTATCTCATAGGGTAGTCATAGACATCAAATGAGATTGTGTGCTCAATATTTTGTAATCATGAAGCACCATATAAGTAAATGTTATAGTCATATACACATCTGTATAAAACAAGTGCCAATGTGTTGTGTATGTGTATTATATACACGTAGTTACTGACATCCCATAATATATGTATAACTGTACATACATCACTGAAAGGAAACCTATTCATAAAACAAAGCACAAAAATGGCACATTATTTTGGACATTATTGGCTAGCCAAAAAGCAAATTACTTCTGCCTACATGAATTGTTCTTGTTAACCTCTTGAATGAAAACTACTTTCACAGAAATATGTTGAAAATTTTTTAAAACTGATGTTTCAGAAATTAAATTTTCAATCAGTCAGATCTCTCCATATTTAAAGACTGTTTCATGATCAATAAGATACCACTACAGCCGAGAACTTTATTAGCCATATATCAGTGTTCAGTAGTTTTGGGGTTTAAAAGTCCTTTAATTAAAAAATCTTATAGGCCAAACTACTGAACCGCCAATGAATTAATTTGAAATAGTTATCCAGTGCTACGTTTCCCACTAAACATAACCATCAGAAGTCATAAGAATTAAAATAGTTGAATAGAGTTTTATCAAGAGTCATTTGTTAACTTGGGCTGGTTTGCTCAGCCCTGTCCCACAGGCATAGACTAGCCCAAGACTGCAGGTTCTCCACCCGTGGACTAGACCCTACAGCCAGATGTCTGGCTTTTGTATCTCAAATATATGGACAGTTGATCACAAAAAGAACCATAAATCTCTTTATACAATTGGAAGTATCATTTTATTTCTATGCAAAAGATTTCTATGCAAATTTTAGTTTTACTTCTACTCTTTGAAAGACAGCATTCATAGTATCTAGGGATTAGACATCCAAGTAAGAAAGACCTAGCATCAAATCGTGATCTTGGAATATTGATTGTGTGATGATCCTGGGCAAGTCATGTAATCTCTTAGTCATCTAGATAACTCTCTAGGAAAGCAAACTGCAGAAAAGGTGCCAACCTACATTGGTAGAGGGAGTTTCATCACCCCAAAACTCCCCATCTCAGTGAATCTTCTATCCTAGGGGTCAATTATTTACATATATTGTTGGAGTTACAAGGTATTAGATTGAATTATAGTATATTCCATCCCACCCACTTTCATCAGCACTTATCAATAGTTCCATGAGTTCATTTGAATTCAGAACATTTTCTTTACCAATTAAAGACCTAGAGACCCTGTCAATGATTTATTCTTTCCTTTTATTGTGCACATAAGCTCTTACATATCTCAAACTTCCACCCATATTTCAGATAGCACCTGCACTTAATCACAGGTGGTTGCCTAGGCAACTAGTCCATAGCATGGAAGCCCAAACTACAGATTTCCATTTTTCCCCCACTATCCTCTCTCCTATGTGATTTAACTAATAAAACATCTCACAAGTGTTTATAAATTATCACTGAAAATTACCATTTTCACCCTTAGTGCTTCACTTATTTATGAAAAGACCAGGCAAACCAGTAAGGAAAAATCTTATAAGCACAGTAAAAACTAGTTTATAATTACTAATTTCAAAACTGTTGTATTTGTCATCATATAGTTATTTGAATAACTAGTTAGTGTTCATTCTGTGCACAAACAAAACACTTTTTAAAATCAGGGAATTTTATTTTAAAAAATAAATTCATGAAACTCTGATATAACTATGAAGTAGGATTTAACAAGATGCATAAATCAAATGAATAGACAAGACTCTAGAGTGTTTTATAGCAATAATCTATCTTTAAACTCTCATTCATCTCTAAAATATAATCCCATTTTAGGAGAAGAGAGCTATGAATAGTGTCATTGTTATTCTCAATTATCCTCCACAAAAGTCCTCTTTCAATGGCTGGACTATAAAGTTTATGAAAGAAAGTAACATAAATTAAAGTTAGAAAGTGAGTGGAAGTCAGACTAGTGGTTTTTGATGCTTGGCTAAGGAGTTTGCATTTTAATCTGCAAGTAACAGGGAGCCACAGAATGTTGTTGAACTGGGAAGCAAAATGGTCAGATCTGTAACTAAGCTCATTTGGGAACTTGTTTGGAAAATGGGTTGGATGGAAAAGACTGCTATCAAGGTGACCAAGGAGGAAATTAATGTAAAGATCCAGGCAAGTACTGGGTTTGAGATGCCTATAGGGCACGGAGGATGACACATCTAGCAAGAGGTAGACAACATTTAACTGCAATTCTGTAGAGAAATTGGGACTAGATAAAGAGATTTAGGAATTGTAAAGTATAGGAAAGATATTTGAACTCATAGGAGGAAATGAGCTCACCAAGAGACAGAGTGGAGACAGAGAAGATAAAAGTATTTAGGACAGAACTCAGGGGAAGATACTAAGGGGACAAGAAACAGATAAGCAGAAAAGACTGAGAAAGAATGGACAGAGAAGCAGGAGAAGAACTAGAATAAAAAGCAAAAAGTATTATGATAGTACTAGTATAGTAGCAGCAGCTGCAGGTTTCTTCTCCTGCTGCTGTTACTATTCTAATACTAAAATAATACTCCTCCTGCTGCTGCTAAATCAAATCTCTGCCCCCCCCATCTCTTTGTCTTTCTCTCTCTCTCTCTCTCTCTCTCTCTCTCTCTCTCTCTCTCTCTCTCTCTCTGTCATTCTTGCAATTAGGTAATGAAGTCGACAGAGCACCAGTCCTAGAGTCAGGAACACTCATCTTTGTGAGTTAAAATTTGACTTTAGGCACACACTAGTTGGGTGACCCTGGGCAAGTCACTTAAGCTCTGCATCCCTTAATCCACTGGAGGAGGAAACAGCAAACCACTCCAGTATCTTTACCAAGAAAACATCCAATGGGATCACGAGGAGTTGGACACGACTGAAAAATGACCAGACAACGACAGCCACGTCATCATCAACAACAACAAACAACGACAATAATGGATCACTCTTTATATGGATGCTTGTGTGTGTGTGTGTGTGTGTGTGTGTGTGTGTATAATATCATTTTAGGATTTCTAAAGTACTTTGTTATCACAGTTAATTTACTTATTTTATCTCATTTAATCCTTATAACAGTGCTTTGATGTAGGTGTTGTTATTGTTGCCATTTTGTAGATGAAGAAACTGATGCTGAGAGTGATTTAGAGGCTCTCCGAGGTCACATAGTTAGTAAATACCTGATGTAGAGTAAATATTAAACCTAGATCTTCCTGATTCCAACTTGAGCGCTCTATCCATTAGGCCATGACAACTTCCTTCCTTCCTTCCTTTCTCTCTCCCTCCCTTCCTCCCTCCCTTCCTTCCTTCCTTCCTTCCTTCCTTCCTTCCTTCCTTCCTTCCTTCCTTCCTTCCTTCCTTCCTTCCTTCCTTCCTTCCTGTTTCTCATTCAAGTAATACCAAAGTAATTACAATTATCTCTTTCCCATCTGGGAGGCTAAGGGTGTGATGCCCCCCACAATCTGGAAAATCCACATAAAGGTTTTGGGCCCTCCCTTTGTACCAGAGAAGAAGTCTGAATTGCTATAGTATTAAAAGATAAAATATGTTGATATTATACAATACTATACATATATTTTATGCATTTCTGAGTTTCTAAACTTTTTTTTCTACACCACCTGCCATCCTTTGTATGTCATCTGAGGCTTCTGCAAAACTCTCCCAAAATTTCCACTTCATTTTTTATGCCAATTCTTGGTACTTAAAAAACACAATGGGGAAAGTTGTGATATGAAAGGGATAACTGTAATTTTATTTCCACAGGTGACCATACTTACACCGTTGATTGCACTTGAAAACAACAGCATTTTTACGGGGTGGAGAGGAGAATTTAATCTGAAGACAGAAGAAAAAAGAACTGGATTCAGAAATACGTGTCAAGATTTGAGGGTGTTCAGGGAAGAAGGGTAAATGAGGAATCGCTCTGTGTCCAATGCTCCAGGAGCACCCAGCTGACTATGATTCTTTCCTCCTTCAGTCTACTTAAGGAGCATCAGGGTCACTGCTAGGTGTAGAGTGAAGAGAGACTACTCCAGAAGAGGTGAAGACTTGGTTTGAGAAAAGAAGCTTGAAGAAGTTTCATCCTGGGAGCTTAGAAAACATGAACGACTCTTGGACCAATCTCAGAGTGAGAAGGTTTGGGAATTATAATATTATAGTAAGTTAATTGTGAGCACTAGGAAAAATGAGGAGCTGGTTCACCCTGGCTGTGCGTTGAGCCCTGCTTTGATTCTCTGACAGATTCTTCAGATGAACGAAAGAGAATCCTGAGAAGACCATGATGATGTGGAACATCAGATTTACAAATTCATATTTTAAAAAAATAGAGAAATTCAGGTTTAATACTAAATTAAATCGAGCAAAGAAGTCAACAAGCACTTATTAACTGTCACTATGGGACAAGTATGGAGAGAGAAATGGCAAACCGCATCAGTATCTTGTCCAAGAAAAACCCAAATGGGTCACAAAGAGTTGGGCGTGACTAAACAACAACGAGTGGGACAAAGACTATGTGCTAAGCACTCTGAGAATACCAAAGAAGGTTTAAACACCTACAAACTACTATTTTCTTTTTCTTTTTTTGAGGCAATAGCAGCTCAGTAGACAGAGAGTCTGGATTCAAATTTGATCTCAGATATTAAGATTTGTAAACCCAGGCAAGTCACATTGTATGTCTCCATTTCCTCAGTGGGAATAGTAACAGCACCTACCTTGTAGAATTGTTGTGAGGATCAAATGAGATAATATTTGTAAAAGTACTTCACATAGTGCCTAGCACATAGCAGCTGCTATGTAAGTGATTATTCCCTTCCCCTCCCTCTGTCTCAATTAGCTCCTTGTACCTGTCCTGGGGAAACTTCAGAATGATCAAGCAATTTCAAATAAGCATTTATTAAGCGCCTATTAAGTACCCGGCATTAGACTTTCAAAAAATGAAATAGTCCCTAACCTCAAGGAGCTTACATTCGCCTGGTGGAAAAACGTACAAGGTAGCGTAAATGCAGAAAGACTGTTGCAACTCAGGAAAGAGGGATGAGGAGAAGTCCTCATTTAGAAGGAGAGTTTTGACCTGAGCTTTGAAGGGAACAAGGAATTTTCAGAGGTGGATGAAAAGAGAGTAGATTCCAAAGAGTGGGAAAGCCTTTGCAAAGGCACACAAACTTGAAATGCAATGTTTTTTCTGAGGAATAGGAAAAAGGCTAGTTAAGGGAGATGATATGTAGCATGTCTGGAAAGGTAGACTGGAGCCAGGTTATGAAGAGTTTAAATTGGAAACAATGGGAGATCTGAACTAAGCAACTTTTTACATTTGGAGTTAACAGCATTAATCTTCCAAAATGTCCCTGAGTAGAAGCTTTGAGTTTATATAATCTTAATCATAGATAAAATATAAAAGAGAAGGAAGAGAGAAGTTATGCTGTCAATTGAAAATGTTATTTATTATTATTTAACAAATTATAGAATGAATATAACTAACATTTGAGGCATTAACCAATCAGAAAGATCAAGCACTTTTAACTCTTTGGCACATACCATTGCAATGCGCCCTACTTTGTCTTAATTATCCCTAAAATCCAAGTTAAAAAAAAAAAGTAGATCAAAGCAAATTTTAATACCCCTTGAAGCCACATGAAGTAGTCAGTTCCCTGTTCAAGAAACATGCTTTATTTACTCATCTTGCAGGATAATTGCTTAGAATCCATAGAAAAAGAAAAGTATTAGCACACATTATGGAAAGTACCACTGGCCTCCATCCATGTTTACAGTTAGTCATCTGCCCCTTCCTGCCATATCATAATCACTTCAAATCACCATCTTGAAAAGTAAAGCAAGTAAGACACCTCTTGTGGCCAAAGATGAAATTCCTACCATGATTTATAGGGAGGAAGAATAATCAAAATTTCTTTTATATTGTCTGTCTTCCAGTGAATTATTTAAATCAGTAACTCTATCTTGAGTAGGGGTCTTAGAAGATGATCATAGGTTTTCTGAACCTGGTTGCCCAATGTGAAATTCAAGAATTATTCAGTAGAAGCATATTTAATTCCTTGTTTCATTGTGACTCATTCTCTAATCTCTAGAAAATAATCACATAATCTCCTTTTTTCTTTCATTTAAGAAAGAAGTAATTGTACCTGTTCCCTAAGTGTCTTAGAGGGGGCACTATAAACATGAAAGACATTCCCTTTAAGTCTTTTTATCCCTTTAGAGATAGGTGATTATTTTTATTACTTTTATTCTCTTCCTAACTCAGTGTGGGCTTACTTTTTCTCCAAATGTTAAGTTTTATTTGCATTGAAAGCTTCTCCCTTTGTGCAAAACAATGGGACCTCTTTTCAAAACAAGTTTCTCTCCACTCTTGTCTTTAAAACTGTGCTCCTTTGGAGTCCAAATAAAAGTGGCTGGGTTTTCTTGCTGATTGACTTTTGGATTTTGAACATATTTTTCTTTTTTATTCGTACAATTCCATAGGAAGTTTTCCCATCTCGTTACTCAGACCAATCACTTTCTCCCTTCATCTTGGCATCTTAAAGCCATCTTTTTCCCTTGAGTTGTAGATTTATCAAAGTAGACCTAGAGGTTTAAGACCACATTCACCATGGAAAACGGCATGTTTTCCTGCCTTGTGTTAAATATTGTCTGTCAATTTCATATTTTAGTTAGATTGAGGCAAGCAATTGTGGTCTTACGGTCATTGATTATGGCATTTTGGGACCAAGACATAAGAGGCAGTGTGGTAAAAAGAGCACTGAATTTGGAGTGACAGGACGTGGGTTTGAAGCCCAACTCTGTGATGCGGCTGTGGACAAATCACAGTCTCTCTAGGCTTCAGAATCCTCATCTTTGAGATGAGAGAGGTGAACCAGTTGGCCTGTGAGGTCCTTTCCAACTTTAGGACCATGAGACAACAATCTTCAATTTTGTAATCAAAAGGCAAATTAACAAATCCCAGAACAAATGTGGCTTCATCTCCATCATCACAGAATTATCTTTCTCTAATAAAGCCCAGCAATTCTCAGGGCCTGTTATAGGCAGAATCATAAAATTATAAGCAGGCCCTGAGAATTGCTCATAAGCTTAATTTTTTCTGGGAAAATTATTGAAAAGGCTTGAACCCAGTTATTTTGTGAAAACCCAAACCTATTTTGCTTGGCTTTATCAGAGAAAGAGAATAGTGGATTGTGGATACTTTCAGAGAAATCAAATTGAACTTGCAGTTGTTGACAGCAAGGTGGTACAGCAGATAGGGCATCGGGATGGGTGTCAGGAAAACCTGACTTCAAATCCAGCCTCAGACATTTGCTAGCTGTGTGACTGGGGGCAATCACCTAACCCATCTACCTCAATTCCTTCATCTGTAAAATGGGTGACAGCAATAGCATCTAGCTCCCAAAGTTATGCCATTTGTATAGTACTCTGCAACCTTTAAAGTTTTATGTGAATTGGAAAACCAAGATGGAGATGAAGCCACATTTGTTCTGGGATTTGTTAATTTGCCTTTTGATTGCAAAATTAAAGATGGTTAAAATTCTCTGTTCTCTACTCCAACCTCCCACTTAAATCTTCTCTCTTTTGGTTTGGGCTCTGCCAATTACCAGTAATGTGGCTTAATCAGACTATTTCTGTTTTCAGTTGATTTTTTGTTTTTGCCTTGGAAGTCAGCCCTCTATGCTTTAGGTTTTCCATCTATATTACAGGGGTGGGGAACCTGTGATCTCAAGGCCACATGTGGCCCTCTGGGTCCTCAAGTGCAGCCCTTTGAGTGAATCCACACTTGACAAAGCAAGTCCCTTTAATAAAAGTGCTTGTTCTGTAAAACTTGAACTCAGTCAAAAAGCCACACCCAAGGACATAGAAGGCCACATATGACCTCAAGACCACAGGTTTCCTACCTCTGGATAAGACAATATTGCAATTATGCATTAAATTGCTTCCTGGGATTGATTAATGCTTTCAGACCTATCTTTCCTCCTATGTTTCCCACCTTCTTATTGAAGGCATCTAAATCACAAATCATTTCACAAATGTAGAATGTTCTACATATGTTAGATAATGTTTACTAATTACCTAGAGCCATTTAGTTGTGCATTATGAACTTCTTCATTGTCTAAAAGGACTGGGTTACACTCAAAGTATAATAGTGCCTTTATTTTCCCATGGTCCATAAATTAACATGAAAATTTTCTACTTATCCAATGGGGCAGAGGTGATGGGAGCAACAGTGGCCTGCCAGCCCTGGAAATTCTGTCATTATGGCCTCATGTCTGGGAAATATGCCCAATGTTCTTGTGGGATTGGTCTAATTATAATTTTAAAATTAGAATTTGTACACATATAGTGGCTATTCAGTTCAACAGCATATAAGTTCATTGAGGTCTAGGATTGTTTCATCTTTGCAACTATATACCCAGTACTTTTCTTTCATGGATTGTGCAAAGAAGAACCTATAGCTCACATGTGCCACTAGAAAAAGCAAGGAAAACTCCGAGCACAACATACCCTATGCAGCATGGGAAGATATGGACCAAGCCTATAAGGTGTGGTTTTCCAAGGCTACACAGTGATCCCACTCTTTTCTCTTTGAGTTTCCCCTTTATGAAATGCCCTGACCATCAAAGACACCTTGTCTCAGAGACCTTCATACTATAAAGCAAAACTGATACAGCTAGAATAAACAAATGACATAATATCTTTGTGCTAGATCTATGATCATAAGAATAGGTTCATAATGCACATGTTAGACAGGCATGAATGCTAAATATACTATATATTATATATGTGTATATATTTATATATATACAAATGTACTGTATGCATTGTATTTATACACATACATTTTTCAAAGGATTATATAGGCATAAAATCAGGACTGACTATGATTTCATTAATATAGAGAACTCCTAGTGATGAAACTTCCTTTACCAATGCAGATGAGCCACTTGCCTGGGCTATACATATGTATGTGTGCATGTGTGTGTATATGTGTATATATGTACACACACATATACACATATACACACATACTTTTTATACAGTACCCTGGATTTGGAGTCAAAGGATCTGGAATCAAATAACAATTCTGCTACTTACTGCCTGCGAGAACCTGGTTAAGTCACTTAAATTCTCAAGGCCTCAGTTTCTCCATGTGTAAAATAAGGACATTGGACCAGATGACCTCTAACATTTCTTCCAGCTCTCAACCTCTTTTCCTATCACTGATGATTAACATATTATCCCTAGTAGTCATTCACCATGGCTAAATGATCTTTTAAACATGAGTAAACATTTAAACATTTTAAGCATGGTGTAGTAGACACAAAATTGACATCAGGAAGATCTTGGTTCAAGTCATACTTCTGTGTGACCCTGGTCAAGTCACTTAATCTCTCAGTGGTCCAGGCAACTCTCTAAGGCTATAAGTTGAAGAGCAGCTTCTTATCTACATTGGTAGAGGGAGTTTCATCACTAGGAGTTCTCTATATTAATGAAATCAAAGGTCTAAAAAAAAGCCTTGATTTTATGCCTATATAATCCTTCCAAACATATAACTCTGTATTTACAGATATAATGCCACCACACTCTATGCATAAAAGTTGTTGAAATTCAGAAATACTATATTTTCCCTACCTACAAAATAGAAGGACTAAAACATTATATATACTGATCTGCCTCTGCAAAGTGCCAAACATATTTACAATAACTATAAATGGCTTCAGAGATTTCATATCCTCTATGATAAGCAGTCTAACAAGCTGTAAAACTTTTATATACCAGTGTGCCTTTTGTGTTTGATGACACTGCCTGATCTTAAATCTCTATTTAATAGTTTTCCCCAAATCCAATGTTCTCATAAGTCTAATATTTGAACCAACTATAAACTTTCATGACATCTGTCACTCATGGAAGGAAAGTTCTTAATAAACAGAACACAACTCAGACAGTGAGTCTCAAATTCCAGCAGAACTTCATGAATGATCCTTTTATTTCACCTCTCAGACTTTCCTCTCTTTTCACTTTGAGTTTCCACTTTATGGAATGGCCTGCTCTTCACAGAGACTCTGTCTCAGAGACCTTCATACTACAGAGCAAAACTGAGGCAGCTAGAATAGGCAAATGACATAATACCTTTGTGCTAGATTCATGATTGGTTCAAGAAAACAAATAACCACTCTCCAAAGGAATTTTTCTGATTACAAGTGTTTCTTTTAAAATATTACCCCTTTCAAAGAAAGGATTAAATAGTAAGAGATAAGATCCATCAAGGAATCCAGAAATCTCTAAATTCCTTTTGAATTATTTGCTGATTTGCAAAATTGAACTTTCTATAAGTTTCAGCTTCATTGGAAAAAGCTGATCTCATCTAACCCTCCACTGATACAGGTAAATATTTGGTGAAGTCCATTCCAAACTTTTTTTTCAGATGAACAGGAAAAATGCCCAGTTCAACAACCCAACCAAGCATTTTCTTTGATGCTAAAATTGTCCTGCAGCTTTCCCAGTGGCACACACTGTGCACGCACAGGCAGAAAAGTAAAGAATTGGCTTGGTATTAAGTAGCCTTGGCGAGGTGCTCTTTGCAAATCCTGAAGCATGCATTGGCAGGCAAGCAGCACAGAGAGCTGAAACAAGGGAAATTCTTTTGCCAGCATCATTCACTGAAAGCAACTCAGAGGATTAAAAGGAATTATGAAGGACAGAGGATTAAAAGCAAATTTAAAAGAGACTTAAAAATGCACCAACCAGATTAATTATAAAATTCCTTCTTTTGCCTCTATAGTGGCAGCTATTGCATGTCATTTTCCTCGTGTGTGTGCATGTGTGTGTGTATGTGTGTGCGTGTTTTACCTTGTCATCATTAGAGTCTCAAGTTTTGTGTCACAGTCTGCTGGGAGGACAGTATGTCCATTAGTCTGGGCACCTTTGGGGATTGCATTATATATAAAAGGAAAATAACATGAGCACCCAACTGAATCCAGCCAAAACGTGCAGAGTCCATGTATCACTGACAAGACAGGGGTTGTGATTAAGCAAAAGACCAGCTGTCACTTCTGTCTGCTCCTGGCTATGTCAAGTGTAGCCACCTTACCCTGAGAGGCAGTGGGTGCTCAGGTGCCTTCATTTCAACTGCCCGAGATTTAACATGATAGACCACTTTGCCACCCCATTTTGGCACTTCCAGTTAATCTCATGCATATTTATGCACCAATTATGCAAGGCAAAAAATGAATTATGCACCCATGATTTAGTCTGGTTAAATCTATTACATGGTATAATGAAATTGTAGCCTGATGTCCAATTTACCTTAACATTTGCTTTAAACTGTCACTAAGTTATTAAGAAACCGTAACGTATAAACTATATCACTCTCAGAAGCCTCACTTTTCAGTTCAATCACAATGCCCAATACCTTGGAAGATGATGCAAACCCATGCAAAAATTAACAGAGAAAAAATCCACACTAAATGTTCAACTAGAAATGTAACCTGAATAAAACACTTAGCACAGACTTTAGAAATAAGAACACATTGCCATTGATCCTGCCCCTGGGTAATTCAGCCTACACCCAAAGCCTTCCGTAAGCCAGCATGTGGCAGTGTAAGAACTGGAAGCAAACACGTTCAGGGGAATATCCTTCCCAGTAAGAATTTACTCCAACAATCTGTTCCTGCCCTATGAATTGAGTTGATATGGCAAGTTACCAGATTCAAGTGAGATTTAAGTTTTTGATGGACTGAGTGACAATTTCTAGCTACTGCACTTATATGCTGGAAAGCTAAAGGTGTTTCTATTTTAAAACTACAAAGTCCCTTGGAATCTCCAAAGGTAAAATGATGCCTGAGTGGGGATCCCTATGTGGTGGGGATTCTACAAATTCCATTAAAAAAAATCTTTGCACCCATCGACTTGATTTTCAATCATAAACAAGCTGAATTCTTGCTAAGAGAAGCTGAACTACAGCTATTATACAGATAATAAACCACAAAACATCGAGACACTGATGTTCAATTCTTTTTTCTTACTACGGCATGCCATTTTAATAGCTCCCCGATGTGATTTCCAAAGTTCCTGGATTCTGAATCCTTTCATAGAGGGAACTCCCAGTGAAGTCAATGAGAGTTCCCTTCGTGTAAGAATATGAGCTCAAACCAATAGATCTGCAGTTCTATTCTGAGCCTAGGAGGGCACACTACCCTGATAGTTTGCCTGAGGGGATCATTCTAATACAGGAGGAGAAATGAACAGATTATAGAGCTATCACCCAAAGCATTTAAGACTCACCTAGTCAATAAAAGAAAATAAGAATCAGCTTCTATTATGGTTAATGTATTAGGAAGCATATTCCCTTTTAAAAACAACAACCACAAAAACTAGCTTGTAAAAATAGCTTCTGTTTTTATAGCAATTTGTATTGAAATATGTTTGTGAGCCCTGTTACTCTGTTTGGACTAGAAGAGCAAGGCAGGGGGTCTGATGAGCAATCAGATAGGAAGTCAATTGAGGGGCCAAGATTAGAACTTTGGCAATGTACTCTCACTTTGGTCTCTTTTGCACTTCCAGGGAAAGAAAATTAGATAAGTAGTGCTTTGGGGAGCTACTGTACCAAGGACTATATAAAAGAACCATAGCATCCAATGAGAAAAGACTATTTTATATATGATCCCAGTTCAAAAACTATCTTAGAAGACTCTGTCCAGATTCAGTGACCAGCAAAGGGAAAATACCTTAAGACCCAAGAACAAATAATTAAATACAGAATAAGCAATCAAGGTATAAATCAAGACCCTGCCTCAGTTATTTAATTACTCTGATAAGTGAATAAAGTGAATAAAGGTTTTAGTTATTATAAAAGAAATGTTAGAACTTCCAGCACATACATTTAGAGTTCATTGTAAAGGACTCTACCACATGTCAAATGTCCACCTCATCCATCAGTTGTCATAGAAAGCTCGACTTTTAAGAAACCTCATTCTCTAGTGAAAAGCCCCATTCAGCCAGAGGGCAATGATTGCTCAGATCTTTGGCTACAGTCCTCATGGTTCGCACAACCGAGGCTGGAAGTGTTACAGGGACAAACCCCAGGGACATAAGGTCCAAAATCTTTCCAGTACACTTTTCATGACTTTTCCAAGGAAAGACTGACTACATTAACCTACTTTGCAGAAAAAGGATTCCATATCCATACTAAAGAGGATAGACAAGCCTGGAGTTGGAGGAAAAAGATAATCACAGGGAGCAGGGTGGAGGGGTGGCATGGGGGCATATGCATGCAGGTCCCTTAAATGTGTTACTCTGGAGCTGCAAAGCAGTCTACAGATTGGTACTTTTCTAGTGAACAGCTCCGAGGCTCGTACCGACCAAAAGAATAGAGCTGCGATGGAAACCCCACTAAAATATGGCTGTCTAATCATCTAAAAGGCAAAGTCATTTACTAAGGTTCTCATTGTCTCCTTCGATGAATAGTTACCTACCCCCTCTCCCCCCCACGACCCCGGTGCCCCTGCCCCGGCTCTCTATTCCTTTGAATCAATCCTATTTCCCAGAGGATCTACTCTCATTCACCAGCACAGTTCCGAAATAAGACAAAAGCTCAGCGAGCCTCCTGTTCACGGAGGCAGGGCTACACCTCCCATTCCTTTTTTTGTGCACAGTTAAGCAGCTTCAAAATATATTGAGAATCATTCGTCCCTACCTTCGTTCTCATCGGAGACAGGAGACCTTCCATGTTGATTTAATCCTCATGCCAATTTCACTCTTCTCCAAGTTAGTCCCTCTCCGTTCCCTTTCTTAAGCATCCCACACCAAGAAAGCCATGTCAGGATCCAAGAGCAACTCCCATTTCAGCCGCGGCACCCAGCAGCCAACCTGTCTAACTTGAATCCCCAGTGCCTGGAAAGCACTGTGTGTGGAGAAGCCTCCCCACCTCCCTTTTCTCTCTGCCTCTCGTTCTCTCCCTCTCTCTTTCTCCCCCCTCCCCATAATCTGCCTACAGCTCTCTGTACAACCGACTCACTTGACAAATGATCACTGTCTTACGTAATGCATTCAAGCCAAGGAAAAGTGATCTTAACTAAACTATGGGGATCAGGTCATCCAGGACAAGTGAGGGGGACAGACTTTGTTTTCATGTCCTGACTTTGCAGGGATTTGAAAGCGCTTAATTTTACAACTGGGTCTCTTTGGCAAAGGTAAGTTGAGGAATACTTTTTTCTTTCCTCCTCTAAAACAGGACCTAGGCATGAATGGGTGAATCACCGCTGTCACCAGTAGCACTCAGCAAGCTTTCTGATTTGTAGATTTTTTTTTTTTTTGCTTTGGTTGTGTCTACATTTTGGTGGTGGGAGGTGCTCTGAATCTGTGATTTCAAACGTAAGGAACTATTTGTGTGTAAACTCCCTCCATCAATGCATATGAGTGTCTGGGTTGTTGCTTATTATCTGTAACTTAGAGCAGTGGTGTCAAACTCATATAGAAGCAAGGGTCACTAAATTGTATATAACCCCAAAGGTGCATATTGACTTAGAAAAGTACATATTAATACTAAATATGTTTTATTGTGTTTTTATTTATTTTGTTAGATCTTTCCCATCTTAATCTGGTTTAGTCACATTTAGAATTATTTCTGGGACATGTAGCCCAGGAGAGTGTGTTTGACCCCTCTGACTTAGAATGTTAAAGAGTTGCTTTGGATACTGAGAGGTTAAATGTCTTGTCCATGATCACTTAGTTAGTATGTGTTAGGGGTAAGATGTGAAGCCAGGTGTTCCTGGTTTCCTAGCTAGTCCTCCATCCACTAATTTCATGTGCTACCTCTGTGTCCATATAGGAGATAGGAAAAAGCACTGGACTTAAAAAATTTTAATGGCTAGGAAATGACAGGTTGATAAAACTCCCTCCACCAAGGCAGAACATTAAATTCTCAGCAAATGATTGTCTCAAAAAGGTGCTTAGAACAATTAGATGTTAGGTGACTTGACTAGGGTCACACAGTCAATGTATGTTAGGGGTTGGACTATAACCCAAGTCTTCCAGGTCTATACTAGCTTGACTCACAGTGTCATGGCTTCTGTGTCAATACAGATATGTAAATATGTGAAGGAGAATGAAAATTTCAAGCAGCTTTGTTCTCAACTATGCACCTGGATGATTGACTGGGGTTTTCATTGTTCATTCAAATGTTTTAGGGCCATGAAGGCACAACTTTATCTATTACTTAGATTAAAAGGATTTTGCAAATGCAGATTCATGGACTAAGTTCCTGAAGAGCTGAACATTAAGTATCAAATGTCTATGATATCAAAAGAGGATACCAAAGAAATCAGGATTTGTCTGTTTCATTCAGAATTGCTACTCACTCATAAAAAAGATAAAATTAATAAGCAATTATAGCACATTCCTTTGTCAAATAAAATAAGACTCAATGGTTGATTGAGATATTTTTCTGCTTTCTTTCTTCTTTCTCCTCTTTATGACTTGAGTAAGTTTCCATTATGAAAATGATTCAAGTATCCTACATCGAATAATGACTCTATAGTTATAGCTGAGAACATCAATGCCATTCCAAGAAATCCATCAGTTATTATGTTGGGAATCACTATTTTTAAAGGCTGGATCAATTTAACTTCTACCTTGCAGGAACAATGGCAAATAAATTACCTATATATGCTTTGGTGTAATCAGAAACTTTGTCCTATTGTCTCCTTCCTCTTTTTCTTTCCCCTCCCTTGATTTCTAACTCCCAGTAGTTCCCTAGGAAAAAAGAGAAATAACTTGTCCTTCCAGATGAGTCATCAAATGAACTTCTAATACTATTTTTCCAATCATCAGTGATATTAACACACACACACACACAGAAAGACACAAGATGGTGTTTGTGTGGTAGATTTCAATGTCTCCATGCTTTATTGACATTCTTTATGAGTTGCTAAGGGTGAAAACATATGTCACCAAATGTTTGACAATGAAATACTTCAACTTTTCTAGACTGATCCTTAGAGAATAGACATACACACTGCTATTGATTCTAACTTTAATATTTGACTGATGTTTTTTATCACTGCCCTTCCTTACCCTTTCATTCTCAAATACTTTAAATTCTACCCGTGGCCACACCAAACATTCTGCCATCCTATTCAATGCACCTCATTCTCTTGACCACTCTCCAGTTTTACAGTAATTGTTCTCCACTGTTAGGTGGTGTAGTAGACACACACACATACACACACACTTCCAGTCACTCAGGTTCACAACCCAGATGTCATCTTCAGCTCCTCACTAACTCTCACCCCACCTGTTCAAGCTATTTGTCAAGGCCCATCAATTTCCCATTTATATCATATTCTCTAATGCACTCCTTTCTGTCCTCTGATACTGCCATCATTCTAGGGCATATCCTCCTCACCTAATACCTAGGTTTTAGCAATAGCCTGCTGGTGGGTCTGCCTGCCTCAAGTCTCTCCCCAGTCCAATCCTCCTCCATGCAGCCACCAAAGTGATTTTCCTAAAATGCAGATCTGACCATGTTACCCTTCCATCCAGTGGCTCCCTATCACTTGCAGGATCAAATACAAAGTATGCGGTTTGGCATTCGAGGCTCTTCATAACCTTGATCCCTCCTATCTTTCCAATTTTCTTGTACCTTTACTCCCTGCCACTCTTTGGTTCAGTGACATTGACCTCCTGGTTTTCCAAAACAGGGCACTCCACCTTTTGGCTCTAGACACTTTCTCGGGCTGTTTCCCACACCTGGAGTATTCTCTTTCCTCATCTCTGCATATTGTCTTCCATGCTTTCCTTTAAGTTTCAACTTTGATAGGAAGCCTTTCCCAAGCCTTCTTAATTCCCTGTTTCCCTAGTTTATTTCCTATTTATCCCCTGTATAGCTTGTTTTTACCTGTTTGTAAACTTATTGTCTCTCCCATTAGACTATGAGCTCATTGAGGGCAGAGATTGTCTTTTTCCTCTTTTGGTGCCTACAGTGCCTAGCATAGTGCCTGTCATGTAGTAGGTGCTTAATAAATGTTTATTGATTGACTGATTTAGCTACCTACAGAGAGAGACAGAGACAAACTCAAAAGTCATGAATGTGTAATCTCACAGAATCCCAGAATCTTATAAAAGACAGGAACTTTATAGGCCCTCTGATTCAACCCATAACTCATTGATACAATATCACAAACAAATATTCATCCACTCCTTGTTTGAACACTAGTGATAGAAACTGCCTACATTCTGAGAAAACCCATTTCACTTTGCTTAAGCTTGAATTTTTAGGAAGGTTTTCCTTCCATTGATGTTGAATCTTGCTTATTACAAATCTACCCGCTGCTCCTTATTCTGATGTCTGTAGACAAGCAGAAGATGTCAAATCTCCCTCCCTTCCAGATCACAACTCTTCAAATACTTGAAGCTAGATATCATGGCCTTTTCCAAATCTCCACACAAAATATCCCCTTTGGCTCTTTTCTATGTGGCATGATCTTGAGGCTATTAATTATCCTGATTACTCTCTAGATTGTTATAAATGTCAGCTCTAAAAAATAGTGTCCAGAATGGAACACAATACTTTAGATATGGTCTGAATAGAGACACTACTTTGGACAGAGCACTGGGCTTAGAAGCAGGAAGACTCATCTTTATGAGTTCAAATGCAGCCTCTGACACTTACTAGCTATGTGACCCTCAGCAGTCACTTAAATCTGTTTGCCTCAATCTCCTCCTCTGTAAAATGAGCTGGAGGAGGAAATGGAAAACCATAATAGTATCTTTGCCAAGAAAACCCCAAATGGGGTTACAAGAGTTGGACATAACTGAAATGACTCAACAATAAAAATCACTTCCTCCATTTTGGACATTATTCCTGTCAAATCACATTGATGACATTAAGCTTGCAATTCACCTAAATCCTCACATCACTTTCAAATGAACTTCTTTTCAGCTATGCCTCATGCATATTTTATTTTTGAAATTAATTTTTTTAATTAAAGTGTAAGACGACATATATCCCTATTAATTTGGTTCAACATCCTGGTCCCTATCAAGATCTTTTAGAATCCTGATCCTATCATTTTTGCCTGTTAGCAATGACTCCCAGCTTTGGGTTTTCCACAAATGTAATTTGTCTTTACATGAGTCATTGATGAAAATATTTAAAAAATGATAAAAATATTAAGAATCAAAGACAGAGGGGGCAGAGCCAAGATGGTGGAGTAGAAAGACACATATATGCTGGCTCTCCCCACACAGCCCATAAAATACCAGTAGAGAGGGACTCTCAACAAATTTTGAAGCAGCAGAAGTGGAGAACAACAGAGTGGAGGAGATTTCCAGCCCAGGGTGATCTGAAAGGCCCACAGGAAACATCTGTTGCACCAGATGCAGAGCAGAGGCCAACTCAGCCTTGGCTACACAGGGCAGCATGGCTCTGGGAGGAGGACACCTTGGGGGCAGATTCTCCAGTCACAGTGGCAGCAGTTTGCAGATCCTTCAACCCACAGGTGCCAAAGGTCAGTGATAGGGTTTTTTCAGCTGGCCAGGAAGGGAGAAGGGCCTTCCCATAGCTCTGGCCTTAGGCAGCAGCCACAGAGGCTACATTGGGCAGGCAGCAGCAGTTCCCACAGCAGCCTCTATGGTAGCCTGCATCCATTGTTGGATCGTAAAAACCCTGGGGACACTGAGGAGCTGATCTTTATCTCACACTGAATGGTGGCTCTGCCCATGCAGCTTATCTGAATCTCAGCCCCCAATGCTGGCTTGGTGGAACTGGAGGCCAGGTGGCTGTGGAGAGGAAACTCTGCTAAGATTCTGGGCACAAAAATCTCTCCCTGCTCCCAGACCAGTATACATGCTTGATTGTGCCACCTAGGAGGAACTAAGATCTTACAGATTCCCAGAGTATATCCTACTCTTGCCAAAGGACCCAAAAGTCAAGTAACTGGTTGGGAAAATGCCCAAAAAGGGGGGAAAAAATAAGACTATAGAAGGTTACTTTCTTGGTGAACAAATATCTTCTCCCATCCTTTCAGATGAGGAAGAACAATGTTTACCATCAGGAAAAGACATAACAGTCAAGGCTTCTGTATCCCAAACATCCAAAATAAATATCCCATGGGCTCAGGCCATGCAAGAGCTCAAAAAGGATTTTGAAAATCAAGTTAGAGAGGTGGAGGAAAAATTGGGAAGAGAAATGAAAGAGATGCAAGAAAATCATGAAAAGCGGGTCAACACCTTGCTAAAGGAGACCCAAAAAAATGCTGAATAAAATAACACCTTGAAAAATAGGCTAACTCAATTGGCAAAAGAGGTTCAAAAAGCCAATGAAGAGAAGAATGCTTTCAAAAGCAGAATTAGCTAAATGGAAAAGGAGGTTCAAAAGCTCATTGAAGAAAATAGTTCTTTCAAAATTAGAATGGAACAGATGGAGGCTAATGACTTTATGAGAAACCAAGAAATCACAAAACAAAACCAAAAGAATGAAAAAATGGAAAATAATGGGAAATATCTCATTGGAAAAGCAACTAGCCTGGAAAATAGATCCAGGAGAGACAATTTAAAAATTATGGGACTACCTGAAAGCCATGATCAAATAAAGAGCCTAGACATCATCTTTCATGAAATTATCAAGGAAAACTGCCTTGATATTCTAGAACCAGGGGGGAAAATGAATATTGAAAAAACCCACCAATCAGCTCCTGGAAGACATCCAAAAAAAGAAACTCCTAGGAACATTGTGGCCAAATTCCAGAGTTCCCAGGTCAAGGAGAAAATATTGCAAGCAGCTAGAAAGAAACAATTCAAGTATTGTGGAAATACAATCAGGATAACACAAAATCTAGCACCCTCTACATTAAGGGATTGAAGGGCATGGAATAGGATATTCCAGAAGTGAAAGGAACTAGGACTAAAACCAAGAATCACCTACCCAGCAAAACTGAGTATAATACTTCAGGAGAAAAAATGGTCTTTCAATGAAATAGAGGACTTTCAAGCATTCTTGATAAAAAGACCAGAGCTGAAAAGAAAATTTGACTTTCAAACACAAGAATCAAGAGAAGCATGAAAAGGTAAACAGGAAGGAGAAATCATAAGGGACTTACTAAAATTGAACTGTTTACATTCCTACATGAAAAGACAATATTTATAACTCTTGAAACTCTTTTCAGTATCTGGGTAGTTGGTGGGATTACACATACACTCTCTCTCTCTCTCTCTCTCTCTCTCTCTCTCTCTCTCTCTCTCTCTCTCTCTCTCTCTCACACACACACACACACACACACACACACACACACACACAATGAGAGAGAGACAGAGAGACAGAGAGCACAGGGTGAATTGAATAGGATGGGACCAGATCTTTAAAAAAATGAAATTAAGGGGTGAGAGAGAAATATATTGGGAGGAGAAAGGGAGAAATGGAATGGGGCAAATTATCTCTCATAAAAGAGGCAAGTAAAAGACTTTTCAATGGAGGGAAAAAGGGGGGAGGTAAGAGAAAAAACATGAAGCTTACTCTCATTACATTCGACTAAAGGAAGGAATATAATGCACACTCATTTTGGTATGAAAACCTATCTTACAATACAGGAAAGTAGGGGAGAAGGGGATAAGCAGGGTGGGGGGGATGATGGAAGGGAGAGCAATGGGAGGAGGGAGCAATTAGAAGTCAACACTCTTGGAGAAGGACAGGATCAAAAGAGAGAGCAGAAGAAATGGGGAGGCAGGATAGGATGGAGGGAAATATAGTTAGTCTTACACAACATGACTATTATGGAAGTCATTTGCAAAACTTGACAGATATGGTCTATATTGAATTGCTTCTCTTCCCAAAAGGGATGTGTGGGCAGGGAGGGAGGAAAAGAAGTTGAAACTCAAAGTTTTAGGAACAACTGTTGAGTATTGTTCTTGCATACAACTAGGAAATAAGAAATACAGGTAATGGGGTGTAGAAAGTTATCTTGCCCTACAGGACAAAAGAGAAGATGGGGATAAGAGAAGGAAGGGATGTTAGAAGGGAGGGCAGATTGGTGATAGGGGCAATTAGAATGCTTGGTGTTTTGGGGTAGGGGGAGGGGAGAAATGGGGATAAAATTTGGAACTCAAAATTTTGTGGAAATAAATGTTGAAAACTTAAATAAATGAATTTAAATACAAATAAAAAGAATCAAGGACACAACTCTGGAGTATCCTATTTGAAACCCCCTTTAAAATTTATATTAATTGATTAATGTCCACTTTTTGGGTCTAGCCATTTAGGTAGTTTTAGATTTACCTAACTATTCTATAGTCTAATCTATATCTCTTCATTCTGTTTACAAAGATAGTATGAAAGACTTGGGGGAAATATCTTGTTGAAATCTAGGTAAACAGTTTACTACATCCCTCTGATCTCCCAGCTAGGTGATATAGTGGAGCATAGGATTTGGGAGTCAGGAAGCCTTAAATTCAAATTCTTTGTCAGACACTTATTAGCTGTGTGAACTTGGGAAAATTACTCACTTTCTCTTTGCCTCAGTTTTGTCATCTATAAAATGGGGATACTAATACCTATCTTACAGGGATGTTGGAGAATCAAATCAGTTCATATATAAAGTACTTTTCAAACCTCAAATTGGTATGTAAATTTCAGATCATATTATTATTACCAGTCTATTAACTCAGTCAAAAAAAGAAGAAATTACACGACTCATTATTGATGAAGTTATGTTGGTTTTTCTGTTCAGAAATTTTTCCTTCTATTGAGCCAAGATCTGCCTTTCTGCAGTTTCTGCCCATTGATCTGTCCTTTAAATCATGGTGGGGGTTTTTTTTAAACTATGTGGGAGAAGAAGATAAAAGAATATATAGGCAAAGAGAAAGGGAGCTCTAAACCAAGATGAACAAGGAGATAGCCTAATTAGAAGGCACCTAACTGTCCTTTGAAGAGTTCATTCAAAAGTGCCAGATGAACTAGATGGCAGAATACTGAAAAAATGGGTAGATGTGATTTCTGAGCCAATCAATGGTCTTTTGAAGATAATAGAGGGCATGAAAGCTGCTGTAGGACCCAGGGGCAAATTTCAAAAATGAGGAGGGAGTAAAGACTAAACTGTAGGCCAAGAAATCTCACTTTGATTCTTGGAAAAGTTCTGCAATGCCTTCTAGAATGTAACAAGGGATAGTTAGGAACAACTAGAAAAGGAATCTGTGGATTCATTCTAAGCAAAAGCACTTGCTAGAATTATTCACCTAATACTTCATATTTTGTAACATCTAATTCTCAGAATCTAGCATTAGATTTAAGCTTAACATATGGCCACAATCCTTACTTTGTTGCATCCCCTTTCCCATTTCTTCAGTTACAGTGATTCTTCTCTGTGGAAGTAGATTTATAACTAGATCTGCTTTACAATTTTTTCTTCATCTGTCTTTTCTTTTCTCACTTCCCTTCTCTCAAAAATTGCTTTACTTTCTCAGGGATATCAATTCCTTACTTTAACCAGACTCCTTCCCTTAACACATTCAAATATACTCCAGTCTTTCTTCCATCTTTAAGGCATCATGCTCCCTATTTATAATTTCTATCTATTATCACACACCATTCCAAATTGCTTGAACGTTGTACTACTCCCCATAACTTGTGAATACTTTTCTCATCAGATCATTCTAGTTTAGAATTCATTATTTTCCATTCAAAGAAATTCTTTGCAAAATCTTTCCAGATTTTCCAATGATACTTTGCAAAAGTTAATGACTACAATTAAAACAACTCTGAAGTATCACTTTGTACCCATTTTATTTGAAAACGTTATAGAAAACAGGAAAAAAAATCAATGTTGGAGTATCTGAGGGAAGACAAATGCATTAATACACTGCAAGTGCAGCTGAGAATTGGCCCCAACACTCAGGAAAAAAAATTAATTTTTCAAGGAAACTACCAAAACTATACCTTATGATGCAGTGCTCAATCCCAGTGAGTCTGTGCTCCAGGAATGTCAATGCTAAAAATAATGACCCCATGCATAACAAATTATATCTGTGAAATTTACAATATATGCTTATAATTTATATATATTATATGTATATATCAGTTTTACACATATAACCCATATATACCAATTGTTCATAGTAATATTCCTTGTAATAACAAAAAAAGCTGGAAACAAATTCTGTTAACAGTGATTAGGGAATGGCTAAATAAATTGTGGTATATGAACATAATAGACAACATATATGAAGATATTGCAGAAGCAGGGGAAGGTTTGTATGAAGTGTTGTAGAGTGAAAAAAAGAAGAGCCAAAAGAGCATACAATGACTAAAACAATATATATGAAGATGATATTGAAAACCAACACAATCTGGGTCAGATAAAATTTACAATATTAGCTCCAAATTATTAAAGCACAATCCTTGCTTTAACTTTCTATTAAGGAACAGTTTTATATCTACACACATGTGTATACATGTGCATGTTTGATATACACACATGTATGCATATACATACCCACACATGCATGTATATATGTATGTGTATATATGCATATGTGTATGTGTGTATATATATATATATATATATGTTGCCACAAGTTAGACAGTTTTACTTAATTTTTTACAAGATATTAGTCTGGAGGTGGAGGAGGATGGTTGTTTGTTGAGGACCAATATATTAATCTACAATATAGTAACCTGATCTTTCAAACAATTAAGTTAATATTGACTTTACCACTTTTTTTCCATCCGGAACTTTTGCCTTCTTCTCACCTTAGTACAGCTATGTCTTTTCGTACACTTTCTGACCCTTGATTTTCCCAGTATTGTATTTTAATGTGTATAGAACACAGGGAGTAGAAAGTATGGAACAGAAGAAGGAAATGATTGCTCAATTTGCCTGGTGTTGAAGGTTAGTACATTCCAGACAGACCTTATGATTCTAGAGTCAGATCTGGCTGTCCTGGCTTAGGTATCTACTCCCTTTAGGGGACACTCTGGATATCCAGTTACATCCCACTATCTAACAATCAGGGAAAACTAGATCCTTTCTGATTCTTCATTTGTAGGATGAGGAGGCCAAACTAGACAAATTCTCCAGTCCTTTCTAGGCCTTAATCTATGGTCTTATGATCGTATCCGTACCTTTCCCTGCCTACTTCCTAAAGTCTTGTGTGTTTGTGGTGGCTTGAAAAGCTCAGGATGAAGCTAGCTATAGTATGTGAGGGATGTGCCAGACCCCCAAACTTAGTTTAAAATCTTTAAAAAAAGATCTTTAAAAAAAATCTTAAAATGGTGTATAAATGTGAATCATTACCATCAACATTGTCATTTTCCAGATCTTCTGAAGCCATTGCCAATAGAAACAAAGTTCTACCCTTCAATTGTTCTACCTTCAACTTATCAAGGACTCTTATTCAGTTTCAAACCAAATAGGCCTCAAACACATGAAGAACCAATTATATATTTTTATCAGTAAATAGTTTTAAATTACAGCATTTTTCAAACATGCATTAGTTCTTTTAAAACACTAAATTATACTTTTGTGAAGTGACATATAGGACTATTAAATTGCACAGTATTTTCACTACAAAATGAAGCACTGCATATATTGCAAGCTTTTGTAAAAAAAAATTCAAAATTTTCATTGATTGACACTACTGTTCCAATGGTGTTTCAGTCACCAACTCTACCTATCCTAGCATTGCAAGGATTTAGTTTAGAAAATACGAGGTGTATTCTGAGCAGAGTAACATAGCAGAGTTCCTAAGTTAATAGTAGTCAGAACATGTCTCATATCATTGGAGTATAAAAACATTGCAAACCTGGACATGATAGGTTGATGTCTTCTGTATGTTTCATTTTTGCTGCCACTACCATGGTTCAGGTCTTTATCAGTTCTTCCCAGAATGATTACAATTGACTGCTAATTATTTTAGCTTCTTCCAGTTTTGCAATCTTCCTGTTCACTCTGCTGCACCTTGTTGACAAGTTAATCTTCTTAATGCATAGCTCTGATTGTTTCCTGTTCAAAAAAATCTTCAAATGCTCTCCATTGCCTACCAAATGTCAGTAAGTATTAATTAAGCACCTACTATGTGGCAAAGAACTGTACCAAGGCTGAGGATACAAAGAAAGGAAAAAATAGCCCCTGTCCTCCAGGAGATCACATCTAATGGGATGAGAAAACATGCAGACAACTGTGTACAAGCAAGGTATCTATACAGAGTATACTGGCCATATCTTAGAGGGTAGATACTAGCATTAAGAGGAACAAGAAAAGAGAATATGCTAAAAGCCTTTAACTGGAATTCAAGAACTTCTACCATTTGTCCCAAATTTACTCTACTAGTCAGATATCCTCTTTATGTATCCAACAAACTTTGAATATGGACTGTTTCCCAAATATGCTTCATGCTTTCTCATATTTGTGCCTTTAATCATTTAGATACAAGTAGATCTAGTAGAAGAAATGTGTTGTGCAAGGATAGAAGGCTTTGGGAAATTCGATCAGCTCCAAGTCCTTTGAGCTAGCCCCACATGTTTGGCTCCTATCAATCCTTCAAAAGCCCAGTTCAAATTCAATTTTCTCTATGAAGCCTTTCCAGATACCTTGAAATAGAAGTTATCTTTCCTTCATTTAAACTACTACAGCACACTGTATCTCTCTCATTCAATTTCCACATTCTACCTTGTATTCTAGCTATTTGTACATGTGCCCTGCCTAATAGACGTCAACCTTCATGAGGAAAATGAGCATGCCTGATACATTTTCATATCTATCTCCCATAAGGTCTTGTACATGCCAGGTATTCAAATTTGTTCAAATGAATGAATGATGGATTGATGTAAAATTCAGATTTTCTTATATTGGGAGTGTGTGTGTGTGTGTGTGTGTGTGTATGTGTGTAGGGTACAACTAGAATAATACTCGCATAGTATGAAAGATTTAATCCAGTGTTCAAAAGTATTTAACCTAAAGTTACATTTCAAATAGAGAAAATGATAGTCAAGGTCAGAGGGGAGAATGGGGTTAAAAGAGGAAGGGAAGAAACTGTGCCCACATCTGACTTGATGTCTACTCTAGTTTCTACTTGTGAGAACTTACTAGATTTTCTTCTGAGAAACTTTTGTAATCCATCCTTTACACCACTGTAACAATTTTTCAAATAACCCTTCTCTTTATCTCACTAATTAAAAAAAAATCAATGGATCTCTTTAGCCTTCAAAATTAAAGTATGAAATTCTTATTCTGGTCTTTAATGCCCTCCATAATCTGGCTGCAACCTACTTCCCCGGACATAACTTATTCTATTCCAGATGACCTATAATATTTACCCTATTTCCTCCTGTCTTCTCTCATCACTATAGTTTTGCTCATGCCTTCCCCTATTCCTGGACTAAGCTGTCCTTTTCTCTACTTGCCCATGAGAATTTCTCCCTTTCCTTTCTCTAAGGTCCAACTCAGGTGCAAGAAAATCTTCTCTTACATTTCCCCTCTTCTCAATTGAAAATGCCCTCCTTCAAAATTATGAAAGCAAAGATCTTCTGCAAAGCAATTCTTATGATGTAACTATATTTGTATCCCCAATGCTTAACACAGTATTTTTCAAATAGTGCTCAAAATGAATGCTTAATGAATTAAATTTAATCCTCTAGATAGGGTCCCAGGACTGTGTTCTAGGTTCATGAAATTAATTCCAATAGTTGGAATAGTGATCCCCCCCATTTAACAGCTAATGCTCTATAAATGAATAGTTACGTGGCACACATTATTCCTTTGCTGTTAAGATATATGAAAACAAAACCCATTGCTTCATAAGAATGAGTTCCTGTGCTAAGATGGCTCTGTAAAAAAAAAAAAAAAAAAAAAAAAAAAAAGCTTCTTTACCTGATGAACCAGTAGGTCTCTTACTGTGGTTTAAAAACAAAAAAGCAAGATTAGAGACTAAAATCTTCCTTTCCTGGAAATACTAGGTCAAGCCACAAAGGTCATCATACATTGTGCATTCAGATTTCCTATTTCTCCTGTATTAACAACTCTGACTTTTCCTTCCTTTTACTTTTTGCTATTTCTGGGGTTAATATCTTCAGGATCCTTGTAATCATTGGGGAATACTGTAGCTATACAATTAATATTCATTATGAGAGGACTGAATTGCCCTATTTCATAAACTGCTTTCAACTTCTTAGGTTACAGAGATTGAAAACTTCTTTTATTTGTCTCAACCTGACAGCTATCTTTACTTTAGCCTTCAAAACTTTCTATTACTCTCTTCTATTTTTTATTTGAAAGCACACGAACTTCATAATGAGAAAGATTAGAAATTCATTCTTGAATTGGGGCTGACAACTTGTGTAGTAACCTTAGAGGGAGTTATTTAATTATATTAATTCTTCCTCAAAAACAACTTAGTTTACCTATTTGTAAAATGGGGACTTAACATACATCTCAGGGATTTCTTCATATTTGGACTTCCCTGAGATGCATTGCTGTTGTGCTCAGAAAACTTATGACATGGGATTACTACTTATCATCTAATGGCTTGAATGAATGTGTTATATGTGTAGAATATTCATCATTAAAGTCCTGTTCCCATGAAAGCTGAGCCTTTTGTTCCCAAGGGCTAAGGCAGGAGAGGACAAATTCTGTCACATCCTGCCAAGCTGGAAAAGCTTCATATTTTGGGGCTGTTGTCCAAGGTCAGTATAAGTGTGACTACAGGGTGATTGATTGTTCTCTTAAACTAACTCTTAAAGACCATGTACTAAGGCAAAGAGGAGACGCAATCTTTATCGGGATGGAGTGCTTACACCAAAGAATTTTAGATCCTTGAGGTATTTATTATATAACACACAAATGCATATGGTTATGCTATTGCCCCATGCAGGGATATCAACTAAGGTGATCTTTTCAAGGTACATTCCATCAGTGTGAATCTACATTTTAGTTCTCAGACCTTGATGCTTTGAAATTTCAATGAATCTGAGATCTTGTTGATATATATGAATACTCCCTCAAGCAATTCAAGTCACAATCCTATTATACCTTCTCATCCTACATGAGTCTTGTGCAACCTTCTAAGATCTCTTTTATTGGGGCAAACCCAATGTGAGAAGGACCTTCCTCTAAGTCTGTTGTCATTGTGTAGATCAATCAATCAAGAAGTATTTTATTAAGCATTTACTACGTTCCAGTCAGTCTGTTGGTTCTGGAGACACAAAGACAAAAAATGAAATAGCCCCTGTTCTTAAGGGGCTAAAATTTAGTAGAAAAATCCAACATGTACAGATTTGCACAAAGTGAATATGGAATGCTTTCAGGGTGGAGGCACTACTAATTAGGTAGGGGGGAATCAAGAAAAGCTTCTTGCCAAAAATAGCATTTGACCTGAGCTTCAACAAAAATGGGATTCTAAGAGGTGAAGGTGAGGAGGAAACACAAATGAGGCATGGGTTACTTTCTGTGCAAAAGAAAGAAGATGAGAAATAGACTGCTACGTATGAGGAATCACCAGACAGCCAGTTTAACTGAACTAAAGAATATGAAAAAGGGAGAAATGTGTAATAAGTCTGGTTGGAGTCAAGTTGTGATGCCTTTAATGTCAAAGAAAGGGATTTGTTTTTGATTCTAGAGGTAATGAGGAGTCACTGCCATATATTGAACAGAGGTGTGACATGGTTAGACCTGTGCTTTAGGAATATCACCACGGCAACTGTGTAGAGAATGATCCAGAGAGGGAAGAGACTTGAAGTAGTGAAACCAGTTAGGAAGCTATTTTAATAGTCTAAGAGAGAGGTGAGAAGTACTTGAACCAAGGCAGTGGCCAGATGAATGGAGAGGAGAAGGATATGAGAGATGTTAGAAATACAATAGAGAATATGGGTCACATATCCATCATACCTTGCTCTTGCTAAATGACGGGTCTATTACACATCTCCCTAATACATTTTATGCCACCCCTCTTATGCTGACTGCCCCCAATCACATCTACTACATGGCTCACCATTGTTGTTTTGGTGACCCACAACTTCAGTTCTTTGTATACTATATTATCCCATAAAGTACAACCAGAAAAATAATAATGTTAAAATGATAAATATAGCCTGCAATCTCTTTTCCTCATTTCAGCGGGACTAAGCTTCCACTTCTGGAGGTCCTCATGACCAACTCATAAGATGATCATAAGATTTCAACTTTTACCCTCCTTTCAGGATGAAGGGATTATATTTTTCCAGGGCAGTCATAACTCACACTGTTCCTTGGAACAGAATATATTGATCTCTGTCCCATCTTGCAGGCATCTACCTCAATTTTTCTCTACCAATACTTCTTAAACTGTGGGTTGCAATCCCATATGGGGTCACTTCCCACAGTCTAAGAAGCACTGAAAGGGTGCAGTGGAAAAAGTTTAAGAAACCCTGCTCTAAGCCTTCGGTTGACGAGGACCACATCATCTTGGTTTCAATCTTTACTCTAATTTGGTAATGGTCTTACTACATAGAGACAACCAATTCTGATATAACTTCCATATTAGTAACAAGATATTTTCCCTATTCCATTAAAACATACACAATCTCACATTTGTGAAATTTGGTGATCACTAAAACCTTCTGACTCTCTTCTGGAAGTAATTGTTCATGATAGGTAGAATGAATGTGTTATATGTGTAAAATACTCTTCATTAAAGTCATACATTACCAAAGAGACAAAAAGTACCTGAAGACAGAAAAGGAAACAGTTTTGATGAGGAGGAAAAATGGGAGTTGTCTGATGCATACATACACCAATCTAGATTTTTAAAAAATACATACAGAATGGCAGGTAATGAAAGATGCATATAATCTTATAAAATAAGAATGAATATAAAATTATTGCTGGAAATGCAGTTCAGAATGAGACAAGGATGTTAAGGAAAATCAAGCACAACAAAAAGGGATTTTTAATTTCAGTTACTTGGTGGGGTGGGGTAGGGTGGGGCAGGGGAGCAGGCAGGAATGAAAGGAACTAGGGATTTTCAGCCCAGAGAATATTGACAAGGCTGCCATGTAGAAGACATATTCAATTTACTCTGGTGCCAGAGGGCAGACCAAGGAGCAATGGGCAGAAGTCACAAACAAGCAAATTTAGGCTTGCTATCAAAACAGACTTCCTAATAATTAAAGTTGTCCAAAAAGTGAAATGGACTATTTCAGGAAGTAGTGGCTTCTCCCTCATTGGAGATTTCCAAGTCAACGCTGGATGATCAGGGGTTGGGTTCCTTATAGCAGGGATACCTTTTCATTTACAGGCTGACCAAAGATTACTATAGAAATCCCTTCCACAAATAAAATTCTGTAATTTTGAAATCCGATAGTAAAGAAATTAAGATTAGAATGTCAAAAAATAGGTCCTCTATAGAATTCATTATTTTCATAGCTGTGAGTTATTTTTTGAAATCAATGTTGCAGCATAAATACACTTAGCCAATTTAAGTTTGAGACACAAAAGAAAATAATTGCTTGAGTCAAGCTGTTACTCTGTGTCATAACAGTCAAAATAATGAGGCACAGGAATTTTTCACTTAACAATCTCAAAACAGAAACTGCCTTACAAATGATATAGGTCTGTAGCTATTTTAAATGAGTGCTGTAAAGTTCCTCCTTTCTTTGTGGACCTCCAGACCAAAATAGCTAGGGCAGCTAGATGGTGCAGTAGATAGGGTGCCAAACTTGGATTCTGGAAGACTCATCTTCCTGAGTTCAAATCCGACTTCAGATGTTAGCCATGTGACCCTGGGAAAGTCATTTAACCCTCTTTGCCTCAGTTTCCTCATCTACAAAGTGAGCTGGGATAAAGAAATGGCAAACCACTCCAGTATCTTTGCCAAAAAAAACCCCAAATGAGATCACAAAGAATTGGACATGACTGAATAACAACAAACATCTAAATAGAAGCATGAAGTGTCTTGCTTATCAGTCAAAATCTTGACTTAAGCTGGAATCTTCACTTTAAACCTAAAGAAAATTTTTTAATCTCAATGTTTTAGGTAATAACACCAGAGAAAAACATTTTGAATATAAAGAGAAAGTGAATTTCAATTATATGCTAATTTTGATGTTAGGGCAGAAGAGGTGGCTGCTCCTTGTACCAAGAGGGGCTGGCAAAAGAGATGACTTCTCCTGCTAATAGAATTCACTCCAAACAAATCTGTGAAGCTTGGATAGGAGTCTGCCCAAGTGAGTCCTGCCATAGACAGGGCAATGGAAGGAAAATACTTTGTTTTCCAGAATGCTGTATGCCAGAGGCCTATATTATCCTAAGGTCACACTGTAAAGAGAGGAAAGGAGAAAAGAAGGAAAAAAGAAGGGATATCAAGGAAAGATGGTGGACATGGACCATGGCTGCTTCTGGGCCAACAGCGGACCCTGCTATGGCAAAGCTGGGGCACCTGCAGGAACTAGATTATGTTGGTAGCCTCATCAGCATCAGAGAATAAGTGTGGGAGGCAAACAGAAACTGCAATTGCAAGTGGAATAGCATTTATTGTAGATGGTATAAGGGGGAACCAGAACTGATGCTTTCCATGGCAGCAGCAATCTCTGTGCACTGAGGCTCCTAGAATTCTCCCAAGAGATGTTGTGTTTCTTTTGTGATGGCTAAGATGGGACCATTCTGGGAAAGGGGGAAGTAGAAAACTACTTATCTGGGAGATAAAAGAAATAACTATTCCTCATTTGTTTTCACTAATGTGGTTAGGATACCAGCTTCTTCTGAATTAAACACTATTTGGAATAAATAGCTTACATTGAAATGCAGGTTAAAAACTTAGTTTCTAGCAGATAAGTCTTTCCAAAAGGGACAGAGAAACCATTTGCTTGATGACCAGTCATGAGCTACCAAAAAATTTTGAGAACGAGAATTTGTCAAGATCTACCCTGGACTACTTACCAAGAGGAGAACAATTGACATGAATTATAGAAGTAAGCCACGGGTTACATAGCTTTTTTGTTGTTTTAAAGTGAGGTTGTTTTGTTTGAATTCCCACTGCATATTTCCTTTGGGCTGGAACCAATGACAAAATTTTATATAATTATAACTTCATATAATGCAAATTTGAATATATATGTATAAATACTTCAAAGGATTAATTATTCAAACCAATCAGGACCTAGGCTATATTCTGGGAAAAGAGGTGTGGTCTCTGTAAAACCAGAGGGCAGCTCTCATCCCTCATCCCTTTACTTCTGCCTTATGCAGAGACGTCTGTCCACTAAAGTCTGTTTCCTATATGTCATCATGGCAAAAGATGATCCTGAATTCCCAAAGGGTACATTTGCACAGCTCAAGCTCTGAAATATATTTGCTGTTGTTTAGTCATTTTCAGTTGTATTCAATTCTTTGTGACCCCATTTGAGGTTTTCTTGACAAAGATTCTGAAGAGGTTTACCATTTCCTTCTCTAGATCATTTTACAGATGAAGAAACTGAGGCTAACAGGGTTAAATGACTTGGCTAAGGTCACATAGCTAAGAAGTGTCTAAGGTCACATCTGAACTCAGGAATATGAGTCTTCCTGACTCCAGGTCTAGATTCTATGCACTGCACCATATGTATCCACTAGTATGTATTACCAATTTCAGAAAAGTTTTGAGCCTGAACCCGGGAACAGAGTGTATCCAAGGACAAGTCCAATAAACTTCAGAGTCTTCTAGTCAATTTGGACACAAGGTGATAGATTTTTCATCTATAGCAACTCTTAAAGACCACTAATTCCAAGAGAGGTTGTGATTTGCATGAGTGGAGCAAAGGCTTATATCAATGAAATCATAAGTCCTTGAAATCTTGAATAACCTTAGTTATGTCAATTAATATCTCTTAGAAAACATTACGGTCTCAATAATGGAGAAATATTCCTCAGCACCCTTTAAAAGAAAGGTAAAAGAAGTTTTAAGAAATTTATCCTTTTACTCATTTATCAGCACAGTGCCTGGCATGCAGTGTTCAGTAACTGCTTATTGTGCTGCAATTCACCACATCCTTTTCTTTTTCAATCCATAGGACTAGATCTATTTTGAAACTTCAATGGATCTCATCAATTTGATTATTCATTATACTGGTGCAGACTGCTATCCATTTATGCCTTCTCCAATGTGGTTCTTGCCTGTGTTTTCCCATAAAGGTTCTATAGAAGATCTATATTCTGCACTAGAGTCTGTGTCTGCTATATACATCTCGTGAAGTATGCTTATATGTGAGAAGAGCAAGATTAGATCAAATAGGATAGGACATGTCCTCTTTTTTCTCCTTTCTGGAAAAGAACTCTTTCAAAGAAATGCCAGAGGTGTGGCAGATAGGTCATAGGTCAGAAATAAAAAGAGGGATATTCATGAAATAAAGGAACACATTATTTGTTCAAAAGAAATGCTGGATGTTTTTATTCCCTCCCTATATAAAAGATCGCTAGCCCTGTAAATACCACATATAAGACTGTTAACATAATCCAGGGTGTTTCCCTGGATGATCAAATATATTCAGACAGTTCTATAACTGGAAAACATGGAATGATGGGGAACAATGCCCAGGAAAAAAGAATACTTTAAATCTGTTTCCTGGGCCCATATTCAGCTCTTCTTTATTAAATCAGACCAAGACCTTTGTGTGTAATGATCATTCTTTTTTTTTAAATTTACATTTGGACAATTGTTTTTTCACTTAGCTTGACCATAACCTTCCAACCTACTTTCACATCAAGGCTCAGTCCAGTTCATCCTTCTCCCTGAATCCATTCCTGAACATCATATCATAGGCTGACTCTCCTTCCACTGAGTTCCTATAGTACTTACTGTCTGTATCAGTCATTTGATCTACTGGTTTATAATGTTCCTTATCTTTTCATGAATAAACTCTGTCTCCCCAACTAGACTGGAAACTCCTCAAGGGCAGGTATGAGACATATCATACCTATATTATGTAGAATCAGAGAATCTTTGAGCTGAGATGAATTCTGTAGAGCTCATCCACTTTTGTCTCCCTCATTCTAGAGATGAGGCACAAACATATGAAGTGACTTGTCAAGAATACATAGTTGGCTGATCTTAGAGCCAAGACTTGAACACACATCTCCAGATGCCCAGTCCGGTGTTATTTCAGCTCATAGTAGTTACCTTTCCACATCACAGCTATGCTAGTTGTGTCCTACTCATTTTGGGATCTTAATAAATGTTGATGATGGCAATAATTATAATTTTACTGCTACTATGTGCTTTAGAGCTGCCTCCTAATCTGGTTTGCCTTCCAATTGCTCCACCCACCCACCAAACTACCTCTGAGGCAAGCAGAAATGTTGGAGTTGGACGAGTTGATCCAGCTTGAAATGAATGACCCTATGGTCTGATGACCTCCACATTTCTTTCCAGCCCTACAGCTTATGGGACTATGACCCTGAATAGGGAAATAAAGAATGGAAATGCCTTTTCCCCAATCCCAGCTTACTCTCTTGTTCCCCTGCCCAATAGACTGCACTGCCAAGAAGCAAAATGGAGTATGAATTGTGTATATGGTAATCAGTTAGGATCATCTATCTTTTTTACCTTGTAACACAACGTATAGAACCATAAAAATAGAGATTTTAAACAGAGGTCCTTTACCTTTTTTTGTGCCATAGATGTCTTTGGAAGTCTTATAACAATATTTTTAAGTAATCAAAGGAAATGCTAAATTTCAGTTAGAGGTCAGAAAAACAAAGATGTATTTTTTTCCCCATCCAAGTTCCCAGATTCTCAGAAATTTATCCACAGACCTTTTAGCAGTCTGTGAAGCCCACATTAGGAATTCCTGATGTAAAAATTAAAGAGACCACAGAAGTCATGCAGTTCAATATCCTCACTTTCCAGATGAAGAAATAGAGGCCCATAGGGGTTAAATTATTTTTCCAAAATCACATTGGCAGTAGGAGAAGGAGATCCAGGGATTTGAAGTCCAAGATGACTAGAAATAACCAGAAGGATTCCTCAATGGGAGAAGGGGGATTTTATCTGAAAAGACACATGGTTTTTAACAAGCTGGCAAGCCACTATTTAAAAAAGAAGTGATGAAGCAGGGCCCAGATAAGCATCCAGTAGGCTAGTCCGTTCCCAGTGGAAAGGTAATCAGTAGGATCAGGTCTGACTTGTAAACCCTGGAATGAATCCTTGTAAAAGTCCCTCATAGTGGCCTACATTTACTGTGCCACTAATTATGAAAATCAGATCAGCTGCTGCTCTACATTTCCTATGCAATGCACTCAGGCATCATGTGACTAGACAGATCACCAGCCGAACAAAAGGTAGCATCAGACTGTTGCCATGGAGACTCAAGAGCCATCTGAATTGCTATGGCATCATACAAGCAAAATTCCAATGATTGGTCTTTGACTATGGGGCTGTTGAAACTCATCTCTTATTTTTAGAATGTGTGACATTTAACACATTGATGAATATTTCCAGCTTCAGAATATAGTCTATATTTTCAGCTTCGGACCAGAGTTTTGAGTAGGCTGGGTTGGTGGTAGATTTCCTCCCCCCTCTTCCTCCAATAAATTCCACATCTGCTTTTTGTGAATGCAGTGCTTTATCTACTCCTCTCATTCCAGAGATGTTGCTCCATTTTCATCTCCTGTTTACTTTCCTGTCTATAAATAAAATCATCTTTTTGCTGGCTATCTCCTCTTACACAACGCTGCCCATTCACAGTCCTTATTAAAATCCTCATTCAGTCCTTCATCTTTTCAAACCTCTGTCAACCACAGCTTAAGCCTCAGTTGCTGGTCTAGCCCATGTGGAGTCCCAGCAAACAAGTGCACCATGATTCCTAAGAAATTCTTTTCTCTCTGAAGTTCCTGCTCTCCCCTAGCCCAAGGGAGCCCTTATTTATTAGGCTTTCAGACCCCACTCCCTCATCTCTTTCTTTTTTTTCCCCTTAAATTTGAACTTGAACCAGAAATAATCCTTTGATTTTACACTCTGAGAAATATTAATTTTAGGATTAGGTTGAGCTATCACATGCTCTCCTTGTAAACACAGCCCTTAGGTACAGGGGGAATGCATTTGAAGTAAAATCCCTTTAAAATATTTTCCATTGCATTAAATTCAACAAATGTTTATTAATCGCTCACTATCTACAAAGCTCCAAACAAGGCCTATACATATAAAAATGACAGACAACCCAGTCCTTTACCCCAAGATGCTTACAGCCAGTTTTTTAAAACAATCAAAACTTTAAGAATCTTAGAGTTGAAAAGGGTCTTGGCATAAATCAGGTCCCACTCCTCTGCTTCATAGAAGAGGAAGTCAAGGTCCCAAGCCATACAGTGACTTACTCAAAGCTCCACAACCAGTTAGGGCCAGAGCCAGAGCCAGAACAGAATTTTCCACCATATCCAGCTACTCCTTCTTAATAGGGGAAGCTCATTAGAGGCAAAATGAGAAATTACAGCTATAAGGCCAGAATATATGAATTCACATGGGAAAACTTTCCAAAGAGAAACTTGTTTAAGAGGATTTTACTGTAGATCAATTTCCTCCACTTTCCTTTATCTCATACTGGCCTCTTCATACCATCTGGTGCCACTTGATATAAGAGCCTACTCTGCTGAACCTCTGCTGAACAGCTTTCTGAGCTCTTTCTACCTCATTTATTCTTTGCTTCTCTCCAAACAAAAGCTCCCTTTTCTGCTTAGATTTTTTTTGCACTTTTAAAAAAAATTTATTTTAAATTAATTAATTTGTATTATTGTACAGAATGGTTCTGCTCCCTTCCTGGGTTCATGTCCCGATCCTGCTACTTCCTACCCAGTTGGATTGATAGACAACCAACCAATCAACCAGCAAGCATTTATGAAGTGCCTCCTCTGTGTCACTCTCTGTACTAGGCACTGAGTGTACAGATAGAAAAGAAGGAAACAATCCCTACTCACAAGTAGTTTTTATTCTGAGCCTGGCTTTCTCCATCTGTGAAATGAGAACCGTCATGGTTATACTGTCAACCTCCCAGGACAGTCGTGAAAATAAAATGAGAAAATGTGTAGAAAGAGCTTTGGAACAGTAAACCATCATGTAAATGTGTTATTATTCATTTTAATGATAGTAATAGCATTTACATGGTACTTCAAGTTTTGCAAGGCAATTTATAATATTTTTTCATTTTATCCTCATAACAACCCTAGAAGGTAGGTGATATTATCCCCATTTTACAGATGAGGAAACTGAGGCAGACAAAGGGTAAGTGAACCTGTCAAGAGTCACACATCTAATGAGTACCTAAGTCCATATTTGAACTCCTAAATTCCTAACTTGGGGGCAATTAGGTAGTGCATTTGGATAGAGAACCAAACCTGGAATCAGGAAGACTCCTTTTTGTGAGTTCAAATCTGGCCTCAGACACTTACTAGCTGTGTATCCCTGGGTAAGTCACTTTACCCAGTTAGTCTCAGTTCCTCATCTGTAGAATGAACTGGAGAAGGAAATGGCAAACTACTCCAGTATCCTTGACAAGAAAACTTCAAATGGGGTCATGAAAAGTTGGACACAATTGGAAAATGACTCAACAACAACTTCCTAACTCAAGGTCCAACACTCTATCCATTGACTCTGAATAATACTTTATCTTTTCACAGTAACCAGGTGCTACCTATTCAGAGAGAGTTAGTGTGTACTGGTTGAAAAAGGACTATTAATCTTTGAGTTGGGAAGTACTAGGTTAAGATATGCAAGTCACCATATTGCCCAGGACCTAGGCAAAACTGTAAATTGTACATGGATGGTTAATCTGCATCCATTAAGGCAGTTTTCATACCATGAACTTCCCATATCAGTGAAATCAGGCCTTACACACACACACACACACACTCACCACCATCACCACCATCACCAACACCAACATCACCACCACTAACACCAAACCCAATTCAAAGACAGCAGTGTTATTCACACTGAAATGAACTTCTATTATGTATAATTCTGTTATATAACTTTTGCCCCCCCAGCACAGTACTAGGCATCTAGGAAAGGTTCTCAAAGTTCTTAATTGTTTGGCTGATTGAGATGCGTACTGCTTTTTTTTTCATTTCATTTCTACTCCGAAGTATCCAGGAGCTACTATTTCGTTCTGCTACTGCCACACATAAAATTTATGACTTCTTTAAGTCAAAGCTTCCCAGTGTGTTTCATTTGAACCACCTGCATTGTAGTCACCTCATCCTGAGGGGTGAGAAGGCAAAAAAAATGACTTATTCATTCACTTTCACACTGATAATCACCTCAAACAAACCACAGTGTTCACCACTGTGTACATAGAAACGAAAGTTAAAAGTATTTGCACGGTGAACTCACACCAAGAACCCACATCAAATAATGATAATAATAGCTTGGAATATTTGCAGACTGCAATGTCAAGGACTACATTGTTATCCCTGTCAATATCAAGGTCAAATTAAATACTGTTTTCAGAGATTCAACTTTGGTAAACCATGGTTATTACATTCTCTATTTGAACATTCCCTTCTGGCCATTATGATTGTGGGAAGGCAACAGTGCCTCTGTAGACTGAAATCCATCCTCCCTGCAACTGATTTTAAAACAATATCCAGCATGCTCAGGATGAATTTCAATCAGTCAAACCAAAAAGATACTTTCTGTTCTTATATGCTTAGCACAGTATTAAGGCTAACAAAATCTTTCAGAAGGCTTTTCACTATTGTTACTTCAAGTGATTTTCCTACTTAATTAAATTTTGAGTTCCCAGAAAGCCAGGGTCAGTATATATTACTTTTGTTTCAATTGCTCATCATATCTAGAAATAAGTAGAATAGATAGAGAATCAGCTTCCAAACCAGGAGTTCAAGTCCTCCCTCTGACACGTAGTGGTTGTATGATCTTAAAACATATTATAAGACAAGTTATAGAGAAGGTGCTGATCTGAAATAGTGGAGAGTGTTTCATCTTCTGGGAGTTCCCTATGTCAAGGATATCACAGTTCCAGTTCCTACTTTATATATATATATATATATATATATATATATATATATATATATATGCTAAACATAGTAAATATCCAACAAGAACTTGTTGAATGAATGAATCAATGATTTGAAAAAAAATGGAGAATAAGACTTTTCTTCACAATGTTTATACCTCAAAGAGGGACACAAGGAACGTGAAAGAGTTAGAAAAAACTATTGAGCAGACTAAGAGTAAATTCTATATGGCATCAGATACACCGTAGAATTCTCAAAAAAGGGAAGACCAGTGAAGGCTGGAATAGAAAGAAGACTACATGTGGGATTGGAGCAGAATTTAGATAGGTAATAAGAGAATTAACCAGGTAGAGAGAAACTAAATTAACAGTGAGGAGATTACGTAAGTAGAAGTATGCAAGAATACAAAGTGGATGAGGTCAAAGATGACTACCAACTCATCCAGTGTGGACCACTAGGTAACAAATCCCAGCTTTTCAAAACATTCTGGAGTTCACATGAAGAATTAGTCCTCTGATAAAATACTAGGAGGTAGGAAAATGATAAACCACATGCAAATTTTAAGAGGCTACTCTGGAACATGTGCTTAGGCCCAACTATTCTGAACCATGATTTGGAATCATGCTGACCAAATTATCTCTGCCCTTTGATACAGAGATCTCAATACAAGGCATATACCCCAAAGAGGTCAAAGCTCCCATATAAGAAAGGCAACATGGCATATTAAAGAGAGTCAGGAAGTCTTGGAATCTTGAAATGAGGAGACCTGTTTTTAAATACCATCTCAGATGCTTCAAAGCCAGGTGATCCTGGGCAAGTTACTTAACTAGAATCTCATTTTCTTAATCTGCAAAATGAGGGGGCTGAACTCCAAGGTTCCAGCTAGCTTTAACTCTATGATCCTAAGATATAAGTCAAAATATTCAACACAGTACTTTTTTATAGTAGTAAAGAACTAGAAACAATGTTGATGAGCAATGGTTATGGCCTCTAAGCAAACGATTGCACATGAATGTAATGGGATATTACTGCATCATAAGAAATGATGAATGTGAAAAATGTGGATAATGGAAAGATTTGGGAAGGCTTACATGAACTGATGAAAAGTGATGTAGGCAAAATCCGGAAAAGAGTGCACACAATGACTTTAACAATCTAAATAAAAATATCCAAAGCTAAGTAACAAACTTGAACGCTATGTAATTAAAATGGCTAAGTTTGCTCCTGATGAAATTTTTAAATATTTACTTTTTCTTCTCATCTTTCCCTCTTTCCCATCTTTGCAGAAGTTGGGAAGACTATGGGTAAGAAACACTGCATACTCTGTCAGACTCAGGGGATATGTTGGTTATTTTTGCTGAATTGTCTTTTTTCCCCTCTCATTTTTTGTTACAAGGGAAGGCTGTCTGTGTAGCAGAAGAGAGGGGGATAGAACACACACACACATGCACACACACACACACACACACACACCACACAATTTTTATATACATAAATATGTATGTCCGAATGCACGTGTGTATTTTTCTCTATGTTTCAATGATGGTGGTTTCAAAACAGAACTATCAACAGTTTTTAAAAGTGTGATTATATGACCTTATTGGCTAAAAGATGTCTTGCTATCTCCTGCAAGAACAAAGTATAGCAGCAAATCTCAGGACATTAACTCATCCAACAATTATTTCTTAAATGCTAGGTATTTGGTACTTTGCTAGGTATTTCAGGGAATGCTGGCCATGTGATGATGAACTTTAACCTGAACTTCAGTGTCCTTGGCTATAAAATGGGGACAATAATACTTTATCTACCTTGCGGAGTTATGGTGGGAAAAGTACTTTAAAAACTATGAAACTACTTATCAAAGTGACTGTATTACTATCCCTTGTACTCTTTATCTATTAGATTATAAACTTCTCTAATGTAGCCACTTATTTTATTTGACTTCCCAGCTACACCAGCACCCAGTACTGTGCCTTTGGTAAGTATTGACTAAGATGGGAATGGTGGCATATAACTGTAGTCTCTGATTCTAGGGCAGCTACCACTAAAGAAGCACCTGGATTTGGGAGTTCTGAGCTGCAGTGGGCTATGCTTTTTGGATATTTCTACTAGGTCTTCCACCAAGGTGGTGAGCCACTAGAAGGGAGGGGCCCATAGGCTGCTTATGGCAGGGTGAACCAAACCAAGTCAGAAATGAAGTAGGTCAAAGTTTCTGGGACAGCGAGCAGTGGTATCAGGCTCATGAGAGGCTGCTGCACTTCCAGGCTAGGTGAGATGGAGAGATCCAGTCTTTCCCTCCCCCCTAAAAATGACTATGGAATTAATACAAATTGAATAAAAGCATATGTTAAAAGTATATTTAGAGTTTAGATAAGCAGAAGAAGGAAAGAATAAGCCTATCCCTGAAAAGTTTGTTCCTTTGTAGGTGTTAAAAGCATGATGTTTTGCTTCAAGACTAATATTTTTAAAATCATTCCTGATTTTTTAATTTTAAAAAATATTTTAATCTATCTCTTTCAAATGTATGTTTCTGCATATTTTAGATGTTCTTTTGGTTAGTGCTAATTCATATCTTAATTTACGTGTTCTTTTCCAACAGTTAACCCAAAATTCTGAAATAGATGTCTCAGACAAACTCCTCTATATTTTTCCAGGTTCATTTAAATGATTAACAACTTTCTCTCTCTCTCTCTCTCTCTCTCTCTCTCTCTCTCTCTCTCTCTCTCTCTCTCTCTCTCTCTCTCTCTCTCTCTGTGTGTGTGTGTGTGTGTCTGTCTGTCTCTGTCTCTGTCTCTCTCTGTCCTCTATATGAAACCTTAAGAAAAAAAAAACATTGTCTAAACATCTATGGGACAAGATTAATAACTGTACAGACTGTGACCAGAAGTCATCTGGTTAACCTAACAAGATTAAAGAATAAATCAAATTTGTTTTTGTTACTTTGTCCTGACTTTGAGGACATTACCCCATTTAAGGTGTAGATACATCCACTGAGATGATTGATGGCACTTCCTTGATGGGATCTGAAGCTAACAATGTTAAAGAATGTTAAAGCCTTTGTCTTGGCTTTGTTCCGGCTTTGTAGGCATCTTCCTCGCTATACAAAGTATTGACATCCTCATTGATACCTTATTGAAATGATTGATGACATCTCCTTGAAGAGGTTTGAATGAGCAGCTGTTCTGCTGTTTGTTGGTCCTTTGAGGAAGATTAAGCCGTGGGATTTGAGGACGTTTGAGTTGAGGCTGTTGAAAATCTGAGCTGCTCTCTGAGATTGAGTCTTATAAAGGGTACGTATGGGTCTGACAGATATATGCAGAGAGCTATTAGAAAACAAACTTGGGTTCTTGAAAAGAGGAAAACCTTGTCAATCTGCATAGGCCCTCCCCCAGGGGCCACTCCATCCTAAAGGAGGTAGCAACGAAGAGAAAGAACTTCTGGGGCAACCCTTCTGAAGAGAGCTGGAGGAGTTCCTGCACCCAGCCTCCCACAGAAGCAAAGAGAAGTTCCACGCACATTCCTTGGCCCACAAGGAAGAGGATGAGTTCTCTTTGAATTACCGAATCAGTCCCCTTTGGGGAGCAATGACATGGCCCAAAGATGGAACAGCAGCAAGGGACTGAGACATGATGTGCAGGAACAAATTGGGATCTTCTCCTCTGCTACCATGAGTCATGTGGACTGTGCAGGTTTCATGGTAAGAGGGTTGATCCAAGTATAAAATTTATGTTTCTCCTGCCCATGAAAATTATCTCCCTAAAGTCTACCATTTACTCTGCATCTGACTTCTCAAAGTAGAATGGCTCTGGCGTGAATGATTTCTTTTTTGTTTTTATATTCCCAGAACCTAGCACAATAGCTGGTCCCTTGTAGATGCTTAATAAAAGTTTGCTGAATTGAATGGAAATTCCCCTCAGGAGGGTTAAACTTAAATAGTACTCCAATTCTAAAAGATCATGTAGGTCTTTGGAAGCAGGGAAGATGTGAGGTCCCTTGGAGATGAGAGGTTAACTTTCTAATAATCTTTTAAAAAATTATATTTGTGACAGAGAGCCAATCACAAGGTAACAAGGGTAGATGACTTCCTGGGGAAAGTTGGGACTTACTGAAGAAGAAAGAAGTCATCTTATCTATCAATGGATTCTTGTTTTTCCGTTCTGGTTATTTGCATTATTCCTACACATGGAATATAGGCTGTCCTTTATTTGATACACATTGTTAGACTGAGGGCTTGCAGCCTTACTTAGAGCCTTTGGACAGCATCTATATGGACCTAGAGACAGTCATGCTCTGATACTCCCAGGGGAGATCCTTGGAGAGGATAGGGCAGGATGAGCCAAATTCTGAAGTTCTCTGAGTTGACTCTAGGCAAGGGAAAAAGTTAAAGAGTGATCTGTTCAGTTGTTTCAGTTGTATCCAACTCTTCATGACCCTATTTGGGGTTTTCTTGGCAAAGATAATGGAGTGGTTTGCCATTTCCTTCTCCAGCTCATTTTACAGATGAGGAAACTGAGGCAAACGGGGTTACGTGACTTGCCCAGGGTCACACAACTAGTAAGTATAGGAGCCACATTTGAACTCAGATCTTCCTGAGTCCAGGCCTGGTACTCTATCCATTGCACTTTATCAAATAAGGTATTTGTGCAGAACACAGAGTCTGGCACATAATAGGTACTTAATAAAAGTTTACTGTTTCCTTCTCCTTGTTGTTCAGTTGTGCCTTAATCTTCATGACTCCATAGATCATAGCATGCAAATACCATCCATAGGGTTTTCTTGGCAAAGATACTAGAGTGGTTTGTCATTTCCTTCTCCAGTGGATTAAAGCAAACAGAGGTTAAGTCACTTACCCAGAGTCACACAACTAGTAACTGTCTGACACTGGATTTGAACTCAGGTCTTCCTGACTCCAGGCCAAGAACTCTACCCACTGAACCATATAGATTCTTAAAGGATGAGTAATGAGATAATTTCTATTACCCAAACCTAAACCTTGGAGTTCCACTATACAGGTCACAAAAGGGTAAAGCTAAGTGGTAAAATAAAAATTTTCCTATCGTATGTTTTCCCTTTCTCCCAAAATTTTAACAATGCCTTATACAGTGCAGTGATTTCACTTGCACAGTATTTTTCCCCCACATCTATCATTCCATTTCATTCTCACAACCTTATTTTGAAATGCGGTAGAAGGAGAGTCTTTAGTACTATTTTTATATTATAGAAATCTGTGATCTAGAGAGTTTTAAGTGATTTATCTTAGGTCATACAAAGAGTCATTAGTAGAGCAACATTAGGAGCCAAATCTCCTGATTCCCAGAAAAGTGTTTTCACAGAAGCTTATGAAGGAAATAGGTTTGTGTAAATAAACTAGACTTGAATTGGATTTTGGAGATCACCTAGTTCAACTCTCTCATTTTTATAGATAAGGAAATTGAATACTGGAGAGGGAAGGAGGAAGGGAGGAATGAAGGAGGAGAGGGAGGGAAGGAGGAAGGACAAGGAAAGAAGGAAGAAAGAGAGAAGGGAAGGAAGAAGGAAGGGAGGGAGAGAAAGAAGGGAAGGAGGAGGGAAACAATTATTTCTTAAATTCTTATTATGTGGCTAAATGACTTCTCTGTGGTCACACAGCTATTTAGCAACAGCTTGGACTTTCCTGAATCCTACCAGCTTTCCTTCTATTATAGTTTAGGAGAGTAATTATACCATGTTCCCTATGGAATGGAGGATTCCATGCCTCCCTCCATGCGGCTGGCAATCCTACTGAAGCAAGGAACATGCCTCCTTTCATTTTGCGCATTGAATCAATTAATATCATGAGACAGAAGAGAGACTTCAAACTGAAATTGCAAACCAAAAACTGGCTATAAAATCATTTCCCAGAGGATTCCCGTTTATTCTGACTCCGGCCCTCATGTTATTTACCTATGTGTGTGCTTGCTTTTTCTTGCCAGGAGAATGTGGGCTCATAGAGGGCAGGGGTTGTGTTTGTCTTTATCTTTGCATCCCCAGAGCCCAAACATAATACTTGCTTGATCAATCCTTGGCAAATTGAAAAGCAGATTTTTCTTTTGTGCCAGCATTCCAGTGCCACCTCTTATAAGAGAAATCAAGCCGAGTCCAAACAATCACTTCCGTTATAATCATGATAGCTGACATTTATATAATGTTTTAAGGCTTATAGGAGGACCTATGGAATGTGAACAGAGAGGTTATGGCATATGGTAGAGTGCACACAGAGACTATCTTAAAAGACAGGAGCATCTGAGTTCCAGCCCAATAGCTGGCACACCCAGGCAAGTAACTTAACCTCTCAGTTCTATTGTCCTCTCAGAAATTCTCTGAGATCTAAAGTTGAAGAGCAATTGCAGCTCTGCATTGATATCAATCAATTAACAAAGACTTATTAGGCTATTACTATAGGCCAGGTACATTGAGAATACAAGGAAAGGCCAATAATCTGCATTTATATTCCAATGGAGGAGATATGCAAATAATTCCGTGCATTCCAGAAAAGTGCAGAGTGTCTAGTAGGTGCTGCCTAATTTGGGAGCTCCTTCTGCCAGTGAAATCTATTAACTCCCAATTTCTATTTTGTTAAAAAAAAAAAAAGAAAAAGGTTCACAAAGCAGTTTTCATTCATCATTTTGTGAACGCCAGCTATGGATGAAATGATAAATTCACCAAAATTAATTTCTATTCAACAAGCACTTACTCTGTGCAGAGCATATGAATACTTCGAACTAGATCACGGTTCTAGTACCATCCACCCACCAAATACAGTCATACAACTACTGGAGACCAACCGTAATCTACATATTGCATAATTAACTGAGGACCAGATTTAAAAGATGTAAGCTGAGAATCTTGAATTTGCAGCTCTTACACCTTATGAATAGTTATGAGTCATTCATTCAGTAATTTCTTACACCAACCAAATTGTGAATATCTAAGTTTCAATCTTAGCTTGATGTCAATTATAAGCCAAAGCAATGACAAGTTTGCTGGAAGGAGGTCTTTTTGAGTCCTAATATTAAAAGGACCAGAATTCTGATTATCCAGCTGTGCCTACATATGCAATGTATAGTCTGCATATTAGGAATAAAATCCCATTAATTTAGAGAGAGTCTAGCCACTCTCTCTAAAGAGGTCTGTTAACACAAATTACCAGTAATAGAGCTAATAGTATCATAAAGAAACTATTCAACCTGCTTGAATGTAAAGATTCTAGTTTATTAATTGTCTATAAGCAAATTGTACTATTAATTGACAAACAAGTCAATTAAAGTAAGCTTGGAAACACTTTAAAATTGTAGTTATTATAGGCATTTGAAAATCCAAGTACTGCATCTTTTGATTACATCCTCCAGTTCAGACTACCCATTAATTTATACTGATTTCTCCCAATTATTTGAAAATAGTGAGATTTTCTTGCTTCCTGAATAGATTTTCTAATGTAGCATCTTAGCAGAAAGCCTCCCATATTTTACTAAAGCAGTACACCGGGGACAATTTAGGGAAATATGATATGTGTTTGTATTGTGACTTACTTACCTTTATATTCCCCCACCTCAGGACCAAGGATGGCACCTTGCATATATTAAGGACTCCATATATACTGAACAAATATATATTGATTTGTGAATCCATGTGCATACTGATTACTGTCACACCTACAGATACAGATTGAGGTGGGGGCAAATAGGAACGAAGCCAGGACCAATAGCGCAAGGTAGACTTTCAGGGTCTAGTGAATTTTTAGATATATGTGTAAAAGTGCATATGTGTATGCATATGTGCGTGCTATATATTTATACAAATGTATATAAAATGTATAACATGCACATGCATACACACCTGTGTATTGTGTATGTGTACTTACATGTATTATGCATATAATTATTTATATAATAGTGTTACATATGATTGTATACATACATAGGCATATATACATATAAATGCACACGCATACATGTATAATACATACATGACACATATACTCACACTGTAGTAAAGCTAAAGGTCAGAGATACGTCCAAAGATAGGTCCAAAATTAGGAAATCAGTTCAAAAAAAGCAAGGAACAGGCACGATGCAAGTACTATGAACAAACTAGGACAAAGAAGTCAATTAATGAAGGTTCAAGTGCTAGCAGTCCCAGCTCTGCCATTATACTACTCAGGAAAACTTGGAAGAGTCACTTCCTTTGTTCAGGGTCTCTAAAATGAGGGGGCTATATTAGATTATATTTAAAGATCATTTAAGTGCAAAATTTATGATCTGATGATCAACGTGTAGATGGTTGAAAATTATTGAGGTCTAGCAGTAGGTTAGAGGTTCTGTTACAGGGATACTGAAGTTCAGAGAAAAGGCATTCAGTTGAAGATTCTCCTGCTACCCACCATCACTCAGTGAACTTTCTCCTTTTTTTGAGGTTAATTTAATCTGTAATTATCACCCATGCAAAATTCTGGTAGCTGCCATCTAATGATCATCAGAACACTTTGCTTACTTCATCACGGAGGGCAATATTAGATTGACAGTATCTCATCTTCTCAACCTCTCCCCTCATACTAAGGAATTTCAGAATATATAGATATTCCCTTGAGCTCTCCTAACTTCCCAGTTTATCAATTTACTAATTTCCCACAACCTATTTCTCTGCCCCACATCAGACACACAGAAGAGTTGGTCACACTTTTGGCTGTACGCTCATTTACAAGTATTCATTTTCCATATGCATGAATTCTGCAATTTTTTCATCCAATCATAATCTTTTATGATTTCATTTTTTCCTGTACCTTATAACCCTTCATGCTGTTTTTTGTTCTTGACATGACCTCTAATCCCTCCACCCCCTCAGTTCTTTTTCAGGCCCTTACTGGCTTCAATTCAATAAACATTCAGTCACTCTCTGCTACATGCCAGGCTAAGCACTGGGCATACTGAAAACGGCCCCTGCCCTCAAGGAGCTTATGACATAATGGGAAAGGCAATATGCAAACAAATAGAAACAAAGCAATACAGGTTAAATAGGAAATAATCAACAGAGGGAAGGCACTGGAATTAAGAAGGGTTGGGGAAAGTTTCCTGTAGAAGATAAGATTTTAGTTGGGACTTAAAGAAGGCCAGGGAAGTCATCATTCAGAACGGAAGAAAGAGAGCATTCCTGGCGTGGGGGACAGTCAGAAAGAAAACCCAGAGCAGAGATGGAGTGTCTTGTTCCTGGAACAACCAGGAGACCAGTGTCACTGGATTAAAGAGTAGGTTTTGTTGAGTAAGGTGTAAGAAGACTGGAAAGATCAGAGGGGGCTAGGTTATGAGGGGCTTTGAAGGACAAAGTATTTTGTATTTGCTCTTACAGGAAATTGGAAACCACTTGAGTTTGTTGCATAGGGGGTGACATGATGAGACTTGCATTTTAGGAAAATCACTTTAGTGGCTGAATGGAGAGTAGATTGGAATATAGGGAGACTTGAGGAAGGCAGACCCACCAGCAAGTTATTGCAAAAGTCCAGGCATGAGGTGATGAGAGCCTCCACTAGAGGTGTCACAGTGTCAGAGGAAAAAAGGGGGTTTATGAGAAAGATGTTGCAGAGGTGAAACTGGCCAACCTTAGCAATAGCTTGGTTATGGAAGGGGTAGGGGGAAAGAGAGTGAGGAATCCAGGATGGCATCTAGGTTGCAAGTCTAAGAGACTAAGAGGATGGTGTTACTCTTTATAGTAATAAGGAAGGTAAGAAGTCGAGAGAGTTTGGGGGATGTTTTGGACATGTTGAATTTAAGATGTGGAATGGACATCGAGTTCAAGCTGTCTGAAAGGCAGCTGGAGATGTGAGATTGGAGGTCAGCAGAGAGATTGGGGCAGAATAAGTAGATTTGAGAATCATAAGCATAAAGATGGAACTCAAGTCACGGGAGCTGATGAGATTATCAACTGCAGGAATATAGAGAAAAAAGAGAAGAGGACCCAGAACAGAACCCTGAGAGGCATTTATGGTTAGAGATTGTGATCTGGATGAGCATTTAGCAAAGAAGACAGAGAAGGATAAGTCAGATAGGTAGGAGGAAAACCAGGGGAGAGTGGTACCCTGAAAACCTAGAGAGATAAGAGTACCAGAGAAGAAAGAATAACGAACAGTGTCAAAGGCTGCATTATAGAGGTCAAGGAGAATGAGGATTGAGAAAAGGCTAGGGGATTTGGCAACTACACGATCATTAGTAACTTCGGGGAGAGCAGTTTTAGTGGAATGAAGACGTCAGAAGACAGATTGTAAGGGGTTAAGACAGAGTGAGATGAGAGAAAGTGGAGTTACCTATTGTAGATAGCCATTTTGAGGATCCCATTCCATCCTGTCTCCTCCAGTAGAGAACACCCTTGATCATCCACACTGTCTCAGTAATTTTCAATTTCTCCATGTCTATTAGCTGCTTTCCTACTGTCCATGAACATACCCATGTTTACTCCATTTTTTAAAAAAAACCCACTCATTTGACCTGTATATTCCCAGTACCAATTGTCCTGTATCTCTCATCCTTTTCATGGCTAAATTCATTGAGAAGACTGTCTACAATCGGTACCTCAACTTTTTTTCCTCTAACTTTTTTAACTCTCTGCAGTCTGTCTTCTGACCTCATCATTCAACTGAAATAGTTCTCTCCAAAGTTAACAATGATCTCTTCACCTCCCAAACTAATGGCCTTTTCTCAATTCCCTTGTTGCAGGCTTTGACACTGTTGATTACTTCCTTCTGCTTGGACTTCTCTCTAGGTTTTCATGACATTGTTCTCTCTTGATTCTCCTCCTATCAATCTGAATGCACTTTCTCAATCTCCTTTGCTAGGTTTTTATCCAGATCCCATCCCCTAAACATAAGTGTCCCATAAAGTTCTCTCCTGGACCTTCTTCCTCTACATAAATTCTCTTGGTGATCTCATTATCTCCCATGTATTCAATTGTCGCCTTTGTTCTTGTGGTTATTGTTGCTTCTCCAACATTTAATCATAGTCAGTAAGCATTTGTTAAGTGCCTTCTATGTGCTAGGCACTGTGCTAAGCTCTAGAGAGATAAAGAAATACAAAATACAGTCCCTGCTCTCAGGAAGCTCACAATTGAATGGGGAGACAATAAGAAAATTAATACGTACAAACTATAAGCAGGAAAAATAGAAAATAATTAACAAAGAGAAGGCATTGGAACTAAAAGGGCTTGAGGAAGGTTTCCTACAGCAGATTTTGGCTGAGACGTGAGATGAAGAGGGAGAGCATTCCAGGTATAAAGGCAGCCATGGAAACCCAAAGTCTGTGGATGGAGTATCTTGTTTGAGGAACAACTAGGAGTCCATTGTCACTGAATGGAAGAGTACGTGGGGAATAAAAGGATATGAGGTGTAAGAAGGCTTGTTACAGTTCCTGGCACGTAGTTATTGCTTATCAAATACTTGTTGAATTCTTGGTTTAACTTAACTAGGGAAGCTGTGAGAACAAGGAAGAAAATGAGTCATTAGGGAACTAGAGTATAAATCATAAACTTTATCTTAGGAAAACTAGAGGATAGTTTTGTACTTAGAGTTGAAGTCTTAGGAGTTGTATTATATTTTTAGATGGCATATAATGGCTAGCATATATATAGCCCTTTGAGGATGGTCAAGCATTTTACAAATATTACCACATTTTATCCTTGCAACAACCCTGAGGGATAGGTATCATTATTATCTTCATTTTACAGATGAAGAAACTGAGGCAGCAGAAGTTGTCTCTTGTCCAGGGTTACATAGCTAGTTAGTGTTTGAGGATGCATTTTCATTCAGTTACTCCTGCCTTCAGACCCAGCATTTTAATCCACTGAACCACCTAACTACCTCCCATTGAATGAAGGTACCTCTTTTCCCAAAAGGTAATCATCCAGTCAGCTAGGTAGCAGAGTGGATAGAGTGCCATCTTCATGAAAGTCTCATCTTCCTGAGGTCAAATCTAGCCTCAGACACTAACTAGCTGTGTGACCCTGGGCGAATCACTTCACCCTGTTTGCCTCAGTTTCCTCATCTATAAAATGAGCAGCAGAAGGAAATGGCAAACCAAGCCAGTATCTTGGTCAAGAAAATATCAAATGGGGTCATGAAGAGTCAAACATGATTGGAACAACTGAACAATAACAAAACATCACCTAACCTCTGCTCAGTCACTTACAGTGATGGGGAACTTACTACCATATGATTCATCCCATATTTGAACAGTTCTAATTGCTGAAAAATTCTTATTTCTACTGAGACCCAAAATGTTTCTCTGTAATTATCAAGCATTGATTCTACTTCTGCCCTTTGGAGCACCACAATATAAGTCTAATCTTTCTTCCATGACAGGACTTCAAATATGAGAAGTCAGTGATCTTGTCTCTCCTAAGACTTCTTCTTTCCAGGCTAATCTTCCCCAGTAACTCAACCATCACTCACACGGCATAGTTTGCAGACTCTTTGCCATCCTAGTGACCTTGTTCTGGAAACACTCGCATTTATCACTGTCCCTCTTAAAATGCTGTGCCTAGAACTGAACACATATGGCTTGACTGTATTGGTACTGGTATGAGAGAATTCAATGCCCCTATTAGCTCCCTGATTCTGAACACTAAAAAAGTACACACACACACACACACACACACACACACACACACACACACAGCCCACACGTATTCAGATTCTGGCTTTTAAACATTTCCCAAGCTTGTTAATGTAGCATTCCAGAACTCTGTTAGAGATAAGACCCTCAGCTGCCTCAGGCATAGAGTCTGCCAGATGCACAAAGACAGACACTTTCTGGTATAGATATCCAGTATATCTTCAACAAACAAGAGGCCAAAAGGTGATGAGGATGATGCAATGTGGTTCCCTGGACCTCAGATCAGCATTTTGAGGGAAACATACAGAAATACACCCAAAGCTGGGAGGGGACTTGACATAAAGCAACCATCTCATTCCCCAAACCTGATAACTTGAACAAGAGAAACTGAAAAGACAATGTAGTATCCAATTTCAAAATACCAGCAGGAAAACTACATTCTCCCTCCCCTAATGTCTCCAGCAGATAATAGCAGTGGAAATGCTATTAAGCCAGATTACAGTCTCTCTTTGGCTCTGTCCTAAGTACTAACATTTTTTTTTTTTTTGCACGATATCACATGGTGGAGCTCATGTTGAAACTTCCCAAAGCTGATCTTGTATACTGTTTAACCTGAGAGTAAGATTCTATACTTATCCTGATTTCATTCTACCTTGTTAGGATGAACCCATTCAAATCTTTCTGATACTGATTCTCCACTAGTCTGTCCTTCTCAGGTTTGTACAGTAACTCATTTCCTAAGTATGCCCTCTATGTTTTCATTCAAGTTGTTGATAAGATAAAAAACGAATCAGGCAGGGCCACATACCATACCCTATTGCATGCTACAAGATGCCTTGCTCTAGCTGACAATCCATTAGTCAACAGACTTTGAGTACTTGTACTTGTTGTAGAAAGGTAGAAAGCCTTAATAGTAGGAAATGGAATAGTAATAATTGATGCTGGGACCAATATCAAGACTGATTTAATGCTGAGCCAGAGGGCAGCCAACCAACCTTGTACTCCTTATCCTTCCCCATCTAGAACCAGGATTAGTCCTCAAGTCCCATTATAAGGATGAACTTACACATAAACATTGTATGATTCAAACTATGAGGGCTACAGGGGCAAAGAGACAACTAAGGAATTACAACACTGCTAAGTTTAAATTTGTGTTTAAGAACAAAATAAAACAAAACAACTTTTGAGCTATATTACCTATATTACAATAGGCTTATTATGTAATAAGTCTTGGGCATTTAAATAAGGGCAACTGGGTGGTACAGTGGATAGAGCACCAGTCTTGGAGCCAGGATGATCTGAGTTCAAATGTGGCTTCAGACACTTACTATCTGTGTGATCCTGGGCAAGTTACTAAACCCTTATTTGCATATTTGCCTAAAGTGGGGACCTTTATGGCAAACTCCTTCAATGTCTTTGCCAAGAAAACCCTATGGACAAAAATCCATGGGGTCACATAGAGTCAGACAGGACTGAACAACAACTTAGATAATATAAATAATTTCAACTGGAACCTAAAAGACATATTTACACAAAAGAAAAATACTCATTGGTATATCCTACACAAAGCCCTAAGATTAGCCCTTTCCAGATTTCAGTACCTTGAGCATGTGTGAATCATCAAATATCAACAAGTGGAACCTATGTTCCCCTTTCTATTTGCCTTTTAGTTACTGCCTTTTCTGTTCTGCACACAAATATACCTTGCAATTGTCTAGAAGTTGCATGTGTTGATTTATTTCTGTTGTGCCTGTTTCACACTAATACCTGAAGACTTTGGCTAAAGCTTATTAAGGCCCTCAGGAAAATCAGCCTGCCATGTAGTCCATCTTTGGGAAATAAATCTTTCTAAGACTATGTACATTAGAGAGGAAAAAGTCCTATATTAGTTTGTCCAACCCATTCTCTGCCCCCTCAGTATCATTCCTTGATATATGGTGCTTTGGGGAGTTAGGGTCTGAATGACCTAGACAACTAAATTTCTATCTCCTCCCCAAGGAATGCTAATGCTCTTCCAACAGATCTCATCCTATAAGAAATGTGTCAGATATTTAGTTTGAAATTTCCAGTGCTTCAGCATTTTCTTTGCAGGTTAAGTCTTCCTACTCTTTGCTAAGAATCTCATTTCCACTGTTTTTTCTCCAGTGGAGAGAATGACAAACCTAATCAAGAACCTCCTATTAATTACCCTTTATATATTCCATAAGATACACTAGATGATTCTGTGTGTACTTTCTCTCCTTATCATTTTGAATTTTTCTTTTCTTTAACTTTTTATTTCATTAAATATTTTTTAAAAATTTTTTAGCATTCATTTAAAATTTTTTTCCAGATTTTACATTTTTTTCAACTAGTCAAATTTAAATTTTTTCCAGATTATCTTCCTCCCTCCTGCACCTCATTCCTCCTTGAGAAGGCAAGCAATGTGATATCAAGTATACATATGAAGTCATGCAAAATACATTTTCACATTAGCGATGATGCATAAGGAAAAAAGAAGAAAAATAAAGAAAAATTTAAAAATATGCTTCAATCTACATTCAAAGTACAATGGATCTCTCTCTAGAAGTGGATAGCATTTCTTTTTTATCACGGGTCCTTTGGAACTGTCTTGAACTGTTATTTTGATCAGAGTAGCTAAGTCTTTCATAGCTGATCATTTTTACAATATTGATGTTACTGTGTACAATGTTCCCCTCTTAATTTAGCATCAGTTCATATAAGCTTTCCCAAGTTTTTCTGAAACCATCCTGCTCATCATTTCTTGTAGTGCAGTAGGGTTCCATCACCATCTTTTACCACCTCTTGTTCAGCCATTCCCCAATTGATAGGTATACCTTCAGTTTCCAGTTTTTTGCCACCACAAAAAGAGCTGCTATAAATAATTTTGTACAAATAGGTTGGGATACAGATTTAGTAGTAGTATTATTGGGTCAAAAGGTATGCCCACTGTTATAGCTTTTTGATGGTGTTTCTAATTGTTCTCCAGAATGGTTGGACTAGTTTACAATTCCATCAACATTGAATTAGTCTCAATTTTTCCACTTCGCCTCTAGAATTTGTGTAATGTTAATTATGCTCATGAGAGTTAAAGATCTTCCCCGCCCATTAATGGGCTTGTTCATTAAAGGAAGCTTGTTTAGGGGAGATTTGTTTTGTAGGAAGACCCACACCTTTTGTTAATTTCCAATGAGGTTCTCAAGGGTTATGATGTCCTCTGGTTCTGAAAAGCATGCATATCCTCTGAGGTGAGGTGAGGTTTTGTTTTGGGGCTTTCTCATTAGAAGTGTTTGTTTGGTCAGAAGCTCTTTGGGTAACTGCTAAAGAGTGCCACTCCCCTCCCCCTTCCCCTTCTAGTTTTGGCTTCATAAGTTCTCTTTATGGAAAAGACTTTCAATTTCATGTACTCAAAAGAAGCCATTTTATTTCCCATGATCTTCTCTATCTCTTGTTTGGTCATAAACTTCCTTTATTCATTGAACTGACAGGTTATATTTTTCGCTGTTCCCCTAATTTACTTATGATATTATTTATTATCTAAATCATTTATTCATTTTGAATTTATCTTGGTATGTGGTGTGAGATGCTGTTCCATCCTAGTTTCTGCCAAACTGCTTTCCAGTTATCCCAACAATTTTTGTCAAATAATGAATTCTTACCTCAAAAGCTTGAATCTTTGAGTTTATCAAACACTAGATTACTATGGTCATTTACTATTGTGTCATCTAATCTATTCCACTGATCCACCACACTATTTCTGAGCCAGTATCAGATTGTTTTGATAATTACCACTTTGTAATGTAGTTTGAAATCTAGAACTGCTAGGCCACCTTCTTGAACATTTTTTTCCACTGATTCCTTTAATATTCTTGACTTTTTATTTTTCCAGAGAAATTTTGTTATGATTTATTCTAGCTCTATAAGATAATTCACTGGTAGTTCGGTTTGGCAATAAATAAGTAAGTTAACTTGGGTAAAATTATCATTTTTATTATATTAACTTGGTCTACCTATGAGCAACTAATATTTCTCTAACTGTTTAGATCTGTCTTTATTTGTGTGAAAAGTGTTTTGTAATTGTGTTCATACAGTCTCTGGGTTTGTCTTGGCAGTGAGACTGTCAAATTCTTGATATTTTCAATGGAATTTCTCTTTCTATTTTTTCCTGCTGAATTTTGTTGGTAATATATAGAAATGCTGTTGATTTATGTAGGTTTATTTTATTTCCTGCAACTTTGCTAAAGTTATTATTTCAATGAGTTTTAAAAATTGATTCCATATAGTTTTCTAGGTATATCATCTACCTAGAAAGAGTGAAAGTTTTTTATTCCTTCAATTCTTTTTCTTGTCGTATTGTTATAGCTAGCATTTCTAGTACAATACTAAGTATTAATGGTGATAATGGACATGTTTGATTCACCTCTGATCTTACTGGGAAGGCTTCAGGTTTATTCTCCATTACAGAGAATGTTGGCTCATGGTTTTAGAAAGATGCTACCTGTCATTTTAAGAAAGGTTCCATTGATTCCTATGCTTTCTAGGATCTTTAAAAAGAATAAGTGTTGTATTTTATGAAGGGCTTTTTCTGTTTCTGTTGATATAGTTTTGTGATTTTTGTTGTTTTTTATTATTGATGTGGTCAATTATGCTAATAGTTTTCCTAATATTGAACTGGTCCTGCATTCCTGGTATAAATCCCATCTGGTCATAGGGTATAATCTTTGTGATATACTGCTGCAACATTTTTGCTAGTATTTTACTTGATATTTTTGCATCAACATTTATTTATGAGGCATAACTGGTACATAATTTTCTTTCTCTGTTTTTTGTTCTTCCTGATTTAGATACGAAATCCATATTTGTGTCAAAATAGGAATTTTCTAGTACTTCTTCTTTACCTAATTTTTCAAATATTCTATAGTATTGGGATTAATTGTTCCTTAACTATTTGGAAGAATTCACTTGCAAATCCAATTGGCCTTGGACATTTCTTAAGGAGTTGATTGATGGTTTGTTCAGTTTCTTTTCTAAGATAGGATTATTAAGTATTATATTTCCTCTTTTGTTAATCTGGATATTTTATATTTTTGCAAATATTCATCCATTTTACTTAAACTGTCAGTTTTAGTGGCATGTAATTGCACAAAATAACTCCTAATAATTGCTTTAATTTCATCTTTACTAGTAGTGCATTCACATTTCTCATTTTATAGTAGTAACTTGATTTTCTTCTTTCTTTTTTTTTAAATCAGATCAAACTGTGGTTTATCTACTTTCCTGGTTTTTGCATAAGATCAGCTCCTAGTTTTATTTATTAGTTCAATGCTTTAGTTATTTTTGCTTTTTTTTGCTTTCAATTTTATTAATCTCTCCTTTGATTTTCAGGATTTCCAGTCTGGTGTTTAATTAAGGATTTTAAATTTGTTCTTTTATTAATGTTTTTCATTTAATGCTAGTTCATTGATCTACTTTCATTGATGTACATGTTTAGAGATATAATTTTTCCCCTAAATACTGCTTTGGATTCATCCCCAATATTTGGAATTTTGTCTCATTATTGTCATTCTCTTAATAAAATTATTGATTGTTTCTATGATACATTCTTTGACCCACTAATTCTTTAGTATTAGATTATTTAGTTTCCAATTTATTTTTAATATATGCTTTCACATCCTTTGTTGAATGCAATTTTTATTGCATTATGTTCTGAAAAGGGTGAACTTAATATTTCTACTTTTCTGCTTTTGGTACATACTCTGATACAATTTTTACACCATAATACAATTTTTGTGAGTGTCATCTATAGTGGACAAAAATTACATGCTTTTCTGTTCCCATTCAGTTTCCTCAAGAGATCTATCATATCTAACTTTTATAAGATTTTATTCGGCTTCTTAACTTCTTTCTTATTTATTTTATGGTTAGATTTATCTAGCTCTGACAATGGGGAAGTTGAGGTCCCTCACTAGCATAGTTTAACTGTCTATATCCTCTTATAATTTATTTAACTTTTCCTTTAAGAATTTGGATGCTATGCCATTTGGTGCATATGTGTTTAGTATTGATATTACTTCATTGCCTAGGATTCATTTTCGCAAGATGTAACTTTCCTGATTATATCTTATAATTAGGTCTATTTTTGCTTTAGTTTTGTAAAGCTACTCCTGCCTTTTTTACTTCAGCTATAGCATAATAGATTTTTTACAAACTTCCCTAATAGTGATAATGTCCTTAGATATTACATGTATCATCTTTCCATACAGAAAGGTAAACAGTTTAAATTTGTTGAGTTCCCCATGGTTTCTCTTTCATATTATCTTTTTCATCCTTCTCTTGAGACTTGTATTTAAAAGTCAGATTTTTTATTTAGTTCTGGTCTTTTCATCAGGAATTCTTGAAAGTCTTCTACTTCATTAAATATCCATTTCTCTTGAAGGTTCTATTTTGATTGTGACTTTCAGGTGATCCAATAATTCTTAAATCATCTCTTTTCAATCTATTTTCCAGGTCAGTTGTTTCTTCTCATGAGGCATGTTATGTTTTCTTCTTTTACCCCTAGTCATTTGACTTTGCCTTATTGTTTTTTAATGTCTCATAGAGTCATTAGCTTCCACTTGTCCAATTCTAATTTTTAAGGAATTATTTTCTTCAGTGAGTTTTTATATTTGTCTTTCCATTTGGCCAGTTCTGGGTTTTTGAGGTGCTTTCTTCAGTATTTTTTGGGTCTCTTTTACCAAGCTATTAGTTGTCTTTTCATAATTTTCTTTCCTTTGCTGTCATTTCTTTGACTGATTTTCTCTCTACCCTTTTTTTTTTTGAAAATCACTTTTTAGTTCTCCTAGGAATTCTTCTTGGGTTTGTGTCCAATTTGCATTTTTTCTTTGAGGTTTTGCTTGTAGCTGCTTTGACTTTATTTTCTTCTTCTGAGTTTGTGTCTTGATGTTCCATGTTATAAAAATATATTTTTATGGTCAGGTTCTTTTGGTTGTTGTTTGCTCATTTTTCTACTCTATTCATTAATTTTGAACTTTTTGTTAAAGTTGGGCTCTGTTCCTGGTGTGCAGGTAGAGAGACTCTGTCTCAAGCTTCACGCTCTTTTGCTCTGCTGTTTTCAGAGTTAGTTCTGGGATTCTGCAAGTTTTTGATATTTCCAACATGATGTGATCTGGGGAAAGTTATTACCACTGCTCTCCAGGTCTGCACTCTAGTCCTTACCCAGGAAGGCCCCTGATCCCTTGGGATTACAGTCAGCACTGCTCTTCAGGAGGCCTGCTCCCTTGGGGGCTGAAGTGATACCGTTCCTTAGGGTTGCTGCTCCTTCTTGACTGAAAGTACTACTCTCTGATGTTGAACTATGACTCAGAAATTGTTATAGGCAATGGATTTGTCAGAGTCTGGTCCTCTGTCCACTACTAGCATAGGGTTCCCCTGTCATCTCTCTGTGACCAGTTGCCAGGTTTATGACTTAAGAGTTTCTGAAATTTTTTTTGTCTGTAGTCACGGCCTAGTCCCACTACTGGTGTTTTATCAACCTGAGCTCCAGGAAGCCTCTACTCCCATGTCAAAGATCCTTTTTCTGACCTCCTAAGTTGTTTTGAGCTGGAAGAATGTTTTGGTCTGATCTTTTGTTGGTTTTGTCACTCCAGAATTCAATTTGAGGTGCTATTTTAAAGTTTTTTGGAGGGCAGTGTTGGACAAACTCAGCTGAGTACTTTCACTACTCTGCCATCTTGGCTCTACCCCCAAAAATTCCCATTGTTCTGAAATGCTAAGGCTACAACAAACATTTATTAAGCATCCATTTACTTTGTCTAAGGCATTGTGCTAGACCTTAAAAGATCATAAGATTACAGATTTAGAGCTACAAGAGACCCTAATGGCCATTTAGTCCAATCTCCTCTTTTTGTAAAGGAGGAAACTGAAATCAAGGGAGATCATGGGACTTGCAGTGTCATATACCTAGGATGTATCTGAAATAGGATTTCAACCCAAATCTTGTGACTCTAAATTCAATAATCTATCCACTGCAACATATAGATCCCCAGACCTTATGGAACTTGGTTGATTAAATCTTCCATCCACCTTCCATTCTACAGAATAAATAGGTCTGATTTTCCAAAACATTATTCTCTCTGAATGCCCTCCAAGTTCCCTACATCCTTTTTCATTTGTGAAGTTAAGCATCAATACAATATTTTAAATACTAGATAATACCATTTTCATGCATGTTTATTACAATATTACAAGAGCATTAATAGTATGTGTTCTGTGTTATTTTTATTGTAACAGTGATGAATTTGTGCTGATTCATCCATTCTGTCTCATCTGGTTCCCTTGTGACCAAAAATGTGCTTTTGTGAGACACTGATCAGTGTTAAGGGCACAACTGAGAATCATGGAATTGGATGAAACCAACATGCACACACAAGGCCATTACAAAGGCCTCACAAGCACCACAATTTAATTCACAGATCACTAATAGTAAAATGAATTTATTAAAATTCACACTTATATTATTTCTGCATATCAAATAGCCAGGAATCTCTCAACTAGGGGAGATCTCTTTTTGGGTGTTAGATTTTTTTTGTAGATATCGTGGTTTTCAAAAATGTCATATAATTTTGTAAGTTTGGGTTGGGAAAAATTTGCACTTACCAGGTTAAAATGGAATAAATATATTTGTCTATAGCACATCACATATGTATTTGGGAATGGAAGAATTCTGTCAATTATATGGATATTACCAAATAGTAGACATTTTTTATGTCATAAAGAAACTATGTCTCCCCAAAAGAATACATTTTTCTCATTTCACACAGCTGTTTGGTATCATACAGACAGTCACTCAGAGACAGTTTTATTAAAAGGTAGAAAAAGTAGCCAGGAATGCTGGTGAGGCTGAAAAGTTCCATTAGTCAAAGAAGGCTGCTTTTTGAAGTGCCAAAACACACCAGAGATTCCATAAATATTTGATGATATTGATTTTGATACCACAAAGTATCAAAGAGTTAAAGCTGAGGATTACTCAAAGCATAATAGATGGGTACATGGTGGGCTTAAATGTGATGTGACATATTTAAAAAAATATTTAGAATAAGTGGTATAAAAGATGTCATCACAGAAAGGTATTATCAAAAAGAATTGGCTGGTCACACAATGGAGCAATGGACAATGCAGTGAGCCTAGTACTCCATAGTGACCCTCATAAAATCAAGGAACATGAGGAAGTCACTAGACTATTGAGTGTGCGGAACAACCAGGTCTCTAATGTACGGGCATGGCAAACTTATGAAAGAGAACATAGATGTAAGTCACACAGGATAGGCAGTCACAAATAGGTTACACATAGCATCATAAGTTGGAAAACCCACATCAGTGACATCCCAGATGTATTATAATATCAGAAGTTAGGTGATCGTGATATTAATCTACAAGTAATGCCAAGTGGACTGACATGAAATTGTTCCATTTACCTCTATCAGATTTCAATATTGAGGATTTTATTCATTTTCTGGCTTACCTGGTTATCTGACTTCCAAATCATCAAAACTTACAGCTGAGGCCACCAAATCTACTCAGACGTCATATCACTAATTAGATGCTGTCCAGTCATCATTAGTAATTTCAGCTCTTTATCACACTTGACAAAGAACATGGATACTGGGTGCAGAGTTGTGTTGATATTACCACCCTGTTCTAACTCTGCAATGAGAATAGCGTCTTCTCATTTCCCATTGAGATATCCTCTCTATTTCTATTTCCTTAGAAAGCACTCACTCTCCTTTTGGGTGGAATAGCACCACAACTGGTTAAAGCAAACAATCTTTATCGGAAGCAAAAATATCTGCACACAGTATATGGCATACAGTGTCACCTCTCCTCTTGACCATGATGCATTGGGCTGTCTTGCTTGGCCAGCTATGAACCAGTCTGGTTCTTATCTGGATCGGTAGCAGCAGATCCTGTGGGACTACTTATAACACACTTACCCACATATGAAGGACTTTTCAGGGGAGAAAAAAAGACAAGTATAAAGAAGAGTTCTTTTGTGCTAGTAAGAATGCTAGTTTCTTTTCTTTAGCTACTTCTTTTCTCTCTGAATGGAATCTTTATGCCTTGAAGAGCTATTGAAAAGAAAGAAGAAAAGACATACCAATTTAAAAGAATCACTTGCTCCATCCAAAGCATTTATTGATTAAGATAAATTGTCTAGATGTGATGTGTAGATGAATTGAAACCTGTAGCAGAGTAACTTCTCTGTTCAAACTCAAATATATTATCATCATTAGCAAGGGTCGATTTCCCTCACTTGCAAGCAACTGTGAAATTGTCAAAGAAGCAACCAACCCACACAAGGGAGTGGGGAAGATATATTTATTTTCCAAGGTCCCCCCTTTTTTACTTTATAAAATTACAATTTGTTTATTTCTCTGGGTGGGCACATCATAGAAGCTGTCATATCTAATCAGAGCCTGGAGAAAAAGATGAAAGGGGGACTGCTCACATCTGTGCAGCTGGAACGAGCAGAAAGAAATTGAGAAGATTAAGCAGAGAAAGAGCTTTCATAGCCCAAGATAACCCAGCTGTACGAAAAATCAAGCCTATTGAACATAAAGGCATCAGCCCACCAAAATAACTACTTGGACCAGGAAGAAAGGGAATAAGTGTCCTCAAACACAGAGAGAGCTGCATGGTGCATTTCAAACAAATTCAGAACTACCTCTTCCTCCCAGATCACCTGCCCTTCTCCCTACTCCCAGTTCTGAAGTTATGGTCACTCTGATTCTCTTTTTCTTTGAGACAAAGGCTAATAAATGGATTCTTAAAGGCAATGAAAAAAATCAGGAATTGGTAAAAACCCAGGTTGATCTGACTGAATATATTGCCTTGCTTAGAATAAAATGCTTGACAATATTTCTTTTGACTTAACTGGAAAGTTTGAATTTTTAAATCCAACCAAAGAATTTCAAAATTCAGCTTTGATTATGAGTTGGGATTTTTTCTGGTTTTAAAAATACAACTCTCTTTTTGCTGTCAGTCAGAGATACAGTCTGCCATAGTGGAAAGAGAGCTGGCTTCAGAACCAGAACTCATGTAATGCTGTCTCAGCGTTCCAGACAATTCTCTATGTGGAAAAAGCAGATCGGGTGCCCACCTACACTGGTATGGCCAGTTTCCTCACCAAGGTATTATTCTTATCCATAAAATAACAGGTCCAGTCTGGTTAAAAAAATAGCGAATTGGAATCTGACAAACTTTTATTATTCTTCAAATAAGAATAGTTGTTATATCATCAAATGAATACAGAGCCATGCGATGTTGTTTTAGATGTGCTGCAAATGATGATTAATATTGGGCATGTATACAGAATCTGGATTTGGTTAGTTAGACCTCTACTTACTTGGAAGCAGGGAGGGATTTGCTCCCTCCCCCAACTAAGTAGAAGTCCTTCCTTACAGTTAAAGTGAGTTTCTGAAGCTCATTCTCCTTACCAAAAAGCATTTACTAAGTACAGATAAGGTGCTTTGTTAGGCACTGTACAATTCCATGACTCCAGCCCCTATCCTCCATAATCTTCCAGTAGAACTATGCAAAAGTATAGTAAAGTAGAGAGAGCTCTTGAATTGGAGTCAGGGAACTTGGTATTATAATCCTACTTTGTAGCTTATTACCTATGTGACTTTGGATGTAGCTCATTTTCATCATCTGCAAATTGAGGCTTTTAGAGTAGATGACTAGTTAGATCTCTTTCAGCTTGAACTCGTAGGAGATGATAAGCTCTGGACCAGATACTTACAAAAGCACTTTCTAGATAATTTGGGCCAGAACAAAGAACTAACTCCATGTACTGGAGCAGTATGTACATTCTGACAAGATCCACCAAGAGAATAAATAAGCAATAGCCTTAACCTTCCTGCCAGTCTAATTTCCCAGCTTAATGTGTGACAATCCCATCCAGACAATGTGGTTCTTCTGAGGGGCTTATTGCAAAGTGAACAATGATTAAGTCCAGAACATGTTCCTTTCTGGCACTCAGTTCTGCCTGGGATTTACAGTATATTACAGAGAGAGATGTTGGGACAGACAAAAGACAGTGCTCTCTTAGTTTTCCTTTTATTTACTGTCATTGACCCAATCTGCTTTTCCATTAGATTTACAACACCTTCCAGCTGCTGCTAAGAGTAAATCCAGGTGTTCGATGGTTATTGGTTCTTTCAAAGTTAAAGATGCAGAAGACTAACAGACATCTGGACACACACATACACACACACACACACACACTCACTCACTCACTAACCTGCCACAATGGAGACTCACATTTCTCTCTCAGTTCCTGATGACATAGTGACAAATAGCCAACATTTAAATGAAATGAAACACAAAACCTTACCACCTGGATACTTTTCCTATGGCCCTAAACTAAATCTACTACCTACTCTCGTCTGGCCTAGTCTGCCCACTTTTCTTCTCACTGTTCCTTGCAGGCAGATTCAAATGTTTTGAATTTCTTCAGTCTTCAAAACTAACAATAGCTAACATTTATATAGCATAGTAGAGTTTGAAAAGAACTTTACAAATATTACTTCATTCAATCCTCATGTGAGTTAGATGCTTCTGTTACCTCCCATGAAGAAGAAGGAGAAAGGAGGAAGAGGAGGAAAAGGAGGGAGAAAGGGAAGGAGAAGGGAGAAAGGGAAGGAGAAGGGAAAAAGGAAAGGGAAGGGCTAGGGGAAAGGGAAGGAAGTAGGAAGGAGAAGAGGAAGGGGAGAGAAAGAGGAGAAAAGGAGGAGGAGGAGAAGGAGGAGGAGGAGGAGAAGAAGAAGAAGGAGAAGAAGAAGAAGAAGAAGAAGGAGAAGAAGAAGAAGAAGGAGAAGAAGAAGATGGAGAAGAAGGAGGAGGAGGAAGAGGAGAAGAAGATGGAGAAGAAGGAAGAGGAGAAAAAGAAGGAGAAGGAGAAGCAGAAGAAGGAGAAAAGAAAAAGAAGGAGGAGGAGAAGCTGAAGAAGGAGAAAAGAAAAAGGAGGAGGAGGAGAAGTAGAAGGAGAAGAAGAAGGAAGAGAAAGAGGAGAAGCAGAAACAGAAGAAGGAGAATGAGAAAAGGGAGAAGAAAGAGGAGAAGTAGGAGGAGGAGAAGGAGAAGATGGAGAAGGAGAAGAAGAAAGAGAAGGAGAAGGAGAAGGAGAAGAAAAAGGAGGACAAGGAGAAGAAGGAGAAGAAAAAGGAGGACAAGGAGAAGCAGAAGAAGAAGGAGGAGGAAGAGAAGAAGAAGAAGAAGAAAGAGAAGGAGAAGAAACTGAGGCCAAGACTGGTTAAGTGATTTGCCCAGGGTGAATGTCTTAGGCAGGATTCAAATTCAGGTCTTCCTGACTCCAAGTCCAGACCTCTCTCCACTATAATACTTAGCACTGATCAATAATTAATCAAAATGCAAAATAGGTCACAGGAGCTAGGTTCTAAAAAGGGAGGAAAATGGATCTGATGATATTATCTTCTGGTAAGATCATACTGATTCAGAGCTCTAAGGAAAGAGCTTTGGAGGCCAGTTAGTCCAACCTGGTCATTAGTCAATTTAGTCAATCAGTTCATGAAAAAAGAATCACTTATTAAGCATATACTATGAAGTAGTAAAACTTATAACTTGTTAAAACTGGTAACTCATAAAAATGTTTTTAAACCAGTTAATCAAAAAAGAAGCATATATTAAGCATGTATGTTCTACTTGTAAAACTTGCAAATTGTTAGTATTTGTAACTAGTAAAAAAATTTTTAATCAATCATTTAATACAAAAAAGAAGCATATATTAAGTATATAGTGTGTGCTAAGTATTGTGGTAGTTGCTGAAGATAAGACAAAACAGACCTTGACCTCAAAGAATTTAATTTTACAGCTGAGGAAATGGAGGCAGAGAAGTTTAATGACCTTTCAAAGCAACAGCTCAAGTAAAATTTGAAGCCAGAGCCTATAAGTACAAAGCGAGCGCTCTTTCCGCTGTACCATGCTGTGTGTATACCCCTGCAGAGGTACATGGTTCATTAAATTAACTCACACTCTCTCCTTTTACTTGTGCAGTGCTCACTGCCATGAAGGCCAAAGGTCTCTTTCAGTCATTCCTGACATCCTGAAGAGTCATAGTAAATGTAATAACCTCTGTCTGAGGGAGAATAGCAAGAGGTACCTCAGGGGATGCAGAAGACCCAGCCTTCCTGCTTATGATGTAAGGGGAGTTCCTGACCTTTTACACACACACCTGCTCCACCCCTCTAAGATGGCCCAGCGTCTTCTCATGACCCGAAATTCCAGAATGTTAGAGATGGGAAGGATCCAAGAGGTCATCTAGTCCAACCCCCTTGTTCTACAGAGGTGAATGCTGGGACCAGGGAGGTTCAAGAGGCTTATAGCTCTGGTAGATTGATTGGTATATGTACAAAGAGGAATGTGAGAAAATCTAAGGAGCGACTTAACGTGCTACTGAGGGAACCAACACTTACAACTATAAGTATATATAAAATGCATACTAAGTCAATGCAAGGTCATTTGGAGCAGCTAAGTGGAATAGAGTGCCAGGCCTGGAGTCAGGAAGACTCTTCTTCCTGAGTTCAAATTCAGCCTCACATACTTACTAGCTGTGTGACCTTGGGTAAGTCATTTTACCCTGCTTGCCCTAGTTTCTTCATCTGTAAAATGAACTGGAGAAGGAAATGGCAAATCACTCCAGTATCTGCCAAGAAAACCCCAAATGGAGTCATGAAGAGTTGGACACAATTGAAAAACAACTCAACAACAATATGGGAAGGGGAGGAAAATATATTTATTAAATGTCTACTCTGTGCCAGGCACTGTGCTAAGTGATTTTTAAATCTCATTTAATTCTCATTAACAGCCCTGGAAGGTAGTTGCTATTATTACCATCCCTATTTTAAAGCTGAGAAAACTGAAGCAGACAGAGGTTCAGTGATTTGCCCAGGGTCACACAGCTAGTCTGGGAGTGGATTTGCATTCAGGTCTTCCTGACTCCAGGCCCAGCACTCTAGCCAATACATCATCAAGCTCTTTCAGGGAAATACTAAGATGTAGGGGATCAGGAAAATAGAGGAGAGGGTTGAGCAGAGATTTAAAAGGAGCTAGGAATTCTAAGAGCTAGATTATAAGAAGTTCTGCAAAGGCATATAGAGATAGAATGTAGAATGTTGGATAGTGAAGGGTAACAAGAAGGCTAGTTTGATTGAACTAGAGAGTGTGTGAAGGAAAGTAATCCAGCAAGATAAGCAGGAACCAAGAGGTGGAGGACTTTAAATGTCAAATGGAGGAGTTGGGATTTGAACCTAACACCTAGCATTAGCCAGATCTCTCCTCTTGGAATATTCTTTGGCAACAGTGTTGGGCATGACCCAGAAAGGGAGGCAGCTAAGCTAATTAAGAAGCTATTGCAATAGCTCCTGGGAGAGGTAATGAGAACTTCAACTGAGGTGAGTAGAGAAAAGTGATTAGGTAGGACAGATGTGGAAGGAGAATGCTATTGATTAACATAAATATATTAATCAAAAGATTAAAAATTAAAAAATAAAAAGACAGCAACTAATTGAGTATGATTGGGAGAGAGTAAAGGATGAGTCAGAGGTTGCAAATCTGGTTACTCTAAGGACAGTGCTACCCTTGACAGAAATTAGGAAGGCTGGAAGATAGGCGGGTTTGTAGGGAAAGACAACAAGTTGTGTTTTGGATGTGTTGAGTTGGAGATGCCTATAGGACACTCAGTTATACTGGAGTTTTCTTGAGCTGCTAAAGAAATCCCTTCATGTTTTCTAGTGGTATACTAGGTCAATCACCTTGGCATTAGACCAGAAACTCTAGAAGATCCTTTGCCTACCAAGCTGGTGTAGGAGGAGAAACCAGAGGAGTCTAGGAGACTCTGGATGCTTTCAGGGAACACATAACCCCATCTCATGTGTGAGCAAGGCATTTGCTTCCTGTTCCTCCTGCAACTCTACACCAACTGATGCCAGAGCTTGGAGGTCTCTGGAGCCCCCTGCTGGGGTTTCCCTTTGTTGGTCCAGCCAAGGACGGTGCTATTGTTGGTGAAGACGATCTATTTAGTCTTGTTACTTAATGTGGTTATGTTCTCCACAGAGAGTCCATGGAATCTTGTGGTTAGGATAGTCAGTAGGCTTGGGAGGAAAGAGGCACCAATCACCTGCTGCAGAGAGAGGGATGGGCTCAGAATCAGGATCCAAGTGAGTACATAAATAAATGACAGGGTAGACAATCTGGGTTTTTCAGATGTTAAGCACAAGGCCCACAATTTTCCCAAGTGCATCCCAAATCAGATCAAAATGCAATTGGGAAAATTTAACAAACTAAATAAAAATACAATAGAACATAGATAATGTGGATGTGTGGTTTTCTAAGTCACAGCCACAGGGATCCTAATCTATACTTGGGTGGCCCTGGACTATTTGTGACGCCAGTCTTGTAGAGCAATAAAATCAGCAAAAGTCACAAGGAATGTGAGTCCCTGGATAAAGTTGCAGAGGTATAAGGGAAGGGAGGAAAGCTAACTATTTGACTCAATGTCCTCCCAAACCACTGACCTTTTGTGATGGCTGCAATCAGTGTCTTCTTCTTGTGTGTTAATGTGTCAGCATGAGTGCATGGCTAGATGGGCATTTCCTTCTGATCCAGTTACACCAATGAGACCTTGGGCTCAGAAAACAGATGTGAAACACTCAGGGATTTTTGTATTGCAAAACGAGCGTTGGACTTAAGAATCAGATTACTTTGATTTAAATCCTGGTTATAGCACCTACTTATACTTTCCTCATTTCTTAAACAGACGTTACAGTGTTTTTGCACTGACAGTGTTATTGTCAAGGGCAGCTAAGGTAGCGGGTGCAGTGGATAGAGCAGAGGACCTCAAGTTAGAAAAGATTCATTTCACTGCCTCAGACACTTACTAGCTGTATGACCCTGGGCAAGTCACTTAACCCTGTTTGCCTTTGTTTCTTCAAATGTAAAATGAGCTGGAGAAGGAAATGGCAAATCATTTCAATATCTTTGCCAAGATCATGAAGAGTCAGACACAACTGAAACAGCTGAACAACAAATTGTTGTCAAGGTAATAATGTACTGTAAATGAAATCACTTTGTAAATTGTAAAGGAGCTATAAAAACATTCAAGATCATTATCCCTGGACAGGCTGCTATTCTGCTATCATTCTGCACTTCATAGAAAAGTAAGAAAAATACTAGTGTGGATGTAGAGAAGCATCTCTAACAGGAGAAATCTATCCATTTGAAAAGCCAGTAGAGATAGCTGAAAAGATGGCAGAGAGAAGGTAATCTATGCCAGGACATGAATTATATGGAGCAAGGCATGATGACGGGCAGTGCCAAAGATCTAACCTGAAATCTCAAAACCATTTAAAATGAGAAACAGAAAAAGGTATCTCTTGATAGGACATTATGGATTCATTTCCCTGAGGAAGTGGTGGCAGCCCCATCATTGGAGACATGGAAATCTGGTATAGATTGATATCTCCGAATGTACACGTTAGGGGAACAATAGTTGCTTGGCAGAGGGAAATGGACTAGGTGCCCTGCCAGGTCTCTCCTATTTGTCTTCTCAGTGTTAATAATAATAAGAAGGAAACAGACTCCACAATAATGCTTTAATAGTAAACAATATTCCCTTCTACTCCTGAACATGTAGTCAATGGGTTTACATTTGTACAAAAGGAAAAGTGCCTGTGGACAGCTGTGCCTACAAATTGACAACTTTCAGTTTTTCTTCTCTTTCCAGCCATCCACAATCCAATGAGCACCATCCATGCAATGAATAATTAATAGCAATAGTAAATTCATAAAATGATAAGGTTTATCTCCTTTGATCCTTACAACCCTGGGAGGTAGGTACTACACATCATTATTCCTAATTTGCAGATGAGGAATTACCCATCTGCAGAAAGGTGAGATGTTTATAGCCATACAACTAGTGTTGACCTCAGTTTCTCTAACTCCACATCCAGGGTTCTTTCCATTGGAATGTGCCTCCTCCATTAAAAAGGGATGCTCCATTCAGCAACCCTAATAATGAACCTATTAGGAAGGATGGGAATATTAATAAGTATGAACTTGCACATAATTTTTATCAGCATTATCACATTCCCTATTCAGAGCTTTAGTAAGTAGCAGAACCATTGCAAATACGCCTCCACATAAGGGTTCCTAGTCTTTTTGTATGTGTCTCAGGCTACTTTGGTGGTCTGGGGCAGCTTATGGATCCCTTTTCAGAATAATATTTTTAAATACATAAAAGAAATGCATAGCATTACAAAGGAAACAAATAATATTGAAATAGTTATCAAAATGTTTTTAAGTTCACAGATCTCAGCTTAAGAACCCCTGATTGAAAATGGTCACTATAGCTTATTGGAAAAAATAAACTGAGAAGCATGCTCCAAATTTCTGGGTACTCTAGGTAGATTGTTAACTCTTCTTGACCTTTAAATGGAGAGACAGATATGTATTGTTGATAATAACAATGTTCCAGTCTCTATTGACAAGCTCAGCTATTCAGTTCTGCAAAACCAAGGGCACTTACCCAAGTTTCAGCTAGAAAGAAAAAAAAAGTCTTAATCCTTAAAAAAGATGATTGTCCCTTGAGGCTAGGTCAAGACTAGGCTAAAGATGGTTCTCAGTTTCTGTCTGTACATTTGTCATCAACTCCTGCCTTCAGCAAGAGAATGAACTCTTTCTGTGTTGAAATTGTTCTCTTTTTTTATCTCAAAATTGTGGTTAATACCAATTTAATTGATTTCAATGTGTATTACGGTCCTTGACCGTAAATCCATTCTTATGTTGCACATTCTGTTCCTGAAATTAGACAGATACAGGGACAATAGAATGCTCTCATTTTGGCCTTTCATTTCGCTGCCTTGTAGGAAAAAGTAGAAGCATGAAATTTCAGAATTGTGGTGCTCTCAGGACAGAGCAGCAAACAAAACAAGAACTTGGGTGGATCAGATCTTTAAATGGGAATCTTTACAATTCAGTTGATGGTGCAGTGGTTAGAGTATTGGACCCAGAGTCAGGAAGACTTTGATTTAAATCTATGACTATGGGCAAGTCACTTAACCTCGATTTGCCTCAGTTTTCTCAATTTTAAAATGGGAATAATAACAGCACCTATCCTGCAGATCAAATGAGAAAATATTTGTAAAGCACGTAGCACAGTGCCTAGCACACAGTAGGCATTATATAAATGCTATTTCCCTTCCCTTCAAAGAGCTGCTGGAATTGGCACATTTGTGTTTGAGAAGAGTATCAACTTGGATCACCCCTCAGGACTGATACAAAATAGTCCTTCCATGAAACCATATTCTTTGGGGGGTGGTAGAGAGGATCCTTAAAGGTTGAAGGTTTGGATGGGAGCTCCTCTTCAACTTAGTAAGTAGCACCTGTTGTTATTATTCAGCTGTATCCAACTCTTTGTGGCCCCATTTGGGGTTTTCTTGGCAAAGATATTGGAGTAGTTTGCCCTTTCCTTCTCCAGCTCATTTTACAGATAAGGAAACTGAGGCCAATGAAAATAAATAATTTGCCCAGAATCACACAGCTAGTAAGTGTCTGAGGCCAGATTTGAACTCAGGAAGATGAATCTACATGACACCAGGCCTGGTACTCTATCCACTGGGCCACCTACCTGCCCCAAGTAGAGCCTATCAGAGCCCCTTCTGCCTATACATCTTGGGGGATAGCTAGCATTAATATAGTATTTAAATATTTGCAAAATGCTTTACATGTGTTAGCTCATAAAATCCTCACAACTCTATGAGGTAGGTGCTATTATTATCATCCTCATTCTACAGATGTGCAAACTGATGCTGAGAGAAGTTAAGAGACTTGTTTAGGGTCACACAGCTAATAAATGTCAAGAGGCAAGGTTTGGAGTCAGGTCTACCTGACTCCAAGTTCAGTTCCCTATCTGCTACATCACCTAGCTGGACCTGACTCAGTAGAACAAATCTTTTGATAGTCACTTCATTTCTTTCCCTCATCAGGAAAATGGGGCAGTCAGAAGATCACAGATTTAGGGTGGGAAGTGACCTTGTCTGTCAGAGCCAGGTGATGGCTAGTTTAAGCCTATCACCTTACAGATGAAGATAATATTAAGAAATGGAATGACTCAAATCTTTCCTATTGTATTTTAGTGAGGAGATGCACCTAAAACAAACACTTTAAAAACTATGTGGCTATGAAGCCTTTTAAGTGGCAAACTGGATTTGTTTGCTCAGAGCTTTGTGCTCAGGGCTTTTCTGATGCTTTCCAGTCCTGTTCTTTCTTTCCCTCCCCATCACAGACACTGCCCTCCCCCCAAAGGGATACAGCTAGTGGATAAGAAAAAATAACCACAGAGGCTCTCAAAGCCAGCCTTAAAAATAAGTGTGAAGTGATTAATTTCACAGTAGGCTTTTCCTATTCCTTGGTAAATCTAGCTGAATTTACTGACTGATTGGGCAATATTGACTCTGAAAGGCATGGTTGTACTATTTTCTGGTGTACTGTTTCTTTCTACCTTTCAAAATAAAACTTCCTTGAAATCCTGAAGTATATCAACTTGCCAGTTCAGTGAGAAATATACTACTAGCTTTTCTTAAGTCAATGGAGGAAACTTGGCTATGTTAAAGCTTCGTTTTCCATAATGATTTAATTGCCTTGAACACCATTGCCAAGAATGGATTTCTTCATGGTTGTTCATTGAGCTACCTAATTTCTCCATTTACCCAATGCCTCTTTTTACCCTTAAGCGGGATACTTAGAAGTACATATAATTTTTATATGTTTATTTACAAACTAATACATTTTAGAAACTAAATAGCACCCTATTTGTAGAGTCAAAAAGAAAAATGCTTTTCAATGCTATTCCAAGAGCCCTGCCTTGTAGTCTCTATTAAGCCAAATCATTTAAGCTCTGGTGTTAAACTGAAATGATAACAATACACCACAATTCAGAGAGCACGAGACCAAGATAACCGAATTGTACTGGGTATCTTCATTTTTATGGCTGAGAAATATTATACCCTTTCAAATCTATGTGGTGCATATTGATGGCTTTAATTATTTGAAGGCCTCTGCTTTTTTTTCCTTCCTTAAGCATATGCATGGAATTTCAAATAACTTTTGATCCCCTGGAATGGGCTTATTTCCTATAAATGTATCATTAATGTCAAGAGGCAGATTGCTGTGGATGACGATAAGGTATCATTTCCTGACTTAATTGGCTGCCATTGTAGGCCAATGGAGCAGTCAAGCTCCTAGTCTCTTTTATGTATACATCTCAATCTGAAATCTAGCCAAATTAAAGGACCCAATTAATTGTGCTCGCTATAATCCAGCTATAGAAATAAATTGCTAGAGATTAGGATAATGTGTTTTTATTGTATCTCTATTTGCTTCTCCATTTGTAATAATATCCTATTCATCATGATGTTCAAGTACAAACTAGTGAGCTTTCTATTACTTAGAAATTTTTTTTTGTCACCAGGGAACAATGAAGGGAATATAAATACTTTTAAACCATGCGGTTACTTTGTTTCCATTTTTTTGAGTCCTTATCTTTCTCAAGGCAAAGTACAATATACTGGCAGGAGCCTCGTGCTAAGATTATCACTTTATCTTGGCCACTCATTCCTGAGTGATATTATAAAGATCATTTCACTGCTTTTTGCTCCATTTTCTTTATCTGTAAAATTCAGAGTTGGAAGTGAGGGAGGGATGGGAATGGGAGCACAGAACAAGAATTTCTTAAGCATTATGCAAAGTGCTTTTTACGTATGTTATCTCATTTGATACTCAGAACTCTACTTAGGTAGGTGCCACTGTGATCTCCAATTTACAGTTAAGAACATTGAGGCAGACAGAAGTTAAGTGACTTGCTCAGGGTCACACAACTAGTGTGACAACTAGTTTGAGGCCAGATTTGAACTCAGGAAGATGAGTCTTCCTGACTCCAGGCCAGGCACTCTATCCACCTAGCTGCCCAACATGATACACAGTAAGTACTTAAGAAAATACTTCTTTAATGACTCCTGGAGTCACCAGGACCTCTAAGACCATGGATAGTTTACCATATAGCTTGGTTAATTGTGGGTAGATGAAAGTTGAAACATCTATCAATTAACATGTATTTCTTTAAATGAATTTATTAACTTAATTTCTCCACTCCTCTCTCTCTCTCTTTCTCTCTCTCTCTCCATTCCATCTCTATGGTAATCTAGATGGCTGTAAATCCAGTTTCTTATGAATTTGGTTGATGGGAATGCTGTCTTTTTTCAACTGACTACCCATTGCACTGCTCATCTAGTGTTATTGTGAGGAAAGTGTTTTGTAATGTAATGTAAGTTATTATCTCTTCTCACCTTGATGGAGTCCAGATAGAAAGAGTTCAGGGATAAGTCATAATCTGTCTAATTTTTTTTTTATATTTATGTTCCATATATAACTACAAAGATGAATGAAATAAATGTTCTTTGTAATTGAATGAAAGTATTAGGTAACTTAAGAGTGAGCCAATCAAAGACTCATCATAGGCTTGCTGACCTAGGATTGGCAAGATCCTTAAGAATCATCTAGTCCAACCTTCACTTTAAAAAAAATAATGAGGTCCAGGTAGGTTCAATGATTTGCCCAGAATAAGCAGAGCCAGAATTCAGTCTCAGATTCCTTAACAGTATCAGGTTGCCATGTGCTACCCCACTCTACTCCACCTATCTCATTTCAAAGCCATGGCCCTCTTTTAGTGTCTGTATTGATTTTTGGTCATATAACCTTTATGAGACTCACTTTCCTCATTTGTAAAATGGGGAATAATACTGCTCTACCTACTGTGTTGTTCTGAGACCTGAACAAGACAATGAAAGTGGAAGCACTCAGGGGAGTGCCAAGCATCCTATATATATGCTGCTTCTTGTTATGCAGAAAGAAGGGCAGATAACTTTCAGTTTAGAATCTACAGAGGATACTAGAACTCTCAGGGATCTGTTATAAGAAATAGTGCCCTTTATAAGATCACAGGATTTAGAGCTGGATAGGATTACAAAATTTACTTCATCTAATTCTCTCATTTTATGGATGAGGAAAGAAAGACCCAAAGAGTTTAAGTAACTTTCTTTTTTTTCTTTTTTTACTACATAAGTGTGTGTGTGTGTGTGTGTGTGTGTGTGTGTGTGTGTGTGTGTGTGTGTGGCTGGGTCTTCCTCCCATTAATCCCACTATTTAGAAGTACAGGAATTTTAACCAGTTCAGTTTCTAACCTTTTCGTATTTACCCCTTATTAAGCAATCTGGTCTTCTTCTCTACCTCCCTGCTTATCACATTGGTGCCAGACAGTACAGACAACTAATCAGAATTCCTGACCTTTAGAGAACCACTCACCTCAACCGCCTTGGTAACTGGGAAAGCTAAATAATCTTACCAAGATCATTCTGGTAGCCAGTAGTAGTGTTTTTTATCTCCAAATACTATTTTTGACCCTGTGCCATGATGTCTCCCAAATCCTACCCTGAGGATACAGAAATTAGTATAAGCCACCTAGAATTGTTATTTCTAGAATTAATTTCCTTAAGGGTGGGGAATGAGTCTTACCCTAGCCCTTGGCACAACAGAAATTCAATAAATGTTTGCTAAAGTTGATGATCCTTCCCCAGAAGCTTACTTTGTGTACTGATCAGCAAGCTCTGACTAGGAACTAGGAAAAAGTCTATGCAAAACTCTAAAAGCAAATATCTTTTATCCTGACAGTGTCCAGCATTTTGTAGGACTGTGAATAATAGATGCACATTATCCAGTATCTGGAGAGAATCTACAATGACTTCTAGGTACCAATAATGGATTATGCCTAATAGTCTTTCTAGAAGAATAGTTTGAATTAATTTTCCCTAAATACATTATCTTACAAACGAATCTGTCACTATTTTCCCCACTCAAATGGATACAGACTATCTTCTGGTAGTTTATTCTAAGTAGTTTGGCATCTCATTAGCTAGAAAAATTTAATATGCTTAGAGATTTCACTAGGTAGTCCCCACTTGAGATCATTTCTAAAGATATTGTTATGGGAATTTTTGATTTCCTTTTTATTATTTGGGACTCAGGGTTATTCCTCCTGCAAATTTTGGTTAATATTAAACATTCTGTATATTAGAAACAGCCAGTGAAAATTTCCCAAGTTGGGAGATAGAGAGGCTTGTTTAGCACTAAGGAGACTATTCTCACTGGATCACAGAGTATGTGGAGGGCAAGTGTAAGATATAAGAAGACTGGAATGGTTCTTGAGGGGAGAATAGATTATGAGAGGCTTTGAATGCCAAACAGATTTTATATCTGTCCTTGGAGTTGATAGGAAACCATTGGAATTTATCGTGTAAGGGGAGTGATGTGGTCAGATGTATATTTTAGGATGATAACTTTGACAGCTGGGTGGAGGATGGGATGAATGGGGAGAAACTTAAGAAGAAAAGCTCTGTATGGTCATGGGATGCTCCAGATTTATTCACTCTTACTCTATTGTAATGATTCTGTGCATTGACCCAAAAGTTAACTCCTTTGTGCTTAGTAGCCTTTTATCTTCTGCCTGCCTTCCCAGTTCAAAATTTTTTTTTGAAAATCTCCCCCATGGAAACTGTAGGAAAGGAACAACAAAATCTTTCCCTCACCTTGACTGTGATGACCTATTCTTAGACTGCCAGGACACCAAGCATATAAGGGCTTGGGGTACCTACTGGATAGCCCAATACTACCTATGTCATAGGGTCATTTGGAGGATCACAGGGTTAATATGTTCTGGATTTGGACTCAGAAGAATCAAGTTCAAATCCTGTCTCTCTCACATATTACTTTGTACAAATCCCTTTAGGTTTTATTTTTCTCATCTGTAAAGTAAGGGGAATAAACAAGATGAGCCTAAAAGTCCCTTTCAGGTCTGAATTCTAAGATCTTTGTGCTTTCTCGCAGAGTTATAACTAGAACATAGCTGCTAGGTTTGTGTCAAAGCACCAAAATATACAATAGACAAACACCACTTATACCTTAGCAGTAAAGAAATAATTGAGTTTAAGCATCTATTGGCAATAAGAACTAGTTCAATGAGAAAACGACCAAATGATGGGTCTCCTTCCTCTCCCCACCCCTTCAGTGGCTGTGGATGTGAAATCAGAAAACCTGAGTTCAAATCCCAGCTCTGCCAGTTACTACCTGGGTGAGATGGGATGAATTACTTAAACTCTCTGGGCCTCAGTCTCCTCACATAGAAAATTAGAGACCAGATGATATCAAGGCCTCTCTTAACTGTAAATATATGATTCTGTGCATCCCAGGCAAGTTCCTCCTCCTTTGACCATGTCCTGTCCCCAGCCCCTTTTCCACCACAAGTAGCAGCTTCTCATAAATGTCCTCATGATATCTTTGGGGTGGGACAGTTTTTTCCCCTAAGAATTTGTGTTTGAGGCTTTCTCCTCTCCCCAGACCAATACATTCAAAAAAGTTGATTTGAGGGACCGTTTAGTGGAACTTCACCTAAACTTCAAAATTGCTAGTTACTTTTCTCCAATGCTCACCCCCTCCAAAAGAAATTACTCTCAAGAAAAACATCTAACAAACTCAATCACACTAAGGTGTGGATGACTAACAAGAGTTGATGTTACTTCACCCCTATCCCAAACAAAAGGACTGCTGCTGTCATGGTTGTTCAGTTGTTTAAGTCACATCTGACTCTCCATGGTTTTCATGGCAAAGATACTGGAGTGGTTTGCATTTTCCTTCTCTAGCTGATTTTATTGATGACAAAACTGAAGCAAATAAGGTTAAGTGACTTGCCCAGGGTCACACAGCTATTAAGTGTCTGAGACCAGATTTGAACTCAAATGAGTCTTCTGATTCTAAGCTCAGTGCTCTATCTAATGCAACACCTAGCTGCCCCAGAAGGTCATTAAATTGATGTCATTGTGTAATTTCAGGTTTTGGTGACTTGACGGATTAGGTGGCCTGGTAGTGGAGGGGATGAGTAGACATGCTGTATTCCCTGAAATGATACTACAGAAGCTATCTTTTCCCTTGCCTGCTCACAAGCTTGACTCTAATTGTAGCAATATTTGTACTAAATGAACCATATGAGAATTTTCACCTGGACAGGCTTTGCAATTGGAATCCAAGGCACAGCTGTCAATCTAGGCTTCCATCCATGACTGCCCTGTAACCATCACCCTGAAAATTCTGGATGGCAGCTCCCCTCTGCTTTGGTTCCAGACCTTATGTTCCAGTAATTCACATCAATTTGGTCTTTAGTCTTCGATCTACTAATGGATGGAACTGTCCAGCATTAACAAGACACAATTTATCATCCTTATTTAGAGAAACCAAAAGGACATGGCAACCACAAAAACCAGACTTTGGAAAAACCACTGTCTCTAATTCTTCCAAATGAATAAAAGGGATTTTCATTTTACAGTTCATTATCATTAATCCAAAACATTTTTCCAAAAGTACCCTCTGAGATTATAGGACTTAGAGCTAGAAAGAGCCTTTAAGATCAAATATTCCTAAGCCTTTACTATATAGATAAGGGAAAATAGGGTCTAGAAAAGTTTAGTTACTTGTCCAAGATCACACAGAATTCAAATCCTGTTTTTTAATTCTGAATCCAGGACTCTTTCCATTCTGACATGACAATCTCTCCAAATTTCACTGTTTTCTCCAGGACCTGAATCAGGAGCCGCTGTGGCTAACCAGAGGATATGGCTACACAGTCTCATATAACATTCTTTTAAAGAGACAGTGAAACACAGTGGTAAGAATGCTGGTCCTGGATTTAGAAGACCATCTATGAAATGATAATAATATACCTGTTGGTACAGTGGGTTAAGTGCCTACTTTCCTATATAACTAAAACAACCAATATGAGCAAAGTACTTTTAATGTTTACCTTAAGCTGAATCAGGAAGACTGCATATTTCTAGATCAGGAGTCCTCAACCCTGGGTTCATTAAAATGTGAATTTTTAAAAAAAAAATTTGATAGCTATATTTTAATCATTGGTTTCCTTTGTGATTTAATGTATTTTATATTGTGTATTTTGAAATGTTACTTTGAGAAAGGGTCCATAGCTATCAGAAGACCATCCAAGGGGGTTAGAGCTTTACTTGAAAAAATGTAAAGAACCCTGGCCTTGCTATCTGTTCTTTCCCACTCTAACTTCATTAAATTCTTTACTTTGTTATACTACCTCAAATTACTCCAATTAGACATGCATTTGGCTAGAAGATTTTGTGATTCTTATGAGCAAAGTAGGAGACAGAGGGCCAGCCTAGGAACTGAGGAGATGGACTCTTGTACTCACCTCTCCAACTAACTGTGCAAAATATAATGACTAAATGTCAATCTATGTCTACATACAAAAACTCAGTTCTATGGAGCAGGAAGTGACCCATGCCACACAGATAATACTTCACATGCAAAATAAAGTTTTAATTTATCACAAGTTTAATATGAATGAATAATGGAATATTTTTGTTGTTTAGTGGTTCAGTTGTGTCCAACTCTTTGGAATGCCAATATGGGGTTTTCTTGGTAAAGAGAGTGGAGTGGTTTGGCATTTCTTTATCCTTTGGATTAAGGTAGATGGAGGTTAACTGACTCACCCATGGTCACATAGCTAGTAAGTGCCTGAGGTTGCATTTGAACTCAGGTCTTCCTGATTCCAGATCCATCATTCCATCTACCAAGCTACCTAGCTGATAATAATACATGCATACATAATAAGTACATTAGAGAAGATGGAAGGAAATTATCATATGAGATTGGGTTGTGGAAAGAAAGGAAAACCATCACTGACTGGAGAGACCAGGATGTCAGTTTTAAAATGTGGGTTCAACAGAACTAGATGACGAAGAGGGGGCATTTCACATTAAAGGAACAGTGGGAGCAAACATATGAAGTGGGATGAAACAGGGCATGTTCAAGGCAAAAGTAACTAGAACACAGTGTATGCGGTAGGGAGTCATGTGAGATCAGACAGGAAAACGGGGTAGTACCTGATTGTGGAGAACCTTCGATGCCAGGCATAGGAATTTAAACTTTAATAGAAAACTATTGATGATTTTCAATCAGAGAAGAGAGATGGAATAATAAGATTTGTCTTGCAGTAGTGTTAAGGAAGGTTTGGAGAGGGGAGAGGATGGAGGTGGGAGGATCTTCTAGAAGACTATTGCAATAGTTCAGTCAGGAGATAATCAAGGCTTGCATTTAGGGTAGCAGCCATGGCAACATAGAGAAGACGGATGTAAATATTGTAGTATTACTGTAGAATTTATTGGATTTGGTGACTAACAATGTGGTACGGTGAACAGAGTTAGGAAGACCTGAAGGTCCATGGGTAAGTCACTTGACCTCTCTTGATGAGGGATTAATTAAGGTGGGATTAATTAATGTCCCTTCCAGTTTTAAATTTGTGATTCTATGAACAATAAAAGGTTCCCAACATAGGAGTATGTGAAAATTTTGGTAAAACTGAAAGAGGTAGTAAAGTCAGAAGAAAGAGCAGGGGGAGAGAGAGAGAGAGAGAAAGAGAGAGAGAATGAATGAGAGAGAGAGGCTTAAATTTGGGATGGGTTGAATGTGAGCTCAACAGTGAGACATCCAGGATGAAGCATTCTGGAGATACTCTGAGATGTGGGCCTGGAGCTCAAAACAAAGGTCAAGGCTAGAGATCCATATTTGGGAATCATATGTATTGTGGTGATGGTGAAGTCGTGGGTGTGAATTAAATTACGTGGGAGGAAGGACAGAAAGAGAAAAGGGCTAAGGACAGACCTTAAGGAATAGTGAGCTCAAGGGCTCAAAGAATGGTGAAAAAGCCAGAGGAAACATGGAAGGGAGAGTTAAGGATAGGAGCTGGTCAATCAAAAAGCATTCATTAAGGATCTACTGTATCCCAGGCACTGTGCTAAATGCTGGGGATACAAAAAAAAAGGCAAAATACACTTCTAGCTCTCAAGGAGTTCACAATTTAATAGAAAAGACACTATGCAAACGATTACATCCAAACAAAGTATAGAAAGGATAAATTGGAGATAATCAACAGAGGAAAATTGGGTTGCTGTTGTGTCTTAATCCAAGGGAGGTGAGAATATCAAGGAATGGTGTCAAATGGCAGAGAATGGTCAGGAGAAATGAAAGGAAACAATCAGGACATTGTTTTTGGTTATTGAAAGGCCACCTATGAGCTGTGGGAGCAGTGTCATGAAGGCAGTGAGCATGGAAACTCAAATCCAATAAGATGAGGAGAGAGTTAGTTGTGTGGAAGCAGAGGAAGGAGGATAACTTTTTCAAGATGTTTAGCAGTAAAAGAGAGGAGAATCATGGAATGGTAACTGAATGGGATCAAAGGATTGTTTGGATGTGGTGTTTTTGTTGTTGGGACTGGAGAAACCAGAACATGTTCACAGAGGCCAATGGAGAGGAGCCAAGGGAGAGGGAGAAGTAGAAGATGCATGACAGAAGTATGACTATTGGATCAAGATCCTGGAGGGAACAGAAGGGAGTGAAATCAAGGACCTGGGTGGTAGAATTGGCCTCATCAAGGAATTGGGAAATATATTTCTCTGTAAATGAAAGGAAGAAGGACAGGTAATGATGATACTAAGAACTGGAATGAGGAGAAAGTGGTGGGAGGAGGGTAGCTGAAGGAGTTCTCTTATCATGGTTTCAATCAATGAAATTGGAGTTTGTCACCTATTGTGTGAGGGACATTATTCTAAATTCTAAACTTCAGGATCCTGGGATGTAATAGTAATAATATATTCTGTGAAAGCAAGACCACAACTAAAACGTCCTTACCAAGTAGGAGGCCAAATTTTAAAGTTATTGACAAATTTATGTTGGAGCCAAGAAACAACTTGAAGTCTTTCAAGTTTGTGTACCATGTTTATATTCAAATCTATAAGATGAAATTATATATGAATAAATATGAAGTTTTACATTCCAGTTCTGTCTTCACAAATTAAAATAGGGTAGGAAAGAAAATACTGGGAGAAGAGGGTGGCAACGGTGAGTGGAATGAAAACTCAAAATTTACCAACCCTGGGAGATGGTAGCCATAGCAAGGTAACGTTGTGTTTGATTTCATAGAGAGACACAGCTTTCAGAATCATGGAGGTGGCACTTTGACACCATTCTGAACTAATAACAGCACATGCGGCATGTTGTGGTCATTTCTGGGTGATACATTTTAAGATGAGCTTTCAGAATATGGAATGTGCCCAGAGAAAGGGGATTAGTATAGTGAGGAGACTGGAGACCATGTCACATGACTGAAAGAACTGAGGATATTTAAGTTGAAGAGTAAATCAACTAACATTTATTAAGTCCCTATTGTGTTTCAGGCACTGTGCTAGGTGCTGGGGGACACAATAAAGATAAAAAAACAGACCAAAAAACTGTTGTTACGGAGCTCATAGTCTAATGGGAGAGACAGTTATGTAAGAACAAGATAAGTACAAGATAAATTAGGGATAGACTCACAGGGAAAACTTTAAGGGTTTGTTACAGAAGGTAGGACTTTAGATGAGACTTGAAAGAAACCAAGAGATGGAGATGAGGAGGAAGAGACATGAGGAGATGCAGTGACTTGATTGTGTTTGTCTTCAAGTGTTTTAAAATGGGCTGTTGTACGAAAAAGTAAACAGACTATCTCAGGGGGGAGAACTGGGAACAATGACTTGAAGTTTCAGAGAAGTGTATCTCAATTTAATGAAGGAAAAACCTTCCTGACTATTAGAACTACCCAGGATGCTGCTCAAATAAAGAAGTGCCTAGGGAAGTAATGAGTTCCTCCTCACTGGAGATGTTCAAACAAAAGTTTTAGCAATGTTGTAAAACAAATTCTTGGTCAGGTACAGGCTGGTCTCTGAAGACCCTTCCAACTATGAGATTCTGTGAGTTATACTACCCCCACACTCCTAGGAGGCAAGACAATTGTTCCTCATTCTTCAGGACAGAGAAACCATATGGATCTAATATTTCAATTTCAGTTCATCAGCAAAGTATGAAATGATTTTTAAATGACATATTTTCAATATTTAAATGAGAATCAATCTGGCAAGAAAAATTACATGATGCTAATTATACTCTGTGCATATAAATCAGCTGTGAAATCATTTGAAACTCCTGTGTGTTTGGGTTCTTTATCAGCAATGCAGCCTAATTATCAATCCAGCTCAGTAAGCCCTGTTTAAAAAAATAAAAAAGATTTAATTATTAAATATGAACATAATTCTGCATTTCAAAGTCAGACTTACTCCTTCGCATGAGAAGTATATGGCTAAGCCTGCGTTCACCGCTGTGCATATCTTTAAAAATTAATCTATAATTATTCAGATATTTAAAAAAAACATACCACAATCCCCTTTTCATAGCACAAGATATGGAAATTAGGAAAAATGACATAGTGATAATAATAGTTGTTGACAATAAGTGTGATAATAGCTTTTATTGGAAAGATTGCTATTAGATTGTGAACTCCTTGAGAACAGACTGTCTTTGGCCTCTTTTTGTATCCCTAGTGCTTAGCATAATGCCTGGCATACAGTAGGTGCTTAATAAATGCTCGGTGACTGATTGACTGACCATGATATTCTAACCCATATGATGACTTCACCACTCTGGCTCTCCGATTTATCATTTGTAGAAAGCAGAGATTGAACCAGACAATCTCCTTGAATGACTTCTAGTTGTAACATCCTATGAAATCCTGTGATTTCCTAATTAATGGGGGTGAGATCCAGCTTGGAAAAATCACTTTACTCTTCTGAGTCTCTGTTTCTTCAGTTTTAAAATGGGAAAAACCATATCTACTCTGCTTACCTGACAGAGTTGTAAGAAACAACTGAGACAATGTAAATGGAAGAGACAATGTAAATGCGTCAGCTAGATGGCACAATGGTAGAGTGGTGGGCTTGAAGTCAGGAAGGCTATTTTTCCTGATTCAAATATGACCCTGGGCAAGTCACTTAACTCTTTTTGCCTCAGTTTCTCAACTATAAAATGAGCTAGAGAAGGAACTGGCAAACCTACTCCAGCATCTTTGCCAAGAAAACCCCAAATGGGCTCATCAAGAGTTGGACACAACTGAAAAAGACTGAATAATAACAATAATAAATGGAAGAATCTTGTGAAATGTTAAGTGCTGTTTAAAATCAAATGCTCAAGTAAGTGATGACTCAAGCCTATGACTCAAAATGCAGGCAGTTAGATGGTCTCGTGGATAGAGTACTGGACTTTAAGTCATGAAGACCTGAGCTCAGATCTAACCCCAGATACATATGAGCTGTGTAATTTTAGGCAAGTCACTTAACCTTTACGTTACTCAGTTCCCCCCTTTGTAAAATAGGGGTCTTCATAGAAATTACATTGTTAGGTTGTTGTGAGGATCCAATGAGATAATATTTATAAAATATTTTACCAAGTTTAAAGCATTATGGAAATGCTAACTGTTGAGCATTTTCATCTGTTGAGCCCCCACCTTGGGTACTGGGTCCTGGGTAAAGGGACACAGAGACTAAGTGATGACCAACAATTTTCCTCTAGCATTTCCTAAGCTCCAAGGAGCCTCAGACTTGACCTGGGGGTAGACTGGCTCCTAACCTAACTGTGGGAAGAGGCTCATGGGAAGAAAAATCAGAGGAAGGACAAACAGAATGAGGAAAAATAAGACATGAAGACCTGGCAGAAAGTTGGGATTTATCCTGTGCTGTGATTTGAGATGAGGACAGGAGAAGCAAATCCCTAGATTCACACTCTCAGGGTTCTAGAGGCTCCAGACTGATTCAGTGACTCCTTTTACTTCCTAGCAAAACTACTCACCCCCTTTCCAGTTATTAGTCAAAATAGCTGGAGATGTAAGCTGGTTTGTTACTTACCTGTTATTTTCAGTTAGCTCTCATGGGTACACCATAAAAAGTCCTGGCAAGTCAGTACAAAGTCTAAGATGTGTGTCACAGCTAATTTAGTGCTCATGTGACTAGATGAAAAGGAAAGAGACCATTCCTTGTTTTAAAAACAGTAAAATTTGGTTCAGACGTGAGGGTGACTGAACCTGTTGGCAACCATTAGAGCAAAGGAAACTGAAGGAAGGAGACTAGTATTAAACTGTTACATGACTGGCAAAACCCTCTAAAATTCAGGTTTTTTAAAAAAAGAAGCTAATTTCCAACATACTCCCAGTCTATGAATGAATGATGAATATGCATTTTTCTTTACTTTTTCCCCACAGGCAGCCATTTGGGATAGTAGAAATGAACAGAAAGCCATACCCCTGCTCTGATTAAGATAGAGGGAAGTGCTCATTTAGTCCTACTCAGAGAGATTCGCTTGCCCAGGGCTTGATTGACAGATCAGTCTGTCTTGCTTCCAAATACTGCTTGGTGGTTATATGCACAATACTTCTTTTGTTTTATTTTGGAAGTAATCAGGGTTAAGCGATTTGCCCAGGGTCACACAATGAGTTAGTGTCTAAAGCTGGATTTGATCTCAGGTGTTCCTGATTCCAGGGTCAGTGATCCTGTACCCCCTAGCTGCCTTTATGCACCATATTTTTGCATGAAACTTGTGTCTTTTCAAGTCTTCCTATTAATGGTTTAGAATATTATATCACTTCATATCCTGTCGTATATTACATTACATTACATTATATTATATTATTATACTGTATTGTATTGTAAGAGACTCACAGGAGAGTCAGTCAGTTCTTTCCAAGATAGCAAATGTGGCTCACATAACTGTATCATTAGCCTAAACTGATTTCTTATTCCTACTGTCTGGAGTAGGACAGGGAATCAAGTGACTGTGGATTATTCATTTATTTGGAGTATGAACGTTCTTTCCATCTCCTGACTGGAAAGAGATAGACAGCATGGAGTAGTGGATAGAGAACCAGATTGGGAATCAGGAAGATCTCACTTCCGTCCTGCCACTGATATAAAAGGGTTTTGTGACCTTGGGCAAAATACTAAAACCAATCAGACAATTCTCTAAAACTATGAGTTGCAAAGTAATTAGAGATCTGCTTGGGGGGAGGGGGGTGCGTATGGGGAGAATTCCCTCAGCAACAACTTCTCATGTCATAGAAATCACAGACCTCTCCCACTCATCCTCTGTCGGGGAAAAGGACAAGTGAACATTTTCCCCTTCTCTCTCCATGCCCAGGAACAAATGTTCCCTCAGAGGAAATTTCTTTTTCTTCCCTTTTCCTATATCTTAATTGAATCAAAATGATGTTCAGCCTCAAAAAAATGTCCCTCCTATAGCCAGCAGCACACACAGTTATTTGGGTCAGACAATTTCCTTTTTGGTTCTGAGAGAATTGCAGAAAAGTGTAAAATTAGACCCATTAGGCATGTTTAGTCCTAGGCAAGTGTGAAATAGGTAAGTTTCATTCATCTGCTCATGCATTCACTCTTCGGACATGTGCACAGGGGCAGATTCTAAGGGAGGTATAAAGATCCTGCCCTCATGAAGCTTATAGGTATGTCACACTATCTTCCACTTTCTCTACCTTTTTCTCCTTTTTGGTGTTCGCTATTCTGAAACACAATCTTATTCTCTTACCTACCTGCCTGCTAACTTATCTCTGATTCAGTATTACCTGATAATTTAGGATAAAACTGAGAAAATATAACACCCCCAATGAGGTATTTGTATTTTAAGGAAGGGATCCTTGAAGAACTCTGAAGTCCAGTGAAATGAAATTTTATTACTGGAATGAATAAATAATATGATTAATATTTGGGAATAACTAATCCTAATCTTTGCCATGTATTTAGTGCTTTAAGGTTTGTCAGTCACTTTATATGTTATCTCATTTGATTCTCACAAAAACACTGTGAGATGAGTTTTTATTATGTCCATTTTACAGATGAAGAAACTGAAGCAGGTGAAGGTTAAGTGACTTACTCATGGTTATAGAACTAGTAAACATCTGACACAGGGTTTAAACTCAAGTTTTCTTGACTCCAAGTCCAGTATTCTGTACCCATGGCATCTCCCCAACCCCCCCTCCAACTTTGAATTCCTTCAGATAACATGCAAGCAGTTTTCTATTTCACCTATTTATAAAGTTAGTCCTTGTGCACAGAAGTCATTCCTACCAAGAACCTCCCACAGTAGACCTATCCTACCCCCAAATCCCAGGAAAAAGCGACGTTGTGGACAGAAATGTTGTACTCCAATAAAAGTAACTAGCCCTCCCCTACTCCTCACCATAATCTAGAGAAGGTTGAGTTCCACAAGCAACAAAAGCCTATGGCCTGTGATCAGAGAAGGGCCCCTTGGTCAATAGGGTCTCTTCCAAAGGAGCTGCACGCATACACAGAATAGATTTCATCCCATCTTTCAAAGTGCAGGAATTCAGAGCTGAAACAATCTAATTATCCTTTCTCAACACAGAATTATAGAATTAATTCAACGAAACTCTAAAGGAGTATTTCAGTTCCAACTAAAATAAAAACATCGGTCAATAAATTTTGCAAACAGGCTCCAATGCCCCGGCAAACTCTTTGCATCATCAATTGCATTATAAGTTATTATTCATTGCAAGCAGCTACCTTCAAAGCTCGATCATTTCCCAGGTCGTACTGGGGCCCTGGCACACCAATAAATTACTGCTGGGATACCACAGAGCTCACTATCCTGCAGTGGCCAAAAGGTCAAATAATAAAGCCTTGCAGAGAATCTCTGGACATTTCCCTAGAGTAAGTGACAACTGCTGACTAGTTAGTAGCAAAGAGAATAAGCTTAATTATTTTGACACTATTAACTACAAGCTATGGAGTAAAAAAAAGGAAGGAAGAAAGGAAAAGAAAGAATGGATCAGTCAGACATAAAAAAGTGTGCCTGGCAAAGCTTGTCTGTACCGACCTTAAAATAAGAAATGCCCATATGATTGGGGCATCAAAGAAATTAAGCAGTGACCCTGCAGGGAATCAGTAACAGGCCTCAAAGAAAGGTATGTAGTCTACCTGCTCCTTATAAATCTTTTCATCTCCCTTTTAAAAAAAATAGAAGACAAGGTCTCTAAATGGATCTGCTGAAGGTATATTTCCAAATATTCAGATCATTGATTAAGTTTCTCAGTTTTTGTCTGAATCTACAGACATATCCTTAAACTAGTGAAATGGGTTAATAGAAGAAATCCTGGGTAGGGCAAACAAAAAGTATGTTGATTTACTGGTAAGAGTAACAAGGAAGCTCCACAATTTTCTGGATGCTAAGGACAAGCACAGGACCAATAATAAACTGCTTTCAAATAGCTTGAAAAATGATAAATGTCCATGTTACCCCCTTCTAAGGACATTTCCTTTAGTTGGATTGATCGATGCTCATCTATCCTTGGTTGGGAGAGAATTTATTTTAATTGCAAGTTGTAGCTTAGGGAATGTGGAGAACCTCTAGAGGAATTGCCTAACTCTTTGGGGAGACCAGAAGTCCGAAGAGATGGAAAGGGGGCTAAGGACAAAGAATAGTTTGATGATGTTATTAACTTAAATTTTATACATTTTCCAGGTCTACAAGGTACTTTGTTGAGATCTGTTAGGTACGTACTAAAAATGTTATTGTTCCTATTTATAGATGAGGAAACTGAGGCTCAGAGTTTAGTGACTTGTTCATAATTATACGTCACAGTTGGGCTTCAGACCTAAGCTCCCTGACTATAAGCCCATTACTCTTAGAGTTTATGAAAATTAAGAAAAAATTCATCCAAGAAATCTTGAATCCAAACCAGGAAAGCTTGCCTGTATAATAAGAAATTCCATGGGGACAGCCTAGTTCTGATACCCTTGTGGAACTCCACTGCTTGAGAACATACAAGTGCAAGACAAAACTCTGGGTAGTCACAGAATTATAGAATGTTCAATCTGGAAGGCATGTTAGAGGAGATTAGTCCAAGCCAGAATATTTCACACAAAGAAAGTGAGGGACAGAGAAGCCAGATCAGGGTGAAAAAGAAGAGAATTAAATAGAAAAACTTTTGGCTAATTTCTCCTAGGGTTTTAAAAAATATGTATATTCTAAATCACTGTTCTGAATATATAAAGAGTACATATTATGAAAAAGGAACCCCATGAGGCATCTGGCAAAGTTTTACATAACATTCTTATGGACAAAATTATGATTGGGGTGATTTTGTTGTTGTTAAGTGATTTTAGTCCTGTTCTAATCTTCATGACCCCATTTAGGGTTTTCTTGGCAAAGATACTAGGGTGGTTTGCAATTTCTTCTCCAGCTCTTTTAACAGATAAGAAACTGAGGCAAATAGGGTTAAGGAATTTGCCCCAAATCAAACAACTAATAAGTACCTGAGGTCAGATTTGAACTCAGGTCTTCCTGACTTCAGGTCCAGTGCTCTATCCGCTGTACCACCTACCTGCCCTCTTGGTATAATAATATGAATATTAGGTTAATTGAAGGGCAACTAGGTGGCACAGTGGATAAAGTGCCAACCTGAAGTCAGGAAGACATCTTCTTCAGTTTAAGTCTTAACCCTATTTATCTCAATTTCCTCACTTGTAAAATGAGCTGGAAAAGGAAATGGCAAACCACTCTAGTACCTTTGCCAAGAAAGCTCCAAATCGGGTCATGAAAGAGTCAAACACAACTGACACAACCTCCATTACAACAAAGATAAATTGAAAAATCGTAGCATGACTAGACCCAAAGATCGGTGATGAATGGAACTATGCCACAATAGAAGTTCTCTAGTGAAATCCTGAAGGGCTTGGTTCAACATTATCAGTAACAATATACATAATGATATATAAAGTAAACAGAAAGTAAAGTAACGATATATATATATATATATGTATATATATATATAAAGGAATTGATATATATATGTGTGTATATATATATATATAAAGGAATTGATATACTATGTTTTTCAAATTATAGGATTGTGCAGAGCTTGAGGAGATAGTTAATATGTGGATGATAAATTGGGGTTCTCTGAAGATCTCAAAAGGTTGTTGATGATGGGCTGAAGCTAAGAAATGAGGATTAACAGGAATAAATTTACATTTTTTAATTTAATCTGTTTTTTTTAAACTTAGCTGAACAAGAAGAAGATAAGTGAAACAACAGAGATTTGGAATTTTTAACATACTGCACATTCACTATGAGTCAGCAGCATAGCATCACAAGTCAAAAATGCTTCTGTGATCTTAATCTCCATTAATAGAAGATAAAAATTAGAAGGATAATAATTGTACTATGATGCTGCATGGACAGATCATATTTGTGTGATTTGCTACATAATGAGTTAAGCTCATGTCCAGACCCTGTGAACTTTCACTTTTAGTGTTTAGAATAAAGCTTGTTTATAGTTTGGGGCTTTGGATTTTAGAAGGAATGCTGATGAATTAAAAGGCATTCATAAGAAGGCAAACATGATAGAGGGACTAGAATGAGAAGCAGCTGAAGGAACTGGGGATTTTTGGTCTGGAGCAGAGAAATACTGTTGTTGTTCAGTTGTGTCCAACTCTTCTTGCCCCCTTTGGGATTCTCTTTTCAAAATTATTGGAGTGATTTGCCATTTCCTTCACCAGGTCATTTTACAGATAAGGAAACTGAGGCCAACAGGGTTAAGTGACTTGTCCAGGGTCACACAACTATGAGGTGACTGAGGCTAAATTTGAACTCAGGTCTTCCTGACCTCAGACGAGCTCTCTGTACACTGTACCACCTAGCTGCCAAGAGAAGGATTAACATCCTTCACCATAATTGTGGTCCTCAGGTATTTGAAGACTCACCTTGAGGAAGAAAGATTAGACTTGAATGGCAGAACTGGAATCTATGAGTGGAAGGAGGTAAATTTCAAGTCAATAAAAGAAACAACTTGGCAGGAATCAGGAGGGAAAAGCCTGTGGTGGTGAGAAGCACTGTTCACCAAAGCCTAAGAGGAAGGAGGACACTCCTTACAGGTAATGTCAGAAGATCCAGGAACCATATTTTTGGTAAGAGAAAAGATGTGAATTACGTCCACAAGGGGGAGACATTTTCTTCCATTGAACAGAATAGAAAGGTGATACAACCTGAAAGTGCAAGGGAGAAAGGAAGGGGATAAACATTTCTACAGCACCTACTGTGTGCCAGGCATTGTGTTAAGTGTTTTTATATAGTATCATATAGGCGACAAGCTTGACACACACACAGTAGGGTCAAAAACATGTCCAAAGGCAGGATGCTACAACTTTTCTCAGGATGGGGCTATTTAAGATAATTGTATCAAACTCAAACAGAAACAAGGGATAGGAATCCATACATCAGAATCCCTGTGGGTGCATTGACAGTTTAAAAATGCAATGTTGTGTATGTTTTATTGCATTTTTTCTTTATTTTGTTAAACATTCCTCAATGACAGGATACAATTCTGGCTCAGGCAGCACACAGGAATGTTGAGAGCTATGTGTTTGATAACTGACTTAGGACATCATCAGCATTGAGGCTGATACGGTTGACAAGACTCTTCATCAGTTTTGTCTATCAAGCCTTTTGGTCTCATGGCCCCTTTACACAATCAGGCAATAAGGGTTAAGTGACTTGCCCAGAGTCACACAGCTAGTAAGTATCTAAAGCTAAATTGAAGCCAGGTCCTCCTGATTCCACAGCCAGTGCTCTGTCCACTGTACCACCTTGCTACCCCCCTCACCCTAGTCTTAAAACTATTGTGAACCTCCCAGAGAGCATTTGTTCGTGTGAGGTATCTATTTTGATATTTACCATATTAGAAATTGAAATGTCTTAGCATGATTATGAAAATAATTTTGACCCTACAGACCTCCTGAAAGGATCTCAAGGACCTCAGGGGTCCCCAGACCATACTTTGAAAACCACAAATTTAGAAGAAGTAGACCATGACAGAATGGTAGATTTATGACTTAGCAGAGGAGTGATCTCACAGCTACAGAGAAACTCTTACAACAGGAGTGATCACAGAGTGTCATCTTTATTCATCTTTAGGCTGTCTGTGATGTTTGTGAATTGACAGAACTCCCTGAGATTTCCTTCCACAGTGCTTCCAGCTGAGGGACTTGATTCTGTATGTGAGCATTAGGAGAAACAGGGGCCCTAATGTGTAATATGGGAATCAGTCAAGGTATAAGCTGGTCTTCTTAGGTCACAAAGGGAATCCGCCCATGCTGTAAATGTAGTTAAAGGTTCTGCCAATTAATATGTCCCCAAGGTGTGCCAGTCATATACTCTCCTTCCTAATACCAGGGTGTCAAAGACTGAAGTGGGTCTGTGAATGCAGGCATGAATTTCATAGCAATTAGAGGTGTTAAAAATTGGAGGGACTATCTCATAAGGAATAAATTCCCTATCCCCAGAGGTCTTCAAGTCCAGGCTAGGTGGGCTTCATGCCCAGCTCTAGTGAAAGATATTGTAAAAGGAATTTATGACTCAGATAGGCTTTTTTAGCCCCGCTTTTACTCCTATTATCAATGATTCTTTCTATCTTTCAGTTGTGATTGCTACATAGTTTTAATGAACTTTTTGAAGAATGAACTTTTTTTGACCAGAGAGAAGAATAAGATAATTGACTCCATTAAGTGATTTAAATCAATCAACCATTCCAATCCCTATCCAAAGCAGTTGATAGCTATGGAAAGTCTCCAGTGAAGAGACTCATTGGGCCTCAGTTTCCTCAACTGTAAAATGAGGCAAATAGAATATGCCGACTAAAATCGCTTCCATAATCCTAAATATATAATCATATGCCTCATATACTATGAGTTATGGTCTTCTGTGACTCATTTGCTGTGTATGACGATGGCAATCTCACCCCTAAACAATTTAAGAGTGTTTGATTCTGAAGACTAAAACAGTGTTTGTGATTTGTACTTTCAAGGAAATAGGGTGGGGAGAGATGATAAACTGAATTTGAAAATAAAAGTGGACAGTAGTTCAGTTAGGGAATGAAGAAATAGTAATAATTATAGTCAATTATTTATTAGATTTATGTGGTTTATCCATAGGCCCCTGCAGCCTGGAATATTTGTAGTAAATCAGAAGAGGTAATAAAGTTAGAAACTGACATAATTTACTGTCTCTTATTTATTACTAACTACCTTGAAAACCTTGTTATGGGAAAACACTTAATTGTCTACTTCAACGGAGGGAAAGGTGGGAAATCACAAACACAGGGCAAAAAGAACTCAGGGAAGACATCTGAGTCAAGTGGTAGGTTGGGAAACTGGTCAAGTTGCTAGTATCTCCTGTTTGGTCTAAATGATGAATTTCCAGCGCACTCTAAACAAACAACATCAAATGTAAGTACAAAAATACACTCTAAAGCCCAAATGTAAATGATTTTTGGAACATCTGTTTCTCTAGATTATTTATGCATTCATTGTCTTCTATTAGCATAGGCAATCTAGAATCAATTGTCAATTGCCTGGATAATGAAAATGGACTTTTGGAACGTTTTATTGGGAAGCCCTTTTCCATTATAATTTCATCATTATTAACCAGCTGCATTACCCTCTGGAAAATCACTCAACCTTCTGCAAGTTTCTTCACCCACAAAATGAGAGGCTTGGAAGGAATTATCTCTCAGGTCCTTTCCAGCTCTAAAGTTCTATTATTTGGGGGAATTTAAAATTTAAATGAGTACTGAATGAAATGTATTGGAGAGACAATATAATGAAGTCTTAACATAAAGGTTGGGGTTTTGGAGGAGTGGGGTGAGTACTATAAACATTTGACTTAAGCTTGTATTGATTTTAAAAGGGCTCAGTGGTGAGCTCCCCCAGTACGCAGTGGGATCCTCGACTAAGGCAGGAGCTGGGGTTTTGCCTTTCTCTGCCCAGAATTGACCACAGTGCCTGATATATGGTTGGTGCTTGAGTAAATGTCAGGTGACTGGCTGTATCTTCCTTTTATTTCAATGGAAATATTGCTATGCTGGAAACAGATCTTATCCTATATGAAAACTAGTGTGGAGAAAGAGAACGGAGAGAGAGCCAAAAACAGAGGCTGAGAGAAATAGAGCATTAAAGTCTGCACCCAAAAGAAAAAGAGATTACTTTATTCAGTGCCAGATTTTGAATCTTTTCTGGCCTTAAGCCAATCACCTATTGCTGCCTCAATTACCTAATTATAGTTAAGAGTCAAAAGGCTGCAAGATCACACCATTTTAGAATTGTTAGAGATCTCAGTATCCACTGAGTAAAAACTCTAACCTGACCAGGAGTCAATCTCCTCTACAACCTGCCTGACAGAAGTGGGGTCCTAAGCGCTATGTGGTAACCTCCATGGCAGCTAGATGGCACGGGGCTTGGAATCAGGAAAACTCTTCTTCACGAGTTCAAATCTGACTTTAGGCACTTACTATGCGACCCTGGGCGAGTCACTTAACCTTGTTTGCTCGGTTTTCTCTTCTGTAAAATGAGCTGGAGAGGGAAATGGCAAACAACTCCAGTATCTTTGGCAAGAAAAGCCCGCATGGGGTCATAGAGAGTAAGACACATTTGAAAACAACAACAACGAGGAGGGACCCATTGTCTCTTAACATAACCCATTTCATTTCCATACAGCTCTAATTGTTAGAAAACTTCCCCCACCCCACAAATTTACTTTTTTCACATTCTCCACCCATGGCTCCCATTTTCGTTTTCTGAGAGTCAAGTGTAACAAATGTAATCCCTCCTCCATTTGACAATCCTTTACATACCTGAAGACCACTTTCAAGTGCTCCCCTCTCTTCTCTTCTCTAGGATAAGTATATCCAATTAAACTTCAACTGATCCTCACATAGTATGACCTTGGGACCCTTCACCATTTTTACTGTCTGTCTTTGGACATTTTTCAGCTTATTAACATCCATCCTATAATGTGGTACCCAGGAGTGATTATCGATAGTAACTGTTGCTGTTTCCCACCCAGCATGGTGTCTTTCTTTTTCTTGACCTCATTTAAGGGGCCATGCCGTAGCTACCTCTTAAAAAGGTGTATTCAATGAATGGGGGTTGCCTCACCCTAAGTGAGTACCTGCAAAGACCTTGGCCTAAAGGACCCAAGTGCATCCTGGGTTATCTTCAGTCATCCTGATGAATATCTGGTCACTGGATTCAGATGGCTCTGGAGGAGAAGTGAGGCTGGTGACCTGCACAGCCCTCCCTCACTCAAAAAAAAGTCAAGTGCCAAGTCATGTCACCATTTCTCTGATGGCCTGGTCTTCTTCAGCAATGAAGGATGAACATAAACCCAGAAATGAATGCAGTATTTTGGATGTGGTCTGTCCTGGGAAGGGTAGAACATGGATATCACCTACTTCAAAACTATTTGTCCAAATCTATTTGTCCAAATGCCAGTGCACTGTTAATGTCTGAGATGCCAAAACGTGAGCCATTTCAGCTCTGTTGCTCTGGTTTGTATGTGCGTTACAATCTACAAGTTTAGAAACAGACCAGAAAAGAGAATAATAGAAAGACCAAATTGGCTCAGCCTCCCTCTTCTCTCAAAAAAGAATGTACTCAGCCTAATTGACAGCTATCAGAAGTCAAGGGTCCTGGCATTACACTGCACCCTCATACACTGTATTTGCTTTTGCAAAAACAAAATGAAAGAAAAAGCGAAGCCGAAATGCTATTTTTTAAAAGTGAGTCTGAAATAATAAGTCACTTCACATAGGGGAAAACAGTTAAATAGTACAGTGGACAGAGTGTCAGGAAGTCAGGACTGGAGTCAGGAAGACCTGAGTTCAAATTTGACTTCAGACATTTACTAACTATGGGACCCTGGGAAAGTCACTTAACCCTGTTTGCCTCAGTTTCCTCATCTGTAAAATGAGCTGGAGAAGGAAACAACAAAACACTCCAGTATCTTTGCCAAAAAAATCCCCAAAAGGGGACACGTATAGTCAGATATGACTGAAAAGGTCATGAAAGCATTTTATGTCATTAAAAAAAATACAAAAATACATTTGGCACTGTATAGTAAGATTGTGCTTGTTCATTCTTCATTGCTGAAGAAGACCATGCCATCAGAGAAATAATGACATGACTTGCACTTGACTTTGTTTTGAGTGAGGGAGGGCTGTGCCCTCACCAGCCTCACTTCTCCTCCGGAGCCATCTGAATTCAGCGACCAGATACTCATCAGGATGACTGAAGATGACCCAGGATGAGGCAGTTGGGGTTAAGTGACTTGCCCAAGGTCACAGAGCTAGTAAGTGTCAAGTGTCTGAGGTGAGATTTAAATTCATGTCCTCCTGACTCCTGCACTAATGCTCTATCCACTGCACCACCTAGCTGCCTTATAGTAAGACTAAAAAAAAATAAAAACACTAAGAATGAAACTTTTCTATGTAGTTGGTATTTTTAAAAAAACTAAACTAAACTAGCTTATTTTAACTAGCCTTACCTCCCCTGGCACTCTGAGCGCAGCATTCCATACTGGGGATACGGCCAGCAGCAGACAGGCAGATAAATAAACTGTGTCTTTCTTGTCTGAACTCTCGACACAGCATCTCTGAAGATAAGCGTCTAGTATATTGATTCCCTATTCTTCAGGACTTCAGGGAAGGGGTGGGAACCCGCAGGCACTGATTGAATCAATACCTTACATTAGTATCTGATGCTGGATTTCTAGATTTAGATGGCGCTAGTGCTGAGTAACATACCTGAAACCTCCATATCTAAGGTCTCACCTAGATTAAAAGTTCTTAACACAGCTCTGTTTTTCCCTTGTTTGTTGGTTTGCTTTTTTCCCTTTCAGGAACTTCTTCATGATATTTAATGTGTAATGACTCTGCTCTGTCCCTTAGTCTCCCATCCCCCTAGGAATGGAGGAGATAAGTCTCCTTTAATAGACTCCAATGAGCCTAGGTGTTCACGAAATTGGACAGGAAAGAAAGCTCTTCATCTGCAAATGAGTTGACCAGCTCCATACAGGAACCACAGATCTGGGGTTGGAAGGGACCACCGAATTCACTTTATGAGGTTTCACTGATGTCCCAATTTCCCATGTGACAATCATAAAAGGAACTGTAACTCAGGGTCCAGTGAGAGGCAAAGCATGCCCAAAGCTTTCAGGAATCATGAGAGCAGCTACAGTTCACTCCCCAGTGTGGAGCATCTTCTCAGCTCCTTCTGAATGGACCTGAAAGGGCTGTGCCGTTTGGCAGCTGTTTAACGAACAGAGAATCGATGAGGGAGGGGCAAAATAACAGTATTTTTGCCAGCCCACCTTCAGGCAGGAGAATTAAGCTGACCTTTGCCAGACCTTCTTGGACTTACTAGGTGCTCCCCGAGTACACAAAAAAGCAGGTTCTATCCTGTTGGAGCTCACAGTAAGGCAATTTTTGTTCAAAGCCACAGTTTATGTCCATATACACTCATCTCCCACTGCTATGTTCCGGTCAGAAGTAAATTCAGGCTCAGCCCTGGGAGGTAGTGCATTATAACAGCCTGGAACAGTAGAAAGTGTGCTTGGAGAGCCAGAAGATGTGGATTCTAGTTCTGGTTCTTCCACTTAGCTCCTCTGTGACTCTGGGTAAGGTACATCACCTTTCTGGGCCTCAGTTTCCCTAAAAGTACAACGATGGAGTTGTACTAGAATACCCTGAATATCATTATCATCTCTATCAATACCATCTCTAAATCTATGATCGCCTGACCACTTTAGAAATGGGGAAACTACAGCAAAGACATAAAACATTAAGTTGCTTTAAATCTTCTATTTTTTTTTGGAAGGTAATATAAGTGACTTACCCAGGATCACAAAGCTAGTAAGCATCTGAGACCAGATTTGAACTCAAGTCCCCCTGATTCTAGGGCCAGTGCTCTATCCACTGAGCCACCTCATTGCTCTAAGCTGCTCTAAATCTTACAAGGAATCACTGGCAAGGGAAGAATCGTAGAACGAGAAGATCTGGAGAAACTTCAGGGCCCATCTCACAAGTCGAAACTGAGTCCCAGGGAGGGTAAGTGATTGATCAAGGTCATTACAGATAGTAAGTAGAAGAGACAGGTTTGGAACCTAGATCCTCTAACTCCACAGTCAATCTCTCTCCACTATAACAGAAAGTGTTCCTTTCTTTCTCTCTAACCCCTAAATAGTAAGACTTTCACATACTTCGGAATTTCCTAAAGGAGTACCTTCCTCTCTCTACTTTCCTACCTTTAAAGTGCCATATAAATGTGAATTTTATTATTGGTTAAAATAGTTAAATAATACCTTCAGTTTAAGGAAAGGATCTTCTTGCTTAGTCCAATGGCTTTCTCCTAGACCTTACTTTTTTATAAGAAAATATAGATACAGCTTTTTGCTTACTTATTTTTTCAATAATTCCCAATTACATCCAATAATCATTTAAAATAATATTTATAAAATTTATCCTACACAATAGATCTTTAGGAATCTCATATATTCCTCCAACTGAATCCCTGCATCAGAAGGATCCCATCCTGCCTTCTCAGCAGACTTCAGCAATTCGGTTTAGCAAGAGGGAAAGTTCATGTTTGAAAAAAATATAATTTTTAATATTCAATAACACAAGAAATTCAGCCAAAGAGGGTAGTGAAGCGGATATGGGGAAAGGAAGTTGAGAAAATATGGTTTAGCTCATTTAAAACGTCCCTGGGATTTTTAGATGAAACCATATGATCACAAATTTTTTAAAAAATTAATAACCACATGGCATAGCTACACAAAGAGAGAAAAGAACTGCAAGAGGTCGATTGTGGCTAGCTTGTTGACAGTTACAGAGGCAGGCTAAGAACGAGGACATTCCATCACCACTGGGTTCTGCCAGGAACTCTGGCAAACAAACAAGCTGTCATGGTAGTCTGCAATATTAATGGAAAGAGAAGCCTGGGGAATGGAGGGAAGAATGAGCTGATATTGTGTATTCTTTAAGTCAAGCATGAGAGGCATTTTGGCATAATGGATAAAGCAAAGAGGCCAGGTCAAAGCCAAGAAGTCCTAAGTTCAAATCTAGCCTTTAAGGGTGTTTGACCCAAGAACAATCTCTCAGTACCCCAAGCCACCTGCTTATGATTATAGATTACAGATTAGGTAAAGAAAGTTTGTAAACCTGGAGTCTTCTATATGAATGAAATCACAAGTACAGATACCACCCCATTCCCCCATAAAAAATGCTGTATGTCACTTATTGAGAAAACCTGAAATCTAGAAACACCCCTGATGAGGGGCTTCTCACTGACCTAAGATTTACAACTGAAAAGAAAAACATCAAAGCCAAGAAAAAGTGGATTTTTTTAAAACTATGCCCAGAGTGTAGGATAACCTGGTTTTGGGTGTGGGTTGGAACAGGGTGGATTCAGATGACATGGTTAGTCTTGGGACAGCGTTTGGTTTGGTTTTGTGTTTTTGAGGGAGGAGGGCTTTTAAAAATTATTTTTTACCTCCCTTTATTGGTTAGTTCAAGAGGAAAAAATAAGGTGCCAGGTGGTACCAATGAAGGTGGAGGCTTGCACTGCCATATCTCAAGGTGTGCCTTCTTTTCTAATTTAAGATTTTTCTTTCCATCTGGTATCCAGACTTAATTGTAATTAGAGGTCTGTGAGTTTGGCTATCAGCCCCAGATCCCTCCTCCCCTCCCCCCAACTCCTCTTAGGGAAATAAAGAGTCTCTTGCCTTTAAAAAAAAAAAAAAGACTGAATTCTGTGCCAAAAGACCTGAGTTCAAATTCTGCTCCATTTAACCATACTGGACCTCCATCTGCTAAATAATTTTTTAATCAAATAAAAAGACATAACACCAAATGAGGCAGCTAGGTGGCACACTGGATAGAGTACTGGATCTGAAGTTAGGAAGACTGACTTTTCTGAGTTCAAATCTGACCTCAAACAGTTACCAGCTGTGTGACCCTGGGCAAGCCATTTAACCTTGTATGTGTAAGGTGATATGGATCTGTTGGGTTTTTTTAAAAGATACAAGTTCCCAGGATCATCTCTCAAAAACAGCCTCACTATGATTATAAAACCATAGATAATATAAACATTGGAGCTTAACCTATAAACACCACACTGTGCCTACTCTATACTGACGTATCATGAAATAACCAAAGTGAATGTAAACTCAAGAGCTTACCGTTAGCATGTTGCCCTCTTTGACTGCTTCTCTATAAATCAAACAAGCACTGGTCAGCAAGCTTGGGTTTGCGGAATGAAGAATGGGAAATGCTGGGGATGCTGTAGGCGTGGATGGATGCTCCCTCCCTCTACCTCGTCAAGAATAAAGTAACCGGTTGTATTGATAATGCATTTTTGCTTATTATTAATATGATTTTGCTTCTTAATGAGATTAAGGATCTTCCCCACCCATTAAAGGACCTGTCCATTAAGGGGAGTTTGATTAGGCAAGATCTGTAGGAAGGCTCACACCTTTTGTTAATTTCTAATGAGGCACTGACTCTCAAGGGTTGTGATACTCTCTGGATCTGAAAAGTGTACAAATACTCTGAGGTGAGGTTTTACTTTGGGGCTTAGTCTTTGGAAGGGTTAGTTTGACCAGAGGAGACTCTGGGCAGCTGCTAAGGAGCCTCCCAACTTTGAAAATCCAGATGTTGGAGCTTCTCTCTCTGGTAACTACGTATATATGGTCAGACAGTTGAATCTGTCTGTTGATTTTTATTTCTCCGAAGTTCAAGGTGCTGACTTTTCCCCCTGAACTAAGTGAATGATACATGTGCTTGATTAAAGTGATTGTTGACCCCTTGAAAGTTCCTTTCCTTTTCATAAAAGCAGATCAAAGAATCTGCATAGCAGGCTCTCCTGTGTATGTTGGGGTCCTTGCTGTGACACCTCTTTATCTATGGTCTCTGCTGTCACTCTTCTAAAATCTTCCCGGATCCAGAGAGAACCTGAAGAAAGCTGAAGAGCTCCTAACACCCTGTTTGCCTCAGTTTCCTCATCTGATGAGCTGGAGAAGAAAATGGCAAACCACTCAAGAATCTTTGCCAACAAAACCCCAAATGAGGTCACGAAGAGCCAGACATGACTGAACAGGCAGGCAGTACTATATTGCCACTTAAAGTCCCTTTCAGCTCTAAATCTATGATCCTTTGACGAGGCTCCCTTCTAGGTTCTTGGCCTGAGAATACAAACAGACTATTTCCACACTTCAGAAAGACATTAGTCACATGACCATGCCAGTTGTATTCATTACAGATTCACTTAATCTCATTTCAACTGAGACCCTAATACTGTAAGAGAATTCTTGCTGTAGCAAGAATGAGCCAGGTGAGCCCTCTTTCAGATCCCCAGAGTTGTTGTTCCAAAATGTCTCTCTATTCAAGTCTCCCTTGCTATCTACACACCCATTTCTCTCTTCCTATTTAATTAATTTAATTAATAAAGCAGAGGGCATTCATATCTTCTCTCATACCTCCTTCTCCTCCTCCAATATTTCAAAACCTTTCTACTTTTTCATCCACTCTTTCTCCCTTTGATCTAGTACAGGGGTTGGAGAACCTGCAGCCTTGTGGTGTCCTCTAGGTCCTCAAGTGTGGCCCTTTACTGAATCTTGAACTAAACTTGGATTCAGTTGAAGGGCTGCACTTGAGGACCTAGAAGGCCACATGTGGCTTCAAGGTTACAGGTTCCCCACCCCTGAATTAGTATGTTAAGCTGTGGCCTTGCTTCATGCCAGGGTCACCTCCTGCACATTTAGGTACAATCTGCCATCTCCCATCTCCTCCTTAGAGCTAGCTAGGGGGTGCAGTGGATAGAGTGCTGGGACTTGAGACAAAAAAACCTGAGTTCAAATCCAGCATCCAATACTTATTAGCCGTGTAATCCTGGACAAGTCACTTAAGTTCTGTTTACCTCAATTTCCTTTAAAATGGGGAAAATAACATCTACTTCACAGGGCTGTTGTGAGACTCAAATGACATAGTATTTGTAAACCACCTAATATAGTTCCTGATGCTTAGTAGGCATTATACAGATACTTATTCTCTTTCCTTCCACCCCTCCTTTAAGACTTGGCCACATAGAACATTCTCTCTTTCTTGCTGTATCTCATTTTTAATATCTCTTCTTAATGTTTAAGTTTTTAACCTAAGGCTGAGGAACTGAAGTGAGAATTGGAACTGTGTCAAGGCACACACACATACATGTGCATATACAATATATCTGTGCATACACATGTGTGTGTGCTCATCCTTCTTTGCCGAAGAAGACCATGCCATCAGAGAAACGGTGACATGACTTGCACTTGATTTTGTTTTGAGTGAGGGAGGGCTGTGCAGGTCACCAGTCTCACTTCTCCTCCAGAGCCATCTGAATCCAGTGACCAGATATTCATCAGGTTTCCTGGAGATGACCCAGGATGAGACAATGGGGTTAAGTGACTTGGCCAAGGTCACACAGTTAGTGAGTGTCAAGTGTCTGAGGTGAGATTTGAACTTAGGTCCTCCTGACTCCTGCACTGGTGCTCTATCCACTGCACCACCTAGCATACACATATATATTGTATATACATATATACACACTGCATACATACACATACATCTGTATGTAACTATATTTCAATACTCTTTGTATTGTACTCTTTGTACTCCTTTGTAATTCTATGTATTTTATTTTGTGTATTTTGTGTATTGTTCTTTCTAAGATTCCTTTGCTAGATGATTATTTGCCTCCCCACTCCCTAATTATGGCCCAGTAGGCCTTCTTTTTTCTCTCTACTGTCTCCCCTGGTGATCATATCACCTCTGTGGATTCAATTACCTATGTTTCTGCTAAAGATACCATTTTTTTCCTGGTCATGTAGAATTGTAACCTCAGTATCACCCTTGACTCATCTTTCTCCCTTATTCTTATCCCTCTTCGATAGCCAATCACATGCCAATTATCTCATCACTTCTGCCTCTACAACTTCTCTCAAATCCCTCCTCTTCCTTTCACCAGGGCATCCACCAATCTAGGCCAAGTCCTGTATGTCCTAATGTTTTCGTTACTAGAATAACCTCCCATTGGTCTCCCTGCTTCTAATTTCTCCTCTCTCCAATCCATTCTCTACCCAGATGTCAAAATAATCCCTTTAACTTTCTTTGGCTCCCTAACTCTTTTAAAATAAAATGCAAGCTTCTCAACTGATTTCAGACTGTCCAAAACCTGGTTCCAATTTATCTTTCCAATATTTCTCCTTTCATGAACTCTTTCTTCCACATTCCCCCAAAATCTCAACATTCCATCTCTCACCTCCATGCATTATGCAGATGCCATTCTCCTTGCCTGGAATGCACTCCTCCCTCAACTCTACCTCTTAGAATCCTTATATTCCTTCCAAGCTCAACTGAGTGCCACCTACTTCATGAAGCCTTTCTTGATACCCCTAGTTGTCAGTATTCTGTCCCTCCTCAAGTTATATATTTAGATACACATTATATACAGAGAAACAATAGAATATGAGACCCTTGAAGTCAGAGATTGTTTCATTTTTCTATGGTTACCACAGAGCTCAGCCCAGATTCTACAAATTCTATAAATTAAGTGATTAATAAACATTTGTTTAATTGAACTAAATGGAGGAAGGGAAGAAAAGGAAGAAGGTACTTCTGCACTGCAAGGTACAGATGTGAAAGAGAGAGGACACAGGGAGAATCTTTTTCTGTGCACAGGAAATTCCCATACGATGTCTCTAGTTCCAGGGTTTTAGAGAACATCAAAAATGAGAAGCAGACAGTTGTACCAGCACTTTTTCCTACAGTATTTAAGGGACCCAGGAAAAGAGAAGTGCCAGGCCTAGAGGCCTGTGGGCTACCCGAGTCTTCCCTTACCTCTATCGGAGGTCTTCGGTTGGCCAAACCGGATGCTCGTATGAGAGAAAGGACGTTCCAGAGTCGAACAAGGGTTGAGCTTTATTTCAGGGTCTAGTTACAAGTGCAGGGGAATTCTTCCTTAGGAGGGAGCGAAGAATCTCCCAAGGAGGCAAAGATCTTACAATAAGAGATTGGAAGTAGAAGTGTAAGTGGGGAGAGAGGGGGAGGGGAGAGAGGAGAGAGGAAAAGCGGAGCCTTGTTGTCCTGTCCGCTCCACGCCCCTCCGCCCAAGAGAACTTTCAGGCTTTCCTGATCCTACTTAAACTCTCCAGCAGCATAGTTTGCATCTGAATACCGTGCTGTTAGATAACAATAGTGTGCCCAGATCCGGGACAATCTCGAGGGCGGGGAGAGCTCTCTCCCATCACGTTTCTCACGGGAAGAGGCGGAAATACACGAGATAGCTCGGTTCACCTCGATTCCCAGTTGTTTCCTGGGGGGGCCTCGTGAGAACTCTAAGATTTAGAAGTTCCCAGCTTTACCCGCCCGAGACTGTCCACCTGGAATTGAGCTTCCATCCCCAGCAGAGAAGGAACTGATAAATCTAACCATCTCACATTTAGGAATAAGAAAACATAGTTGATTCAGTGTAGTGTATGTAGACATAACCTGTATAGTACAGTCCTGTAGGTTTTGGGTTTACATGATCTGGGTACAGTCTTGGGAGTGCCCCTTCCCCCAAATTAGGAAATCTTTGGATTCTATTGCCTCTATCTAGAGTTGTTTCTGGGAAATCTCAGAATGTTTCTCAAAAATGGTCTTTACATGTAAGGCAATCAACTGGCATTTATTATCTTTGTCCCCCACACTATGCTAGGTTCTGAGAAGTGGATAAAAACAGTCCCCAACCCTCATACAGGACTTCCAGAGAACAATGAATATATTAAGTATCAGGCCATCTTTTTTTCCACTTTAAAGAAAACATAGATAATGCAAGAATGTTTCAAGTAGCCCACAAATATCTGACACAATCCTCTTCTTCTTCTGGTGGGTTTCATCTTTCTCCAGGACCTTAAGGTCCTCTAGACCTAGAATGTCACTCTGTGATTCACTTATAAGTCATGACATCACCTTCCTCATGTCATGATCCTCTTCAAGAACGAAGAACAAACAACTTTTAAGCACAGACCTCAATAAGAACAGGGATAAAGAGAAAGGACCCGCATGTACAGAAGTATTTATTTACAGCCCTTTCTATCATGGCAAAAAAAAAACCCAGAAAGAAATGATGTGACCATTAATTGATACATGGCAGAACAAATGATTTTATAGGAATATAATTCAGTATTATTGTGTCATAATAATAGCTAGCGTTTGTATGGCATTTTAAGTTTGTAAAACATTTTACCAATCTCATTTGAGTCTCACAACAAACCTTGGAGGTAGGTGCTATTAGTATCACTATTTTACAGAGGGAGAAACTGAGGTTGATAGAGGTTAAGTGATCTACTCAAGGTCACATAGCTCTTGAATGTCAGGCAGAATTGAACTCGAGTCTTTATAACTCTCAGTCCAGTGCCACTTAGCTAATTCTAAGCAATTGTAAATGTAATAGATGCGGGGAAGAAATATGGAAAGATATTTAAATTAAATCAGAGTAAAATGAGTAGAACAATTTACTCAATGACCACAACAGTAATGTGAGGAAAAGCAACCTTGGAGGACCTCAGAATGCTGAGCCAAGCAGTGACGGATCATTATTTCAAAAAAGTAATGATTGAACATATCTCCTGCCTTTTGGCAAAAATGCAATGAACTCCAGGTTTAGAACAAGAAATGCATGCTCAGATATGGCCATGTGTTCAGTTGTTTTGCTTGTACATACTTGTTACAAGGGAAAACTTCTACTTGGATAGAGGGAAGGTTAGACTAGGATAATGTCTAGGATAATGTCACGTTAATTAAACATTTTTAAATGTAAAAAAAGGAAACAAAAAAGTTCAGTAGAGAACTCAAATAGATTATCTTGTTACTATATTGTTAAACTTAGATAAAAACATATTTCTTAAAAACAATCTGTATTTAACAGAAGATGTTGCTCATACGATTCTTTTTCTTGTCCTTTATGTCTTGAAACATTTGTGTTTGTGGATGGCAGATTCATAATTTAAAAATTTTCAAATGAACCAGCTTTCTCAACTGTAAGGATATACTCCTTTCCTAACATAGCCTGGTTGTACTCGCTATAAATATTAGATAAGTAACCCAGTTAAGCTTGACAGCTTCAATTATCATGTCAAAGAAGGATTTCATGGCCATAGCATATCAATATTCTACTGTTCCAAGAAGTAGCCATCTTTACTGTGTGGAAGTTGAGTTATTTTTGGTTTAGTATGGATCTTCCTTTTGTCTTTTAGATGCATTTCTAGAATGCCTGGCACAGAGTAGACAATTAATAAACGATCCTTGACTGGATGATTGCTCTATGACCAACCCTACCAGGAGGACTCTAAGCAGCATGGGACCATGAGGCAATGGTATTACAAACTCCTCTGCTACCTACAGGGGCAGCATGCTCACAGTCTATTGGAGATGCTCTTGGTAGAGGAACTGAGAAAGCACCACAAAGTTTAAAAAGTTTTATGCTTACTTTTTCTCACCCAGGAGTGGAGGATGGAAGGATTACATTTCCTTAACTATTTTCTTTCTGGTATTTCCCATTATCAGGATTAATGAACAAGAAATATTTTTAAGTACTCCTAGATAGGAAGATATGGTGAATAGAAATTTGGACTCAGGATTAGGAAGACTTACCTTATTTAAAGTCCCATCTGTGGCATATGTTGACCATATGACCCTAGGTAATTTACAATCTCCTAAAGGTCAAGGTAACTAAGAAAGCAGTTGCTGATCTGTCTTGATGAAGAAAGTTTCCATACTAGAAGATCTGTATACCATTGAAATCATAGATCCAGATCTATCTATCTATCTATCTATCTATCTATCTATCTATCTATCTATCTATCATCTATCTACCTATCTACTTACCTCTTTAGTTACCTATCTTATATATACATACAAATTTTACATAGCTGTACATAAGTATGTGTAAATATGTATACATGTATGTAAAATAATGCATATATAATATTAGATATGTCTTTACCAACTATCATGTCTTACTGATCTACTGAATATGTTGACCCACATGACTGGAAATGAACTTTCTTGAGAGAAACCTGCTTCCATTAAGCCAGATTTAGGATTTCTTTCTCTTACAAGCCTTCAGAAGTCATGCTTGTGATACCCATTGATCACACTTTGACATCGCTATCATCAAAAATTGGCATCATGCCTTCCATATACAGCATTACTCAATACTACAGGAGAAATCAATAACTACCATTGAGCCATTAGTGATATTCATACATTATTATGTTATACATGTTATAAACTACAAGAAAGACATGTATTAGATTAATATAGAGATTTGTTATTAGACTATAAATTCACTGAGCGTGGATTACTCTGGAGAAAAACCTATAAAAAGATCAAGAAGTCAAGTACAACATAGTAATAATTTTTGACACTAACTTTAAGCAAGCTTATAAGACACATATTGTTTACCCATTGGACCTTTCAATGGCTAAGTAGCTTTCATTTTCCAAATGCCTATTATGCTTTGAAATCAAGAACAACCCTTATTTTAGTGAAAGGAGATACAGTGGGAAACTATATAAAATGTTATTTATTACCCAATAAAAGGGATAGAATGAATTGTCCTAACCGATGACATTTGTTTTACATATATACATATTTTTAATAAGTGATATTTACGCAATAGAGTAGAATGACCTAATTAAATCAAGCAAAAATGATAAAGCAGTGTGAACAGATGCCATCTCGATTAAGAGCCAATTTGTTTTTCTGACTAAAAAGCTGGAATGCAAAAAATGACAATGCCTACACGTAAAACATAATCTTCCAAAATATCCCACCTAAGTATTGGTTCATCCAGCACATCAGGAAATGGGATATTTCATTACCAGAAGCTAAAATGACTCACATCAGTCAACATGGATCAGTGGAAAGCATGCTGAACTTGGAATAACAAGACCCAAATTAGAATCTCAGCTCTATCCCTTCCTACCTATGTTATTACTTTGGGCAAGTCATTTATCCTTTTTAAGTCTCATTTTCCTCATCTATAAAATGAGGAGGTTGGACTATATGACCTCTATGATCCTTTCAGATCTATAGCTATGAGTTTGTATCCCTTTGATTGTGTCTTAGAACCCTACAGAATGATTTAAATAAGAGCATATGGCTATTCACTGAATGGCAAAGATGGGGAGTTACTGGTCCAGAGACCCCTCCCACTCCCATTAAAAGGTAATGCTGGAGCAGCTAGGTGGCACCATGTCAGATATAACACCAACCCCGGAATCCAGAAGACCTGAGTTCTAATCCAGCCTCAGACAGTCAGTTAGCTCCAATTGCCACACCAAAAAAAGAAGAAAAAAAAGTAATGCTAATACTGTACTAAATGAAAAAAAGTCAAATAATGGCTTCAGCCTAATTCAGATAAAGGCCTTCACAGGTATCTCAGGTGCTACCACCACAGACTGTGGCAAGACAGGCAATGATTGATATTCCCCCCTACTCCCTATAGAATTCAGGTTCACTAAGATTCTAGATCCTTCTTTGAAGAGTTTTGTTTTTTCCAAAGTTGGATCAATTTTCATCTCTTTTGGAAAAAGAGACCTCATAAAAGCAGGGAAGCGCTAGGAAATGTTTAACAACCAGCTCTATTAAAAAAAAGATTACACTCAACACTCAAATTTAATCTGCATCAAATTTTCCCTATCACTTTAAATCTAGACAGTTGATAAAACCATAAATCAATTATTTGTAGGGTCTGCTGATTTATATGTAGTACATAGGCACTGCTTCCTTTTTCACCTAGCTCAATGCCAGGTATATAAGAAGTACTTAACAATACCCATTGACTTATTTTTGTGATTTGAATATTAATGGTAGATGTGAGATAAAGCCAACAATTTGCCTTTTAAGCTTCTGTGTGAAGGCATCAAAGGGACATTGCTCCAGGGAGAAAAGCCTGACAGAATTATCACGAGAGGAGGTAGGGTATTTCAAAGAAAGAGATGCTAGATTTGAACCCAGAGGACCCCAGACCAACTCCCAGACTTGATCTAAGTCCTGCCCTTGTCACTTACCTACCTATCTGACTATCGACGTCATTCAACCCCTCTCAGTCTCAGTTCCTTCATTTGTAAAGTAAGGTTGGACAAGATGACTTGGAAAGTCTTATCAGTTCTAGACCTATAGTTCTAGACTTAAGCCCACAGATGAAGAATGAGGAAAGAAGAATGGCACCTAATAAAAACTTGCCATTCTAGGGTATTCTTCTCTGAAAACCTTTTAATGACTTCCCATGAAGACTGTCCTGCTGCACCTCTGGCCACATATTCCAACATTTAAGGATCCCCATAGTAAATAGCTTCTTTATTTGATTGTCCATTACATTGATATCCATTTTACAAAGCAAAAAAAATATTTTTTAAAAACATTTCTTCTAATTACATGTAAAAACAATTTTTAATATTTATTCTTTAAAAAGTTTTGAGTTTCAAATTCTCCCCTCCCTTCCCCCCAATAAGAACACAAGCAATAAAACAAAAATTTAATACTACTGAATATAAATAATAGCACTTCTTTGATAATAGAATGCCGTGTCCTCCCTAGTTACGGAAGCAATAAGGATTCTAGATCATTCTTTGAAGAGTTTTATGTGTGTTTTTTCCCAAAGTTGAGTCAATTTTCATCTTTTGAAATTAGTTTGAAAATGGTCCCCTGTAAAGAGTAGGGAAATGCTAATAGATATTTAACAATCAACTCTCAAAAATTATCCACAATATGCTTTGAAGCTTAATCTGCATCATTAAAAATTTCTCCATCATTTCTTTTATCTAGAAAATCAACCAAACCCTAAATCAGTGATTTGTAGTATATGCTGATTTGAATTATAAATGTTTACAATAATTTTTTTTCTTGGCAAGGCAATAAGGGTTACTTGACTTGCCCATGGTCACCCTGCTCATATCAAGTACTGAGGCCACATTTGAACTCAGGTCCTCCAGGCTGGTGCTCTTTCCACTGTGCTGCCTAGTTGTCCCTAAAGTAAAATTTAACAATTGGCTTTCCTGGACTGTTAGGAACAGGCTCTAGCACCTTCCTGGCAACAGGCTAGAAAGCCTAACAAGACCCTTTCCAGGACTTGTTCTATGAACATCAGAAACTAGGTTACCAGGGGGGCAATTGGGAGATAAGATTATGATTTATTCACCTCATAGTAGAGTAGAGACACAACTCTTTCAGTCCCCATTTTGGGCTGACTTGGAATGCATTTGTTTCCTCCTCTGCCTATCTTACCTTACTGACACTATGGCCCAGAACAGGGCTGCTTTTCTTTGAGGCCATTGTAAAGGGTGGTCCTTCCCAGAGAAACAACATTCACTCCAGCTTTTACACATGCTACCATGCCAATCCCCATCACTTCCCAGGAAGATCTTTTTGAATGTATTTATTATCATTACTTTTTTCATAAGAAAGATTCAATAGTATTTTCATTGATTTAAATCTATTTTCAACTTCACCTATAACCTATAAAATGTTGCCTAAGCACAACCCGGACATTAATGGAACAGAAAGGTAAGTATGACATTTTACCTGGAACATCTACAGCCATCTGAATGATCAAATCTCTCCATACAAAAATGACACGGAATTAATTTTAATTTTCTTCCCATTTGTTTGGAACATCTGACACGGACCTTGCTATTTGGAAGTTCTAAAGTGGAAGGTCTCTTGTGGTCATGAAAGCTGTGAGATCTTCCTTGATTATTATCAATGTTATTTTAAGTGGATAAAGCTTGTTAAGACTTTTTTGTTAAAAAAAAAAAAAGGTGGTTGGGTGGGGTCAATCACATATCTATTGATCATCTCTTCAATCACTCTACAACACCACATGAATCTCAACCCAGCCACTGAGACACTATTGATTAGACAGCTAGAAAGGATAACGGGAAAGGGAAGATTCCTATTCCAGCATCTGCTGAGCTCAAACTGGTTGTTCCTATGTGGAGACACTTATTTTGGGTTCTAATTACATCTAGATAATCTGCTCAATTAACAGCAATGAAGTTTATGATAGAATGTGTAGCAAAGTAATTAGCATACAAACTAGGACTGGAAAAAGTCTTTTTTGAAATAAATTAATCTGAAATAAATTAATGGCATCACCAGTTGTTTGGTGATATCTGACTCAAACCATCTCTTGATTTAGAAAAGGGATTAGAATAAATTCTGGACCTGTGATTTCATTAGTTAAAAGAATTCTCAAATGAAGAAACCTCTTCAACCAACACTGGTTGGCAATGTCTCTTAGATTTATAGCCTTAGACAGTTTCCTAGAGCTCTGGGGATTTAAGTGACTTGCCTAGAGTCTCACACCTAGTATCTATCAAAGGCAGTACTTGAACCTGCCTTCTTGATTCTGGTTTTCTACCCCATCATACTCTGCTGTCTCTCTTGAAAATGTCCCTAAATTAAGTCTTCACTTAAATTGTTTATTGTAAATATGTTACATGTAAATATATTACAATGTAAATATAACACATGAAATTTTCAGTTCCAAGTAATCATCACCGTGATACTAATGTAACAATGACATCTTCCTTATTTCTTGCCCACTCTTGCCCATCTTTTCTTCCCCTACAAGGATTTCCCCATTAGAAGTAGGATTGTCAAAACAGTTAATCTAATGCTGTCTTACACCTGCAATATTCTAGTAGAAGTTTTAACTAGAAATCACAAAAGCATCAATGAAATAACATGTAGCATGACATCAATTTAGGATTTACCATGCCTTCTCCAAATGCTTTCCTTTTTCAATGTATGCATGACATTTCTATCATGTGCACATTCAATACATGTGTCGGGCCTTTCCTAAACAAGACTGTTGGTATATGATGATAAATAGTACCATGATCTGCAGTGATTTCAATCCCTCCACATGCTGGCAAAGGTCGCCTAGCAACTGTTGTTATGGGCAACACCAGCATCTTTAGTGTAATTCAGCAGCAACAGGGCTGCTTCAGACTTGGAGGCTAGCACTTATCCCCAAGAGAAAAGGAAGCCCTCACAGGTCTACAATAGTTGTAATCTCCCTTATGTGTGTATAAAGCTCAGCAATTATTAATGAATTTGTCTATTTTCCAAAATCAAAACTGTCATCTTAGAGATATCATATATGTAGTAGTGCAAGGCTGTTAACAGATTTCTGTAACTACACAACAGCTTGCCCTCTTTCCCTTCCCTACTTAACATTCACAACATCGTCTTTAAAATGGTTAGCAAACCTATGAAGCACAGGATAAAGAAACCCTTTTATTCAACCCCTGCTGGGATGCTTTCGTTTAATGTACTCTTAAAACAATGTGTGAGGAACAACATTATGGAAATATGCTCAAAATTCTCTTATTCTAGAATATAACTCCCCCTACTGATTGATCCTCTTAATAGTTTAGCACAAAAGGGGACACTCGGTTACAGATTTATCTACTGGACGGTAACTCAGACTACAGAGGTTTAGGCTCCTCTGATAAGAAAGGAGTGCCTTCCACCAAGATGTGATTCTCTGTACAAACGGATATTCCCATGCATACAAAGTTGACTATGATGTCATCATCCTTATGAACTGACAAGCTCCTCTGTTCCATTCAGGAAAAAAAATGAGTAGAAAATGAGCAATATTAGCTTGCCACTAAACTCTACATACTAGGAAAGGTCAGTGTTAATTGTTAAAAATATGAAATTTATGAATTTATGCTTTTAAATAGATGAGAACCTTTAAATGCGTGATCATTTTTGATCAAAGTTGACTATTAAAATAACTCATTCTAAAAACAAGTGTTTGTGGAATTCATTCAACAGTAATTTAGATTGATATTTAAAATAAAAAGTTTTCCCTCCTAAGGGATGAGGGGAATGTGGGAGCGGTATCACACAGGCAAAGAAGACATGATTTGGAATCAGAGGGCCTTGGTTTGAATGCTGACTTTGCAGTTTACCACCTGTGTGACATTTATCAAGTGAGCAAATTTGACTGGTTCTTCATCTGACTATACGGCTTCTAACATTCTTCTCAGCTATCGTCCTATGATTTTTTAAAAAATAATTTTTGAAAATCAGACCCTAAAATCTAAAAGATGGCAGGGTGTGTAGAAGACATGATTAAATTCACATGATTAAATTCTGTTCTTATATAATGTCTTAAAATAACCTCATTAACCAACATAAAACATCGTACAGGCTCCAGTCCCTTTCTATACAGCTGGGTAGGCTTCCCGCACACCAATCTTCCTCCCCACCTTTTATTATTTTAATGAAGGTTTGATGAATTCAATTTAATTTAATCAAAAAAAGTGCTACTTAAAGTGAAACAGTGACTTTAGAGAGTACTGAGACTGCAAAGAAAATCAACAGGAGAGGTGTCCAGAGTTTGTTCCTGTGGCCCCACCCATGGGTGCTCTGGAGAGGGAGATGGAGGAAATAGGACTTAAACGCTCTCTGCAGTGACCTGGGAAGAGAAGAAGAATCTTGGATTTCCTTTGTTTCTATATGTTTGTGTCACCATTGAATGGCTTTTCTTAGAATGCTAATCATGTGTGATTAACATGTGACTCCTGCTTGCTACAGCAGCCGTCCTGTTTAGGAGATGGACAGATCACACTAACAATGAACTAAATGTCACAGTTTTTCTACAGGTTCCTAGAGGCATCTGGACTTGCTCTCACAGGGCTAAACATGAAATCTTAGTTCTTAAAAAACCATAAGATTTGGAACCTAAGGTACCCAGGGAAACCTGTAGCTTCACATCAGAAAAAGGAACATTTACCCTCAAGACAATCAGAGATATAAGTTCCTCTGCAGAATGTCAGTTTTTCTATCACATGGGGAGGGAGGGTGAGAAAAAGCTTCAAAAATTTTATCTATATTTGATCAGTGATCTTTCCCTCATGCTTGTGCATGTAAACCACAAAGGGGCAGACACTGTCTCAAGGCTAGGAGCACTCACCAAATTAATTTCATAACTAGGATTCTCCAAAGACCTGATTTTCTATACTAGATTAATCAGTGGTCCCTAGCACCTAGTTACTTGGGTGACAGATGATGGGGGAAATAAATAAAATTGACAAATACCCCGCAGGTACACATACCATATTAATAGTAATTAAAAACAGACCATGACAAAAGGTAACCAATAAAGCTAAAAACTTCACGGCTTCTTTCTGTGCCCCATAAAAATGTTAGTTTTAAAAACATATTGTATTACTTAAGCTTCCAGCATGAGATTTCTGATGATAATTACAGGATAAAACAAGGAAAAGAATAAATAAATTCATCTAAAATAAGGCAATTAGTTTTCCCAAGGCATCAGTATGGATTACTTAAAAGTGTAAAAATGTGCAATGGCCAATAGAAAACAAAATGATAACATGATGAAGTGGCAAAGCAGTGAAACCATGAGGACAGAAAGGCGGCATTTACGGCCAATAGCCTTAATGAGGAATTAGATTCTCTCCCATACTAGAGCTGCCTGCAGACAGCATAGGAAAGAAAGAAGAGATTCTAAGAATAAGAATGTGAGTATGGAATAAGAGAAATAGTACAGAATTGACAGAAAAACCATAACAGCAATCCCAATTCTCCCACTACTTGCCCAAGTAACTTCTACCCTTGACCTCAATCTCTTCAACCAGAAAATGGGAAGGTTGGAGTAAATAATCTCTAAGTGTCCTTACAGCTCCAATACTTTATGACTTTACTTAACACTATGTAAAAGAAATTACCAGTTTCTTAGGTCTGGTCTGGCACATACAGGTTGCACAAACATGAAATTATCAATGGGTGACCATCTTGAACTGGAATCTGGACAGCCATGATGGCTCAGAGAGTAAACAGAGTTTTCAAATGTTTTCTGGTCCTAAGGGAGGAACAGCCAAGAAGTTGTGCCATGTGAATACGTATAAAGATAACTTCTTGTTTGGTGGTCAGGGCAGGGAGAAGGAAGCTTGGAGATTGACCTAATGACATGACCAGGCATAGACATAAAAGCATATCACCAACATGTCCAGGAAATTTTGCATCAATAAGCGACTCAGGCTAAATGATGAGAATACAAAGTAAAAAATGAAATATTTCCTGTCCTCAAGGAGCTGACGCTGTACATTTCTAGGAATTGTTGTCTTTTTTTGCTTTTTAATGGGGAGACATGGCTACAGTGTAAACATGGGTTTCAATATTCTGTGCCTCAAATTTGTCAACCTGGAGGATGAGAGCAATGTTCCCAGAAATGTTCAAATGGGAAAGGGGAAAGGAACACACATTTATTAAGCATCTACTTGTACTAGATACTATGGTAAGAACTTTACGAATCTGGTCTCATTGGATCTTCTCAACAATCCTGGGAAGTAGTGCTATTTTGATTCCTACTTTGCATTTGAAGAAACTGAGGCAAATAGAAATAAGTAACTTTCACAGGGTCACATGCTAGTTAATGGTTTAGGTCAATTTGAATTAACATCTTCCTGACTCCAAGCCCAGTGCTCTATCCAGTAGGCTGATCATTCACAATCTAAGTTCCATGTGGGTTCTTTTAAGAACATGACCTTGGACAAACAACTATTGTTCCCCAATTGTAAACATCAAAGATAGCAATAAATCCTCGGTCTTAGTATCAGCCATCTAAAACACACGACCTCAGTCTTAGAAACAATTTTCCCATCTAAAACAAGCAACCAAAATCAAGTCCTAAGTGGGATCTCTGAGACTAGAGAAAGAGATGGAATATTCATTAGGACTATGAATGGTCAGAGGCAGAGGGAGACAAGGAGAGACAGCATTCTGGGAAGAATATTAGGTGTCATTATTTTCAGGTAGATTTTGGAAAGGGTGTGACAAGAGCAAAAGACACATGGTCTGCCACTGCTTTCCCTTCCTCATAACAAGAAAACACATGTAAATGGGTAGGGATTGCTGTAACCTAAAGGAAGTGCTGTCTGCCAACAAGTACATGGTTTCATTAGGATAGGGGCCCTTATTGAGTCACAAGCCTGAGTGCTAGTGATTATATTAAGAGATCATCAAGAAGTCCTGCCTACTGCTAGACACTCTAGTTCCCAACATTTCTGTCTTTGGCATATATCAAAGCAATGTTTCTTGGAAACTGCTTGGGACTTCAGTAGAAAAAAAGGCAGTTTCAAAAAGCTTCATGCAATGTTTAGGCAGGACGATATGACTATAAGGCCTGGAAGACACATAAAAGAAGCATGTTGGCTTATGAGACAATTAGGAACGTGCTGTTCTGCTGCCCTCCCAATAACCATACAGTGAATAGAGAGAGAAAAACCTTCAAGTGCTACCTGATATAGTGCAGTGATTTGTACCAGGAGCTCCTATCCCAAACCACAAAGATTGATGTATTCCCAAGCACCGCCGCAGGCCTTCAGGAATATATCACAGCGACGTGTGGCTACCTCCAGAAACCGCTTGCACTTTTTCAGATCCAATTAAGACCTGGGTTCTCAATATCAGGACAGCAACAAAGAAACAGCGACAAAATAAATATACAAATCATAAACATTAGAAAGTCACCAGAGCCTAAAACTCAGCTAAATTAAATATGGCTGAACCACTGTCGAGAAAACATGCTGTATCATTTGGTGGAGTCTGCAAATGCACTTGGAAAATGCTGACTATTTTTAATGAGTTAACAAATTATCTCTAACAACTACGCTCACACGAGTGGCTAGGTCAGGGACTTCTGTAAATCTGAAGTTTCAAGGAGTTTAGCATAGTACTCTGCACACAATAAGTACTTAATAAACGATTTTTCATTCATTTTAAACAGCTCTTTATGTCACCGGTACGAGTAACTGTCAATAATTCAGATTTACTCATTAGGTAGTGAACTCTTCGTTACCGAAAGTGGGTAAGCAGAAGAAGAAAGAATACTTTCACTGAGGATGTGGTTAAATTAGGGAGCCTCAGAAGACCTTTCCAGCTTGAAGATTCTGTGACTCTACTAGTCATTCTGATGTATTACCAATTCTACTAGGTAAAGAGAACTGTCAACGAAGGCTTCAAAAGTAGATCTTGGTAACAGGAAAGGCATCGGTGAAATAAAGACCCCCTATGAGGGAAGAAGGGAACAGAGAATCTACTTTAGGGTTAAAGAGTCACTATAAAAGAGAAAGATGGGGTCTCTAGGACTAGGAGAGGGACAACAGGAACAAAGAAGCGGTCGGTCAACTAGCATTTGTTAACTGCCTACTATGTGTCAGGCACTGTACTAAGTAATGGGAAATCAAAGGAAAACAAAAACCAAAACAAAACCCAGTGTCTCTGTCTCAAGGAGCTCAGTCTCCTGGGGGAAAAATATGCAAATAACTACTCACAAGCAAGATGTGTGTGTGTGTGTGTGTGTGTGTGTGTGTGTGTGTGTGTGTGTGTGTGTGTGAGAGAGAGAGAGAGAGAGAGAGAGAGAGAGAGAGAGAGAGAGAGAGAGAGAGAGAGAGAGAGAGATGGAGACAGAGATGGAGACAGAGACAGAGACACAGAGAGAGAGACGCAGAGAAAGAGAGAGAGAGAGAGAAACTGGGGGTAAGCTCAGAGGGAAGGTGCTACATTTTAGGAGGACCAGGAAATGCTCCTTGGAGAAAGTGGGAATTCAGCTGAGATTTAAAGGAAGCCAGAGAAGATAGGAAGTAGAGATTAGGAGGGAGAGTGTTCTAAGTATGGGGTACAGACAGTGAAAAAGTATGGAAGCAGGAGATGCCTTGTTTTGCTCATGGAATAGCGAGAAGTCAGAGTCACTGTATTACACATAGTATTTGGAGGGGAATAAGTTATAAGAAGACTGGAAAAGTAGGAAGAGTCCAGGGTATGAAGGATTTGAAAAGTCAAATGAAACATTTTATATCTGATCCTGGAGAAAACCACTGGAGCTTATTATTGGATAGGATAATGATGTGGTCAGGTTTTAGGAAATCAGTTTGATAGCTTAGTGGAAGATGAATTGGCATGGAGAAAAACTTGAGGTGGGGAGAGCAACCAGAAGATGATTGCAACAGTCCAGGTATGAGATAATGCAGAACTGTACCATGGTGGGGGTATTGTCAGAGGAGAGATGGGGGCATTTACAGGAGTCATTGTAAAGGTGGGAATGACAGCATTTACCTGACCACTAATTGAATATGGCAAGGGTGGGAAACAGGGTGAGGGGGAATAGACAAAGATGACAAAAGTTTGTGAGCCTAGGTGACAAGGGAGGGTGGTCCCCTGTTTAGAAGAGAGGAGCATTTTGAGGAGAAAAGATAATGGTCTTTTCCATTTTGTACATGTTGAGTTTAAGATGTCTGCAGGACATCCATTTAATGTCTAAAAGGCAGTTAGAGATGTAAGACTGGAAAATGGGAGAGAGGTGAAAGCTAGATAAGCAGATCTGAGAGTCATCTGTATAGAAATCATAATCAGAACCAATAAGTGCTGGTGAAATCCCCAGGTGAAATAGTAGGGAGGGATAAGAGAAGATGGCCCGGGATAGTGCCGTAGGGGACAATCATGGTTAGAGGGTGTAACTAAGATCTAACAAAGAGGACTGAGAATGGATAGTCAAGACAGGTGAGAGAGAAATGTCACAAAAATCTAGAGAGAAGAGAATATCAAGGTAGCAGATCCAGTCATCAAAACATGTAGGGAGTAGACTTTTTGAATGATGGGGGAGAAGTATATTTAGAAGTATATTTATATTCTGTATAACCTCAACCAAAATGAAATGAATTATTAAATGAATGGGAATTGTCTACAATGATATCCAGGTATAATGGGTCTTTTCATCTGCAATAGGAAGTTTGGGGTTATATTTTCCCTAATTTTTTGAGTGGTCAGGGCTTGTGATTTCATTTGTTCAAGAAACTCCTAGTGACAAAACTCCTTCACCACATCAGCAATTACTCTATAGGTTTAGAGAGTTTCCTGAGATCTTGGGTCATGCTAGGGAAGGAATTTGAACCCAGGTTTTCTTTAATTCTGAGCCAAATCTTAATGAACTACATCATGATACCTCTAAAATAGCCATAGAAATGCCAGACTCCAGCTTCAAAGTACCTGCAAGACACAGGTCACCCTAAATGTGGAAACACCAAATATGTAAACCCTCCTGATCCCCAATCTACACAAGCCTTCCCGTGCATCTCCAGAGGAACCAATGATTATCTAGCATCCTGGAGAGATCGTTGATGGCCGCTGTGGCAGCGGCCCTCTGCCTTGTTGGAGTCAATGTTTCTTTCTAGCAAATGTCAGAGAGTTGACCTCCCATTATCATAGCCTTGGCCCAAAGACAAGCTTTAGAAAGAAGGTCAATTTTATTCAAAATGAGCACTGCACAGAAGCCTAGTGGTTTAAAGATTCGGAGTCAGGCTTCATTAAGGATTTAGAGTGAGGCTCCAGCCGTTGGTAATACACACATCTAGCTAGATTGGCTCTGGAACAATGACAAATTAAGAATTCTGCTCATATCTCTAGTCAAAAGAAATAGAATCACATTAATATTCTTGCCGCTTCCTGTTTCTGCTAAATTTGCTAGCTTCAAATACAAAGTCCTCTGTCTTAACAAGAGGCTATTGCTCCTCCCAAATCACTGTATTCTGGAGATGGGCCTGAAGATCCATATGCCTTAGTCTGGCAGAGGAGGCTGGTAGAAAAATGCCACATTCATTCACCTTCTGTCAAAGTGGTTGAAACCAGTCCATGACAAAGAAAATGGAAAGCGTGAGCACGTCTGTGTGTGTGTGTGTGTGTGTGTGTGTGTGTGTGTGTGCATGTATATCCATAGCTCTGTTTCATGAAGCTAAAAACCCCATCCTGAAACTTTAGGGTTCTGAGCTCTGAAAAGAAATGTCAAATCAATTCGCATTTAAACCACATTCATTGTAAATGAAATAGGATTTGCTGTTTATAATAAAATGGCATCAAAGAACTATCCAAGTGCTTAAAAAGCTCTGCTGAGATCATATAAACCACATGAAACAACATGTTAGTGGGTTTAAAAAAATTTTAAAAAGAAAGCTAATTGAAAGCAGACAGTCTCAAATAAACAAGGCTAGAGGCTAGTCTGGGCAGTTTGGTGAAGTAGACAAAGATGATATTTTGAACCCTTCCTTCTGGGATCTGGTTGCTTCCCACCTTGATCCCATCAAGCAGCCCAGTCCTTGATAGGTTTCCTGGCTTCCCAAAGCAAATCCCCTCCTAAGCCTGCCCTCCTAAGGTCTGTCTCCACTACCAGCACTCTTAGCAGTATTTATTTGTTCCAGACTCCATTCTCTGCTCTCTTTTTGGTGGAAGTACTTTCTACCTTTCTGGGAAACACCTACACATTCAAATAGTGGCCTTTGGGAGATGATATCCCCCACCTTGCCTAGTATAGTGCAATGCACATAGTAGCCACTATATTAAATTAGATTTGTATCTAAACCCAAGGAATGATTCTAAAAAGTATGTTTGTCCTTCCTTGCTGAAGAAGACCATGCCATCAGAGAAATAATGACATGATTTGCACTTGATTTTGTTTTGAGGGAGGGAGGATTGTGCAGGTCACCAGCCTCACTTCTCCTTCAGAGTCACCTGAATCCAGTGACCAAATATTCATCAGGATGACTGGAGATGACCCAGGATGAAGCAACTGGGGTTAAGTGACTTGCCCAAGGTCACACAGCTTGTGAATGTCAAGTGTCTGAGGTGAGATTTGAACTCAGGTCCTCCTGACTCCTGCACTGTTGCTCTATGCAGTGTACCACCTAGCTGCCCCTTCTAAAAAGTAAAAATCTCAGGACAGGTCAGGTAAATGCATCAGATGATAGGATTTCAGTAGAGATTAATATCTATAAGGGACCTCAGATGCCATCTAATCCAATTCTCTTATTTTACTGTTGAAAAAACTGAAGTCCAGAAAAGCAAGTGATAGAGGCAAAATTTGAACCCAGCTCCCCTGTTACTAAAGCCACTATTTTTTGTGTCAGTTACACAGTCTGTTCTTCTCACACATTGAGAATTCAGATTTTTAAAGAGAACAGCTTAGGGTAACAATGCTGTAATGTTAGCAAAAACATGTTCTCTTCAGGCATTTTTTTTTTCTGATTCCACAGAAACAAAGGTAGGTTTTATGAAGTCACCATGGGGAGAAAAGTTTTTCTCTGCAGCTCTTCTTAGACTCTTGGCTTAAATAGGGAAACAAGAAGAGAATCCCAGGTCCCAACCAGGGTCCATAAGCACAGTCATCATTTTGGGACCATGGGATCCTAAATGGAGATTCTGGTGTTGCACTGAGTGCTAAGTGCTAAGCTCGATATCACGAAGGTTCAGCAAAGGAGGCATTCCCTCAATTACATTCAGTCGTTTACAGTCATGTCTGACTCTTTGTGACCCCATTTGGGGGTTTTCTTGGCAAAGATCCTGCAGTGGTTTGTTATTTCCTTCCCCAGCTCATTTTACAGATGAAGAAACTGGAGTAACCAGGGTGAATTGACTTGCCCAGGGTCATACAGCTAGTGTCTGAAACCAAAGTTGAACTCAGAAAGATAAGTGTTAATGACTCCAAGTCTAGCACTCTATCCACTTCACCATCTAGCTACTCTGTATCCCCAATAGTGACTCTCAAATGACTCAGGAATCCAGAGAAGATACAAGGATATGGACATGATAACTTCAGAGGATATACACAGAAAAAAATGAAGGTGTTTGAGACATAGAAATGTTGGAGTTAAATTACATTGCTTCTCAAAACTAAAAAAATTTCCCAGGTCATCAAGTTAGTCACTTTCACATTGCTTCAGAAATAACAGAAAAAAGTCTTAGCTTCCAAGGAAAGCAGGCAACTAGGTAGAGCAGTGGATAATGTGCAGGGCATGGAATCAGAACTGCTGAGTTCAAATCCTAACTCAGACTCTTAATAGTTGTATGACCCCAGGTAAATCACTTAACTCTTCTCAGCCTCAGTTTTCTTATCTGTAAAACATGGCCAGGAGTATGTGGGGAGTAGATTTGGGGGGGGGGCAGAGAGGGAAGGGTGGACTTGATAGCTTCTAAGGTCTCTAACTCTATATCTTATGAAGTTCACCCAAATTCTCATACAATTAGCGTAAAAACTCTTACTGGAGAATACTAAAGAGGGGTTGCAAGTGGTGCCAATAGTAATGAGTTTGAAATATTGGGTCTATCTTAGACTCTGAATTTAAAAAAAAATCAGCAACAGTGACTGAGATAAGTTAATAGTACTGGTTTTATCTAAACCCAAAATAAGTCTGAATATCTACGTTTGAGTATAAAATATTCCTGTGATGACAGCATCTAGTAATCTAATTAAAAGTTATATTTGTCACACAGTCAAAATGTCTTTTATCAGGGCAGAGATTTCTTATGAATTAAGAGCTGATCTTTTCTTCCTCCACTCATGTTCCATTCAAGGTCACTACCAAGGCTGAGAATCTGGATTGGTGTTATTATTCATCATTGCCACAGAATAAGGTAGCAAATCCAAGATAAATGGCAAGCATATCCCCTAAGAATTTTATTAAAAGAGCCTAGTTTTATTCTAAATTTAAGCTATGATTTTGTCTGGCATATCCATATTACTTTGAATTATTACACAGTACTCCATCCAAGCATTTGTAGATTATATTAAGCTTTTATTTTTATAGCCAAAAAAATCCATGATTTGATCATATGACAAGTCCCTTCAGTGATGAAGATCCCATCATTTCTATGCCTTAGGAGATGGCTTCATGATCATGGGAGGATACAATCATATATTTAGAGCCAGAAAGGAGCTCAGAGCCATCTAATCTAAACCCTTCATTTCATATTAGGGGAAACTGAAGCCCAGGCAGTTAAGTGACTTACCCAAAGCCACCCAGTTGATAAGCATCAGACACAAGACTTGGACACACATAAGAACTATGAGTTGCTATAGTCAATGAAATTCATTACTCAGTGGCCAGCTTTCTGGTAATAAACCTCTTCCAATTTATCTGGACTGCCCTTAAACAATAGAAGGTATTAGTCACATGCTCAGAACCTTTCCATAGTTACAGGGCTTGTCAGAACCTGTATTTGGCTGGCACAGCTACTGGAGAATCCAGGGTGATCTCCATGCCTTGAAAAACAATTTGAGTAGAAATTTAATGCCCTTTAATCCTCACTGGAGATTTAATCCTCATGTGACTGATAAAAGGGTGAGATGAAGAGTTGGATTTCTAGTAAAACAAAATATTGACAAATATATGTTCAGTAGGCCCCATCCTGCCACTGAGAAAGTCCTTAATATTCATGACAGATTTTCCAACAAGTGGATCATGAGCAAAAAGTCTGGTTCAAAGCCTTACTCGATGGACTTTTAACTCTCATAGCCATGCCTTTCTTTTGGAAGGACTTCTGGGAGAGAATCATGTCTCTTGGTATAACTATACCCCATATCTATAACTTGAAAGAATCGAATCCAGAAGATAGTATCCCTTCTATTACTTCATTTCATTTCCAGTATTCTTGTTAGGAATTTGCACACTGAAATGCCTCTTCATCTCATAGTTCAAGTCAGACCTGAAAAGTAGATATTATAGTCAGGTTTTAGTGGAACTCGATGGTGTAGGAGATAATTAGAATAGAATTTTACATTTGAGAGGAATCACAGAGATATTATGAGAATACTTAGCTGCCCTTAACAAATTCAAATTACCAGGCCTGGAAGAGGAACTCACCAAGTAATACTTCTATGAATGTTGAGGGGCTGACAGTGAACTGTGAAAAGTTGTAGTAAACAGAAGAAGTGTCATAGGATTGGAGACAAAGTTCTAGTCTTTAAGGAGGAGAATAATGTAGACTATAGGTCAGTGAGTTTGACTTTTATTCTTGCAAAATTTTAGAATATATATTCTTAAAGGCATGCTTTATGAAGATAAAAGAGTAATCATTAAGATCCAGTATGACATCAAAAAAAAAAATCAAGCCAGACTGATCTCATTTCCTTTTTTGATAGGGCTACTAACCTGGTGTATCAAGATATTACTGAAACTATAGTACAGCTCTTTGGAAGTATTTTAAAAAGCCTGCCATGACACCCTTGTAAACATGATAAAGAGATATAGACTGGAAAATATTTGAATGACTGAACTATAAAAGTAGCATAACTGTAGATTTGAATACCTTTCTTATAGAGAATATATGGAGACTACTGAGAACCAAAAGGAATTCTGAGAGAAGTAGTTTGTGCTGAAAGTTCTGAAGTGACAGTTGAGAAATATCTTGAAGTGAATGTTCATCTCCCTATAGAGTCAGTGAGATAGTGAATGTTTTTATTGGTGATACAAGGATTTATGAGGATTCTGTGGAAAGGACAGAGAGAAGGAAGGTGACGTGAACCTTGTTCCTCACTGAACTGTCATAAGTGATGTATTATAAAGAATTCTTATAGAGACAATTCTATGAAGAATTTGTGAGAAACTGGCAAGTACAGGTTGTCTAGAGAGCCTATTTTCTGTGATTATTGAAGAGAAGACAAAGGAAAGAAAAATTAATTTTGTTTATTTCCTAAAAGCTTGGATTTAACTTTCATATTAAGGGAAAATATGAAAAAATAATTACTAAAAGAACTTGATCAGTATCTGCAATGAACTGAATGATGTGAGATGGTATTTGATAACAAAGGAAGAGAAAACTATTACTATATATTACTATATATTAAGGTATGGAAGTAACTCTGAACTTTCACATACTTAAAATATTGTAATTGTTTATTATTCATTATTCATTATTTAATGAAATGTAGGTATTTATTTTTTCTTATACATAAAATGAGTACTATTTGGAAAGAACTCAGGGTCTTGAGTTAATTAGTTAATGAGAAGTTTGTAATTTTATCCATGACATTTGTTATCCAAAACACAATCTTGGATCTCTTTAGAACTCTGAAGGATAAAAGGATAAAAGGAAGGATAAGGGAAGCTGTCAAACCATAGGATGAAAAGAGTCAGACAAGTGAATGTGGTCAACCTCATTATTTGAAGTGGCAACATGCGGCAGCATGACTCTCCCTAACAACCTGCTACAGTGGTGATTGATAATGTCTACCTGGTTGATAAATATGAGCTTAGAGGTAAGTTCCTAATAGTGCACCCAGGGACTTGTTCTTGTTCTTATTCTGTAGGACTTTTTTTCTTTAAGTCAATGACTTCAATGGAAGCCTCGGTGGCATGTTTATAAAATTTTCATGACACAAAATCGGTGGGATAGTTAACATTTTGGACTACAGAATGGGGATCCAAAGATTATAGACAGGTTAGAGAAATGGACCATAACTAGTCAAATGAGTAATAGCTATAATAATATCTAGCATTTATATAGAGCTTTAAGGTTTGCAAAACACTTTACACAGGCTATTTCATTTGATCTTCACAACAACTCTGTGAGGTGTGTCCTGTTTTACTTATGAGGATACTGAAGCTGAGAGTTAAGTTACTTCCTAAGAGCACATAGTTAGTAAGTGTCTGAAGCAGGATTTGAATTTTAGCTTTCCTGACTCCAGGCCCAAGGAAGGGAGAGATAGAATGGGGTAAATTATTTCATATGAAGAGGCATGAAAGACCTATTACAGTGGAGGGGAAGATGAGAGGGAGGGTAATGGACATTGCTTGAGCCTTACTCTCATCAATTCCAGCTCAAATTGCTAATAATATACACAGTCAGTTGAATATAGAAATCTGTCTTACCAGACAGGAAAGTAGGAGGGGAGAAGATTGAATAAAAGGTTCAGGGGGGAGGACTGAGAGAAAAATACAGACTAGGGGAGGTGGTAGACAGAAGCAAAACATTGTAGAGGAGGGGCAGGGTTCAAGGAGAGAGAGGAAAAATAGGATGAAGGGAGATACACAGTTGGCAATCATAGCTATGAATGTAAATGGGATGAACTTTTCCATAAAATGGAAATAGATAGCACAGTGGATCAAAAACCAGAATCCCACAATGTATAGTTTACAAGAAATACATTTGAAGCAGAAAGACACACACAGATAAAGGTAAGGGACTGGAGCAGAATCTATTATGCTTCAGATAAGTAAAAGAAAGCAAGGGTAGCAATCCTGATCTCAGACAAAGTAAAAACAAAAATATACCTAATTAAGAGACAAGGAAGGGAATCTTGCTAAAATGTGCCAAAGGTAACAAAGCAATATCAATACTAAACATATATGAACCAAGTGGTATAGCATCCACATTCTTAACGAAGAAGTTAAGTGAGTTACAGGAAGAAATAGATAACAAAACTATATTAGTGAGGGACCTTAACTATTCCCTCTCAGAACTTGATAAATTCAAACAGAAAAGAAACAAGAAAGAAACTAATGAGGTGAATAGAATATTATAAAAGTTAGATATGACAGATCTTTGGAGAAAACAGAATGGGAACAGAAAGGAATATACCTTCTCAGCAGCACATGGTACCTACACAAAAATTGACCATGCCTTAGGACATAAAAACCTGAAAATCAAATGTAGAAAAGCATATTATTAAATGTGTTCTGTTTTGGATCATAATACAATAAAATCTATAATTAACAAAGGGCAGTGGAAAGACAGATTAAAAATTAATTGGAAACTAAATAATCTAATTTTAAAGAACAAGTGGGTCAAAGAACAAATAACAGAAACAATCAATAATTTCATTACAGAAAATGACAACAATGAGACAACACACCAAAATTTATGGGATGCAGCCAAAGCAGTACTTAGGGGAAAGTTTATTTCTCTAAATTCTTACATCAACAAAACAGAGAAAGAGCAGATCAATGAATTGGGCATGCAACTAAAAAAACTAGGAAAAGAACAAATTAAGAATCCAAAATGGAGCACCAAATTGGAAATCCTGAAAATCACAGGAGAAATTACTGAAAAAAAAAACTATTGAACTAATAAATAAAACCAGGAGCTGGTTTTATGAAAAGACCAATAAGATAGATTAGCCATTGGTTATTTCATTTAAAAAAAGAAATAAGAAAACTAAATATCTAGAATAAAAATGAAAAGGGGAAATCATCATCAATGAAGAATAAATTAAAGAAATAATTAGGAAATATTTTACTTAATTAAATTCCAATCAATCTGACAATCTGAGTGAAAATGATGAATATTTAGGAAAATATAAATTACCTAGATTAACAGATCTGGAAAGAATACTTACATAACCCCATCTTAGGAAAAGATACTGAACAAGCCCTTAATGAGCTCCTTAAGAAAAAATCTGCATGGCCAGATGGGTTCACAAATGATTTTTACCAAATGTTTAAAGAATAATTAATTCCAATACAATATTTGGGAAAATAGGCAAACAAGGAATTCTACCAAACTCCTTTTATGACACAAATATGGTATTGATACCTAAATCAGGGAGAGCCAAAACAGAGAAAGAAAATTATTGACCAATTTCCCTAGTCAACACTGATGCAAAAATTTTGCACATAACGCTATCAAGGCTATTACAGCAATATATCACAAGGATTATACACTATGACCAGATAGGATTCATACCAGGGATACAGGGTTGGTTCAAAATTAGGAAAACTATCAGCTAATTGATCATATCAATAACAAAACAGACAGAAATCATATGATTATCTCAACAGATGTTGAAAAAGTTTATGACAAAATACAGTATCCATTCCTATTAAAAAACTAGAGAACATAGGAATAATAGGACTATTTCTTAAAATGATAAGCAATATCTATCTAAAACTATCAGGAAACATTATCTATAATGGTGATAAGGTAGAAGCTTTCCCAATGAGATCAGAAGAGAAGCAAGGATGCCTGCCCATTATCACTACCATTATTCAATATTGTACTAGAAATGTTAGCTACAGAAATAAAAGAAGAAAAAGAAATGGAAGGAATTAGAATAGATAATGAGGAAACAAACTATCCCTTTTTGCAGATTATTTGATGGTATACCTAGAGGACCCTAGTGAATCAACTAAAAACTATCTGAAACAATGAACAACTTAAGCAAAGTTGTAGAATGTAACATTAACCCACATAACTCATCAGCATTTCTTTATATGACTAACAAACAGCATATAACCAGCAGCATCAATTAGGAAATGACTGAACAAGCTGTGATATATAAATGTAATGGAATATTATGTGCAATAAGAAATGATGAACAAGCAGGTCTCAGGAAAACCTGGAAAGACTTGTATGAAGTGATGCAAAGTGAAATGAGCAGAATTGGGAAAATGTTGGGGACAGTATCCGCAACATTGTGGAATGGTCAACTATGAATGACTCAGCTCTTAGCAACGCAATGATTCAACAAGTACAAAAGAGTCATGAAGGAGAACGTGCCAGGCCTAGAGGCCTGAGGGCTACCCGAGTCTTACCTTACCTATCGCAGGTCTTCGGCTGGCCAAACCGGATAAACGTATGACAGAAGAGACTTTCCGGAGTCGAACAAGGGTTCGGCTTTATTCAGGGTCCTGGTTACATGTGCAGGGGGAACTCTTCCTTAGGAGAGAGAGAGAAATCTCCCAAGGAGGCAAAGATCTTACAGTAAGAGAATGAAAGCAGAAGTGGAAGTGGGGAGAGAGGGGAGAGGGAAGAGCGAAGAGAGGAAAAGGGGCCTTCTGTCCTGAAAGGGCCCCTCAGAGCTAAGAGCGCCTTCGGGCTTTCCTGACCCTACTTAAGCTCTTCTGCCGCATAGTTTGCACCTGAATACTGTGCCTGTTAGATTACAATAGGTGTGCTCAGATCTGGGCCAATCTTGAGGGTGGGGATGCTCTCTCCCAGCACTTTTCTCACGGGAAGAGGCGGAAATGCACGAGATAGCTCGGTCTCACACCTCAATTCCCTGCTGTTCCCTGGGGGGCCTCATGAGAACTCTAAGGTTTAGAAGTTCTCACCTTTACCTGCCCGAGACTGTCCACATGGAACTGAGCTTACACCCCCAACAAGAACGCTATCCACATCCAGATAGCTCATGGACTCTGAATGCAGATTGTAGCAGATTTTTTTTCACTTAGTTTATTCTGTTTCATGTTTCTTTTTTTTCTGTTGATCTGTTTCTTTTTTCACAACTAGAACTAATATGGAAATAAATTTTACATGATAGCATATGTATAAACTATATCAAATTTCCTAACATTTTAGGAAAAGGGAAAAGGAAAGAAGGAGGGCGAGAAAATTGGAACTCAAAATTTGTAAAAATGAATGCTAAAAATTGTCTTGACATGTAATTGATGAAAAAATAAAATACTTTTTAAAAAATAAGAAGAAATTAAAATTAATAAAAAGGAAAAAGTACTGTGCATAGTGATGCACACCACATTTTAGGAAGAACATTGAAATACTTAAATATGCCTAAAAAAGGTTAATCAGGATGAAGAGAAGGCCATAAAATGCATAATATAAGGATTACTTAAAGGAACTGGATATGAGAACATTTATGTTCCAAAATGCTTGGATTAAACTTGGGTTGTTTTTTGTTTTGGATGTATATATGTATTTTTGGTTCCAGAAGACAAAATTGGAAGCAATTAATGGAAGTTTCAGAATGACAGATTTCAACTTGATATAAGAATAAACTTAGCATTAGAAAGACCCCAAGCAGAATAGTTTGCTTCAGGGATTAACAAGTTCCCCATTAATGGAGGCTTTCAAGCGGAAACTGGAGGATTCTTTGTGGGGGATGTTGTAGAAGGTATTCCTGTTCATATACAGCCCTTTTCAGTTTATAATTCTGTTTTCTAGTGCAATCTTCTCATTCAGAAAAGAAACCTAGTAGAAAGAACACTGAACCTGGAAGCTTAAGATATAAATTCAATCTTGACGTTTATTAACTTGCTGGCCATTGTGAAGTCACTTTTCTCTCTCTTGGACTCTGTTTACTCATCTGTAAAATGGGGGGAAAACACTTGAACATTTTAGCCTTATTAAATCTTACTATGTATAGTATTCTATTGAAAACATTGACACATGTACATACACATAAATACACAGAGACATACACACATGTGTACATATTCATATGTGTGTATACATGTATATATATATACATAGATACACATATACCTATATTCATATATACGTTGTGTGCATGTATGTTTGTATATATGTGTGTATATATAAGCTGAATATGTATACTGTATATTTATGTTTATAAATACATATATATATGTGTACTGAATATATATACAAAAATTTACAATGAACTTTCTTTAATAAGTTTATGTGACTTTCCCAAGGACACATAGCTTGTGGGAATGACACATTTCTGATGATGTAACACTTTAGGGATAGTTCTAAGGGTCTAACATCAGACTCCAGCCTCTGTTCAAAAATACCATAGCGTCTTTCATTTGATATTTTGTACAGTGTGCATTAAATCCATCTGAGTTTTGATGGGGCATCCATCTAGCTACGTGTAAACTAATAAGGAAGATCTTGGTCAATGTCACAGAATAATCTGGCAGGAGGAGCGTGTCCAGGGCTGTCTGACAGCTTCAAATATCAACACCAAACGGTGACCATGTCACCAGGTCAAGCAAAGCAGCAGCTGCAATAGCACTATGAGGCCATAAAATGTTCTTGGGGATTCAGGGTTCATGCAACTGATTCAATTAAAGGATTATCAGTTTTTCTAAATGCTCATTAAATTGTGGGTAAAGAAGTGTCTTCTGTCACAGCATGACATCTAAATGAAAACTTGTCATTATTGTTTTTAGTAGCATGGCAACCATCGCTACGGTCAAAAAACAGTTCTCCATCCCTTCAAATTAACCAACACTGTCCAACTCTAGTCAAGTAAAAGCAGGAAAATGATATAAATGGCATGACTCATAAAAGCCATAACTCAGTGCCTAGCACATAGTAGGTACTAAATAAATTCTTATTGAAATGAATTGTGGAAACTGAGATATAGAGGAATTAAATGTCTTGCCTAAGGTCATGCAAACTGACATCAACTAGCTAGCTAGACTTACTTAGCTTTTTTGTTTAGGGGTATGAACAAAAGTAATATAGTAAAAATAGTTTTTACTATACAGAATAATACAGAATGCAGGAAAAAGTAAGTTTAAGATCAGAGAGGCCATGTAGGAAAAGTCCCCTTAGAAAAAGTGTAGCTTTCTGCTGGGATCTTTGCAAAGTTCCAAAGCTATTTTTTTTCCTCAGGGGATCTGTTTTGCTTTCAGCTCTTGATACAGGCACTGTCAGCAGTAACTCTGGTCCAAGAACACTATTGAGAGACCGATGAAAAGTTCGTTATCTTCCAGAGCTATCAAAGAGTCTTCCTATAGTCAAGGAGAAGGAAAGAGACATACAAAGTAAATTAATAAAACTTTAGTGTGGAGATGCAAAGACTACTAACAATAGGGAAAATCAAAGTAAACATTTTATGGGAGGTGGCATTTGAGCAGTATTTCTCCAGGAGCACGTTTGACTTCTTTAATGCTATAAAAAACTTGTTACTACTTTTCTGATTTGCAGAATCCATCAATACTTCTAGAAAAAAAGTCAATGTAGTATAATGAAAATATGTCAGAGCAGGTATCAGAAGCCCTGGGTTCTAGTTAGATCTATGGATTGTTAGTTAGCTAGCTTTGGATGACTCCTTTAACCTCCCTGATCCTCAGTTTCCTCATCTGTAAAAAGGTGATGATAAAATCTAGAAACACTGTCTTGTTAATTTGGTGGCGTTTATTCTGAGGACAGATGATGAGACAAGGAAGGTAAAATGTTTTATAATAATAAATCACAAGTAAGTAATATAAGTATTATAACTGCCCTTCCACTTGGCCTTCTACATGTAAGTCACTCCATCTACTCATAAGCAAAAGAGAAAATCACTCCATGGATCAATGTTTTAGAAAGGGAAAGGACTGCAGAAAGTAAATGGAGAGAATTCTAAATATTATTTCAACACAAATAGAAGTCCTAGGGTTATCGTGGGACCTCTATCTTCCAGAAGGCAGTTTCCTAAACCACCTTACAATCTCTCAAGGAGATTACTTTTTCTATCATTGGCCTGGTGATGATTAAACAATGATATGATGTGTCATGGAATTTGCTGGAAAAAAAACTGACTTACTGGAAACTGTGCTTATCTCTACACTTCCAGGTTGTGTCCTGAATTACCTATCTATGGATGTAGGAGGAAGACTGGCCTTGTTGCCAACAGCCTCAATTACCTCTTTCCCCAGTTCCCCTGTGAAATTTACACCAAATCAATAAGAACTGACGCCAAAGTAGTCACTTTTGTTATTGAAGCTAAGCAATTACTCAAATGTCCCAGTCTCTAATCACATCCCCAGATATATGACTAATTCAACTCTATAAGACAGGCACAAAACTACCCTTCCCCTAAATCTTCTTTAATGCTCATATTTTAAAAAGCTACATGGTGGACTGAGAAGAGCACTGGATAGAGAATCAAGAGACCTGGGTTGTAATATTGGTCCTGTCACTAGTCAATTTAAATTACTAGGTTAAGTGAACTTGAACAAGTCACTTCACCTTTATGGGGTCAAATTCTTAATGTATAAAACAAAGGATTTGAACTACCATGGTGAAAAAACCAGAGCATCCAGTATGTGAGTTCAAACCCCAACTCTTCTATTCACTGCCTTGTGACCTTGTGTAAATCAATCAGTCAACTAGAACTTATTAAGTGCCTCCTGTGTGCCAGGAATCATACTAAGTATTATGGGATACAAAGCAAGGCAAATATCAATACTTCTTCTCAAAGTTCTCACAGTCAAAAGGGAAAGATAATACATAATCAACCATGTGTAAAGAAAATACATACCAAATACGTTGAGGGTAATCTCAGTGAGAAGACATTAAGATTATGGAAGACTGTAAAAGGCTTATTACAGAAGGGGGATTTTAGCAGAGATCTGGAATAAACCAGGTGTTCTAGGAGGCAGAAATGAGGGAAAGTATTCCAGGCATGTGACAAAACCAAGGAGTACAATGTTACTGAATTATGGAGAGTGAGGTGTAAAAAGAATGGAAAAGTAAAAGGGTCCAGGTTATCAAGGACTTTAAAAATCAAACATAGGTAACATCACCTCTCTGGGCTTGAGTTTTCTCATTAAAAAATGAAGGGGTAGCGGCATTATAAGATAACTAAGTTCTCTTCTCACTCTAAATCTATGGTCTTACAATTTTATGATCCTATGACTTAGTGATCCCTAAAATCCTTTTAAACTCTAATATCCTAAATAATAAATTTAATAAATCTGAATACGAATTGGCAAATACTCATTAGTCATTCTAAGAGTTCTGACTATATCTACTATTTGGGTACCAATGCAGTGGCCCCTAGGAAGAATTGAGCACAGACTGGATAATTCACCAATTTGCAACAGCATCATTTCTCCAAAATCCCACCACCTCTGCCCCAATGCATATACCCAAACTCATGAAAACACACATGACTGGGGCATACCAAATCCATAGCCCTTTTCTAGAGTTGGGGGTTGTTGTTTGCTGTATGATGGAAACTCTGTTCAGGTTCCATAAATTTCTACTTGATTTTCCACTGTACCTTTCATTCAAGCTACTCCATTCATACCAAATTAAACTAAGAATCAAAATTTGGCAACAGACCTTCATGTATGTACTCTCCTGATTTAGGAGTTTGGAGACCAGAGTTTGCTTTTCTCAGTGAATGTGTGAATGAACGAAAAATCATTTTTTAAGTGCCCACCACTGTATAAAGTGCTAGGGATACAAATATCCAAAAAAAAAGGACAAAAGCCCCTCATTTCAAGGAGCTCACATTCTAATAGGGAAAGGTAATGCATATAAGGGAATTCTGTCCAGGAAAGGATATTTTGATTTGGAAAGTTACAAGGATGGTGACTAGAACCTTAGAGGAATAGAAGGATTCATCTTTTCAACAGCACAGCTTTAATGATTTAGACTAGTAGGACCTTGGGAGAAGCAGAGGGTATAGAAGGATGACATGATGAGAAAATAGTCAGGGAGTAAAGTAAAACAAGGATGGGACTGACTTGGTTATAGAGGGTCATCTATAAGGACTTCAAGAAGAGTTCCAGATTGAGAGTTCCAGAGACAAAATGTTTAAGTCCTCCAGGACATGATCTTTGGTCTGGCCAACAAGTCAGGCTCAACAATATGGTAAAGTGTAAATCAAAGAATATGGTGAAGTGAAGTGAAACATGGTGGTAGCTTGCTCAGGCATAATGGGCCACATAAGGGACCTGGTTTGATAAATTATCCATTGTTCTTCACACACCTATCCTCTTTGGACTCAATCACTTATGTACACTGGGGTATGCCTGGGAGACCCTGGGTCCTATGTGAATGGTTTTCTGCCTCCCTATGTGTAGCATATTTTAAAGGCTGAGGAGGCTGAGTAGTTCTTCTGAGATTTTGAGGCTATTATTCTACTTTTTCTCTGACTTAGCTTCCCCATCCCATTATCAGAGGCCCATGGGTCATTCCTCTGAATACCATACTAAGTGTCAATGAACAGAGGGAGACTGAGAGAAGCAAACCAGAATGCTCTGAGAGTGGGAAAGCATGCCACCAACAACCCTGCCCATATAACATCCCTCTGACCCCATCATTGCCTCCACGGCCATTCTTCCATTTAATAGGAAGATCCTTCATCTCTGTGAGTTGTATGCCAGAAAGCACATCCTAAAGGGAATTTTTCTGAATGAGTAAATAAAACAGATCAACATATTGAACAGGATTACAATTCATAAAGAGAACCAGCGGGCAGGCTGTAAAAGAAGAAAAGACTCCAAAAGCCCTTTTTTGCTCTCATTTTATTGGTCAAAACTAGGCAAGAGGGAGAAATAAATTTGCAGGCTTCCTCTAAGTTTTCAGGTCCCTTTCCCATCTTTGTTCAGAAGTTCTTTTTCAGAATGAATAAGTGGAGGGAGCTGGGGAGAACACCAAGTTCCTATTGTACTAAAGGCAGCATTTAAAGGAAGTGGAAAAAACCAAATGGTTAACTATTGCTTTGACTATGGAAAATAAGCTTACCCTCATATTAATAAGTAAGGAACAAAGATTTAGGACTGCCTATATATTACTATAATATACTATAAATATTATACATAATTACATATAAAAATTTAAATAATATTTTCTATAATATAATATGTATAATATCTTGTTCAGTCATTTTCAGTTGTGTCCAACACTTTGGGACCCCATTTGGGATTTTCTTGACAAAGATACTGAAGGGGTTTATGATTTTCTTCTTCAGCTCTTTCTACAGATAAGGAAATTGAGGCAAACAGGATTAAGTGACTTACCCAGGGTCAAGCAGCTAGGGTCTGAGGTCAGACTTGAACTAAGGAAGATGAGTCTTTCTGACTCCAGGTCTAGCTCTTTAACCACTATGCCACCTAACTGCCCCAAATATACACACATATATACATACATAAATACACACAGGTATATATATTTACACATATACATATATAATTCATTTTATTTCTATATAATGTATGTTATATATAATATATCATATGTAATACCATATATAAAACAGTATATTATACACAATATTATATGTATTATATATAACCCAACATATTCTACAATATTCTATATATTAACATCCAGGCAGCCCTATGGCACTGCTCCTTACTCTACTATCCAGTCACATTTGAAAGGTAGCTCTTCCTTATGATAGCCCAGAGCCATTGGACTGAAGTAGAGTGCATGAGTTTCTTTTCAGCCCATCATACAGCAGGAAGAGGGAAATCTCAGAACAACAAAATCTTGGCATTAGAAGGGATCTCAGGACCATTTAGTGCAACCTCTCCTATGGTCATGTCTAAATCCTGACTCTCACTTTCCCCCACATGACTTAGGAGATTGACTTCCCCTTCTGGACCTTATTTACTTCAACTATAAAATGAGGGGTTTGGATGATATGTCATAGAAGATTCCTTCCATCACCGAAGCCAGGTTTCCATGAGCTTAATGGCAGGACCTGCAGTTTCTTCCCTAAACAGTGCAGGGCTACCATAAAATCTTCATAATTTTACCCAGGAGTTCTGGAGCCTTCCCCTACTCTTTCTTTCATTAAATATTTCTTGATTTTAACATGGATTTATTTCCAATGCTTTGGAACCTTAAAACAAAGAAGTTGTCCATTGTAACCACTTTCACCTATCACTGAAAGTCATCTGCCCAAAGGCAGCTACATTTATGCCTTTAATTTTCTTAATCTATTTTCCTTTCAAATGTGGCTGGTAAGAAGAGTAAATAATAGGACCATAGGACTATATGTAATAGCATTTATTACATATATAATAACATTGTTATATATAATGCATGATATTTATATGTATTTATAACATTATATTATATATAACATGGTTATATGTAATATATATTATATACCTTATATAGGAATCAAATATGTATAGAAATACAAAGCTGTTGTTGTTCAGTTGTCTCTGCATCTTCACGGGGTTATCTTGGGAAAGGTGCTGGATTGATTTACCATTTCCTTTTCCAGCGGATTAAGGCAGACAAAAGTTAAGTGACTTACCCAAGATCTCACAGCTAATGAATGTTTGAGGCCACATTTGGACTCCAGATCTTCTTGACTCCAGACCTAATACTCTATCCATTGAGTCACCTACCTGCCTCCATAATTAAATAACCTAGAAATATAAATATCTAATATATACTACTGTCCATTCATCCCCACAGCTTCAGAAGGGGAAAGTGAGGCACAAACCACAAGTATTCTTTGAGATTAGGACCATAAATTGATAGATGTAGAATAGCCTGTAAGCTTGCTGTCAGAAGATCCATCCAGGTTCAAATACTTGTGTTTTTTTTCCTTTACCAACGATGTATGACCCTAGTGAAGTCATTTAACACTCTTAAGTCCTAATTTATTCATCTGAAAAAAAAAAAGTAAACCTATCGTCTGTCCCTGAAACATACTGGCTCTGTGACTGAAGAACTCCATTAGGATTTCAGTGCTCTAGGCAACTCTTAAAACCTGAAGTTGTGGAAAAGCTGCCAACCTGCATTGGTAAAAGGAATTTCCTCCTCTGGGAATTCCCATTGAAATCACAGGCCGAGTTTCTATTCTTATCTTAACTACATATCTTATGAATTTGATGAGAGGGAAAAAACACTTTGTAAATAGTAATAATAGCTAATATGTCTATGAGGGCAACATGGTATAATGGACAGAAGATGAGGAACCCTTGGAATCAGGAAGATCTGGATGCCAGCCCTATCTCTAACACACATCAGCTGTGTGGACCTAAGTCACTTATATTTCTCAGAGTCTTGGGCAACCCTTTTAAAATTATAAGATGCCATCAGTGTGGATATTCATTAATGGAAAGCGTTCTTACCCCACGAGTTCCCCTACACGAATGAGATCACAAGTTCACACCAACAAATAAACAAAACATAAAGCAATTTACAGTTTACTAAGTGTTTTAGAGATCTTCTCCTGTAATCCTGATTTGGGCAATTATTATCCCTTTATTACAAAGAAGGCCCTGAGGTTCAGAAAGGTTCCTAGGATTCTAGCTTTAAGTTTGGCAGGGACCTTAGATGTCATCTTGTTAACTCCTTCATGTTAAAGTTGGGGAGACTGAGCCCCAGAAATATATAAGGAGCTGTATACCGGTAAACGTTTAACAACAAGTGTGGTGGTGGGGTGGGGTGGAGCAAAACATATGCACAACACACTTAAGTTTAATATGCCTTATTAACATTTCCTCCATCACTTTCTTAAGCCTAGGTCATCAACAGAAACAAATCAAACCCTAATTTTTAGCCCTTACAGATTTTCAAGGTGTAAATGATTATACTAAAAATTTATTAATCAGCTCTTGAGAGGGGTAGGAGCTGGATGTAAATGACTTGACCAAGGTCATACAGGTGGTAGTAAAGCTGCGATTAGAACCCAGGCAACTCAGACTTTAAATACATTGCCCCTTCAACCATATGCCATGCTGTCTCTCATTTTAAGGATGCTCTCCAAGGTAAAACAGCTGCTTCTGTATCAAAAGAGAGATTCAAACCCAAGTCTAGCAGTTTTTCTAGCGCTGTGCCACAAGAGCTATGTAAATATGAACAGGTCTTGTTAATATTAATTCAGGAAACTACTCATGCCCATTTGATGAAAGGAAAATGGGAGCAGGGAAAAAAAAGATCTTCAGGAATCCCTCCGGGATCATTCCGAGAGTTTTCTGAGCTGTTGTGATGAGTCACTCGTTCTTAGGAGCTAATCACCAACCTCATTAAAGCCCTGAGGTTGTTCAATCCCATTATTAAGAGTCCAACAGGAAGGCATTTGGGGCAAGCCACAAGCTGCCATTGGAAATCAAAAGGAAGAGACAATTCAAAAGCAGTCTGGAACCTCTTTTCACAGAGTATCATCCTAAGCACAAACGACCACTGCAGGGGGCTTAGTGAGCTAACACCAGGTGCTTTTTCATTAATTACATCCCCTCTTTGCGAAGATCTCACTCCTGGCGAGGGGAAGAAAACTAATGAGCATAATCAGAAGACTTCTCCAGAATTTTTCACCTGCCAAGCACTTAAAAGATTGGCTCATCAATCCACACTGCCCTCCCATGAAGCCGGTAATTATTGTGCCCAGTTCATGGATAGGGCAACTGAAACAGAGATTAAGAAACTGCCTACGTCCTCGAGGGTATATCGCAGCCCTTTTTAATGCATGAGGGCTGTGAATTATATTGGGTTCTTCCCTGCTTTCATCTACCCTCAGTTTACCCATTTATCCTACTAGCCTTCTAGAGAAAAAGAAAAAAAAGATTATAGGTTATGTATTGCAGGGGTTTTTAACCTGAAGTCTACAAGCTTCTAAAAAGGTTTTGATAAATCTATTACAATAGAATTTGATGTTTGTTTTTGTAATCCTTTGTATATTGCTTTATGCACCTAAAAACATTCCTGTTACATATATATACATACATATATACATATATATATATATATATATTTCATAACACAAAAAAAGGTTTAGAACTCCTGGGTTAGAGCCTCATCCATTCAAAGACATTTAAAACTACAAAAACAATTCTCACTGTAATATATTCAAAGTATTTGCTATAATAAATTCAATGTGATTAAATTTTTACTAAAAATAATAACAATTTGAGCAGCTTCTTGGAATTTAACCAAGCACTAGTCAGAAGACCTGGATTCAAATTCCACATATGCTACTTATAACCTTTGTGACCTTAAGTCATTTCACCTCTCTCTGCCTCAGTTTCCTCATCCATAAAATGAGAGTTGGACTAAATATTCTCCTTCTGCTCTCAATCTATTTTCTTATGATTATCTGTGCAATATTTTCCAAAAACATCATACCTGGTTCATCATTTCATAAGAATAAGGCTTTCTATATTGAAATCCTTTAATATTTGATCATGTCTTGGATAAAAATAAAGAACTATATATCATCTTAGGCTTGAACTCTTTCCTTTGATCACTGATTGTGAAAGATTGTTATTTCTCTAGAATATTTTCCCGTCTAAACCAAAAAGTAAACTCAGTATGGGGGAAAAAATGGACCAAGAGGTCCAGAGCTCCTGTAGGGAATCTCTGTAAGTACACAGGCCAGGTACAGAGGCCCACAACACAGAGATGCCAATTGGAACACGCACCACCAGTTTGTGGCACCAGAAAATCGATATCATCACAGTGTGCAGCACAGTTAATGAGGACTCATGTTAGGAGCAGAGACACTGTGGAAGAAGAAAACAGCACAGCAACCATGTAATTTCTGGTTGTATTATTGACGGTGCCTAATATTTGACTATGAAAGCATGAGAGGGGTAGTGAAAAAAATGATGAACATGGAGTTGAGAAACCTCAGTTCAAATCCCACCTCTAATATTTGCTGTCACTCTTCCTCTCTGAGTATCATCAGTAAAGTTGGTAGAATAATGTTTGCACCACCTTCTTCATACGGTTGTTACAATGAAAGCTCTTTGTAAACTTTAAGGTGCTTAGAAATGTAAGTGATAATTATGTTTGATGACAGAGTTCTTAATAAAGCAAGGAATCTGCTTCTATCCTCCACTCTCACTGTCTACCTAAATTACTGTAGCTCAAGCCCGTTCTCCATATGAACAAATAATGGCTCCTCTCTCTCTCTGTCTCTCTGTCTCTCTCTCTGTCTCTCTCTCTCTCTCCGTCTCTCTGTCTCTCTGTCTCTCTCTGTCTCTCTGTCTGTCTCTCTCTGTCTCTCTCTCTGTTTCTCTCTGTAGTCGGTTTATATGTTTAATTTTAGAAGTTTGTCTAAGGATCTGGGAGATCTCAAATGATTTATATTAGATTCCAGCAAGGCAAATCACTCTTCAGAATAAGAAAGGAAATCCTATGAGTTTCAGAGCAAGAATCTGCATGCATAATTTTATCTGTCAACAAGAATTTGATTGATAATGGCCTTGCTATATGCAAGACATTATGTTAGGTGCTGGAAAGCTATTCTAATACAAGGATTGGAATTGAACCTAGGACTTCATTGACATAGAAGAAAAAACTCCCACTACCAACATAGGTTGGCATCTTATCTGCAATGTGTAGTCTTAGAGAGTCCTCCAGATTAGAACACTGAGAAGCGAAGGGATTTACCCAAAGTCACACAGCTAACATGTGGCCAAGGCAGGATTTCAACTCAGGAATTCTCAGCTTTAAAGCTGACTATTTATTCACTTTGCCATGGTCCTCTCTATACTAACATAAGTAAATAAATTCACAAATAAGGCTGAGGTTTCCTTGGTTAAAAAAAAACCCATAATAACAACAAAAAAGAGAAAATGACAATATGATTCATCCTATATGGATTCCTGTCAATCCAACTGAAATTAATCATGAACACCCTATTATTTGACTATATCAGAAGGATTACAGAATCACAAAATTATGCCATTGGAAAAGACCTTAATGCCATTTAATTCAATCTGTACCTGAAAAGAATCTGCCCTATAACACATCCAATTTGCAGTGATTTAGCCCCTGCATGAAGATTTTAATGGGGGGGAAACCACCATTGATCTTTAAGAAATTTTTTTCCTGACACCAAACTTAAATTTTCTTCCCTAAAACTTCTACCAGTTGCTCCCGTTTCTTCTCATGAGGCCAAATAGGATCTATCTAAGCCCTCTTTCCCATGACACCTCTTCAAATACTCAATAGCAGCTATGGCACCCCAAAACTTTTTTCTCCAGGGTTAACAACGCCAACATAGACTAAGTCCAATGTAATGAGATGTAGCCCCAGAATTCCAGGAAATATAGGTATTTCATTCGTATATCTTAAATTCTAAGTCATAACTCAGACGGATTGTTGTTTCTAACTAGTCACCTCACAAACATATGATATTGATCATAAGGGTTAGGGAGGGAGAGAATATACCTAATAATAACTTGCATCAATATAGCTCTTTGTGATTTACAAAGTGCTTTTCTCGCAATGATCCTGCAAGGCAGGTCATACAGTTGCACCCATTTTGCAGATGTAGATGAAGCCTACTGCTGATGGGTGCCCCCGTGCCCCTAATACAGATGGAGCTTATTTATCTTTTTAATGTTTAAGAAGAATTATGATATGAAGGGAAAGAATATGCCTAAGAAGATAAGACCATATTTGTTTGGCTTTCTTAGCCATAACCTTAGAGTATAACCAGAATGCCAGGGTGGCATCAAATTGAGTTCACCAAGGTCAACAAATTCAGTGAGCTGGATAGGAGTCAAAAAATGGAGTGGAGAGAAGCTCAAATTGATGGAGAAAACATGACTAGACAGCAGTTTGTCTGAAAAAGATGTGGAGATTTTAATGGATCTCAGACTCAATGAGTCTACAGTGTTATATGGCAACCAAGAAAGGTAAAGCAATCTTAGGGGATTTTAAGAGAAGTAGAGTATCCAGGAAGAATGAGTGATAGCCCTACTCTCCATAGACTAATCATAACTGGGGTATAATAATAGTAATAATTAATGATAATGATGATGATGATGACCAACATTTATAGAGTGCCTTCTATGTGTCAGGAACTATGCTAAGTCCTTTACAATCAAGATCCTGACAATAACTGTGGGAAGTAGGTGCTATTATTTTCCCCATTTTGCAGATGAAGAACCTGAGGCAAACAGGGTTTAAGTGACTTGCCCAAGGTTAGCCAGCTATTAAGTGTCTGAAGTCATATTTGAACTCAGATCTCACTGATTCCAGACCCCTGGGCACTATGGGGCCACCTTGTACTGTCTTCAGTTCTAGGTGCTTCACAATCTGAGTTCCATTTACAAGAATATATTATTTATTCCCTTTATAGCTACAATATTCCTAGCTTCCTTCAAAGGGCAGTTCAAATGCCACCTCCTATAAGCAGTCCCTCCTGGAAAAGATTGTCTCTTTTTTTTCTTTGCATCCTCAGTAACTAAAACAGTGCCGGAACAAAAATAAAATAAGATAAAATAAAAAAAGTAGAAGGAAAATAATCTTCCTAGTGAATTTGATGTAAAATGGCCAAAGAAGAATACCATAGAAGTGGCAGCATTTCAGAGCAAGGAAACCCAACCTGGATATATATATATATATGTGGGGAACATCTTTCAATTATTCGGAAATATACTTAAGACAACAATTCTATGCCAACTGATATCCAAAGACTAATTGCAAATCAATGAATCAAAACAAGACTAGTATCCTCTAAGGTCTCAGAATCCTTAAACCCAGAATGGATAACCAGAACTGCTGATCAAAATTGGACATAGGCTAAATCCACCTTTTAAATATTGTCACATAGTTCCTGAAAGTCAGTAAGAGTTTGAGAAGATACCTTAGGATAAAATTCAATTCCTTTATATATTGGTTTTTCAGGTCACAGGTCAGAATCTTATTCCATTGTATGGTTTAGCTACTACATACAAATAATTGGTGTAACTCCCATGCTTGGAAATCTAATGGTAGATTCATTAGTTTTCAGGTTTGTTCCCTTACATGTGGCCTAACAAAAATGTTTAAAAAATGGTACCCTGAAGATGAATGAAAGAAGTATTATAAAACAATATAATAACTTTCCCTTGTTCTTTTCCCATAACATTAAAAAAATTTGCAGAGGAAATCTCATTTTCATACTTGAAATGCACTCCTAATTCCATGGGAATGCACATTCGTTTAGCTGTTTGTATTTTCTTGTTCACCATGAGGGGAATCAAAGAAATTCAGTTGCAAATGTATTCAGAAGTTAATTATACAAAAATAAATTATATCCTTTTATTGCTCTCTGTGGCACACCGGAAAGTTAAATCTACCACTTTAGAATAAATAGCTGTGCATAAATGTACTAGGAGTCAATATACGATATGCACCATTGAGCTAGCATCATATAGAATGAACTCTCGCACCAAGTCATGAACATAACTGTTTTTCCTTGGGTTAGCTAAAAAACAGCTCACCCAATAATGACACTGAGGTTTCTTGGCAAAGCACAGCACATATCCTCCTAGGAACCGTAATCTCTGAGTAAATAGGATGGGATGGTAATGCTTGCATTGTGTAGATGCAGAACAAAAAGACATAGGCATATTTAGACTACCCCAGGTCATATAGCAAAGCTAACAGACAAGAAAGGTAAAGGAGTAGAAAAGACATCGTTTCCAGTTAAATATTCACTATAAGACTAAGAACTAGGAGTCCATTTGTCCACATAAGTTATGTTGCTCTTTCAGACAAATTCTTTGGTTGAGTTGTTTCAGTTGTGTTCGACTATTCATGACCCCATTTTAAGGTTTTCTTGGCAAAGACACTGGAGATGTTTGATATTTCCTTCTCCAACTCATTTTACAGATAAGGAAACTGAGGCAAACAAGGTTAAGTGACTTGCCCAGGGTCACACAGCTAGTAAGTGTCTGAGGCTAGAATTGAACTCATGGAATTGAATCTTCTTGACTCTAGGTCAAGCACTCTAGCTGCCCCGACAAATAGGCATAGTATAGCCAAACAAATTCCCAGCCACACTGGTCATGTCCAAAATATTTGTCTCATTTTGTATCTGGAACCTCTCTTTTCTCTGTTAGGAGATGGGAGGCATAACATTTCATCATCAGTCCTCTAGAATCCTGATTGGTCACTGCACCAATCTTCGTCTTTAATGATGTTATGGTATAAATCACCTTTCTCATTCTGCTGGCTTCATTTTGTATCAATTCATCTGTGTTTTCACAGACCTCTCTGAAATTGTTCCTTTCTAATCAAGGAATGATATTCCATTCATTAATATGCTATCACTTGTTTAGACATTCCTCAATTTATCAGCACCTCTCTCCTTTAGCTTTCAATTGTTTGCCTCTATAATAAGAGCTGCTGTAAATATTACTGTGCATGGGGTTCTTTTTCCTTGGTCATTAAAGATCGTGTATGTTAAAGTAAAGTAAGGGTCAAATCTTATATATTGAATAATCAATCAATAAGCATCTAATTAGTGCCCATGATGTGAAAAGTGTTGGGAATACAAGGATAAAAAGGAAAGAGGCCCTACCTTCAAGGAGCTTTTATTCTATAGGAGAGATATATATGTGTGTGTATGTGTGTGTGTGTGTATGTGTGTACATATATTTTAGATATATAGCAGTACATTATTAAATAAGAATTTTCACTTTTCATAGATAATCTTAATCTGAAATATACAAATTAATATATTGCTTTCATTATTGGATTTGGAGTCAGAAGACTCAGGTCTGAACACTTTAGAAGACAGATCTGAAATTCCCCTTTCTAATCACAATTGCATACCCTTCTATCTCTCCCAGTGCCTGGGCTCCTATAAAAGATTCTTTTTGTTCTTCCACAAATTCCAGGCACTCCACCACTCCTTACTTTCTAAGTTCCATTGTACCTTCGTTGACCTTACTTTTCTTTGTTTGTGATCCTGACCATATAGATACCCATATCCACCCTATTTTAGGATCTCTTGCCCCCAAATGTATTGTCACTTATCTCTTTCCCATCTTCAAATCTGGCTTATTACCATCATCTGCCTTTTCTGTTCCTATTTGTGTGCTACTAAATTTTGCAGAAGAAAGTCTAATAACTGGGTTGACTGAGTTCCACTACAAATTCATGCTAGTTAATTTCAATTTTAGACAGCTGCACAACAATCTTTCTTGTCTTGACTCTCTACACCATCCCAGCAGTGTTATGTTCCAAGTCTCCTATTTCCCCAAGCTATCTATGCCACCATTCTCCCCCCCCAATCAACATTAGACCTTACTATATAATATGCTGATAAAACTGATGCCATCCATCATGAACTCCCCTCTTCTCCCTAATTCTACTGTTCAAATCTCCTCCTGTTCATCATCAACCCTCATTTTCTTTCTTTTGCTTCACTCTCTAAATATATGGCAGTGTTCTTTGCCAAGGCCAACCCCTCTCCTTGATTTTGTCCTTTCCAGTCTTCCCTGGAAATTGTTCTTTTTTTATCTTACCTTTCTCTAATTCTCAATTTTTCCTTGCCCACTGACTCACCCAGAATCACACAGTCAATGCATGTCAGAGATGGAACTGGAACCTGGAACCATGTGGTCTTCCAGACATGGGGCTAATTCCTTATTTATTATACCTAGATGTCTTCCAGGTCTATATGTGTATATTTGATAAATATATGTGTATAAAATAATCAACCAAGCTTTTAAAAAATAAGTATCTAGAGACATACATGTATTTCATATAAAAACAAAGAATCTATCTTTGATCCCATGTGCTGTTAAATATTTTGTCTTTCATATCTAATATATTACTGCCTGCTTGAAGTGTAGCTCTGAACAAGGAAACAAATTGCCCTTCCCCAACCAAAAATCACATAAGAAAGAGCAGCGATGCATCTCAAAAATATTCCTCAGCACCCACCTTTATGGACCACTTACGCTGCCTGTGATGGGCATGAATGACAGATCATTTAACATGATTACTGCTTGTTGATCCCTCCAGTCCAATCAATGAACACCTCTGACGCACTCCATCCATTCTGCTTTAGCGCTAAATCTATTTATTTTTGACAAACAGACCTACATGCTGCAAATGTAACATGTTATAGGACATCACCTGTCTATTTCTTTCTTCACTGATCTTCATAAAGTAAAATATAAATGTAAAATTGCTATAGTTTTTCATGTGCTATGTACTTTCCATGGACCCTAGCAAGCAAGCAAAGATAAGCTAACATTTGGGCAAAGTCTGAAGCATTGGATGCTTTATAAAACCCTACACCACATCCCTGTGGAAATGGAAAGCTTTATTGTCACTTAAATTGCAATTCTACATACACAAACATTGCAACTGTCAGAAGCAATATTCTGTTCCTGCTACACCAATATCAGATGATCCAGGTAACTTGGCACTTGCTGGAATGTAGAATCATCAGGAGGGTGAATGCTGATTTATTATTCTTAAAGCAACACTGAAATTCCCCATCTCTCCTGTTGGTCTTCAGGTGAGATGTGGCCCAATTAAATGCACGATGGAGAAACAAACCAAATCCCATCCCTTCAGTAACTGCTTGAAGGGGATAGTTCCCTTTTAGTCACAACCAAAGGTAGGTAGCAGTAGGAGTGTGCTGGAGCCAGCTCTAACCAGGTCTAATAGCAGATTGTTAAATTTTCAGTGTAAGTATCCACACCTTGGAAATCAGCAAACATTACTAATCAGAGCTTCATTTTTTCTTTCTTGATTGTCTAGAATTAAGAAAGTAGTGAAGAAAATATTAATAATGCAGATTAAACTTGTAAGTATGCCCTGCATTCCTTTTTTTCCTTCAGAAAGCCAGTTGTTAAATATTTACCACACAGCAGAAGTACATAATCATTGTCTATAGTTCTCCTGAGAATTTTAGAAAAGAAAGAAGAGGGGGACGGGATTAGAATATAAGTGACCCAGAAAACTTGTAATGTAACTTTTATATATAAAATCAGAGTCACATATTCACTACATGTCAGAGATGAAACTATAGGAAACTATATAGTTTTATATATAAAATATAAACTTCTAGAAAACTCTGTTGTATCCTTTCTTTTCAGGCTTTTGATGTCATTGAATAGTGCTCTAGTTGGCGCTAGAGGTCTTAAGAGAGTAGAGAAGGTCATTTCAAGATGTGCAGAGACAATTTTGATAGCCGGACGTTTGTAAAATAATCTGTTGCTAGATAGCATAGTAATTGTTAAACTGTAAACATCTTTTGCTGAACCTCCATATTTAGGACCAAGAATTAAAACTATCTTCACACAAAGACTTCAGCGCTTTGTAAGATACATTCCACATAAGAAAGCTTCAAGTTGGCCTGTGGAGTGACTTGTACCTTTTCTATTCTCTTTTTCTGGATTAAGATAGAGGTATAAAGACCCATCAACTCTTCCAAGTGGCCTAATTAGATATTCCTCACAACCATTTCATTTGGATGTCAGAAAAACCATTATCTCCCTCCTGCTAGATTTATTTTTCTCCCAACCATTCTCCTTTCCTCTATGGAACAAATAAAAGCAAAATGAAGTATAACTTCTGTCTCAGGTTCACATGGCACACAGTGGTAAATAGTCAAGTCTGATGTTTGCTTTACTGAGCCTTGGTCTAGAGTGAAATTCAGCCAAGTTACACATTGTTTTGTTTGACCTCACTTTATAACATCCTTCCATCCTACAGCTATTGTACATCCTCCTGAAAAGTAAATCACGTCATAGCTCTAAGGCTAAATCTTTCAAATCCACTGAATGCAACTCATTTTCATTAAAGTCTGGAAGTTCCAATAACGAACATTTTGAAGTCATATCATTCATGTTCCTTTGGCCTTGCCTTACAGCCATTGATAATTCCTACAATCTCTAAGAATATCTTTCCTAAAATAACTTAACTCTCTAGCTTTTCTAAGCATGTTCATTAATAACATCTGACTCAATTTACTTTGCATATATGATCATTAAATAAACCACTAAGGTAGAAATAGCTTCTGAGTGCCAACAGAGAAATTGATTACTCTTCAAACCAATCAAAATACATGCTGCTGCTGCTGCTGCTGCTGCTATAGAGCTCTGAAGTCATTTGAAGTTGCTCAGCCCAATACTGAGAAATTCCAGTTCTCTTTCAAAATTCTTGAACACCCTCTGTTCACAATAATTCCTGCCTTGGATGTTGAAGTATTTGATTCTTCCTTCCTTAGACAACAAATGAAACCAGGAGTCACACTCATTTTCTATTACAGTCACATGGGTGTGTAGAAAATAAAAACCAATTAAAGCAACCTGGCAAAGAGCAGTAAAATTTTCTAAGCAAAAGTTGATGATGGATTTGGGAGATTTGTTTTTGTTTTTGCCAACAAATGAGCATAGTGTGCTGTCATTTAAGGTAGGATTGATGGTGTTAGAACAAAAAGTAACAGAATTAACTATATGACCTCTTTGAGTCTTCCTCATCTACTCTAAATGAAGACATATCTCTAATAGGGGGATATAATATCCATAGGGTAGCACAGTGGATGGAGTGCTGCATCTGGAATTAAGAAGAAATCCAGGTTCAGACATTTACTATGTGACCCTGGGCAAGTCACTTAAGCCTCATCTATAAAATGAGCAGCTCATTTTATAAGAAAATGGCAAACCATTACAGTATCTTTGCCAAGAAAACCCCCAAAAGGGGTCATAGAGAGTCAGACATGACTAAAAAATTACTCAACAACAAGGGATACAGAAGAAAAGTAGAAGGAATAGATTGATAGGTAATGGCAGGTTGGGAAACATGATTTTTATTTCCACAGAAAAGAGGAAAGAGTGCTTTAAAAAATAGCCAAGTAATTTAATGGATCAGTCAACAAATAGTCTCAATCATCAAATATTTATATATGAGCACTTGCATTGAGCCTAGTGATAGGAGATATAAAAGATACAACATATCCTTGCCCTCTGTGAGCTTATAATCTAATTTAATCAGCACAATAAAGCATAACTAGATAGTAAACAAACAGAAAAAACTGTCACAGCAACTAGACAAAAGTACTGTCTCAACTTTTAAAAAGGTGCACTTTCCCAGTGTGGATAGAGAATATAAGATCCAGTTTCAATCCCTAAGAGAATTCTCAAAATTACACTATATTTGACAGTACACTGGGCAAGATCTGGTAAGGACTCTGAATATTAATACTGTCATGTTTCTTTGCAGAACTATACAATGTCTTGCATTTCCATAGTGTTATATACACTTAATGGTAGCTATTTGAATACTTTCAACCCATGTGAAAGACACAGAGCACTCACACATACACACACACAAAATCACACAAAGAAAATGCAAAGATGGTACAAGAACTAACAAGCCACAATGATATTTTATACCATTTTCCAGCAGATGTTTCTTAAGGTTGTTGGAATTTGCTGTGAATTCTTTTTCTTTTCTTTCATATGAACAACCTCTTTAATGAGCAGTGTTGAATGTCACACTCAATTTCACATTATCTACAAAGGAAAGATGTGACACCATGTGGTCCAGGTTATCCCATAAGCCTCATCAAGGCTTACAAAGTCCTCTTTATAAAACTATACTTCCTATCTGTCCCCACTGCTGATAAGGGACTACATTCAAGGCCTGACTTTTATTTTCCACTTGGGATATGAAGCCCCATTCTTTCTTTCTTGCTTTCTCTTTCTTTCTTTCTTTTTTTCTTTCTTTCTTTCTTTCTTTCTTTCTTTCTTTCTTTCTTTCTTTCTTTCTTTCTTTCCTTCCTTCTCTCTTTCTTTCCTTCCTTCTCTCTTTCTTTCTTTCTTTCCTTCTCTCTTTCTCTCTTTCTTTCTTCCTCCTTGCCCTTAACCACAACTGAGTCACCCCACATTTTCATTACAGGTGTGCTCTGATCTACATTTCTGGATTGCTTGAGAGTATATTTCATGTCTTTGGACATAAATTCACTAGAGACTTTAGAAACCTGGGCCACATGGAGAATGGCACAGTCCACTGGTGTGTGGAAAGCCCTGAAATGAAGTGCACATTTGTTCCTAGTACCAGTGCCCATGTAATATTATCAGCAATGTGGGTTCTTGGATCCAAAAGTCCTAGAAGAATGACAATTATTTAAGCCCCTGCTTGTCTCTCCATGAAAAAAGAAAACACATTGAGGGCGCAGTCAGACAGTTTTGTTAGTAATTTTATAATTTTGTAACTGCACTTTCAGTACTGATTTTTCTTCTGAAACTTAGATTCCCAAGTCCAGAAGCTACCTGGATGCCCTAGGCTGGGATGTCAAATTCAGTACATCTAAAACCATGCCCATTATGCTTCCCCCACACCAGCTCTTCATTCTGAATTCACTGTTTCTAACAGTGACTCTACCCTTCACTCTTCTTCCCAAATTTGGGAAGTCATTGTTTTCAAAAATTTGGAGTCATGTTCCCTCTCTTAAAATTCTCATACACTGTTATAATCCAAGGTCTACCACTTCCATCTCTGAAACATCTCTTATATCTGTCCCTCCTTCTATTTCCATAGTAACCAGTCTAGGAGTAGCCCTACCTTCTCCCATTTCCAGCTCCTCCCACCAATCCATTCCTTTAGACAATACTGCTAGAATTACCTAACACATGCATCTCTCTAGTTGTAATATTCCTCTGTCCAAAAATCTGTAGCCTGACTCCCTGGGCTTAAGACAAAGAAGTTAGTTTCCTTTGCTTGGTTTATAAAACTCTTCACAATATGGTGTCCCTCAAAATCTATCTTGTCTTTCCCCATGTTAGTTCCTTCTATACTCACCGGACATCTGCCTTGCTGGTCTACAAAGCCATCTGACTATGCCCTGTGTTCTCTCACCTCCATGCCTTTACTCACATAGCTATTTAAATCAATGAATTAATAAGCATTTATTATATGGCAGCCACTGAGCTAAGTTTGGGAGATACAAAGAAAGGCAAAAAAAATAAGCAGTTCTTGATCTTATGGAGCTCAAACTCTAATGGGGGGAAGTAAACGACTTTTTCTCAGTTAAATCTCATATCTAACCCCAGCACCCAGAATAATTCAGTAGCTCCTTAAGCAATGTTTCTTGAATGCTGTTGTTTTATCCTTCATTCCCAAAGTAGACCATGACATGGGGGAGGTGGTGTAATGACTAGCAAGTAAACTGGATTTAAGTGAGACTGGGCTGTGCAGTCACCAGCCTCCCCCTCTCCTCTGGAGCCATCAGGGTCCAGTGGCAAGGTGTAGATCATTTGGTTTGTTGAATGGCTAGATTGATGGATGAATGAATGAATGAAGGAGTTAAACATATGAAGAGAACGTTCCCCTACCACTCAAAGCAAGGTCTGGCATGAACAAAAAACATCATAGGATTCTTTTAGTATCAAATTTATACCACAAATGTCAAACCTTTACTTTTGGTCTCCTTTAAAAAAATTAGTACAGCTGAACATAATCATTATAAAGCTTGTTTGCTCTGGGATCCATGTACATTTAGTGTCTGTCATGTCCCCTACATTCCATTTGGAAGCTAGGATCAGCCCTGTCGATAAGCAAAGCACTAATCTCTTCCCTGCACAGCATAAATTCCAGGGTGTTGGGAAGGGTGCTTCTCTACCCTGTGCCCCCCACAATAATAACAAGCCGCCACACAGCCAGCCTCATCCCCACCTCTTACACTCTTGTCTTGCCTTTCTCTCCACCCCCTGGGGAGTCCACTCAGAAACAAGATTTCTTTTCAGAATGTCTCATTAAAATGATTACAGCCTTCTGGCTTTCTACCGGAGGTCACTCTCAGTGTCCTTGTGAGTGTGCAATTTCAAATGATGGTTTGCATTTTGTTCCCTTGCCTCTAGAGATGACTTATCCACAGACAAATGTCTACTTTGAAGGGGCAATTTGAGGAAAAGCAATCTCTCCACAGGGATGGGAGAGGTATAAGAATCCAAATATACCTGGGATCACCAAGGAACTTTTTAAAGCTTAAGTGGTACAGGTGGGAAAGGTGGTGGTTGCAGCTAACCTCCCTGCTGCTATTCCCTGGTGAGCTAAACCATCAGTCTGGTGTAGTGGACAGAGTACTAGACCTGGAGTCAGGTAGACCCTAATTTAAACCCTATTGATGATATTTATATGCTGGGTAAGCACGGGCAAATAAATTCTCTAAGCCTCTATTTGCTCATTTGTAAAATGAGCTTGTTAATGTCCATAGCTCCTAACTCTCCAGTTTAATGTAAGGCCTAAATAAGATACTATTAGGTAGAAGTGCTTTGTAAACTTAAAATTTGGATGTAAATATCACTTATTGTCATTATTTTACAGTTAGTAGCAATAGTGATCTACAAAATTAGGATCTCCAAACAAACATTTCTGAAAGAACCAACCTCCCACCTATGCTGCAATAGGAGACACTTTGCAGTCTCTGAAAAAATACCCGCTATCTCTTCAACCCAGAGGCTTAACTTCAGGCTTTTTCTCCAATCCCACCTCTCAAATCTGGGGATACCCATTACAGGTTCTGAATTGGTGGAGACTGGGGAGGAGCAGGGCACTGTCCCTGGTCTTCCATTTCTTTCTCCCTCTCTCCCTCCCTGATGAAAAGTCACTTGATTGACATATTCTAAAGCCAAATCCTATCTCCAAAGCTCATTCCTTGATGTGACCTGTGACAAAGCTCTTTACCTCCCCAGACCTCAGGATCTTCATCTTTAAAATGAAGAGGCTGGACTAAATGGTTCCTTTCAGCTTTCAATCTATAGAATGAAAAAAATTAACATAATAAAATAAATACTATAAAACTCATTAGGTAAATGCTTTAAGAATCAGAGATGGGGGTCCCTAGAAGGACACAGCTTAGTGGCAGTGTTTATCAAAATGGTTTTTGTCTATTGCTCACTACCTGACACCAAGAACCATTTGTTGTTGTTCCAGTCATGTCTGACTCTTCATGGTCCCATTTGGGGCTTTCTTGATAGAAATGCCAGAGTTGTTTGCCGTTTCATTCACCAGCTCATTTTACAAATGAGGAAACTGAGACAAACAGGGCTAAGTGACTTGCCCAGGGTCACACAGCTAATAAGGGTCTGAGGTTGGATTTGAACACAAGTCCTCCTGACTACACACAAAGAACCATAGCTTTAAATCACTTATAGATAGAAACTGAACTGTTAGCTCTCTAAATAGAACTTCTTTCTCCTCATTCCCAGTGAAAGGTTATAGAAATTGAGGAATTGAATCACATCAAAGTTGATATTCTTACTATAAATGGTCGCATATGACAAAAGGAAGTCACAACAAAATTGAGAGATGCTTCACTGTTCTTTCTAGAGAAGCAAATAAAGTAGTCAGGAGAGTCCTATATCTAGAGCTGAAAGGGAGCTTGGAGGACGTCCTGCCCACCCACCTCCTTGTGCCCATGAGGCCCCAGGAGGCTGACTTCTTCAAGATCCCACACAGATAGGAGCAGACAGTGCTGGACTCCAAGTCATCTGAGTCCCAGGGAGTTGGTGTTCTTTGCCTTATACCACCCTGATTTTATTCAGCATTCAAAGGCAAGAAGAAACATCATTGGACAGGATGTTCCGTCATGTTATATTGCAGCAGTTATGATGAGCATTTGTAAAAAGACAACAAAGATAATTGCAGCTTATGTGCCAACATCTGTTACAGAGGGTGGGGAGATAGAGAGGTTTTATGGAAAACTGGATGAGAATTCCTCAAGGTAAATCATCATATTTAACAATTAGTAACTCCAATATAGAGATGGGTATAGGAGAGAACAAAAGTCACTGGAAAATAGGGCATAAGGAGCAAAAATCTTCAAGTCACTGCCCAAAATGAGCTTTGGGTCTGCAGATTTCACAATGTGAAATTATGCTTATCTGATATGGAGATGTCTAAAGAGGAATAATAATGTCTCCCATTTATAGAGTGCTTCAAAGTTTAAAAAGCTTATTACAGATCTGATCTACTTTGAGCTCCATGATGATCTCATGTCCCCATTTTGCAGAAGCTTTATGCCTATAGGAGGCTTGGTGAACAACCTGAAGGCGAAATAGACAGGATTATGAGCCTAGATCCAGAAAGATTTGGGGTCGCAATCTCCCTCAGAATCTCACAGACTTTGTGAACAGGGACAAGTCACCTGACCTCTCTGACTCTTTTATCTTCTCCTACAAAAAATGTAGATAATATTACTTATGAGGTTCTTATGAACTAATACATGTAAAGTGTTTTTTCAAACTTTAAAGTCAAGTTCAAAATCAATTAGAATTAAGATATCAGGTAGTTGTAGTAGTAGTAGTAGTAGCAGTAGTAGTAGTGGTGGTAGTGGTAGTGGTAGTATTAGTGATAGTAGTAGTAGTAGTAGTAGTAGTAGTGGTGGTAGTATTAGTGATAGTAGTAGTAGTAGTAGTAGTAGTAGTAGTAGTAGTAGTAGTAGTGGTAGTGGTAGTAGTAGTAGTAGTAGTAGCAGTGGTAGTAGTAGTAGTGGTAGTAGTAGCAGTAGCAGTAGTACCTACATCACAGGATTGTGCTGTGATGCTAACATGAGAGGGAGGGGAGGAAGGAGGCAAAGGAATATAGTAGTGAAGTCCAAACCCTAAAACATGGTTTGGGCCCTTCCCAAAAATGGAGCTTTGAGGAAAACTCTCAAGGAGGAGAAGGGGACCAAAGGGATGGAGGGTACCTGGAGCATGGATGCAAAGTCTGGAAAGTGAAGCATGTCTGGCATCAAGTAGAGTTGAGTAATCTAAATTGCCCGATAAGCTGTGGTTAAAATTTATCATGTTTAGTCACAAGACATCAAAAGAGAATCGGATCCATAAACTGTTCTCAAATCTTGCCTTGTTGATGGAATTGTTAATGACTTGGTAACTACTCAAAGGCTATAATAGCTTATTAGGAGAAGATTATGATTCTCCAAGTGTCGAGATTTGACTCCAAGCCTGTATACCCTATGGTTTACATAACCAGTAAGACTTTTTTTTTTTCAAATGTTGTGGGCCAAACATACATGACTGTACTCATGAAAAAATAACCAATCAAATTAAAAGGGTACCAACACTACATATGTATATTCAAAAGATACGAGGCCTGGACCCAGATCCTAATGTGAAACGGTTCAGTTATGCCTTGCATCATAAAGCACCCTAAAGTCAACTATCTTGCTTGCATATGTGATACACAAACAACAATGATTCATCTTTCCCAGCTGACTCTAATAAAATGAGTAATAGCCATGGGGAGGCAGAACAGTTCAGTGAATAGAGTGCAGGTGCGAGAGACAGAAGCTAATAAATTCTCACCCTCGCTCCGCCCCAGGCTTCCAACTCAGTTTCCTCACTCACTCCCATCTGTTACATGAAACAAACCACACTTTTCAGTCATATGGTACTGTGGGAAAAAGTAATAAATAGAAAAATGTTGAGGAACGGAGAATTAAGAAACAGCAGGGCCCACTACCCAATATGAGCTTTGTACCTGCAGACTTCGCAATGTGAAACATGCTTATCTGATATGGAGATGTCTAAAGAGGAATAATAATATCTCACATTTATGGGGCACTTCAAATTTTTAAAAGCTTATTACAGATATTATCTCCTTTGAGTTTCTTAATGACATCATGGGATAGGTATTTCCCTACAGATATTATTGTCTCCATTTTACAGATAAAGATACCGAGGTTCAGATCATTAAGTGATTTAAGGACAGTTATAAAGTTCAGCTTAAAGAGTCCTGGACTTGGAGTGAGAGAATCTTTGTCAAATCCTGGCTTTTCCATTAGTGTGATCTCAGGCAAATCATTTCTGTAGGACTCAGTTTTCTCATCTGTAAAATGAGAAGGTTGGACTAGTTGTCCTCTGAGATCTCTTTGAATGCTAAATCTATGATCCCATGTCTTGCCTGCTGTTATACAGCTAATCAGTATCAGAGGCAGGGTTAATCACTTGTCTTCCTGAATCCTTGGCAGACTCCTCACTGCACCACACCACCTTTGTACTCCTCTTGCATTTTCTCTATCAGCATCAAAGCAGAAGTGAGAAAAGTTTAAATTCCAGCCATATAAGGAAAAAAAAACCACAAAAAGAACTTGCCTACAGATACCTTTGCCATCTATCTTTTCTCTGTCAACACATGCTCCTCATGTTTAGATCTTATAGCCTTGTAGAGGCTTTTGGGCATTTTGGTGGCACAATGTTAGTCCTAACTAACTTACTTAGACTCATCTTCCTGAGTTCAAATCCGGCCTTAGACATTGTAATGTTAATGGAATAGGGATCTTCCCCATCCATTAATAGGCCCATGTGAACTGCTTTGAGCTTTGGCCCAGCTCACAGCTGTGTTACAGCCTGAGTCACATGGAGCCCATCGTGGGAGGAACTTGCCTAGGGGAACTTGCTTGTGGGGAAAGAATGAATGTTTAAGATGTTGGTGCTCTCTGGACTGGTGATGCTTAATTTGCTAAATCTTACTTCTTGGTATCCTAATGTGATGTTCTAAATAAATATTTTGGTTTTCCCTTTGAGGAAGAGAGTTTATTATATTTTGCAAATCTGCACTGGAAATATGTATGCATATTCATAGCAGCTGCTATTGGTATCACATTGGCATTACAGACATTTATTAGCTGTGTGACCCTAGACAAGTCACAACCTTGTTTGCCTCAGTTTCCTCATCTACAAAAGGAGATGGAGAAGGAAATGGCAAACCACTCCAGCATCTTTGCCAAGATGGGACCGTAAGTGGAGTCACAAAGTGTTGGACACGACTGAAATGATTGAACAATGACAATAACATACTCCCTCCACCAACACAGATAACCCATTCTCTCTATTACTTGAGAGCTGGAAGACACCTACCAAGGAGTTCCTCTCACCTTATGCAGGATGGTTTGCAGGGAACAGATATATAACAAGTTCTGGGCCCAAGGTAAGTACTTGAGGTCTTTTCTGTTTGATAGGACCTTTTAGACCCACTAGAGCTCAAATTTCATTGACATGTCCTGGAAGAATTCAAGGTCAGGGTTTTTTTTTTTTTAATAGGTTCATTTTTTTATTTTCTAAGAGACTATAAAGAGTTTTTAATGCTTTTACTTAACAGTTCTTTATTAATCATTACACTTTTTTTATTATCTCTGAGTTGACACTCCCTATCCTCTAGAGATGGGCCTTCAGAATATATGCAAATTTTACTACAGAAACAAATATATATCTACATATACATATATGTACATATATGTATATATATTATATATAACATATATAACATATTATATATAACATATATATACAGAATACATCATCTGAGGACCAATGAAACAGCCCAATTTAACTAGAACTGAGAGTGCACAAGGGGTATGAAATGAATTAAAATTGAAGAAGAAGGAGTGTGCTAGAGTGTAGAGAATATCAAACAGAGCTTTAAAATATTGTTATTGCACAATGCCTTATTTTTGTGCTGCTTTAATAGCTTTGTGGGTCTGAAGTTCCTCAGATATTAAAAGGGGGTTCAATGAATCAACAAAAATTAATTTGCCTACTATGTGCTGAACACCATGCCAGAGGTCGTTGGTGTATATAGAGAAAAAGATCCTGCTCTTAAAGAGTTTGAGGGGTACAAGGGATCAACATGTACATATTATAACTGAGTGTGTATGTAGAGGTCTTGAAGATAATTAGTAATGGAAGGAGGCAGAGATGAGGAGGGAATACATGGCAGGTAAAGGGGACTGCCAATGAAAAGACACAAGGTCAAGAAATGGAATGTGATTTTATGATTGTTATTTAATCATGAACTAGAACTTTAGAAAGACATGTAAGCCACGTAAGACTTGCCTCAAATCCTTAGCCGAAGTGAAACTATAATCATATTTGAAACCTGGTTATTGGAACTTGCCATTTTTAGATGCTATGGGACTATTAGGTGACTGTTCTTCTGAGTCTAACTCCAGGTATGGATAGCAAGAAAGGCAGTCTGAGCCTCCAATCCATGATGCCAGTAAGCCTGTGAGATGCTGGTATGAACTGCAAAAGGTGATCTCATGGGAAGGTGATCTCATGGAGAGCGGCTGTTTAGCCTGGGCTGAGGTAGGATTCTCCTGACTCAATTTCCCCAATGACACCTGGCAGACTTTAAGCCTGACTGAATGCCAGTTGACAATCTACTTCTGCCTGCAATTGACATGAAGTTGGGGAGATATTATTTCCCTGCAATGTCCCTACTCTTAGTGGCAATTTCCTATAGTCAAAAGGTTTGTAAGCTTAATACCAGATCTATTAAGTTACAGATTGTTGGTAGGGGAACATCTGAGGTTAAGTCTAAAATTAAGCTATTAGGCTTAGGACTTTAGACCAACAACAATAAGTTAGGGTCCTTTACTTCTTAGTAATAGTGTGGAGACAATCAGGTCAAGGGCTTATGAAGTTAGCATACGTAGTTATTATTTGTGTCTCGGTTAATGTTAAAAAAAATTCATTTGTGGTCTATATTGTAAATGTTTTAAAAGAAGTATCACCTGACCAAAAGTTGGAATTGTTTTATGCGATATGAATTGTGTTAAAAATGAAAAAAAAAAGAAATGGAATGGAATGTACAAGGAGGAATAAGAAGGTAGTGATGTCCAAGGTCACATCTAGCACTGCAGCTCATGAAATATTACATAACTCCACCATCCCAGATTAAAATTTAACACTATTTCTGGTATTTTACTAATTTTTCAAATCTAATTACTTACATTTAGGAACTAATTAATTTTCCATTCCTATCCACAAGGCACTGTCCCTTTAAGATACTACCATTACAGATTGCATCTATATAATCCTTATAACTATTTGCAAATAAGTTTAGAGTATAGTGTTTCCCTATGAGCACAGAAAGGAGCTGATGACATAGTATAAAGGTAATCCTGAGTTCTTAGTGAATGTGTCAGTGGAGAATAGTTCTAATAGATCTGGTAGATCCAACCAAGTCATCACCTATCTGATTAAATGTTAAGGGGATCATCACCAATAGGTTGACTACCAGTTGATAAGTTTTTTTTAGTACAAAGTACCTCATAAAGACCATTAACTAAGTAATGGAGAAGTTACAATTTGTTTCAGTGGAAGGACAAACCCTATGAAATCATAGATTTTTTTTTGAAACACTGAAACACTGAAGCAGACAGGGAAGAAAAATAGGAGTAGATAGCATGATGGAGAGACTTTTGAGAAGCATACCAGAGATTACCATTATGTGAATTATTTTAACAAAGGAACAGGAAATATCACTTTTATCAAAAGCAATCTATATAGTTCAATGTAAAGCTTCTTCCTCTGCTCATGCATCATATAGTTTTGAAATAAAAACAAATATTTGAGGATGGAAGAAAGCAGCGGTTGTGGACAACAAGGTCTTATGTTTGATAGGTTGGGGTATAAACAGTCGTCAGACTGATTGAAGTTAGCCCACAAATACCAGGCTGTCCTTGAGGGTAGCCCAACCTAACTCCACAGGCCAGGCACAAATGTCAGCAATACCTACTTGCTGTTAGTGAGCCAGGCTGTCACTTTGCCTTAATACCCTTAAAATATAATAGAGGTTGAGATGCAAAGGATCTTAGCAGTCATCTTGACCAATCACATCATTTCACAAATGAGAAAACTGAGGTGAAATAGGTAGACTTCCTGTTAGACTACCCAGGGCCAAAAAAGCAGGAAATATCAGAGGTAGGATCGAAACCTAAGCTCTCTGACACCAAAAGTCAGTGCTCTTTAGACTATGCCATGCTACTGTCCTATAATACACAGATAAACACAGAGATGGGAAACATGTCTTGGATTCAGTTATAAAAGTCAAAGTTAGAAACCTGCGACCCAAGACAAAGGCACAAAATGGTGGATTTGGAAACAGTTGCAGGAGTTCTCCAAATATCAAAGACAAGAAATATAACATGTGCGAAATTAGAATTCTCCGCATATATTTTGATTCTAATTTAGAATCTTAAATCTCTCTTCTACATTTTAAAGCTTCACCAATCACATTTAAGTTCCAATTCTTCTTGGACTCAATATATGGATGTGAATTTGGCTGGCTAAGAAATGCAATTAGAGATGCCTACTAGGTATTTCCTGCGTCATTTCTATATTCACTGTATGTTGCCAATTGCAGTTTAAAAAAGAGAAGAAGAATATTATGACTGATTCTATTATCCTCAGCAATTATCTAGATTTTCACTTACATAAACAGGGAGTGGTAGGAGAATGTGGGAGAGGGGGAGAAAACTTTGGAAGCACATCCCTCAGCAATACAGTCAAACCATCCAACTGAGAATCTTTAGCAACTAGGCTGCTTGCCACTGCAACTTTTCTGATTCAAATTGCATTATTAATATTCACTGCTGTCTCCTTTTAAGCAATGGCTTACAAAAATGCCACTTTTAAATTATGCCAAGAAAATGACAAAAAGGAATGTATCCTTTGACCAAGAGGTTCAAATGCTAGATACATAACCTAAGGAAGTCAAAGACAAACAGGAAGACTATTTCTCTCTCTCTCTCTCTCTCTCTCTCTCTCTCTCTCTCTCTCTCTCTCTCTCTCTCTCCAATATGTATGATATATGAAGTGTATGGATATGTGCACGTATGTGTATGTATATATTGTATATATGTATGTATACATATAGGTATAGGTATGTATATGTGTATATATATTATACACATAATACATACACGTATTAAATCATTGCTCTTTGTTGTTACAAAGAAATAATGTAGATGTTCATAGATGGTGGAATGAAATGAACAGAATTGTCCTGGGATCAAATCCCACATTGGATACTTACGGTGTCATCTCAGAAAAGTCACTTAACTTCTCTGTCTCAGTTTTCTCAGCTGTAAAATGGGATGGGGGGGGGAGTTGGACTTAATGGTCTCTGAGGCTACCTCTAAAAGCATAAGGAGGCAGATAAATGGATGCAAAATGAAGTAAGCAGAATCAGAACTGGGAAATCAATATACAGAATGACTTACAACGATGAATGTAAATGGAGAGAACAGTCAAACAAAAAAAGCTGTGTATTTGTAATAATCAAGCTTGAACCCAAAGAAGAGTGTGAGAATGTCCCTCTCTTTGGTCTTTGCAGAGGTGAGTGACCAAGGCTGTAAAATATTACATTTAACAACCAGCTTGTTTGCTGTGTTGGTTAGTGATTTTTTTCTTTCTTAAAAATTAAAAAAAAATTTTTTTGGAAACAGAAGGGATATATTGGAAAATGAAGATGATATAAAGATCAAAGATACTTATAAAAATTTTCAAAAGAAAACAAGTGAGATTGCCATGAGGGAAAGGGCTACATAAACCGTAGTGGAGCCATTCTAAATTCCCCACTCTTCTCTGGATATCCAATAAAAACCACAGACACGTAGCAGCTTTTTCCAGCTAAGTGCTAGGGGCAGTCCCTGCCCCCCATCAGTCACTTTCACTGTAATGCCAACAAAATATTTACCCAAACTGAAAATGGGTCCCTTGGAGATCATAATCTATCCATACTTTAAGAGTACAGGGGTTAGGAAGCAGCTATATATGATGTGTAAATCTAAAATTTAATCCTAAAACAATACTCAATCCAACTAGGTTAGAGGTCGCGGTATAGGGACTATGGAAGGTCCCATGGGGAAGTTTTCCAAGGAAAGTTTGGGGTACGCAACTCTACCTCTCTTCCCCTAAATGCATCATGACAAATAAATGCTTTTCTTAAATATAGGGTTTCAGGACATACCTTGTTCCTTCCTTTCACCTAAAACTTGAAATTTAAACTTAACAACAATCCCAACATTTAGATTTCAAAATAACACTTTTTTCAAGTCACTCTGAGTTTCTGGACTGGCTGGACTTGTCCTCTGTACCACTTGGAAATCAGCTGAGGGGTTTTTTATTTGTTTGTTTATGAATTAACCTTTTCATTAGAGCCTTTCTTCCCTTCTGGTCTCCTAGTCACTTCAGGTAGTTGTCAACTAATCCTACTAAGATAACTGCTGAAGACTGTGAACTCCTCGAAGGTACAGGCTGTCTTTTGTCTTTCTTTGTATCCCCAGCACTTGAGACAGTACCTGGCAAATAGTAGGACCTTAATAAATGTTTGCTGACTGATTCTAAAAGATCACAAACACAAAGGAATGGTCAAAGGAATGAAGTTTTAATGGTAGGATGAACAGATAGTAAAGGTAGAAATATGGAAACTGGAAACAATGCCCATTATTTTCTCATACAAGATCAGCCAAAGAATCTATTATTTTGACAACATGGGAGAATTCGGTCCATTAATGCAGATTACTATCTAGTATATAGGTTGTATGTAGGGAGATTTCTGAGTCAACTAGAAGTGATTTTCCTAGGATTCCTAGGATCATACCTGGATGGGATCTCAGAAGACACCTAGTCCAAGTCCTTCATATTACAGATGAAGCCGAGGTCTAGAAAAGTTAAATTTTAAGCATCAAAGGTAAATTTAGAACTCAGGTCTTCTGACTCCTGACCCAATGCTCTGCTTTCTGTACCACACTATCACATAACTAGTAGAAATAATCCAGCTGGATATGAACCCAGGTCTTCTTGATTCTAGGTCCAGGGCTTTATCCAATTCATCATGTTACCTCTGCTCAGATAACTGAAGCTCAGATAATAGGATAAAAAGTTTAGAACAGGAACAAATCTCTGAGTACATCTAATCTAACTACAGATAAGTAAACTGAGGTCCCAGGAGGTTAGGTAACTTGTACAAGATAATAAAGGTAGTAAATGGCAGAACTGGTATATAACCATTGTCCTTTGACTCCAAATCCAATGCTTGTCACTCCAACCAGATCTGCTTTCAGTGTTCTATTAAGACTGACCCTGTTTTTCAGTGATTAAGTCACCAGTATACTCTTTTCCCACCCCCATTCTCCTTCCTGTAATCCAACCCTTAGATAGAATTATGTTGATAATTTCAGTTGTCAGTGATTTTCTCTCTACCAATTTCCTTTCAACCATTCTCTCTCTTCAATAATCAGCCCCTCACCCCACCCCACCCCCATAAAAATGACAACAAAAAGAATGATGAACTTTAGGCTTGGGAGAAATGGAGTGTTAATACTTTAATGTCATCACTGCTGAACAATGATAAAACTTTAAGGCAAAGTGCTTTACAAACTAACCATGAGAATCATCACTTGGCTTCTGTGGAAAAGGGAAGAATTAACCTCCATTTTAAGAGGAAATCAAAGAAGTCAGGATTAAGTGGGTTTTTACAATGGAGCAAGGGGTCTCAAGAAAGACAAGGGTTCAACTGGAAAAATAATATGCAGCTGACTCTTTACCAGTTTTTTTCCCTTGTATATAACCTTTTAGTCAAGAAACAGTGAGATCTTAAAAATATTTGAAAATACACGCACACACATGCCTATATGTTGTGACATACTTTTAAGTTTAAGCTGTGTTACTGACATTTTGCATGACTTTCTTAAGTCTATCCAGTCAAGAAAACAATAAACAAAGCCCTGATATATAATGTGTGCCAATTTCTGAGGTATAGTTTTCACATTAAAAATTTGACAATTGTCTCTGATTCTGTCTGACATGGCTTTGCCACATCTCTACCAAGGGCTCAGCATCATCAAAGACCTTCAAAGAAGGAAGACACCTACCTGTGAAGAGTAATGTTATACATATCTAAAAAGCAAAGCCAGGAAGTGGTTGACTCTTTGAGATCCTATCTAACTCACTGATACTCTAATTCATTACCTAAGCTAAAATTCAAATATTTAAGGAAGGAGGCTTGCAAACTTCATGGAATTTAGTATTTATAGGCAAAAGTAATGCCATCATCTCTCAATTGCTGTTAGTGCTCCAATCCTATCAAAGATCTGTGATTTTATCAGTCTGGTACACCACAAACCATCTTGGTAAGACTTAATGAGGATATTTCCCCAGGTTCAGAAAACTTAAAGAGCCTGACATTGTCACACGGCTAGCAAATGTCAGAGCTTTGACCTACAAATTTAACTCAGAGCTTCCTTATCCAAGATTCTATCCATCAAGCCAGGGTTCATTTTTGCTTTGCCAAATACTACTGTAATGTTTGTAATATGCTCATTTCAATTAACTGAAATTTTCAAATGACAGTTGCAGAGAGATTGGCTAATTTGTCTAAATCAATCTAGTAAAAGATTCAGAAAATTTCCTTTTCTTGATCTCCTAAATTCTCAGCTACTCCTGTAAGTCTATGCATCAGAGGAAGGACACAAAGCAAGCCATTACTTCATTTGGTGTTGTGAACATGAATCAGTTTAACTTCTAATAATCTTTACTGAGCATTTTTACTGTATACAAATAATGGCAAATAGTTTTTTGATTTAAAAAAAATAAAAATTAGAAAAGGAGAATGCAAAGCCTATATAGATCACCAAAGCTAAGTATGATTCCTGGCTAATTTTTAGAACATAATATTAATGTTAATTGTTGTTACTGTCATGTTGTTATTCAAAATTATCTTCTCAAGAATAAGATAGTAATACTTGAACTAGGCATCAGTTTGTCTGAAAAAGGGTTATAGAGGGCTGCAATCTCAACAAGTCATGATGTAATAACAACAGTTAAGAAAATCGATGCAATATTCAAAGAAGTATTCAAAGGATTCAGAATATGAGAAGTGATCATCTCAATGAGCTCTGCCCTGCTCACACTAATGTGTTCAACTCTGAGTGGTGCATTTTAAAAAGAACAGTAATATATCAGAGAGCTTCCAGGAGAAGGTAAATAGAGTTCTGTAGAGTTCTGTTTAAGTTCACATAGTATGAGGATCGATGGAAAGAACTGGAAATGGTTAGCTTGGAGAAGACTAAAGGAGAATCTGATCACTATCTTCATGTATTTAATGAGCCCTCACATGGAAAAGAGATTAGATTTGTTCTTCTTGGTCCTAGAGGGAAAATCTAGGACATGAATGGAGGCTACCAAGAAACAGATTTAAGCTTAATATAAAGCAAATTTCCTAACAATGGAGCTATCCAAAAGTAGAGCTCCAGGAAGTTTGAGAATCTCCTTCGTGAGAGATCTTCAAGCAAAGACTAAATGATGGTGTATCAGATGTGAAGGGTTTCTTGTTTAGGTCCCTGGTTGGACTGGGTAACATATGAGTTCCCTTCTAACTCTGACTGTGAGTTCATGGGAGGCAGAAATCATTCCTGACAAAGGGTAGTTAGAGAGGGTAGCATATAAACCTGGTGTTGAAAAATGGCTCTACTCACTCTTCCACAAGACAACCTTTCAAATACTCAAAGAGAGCTATCGTTTCTCCTCCACCCCTCCCCCACATTGTCTTTTCTTCAACTCTATCAACTGATACTCAAGGATCTTTCCTAGTTCCCAGACCCTCAAGAAGTGATGATGATGATGATGCTAGCTCCACCACTTCTATCATGAAATAGCCACCAAGAGAGGAAAAAATGTCTGGAAAGAACTAGTCCAAAGGAAATGAGGTTAACTTGCTTTGTTACAGATATTAGGTCTTGGGACTCAGTACGTAGAATGTCTGAATGGCTTAGAGTGGGTTAATAAAGAAAAAGAATAGGATAGATAGATGAGCTCAAGAGAAGTCTCCCACTTCCACATGACTGGAGGCAGATAAAATAATCAGACTCTGCCTGTGGCTTTGAAGTATAGGCAATAACCCTGCCAAATATTGCAATCCATAGTTCACTGACCCTTGACATAATAATGATTACCAGGTTCCCTCCACACGGAGAGTAATCTTCTGGCCCCAATTCAGGCAGATTCAAGTGGACAATCCAATGTGAGTGAGACACTAGGTGTCATGCAGGAATAAACACACAACAAGCTAATAAAGACAAGAAGACCTTTTCTCAACCATAGTACCCACGTTCTGCATTCCATTAACCTGATGACACTCTTTGTAGGGTAACAGAAAGGTCACTAAAGTCTAAATCCTCTCCACAAGTCACTCCCCATGCAATCATCTTAAAAACATGAGCTTTATTAAATAACATCTACCCTCTTTCTAAGAAGGCCGTGGGAAGGTGACGCTGGGCTCAGGTGTCTGGATATATTTTGTTATTACCCCTTTCATTTGCCTAGACCCTTCCCTCAGAGGCATGTTTCACAATGTCTCGCACATGGCCTTGCATTAATCTTCAAAATGCCCCCAGAACAGAAGAATAGGGACAATCCTGAATCTACACTTTCTTTCCCATCCAACTACATTGGAACTGAAACCAGAGACTGAATATTTGCACTTATATAAAATATATTTATTTATGCAAGTTTTTCTTTCCCTATGGACAGAGGTTCAAGGGTGGGAATAAACCTAACTCCAGCCCTAGGTAAAGTCTTCATGGAAGGCATAACAACAACAAATCTAGAAAGTATCCTAACAAGATCCAGCACAAAATTAACAAAACCCAGGCCTCATCTCCCTCAGGCACCTAATACTTCTTTGCTATAAAGGAGAAAGAACACTGATAGACATTCTCAGATGACATGATTAACAGTTTAATAAAGAAATAATTTTGGAACAAGGAGACTTCACCTCACTGAGCTATAAGTGAAGGCAGACAATAAATATAGATTATTGGATTGGTGGAATGCAATCAAATATAGTTTACATATAGATGTAGTCTATAAAATGATATTCAAGAATGCAATTTAAAAAAAAACACCAAAAGCAATATTATCTACTTATACACTAGTCCACAAAATATTAAATATAGAACATTAATAGGATAGTGACTTGTCCCAACTATTTTTATCTCAACTCCATAAAAATGATTAGAATAAGATAATAATAATGCCAATAATAATAGCTTCTATGTGATTATGGGCAGGTCACTTAATCTCTCTAAGGCTATTATTAAAAGGAGAATGGTGCTAGATAATTGCTATGGTTCCTTCTAGCTCTAAATCTATAATTCTATGAGCCTGATAATCACAGACATGTGGCACTTTATGGTTTACAAAAACTCTTATTGAGTTTTATAAATAACTTATTTATTAATCATTTAATTATTTATTACCATTTATTTATTAAATCATTAACAAGTCTATAAGGTATAGCAGGGATTATTATCCCCATTTTACAGAAGAGGAATCTGAACCTCATGAAGGCCAAATGATTTGCCCATGTTTAATTCATTAAATGTTTTCTGGTAGTATTTGGAATCATGTCTTCCTGAATCCAGGGCCAATGTTCTATCCCCTCTGCTTCACAAGGGATGAGGTAAGCGCACTATTGAAGACACTGTTGGTGCTTGAGGAGCCAGCCAGATTTGCCCCAGTGGGCAAGCTATTCCTACTGTACTTGGGGAAGACATTCATTATTCTGCACCAGTTGCTAAATGGGGCCCTAGTTCCCTGTAGCAATTAATGCCACTCCCAAAGTGCCTAAAATACTACTAGCATACTTCACCCACTGGAAGAAGCTAGCTTAATAAAAGGGATGATTGCTTATGTACCACTTATCCCTCTGAAACTCAATAGCATGCAGAAGACTGAAAAGATAGAATTCCCTTTAACTCCCATCATACACTTTGACATAAGTGACTCTCCTGAAGAGTTTAAGGTGGGTACAGCTGCATGAAACCGAGGCCCCCAAATGTTGGGACTTTCTAAAATTCTCTTGGATAAGTGGCAGAGTCAGAAGCTTGAACCCAGGTTTTCTGATCCCCAATACTGTGCTCTTTATATCACTACATAATAACCTCTATGTTCTATAAGGTCTCCTAGAACACTCGCAGATTCAGTGAGTCTGTGACTCTGATCAGAGTCTGCGAATTCTGATGCAAGGATGTTTTAATGCATAACTGAAGTGTTACACTCTAACCAGGTTATTAATAGTAATAATATTAAACCTCTAAGTTACCGGGCAGGTGCTGCTGATCTTTAATGGCACAAGGAATTTCTTCATCAGGTTTCTCGCTATCAGTGGTTCTTACAATGTGGACTCCTGAAGTAATGCAAAGATGTTTTAATTTCAAATATGGCAAGCATCGATAGATATAGCCATGTAAACAAAAGCTATCTCTGATAATTTCTAAGAATGTAAAGGGGTCCTAAGACCAAAAAATTTGCCAACTGCTGCTCTTTATCAATTAAATCAAAGATCTAGTCCTCCCAAATGAGATTTTTCTTTTATGTTTTGCTTTATTAATATTATCACATTTAATTCTCACAATTCTGCAACGTCAATAGTACAAATATTATGAGTTTCAATATCTGTAAAGTGAACGGGTTGGATTAGATGACATCCAGGGTCCCTAAAATTCTAATTGTACGATTATTATTTTAAAGATAAGGAAGCAGATGGTCAGAGACATTAAGTGACTTGACTTGGCCACAGTCACACGGCAGAGTTATGACGGTTAATGAGAGGTGTGCTTCACTTAAAAATGACATACTGTGCAAAAATCTGACTTTTCAGTTTCACAAAGTCATAGAGTGGTTATTCCAAGAAGAGTTTATAAAGAATTCACTGAATACTGAGCTCCCCTTCCATGCTGAAGTGTTTGTTCATAAATCAGTAGTTACTTTATGGGGAAGATGCCAGGGCACAGAAATTTAAAGTGTTGGAATTCATTGCCAACTGAAAAGCAATCAGAGGTGATAAAACAGCATATCTAAAATTACAATGAAAGGCAATGGGGAGATGCGATTTGACTTATCATTTATAAATATATACGTATAAAGAAAGGTATCTATATTAAAACAGAACAAACCGTACCAAAGAGCACATTTTTAGGTAAACTCAATTTTTTGGCTTTGAATTAGTAGCAGAGAAATGGATTTAGCCTTTTGAAATTATAGCAAAGAAAGCAAGCTAAATAATATATCTGAAGAGATTATAATAACATGCTAATGTCCACATCTTTCTCCAAATACTTTCTTCAATTAATTTTTTTCAATTGTGTTTCCCCATTTTAATCACTTAACAGAGAAGAGCTAGTGTTTATATGGATGAGAGAAAAAAAAATAAAGTACCCAATACAGCAAGTCATTCATTCATCAGTTTGTTCATTCATCAGGATACCTACTGTGTGGAAGCCATTGGACTTGTAAGGAACCTGCCTACTTAGCTATTAACGTTGCTGAATGATAGTACATTACAAGTGTATCTTATCTGAGAGAGGACTAATGAGCCCAGGTTATTAAAACAAGTTCCAGTGCTTGGTGGTGGCATACCCATCCTAGGAATCAGGATTTAGGTGAGTATAAACCAAAAGGCTGGCCTAGGTCAAGGCCAGCATTTCTTGAGAATGGTGGAATCCAGTGGGGTTGACATAGAAGTGACAGGTTCAAGCCATGAGGGCAGTTATGGATCAGAGGCAAGCAGCTGGGGGAGCTGACGGTTGACCTGTCTCTCCAAATCTTCAGCTTTTTACAGTAACATTATGTGTAAACTCCTGACACAATGACATGATCATAAACCTAGTCTGCTGGGCTCTTCTGAACTCAGCCATGCCAGTGAATCTCTGGGTTCTAGCTATTTGAAAAGAAAGAATGTATAATAATGAATCCTTTCTCTCTAGCTCTGAGAAGACCAATAGAGCAGGGGAAAGAGGACCATGTCATTGAACTAAAGAGGCAGCATTCTATTTTTAACAGGGCAACTGACTGAAAATTTAAAAGGTTCAGTACTAACAATAACCATCAAATATAACATAGACTTTTGAAGGCAGGAGGCATATTTTTGCCTTCATTCCTCAGGAGAATCTGAGATCAGTCTATAAAAGCTCTAGGGCAGGGTTCCTAATCACTGGTGCACTCTGGAACTCTAAGAGGTCTACTGGTAAATCTGGGGGTTGTGAACTTCGATGGGAAAAAACAAAATCAATCTGCATCTGTATTTTCAATAAACTTTAACCAAAATTTGACTTTTCCTTTAATTATGAATACAGGCAACAAATTTAATTCTGAGGAGTCCATAGATTTCATGTGACTGCCAAGAGGTTCAATGACACAAAAAGGTTTAAAAAAATAAAACCAACCCTGGACTATGAAGAAATATGACAATTGTACTATCTAACTAGGTATTAGTGAAAAAGATATAGGGAAGGCACATGGAATCTTTGTGCTCTCTCTCTCTCTCTCTCTCTCTGTCTCTCTGTCTCTGTCTCTGTCTCTGTCTCTCTCTGTCTCTCTGTCTCTGTCTCTGTCTCTGTTTCTGTCTCTCTCTCCCTCTGTGTGTCTCTGTCTCTGTCTCTGTCTCTGTCTCTCTCTGTCTCTCTGTCTCTCTCGGTCTCTCTCTCTGTCTCTCTCTGTCTCTGTCTCTCTCTCTGTCTCTCTCTGTCTCTCTGTCTCTGTCTCTGTCTCTGTTTCTGTCTCTCTCTCTCTCTCTCTGTGTCTCTGTCTCTGTCTCTCTGTCTCTCTCTCTCTCTGTCTCTCTATCTCTCTCTCTGTGTCTCTGTCTCTGTCTCTGTCTCTGTCTCTCTCTCTCTCTCTCTCTCTCTCTTTCCCCATTTCCGTCTTTTTTTTTTAAACCAAGTCAGAAACTGCCTCATTCCTTTTTTCTCTGACTGCGTGCCAGAAGTTTCATTGTTTCCTTTCTCTCTGACACTCACTTCCCATTAGCAGGTAGAATGGGATCTGAGGTTGGGGAGAGAGGAGCTCTTTGGTTTCCCTCTTTCTTTCTGCCTCTGGTTCCTGCCCAGACTCAACTGCAGCTTTTCTGTCTCTTGGGCTAATCAGTAATAGAACTGAACGGCTGCCATATGACCTTGTACCAAATAAGTCAGCCCAAAAGAATTCTAGGAAATGGTACAGATTTCCAACCTAATTTCACTCTCTACATATGAAGGATCTGGATCTAAATCTGTAGATTTAGTGTTAAGAAATAATTCTCAAATTATAGAAGACTTTTTTTTTTGAGAGATGTCAATGTTTATAACGATGTTTCCTGAAAATTCATGTGCTTACTGGGGCTCTTGAGACATTGTGTAACGAAAAAAGTGCTAGACTTGGAATCAAAGGATTGGGGGTCAAGCTCTAGCTTCATTAACATTTAACCTTGGACAGTTTATTACCTGTGTGGCCTTGGAGCAAGTAGTTTAACTTCTCCAGACCTCAATTTACTTATCAGTAAAATGAGAGGTTTGACTAGATAATAACTAAACACCCTTCCACCTTTGGCAACTAGATGGCTCAGTGGGTAAAGCACTGGATCTGGAGTTGAGGAAGACATGAATTCAAATCTAGCCTCACATACTAGCTGTAACCATGGGGCAAGTCACTTACCTTCTGTCTGCCTCAGGTTCCTCAACTATGAAATGGGGATTACAAGAGCACCTTTCTCCCAAGATTGTTGAAAGAATATTTGTAAAGCAGTTAGCACAGTGCCTAGCACATAGTGTGCTCTTGAGAAATGCTTATTTCTTTCCTTCCAGGGCTAAATATAAAAATCCGCGATATTGTTCTTCTTTGTAATGTTCATAATAGACCGACGTGAAGCTATGTCTGTTTTATTCAGAAAGATTCTAACAGTCCAATGTTCCATTGGTCATTTATCCAAGTATTCCCAGAGCAACTGGCCCATAAAATTTAGACCTGGAAATAACCTTAGAGGTAATTTAGTATAATCCCCAATAATAGAGAGCCTAAATAAGTTACTAAATGGCAGAATTAGAATGAAAACTCCTAGTCCAAGGTACTTTCAATGCTAAAAATTCAGGAGCACCATGTTTATAACATGTTAGGCATTATGGGAAAATACAAAGACGAATAAGACAAGACCAGTAGTCAAATGTGTGCTGCAGCCCACTCCTTCAGACTCATGGCAATTGTTCAATTTTCTGTTAGTATTCATGTCTTGGAAATGTGCAAACTCTACAAATCAGGGCTTGATTTACTGTTGTGTTGATTTTCTGAACTTAAAGTAATAGAAAAAAATGTTAATAACATGGATTAAACTTTAAAGTATGCAATGTGTTCTTTTTTTTTTTTTTTTTTTTTTTTGGAAAGTGAGTTAACATTTAAGGGCAGCTAGGTAGGCAGTGGATAGAGCGCAAAGCCTATAGTCATGAAGACTATAGACTGCGATCAAAACTAGCCTAAGACACTTGCTAGTTGTGTGAGCCTGAGCAAGTCAATTAACCTTTGTTTGCCTCAGTTTCCTTATCTGTAAAATGGGAATAATAATAGCACCTACCTCCCCAGGTTGTTGTGAGGCTCAAATGAGATAATACTTATGAAATACTTAGCACAATGCCTGGCACGTAATAAACACTATGCAAATGTTAGTTATAATTATTATTTTTAGCAGTATACTAGGTATTTTTATTATCAGTATTAGCAGCAAGCTTCCACTAGTAACTCAGTTTTCAAAATAACTTATAGACAAAAGAATCTTTCTGATAGACAGAAAATCAAATATCTTGTTAAAAGAGAATGTTTCCTAACAATGGCCCTTAACCAAACGTCATGAGAATCTGAGCTAACCTGCACAAACATGCAGACCTGAACATGGTGGTCTGAATACAATGAACACTACTATTGCCCTGATTACTTTGCCAAGCTGTTGGATTAGTTTATTCATGAAAGCCAGTATGGCATAATGACAAAGATTTGGACTTGTTTTGTTCATTTTGTCTGCACAAAATCTTTTACATGCAGCCTCTTCATTCCAACCTTTTGGCCACTATTCCAGATCAGAGTCTCATCACCTTTTGCCTAGGCTACTGCAAGAGTCTTCTTTCTGTTTTCAGTCTCTCCCTTGTCCAATCCTTTGGCCAAAATAATCTTCCTGATGCATTGGTCTGACCCTGGCATCCTCCTACTCAAAAACTCTTAGTGGCCTCGCATTGCCTAGAGGAAAAGATAGAAACTCTTTAGCTTGATATTTAGAACCTAATCTCCTGTCTTAATCTCTTGTGCATTCACACAAGACATTCCTTGTGCTTGGTTTAGAATGGATTCCCTCCTCAGAATTCTTCCTTCTCTCAAGGTTCAGCATAGCTTGAAGTGAAAACGTCATTGTTTCCTCTAAATGGTACTATCCTTGCCTACCTTTAATTTTCCTCCTATCAACTTGCACATGTTGTGTCTCTGCAGTAGAATATAAGCTCCTTGAGGGCAAGGACAGTATAATTTTGACTGTGTGTCTCCAAGCATGGTATGTTTATTGAACTTGAACTAAACTACAAGTCAAGAAACCTGGGTTCCATTCCTGGCTGTGCTCTTTGCTGGCATGGTGCCTTTGGTTTACTCACTTAACTTTTCTGAGCCTCCAAACCTTTCATTTATCTGTAAGAAGGGAATCCAAGCTTGTGCCTTCTTCCCTACCTCACAAGTGAGATCATGATTGTGCAAGTGCTCTGCACACTGAAGTGCTATTAAAAGGCAAGGCTTTGTTTATCAGTGGAAATGCTGAGATTGGTCATCTGGGCACTTTAAACCTGATTCCTTGTTCTTGCTATTGCATCTGTAGTATATGCCATAATGCCTTGTATATTAACAAATGTAATTGGGTTGAATGACTATCAACCTGCTTACTGCATCAAGATAGATTTAACCTAGAACAGCAATACATTGTTCCTTATGGAGCAGACCTCCTGGCCCTCTACAAAGCCAACCTTACTGCCTGTTAAGATTGATCTCTAACCTTCGACTGACCCTCAGCATCAGTCCTTGGCTTCCTGCCGATACTCTGGACAGATAAATGCATTTGGCCTATGCTAGGAATAGTCATTCATGGTGGTGAAGGATTCCTGGCCTCTTATAATAACTGGGATAGATTCCTGGCTTCCTATCCATATTGGAAGTGTATTCATCCAGTCTGAAGGGTAATATTGCATAATGTACAGGATGCTGGAGCCAGAGACAGTACAACACAGCTTGAAATCCTACCTCAGAGGATAGCTGAGTAATCTCAAGTAAATCATTCAGCCTCTTTGATGTTTCAATTTGTTCATCCACAGAGTGGTGATAGCAAAATCAGAAGCAATTATTTCACAGAGTTGTTATAATGATTGAAGGAGATGTTACTTGTAAAGGACATTTGTAAACCTTCTAGCCCTCTCTTTGCCTCAGTTTCCTTTTCTGTACAATGAGAGGGCTAGACTTGATGGCCTCTAAGGTCTCTTCCAGCTGTAACATCTATGATCCCACACTCTGTATGATTATCAGCTATTACTATAGATCAGCTGGAGCCCACTACCCTACGATGAATTCATTTGCATACTACCCCTGATGTCTATCTTATGTGATTTTTCTGGACCTCCAACTGATCCCTGATGACCATAGACATATCATCTTAAATGTGAGAAATAAAACTGTTTATTTTCTGTTAGCAATAAAAAACTGGTTTAGTACCAGTGATAGAATGAAAGGGAGACCATAAAAAGAAAAGGAAGCAAAAACGAACAAAATAGCTTTGAAAGTGATGCAGATTTTTTTAATGCAATTTTTTAAGCAAGTGATTTGAAAGAGATTTGTGATTTCATATAGAACAATCCTCTTTTTGCGTTCTGCTGTGTGCATGGAATGCTTTTATGTGTGTGTTTAAGGTAATTAATTTTTTTTTAATTACAATTAAAGGGAGACATTTGGGGGAAAGATAATGATGGATCAGCTGGAGCCTAAATGTTAAAGCAAAAAAAAGACAGAGGGACTAAATGACCCAAAGGGTCAACATTAATGTTTTCTTCCTACTTCCTGCTCTCATTCTCCTATGAATTCATTAACTTGTTTAATAAATAAACTTTCCTCAGCAGCAGTATCCCCCATTGGGTTCCTATGCATCATCTGATTCTGTTCCTAAACGTTCTTGCTAACCTTCCTCAAAAGAACTATCAGAGGCAAAGCAAAGCAAATCAATTCTGTTTTTCCCTCCAATGCCTTTTGACCTAAACTAATTCCACTAAGGTTTACCCTATCCAACAGGCCCAAATGTATCTGATAATTCCATAGCAAACAATCAATAGTCATTTATTAAGCATCAACTGCATTCTTATCTTTGTTTTAGAAAAGTTCAAGTATAGGACTGCAATATATAATTCCCCTGTTCTCAAATGATCAAAATCAGTAGCTCAAGCAGATACAGCCATATTTAATGTATAGGGTTTAACAAGCAGTAGGTACATCATCCCAAAATGGTAACAGCCCATCAAAGGGAAAAAAGCCTTCTCCTGTGTTCTGCTACATCATTTCCACCTTATTTTTTTCGCTGTGGTTCCAAACATTTCATTGTTTCTTTAGTCTGGAAGCTAGAAGAGCTGAAGTGTGAGGACTACAAAGGAAGTCGAAGCTAGCAATAGGGCTAATGTCTGTGCCCTCCTCTGTCCCATGGCAGCAGGGGTGGGGGAGACTCAGGGGGTGGCTGCCCTCAGTTTTGTTTTGTTTGTTTTTTTTAAATAAAATTCATTCAACAGACTTATCAAACTGCTGTTTTTAAATGTGTTATTGTTGAAGAGAAAAAAAGAGAGGATTTGTGATGTGGAGTCTTACTAAGACAAAGTTACATAGTAGGTTCCTGGGTTGGCTGTTCCTGGGTGGCTTTCCTAGCATAGTGTTCCCTTAACGTGTGTTCCTTGTGAAGGCTTTTGTATTATGGCATTCTGCAAGCATCATCATTCCATTCTGCCTCTGCTGCCCTGCTTGGTTTCAGCAACTCTGCCAAGATGCTTTTCCCAGGTTAAGCTCATCACTTCTGATCTCGTCTCCCTGCTGGTAACTCAAGCTTTGATTGACACCACCTCCCTCAGCCCCCTCTCCCATCTGACTAAGAGCTGGAGTGGGGATTACCAAATTCCTCCCAATGCCCTCCTTTATGTCAGAAGGACATAGACTTTGTCTCACACCATTCTGCAACTGTTTCCCCATCTGATTTCAGCTCCATGAAATGGGATGATCCTGAGCTAGATAACCCATGGCCCTGGCTCTCTTTTCCTTTCTCCCTTCCTTCATTAGATTATAAGCTCCTTGAAGGCAGAGACTGTCTTTTTATTCATTGAAACCGCACCCCCCCCCCCCAGTTTAGCAGTGTCTGGCACATAAGAGGTGCTTGATAAATGTTTACTGGATTGAATTGAATTGCAGAACAGACTGAATTCTTGGATCCAGAGAACACCAGAGGTTTGGCAGTGATGGATTTATATCACAAGGCCAACATCAGATACACCTTTCTCCTTAGTTCCATATTCTTTTTGGTCATGCCAGTCAGAAATTACAGGATGGTGTTCATCACAGTGATTTAGTGAAGGACAGGTAAGCCATACCATAGTGGTAAAGTTGAGGTTGTAACTTGTTGAATCAGAATGACAGTTTTTATTGCGGTTGTTCAGTCATTTTTCAGTTTTGTCTGATTCTTTATAACCAATTTGGGATTTTCTTGACAAAAGTACTGGAGTGATTTTCCATTTCTTTTTCCAGCTCATTTTACAAATGAGGAAACTGAGGCAAACAAGTGACTTGCCCTGGGTCACACAAGTAATGAGTGTCTGAGGCCAGATTTGATCTCAGGAAGATGAGTCTTCCTGTCTCCAGGTCCCACATTCTATCCACCGTGCCCCCTAGTTGCCCACAATGACAGAGGAACAGCTAAGCAAAGGAGGATGTGCTTGGGTCCTTTGAGTCTATCCCTTAAAGACAGCTTTTAACTTCTCTCTAAGAAACAGTGCAGTCTATATTCAGGACTTATCTAAGGGATCACAATAACTGAGGGTGCCACCATCTTGGAGGTGATGATTTCCACATCTAGAAGAAGGCTCTTCCTTTGTCATTAGCCATTACTACTCCAGTAGCCCCAGCTATTGCCTGTGACTGCTGATGGGACTGTTTTTCCATGTTAATTTGTAGGTGATTCCTAGTCCTTGGTCATAACTTCTCTGGCAGCCCCTGCTACCAGTTACAGTGTGTACTCTGGTGTACTCCACTATCAGTGTGTACTCCCTGATTGGGAACTTAAGTTCTACCCAACTCATACTGCATAAGGGAGGGGTGGGAGAGAAAAAGAAACTCCCTTTCCCCAAAGTGATTCCTCTCAAGGGCTTCACTGGAATTCCTCCACTACTAACTAGATTGTGCCGTCATTGGACTTGCAGGTAGTGTCATCCTTACAGAGGCCTAATGAAGACAATAATCTTGACCCAAAAGAGTGACTCTAGTGATGAGAACTTTAGTCATATTGCAGATCAAGTGGAGATTTCAGCAGGTGGCAAGTTGAAGGGATTCTTTCAACATGCCTTAAATCATACTGTATCAGCAACTGCATACTCTGTCTATAAGTAGGGCAGTTCTGGCCATGACCAACCAGAGCAAGGGAATGTCATCTCCATTTTTCAGAAGAGGAAACTGAGGCCCAGAGATTTGCCCAAGGTCACTTAAAAAATGAAAGAGCTGGAACTCAAACCCATGTTTGACTCCAACTCTCATTTTTCCATTATGCCTCTCTGCCTTATTGAAGATAAAGGAATCACAATCTCTTAAGGACCATACTAGAGATTTTGGCCCAGAATACAATGAAGTGATTGTGGAAGGGTCCCGGTGCCTATTAGAAATCTGATAACTCTATTTTCCATTATTCTAAGTGGAAAGCATTTCATTAGGAGCGTATCATATTCAAGGTCCCTTCCATCAACTCCCTAGTCTCCAAGTCTGCCCACAAAAGCTAAAGTAACCATTTACAATCGAATTGCTTGCTCCAAATGCAGTCAACTTTCAATTATTCAGGGGCTAATTATTGCGTTTGCGAATTTTTTCCAGACCCCTAGATTTTCTTCCTCCTTTCTGTCAAGCACATGGTGGCCAGTTCCACTGAACTAGTATCTCAAAAGGAGGAGGGAAAGAAGAAAAACAAGGAGCAGGAGAAGGGGAAGAAATAACAGCCAAGCTTGCTCATTTTGTTCCTCTAAGTATATGGTTGTACTTGCTTGACACAACTAATTATAGTTTGACAGGACTAAACTGAATAATTTTAAGATCCGTTTAAGTTCTAACTCCTATGATCTCTATTTATTTGCATTTGCTCTGTTATGTACCCATTTTTTATTGTAGGAATCTTAGAATCAGGGACCAGCTCTTCTACCTTCCTTTTGGACACAGTGGCGCCATTCCCCATCACATTGCGTAATGTCCTGTGTCCTCAGTAATGTCTGACAGACTAACTGGGGAGGAATTTGAAAAGGGCTACAATGACATTTTGACATTTTCCATGTTTTATTTACTCCTATCAAGACCATTATTTCATGAAGTGCCCAGGTCATCCAAGCTCATGTAAATTCTGACTCTGAACCTGTGGGATACTTTTCCCCACCTCACATGCCCTGCTTTCTGCTCTCTTTTCTCTGTTACCTTTCTGGATGTTAGCTCACTGATGGAGGGACTTGGGTTTTTTTTGTTTTGTTTTGTTTTTATTTGTATTCTCAAAATTTAATGTGCTTACTATTAAGCACATAGTATTTAATATTTGAGGGAAGAGAATAAATATATGGCACCTATTAACTGCTTTTATTATCTATTTGAGCTCCATGAAAACCCTGTAAAGTAGGTGCTACTATTATTCCCATTTTATAGTTGAGGTAACTGAGGTAAACAGGGTTAAGTGACTTGCCCAGAGCCACACAGTTAATAAGTGTCTGAGACCAGATTTGAACTCAGGAAGAGAAGTCTTCTTGACTCAAAATGAAGTGACAAAGAGAAGCCTCACCGCCAAAATGGGAGATCAGGGAATGCAGCATGTGAATTGAGCTATAAAGAGTGAATGGGAATGGGCATTCTGAGCATAGCATAAGCAAAAGCATAGAGGTAGAAGAGTAGATAGACAGCGTATTCAAGAGTCAATAAGCAATGTGGCTGGAGCATCAAATACATAAAGTAGAGAAGTAACATGAGATAGAAGGAAGGAAAGGAAACAAGCATGTCCTCTTCCTGAGTTCAAATGCGGTCTCAGACACTTACTAGCTGTGTGAGCCTGGGCAAGTCTCTTAAGTGATTGTCTCAGTTTCCTCATCTATAAAATGAGCTGAAGAAGGAAACGGTAAACCACTCCAGTATCTTTGCCAAGAAAACCCCAAATGGAGTCACAAAAAGTCAGACACAACTGAAAACTGAACAGTAAGAACCACAAGATATATATGGATAGACTAGAAGATGAAGAAAGAGGAGGAGGCTATCACAGTTGTCCAGACAGGGTAATAAGAACTTGTACTTGGATGATAGCAGTGAGAATAAAGAGTAGCAACAGATGCTAGAAATGTTGCAGTGATGGAGTGAAGAATCCACAAGAATCCACAATGATTAATATGAGAAGGGAAGGAGGGCTAAAAAAGAACCCTAAGTTTTCACGAAAGATTAGACAAACAGAGCGCAATCAGAGAAAGTGTGTGGTGTCTCTGAAGTCAAGGGAGGCAGTGGTTTACATTGTTCAAATCTACAGTGACCTCAAGGAGAAAGAGGACTTAACTCATCAAAGAGAAAAGGATTTTTTAAAAACATAGAATTTGACAATTAAGAGGTCACTGGTGATCTCTGAAAGAGCAGTTTCTGTAGAACAACAAAGTAGAAGTCAGATTGCAAATTATTGGACAAAGAATACATGCTGAGGAATTGGGAGTGTGTAGTAATTAATATCCATTGCTATGAAAAAATGTAAACACGTATACATGCATACATATACAAATGCACATGTACATACATACATATATGTATATATGTGTGTGTATACACACACACAGACCAATACAGAGACATACACAGAGAGACATATGGAGATAAACACAGAGACAGACACAAATAAATACAGAAAGATACATAGAGAGTCACAGATAAGTGCATAAAGGCAGAGAAACACAGATATAAGTAGCACTCTTCCTCCACCAAAAGCATGTTTCCTAGTAAAAATTCAAATTAAAAAATCATTACTTCTCCTCTCCACTGCTTTCTTCCCATCCCCCACACTGCCCTCTGGCCCATTTCTAGGTCTCTCCTCTTCTATCTTTCTCCTCTGGGAGCACAGTATTCCCATACACTGATTCAGCAGATATGTGACTTCTGATATGTGTGTCTGGATTCCTGTTATCAGAAGCTACTTCAATATTTAAAGGAAAGGGCATAAGTCTTGGAGTCAAGGAGAGACCTTGGCTTAAATTCTGACTCTGGTGCTAATTAGCCTTGTCACTTTGGATGACTCACTTAGAGTTTTTAAACCTAAATTTATCTGTTAAATAAGGGTGATAATATTATACTACCAAACTAAAAAAAATTGTATTAAGAAAAGCATTTTGCAAATCTAAAAATTCTATGTATCAGTTATGATTACCAGATATTCAACCTTGGTAGATGTAGAAAGAGCTGAAGAATGAAAACTTTTCTGGCCAATGAGAACAATAAAAGGGTTTATGATATTTTTTTCCTTAATGCATCTGTTAGGTTAATTATTAACATCTTTCCAAAAACACAAACACATTCCACAGAGGCAACATGGTTTAGCAGTAAGAACACTGGTTTTGAAGCCAAAGAATATAGATTCAAATCCTGGCTCTTCTCTTATATGACACATATTACCTTGGGATAAGGCCTCCAGTTTTCTCATATGTAAAATGATGAGACTGGACTAGATGATCATCTGTAAAATCAATCCCTTGTAACCCCTAATCCTACACATCTAAGTGATATGAGTATCCTTTATATCAACATAATTATATAATTATAAAAGAGAAACACAGAGACATGAAATCGTTAAAATGGAAAGTCATCATGTTATCAGAACATAATATTTCCTGTACCTTTTTCTATTAAAAATATTTCAATCCCCAACACACCAATATAACATATAATAGGACATATATATCATTCATGTTAATTAAACATCTTTCTACATTTTATGGCATGCAATAAGGTAAACCCTTTAGTAATTACGACTGTCTTGGATGCCAGATGTTCTCTCTTCTGGGATTTCCCTCTGTGATTAGCTGGTCCTCAGTACCTCCACAAATATTTGGTCCACAGCCACTGTGTAAAGGGTGAGATTGTGGGAAATAACTGCTGGGTAGGACACAAAAGACCTTTCCTAAAGGGCATTATATCTATGTTTTTAAATAGCCGATTGAGAATTAAAATTAGCCAAATTCAAAATGGAACAAGTAAGGCAAAGTCAAAGGAACTAGGAAAGGCGAGAGTCTCCTAGCAATGCCTAGAGATCATCAGATGTGGGAAGGGCACAACCCAGTGAATTCTTCAAACTAAATCAAATGGGAGTCAGAAGTAGTAAAAAGCTAATGTTTGTAATTTAGCAAACAGCTGTGCAAACCGAGAAGTCATTGGAAAGAGCAAACATTCCATTTCAAGGTGATTGCCATGAGAACACAGGCGGGAATACTGCCTAAGTGGCCCCCATAATACAGGGAGCAAGGAGAAAGTGAAAGAAATGAGGGGGGGGGAAGAGGGAAGAAAGAGAGGAGGAAGGAAGGGAGGAAGGAAGGGAGGAAGTGAGAAAAGAAGAAAGGGAGAGAAGGAGGGAGAAAGGAATGGTAAGAAAGAAAAAAGGAAGGAAGGAAGGAGAGAAGGAGAAAAAAGAGTCTCTTCTGACATGAAAATCTAATATTTTCATGCATTAAAAATAACAAAGGGTGCTCTCTGAAATTTTTGTTGGGGGCTCAAAATTTAAAGCTATGCCACTAAGAAGGGGAGACAAATATAGAGCTCACAGAAGGAAGAAAATATGAAGAAAAATATCCAGCAAACGTTAAACAGAAAGTAGAATATCTTTGCCAAGAAAACCCCAAATGAGGTCAGGAAGAATAAGACATGACTGAAATGACTGACTAGCACTGCTGTTCACAGCCATAAAAAAATCAGCATTTTAAAATTATTTAGCATCTTGAAAAAATAGATTATTGTTCAATAGCCTGGAATTCTTTATTATATATAGGGGAATATCCCAAACACAATTGAAACAGAGGATAACAACTTGCACATTCACAAATTAATATAGGACAATCATTTTTTACTTTGAGAATAAACTTGTGTTTTTGGATATAGGTGCCAGTATAGGCAGATGTTGAGTAAGGAAACATGAAATCTGTTAAATTCAAAGTTTAGTGAAATTCAAAGACACTGTATTTTACAGATTGTTAGTATTGGCTTATACATTCTTACAATCAGGTGTCAGTTTCCCAAATCCAAGAAAATTTTCCAAAGGTGAGAAATCACCCCACCTGTAATGGTATCACAATGGGGTATCACAACAACACCAAAAGTATTTTTAATCAAGCAATCGATAAGCAAGTATTAAAGTAGGAGCTTCACTAGGAATACAAAGATAAAAGTGAAATAGCTCTTGTCCTCAAGGAGTTTATATTCTACTTCTTAACTTCCCCTTTGATACTATACTTGGTACCATTTGCCATAACATTTAGAAAAGGTTAACTTGAAATGCAAATACTAAGTTGTCCATTCTCCTCCTTCAAGTTCCAAAGGTACACCTCACTCTCCAGAGCTAGGAGGGGAAACATTCTTTGTGCTGCCCCTGTGGGTTGGAAGAAATAAGAAAAGAGGTATATAAAACACTTTCCAACTTCCACATAATGTTATGGAGGATTTCCTCTCATAGTGTTATATTAGCCTGTCCTCCATCCAACCTGTGATTTACTAAACTTTTCACAGAGATAGGAACCGTATCTCTCATTCCTTTAGTACAGGAATTCTCAGAGAAGAAACTCCTTTCACCAAAGCAAGTCTGCAACTTATGGTTTTAAAAAGTTAAATAGAACACCGAGAGGTTAAGTGACTTGCCCAAGGTGTCATACAGCATGGATATGTCACAGGTGGGAACTAGCCAAGTTCTTCTAGTTTGAGGCCAACTTTCTAACCACTATACTATGCTACCTGTAAAAACATCTTATAATTAAGGAAATAAGTTCAAGGAACTCCACTGATATTCTCTATCTAGTAACATTATTTTCCCAATAATGTTTATTCACCTTCCTGACAATGTCCTTCTGCATGGAATTTCTGGCAAGATACAATGGGAATACTAGATATGACTAAATCTACCTCTGACTAGAGGTCTGAATTCAAATCCTGGCTCTGCTACTTATGAGCTGTGTGCCTTTCACCTCACTGGACCTTGATTTCCTCTCCTAGAAACTGAAGGAATCATAGGATCATAGATTCAGGGTTAAAAGGGATCTTAGAGTCCACAAAGGGACTAGGATGATCGCTAAGGTTCTTTCTGACCTAAATCCTATGATGCTACATCTTTAAGCAAGACTCATATTACAATGAGGGGCTCTCCCTAATGAGAGAAGATCAATGCTTTTGTGATTATCTCACAGCAAATTTATTTTTCTGGTTCCTGTGCCTTTAATCCCAATTCCTACTTATTTTCTCTAGAATACCAAGGTATCCATTGTTCCTTCTACTCTGATCACTGAGGAACTCTCTGTTATATGAAATTGTTAGTGTTGTTCAGTCATTTCAGTCATGTTCCGCTCTTCATGATCCCATTTAGGGTTTTCTTGACAAAGGTCTTGGAGTGGTTTCCATTTCCTTCTCCAGCTCATTTTGCACATGAGGAAATGAAGGCCAACAGGGTACCAACAGGGTAAAGTGACTTGCCCAGGGTCACGCAGCTAATAAGTGTCTGAGGCTGGATTTGAACTCAGAAGATGTCTTCTGATTCCTAGCTCAGTTCTCTATCTCCTGCACCACCTAGCTGCCTCCAGTATATAAAATTACTTTGTAATGAAATAATGATAAGCTTCTTGAGGGCAGGATTGTTTTCATTTTTTATCTTGGTATGCTCAGTGTTTGGCACATAGTGCTCTTAGCAAATTCTTGTGGAATTGAAGTCAATGGTTGGATTTTTTCTGGAAAGCACCAGCACATAAGACATATTCCCTGAACATATCTCAAAAAGGATACCTATTAGTGCAAGGAGAAAGGAGGAGCCTAGTTTTCACAGGGCTGATATCCAACTTCCCAAACATAAGCAGTTTCATGCAGTGAATCTTAATTTTTCTTCATTTAGCTACAAGTAAATGCAACTCCTTTTCAAAGAGCATTGATGGACACCTTGCACTACTGATTGTTACCACTTGTAAGCGCAGAGCTCTTCATCCAGGCATGGTTGTTAGCCCTGAATGACAATGTACTTTTGACTCCTTTCAGAAGAAAGTGAGAAGAACATGCCAGGGAAAAACACGCCCTGGGTACGATACATCCAGTTTTTTGTTTCCAGTTTCTCTGACACAGAAACTCATTATAGCTTTGTCTACAGAAAGCAACAAGAGGACTGAGGCAGTCTGGGTTTTTTTCTTGCATTGTTACCAAAATTAGACAAAATATGCTAAAACTGTGCAACGTAACAGATTAGCAGGGAGAAATGTTTTCATGGTTACTGAAATCCAAAGGTGATTTTTTTTTCTCCTGCTGTTGCTCATAACTTTTCTCTCTTAGAGTCTATATTCAGGTGTGAAGACAGGAGAGAGCACAGGAATTGATATCAAAACGAAATGTATCACAAAAAAAGAAAGTATGTTCACAACCCTCCTATCCGTTAGGATATATCCCTTCACAACATGCATACAGCCACCTGCTTGATTCAGACCTTCATTTTCTCTCTCCCCAACTGCAAAATAATTCAAGGAATTTCACTCATATTCCCTCCCTAGAAACAATATTACAGTAGCCACCTAATAAGCCTCCTTACCTTAAATCCCATCCTTCATAAAGCTGCCCAAGGGAGTTTGCTCAAGATCAGGTCTGACCTTGTCACTCTCCACCTTCTCAATAAATTCTGGTGGCTCCTAGCACCTGTAGGATCACATATAAACTCCTCTGTTTGGCATTTAAAGATCTTCACAACCTGGCCTTTTCCTATGGTTACAGTCTTCTGCCACGTGACTCCTCTCTACATTACTCCACTCTATAAGTCCACAGTGCTCTGTCTCCCACATTGTGTGCTGACACCACTGTCTGTTGGCCCATTCTTAGCGTGCTTTTCTGTCTTACCTGGATTTCTTAGAGTCCCTGGCTTCCTTCAGGATTCAGCTCAGACACCCTCTCCTGCTGGAGATCTTTCTGATCCCCCAGGCAACTACAGACCTCCCTTCTGCTGTTACCTCCTCCCTTCCACTCTGAAGGCAACTTGTTTTTATCTCTCTATGCACTAGTTGTCCCCCACATTAAGATACTGTCTCGAGGACAGGGATTGTGTTTACTTTCTCCCTTCTCAGTGCTTAGCATAGTGCTGGATACATAATAAGTGTTTAATAAATGCCTGTTGATAGAATTAATTGGTGATGACACAAATACACTCAAGATTTCCTGCAAGCCTACTTACTTTTGTACATCATTGCAGATGACCACCTGCTTACAATAACAAAGTCCCAAGGAAATTAGACTGGTTTTAAAGAAAGAAGGTTGGAGGTAGGCTAAATATTTTAATATTTTTTAAAATGAAAAATTTGACTAATGTCTTCAGACCAGTGATGTTCCTTGATATTCGGGTATCGTCCCTAGGATGCTGATGAGAATTGCTATTCTGTTGAGTTGTTTTTTAGTTCTGTCTGACTCTTTGTGAGCCTATGTGGGGTTTTCTTGGCAAAGACACTGGAGTGATTTGCCATTTCCTTCACCAGGTCATTTTACAAATAAGGAAACTGAGGCAAATATGGTTAAATGCCTTGCTCAGAGTCACACAGCTACTAAATGTCTGAGACCAGATTTGAACTCAGGAAAATGAATCCTCTTGACTTAGGCTCAGTGTGCCTTTACCCTGTTGGCCTCCATTTCCACTGTGCCACTTAGCTTCCCTACATATAAGAAAGGGAAGAGCTAAAGGACATTGAAGATGTAAAAGGGAAAAAGTTTTATGAGCCTGATGATCTTTTTCAAACCATCCTCAAGGCTTTCCAATGAAAGTTCTAATTTCCTTTTGAATTTTTGTCTCCCCTACAAGGAACACAAAGTTATATGCTCTCTGATCATCAAGTATTTTCAAAATAAAAGGTCTTTCCCTAATAAAGATGGAGGGGTAAACAAGTGCCCATTGACTTATGAAGGTGTATTGAGTGGTGGTAGAATTGAGAATTAGATCTTCAGTTGACTCCTTTTGCTAACTCACCCATTTCTGTGAATGGTACCACTAGCCTCCAAGCCAGACATGATGTACTCCTTCACCTTTATCTCTCTATTCCATAAGTTTTCAAAATTTTAATTATTTATTCCTCTATTCTCCTCTTTCTCTCCATTCCCATTGCTCCAAGCCAGTCCAGGATCTTATCACCTCATTCCTCCTCAATCAGTCAACATGCATTCATTAAGCTCCAGTGAGATACATTTATTTATTCTTCCACAACACATACTCATTTCTTTCTCTATCCCTTGTTTTGCTTATGCTATTTTCTTCATCCCTAGTCCATTCCACAGTTCTTTAATCCTTTCTTCCTACTAAGCCTCTGACACTTAAGCCCTGTCTCTTCCATGAAGCTTTCCCTGACTACTCTGTGCCACACTCATTTCTCTTTTCTTTGAATTTTTATTTATGGTCAGTACAGCAGTTAATGTTTCTTTAATTGTTTTCCATGTGTACATCTTATTTTCCATAATAACAATAGTAATAACTATCTAGAACTACTAAATGCACAGGCACTCTACTAAGCCCTTTACAAATATCATCCCATTTGATCATCACAGCAACCCTGGGAGGTAAGGTATTAATATTATCCTCATTTCACAGATAAGGAAACTGAGGCTGGCAGAGAGTAAGTGACTTGCCTAGCATCATACAGTTAATCAGAGTCTGAGGCTGGATTTGAACTCAGGTCCTCTTGACTCAAGGTCCAGCACTCAATCTTCTGTACTACCTAGCTATCTTTACTATATGATGGCAGAACCATTTCTCATGAGCTTCTTGTAACTCCCTACAAACTGCCACTAAATACAATGCTGTGCTTATAACAAGAACTCAGTAAATATTTATTGATCAGTTCCAAATGCCCAAACATCTGCTTATTTCAATGACTCATTCATTTCCATATCCCTGAGCAGTAACTACCATAAAATCTTTTACATACTAGGTCCTCAATAAGGAGTTGTTGAATGGACTGATGAATGCATCTCTAATTTTGGTGGCAATCTTACTCTTGTTCAAAGTTTTTGATCATCTACCTCCAGGTTGTAGCTCACAGATGAGTGGGGTAGCCACCACAAGAGATAAATCTATGAGAAACCAACAGGGAACTAAAAATATTGGTGGAAGAATTGTGATTCTCTCATCAGGAAGTGATGCTGACATTTAGATCAGACACCAAAACATTATGGAATTCAATAAATGCTTATTGATTTGACTTAATTTGACCTTAGGGTGACCCTATTTTTCCTATAGCACCTTGTGACTTGATGGATTTCAAAATAAGATCAAGAGCAGAGTGGGGAGATTGGGAAGGCACCCAAAAATTCATGTCCAATTTTTTTCTGTTTTATTGTTTTGGTATTAAGCAGATCACTGTCAGTGAGTAGTCAGCGAGCACTTTTAAACCCTTCTTCCTGGCTTTTTTTTTTCAGTTGCTTGGCATTTCACAGCACTGGCAATTACTCTTTGTTCATGGCAGCTGCCTATTATGGGTTGGTGGTGTTGCAGCCAAAATTTATGAAGCTTCCATATGCTGCTGTTTGTGAAAGGAGATATTGGTGGAATCCAGTTCTGGGCATATGAAAGGTGGCTTGAGAAATAGTGATCAAGAAGGAAGAGGGATAGGAGGACTGAATCAATGCAATGAGGGGTGAGGGGAGAAAAGAGTGCTGAGACCAGTTGGGTGAGGATATTCTAGGAGTTTGATGCACTGACAGCTTGTGTAAGACCCTGGGTATGAGCATGGGTTTAGGGGGAGAGAGCTAAGGGGAGATATAGTCTCAATAGGTGTTCAGGTCCAAAGTATAGCAATTCAAGTAATGGGGAGAATGATGAGAGGGTATTAATTCCATTTGATCTTGTACCACTTATCTGAATTAGGAAGTTTTCTCAAGCCCTTTTTGTGTTCAAGAGGGAGGAGATTATATTCAGGGCACACAAAGAGAACTAGAGATAGGTCAATCAATGAGTCTGTGAGTGGTCCCTAATATTGATGGTCTAAATTCAAATGCTCAGAAATAAGATTTCAAAGCCAAAAATTATAATCCTATGAAAAACACATGTTTTGAGGAGGCAGAACAATAAAGTTCTTCTCTGAAAGGAGAAAATCACTGAAATATTCTCAATTTGGAAATGCTTAGAAACAGTTTGGCATCATTAGGAATCTTTAGAAATCTGAATCAATTGTTTAGGGATTACATTGTTTTGATGAAAGCTTTACCCTTCTACCTATTAAATGAGTTTTGAAAATTAAAAAAGGAACATTTTTGATGAATTTTTATTTCTAAAAAAATAAAGGTTATAGTTTTCTCTCTTTGCCAACAGAGTATATTTGGACTAATGGATCTATGATCTCACTAATTTGGGTACTTCTGTCAATGGTATAAATTGGTTTCCATAAACACCTTGTTATTTTGTGCAGTTCTAATTTATGTCTTTCCATTAATTCAGTAGAGAGGAGTTAGCCAATGTGCTGATTGTAGGGACCAAAATTTAGCACTTTCTGAATATATCAGTATCATCAGTCTAAACCATTTTTGTACTGTTTTCTAAAATTGCTGGGGTCCATTGAATTGAGTTCGCTACACGGGACCAGACTGTAGCACTTCTGGATTTCTCATGTCTGGTTTTAGTCATTTGTCTGCCTGTTCCCATACTTTTTAGCTGATAGTCATTTCTGACTGTTTTCAATCTATTTGCAGCAGAGATTCTTAGCAGTTCTAATTTGTTACAAGCATATTCCATTTAATATGATAAATTGCTTCTGGAAAAATTTAGTGACAAGGTTAAACATTGCTATACATAATACACCACTGGAACAGTGTTATGGATAAGCAATCAGCCAAGTGATGTTACAATAGGGTTTCATTTGAATGTACCAGTGATTGTACCGCAAAAATATCATTGGTTAGGGCAAACTAATACTGGGCATGCCAGTACTTTAGGTCTGAAAACCAGATCTCTAAACTCATTAAAATACTATAAAAGGAGTAAATAGGCTCTCAGAGAAAATCTTAAAGGCTTTCCTATGGCTATTAGTGCATGGACTTTATAACAGTTAGCTTTTCTGATTGCTTAGAGACCTTCTCTTCTCTCTTTTGAGTTTTAGCTGTGATTCAAATAGGTGAGTCCACTGAATAGCTGAATTTCAGTATTGACTATATAATCTATCATTTTATTATTTACTGTCAGTATTTCTAATTGCTTCATGTAAATCTTGATTCTTCTACCAGACTATAACCTTCCTGATAACAATCTTGTGCATATTTTATATTCTTTAGAGCACTAATAAAGGGCAAAGGTGATGGAGATTGGCCCCTTCCCCCAAAGGGAAGAGGAAAGACAATGTAAATAGGCATAGCCAGAATGACTGATGAATATCTATAAGCACAGCTGGTGACTCCAAAGGACTTCTATCAGACTGCACATGACTTCTATCCACCTCTGTATTTTTCTTTATCTGACCTACCCATAACTGGTATATTCAAAATTCTATGGCATCTACTTGCCCTTGGACTGTGTATGTGTAAAAAATTGCTGTTCCTTTTGTTAATTTCAATATAAAATCAGTCACTAACAATCATAAGCCATAAGGGGTTGGACTAGATTGGAACAGAGCTAATTTCTGAATAATGTAACAATATAAAGCTTCTTTTTCTTGAGTTAAAAAGATAAGGACCCGATGGGTGGTAATGAAGTAGGATGTGAATGTCTTCATGTATAATCAAATATGTCCATGAGTGATGGGTATGTTATTCAATGAATCCTGCAGTTAGACCAAATTAATTTGAGGCTTTCCCTCTGTTCCTTGAAACATAGTTTTCTTCGGTAAATATTGGTTGAGTGAATATTAAAAACAAACAAAAAACCCTAACAAAACTGAGTAGGACTAGCATAAGGAAAAGGAAAGAAGAGGCAATTACAAATCCTGGAGTTGCAATGGAGGAAAGAATGGGTTTTGGTCTTAGCTCTGCTACCAGCTAGCTGTACTACCTTGGAGAGTGACTTAACCTCACATAATTACAGCTTCTTTATCCATAAAGGGGAGACAGAGAGTAGATGATGTACTTCCAACTCTACAAATCTATGATTATATGACAGGCAGGGCGGCACTTTTACCAGGAAAGACAGATGGCATCATAAATTTACATGTGGCAATCTCCCCATCTAACAAAGAGGAATGCTTCGGCCATTCCTATCAGGTTCATTTCCACTGCCTTTCGTTGACTAATCAGCTTCCTAGTTTCAAACATACTTCTGATTTGCTACTCATGGCCTTCATCAAACGATTTGTTTTGATTGGAGAAGGCTAGAGCTTTGAGGCTAAGAGACTTCATTATAGATTTAAAAACACTTTTAATGACAGTTCTGTTGTCATACCAGATGGATGTACTCAGCATTTTCCAGGGACATATTTCTAGGTTTGAAAAAGAGGCTAGTGACTAGCTTTAGAAACATTTATTTTAGTGTAATTCATTTTGGACAGATGTGACATGAAATCTGAGGTAGCTCTGAGGAGGGGGGAACCATAAAAATAGCCTTTCATTTTGGTTCCCCTAGAAGCATCAGAATACCTTCTGTGCTGCCTGATATTAAAAAGTTTACTGAGAACATTATGTGGAGTGGGTGGGGAGAGGGGAGCCTGTACATACTCTCTGCATTGTACATTGCTTGTTAACAAGTCACAGGGCTCTTAATATTTTATATACTTAATTTATATATATATATATATACATAATTTCCTGTTGGCAAAAATTACATTTCTCTGCCCATATTGATGAAATTTACTAAAATTAATGACAAATGAAGCCTTAAGGTGAAATAGTTCTAAACTCACAACACTTCTAATCCTTTTCCTTGGGTGGCCAGGCCAACACATGACTAAGTTAAATCTGCCATACTTTAAAAGAGGTAGTTGTTGACATTAAACAGGAGAAATGCCTTCAGTCAGCTTTCACATTCTATTAATGACAAAATTTATGTTATTTTCAGAATATAACAAATATAATAAAACCATAAAATAATACATTCTAAACTTCAGCAATCCCCAGTGCAAACACTAACCTTCCTTGCCACTGGGTGAATTATATTGTTTCTCAAAGACAATATTGTGTACTGGATAAAATATTGGACGTAGGATTGGAAAGAACTGTGTTCGAATCCTGTCGTAGACACATACTGGCTCTGCAGTCCTGGTGGAGTTATTTAATGTCTCTGGATTTCAATTACTTCATCTATAAAATGAAGAGATTGGATTGTAGGTTCCTACAATCTTTCCCTTTTTTCTAAGTTCCTTTCCTGGCTCCAAATTTATGATCTTATGAGCAAAACTTCTCTTCTTTCAGTCTTCTTCAAAGGCCTCACAGTTTCTTCTTCAGTTAGTTTCATATATTCTTAGAATTTAAGTTCTTTCCAAGTAAAGACTGTTTCATTCTTTGATTTCTGTGCCTAGCAACATGTCCAGCCCACAGTAAGTGCTTAATAAATGCCTGTTGATTGATTTCAAGAACTTCTGAAATTTTTATACCCATCTTTTTGCTCTATTATCTTCCCCACAGCCCTAGTAGAATGTAGGGCCCAACAAAAATTTCACGATATGTGCAGCTCCCATAACCCAGCTCCCCTAACATTTCTGTGCTAACAAATTCTACCTCAGGCAAACATCAAAGGCAGCTCTGAATGGAAAAACAGATCACAGAAGGGCAATATTGGTTGCATGTGGCAAAATGTGAGAGATAATCCCTCTGCCTTGGGTTTAGTGACCATGTTAGAGTCTTACATTTTGCTTATACAAACATATAACAGCTCCTGGTCCTTTTGTCAGCAATTGGGGCTGCTACTGCCTTCCACATTGCCCAGTTATAATTTGGAGCCTAGGATAACTGCCTGCGACTTACATGAGTCCTTGAGAGTTTCCTGGGGCACAGACAGTTTAAAAAACTTGCCTGTAGTCACACAGTTAGTACATGTCTGAGATGACAATGACTCTCAAAAGTTCTACCCACTCTATCCTTATGATACCTTTCTACACTGCAGCTGTATATTTTATTTCTTTTACTAAATAAGGGATTTCAAACCCTTTGGGATCCACAAATAAATTTTAAACCACCATGGGTAAAGGATTGAAATTTTTTAACAATTGAACTTTAAAATTACTGGAATAATTATTTCATTTTTCAGTTGTGTTTGACTCTTCATGACCCCATTTTATGTTTTCTTAGCAAAGATGCTGGAGTGGTTTGCCATTTCCTTCTCCAGCTAAATTTACAGGTAAGGAAACTGAGGCAAAGAGGGTTAAGTGACTTGCCCAGGATCACACTGCTAGTAAGTTTCTGAGGCTGAATTTAAACTCAGATCTTCCTGAATTCATGCATACCACCTAACTGCCCTGAATATTTAGCGCATTGTGATTCTTTCTTTCCTGTAAACCTAACAGGGTTTGCAAAAATTTTTAAATCATGTGTTTTGAATGAAACAAAACTGAATAGTCAAAGTAACTACCCATTTTACATATGGGTCCCAGGTAGGATGCATAGTGAACTGATGACCAAAAAGAGGAGACGTGATACATTGAAAAGATAGTAATAATTACTAATAAATGCTACTACTACCATTACTCCAGCTAGCATTTTTTAGGGTATGAAGGTTTGCAAAGCTCTTTACAAATATTATCTCATTTGAATCTCACAACAACCCTGGGAGATAGACATTATTACTGTCCCTATTTTACAGATGAGGACACTGAGGTAGACAGAGGATAAGTGACTTGCCCAAGATCACACAGGTAAAAATCTAAGACAAGATTCAACACAACTCTTACTCAGGTTGAGTACTCTATCCACTCTTCCACTTAGTTCTAAGACAAGGAGTCTGGGTTCAAATATCCCCCTGACAGGTAATAGCTGTATAACCTTGGAAAGATTTTTTTTCCCAAGGAGTATTAACAAATCAAGCTTAGTTTCTTCATTTATAAGAAGAGGGTCTGACACTCAATGACATCTGAGGTCCCTCTTGTTCTAATTCAGCAATCTTATGAACTCAAAATTCCTAGCTTCCTAATTTATTGCTTAGGCCACTGAGTAGCTCTGTCTCAATTGAAGTCTCTCAGCAACTTCCGTACAAGGAAAAATTGAAAGCAGAAGTAAACTTCACTTCATTTTTCTTGCCATGCCTTAGGATAAACTGGATTTTTCTAAGAACCTTTATAAAGTTCCAATTATTTTGGCTAAGAGCAAGAAGTCAAGCCCTCTCTTTAGATAGGCCAGTCAGAAGTAACCATTATTCAAGTCATATTTGAAAAGTCCCCCATGAAACAGTGTTTATTGTTACCTACTTCTCAAGGATGCAGTTTAACAGATCAGAAAGTCACGTGCCCCAGGTCACCAGTTATCCCCCTCTAGCTTCGAAGCATTATTTTTGTGTAAAGAAAACAAGTACATATATGGATAATATTTCCTTAATTATATGGGTTCTTAGCTTCAGATTCATCTCACCCTTAGATTTTTGTGCCTTTGGGACATACAGTTAAAAAAAAAAAAAGGCAGTACCGCTCAGTAATAATGGGAAATACAGAGAAAACAAAGAGTTATTAATACAGGTAAACTTCATGTTTTTCCAATTACAGTAGCGTATGGTAGTACTTCTAATGATCTTACATAAAGCATTTTGTAGACTATATTAATGGGAAACTAGGGTTAATGACCTAAGACTAAGCCCCAGGCCAACAGCTTATTCTCTCAATCATTAATCCCCAGTAAATGACCAGGGCCTTGCTCATTTTAGCTCAATGATGCTTATACTCCTTGTAAGGAAAAAACACATTTCAGTACTATTACCAATCTGTGTCTCCATGTTATACTTTAATACATAGGCCATAAAAATACAAAACACGTTATTAGTCCAAATGCTAAGCTCTGTAGCACAATACAAGAACAAGCTTTGTTCACTCCCTGTTCTGGTGTGAACTCAACCTGAGGATGCTGCAAGATGGCAGAGCAGGCAGATGGCACCATTTCCTCATGACTTGGTGCATCCTCTGGGCTCTTCTCAATGGTTTACATGTTGCAATATAGTAGGACCTTAGATAAAGTAGACTGAATGCTCTCCACTTTCCAAATGGAAATTAAGGTGGGTCAGATGAAGAAAAGACAAAAAACGTTTTGTTTCCATGAGTTGCAAAGAAAATATATCCTCATATGTACATCCTCATAGGTCCTTGAGTAATCTCCCAACAAATACTTATTGACCTCAGATATGCACAGCACCATGAGGGTTGCAAGGAAGTATGAGATATCTGTCTGCATGGACCTCACAGAAGAGAAGGGGAGAAAAGCTAAGAACAAGTAAAACTGTACAGAGGAGTACACACTAAATGGTGATTGAGATAAGAGCTTAGAGATGATAGAGAACACAGGACTGGCATGTTAAGGAATGGAGAGAGGACCCTTTATATGTAGTGTCTAGATAAACAATATTCTGGGGTGGTACAACTCAAACAAAGAATGAAGAAATGGGCACACCTAATGCCCGGTGGAGTAACAGCTAACATTTTCCTCCATTGATTCTGGATGCAGATAGCTGTGTGAAGGATGGATGGGAGTAGGGAAGAGACTTGAGGCAGAGAGACTAATTAGGAGGTTATTATCATAATCCATGTGAAAGATGATAAGAGCCTTAATTAGCATGGTAGCTAAATGAATATCGAGAATGAGACACATAGATGTGATGCATGGATAGAAACAAAATTCAGTAACTACTTGGAATATACGGAGTAAAGAGTCAGGGATGACAACAATGCTGCTAACTTGGGTGACCAGAAGGATCCTCAACAATGGTAGGAAGACTGAGAGAAGGGGTGGGGTTGTCCATCAGTCAATAAGTATTTATTAAGCACCTACTAAGTGCCAGAAACTGTGCTAAAAAGTGAGGATGCCAAAAGAGGTAAAAGACAGTTCTGCCCTCCCATAATCGAATGGGAGGGATGATAACCAAAAATTAAATTTGTTTATAAATATATATTATTTATAATTATATATAATTATATTTATAATTATTTATTTCCATATATATATATGTATATACATACAGAGAGAGAGCAGGAAATAAATAATTAACAGAAGCATAAAGACACTAGAATTTAGAGGGGTTGGGAAATCCTCCTTATAGAAGATGAGATTTTAGTTGGAACTTAAAGGAAGTCAGGGAAGGCAGAGAGAAGGGAGAGCATTCCAGACATGGGGTAAAACCGGAGAAAATGTCTGGACCTAAGAAATGGGGTGTCTTGTTTATACTAAAATTCACTATCACTAGATTGAATGGTATGCATCAGGGAGTAAGTTGTGAACAAATCAGAAAGGGAAGAGGAGGTTTGGTTATGGCTTTGAATGTCAAACAGAAGAGCTAGATCCCAGAGGTGATAGGGAGCTATGAGAGTTTGTTGAGTACGTGTTTATAGGTGGGGAGCAGGGGGGGAGGTCACATGGTTGGACCTGCACTGAGGTTTTGGGGAGAAAAATAATGGGTTTTATTGGGAACATGTTGAGATTGAAATATATATGGGTCATCCAGTTTATCATATCCAGTACCCAACTTTGTGATGTGGGAGCACAGCTTCGAAGAGATAGTAAGGGTTGATATCAAATCTGATTGTCATTTGCATAAAGGTGATAATTGAATCCATAGTGGTTGAGGAGATAAGGAAAGATGAGGGGACTCACAGCAAATCATCTCAATTTTTTAGTGAAATGTGAAGCAAGATACTCAGCTGAGAGAGTTACACTGAATATAATGGGCAACTTGAATGGATAACTTTGGAATGACCACTATGATAAGTGAAATAGAATATCAATTATGAAGGAGAAAAAGGATTGTCTTTTTGTGGTGAGGACCCATTTGGGATCAGATAACATAAACAGATAGTGAGCCTAGTCAACTTGGTTTTTTAACTTCTTCCAGGTCTGTCAGAAGCATTTGAGGAGGAGCATTGGAGGTGGATATTGGGAGTAATCCACAGTTGGTGCTTGGGAGGGCGTGATCAGCAATAGGTCAAGAAAGCAAGGAATTTAAGAAGAGAAAATAATGTTGATTTAAACTAGTAAGCTAGCATCCACCTCCCAGAGTGGTGGTGAGAATAAAGTGAGATAATATTTGAAAAGTGATTTGCAAACCTTAAAGTGCTGTATAAATATTAACCATTATTATTACTAAAGATACTGAAATTGGGAAAGAATAATGTAGAAAAAGCAGGAGTCATGACCTGGGAAAGTACTGAGGAGTAGAAAGATTGGTCATAGTAAGGACGAAGAATAGTTTTAGGAGTAGGTAGGCATAGGGAAAAATGAAATGATAATATATTGGGACCAGATAATGGAATTTAGGAGCACTATCAAGGATATGACTATTGCTCTGTGTAGCTGAGGCAGTGGAACTAGGAAGGTGGGGTATCTGAGAGAGTGCCAACTTGTATGTTGAAGTGATCTAGTACTAATGCTGGTGTTGGGTTAGAGAGACTATCAGCCAAATACAGAATCTGCTGAAAGAGAAAAAAAGACTCTTTGGGGATTCAGTGTATAATGACCACTAGGACCTAGATCAAGGGATTAATTTGAAGTTGCCCCTTCTACATCACAACTTTTCCTATTGTCTTTTCAATATATCCTGGGTTGGAATAAGAAATTAAATGGGAATTTGGGTGGAGTTTTGCAGAAACTGAAACCATACGTGAAGGACAACAGACAATACAGAAAACATTTAGAAACTCAGAAATACATAAAATATACGTATGTTATTGTATAATATCAACATATTTTATCTTTAAATACAATAATAATTCAGGCTTCTTCTTTGGTATGGAAGGCCAAGATTTTTATGTTGATTTTCCAGAGCACAGGGGCATTGTGTCCCTAACTCCCATGATGGGGAGAAGGAATAAGTGTAGAAAGAGCCTCAATTGAGAAGAGTTGCTGAGTGATAGTGATCTAGAGGGAGAGATTGGCAGGGGGAATGAAGAGCAAGTATAGGTTGTTTGATATTGTTCTCTAGCTGTTTAATGCATGCTGTTGAAAATTCCATCAGGGTAGGCACAATGTAGTATTGCATGCTTCACAAAATCTAACTCAGGGATAGATATCCAATAGGTGCTTACATATTAGTCGAATTGAATTAAATTTGACATCCAGAAAAACCAGTGAGTCACAATCAAAAGGAACATGGTTACCTCTTCTCAGAATCCAACATTAGTTTCCAGCCAATCAATGTCACCTTGATTTTTGAATTCACCCCTCACTTCATATGTACCAAATGGCCTGGGGTTCAAAGACCTTTTCATTAAGACCAGGCTAAACACAGGCTGTTCCATTAGGACTCCATATTTTGGCATAAAATTAAATAGAAAACTTCTACCTGATCCAGTAACATATGCTCTGCAAACCACCATTAAGCCTCATAAAACAGTCATACAATTAATTTTTAACAGAGATGCACTAATAGCTGACTGATCATGCATAGAAGAACTGGATGGGAAACATTTTGCCTTTGCCAGAGAGAACATATTGCATCCCAGATTTCAGACAGTTCCCTTCAAAAGACAAATTTTGTTAGCTGCTGAAGACAGAAACGCTGATTTAAATTTGCAGTTTGATTTTTTTTCCTGCTTCTTACAAGCAAGCCCGTTTCTCTATAGTGATGCTAACTGCCAAGCAACTGGGAACCAAGCAGAAGGAAACTGGGTTGGTTCCTTGACTCCTGCTTTCAGCACTCCTAAAAATACTCCACTTGCCTCAGATTAGGGATTGGACCTGGGATTTCATTAGTTTAGGAAATTCCAAGTGAAGAAACTGCCTCTACCAATGCAGGTTAGCACCTCCTGCAATTTATAATCAAGGAATTGCGTAGTGGGTGGAAAGGTTAAATGACTTGCTTCAGGTCATGCAGCCAGTGTGTCCTGGATGTAAGACTTGAATTCAAGCCTTTCTAGCTTTGAGATCCACTTTATATCTACCAACGAACATTGTCTGTTATAATTTTCTGCTTATTTAAAATTGGCATGAAAACACTATAGGTGCAAAAGGATTGGAAGTGAATATTACCCAGAAAGACATGGAGACCTGTGTACCAGGTGCAAACAGGGGACAATGTGTAGGGGGGAAATGAATTAAGGAGGAGAACTGGGATAAGGATGCCACCAAAGAAATTTGTGAGGGAAAAAGACAATGGACTGATTGCAGAGTGAGAGGGAAGAAAAACTAAAGGATAATCTGTGCCCTCCACTGGTATCTTTAGGATGTCAGGATTTGGGGCGGACCCCTTGTGATCATCTCATGGAAAGACACAGGCAACAGCTGCTCAGATTGAGCAGGCATGGGCAGGTTATAATCTCTATTATTGAAAGGAATACACACATTGATGAGATCATGGATACATTGGAATATTTCAGATACATGGGTCTGTGCTGGGTCAGCAGAGGATTTGGGGTTCTGTTCCACCTGGCATTAACGTTTCGCTAACTGTAGCATGCACTTGAATATTTAAACTTGGGTTTATTTTGGGCAAAACTAAATCTACAAATTTTGGACACACTAAGGCTTTGCATCAGTAAATAGTTTTGTAAAAGTCATTTGATAGGAACATGGTTTGAGAACGATCAAGCTTTTCTATATACTTCTATTCTTAGAACTAGGAAGTCAGATTTTGCATTAAAATAAATTGATTTGCACCTCCAAAAGGTTGAAATATGGGAAATAAATAAAATAAATTAAAGTTGTTCTAATATTTGGTTTTTAAAATCACACACTAAAATGGAGTTTTTGAGTGATTTAAAAATTAAAAATACCTTTATATCAAAATTCCTCAAGTATCTTTAAATTTTTCCCAAGCAAGTGGGGCTCAAGATTTTTTTCTGAAAGGGGAAATTCAGACTCCGAAGAAATGGTGGGTTTGACCATCTGTCAAAGATCTTAGGCAAGATGAAACAATTAATTCTTACAATAAATAAGACATCGTCCTTTTCCACAGCCACTGTACTGTGTTGTTGTTTCATCTCCTTTCTAAATAAAATAAACATTAGAGTGTTAGTATTTTTCTTGCTGCCTCCTTCTTAGAATGAATTGGGAGGACTCTGGGGGAGGTAAATGCCATGGTAGAAAAGAACACTGGTTTTGGAGTCAAAGAACCTGGGCTCTGAATTCTGCCACTTACAATGTGTGTTGATCACTTAACTTCCCTGGGTCTCAGTTTCCTAATCTGTAAAACCAAGAGACTGAGCTAGATCTAATATCCCTTCTAACTTAAATCTCTGTGTGACATGTTTTCTTTATTTCCCTTGACTCCATAACAACAGATTTAAATGCAATAATTAATTTAGTTAGATGAACTTTATTTCATTTCCTCACAGAAAATTACTTTCCAGATGAAGAAACTACCAAAAAAAAAAGAAAATGGAAATTGAAAAGAAGTTTAAAAGAATACAATCAAAAATGAAACTTGGGAGTTAATCAGCATTGCGTAGTAGTGATCAGACAATGGATTAGAACCCTATTTTGTCAGTCTGGTCAGCAGTGTGACCCTGAGCAAGTCACTCAATCATGCCACACTGGTCTCTTAAGAGCAAACTGCAATTATCATAATAAATTAAAATAATAGCTAATGTTTATATTGTCCCGTAAGGCAGAGGACACTGCCAAGAGTGCAGTAGATGCAGGCGATAAGAGAGTGCCTTGAATGGGCCTCTTTCCTTCTATCCCCCATAATAGAGAAAAGAGTGCATGGACCTGGAGACCTGCGTTTCTAGCAGGTGTCCAGGGGCAGCTGCAAGAATAAATTGCCAAGATTTGGGCAGGCACAGATCCTGGGTGTTAAGAATAAGGAAGAGTGAGAACCTTGTCCTCAAAATTGGAAGGATGGATATGGTAGCAGCTGCCCAGGAGGGGTCACTCCCCCAAAATCTAGCAGCAGAAAAGTTCTATACTTGTTGATGGTCAAATACCTGCAGCTTAAGAGGACTTTCTTTTTTTTTTTCGGGGGGGAGGGTGGAAACACCATTCCCTGGAGCATTACATTGATATAATCAAAAGCTTTACTCTATGTTTTCCCCTTTTTGTCCTGTAATATTTATTTTATTTTTATACTGGCATGATTATGATAAAGTTCAATAATATTTTTACCACCTGAGATTCTTTTCTGACCATAATTATTTGTTTCCTTTCAATATTATTACTCAAAATCATTTTGTCATGCAGAGGAGGGGGGTGTCAAATATACTAGATATTCCATTGCTTTAAAATTTGCTAAGCACTATTTGTGTGCATACATGCATGTGTATATGTGTAGATACACACCTATATGCACATGTTACATATGTAATATATTATATGTATATCTACACATGCATGCAAACATGGGGACATGTGTATGTAAAAGCTCATTTGATCCTCACAATGGCCCTCAGAGGAAGAGTAAGGTCACATAGATATTAAGTGTGTGAGGCAGGATTTGAACTTGAGTCTTCCTGACTCCAAGTTCAGCATTCTATCTATTATATAGCCTCCTTGTCTCCATAATAATCAAATAATGTCTGTCCTGTTCATCTCCTTGAGATGCCCTGGGTAATGGATAGATGGGATAGGAAGTATAAAAGCACATTGCAAAGCATCAAGTATTATATAATTCAAGAAATTGTGATAATGGATATTAAACACAGCAGGCTAAGAGGACCTAAAAGTGGCCCTGATGAGTATCCAAATACCTATTCAAGTCAAAGAATAAAAACATCTTCTAAAAAAGTAGGATGGCTTTGTCACATATTCTGAAGGACTGCCCTTAACATGTGGGGGTAACTGAGAAAAGGTTAAAAAAGAAAAGCTACGCACTGTGTTTATGGTCAGTGGTGAAACAATTTGAACTTGAGAAGTGAGGCTTGAAATATACTCAGTTAGGATCTCATTCTACATGGTAATTCTGCTTGTGCATCCTTGGGGTATGAATATGATCCATTCAACCAACCTGAAAAGAGAGATCCATCCATCCCTCCACTACAAGGTTTAGCCAGTCCTGGACAGCTATCTGGAAAGTGAATTCTAGATTCTAAGAGAAGCATTTCAGTGCCTGTTTCTGCCCCATCAACTCTGGGTTTAGTGTTCTAACCAAAACCAAACACACACACGAGACTTCCATACAGCTTATAAGCGACCTGAGAACCAGTCTAAACCATTTAAACCATCTCCCAAGTGTTCCTTCTCTGAGATCTCATGTATATGTATTTGGTTTACTGTGCACACATATGAAGGTCACAGAACCTATTGAAAAAGGTACACATGATCAAATCTCAGTTTTCCACAAGTAATCAAAAATATAATTTATAAAGCCACTAGTTTCAATTTCCTTTTTCTTTTCTTTCCATTCATGTTCCCACCTATCTAGCACAACTGTTCATTCACCCTCTAAAGAGCCAAAGTAGTAGAACCTTTTGTTTGGTCTCATTTCCTCTCCCCGCTACGATCTGCTGGCTTGAGTGCTCACAGAATGAAAGAATTTTTGTGCCACAGTAATGGAAAAAATCTAGAGATTATCTATTCAACTTGCTACACTTTTTTTTTAATAGGAAACCATTGCATTCAGGCTGTGAGCCCCTGGAACCAGAGAAAAATACTAAAACAAGGCTTTTAGGAAAGAAGTGGGAATAATCATAGAAGATATAAAAAGTAAGTCCTAATTGTTATCAGCATTCTGACACTTTGGGGATGGGGGCTTTGTGGAAAGGCTGTAGATAGGCTCATCCCCAAGTAAATTTGTAAGGATGTCAAAACTTGCCTTTGACCTACAGTCAGTCTTTTTTTCCCCCTTCAGGACCCCTCAACATCTCCAGGGTTCTAGTTCATCTCCCCCAGGGCCTTATTCTCAGCTAGCAATCATAATCCCCACTAAATGGTTGGCCAATGAGAAGGTAAGGTGTCACTACTTTATGAGTATCTGTATTATAATTGGGGGCTCTAAGGCTTAGAGACTAGATCTAGGATTTCACTGTTATAAGGAACTCCTAGAAGAGGTAACTCTTTCTCCTAACTTAAGCTGAGACCTTCCCTACAATTTGAAGTCTTGGGTGTCTGAAGGAACTGAGAGTTTAAGTGACTTGATCAGAGTGATATGCAGCCAAAATGCATCAGAGGCAAAAACTGAAACAAGGTGTTGTTGTCTCAGAGATCTACTCTCTATCAGTTATTATTAAATGTCTCTCAGAGGATTTTAGAAAAGGCTAAACTCCCTGAAATGAATTTCTAATCATAGATTTTAATACAATTTGTCTGAAGATAACCTTTAGGGGCTATGGCAACTGGGTGGATCAGGACCTTCCCAGCCTCATGCCATCCCTGAAACTGCAGCATCTAATGGTCCAGGTCAGCTAGGTGGTACAGTGGATAGAGTGCCGTGCCCGGAACCAGAAAGACCTGAGTTCAAATCCTGCTCTGTGACCCTGGGCAAGTCATTTAACCCTGTTGGTCTCAGTTTCCTCATATGTAAAATGAGTTGGAGAAAGAAATGGGAAACCACCCCAGTATCTTTGCCAAGAAAACCCCCAACAGGATCATGAAGAGTCAGGCACAACTGAAACAACTGAGCAACCCCAAGTTCACAATCCATATATAGGAATCTGTGTATGACCACCTCTGATCCTGGCTACCAAGAATGACTATAAATGTAAATGCATAAATGACTTTCACCAGTAATAAAGGAAGAAAAGATGTTCTAAACTGAGCATCTGACTGCTGCCTTTAGCTGATCTCAGAGGAGGAACACTCAGGAGATTTGGAAAATGGGATGAGCTTCCTAAATGGTTTAGATTGGTTCTCAGGTCACTTATAAGTGATACCAAAGTCTCAGTTCCGGAATTAGATGCACAGGGAGTCACTGGAGATTCTCCCAGGCTTTCCCTGCCATAAATCAATCTCTGGGGAAGCAAGAATGCCAACAAACGAATCAATTTTATTCTTTGTTGTCAAGAGGGTAAAGAAAAAATTTCTCTAGTTTGAGAAATACCTAATGGCTTTTCCACAACAGGAGAAAACCATAGTCTTACTTGAAGCTATGATAGACAAGTCAGATACCAAATTTAGAAAACTGGAGTCAGAAAAATAGAGCATGAGCCTTGGGAGACAACGTGGTATAGTCAGAAGTATGCTGGATTTGGAGTCTGGATCTGAGTTCTTACCTGGGTTCTAATGCTAACCCTGCCATTTGTTACCTGAGTAACACTGGACAAATTACTTAATGTCTCTGGGCCCCAAGCATATGCTGCACTAGAACAGAGATTCTCAAACTTATTTGCCCTATTTCCCCCTTTTAAAAAAATAATTACTTAGCATCTCCTTGGAAATCTACTTTCTTTAACTCTTTAACTGTTTTTTTTAAGTTTGCATCATTTCAAAAATATTTTTTTAAATGATGCCTCTTAAATTTAATAATTTATTGTAAATTTGTGGGGTTTTTCCTGCATTGAAATTTAGAAGGTGATGTAATATTGCATCGTGTAACGATATGTAAACAAGTTATTACATGAACATATTCCTGCCAATGCATGCTGGACTTCCTGAAAATGTGGGACATGCTGACTTGCCACTACTTGCTTATAAAGATCTGTTGGCAGACTTGACCACAGATCACTTATAACTTGCATTTTGTGTGTTTATTTGAAAACTAATGTAATCACTGTTACTTTAACTCTCTTATACAACAGATGAAATATATAGGAATGGTTTTTCAAAATTTTCCTATCTTTTCTTCTTTCCTTATGTTTCCACAGCCCCCCTTTTTTCTTCAATACCCCCCAACTGTACCTGAGACTATTACCAACCCCCTGGATCCTTTCAGTGCCCACTTTGGGAACTTATGGACTAGAGGGTCTCTAAGGTTTCTTGTTTCTCTAAATTAAGGTTTTTAAACTATTTTTATGTCTTGGATTGCTTTGGGAGTATAATGAAACCTATGGATTCCTTCTCAGAATAATATTTTTAAATGCATAAGAGAAAACACATAGGATTATACAGGAAACCAATTACATTAAAATAGTTGTCAAATTCGGTGGGTTTTTTAAAATTATGGACCCTCTGGTTTAGACCCTCTCCTCTAAGCCCATTTTCATATGACTACATACTCTAGCTCCAGTCTTCTTTTCCAGTCTTATCTCTACTATTCTACTACATCCAGATCAATCTCCTCACTTTGCCTGACTAAACCTTGTATTCTCTAATCCTTAGGAAATAGTCCTGACTGTCCAAACTGTGTCTATTCTTCAACGTCCAGACCAAGTTTCATCTCCTCCAAGGAGCCTTTTCATGCTATTTTAAGCAATGGTGCTCTCTCTCCTTCTTCTGACCACATAAGGTATTAATAGCTATCCAACACTTCTCTAACTTCCTATTTCTATGTCTCATCATGGCATGGGATAGCCCTAGATTGTTAAAGTTATGTCAAACTACATATATGCTCTGAAAGGTTATATCAAGCTGAAAATGTTTCAAATAACATATGAACCTAGGGACAGAGAGTATATCCATTGTAGAAGGACCAGAAGAACTGAATTCCGGGAGACTCATCACTATACCAACCACAGGATAATGAATTATTCTAGCTACTGGTACTCTCAAAAAAGGTTCACTAAGTCAGGAAGGAATCACACATAGACTGTATCTGTGGTAGGGTAACCTATACCAAAGAACTCCTAGGTCACTGAAGTTCAGATAATTCATTTTTGCCAATTAATCACATAATGACTCTTGTAATGTCTTTTAATGTTCTTTAGTTGGTATATTTCTGCATTTGTCTTGTGCTCCTATCTTCTCTCCTTAAATTATAAACTCCTTGAGGACAGGGATTGTGTCCCTATATTTCTTCATACCCCCCTATGTGTTTGTTGATTAAAAGGAGCATGTCCCTTTGAAGGACATGACTGAAGAGTAAATACCAGTGGATAGAAGATGGAGTAATAAAGTTTCAGCTATACCATGCTTTACAAGAATTCAAACACCATTTAAGCACTAATTATGTTCAATGTTCTGGCACTAGGGATACAAGAATAAAAAACAATGTAGACCTTGATATAAAGTAGCTTACAAGGTAATAGGGACAGGAAGGGAAGGGATGTAGCCAAGTAGCTATAACAGAAGCTTATGTTACAATAAGTACCTGTGGAAGGCCCGACAGAACGGGATAAGATATGAAAGAAAGGAGGGATGGATTCTAGGTAGGAGGGTAATGAAGGCTTTGTAGAGAGGCGTCTGAGAGAGAAAAGAGACAGAAGACATGGGATTATAGAACTAAAGCTAGAAGGGGCCTCAGGGGCCGTCTGGTCCAAAGCCTTTGTATTAAAGGTGCTTCAACTAAGGCACTGGAAGATTAAGAGACTTGTCCAAGGACCCAAAAGCATGATTTAAACCCAAGTCTTCAGGCTAGTGTTCTTTCATCATATCACAATGAGGGAGTCTATTGCAAGCATAGAGGAATAAACATATAGTAGAACCATGCTTAGTGGTCAAAGACGACAAGGTAAAATTAAGGAATCATGAGTAAGGGTACACCAGTAACTAATGAGTTACAGGCAAACACACATTTAAGTAACTTCACACGGATCCATATGAATGATATAAATGAATGATCAACCAAACACTGCACCAACGTTTGTGGATGTTAGAATAGGGTTGAGTTATTCAAGAAGCATTTATTAAGTGCCTACCATGCTAACCACAGTGGTGTAACGTTATTGTCCCACCTATGTTGGTCAGGGCAATAGTCTCTCAGATGTTCCTTTGGTCCCACTCAGCTGAGACATTGGACTTGGAAAAAAAATTAGTATGAACTAAAGAGGGAAAGGTAAGTTAGGACTAGTTGGTGGGGAGCCTTAAATGCCAAGATGAGAACTTTGTATATTATTTGGCAGGTAACAAGGATCCTAAGGCCAGCTCAATAGGTCAGGTCTTTCCAGCTTTCTGAAAGGCCAAATCAGCTAATTTATGTTAAAAACTGCTTTAACCTAGTGTCCTCTAAGGATTAGAGATTTTAGAATATAAGTGATAAAAACTTCCATGACACACTGTTCTGTGATAAAAGAAATGAACAGTTCCTAATCTTTCATATTAGAAAAGCCCAGAATATTTTTCATAGTTTCATGTCTTAGATAAACTGAACAGACCATGATCCCAAGAGCTCCTAATTATTACAACTATATATTCATAACTATATGAAAGATCAGAGATATGGAGAGAATATAATAGCATCTTTCTTTGCTGCCTGAGGTAGGAATTGAAAACCCATAGTCAAAATTTAAAGGAACTAACAACATCTGGATCCTTCAGCAGGAAGAAGAGGCTGTTTGGCCTCTACTTTACAAAAATCCTTAGTTTTAAATTAGAAGGTACCAGATAGTGGTCTTTCCTCCCCCCCACCCAAGCCACAGCAATTCAAATAACTTCTTTCCAGTCCAACACCAGCTTGCTCCCTTCCCCGAGGTATCTCAATATCTCTACTCATAAGTTAATCAATCACCAAACATTAATATCTGCCAGTACTATGCTAGATGCTAAGGCTAGAGGGACTGAGATAGGGACTAGATCTGTGATTTATTGGCTCTATTCTAGTCAGAAACTCTGAGGATCTTCCCCTCCCAGACTGATTCTGTTGTGAAGGCAAACTAGACCATTTTTTGCTTCAATTCTTGCCTAGCCTTTAATCACTGAATAGGTGTTGTTTGAAACAAACCAAAACCTAGGAAAGAACTTGGCTTAAAAAAGGTCAATGTTTCCTACTGCATCTGGAGCCATTGCCAGTCATCCTGACCTATATCTGGCCACTGGACTTCTATGACTCTAGAGGAGAGAATAAGGCTGCTGATTTTGCATGGCTCTGCCTCCCTTAAATTCAGTTCACTTGCAAGTCAAGACATCACTCTCCTGATTAGTCCTCTTGGAGAACAAAGGATGAACAGCCACTTTTGGAATAAAGATATCTCAGTGAGATGTTTCTCTACGAATGCAGGTTGGCACCCTCTCCTAAAGTTTTATAAAATTACATGAGAGAACATTAGAGGTTAAGTGGTGATCACACATCCAGTATTTGTTCAAGGTAGAAATATTTGAAGGCCTTGGAGCCTCTCCTCCTATAGGTCCTTACGCCCCAAAGGGTGACATCTCTTGCCCCTCCATGAACCTTCTCCATTCCCTCAACCTAATATGTCTTCAAAAGGTTTATTTGAGGTTCTGGCTCTATTTCCTGCCCCTCCTTCCTTTTTCTTTGACCTATCTCAAGAGTCTACTTTCCATCACTACATTTTGTAAAACTGTTAAGCCTGAGAGGCATTACAGATAGAGATTCTTCAAGCAATAACAACAATAATTTTATTTTGTTCTACTCAACCAACAGTAGTGAAACGTTTATAAGGTATAGCATGAAAGGCACTATGGCATCATGAATAAAGAGGTGGTCCTGGAATGAGGAAGTCCCCCTCTGACATGTACTGGCAGTATGACCCTGAGCAAGTCACTTCTTATTTCTCTGAACAATTTACTAAGATGATCAACTGCAGAGAAAGTGCTATGGAGTTTCATCATCTGAGAATTTCTCATACCAAAAGTTCCCAAAGTGGAGTCTTCCAAACTGTTTCCATAATGATACCAAAATTTATTTGTCTATTAAAATATTCCTTCCCTTTCCAATGACTTATCTGCATGAAGCTGAATTTTCTTCATAGACTTCAACCAAAACAGCTTATCACAACAGATTGAATGCAGACACAGACATGAGAATCCAGCTGTCTTCTATTAAGTCAGACATTAAATAGATTTGTAAAAATATGTAAGACAATACCAATCTTCTCACTAACTTTTTTTCTTGGTTTGAAAAATATAGTTAATTTTCATTAAAATGTGTTATTTATGCCAACACATAGTGGTTTTATTATTGTTTCAAATGGATTAAATATTTCTCATATTTTATTAATTTTAATTTCAAATATAGTAAATATCCATAGATATAACACACATAAACAAAAGTTCTTTGGGATCCTCAATAGTTTTTAAAAGTATAAGAGGGGTGGGGAACCTGTGGCCTTGAAGTCACATGTGGCCCTCTAGGTCCTCAAGTGTAGCCCCTCAACTAAATCCAAACTTCACAGAACAAATCACCCTGAGGCCACAGATACCTCACTCCTGGACTATAGAAAGGTCTTGAGACCTCAAAATTGGAGAAATGTCATCCAATACCAATGAATATAGATGCAATCTCTATATTGTGCTGTTGTTTGGTCATTCAGTCTTGTCTGACTCTTTGTGATCCCATTTGGGGTTTTCTTGGCAAGGGCACTGGAGTGGTTTGCTATTTCCTTCTCCAGCTCATTTTACAGATGAGGAAACTGAGGCAAACAGGATTAAGTGACTCGCCCAGGATCATACACCTAGGAACTATCTGAGACCAGATTTGAACTCAGGAAGATGAGTGTTCCTGACTTCAGCCCTGGTGCTCTATCCACTGCATCACCTACCTGCCCCCGTACTCCCCATCTCTAGCAGTAAAAAAGGTAGGTGCAACATAGACCCTGACCCCGAAAAAGTTATCACCTTAAAGGGAAAAGGATATACACAAAAATAATAACAATAGCCAGCATTTACACAGAAATTCAGGGTTTACAAAGTGTTTTACAAATGCCTCATTTGATACTTACCCTGTAATATAGGTACTATTAGTATCCCTATTTTATAGATGAGGAAACTTAGATTTACAGGTTAAGTGACTTGTCCAAGGCCACACAACTAGTGTCTGAGGCAGTATTTCAAATGAGATCTTACTAACTCGAAGCACTCTAACCATCGTGCCATTGAGCTCCTTCATGATACAAGGGAAAGTAAAGAAAGCATACTGCATACATCCAAGGAAGTAATAGTAATAGAACAATTATTTTCTTCTATAAAGAATTTGAGTCAGGAAAAATTATTTCTCCTTAGGGGAAGGATAAACACTGGCTGACGAGCTGAGCCTTAGAAAAATGGAGGGACTTAACAACAACAAAAAACAATTGTTAAGGAAGGGAGGTCATTCCAGGCAGTTGGAGGAGAGAGAACAGGTCAGGAGTAGCTGTGAAGACTCAAGAGATCATAGGAATATGTATGTGCAACTGGGAAGGATTTAGGGGACCATCTAATCCAACAGCTTCATTTGACAAATGAAGAAACTGAGGACCAGAAAGTGAAAGATATTTCCAAGGTCACACAGCTAAAAAGAAGCAGAGAAAAGTTTCCAATGTGCATCTTCTGTCTCCAAATGCACATTTATCTTATGTACCAAGTCATCAGTCAAGCACACAAGGGGGAAGGTTCCTTTTGTTAGACTTACATTTGGCCTCCTTAGGCCAATAGTAGTAAGGAAAATATAATGAAGGAGCCAAGATCATTTCCTCCCCACATCTGGCTTCCTGCCAGGCCACACTTCTCATCCCTCTTTCTTTTCACTCACCCTATATATTTGGGGTTTGAAGCTAGTAAAGACTGATGACCTTGTGTCAAGTTAACCCAGTAGGGGCCTGAGATAGATACCAATTTGCAATCCAGTCCCATTCTCTTTGAAGGAATTTTTTGTTTTTGTAATTCTGCCCAGTTATTGTTTTCAAATTTCTCTTCTTTACATCTTATGGAATCTATTTTTGATAGCTTTTCATGTCTGTATTGAGCCCTTCCAAATGTCCATGCATTTGGTAGGCCTCATTAAATATCTCCAGTATTTCTCAAAGAAGCAATGTCTCTGTCTAGTTAAGATTCAGGTCATTGCAGTACCAAATGCAAAGGATCCAAGGAAGTACTGGATCCAGGGGAAAGCTTAATGGGACCCCCAGCTCCTTCCCATATGATGTTTGTGACACTGCCTCCAGTCTCAGCTCTGCTTCTCTCCATTTCTTGTCACTGAAGTCAGCAATAGTCACAGATGTAAGGGAGCACCGGCATTTTAAGGAACTGTGTACCAAATGATACACTGAGTATTTTTGGTTAACTAGGAATCAAGGTGTTTGCCCTTCTCAGTCTGACCTCTCTCTGTTCACCAACCATGAGGATCTCTACCAATTACTTTCCCAAGTTGCTTTTAATAAACTCATCAGGCCTAGAAAATCTGCTTTCCCCATTGCCAATAAAAGCCATGGATCAATATACACAGTAGAAGTCCTTGTTCTTTGTTTGTAAAAGCTCTCTCGTGTAAATGTTAGAGACATTCATACTCCAATGTCTCACACAGGTTTTTACATCATCCAGGCTACTCTGTAGAAGGAGAAGAGAGGGGTGGGGAAGGGAGGGACAGAGAGACAGAGAGAAACAGACAGGGAGAGAGGGAGAAACAGAGAAAGGGGGAGACATAGAAACAGAGACAGAGACAGGGGGACAGAGAGAGGGAAAGAGAGGCAGAGACAGAGATAGAGAGATAAGAGACAATGCAAGAGCAAAATAAAACAGAGACAGAAAAAAAGGCAAAAGATGAAATAAGAGAGACATTCCCACAGGAAGATCTGACTCTCCAACCAAGACAGAAGTTAAGTCAGAACAAGAGAATGCCACTTTCCTTGCTCCTCTTAATACTTAAAGGGCAGTCACATTCTTTACATGATTAAAAATACAGGTAACTTTAGAACAACAGTCCCAAAAGCTCACAATGATGATAAACACTTAAACAAACCCTGCCTATTTCCTCTCTCCTCTTTAGTCAGAGAACAAGCTCCCCACTGCTCAGAAAGCTAAGTCTCCTAAGGACAATAATGAAACCACTTCCAAAAGCTCTATCTAGGAACCTGAAAAGGCAAGTATAGAGACAGAGATAGAGATATATTGATATATGAATGGGTTCATCTAGATCTATGTTTGTGTGAATGTCGCTAGAAGAAAGAATCCAACCAATCGGTAGCAGTGTAAACAATCTACAATCACCAAGAGAAAAACAGAGGGCAAGCACACATGCTCCACTTCAGATCCCCCCCCCCCCCAAAGGGGAAGTAGAGCTGCGCTCTCCAATTCAGGTAGAAACACCTGTTTATAAACACCCTTCTCAAAACGTTATTCATTAAGCCACAAGCTCCTAAAATGAATGCGTTCACTATTCTGATTCTTGCCCTTGCTTTGTCAAGGCCAGTTCTCTCCCCCAAAGCATCATTTCTGAATAAAAACAACCAGGGATCCAAGCCCTTTGAACTGCCTTGCCCCGGCAGACACCCACGCTGCAGGATGAGCGGGAGCTGATGCTCCAAGTAGGCCCCCATCTAGGCTTGCAGTCAGCACTTACCATCAACAAGCTGAGAGCAGAATCGGGAACGAGCTGGACGGCCATGGCCTTCTATTCCCATGCACAAATATTCCAGCAGAATCAAAGTCAGGCAGGCAGTGTTCGGCCCTGTGCTTCTGCAGCGCATCCACAGACACCTGCAGCAAACGAACCAGACATTCTGACTCAGGGTGGAGTGGGAGCAAGGTTAAAGAAGGTAGGCCAAATGCTATAGGATGGAGAGGTTTGGGGAAGGGCTGGGGAAGAGATCTGAGGGGAACGGGGTGGGGAGAGAGGAAAATGAACATCAGAAACCACAAGGTATTGAAAGGTGAGCTCCCTTAAGCTACAGGAACACAGATCACGACAAACAGATACATAGCAGCTTAGACCGGCAGGATTTTAGTCTGATCCCTAACCAAATGCAGCAACTCTTCCCATAAGAAACATGTTAAAAAAGAAATCTCTGTTGCAGACAAAACAAACAGCCTTGAGCCCCATTCTATAGATCTCCCAGCATTTCTGCTGCATAAACATGCTGAACATCACAACCTACCGCTTCCAACCTGGTCAGTGTCTTCTTTCCAGTAGCAAGGTGTGGCCCCTTTTCAAAAAAAAAACAGAAAACCAAGTATCTAGACAACTCAGACTGTCACCAGGCAATCACTGGGGATCAGTGGTAGCCCTTATCCTAGCTGAGGAAGAACTCAATTCTGCATTGACCCTTGTCACCTTTCCAAAATCTACTTCTCCTCTCCAAATGGACTGGAAAGCTTAGCTCCCCGTGGGGCTAACACACTTACTAGAAACATGTAATTACACAGCCTGTTCTGTTAGCGCTCTGATCTCACTGTCTGTACCACATGTACGCAGCATACAGACACCCTCTACTTTCTCTCTCTCTCTCTCTCTCTCTCTCTCTCTCTCTCTCTCTCTCTCTCTCTCTCTCTCTCTCTCTCCACTCCCCTTTTCCCGACTCCCCCACTCCCTCCTTTTCCCTCCCATCTTTCCACAGGGCTGTCTGTTAGAATTCCTGATGGAGCCTCTTCAGCTTGGGGAGACATTCATAAGCCTAATTTGTGGACGGGACACAGCTTAAAATATGAAAGCAAATTAGTCCTGAAAAAAATCATATGCTGCAGTATTTCCATTGGAAAATGTCAATGGGAGAAAATGGAAGCAAGCCTGCCCGGTCTTGTTACATAATAATTGGCTCTAAAAGCTTCCTGGAGTCAAAGAATTAAGAAAATTAAGGCATCTTTTTACATAAGGGCTGCCAGGCTTCAGGCTTCTGGTCAGGGTTACAGGTTGTACTAAAGGTGGCAGTTTTTAATTAATAGTCCTTGTTAACAATATTTAGTTTCCCTTTCTAATTCTTTGTGCTGTTGAATGAGAATGTAAACTTGAAGAGGAAATTGAGATCACCTTTTAAGATGAAACTTTGGGAAAAAATATCAACATCTTTTAAAGCATCCTGTGTGCCATACGACCTTTTATAAAAATATTTTTGCAGATATTTCAACCCAAAGTCCTTTTGGGGGTTCATTTCTTCATAGGATCATAAAGCTAGAGCTGGGAGAAACCTTAGAAGTCATCTATTTCAACTCTTCTTCCCCATTTAACAGATGGGGAAACTGAGGCCCATTGCTTACTAGTTGTCCTTGGAGACAACCTGTAAGATTCAAAGGCAGTTACTAAATTCTGCTTAATGTTTTCCATTCTCTTCCTCCTCCAGGGAACCAGAGAATGTTAGAGCTGAAATAGACCTTGATCTAGCTTCCTCATTTTAGAGATGGGAAAACTGAAGTCTAGAGAGGAGGATAAGACTTAATTATTACCATGCTGGTAATAAATGGTAGAGGAAGGACTCCAAAATGCAGCCTTCTAGTCAATTAATTTCAACAACCATATTTCTACTATAGGCTATGTACCCTGGTAAGCAGTGAAGGATGGTGAGGATGTACATCATCGAGGAACTTGCATTGTATTTGAGGGAAACAGTATGTATGCATGTAAAATATAAACTATATATAAAGGAAAGAGAGAGTAACTTTGAGATGTGGCTGAGATTAGGAAATGGGGGGACAAGGATAGGCTTCTTGTGAAAAGGTGGGCTTTGGACTGAGTCATGAAGGGACTTAGGGATTTTCAGAAGCAAAGATGCTAAGGGAATGAAATCTAGATGTGGAAAGAATTTATATAAAGCGTGGAAACGAGAGAGAAATGCTGCATGCAGAAACAGCCAACAGGCCAGTTTGGCTGGAATATAAGAGTTCACAAAGGGGAAAAAAATCATATAATCAAGCTGGAGCTATAGGCCGGAGCTGAGTTATAAAGGCTTTAAAAATCAGGCAAAAACGTGTATTTTACCCTAGAGGCAAGCAATGGGAAGCTGAGGCTTCTGGACGGAGGATGTGGCACAGGTAGTCCTGTGCCTTAGGAACAGCAATTTGGGAGCAAAGGATGAGTTCAAGAGAGCAGGGAAACCTATTAGAAGCTCTTGTAATAAAACCTTGGCAAGAGGCAAAGAAGCCTGAACCAGAGTACTACCTGGGAGACCAAGGGGGGTAGGGCAGATGCAAGGAATGTTAGGGAAGCAGAGCCAATAAAACTTGGCAATTGATTGGGTATGGGGAGATGGGGAAGAGAAAGGAATAAAGGCTGCTAGGAGGTATAACAGATAGTGCACTAGGCCTAGAGGAGGGAAAGTCTGTGTTGGCATCAGGTCTCAGATACTTCCTAGCTGTGTGACCCTGAGCAAGTCATTTAACCTAGGTCTTCTTCACTTCTCCCAACAGTAAAGTGGGAATACTAATAGACTCTACATCCAGAGGTTGTTGTAAGGATCAAATGAGATAATGTTTGTAAAATACCTCGTATATTAGTTTCCTTTTTCCTTGTGGCTGTTATTATGCAATCATATAGGACTGTTTGTGACCCCATTTAGGGTTTTTTTTGACAAAGATACTGGAGTTGTTTGCCATTTTCTTCTCTGACTCATTTTACAGATGAGGAAACTGAGACAGAGTTAAGTGACTTGCCCAGGGTCACATAATTCATAAGTGTCTGAGGCTGGATTTGAATTTTCATCTTCCTGACTCCATGGCTAGCACTCTATCCACTGTGCCACCTAGCTGCCCATCAAACCACACAGTAGCAGGATGTGAACTACAAATGTGGCACTGTTGGCAGCAGCTACAGGAAGCCCTAATATAGTCTACAAAGCCCATGGAGTTGCATAATAGAATAATTCTATCATATAGCAGTGGTAGTTCCTATCTTTATGGTTGCTTAAGGTTTCAAAGCATTTTCTAACAACAGGCCCAGAGCAAAACTAGTACAGGTATTATTAGAGAGACAGTGTGGCATAGTGAATAGGCATCTGGCCTCAGAACCAGAAGGACCTGACATATGCTGATCATGAGACCCTGGGCAAGTCATTTAACCTAGGTAACTCTCTGAGACTCTAAATTGCAAAGCAAAGACCAACCTGAATTGGTAAAAGGAGTTTTCTCATCTGGAAATTCTCTGTACCAGTGAAATTACAGGTTCAGTCCCTATCCCTGCTCTCATTTTATAGACAAGATAACATAAGTGACACAGCTACTAAGTATTAGAAACAGGACTAGAACACAGACCCTTTGATTCTGAAGCTAGTGCTCTCTCCACCACACCATATCAATCAATCAACAATCATTTATTAATTGATTACTACATGCCACAAACCGAGCACTGTTGTTGAGACAAAACCCCAAGTAACTTAGTACTTACCATGAAATCTAGACTGGGTAAGGAAGCAAGTGAATTGGGGAGGGGGCCAATGGACAAGGAAAAGGAGTCAAGACTGAAGGACACTGGGTCACAATGAGGCAAAGGTTTTTACTCAGGAGAAGTGAGGGAGAGAAAAGTGGGAGGGAAGAAAGCTGAATTCAGAGATAAGGAGAACCCCAAATTTGAAGTGAAGTTATAATGAGGTACAAAGCATGGTCAAGCTTAAGGGTAGCTAGAAAGGAAATGGAGGTCATTAGAGTGAAGGTCAAAGAGAGCAGAAATATCCAAGCCACTGGGATAATGTGTGGGCAGCCAGGGGGCATAGTGGATAGAGGGTAGGGCCTAGAGTCAGGAAGCTGTTGTTCTGGAGTCATTTCAGTCATGTCCAGCTCTTCATGACCTCATCTGGAGTTTTCTTGGCAAAGATACTAGAGTGTAGATTTTATAGTTTTGTAGTCGAGGAGCTGAGGCAAGGAAGGCCTGAGTTCAAATCTAGCCTCAGACACTAGTTACATGACCCTGCTTGCCTCTGTCTCATCATGTGTAAGCTCGATTCTCAAGTCATTGAGAAAGTAGGAGCACGTTCTAAACTTCAATTGATGACAGTAATAGTGATATAAAAAGTGTGCTCTTAGTAAATAGCAAATAAACTTAAAAGGAGGAGAAAGTCTTGAGTAAAATGGACTGAGAGTTACTGGAAAGCAAGGAGTGGACCAACTACTTCCCCTTCAACTCAGTGAGTCAAGTGTCCAAGAGGCAAATGAAAGGTCAATAACTAGACTTCTACCACCATCACCACCATTGCAACTGTACCATAATGGCTCATCATGGAAGGTAGATGACCAGGCATCAGACCAGGACCAGAAACAGTTGGTTACCATCAAAACAGCAAAACTGGAGAAAGATGTCAATGGATTAGGTTAGAGAAAGCATAGGTCAAAGAGGTACTACTAGGTTGGGATGCCCAAGGAAACCTATGAAGATAGACTTTGAAATAGCAAGAGACAAGGACAAGGAGGGTTTGAGAATGTTAGAGAAGCTATTACAACTACAAGTAGCCAGTCACAAGAGGGATAAAAGTCTGCTGAGTCCAAGGTTTACAGAACAAATCCTTGTATTAAGAGGATTTGTTCTGTGAAGTTTGGATTCAGTCAAAGGACTGCACTTGAGGACCTAGAGGGCTACATGAGGCTTTGAGGGTGCAGCTTCCCCACCCCTGACTTAGGACATGGTCTAAGGTGGTATCCAGTCTGTGGCAGGCATTTTAAATGAGCAGGTCTATAAGAAGAGAGTATTCCTTTATTGTGCTGTAAGAAATGATAAACAGGCAGACTTTAGAAAAACCTGGAAAGACTTACATGAACTGATGCTGACTGACATGAGCAGCACCAGGAGAACATTATACACAGTAGCAGCCATAATGTGTGATGACTGATTTGGATAGACGTAGCCCTTCCCAGCAAGGCAAGGACCTAAGACAATTCCAAAGGACTCATGATAGAAAATGCCATCCACATCCAGAGAAAGAACTGTGGAGTCAGAATGCAGAATGAAACAGACTATTTTCCTTTTTGTTTAGTTTTATTTTGTTTTTGTTTTTTCTCCCATCATTATAATTCTTTTCTACAATATGACTAATGTGAAAATGTGTTTGATAGGAATGTATACGTAAAGCCTATATCAGATTGCATACCACCTTAGGGAGGGAGGAGAGAAGGGGGAGACACTTTAAAACTTATGGAAGTGCATGTTAAAAACTGAAAATCAATAAATTAACCAATAAAAAAGAAGAAAGTATTCCAATGGGGTTGGGAGTAGAAAACAAAAACAAGAACAGGAAAAGTAGCTTCTAATGGATGCTGTGAATATTGTGGGGACAAAGTCATGTTCTAGTTTACAATTTAAGATCATTTTGAAGCTAGAAGGCACCTTAGACATCCCAGTGTAACTTCAACTTTACAGATGAGAAAATTGAAGTCCTAGCAAACTCAGGGACTAGCCTAAAGTCACATAAGCAGAATCAGGATTTGAAGCCAGTTCTAACACTACTGCCACATCATGTTCCGCTGCACCATGCTAACCCAGTGATATTTTCCTTGCCTGCTTCTCTGTCATTGCAATGAAGGTCGTGGTGTTGACTTTTGTGACAAACTATGAAAGCTGATATTCCTTTCTTGGACCAGTTTTAAGTTCTTAGTACCCTAACGGGTGTGAAACATGGCTTACAGGAACACAGTGTCCAAACCAGATTAAAATGTAACTGGGAAATATTTAACAAAATAGATACAATTAGAAGAGAATGTAGATAATGTTAGTATATGGATTATGGCCCACGTTGTTGAGTTGTTTATCAGTCATGTCCAACTCTTTGTGACCCCTTTGGGGTTTTCTTGGCAAAGATACTGGAGTGTTTGCCATTTCCTTCCCCAACCCATTTTATACCTGAGGAAACTGAGGCAAACAGGGTTAAATGATTTGCCCAGGATCACACAGATAGTACGTGTCTGAGGCTAGATTTGAACTCAGGAAAATGAGCCTTCCTGATTCCAAACCCAGTGTTCTATTTACTTTGCCACGCAGCTGCTCCCCCACCTTCCTAAATACACCCTTCCCCTATGGTGTAGCTAATAAGTACCAAGCATGGCCTACAGGAATGTAGTATCTGAACCAGATTAAAATGGTATTGGGATATATTTAACAAAACAAATAAAAATACAACAGAATACAGATAATCTTAATGTGTGGTTTTTTATGTGGCCCATGGGGACCATATATATGGTTTAAAGGATTCATTTCTATTTGCCTCTGATGCCACTGGTATAGGCCATAAAGTTCTGGGTGCGGAGTCAGAAAGTTCTGGGTTCAGATTTACTTCTGTCACCTATTAGCTGTGTGACTCAGGGAAAATCATTTAACTTCCATGCTCCTCAGACATATCATAAATGAACTGTGTGTGCCTTGAAAAATGAGGGGAGTTCCCTAACAGACAAAAATCACAGATCCTCTGAGTATTCCTGAATTTTACCACCCACATCCTGATATTTTTAGATACAGCCTAAATCCTTTCAAGGTTTAAACCATTTATTATTTTAAAATACACTAAAATTAAACTGAATACCTGATTAGTTATTACTTTCTGCATCGCCCCTCACCAACATAGCATTTTCTTGATTCTTAATCAAGTTGTTTAATGTTCTTGTTTATCATGGATCTATTATGAGGATCTGATTTTAAGGATTCTATGCGACATGCCGTTTCAAAATATTGCCTGCTTTTTGAAATTCAAATTCCATGTGCTAATTCTAGATTGAAGCAAAATTGCCTAAAGATAGGCCAAAATGCAGAACGACAGATTTTCAAAAATTAATGTATAGAATGAAATATATTACATTTTTCATTTGATTCTTTCATAGGTACAAGTATAAGGATTGATAAATATTTCAAGTTAACTTAGAATTCTATAGAATGCTGAACACAATGCGTAATATTTATTATATAGGCTTTCTTAAAATGCAAATTTATTGTATGTTTTGAATCCTCTCTTACATTCTTCTGTGCACATGGCCAATCCTTTTTTTTCTTTTCTTATTTTGTATCTGTTTTAATATTTAAGTTTATAATGTTTTTTCTTTTCTTATTGTATTTTTAAGTTTTAGTATTTAAGTTAAAAAAATAAAGTAATAAAAATAAAAATTTTGAAATAGTAATAAAAAATCTTCAAAAAAAAGAATTTTATGGAAAGTGATTATATTCCATAAAATTTCCCTTTGGGGAGAAGGTGGAAAGTCCTGTTCACTCCCTCCACTGATGTAGGCAAGCTTCACTTTATAATCTTAGAGAATTACCTGGGACATGGAGAGACATTAAGTGCCTTTTCTTTGGTTACATAGATGGCATGTTTCAAGAGCAAGACCTAAATCCAGTTCATCTTATGCCATGCTGAAAATGCTAAATAAAATGTGTCTTTATTCCATTAAATGAAATTAATTTGCAGGGATCTTCTAGAAATAAGGAATCTCATAAACTAGAAGAAACAATTGTTTTACTGGGTTTAATAAGTCTTCTTTGGAGTCATGGTTCCTGGAGGAAAAATGAAAAAGAAATTCCAATGAATTCAGCCAACTCCAAGAGAAAGAAGAGTGGCAGGGACTGCCCTTGTTTCAGAATTAGCCCAACTGAACCTCTTTAAGGGCTCAGAGGACAAGGGCTACAAGAGCCACAAGATGCCTGTTTAATACAGAAGAACTCCAAAAGATATGATCCATGACAACTGCTGTGACTGCTGTCATGTTGGAATCTTGTAGTTTCCATCACTGACTTCATGTTTGATTTTGACCTGGACTTTTGTCCCTTTTGGACCCTTCATCTTTCTTTATGTCTTTTGCTGGTTCACTAAAAAAGCCACTTTGGGTTCCTGTATCTTGCTTGTATCTTGCAGTCTGTCAGTCTGATTCTCTTTCCACTGCTGAATGTGATGCACCTGAAAAGATTAAGTCATTAGCAAAATCCCACTTTACACTTTGAGGGGGTCTGCCTGGTTATTTCAGGCAATATTGCTCCTTGTTTATCCCAAAAATGCAGGGTCCTCAGGGTTTGACAAGGCAAATAAAGAAAAGTTCACATTGACTAATGTGAATGTTGTCAGTTTTGAACTGGGACAAACTCTAGAGGTGATCTAGTCCTCTTCATATTTTTAAAGTTGAGTAAGTGAGACAGAGAGATTACTGCTTTGCCCAGAGTCACTTAATGCCTGAGGCAGGGATTGAACTCAAGTCTTTCTGAAGCAAGGTCCACTGCACTGGACCATGCTGCTTCTCGAGACACAGGACACCTAGATGTGCTGTGTGGACCATGACCCATGACCCTGAGATTGGGTGCCATTCATTACCTATTATGCTGGCCAGACACATATGTCTTTAACAAAAATATATGTATATATAACTGATATCAATCATGACTGTATTTTGGTTGCTTTGAATCAGAAGATACAGCAATTTCATGGATAGTCTTTTGGCATGTTAGTTTCTGCATCTGAATTAGGTGGAATTTAAGGCTCCTTCTATGTTGAAATCTATGATCCTACAGGCAAGAAATATATGTAGCTATTTAATTTCAACTAATTTTTTGATTAGTTAACAGATAGATAAGGCAAGTGATTGCTTTAGCCTCCCATTTCCCCTCCTCATTTGGACATTTCTCCATTTCTAGTACTTCCACTAAAGAGGGGATATATAAGGGTGAGGACAGGAAGCTATATCAATTTCATTTGCTGACTCAAAAATATGTCATTATTCATACCAGCACATTAAACTGTTCAAATGCATCAGGAGATAAATTAATGAAAAAAAGCTAATTCTGTCCTTTAATGGAAAAATTTATAGCATTTTATGATGAATGAAGGCTCATGGATCACAGTGAGCTGTCTTGAGCACTAGCTCCTCCTCTCAGAATTGGTCTAGAGGATCCTATCCTCAGCTCTCAGCTTTTCTAGCATTTCTTACTAAAGTTCCCTAATCCCCTTAGTCTCAACTGCATAGAATCTCCTGGACCTTCCTGGCCGCTAAGCTGACTTGGCTCCCTGCGTTCAGACATCTGCTGTACCTGATCCTCAGTCACTTGTCATTCTACTTCTGCCATCTCTGGGTATTGGGTTCTCAGAACTCCTTTCTTTCCTTTCTACATCCAGTGCCATACATATCCAGCGCCCACTAAGAACCCTTCTCCAAGCACGAGAAATCAAGTGCCAGTTCAGCTAGAACAGTTAAGAGATGTAGGCTGCCTGTGGGCAGTTAGTTAGCTAACAAGACCAGCCTGCTAAGCTTTTACTATATGCAGAGCACTATGCTAAATACTGGAGGTACAAAAAGGTAAAGACATACAAAACCCTTGCTCTCAACCAGGTCACGTTTTAATGGGAACCACAGCTTTAGTCATTCATATACCTCCTCAATTCCAATACAGTCTCTGGACTCTGAAGCATCATATGCCATGATCTTAGAGTTATAGAACCTCTATGTGTCACAATGATAATACAAGGTGGGAGAAAAGATTATTTCTCTCTCATATTAATAATCAATTATTGAAATAGGAAAAGGATATTTTCAGAAGCCTGTAGGTTGTTCAGTCTCTGAAGGTTATTTCTGATAATGAAATTGAATTAACTATCTCAATCTTGTTGAGATCCCACCCAACTTTATAAGGAATTTAATCGAAAGTAGGGAAGTCCATTGTGCTCTACCCCACCCTCCCCCCAGATATGTGGGAATAAATATTTGATTAGATGGCTCAAAGCTGAACAATTTAGAAATAAATGGCATAACTGAAGTTATAATTCTCCCAGCCCATTATCAGAATAGGTCCATCTCTCATTGTAATATTAATTCTCTCTCACTTGTTAACCAATCAGAACTGATTACCACCCTCAGGAACAAGCTCTGTTCCAAGGGCAGATAACTGAGCCCACTATCAGGAGGATTCTTTGGCATTTGAGAGTGCCACTGACCTCTTCCTTTAATAAAATACTAACGTTATTAAGAAAATGATTAATTACCCAGAAACTATGTCTCTCGAATTTTTTTAAACATCACAAGACAAAGAGACCCAATACCAAATACCTAGTCCAATGCCCTCTGCTTACAGATGAGGAAACTAAAGCTCTGGATAATTTAGTGTCTGGTCTAAAATCAGAGAGGCAGTTAAATTGCAAAACAAGGATCTGAACCCAGTTCTTCAGATTTTACCACCTCAGCAATATTTTCCACTACATCATGTTACCTGACAGTATTTTACATGCTTACTTCATTCTGTCATACTGATTAAAGTGACGGTATTGACTTTTGTGACAAACTTGAAGAACTAATGTTCCTATTTTGCACCCTTTTGAAGTTTTTCAGTACCCTAAGAGGTGTACACGGTGCAAACTGAGAGCTGTCCAACATGGCCTACGAGAATGTAGTGTTTGAAAAGGATTAAAATGTAATGAGGAAATAGTTAACAAAATAAATGAAAATACAATAGAATATAATGTGAATACGTGGTTTTCTGGATCAAGACAATGATCCGAGACAATTTCAAAAGCTCCATGATGCAAAAAAATTAATTCCAGAGAGAGAATTGATGAACTCTGAGTAGCGAATGAAGAATGTTTTTTCATTTTCTTTATTTTTCTCTTTTTTGCATGTGTTTTCTTTAGTATCAAGGCTAATATGGAAGTATATTCTGCATGGCTTCACATGTATAACCAATATCAAATTGCTTGCCTTCTTAAGGAGCAGGGAGGGACAGGAGGAAGGGAGAGAATTTGCAACTCAAAATTTTAAAAAATAAATAAATTTTTTAACATGTAATTGGGAAATGTTTAATGAAATAAAATATATTGGGGGGAAAAAGTGTTTTTCTCAATCATTTTGCAACCTAAGGATCCTTATATACAGTTTAGTGGACTCATTTCTATTTGGGTTTGATACCATTGGTGTTGAACAGTTTACCAGATGCCTTTGCTTTATCTGGATGCCTCAAAGGTATCTATGACATTTCTGCTACGGCCAGGTGCTATTTAATTGGACCGTTTCCTGCAAAAAGGCGTTTCATCGACCTTCCTTTGAGCACCAACTGTTCTTTTTGCTCCACTACTGGTAGTGTCCAATGCCGCCAGTCAATTATTACAAGAATTTATTAAGTATCTATTTTGTGCCAGGCACTGTGCGTGGAGGAAGGATAGAAGGACAAAAATAATTCTCTGGCCTCAAGGAGCTTATATGCTATCAGGAGAGACAATATAAATTTAAGTACAAATAGATACGCTATATTAGTGATGAGGAAAGGCATGATTATATGAAGAAAATCAGGAAAAGTCTTACACAGAAGGTAGCATAAGAGCTGAGTCTTGGAGCCCTGTGATTCATAAATGTTCTGTCTATAACATGGGCCGGAAGAATGTGTTTTCTAGAGTTTGCAAAATCATAGGTCTAGATGCTCATCTCCTCTCCCCCCAGGTTTTTACCATGGAAAAAGAGAACATACAAGTTTAACCTAATATGACTTGGAAAGGTAATGAAAGGTAAATAGAAAATAAGGGTACAATGGATAGAGAACCAAGCTTGAAATCAGGAAGACCCATTTTCCTGAATTCAAATTTGACCTTAGACATTTGCTAGCTGTGTGACCCTGCACAAGTCACTTAACTCTGTTGGCCTTGGTTTCTTCATCTGTAAAAGGAACTAGAGAAGGAAATGGAAAACCACTCAAGTATCTTTGCCAAGAAAACCCTAAATGGGGTCACAAGTAATCAGACACAACTGAAAAACAACTAAACAACAACATATCTCCTTTTCAGTGAATCCCTAAGTGGATCTGGGTTTCACTCATTTGGATCAAGCTGAGTTACCAAGAGATGGAGAACAGAATTCTGGTTGGGTTTCATAGCCAGTCAACCCAAATCAAGATCCTGCGGAAATGAACCTAGAGGACCAAATGCTTTGTAGAAAATGCATTAACTTTGATCCTGCTCTCTCCAGGAACCAAGACGGTATAGGGCAGAATGTGTCCCTCAAGTGTTGAGGGGAAGGGAGAGAAGATGAATGCACTTTCATTGTTGGTATGTATTTAGAGTAAATATCCCCTTAAAAATTTAATTGATGTAAATTGGCTAGGTGGAAGTAGAACGAACACTAATCACTGTCAGCAAACAATGCAGTGGTGGTGGTAGGAGCTACATGAGGAGGACAAATGACATCAGATTTAGGGCTTAAGCCATTAGTATTAAAGAAAGCCTCCAGTTCCTCAAGGGGAGCTAGAACCCTGGGGAGTAGGGAGGAATGCAAAGAGATGGAAGAGGAACCTAGTCTTTGTCCACAGGAGTTCATTCCTTCATTCCCACTCACTCCTACTCTTAATGAGGCGCTTATGCTTGCACCCCAGCCCAAAGACCCAATCTCTGGCAATAACTCATGAATGGGCCCCAGTGTGGCAAACTAAAGAACAAGCTGATCTCTGTAGAATTTCCCTAGTATGAACAAGACTACCTTGTAGTTATGGTATGCAATCAAGAGGTCAAGCCATATCAACTCCCAAGGCTATCTTGTTATAGCCATACAGAGCCCTTAGAAGCCTTTCCCTCTCTCCCACACTCTGACCTCTGTCCCAGGCCATACCAGTAGTGAATGATGCCTGTGCCCAAGGTACAAAAACTGTATATTCACCACCTAATTAGCATACTTGCCACTCAATTCACCATATCTCTCCTATATAAGCTTTAGCATCACTCCTATTAGGTTGTGAGTTCCCTAAGGGGCTCTGACCACCATATTAGCATTTTAGCAAACTTTTCACCACTTGAATGGAAAACTGCTGGAGTCCATGAATTCTTTCCAGACAACTACCCCCTGAACCTTGGTATTTTGGGGTCCATATACGCCTAAGACTGCATCATTCCCAGCAAGTCAGCAAACTTTTCAATTTCAGGGTACTCCATGCAACTTTGCAATACTTATATATCTATCTCTCCCCCCACAATCCAGAATAAGATCAAAAGAATATAGTACAAATACAATGTCCCCACAACTTCGAGCAGCTCAAAAATTAATGTAGGTGGCATAGTAGATAGAGTTTTGGGTTTGGAGTCAGACCTGAATTCAAATCCTGACTGACATACTTACTAATTGCATAACCCTAGGTAAATCACATGACTTCCCTCTGACTCAGTTTATTCATTTATAAAATGAAGGGTGGCTGAATGTCTTCCAAAGCTCCTTTCAGCTCTAAAGTTATGATCCCCAATCCCCAAAATGTAACATTTTTCTTTATAACTTTCAGAGGACTATATATTTTGATATAATGTTGTTTTGAAATATGAACATCAAATGGAAGTGGAAATAAATATTACTGATTGAACAAATATTGCATATTTTGATGGCTATCTGTACCTTTGGCTAATTCTAAAACAATATTTCATGACTCTAGTTAAGAATTTATTATATAGTTATGAATATAGCACCCCAATTAGGTAAGGTCTATAGGTATTCTGATCAAGCTCATGGAAACTCAGAGTAGACCTGCTTCCCAGCATACCTGATGGACAAGCCCTTTCCCCTTCCTCCCCACTCTAGAACATAGACAAATATCTTCTGACTCTTTTCTGTCCACCATGATTACTCAGGGGGTTTTGGTCTATTTGGTGAAAAGTTTTTTCATTGGCTGCTGAGCTAAAACTCCATGGATATACTAAGAGGCAATCATCCCCTCAGGCTCTTTTCCTTTCTGATTCTAAGGGCAAAGATGACTTTCTGCAAAAGTCGGGGAAGGGCCCAACAGGGTTTGGGTGCAGTCGGGGAGGGGATTTGGGGCTGGGGAGTGTTCTATAATGAGCAGTTCAACTCTCTATGTACTCAATGTATTCCTTAAAAGTTGTATACAAATCAATTAACTTAAAAATAAAAACATTTTAAATGTATTAAGAGAGCTGTGTCAGGCAACGCGGTGTACTGTAGCAGATAAATGAATGGAGATCAAGTGTCCCTTTCTGACCCATACTGGTTAGATAGCCCTGGGCAAGACCCATCACCTCTCAGTTCCCAGCACTCCCAACTCTCCATTGACTATAAACTGAAGTTCAACAGCTAATGTGCTTGTTTTTACAGGTAGTTTCCTCACCAGGAGTCCGTCAGACCAATTAAAACAAAGGTGTGGAGCAAAATAATAAAAAGGAGTCTTGCAATAAAAGACAGAGAAATCCGGATTAGAAGGGGTCACAGAAACTATATGGTCCAAACCACACCTGAAAAAGAACCTCCTCCTGACCATGTTATACCCCCAACATATACATATATATACATATACATACACATATACATAAATATGTACACACATATACACACATACATGTGTACATGTAATATAAGTTCCTACATATATTATACATATGCATGTATATATGTGTATATACTTTAGGATATATTGTTTATTTGAGTTCTTCAGTACTTTAAGGATCCATTATTTTCTTAGTGTAAGGATTCCCTTTCTAGAAACAGATCTTGGCCCATTTACTCTTTAGAAGGAGTACTGAAATAATTTCTGTGGTTAAAATAATTTCTCTTCTGGGGTTGAACTTTTCTGCGCTTCCTGGATGGCAATGTAGTTTATTAGAGCCTAGCTCTAGAGCTAGAAGGGAAGGAAGAGACCATTTAATCCAATCCCCTCTTTTTATAAAGGAGGGAACTAAGTGACTTGCCCAAGGTCACACAGCTAATATGTGTCAGAGATGGGATTTCATCTCAGGTTTTCTGATTCCAGAGACAGGCTTCTCCTACTATACTTCTTGCCATGTATTTGGACCTTTCCAACCTGGCAGAGAGTTGAGGGTAACCGACAGGCCACAATCCCATTAATGAGTGGGGAGCACGTGAAGACTTCCCCCAGCAGAAAGAGTGGATGAGAACAATTTGTTCCGATGACCAGGAATGCAGCTGGAGCAGGCACTATGGAGCTCTTAGAGCTCAGACACTGAAGACACTAAGGTCATTCACTGCATCCCAGGCCATCACCACTTGTCTTGACTTCTGCCACTAGATTTCAGTGACTCTGGAAGGGAGACTTTGTGTGAATCTGCTTCACTTAAATCCAATTCATGCTTGTGTCAAAACATCACCTTGTGATATTTTGTAAAATGAAGGTCCTGATAGAACACGTGCCCCGTTGGCACTGTCCACTTCTGATGTCACCTTCTCTGTGAAATATTCCTCCCCTACTCCAATCAGTAGTGTTTTGATTGGATCACTCATGCACTCCTTTATCCTGTTCTATTTTATATTTTAATTTTATTTGAAAGGAGACATGGTCTAATGGAAGGCACTCTGACTTTGGGGTCAAGAAGTTCAGATCCAACTTTGACACTGGGTGAATTCTTTTCCAAAACAAATGATGCTCCTCTCCTCCCCCAATTTATTGTATCTTCATCTATATTTTCACACAATGGAAAGGACACCAGAGGCACAATAGGTATTAACTCAAAGGTTACAATCTTTTCATAGGGATCAGAATGTTTGGATAAAGAGCAAGAAGAGAAAACTCAGAGATTCCTGGGGCTTGAGAAAACAACATGTACCTCTCCTTACTGGTAGGTAAGTGAGAGATAACTCAACTAATCCACTAACTACACCTAGCTGGCCTCAGACTGTGTTTTATATCCTAATTAGCCATCTATCAAGAGACCAAGGCATATCAAGTTCAAGAATCTTTCCATCTGCCCTGTCTCTATATACATACATAGAGACAGACACAACACATACACGCGCACACACACACACACACACACACACACACACACACACACCTTCTTTCACTCCCTTTCAACCTCTTACTCTAACTCTGGAAACAAAAAAATCAAATTAATGCTACCACTGCAACTGGAAAGAATGCAATGATTAATTACCCTGCAATTCCACTCCTAGTACCTGTGACTTCCACAACCAAAACTCCCTTCTCTGACCCCCAGCCCCCTATGTGTTACCATCCTCCTATCAGAATATGTTAGAATATAAGCTCCTTCAAGGGAGTGATTAACTTTCTTACATTTGTATTCCTCTTTGCCTAGCATAGTACCTGCAGGCACTTAATAAATGTTTTATTCATCTATCTACAGAAAAGTTTTAAGCAGCTTGGCAATAAAATAGAAAACATTCACCAATACACAAGAAAACAATGGTAGTAATGTCTCTGCCAGGGAAGTTGAGGTAGCCAGGAGATAAAGAGCCACGCCTGGAGTCAGGAAAACCTGAGTTCAAATTCGGACTCAGATACATACTAGCCACGTGACCTGGGCAAGTCACTTAACCTCGGTTTGCCCAGCTTCCGCATCTGTAAAATGGGGATAATAATAGGACCTACCTCCCAGTGTTGTTATGGGTATCACGTGAGATAATAGCTGTAGAACACTTTGCATGGTGCCTGAAACATAATAAGCACTATATGTCATCATTACTGTTATTATCCGCTCATCTGCCAAATCCTCATAACAATAGTAGGAGGTAGGTAGTATTATTATCCCCATTTTACAGATGAGGAACTTAGGAAGAAAACAGTTCTTCCTCACTCCATGTCCAGCATTCTATCCACTTCACCACCTAGCTGCTTCTTCAGATTAATTTCTAAGAGCCCCAAGAAACTCTCTAAAACTTTTAACAGAGAGGTTACTGACCTGCTTTGATAGAATTCTCTTTACCAAGGAATTCCCTACACTAATTAAATCACAGGTCAAAATCAGGCAAAATAATATAGTACAGAACTCAGAGAGAAAATGACCCTTAGTATGTAGATGTTTACAGAGAAAAAATTATCTCATTTTCTTTCTGTCCAAGATGCAGCTCGAAGGCTGGCACTTAGATTAGTGTGGGACAAAATGAGGCACAAGCAAGTTATTGAACCAATGACTTAAAGGTTTACTTTGCTGCCACACAGCAAGAACCTGTGATGATGCTATAATGGCACTGGGTTCACTGGACTTGCCCCCCTCCCTCTACCACTTGTCTCTATCTGGAAACTTGTTTGGGCATCAAGGGGAAAGACCCAATGACTTTCATAGTCTTTGGAAATCCAGAATTCTGAGAAGCCTAGACTCCATATATCCAGGAGTTTTATGCCCTGCCATGACCAAAAAACTGTAGAAGGGAAGCAGGTCCTTTTGGGGGCAACTTTGTCTTCTTTATGATAAAGCTGTGTCATACCATGGGTGGCAGGAAAGATGCTGCATGAGATAAATGCTGGTCCTATCACATTTTTGCATTCTTCTGTCCCATAGTTCAATGTTCTTTACAGACTTTTCCACGACTTCCAAGTGTTTCATTTCACAGACTGTCATTAAGTCTTTCAGCCAGTCATGTTTGTTTCAACCTGGAAACTATGCTAGGAACCTTTATCCTGTTGGAATTACCCTCTATAGGATAAATGTTCAGCCTCAGAGCGAACATCAGGGTCAAATACAGAGATTTCATTGGAGAACAAGTCTAACTGAGTAGCTAATTCTTCATTCTTTCCTCCTGAGATTCATTTCTGGAGCCCTGGGAACAGCTATCCTGTGCCTTCTCATGGCCAGAAAAGTAGGACAGACAGACAGGAAGAATAATAGGCAAGAGATACAGACAAACTGAACACAATTAAGAAAATGTTTGCCTTTTTGGCTGAGCAATAGTTGAATGAGAAGTAATTACTGACACAGAGAGTATCCTGGGGTAATTTTTTTTTTCATTGGTGTTCCCAAGTGCAAATTTAAGTGCAATATAATTAGACCAAAAATGTAGAGGATGTTGTAACCAAAATAACTAATGCTAAATACCCTAAAGGTCAATAACTAGATGATAAATTTTAGATTCCTGTAGCTGTTGATTGTGAAGTGAGTCTTAATCACATAGCTGTTTTCTGAACATTAACACTCCTATATAATATAGTAATTTGCATATGTCATTAGAGAAATACAATGATTAGGAACTCCATTGCCATCCTCCCTCTCCTAAAGAATCTCTTTATTTCTATGACAAGTTTTACTCTGTGTACATAGATAAACGCATTTGCAGGAGGAATGAGGAAGAGGAGGCTTGTTTAACACAGTAGTTATCCACTGAGTATCCTTTTCAAGCTAACATTTCATTTTGCTACCAGTCAATTCCTTTTTATGCACCCTATTCCCATCCTCTATTTTCCGTGGTGCCATGCAACAGTTCCCAGGTTCCAAAACTTTCTAAAGTGTTTCATAAAAATGATTAGCCTTTTTTTTAAGCCCTGAAAAGAAAAATGCAGCCAAGTCCCAGGAGTCCATTCCCAGAACTGAATTTGCATATTGGGTCATGCAACCGCTTCTTTCCCAAGAGCATTATCACTGTAGGAGTTGGGTAAGAGGCAAAAACTCTCCCTGAGGACTAAAGGGCTCTCTTGTGGGTAGTCTGTCAGGTGGCACTGAGGGCTGCTGCCTAGTACAAAGTCCTTGTTATAGCCCTGAACTGGGAAGCACCTCTGGCACAGGGTCAGACCTACCAGCAAGGAGCTGATGGCAAAGGGCCTTCCTGAAGATTGACCTTGAGAGTAACCAATTGCATCTCAAGAAGGAAAGGCTGCTGAGTCATCTGTATTGGCTCCCTATATGGATGCTCAGGCATCATCATTCTGGTTGCTTCAACAACCAAGCTCCATGCTTCAGAACACTTTGCTCCTAGCCTTGTCCAAATCTTTATCCTCAACTGAGCTGCTGTGACAGTGAACTCTGGCCCCAAACCTCAAGGCCCAGAAGAAATCAGGGATGGAAGTGACAGGATGAAAATCAAAAAGATTTTGTAATTGTAATAGAGAATCATAACAGAGCCATGAATTTCTACAGTTGAAGAACTCTTAAAAACAATGATTATGGACAAATAGTGGCCAGATAGCAGGTCAAAAAGCTCGTGGATAGGAATAAAAAAAAACAGCAATAACAACTGAGTTTGCAATATAGTTCTGGCATTATATCATTATCATCATCATCACAAGAATTTACATAAGGTTTTGAGCTTTACTATTATCATCTTATTTTATCTTCAAAATAACCCTGAGAGGTAAGTGCTATTATTATCATCCCCATTTTATAGAGAAAGAAGCTGAGGCAGGCAGAGATTAAATGATCTACCCAGGGTCACACAGCTACTGAGTGAGGTTACATTTGAATTCAGGTCTTCCTGACTCCAGGTTCATCACTCAATCCCTCTAGCAAATATGAGGGGTAGAAGGGACAGATCTGAAAGTCCCCAGGAAGTTATCTAGGAGCACTAGGAGCACAAAAGCCACTCCCACTTGTCCCCTCACTGTCAAGGATGTCCATGGATTCAAATATCACCTCCTTAACAACTTTCCCTAAAGCTTGCCCCTATCTATAAAAATAAGAATAATAAATAAGCCCTCTTTTAATGTATCTCACAATAAAATAATGATTCTGCTGTGTTTCTCTGTCCATAAGTAAAACCATTTCTGAGCAAAGCTGTGTTATAGTTGAAATTTGTTTAGTTTCTTTAACTTTCTAGCTTTCATTTGCCCTATGGTCTATTCTAAGATTCAGGCTGTCTAGGGATCAGGTAAGAAAAGAAAATGATCAATCAGCGTACACTATTAAGTGCCTTTGATGTAGCAGGCACTGTGCTAGGCACCGGGGAATCATAAAACAATCCTTGTCCTCATCAAGCTTACAGTACACAGAGGGAGATAAGATGTACAAAAATGGGTAAATAAAAATACAAACAAGAAACAAAAAGATGATGAAGGAAGGGAGTCACTACCTCTAGGGAGAAGAGAAAGGCTTCATGTTGAAGGTAACCTTTGAGCTGAATCTCGAAGGAAAATAGGAATTCTAGGAGATGGAGTTGATGAGGAAATGCATTCCAGGCATGATGTACAGCTAATACAAAATCACATTATGAAATGCAAAATGGATTGTTTTGATTACATTAGATCAAAAGGTTTTTCAACCAATGCAACCAAGATTAGAAGGAAAGCAGAAAGTTAGGAAACAATTTTTATAGTCAGTATCTCTGAATAAAGGTTTCATTTTTAAAACATATAGACAACTGTGACAAATGTATAAGAATTCAAGTCATTTCCCAAATGACAAATGGTCAAAGGATATGAATAGGCAGTTTCAGAGGAAGAAATTAAAGCTATCTACAGTTATAAGAAAAAATGGTCTAAATTATTATTGATTGGAGAAATGCAAATTAAAACAACTCTGAGGCACCACCTAACATCTATTAGATTGGCTAACATGACAAAAAAGGAAAATGATAAATGTTGGAGAAGATGTAGGAAAATTAGAACACCCATGCATTGTTGGTGGAGTTGTGAACTGATCCAGCTATTCTGGAGAGCAATTTGTAACTACTCCCAAAGGGCTATAAAACTGTGCATGTCTTTAGATCCAGCAATACCTCTACTAGGTCAGTATTCCAAAGAAATCATAAAAATGGGGAAAGGACTCATATTTATAGCAGCTCTTTTTGTGGTGGCCAAGAACTGGAAATTGAGGAGATGGCCATCAACTGGGGAATGACTAAACAAGTTGTGCTATACGAATGTAATGGAATATTATTATTCTATAAGAAATGATGAGCAGATGGATTTCAGAAAAACATGGAAGAAGTTACACGAAGTGATGCTGAGTGAAGTGAGAAGAACAAGGAGAACATTGTGCACACTGTACAATGATCTACTTTGATAGATTTAGCTCTTCTCAGCAATGCAATGATCTAAGACAATTACAAAAGACTCATAATGAAAATATTATCCACATCTAGAAAAAGAACTATGGAGTCAATGCAGATCAAAGCATGCTATGTTCTCTCTTTATTCCCCTTTCTCGTGGTTTTCCCCTTTTGATCTGATTTTTCTTTCACAATGTGAAAGTATGTTTAATATGAATGTACATGTCTAGTCTATATCAGATTTCTTGCTACCTTCGAGAGGGGGAAGGGGAAGGAGGAAGGAAGAAAATATTTAAAACTCAAAATCTTATAAAAGTGAATATTGAAAACTATTTTTACATGTAACCATAAAAAATAAAATATTATTATTAAGTGAAGGCGAGGGACCAAAGTCACAGAAACAGGAGGTAAAGGGTGGTGGGAGAAGTGTAGCAAGTAGATCACTTTGATTCAATTGTAGGGAACATGGAAAGGATCATAGATGTGTAAGAGGACTGAAAAGAGAGGAAGGGACTGGGATGTAAAGAGTCTATAATAGTAGGTAAAGAAATTTATGTCTGATCCTAAAGATAACAGGAAGCCATTGGAGTTTTTTGTCTAGGAAGGTAACACACTTAGACCTTTGCTTTGGAAGAAACAATTTGGTAGGTGCGTGGAAGATGGAGTGAAAAGGGAAGATGCTTGAGGAGGGGAGATCATATGTGAGGGTTTTGCAATAGTCCAGTTGAAAAGTTATGCACTGGGCTGGCAGCTGTGTGAGTGGAGAGAGGAGGATATATATATATATAACAGATGTTATGAGGGGGGAAATAACAAGGTTAGATGAGAGAAAGTATGGAGTTGAGGATGGCATCAATGTTGCAAACCTGGGTTACCAGAAGAGTAACAGTGGCCTAGATTTTAAGGGGCAAATTTGGAAAAGGGATGAGTTTTGGAGGAAAAATAATAAATCCTTTTTTGATATGTTGAGGGTGAGATGCCTATGGGTACATGTAGTTAAGAAATATCCAATGGGCAATTGGTGATACAGAACTAGAACTCAGAAAAGAGACTAGAACAAGACATATGGATCTGAGTCATCTACGTAGAGATGCTAATTAAACCCATGGTTGCTGAGATCAATAAGTGGGAAAGTATTATGAGAAAAAAAGAAGAGGGCCCAAGTTAGAGTCTTGGAGTACACCTACCATTATAAGGTGTAGCATAATTGATGATCCACTAAAGGAGGAGTGACAAGAAAGGTCAGAGAGACAATAGGAAAACTGAGAAAGAATAGTCTCATAAAAACCCAGAACAGTAACCAGAGAAAGAAGTGGTCAACCTGTTGCATCAGATGCTACAGAGAGGTCAAAAATGATACAGATTTCAGCAATGCAATGATCTAAGACAATCCCAAAGGATTTATGATGAAAAACGTTTGCTACCTCCATAGCTGATGAAGTATGAATGCAGATCAAACTTTACTTTTTTCCTTTACTTTTCTTGGTTTTTTTTCCCAGTCTGTTTTGTTTCACAACATCACTGATACAGAAATATGTTTTGTATGACTTCACATGTATAACTTTTATCAAATTGTTTGCCTTCTCCTTGAGGGGAGAGAGGAATAAGGGAAGGGGGAGAATTTGTAACTCAAAATTTTAAAAAATGAATGTTACAATTTATTTCAGAAAGAGAAAAAAGAATGGTACAGATTGAGAGAGGGTCATAAAATTTGTCAATTAGGAAAGAATGTAAAGGGGTAAGATGTGAATGAGAGAAGTAGAAGCAATAAAAGCAACAAGTTTCCTGTAAGAATGTAGCGAAAAAGAGAGAGGGGAGATCTGAGACAAAAGCTTGAGGACATTGTAGGGTCTTGTGTGTGTGTATGTGTGTGTGTGTGTGTGTGTGCATGTGTGTGTGTGTTTAGCATGGGAGAGACTTGGGCATATTTGAAAGCAGCAGAGAAGGAACTAGTAGATAGGAAGAAAGTGACAATTAGAGATAGAGGCAATGATTAAGAGGAGCAGTCTGCTGGAGATGAGAGAGGATAGAACCATGGGTACAATTACTGGTCAAGATGAGCCACCTCAACATCAGAGTCTAGGATAAAGGAGAGAATAGGAGATGCTATCTATGGATTAGGAGATTTCAAAAAGGGTAAAGGAGGGAGCTTATAGCCAATGACCTCTATCTTCAGCAGAAGGCTAAGTCCTTAGAACGTGACAAGGGAAGAAAGAAGAGAAATTCTGTAATAGGCATTGACTGTCTGATTGGTATAGACAATCTGATAAAGCAATCAGTGCTTAGGCATTTATGATTAAATTAGGGCCTCCTCCACTAAAAATTTACTCAGGGGCTGGAACTGTGGAATAGGAGGTGGAAGACTGGCCTCTGATTCAGGAAGACTCTAACACATGTGATCATGGGCATAATTTGCCACTTCAAATTCTTAAGACTACACAAATAGCTAAACAGTTGATATTTGGCACTAAGGGAAAAGTTTCTCACAGGGAGCCCTCCCTCCCTCCTCAGTGACAAAATCACTGCTCCAAACAAACAAAAATCCTGGAGAAAAAAAATTAAGATCATAAAAATGGGAAAGGGTCCCACATGTACAAAAATATTTATAGCAGCTCTCTTTGTAGTGGCCAAGAACTGGAAATCAAGGAGATGCCCATCCATTGGGGAATGGCTGAATAAATTACGGTATATGAATGTAATGGAGTATTATTGTGCTATAAGAAATGATGAACAGGAAGACTTCAGAGAGGCCTGGAAAGACTTATATGGTCTGATGTTGAGTGAAAGGAGCAGAACCAGGAGAACCTTGTGCACAGAAACAACTACAGTGTGTGAAAGTTTTTTCTGGATAGCAATGCAAGGACTTAAAAAAATTCCCAGTGGTCTTTTAAGGCAGAACACCTTCCCCATCCAGAGAAAGAACTAGGGAATTCAATCGCAGAATGTAGCAGATCATTTTATTTTGTATTATGTTTTGGTTTGTTACGTGATTTCTCCCATTCATTTTAATTCTTCTACACAGCATGACTATAGGAATAGGAATATTTAATAGGAATGCATGTGTAGAACCTATATAAAATTGTATGCTGTCTCAGGGAGGGAGGGGGGAGGGAAGGGAAAAGAAATCTAAGTTATATGGTAGTGATTGTAGAACACTGAAAATAAATAAAATTGAAAACAAAAAAAATTAAATCAAAAGAATGACAAGCTCATATTCTGTGCTATCTGGGCAGAAAGAGTGTCTTTAGAGGGATCAGAAATCTCAGTCCTATAAGCAACCAGCTTCAGTTTTCTTGCTTGTAAAATGGGTTAATAATTAATTGTGTATTACCTACTTCAAAGGGTTGTTGTAAGGAAAGCATTTTGTAAACTTTAAACTGTATTATAAAAACCAGCTATATTATTATCGTTGTTTTTATCCTGCCTACAGAGTCCTACACCACATCATCACAATATGGAGGTGATTCTGTAATTCTGCAGACTATGCCTTCAGGGAACAAGCTCTGGGAGGTTCTACAAAGCTGGACCTTTTGTTGTCCAAGGACCACTAGCCTCACCAAATTCATAGTTGGTATCTACCTGGTTCCCCACCAGGTGGGCTAAAGGGCAGTGAATTTATTAATCCTAGCATCTTTGATGACTGTCTACCAAATTGCAGTACCACAATAGGGAAACCACATGTCCTTGAAGGGTTATAATTATTACAATCACCCATTCCTTCTATGAGTGAGTCTATGAACATCTTTTGAAAAGCCAACTTATGCCAAAGAAAATGTAATCATTTATCACATTCTGGGACATAACCCTCTAACTTCTTCCTCTCTATCAAAGCCTGACATTCTTTCTATTATTCATGGTCCTAATTCACAGCTTACCATTCTTTATCTTTTCAAAATACTGTAGCAGTCTGTATTATCTATAATTAAAGAATGTCTTCCATACTGCCCCCTTCACATTTGATTAAATTTTCCTTATGATAATAAGATTTTTCAATTTAGAATAATCTATCCCAAAGACTTACCTTTCTCTTGGACTCTTGTGTCCTCTTAGGACAATGGGAAGTCACCCCTACCCCCAAGTATCTATTTATTAAAAGAAAGACTTTGAGAGTGAGTCTAATGATAGACTGCTATATATAATCTAAAGACCACTCAGCCTCTCTGAGCTCAGAGCAGCTCATCTTCAGAAAGGTAAGGAAGGAGGTTCTGATCTACACAGATGGATGGCATGCATGCATTCTTGAAGTATTAAAATAAGCATAGATGGAAGGCAATATGGTACAATGGTTGGAGAACTGCCTTCAGAAGCAGGGTAACCTGGGTTTAAGTCTAACCTATGATGTATACTGGCTGTGCAATCCTGGGAAAGTCTCTTATTCACTGTGTGGACTCAGGCAACTCCCTCACATTAAGTTGCAGAGCAGGTGCTAAACCTCATTGGTTAAGGTATTTTCTTCATTTGGAGTCCCCTACATCACTGAAATAACAGAAATCTGGTACAAAAATAACAAATAAAAACTCATAGGCTGCATTCAGTTATCTGTTTCTCCAAAATCACATTAAAGAAAATGAATCCTCGGGGGTGGAGCCAAGATGGCAGAGTACAAGCATGGATTTGCTAGAGCTCTTCCCTCAACCCAGCCAAATATCAATTAAAAAATGACTCTAAACAAATTCTGGAGCTGCAGAACTCACAGAATGATGGAGTGAAGCAAATCCCCAGCCCCAGACAGCCTGAAAGGTTGATAAAATTATCTGTAGATTGGGCTAGAAGTAGAGCACAGTCCAGCGTGGGCCATGCTGACACAGATGGAACCTGAGCAGGCTTTGGGGGAACTGCATGTTGGGTACCTGTGGAAGTTTCCAGACTTCATGACCCCCAAATGCCAGGGACAAATTGGAAATTCAGTGGAAAAAACCTGTGGGACATGTGTGAGAGAGGAGAGTGGTTGCGCCCCAGTCCCAGGGTGGTGGAAGGGGTGGAGGAGCCCATAGAAGAGGAGCCCACAGTAGCAGCAGCAGGGGCAGGGGCTATTTCTGTAATTCTAGGCCCACAGGTTATGGGAGGGATTGAGTGGTTGACAGTACACCCTCCACCCCCAGTGGAAGCATAGAACTACCTTGACAAAGAGCTCAAAAGTCAAGTAAATGACTGGTGAAATGAAAAAAAACCAGAAAAAGAATCAGATTATAGAATCTCACTTTGATGACAAAGAAGACAAAAGTATACAAACAAAAGACAACAAAGTCAAAGCTCTTACATCCAAAGCCTCTAAGAAAAATATGAATTGGACTCAGGCCATGGAAGTGCTCCAAAAAGATTTTGAAAATCAAATTAGAGAAGCAGAGGAAAAATTGGGAAGAGAAATGAAAGTGATGCAATAAAAGCATGAAAAACAAATCAACTGCTTGCTAAAAGGGACCCCAAAATGTTGAAGAAAACATCGTCTTAAAAAATAGACTAGCCCAAATGGCAAAAGAAATCCAAAAAATTAATGAGGAGAAGAATGCCTTAAAAAGCAGAACTGGCCAAATGGAAAAGGAGGTCCAAAAGCTGATTGAAGAAAGTAATTCCTGAAAAACTAGAATGGAGGAGATGGAAGCTAAAAACTCTATGAAAATTTAAATCAAAAAACAAAGCCAAAAGAATAAAAAGTAGAAGACAATGTGAAATATCTTATGGGAAAAACAACTGACCTGGAAAATAGATTCAGGAGAGATAATTTTAAAATTATTGGACTACCTGAAAGCCACAATCAAAAAAAAGTACCTACACATCATCTTCCCCAATTTGTCAAGGAAAACTGCCCTGATATTCTAGAATCAGAGGGTAAAATAGATATTGAAAGAATCCATCAATTGTATCCTCATTCTTTTGGTTTTGTTTTGTGATTTCTTGGTTTCTCATAAAGTCATTGGCCTCCATCTGTTCCATTTTAATTTTGAAAGAACTATTTTCTTCAGTGAGCTTTTGAACCTCCTTTTCCATTTGGCTAATTCTGCTTTTGAAAGCATTCTTCTCCTCATTGGCTTTTTGGACCTCTTTTGCCAATTGAGTTAGCCTATTTTTCAAGGTGTTATTTTCTTCACCATTTTTTGGGGTCTCCTTTAGCAGGGTGCTGACCTGCTGTTCATGCTTTACCTGCATGTCTCTCATTTCTCTTCCCAGTTGTTCCTCCACCTCTCTGACTTGATTTTCAAAATCCTTTTTGAGCTCTTCCATGGCCTGAGCCCATTGAGTGGGCTGGGATACAGAAGCCTTGACTTCTGTGTCTTTCCCTGATGGTAAGCATTATTCTTCCTCATCAGAAAGGAAGGGAGGAAATACCTGTTCACCAACAAAGTAACCTTCTATAGTCTTATTTTTTTTTTCCCTTTTCTGGGCATTTTCCCAGTCAGTGACTTGACTTCTGAATAATCTCTTCACACCCACTTTGCCTCCAGATCCGCCCAGCCAGTGCTTGGGGCCTGAGATTCAAATGCTGCTTCCCAGCCTCAGGGCTTTGGGCAGGGGTGGGGCTGCTATTCAATGTGAGATTAAGTTCAGGTGCTCAGGTGGGGGCAGGGCCACCTCTCTGGGGCTCAGTTCCTTCAGGGGGTTTATGCAAAAACCTTTAACAATGGATCCAGGCTCCTGCCTGCTTGGGGAGCCCAGGTCTGCTCCCGCCTCTGCTGCTGCCTCCCGAGGGGGTCCGAGCCACAGGGACACCCCACTCCCCTGTTGGCCACCCAAAAAGACTCTCTAACTGACCCTTGTCACCTGTGGGTGGAGGGACCCGTGTGGCTGCTGGAGATTCAGTCCCTGAAGCCTGCTCGGATCTGCTCCTCTCGGTGCCATGAGGCCAAGGCAGGGCTGGGCTCTGCTCTGGGTCCGGGGTGCAACAGACCTTTCCTCGGTTTTTCAGGGCTCTCTGAAACAGAAATCTCTTCTGCTCCATTGTTCTGTGGCTTCTGCTGCTCCAGAATTTGTTGGGAGTTCTTTTTTACAGATATTTTATGGCCTGTGGGTTCGGAGCTAGCATATGTGTGTCTTTCTACTGCGCTATCTTGGCTCTGCCCATCAATTGTATCCTCAGAAAAATCCCAAAAGGAAAACTCTTAAGCATATTGTAGCCAAATCCCAGAACTCCCAGGTCAGGGAGAAAATATTGTAAGCAGCCAGAAATAAACAATTTGAATACTGTGGAAACACAATTGGGATAACACAAGATCTAGCAGTTTCTACATTAAGGCATCGCAAAATGTGGAATATGATATTCCAGAGGTCAAAGGAACTAGATTAAAACCAAGAATCACCTACCCAGCAAAACTGAGTATAATACTTCAGGGGAAAAGATAGTCATTCAATGAAATGGAGGACTTTCAAGCATTCTTGATGAAAAGACCACAGTTGAATAGAAAATTTTACTTTCAAACACAAGAATCAAGAGAAGCATAACAAGGTAAACAGGAAAGAGAAATCATAAGGGACTTTCTAAAGTTGAACTCTTTACATCCCTACATGGAAAGATATTTGTAACTCTTGAGACTTTTCTCAGTATTAGGAGGGTTAGAGAGATTATATACACATAGCAGAGGGGACAGGGTGAGTTGAATATGAAGGGATGATATCTAAAAAATAAAATTAAGGGCCCAGAGAGGAATATATTGAGAGGAAAAAGATAGAAATAGAAGGGGGTAAATTATTTCTCACATAAAAGAGGCAAGAAAAAGTTTTTTAAATGGAGGGGAAGAGGGGGGAAGTTAGAAGGGAAAAGTGAACTTTAGTCTCATTGCATTTGGTTTAAGGAGGAAATAACATGCACACTCAATTTGATATGAAAATCTATCTTATATTACAGGAAGGTGGGGGGAAAGGGATAAACAGGGTGTGAAGGGGGATGATAGAAGGGAGGATAAATGGGAGGAGGGAACAATTAGAAGCAAACATTTTTGAGGAGGGTCAAAGGAGGAAATAGAATAAATGGGGGGGCAGGATAGGTTGGAGGGAAATATAGTTAGTCTTTCACAACATGACTGTTATGGAAGTGTTTTGCATAACTACACATATATAACCGATATTAAATTGCTTGCCATCTCAGAGGGGATGAGTGGTAAGGGAGGAAGTTGGAACTCAAAGTTTTAAGAATGTAAGTTTTTACATGCAATTGAGAAATAAGACATGTAGACAATGGGGGTATAGAAATCTATCTTCCCCTACAAGAAAATAGAGGGAATGGGAATAAAAGTAGGGAGGGATGTGCTAGAAGGGAGGGCAGATTGGAAGAAGGGGTAATCAGAATGCACACTGTCTTGGGATGGGGGGCGAGGGGAGAGATGGGGAGAAAATGCATAGCTCAAAATCTTGTAGATGTGAATGTTGAAAGTGAAAAATAAATTAAGTAATTTTAAAAAAATTAATGAAAGCAATGAACATTCTAGGTGGCAGAGTTGATAGAGTCCTGGAACTGGAGTAAGGAAGAACTGAGTTGGAATCCTACCCCAGAGACTTACAGGCCTTGTAACCATGGGCAAAAGACTTCCTCTGTCTGCCTCCATTTTTTTATCTGCAAAATGAAGATAATAATAATGATCAACTACCTATAGGATTATAAAATAAAGAACATGTCAGACTTAAAAAAAAATGAATCTTCTTTGTCTAGATTTACCTGTTTTCTGATCTTGAATTTGTTGGGAATGTTTTGAATATCTTGAATATGTTTTGAACATCTTTAATTTGTCAGAACTTGGGGGACTGTGGTGCCATATGAAAGACAGTATGATATTAGGGTCAGAGTTAGGGTGGGAAAACACCAGATTGGGTTACAGCACTGGATTTGGAGCTAGGAAGACCTGGCTTCATATTCTACCTCAGATATTTCCTAGCTATATGACCCTGGGCAAATCAGCTAACCCTATTAATTCTCAGTTTCCTCATGTATAAAATGACATAATAATAATATTCCTTGCTTCCCAGTACTATTGTGAGAGTCAGACTGGAGCCCTCAACTAGTAAAGACTCATGTCCTTTCCTCTCTAATGGACCTTTATCTCCTATAGAGTCCTAGAGATAAATGATAATACCTTGGAGTAGGCCTTACCAGAAAGATGAAAACACCTGAAGTTCCCTAGACTGTCAAGCAACCCTTCTTTCAGTGAGTACTGCTTCCCCATGAGCTGATTCTGCCCTCTAGATATATGCTTATGTTATCAATTGAGTCTTCCTCCAAGAGAGAAGCCCTTAGAGATACCAAAGAGTTAAATATCTTTCCCAAACCTACATGGTGTATGCGATTCACATTACTAATGAAAGGCATGCTCATACATTTGTACTCTCCTTGTTGCACATTGGCTTCTGCTCTCATCTAGTCTGGGAGCTCCTCTGTAACTTCTCTGAAGCTGGCTTGAATTCCTGAACCTTTTTTCGTGACCAGAGAACTTCCACATGGTCATCTATTGCCTCTATATACTGCTATCCCTAAAACTGTCTTTTTTTTAAAAAAATTCTTTTGTATTATGAATTTAATAAACATCTACCAACATGGATCAATTTGCAAGTAAAAATAGAAAAGCTCTGAATTTCTTTGTGTAGTTTGCTTGTATGTAGAATTGCCCAGTGTGAGTTGTGTCGCCTTTTGAATTTCCTTCTGCTTTTTTGTATTCTTTTTGGTTGTTGGTTGGTTGTTGTCCTTCTTCCTTGAGGAAAATCAAAATGACATTACTATGCCAGAGTCAAGTTTCAGTGTGTCCAGCTATGGATGACCACACCAATATGAGCTTGAATGTTCTACCATAGGTCCAGCATAAATAGTCCCTGTGAACATGTTTGGGGTGGATTCTCTAAAGCTGTGCATTTCATGTTTCTTTTGAGTTACTTCAATTCCACTTTGCTCGTAGAGCACAGTGCCTTCTCTGATGAGGGCATGCCATGTTGAGCAGTCCTATGCCAGTGTCTCCCATGTCATACAATCAATTCCAAAGTTCTTAAGAGAAACCTTGAGAATGTCCATGTATTCCTTCTTCTCACCACAATGTGAACACTTGTCCTATGTGAGTTTGCTATAAAACAGTCTTTTTGACAAGTATATATTTTGCATTCAGACAACATGACCAGCCCACAGGAGATGTGCTCTTTGCAGTAGAATTTGAATGCTTGGTGGTTTAGTTTAAATAAAGATCTAATGTCTGATATCTTATCCTCCCAGGTAACCCTCAGAAGATGCCATATTTTTTTAGCGTTTCACTGACAGTTCTTTCTTTTCTTCTTTTTTCATTTTGCATTGTTATCACTTTCTAGCAATTCCCTTTTCACCCTTTCCATGTAGAATCCTTTCCTGGTAACAAATAGATATAGTCAAAATCAACCAATACATTAGTTAGTTCTGAAAAGTCATAGTTCATTACACTTCCCTTGTCTGTTTCTTCTATCCCAAAAGATGAAGAGGCATGTTTTATCATCAGTCATCTGAAGTAATGAATGGTTACTGAAGTGCTCAGATAGGTGAAGTCTTTCAAAGTTGGTTTCATTTATATTATTACAGTCTTTGTGTAAATTGTTTTAGCAGCTGATGAAACTGAGATACATAGACAATAACTGACTTGCCCAAGGTCACACAACTAAAAAGTAATTGAGCAGGATATGAGCTCATGTCTTCCTGATTTCAGGTCAAGCACTCAAACCCCAGCACTACCTAGCTGTTGATTCTATTTTCCATAGTATTATACCAAGCACACTTTTCACAAAACTCTTAAAAAGTGAAGACAAATATTATCACCTCTATCGCACCAAATGTGAAAATGAACAATAGAGAAATGGAGTGACTTACTCAAGGTCACACAGCTGGCAGTATTAGAGGGCAGGATTTGTAGTCACATTTTTTTATTCCTAAGCCAGTAGTTACTCTACCCATTGTACCATTTTGTCTAGCAAACAGCTTTGTAGACAGGAAGGTAATGAGCAATGAGCATAATGAGGTAGGCCGAAGCAAAGCGGTAGAGGTTTAGAGAACCCATAATCAGGCATTTAGTCTTAATTCTCCTGAGTTACCCAAGCTTGCTGAAGATCTGTGCCAAGCAGCAGTTTAAATAAATATACTTATAGTAGCAATGATTTCATTTATTTTATTGTCTGCCTTTTGGGGACACAGGTAATATAATATTTTTACTCAACTGTAATCATAAGACTAAGACAAACATAGGCCAATGGCATACACACAAGCATCAAAATGTATTTATACCATTTATGTGTGTGGGAGCCAGTACACAAACAAGTATAGGTTTGTATTTCCTTTGCTAAGAGCCATAGACAATCATAATAAACCAAAGGAATGGGGAAAAAATACAGGAAACCAAAAGTTTGAGTTGTGTGTCCTAATATAAATATAAAGTCACTTTTTCTCTCCCAATAGAAAATCATCATAAGCAGCTGCTCCAGTAAATATGTTGCCTGGCAAAGGATTCAATAAGGGTCAAGAACTAGGCTGACAGCCCAGCCTGTGCTTCTGGAGGGAAGTAAGCAGTCGGGTATATGAGCCCCCAGGCTGTCTTATACCCCCCAAGCAAAATTGCAGAACCATGAAGTCAGTCAACTTGCTCGCCACTTTCACACAGGAAGAGGTGGCTAGAGACAGCTTATGAACATGGACAGGTGCCCCAGCCTCATTCTCACACATGCCAAGTCACACATGTTACGGTGCCAGAACTCATCCAAATGTCACCAGCTGCAGAATTCTGTGTGAGGGTGATCTCAGAAAGTTTATAGCATGACAGCCTTATGGACCAATGGCTAGACCACACATTACACATGTGTGAGTATAAGAGTACCAGTGAGCAATGATAATCAGTCATGTGCCCACTGGGAGCATGTGTTGCCTTTTCTATTTGAAATATATCATGACAGCTGGAATATACCAGGAAAGAGAAGAAATTTACACCTACCAGAAACAGATGATGAGATGGAGCATTTTTTTTCATATGCCAAAGGATTCAGAATAACAGAGAAGATGCCAAAGAGGAAGCAGAAATATTTGGTTATTTTGTGCTTTAACTATCATCTTATTTATGTCATATTAAGAACTAATAAAAAATTTTAAAAGACCTAATACTTAATTTCCCTTGATAGGTTCTCTAGAGATTGAAGAAAGAGGCACATTGGCATACAGGAACCAGAGTACTGGGAAATCTGTTCAGAAGAAGTAGCACAAGCAGCAGAAAGATTTTTTTAAACTGGATTGCTTGGGGCAGAGCCAAGATAGGGGAATAATGGCAGGGATTTGCCTGAGCTCTCCAAAATTGTTTCTCCAAACAACATTAAATAAAGCCTCAAAACAAATTCTGGAGCAGCAGAAGCCACAAAAAGATGGGATGAACTAATTTTTCAGCCCAAGACAACTTAGAAGTTTGTCAGGAAAGGTCTGTTACAGTGGGGAGAGAGTGGAACACACTCCAGTACAGGCTGCACCAGAATACCCCATACCACAGGAAATCTATAGCATGCCTGGGGTGGTGGGGAGGAGGACTGAATAAGTTGTGACAGCAGCTGCCTCTGGAGCCCTCAGACCACAGATGCTAAGAGGGACAGACAACTGCTCAGAAGATATAAGGGTTCCTTTGCCAGCACTGGGTACAGGATTTTGCTGCATTATCAATATTTGGATCTAAGTTGCAATCCTAAGTCACAATTCCAGGGCAAGAAGGACCACTAGCACACCAGAACTTGTGGCCTCAGGGAAGTAGGAACCCTGGTCATAGTTCCAGAGTAAAAAAGAGTGCTTGTAGTTGCTCACAGACCAAAGCACAGGCCAGAACAGGAACAAGCACACCTCTCCTTAGATTATGCTACCTTGGAAAAACTGAAAGCTTACAGACCCTCAGAACTCACTTGGAAAACAGCTGCACAGAAAACCTGAAGCTTGAGACAGTGCCCCCTTTATCTTGGGAACAGAACCCGACTTTAATGTAAAGCTAAAAGTGAAGAAATAGACTGGGAAAATGAGTGAACAAAAAAAATCTTGACCATAGAAAATTACTATAGTGACAGGGAAGATCAAAACACAAACTCAGAAAAAGATAACAAAGTCAAAACTGCCATATATATCCAAAGCCTCAAAGAAAAATGTGAATTGGTCTTAGATTCTGGAAGAGCTCAGAAAGGATTTTAAAAATCAAAGAAGAGTGGCAGAGGAAAAAGTGGAAAAAGGAATGAGAGTGGTACCAGAAAATCATGAAAAAGAGTCAACAGCTTGGTAAAGGATACACACACACACACACACACACACACACACACACACAACTGAAGAAAATACCATCTTAAGAGACAGAATAGGCCAAATGGTAAAAGAGGTTCACAAATCCAGCAAAAAGAAGAATTAGCCAAATAGAAAAGGGGGTACAAAAATTTGCTGAAGAAAACAACTGCTTAAAAAGTAGAACTGGCAAAACAGAAAAGGAGGTACAAAAGCTCAACAAAGAAAATAATTCCTTAAAAATTAAAATTGGTCAAGTAGAAGCTAATGACTCCATAAGACATCAAGAAGCAATGAAATAAAGTAAAAAGAATGAAAAAAATAGAAGAAAATGTGAAATATCTCATTGGAAAAACAACTGAACTGGAAAATAGATCAAGGAAAGATAATTTAAGAATTATTGCAAAACCTGAAATCCACAATCCAAAAAAAAGAGCCTAGACATTATCTTTTAAAAAGTTATCAAGGAAAACACCTGATATTCTAGACTCCAAGGGTAAAATAGAAATTGAAAAAAATCTACTTGTCAACTCCTGAAAAAGATCCCCAAATGAAAACTCCCACTAATATTATAGTCAAATTTCTGAGTTCCCAGGTCAAGGAAAAATAGTGCAAGTAACAAGAAAGAAACAATTCAAATATCACGGAGCCACAGTCAAGATAACATGAAATTTAACAGCTTCTAAATTAAAGGATCAGAAGATTTGGAATATGATATTCCAGAGGGCAAAGGAGTTAGTATTGTAACAAAGAATCACCTATGCAGCCAAACTGAGTATAATCCTTCAGGGGGGAAATGGATACTCAATGAAATAGAGAACTTTCAAGCATTCCTGATGAAAAGACCAGAGCTGAATAGAAATTTTGACTTTCAAATACAAGATGAAAAAGAAACATAAAAAGGTAAACAAGAAAGAAAAATCATAAAGAATTTAAAAAGGTTAAACTTCTTTACATTCCTATGTGGAAAGACGATGTTTGTAACTCCTAAGAAATTTCTCATCTGGACAGTTAGAAGGAGTATACATAGACAGAGGGCACAGGTGTGAGTTGAATACAATAGGATGTTATCTAAAAAATAAATCAAGAGGAAAGAAAGATGAACACACTGGGAGAAAGAGAAAGGGAGAGTTAAAATGGGGTAAGTTATCTCACATAAAAGAGACATAAAAGACCTTTTACAGTGGTGAAAAAGATGAAAGAAATAAGCAGAAGCACTTGAATCTTACTCTTATCATATTTGGCTCAAAGAAAGAATAACATACATACTCAGTTGGATATAGTAATCCATCTTATCCTACAAGAAAGTAAGATAGGAAAGGGATAGAAGGGGGAAGCTGATAGACTGGAGGGCAGATTAGGGGAGGCAGTAGTCAGAAGCAAAACATTTCTGAAAATTAACAGGGCAAAAGGAAAGAAAGAACAGGATAGAAAGGAGGAAAAATAAGATGGAGGAAAATACACAGTAATCATAACTTTGAATAAAAATTTTACAGCAAGTGTCTCAGATAAAAAAGCCTCATTTCTTAAATATATGAAGAACTGGGTCAAATTTATAAAAAATAAGAGCGATTTCCCAATTGATAAATGGTCAAAGGAAGTGTGAATAGGCAGTTTTCAGATAAAGTAATTAAAGATATCTAGAGTCATATGAAAAAATGTTCTAAGGCACTATTGATTAGGGAAATGTGAATTAAAACAGATCTGAGATACCACCCCACACCTATCTAATTAGCTAATATCACAAAAAAGGGGAAATGACAAACATTGGTGGTGATGTGGGAAAACTGAGACACTAATGTACTATTGGTGGAATTGAGAACTGATTTAACCATTGTGGAGAGCAATTCAGAACTCTGCCTGAGGGGCTATAAAACCATGCATATCCTTTGACCTAGAGATACCCCTGTTAGGTCTATATCCAAAATATGTACAAAATGTACAAAAATGTTTACAGAAGTTCTTTGTGTGGTGGCAAAGAACTGGATATCAAGATGCCTATCAGTTGGGAAATGGATGAACAAGTTGTGGTATATGTAATGGAATACTGCATACATACATAATACATACACGTAGAAATGATAAGTTAAATACTTTTAGAAAAACCAGGAAAGACTTATGTGAACTGATGAAAAGTGAAGTGAGCAGAACCAGGAGAACAGGGTACACAGTAACAGCAATATTATATGATGATCAGCTGACAATGACAGCTATTCTCAGCAATGTAATGATCCAAGATAACCCCTAAGGACTTATGATGAAAAATGTTATCCATCTCCAGAGACAGATCTGGTAGAATCTGAATGCAGACTGAAGCAGCCTTTTTAAACTATTTTTTCTTGGGGTTATTTTTGGAGGGGTCTGTATTTTCACAACATGATTAATATGGAAATATGTTTTGCATGACTGCACATATATAACCTATGTCAAATTGTTTGCTTTCTCACTGAAGGGAGAGGGAGAGAATTTGGAACTCAAAGTTTTAAGAAATGAATGTTTTAAAGTATTTTTACAAGTAATTGGGGACAAGTAAAATATAAATAATTTCCTCCAAAATGGATAGCTCCTGGATTTGGCAAATCCTTACTGAATAAAGCTGAATTCAGTGGTTTGGGAAAATTCTAGTCATGGGTTTGGGGTGAGGATCTGGACTTGAATTTCATCTCTATTACTTATTACATTCATGATGTTGTCTAAATAATTTTACATATGTAGATCTCATTTTCTTATTTGTAAAATGAAGAAATTTATAAAATTTATAAATTTAAAAATAATTTAATTAATACAGTAATATTTAAATAAAACAAAATTGATAATTAATAAAATTGATGCCTAAAACCAAATAAATAAATACTTTTGGTGCAAGAGTTAATAAATAATTAATGGTTTTATAATTTTAGAAATCAGTGTATAATTTCAGAAATGTATAACATTAAATGATGCCCCTTTCTGATCTAAATTCTGTGGTCCCTTACATCTCGGATCTCACAAGGTACTGGATTAGAGATACAGCAGTGTACATGTTCCCATGTAGAAATCTCCATTGCTCACGACTGGGAGATTATCATAGGCATAGCCACAATTAACATTTACATAGCACTTTATGGTTTGCAAAGCACTTTGCAAATGTTGTTTCATTTTATCATCACAATAGCCTTGTGAAGTAGCCCTTATTTTTACAGATAAGGACACTCAAGCCAGAGGTCAAGTGATTTGCCCAAAGCCTGGTAAGTATCTGAGGCCAGATTTGAACTCAGGTCTTCCTGACTCCAGGCTCCGTCCACTGTATCACCTTGCTTCAAAACAAGTCTCTGAGGAGACTCCCTCTTTAAGAAAAGAGAGAAATTCTCCCTTTCCACTCTCTCCACTTGTCCCATCAATGAGTGTGGGATCAGGGAAAATGGACCAGAGGCAAAGCATGTAAGGAGACAAAGAAACCTGTAGAAAGAGTCACCTGAAGGACAAAACAGCTTTAAGTACAGTGATCTCCTTCTGCCAGATAACAATGCCCACCATGAATTTATGAAAAGACTTCCACTAACTAAAGTTCTCTGCACAGGTCAAACCCTCTCTAGACAAATTTCTAACTGAAGAGGTTTTGAATGCCATTAGGTTCCTCACCTGAAGAAAACCACCTAGTGCTGATTCTATTCTAAACGAGATTTAAAAGGTGGGGGGGTCTATTGTTCATACAAAAGCCAACTGAAATTTTCTGGGTTATATGGCAAGAGGAGCTGAGGACACCTCCATTGTTGTTGTTGTTTTCATCCTTTGCTGAAGAAGACCATGCCATCAGAGAAATAACATGATTTGCACTTGACTTTGTTTTGAGAGAGGGAGGGCTGTGCAAGGTCACCAGCCTCACTTCTCCTCCAGAGTCATCTGAATCCAGTGACCAGATATTCATCAGGATGACTGGAGATGACCCAGGATGCACTGGGAGATAGATGTTGGCCCTTTAGGCCAAGGTCTATGCAGGTACTCACTTAGGGTGAGGTAACCATCCATTCATTGAATAGGCCTGTTTGAGAAGTAGTGAGGGCACGGTCCCTTTAATGAGCCAAAGAAAAAGAAAGACATAAGGCTGGGAGAGAAACAGCAACAGTTACTATTGATAATCACCCAAGTCAACTGGGCACCTTTTGGCCATATCTATAAAGGTAAAGAAAATAGATTGTCTCATGACAATCACAGGGAGGTGTGTCTCTCTCTTAGTCATTGCTGGCAAGATCCTTGTGAGAGTCCTTAACAGGTTGATCCTTCTCCTGGAAGATGGTTATCTACCTGATGATAGCCATTGTGGCTTCAGAAAGGGTTGAGGAATGGTCAATATGGTGTTTGTTACCCAGCAACTCCAGAAGAAATGTCAGGGGAAGAACAAAGGTCTGTATACTTCATTTTTTTCAATCTGACCAAGGCCTTTGATAGTGTCAGTCATGAGAGCTTATGGAAAATTATGTCAAAATTTGGTTGTCCAAAGAAGTTCATCAGTATTGTACATCAATTTCATGATGTCCTGCTTACCCAGGTTCTGGATAATAGATGATTCTCTCACACTTTTCCCAGTCATCAATGTAGTGAAAGAAGGCTGTGTGCTTCCTCCCAAGCTTTTTAGCGTAATGTTTTCAACCATGTTGTCAAATACCTTCAGTGAGGATGAATACAGCATGAAGTTCAGCTACTTCACTGATGGTAATTTATTCAACTTCAAAAGACTACAAGCCAAGACTGAAGTGGAGGGAGAGTTGGTGTATGATATTTAGGTAACAGATAATTGTGCACTCAATGCAGCCTCTGAAGCTGAGATGCAATAAATGAGGATCATTTAATTCTGGACTAACAATTAATACCAAGAAAGCACAGATGCTCTACCAGTCATCACCACACCATCCATATATGAAACCAACAGGTACAGCAAATGGAGAAGTTTTGACAACTGTGAATAAGTTTACGTACTTTGGCAGTATACTCTCCAGGGATGTACACATTGATAATGAGATAGATGCATGCATTGCCAGAGCTAGCTCAGTGTTCGGTAGGCTCTGAAGGAAAGAGTGGGATAAAAGGACTGACTACCAGCCTGAGTCATTGTGCTAACTTCATTGTTGTATTCCTGTGAAACCTGGACATTGCCATGCCAGGGAACTGAATCACTTCCATTTGAATTGTCTTAGGAAGATTCTGAAGATCACCTGGCAGGAAAGGTACCAGACAATGAATTCCTTACTTGAACTAAACTGCCAAGCATTCAAACTCTCCTGCAGAGAGCATGACTCTAATGGGCTGGCCATGTTGTTCAAATGCTAAATGTATGCTTACCTAAAAGACTATTTTATGGAGTACTCACATAAGACAAGGGCTCACAAGGGGGTCAGAAAAAATGATACAAGTACTCTCTCAAGGTTTCTCTTAAAAACTGTAGAATTGATTGCGTGACATTGGAGACACTGGCACAAGACCGCCCAGCATGATCTCTTCATCAGAGAAAGTGCTGTGCTCTATGAGCAAAGCAGAATTGAAGTAGCTCAAAAGAAACATGAAATGTACAAATTTAGAGAATTCACCCCAAATGTTCACATGAATTATTTGTGCCTGACCTGTGTTAGAATATTCCAAGCTTATACTGGTCTGATCAGCCATAGTTGGACACAGTGTACGTCAATTTTAACATAGTGATGTCATTTTGACCTCTTTGACAATGAAGGATGACAACCAACCAACTTTGCCATCCTTATGTACTATAATTAGAACTTTCTGTGTGCAAAGGGACAATTTGTTCCTGGTTTGAGGGGTAGGGAGGATATTTATGTAACAACTGTCCTTGCTATACCTGCTTAGTAAATACCACTTTTAAAAGTTAACTGAAATCTATCTGACTGGGAAGCACACTGGTGGGAGCTCATGAACAATGGTACTTAAATCCCAACTATACTTCTCTAGCATTTGTCATTTTCTTTTTTTGTCAGTTTTGCCAGTCTGATAGGTGTGAGATAGAACCAGAGTTGCTTTAATTTGCATTTCTCTGCATATTGGTTATTTGGAACATTTTTTTACATGATTAATAATAGCTTAGATTTCTTCATTTGAAAACTGCCTATTCATATCCTTTGACCATTTGTCGACTGCAGAATAAAAGCTCATATTCTTATAAATTTGAATTCATTCTCTACATATCTTAGGGAAAAGATCTTTATTAGAGAAACTTGCTGCAAAGATTTTTTTTCCCCAGGCATCTATCTGTTTCCCTTTTGATTTTTACTTTGTGCTAAAACTTTCAATTTTATATGATGAAAATTGTTCCTTTTCTCTTCCTTGATCCTCTGTACCCTTTGTTTGGCCACTAATTCTTCTCCTATCCAAAAATCTGTGTAGATAGATAGATAGAGAGATAGATAGATTTTATATATATATTTACACATATATGTGTATGTCTATGTATATATGTGTGTGTGTGTATATATATATATGTACATATAAAGCTACAATGAGCTGATACTCCCAAATCCATGCTCTAAAAGTTCTTTCCCAAGACTGATGTGCCTTCCATCACACATCAGGCAGTGAAACTATTCTCTGCTGGGGCCAGTTATGATAGGATGGAACAGCTATATATTCTGCAATAATGCAGTACTCTGCATTCAATCAATATATGAAAATTGATTTAGAAAATGGAGACTTTACAGAAAGTTTGCTTTATAGGAAGCTCTCCTTATGCATTTAAAATGTAATTCAATACACTTGACCTTATGGGAAATATGTAAAAAGTATAAAGCAAGAGACAGCTTAGAGAAACTGAAGAGAATGTAGGGGACTCTTTTGTAAGCAGTTATTCTTTTTTCTTCTCCTCACTTTAATCACTTTTAAAAACAGTTATTCTTCTTTTAAATTGCAATTTATTTATTCATTTTTAGTTTTGAACATTCACTTCCATAAGATTTTGAATTTTAAATTTTCTCCCCCTCCCCAAGATGGTGTGCAATCTGATATAGGCTCAACATACACATTCATATGAAACATATTTTCACATTAGTCATGTTATAAAGAAGAATTAGAACCAATGGGTGGAACCATGAGAAAGAAAAAAAGAAAGAAGAGAGAGAGAGCAAATAGTAACAGTTCTCTTTCTGGATGTAAATGGCATTTTCTATCACGTCATTTTTGTCTTAGATCTTTGCACTGCTGAGAAGAGCTAAGTCTATCAAAGTTAGTTATCACACAATTAAAATTGTTATTCTTAAGGCAATGGGCTGGTCCTCTTACATTCTGCTGTCTCATGTTGCTAGATGGAATGCTAGACTTCATTGGTATGAATGGCTGTCTGGATACTGACACTAACAAATCATGTCTTTATTCACTGTGTTCCCTTAATTCACCTCCTCTTATCACCACCTAGACATCTATTATATCCTTGATTTGCATTCTAACATAGGGAATGATGGTCATAAATGAAAATATCAGAGAACTATCACAAATATTCATTCATCAAACACTTTATGAGTACCCTTCTATGCAAAGTACTGTGGCACTGAGGGAGAAAGAGTACTTGCTATTAAAAACTCTACACTTTCATAAACAATCACCAGGCATTCAGTAAACACTTCATCTGTTACATACACTACACACATGGTAAGTGCTACACTATGTCCTAGGAATGCAAAGACAAGTTAAATACTGGAGGTTTGGGGAGTTAGGGTGCTGGTATTTGAGGGAATCAGGAAGTAAGGACCCTCAGGAATATTTTCAGGAAGAAGGCCATGCTTAACTTCCTTCTCAAAAGAAGTGGATTTGAGGAGAGAGAATACAACAATAATAAGGAAATCAATGACATGCATAAAAAAAGAGTATAAAAAGAATGATTAAAGAAGTATATACACTAATTCATTGTTGGTGGAGCTGCGAGCACATCCAACCATTCTGGAGAGCAATTTGGAACTATGCCCAAAGGGCTACAAAAATGTGCATACCCTTTGACCCAGCAATATCGCTACTAGGACTATATCCCCAAGAGATCATAAAAATGGGAAAGGGTCCCACATGTACAAAAATATTTATAGCAGCACTCTATGTAGTTGCCAAAAACTGGAAGTCAAGGGGATGTCCATCAATTGGGGAATGGCTGAATAAATTATGGTATATGAATGTAATGGAGTACTATTGTGCCATAAGAAATGATGAACAAGAAGACTTCAGAGAGGCCTGGAAGGACTTATATGACCTGATGCTGAGTGAAAGGAGCAGAACCAGGAGAACTTTATGCACAGCAACAACCACAGTGTGTGAGAGTTTTTTTCTGGTAGACTTAGATTTTTGTAATAACACAAGAACTTCTTACCAAAAAAAAAAAAAAAATCCCAATGGAGGATCTCAAGGCAAGTTGCCTGCCACACTCAGAGAGAGAAATATGGAAGTCACTCACATATTGTAGCAGATCATGTTTGTGTATGTGTATGTGTTTGTGTATCATGTTCTGATTTGTTATACGGATTCTTTCATTTATCTTAGTCTGACTACATAGCATGACTATAGTGAAAATATACTCAATAGGAAAGTATATGTAGAATCTATACAGAATTGTATGCAGTCGTGGGGAGGGAGGGGGGGAGTGGGGGGTAGGTGGGGGGGATAAAATCACAATTGTATGGCAGTGATTGTTAAACATTACAAAATAAAAAAAATAAAATAAAAAAAAGAAGTATATATTAAAGTACAAAGCATTAAAAACACAAGAGCTAAAAATGGTTCTCTGAGGGTTTTCATGAGGACAGGATTATGTCTGATTTGAGGGGACTAAGGGAGGAGGAGGTGCTTTTGAGCTGGGTTTTAAAGAGTGGACAATATTTCAAAATATGGAGATGATAATGAGAAGTGGGAGAGGGAGAATTACAAATGAATGGAATAATATCAGCAAAGATGTAGAGATGAAAAAAGTCAAGGGTATGTTAGAGGAATCCCACTAAAACTCCTGCTCCTTGAGGCATAGGGGGCGACACAGGCTCTTAAAGACAGCAAATCCTACTAGAAGGCAAGCTGTACTAGGTATTCCTGAGTTATACCAGCACAGTGATGGACTGGGTGGTCTATTATCTGAAAGCCAACCTAAGTTCAGAGAGGCTTGTCACTATCGAGTCAAGTCAACAACTATTTACTGTGTTGACTATGTGGGAGATAGTGGTGGTAGTTTGAGTTGCCTGGAACAGGTTGCTTCTCATCTCCCGCTCAAGGTACCTGGCTGCTTCAGCTAAGCTGGCTTGCTCACTTGTAAGCAGAAATTGGTTGACAGTTGGTGGGGATAATTGGCCCCTTTGCCATTGGAGTTGCTTCCCCAGGTGATGACTGTGAGGGCTGGCCTGGAAGCAGGACCAGTGATCTGGGGGATGTGGAGGAGGATGTATGTTGCCTTTCTAGAGGCTCTTATGCTTACCTGCCTATTTGTGGCAAATGGTGAGCAGTTGTTGCTGGTGGCAATCAGCTACTTTGTTCAGTACTTCATATATTGGAGTGTCTAGCATCTCTGAGATGGATCGTCAGGTAGGTACAGGTAACTAAACAAGAGCAACCAATGTAGGGTCCTTCAAGGAAATCCTAGGCTCCTCCTCTTGGACACCTTCAAGCAAAGCCAGGACAACCACTAGTCCAGAGGAGGAAGGCTTTCATAGGAATGATTGGATTAGAAGGCAACTGAGGTCCCTGACAGCTCTGAAATTCTACATAATTTGTATAGAACTGTGGATTGGTCTCATCTCTCCAATAATAATACCAGTGTATTATAGTACATATAGATAGATAGATAGATAGATAGATAGATAGATAGATAGATAGATAGATAGATAGATAGGTATAGAAATGGATGAGAGAGAGAAAGAGAGAGAAAGACAGAGAGAGACAGACAGATGGGGCAGCCAGGTGGTCAGCAAATAGAGCACTGGCCCTGGAGTCAAAGAGGACCTGAGTTCAAATCCAGACATTTGACACTCACTGCGTGACCTTGGGCAAGTCACTTAACCCCAACTGCTTTGCCTTTCCCCCTCAAAAAAGAGAAAGACAGAGATGAGAGGGAAAAAAGTGGAAAAGAGGAGAAAGTTAAAGAGAAGAGACAGAGAGAAAAGAGAGAGAGAGAAATATGGGGAGGGGGGTGGTGAGGTGAGGTGAGATAAGTGGTAGTATGATCTCTATTTTTTAGATAAAAGAATTCAAGTTTGGAAAATGGAAGGGATCACACCCCCTGGAAGGGGCGGAAGTAGATCTCAGATGCTGCTCTTTTGTCTTCAAGGGTAATGTACATTCCATGAGCTCATGCTACTTTCATGGGATCACAGAGTTGAGAGACACCTTAGAAGTCATCAAGTACAGCCCCCTATTCTATAGATGAAGATATAAAGATCAGAGAGGTTAAGCTTTTTTGGTTGGTTTTTTTTTAACTAGTGTTTATAGAATGCTTTGTGCTAAACACTGTGCTGAGCACCTTATGATTATTTTTTCATATGATCCTCATAACAACTCTGAGAAGAGGATGCTAGTATTATCCCCATATTACAGATGAGGAAACTATGGCAAACAGAAATTAAATGACAGGGTCACATAGCTAATAAAGGTCTAAGGGGGAATTTGAACCCATATTTATCCAGTTCTAAGAACAGCCCTACCTTCCCCAATTTAGAGTATAAATAATTGAGGACCAACAGTCTTGTCTCAAAGACAAGAAGAGAAAATGTTGTCACAGGGAATTTAATCAGGTCTCATGGCACCACCAAGCCATTTATGGTCCCCATCCACCCCCCCACCCCCCCAGCCTCTTCCTGGAGAAAAAGTTTAGCTCTGGTAGGAGGAAAGAGGTACACCTCTGACAGCAGCCTCAGGTCAGCTGAGATTTCCCAAAGTAACCACCCACACAACTCAGGCCTGCAGACCTATGTCAATATGACATCATATCATCACTAGTTCTAAATAGAAATTCGAGGAGATTATCTGGTGCAAAACATTCCTCACTCTGTCCAATTTACATGATATTCTCCCCAGGCTTGTCAACTCACTCAATGGCGAGAGCTCAGTCTACTATTTTAGGTGTAGAGATCTGCTTTCTCAAATTAGGCTCTGGGGTTTATCATGAACTCATCAAATCTTCCCTGCCAGAGCTCATATAGCTTAATATTGAATTACCAACTTTTTTATTATCTCTGGTAAACATCAAATTTGCTGCAAACAGTGTGTGTCCAGTAACTGATTTGCTATGCAGAAATTTTCATTACTTGTTTTTATTTTTTTAGTCACAATCCTACATAGGGTTGGATAGTTACCTGCAGGGGCCTGGCATCACCGACAGGCAACCAGGCTTAACAACCACAGCTGCTCTTCCTGTTTGTTGCCCTACCTCTGCCAATGGGAAACCTTAGAAAGGCATTTGCAAGATGAAGTGTCACTGTTCGTTTTTGTTCTACCCAAGTGGCCGATAATTAGTGATGTGTTATATTACCAACCAGCTCAAGTCAGTTCATTCCCCTCTCTGGATATCCTTTTCTTCATTTATCAAGTGATGTGGTTAGACTAAGTGATCTCTGAGGTCCCATCTAGCCCTAAAATGCCAGTGACTTTTGTGTTTCTAGAGTATCAGAATCTGCAGCAGTGAAACTAAAAGCCAGTCTTTGTCTTGCCCAACCTGGTGACCAAGCCCTGTCCCTCCATTATGCCTGTCCCCTTTAAGTCTATAAGGGGGAATGCAATATCCCTCAAATAAATTCTATTAAATATTTTAAATCATCTATTAAATAGATGATTAAGCATCCATCATAAGCAAGGTATTGTTCTGTACACTGAAGGTCCAAAGATAGATATGATACAAGCTCTCATGGTGTTGATTCTCTCTCAATGTATTGTCTTTGTCCTCCAAATGGGAAGAGCTAAGCTTGATGTTCTTCAGGTAGAAGAAACAGGGGGTCAGAAAAGGACACAGTTTTCTCCTGCCCCCAACCAAGACTGTTGGCTATGGGGTGGGGGGTGGGGGGAGAGACAGAGAGACAGAGACAGAGACAGACAGAGAGAGAGACACAGAGAGAGAGAGAGAGGAGAGGGACAGAGACTGAGAGAAAGAGAGAGGGAGAAAAAGAGAGGGGGAGAGACAGAGAGAACAAGAGGGAAACAAGAGAGAGAGAAAGGAGAGAATAAGAGGGTGTTAACCAGATGGAACAGGCCTCTAATCTGTCAGTGACCAGAGCCAAACAGAGCAGGCTAGAGACAGGAGAGTCAGGAATCAAACAGAAGTTTAATTTCAAAGTGAGGGAAACAGCTTGCAAGCAAGGAGGCAGATTAGACACTTGTACCGGGGCCTTGCCCCTAGATGGGAACCTGCTTTAGTGCAGCTGAACCTTGATTTATTTATATGTGACTAAACAGAGTCAAACAGTGCAGGGTAGCAACAGTAGTGAGGCACAACAGGAATAATGAGGCCTGATTGTCTAGTGACAACAGGGCTTCATGTCTGGGTCTCTTGGCACTTGCCCCAGCTCAGAGACCATCAGTTCCAGAACGCAAGTGCAAAGGATTGTTGTTATGCCAACCTCGGGGCACAGCTTGCTTACTGAGCCATAGCTCTGGAAAAGAATATTTTCTAATATCTTGATATGCCCCCCTTTTGATCAAAGGGAGGGGGTCTGAAAGAACCCCTATCCTTCTTGCCGATAAAGGAGAGGCAGGTGTAAGCCAAGATGCCACGAGAAGCCAATCAGGCCAGGACACCATGTTGAGTTGAATAGGTCTTGTCCAGTCATTGTTCATTTGTAAGCAGAAAAGAAAGGGGGCCAAGAATGTAAAGGGAAAAAATGCCAACACATGCTTCAATCAGGGCCTTGATGGGTGGGCACATAACAAAAGGGAAGAAGGGAAAAAAATAAAACTAGAATAGTATACTCGGCTCTCATCCATAACCTTGGGACAGCTGCCTTACCTAGATGTTGGCTGCTTCTGGGTCTATGCTAGACAAACCTTGAGGTTCCTAGAGAGTTCTGCCATTCACTCAGGAGCAGGGCCTTTTTTTTAGACGATCTAGGAGTTCACACCCACAAGTTTGACAACTGTAAGAAAAGTCAGAAGGACCAGGTGGGGACCCTTAGAGGACATATGGGTTGACAATTGTGAGAAAACTCCTTGTATCAATCTTTGGATGTGAGTTTCTCCAGTCAGCATAAAATAGGTCTTTGCTTAAGGACATCTAAACAGCATGTAGAGACGTTCCAGCCCCCCAGCCACACAGGACAAGATTCAAACCATACAATAAAGTTTTCTCACAATTCCTCTAATTACATTAAATCAGGCACAGACCAAATTTCTCAGATGGATCACAATGGACTAGTTTTGAGAAAGGACATTCACATGTCACCAAGGAAAGCAAGAAAACCTAAACAAACATCTTGAAACAAAAGAGCAAAACCAAAAGTTTTCACCAATATTAATTAACATCAAATCTCCTTGTATCCTAGTAACCCATTCTCAATATCCATTTAATTAACATAGTTTAAGTCCCTGATGTCTCATGTAGTTATCTGGTCCCTAGATATCTTTTCTTGGACAATAGGTTTTATTCTCAGGTCAGCTCTAAAGGGGGCTTTGCTTCTCTGGTTCCAAATGTAGAGGTTCCTAGATAATTCTACCAGTAACAAGACAATGTAATTTAATAAATTTGGTTCTCCAATCTTGAAACTTCAGAGAATTTGAGTTTATATATTCCACTTACTATTTCTGTCCTTACCTAAATTCAATGTCTAACATAAAAATCTTTAAAAGTTCATGAAGGTACAACTGAGTAAAATGAACTCTTCTGCTCTTTAATATTATCAAACAGATACTTTAAAAATGGAAACATGATTTCACTTTCTTCATCATTATCTATACAATTTATGTGTAAAATTCAATTAATCCTTAATAAACGCTTAATCCAATTTTGATAACTTCTTACCAAAGCATACTTAAAGTCTGAATTTCCATGAAAGATAAATTTGGAAGCCAATCATATATATATATATATATATATAAAATCTATTTGGTTATTAGAGAAAACATCCTAATACTGTTGCTTTCTTAAAATTTTCTGTTTCACTTATTTAGAACTATGTCACTGAGAGTGGCAGAGGGAGTATGGATGAGAGAGATACTGCAGAGACAGAGTTGATGATTCTTAGTCACCAATTTGACGTCCAGGCTAAGAAAGAAGGGGGAGTAAAAGGTGACCCTGAGTTTTTAAAAATGAATCATAGGGCCATGTTTTTCTAGTAAGCAAGAAGAGTGGAAAATAGGCATCAATAATCTCATCCCTGCAATGCCTAACCAAAATGACACACTGGAGTAGATGTGGGATAAGTACATAATGACTGATGGTAATATCCATGAAGAAAGAAGCATCCTTCTGCATCTGCCAACAAGATGCCAATGGAGACAAATGTGAAAAAGTACAGGAACTGGGACAATGGTATTGAAATGTTAGTCAGAGCAGAAATATGTAAGGGATGAGAATCACAGATGTTCCCCATGGGATAGCTTTGTGAAACAATGCCCTTGCACCATCTTTCTTCATATATCAAGCAAATGGATCAAGCAAACAAGAGGGAGAAGGGTCGAATGTTAGTCTGGGGGTTCTGAGTTCTAATTCTTCCCTGTGCTTTGTGGGTAGAGCTATGGAAAAACTGTCACTTCTCTGTACTTCCCCAGCTATAAAATGAGGAAAAAAAATAAATTTCCTCTCTATGTCATCTAAACATGTTACTAAGATTGTTTACATAGAGGGCTTTGAGATCCTTGAATGAAAGATGAGCCAAAAAATATGATTAAAATGTGCAGAAATCAATGTACATTTAAAATTCACTATTGTAGTCTTCTACCTGGGTGAGAGGGGAGCATGGTCTGGCCCCAGTGTTGGTCCCAGGGTTGCGGCAGCTACTGAGGCAGCAGTGTCCACTTTGAGAGCCCTCGGCCTAAAGACTCTGGGGGAATCAAGCAGTTGATCTGAGTCTCAGTTCTGAGTGATGGTCCTGGTGTAAGGAATAGCACTGGCATGGTGGACCTGGTGGTGACTGTGGAGAGGGAATCCTACTGGCAGATCCTGGGCACCTAAGAATGTTTGTGGTTGCTCACAAAACAGAGCACAGGCCAGGAGAGGATCAAACTTCTCTCTCTTGATTGTGCCACCTTGGAGGAACGGAGAACTTACAGATCCCTAGAGTATACCCTCCACTTTACCAAGGATGCAAAAGTCAAGTAACTGGCTGGGAAAATTCCCAAAAAAGGGAAAAATACAAGACTACAGAAGTTTACTTTCTTGGTGAACAGGTATTTTCTTCCATCCTTTCAGATGAGGAAGAACAAAGCATATCATCAGAGGAAGACATAAAAGTCAAGCCTTCTACATCCAAAACCTCCAAAAAAATATACAATCATTTCAGGTCATGGAAGAGCTCAACAAGGATTTAGAAAATCAAATAAGAGAGGTGGAAGAAAAATTGGGAAGAGAAACAACAGGGATGAGAGAAAATCATGAAAAGCAAGTCAACAGCTTGCTAAAGGAGACCCCAAAAATGCTGAAGAAAATAACAACTTTAAAAATAGACTAAACCAAAAGGCAAAAGAGGTCCAAAAAGCCAATGAGGAGAAGAATGCTTTAAAAAGCATAATAAGTCACATGGAAAAGGAAGTTCAAAAGCTCACTGAAGAAAATAGTTCTTTAGAAATTAGAATGGAGCAGATGGAAGCTAAAGACTTTATGAGAAACCAAGAAATTACAAAACAAAACCAAAAGAATGAAAAAATAGAAGATAATGTGAAAAATTTCATTGGAAAAACAACTGACCTGGAAAACAGATACAGGAGAGATAATTCAAAAATTATTGGTCTACCTGAAAACCATGATCAAAAAGAGTCTAGACATCATCTTCCAAGAAATTATCAAGGAAAACTGCTCTGATATTCTCAAACCAGAGGGTAAAATAGAAATGGAAAGAATTCACTGATCACCTCCTGAAACAGATTCCAAAGGGAAAACTCCTAAGAATATTGTAGCCAAATTCCAGAGTTCACAGATCAAGGAGAAAATATTATAAGCAGCCAGAAAGAAACAATTCAAGTATTATGGAAATACAACCAGGATAACACAGGATTTAGCAGCCCCTACCCTAAGGGATCAAAGGGCTTGGAACATGATATTCCAGAGGTCAGAGGAGATAGAATTAAAACCAAGAGTCACCTACCCAGCAAAACTGAGTATAATACTTCAGGGAGAAAAAATGGAATTTCAATGAAATGGAGGACTTCCAAGCACTGTTGTTGAAAAGACTAGAGCTGGATAGAAAATTTGACTTTCAAATACAAGAATCAAGAGAAACATGAAAAGGTAAACAGGAAATAGAAGCCTTAAGAAACTCATTAAAGTTGAACTGTTTACATTCCTACATGGAAAGATATTATTTGTAACTGATGAGACCTTTTTCAGTATTAGGGTAGTTAGAGGGAATATATATGTGATATATATATATATATATATATATACATATATATATATATATACATGTAGGTATGTATGTGTATATTATATATGTGCAGGTATATATATATACATGGGTGTATATGTGTATTTATATATATGTACATGTATATGTGTATGTATGTATATATATGCATACATATATATATACATATATACATAGACAGAGGGCACAGGGTGAACTGAATATGAAGGGAGAATACCTAAAAAAAAGTAAAATTTACTGTTGAATGGAATGTACTAGGAGTAAGAGAAAGGGAGGGGTAGAATGTAGCAAATCATCTGACATACAAGAAAAGAAAGAGCTTCTACAATGGAGAGGAAGAAAGGAGAAATGAAAGGAAATAATTGAGCCTTACTCTCATGGGATTTGGCTTAAGGAGGTAATAACACACACTCAGTTGGATATGGAAATCTATTTTACCCTGCAGGAAGGCAAAGAGGAAGGGGATAGGAGAGGGAAGATAATAGAAAGGACAGCAAATTGGGGAAAGGGATAATCAGAAGCAAACACTGTTGTGGGAGGACAGGTCAAGGGAGAGAATGGAATAAATGAAGGGCAGGATAGGACAGAGGGAAAGGTGGTTAGTCTTTTACAACACAACTATTATGGAAAGTGCTTTGCATTGTTACACATGTATGACCTATATTGAATTGCTTATTTTCTCAATGAGATGGGTAGGGAGGGAGGGAGAGAATATGGAACTCAAAGCTTTAAGAATGAATGTGAAAAATTTTTTTAGCATGCAACTGGAAATTAAGCTATACAGGCAATGGAATATAGAAATCTATTTTGCCCCACAGGAAAATAGAGGGGAAGGAGGATGGAAGAAAGGTGGGTAATAGAAGGGAGGACAGACTAGAGTCAGGACATGCATGCTGTCCTGGGGTGGGGGTGGGGAGAGATGGAGAGAAAATTTTGAATTCAAATTCTTGTGGAAGTGAATGTTAAGAACTGAAAAATAAATAAATTATATATTAAATCAATCAATTAATTAATTAATTAAGTTTACTACTGTAAAGATGCAACCCACCCATTTTATATCTTCAAGCACTCTTTGCAGTTTGAAGAAAGCATCTTCAGATAATTCAAAAAGAAATACTTCTCTACAGAGTAGGTTATAAAAATGTGAGATTTGTCAGGCACAAGCTGAAAATGCATAGGGGAATATGTAGGAAGTCCCTAACAATTACAGCTGAGAAAAAATCCAGAAGTGACTTCATCACGAGATAGAACATTCTCTATCATCAGAGCTCAAGTGGTGGTTAGAGATAGGAACTGGCCTATGTGACCTCTAAGGTCCCTGCCAACTTGAAAAATAATTTGAGTCAATGACTGCACATAGCTACCAAACTTATAGCCCAAAAGCATGAATCTGATCATGTTGCTCCCTTGCAAAATAAGCTACAATGGCTCCTCATTATCTCTAGTTTGGCATTTAAAACTCTTAATAATCTTTCTGTTGTTCAGTCATTCAATCATGGCCAGCTCTTAGTGACACCATGAATCATAGCTCACCAGGCACTCCTTTCCTCCACTACCTCCTGAAGTCTCTCCAAGTTCATGCTCATTGCTTCCATGATGCTATCCATCTCATCCTCTGCCATCCCTTTCTCCTTTTGCCTTCAATCTTTCCCAGAATCAGGGTCTTTTCCAATGAGTCCTGTTCTCTCATTATGTGATCAAAGTATTTAAACTTCAGCTTCATAATCTAGTTCTAGCTTAAATTCCCAGGCTAATTACATGTTACTCAACCTTTGGCATTCTACATTTCAGTCAAAATAGCCTATTTGTTGACCCTTATACAATATTCAGCTAGTCAGTCACTCGGTAAGCATATATTAAGGGCTGACAATGTATTGCCATGGCAGTAAGGAATAGTGTATTCAAAGGGGATCCCAGAATCAAGAAGACTTGGGTTTAAGTCCTTGCCTCTGACACAAACTGGCTGGATGACCCTTGGGTAAGCCACTTAACTACTTAGTGTCCCAGACAACTCAGTGAGACTACTCTAAGTTGCAGAGAAGGCACAGATATGTACTGATAGAAAAATTTCCCACTAGAAGCTTCCTATACTAATGAAAGAAAAAAAACACATACTAGGCATATAGGCTGGGTATATACAAACAAAATTTTAATAGTTGCTGCTTTCAAGGAGGTTATAATCTAACCAACAAGACTTCTTGTACATATATAGTTATATGCAAAATATTTACAAAATAGATATAAAAAGTGACAAGGAGAGATGGGGAAGGGCATTTCATCTTTTTTGCTTTATGCCTTTGTACACAGGCTGTTCACTGGGTCCAAAATGTTCTAATTCAAGTGCTACCTTCTACACAAGACCTCTCCTGGTCTCTCCACTTAACAACTGAAATACCTCCCTAAAAAGTAATTTGTATTCATTTTGCATGTCTATTGTATTTATTTATATACATCTGTCTTCTAGTAGAATATAAGTTTTTTGAGAGTAGGGACTGGTTTTTTGTTTATCTATGTGTGTAGTATAGTGTCTGGAACACAGTAGGTGCTTAACAAATAGGCATTAAATTGGATCAAGTTGAACACCCCAATACCGCTGCCCACCTAACATATCCAGACACCCCCTATTCTTCTTCCACAAATGAATCTCATCACATGCCCCCCTTTTACTTGTTGACCCCTTTTATCAGTAAACATGGCTGCTAGCTTTTCTTTCATCTTGGATTTCCTTCACTCAGTTATGCCAGGAGTAAAGAATGCAGATTTATTTCCACTTTCACCTCTACCTTTCTGACTGAAATCAGAAGTCAGAAAGCTTTGATCATGCTTACAACCAGTACTTATAACAATTATATAACTAGTCTTCTTTGATGGGGTAAGGCAGCCATGGTCTGCAACGCAGCATAGGGTATATGGTACGTGACTTGGAATCAAACAGATGAGTTCAAATCCTATCATTTATTCACTATGTAACTACAAACCTCGGTTTTCTCATCTGTTTGATGGGGATAAGAATAACAACTCCCTCTCTTAGCCCTTGTCTCCTTATTTTTTAAATGGGAATAATGATCCCTGTAGCACTTAACTCTCAGAAATGCCAGGAGGCTAAAAGGAGATCATCTGTTTAAAGTTCTTTGCAAACCTTAAATTGCTATATAATGTCAGCTGTTTTGATGATGATGACTACGATGATGATAACATTTATGTAGTACCTACTACGTTCCAGACACTATGTTAAGCACTTCACCATTATTATCTCATCTGATCCTCACAACAATCCTGGGGGGGGTGGATGCTATTATTATCCCAACTTAACAGTTGAGGAAATGGAGGCAAAGAGAGATTGAGTGATTTGCCCAGGTTCACACAGTTGGTAATTGTCTGATGACAGATTTGAACACAGATCTTCCTGACTCTAGGCCCAGTGCTCTATCCACTCTGCCATCTAGATATCTCTTTTACTATTATTATTATTAATACTATAGTCTGAAGATCTGAGTCTTGAGTCATTTCTGGTACTGTGTGATCCTGGATCATTTAACCTCTCTGAGTTGTAAAATGGGAATTTTGACTACTTATTTAATAAAGTACTTATAAGAAAAGCACGTTGGAATCCTTGAAGTACCATCTAAATGCTATTATCATGATACCTTTAAAGTATTCTTCTGATAACTTATGATGGCCTAGAGAGGAGTTTGCTTGAAGACTATGCCACCAAGCACAAAGTTCTGACAGGTGCTACTAAGCTGGGAGGACTTTGGGCAGTGATGTGGCACAGTGAACAGAGCACTGGACCTGGGGTTAGAAAGGCCTGAGTTCATATCTGGCCTCAGACACTTAGCTGTATGATCTTGAACAACTCAATTCACCTCTGCCTCAGTTTTCTCATCTGTTTAATAAGGATGAAAATAGCATCTGCCTTCCAAGATTGTTATGAAGATAAAATGAGATATTATTTGTAAAGAGCTCTGCAAACCTTAAAGAACTTTATAAATTCTAACTATTATGGTCTAACTTGTCCAAGAACTTATCTCGTTTGCAATATGCTCAGTACCAGGCCAAGAAATGGACAATGAATCATAACTGATTCTCACTCTGATGGAAAGCAAAACTCTTTGATGATCTAATAGTCTGAGATTTGCTGTAGCCACAAAGTTAATTACCCTACAACCAACCTATTGACAAGTTCCTGTGATCTTAGCTGGGCAGGTCCTGGGACAAAATATATTCAATTCATACAAAGGCAACAAATATTAAATTTCTTTCATTGCTGACAAAGCACTCGGCTTTACCTACATGGCATGGTTAGGCAGTGCAGTAGGACATCAGTGGAGATATTGAGGTTAAATATTACTGCAACTATTATATATTAGGGTGTAGGATATGTTCAGGGAGGACTAGTACCTTTGGTGTGATGACTGCCAAGCCCTTTTGGGGGCTTTTTCTACCTTTGGTGTCCATCTGTTCTGCCTAACTCTCACCTGTGGCTCCAAGAAGCTACAGCATGTGCAGCAGCCACACCCTGGAAAACCGTTTTGGCAGACGAGCCAAACCAGGTGAAGGGTAACCAAGGGTTCTCAAACCCACTGGTGAGTTAGGGGGGTGTCTACCCCAAGCATGTAAAGACTTCCTCTGGTGGAACGGGCAGATGAGACCAATTTGTTCCAATGGCCATGAAGGCAGATGAAGCAGGAGATATGGAGCACTCAGAGCTTGGTTAGACACTGAAGACACCAAGGTCATCTACTGCATCCTGAGCCATCGCCAGCCATCTTTACCCTGTCCTGTCACTGGACTATGATGACTCAGGAGGAGAGAGTGAGACTGACGACTTTGTGCAACTCTGCCTCACTTAAATCCGATTTACACACAAATTGAAAGACATCACCCATACCATTTCACCATAATGCCTCAAAGTCCTGTGGCGACAGACAAATGATGAAGCAGCAGGTGTGAATACACTGGGAGCTGTAGTAACAAACCTGCATACAGGTGGCCCAGGCCATAAGGTCCTTTCTCACTGGAAGCAGCAGTGAGACTCGGCAGACCCCCGGGTGTCTGAGCAGCCTTTTAAAGATTGCACTGCTCGCCTCCTGGTGTGAGGAAGGGGCTAGAAAAGGTGCCCTAAACATCATCTGCTTACCCAACCCTGGCCCGATTACCATGGCAGGCAGCGAATCCCATTCTGTGGTCAAAACACAAAAAAATGTACAAAAACATCTGCAAAGATGATTCCACTCACCATTGACACATGGAACGTGTGCACACTAATAGACAACACAAAATCTAGCAGACCTGAAAGAACTACTCTTGTGGCAAGAGAACTCAACATGTATTGCATCCAAATAGCAGCCCTGAGTGAAACAATGTTACCAAATGAAGGCCAGCTAACTGAAGTTGGAGCTGGATACACCTTTTTCTGGAGTGGGTGCAGTGAAGGGGAGCACCGTGAAGCTGGCATGAGTTTTGCAATCAAAACTAATCTAATCAGTAAGCTGGTATGCCTGCCAAAAGGAGTGAAAAACATGCTCATGACAATGTGATTGCCTCTCTCAGGAAAACACCTTGCTTCCATCATCAGTGCTTATGCTGCCACCATGACAAACCCTGATGAAGTCAAAGAAAAATTTTATGAAGACCTAGAGACCCTTATCATCAACATGCCAAAAGAGGACAAGCTTATAATTCTGGGTGACTTTAATGCTAGAGCAGGTTCAGACCACCAGACTTGGCAGGGAGTCCTTGGGAGGAATGGAGTTGGAAACAGCAATAGCAATGGTCATTTACTGCTGATTTGTGCACTGCATGACCTTCTCATCACCAACACTGTCTTCTATTTACCTAAACAAAATAAAACTTCATGGATGCACCCTTGCAGCAAACACTGGCATCTAATAGATTATGTGATTGTAAGGAGAAGAGACAGACAAGGTGTGAGAGGGACAAAGGCAATGTGTGATGCAGAGTTCTGGACTGTTCATAGACATATCCTTTCCAAGGTAAATATTCGCATTCATCAAAAGCACCACCCCCAAGGCAAAATGACTACCAGAAGAATTAATGTCAACAAATTAGAGCTCTTCTCTGAGCGAGAATAGTTTGTTGCTGACTTGGAGGGAAAGTTGAGCCAACACACAGTTGGCAACAGTGGAGCAGAAAAAGGGTTGGTGCTCTCAGAGATCTGGTGTACAGCACTGCATTTGCTCATCTGGGTCAGAACACTCGCAAACACTAAGAATAGTTTGATGAAAATAATGGGGAAATTCAGAAGCTACTAAATGAAAAATGAGAACTCCACAGGATTTACCAGCAGGATACTTCATCCATCTCTAAGAAGGCAGCATTTAATTCCATCAAAAGCAAAGTAGAAGCCAAGTTTAGAGAGATGCAGGATTGCTGGCTCAGTAAGAAGGCAAATGAAATTCAGTTTTATGCTGATAGTAACAATCCAAAACACTTTTATGATTCCCTGAAAGAACCACAGACCATAAACCTATGGTGCATCACAACTACTCAGTGCTGATGAAGGCACATTGATTAGTGTTAAGGACATGATGCTAGAGAGATGGGCTGAACACTTCCATAGTGTTCTCAACAGACCATCATCAATAAACACTGAGGCCATTGATGTTTTACCTCAGGTTGAAGTCAGTCCCTCCTTAGTTGAACTTCCAACTGAAGAAGAGGTTTTGAGGGCCATTAGGCTCCTTTCATGTGGCAAAGCACCAGTTGCCGATTCTATTCCAGCTGAGATTTACAAGGTATGAGGAACATTGTTCATACAAAAGCTAAATGAAATTTTCCAGGTTACATGGCAAGAGGAGGTTATCCCCTAGGAGTTCAAGATGCCTCCATTGTTCATCTCTATAAGGGTAAAAGGAATAAATTGTCATGCGACAATTACAGGGGTATCTCTCTTAGTCATTGCAGGCAAAATTCTTGCTAGAGTCCTCCTTAATAGACTGATCCTTCACTTGGAAGATAGGCATATACCTGAGAGCCAGAATGCCTTCAGAAAGGTCTGAGCAGCAGTCGATATGGAGTTTGCTGCCTGACAACTCCAGGAAAAATTCCAGGAGCAGCACAGAGGTCTGTACACAACGTTTGTAGATCTGACCAAGGCCTTTGACACTGCTAGTCATGAGGGCTTATGGAAAATTATGTCAAAATTTGCTTGCCTGAAGAAGTTCATCAATATTGTACGTCAATTTCATGATGGCAATGTTTGCCCGGGTTCTGGATAATGGACAAAGCTCTCATGCCTTCCCAGTTACCAATGGAATTAAACAGGGCTGGGTGCTTGCTCCCATGCTTTTTAGCATGATGTTTTGAGTCATGTTGACAAATGCTTTCAATAAGGATGAACACGGCATCAAGGTCAACTACCGCGCTGATGATAAGTTCTTCAATTTGAAAAGGTTACAAGCTAAGACCAAAGTGGAGGGAGTGTTGGTGCATGATTTTCTGTTTGCAGATGATTGTTTGCTCAGTGCAGCTCCTGAAGCTGAGATGCAACAAAGTATGGATCAATTCTCTGCTGCATGTGCTAATTTTGGCTTAATAATTAACACTAAAAAACACAGGTAGCTCCATCAGCCACTACCACACCATCCATATGTGGAACCATTGGTTACAACAAAGGGAGAAGTTTTGAATGCTGTGGGTAAGTTCACCTACTTTGGTAGTGTACTTTCCAGGGATGTACATATTGACAATGAGGTTGATGCATGCATTGCCAGAGCTAGCTCAATGTTTGGGAGGCTCTGAAGAAAGGTTTGTGAGAGAAGGGGTATTGGACTGACTACCAAACTGAGGTCTACAGAGCCGTTGTGCTGACCTCATTCTTATATGCTTGTGAAACAAGGACAGTCTTCCAGCTCCATGCTAGGAAACTGAATCGCTTCTATTTGAGCTGTCTTAGGAAGATTCTGAGGATCATCTGGCCTGATAAGGTGCTAGACACTGAAGTCCTTGCTCAAACTGAACTGCTAAATATTCAAAAACTATGCTTCAGAGAGCACAACTCCTATGGGCTGGCCACATTGTTCAAATGCAAAATGTACGCTTGCCAAAAAGACTATTTTACAGAGAACTTGCATGGGGCAGGCGATCACATGGTGGCCAGAAGAAACAATACAAGGACACTCTCAAAGTCTCTCTCAAGAACTTTAGCTTTGACTGTGCAACACGGGAGACTCTGGCACAGGACCGCTCAGCATGGCATGCCCACATAAGAAAAGGTGCTGTGATCTTTGAGCAAAGCAGAAGTGAGACAGCACAAAGTAAACGCAGGATACGCAGATTTGGGATATTCACCCCAAATGTTCACACAGACTATCTGTGCCCAACCTGTGGTAGAGCATTCTGAGATCGTATTGGTTTGATCAGCCATAGCGAGACACACTGAAATTTCACTTTACAATGGTGATGTCATTTTGGTCCTCTTCGAAGACAAAGGATACAACCAACCACCAACCAACTCTTGTATTAAAGATTCCCTCCAAACAGAACTTTAAAGATCTCTCACAGAGCTATCTCATTGTCCGCACTCACTTAGAACTTGTTAATTTCTATAACTGGTATGCTAGCAAACATAGTAATGCTTACCTCAATTATCCTTATAAGCACCCAGGTTCCTAAGGCTTCACAACATAAATAAAATCATTTTACTTTCACAGTAGAGGACACAGAAAAAGGAGTTTCACCCAACTAGGAGACAACCAACTTCCAGTGACCCATGTTCCCCAAAAGGATCTAAGCAGTTCTTGTGACTATTCTGAATGGACTACCAGTATGGAGGAAGGACTTAAAAATTGTGTGGGTGTTCTGCTGCTACCAGGTCACCTCTAGGGCTCTGAACATAAAGATCCTTACCAGACCTCTCTTGCACTCCTGTTCCCTTCTGTATTGCTATTTTGCCAACCTTCCATCTGCTCCCCTATTTTTCTACTACTCTTCCCTGGTCCTGGGGTGGACTGGGGGAGGGAATCGTGGGTTCTTCCTGCCATGGTTGCTGTGTAGTTCTCATTGCCAAGAAATGGCACCAGCTTTCAAACAGATTAACTGAAGCAATATTAGAGTTCTTTCATGTCTCTGGAGCCAAATGACTCCAAATTATTTAGACCTTCTGTTGTTTCACATACAAATCTTACAGCCCATACAAAATGTCCCCTCAGGTAGCTATCTTTTTAGTAATATTCCAAAGAGTCTCTGTTTTCCAGCCTGGGTTAGTTCATGTAGAGTCTATGGTACTTTCTCCTTCCTCAAGCTCCCTCTCCTGCTAGATCTATATATTTCCCATTTAGCATTCCCTGCTGGATTTGGGGTGGTTTGGCGGAATGGTTCAGAAAGACATTCTCAGTATCTAATTGTCTTTCTGCCTCATAACTACCCCTGAGCCATATGGGCTAGGGTGTTCTCCAAGTGTCATATTTGTCTTACAGAACAATAATACACAATTACATTCTTATCCACAATTTTTCAACCATTTCCAAGGAATAGGTGCCATTTTGTTTCCAGTTGTTTTCTACAACAAAAAGTTCTGCTTTAAACATTTTTATATACTTTTTGTATACTTTTACTTTTGCCTTTCTTTAAGATATATGCCTAGAAGTGATATCCTTGCACCAAAAGGAATATACAGTTTAGTGACTTTGGAGAAATAGCTCTAATTGCTTTCCAGAATAATTAGACCAATTCAAAATCCATCACCAGTGCATTAGCATGTCTGTTTTCCATCCCCTCTACATACATACATGAATACATCTTCTCCAACAATTTTCATTTTTTTCCTTTACCAACCAGATGGGTACAAAATAGGAACTCAGAGATATCTTGATTTATATTTCTTTTCTTAGTTTTGATTTGGATAATGTTTCATATGGTTGTTGATAACCCGCATTTCCCCAATTGAAAGTTTTATATCCTTGGACCATTTACCGAGTGTAAAATGACCCTTGTTCTTATATATTCATATCAATTATATATAAAGATATATATGTTTATGTAGATATAAGTATGTGTGTATATATGTATAAATATATGAGTATATACCCATATATAGTGTTCATGTGTGTATATATAAAATATACATATATATTTATCTGTATCTTACATATCCCAACTTTATCAGAGAAGTTTGCTACAAAGATTTTTTCCCAGTTAACTGTTTGCCTTTTAATTTTAAACATGTTAATTTTGCTTTTGAAAAAGATTTTCTTTTAATTTTGTGTAGCTAAAGTATCTTTTTATGACCAATACCATTCCTTGTTTAGCTAATTCTCTACCAAGCTATAGCTGTAAAAAATATCTCCTTTCTAGCTCTAATTTGTTTATGATATGACCTATCATATTTAGGTCATTTACCCTTCAGTATAGATGATGATGAGATGGGTCTTAAGGAGCAGAGATCTTCCACAAACACCCCCTATAAGATCAAAACTGACATCACAAGGAATACTGGTGAAGGCAAAATAAGCTCTTCCGTCCTGTCCAGCACTATGTGAGAGGATGGCAAGAAGTTATAAGGTGCTCATGGAAGGAGTAAGCCAAGGGATGTGGAAAGCTTCAGAGGTAAATCCAGAAGAAGAGAGTAACTCCATAAGCACAGGGAGAGAGTCAGAGAAACGAGTAACTTGACTATAAAGACTCCAAGAGCCAATGAAAGAAATGAAATAAGAAACACTTTAAAATGAAACATAACTCTTGAAGAAAAAGTCAGAAGAATAAAGAATCTATAACAGAAAGTAGAAAACTTTACTCAAGTAGTGAAAAACAGAACGAAGCATATGGAACACAATTCCATGAGATATCAAGAAATATTAGAACAAAGTCAAAAGATTGAAAAATTAAAAATAAAATATCTACCAATATTTAGGTCATGTATCCATTTAAAAATGATTGGACTTGAGCAAAGTAGCTCTGGAGCAAGACTATGGTAGTATATTGTGTGAGATATTCTAAACCTAATTTCTGGCAAATTGCTTCCCAGTTTTTCTAGCAGCAACAGCTGGTTTTCTTGGGTTTATCAAATACTACGCTACTGTATGACTGTTTCTGGTCTTTATTTTATCTAATCTGTTCCACTGATAATCTTTATTATTTTTCAACTAGTAAAAAATAGTTTTGATGAATACTATTATATAATAATTTAAGATATAACACAGCTAGTCTCCCTTTGTTATTACATCTCTCATTATTTTCTAAGGGATTTTTGAACTTTTATTATTCTTTTGCCTAGGTCTATAAAGATAATTGCATTGGTATGGCACTAAATCTGTAAATGAACTTCAGTAATATTGACATTTTTATTATATTTTCAAAGTCTAACCATTAACAGTTAATATCTCTTTAATTACTGTCTGACTTTATTTTCATAGAAATTATTTTGTAGCTGTATCCATATAAGTTCTGACTATGTCTTATTTGCTGACTCCCAGATGTTTCATAAATATTTAAGTTATTTTGAATAAGATTTCTTTTTCTTAATCTCTTATTGGGTAATTATGGTAATACATAGAAAATCTATATTCTACTACTTCCCTGGAGTGACTGTTTCAATTAATATTTTAGTTGAATTTTTAGGGTGATATAAGTAAACCATCATATCATCTACAAATAGCAATAATTTTATTTCTTCTTTCACCTATTCTTATTCTCTCAATTTCTTTATCTCCTTTTATTGAAAGAGCTAGCCCTTTAAGAAATATATCAAAGACTAATGATGACAGTGAACATCCCTTGCTTTCCCCTAAATCTTATTGGAAAGGTATCTATGTTTCTCTAGTACAAATAATGCTAGCTCTTGAGTTTAGATAGATATGTCTATTATATTAATGGTCCCTTTATTCCTATGATTTTTGTGGGTTTTAAATGTAAATGAATGCTGTATTTAACTGAAAATCATTTTCTTCATTTTTGTTCTATTTATGTGAATTTATTGTTTTTGTTATTAATATGGTCTATTATATTTGTAATTGTCCTAATACTGAACCAATCCTGCATTCTGAGCATAAATCCAACCTGGTTATAATGAATGATCTTTTGAATACATTTCTACCTTTTCTATGACAACTTCACTAATCTCCCTTTTCACTTCCTTGTAGCACCCTCTAGTCTAGAGCACTTGTAAAACTTTTTACTTAAGGCTTTCATAATGTCTCATTCTATGCTAAGCCTATATTAGATGTTCAATAAAGTGTAAAGTTATTAAGTTGAAGTAACAATGATATTTCCACTCTCTATCTTCCAAGGTTGTTGTGAGGAAAACATCCTATCAACTATAAAGGACTTTACAAATGAACACATATTATTGTTATTATCATTATCATTGCTTAGGTTTTAATGGAGTGCATTATAACTAGCCAAAGGGAAGCATACAAGGGTTTAAAATAAAAGGGAGTGATAAAGTTATAAGAATCCCAAAAGTTAGCCCTATTCACACACATATATATGTGCATATTTTATACACACACTCACCACGATATCCCAAATGTCTTGGGAGTAGTTTTAAGCTATTAGGTTTAGCTTTTAAGCCATTAAGCTAAGCCTTAATAACTTAAAACTGCCCCAAGACTTTTGGGATACCCTGTGTATGTGTGAATTTTTACTTATAATCATCCATATGTATTTATTTAAAAGATAAATTGAGGTATATGTCTTACTTCCCATTGACCTGACTGACTCTCCTCTGAGTTTTCCTGGAAGGCAGTCTCTTCTGTTTAGTCTGGGTAGAATTATACTAATTCAAACTCCCAGATTTCTAATTTGACAAAGATCTGATCCAATCTGCTGTAATGAGCAATGATGAAGCATCTACTTTGTACATTCTTTTTCTAGGCGTACTTTTGACTTTCTGGACTTTAACACCATACCTCAACCGCAGTCTCACCTAGAACTTCCTTCAGGGCTGGAAACCAACTCATCCTGGAACATCCAATCACCCCTGCAGCCTTCTCTTCCTGAAACATCCCTCTGCTATTCTTGCTTCCTTCTCCCCTACCTCATTAGCGAATTTGGACAGGAGTCCAAACTGGTCAACGTCTCTTCCCTTCCCAGTTGTGCTTCTGATTTTCTGGACTTCAATACCATGACCTTGTGTCAAGTACCTTCACACTCCTCCCCCCTTTCCAGTTCCCTTTAGTATGTTGCTTCCCTCATCAGAACATAAGCTCCTTGAGGGCAACCACTATCTTGGGTTTTTTTTTTTTTTTGCTTATATTTCTATCCCCAGCATTTAGCACAATACCTGTCGTATACTAAGTGATTAATAAATGCATATTGTCTTGCAAGGCATGGTGCTGGGTACTAGGAATAAAAAGACAAAATTTAAAATAGTCCTTGACTTCAAGTAGTTTATATGCTAATGAGGAGGGAAAAAAAACGTTTTATAGTACTAAGAGTATGACTGAAGGCGGAAGAGTCCCAGACACTAGATGAATTAGGACAAACTTCATGTATAAGGTAATTCATGAGTCAAGCTTTGAATAAAGCTAGGGATTCCAGGAGACTGAGGTAAGAATGTGCATTCCAGGCATAGCGGGACAGCATATGAAAAGGGAGAAGATGGTAGATAGAATTCCACATTCAACAATCACAATGAAGCCAGTTGGACTGGAATATAACCTCTATGAAAGGGAGTAATGTGAAATAATCCTGGAAGAGTCAGGCTGAAACCTGAGTGGGAAGGGCATTAAATGCCAAATTGAAAATTTTAATTTTATCCTAAAAGGAACCACTGAAGACTCAACTTGGCAAAAGTTGCAGGATTTCATAAGCTTTTGCTGGGGTATTTCTCAAATGTCTTTGTTTCTGTGATTTCTGGTTTAAGGAAGGTCTTCCTTAAATAAGCCTACAAAATTCCTTCCATGAACTTAAGGGTTTCCTGACCTGATGTCATAGTAACTACCTCTACCCTTCTGAAAGCATTAATGACTGCAGCTACAGGTGGTCCTAATTTGCCTTTGACCCATTCTTCTTATTCAACTAATTCCATTTCATGGATAATTTTCTTAAGGCACTGACTATATGCAGAACCCTGTGATAAATGCTAGGAGAAGCATGAAGCCTATTAAGACATTTTGGAATCTGCTCTCAATAAGCTAGATATGGTCATACAAATATTGTACACACACATGCATACACATGTAAAAGCCTTAATAGCTTATGTAAGTTATTAAGGCTTAAAATTGCCCTAAGACTTTTGGGATAACTCTGTGTATATGTATATTTACATATAATAATATGTGCATATATCAATTTGTGTGTGTATATAGATACATTAACATAAATATTACTATACAAATGTAAGAAATACATTATACAAGTATACAAAAGAAACTAAGATCAAGAAGAGAAAGGTTATTACTGATTGAAGATGATCTAAGAAGTTTAGACTTCACACTTGAAATGAAATTTGAGTTGGGCTTAAAGAAAAGGAAAGAATTTAGAAGATGGAGGTTGGAGAGGAGGTAGGAATAGATGAAGGGAAGGCACTCCAGGTGCAGTGAGCATTATAGGCAAAGTTATAGAAGAGGGGAAGTTCAGGACATAGGTAGGGAATATTAAGTAAGCCTAAAACAATTGTATTAGTGTAAGGGCAAGCAAAGTAGGATGTTTTGCAATTTTTGTTTTATTAAAAGTGCCTCTGAATAATGGGAAGATTTTGTAGGAAGGTCCACACCTTTTGTTAATGAGGCTCTAGTTCTTAAGAGATGTGATGCCCTCTGGCTCTAAAACATATATAAAGACCCTGAGGTGCGAGTTTTATTTTGGGGCTTACTGACTACAAGTGGTTGTTTGATCAGAGGAGGACTCTGGGAAGCTGTTAAGGAGCACCCCAGCTTTGAAGACCCAGATGTGAATGCTTCCCTCTCTGGTAACTATGGTCAGACAATTGGACCCGTCTGTTGAATGCAGGCAGAAGAAACCATGTCTGTTGATCTTTGATTTCTCTGTATTTTCTTTGAAGTTCAGCGTGCTGACTCCCCTGAACTAGGTGAATGATATATGTTCTTAATTAAAGGAATCATACATGTGCTCATTGAAATGATTGTTAACCCCTCAAAAGTTGCCTTTCCTTTTATGAATGCAGATCTAAGAACCTGTGATAGCAGGCCCCCCTGTGTATGTTGGGGTACTTCCTGAAACAAAACAACAGTTAAAACTTTTCCTTTTATATGAAATGTGACTTTTCTTCTCTGTGCTCCATACTGGCATCTAGCTAAATAATTCCTTTATAGATTTCCATTATTCTTATAATATTTTCTCCTACTGTTCCCAGCAGGATGACTTTATCTTCCTGTTCAAAGCCTATGAGCTCATGCCTTCTCTAAGATTTCACCAAACTCCTATTTTCAGCTTATGGAATATTATTAGCCCTCACATCACTGGCAGGTCTGAAAAGATGGACAGTGACTAACCTCAGTGAACACTCATCCACTACCTTGCTTATCTTTCAATGACTCACATCCTCCAGTAACCCACACCTATCTCTGGAAGTATATAGTTTTTGAAAATCCTCTTACTGCAATCCTATAATTTCAAGTAAATACTTTAGCCATATTTACTTTCATACTTCTCTCTCATCATAGAGTCAACTTCAAGCTTCCATCATCTCTCACCAAATCTACTGCAACAGCTTCTAATTGGTCTCCCTTCCTCTAGTCTTTTCCCTCTCCAATTCATCCTCTTTCCAGGGGGGGTCAAACTCAAATGGAAATGGGATACCAATAGGTCATATGGGCAGCTGGGGGGTACAGTCAGGGGACAGAGTGCTAGGCCTAGAGTGAGGAAGACTCATCTTCCTGAGTTCAAATCTGACCTCAGACACTTGCTAGCTGTGTGACCCTGGGCAAATCACTTAATCCTGCTGGCCTCAGTTTCCATCTCTGCAAAATAAGCTGGAGAAAGAAATGCAAACCACTCCAGTATTTTTGCCAAGACAACCCCAAATTGGATCACAAAGAGTTAGGACACAACTGAGATGACTAAACAACAGCAAAATTGGAATTTATCTCAGAGGCAAGGCACTAACATTAAGAAAGATCTGGAAAGGCCTCTTCAAAAGCTAGAATTTGAACTGAAGTTTGAAGGAAGCCAGAAAGTGCAAGTGTGGAGGGAGAACATTCTAGGTATGGGAGTGGCAGAAGGTTGGTGAAAATGGAATATATTATGGGAGATACTCCCATAAGTAAGGAGGGCAGCATCACTGTATTATAGAGAATGGTGAAGATAGTAAAATAAGAATCCTGGAAAGGTAGGAAGGGGCCAGATTGGAAAGATCTTTAAAAGCCAAACAGAGCAGTTTACATTTGATTCTGGAAGTAATAGGGAGCAACTTGTGTTTATTGGGTGAAGGACCAGTGATATGATGAGACTTATACTTTAGGAACAAAACTTTAGCATCTGGAGAAGGGAAATATATAAGAAGAAAAGATGTAAAACCAACCAGACTATTGCAATAGTCCATGAATGAGGTGATGAGGGCCTTTATCAGGGTGATAGCAAGATCAGAAGAGGGAAGGGCAAGTATTAGGAGAGATGTTATGAAGATAGAATCAATAAGAATTGGCAACAGATTGCTTATGGAGGGAAGGGTAAAAAAGTGAGGGGTTAAAGATTAATACCTAATTGTGAGTCTGGTAGAATGGAAGAATGATGGTCCCATCCATACTAATAGGAAAGTTTGGGAAAGGAGGCTTTGGGGATAAAGATTAATTCCATTTTGGATACACTGATATGCAGATGTCCATGGGACTTCAGTTCAAAATGATTAATAGGCATTTAGAGAATTGAGGCTAAAGGTCATGTGAGAGGTAAGGGCTGGATAAAATAATCTGAGAATCATTTGCATTGAGATGATCATCAAATTCACCTGAATTGACAAGATCAGTAAGTGGGATGTTTATGGAAAATCTTATTGCCCTGGCTGGTTTACTCTGAATTCTCCAATATGTATGATCTAAATGCTGAATTGAGGGGATCGAGGCTTTCATCAGTGTGGGTGCTTCCTTCACAACAGTCTGCTGTTTTTTCATCCTTCTCATCCTGTGACCGATGCAACAAAGGACTTTATCTGTCACTTTTTAAAATGTTTTTTATGAATACCAGTTAGTATATTCTGGAAGTCCCTCTATTACGTCTCGCACACTCCAGTTGGGTATTCTTGACCTTCATATATTTTATACCACTTTAACAACAGAGACCAATAATAATGGAAGGGTCAACTGCTCACACAGGGATAGGGGCTAGGCTGGGCCTGTGACTTCAGTAATAACTTCCAGATGAAGAACTTTCTTCTGCCATTATAGGTCAGCATCTTCTCTGAAATATATAGTTTTCGAAAGTTGTCTAGTTAGAGTGCCAAGCACTTAGAGGTTATGCTATTTATCAAAAAGTTACTGTCAGTATGTATCAGAGGAAAAATCTGAATTCTGATCTTTCTACTCTAGAGTCCTTTTGTTCTGTAAACCAGACCACATGGCTTTTCTGTTGCCCAAGATTTTGATAAGTTCATCCTTTTCACATTAGGTTTTCACATCATCCAGTTTCACATTAGGTTACAAAGGGAAAATTAAGAATACTACAACTCTTTCCCTATCCTCTGAGGACAAGGTTATGAAAGAAAATTACTTCTACAAAAGCATCTCTTGGATCTGCAGTCAGAGACAGTGACCTGGACTGGTTGAATCCTGTGTCTGACTCCCAACTGGCATTCCTTTTAAAAAATTATTGTTTCTGACCTTCTTTAATTATAAATAGAAGACCCTGAAGACTTTCTCCTTGGGGATACAAAAAGAAAATCAACTTGCTTAAGAAAATGTACTATGAAGAAACCCTAGGACAAGTCATCTCATTGACATTGAAATATTCAATCAAGTCCAGAGTGAACTACAGTTAAGTTCCAGGTGTGAAAAAAAATCATTCTGGCTCTCAAGCTGCCCTAGCCGCTTCTCCAAACTCTGCTCAGTGCTGCTATGCCCAGTGATTTTCCTGGCATTTACAGAAAGGCTATTTCTGCCTGGAGCTTTAACACTACAAAGCTTTTAATGGAGCTGTAGACAAAATGACAAATTTCGCACATTTGGAGGAGCTTTCCTGGAAGCATGCAATTCTGCTACATATTCTACTCCTGGAGTTTCGATAAAACAATAGCAAATATAACTGCAGGATCCATCTGTGGGTTCCTCCTGGCTGCACTGGGGGATAATCTCTACCTCCCTGGCCCTTAGCAAGTTCCCTGGACTAGGTCAATAACTGTAGCACTATACCTCCTTCTGTGCTCAACAGATGCTCTTTCATGTGCCCAGAACCTCCACTTGTTGGACTATAATACAAGAGAGGTAGAGGCTAGAATTAGGGTCATAGAATTCTGTCTTGCCAAAGGTTAGCTTCTGACACATTTATCTCACACACAGCACTCAAGGCCACCAGGAAGGCTAAAGACCAATACTGATAGAATATGTATGGTTAAAGACTAGAAAAGTATAACAAAGCATTTGAGCTATATATGGAACAAAAAAATCTTGGAACAGGATAGTATGATACAGGAAATGGTGTGACAATACAAAACACACATATTAAAAAAATTACAGGCATTTATTATCTCTTCCTCCTACTCCCCACGCTTTCCTACAAAACAATAAAAAAAAAGGCATCACAATGAGTATACAGAATCCCACAAAACAAACTTCTACACTTATCCAAATATGCATGTGTCATTCTGGATTTTAAGTCCTTTTCTAGCAGGAGGTGGGTGATATGCTTCACCCTAGTTTCTCTGGCTCATGGTTTATTGTTGCACTACTCGGAGTTCTAAAATCTCTCAGAGCTGTTTTTTCTCTTTAATGTTATTGTCATTGTGCAAATTGTTCCCCTAGATCTGTTCACTTCACTCTGCCTCAATCCACAGAGTTCTTTCCAATTTCCTTTCAAACTGACCATATCGTCATTTCTTAGGACACAAACATATTCCATTACCTATATATGCCACATTTTTTAGCCACTCTCCAACTCTCCACCCCTGCCCCTTGTTTCAAGTTTTTGGCCCCTACAGAAAGAGCTGCTATAAAATAATTTTGTACAACTTGATCCTCTATCTCTTTCCCTGATCTAGGCCTTGAAGTGGTTTAGTTCAGCAAAAGGGATTCACAGTTTAGAAACTTTGTGGCAATAGGACCAAAACACAAATAATATATCTGTGCATACATTTGTATTTAATGAAACCATAAAGACATAGGTAGATGAGGATCTTCTCTGTAGAAAGAGTAAACATACTATGAATTATTTTTGGACACAAGCAAATGATATGGATATAGACTTGACATAATATATAGTATACGTACACATATATACCACACCTATCTAGCATATATATACATAGAGTATGCCTATGAGTATATATATATGCAAATATATATAATATATATATCTACATCTCTATATGTACATGTGTGGGTGTGTATATATATATATATATCTGCGTATCTACGTAGTTACATATTGATAGTTACAGAGATAGAGATCTATACACATATATACGTATATGTACGTGTGTGGGTGTGGGTGTGTATCCTAACATCTCCTCTGCACAATCCTTCCAAAGCACAGGTCTGATCATATCATTTCTCTCATCAAGAGCTTGCGTGGCACCCTATTTCCTGAAGGATCAAATACCTTTGCTTCACACTTAAAGTCTCACCAGTTACTTGCCATTATTTCCCCTCATGTGCACTCACTTCTTTGCATAGCCCCTTACATAGGATTCCATCTCCTGCCTCCCATGTTTTCTGTCCAGACTGTTCCCATAAGTAGAATGTCTACCCTCCTCATCCCAAGCTCTTGTAATCCCTTCTTGCATTTAAGACTCCTCTCAAAGACCATCTCTTACATGAAGCTTTTCCTGACTCCTCTTACCTATCACTCATTAGTGATTCCCTCCCCCAACCCCACCTCCAAAAAACCTTTGTATTTTTCTTCATATATTTTGTACTGATATCTGTGCACATATTTGATATCCTAGGTAGAGGGTAAGTTCCTTGAGGGCAGTTTTCATTTTTGTCCTTATATCTGATGTTCCTAGCATAGTGCTTGGGACATAGGTGTTTAATAAATGCTTTTGGAATCTAATCAAATAAATGAACAGAAGGAATATTATTATCCCACAAGAATCAATGAAAATGAGAAGTCAGAGGCCACGGGTGAAATATGATTTGGATTAGAGCAGAGTGATGTAAGCAGAGTTAGGAAAACATTACACATAATGATCACAGTAGCCTAACGGAAAATACCAAAGGAGAGCAAAGCTCTGATCTATACAATCACCGATCTCAAATCTGGAGGCCTGAAAGTAAAGTACCTCTTCCTCTTCTCTGCATAGGCATGGTGGACAAATGTGGCCAGTGTTTGACCTCACTGTTTTGTTGTTTTGTCAGTTAGTTGTGTCTGACTCTCCATGACCCCATTTGGGGTTTTCTTGCCAAAATGATTGGAGTGGTTTACTGTTGTCTTCCCCAGCTCATTTTACTGTCCTTTTTTGTAAATGAGAAAGACTTCTATGAGGATCAGATGGCGGGTCGTTTAGAATTTTTTTTAAGAAAGAAAATTCAAGTGAGCATTCATGAAATTAATGCTAGTGTTCTCTGTTCTCTCCATCACAAAATCCTCAGTTTATGAGAATGCAAGTTCTGATTTATCTTCCAACATTAAGGGATTGATTCAAATAAATAGCTCCTCCTGAAATGCTGACAACAATCTAAATGTGGCAGCAGTTTTCTGGTAACCTACTATTAGACCTAAAATTTATCCTGTATTTTAATACTGTTATAACAAACATATCCTCTTACTGCTCTATCATGAGTAAGTCCCACTAGAGAAATTCCCTTCATCAATGCACATAAGCAGTGGAGCTTTAAGTTGAGATCTTAGAGACTTGCCCCGAGGGCACTGAGAGCTTAAGTTTCTTATCCAGCTATGGCAGAATCTGAACTCAGGTCTTCCTCCCTCCAAGGTCAACCCGAGCTACAGTATACCTTGCTGCTGCTTTGTTATAAAGTCACATTTTTAACCAAAAAATTATAATCTCAAACACAAAAGGATGAATTATGAATGGTGGAATTTTGGGAAATTGATCATTTCAGGAAAGCAAAGGCAAGTGCTTCTCAGATGAGTAAGTTTATGGAGCTTTGTTCTGTAAAGACATGACACATTTTATGACAACAGTAAATTCTTTGCTTCAGTTTTTTTATTCACCATGTTTCTCAATTACACAAATACTTGAGTGACCTCGACGTGGGTGTTCCAAAAATGCAGATCACCACCCTTCCTTAACTACTCATCCTATGAGGCTGCTATTCATAGCCTCCTATAAATTGGCCACAGGGTAATGCTTAACACAGTAAAGTTGGCCTCCTGGATGTCCCTCATATAGGACATTCCATCTTCTACTTCCATCTCTTCATGTAGGCGGTCCATCCAATATGGTGGGAAACTTCTTTATTTTCTCCTGAAATTAAGAGGAGATGAATGGAATGCACTGGCAGCCTACTGGTGAACTCTTACTATTCATGTGATCAATTCATCATCTTTTGCAGGCAGACATTTATTAATGACCTTCTTTACCCATGTGTTCCTTTGTTTGACATGCTTATGGGCTATTTAGTTTGAAAAAAAGTTGAATAGGCAATTGGAGATACATGACTGGTGCTCAGGAATCGAGAGCGAGATATATAAATTTAGAAAACATCTACATAGACAAGGTAATTAAACCCACAGGAGCTGATGAAATCATAGGGGAGTAAAGAGAGGTTAGGAAAAAGCCTTGGGCATATTACATAGTTAGAGATGGAATTTGCATTTTGAAATAGTAACAGAGACTTCAGACAGTTTGGAGGAAAACAAAGAGAGCAGTGTTATAAAAACCCAGAGAGGATCCAGGAGGAAAAAATGATCAATGATGTGAAATCCACAGAGGTCAAACAAAGATGAAGATTTTTTTAAAAAAAAAAGCCATCGATTTGACATTTAAAGAAATCATTGGTGTTCTTTACCTCATTTTTTTTCAGCTGTGTTCTTAGAGGATCTCAGTGAATCCTTTGCTCATAGATGCTAATGAGAGAGTGTTGTAATGGGGAGATGTCTTGGGGTTTTCTTCCCTCTGTGACTATATAGCCCCGCCAAGGGATTCAGTCCTTGTTCTTTTGTATTTTAGGTAAAAGAAAATAATTTGGAGGTCAGGAGTAAGCCATAAGGACATGTCCCAGAATCATTATCCCATTTTACAGATGAGGGAACTGAGACAAACAAAGGTTAAGTGACTTATCCAGAATCAAGCAGCTATTAAGTATCTGATGCCAAATTTGAACTCAGGTATTTCTGACTGTGTCTCACAATTTCATTCAGCTGCCTGATTATACAATAGATTTTGGTAATAAATAGTTTGTGCTTAATATGGCATGCTGACATCTCATCATTGGACGGAATTGACCTTGAACTCTAGAGGATTGTGCTAGGAAGGTATAAGTTCTAGAAAGTTCTGTTAAGATAGAAAATATGAGGGTACTGCTGTGGTAGCTTAGGATCAGCCTGGCTGACTATGGAAAGACTCATCACTCAGAGGCTGGCCAGAGTGGACCCTCCCTCCCAGATCATTGTGAAAATAAAAGGGGGATAATATTTGTAAAGTGCTGAACAAATCTTAAAGCACTGTGTAAATGCTGGCTATTATTATTACTATTATAACCAAGGACTTCTAGAGCTTTTAGTAATATTTTGAAATGGAGAGTCAGAGTCCCAGATGAATTTTTCAATCAGCCCCACATCGATGACCTTATCTATAAAATGGGGCAGGCACCTCCCAGCTAGGGTGGCTGTGAGATCAAATGAGATAAAATTTATAAAGTGCTTTGCAAGTCTTAAAACACCAACATCATCACCATCCGTATTACAGCTTCTGTGTTGTCTCCAAGTCTTTGGCTTCTCCTCTTCCTTTTTATTATTTTAACCATACTTTCTACCTCATTTTTCATCATGCTAGCTTAGTGCTATCTTTGAACTGGAGTCACTACACAGCAAAATATCTACTGATTTCATGTCTCTAAAGCAAAACATAGTGGAGAACTGGCCTTGGAGTTACGAACACCTGATTCAAATCCGACATCTGACACATACTGGCCATATGACCCTGGGGCAAGGAGAGAAGATACTGGTCTGCATTGGTAGAGGGAGGTTCCTCATCTGGGATTTCTGTACACCAAAAAAATTTTTTTTAAATCACCAGTCTAGTCTCCATGCCACAGCCTGTACTCCTTCATCTTTTACTAGAGATATTAATATATAAGCTGCAATCATGTTGCTGGCATTTTTATGCCTAGTTCTCATAAGCACCTCAATTCAAAATGGTACAAATATCCCACATACTTTATTTTCTTTGGACACACAATAAAGCTAGCTCTGCCAACTTTTTCATTTGTCTCTCTAAGGAGAACCTTCTTCTTGACCCCAGCTTCCTTCTGCCTTCTGGTTTTGTTTATAGAGAGAATGTCAGGATGGATATGATTCAGTTCCTTTTATGAAACATCCACTCGCTGGTCATTGGACAAAGATCTTACACTTATGGTACCAACAGTTAAATTGAAATTTAGAGGCAGTCTAAAAACTGTGTGATTCTTTACACCATCTGCCTCCCTTTTCTCAAAGGACAGCGAAGGACAGAAAATATTCTGTGTTTTTCCTTGTTACCGTGGCCAAAGAATTCGTCATCACATGGTCAGCCTCTGAGTGATGAGTGTCTCCATATTCAACCTTGCTGATCCTTGGAAAGTAGATTGTCTAGTACCAGAATAGTACTCTAATATTTTCTATCTTAACAGAAAAGTCCAGAGTTTATACTCTCCTAACACATCCCTCAAGAATCCAAGGTCACTTCCATCCAATGATGAGATGTCAGAGCAATGTGCCATATTAAATATCAGCTCTTTGTCACCAAAATTTACTGCATAACCAGGAAGTTAATAATTAGAGGCATCTAGGTGATATAATAGAAGAAATTGAAAGACATGGAGTCAGAAATACCTGTTTTCATGCTTGGCATCAGACACTTACTAGCTATGTGACCCTGGATAAGTCACATAACTTTGTCCTAGTTACCTCATCTGTAAAATCCAGATAGTGAGAGCACCTATCCTCCAGTGTTCCTGTGAAGACAAAAGAAGATAATATTGGTAAAATGTTCAACATATCTTAAAACACAATACAAATGCTTATTATAACCAAAATTTCTTGAGCTTTTAATAACATTTTGAAAACATTTCTTCAGATTCCTGTTTCAGATCCTCCAGACTTGTACTAAAAGTTTTATTTGCCAAAAATGAGATATACTGAGCCTAAGACTCTGACCAAATTAAATGCAGACAGCCACAAAAGATGTATTTCCTGCCATTTTTCCTCTGCAATATACCTAGTAATGGTATATTGGGGGAGAGGAGGGTGTTCCTCTCATATTCCTATAGGACAAGAGGCTCCTAGCCTGGGAACTATAAATTTATTTTATAAATTATTTTAATAACCATGTTTTGATAGAATTCGTTTCCTTGTAATCCTATGTAATTTATTTTATGCATTTAAAAACATTACTCTGAGAAAGGGTCCATGGTCTTCACCAGACTGCCAAGCAAATCCAAGACATGAAAAAAACTTAACAACCCTCACATTGGGTAATGTTCCTTATTCTTGTTCTGAAGAATGATAAATGGAGCCACTTACTTTGGATTGCCCATAAGCAAAGCTGTGAACAGTTATTAATTACACCTCCATAAATATCCTTCAATGCCACATTCATATAGAAATTTCCCATTTTGAAGATGATAGTGAATAAGGGTGAAGTGACCCCCAGACCTGCAGACCCACCCCAAGAGCAGTCAATATGATTCATAAAACAGCCTGGTGAGTAGCTATTTCCCCTCCTTCTGGGCCACCTGTCCCCAGGCAGCAGAGGAACGTGGAACCTTGAGAACCAGTTGGAATTCACATCGGCAGAAGGTCTCCACACCATTACAGAGGGGATGTGTTGGGGCATGATACCGGTGGTGGTGGTGGTAGACATAGGAACAACTGCAGGGATTTGAAAGGCCTGAAGGCTCTCCAAAAAGGCCTTGTTCTACATTATCTCCCCCATTCAAAAGCAGCATAAGAATGTTCTCTCTCCAAAGTTACTCTGGATCTCTTTTGCTCTCCAATTCAATGGCCTTTTTTCCAGCCTCATGCTTCTTGACCTCTTTGCAGCTTCAGACACTGTCAATCACTCTCCTCTCTCTAGGTTTTTTGTGACAGTACTCTTTCTCAATTCTTCCATCTGTCAGGCAGCTCCTTCTCAGTCTCCTTTGCTGGAGCTTCATCTAGGTGATACCCACTCATCTTAGGTTTCTCCTAAAGCTCTCTCGAGCCCTCTTCTTTCTAGATATTATTTTACTTTGTCCTCTCATGAGTTCAGCTATTCCTCAGATCTATTTGTCCAGCCCTAACTTTCCCCCTCCCCTCCAGACTCACATCTCTACTTGCCTATTGGACATCATGAACTAGATGTCCTGTAGATATCTTCAACTCAACATGTCCAAAATGGATCTTTCCCCCAAGCCCTCCCCCTTCTTAACTTCTCTATTACTGTTGAAGGCACCACCATTCCTCCAATCACCCAGGCTCACAATATAGGTACCATCCATGACTTTTCACTCTCTGTCATCTTCCATTTCCTATCTAGTGCCAAGTCCTGCTGATTCAACCTGTGTAGTATCTAACACACCTTGCCTTTCTATTCTCTGATGCGATCAGTACCCTGGTGCAGGCGTTTATCACCTCATCCTTCTGTTACTGCAATGGCCTTCTAGTTATTTCCATGTCTCAAGTATTTCCCTAAATGTCGTTGAGAGACAAAAAGCAAGGGGGCGGAGCCAAGATGGGGAAGTAGAAAGATGCACATACACATAGCTCCGAACCCACAAACCACAGAACGGCTAGAGGGGACTAACCCAGGGCGAATTCTGCACCCAGAGACCATGGAATATTGGAGCGAGGGAGATTTCTGTTCCGGAGAGACCTGCAAACCTCTCGCGGGGGGTCCTTCGCTCCGTGGACTGGGCGCTGGGACGGGGAGCAGAGGGCAGCCCTGCCACGGCCACGACACCGTGAGGAAAAGATCCGAGAGGGCTACGGGGACGGGATCTCCAGCAGCCACGTGGGTCCCCCCACCCACAGAGGGACCTGTAAACCTCTCGCAAAAGGTCCATCGCACTGCAGACTCGGAGCCCAGCCCGGACCTGCGGCGGTGGCGGTGGCCACGGCTCCGAGAGGTACAGATCCGAGAAGGCTCCAGAGACGGGATCTCCAGCGGCGGCACTAGCCCCCCCACCAACAGGTGACTGACAGGGATAGATGAGAGAGTGTCTTTGGCGGGTCGAGAGGGGAGAGGGGTGCTCCCATGGTTTGGGCCCCCCTAGGAGATAGAAGCTGAGAGGCGGCTACAGACAGGGGCTCCCCAAACGGGCGGGAGCCTGGATCCATTGTGGATGGTCTGTGCATAAACCCCCTGAGGGAACTGAGCCAGAGAGGCGGCCCTGCCCCTGACCACCTGGACTTAATTCTCACACTGAATAGCAGCCCTGCCCCCGCCAAAAACCCTAAGGCGGGAAGCAGCATTTGAATCTCAGTCCCCAAACGCTGGCTGGGAGGACCAGGAGGCGAGGTGGGTGTGAGGAGAACATTCAGAGGTCAGGTCACTGGTTGGGGAGAATGCCAAGAAAAGGGAAAAGAAATAAAACCATTGAAGGGTATTTTCTCGGAGAAAAGACACTTCCTCCCTTCCTTTCTGATGGGGAGGAACAAGGCTTGCCATCAGGCAAAGACACAGAAATCGAGGATTCTGTGTCCCAGCCCACCCAATGGGCTCAGGCCATGGAAGAGCTCATGAGGAATTTTGAAAATCAAGTTAGAGAGGTGGAGGAAAGACTGGGAAGGGAAATGAGAGGGATGAGGGAGAAGCATGAAAAGCAGATCAGCTCCCTGCTAAAGGAGAACCAAAAAAATCTTGAAGAAATTGGCACCCTGAGAACTAGCCTAACTCAGTTGGCAAGGGAGGTGCAAGGGGCCAATGAGGAGAAGAATGCTTTCAAAAGCAGAATTAACCAAATGGAAAAGGAGATTCAAAAGCTCACTGAAGAAAATAGATCTTTCAAAACTGGAATGGTACAGATTGACGCTAAGGACTTTTCGAGAAAGACAGATATCTCAGAACATACCGCGCAGATTCGAAAAATGGAAGATAATGTGAAATATCTTATTGGAAAAACAACTGACCTGGAAAATAGAATCAGGAGAGACAACGTAAAAATTCTGGGACTACCTGAAAACCATGATCAAAAGAAGAGCCTAGACATCATCTTCCATGAAATTATCAAGGAAAACTGCCCTGAGATTCTAGAACCAGAAGGCAAAATAAATATTCAAGGAATCCACAGAACACCGCATGAAAGAGATCCAAAAAGAGAAACTCCTAGGAGCATTGTGGTCAAATTCCAGAATTCCCAGGTGAAAGAGAAAATATTGCAAGCAGCTAGAAAGAAACAATTCAAGTATTGTGGAAATACAATCAGGATAGCACAAGATCTGGCACCCTCTACATTGAGAGATAGAAGGGAATGGAATAGGATATTCCAGAAGTCAAAGGAACTAGGACTGAAGCCAAGAATCACCTACCCAGCAAAACTGAGTATAATACTTCAGGAGAAAAAATGGTCTTTCAATGAAATAGAGGACTTTCAAATTTTCCTGATGAAAAGACCAGAGCTGGAAAGAAAATTTGATTTTCTAACACAAGAATGAAGAGAACCATGAAAAGGTGAACAGCAAAGAGAAGTCATAAGGGACTTACTAAAGTTGAACTGTTTACATTCCTACATGGAAAGACAATATTTGTAACTCTTGAAACATTTCAGTATCTGGGTACTGGGTGGGAGCACACACACACACACACACATGCACACACACACACATACATAGAGACAGAGTGCACAGAGTGAATTGAAGAGGATGGGATCATATCTTAAAAAAAAAATGAAATCAAGCAGTGAGAGAGAAATATTGGGAGGAGAAAGGCGGAAGTTATATGGGGCAAATTATCTCTCATAAAAGAGGCAAGCAAAAGACTTATTAGTGGTGGGATAAAGAGGGGAGGCAAGAGAAAAACATGAGGTCTACTCTCATCACAATCCACTAAAGGAAAGAATATAATGCACACTCATTTTGATAGGAAAACCTATCTCATAATACAGGAGAGTGGGAGACAGGGGCACAAGCAGGGTGGGGGGGAGGATAGAGGGGAGGGCATGGGGAAGAGAATGCAATACGAGGTCGACACTCATGGGGAGGGAAAGGACCATAAGAAAATAGAAGTAATGGGGGACAGGATAGGATGGAGGGAAATATAGTTAGTCCTATACAACACAACTAGTATGGAAATCATTTGCAAAACTAAACAGATATGGCCTATATTGAATTGCCTGTCTTCCAAGGGGAAGGGGTGGAGAGGGAGGGAGCTAAAGAAGTTGGAACTCAATGTGTTAGGACCAAAAGTAATGTTCTTACCACTGGGTAACAAGAAATACAGGTTAAGGGGTCAAGAAAGCTATCTGGCCCTACAGGACAAAAGAGAAGACGGAGACAAGGGCAGGGAGGGAGGATAGAGGAGAGAGCAGATAGGTCACAGGGGCAACTAGAAAGCTTGGGTCTGGGCGGGGGGAGGGGATAAAAGGGGAGAAAATTTGTAACCCAAAATTGTGTGAAAATAAATGTTAAAAGTTAAATTAAAAAAAATCACAAAAGAGAGACAAAAAGCAATTTGGGATTTGGGGGGAGGGGAAAATTTTTTAGCTCAAAACAAACATTTGTCCTTTCTATACCTTTCAGAACCCCACCCCCTCCCACAACCAGAAAGTGAGTAGCTAGAAAAATGCCCCAGATGCTCTAATGAGCCTTCAGAAGGCAACAGAAACACTGAAGGGGAAAGGCAAGGTTCTGCTGTTGTTAAGGGAAATCTCTGTTTCCCTCACTTAAGTTTATTATATAAATATGGGGAATAGGGATGGGGTGCTTCATTGGTATAAGAAACTCCCAGGTAGAGAAATGACTAAGGTGAGGCTGGCACCTTCTTTGCAAATTTTAATCTCCAAGTTTCCAAGAGCATTTGGAGGTTGTGATTTGCCCAAGGTCACACAGCCAGGATGTATAAGAGGTAGGACTTGAACCCAGGGTTTTCTGGCTCTGAGGCTTGCTTTCTATTCACTTCATGAATAATACAGAAAAGGCCAGTTTCAGAGTCGGAAAGACCTGGATTCAATTCTAACCTCTGTCACATTCTAGCTGTATGATTGTGAGCAAGAAACTTAATCTCTCGTTGCTCTAGGCAACTCTTAACGCTAAAAATTACCCCCAAAATAGCAATTTACATTGGTAGAAGAAGGTCCCTCTTTGGGAGGTTTCTATGTGGATGAAATCAGAGATGGGGAAGAAAAAGAAAAGATAAAGACCAAATTCTTGAACACACACACACACACACACACACACACACACACACACACACACACACACACACACACACACACACACACACACACACCCTCCTGGACTACATTGTTCTGAATTGACACAAAATCGTTTGGAGTTAAAGCTTCTAACCCTAAAACAGAAAGACATAAAAGAATGTACCATATTTCACTGAATAATGGTCACTGCTGCATAATTATCACACCCTGGTTTTTTTGTTTTTAGTCCAAAAATTGGTTTATAGCCTTTCATCACATAATTGTTGCATGGTATAACTGTTCCTCACACTGCTTAAAAAGTAAACAGAGCAGCAGTGTTTTCACCAGTGGCATATGGATTGCACTTATTTCTCGTGAATGGTGAGCCTCGAGCCTAGGATTCTCAGCCCACATGCACGGTCAGTATATTCTCAGAGCATGCACATGGTCAGTGTATCTTTGAAGGATGACTGGCCTGGTTGAGAGCTCTTCAGTACCTATGGTATTGTCACTCAACCCAAGAAAGAGCCCTAGGTGCAAGGGGAAGCTACTATGAGTAAGTCACATGATTTAGCAAGATTTGCACCTTCCTGCACTAGTTACACTGAACAGTTCACTTACCAGTGCTACACTTTAGTAATAAATGATATTTTAAGTAATACCAGCACATTTTTTTAAAAAGCCTCACCTAACTTCTGGGGGAAAAAATGGCATAAAACCTACAATAATTACACTGTGAAATGTGGTAAGCAAGAGTTCAAGTTTGGACATATTCATAAGACTCTCCTTATTGGTGAAGAAAAAGATTACTCACCACTTCATGTCTACATAGGGGCTATATTTGGCAAAAGCTTGGGAGAAGAGAATTTGTCTTCTGGCTTCTGGCTTTAAGAGAGGACAGGCTCTCCTCAGGGAGAAGACTCTGGAAAGAGAAAAATTTGGGGAAAAAGCCAACATTTGAAAGAGCTGGTGCCTCAAGCAATGTCCCTGGTTTCCTCCTTGCCCCACCACAAACATTAGAGGAATTTCTCTCTGAGTGAAATCAAAGACATTCTCTCTCTCTCTCTCTCTCTCTCTCTCTCTCTCTCTCTCTCTCTCTCTCTCTCTCTCTCTCTCTCTGGAAGGACAGCAAATTCTCTCGGTGTATTGTCTGGAATATTCCAATCTGAATATAACTTTTCTAATTTCTGTTTGCTCTCAGCTTGGATAAATGGATTTATTCTCTATTCATTGTTGTGAAGGCCTTAATGAAATTAGCATCTAGTGAGAGGAGGGGTAAAGTAAAAATGTAACAGGCACTTCCCATTGAAGAATAGTAACCAGGAGAATGGTTGGACCCAAAAAATCACTTCCCTTAGACTACCTATATTGGGATGAGGGTGGGGGATGGGATAGTTATGATTCCAGAATCTAGTCTGTCTTTCTGAGGGGAGCAGATCAGGACAGTCTCAGTGGCCCCTAATTCCTGCGCCCCTCTTCAATGAATCAAAGCCTTCCCTGAGTGTTGTTGTGGGGTTGAGATTCATCCCTCCCTTTGTACCTTACATAGAAAAACTCATGCAACTTTAAAAAACCAAAAGAGGAAAAAAGAAATGAACACCAGGAAGGAGAGTAAACAGGCATATGGTAGACATTGCAGAAATTCCCTCTAAAGTAAAATGCTCCAGAGGACAATCAATCCATAAGACTGCAAAGAATGGAGAGACTCAGATGCCTCTGGAGGAGTCAACGGAAAAGACAGGCAGAGGAAGACCCAGAGCTAATGTGTTTGAAGGAAAAGGAAAAGTGGGAAATATATTCAGCTCCACCTACTGATCTGCAAAGTCAAGAGGAAGCAGCTACAAGAATCTGGCTTGTTTCTGTCCCGCCCCTGCCACCCACCATGCCTAGTCTTGTGTCATTCAGTCCAACAAGAAGACTGTTCTCTATCCCTGCAGGTCAGTCCTTTCTGGGACCTGTTCCTCAGCTCTCACCGATGGTTAGTGTGGGAAACAGTATCATCTGATTCCCAACTGAGTCACAGGCAAGAGGAGATTCAGGAAGAAATTACCATCACTTAACTCTGATTGCCTCAAAAAAAAAATTTACCCTTGTGTTTTGAACTTTTTGAAAGGCTGGCTGGCTCCCCCATCCTGTAGCAACCCCTAGACTTGGACCCATTATGGCAGAAGCTTATGCTTAGAGATACCTTATGCTCTAAGATGCCTTAGAGAGGTACCAGGAGGTGTGGCATACACATGATAAAATGAATAGCTACGTATTCTCTTTTTTAAAAAGTGAATCTTAGATTATTCTGAGGGCTCCCCCTTCCTTAGTCACAGAAGGAGCAGCTAAGGAAGATTCATTGCTCTGACCTTGTGTCTGTTCCACACTCAGGACACCCCCTGTTCTAACTTCATGTCTTTGCACCAGCTGTCCCCAGTACCTGAAACAGATTCCCTTTTCTCCTCTGCCCTACAGAATCATTCACTTAATTTAAGTCAATTCAAGGTCTACTTTCTGCCTGAATCCTTTTTTGGTCCCCTCCCCTCCCCCCGCCCCGTAGTGGCTAATGCTGTCCTTTCTCAAACCACCTTGTCCTTATTTTACATTTATTCTACATATACCTGTATATGTATGTGTTGTCTTCTTTTACAGAATGTAAACTCCTTGAGAATCAAGACTGTTTCATTTCTGTCTTTGAATCCCCATGACCCAGCATAGTGACTTACACAGTAGGTTACTTGCTGATGGATATGCACCAAGCAATCATGCAATTAATAGCATTGATGTCAGAGCGCTCCCCTCCAATTCCTAGTGCTTTGCCAGTCACTAACTACTCTATCTAGTAGTTGCTCAATGACTGCTCAGATATTTATCACACCAACCAATAATCAATCAATAAACATTGATTAAGCATCTACTATGTGCCACGTACTATGCTATATACCAGAATACTCTTGGTTAGTTGTCACATCCCTGTGATGTGGGTGAGTATTTTTTTAATGATCAATTTGTGGACCTTCATGCTCAAAGAGAATAATTAATAGGGCACATGCCATGTTATTGGAGTCATATGCTAGAAAAATGAAAGGCTCATACTTCTAGGCCCAGCTTTCAGATCATGGCACCAGGCTGCCTCCTCTAGTTATCTTTCCCAAAGCTATGCTCAAACAAGAAAGATCAAATTCACCTAGGGATTCATTCATTCTAATCTAAGAAAAGTGAGATGCGAGGCATTACTTACTGACAAATTTGCTAACCTCACAGCTTCTTTTCTCTGACTTCCTACCCTCTAATTGCAGTAATGTGAATTCTACAGGCAGCAGGGGGAAAAAAAACTCTTGATTTTTTCAAATAGGCTGAGAATAGTAATAGTAACCAGTCTCAGTACAGCTATGGGGATTTCTATTTTTGCTGACTTTAACATTAATTAATCTCCCAACACCCTCAAGAGATACAGCCCTTCCTTTCAGATAAGGAAGAATGTCTAGAATAGGTAAGGGATTGGCTCAGAGCCAGGAATTTTAGGTGCTGTTTCCTCTACACACATCAAACTCCAGTAATTTGCTAGATAGAATCAGCTGCCCTGCACCAAGCATCTCACTTGTCTAAGGTGAACACCTGAGAATCATCCAGCCACAAAGTATTAGAGCTGGAAAGAGCCTTAGAGACCAGCTGATCCAACCTCTTTATTTCACAGGTGATGAAAAGGAAGCTTAGTGGGACTGAATGAATTGCTCAGGGTTACCCATAAAGTTAGTGGGAGAATCAGGTCTAGAACCCAGGCCACCTCATTCCAGTTGAGTAATTTAAAACTCAAACAGAAACAGTGGCCACTAAACCATATACAAGTATCTCTGCAGGCTTTATATTGACTTAGAAAACCACATTATATTATCTATGTATTTTTGTTTATTTTGTTAAATTTTTCCCAAAGACATTTTTATCTGGTTTAAGCTACACTCGGGAGTATTATGGACTGCATTGCAGCCCTTTATCTTTCTATTTGACAGCTCTGATCTAGTCCAATCTGGTCTCATTTTATAGATGAGAAAACAGACTCAGAGAGGTTTAAATGAAGGAAAGCTATGGTAAATCTGGACAGCATACTAAAAAGCAGAGACATCACTTTGTTGACAAAGGTCCATATAGTCAAAGCATTGTTTTTTCTACTAGCAATATATGGCTATAAGAGTTAGAGTACACAGGAAGTTGAGCACCACAGAATCAATGCTTTTGAGTTGTGCTATTGGAGGAGATTTTTGAAAGTTCCCTGGACAGCAAGGACATCAAATCAGTCAATACTTAAAGGAATTAATTCAGGATATTCACTGAAAGGTCAAATACTGAAGCTGTAGCTTAAATACTTTACCCACATAATGAGAAGATGGTACTCACTGGAAAAAAATCTTAATTTGGTAAGGATTGAAGGCAAAAGGAAAAGGGGTTGGCAGAGAATGAGATGAACAGATAGTGTCACAGAATCAATGAAAACAAGCTTGGACAGACTTTGAGAGATAGTGGAAGACAGAAGGACCTAGCGTGCTGGTCATGAAGAATGAGACGTAACTGAGCAATAATCATAACCACATCTAAAAAATATTAGACAGAAGCTGAACCTTGGTGTATGTAAGGTGAATTTTAGTGTAAGTAACGTGGATTTTAGTGTGTGCAAAGTAAATTTTTGTTATTATTTCTCAGGTTCCATAGCCATAACAATCAACTATTCTCAAGTATTAGATATGAGTTCCCACATTTATGGTTCAAAACATCTCTACCACACTTGAACATAGTAAATAACATAGACATCCACTGTGGCTGTGCAGTGAGATACAGGGATGGGGTGATGTAAACTTGTGAGGCTACTGCTGGCAATGTGCCTTCTTTGTCTGTTGGCCTACAAAACAGGTGATCACTAGACAGTGAATGGGGAACCTTAGGGTTGAATACACAAATGCTGTGTGCCTTGATTGGCCCCCATCAAGGCTTGGAAGGAATCTGTGTTTGCCTCAACTGGCCCACATTGAGGCTTGGGGATTTAGGGGAAGCACAAGTTGTGCCTGTCTTGATTGACCCCCATCAAGACATAGGTGTAGTTGCCTCCCCTTCTCACTGGCCCCTGTGAGAAGGGTGATTAGGGATTGCTGTAGGAGTTTGTGCTCTCACTATCAGCAACCTCCTCTGACAAAACTAGACTAGAATAAAGAAAAATTATTTACCCCTTTTTAGTGCCTTTCCTGTCTGACCAAATCAAGAGTGAACCTGTGCTAGCAGCCATCAAGTATGCTGTGTTTTATCTGTCTTACACTTGGTTCTCCATGAGTTCCCTTAATTTCAAGCCTAAAGCACCATTCTTGGTGGTGGAGTAGAGTACTGGACCTGGAACAAGGAAGCCTGTATTCAAATCCAATCTCAGGTCCTTACTAGCTGTGCAGTCCTAGGCAACTCATTTAACATCTGCATACCTCAGTTTCCTCATCTATAAAATGGAGATAATAATGGCATATACATCCCAGGATTATTGTAAAGACAAAATGAGATAATATTTTTAAAGTGCTTTGTAACCCTTTAATACCATATAAATGCTAGTTATTAGTGGTATTAGTATTATTACTAGAGGAGACTAGAAGTCTGGCCATGATAACAATAGTTCATACTTATATAGCATTATCTATATTATAAAATTTGACTCTTATTGTAGTCCCACAATGGAAATAATGCTTTACTTAGCTCTGCATTTTTAGTTGACAAGGCTATTTCACATTGATCCTTATAACAATGAATCAGTCACTCTGGGAGGGCAAAGACTTTCTTGTTTTTGTCTTTGTATACCCAGTGCAAAGTACTGCATCTGGCAAATAGTAGGTACTTAATAAATTCTTGTTGATTGATTGGATGTAGGATTGATAACAAAACTATGAGGTAAGCAAAACAAGGATTATTATCCACATTTTATAGGCTCAGAAAGATGTAACAGCAAGCAAAGTGGGATTTTTTGCTTTTCTTTTTGGAGTTTGGTTTCCCAGGCTCAGGCTAGATTGTGAGCATCTGAAGGTTTAATCTTCTTTGAGCCCTGATAGTGTACAGCTGTGCTGAGTCATGTGGATTTTATGCCTACCAAGTCTGAGCCAATAAAGATCTGTGTCTTTGTTATATATACCGGGAGGTTGGTATTTTACTGTGGGGCTTGCTTATGAGAAGGATCTTGTAATTCCCTGGTCAAAAATCTGAGTGGTTTTATGTTCAGAGCTCCCTGACTTCTCAGATGTAAAAGTGTAAGACAGATGGAACACAGAGACCAAACAGAGAACGAAAATTATAGACCAATTTCTCTAATGAATATAAATGCAAAAATTTTAGATATGATATCAGCAAAAAGAATATAGCAACTTATCATGAGAATAATACATTATGATCAGGTAGGATTTATACCAGGAATGCAGGGTTGGTTCAGTATTAGGAAAACTATTAGCATTATTGATCACATCAACAACAAAACTAACAGAAACCACATAATTATCTCAATAGATGCAGAAGAAGCTTTTGACAAAATGCAACACCCATTCCTATTGAAAACACTGGAAAGCATAGGAATAAATGGAACTTTCCAAAAAATAATAAGTAGTATCTACCTAAAACCTTCAGCAAGCATTATATGCAATGAGGATAAGCTAGATGCATTTCCAATAAGATCAGGGGTGAAACAAGGATGTCCATTATCACCCCTATTATTCAATATGGTACTAGAAATGTTAGCTGTAGCAATAAGAGAAGAAAAAGAAATTGAAGGAGTTAGATAAAACACAGCATACTTGAGGACTGCTAGAACAGGCTCACTCTTGATTTGATCAGACAGGAAATACACTAAGAAAGGGTTGATAATATTACTTTATTCTAGTCTAGTTCTCTCAGAAGAGGTTACTGATAGTGAGAGCACAAACTCCTACAGCATTCCCTAATCACCCTTTACTTAGGTTTATGTTATTCACCTTTATATAACTATGCACAAGCATGGTGGAGATGTTTTGAACCATAACTGTGGGAACTCATATCTAATACATGAGACCTGTTGATTGCTATGGCTGTGGATCCTGGGAAACTGAATTCTGAGAAATAATAAAAAAAAATTCACTTCACACACACTAAAATCTACTTTACACTAAAATTCACCTTACATACAAAAGGTTCTCTCAGTCCAGAGATATATGTAATATTGATTTGATTCAGGCAGTAGAACCCTATCTGTTGGTCTTCTCTACTTATATTTTCTATACTCACTTCATTCAATGTAATTAAAAATGATTGCTGACCCCTTAAACTGCTGTCTGTCCCAGTAAAGCAGATCTGAGAACTTGTGCTAGAAGCCATGCTGGGTATGCAAGTGTGGTTGCTGTCACAAAAGTAAGACTTGGTCCAAAACCACACAGCAAATATGCACCAGAGAAAGGATTTGGACCCAAGCATTTCTGACTCCAAGTCTACCATTCTTCCCACCCTTCCAAATTGTCCTAAAAGAAGTAAGTGCCACTGCTTCTAGGTCATAAAGGAGCCATCAGCACAAATTAAAGAGGACACCACTTTTCAAATCTTCTCAACTTGATCCACTCCACAGTAAACTGACGATCCACTAGTGTGTTGAAATGAAAGCACTTGGCTTGCTGCCTCAAAAGACAATGTAGGAAAAAGAGAAAGTATGAGGAAAATTATCAAAGCTTTAAAGTGAGCTGCCAACTTCTAATATTAGATTTCTGTGTTTCAGTGGTGAAGAATTATGTAGGGAGCTATGAAATACTGAGGCCAGGACATCAAGAGGAAGGAAAGGGATCAGACTGTTCCAAGGGATGGGCAACCCTAATGCTTGTTTTCATTTTTTTCTTACTTCAACCCAGCTCTTTCTGTCTAGAGCCGTTTGGTGGCTGACAGGAAATGAATTAGAGGAAACCCACCTCCCTTAAGTGTGGGTGTCTTGCCAAAGGAAAAAAAAACAGAATCAAAATTTGGACCAGTTGCTCTTGCCCTCATCAGGTTCTTCAAGAGTTTTCAGCAACCAGATGAGCTGGGATGTGATTCATCCCAAAATGTGAGTCATCCTTGTGGATACTCAGAAATGACATGTCCTTGTTCTTGATTCCTCCCCTATAGGGTCTTATGAGAGAGCAGTGGAAAAAATATTGAAGCCAGGGGTGTGTGTGTGTGTGTGTGTGTGTGTGTGTGTGTGTGTGTGTGTGTGTGTGTGTGTGTGTGTGTGTGTGTGATTTGTTTTTATCCCTCTGAAAATGTGAGTGTAGTAACAGGTTTTAGGGGAAAATCCAAGGTTCCAAAAGCTGTGGCTATTGTCAAGTATTTTGAATTTCAATTCAAAGAAATTCAACAAATATTTTTCAGACTCCAACTATGGGCAAAGTGCAAGATCAGGGGGCGAGTCAGAGGTACAGAAAGAGGCTGTATGCAAAATCTAGATAGGTAAGCAGCATGCATCTGTATACCAATCACAGGTTTGTATGACCTTAACTCTAGGTCTAGAAGGGATCTTAGAGTCCAGGAGGTCAATCCTCTCATTTTACAAGGGAGAAGGCTGAGACACAGGGAGGTTAAATTCAAGGATGCATAGACAATAAGCACCAAAGATAGAATTTGAACACAACTCCTCTGACTCCAGAACTACATGTTCTTTTCACTATACCAGAAAGTCTGCTTCCCATAAATTCCAACTAAAATCCCAGTTTGTACAGGAAGTCTTTCCCAGCCTCTCTTGATTCTAGTACCTTCCTTCTTAATTATTTCTATTTTTACTGTATAAAGCTTACTTGTATATATTCGTTGTCTCCCTCATTAGATTGTGAGCTACTTGAGGGCAGGGACTGTCTTTTCCCTCTTTTTATATCCCCAACACTTAGCAAAGCACTTAGTACGTAGCAGGTGCTTAATAAATACTTGTTGGTGATTAACTTAGCCACAGTAACCCGCTGGAGTTAGTAAGATATTGTCTGGATCATGCCCTCTGCAAGGACAATGTATTACACCAGCCGAACATGTGCCAGCCCCCAGATTCAGACTTTTGCATGTCATACTAAGTGTTAGTGGGGGCAGAGCGGGAAAAGGAAGGATATACAAAATTTAACCAAGACAGTATTAGCAAACCTGATGAAGTCCTTATCAGCTGTCCTGCTTTCCTTAGTGTGATAAGAATAAAATAATGGAAGAACTTCCTTCCCACCCACAATGCTTCTTCCAAAAAATTGTTTTATCTAAAAATTCTGTAGTGTCTCAATTTCACAGAGAAAAGAAAATTAGGTTTAAAGGGGTTGTGTGTGGTTGCCACCCCATAAATTGGTGGATGAGCTGTAAAATAAATAAATAAAGCTGAGGGTTTTGAAAATTTTCACTTCATTTTAGCCACAGTAGTTGCTAAAGTGTGCCAGAAAACCTAAGGAGAGGCATTAGGGTCAAAATCCCATCTGGCTTGAAATGGGAGGAAACTGATTATAAGAGAAACGTCCTTTGAAATGTTGCTGACCCATAACCAAAAGGGAGACAAGAAGAAAATTAAAGGTAAATCCCATATCAGATAGAAATCCAGGATTTAAGTCAATATTTGCAAGATAGAGAATTACCATGTAGCTGCTTTCTTGGACTAAGTCTAAACTAGGACACCCATTTGCCTCTGGCTCTTCAAATTGTTTCTGTGATCCTGCTGCCAAGTTCACTAAAGTGAATTTTGTGAAGTCTGAGGAAATCTCTTGATCAATTTCCAAAGACTGAATAGATGATTTTGTGAAGCATACTGTACTAGGCACTGGCAGGCAGGAGAAGGAGAGAATATATGAAGCTTAGCCCAGATACTATTCCTAACTTCATGAAACTTATAGTCTAATTATGTGCTGGAGTCAGTCAATTGTTAAATTTCCAGTGGGAACATTTATACCTCAAAGATGGGCAAATGCTACAAGTATGGGTTGTATTTACTGTTTTACTGATTGCCTAGGCTTAAGAAAGTAAAGGAGGAAATGTTAATAAGGCAGATTATACTTAAAAGTGTGTCATGGATACATTTTTTTGTGTTTTTTTTTTCAAAAAGCCAGCTGTTAAACATTTACCTGCATACTAATGAGGTAAAAGCACATACACAGACATATATAAAACCGTATATAAGTATCAAGTCTAATAAGTATATATTGTATCTTAAGTACCAAGAGAGGTGCAAAGTGCTCTGTGAGTTCTAAGGAGAAAGATTTCTATGGACAAGGAAAGTTTCTTGGAGAAAATGTCATTTCAGTTGGACTATAGGTGGGAGAAGGGAACAAGCATTAATGAAGCACCTGCTATGTGCCTAAATAGAGTTAATAATGGCACCTACTATGTTAATCTCTTTGCAAAATTATCTTCTCATCCTCTGGGAGGTAGATTTTATTATGTTCCCCATTTTATAAGTGTGGAAAGTAAAGCAGAGGTTAAGTGACTTGCCCAGGGTCATACAGCTACTAAGTACCTGAGACCAAATTGGAACTCAGATCTTCCTGACTCTAGGCCCAGTGCTCTAGCCACTAAGCCAGCTAGCTACCTATGGCAGGATGCTTAGGAATTTCATTCAATTGGTTGAAGAGAGGGAGAGAACATATTCCACACATAAGGAATAGTGTGAGTAGAAACATGGAGGCAGGAGAATACATTCCTCAGAGCTGTCCATTCCAAGATTCCTGGACACCAATGCTATTACCCCAGTGGGAATATTATCTCAGTACAAGGGTGTGTAACATGTATTACTGCTGCTAAATATACTATCTCACTAGTCCATGATCCAACTAGCAAATTTTCAACTAAAATGTGAGGGGAATGGAAACTAGCAGACAGGTTTCCACAAACCACCCACCAATCAGTTTTGTCTCCCCCCTGCTTCCCCAAATTTACAATTCCAATTTCCTGGTTTAAAGCAGAGTAGGCCACCTTGCTGTCCCAAATAAAGGAACAAATAAACTTACATAAATGAACAGATGGAGGAAAATTTAGAAGCAGCATGTGGGAGTTTTACATTCAAATCCCATTAACAAATAACAGGGTTTATGGCACCAGTGCCCACACATGGCTTCGAAAATTCCAGACTCCTGGATAACAGTTTGGGATCATCCCTCCTTGTCCCTCAAATTCTTTCCATCAGTCAAGAAAGAGAAGGTTTTGGAAAGGGGTCAGGCACTCTCTGTAGGGCTCCACAAAGTCATGCCAAATAGACGATCTGGAAACTGAGAGGCAACATGGCGTAATAAAAAGAGTGCTGCATTTAGATGCAGAAGACCTCAGTTCAAATCCAAGTTAGGTCACTTGTACCCATTGTGACTGGGGCCAAGTCACTCATCCTTTCTGAGTTTTAGCTAAAGCGTCATGTAGAAAATGAGAGAGTCAGATTAAATGACCTACCATCCCCTAAATCTTCATCAATATCAAGAAAATGCAGCCAGCCCAACTAAGATGAACTCATAGGACCAGGTTAGGAAAAAAATCAGGTCAGATGTAAAAGTCAGGCCATGAGCTTTTTTTGATCTAATACACAGAGCACTGAATAAGATATTTCTCAAAACATGATCTAATTAAAGTCCTTTGTTTGCTGCCTCAAAAGATTGGGGGGTGGGGGGAAGTGAAGCAAAAAAAGAAGCATGTTGGGAGAACTATTGAATGTTGCCACCACACTGGTACATTTGGGGGGAAACACCAGCCTCTGAGGCCTCAGCTCCAGAAGTCAATCATGCCCTAAGTTACTTACACTTTTTGTGTTGCCCATAAATTTCTGGGGATATATTAGGTTTTCTTTTTATCCACATAAAGCAGAGATGCGGGTAAAATGTGGACTTGAATTCTGATTGCAGATGCTTTGGCAGTCACAACCTATCTAGGCTTCAGTTTCCATCTGTAGATGGAGGCAATGTGGGAACGAATGCGATGATAGATGTGAACAGGCTTTGTGCTCAATAGAGGAAGGATGCTATATAAATCCAAGGTATAATTATAGCTGCTCATTATAATCATCATCATAATCAGAGCTGAACGATGTTAGATAAACACAAGCAAAATAGCATAAATAGAGTGAAATAAAGGATTACAGTAAGGAAGTAGGAAAAATCAGAAAAGGTGAAAGATGAAAATGCATTGAAAAAGGTTAAAGAATGGTATAAATGATACAGAAATCATGGTACAAAACAATGCTATAAATAATAATGGTAATATGGCAATTTTTTAAAAGAGAAAGAACAAAGCGATGTAAATAGAAATGTAAAAGACGATGACATCAATTGATCATAGAATCTCAGAGTTCAAAGGCACCTTGGAAACCATCTAGGTTAACCTGTACTCAAGCACAAAATCCCTGTACAAAATCCATGACAAGTGGTATTCCACTTTCCCCTTGAAGATTACTAATGAGAAGAAATCCACTACTGGAGGACACAATTCATTCCATTTTGGGGCAGCTTTAATTTTCAATAATTTCATCCTTACTCAACCAAACAATCAGTACGCATTTATGAAACAATTACTGTGTACTGGGTAGGAATGAAGAAAAAATATTCTCAGCATAAAGGACAGCCTGTACAAAAGCACGGAGGCAGGAGATGACAATCCCAACAAAATCAACTTCAACTTTCTCCTTGATAGCACACTGCTTAACGTATTGTGCTTTGAAAAGAACAAGACAGTTGTAAATTTTGCCTGCATCCTCCTGTTTAATCTTACCTCCCAATTCAAGTTCAGACCTTTCAGTCTCCATTCTTCCTTGTTACACATTAAGAATTTGGCTGTTACAGAATTCCAAATGACACACTAATATCATAGAAAGTTTCCATGAGATGCACTAACTGTTTAATGTGGTTTTTTTAGTTGAATCATATAATTTATGCATCCATGTACATCAAGTGATTAATACAATGTTAGGAGGACTATCTTTTTTGACTTGAAAGCTATATTCAGTTCTACTCTTTAGTAATGATATTTAATTAAACACAATGAAGAAGAATAGTGGGCTTATATTATTTCCCTTGAAAATGTCACATTCTGTATTAATCATTTTTAATATTTCAGTGTTTGGTGGTATGCTTTAAATGGAAAACAGTTTGCTTTGTGGACATCAAATACTCTAGAATTCTCACTGTACCTGGTAGGAGAAAGAAGGGAGGATAGAATAAGAAAGAGAATAGAGGAGAGTAGAAAAAAAGGAGAGGAGAAGAGGTGACGAAAGGGGTATGAAGATGAGGAGGGGAGATATCATTGGGGCATCCTTTTTTTTTAATGCATAGAACAGACCAGGAGGAAGGTTTGAAAGGAGTATGGACAAGCAAGATAGCTTTAAAAGCATTGAACTATATAGATTGAACTATATATACTTTAAAAGAAAGGCTAATTATACATAGTAGAACTCTGCAGTTTCATGTATGATCCTCTTATTCTGTTTTACTATGTATATGAACATGATTCTTTTATTTGGAATTTAATTCAGATTAAGTTTTTAATTGCTTTACTGAAAGTAACCAACAAAAGGATGGGGTGAAACAATTTTGAGCCCAAAACAACTTAAGAGAGCAAGAAACATCTGCCTCACTAGTTTGGCATGTAGTACAGCACAGTCTGCCCCCCAACAAACCAGCAGCAAGCCTTCAGGGAAACTGAATTAGCACCAGTAGCTTTCAGAGCTCTCAGTCCACAGAATGTAAGGGAATTAGAAAACTGGTCAGAAGGAGATAACAGGGGACCCTTTGTTGGCACTGGGAGCAGGACTCTGTTGCCTTGCCCATAAACAATTCTGGATCACAATCCCAGGATGAGGAGAAGCACTGGCAATAGTTAGGATCCTGGTCAGAGTTTCAGGGTAGAAAAGAATATTTCTGGCACTCAGAGACCAGAGCATAGTCCAGAATAGCAATGACCACACCTCCCCTTAGATCATACCATGCTGGAAGAACTGAAAATTTATAGATCCCCAGAACTAGCTGTGAAAACTGCAACATGAAAAACCTGGAGCTTGGGACAGTTACCCCTTTCACCCTAGAAATAGAACCCAATTTTCACATAAAGTTAAAAGTCAAGAAATGGTCTGGGAATATAAGTAAACAACAACAAGAAAAGAACCTGTTCATAGAAAGCTACCATGGTGACAGGGAAGATCAAAACACAAACTGAGAAGAAAATAAAAATGTTACAACAGTTACATCCAAAGCCTAAAAGAAAAATGTGAATTGGTCTCAGGCCCAAAAAAAGAATACCTGGAAGACCTCAAAAAGGATTTTAAAAATGAAATAAAGAAGGTAGAGGAAAAATTGGGAAAGCAAATGACAGTGATACAGGAAAATCATGAAAAAGAGCCAATAGCTTAGTAAAAGAAGCACAAAAAATACTGATGAAAATGACACCTTAAGAAACAGAATATCCAAATGTAAAAAAGATACACAAAAATTTACTAAAGAAAAGAACTCCTTAAAAAGTAGAAATGCCCAAATGGAAAAGGAGGTACAAAAGCTACATGAAGAAAATAATTCCTTAAAAATTAGAACTGGCCAAGTGAAAGCTAATGATGCCAGGAGACATCAAGAAGCAATAAAACAAAGTCAAAAGAATGAAAATATAGAAGAAAATGTGAGATATCTCATTGGAATAACAACTAATCTGGAAAACAGATCCAGGAGAAATTATTTAAGAATTATTGAACCGAGGGGGAGGAGCCAAGATGGCAGAGTAGAAAGATACACATATGCTAGGTCCTAACCTACAGCCTGTAAAATACCTGTAAAGAAGAACTCCCAACAAATTCTGGAGCAGCAAAAGCCACAGAACAACAGAGAGGAGGAGATTTCTGTTCCAGAGAGACCTGAAAAACTGACACGAAAGGTCCCTCACTCACCGGACCTGGAGCAGAGCCCGGCCCTGCCTTGGCTGCACAGCACCAAGAGGAACAGATCCGAGCAGGCTTCAGGGATGGAATCTCCAGCAGCTGCACAGGTTCCTCCACCCACAGGTGACAGGGGTCAGTGAGAGGGTCTCTTTGGGGGATCGAGAGGGGAGTGGGGTGCCCCCATAACTCAGGCCCCCTCAGGAGGCAGCAGCAGAGGTGGCAGCAGACAGGGGCTCCCAGAGCAGGCAGGAGCCCAGATCCATTGTTGAAGGTCTCTGCATAAACCCCCTGAGGGAACTGAGCCCCGTGAGGTGGCCCTGCCCCCACTTGAGCACCTGAACTTAATCTCACACTGAATAGCAGCCCCACCCCCACCCAAAGCCCTGAGGTTGGGAAGCAGCATTTGCATCTCAGACCCCAAGCACTGGCTGAGAGGATTTGGAGGCGAAGTGGGTGTGAAGAGGATGCTCAGAAGTCAAGTCACTGGCTGGGAAAATGCCCAGAAAAGGGAAAAAAAAATAAGACTATAGAAGGTTACTTTCTTGGTGAACAGGTATTTCTTCCCTTCCTTTCTGATGAGGAAGAACAATGCTTACCATCAGGGAAAGACACAGAAGTCAAGGCTTCTGTATCCCAGACCACTCAATGGGCTCAGGCCATGGAAGAGCTCAAAAAGGATTTTGAAAATCAAGTCAGAGAGGTGGAGGAAAAGCTGGGAAGAGAAATGAGAGACATGCGGGTAAAGCATGAACAGCAGGTCAGCACCCTGCTAAAGGAGACCCAAAAAAATACTGAAGAAAATAACACCTTGAAAAATAGGCTAACTCAATTGGCAAAAGAGGTTCAAAAAGCCAATGAGGAGAAGAATGCTTTCAAAAGCAGAATTAGCCAAATGGAAAAGGAGGTTCAAAAGCTCACTGAAGAAAATAGTTCTTTCAAAATTAGAATGGAACAGATGGAGGCTAATGACTTTATGAGAAACCAAGAAATCACAAAACAAAACCAAAAGAATGAAAAAATGGAAGATAATGTGAAATATCTTATTGGAAAAACAGTATCTGGGTAGTTGGTGGGATTACACACACACACACACACACACACACACACACAGAGACAGACACAGACACAGAGACAGAGAGCACAGAGTGAATTGAATAGGATGGGATCATATCTTTAAAAAATGAAAATAAGGGGTGAGAGAAATGTATTGGGAAGAGAAAGGGTGAAATGGAATGGGGCAAATTATCTCTCATAAAAGAGGCAAGTAAAAGACTTTTCAGTGGAGGGAAAAAGTGGGGACGTGAGAGAGAAAACATGAAGTTTACTCTCACCACATTCAACTCAAGGAAGGAATAAAATGCACACTCATTTTGGTATGAAAACCTATCTTACAATACAGGAAAGTGGGGGAGAAGGGGATAAGCAGGGTGGGAGGGATGATGGAAGGGAAGGTAATGGGAGAAGGGAGCAATTAGAAGTCAACACTCTTGGGGAGGGACAAGGTCAAAAGAGAGAATAGAAGAAATGGGGGCCAGGATAGGATGGAGGGAAATATAGTTAGTCTTACACAACACGACTATTATGGGAGTCATTTGCAAAAGTGTACATAAGTGGACTATATTGAATTGCTTGCTTTCCCAATGGGAATGGGAGGGGAAGGAGGAAGGAAGAGAAGTTGGAACTCAAAGTTTTAGAACAACTGTTGAGTATTTTTCTTGCATACAACTAGGAAATAAGAAATACTGGTAATGGAGAATAGAAATTTATCTTGTCCTACAGGACAAAAGAGAAGATGGAGATAAGGGAAGGGAGGGATGTTAGAAGAGGGGGCAGATTGGTGATGGGGGTAATTAGAATGCTTGGCACTTTGGGTGGGGGGAGGGGAGATATGGGGAGAAAATTTGGAACTCAAAATTTTGTGGAAATGAATGTTGAAAACTTAAATAAATAAATTTTAAAAAAATAAAAAGCTTCTATCCATGCTGGAATACACACACACACAAAAAGCATTCCTGGAAAGCTCCACCTTTCCTTCTATTACTGAGGTTCTTACTGAAGTAATGGTTGTAGAATATATAATTGTTTGCAGGTCCTGAAATATTTTTACATTCTCTTTATTTTGGGAAAATATATTCTTCTATAGCTGATTCCAGCTTTTTTGAATGTGTATTGTTACTTGTTTAAACATCTATAAAATTGGATTCTTGCCATCAAATTAAAAAAAGAGCTTTTTGAAATTCAATTCTAAGCATGTCCCTCTTCTTTTCAAAATAATTTTAGACATTGTCATTATTTTTTTCATTTGTTTTATTATTAAATACTACTTTTCTAGTTTGTATTATGGATAGATTTTTCAGTGACAGGTTTTTCAACTTTTCCTTCTTCTGGTTTAGGTAATTCAATCTCTTTTCTTGTTTCATCTTATCTGGATCTAGGAGTAAAATTACACCGCATGATTTCCCTGTACTGAACAATGAGATTATACATCTAACATATCTTACAAACCTTAAGTGTCATTATTATTATTAATCAGATAGGTCTCTTTACTGCAAATGAATGAATCCTATTCTCCCTACTCTTGCACCTCCAAATCTCTTTCCCACGATCATACCCCACCAATGGTCTATTAGCTGCCTATTTTGATTTCCAAACCCTCCTCCCCTTCTTACCTCCTCTTGGACTGGGCCTGGAGGTTAGTGACTCCAGTCTTCTTTATGTTGTATTTAGCAAAGCACAGTTTGGTGGCTTTAATGATGGACTTCATGTCATACTTCATAGAGTCAGTGTTGTCCAAGGCAATAAGCAGCAGTAGCTCCCCAGAGATGAGACAGCTGTGTTCCCTTCACCATGCTGGCTGCCCAATAGACAGCTGAAGCCTTTAGGCACCACAGTTTGAGCGTGGAGCAGTCCTTCTTCATTAGATCATTAAGCATTAGAATGTTTTTGTGTAACTTGGAGGTGAGAATATTGTTGACAAAAAGCACAATAAAGTCCTTGCATGTAACTCTTCAGATTTGGTTCCAGTTTTGTCATGACATAGAAATGACTGCTATACAATAAGAGCATTCATATCTTCCATCCATTCTGTGTACACGTGTGTTGTCTACTTTAATGGTTATTATTACTGTTATCTCATTATTATTATCATTATTTACTTATTTACATATGTATGCATCAATCAATAAGCATTTATTAAGTACCATGTGACACACACGTGCTAAGCATTGAGGATACAGAGAATGTAAAAGAGAATTCCCTTCGTTCAAGGAGTTCTCCCTGTAATGAGAAAGACGATATGCAAACAGCTACATACAAACAAACCACATACAAGATAAATTTGAAACAATTCATAGAAGAAAGTACATATCCCCCACTGGATCATAAACTCCAAGAGGGCAGTGACTATATCTTACCTAAACCTCTTATATCACCCACAGTCTAGTACAGAGCTTTATATACAGTAGATCATTAAGCTTACTACATATTTGAATTTAATTAAATTATCATTTCCTCACTTAGATTTCAATTCACCATTAGCTCTTTTTGTTCCATCTTTCCTAATTCTTTTATAATAATGCTTATATTAGGGCTTAACATTTCTGAAGCATTTTCTTTCCAACAATTCTGTATGGTAGGTAATGAAAGTATTGTTTTAATCTTCATTTTACAAATTAGGAAAATGATATTCAAAAAGATTATCATTTGCCCAGGGTCATTAACTATTAAGTTTTAAAAACCATCTCTTTCAACTAGGACACACTGTCTTCTAAATGTTGGTTGTCTGCAACATTTATTTTTGCAAGTTTCTGCTTCTGAATTTTAGCCTCCCTATACTTCTTATAGGACTGCACTTATTCTTATATTCATCCTCAGTTATGTGCCCTGACTTCCATCATTTGAACATGACCTTTTAAAATCTGAGTTCATTCGAGAGTTCTCTGTGCAGCCACATCAGTCTCTTTAGAGGTCCAGCTATACAACTACCAAGCTACAACCAAGACGAGACCAGTGTGAACCAGCAATTGTTAATCCTATGGTAAGGAGAAGGGTAGTATTCTTTTAAGAAACATTTAAGAGCAGAGAAACACATATATAACCCAAAAGTCAGGCATGTTGTTGCAGTTATTGAAGGGCACTGATGTCCAAGGGTGAGGTAAAGCAGTGAAAATATAAAGTCTTAGGTGGTGGAATTCTGCTGCAGTCCAAGGAGCCAAAATTCAGAAAATTTACATTTTTTATCCAGTCCTAGCTGCTTCCTAGAAATAAGCTTAAATCTTTTTATTCCAGAGATTTGCATGCCCTACCCTTCAGGAAGATCACTGCCTGTGTGGGACCCATTTCTTCCTACTGATGCAGCTATTCTCACTGGGTCTCTAGTCCCTATGTACCAGGGCTTTGGAGGCACCTCAAACTGGTTCCCCAGAGCCCATGGTTAAATTTTCAGTGTGAGCATTTACACCTTGGAAACCAGCAGACGTGAAAATCAGGAACGGATTTATTGTTGCATTGATTGTCTAAATATAAGAAAGTAATGGAGATGCTAATAATGTAGATTAAATTTAAAAGTGTTTTTTGCATTTATTTGTTTGTTTATTTGTTTGGAGAGCCAGCTGTGAAACATTTACCATCACATTCCTATACATCTGACAATCTTGAAAACAGTGTGGGAGCAGAGCAAATGACTGATGAATATATATGTCTGTTCTACCTCCTGTCTACACAGTGTCTCTTTGATCCCTAGCAAAATCACAAAGGTTTTGAAGACTGGTAACTGGTGTCTTCTGCAGAATTCATGTTTATTCTTCCTTGGCATCAGGTGTAATCTTGTCAGTGTTCCATGCAAAACAGACAGGTAGGGACTATGTATTTGGCATTTGGAACAGAATTTTCCACGTGCAGATAAAAGTAACAACTGCGTGGGGGGAGTGGGAGTTGCAAAGTGGGAGCCATGTACTGCATTTGCCACAAAGGGTGAGAAAGAACCTTAGACAAATAGACAACCATGTTTATTCAACAGGCATGGTTCACTGGCCATGTTCACATACACCTTACAATATATAGCAATGGAAAAACAGTGAAAGCAGAAAACAAGTCCCTAGGTGTGTCAGAAGCTTGGCTAGTCTAATCCTGGGGCACTTGCTTCCTCCTCCTTCCCAATACCAGTATTTGGAGTCATGGATATTGAACGGCTCTTCCCCACCCAACTCATTCCATGCACTGTTAAAATGTCTAAATTTTCCTCCCTCATTTTCAGTCTAAAAACTCCTAGAGGCTCAGGTACTCTTAACAAGAGGAAAAAAGGGTTGCAGGGGTCAGTAGAGCAGCAGACAGGGAGGAGAATTCAGTTTTTAGGTTTATAGTTTTTAAGAAGGAAGAAATTTTCATAATAAATATTTAATAGCCTGGTAAAAAAAAATTCCATGCACTAATAGTAGGAAAACATTGCTACATAGGGAATCTGAGCTTTGTCTGATACTGCTAATGTTGAGGCTGTTCACAGGCACTCAAAGAATTTCAGAGTTGGAAGGCATCCAATTCGTCATCTAATCCAACTCCTTCCCAAAAAGAATCCCTTCTACAACATACCCAACAGGTACCCTTCAGCTTTTCCTGGAAATTTGCTAATTAGTCACTTTATATCACGATATATCACTTTTGGATAGTTATATTTATTAAAAAGGTTTTCCTGACCTCCAATCTAAGCTTTCCTCTTTGCAAATCCTATCCATTGCTTGTAGTTCTGTGTTCAAACAGAAGAAGTTCATTCCCTGTTCTACACAGCAGCTCTATAAATTCTTTTTTTTTGTTGTTGTTGACCTGAAAACTTTATTAAGAAAAGGCAACATGGCTAAATGCATACATTTTATGATTTAATTAATTAATCAATTCCCTATTAAAGACAACGGTAACATAATGCATTATGGAGCCAGAAATGTTCTGGCTACCCAGTGCAGAAATCTTCTGGCCTATATACATTTTGCCGTGAGAAAAGAACTCTCCTAATTGAGCAAATCATAAATTCAGTAAGACAGGACAATTAACAAAGTAATGTTGGTCAGGCCTTGGGATTCCAAGCTGGGTAAACATATGTCTCGGAAATCCCACCACTAGTAAGTGGCAGGCTTCCTGCCCTAAACAGATAACTGACATAGGAAAGGGCAAACAAAGTTCAATAGAAATTACAACCTAAGATGTCTGTATTTTCTTTACCATTAATATGCCATAGATAATAAGATACAAAGGAAAGTCCCATTATTCAAGATATGCCATAACATAGGGTCTTAGGTTAAAGGTCTCCTTAAGGAATGTAGAGTCAGCCTTGGCTGGTTTTTGCTGACATAGGAAAGGCATTCTCTGAGTTTGCTTCAGAGAGAACAAAGAGATTATTCCAAAATTTTATATTAAACATTATCAGAAGGAAGCTACGGGGGCAGAAGGGAGAAGAGACTATATTGTAACTACGTATGTAGAACACGTAAATTGTATACAGTATGTTTCCTACTCTCAAGCTATTTGATCTCATATTACATAACTACACATTTGCCTGCATTCATATTCTTTTATGGAACCCTAATAAAGACACAAAGTAGGGAGGGGACCTGTGATGTCTTTGGGAATTCTTAGGGAATTCCTAGGTAGAAAACTGTTTTCTACCAATGCAGATTATTACTATCTATTTTTCTTACAGTCTTGAGAGTTGTTGCCTAGAGCCTTAAGAAGATGAGTGACTTGCCCAGGGTCATATAGCCAGTATGTGTAAGAAGCAAGACCTTCCTGGCTCCAAGACTAGTTCTCTATCCACTATACCACACTGTCTCTCAGAACCAAAATATCCTATTATGTTAATATACCATAATTTACTCAGGGGGGCAAGTTGTAAGGGAAATGAGAAAAAGAAGAGTATTCTATGCATGAAGAATAAATGGTCTGGGGGAAGGGGAAAACCTGTAACCTCAAGGCCACATGTGGCCCTCTAGGTCCTCAAGTGCAGCCCTCTGCCTGAATCTTTCTATATTTTTTTTTTATTAAATTTATTTATTTAACTTTTAACATTCATTTTCACAAAATTTTGGGTTACAAATTTTCTCCTCTTTTATCCCCTCCCCCCACAAACACCAAGCATTCTAATTGCCCCTATGACCCATCTGCTCTCTCTTCTATCATCCCTCTCTGCCCTTGTCTCCATCTTCTCTTTTGTCCTGTAGGGCCAGATAGCTTTCTATACCCCTTTACCTGTTTTTCTTATTTCCTAGTGGCAAGAACATTACTCGACAGTTGATCCTAACACTTTGAGTTCCAACTTCTCTTCCTCCCTCCCTCCCCACCCCTTCCCTTTGGAAGGCAAGCAATTCAATATAGGCCATATCTGTGTAGTTTTGCAAATGACTTCCATAATAGTTGTGTTGTATAGGACTAACTATATTTTCCTCCATCCTATCCTGTCCCCCATTACTTCTATTCTCTTTTGATCCTATCCCTCCCCATGAGTGTCGACCTCGAATTGCACTCTCCTCCTCATGCCCTCCCTTCTATCATCCCCCCCACCCTGCTTGTCCCCTTATCCCCCACTTTCCTGTATTGTGAGATAGGTTTTCCTACCAAAATGAGTGTGCACTTTGTTCTTTTCTTTAGTGGAATGTGATGAGAGTAGACTTCATGTTTTTCTCTCACCTCCCCTCTTTATCCCTCCACTAATGAGTCTTTTGATTGCCTCTTTTATGAGAGATAATTTGCCCCATTCAATTTCTCCCTTTCTCTTCCCAATATATTTCTCTCTCACTGCTTGATTTCATTTTGTTTTAAAGATATGATCCCATCCTATTCAATTCACTCTGTGCACTCTGTCTCTATGTATGTGAGTGTGTGTGCATGTGTAATCCCACCCAGTACCCAGATACTGAAATGTTTCAAGAGTTACAAATATTGTCTTTCCATGTAGGAATGTAAACAGCTCAGCTTTAGTAAGTCCCTTATGACTTCACTTTGCTGTTCACCTTTTCATGGTTCTCTTCATTCTTGTGTTTGAAAGTCAAATTTTCTTTTCAGCTCTGGTCTTTTCATCAAGAATACTTGAAAATCCTCTATTTCATTGAAAGACCATTTTTTCCCCTGAAGTATTATAGTCAGTTTTGCTGGATAGGTGATTCTTGGTTTTAGTCCTAGTTCCTTTGACTTCTGGAATATACTGTTCCATGCCCTTCGATCCCTTAATGTAGAGGCTGCTAGATCTTGTGTTATCCTGATTGTATTTCCACAATACTTGAATTGTTTCTTTCTAGCTGCCTGCAGTATTTTCTCCTTGACCTGGGAACTCTGGAATTTGGCCACAATGTTCCTAGGAGTTTCTCTTTTTGGATCTCTTTCAGGCGGTGTTCTGTGGATTCCTTGAATATTTATTTTGCCCTCTGGTTCTAGAATCTCAGGGCAGTTTTCCTTGATAATTTCATGAAAGATGATGTCTAGGTTCTTCTTTTGATCATGGCTTTCAGGTAGTCCCATAATTTTTAAATTGTCTCTCCTGGATCTATTTTCCAGGTCTGTTGTTTTTCCAATGAGATATTTCACATTATCTTCCATTTTTCCATTCTTCTCTCTTTGTTCTGTGATTTCTTGGTTTTGCATAAAGTCATTAGCCTCCATCTGTGCCATTTTAATTTTGAAAGAACTATTTTCTTCAGTGAGCTTTTGAATCTCCTTTTCCATTTGGCTAATTCTGCTTTTGAAAGCATTCTTCTCCTCATTGGCTTTTTGAACCTCTTTTGCCAATTGAGTTAGGCTAGTTTTCAAAGTGTTAATTTCTTCAACATTTTTTTGGGTCTCCCTTAGCAGGGAGCTGATCTGCTGTTCATGCTTTGACTTCATGTCTCTCATTTCTCTTCCCAGCTTTTTCTCCACCTCTCTAACTTGATTTTCAAAATTCTTTTTGAGCTCTTCCATGGCCTGAGCCCATTGGGTGGGCTGGGACACAGAAGCCTTGATTTCTGTGTCTTTGCCTGATGGTAAGCATTGTTCTTCCTCATCAGAAAGGAAGGGAGGAAATGCCTGTTCACCAAGAAAGTAACCTTCTATAGTCTTATTTCTTTTCCCTTTTCTGGGCATTTTCCCAGCCAGTGACTTGACCTCTGAATATTTTCCTCACACCCACCTCACCTCCTGATCCTCCCAGCCCGTGTTTGTGGTCTGAGATTCAAATGCTGCTTCCAGCCTCAGGGCTTTTGGCGGGGGCAGGGCTGCTATTCAGTATGAGATTATGTTTTGGTGCTGAGGTCGGGGCAGGGCCACCTCTCAGGCTCAGTTCCCTCAGGGGGTTTATGCACAGACCTTCCTCAATGGATTCAGGCTCCCGCCCGCTTGGGGAGCCCCTGTCTGCAGCCGCCTCTCAGCTTCTACCTCCCGGGGGGGGCCTGAATTATGGGGGCACCCCACTCCCCTCTCGACCCGCCAAAGAGACTCTCTCACCCACCCCTGTCACCTGTGGGTGGAGGGACTTGTGCGGCCGCTGGAGATCCCGTCCCTGAAGCCTGCTCGGATCTGTTTCTCTCGGTGCTGCAGCCGTGGCCGCAGCAGGTCTGGGCTGGGCTTTGTGTCTGCAGCGCAACGGACCTTTTGCGAGAGGTTTGCAGATCCCTCTGTGGGTGGAGGGACCCGCGTGGCTGCTGGAGATCCTGTCTGTGAAGCCTGCTCGGATCTTTTCCTCTCAGTGCCGCGGCCGCGGCAGGGCTGCACTCAGCTCCCAGTCCCGGCGCCCAGTCCGCAGCGCGAAGGACCCCCCCGCGAGAGGTTTGCAGGTCTCTCTGGAACAGAAATCTCCCTCGCTCCAATGTTCCGTGGCCTCTGGGTGCGGAATTCGCCGTGAGTTACTTCCCTGTAGCCATTCTATGGGTTGTGGGTTCAGAGCTATGTGTATGTGCGTCTTTCTCTCTATAAATTCTTGATGACCATTATTGGGTCTTGTCTGAGTCTTGTCCTCATATGTCAACTTCAGGCCCATCCTAGAAGCTTTCCATTGGATGCTCTCCAGCTCATCTATCCCTTCCAGAATTGAGGTACCCAGATCTAAACCCAATATTTCAAATGTCTGAACAGGACAGAACACAACAATACTATCATATTATTCCTAAAAGTTATGCAAGATTGGGTTAGCTTTTTGAACTGCCATATAATACCATTGAATTGTCCTGCTCTTGTAGTCCACAAAAAAAATCCAGATATTTTGCATATTGCTTTCTAGCCATGCCTCTTCCATGTTGTATTTATAAAACTGATTTTTTTTAACTTAAATATGACTTTATATAAGTTTCACCTTATTAGATTCAACCTATTATTCTGGTCTGTTGAAATCTTTTTGAATTCTTACTTTGTCATCCAGATTTACAGATGTGACACCTATAAAATCGATTAAGTATGCCATTTATTCTTTTGTAAGAGTCATTGATAATAATGATAAATATAACCTAAGTACGAATCCTTGTGCTAATCCACTTGAGACATCCTTCAGAGTCAAAAGTGAGCCATTAATTAGAATTCTTTAGGTCTGGTCATTCTTTGTATCTGGCCTTTCAACTAGAGTTCAGAATCCACCTACCTATACTAGTGTCTACTTCACAACTCTCCATAATTTTTCTACAAGAATCCATGAAAAGCTTTATCAAGTGCTTTGCTAAAATATAGTCAAACAATATCTAGAACATTGACCACTTAGATAACTGTCAAAAAATGAAATGTAGTCTGGTATTACCTATTTTGATGACACCAGGCTGGCTCTTGATGATCACTATTTCCATTTCCAGATGTTCTCCAGATGTTATATATTATAGAATTTTTCAAGGAATTAAAGTCAAGATCATTGCAGATTCCAATTTTCTCCCATTTTTGAAAATCAGGACAAGTGATGTCATTCTCCAGTTCTGGAATATTTCTCCCATTCCTCACAGTAATTCAAGTATCACTGATGTTTGAACAATCATATCTTCCAGGTTTTTAGTACCTAAGGATTTAGTTCATCTGGACTAAGTGACTTGAACTCATCCAGGTGGTCTAGATGTGCCCATAATTTTTTGGCCAAAGACCAGATTGACACACAATATCATCAGGTGATGGGAATGCATATGACTCATGTAACCAGGTAGTACCTCTTCATGTATGGCTATATGTTGCTTTTAGGACAGAATGCCACCTGTGTACAATGTGATATCCAACTATAATATGTGACATTATTTAGTATAGCACCTATGTATTTGGTCTACTCTATGGTACTATACTATATGATAGTGTACATACAATGTACACTTGCATACTATATACCTAGGATACCTTGCATATACTTTTACTGTGAGTAACTTGGGTAATGAAAGTCTTGGTAGACTTTTCAAGGACTGCAAATTATTTTTTTATTGAGACAAAAAGTCTTAAATGAACTCCCCAAAATGTAGCATGGTTTGTGCTAAAATTCTGAACTTACAAGGACTATTTGAATAAACTGTTTCACCTGAGAACATTCTAAGGCCACCTCCCTCCCCCCCAAAACATGCAAGAAACTGAGGCTAACAAATTTTCTCTAAAAGTCAAAATTATATTTGTCCCAAGCAAAAAATACAAAGGACTCATGTAAAGAGTCAAAATAACCACCCTATCCCACCCCACCTTTACAGTAGACTTCCACTTTCCCCAGGATCTAAATACTCTATCTGACTTATAGTACTATAAAACATCCCTATATGGGATTCCACAAAAAAGAGAAATAACATAGGCCTTCTAGGGAATTTAAAAAAAAAAACAGAACCTCCTTAGGCCTCTAATTCCTAAGGATATACATGATTCTGCCCCCACCTCCAATGGAAAAATATTTGAAAATGTTAATGAACCAAGCAACCCTTCTGGGGGAGGAGGAGGGGTCTCCTTTCCTGGTTACTTACATCATCTCAGTTTCATATCATGAATCCATGCCAATCCTTCTTCTCTTTCATATTTCTGTCTGGCTCCTTTTCTTCTATGTCTACATTTCCAATAGACTCTCCATCTGGTGAGTCTATTTGATCTTTCTGCAGTTCCACAATTCATATGGCTTCCCAGGGGGACCAAATTGATGCACATTCATTGGTATATGTGAGGAGGCACAAAACCTTACTTTGGCTTTGATTTCCTTGACTCAGTTTCCGGTTACCTAATGGCATAAAAAGTCACAGTCACATAGAATCTATGTAGGGATGTGCTGATAAATGTTAAATAACCAGTTCTGGGGTTGTGGGGTGTGTGTGTGTGTGTGTGTGTGTGTGTGTGTGTGTGTGTGTGTGTGTGTGTATGTGTGTGTGTGTGTGTGAAGATGTGAGCATACAATATACTTTTAAGTTTAATCTATATTATTAACACTTTGTCCATCACTTTCTTATTTAAGTCTAGTCAATCAATAAAACAATGAACCAAGCTCTGGCGTATAGCATTTGCCAGTTTCTGACATATAAATGCTCACATTGAACATATGCACTTATCTCTAGCAAACTGATTTGAGCTAGCTTCAGGACACACCTAAGACAAGGCTGCTCAGATCTGGTGCAAGTGTGCATGTAAGTGTAATGTTAATTAGAGTTAAAGATATTCCCCATCCATCAATAGGCCTCAAGCAGAGTCCATGAAGGGGAGCTTGATTAGGGGAGTCTTGTTTTGTAAGAAGGCTACATCTTTAGTTATTTTATGAGGCACTGAATCACATGGGTCATGATGCCCCCCAGCTCTGAAAAGTGTACATATACTCTGAGGTGAGGTTTTGCTTTGGGGGCTTGGAAGAAGGTTCATGGGTGAGATCAGACTCTGAGTATCTGTTAAGGAGCCCCTCTTTGAAAATCTAGAGGTTGGTGCTTCTCTCTCGGGTAACTATGTATGTGTGTAATGGGCAGACAGTTGGATCTGTTTGTTGATCTCTGATGTATGTATTGTTTATGGTCAGTTAGAAGCCCTATCTGTTGGCCGTTATTTCTCTGCTTATATTTTCTGTGTTAGTGAATGAAATTAAAGTAGATTGTTGACCCCTCAAAAGTGGCTTTCCTTTTAGAAAAATAGGTCTAAGAACCTTTGTTAGCAGGCCATCCTGGATGTGTCAGGGGGCTTACTGCTACAGCAAGTCACTATGACCAGATTCATTTCCATGAGAGCGTCTACCAGAGCTGAAGATAAATGCCATTTATTTTTGTTACATATCTTTCTTTGCTTCATTTTGTCAAAGCAAATTTCTTTTTTGTCAACTGTTCAATGATTTATGTGTGCCTCACTTCAGCCCCACATTAAACATAAATGAAGAGAATGCAAGTCTTAGGCCACCCCTCATACAGGCAGAACCTCTAAATCAAGGATTATACAAGTAGGGGACATATTTGGGCCAACCAAACACAAGGACTTAGAATCATAGCATTCTGATTCTGGGAAGTCCTACATATCCATAATTCTATCATTTAATAGTGCCTTAATTACCCAAGGTTGATGAAGTTCAGGATGTACCCCAAAATATTGGGGTACAAGGTTGTGCCCAAAGAATTCACTCAGACTGTCTCCAAATCAAGCATAGCCATTTACTGGGAGTAACACACAGCACAACACAGCACACTGTTGCTGTTTGGGGTGCTGAGAACCCCAACAATGTAGTTTGGGGTTGCTGGGAGCCCCAAAATGTGAGAGTACAGGATGAGTCTGTCTGGAAAGAATTCAACCACTCAAGCCTCCTTTCAGTCAAAATCGTGAGGTTTATTTTAACACCAGTATGGCAGGCAGATTCCTAGTAAATCTTCAGCTTGCTGGGGGTGAGAATAATACTTCTATAGAAAAAAAAGGAATAGTGAAAATATCTGGATGAGATTAAAGAGTGGCAAATAGCCTGGGGTGGGCTAGGGGCAACAGTGGAAAGGATCTAGATGGCATTAAGAAGTGGTAAACCCTGAGGTGGGTCAGACAATGGAAGAAGTTAAATGGAGAGCCACAGTGAATGAGCTGTTAAAAGAATTATTGTCTAGGTAGGCTGGGATGTGCCAGATGCCTTAAATGAAATGCCAGGGATCTAAGCTGTGTGGGCAAGTTCAGGGAATGGACTGCTTTCAAAGACATGGTCTTTTCCTTTTAGAGATCCAGGTCTCATCACCCCATCAACACCAAACACAATATACCAAGCAGGCTCCCCTGCCTCTTAAGGGAAATGCAGCTTGAGGGTGGCAGCCCCCCCCCCCCCCCCCCCCGAGGGAGAGGAGATTAAGAGAGATGAACCATTAAGGGAGATGCCCATCAAGGGGGATCTCAACTTAAGGCGTCCCCTGCCCTTAGGGAGGAAGCCCCCTAGCCAGAAGAGGGTAGGGTAGAGGTGGAACCTGCTGACTCGAGGCCACATGTGGCCCTTTAGGTCCTCTAGTGTGGCCCGTGGACTGAATCCAAACTTCAATGATGTTTCAGTCAAATCTTCAATGAAGTTTCAGTCTATTTGAGTGAACTGACAACTCTATTTGAATCTCATCAAGATTACATAGTTCATAATTGGAAGAATCAGAACTAAGCAGTTCAATGTCCTTTCCACCAACTACTAGTAGAAGAAAAAAAAACGCATGGTCTCAATCCATTAGGTAAGACTGAGGTTCTTTGGGTGAGAAGAGCTCTCACTTAGGTCCTAGCTCTGGTTCTACTAATAATGAATTATGCGACCTTGGGTATGTAAGTCACTATACAATGAGGGTGTTGGGAATGTGCAGGACTTCCTAGAACTGGAATGCTATGATTCTAAGCCCTTATGTTTGGTTGGTCCAAAGATGCCCCCTTCTTATACAATCTTATTGTTGTTGTGTTTGTCCTTTGTTCTCGAAGAGGACCATAACATCAGGATGATGACATGACTTGCAGTTGACTTTGATTTGAGTGAGGGAGGGCTGTGCAAGGTCACCAACCTCACTTTCTTAGAGTTTGGATGAATACAAGTCCCCTGTAACTCAAAGTCTGACAGCTGAAGGCAATTAAGTGGTTAGGCCCATGTTCACCTAGCTAAGAAATATCATAGGTAAAGTTTGTGCTTTAGGACCATAGGTACATAGGATTTGGATCTAGAAGGGAAGGGGCAAGGAAGGGAGGGACTTATTATTTATATAGCACCTCTTATGAACCAAGAAGTGCTAAGTACTTTACAAATGTTATTTCTTCTGATTTTCACAAAGACCCTGGGTGCTGTTGTTATCCTAATTTTACAATGAATATTAAATGAGGAAGACAGAGGTTAAGTGGCTTGCCCAAGGTCACACAGCTAGTAAGTGTTTGAGACCAAATTACAACTCAAGTCTTCCTGAATGGAGACCCAGAGCTCTATCTCCTTTGCTACCGACTATCTTGTAGGGGATTTTGAAGTCATTGAATCCAATCCCCTTATTTTACACTTGAAAAGCTGAGAAGATAAAAGTACCTAAAGTCACATGGCTGGTGTGTCTAAGGCAAGATTTGAACACATCTTCCCACTTCCAGGGCCAGCAAGCTCTCCATGCTGCCCTTTCATATTTATTCTTTGGAAGCTTTGTTGTTGTCGTTGCCTCTTTATATTTATTAACACCCACAACAGTGTGTACATAGGGCTTTAAGGTTTAGAAGACACCCTCCAAATGTTGTCCTATTTGATCCTCCCAACAACCCTATGATGTAGGTGCTATTATTATCCCCATTTTGAAAATTGGGAAGTGGAGGCTGAGAGAAGTTAAATAATTTGCCAAGAGTCACATAGCTAACATCTGAACACAGATTTTCCTGCTTCTAGGTCCAGTATGCTGCAGTCTAGGTACCATGCTGCCTCTTTATACATTATACTTCCTACATGAACACATGTTATCATACTTTGTGAATTTGAGACTAGATTGTCTCCTGTTGTTCATAGTGAAATTATCAACTGGACCTCTGAGCTTTACTGAGCTAAAAGATGCTCCCAAAAGCAGATGAGTCCAAGAGTGGTGGTCATGTAGTCAATGAAGAAACTTCAGGGATGATTATGAGGGGAAAATAGTTACTGGGGAGCAGAGAGACAACAGATCATCAACCTAGAGGTATTGCGAATGAAGGATGAGAACATCAAAATGGTAGAGTATGGCAAGTGAAGAGCCTTAATGGATAGAAAAGGTGATTTGGCTGAGAGTGTGCACACACATATATATGTTTTAAATGAAATAGAAGCTACAAAATTCAGTCATGTACCCAGAAGGCAGTGGTTAAAGAGAAGCAGAAAAGTTTCATGTAAGCCAGGACTTTTTTGAGCATGTCAGCAATGTGACTGTTGGCCATGTAGAAAACTGTTAGAGGTTGATCCATCTACTGGGCATCCCATCCCTACCTTATCTCACCCAGATCAGTGCTCTGGTTGGCAAGTGACCAAAAAATAAATAAAAAAGCTTGAGCACCCCCAATGTCAGAGCCCACAGCTGTACAGCTGATAATTCCATGCCAAGGGCTGGCTGCTTAGTTTGTGCTAAGACCTGCATAAAACTGGGCACTTGAGGATTGGCAGGCCTGCCTAGCCAGCTTTTCTGAGATAATTGGCATGGATATGTCTTTCCCTTTTTTGTCCTGAGCAAATGAGTTTGAGCATCAAAGGAAACATACCCCGCAATTTGCAAGGCAGAAACCAGTGGGCTTAGTATGGTTTCCAGACCCTAAACTGGCCCCTGTCCATGCAGAATACAGCAGGCTAGCCTAGCTAGATGCCTTGAGGATCCTGGAAAAACTTTTGTTGTTTTTTAGTAAACATTTTTCTTTTTGAGACATGAAAGCAACGCCTCCATTTTCTGGTTAGGAAATATGGTGGCTGGCAGTTTTACCAATGGTGTTAATGACTGTGTGGGCAGAGGATATAAGCCAAAGAAAAACCATAAGTGGATAGTTTAACTCCAAAAAGTTAACCAATGAGAGGATAATGTCACAGAGAGAAAATTGAGTTTGGATTCAAAAGACTGAGACTTTAATCTATTTTTGATACTAGTGCCCTGAATGGCCTTGGGCAAGTCACTTCCTACCTGGGGGAAGCCACTCATCCTGCCAGTTTCCTCATCTCACTCACTGTAGGAGGTGTTCAAATTCAATTTCCATAAATCCTGGCGGGAGGAGCCATTCTAGGCTGTGGCTCTGAGCTGTCCCTGACTAAGGTTTCCTCCTGAAGAGCCTCTTATTTTACCTAGCAGATTGGGGCAAGAAGGAGTATGTGGGGGATGACACTCACCTCAGCTTTATCCTCTGGGAATAAAGAAATAAGGTAATGGAGTATAGAGATCTATTTTGCCCTACAAGAAAAGAGAGAAGATGAGGACAAGGGAAGGGAGGGGTGTGATTGAAGGGAGGGCACATTGAGGGAAGGGGTAATTAGAATGCAAGGTGTTATGGGGTGGGGGGAGGGGAGAGAGGGAGAGAAAATTTGAAACTCAAAATTTTGTGGAAATGAATGTTGAAAACTAAAAATAAATAAATAAACATAAAAATATTCTCTGGGAATGAAAAAACATGATGGGCTAAATGATCTCTAAGTGCAATTCTAGTTCAAAATTATTGATTCTTTTATCCTATATGTCCACACTATATATATATATATATATATATATATGTGTGTGTGTGTGTGTGTGTGTGTGTGTGTGTGTGTGTGTGTGTGTGTATACTATACATATAGTATACATATCATACACATATGCCATTTAAATGTCACATATTAAAGGGTCCTTGAAATTAGAATAATAGCTAATGTCTACATCCCTCTTTAAAGTTTACAAAAGTATTTAATGTATATTATCTCATTTCATCCTCACAACAACCCTGTGAGATATGTGGTTATTCCTCCCATTATATAGATGAGAAAACTGAGGCTGAGAGAGGTTTTGGGACTTGAGGCAGGATTCCAACTCAAGTCTTCCCGACTCTTTCCCACCCCATTTGGGGTTTTCTTAGCACATACTGGAGTGGTTTGCCATTCCCTTTTCTTGCTTATTTTACAGATGAGGAATTGAGGCAAACAGGGTTAAATGACTTACCCAAGGTCACATAGTAAGTGTGGGAGGTCAGATTTGAACTCAAAAAGATCAGTATTCCTGACTCCAGGTCTGGCACTCTATACACCATGGTGCCACCTTGCTGCTGAAGGATACACGGATCAAGTCAAACTCATTCTTCGTCCTGGCAAAACTTCACAGTGCCAATGTCTTTTAAATGGCGGGCCAACAGTCACCTAAACAAATACAAAGTAGTATAGGGTAGTAGATGTGATGAAAAGATCATTGTACTAACCTCTGGGAATCTTAGTTTCCTCATCGATAGTAGAAAGGGTTGGACTAGACAATCTTCAAGGCCTGGTTCAACTCTTAAGATTTTATTAACACACTACAATTTGGGCACCAGATTCTACCTAACAGCAACGACTTTCTCTTACATTTACCCAATGGCCCACCATCAAAATAGCAAGTCTGACAAACTTCACCACTCAGTCAGCGGACATAATTAGAAATGCAATAGCATCTGAATGATCCTGAAACCATCCTGAGCAGAGGTGTGGAAATACACCTCTTACTTTAAAAGGCCCCCTTTCCTCTCATAGTCAGGTCTCATTCACAGAGCATGTCCCAGGGCTGCCAGGAAATCAGGCAGTCTCTCCTTCTTATATTTAAATTTAATCTAACCATAACATTACCCTGCATGTCAACAGTTCAGGATAAATTGATGGATTCTAGTTTAACTATTTAGCTGTGCCAGTGGTAATATGTTCAATCACGCATTAAATTAAAAATGACACTTGGAAATATGTGTATCCCAGGCCCTGGTAGTCTGCACCAAATAAAGAAAAGATTTAAAATGCTGTCTAGTGGAGGATTACCATTGAAGAGGTATGAATCTCATTATGGCAGGCTGCACTGAACACATTTGCAAAGTTTCATTTAAATGCAACTCTGATGGTAGCTGCCTGGTTATCTGACTGGCTAAACATTTCCATTTACTTTCCATCACAGCAGTCCCAGCTGCTTCCTAAGGGAAGAAGAGGATCCACTTTGCAAACACCCACCAAGAATTTTGCTGTACCCACCCCTACCATTCCAATTGTTTGCTCCTCCAGATGCCCCTGAGTCACCCATGTACCCACATAGCCATTCATCCACAATATACTCAGTGCCTAGATACCTGAAATATTCACCACTCAGCTGTCCAGATAGACACATTGCCTCCGTGTGCATGAATATGGCTATTTTAGGCAGACCAATTCCAATAATAAATTAAGAAGGAAGTCATTGTGAATGTGGGCAAATCATTTTATTTCTTGGGCTGTGAGTTCCTTGTCTGTAAAATGGGAGTACAGGGTGAAGAGTGAGAAAGGGCCAATATTGTATGCTACCTGAGAGGCAACAGTGGATAGAACCCTGGGCTTAGAGGTAAGAAAATCTTACTTCAAATCGTGCCTCAGATACTTATTATCTGAGTGACTTTGGGTGAATCACTTAAACTTCTCTGTGCCTCAGTATCCTCATCCATAAAAGGAGATTGGTTTAGATGAGAAGCAACTAGGTGTTGCAGTGGTTCAAAACTGTATTTGGACTCAGGAAGATCAGCATTCAAATTCAGCCTCAGACACTAGCTATGTGACACTAGGCTAATCATCCACCTGTGTTAATTTCTCTCTTCTGTAAAACAGGGATAATAGTAGCACCTACCTCCCAAAGTTATAAATGAGATAACAGTGGTAAAGCACTTAATACAGTGCTTGGCACATAGTATTCACTGCAGAAATATTAGCTATTATGATTATTAAATCTTATCTGAGATGCTCACTAGTTCTGTGACACTGGACAAGTTACTGAACCTCTCTCAGTCTGTTTCCTCATCTGTAAGACATAGAGATGGACCTTAAAGTCCCTTCTACCTCTAGATCTAGAATCCTCTAAGACTTTCCAGCTCTGACCTATGATCCTATTGAGATTATAGGTTTCAGGAACTTCCCACTTGTGGTTGTTTTCCTTTTTCTTGGGTGCTTGGTCACAAGCAAAGAGGAAAGGGAAGAGATAATAACAAACAGGTGGAAAGTGAGAAGAAGGAGATTGGGAGCCCCCAAGACAAGCTCTGCCCAATTCACAATGTTGCACAAAAGGCTAGTCTTGAAGACAATCCAAACCCAAAAATCAGTTTCAATAAATCAATGATAACAAATCAAAAAAGGTCACCTCTGTCACATCCACAAACCAGCCACTGCATCCTGAAGGGTTTTTCCCATTGGGGAAAACTCTATAATTATCCTAAATGGTAGCAAAATTCAGATCTCATAATCCCACTCCCAAATCCTTCCCTAAAATCTGTGCCCTAGTACAATGAAGCCGCAGAATCTTAGAGCTAGAAGGTACCTTAAGAAATCAATCATTCCAACCCCTTCGTTTTGTAATCAAAGAAGGTGAGTAGTTCAGCTAAGTCCAGCAGTTTGGAAGGTACCATGGGTGAGCCCTGCCCCATCAAGAAACAGAAGATAGAGCAAAAACCCAGACAAGATCACTATTTTCCTATCCACCCAGCACTACTTCCTCCTATGTGTTTGCTGCTTTCTTGATCTCTCCTGCTACAGTCTTTCTTCCGTAAAAATGTTCTAAGCTTTCATTTAGAAACTCAATCACTGAGAAATGTCCCTTTAATAAGAAAAGTTTTTTTCATGAGTTTAACCTTGCAGAGTTTCTGAGCTGTCCTGTCATCATAAATGAGGATAGAGACAGCAGCAGGACTGAGCTGAAATTAACTTGATTTGGGCAGTTGGCTTCTGATTGTATTTGTGTCTGCTGCCTCTGGTACTGTCAGGCTTGCCAAGTTATTTCCAGATTCTCTCTCTCCCCATGTCAAGGTTGAAGGACACCATCAGGACAGCATACCAGCAGGAGGCCACAGCACTGATGCTTGGCAACTCTTCTTGTAGGGGTCAATCCACAATGTCAGGCTCACTTCCATCTCATTAACTTATCTTTTTACTTAGGAAGTAAATGGGGAAAATTTTGGACCCTTGGAATTGGTGCAATCTCTCTGTTAAATCAGACCAGGATTGAAAAAGTGAGTAGAATCAATTCATCACAGCTCATCTTAAGGGTGCCATATTGGTTGGGGGGTGAGGGGTAAGGAGAAGAGAGCAGTTTCAAATTTCAGACTCCAGACATGCAGCTCTATGTCAAGAGACTCTTGCTTTTAGAGATGGAAGTGTAGTAGGGCTTTGGTGCATGACTGGATCCTGTGTAGGAGGAACCAGAGACCTGGTTCTGGGTGAAGACATTCTGTATCTCCCTACCATGTGAAAGGGAGCAGCCTCTTTCCACTGAGTAGATAACCAGAAGTGAATGAATCTTTAAAAATACCAGAAGGGAATAGATTCTCTCTTTCCAGTGGTATCCAAGGGTGAAAGTCTCAGTCTCCCAAAAAATGCACTAAGCTGGGTGGGGTGAAGGACCACCTTTCCTTTTCTCATAGATTATGGCCCTGAAAATGGGCTTGGGATTTTGATCAGTTTCATTTGTCCTTTTCCAGTATTTAGTGCAGGAAGTATGGTCTCCTAATCCAGAAATCTGAGACAGAGAGACAACCTTGGAGCCTAGAATTCCAGGCCAGTTGATACCAGTGGTCCTTCAGGAAAGCACTGAGAAGCCAGGGTCCAGGGCCACAAGTTCAGGGTGGGTTTTGGATTTGGAATTTAGTAGGATCAGTGCTGGAGGAACCAAGCTACATTACAAACCCAGTCCCCTTCACCTTCCCAGAAACCAAAGGGACATGGGAGAGATTATTCCCATCAAGTGTTGGGGGTCAGAGGGTGATATTTTTGTATGTTTGTTCTTTTTGTACCTTGGAATTAACTATTCCTTTGGAAAAACTAATTGTATTTTTAAGTGAGTAACTGAAAGTGGAGCAGTTAGACCCATAAAACTGGGAACTTTAGTCTTTGACAGAGATGAGAGGCATTCCAATCCCCAAGCCCCTTAAGAGTACCAAAGATCGACTAATCACTGTTACAGAAGGAATCTTTGAGAAACTCTAGCCCATTAAATGATTTACTCAAGATCTCACAGCCAGTGAGTGGCAGAACCTAGATCTAAACCTAACTCAATTCACTTCAATTCAGTTCAGTTCTACAAGCATTTATTAAATTCCCATTAAGTACAAAGCAATCTACTAGGTGCCAGAGATAAAGACAAAACCACCACAATACCTGCCCTCAAATATTTTATATCAAAATGCTGACTAACCAGTCAGTATTTATAAAACATCAATCATATGCCAGGCACTGTTTATGTGCTGCATCTACAATAATATAAATGAAATAATCCCTACTTACAAGAAGTTTATATTCTAAAATCCATTTGTGGTATACACCATATGCAACACATCAACTCTATCACATTTTCAGAGACCACCCAACTGTGCTCAATCTGAACTATAATCAGTAATTATAAGTGAAATTTGAAAGTGCTTGTTTCCTCAAAAAAAAAAAATGGTGACATGGTCTGCTTCTCTTAGTTACATAACCAGAGTTCAAGAGTACAAAAGAGGAAAGCAATGTGGCATATTAATTAGAGCCCTGGAACTACAATCAGAATTCAAATATGGGCAGCAGAGAATCTTCTTTTCACAGAAAAGTTTCCCAAATTTTGGAGAAAATATTAGTAATACCTACAACACAGTAGTACTCTGTCCCAGAGGCATTAAAAACTCAGTGACTATCTGTAGTACTTATTTTTCTGGAAGGAGAGCTTTTCTACCAGACTTGGTTTAAAAGAATTTGTCCAAGCTGCCTTGTACAGATCACTGCTCTGGAATACCCCATTTGCTCATACATAAAGAAGCACTCAGCAAAAAATTTCTCCCTTCAAGTCATTTCAGTCAAAAAAAAAAAGTTCCCTATAACTATAAGTCATATTTGTTTGAGTTTTTTTATCATTGTTATTTTTTTTTGTTGGTGCATGATTTTCATTTCCAAGTTCTTCTGTGACAAATAAGTGAGAGTCAGCAAATCTCATACCACAAGGCTGCATGACCATAAGGACATTTCAAGATCTACTGATCTTGAAAATTCATAAATAGTTGAGTTTCTTCTTTAATCAAGATGAATTCCAAGGAAAGACAACCCTATGAATTATCACAGGTGGTCACTGAGTCTCAGTGCATAGTCTGCTGTAAGCATTATCAGTATTTTCTCCAAAGTTTGGGGAACTTTTCTGTGGGGAGAATACTTGGCAACGCAAGGGTAGCTCCTGAATTTTAAGGAGGTCCACAAAAAGAGGAATTTCTGTTCTGCTGGAAATCTATTTATTTGGTAATCTATAAACACAAAGGAGCCCATTAGAAACTTTTTGGGGGGAGCCCAGAGTTGAACCTTACAATACTACTTGGCATCAGGAGTCAGTCCTAAGGGAAAGGAGACTAATAAAAGGATTTCTTGTTTTTGTAATGTGACCAGAGTATTTGCATGCCCCAATATGAGCTCATGTTTATGTGGTTTGGACATGATGGCTTCTTTGGTTTCACGTACTATAGACCACAACCAATGCTGTTAGCCCAAAGTCCCCTGCCTAGCAAGTAGACTATTTAGGGCAATGTTTCAGTCAAGTCTCTCTTCCCCTTAAAAGAGAAATATTCATTTACTTTGTAAATATTTTATATGTATATGAAATAAACGTGTATATATTCACATGTACACTTTGTTTCCCTGAAAAATACATGCTTAATAAATGTTTTTTGTTGCATTAGTTTTGAAACAAAAGAGTAATTCAAGTTGTTGCTGTCATTTAAATGATATATGGAGGATGACAATGAGTTTTTGGTTACAGAGGCAATAGACAAAGTTTCTAGTGAATGACCTTGGAGAGAAAAATCAGACTACTGAGACTAATTATGCATTTTTTTCTATACATTTTTATCTAAAAAACGTTTCCCAGGACTCTAAAAAAATTAAAAATAATCCCAGCATTTTTTTAAAAAATTAGATAATCTATTTGGGTTACCTTAGAAAACAAGATGAATACCAAGCAGTAATCATTAATCCTTTGCAAAATTTAAATCCTTGACTCCTATTTAAAAGAAATTATTTCAAATTTTAAAAATTTCCTGAGGGTTTTAATTTCTTCTTTTTTTGTTTTGTTTTGTTTTGCTAGAGTCCCAGTAAATGTTTTTGTTCTCACTTACTTTGGGGGTTACTTATTCAGAAAGATTTTTCCATCCACAGAATTTAAATTATTATTTACTTGTGGATAGGAGTCTTGTCCTAAGATGTAGCTCTAACAGATTAACTATATGTTAATAATTAACATCCTAAAGGATATCATCCTTTGATATGCCCTAACAAAGGAATCTTCACAAGTCACTACGTCCACCAGGACAGTCACTTATTTCAAATTTCTCCACCTATAGCAATGGTGCCATTATACATTAGGTTCACAGGAACTCAGCCTATAGAGATAGGGGTAAAGTTGTTTCATCCAATTTGTAGAATGAAACTCTTCTTAGGAGAGTTCAAGGCTAGAAGTGAAATTTAGCATTGCTAACATGGCGAGAGCAAGAGTAAGAGACATAATTTCTCTCATTCTAATTTTTCTCCAAGGTCATTAAGAAGAAATTTTATATAGACTATGATGCCTCTGCAACTCAAAATTGACTGCCACATAGGATTTGTTATTCGATTTACAGCAACTTCAAAACAGGACATGGTGAGCACCAAATAACAACAAAACAAAGTGAAATAGATTATATTTTAACAGACAAGACTCATTGTTGATATGGAAGTTATCCCTAAATCAATTGTCTGTGTACAGTCAGACTACTGACTCATAAAAGCACAGATCAAAATTAGTAAAAATCAAGAAGGTAATACTTATGAAAAGATATATCCTGAACTATTAGAACAAACGATTTAACAATAGAAAAAAATGATGAATACATACCATGAGTGACACTGACAATGATCACAACAACTTCATATAGAATTTTAACCAATGCAAATCTATTGCTACAACAAAATCAAAAGAAATCAGAATATGCTTTAATCAGCAAACATTTCATTTACTTGCTGAGCAGAGGGAGATGGCAGCCAAAGGCTAGACTGATTTAGAATATAAACTCATTTGTAACTATAAATAACATAATTATACAAAATCATTCATAGCATGCCCTCTTCAGCAATCCCCCTACACTACACTGTGGGGTCTTGTCCCCAACGTATACCTTACAGACTTCCTCCTCCTCCTCTCAGGGTTTTAGGGCTACCGAGGCTATATATTTCTTGTGCTGTTTCTTTTGAGCCTTCACTGATGTGCTTGCCATTGATTGTCAAATTTAATCAACACTTTAGCAAAGTTATTTACTAAAATGGTAGAGCAATATTATTTTTTTTAATTCCCCCCATAGCCTGGGATATAGGCTCTCATAAGTACATACAGATTCTGGAGGGAGAGTTGGCTTAACTTTAGAGTGTGATAGCAGTGAGACACACAGGTAAAGAAAATGTGTGGACAAAGGGCAAATTCACAACTTCTAATAGCTGGGAGTCTTTTTTTGAATTCATAGTAGACATTAACATCTGATACAAGGAGTTCTGTTCTTTGAAACTATTTCTTCCCTCTGGTGATCATTTTCTGTATCCATTTGTGCCTATATATGTCTGCAGTTATCCTTTGTTTGTCTCTATTTTCTCCTGTCAGGATGTTCTGACAGTAATGACCATGAGCTCATAGCCAACATGGTCAGGTGTTAGATTAGGCAGCCCAACTTTAATTTCAACTCTGTCAAGTTACTGACCCCAAGGTTTTGCTTGCTCCTAGGTAAGAAATAGGAGTATAGAGGCTTAGCGTTTACTATCTAAGAAGAAGAAGCTTTGTCCTTGGTATGAGTTTCATCTCCTAATTGAACGCCTTGTCTCGTGTTAGTCCCTTCTCTCCAATAAAACAGTCAACAGAGGGTATGGGGAAGGAAAGAGAGAGGAAGAAAAAACCTCTCCTCTCTCCAAAGAGTAATTCTCTCTCAGGGAATTAACTCCTTCCCCACTGGACTTGTCCACAGATTGACAAACTAAACTGACTACTATTTTTATTCCTAACCAAAGAAGCATGATTTAATCAATGTGACTAAAGGTTCATTGAACCAATTAAAAAACTAGTTGAAATAATTAACAATTTTAGCATTGTTACAGGATATATAATAAACTCAAATAAATCACCAACATTTCTAACACACTGCCAACAAAGTCTAGCAGCAAGAGATAGAAAGAGAAATTCCACTTAAAATAACCATAGACAATATAAAATACATGGGAGGCTACTTACCAAGACAAACCCAAGAACTGTATGAACACAATTACAAAACACTTTGCACACAAATAAAGTCATATCTAAATAAGTGGAAAAATATCAGTTACTCATGGGTAGGCCGAACCAATAAAATAAAAATGACAATTCTACCTAAATTAATTTACTTATTCAGTGCCATCTCTATCAGACTACCAAAAAATATTTTATGGAGCTAGAAAAAGTAATTTAAAATTTAAAAGTTTCATCTGGAAGAACAAAATGTCAAAAATATCAAAGGAATCATTGCTTTAAAAAATATGATAGAAGGTGGCCTCACAGTACTAAATCTCAAAAAGCATTACAAGGTGGTAATCGTTGAAACAATCTAGTACTGGCTAAGATTAGAGTGGTGGATCAGTGGAATAGAGTAGGTACAATACACAGTAGGTAATGACCATAGTACTCTAGTATTTGATAAATGCAAAGAATCCAGCTTTTGGGAGAAGAACTTAATATCTGACAAAAAGTGCTATGAAAAATGGAAAGCAATTTGGCAGAAACTAGGTACAGAACATCTCACACCACATACCAAAATAAGGTCAAAATAGGATATGAGATTTAAACATAGTGATGCCATAAGCAAATTAGGGGAGCATGGTAAAGTCTATGTGTCAATTCTAAGGATAAAGGAAGAATTTGTGACCAAAAAAGAACTAGAGACCATTATTCAATATAAAATAGAAAATTTTTACTACTTTGAGTTGAAAAATTTTTGCATAATAACAATACAATCAAGAATAGAAGGAAAGCAGAAAACTGGATGGGGTGAGTGGTAGGAGGTGGAGAGGAAATTGCAGCAAGTTTCTCTGATAAAGGCTTCATTTCTCAAATATATAGGGAACTGAATCAATTTATAAGAATACAAGTCATTCCCCAGTTGATAAATGATCAAAGGACATGAATAAGTAGTTTTCAGATGAAGAAATCAAAGCTATCTGTGGTCACATGAAAAATGCTCTGAATCACTATTGGTTAGAGAAATGCAAATTAAAACAATTCCGAGGTACCATCTCATACCTAAGAGATTGGCTAATATGACAGAAAAGGAAAATGACAAATGTTAGAAAGGATGTAGGAAAACTGGGACATTAATGCTTTTTTGGTGGAGTTGTGAATTAGTCCAATCATTCTGCAGAGCAATTTGGAACTATAACTAAAGGGCTATAAAACTGTACATACCCTTTGATCCAGCAATACTACTACTAGATCTGTATCCCAAAGAGACAAAAAAACAAAAAGGAAAGGAGTCTATATGTACAAAAATATTTATAGCAGCTCTTTCTGTTGTGGCAAAGAGTTAGTTGGAAATTGAGCTGACACCCATCAGCTGGAAATGTCTGAACAAGTCGTGGGCGTATGATTGTTTATGGAAAACTATTGTGCCATAAGAAATGATGGGCAGGGTGCTTTCAGAAAAACCTGGAAAGGATGAAAAATGCAATATGACTCCAGAGAAAGTATTGATGAAGTCTGAATGCAGATTGAAGCATACTATTTTTTTTACTTTACTTTTTTCGTGTTTTTTTAACCTATATTTTCTTTCACAACATGACTAATATGGAAATATGCTTCACATGACTGCACATGTATAACAATCTATATCAAATTGCTTGGCTTCTCAATAGGGGTAACATGAAGGAAAAAGGGAAAGAATTTTGAACTCAAAATTTTAAAAAAATGTCAAAAATTATTTTTACATGTGATTAGAAAAATAAAATAAAATATTTAGACATGGAAAAAATCTCTATGGTTTTACTATGGTTGATTACTAAGTTTGATTCAATTAAGGTATCTCTGCTTACTACAATAACATTCATTGGAGTGATATGGAAACTTTTATCCTTATAATTACAAAAAGAATAATGGGCAACCCTTGAGCAGCATTTTTTTTTTCATGAAGCAGAAAGAAGTAGTGCAGAGTAATGCCAGTTCAAAGAAAATTTTAAAAGATTCATCTAGGGAAATACACTCCAGAGCAGTGGATAAAGAACTGCCTAGGGTAGTGGATAATCAGGAAGACAGGGGTTCAAGTTATATCTTTGACATTTACTCATGTGTAAACCTGGGCAAGTCAGTTGACTTCTCCATGCTCTATGTCAGAGCTGTCAAATATGTGGCCCTAGATCCTGTAGCATTCCTGAAGGCAGCCTTATAAAATGTAATTTTATAATTTAACAATATTTAGCAAAAGTATTTCACAAAATAAATTAAAATACAATAAAACCTAGACAATTTAATGTGTAGTTTTCTAAATCAAATATGTGTCCATCTTTATGGATGGTTTAGTGGACCCCATTTCTGTTTGAGTTTAACTCTTCTATTCTAGGCAACTCTCTAAGACTCATAGTTTCAGAGAGGATACTGATCTATAATGGAATAGGAACCTTCTCACCTATAACTCCCTATATGAGAGAAAAAGAGACAGAGATCCAACTAAGCACAGTTATTCCAAGGGTGCTTGCGGATTACAAGTAAAGGAAATCTAACAGAAGAAGATATCTATAGAGAGCACCATAAAAAACTTTTCAGCATTAAGGACCGTGGAACCTAGATGTGCTCATAGGAGAGGTAGAAATGGCATTGACTATAACAAAAATGTGAAGAGTAGCCAGTTTGGACCAAGTGTTTATAGAGGAGATTTGTGCTAAAGATAAAATTGTTAGTGTCAAAGGATTGTATACAAGTTATCTGAAAGAAGAGAAGATATTAAAGGAAAATGAAAACATCTCAAGCCTTATTGATACCAAAAAAGATGACCAAGAAAACATTAGCAACCACCAACCTTTATGCTTAATCTCATACTTATGCAAAATCTTTATGAAAGACTTCTACACATGAGTCAAGGTCATTCTCAGTGATAACAAGCAGCCTTTCATAAGTGGTATTCAACAATGGACCGTATTTTTATTACTTTGTAATTGATTAGAAAATGTAGAGAACATAGGATTCCGTTATGTTTATTGTTTGTATATTATGAAAATGCATATAATTTAGTAGAGTAAACTCTACCTTAAAGTTTATTTTCCAACAAAAGATCTCCTCCATCCATATATCAGAATTATTTAAGTTTCCTTGAAAGATATAACAACAAAAACAAACCAATGCAAAGACCCCTAATCATAACTATCAAGTGAGGCATAAAACAAGGAGATATATGCTCACCAAAAGTGTGATAGAGAAATCCAAGTTGAAAAGGAATACTTCACAGATGATGAAGTCCTTCATATGTTCCTGCTTGCAGATGACATTGTGCTAGTTACATAAAACTCTGGATACTGCAGAGATTCCTAGAAGAGATGTGGAACCATTCAAAAGAGTTTTGCCTGACCATTTGGAAGACCAAATGGATATGGGATGTCTAGTGCCAAGAACTGACACACATTTAGATAAAATTTGTCCTTCAGGACATATCACTGGAATAGGCAATACAGTTTAGCAATGAGTTAGATCCATAGTTGAGCAGAAGGAGTCAGTCTTCGTCAATAGAAGGAGTTTTCACACCAGGAATTTTCCACACTAATGAAACACAGGTACAGACCAAAAAAAAAAGTACTTATAATGATGTTGTGAAGATCAAACGAGATAATATATGCAAAATGCTTTGCATACCCATCTATGACATTGACCATTAGATAACATAAATTAATAAATCAAATTAACAAACTTTTATTGAGTGTTTACTATGTGCTAGATACTATGCTAATCTCTGTATATAAAGGCAAAAACACTGTCCCGGCCCTGAAGAGGATCACAGTCTAACATTGGGAGAGACAAAATGCCAACAACTATGTACAAATAAAATAGATATAGGATAAAATGGAGATAATCTCAGAGGGAAGGCTCTAAGATGAAGGAGAACTGGAAAAGACTTTTTTTTTTTTAATTAAGAAGCTTTTTTTGGTTTTTGTTTTAATTTTTTTTGTTTTATTTGTTTTCGGTGTTCTACAATCATTTCCATATAATTTAGATTTTTTTCCCTTCTTTCCCTCCGTCCCTCCTCCCTCTCCCCTCCTTCCCTGAGATGGCATACAATTTTATATAGGTTCTACACATGCATTCCTATTAAATGCATTTTCACCTTAGTCTTTTTGCATAGAAGAATTAAAATGAATGGGAGAAATCACAAAACAAACCAAAACATAATATAAAAGAAAATGATCTACTACATTCTGAGATCGAATTCCATAGTTCTTTCTCTGGATGTGGAAGGCATTTTGCCTTAAGAGAACATTGGGAATTATTTAAGTCCTTGTATTGCAATGAAGTAGTAAGTCTGTCATAAAAATTCCTCGCACACTGTGGTTGTTGCTGTGTACAGAGTTCTCCTGGTTCTGCTCCTTTCACTCAGTATCAGTTCATGTGAGTCTTTCCATGCCTCTCAAGTCTTCCCGTTCATCATTTCTTATAGTACATGGAAAAGGCTTCTTGCAGAAGGCAAGACTTGAGCGGAAATTTGAAGGAAGACACAAGGGGGGAGATGAGAAAGGAGAGCTTGAGGGACTGTTAGTATAAATACTTAATAAATACTATGTTATTTTTCTTTTTGTTTTTTAACCATTATGCTGAATTCACCAAGATAGCCCACTTTACAACCATAACTGCTTTTCTAAACCATTGTGATTTTTAATTGTATTCTTTTAATGTTCCTTTAATCAAGGACTTGATTTCTTTGATTTATTCCTTTAAATTTTGTTCTTTTTCTTTTCTTTTTGTAAGTATACATGCCGTAAAACTAAAGAATTGCTTATAGGAGCTAGCCTGTTTTCATGGATTATTTATTAGAGAAAGCATATATTTGTTTCTGAGCATATTAACATCGAGTGGAATAGTTTTAAGGAATAAGAGATCAAGAATTTGATTCAAAAATCATTTCTAATCATTGATGAGTGACTATGAACAACATAATTGCCAATAAACCATAGTGACTGTGTCTAAATTGTCAGTGTGAGAATTTAAGCAATTATTACTCAGGGGAAGAAATCAGCTCCCTATTAATTGAGTTTAAAACACACACACACACACAAGAGTGTGGGTGTGGACCAGGGTCGGCCATGAAGTAACAATGTGGAACTCTAAAATCTTAGAATTGAAAGAGGCCTTCTCTCACCTGAAAACAGAAATTTTCTCTACAACCAGACCTCATCTTAACCATTTCCGGTTACATAGTTAACCCAAACAAACTGCTTTACCAGGGGAAATAATTACTGCGGTGTAGATGATGGAAGGGAGGGGTAAAGAGGAGGCCAGGAATCTGTTTGACATTCCAGAAAGAGCAAAGCAATATATATTTGAGAATGTTACTTTTCTTTCAAGGAAAGGGTTCTGAAGTGAAAGTCGCTGGCAGCTTTTTTTCCTTTCCCCTGACTGTGGGTTATAGGTCAAAGTAGTTGAAATTTATTTCTTTTTATTGGACAGAAGAGAAATCATAGGATTTCAGGGATGAGAGAACCTTATAGTCAGTTGGTCCAATCCCTTCATTTTATAGAAGGGGAAGCTGAAACCCAGAGAAGCTGTGACTGGCCCAAGTCACAAGGCTCTTTAGTGGCATTGCTTTTATGTAGCTTACTATGTGTTTGTTTGTTTGTACGTTATCTCCTCCATTCGATTGTAAGATCTTTGAGGGCAAGGACTATCTTTTGCCTCTTTTTGTCTACCCAGAGCTTAGCACAGTACCTAGCACATAGTAGGTGCTTAATAGATGTTGATTGATTGATAGGTCTTGTAACTTCCCATCCTGTGCTCTTTTGCCAGTTATCTGTCATTTTTTCTGTTTTAATTTTTTTTGTTTTCTTGTAGCTCTGTTGCTATAGAAATCTTGTATCTTAAAAAAAAAAGAAAAGAAAAAAAACCAATAAGCTTCTCTACCCCATACTGCTTGGGAAGGAAAAATAAATCAGACTCATCTATCATCTGGAAAAAGGTCATTTCTCTTTCCCATGTACTACCCTCAGTGCTCTCTGGAACACACAAGCCCGAATATGCATGTAATTTAGAAAACCTTCTTCAACATCTCCTAAGGTCCCAGGGCAATGATTGCCTTTCCTCTAGAAGGAATCAAGGCTCTCAAGATTGAAAGGGACCTTAGTGACCATCTAAAAGATCAGTTTGTCCATGTACAAAATTGAGATGAACCAGTCTGCCTTTCTGTAACTCCCAAACATCATGCGAAATAATCTTGACCCAGACTAATAGCAGAACCTGTTCTCCTGATGTCATTTCCACAAAAGCACACTTCATAAAAGTGCATCTCATTCAGTGTTTCTCCCTACAGAGATTTCTGTGGAGAATTTCTCAAGAAGAAAATCCTTTTCTTTTTTACGACAATGGATTTGTTTTTTCTCATTATTGACTTTCCTATAGAGAGTTCCTATAGAAGAATGACCTCAGCCTGAATTACTTTGTATTGGGATTTAGACACAGAAGGATCTCCCAAACATCAGTTTGGAGAATTATGATAATACCTGACATTTATATAGTTCTTACTATGTGCCAGGCACTGTGCTATCTCGTGATCCTTACACCAATGCTGGGAGGTAAGTGCTATTATTATCTCCATTTTACAGATGGGGAAACTGAGAAAACAGCAGTTAAGTGACTTGCCTAGGGTCACACAGCTAGTTAAGTGCCTGAGAACCGATGTGAATTCAGGTCTTCCTTGTTCGAGGCACACCATTCTATCCACCGTGCCACAGAATGCTGTCATTCACCAGCCTTGGTAGCAATCATGAACTGGATCAAGCCAGAGTGAACACTGTAACAGATGCAAAGGTTTGGGGTTTATTCCTTATATTAGCCACCACAATGAAACAGCCCTGAAATCTAGAATGTGTAGCTTTAAATATACAAACTATGGTATCAACCCTCCTCCCCCATGTCAAATAATAATAATGATTTTAATAACTATAATCTCTAAATTGATCTCTTCTAAACAGGCTTTCTTTGTCAGGAAAACATCTCAAGACAATGTGTATTCTGTCTTGAAAGGTAGTCTCTGAGAGTTGCAAGTCAATTTATGAAAGGATGGAAACTAATATATTTGGCATTCTCTTTAGCATAGTTAACTGTGTCTTTAAGGTAGAATACACACAACATTCATCTTTCTGCTAATTTTTGTCTCCCAACTTTTATCTTAGCAAAAGAGAGAAAAAGAGAAGAACAATAATGAATTGAGTGTAGAATTAAACATACATATACACACCCCTCCCAGAAAAACAGTCAAAAAATAGAAATTTGTGAAAATCAAATAAGAGATAAAATTTAAGACTGATTAAAAATAAGTGTTTGTTGTTTTTAAAAGATGAATAAAATAGACTATTGGTTAATCATTTTTTAAAAAAGAAAAATGAACCATTTCCCATACTGTAGGTGGAACCCAGTCCAGCAATAGAGCAGAGAAAGCACAGATTAGTTCATTAAAGTCACTGAAACGAAAGTTTTCGTCAAGACAGTTTATTTTCTACCTCTGTGCTTGATTCCTTACATAATCTTCTATGCATTAATCCTCTTTTCATTCTCTATCTTGGGTACCCCATAAGCACAGAAACTGTTATAATTTCATTTCCTTGTTAGTTAATTATAAACCCGCTGCATCCTTGGGCTGCCAAGAACATTGCTGAAAGTCACTGGAAATTAGGACAACTCCTTTCCAGGTGCAGTAATTAACCAACAGATATCAGTTGCTAAAATAGAACTGGCCTGGAAAATATCACTCAAATTTAAACAATTCATGAAGAATCCTTTATTATTTTAAGGATATAAATTTGTATTTGTTCACCAGTGTTCTCTTTGACAATTTTTTTTCATTTTCATGTTAATGCTCTAAAAGTGTATCTGATGACAAGTCAAGTAATCTCTTGGCTGTTAACTAATGAAGCTGCCTTTGATATATTGTTTGGTTATTCTTTTGTAACTAGGAGTTGCAATTGCTGTCTTTATCAAGGGTTTTTAGGGATCCTATAATTTTATTTTGCTATAATTAAGTTCTGCTGTTTTGCATGCCCCATTTATAGTAATGATTTCTGCAAATGAAGAACTAAGATATAAATGAAGGAAGATTCCGTCCTATAATTGCTTCCTTCAGATTTCTCTGAAGCTGCTTGCTCTATTCAAAGACTGGGTATCTATTGAGATTCCATAATTATTGAGCAAAATATTGGGTCATAAGTATTGGGTCAAGAGGGTTTTTTTCTTTAATGATGTTTAAAAATCTTGATAGTAAATAAAGGAGGTAGCTCCTAAATCTGAAATGAGTACACTGAATTTTAGTTATGGGCTCTATTTTTTTGTCTTAGTTATTGAAGTCAGTCACGATAAATGGGAAATTACGGGAAAATTCATCAGAAAAATAAGTGGTATTTGAGGAGTGGGGTGTCAGGTTGTAGGGTAGAATAATATTCATTCATTTCAATACTCCAAAGATCCATGATTTAATAGGTGTGGTCATTCCTTCTACTCATAACTACTCCACACCATAGCTGATGATCTTCATGATTTTCTATAGCCCAAATAATTTATCACCTTGCAGCCACTCCTCTGATGATAAATTTCCCTAGGGTGGTCCTCAAATGACAGAAGTACAAGTCCATCACTAGGCCTATGCTTAAGATTTTACAGCTTGCTAGAACATCCCAGAGTTTGTACTCTGCTAGCATAATAAAGGTTCACAAATATAGAAGGGGCATGAAAGGGGCCTCAGAGTTCATCTAGGCCAATCTTTCCCTGTTTTACAAATTATGAAACTGAGGCCCAGGAAGGATTATTCAAGATGACACTGATGGTGGATAGCACATATAGAATGTGATCCTTTGATCACAAAATGGAAATAGCACTAGCTCTTGAATCAGAGGACTCAAGCTCAAATCCCACCTCTAAAGCTTAGAGACCTTTGGGACCTTAAGCCAATGAAATGCCTTGGGACTTACTGATTAAATGAGGGAGCTACACTAGATGGCCTTTGGAGTCCCTTACACTTCTAGATCTAAAGTTCTATGATTAAATCCAATACTCTTTCCACTATGCCAGACTGTGAGACTCAGACTAAGACTTTAGCAGAGATAAGAGCTAACTAAAAATGTTAACCACAACAAAAGGAACTCATTACAATATGATTTCAATTTGTAATTACAAAATTAGTTTCTAAGATGTAAAAAAAGGCACATTAAAATAGTCCTTTGAATCCCAAAAGCTTGTAAGACTGAAACTGAACAGAGCAATATATGGTAAATGGATGGCCTAGACTTCCTGCCCTCTTCCACCTCAACCTCCTACCTCCACTATGTGGCCATTTATCGAGCTTAATAAGAAAGTGATCCAGTTTCTTCCTTGAAAGATTTGTTTTTCCCCTGATATAGTGGAGCAATGTTTCTTCTTTGCCAATTCCAGATATGAATCAAATTGGTTTAATTCAGATATGTGACTCGTTGTCTACTTCTATCAGGAATTATTCAGACTGTCAACTCTTTGAAAAATAAAATGGTAAGCCCCCCTTTCCCCTACTCTTATTTAGGTTGTCCCCTCCCCTTCCAGGACCATGGAGAAGCTTAAATTCCTCCATACTCCTACCAATTTTCTCTTCTTTCCTCAGTTCAGGCTCTAAAACTCAAAAGTACTGACTGGAAACAAGGTTATTAAGAAGTTTCATGAACGTAATATATGTAATCTCTTTGAATATCAGTTTCCCCATCAGTAAAATGAAGACATTAGACTAGATTTCTAAGATCTCTTCTTGTTTTTTTTTAAACTAATTAATTAATTTTTAGTTTTCAACTTTCATTTCCACAAAATTTTGGGTTCCAAATTTTCTCCCCATCTCTCTCCTCCCTCACCCTGATATAGCATGCATTCCAATTACCCTTTTCCCCCATCTGCCCTCTCTTTTATCACTCCCTTCTTATCCCCTTCTCCCTTACTTTCCTGTAGGATAAGATACTCAATTGAATGTGTTATGTTATTTCCTCCTTAAGCCAAATCCAATGAGGGTAAGATTCACTCATACCCTTTCATCTCCCCTCTCTTTCTCTCGATTGTGAAATCTTTTTCTTGCCTCTTTTATGTGAGATAACTTACCCCATTCTATTTCTCCATTTCTCCTACTCCCAATATATTTCTCTCATCCCTTAATTTTATTTTTTAGATATTATCCCTTCGTATTCAACTCACCCTGTGCCATCTATCTATCTATTTATCTATCTATCAATCTATCTTTCCTCCAACTACCCTAATATTAAGCAAGGTTTCATGAGTTACAAATATCATCTTTCCACACAGGAATGTAAACAGTTCAATTTTAATAAGTCCCTTATAATTTCTCTTGCCTGTTTACCTTTTCATACTTCTCTTGATTCTTGTATTCGAAAGTAAAATTTTCTATTCAGCTCTAGTCTTTTCATCAAGAATGCTTGAAAGTCCTCTATTTCATTGAAATTCCATTTTTCCCCTGAAGTATTATACTCAGTTTTGCTGGATAGGTGATTCTTGGTTTTAATCCTATCTCCTCTGACCTCTGGAATATCATATTCCAAGCCCTTTGATCCCTTAGTGTAGATGCTATGGTGACGGCATAGCTTACCGAGAGGAGCAAGTCTTATGCCTGACCAGCAGGCTGCTTGTCCTCCTGTGGAGCTCGCGAGTAAAAGAATGAGGTGGGAGAGTGGGTGATGAAGCAACTCCAATTTATTCAAGCAAGCACTCTGATTATATAGTCTCTGCCAGCCAGCCCAGTGAACCATGGTAACACACACAAACAAACCTGAAACTATAGAAATGAACACAAGCTGGAACTATAGTAACAAAAATAAACCAGGGGTGGGGCCATCCCTTCCAGCGCCATCTTGTTTACCCTTCCCTGCACTGGACTCAGTTTACCTGATGTCCATCAGTGTGGCGTCCCAGATGGTGTGGCGGTCAGCGCCCCTTACATGTAGATGCTGCTAAATCCTGTGTTATCCTAATTGTATTTCCACAATACTTGAATAGTTTCTTTCTGGCTGCTTGTAATATTTTCTCCTTGATCTGGGAACTCAGGAATCTGGCTACAATATTCCTAGGAGTTTTCCTTTTGGGAAATCTTTCAGGAGGTGATTGGTAGATTCTTTCAAGTTGTTCTTTACCCTCTGGTTCTAGAATATTGGAGCAGTTTTCCTTGATAATTTCTTGAAAGATGATGTCTAGGGTCTTTTTTTTATCACGGCTTTCAGGTAGCCCAATAATTTTAAAATTATCTCCTCTGAATTTGTTTTCCAGGTCAGTGGTTTTTTCCAATGAGATACCTCACATAGTCTTATTTTTTTCATTCTTTTTGTTCTACTTTTAAATTTTCTTGATTTCTCATAAGGTCATTAGCTTCCTTTTGCCCCATTCTAATTTTTAAAGAATTATTTTCTTCATTGAGCATTTGGAATACACACACAGTCTATTTTTAAGGTGTTATTTTCTTCAGTATTTTTTGGAGTCTCCTTTAGCAAAGCTGTTGACTGTCTCACTCTCATTTCTCTTCCCAATTTGTCCTCTAATTCTCTTACTTGATTTTCAAAATCCTTTTTGAGCTCTTCCACGGCCTGTGACCAATTCATATTATTCTTGGAGGCTTTGGATGGAGGAGCTTTGACTTTGTTATCTTCTTCTGGTATGTTTTGATCTTCTTTGTCACCTATAGTCTGAGTTTTTTTACAATGCTTGGTCATGTTCTCAGCTGTATACTTGACTTTCCAACTCTTTGCCAAATAGGATTCTGCTTCCAGTGGCAGTGGGGTTGGGTGTACTGTCCCAGGCTTTGGGGGTTTTGTATCAACCACTCAATCTCTCACTGTCTGTGGGATGGGAGCTCCAGAAGCAGTTACCTCTACAGTTGCTGGCACCAGCACCTCTTCCTCCACCCCAGGACTGGACCCAGACTCCAGCCAGACCATGTCCCATAGAGTTTTCCCACTGACTTTCCATGCTGCTTTTGGCAGTTGTGGGTTGAGAAGTCTAGAAACTGACACAGTTATCAGCAATTCAGTCCTGTTTTGAGGACTGTTCTGATCTTGTCTATGCTGGAGTGGTCCTGCTGGACTGCGCTCTACTCCACACCCTGCCCAGTGTGACAGAAACTTCCTGTCGACCTTCTAGGCTATCTTGGGCTAGAGTTTTGTTTCACTCTATGATTTTATGGGTTCTACAACTCTAGCATTTGTTCAGTCATTTTTACAGGTATTTGGAGGGGTTTAGGGTGGAGAGCTCTAGCAAGTGCCTGCTTTTACTCTGCCATCTTGACTTCACTTGATCTCTTCTTGTTCTGACATGCTTTATTCTCTCAGATGACAAGCAGTAAGATGTGATGGGAGAGGGAGGGAAACCATGACTAGTCAAGTTACCTAAGTTCTAATCTCACGTCTGACATAATTACTTGTGTGATCTAGGGCAAGCAATTTCACTGCTTTGCATCTGTTCATTACTCTGTAGAATGAGAAGATGGAATATAATGATCTCTATGATACTTCTGAGGAATTGGAGCAGCAAGGAGTGGTAGAAACTGAGTGACCCACACTGACCCCATCTTGTGACTCAATTCTGGAGTGAGCTCTGTTTCTTTTCTATTCAATTATGGGTCTAGTACCAAAATTGAGGAAGGTTACTGGTCTCAATTTGTTGGATAACTGGCATGCATTGCTCAAAAGTCTTCAATGACTCCTTATCACCTCTCAGATAAAATAAAAACGCTTCTGCCTGGCATTAAAAATCCTCCCCAATCTTGATTGAGCCTAACTTTCCAAATAGATTTAATTTTACTCCTCATCTTGTACACTATAGTGCAATCAAACTAGCTTATTAGCTACTCCCTGTTCTCAGCACTCTCGTTCCTGCCCCCTTGTCTTTGCACAGCCTACAGATCACCAGTGTTTGGAATACTCTCATTCCTTATCTTTTCATGTTTAGAATCCTTAATCCCTTCAAAGCACTCCAGTGCTGCTATCTCTTGCCTCCTAGAAGACACATGTGACCTTCTAGGTCCTCAAGTGTGTCCCTTTGACTGAACAGATTCAACCACAATTGAGGACCTAGAGGACCACACATGGCCTCAAGGCAGGAGGTTCCCCATCCCTATATGGAAGCTTTTCCTGGTTTCCTCAGTTGTTAATGTTCCTCTTCCTATAGACAGGCAATATCCCCAAGGAGAATCCCACATTCTTTATGTCAAGTACTTGCTCTTTATTTTTGGTAATTTTATCCCCAGGAGATAGCAAAGTTGCTCTGTACATAGTAAACACAATAAACATTTGTTTAATTAACTAATTAATTAATGTGGAACTTGCCTTTATGGTATTTAGAATAAGCTAATATAGTAAAGTGTGATGACAATTTTGGAGGGGGAAAGGGGATTGATGAACATGCAGTCAATCTAAACTGTGCATACCATATAGAGATAATTCATCCAATTCTTACAACTCGCATTGAGATCTGGAGTCAGGATAACCCTCTACTACTAAATAATTTGTACAGTTGAGGTGCCTTTGGGAAGTTACCTAATTTGTGATCTTCAACCCATCTTGTGCAGTTGTCATTGGACTTAATTATTTGATTTATGAATGATCGATATTATTGATTGTCCAGTCACCCATAAAGCCTTCCACTTAATAAAACAGTGGCCTGTTAGCCCTCAAGTTCAATAAGCAAGCCTAGGGAGGGAGTGAGGGGACAAGGATGTAGGAGGGTGAAAATAGCCAATCAAAGGGGCTACAGACTCCCTTGACTTTGTGTTCAATAAGCAAGCCTTGGGGTGGAGGGGGTTGGGAAGAGGGAATGGCATGAGTGAATAGCCAATCACAGGGGCTTCAGACTCCCCTGGCTTTGTGAGAGACCATTAGAGGAGGGAGAAGATTCCACATTGGATCTATAACTGAACTGTTTGAATCTGCATAAAGTAATTAGGGTCCAACCAATTGAACAGAATTTAGGACCTTGGGGCTAAGTTGAATATTTGAAAGCATTCATAACAATGGAGATGAATTTGCTGAAGGTATGCGCAGCTAGGTCCCAATTAGTGTGAATAATGAATCCCCTGAAGGGGTGGGATTATTTAAATTCACATGATATATTTCCAGTGGGCTGGAACCAATTATCATATTTACATAACTATAACTTCAAATAATGTAGATTTGAATACAGGACAGCACTTCCAGGAATTCATTTGTATTAATCAGGACCTAGCTTACTCACCTGTGGACATGTTTGTCAATAAGTATGGAATCCTTTTAAAGATTATTCTACCTTCTCCTACCTGGCATCCTCCCCAACCTCCCTTCCCACCACTCAATACTCTAGACCACCTCTAACTATCAGAGAAGAATAGATGAGCTCATGTGACTCTGGGCATCTCTAGTCCTATAAATAGGCAAAGAACAGTGGGCTTCTATAGCCATTGGGAGGGAAGCTTTTCATGATACAAGACTACGAATGCTATGAAGAACCTGAAAGCTCCTGTTATTCTGAATATGAACCCTTCATCATGACAAGGTCTGTGTGTTTCCAACTCCCTTTCAAGTCATTGGGAGTTGCATGCTCTCGCAGAGTACATGAGGAGATGACATTGGACCTTTGGCATAATGAAATGTTCCCATACCCTGGCAGGTTTCTGTGCTCTCTTCCCTGCTATGATTATGAAGTTGTATGCCAGGATTTCTCATTTCAAGCACCCGCAGCAAAGATCAGAGTTTAACTGTGCCTCTCCCTGTCTCAGAACAGATTGTGAATTCCGTCTAGCAATAAGAGGAACACATTAAAAATTCCACCAGTCTGACATTCCTCAACGGAAGACTGGCTTGAACCTTGCTCACAAACCCCCACAGCAGCAAACAGAACAGAAGCCAATTTATTCCTCACTGAGCATGCTGATCCCACAGAGGGGCCTGTTCAGAAATAGAAAGGTGAATGCATTTTTTTTCTTGCCATGGTGTAGATTTATCAACTAAAATATGCCTTTTCTATGATGACAAGTCCATGTTCCAATCAATTTCTTCTTTTACACATTTCCTGTTTCCATCATAGACCCAGAAAACTAGTATAAGTAAAACAAGAAAATTATATGTTGAAACCACACCTTAAATTTATGTGCTCCACACATAATAGATATTTAATAAATGTTTTCTAAATGCATGAATACCTATACAATATCTGATCAGCATAAATCGTCATGTTACATTACAGAGAACATGTAATTCCCCACTTTCCTCTGACCAATTAATTTGGTCCAATATGGACTATGCCTATTACGTATTCCACTATCCAGAAAGGATCTGGTCTAGCACCTGAGGTAATCAGGTGTCAGATGCTCCAGTGGCCTTGGAAAGACACTTTGAAACAGAGAATCTGGCTGAATGAAGACTTCTGGTGCCCTTTTGTCATTTTGTTGAGTACTCTAAATATAATGATTATTTGCAGGACATAGCTCAAATACGTTTTTCCTTTCGGTCCTGTGATTTCACCAGTGTGAGAAAAACTGCCCATGTGGAAACTTCCTACACCAGTGATCACTGGCAGCTCATTCATAACTTTTAGTTGTAGAGAGTTGCCCAGGGAGGAAAAGTTAAGTGATCAACTCATGCTTACACAGCCAGTATGTGTCAGAGATGGCACGTAGACCCAGGTCTTCCTAACTTGAAGGTTGGTCACCTATCTATTTTACCAGAAGTGTCAAACATGCAGCCCACAGATCACATACAGCCCACCACACACAAGAGCAGCCTGAATCAGATTAAAATGTAGTTCTTATCTAATTTCAAAGTGCTGACACATTAACAACAAATAAATGGATATAGATAGAAGGATAGATTATAGATAGATGCACATATATATGTACATATACACATATACTTATAGGGATATATAAGTATGTGTGGCTTTCTAAGTTAATAGATCCTTCAGGAATCAACATGTATAATTTAGTGGTCTCTGTTTCTATTTGAGTTGAATGCCACTGCACTACAGCATGCTGCCATGATATGAATATTGTTCAATTGTCATCACAATATTATGTTTGGGTTGATTAAGCCTTAGAATAACATAGTATAAAAACTGTATTTTATGAAGTATAGTATACAAATACTAACTACTTTAAGGTTGGGAGGTTTTGTTGGTGTTTTAGATAAGTACACTCTGCTCCCTACCAAATAGTGAGCACACACTTTATATTTTAAAGTCTCCTTGGCCAGAAAATGAACGTATACATTCTATAAATGTAATATCATTTAAGTGATCAGACAGAGAACTAGATGTTTTTTCTGATCCCCACAACCTCTCAAACTTCTCCAGAACAGAAATGACATGCCAAAGATTAATCAACCTTAGCTGTTGCCATGGTTTAAGACTTCCAGAATTTAAAAGAAGGTTAGGCAAACAAACAAACCCCAAGCCCATGAATTGATGCTTCCTGACCCTAAGCTCACTCAGGACCACTTCCTCACCTTTCATGCTATGAGCAACGAGGCTACATTTACAAACCCAAGGACATAACACGGGTTTACAATAAAACTTGCTACAATACCCTGGACCCTTTTTTCTTTCCATTGTCATGAAGACTCCAGTTCCAGGTTATGGAAATTTGCCTTAACTGAAACAGAAACCAGGAGGCCAAAATCCCTCAAAAAAAAAAGCCAGCCAGGGGTCACACCTTGTAGCAATAGTGCCATAAAACTCCATACTGCCAGCAATGCACCGAAAAATTACAGGGTAGAGAGGGGCAGGACAGTGGGACAGGAAACCATGTGTGTGGGCGGGGGGATGAGGTGAGGGAGATTGTAGAGTGCTTCACTAGTTCTGAAGCCAGTTCTTACCACTCAAAAGTCAGCTGGGGCAAAAAACTAGGTTTGTAAATCATGAATTGCTTAGCATGGGAGGATGCTAAGATGTTTTGATGTCCAGCCTCCAAGGAAATTACAATCCTAGGAGAGATCATACAGCGAGTGATACGGAAAATAAGGGAGGGAAAACAAGTAAAATTATCAAAGATTTCAAGAAGAAAAAAACTTAATAGCCTTGAACATAAACAGATAAATTAACAGGAAAAAACAGTAACAGCAGAAAGAAATATGCTCTCCAGATCTAGTAAATTAGTTCAGGCTTCTATAAATAAATATGACAAAAGGGAAATGATACAATATTTGATAAGACAGAGGAGCCTATGGAACTTAAGGAGAACATAGAACCACAACACACTTTTCCTGAGTGGTGCAAAAAAGAAAATTATGAGAGCAGAACGTACAGTCTGCAGAGCAAAAATAATGGGCAGAATAGAAAAATTAGAACCTTCAATGGCAAGTCTCACCAAAGAAACAAAAGAGAGAATAAGAGAATGGGAATGCAGAAGTGAAGAATATTAAAAGAAAATATATTCACTTTGCGAGCAAAACGTACTGATCTCAAAGACCGCACGCGAAGAGACAATCTAAGGATCGTAGGTCTAGGTCTCCTAGTACACCACAATAGGACAAAAAAGAATATAGCACCATAATGAAAGAAATAATAGAAAAGAACTACCCTAAATTTCTGGACATGGAAAAAAAATTCTAATTGAAAGAATTTACAGATCACTTCCAGAAAAATATTGCAAACTCCAAGATATATAGTAGTTAAAAAATGTATCAATTCTATTCAGAAACATAAGGGCAGTTAGGTGGCACAATGGAAAGAACACTGAGTTTGGGATCAGAAAAGACTTGTCTACAATGAGTTTAACTCTGGAGTCAGATAATTACTGGCTGTGTGACCCTGGGCAAGTCAATTAACCCTCTTTGCTTCATTTCTTCAACTACAAAATGAACTGGAGAAAGAAACAGCAAACTACTCTAGCGTCTTTGTCAAGAAAACCCCAAAATGGGTAATGAAGAATCAGACACAACTGAAATGACTCAGAAACAACATTTAGAAACAAGTCCTGCAAGCGATCAGGATAAAGATCTTCAGATACAAATGAATGGACATTCAAATACTGAGACTATTTTCCACCCACTAGAAAATGTAGGAGGTAATGGAATAATGTGATCTGAAGGGCAATGGAGGTCAGGATGCAACCCAGCATTACCCATCCTGCAAATCTGAGCTTAACCATACAGGGAAAAAAGACCACATGTTCAGTTATAAAAAGAAGTTTGAAACATTTTTTAAAAAAGAAAACCAGAACTGAAGTGATTATTTGTATCTCAAATATGCAAAACAACAGAAACAGAGGAGGAATGAATAAATGTAGCAAATAAAGACAGTAACAGTAACAGACAAAGGAACCAGTAAATGTACACAAGGAGTATATGGGGTGAATGCAGAAATGTGGCAAAGGTAACAAAGGAGAGGTGAACAGGGGGCATTGTGAATAGAACCTGCCTACAGGTGAATCAATTATCTTTGTGGGACTACATTACAATATGGAAGGGTACACTAAAGGGGGCAAGGAGAGCATGGGGATAGAGAGGAGTATGTGATGTTCTGGGGTGAAATCAAGGGCTAGCAAAGAGGAAAAAGCAGTGGCTGTGATTTCAGAAAGAGAAGAACCTATAGAGAAGTGAATGAGTAGGAGGAGGGAAGAATTGAAAATGTAGGTGAAAGAAGGCCTTACTTTGGCCGTGGAAAGGGGTTCCAATAATGAATGCTCCTGTGGATGAAGAGGAATAGTCTGTGAAGGGAGATGAGAACTTTACATTGGGTTTAATCTGGGGAATTTGGTGCTTGAAAAGTTCACTCACTCTATGTGGGGAAGGGGGTGGACTGGAACCCAAAGGGATAAATGTCACCCAAAAGAACGGGAGAATGTAGACACAAGAAGGAGATTTTCAGGCAAATGGGGGAGAAAGGAGTAATTACAGGAGTGAGATTAGCAGCAGGCTGCATAATTACAGACGCAAATAAATATAGCAACCTTAAATTTAGCAAGAATAAAGACTTAAAATTTGGGCATAAGAATTCATTATTTGGTAAAAATTGTTGGGAAAACTGGAAAATGGGATGGTAGAAATTGGGCATAGACTAATATCCTATACCATTTACCAAGATAAGGTTAAAATGGATACATGACCTAAACTCTATAAAGAGAGCTATTACAAGAAAACTGGAAGAACATATTACCTCTCAGACTTTTGGACAGGTGAACAATTTATGAGTATATAAGAGATAGAGAGCTCCCAATAATTCAACTAGTAGGTCTATTCCCAAAGATGATTAGGGAAAAAAGAAAAGAACCTATATGTTCTAAAATATTTATAGTAGCTCTCTTTGTAATGGCAAAGAAGTGGAAATTGCAGGGATGCCTGTCCATTGGGAAATGACTGAACAAGTTGTGGTATTTGATTTTGATAGAATACTAATGTGCCATAAGAAATAATGAGCTCAGTGATCTTAGAAAAATGTGGATAGACTTGCACAAAATAATGAACAGTGAAATCAGTAGAACCACGAGAACATTGTATATAGTAATAGAAATATTGCTTTAAGAACAGCTTTGAGCAAATAGGTCATTTTTACTACTATAAATACCCAAATTAATTACAAAGACATACGAAGGAAGACACTAACTGCATCCAGAGAAAGACCTGATAAATAGAAGTACACATAAAATTATTTTACATATGTACATATTTATGTGTAATGGTAACCATCTCTGAGGAGGGGGGGAAGGGAAAAAAGAAAAAAGACATTTACATAACTTTATTATATATTTAAAAAGAATAGTGAGTTTTCCATAATAGACTTGCAGTTTTGTGTGCAATCATTTTTATTATACTATGTTATGGAAATACTTGTTTTATCCCATATATTAAAAAATAAAGAACAGTAGTAGGGAGAGGTCTTATCAAGGGACAATGTCTTCTCCAACACCTGCAGTGATTGGCACTATTCTGGAAACTGGGAACAATGGAAAAGAGAAATCCATGGGGCAAATGCTGCAAGACAGTGAAAGAGAATACCTAGATGAATAACCTAAAAGCTTTGATTGCCTGAGGAATACAGAGAAAAGGGACCACATAATTACAGGGGTCATGAATAGACAGAAACAGAGGATGATAATGAAGAGAGAGAAATTCTTTTTTGGAAAGGCACACAAAAATGTAAAATTTAAAGCACTAATGAACAGGAATAGTTGAAAGGGAGAAGGAAGCTACTTGACTTACTAAGAAGAAAAAGGGGAGAAGTAAAGAATTATATAACCAGGGGGAAAAAACAGGAGAAAAAATTAACTAATTAACAAGACCTCAAAAGGAAAGGGGCAAAAAATAGAAGTAGGGATTAGATGTGAGGAGAAAAGAGACAGTAGAAATAAGGCCACTTTAAAAAAAAGAAAGATTAAAGGAACATATTACTGTGTTGCAACAGAAGAGAAGATAGTAAACTCCTCCATTAGATTGTAACATCCTTGAGGACAGGGACTGGTTTTGCCACTCTTTGTAGCTGGAATGTGCTTATGTCTTGATTAGTTGGCTTAAAAGAAACATAACTTGAAAAAGCACTCAACAGATGGAGGAAGATATTAACTTAACTATTTTAATTTTAAATGTGAATGGATCAAACAACTCAATAAAATGAAGAAGAACAAATTGAATAAGAAAACAAAACCCCACAATATAGGAAACACATTTAAAAACAGACATATACAAAATAAAACTGAGAGGATGGAACAAAATTTAGTAGGGAGAAAGTGAATTCAAAGAAGCAGGAGCTGCAATCATTCTATGTGACAAACCAAAAAGATAAAAAAAGAAGATATACAAGGAAACTGTATTATACTGAAACTTTATAAAACAAATCAATGTCAGTAATAAGCATATGTTATCCAAACACCTTAGCATTCAAATGATAAAAGGAAGTATTTGAGTTTCGAGACGACATAGAGAGTGAACAAAGTGCTTTAGAACCTAGAACTAAGACTTATGGACATCTTCTAAATGGAATAGCAAAAAGAAATTGCATATTTCTCATTACTACCAAAAGATGGAACTTTTGCAAAAACTGACCATTATTAGGGCACAGAGGTATTGAGAACAAATATAAAAAGGCAGAAATAGTTAATACATTTTCTACAAACCATAACACAATAAAAACAGAAATTTATTCAGGTACCAAAAACAAGATACAGGCCCAAAGGGACACTTTAAAATGAAATCTTAAATAACAAGTGGGTCAAAGAATAGGCTCTAAAAATAACTGCAAAAAATGATAATGATGAAATAACCTACCAAAATTTCTGGGATACAACTAAAAGAGTCTGGGTGGGGGAGGGTAGCAGGGAGATCATCTCCCAAAAACACACACTAAAAAAATAGAAAAAGAAAGGACTAATGAACTAAATATATATTTTTAGAAAACTAGAAAACCAACAATAAACAAATCTAAAATAAGCAAAAAACAGTAGACATTAAAAATTTATAGGCAACAGAAAAAATTGGAAACAAAAATGGAAATGATAAATAAAATTAAAAAGTTCTTTGAAAAGAATAATAAAATTGATAAACTCTTAAAAAGAGCAAAAAATTCTAACCAATAAAATAGCAAATGAGTACAGTGAAATCACAGCTAAACTAGAATAAATGAAAATATTTATTAGAACATATTATGCATAAGTATGCACAATGCTAACAAAACTGAGAACACAAAAGAAACAGAGTAAAGTTTTCAAAAAATATGAAATATCCAAACTAGATGACCAGATAAAGCTCTTCTATAATCCAATATCAGGAAATTAAATATATCTACCTATAAAGGAACTACCAAAGAAAGAAATTTCTCCTCCTGATGAATTCATAAAATAATTCTATCAAACTTTTAAAGAACAGTTAGTACCCCTATTTTACAAATTATTCTCAAAATTTAAGAAAGTACCCTACCATAATTCTTTTATGAAACAAATATAGTCCTAATAAGTAAACCAAAGAAAGCTAAAACACAGAAAATACTCAATATGTTTTCCAATACGATTTTTAATCTTAATTTGTTGATACATTTTGTTTTTTATATTATTTTAATTTCTTAATATATCCCTCTTCCCTTCTCTACCCTGAAAGTCCCTCCTTGTAACTAGATTATTTTTTAAATTTATTCATTTTGAACTTAAACACAAAAACACACAAAAAGCACATCTCCAAGTAACACAGTACGACATAAAAAGAGCATTCAATATAAAACCATGAAATTCTATTTCACATTGTTTACTTTTTTAAAAAAAAAAAATGTAATGAAAACATCCTTTTCAAAGCTATCCTGCTTTTCTGTGTTTTCTTCTTAGTTTTCTTTTGTCCTCTGCTGCAGATATCTTTTTTTCCTCCCTCCTTTTGCACCCCACCCTAGGGAAGGCTACCATTAGACCCAAATATGTGTGCGCATGAATGTATGTAAGTATTTAAAACCATACTATACACACTTCTATATATCAATTCTTTCTCTAGAGATGGGTATAATCTTCCTTCATAAATCCTTTAGAGATGATCTGAGTATTTATAATACTCAAAATTTCTTAGTTGTTCAAAGTTTTTCTTAGAACACTATAGCTGTCACACAACTTTCTCTTGGTTCTGGCTCATTTTGCTCTTCATTACTTCATGCAAATCTTACATATATTCCTCAATTGATAAATGGCTAAAGGGTATAAGCAAGCAGTTTTTTGATGAAGAAATCAAAACTATAACAGTTGTGAAAAAATGCTCTAAATAACTTTTAATTAGAAAAATGTAAATTAAAATAACTTTGAGATATCATCTTATACCTATCAAAAATGATAAAAGGGGAAAGTGGCAAATATTGGAGGAGATATGGAAAAACTTACATTCTTATAAATATGACAGATTTTCTCTTAATTTTCCATTTTTCTTCTAATTTTGATTACATTGGTTTTATTTGTACAAAACATTTTTTATTTAATTCAATCAAAATTCTCTATTTTATATTTCACAATGTTCTCTCTCTAATAGGTTCCATATTCTTCTAATCTCATGATATCTCTGCATATATCTAGGTTATGTATCTATTTTGATCTTATTTTTGGCAAATGGTGTACGATATTGTTCTATGTCCAATTTCTGCCAGACTGCTTTCAGTCTTCCTAACAACTTTTACCTAATAATTAATCCTTTTCCTCAAAGCTTCAATCTTTACATTTGTCACACACAAGGTTACTATAATCATTTACTACT